>NC_140125.1:14396168-16891168 GCF_964035555.1 Netta rufina
GTGAGCTGAAGAGAAAGCAAGCTTGTCTCCATGCTGTATCTAAAAAGCCTTCAGGCAGCCCAAACCTGCTTCTGTGCAGTTAAATTTAAGGATTTAAATTTTGCTGTGTTACAAAGGCAAAAATCCAACAATAAAGGTGCAGGGTTTTTTGTTGTTTCTTTTCTCTCCTAGTTCCTAAATTAATTCTGAGTCAGACTGTCTCTTTGTGAAGGGCCACATTAATCTGAAAGCATCTCTGTAACATCCATGCTGGCCTACAGGAGGCTGAGCTCTGTGTATTTGAGCTATTCATTCCTTGCTTTTTTCCTACGATAGCGCCTGCACTGGCTTGGAAGGAAGGAGAGGTAGCAATATTCCTTTTCACCTGCAAGCTGGACCAAGCAGCATTCTTGCTCTCTGCATAGTCACTGCACAGGCAAATTTTCCCCTTGCTGTGGAGGCAGGTACATGGTGAGGTGACTGGACTCAGTGTGCTTGCCTATCAGCCTGAGCAAGACTGATGAGATGCAAACCCAGTAATCCCGTGGTAGGTGAGATTAAAAACACCTCTAACAACAAAACAGCAAGGGCCTCCTCTCTGTCACTTCATTGCAACAGCTCTTGAATGCTCTGTATGACTGTAAGGCATTCAGTCCATTATCTGCTATTAAAAAGAAAAAAAGAAAAAAAAAAAAAGAGAGAGAGACTACTTTGCTGATATTTATTGCTTAAACAGTTTTCCAGGAGTCAGATCTGGTCTTGGCTCAACTCTTGCTCTGCTTGTGTAAGACCTTCCTACTCTCTATAGTCATTTCTCATCTCAATTATTTAATGTGCCCTTTTTGCTTGTAATAGACATTATCCCAATCCTGGCATGAGAGAAGAATATTCTTCCTCACAGTGCTAATTAGCAGCTGCTGTTGGCTGATCCTAAACAGAGTGGACCTTCCTTTGTCTGTAAAAGTCTTAAAACAATCGAGAAAGTTAAATACCTTGTGTTAAAAGGCTGGAAATTGTCTGTGTTGGACTCCTTGCCTCACTGTGTCTGGCAAGGTGGGTGTTTCTGACTGCAGCTGAAAAAGGGATTTCCAGGGACCATTCCTGGTTGGTGCTTTTGGGTTTGCACTGGAGGGGCTTCTGGATGGCAACATGTAGGCAATGTGCAAGAATTATCCATCTGTGGTTCTGTCACCTTCCTCAGTGCAGCTTCACAGAGAAGTGGCATTCATGGTAGTTGCAATGAACAAGGTCCTGTCCAACCAAAACAAGCCAGGAAATGGGTTAAACACAGTTTCCCGTAGAAAATAAATTCATTGGGATACCAAAATCTGAGAGTTTACAAGGACATGATGGATCCAGCGACAACCAAGCCTGCCAATTCCCTCCATGACCTGATACAGTCGGGCTTAAATGTCACAAAAGCAGCTTTAACTGGGGTCAGATCTGCAGCAATTGTGTTTGTACCTTGTCTCTTATAATCCTCAGTCTCTACGCTGAAGCTTGTTTCTCTTTTTTTCTTTTTTTCTTTTTTTTTTTTTAACATGCCATTGACCAGTCAGCTAACACGATCCATGTGAGGGGGAGTATTTTAATACAATAAGGCCATTCTGAGTGCTGTCGCATCTGTTTAATAACTAGCTGCCCTGCTATTGCCACTCCAATTTCACAGCGCCTAGTTGCACTCTCCCTGGTTAATCACCGCCATTTTTAGCTCGCTGATGTTAATTGGTAATTTATCATGGCTGTACCCATTTGATGGTTACTGATTTCATCTCACCACCAATGCTTCTACCTCGCTGCCTCTCTGTGATCGACTGGTAAAACTAAAATCAATGAGAATTAAGTATGAAGTGGGTTTGAAATCAGAATCATTGCTGTAATTGATTCACTTTAATTATGGTGTCTCAGCCTCCCAAAGGCAGGGCTTCCATTTGCTGTTGTCACCTTGAAGGACACGCAAGGGTGTCCTGCCCTAGCTCTTCGGCAGCTATACCTGAGAGATCGAAGCAGCACAGAGCTGCAGTCCCCAGGACCCACAGCTCAGGAATAGGTGAGCAGCTGCCTCGTAGAAAACCCATCTGTGTCTGTCACAAGCAGAGGCTGTAAAATGAATCCTGGCGAAGAAGAAGAAGGGAGGGAGCTGTGCTGCTCTCTTTTACTCTTCCCAGGAAAACCCAACCTGTCCACAGCACAGCGCAGGTCAATCAGTGACCATAAAGAACATGCTCAGTCACAGGAAACACTCATCTGTGGTCAGCATCCAGGCTCTCCTCCACCTGGAAGCAAAAAATGGCATGGCAGTGTGGTTGGAGCTGCAACTGCTTGATCATGCAAACAGAGTGAGGCTTTCCAGGGACAGCTAATATCTTTTATTAGCTTGAGTGGCATTGGTGGGGAAATGACCCTGCATCAGCCACTGATGAATACTTGTTAGACACTTGCAGGTGGCCTTGGAGGCCTACACACTTGTTTGACCCCAGCAAAGTCAGAGCAGAAAGCAGCAGGCTCTGGCCCTGCTGCACCTGGAGCATTAGCAGAGGCTGGTGCTGCCCCAGTGTGCGGTGATGTGGGACCTGGAGGGTCCTTGTTGGATCATACCACTGCATGTGAGTTTTGTGCTATGTCAAACGTGCAACTGGGAAATGCACACAAAATTTGGGTGTGATTTGCAACAGGAATTTCCCTCGGCTCAATCAGCTCCCAGGAAAGTCAGAGCAAAGCCAGTGGCTTAGAGCAAGAGACAAATTACAGACCATGCCTACAATAGGAGTAAAACAGATTCTTCTGGCTCTGATGGGTGGGCAAGCCTCTCCTGCACTAACACTTCCACTTTTCAAACAGCACACCCAATTTGCCGCAGCTGTGTACGTTGCAGTCAGGGTTTGCAGCTCAGCAAAAACACACGGAGCAGCCAGGCTGCCCAAACAGGTTCCCGAACTCCTAGGTGCCCTGTGAGGCAAGCACTTACCAGGAATAAAATTACAGGCTGGATGCTGAGAGCAAATCGGAGCTCAATTGCACTTCTGGGGTTTCAGGAGAGCAGCTGTTTCTTTGTCTGGCCCTGAAGGATTTTATGCGGTTAGGTTTTGCTTGGCCTGCAGCAGACAAAATTAGTAATTACTGTTATAATTTTATATGTGTGTTATTATTAAAAATAATAATAATATCAAGATCTAAGCGATAACATTAACTTGTTAAGGGTAGGATATTTTCTAGGCCAACAGGAAAGGAACTGGGAATTGTATTTACCATTGTAATATCCAGGATTAAAACATAATGGAGAATGGATATAGCAATAAAGGCTGTCTGAGTTTCCAGCTCAGAGATGCAATTCAGTTAAATTACAGTTTCAGGCCCTTGTCCTTCCTTGGGATCATCCGCTGGGAGAACTAAAAAATCAGCATCTCCATCCCTGTATGCAGAAAAGTAGCTCCAACAGATGGTGAGCATGCAGAAAAGAGAGAAAATGTCAGGGAGCAAGGGGAGGAGAGGCAGCATGACCCAAGATGAGATGAGCTGAGAGGTGATTTCACCACTGCTCTGGCTAGTTGCAGGCACGCGTTGTTATTGCAGCAGGTTTATCTCCTGCTAGCAAAGGTGTGCAGCCTCCCTCTGCCCCAAAAGCTGGGCTTTCTCGTGGGCAAGTGGAGCTGGGGGCTTGGAGGAGCTTCCCCCATCCCATAGTCCTGAGCAGCCATGAGCTGGTGGGCTCCACAGTGGGAACCTCATAAGGAAGGTGGTCAGATCCTGCTTCAGGGATCCACAGCGGGGCCCATTACGCTATTTTCCCATTATTTTCCACAGTCTTTGCAAGTTCAAGAAAAGGAGAAAATCACACGTGGTTTTCTCTCAGCAGGTAATGCTTTTCACTCAATAGCATTTTCAAGAGAGCGAGAGAGACCAAGCAAGGCCCTCAACCAGTGAATCAGAAAATGAATATCTTCACCTCTGTATATCTTAAATTTTCATCTCCGTGTTTTGCTGTTAGCATTTTTCCATGTTGACAGCTATATTGCTGGAACACTTCTAGCAGATACCTGAGCACTTTGGAAAAACCCTCCTGGCCACATAGCTCTTAAAAAATGTCCAGCTTTCCTAACTCGTGGAGAGGTTCATTAAAGCAAACAGAGAATTCCTCTAAAGAGCAGAGAAGGAAATAATAATAATGGGGAAAAAGCCTTGGAATGTGCCAAGGTCAAGCCATAACAGCCTGACCAAATTTGACCCTGGATAAGACATGGAAATATCGTGTATTATAAAAATAAAAGAGTTCAAATACCTGGGGCAAATCACTCTTGCTACACCTCTCCTGTAATTCTCGTTAAGAATGGAAAAAATGTGTAACCCTGAGTTACCTGATACTTAATTTCAAAGCGTGCTGATATCCAGGGGAATCTCTAGCTGCCTTCTTAAATGGCCTGATATATTACTCTTGGTGAAAGAGTAATGAGGATACACAGGTAGCTACTCATCCGTGCTCAGGGTAGGCTATGCCCAGAGCTCAGAGGCTTTCAGAGCAGGAATTGTTCAAATGCTTCTGGAGCCACTGGGAACGTGTACTCTACAGAAAGCCAATTAACTCGGTTCCTAATTCCTTTGCTCCCCCTGGAGCAAGCCTAAACTTTAGTAATATTGAACTTTAAACTCATTCCCTCCAAGCAAGGTTGCTTCAGTCTGTCAGGCATCTTGGTCCCATGCAAGTGGCAGAGTCGTTGTGCATATACGTGGTCTTGCATGTGCTCACCTGCCTCAATATGACTTGCTCATATAAAATGCACCCTGGCAGAGGAGAAACTACTGAGGTAGATCTCAGATGTGTTGCCCATGGAGCAAATACCTGCCTCTCCCTATGGTAAGTAAGAAAGTGCAGCAAGTTTGAGCTCACCCAGACTTACAGACCTTTTTTGTGTGGTCTCCTTCCTGCCATCCTCTCATACCACTGCACATCCTGATGCTGATGGCTGTGCTGGACAGGCCAAGAGCAAATGCCTCATCCTTTGGTAGTAATGCTGGGCTTGTAATACCAGGTCAAGGCATTACAGGAGAAATGCTTCTCTGCCTTCTCCTAAAACTTCACGGGTAGGCTGGTTCTCCATGCATCCTGAGGACTGGTGGCTTGTGCCTCACTTCACGAATGATATTTGCTAGCATGTTACTGATTTAACTGGGTTTGAATGAGCTAGAGCTTTAGATCCTTCACTTGAGCCATGTTGTGATGAGCAGGGTGCAGGCTGTGCACCAGTACCACGAGCCACTGCTATCGATTTGTATCACTGAGTGTGGCTGTGGCTGTCCAGTGCCTCACTGGAGCTGGATATGATCCCTTTGGTTAGGAGAAGCAGCGCTGGACCCTCGGCAGCAGCCGGAGGAGCCAAATGACCTATGGTTGCCCAGTAAACATTTCTGCACATCACAGCCTATTTGCACACATTGGGCATGACTGTTTCCAATGAGATGCCATCTGGAATAAGAACAGGCAACTTCAAGCATGTATTTGAGCATTCAGACAAGTTCAGAAAGCAGACAGGAATCTGAAAGTTAACATTCAGATATTTCCCAAGCTCATATACCTAGAAGCCAAATGTTCCAGCTAAACAGATTGTGCCCTATTAAAACAATGCAGCAACAATAGCTTAACCCACAAGATGTCATCTGGCTCATCATTACACAACACCGTGTCCATTGGCTATGCACACTTTCCTTGCATTCTTAATAAAAGCGTTTATGCCTTGCTACCTTCCTTGCCCACCCCAGGCACATTTCAAGGGAAGAGGGATTAATTTCACAGGAGGACATAGGAGGACAAACTGATTTGTAGGAATTATAACAAAACCTACTTCTTTTTTTTTAATATAAAGAGCTGGTATTTTGCTGTGCTTAAGGATTAGAACTATTGCGTAATTAAAAAAAAAAAAAAAAAGTAAACATGTTCATATGACATTTATAAGCCATGCTTGTTCACTGAATTCTTCGCTCTTGTGATAGGTCACACTGGAGATCAGTCAAATCGTGACGAATGATGTAAACTAGCATCTGTAGTCAGGGGAAAGACACACATTGCATAGCAACCAAAAGGAGTTCTTGAAAAGCTGAGCAGAAAATTACTGCAGGAGCCCCCAGGTACCCGAGCTATAAGATCAAATATTTGTTGAATAGCTGTAAAAGCTTCTGTGTGACCTGTGTTCGGCACTGAGCATCTGAAATTTCAGACTGCAACGCTATCCTGTCAGCTGCTCCTTAACCCTGAAGGGGCAACGCTTCCAAGAGTTTGTTTTGATATGTTCCCACTGTCCTACTGAGCATCAGCTTCTGACTGCAGACCTTCAGGACAGCAAAGTCCACTGGGTGTCCCATCAGTACAGGCTCTCTGGGATAGAAGGTAGTGTCACTGAGTGCAGCTACTGCTGGATATGGAAATCGTCATGAGTTAGGCTGGGTTTTGCTTAAATATAGGGAAGACAATGATGGCATGAAAGTCCTAGAACAGGACAACCGTGGGGCACTTCTGTGTTCGTATAGCACCAAGAATGGTGTGGTCCTCATCCATCTTTGAGTAACCTGAATAAATATCTATTAATAATCCATCGGCTCTTTGAAAACAGATACGTGAGCTAAAGCCAAATCTATTAACCTGATTCTCAGGTAGAGTGAAGCTATTTAAAGCCGCTGTGGCAATGCAAAGGGCTTCATAATTACAGGAAATTACATTTATAGTTGCTTCAGGGAAATGTTCTCCAACCTTTCTACCTTGGGTTAATTGATGGACATTTAACTTAAGATATTGAACGCCATCACAAAGACAATAGATTCTCCTTCCTGATATATTCACTGCTGCAAACTAAGCTGACATGCAGCTTTCTCAATCTGTGGACCCTTGGACATTTTTCAGTGCAAGTATATTTAAGCTTCCTGGAATAGGATTTCTCTTCTTTGGACATCTGTCAGACCTGTCTGCTGCTTCCAGGCAGCAAACCACTGCCATGGTGCAGAAGGAGAAGCAGTCTTGTTCAGAGAGAAAGGCTGAAGAGCACAAGTTTTGCACAGAGCAGGAATGTGCTCTTAGCGGATTCATCCAAATTTATAATGCGTTTGTCATCATGGTATTTAAGCATGACACAATGGGTTTAAAACAAGAGCAGGGGCCTGGGGCAATCGTTTCAACCTAATTAGGTTTTAAAGGCTGAGATGGGATGGGGGAGAGAGGGATATGCACAGAAATTTAGCAATGGCATTAAAAAATCAAGGGGCCACTTTTAAGTCATTCAGAGCCAGATGTTGCCTTTCCTTTGCCAAAGCCAGAAGGTTTGCTTGCAGCACTGAGTGCCACGTGGTCCCCTCTCAAATGTCTAAATCAGGAGAGCAGGTTGGCCCTGACTGAGCAGTGCCAGGAAGGGACAGATGTGAACTGGGATGTATTCTTGTGGCAACACAATTTCTGCTCCTTCTCCGTGGCTGGGGCCGTGAAAGGGCATGGGGCGCTCACCTTTCCCACAGCACTTTGCCAGCCAAATGCATCTGTGTCACTCATTTCCTCTGCAATAGCCTCAAGAATTTGCTATTGTGTAAAGCAAGCCCTCAGCCCCAATCCTAAGATGCTAACAGAAACATTAGCCTTTTCTTCCTCCATTCAGTTAAAAAAGCCTCTCAACATTCGTATCCCCCGAAGGTTGCATGCACTATACCCAGTCACCTCACACTCCTCTTCTCGATAACTGGAGCAGAAAAAGCTCTCTTTCTTTGTGAAGTATCATCTCCAGCCGCTGGCCGAGTTCTATTGTCCTTTTCTGGACTCTCTCCAGCTTTCCAGCAGCCTTCAAAGGAGCACAGATCTGGATCCAGGCACAGAAGCTGCTCAGCACCAGGCTCCCTGGCGTGGCTCACACACTGCCACAGCCAGAGGCTGCAGTGTCCCTGCTGGCCACAGCATGCCAATAAAACCCCCTCACCTCTCCCTGCCCTGTGTCCCTCACTAGCAGGGGGACCATGTGTTTGTGTGTGATAACACCAGTAGGATTTTGGCCAGACTTTTTTTTTTTCCCCTCAGAAAATGCCTGTGAGTCAAAGCTGAGCAAAATAGGAGCAGAAACAGAGAAAACTGAACAGAGCATTTCTATGTGAACATTTAAACAAGAAGCAGCTCCCCTTCCCCCAATTCCTCCACCTTTCTCCTTCTATATAAATAAATTTGCATGTGATCCTTTGATTAATCCAAGTTTGATATGAATATAGTGGTACATTATATCCTGTATTAGAACTAGCATACTCCACAATCCATACTCCATTACACTCTTTAGGCAGTTGAAAGAGTTTAGGTGGGAGGGGAAATTCATCTTCCGGAAGCAATGTTGAAGCACTGTCTTGTCCTTCCACCAGGTATTTCCATTAAGTCTTGAAGCATCAGCATTTTCTGCATGGTGGAAATTCGTCTGACCAGCCCCAACTAAAATGCGCTTCTTTGAATGGGATACATTTACTGTGTAAGTTTAATAAATGGGTAATCATCTTTATCATGTTCGCTGCTAAATACATATACCTCTGTCTAATTATATGTAGTTCCTGGTAGTCTCCTGTTCCTCTGAAAGCGTTATCAGCATTGATACCGACACTAAGCAGCACTGAGTTCTACCTGTCATGCAGGCAGGTCGTAACCCTCCTGGCATGGTCTCTGTGCTTTGTCCTCAACCCTCTGCCACTCAGCACAGCCTGCAGGCACCCCACCCTCTTGAATTTCAGGATGTAGGTTATTTGGGTCTGCTGGGCAGTGGCCAAGTGGCTTCCAGAAGCTTCCAGAAACATCCAGCAGCTGCTGGAGGTTGGGGCGGAGGGTGGCTGCAAAAGGCCAAGGGATGTGGAAACCAAGCTTTTCCTGGTAAATGCGCTTCATCTAGAGAGAAGAAAGTGCAATGTTGAGAGAGGAGGAAAATATTACAGATCAGAAAACCCGCCTGAATAACAAAAAAAAAAAATAATAATGTGTATTTTGTTTGCCAAGTCATGGGCACCTCCATCTTCCTTCACCAATGTGTCTGAGTGCAAAGCCTTTGAGTCCTGCAGTGCCCTGCAATGCCATAGCGTTTGATGTCACTTCAATAAATGTTTTGCTCTCGCTTCTTTTATTTTATTATTTTTTTTTGCAGAAATTAACTTGCCAGGCTCTGAGGAACAGAGTAGCCTTTAATATGGTGAGGGTCAGGAGGTGCAGCAGTCTTGGGAAGAACATTTACACAGGGTTTAAATTTCAGTTCTTCCTTGGCAGCCTCCCTAAAAGCCAGCACAGTGTTTCATCCCCATTCCTTCTCTGCTGCTTGGCCATCCCACAGCCCAACATCTTAGCCTGGCTTTTTGACCTCCCTTGGGCAGGAGGAAGAGATGCAAAGCACCCACAAAAAGTCAACACCCTGGGCTACCAGGAGAAAATACCAGTCCCCCATAGCCGCCTGGTAGCATGAGGCGTGCCATGCCTTCTCCATCCCTCAGTCCCTCCTGCTCCTCTCGCCAACCTAGCTCACTCACAGAACCCCCAGATCCTGTTGGCACCACAGTAAGGCCAGAGCTGTGCTGACTGGGGACCAGGACTGGGGACCAGACAAGGTGAAAGAAGTCCTCCAGCTCCCCAACCCAAATCAAATTTTTAACCCCAAAGCACTTACCTGCCTGCTTCTGAATTTTATTCACTGTCAAACAACTTCACAGGGAAGTAGCACCACCAGGGTTTTCCTCTTCTGAGTAGTCACCGCCGATGTCACCGCTCATAGATTCTCCAAAACTATTTCTCAGAGATGGCAGAAAACACAAAGAAAAAGCAGTCTATCTTGGAACACTGAGTCCATTTCTCCACGACAGTAGAAAAGCACCCTAAGTAACCTGAACCTCAAACTCCTCTGGAGTGGCAAGTCTTCCCATGTCTCCTCATGCTTCCTATATAGCAAAGGTTGTTTTAAGAGTTCGTTGCTTTTCTGTGTCCATGACAACTCTCTCGCACCCATCATGGTCCCTCTGCCCCAAAGGGCTCACACGGGTGATTTTGAGATCACACCTCCTGTGGAGGCAGAGCTATTAATACCCCTGCATCCTGCCATCGGCGGGAGGCAGAGAAACTGCGTGCGTGAGGTGCGAGCAGGTGGATGATCTGGTCCGCATGGTGGCGGAGATCAAGGAGGAGGTAGAGAGGTTGAGGGCCATCAGGGAGTGTGAGCGGGAGACAGACTGGTGGAGTAACACCCTGCAGGGCCTCAAGGGGAGGTGCCGAGGTGAGACTCCTCAAATGGGGGCGGACCCCCTGCCCTGTCCCCATCGGGCAGAGGGGGGGGATCTGGGAGCTGAGGAGGAATGGAAACAGATCCCTGCTCGACATCACAGGCGATCCCCTCCCCTTCCGGCCCCACCCTCCCAGGTGCCCTTACGCAACAGGTTTGAGGCCCTAGAGATTGAGAGGCCGGTGTGTGAGGAAGAGGTAGCAAATGTTCCCAGGAGGATGCCTGGGGCGAGGAGGTCAACTCCGCGCCTCAGGACTGCCTCCACCAAGAAAGACAGGAGGGTTATTGTTGGTGACTCGATTCTTAGGGGAACAGAGGGCCCTATTTGTTGGCCTGACCCTACCCGTAGGGAAGTCTGCTGTCTCCCTGGGGCCAGGGTCAGGGACGTTGCCAGGAAGCTTCCTAACCTGGTACGCCCCTCTGACTATTACCCCCTTTTGATAGTCCAGGCGGGCAGTGATAACATCGAAGAGAGAAGCCTCAAGGCTATCAAAAGGGACTTTAGGGGACTGGGTCGGTTAGTGGATGGAGCGGCAGTGCAGGTGGTGTTTTCGTCCATCCCTACGGTGGCAGGGAGGGGTTCAGAGAGGACACGGAAAGCCCACCTGTTAAACACGTGGCTCCGGGACTGGTGCCAACGCAGAAATCTTGGGTTTTTTGATCATGGGGCACTTTACTCAGCACCTGGCCTGATGGCCGCAGACGGGTCCCTATCTTTCAGGGGAAAAAGGATCCTAGGCCAAGAGCTGGCAGGGCTCATTGAGAGGTCTTTAAACTAGGTAGGAAGGGGGATGGGGCTGAGGCTAGGATTGTTGGGGCTGTGCCAGGGAGAACAATGGCAAGGCCGGGGGATAAGGCAATGGCCCAGCTGAAGTGCATCTACACCAATGCACGCAGCATGGGTAAGAAACAGGAGGAGCTGGAAGCCATCGTGCAGCAGGCAGGCTACGACTTGGTTGCCGTCATGGAGACGTGGTGGGACCAGTCTCATGACTGGAGTGCTGCAATGCCTGGCTATAAGCTCTTCAGAAGGGACAAGCAGCACAGAAGGGGTGGTGGTGTGGCTCTCTATATTAGAGAATCTTTCGATGTTCTGGAACTCGAGGCTGGGAATGACAAGGTCGAGTCCCTTTGGGTTAGGATTGGCAGGGACAACAAGGCTAGTGTCCTGGACGGGGTCTGCTACAGACCGCCGAACCAGGATGAGGAGACTGATGAGGAGTTCTACAGGCAGCTGACAGAGGTTGCAAAATCGTCAGCTCTTGTACTCGTGGGGGACTTCAACTTCCCTGACATATCCTGGAAGCACAACACAGCCCTGAGAAAGCAGTCTAGGAGGTTTCTGGAGAGCGTGGAAGATAGCTTCCTGACGCAGCTGGTTAGTGAACCTACCAGGGGTGGCGCCCCGCTAGACCTTCTCTTCACAAACAGAGAAGGACTGGTGGAGGACGTGATTGTCGGGAGCTGTCTTGGGCACAGTGACCACACAATGGTGGAGTTCACTATTCTTGGCGAGGCCAGGAAGGGGACCAGTAAAACCGCTGTATTGGACTTTCGGAGGGCTGACTTTGAGCTGCTCAGGACACTAGTTGGTGGAGTCCCTTGGGAGGCGGTTCTGAAGGGCAGAGGAGTCCAGGAAGGCTGGGCGCTCTTCAAGAGGGAAGTCTTAATGGCGTAGGAACGGTCTGTCCCCACGTGCCCAAAGACGAGCTGGCCGGGAAGAAGACCAGCCTGGCTCAACAGAGAAATGTGGCTTGATCTTAGGAGGAAAAAGAGGGTTTATAAGCTTTGGAAAAGTGGGCAGGCCACTAAGGAGGACTTTAAAGAAGTAGCGAAGTTGTGCAGGGACAAAATTAGGAAGGCAAAAGCTCATCTCGAGCTCAATCTGGCTACTGCCGTTAAAGATAACAAAAAACGTTTCTATAAATACATCAACACAAAAAGGAGGACTAAGGAGAATCTCCATCCTTTACTGGATGCGGGGGGAAACTTAGTTACAAGAGATGAGGAAAAGGCGGAGGTGCTCAATGCCTTCTTTGCCTCAGTCTTTAGCGGCAATACCGGATGTTCTCTGGATACTCAGTACCCTGAGCTGGTGGAAGGGGATGGGGAGCAGGATGTGGCCCTCATTATCCATGAAGAACTGTTTGGTGACCTGCTACGGCACTTAGATGTGCACAAGTCGATGGGGCCGGATGGGATCCACCCAAGGGTACTGAGAGAACTGGCAGAGGAGCTGGCCAAGCCACTATCCATCATTTATCAGCAGTCCTGGCTATCGGGGGAGGTCCCAATCGACTGGCGGCTAGCAAACGTGACGCCCATCTACAAGAAGGGCTGGAGGGCAGACCCGGGAAAGTACAGGCCTGTCAGTTTGACCTCAGTGCCAGGAAAGCTCATGGAGCAGATCCTCCTGAGAGTCATCATGCAGCACTTGCAGGGGAAGCAGGCGATCAGGCCCAGTCAGCATGGCTTTATGAAAGGCAGGTCATGCCTGACGAACCTGATCTCCTTCTATGACAAAATGATGCGCTGGGTGGACGAGGGAAAGGCTGTGGATGTGGTCTACCTTGACTTCAGCAAGGCTTTTGACACTGTCTCCCACAGCATTCTCCTCAAGAAATTGGCTGCTCTTGGCTTGGACTGGCGCACGCTTCGTTGGGTTAGAAACTGGCTGGATAGCCGGGCCCAAAGAGTCGTGGTGAATGGAGTCAAGTCCAGTTGGAGGCAAATCACTAGTGGCGTCCCCCAGGGCTCGGTGCTGGGGCCGGTCCTCTTTAATATCTTCATCGATGATCTGGACGAGGGCATCGAGTGCACCCTCAGTAAGTTCGCAGATGACACCAAGTTAGGTGCGTGTGTCGATCTGCTTGAGGGTAGGAAAGCTCTGCAGGAGGATCTGGATAGGCTGCACCGATGGGCTGAGGTCAACTGCATGAAGTTCAACAAGGCCAAGTGCCGGGTCCTGCACCTGGGGCGCAATAACCCCAAGCAGAGCTACAGGCTGGGAGAGGAATGGTTGGAGAGCAGCCAGGCAGAGAAGGACCTGGGAGTGATGGTGGATAGTCGGCTGAATATGAGCCAGCAGTGTGCTCAGGTGGCCAAGAAGGCCAACGGCATCCTGGCTTGTATCAGGAACAGTGTGACCAGCAGGGCTAGGGAGGTGATCGTCCCCCTCTACTCAGCTCTGGTGAGGCCGCACCTCGAGTACCGTGTTCAGTTTTGGGCCCCTCGCTACAAGAAGGACATCGAGGTGCTTGAGCGGGTGCAGAGAAGGGCGACGAAGCTGGTGAGGGGCCTGGAGAACAAGTCCTATGAGGAGCGGCTGAGGGAGCTGGGCTTGTTCAGCCTGGAGAAGAGGAGGCTCAGGGGCGACCTTATCGCTCTCTATGGGTACCTCAAGGGAGGCTGTAGCGAGGTGGGGGTTGGCCTGTTCTCCCACGTGCCTGGTGACAGGACGAGGGGGAATGGGCTTAAGTTGAGCCAGGGGAGTTTTAGGTTAGATGTTAGGAAGAACTTCTTCACTGAAAGGGTTGTGAGGCACTGGAACAGGCTGCCCAGGGAAGTGGTGGAGTCACCATCCCTGGAAGTCTTCAAAAGACGTTTAGATGTAGAGCTTAGGGATATGGTTTAGTGGGGACTGTTAGCGTTAGGTCAGAGGTTGGACTCGATGATCTTGAGGTCTCTTCCAACCTAGAAAATTCTGTGATTGTGTGATTCTGTGATCCTCTTTCCCTGTTCATTCAACTTCAAACAGCTCTGTTAAATACTACATGCCACACCTTTAACACCTTCGACAACTCTTTTAACCCTTCCTTTATCTTTCTCCAGCCTGTACTTTTCTCATGCCAACACCAAAGGCTCAGTCAGGGGCCAACTTAATTCCACTCCTTTTCCCTCTAAGATGCTGGAACGACACGTCAGCAGAATACATTTCATCCTATTTTCCTTCTCTCCTCAAAAACAACATTAATTGCAAGATAGTGTTACAGTCGATTGATCCATAAAGTGGCCATTTAATTTACACAGTGGCTACCAATGATTGCAATACTTGGTGAAAGTCCTCTTGCTTTCTGTGCCCCCAGTTCTAACAATATCCTTCCAATGTGCCAATATGCACCCAAGGAGGCTTTCTTTAAAACGTCTTTGTTTTGGATATTACTCATTTCCTTGATTTCCCATTCCCTTTTATTTATTACTATTCCTTACTAGTTACTGTCCTTTGTTTCAATTTCCATACAAACCTTTTTACTGCAGGTTTTTACTATCTTTTTCTAATCTTCTTCCCCAGCGTCCCAATTCTCTGGGATTAAACGCTTCTTCCCACACACAAACTTTACTATTTCAGATTATTAATGAGCTCTGTTCCAATCGTAAATCCATGGAACTTCAGGAAAACAGCTGAAGCACTCAGCCTTCTGTCTTCTAGACAAACATTACCACCTTTTCCACAAAAAGTTACATTTTAACAGGACCGAATTTCAAGCCGAATGCCATTTTTTCTCATGCACTTTGTTAGTAAGCCCATAGAAAACAAGGAAACACTCCTGTGTATCCATCAATATGGGGGTTTAAAAAGGTATTGAGGCCTAAATAAATTTGCTCTCCCCCTTCTTACCAAATTCCCAGGGCTCAAGCCCGAACCACCAAAGAAATGACTCTTTCAGTTCTGCTTTGATAACCAGTCAGCCCCCTCCCCACCCCCCCGGTACTTGGGAAACTGACCAAACACCACAGCAAATACACCAACACTTCTCAACTGTTAGTTACTTAGATAATGCTCCCACCTTTTTCTTCTTGTCACACTCAAAGCATTTAAGAGCAAAAATAGGCTCACAGGATACACCGCCAGGCCCATATATTGGGCACCACCAATCAAACCTTGGATAAAACAGCACTTCTTTTCAGTCTGTCACACACTTCGTTTGTCTCCGCCCAGTCCCCTCGCGGAGAACACGGAACCGCGGATTGGAACTCCGCACTCGTTTTGCAGCGATGCTGTGTTTCACTCACACTGCACAATCATGCAATCACACAAAGAGGCCTCTAGCGCATCTCATTCATACCACAAGAACATAATTTAGAATAATAACCAACCCAAAGAAGTATTGTCTCTGACTGTGTTCTTCGTGAAGCAACTTGTAACACTTTGTTTCAAACCCTTCCACTTACACAAATACTTTCAACACAAAATACCTGGACATTTCAGAATAAGACATACAATTATTAACACTCCAGTTAGTATCCCTCCAGCAGCTGAAAACATACTGTTTGTCTGCAGCTTCAGGAGGTCTTTGTCTGCCCCTGCGGTGAGCGGCTGAGTGGAGTCCCCTCCGAGCAAAACACTTGGGGTGCACCTAGGGGCGTCTGCTCCGCAGCCGATCCCACAGCCGAGCAGAGTGTCTCCTGCCTGGCTCACAGAAAGATGACAAAATGACTCACAGAAAGCTGACTCCACAATCAGTAAGATTGTAAAGTAGGCATGCTTACTCAGTTCTGGGCAGCACAGTGGGGGTAGTCCCACCAAAGTTGTGCATACCTAACGTGGCAACTTGCTTTGGTTATATCTAGTAAAGAGTTACATATACATGAAGTTTCCCAATGCTCCTGTACATATGCATAACCTGTCCCTTTGTGAACAATCCTCCTTATCTCAGACCTCTTGTCCTTCTCCTTTGTTCAACTTGGCTGTATGGCAGAGACTTGTTCAGCGTCCCCTGCAAGCTTTGTCTTTTAGTCATTCTTCAGCTTTCCCCGTCTCCTTAGTCTCCTGGCCAGATATCAGAGACTTGCATAGTGTCCCATGCAATAGTCATACTAGTTAGCAGCTATTCTGACACCCCCCCCCCCCCCCGATATCAGAGACTTCAAGGAAAAGCCTACAAATACATCTCCCTTCACGCTCTCTATTGACACAAATTGCTAAAACATTCCTTTGCAAGGTACAAGAACTATATACATTAAGCACTCTGTTTTTCTTAGACTTGTGGTTATACAAGGGTCTGTAGGACCGAAGGTCACATTCATCACACCATGCGGCCCTAGCATTGTTCCATATTAACACGAATCAGATGAACACGTTTCACACTACTGCCACTGTTGAAGACAGGGAAAAAACTTCAGAGCTCTCCCATAGGATTGTCTGAGGGCTCCTCAGAGAAGGTAGTGTTCCCAATCCCCAGTCCAGTACATTCTTCTCGCATCCCCTCGGGGTAACTGTACCTGCTGCTTCCCTAAAGTGCCTGTACACCAGTGCACGGAGCATGGGAAATAAACAGGATTAGCTCAAGATCTGTGTTTGGTTGCGGGGCCATGATCTCGGTGCGATCACTGAGATGTGGTGGAACAGCTCACACGAGTAGAACGCAGTCACGGATGGCTATGTACTCTTTAGGAGAAACAGGCTGGGGAAGCAAGGGGGTGGGGTTGCCCTTTATGTGAGGGAGCAATTAGAGCACACCCAGCTGCAGCTGGGGGAGGGTGATGGACAGGTGGAGAGCTTGTGAGTTAAAAAAAAAAAAAAAAACCACAAAAGGAGTAGGCTGGTATGGAAGACACCGTGGCGGGGGTCTACTACAAATCTACTAGATCCGTGTGAGCTAAAGGAGCTGTCAGATGTGATCACTGAACATTCCCTATCATCATGGAAAGGTCCTGGAGAACAGGTGAGGTGCCTGAAGACTGGAGGAAAGCCAGTGTCATTTGGATTTTCAAGAAGGACAGGAAAAAGGATGTGGGAATTACAGGTCAGTAAGTCCCACCTTTGTAAATGGAAAGGAATTGGAGTAGTTTGCTTGAGATGGGGCCCTGGAGGACCGGGGCCCTGGAGGACCGGGGCCCTGGAGGACCGGGGCCCTGGAGGACCGGGGCCCTGGAGGACCGGGGCCCTGGAGGACCGGGGCCCTGGAGGACCGGGGCCCTGGAGGACCGGGGCCCTGGAGGACCGGGGCCCTGGAGGACCGGGGCCCTGGAGGACCGGGGCCCTGGAGGACCGGGGCCCTGGAGGACCGGGGCCCTGGAGGACCGGGGCCCTGGAGGACCGGGGCCCTGGAGGACCGGGGCCCTGGAGGACCGGGGCCCTGGAGGACCGGGGCCCTGGAGGACCGGGGCCCTGGAGGACCGGGGCCCTGGAGGACCGGGGCCCTGGAGGACCGGGGCCCTGGAGGACCGGGGCCCTGGAGGACCGGGGCCCTGGAGGACCGGGGCCCTGGAGGACCGGGGCCCTGGAGGACCGGGGCCCTGGAGGACCGGGGCCCTGGAGGACCGGGGCCCTGGAGGACCGGGGCCCTGGAGGACCGGGGCCCTGGAGGACCGGGGCCCTGGAGGACCGGGGCCCTGGAGGACCGGGGCCCTGGAGGACCGGGGCCCTGGAGGACCGGGGCCCTGGAGGACCGGGGCCCTGGAGGACCGGGGCCCTGGAGGACCGGGGCCCTGGAGGACCGGGGCCCTGGAGGACCGGGGCCCTGGAGGACCGGGGCCCTGGAGGACCGGGGCCCTGGAGGACCGGGGCCCTGGAGGACCGGGGCCCTGGAGGACCGGGGCCCTGGAGGACCGGGGCCCTGGAGGACCGGGGCCCTGGAGGACCGGGGCCCTGGAGGACCGGGGCCCTGGAGGACCGGGGCCCTGGAGGACCGGGGCCCTGGAGGACCGGGGCCCTGGAGGACCGGGGCCCTGGAGGACCGGGGCCCTGGAGGACCGGGGCCCTGGAGGACCGGGGCCCTGGAGGACCGGGGCCCTGGAGGACCGGGGCCCTGGAGGACCGGGGCCCTGGAGGACCGGGGCCCTGGAGGACCGGGGCCCTGGAGGACCGGGGCCCTGGAGGACCGGGGCCCTGGAGGACCGGGGCCCTGGAGGACCGGGGCCCTGGAGGACCGGGGCCCTGGAGGACCGGGGCCCTGGAGGACCGGGGCCCTGGAGGACCGGGGCCCTGGAGGACCGGGGCCCTGGAGGACCGGGGCCCTGGAGGACCGGGGCCCTGGAGGACCGGGGCCCTGGAGGACCGGGGCCCTGGAGGACCGGGGCCCTGGAGGACCGGGGCCCTGGAGGACCGGGGCCCTGGAGGACCGGGGCCCTGGAGGACCGGGGCCCTGGAGGACCGGGGCCCTGGAGGACCGGGGCCCTGGAGGACCGGGGCCCTGGAGGACCGGGGCCCTGGAGGACCGGGGCCCTGGAGGACCGGGGCCCTGGAGGACCGGGGCCCTGGAGGACCGGGGCCCTGGAGGACCGGGGCCCTGGAGGACCGGGGCCCTGGAGGACCGGGGCCCTGGAGGACCGGGGCCCTGGAGGACCGGGGCCCTGGAGGACCGGGGCCCTGGAGGACCGGGGCCCTGGAGGACCGGGGCCCTGGAGGACCGGGGCCCTGGAGGACCGGGGCCCTGGAGGACCGGGGCCCTGGAGGACCGGGGCCCTGGAGGACCGGGGCCCTGGAGGACCGGGGCCCTGGAGGACCGGGGCCCTGGAGGACCGGGGCCCTGGAGGACCGGGGCCCTGGAGGACCGGGGCCCTGGAGGACCGGGGCCCTGGAGGACCGGGGCCCTGGAGGACCGGGGCCCTGGAGGACCGGGGCCCTGGAGGACCGGGGCCCTGGAGGACCGGGGCCCTGGAGGACCGGGGCCCTGGAGGACCGGGGCCCTGGAGGACCGGGGCCCTGGAGGACCGGGGCCCTGGAGGACCGGGGCCCTGGAGGACCGGGGCCCTGGAGGACCGGGGCCCTGGAGGACCGGGGCCCTGGAGGACCGGGGCCCTGGAGGACCGGGGCCCTGGAGGACCGGGGCCCTGGAGGACCGGGGCCCTGGAGGACCGGGGCCCTGGAGGACCGGGGCCCTGGAGGACCGGGGCCCTGGAGGACCGGGGCCCTGGAGGACCGGGGCCCTGGAGGACCGGGGCCCTGGAGGACCGGGGCCCTGGAGGACCGGGGCCCTGGAGGACCGGGGCCCTGGAGGACCGGGGCCCTGGAGGACCGGGGCCCTGGAGGACCGGGGCCCTGGAGGACCGGGGCCCTGGAGGACCGGGGCCCTGGAGGACCGGGGCCCTGGAGGACCGGGGCCCTGGAGGACCGGGGCCCTGGAGGACCGGGGCCCTGGAGGACCGGGGCCCTGGAGGACCGGGGCCCTGGAGGACCGGGGCCCTGGAGGACCGGGGCCCTGGAGGACCGGGGCCCTGGAGGACCGGGGCCCTGGAGGACCGGGGCCCTGGAGGACCGGGGCCCTGGAGGACCGGGGCCCTGGAGGACCGGGGCCCTGGAGGACCGGGGCCCTGGAGGACCGGGGCCCTGGAGGACCGGGGCCCTGGAGGACCGGGGCCCTGGAGGACCGGGGCCCTGGAGGACCGGGGCCCTGGAGGACCGGGGCCCTGGAGGACCGGGGCCCTGGAGGACCGGGGCCCTGGAGGACCGGGGCCCTGGAGGACCGGGGCCCTGGAGGACCGGGGCCCTGGAGGACCGGGGCCCTGGAGGACCGGGGCCCTGGAGGACCGGGGCCCTGGAGGACCGGGGCCCTGGAGGACCGGGGCCCTGGAGGACCGGGGCCCTGGAGGACCGGGGCCCTGGAGGACCGGGGCCCTGGAGGACCGGGGCCCTGGAGGACCGGGGCCCTGGAGGACCGGGGCCCTGGAGGACCGGGGCCCTGGAGGACCGGGGCCCTGGAGGACCGGGGCCCTGGAGGACCGGGGCCCTGGAGGACCGGGGCCCTGGAGGACCGGGGCCCTGGAGGACCGGGGCCCTGGAGGACCGGGGCCCTGGAGGACCGGGGCCCTGGAGGACCGGGGCCCTGGAGGACCGGGGCCCTGGAGGACCGGGGCCCTGGAGGACCGGGGCCCTGGAGGACCGGGGCCCTGGAGGACCGGGGCCCTGGAGGACCGGGGCCCTGGAGGACCGGGGCCCTGGAGGACCGGGGCCCTGGAGGACCGGGGCCCTGGAGGACCGGGGCCCTGGAGGACCGGGCCCCGGGCCTCCAGGGGCCCCGGGGCCCCGGGGCCCCTGGAGGACCGGGGCCCTGGAGGACCGGGGCCCTGGAGGACCGGGGCCCTGGAGGGACCGGGGCCCTGGAGGACCGGGGCCCTGGAGGACCGGGCCCTGGAGGACCGGGGCCCTGGAGGACCGGGGCCCTGGAGGACCGGGGCCCTGGAGGACCGGGGCCCTGGAGGACCGGGGCCCTGGAGGACCGGGGCCCTGGAGGACCGGGGCCCTGGAGGACCGGGGCCCTGGAGGACCGGGGCCCTGGAGGACCGGGGCCCTGGAGGACCGGGGCCCTGGAGGACCGGGGGCCCTGGAGGACCGGGGCCCTGGAGGACCGGGGCCCTGGAGGACCGGGGCCCTGGAGGACCGGGGCCCTGGAGGACCGGGGCCCTGGAGGACCGGGGCCCTGGAGGGACCGGGGCCCTGGAGGACCGGGGCCCTGGAGGACCGGGGCCCTGGAGGACCGGGGCCCTGGAGGACCGGGGGCCCTGGAGGACGGGGCCCTGGAGGACCGGGGCCCTGGAGGACCGGGGCCCCTGGAGGACCGGGGCCCTGGAGGACCGGGGCCCTGGAGGACCGGGGCCCTGGAGGACCGGGGCCCTGGAGGACCGGGGCCCTGGAGGACCGGGGCCCTGGAGGACCGGGGCCCTGGAGGACCGGGGCCCTGGAGGGACCGGGGCCCTGGAGGACCGGGGCCCTGGAGGACGGGGCCCTGGAGGACCGGGGCCCTGGAGGACCGGGGCCCTGGAGGACCGGGGGCCCTGGAGGACCGGGGCCCTGGAGGACCGGGGCCCTGGAGGACCGGGGCCCTGGAGGACCGGGGCCCTGGAGGACCGGGGCCCTGGAGGACCGGGGCCCTGGAGGACCGGGGCCCTGGAGGACCGGGGCCCTGGAGGACCGGGGCCCTGGAGGACCGGGGCCCTGGAGGACCGGGGCCCTGGAGGACCGGGGCCCTGGAGGACCGGGGCCCTGGAGGACCGGGGCCCTGGAGGACCGGGGCCCTGGAGGACCGGGGCCCTGGAGGACCGGGGCCCTGGAGGACCGGGGCCCTGGAGGACCGGGGCCCTGGAGGACCGGGGCCCTGGAGGACCGGGGCCCTGGAGGACCGGGGCCCTGGAGGACCGGGGCCCTGGAGGACCGGGGCCCTGGAGGACCGGGGCCCTGGAGGACCGGGGCCCTGGAGGACCGGGGCCCTGGAGGACCGGGGCCCTGGAGGACCGGGGCCCTGGAGGACCGGGGCCCTGGAGGACCGGGGCCCTGGAGGACCGGGGCCCTGGAGGACCGGGGCCCTGGAGGACCGGGGCCCTGGAGGACCGGGGCCCTGGAGGACCGGGGCCCTGGAGGACCGGGGCCCTGGAGGACCGGGGCCCTGGAGGACCGGGGCCCTGGAGGACCGGGGCCCTGGAGGACCGGGGCCCTGGAGGACCGGGGCCCTGGAGGACCGGGGCCCTGGAGGACCGGGGCCCTGGAGGACCGGGGCCCTGGAGGACCGGGGCCCTGGAGGACCGGGGCCCTGGAGGACCGGGGCCCTGGAGGACCGGGGCCCTGGAGGACCGGGGCCCTGGAGGACCGGGGCCCTGGAGGACCGGGGCCCTGGAGGACCGGGGCCCTGGAGGACCGGGGCCCTGGAGGACCGGGGCCCTGGAGGACCGGGGCCCTGGAGGACCGGGGCCCTGGAGGACCGGGGCCCTGGAGGACCGGGGCCCTGGAGGACCGGGGCCCTGGAGGACCGGGGCCCTGGAGGACCGGGGCCCTGGAGGACCGGGGCCCTGGAGGACCGGGGCCCTGGAGGACCGGGGCCCTGGAGGACCGGGGCCCTGGAGGACCGGGGCCCTGGAGGACCGGGGCCCTGGAGGACCGGGGCCCTGGAGGACCGGGGCCCTGGAGGACCGGGGCCCTGGAGGACCGGGGCCCTGGAGGACCGGGGCCCTGGAGGACCGGGGCCCTGGAGGACCGGGGCCCTGGAGGACCGGGGCCCTGGAGGACCGGGGCCCTGGAGGACCGGGGCCCTGGAGGACCGGGGCCCTGGAGGACCGGGGCCCTGGAGGACCGGGGCCCTGGAGGACCGGGGCCCTGGAGGACCGGGGCCCTGGAGGACCGGGGCCCTGGAGGACCGGGGCCCTGGAGGACCGGGGCCCTGGAGGACCGGGGCCCTGGAGGACCGGGGCCCTGGAGGACCGGGGCCCTGGAGGACCGGGGCCCTGGAGGACCGGGGCCCTGGAGGACCGGGGCCCTGGAGGACCGGGGCCCTGGAGGACCGGGGCCCTGGAGGACCGGGGCCCTGGAGGACCGGGGCCCTGGAGGACCGGGGCCCTGGAGGACCGGGGCCCTGGAGGACCGGGGCCCTGGAGGACCGGGGCCCTGGAGGACCGGGGCCCTGGAGGACCGGGGCCCTGGAGGACCGGGGCCCTGGAGGACCGGGGCCCTGGAGGACCGGGGCCCTGGAGGACCGGGGCCCTGGAGGACCGGGGCCCTGGAGGACCGGGGCCCTGGAGGACCGGGGCCCTGGAGGACCGGGGCCCTGGAGGACCGGGGCCCTGGAGGACCGGGGCCCTGGAGGACCGGGGCCCTGGAGGACCGGGGCCCTGGAGGACCGGGGCCCTGGAGGACCGGGGCCCTGGAGGACCGGGGCCCTGGAGGACCGGGGCCCTGGAGGACCGGGGCCCTGGAGGACCGGGGCCCTGGAGGACCGGGGCCCTGGAGGACCGGGGCCCTGGAGGACCGGGGCCCTGGAGGACCGGGGCCCTGGAGGACCGGGGCCCTGGAGGACCGGGGCCCTGGAGGACCGGGGCCCTGGAGGACCGGGGCCCTGGAGGACCGGGGCCCTGGAGGACCGGGGCCCTGGAGGACCGGGGCCCTGGAGGACCGGGGCCCTGGAGGACCGGGGCCCTGGAGGACCGGGGCCCTGGAGGACCGGGGCCCTGGAGGACCGGGGCCCTGGAGGACCGGGGCCCTGGAGGACCGGGGCCCTGGAGGACCGGGGCCCTGGAGGACCGGGGCCCTGGAGGACCGGGGCCCTGGAGGACCGGGGCCCTGGAGGACCGGGGCCCTGGAGGACCGGGGCCCTGGAGGACCGGGGCCCTGGAGGACCGGGGCCCTGGAGGACCGGGGCCCTGGAGGACCGGGGCCCTGGAGGACCGGGGCCCTGGAGGACCGGGGCCCTGGAGGACCGGGGCCCTGGAGGACCGGGGCCCTGGAGGACCGGGGCCCTGGAGGACCGGGGCCCTGGAGGACCGGGGCCCTGGAGGACCGGGGCCCTGGAGGACCGGGGCCCTGGAGGACCGGGGCCCTGGAGGACCGGGGCCCTGGAGGACCGGGGCCCTGGAGGACCGGGGCCCTGGAGGACCGGGGCCCTGGAGGACCGGGGCCCTGGAGGACCGGGGCCCTGGAGGACCGGGGCCCTGGAGGACCGGGGCCCTGGAGGACCGGGGCCCTGGAGGACCGGGGCCCTGGAGGACCGGGGCCCTGGAGGACCGGGGCCCTGGAGGACCGGGGCCCTGGAGGACCGGGGCCCTGGAGGACCGGGGCCCTGGAGGACCGGGGCCCTGGAGGACCGGGGCCCTGGAGGACCGGGGCCCTGGAGGACCGGGGCCCTGGAGGACCGGGGCCCTGGAGGACCGGGGCCCTGGAGGACCGGGGCCCTGGAGGACCGGGGCCCTGGAGGACCGGGGCCCTGGAGGACCGGGGCCCTGGAGGACCGGGGCCCTGGAGGACCGGGGCCCTGGAGGACCGGGGCCCTGGAGGACCGGGGCCCTGGAGGACCGGGGCCCTGGAGGACCGGGGCCCTGGAGGACCGGGGCCCTGGAGGACCGGGGCCCTGGAGGACCGGGGCCCTGGAGGACCGGGGCCCTGGAGGACCGGGGCCCTGGAGGACCGGGGCCCTGGAGGACCGGGGCCCTGGAGGACCGGGGCCCTGGAGGACCGGGGCCCTGGAGGACCGGGGCCCTGGAGGACCGGGGCCCTGGAGGACCGGGGCCCTGGAGGACCGGGGCCCTGGAGGACCGGGGCCCTGGAGGACCGGGGCCCTGGAGGACCGGGGCCCTGGAGGACCGGGGCCCTGGAGGACCGGGGCCCTGGAGGACCGGGGCCCTGGAGGACCGGGGCCCTGGAGGACCGGGGCCCTGGAGGACCGGGGCCCTGGAGGACCGGGGCCCTGGAGGACCGGGGCCCTGGAGGACCGGGGCCCTGGAGGACCGGGGCCCTGGAGGACCGGGGCCCTGGAGGACCGGGGCCCTGGAGGACCGGGGCCCTGGAGGACCGGGGCCCTGGAGGACCGGGGCCCTGGAGGACCGGGGCCCTGGAGGACCGGGGCCCTGGAGGACCGGGGCCCTGGAGGACCGGGGCCCTGGAGGACCGGGGCCCTGGAGGACCGGGGCCCTGGAGGACCGGGGCCCTGGAGGACCGGGGCCCTGGAGGACCGGGGCCCTGGAGGACCGGGGCCCTGGAGGACCGGGGCCCTGGAGGACCGGGGCCCTGGAGGACCGGGGCCCTGGAGGACCGGGGCCCTGGAGGACCGGGGCCCTGGAGGACCGGGGCCCTGGAGGACCGGGGCCCTGGAGGACCGGGGCCCTGGAGGACCGGGGCCCTGGAGGACCGGGGCCCTGGAGGACCGGGGCCCTGGAGGACCGGGGCCCTGGAGGACCGGGGCCCTGGAGGACCGGGGCCCTGGAGGACCGGGGCCCTGGAGGACCGGGGCCCTGGAGGACCGGGGCCCTGGAGGACCGGGGCCCTGGAGGACCGGGGCCCTGGAGGACCGGGGCCCTGGAGGACCGGGGCCCTGGAGGACCGGGGCCCTGGAGGACCGGGGCCCTGGAGGACCGGGGCCCTGGAGGACCGGGGCCCTGGAGGACCGGGGCCCTGGAGGACCGGGGCCCTGGAGGACCGGGGCCCTGGAGGACCGGGGCCCTGGAGGACCGGGGCCCTGGAGGACCGGGGCCCTGGAGGACCGGGGCCCTGGAGGACCGGGGCCCTGGAGGACCGGGGCCCTGGAGGACCGGGGCCCTGGAGGACCGGGGCCCTGGAGGACCGGGGCCCTGGAGGACCGGGGCCCTGGAGGACCGGGGCCCTGGAGGACCGGGGCCCTGGAGGACCGGGGCCCTGGAGGACCGGGGCCCTGGAGGACCGGGGCCCTGGAGGACCGGGGCCCTGGAGGACCGGGGCCCTGGAGGACCGGGGCCCTGGAGGACCGGGGCCCTGGAGGACCGGGGCCCTGGAGGACCGGGGCCCTGGAGGACCGGGGCCCTGGAGGACCGGGGCCCTGGAGGACCGGGGCCCTGGAGGACCGGGGCCCTGGAGGACCGGGGCCCTGGAGGACCGGGGCCCTGGAGGACCGGGGCCCTGGAGGACCGGGGCCCTGGAGGACCGGGGCCCTGGAGGACCGGGGCCCTGGAGGACCGGGGCCCTGGAGGACCGGGGCCCTGGAGGACCGGGGCCCTGGAGGACCGGGGCCCTGGAGGACCGGGGCCCTGGAGGACCGGGGCCCTGGAGGACCGGGGCCCTGGAGGACCGGGGCCCTGGAGGACCGGGGCCCTGGAGGACCGGGGCCCTGGAGGACCGGGGCCCTGGAGGACCGGGGCCCTGGAGGACCGGGGCCCTGGAGGACCGGGGCCCTGGAGGACCGGGGCCCTGGAGGACCGGGGCCCTGGAGGACCGGGGCCCTGGAGGACCGGGGCCCTGGAGGACCGGGGCCCTGGAGGACCGGGGCCCTGGAGGACCGGGGCCCTGGAGGACCGGGGCCCTGGAGGACCGGGGCCCTGGAGGACCGGGGCCCTGGAGGACCGGGGCCCTGGAGGACCGGGGCCCTGGAGGACCGGGGCCCTGGAGGACCGGGGCCCTGGAGGACCGGGGCCCTGGAGGACCGGGGCCCTGGAGGACCGGGGCCCTGGAGGACCGGGGCCCTGGAGGACCGGGGCCCTGGAGGACCGGGGCCCTGGAGGACCGGGGCCCTGGAGGACCGGGGCCCTGGAGGACCGGGGCCCTGGAGGACCGGGGCCCTGGAGGACCGGGGCCCTGGAGGACCGGGGCCCTGGAGGACCGGGGCCCTGGAGGACCGGGGCCCTGGAGGACCGGGGCCCTGGAGGACCGGGGCCCTGGAGGACCGGGGCCCTGGAGGACCGGGGCCCTGGAGGACCGGGGCCCTGGAGGACCGGGGCCCTGGAGGACCGGGGCCCTGGAGGACCGGGGCCCTGGAGGACCGGGGCCCTGGAGGACCGGGGCCCTGGAGGACCGGGGCCCTGGAGGACCGGGGCCCTGGAGGACCGGGGCCCTGGAGGACCGGGGCCCTGGAGGACCGGGGCCCTGGAGGACCGGGGCCCTGGAGGACCGGGGCCCTGGAGGACCGGGGCCCTGGAGGACCGGGGCCCTGGAGGACCGGGGCCCTGGAGGACCGGGGCCCTGGAGGACCGGGGCCCTGGAGGACCGGGGCCCTGGAGGACCGGGGCCCTGGAGGACCGGGGCCCTGGAGGACCGGGGCCCTGGAGGACCGGGGCCCTGGAGGACCGGGGCCCTGGAGGACCGGGGCCCTGGAGGACCGGGGCCCTGGAGGACCGGGGCCCTGGAGGACCGGGGCCCTGGAGGACCGGGGCCCTGGAGGACCGGGGCCCTGGAGGACCGGGGCCCTGGAGGACCGGGGCCCTGGAGGACCGGGGCCCTGGAGGACCGGGGCCCTGGAGGACCGGGGCCCTGGAGGACCGGGGCCCTGGAGGACCGGGGCCCTGGAGGACCGGGGCCCTGGAGGACCGGGGCCCTGGAGGACCGGGGCCCTGGAGGACCGGGGCCCTGGAGGACCGGGGCCCTGGAGGACCGGGGCCCTGGAGGACCGGGGCCCTGGAGGACCGGGGCCCTGGAGGACCGGGGCCCTGGAGGACCGGGGCCCTGGAGGACCGGGGCCCTGGAGGACCGGGGCCCTGGAGGACCGGGGCCCTGGAGGACCGGGGCCCTGGAGGACCGGGGCCCTGGAGGACCGGGGCCCTGGAGGACCGGGGCCCTGGAGGACCGGGGCCCTGGAGGACCGGGGCCCTGGAGGACCGGGGCCCTGGAGGACCGGGGCCCTGGAGGACCGGGGCCCTGGAGGACCGGGGCCCTGGAGGACCGGGGCCCTGGAGGACCGGGGCCCTGGAGGACCGGGGCCCTGGAGGACCGGGGCCCTGGAGGACCGGGGCCCTGGAGGACCGGGGCCCTGGAGGACCGGGGCCCTGGAGGACCGGGGCCCTGGAGGACCGGGGCCCTGGAGGACCGGGGCCCTGGAGGACCGGGGCCCTGGAGGACCGGGGCCCTGGAGGACCGGGGCCCTGGAGGACCGGGGCCCTGGAGGACCGGGGCCCTGGAGGACCGGGGCCCTGGAGGACCGGGGCCCTGGAGGACCGGGGCCCTGGAGGACCGGGGCCCTGGAGGACCGGGGCCCTGGAGGACCGGGGCCCTGGAGGACCGGGGCCCTGGAGGACCGGGGCCCTGGAGGACCGGGGCCCTGGAGGACCGGGGCCCTGGAGGACCGGGGCCCTGGAGGACCGGGGCCCTGGAGGACCGGGGCCCTGGAGGACCGGGGCCCTGGAGGACCGGGGCCCTGGAGGACCGGGGCCCTGGAGGACCGGGGCCCTGGAGGACCGGGGCCCTGGAGGACCGGGGCCCTGGAGGACCGGGGCCCTGGAGGACCGGGGCCCTGGAGGACCGGGGCCCTGGAGGACCGGGGCCCTGGAGGACCGGGGCCCTGGAGGACCGGGGCCCTGGAGGACCGGGGCCCTGGAGGACCGGGGCCCTGGAGGACCGGGGCCCTGGAGGACCGGGGCCCTGGAGGACCGGGGCCCTGGAGGACCGGGGCCCTGGAGGACCGGGGCCCTGGAGGACCGGGGCCCTGGAGGACCGGGGCCCTGGAGGACCGGGGCCCTGGAGGACCGGGGCCCTGGAGGACCGGGGCCCTGGAGGACCGGGGCCCTGGAGGACCGGGGCCCTGGAGGACCGGGGCCCTGGAGGACCGGGGCCCTGGAGGACCGGGGCCCTGGGGGACCGGGGCCCTGGGGGACCGGGGCCCCGGGGGACCGGGGCCCTGGGGGACCGGGGCCCTGGGGGACCGGGGCCCCGGGGGACCGGGGCCCTGGGGGACCGGGGCCCCGGGGGACCGGGGCCCTGGGGGACCGGGGCCCTGGGGGACCGGGGCCCTGGAGTCACAGAATCATAGAATATCCTGAGTTGGAAGGGACCCTTAAGGATCATCAAGTCCAACTCTTGACACCGCACAGGTCTACCCAAAAATTCAGACCATGTGCCTAAGTGCACAGTCCAATCTCTTCTTAAATTCAGACAGGCTCGGTGCAGTGACCACTTCCCTGGGGAGCCTGTTCCAGTGTGCAACCACCCTCTCTGTGAAGAACCCCCTCCTGACATCCTGCCTAAATTTCCCCTGCCTCAGCTTAACCCCTTTCCCGCGGGTCCTGTCACTGGTGTTAATGGAGAAAAGGTCTCCTGCCTCTCGACACCCCCTTACGAGGAATTTGTAGACTGTGATGAGGTCTCCCCTCAGCCTCCTCTTCTCCAGGCTGAACAGGCCCAGTGACCTCAGCCGTTCTTCGTACGTCTTCCCCTCAAGGCCTTTCACCATCTTCGAAGCCCTCCTCTGGACACTTTCCAACAGTTTCATGTCCTTTTTATACTGTGGTGCCCAGAACTGCACACAGTACTCGAGGTGAGGCCGCACCAGCGCAGAGTAGAGCGGGACAATCACCTCCCTTGACCTACTAGCGATGCCGTGCTTGATGCACCCCAGGGCACGGTTGGCCCTCCTGGCTGCCAGGGCACACTGCTGGCTCATATTCAAGTTGCTGTCTACCACGACCCCCAGATCCCTCTCTTCTAGGCTGCTCTCCAGCGTCTCATCGCCCAGTCTGTACGTGCAGCCAGGGTTTCCCCGTCCCAGGTGCAGGACCCGGCACTTGCTCTTATTGAACTTCATGCAGTTGGTGATCGCCCTGCTCTCCAACCTATCCAGATCCCTCTGCAAGGCCTTTACACCCTCATTCGAGTCCACAACTCCTCCAAGTTTGGTGTCATCAGCAAACTTGCTCAAAATACCCTCTATTCCTACATCCAGATCGTTTATAATAATATTGAAAAGTACCGGCCCTAAAATGGAGCCTTGAGGGACCCCAGTGGTGACCGCCCGCCAGCCTGACACAGCCCCATTTACCATAACCCTTTGGGCCCTGCCCGTTAGCCAATTGCTCACCCATCGTATGATGTTTTTATTTAGCTGTATGGTGGACATTTTGTCCAGTAGGATCCTATGGGAAACCGTGTCAAAAGCCTTGCTGAAGTCCAAAAAAATCACATCAGCTGGTTTCCCTTGGTCCACCATACGGGTGATCTTATCATAAAAGGAAATCAGATTAGTTAGGCAGGACCTACCCTTCACAAACCCATGCTGGCTGGGACCAATGACTGCTTTGTCCCCCAGGTAGGACCGGGGCCCTGGAGGACCAGGGCCCTGGAGGACTGGGGCCCTGGGAGACCTCAACCCAACCCAAATTTAATTTTTTTCTCCAGAGCACTTACCTGCCTCCTTCTGAATTTTATTCACTGTCAAACAACTTCACAGGGAAGTAGCACTACCAGGGTTTTCCTCTTCTGAGTAGTCATCATCCATGTTACTATCTCATAGGTTCTACAAACTCTTTCTCAGAGATGGCCGAAAACACGAAGAAAAAGCAGTCTGTCTTGGAACACTGAGTCCATTCCTCCACGACAGTAGAAAAGCACCCTAAGTAACCAGAACTTCACACTTCTCTGGAGTGGCAAGTCTTTTCATGTCTCCTCATGCTTCCTATATAGCAAAGGTCAAATGATCCCCACCTGGCAGATTTCACTTCACATGTGTGGAGTCCCGAGACCTTGTGGAATAGGCTCAACAAGCTCGTTTCAATGATTAAGGTTCAATTGCTCCTTATTGCTAACAGAAAGAACCTGACAAGGGGCTCAGTGGTTAGAGTTGACCTAATTAATTAACTACAAAAGGCATGTAAGGGTCATATTTCTGCTAGTCATTCTGTGAGGAAAATTAGTACAGAGCCTGTTAAAATAAGATACATTAACATAAAGAGAAGAAATAAATAAAAGAAAAAAAGAAAATGATCTAAAAGGCAAAATTGCCATCCTGGATTTTCATGTGTCTAGTCACGACAGATAAAGAATATAGCAATTAGTAAGACTTTACTTGACATTAATGTTGCTTAAATTTGCTTTTCTGAGATCTCTTCTTTATGCCGGACTTGTCAAAATCTAGCGCCATGACCTCCAACTGCAGTATTTACTGTGGCTGCATATAAACTATCACGTATAAATGCCAGGCTCCAGATCCTCACTCCCTATTCAGGTCAAGGACCGGGCTGAAAGTTTTGGCTTAATTTGGTTACATGACTACGTTGCTGTCGTCGTGGTTTCCCCCAGCCGGCAGCTAAGCACCACACAGCCGTTTGCACAGCCGTTCGTTCGCTCAAGGCTTGTTGGAGCTGTGCCAGAGAAACAATGGCAAGGCCGGGGGATAAGGCAATGGCCCAGCTGGAGTGCATCTACACCAATGCACGCAGCATGGGTAACAAACAGGAGGAGCTGGAAGCCATCGTGCAGCAGGCAGGCTACGACTTGGTTGCCATCATGGAGATGTGGTGGGACCACTCTCATGACTGCAGTGCTGCAATGCCTGGCTATAAGCTCTTCAGAAGGGACAAGCAGCACAGAAGGGGTGGTGGTGTGGCTCTCTATATTAGAGAATCTTTCGATGTTCTGGAACTCGAGGCTGGGAATGACAAGGTCGAGTCCCTTTGGGTTAGGATCGGCGGGAAGGCCAACAAGGCTAGCATCCTGGTCGAGGTCTGTTACAGACCACCGAACCAGGATGAGGAGACGGATGAGGAGTTCTACAGGCAGCTGACAGACGTTGCAAAATCGTCGGTGCTTGTTCTCGTGGGGGACTTCAACTTCCCTGACATATCCTGGAAGCACAACACAGCCCTGAGAAAGCAGTCTAGGAGGTTTCTGGAGAGCATGGAAGATAGCTTCCTGACGCAGCTGGTTAGTGAACCTACCAGGGGTGGCGCCCCGCTAGACCTTCTCTTCACAAACAGAGAAGGACTGGTGGAGGACGTGATTGTCGGGAGCTGTCTTGGGCACAGTGACCACGCAATGGTGGAGTTCACTATTCTTGGCGAGGCCAGGAAGGGGACCAGTAAAACCGCTGTATTGGACTTTTGGAGGGCTGACTTTGAGCTGCTCAGGACACTAGTTGGTGGAGTCCCTTGGGAGGCGGTTCTGAAGGGCAGAGGGGTCCAGGAAGGCTGGGCGCTCTTCAAGAGGGAAATCTTAACGGCGCAGGAACGGTCTGTCCCCACGTGCCCAAAGACGAGCCGGTTTGGAAGAAGACCGGCCTGGCTGAACAGAGAGTTGTGACTTGAGCTTAGGAGAAAAAAGAGGGTTTTTAATCTTTGGAAAAAAGGGCATGCCACTAAGGAGGACTATAAGGATGTTGCGAGGCTGTGCAGGGACAAAATTAGGAAGGCCAAAGCTCATCTGGAGCTCAATCTGGCTACTGCCGTTAAAGATAACAAAAAACGTTTTTATAAATACATCAACACAAAAAGGAGGACTAAGGAGAATCTCCATCCTTTACTGGATGCGGGGGGAAACTTAGTAACAAGAGATGAGGAAAAGGCGGAGGTGCTCAATGCCTTCTTTGCCTCAGTCTTTAGTGGCAATACCGGTTGTTCTCTGGATACCCAGTACCCTGAGCTGGCGGAAGGGGATGGGGAGCAGAATGTGGCCCTCACTATCCATGAGGAAATGGTTGGCGACCTGGTACGGCACTTGGATGTGCACAAGTCGATGGGGCCGGATGGGATCCACCCAAGGGTACTGAGAGAACTGGCAGAGGAGCTGGCCAAGCCACTATCCATCATTTATCAGCAGTCCTGGCTATCGGGGGAGGTCCCAGCTGACTGGCGGCTAGCAAACGTGATGCCCGTTTACAAGAAGGGCCGGAGGACTGACCCGGGAAACTACAGGCCTGTCAGTTTGACCTCAGTGCCAGGGAAGCTCATGGAGCAGATCCTCTTGAGAGTCATCACGCAGCACTTGCAGGGCAAGCAGGCGATCAGGCCCAGTCAGCATGGCTTTATGAAAGGCAGGTCCTGCTTGACGAACCTGATCTCCTTCTATGACAAAATGACGCGCTGGGTGGATGAGGGAAAGGCTGTGGATGTGGTCTACCTTGACTTCAGCAAGGCTTTTGACACCGTTTCCCACAGCATTCTCCTCAAGAAACTGGCTGCTCATGGCTTGGACTGGCGCACGCTTCGTTGGGTTAGAAACTGGCTGGATAGCTGGGCCCAAAGAGTCGTGGTGAATGGAGTCAGATCCAGCTGGAGGCCGGTCACTAGTGGCGTTCCCCAGGGCTCAGTACTGGGGCCAGTCGTCTTTAGTATCTTCATCGATGATCTGGACAAGGGCATTGAGTGCACCCTCAGTAAGTGTGCAGATGACACCAAGTTAGGTGTCAGTAAGTCTCACCTCTGTCAATGGAAAGGAATTGCTTGGGATGCCACAATGGACCAGGACTGGGGACCAGGACGGGGGACCAGGACGGGGGACCAGACAAGGTGAAAGAAGGCCTTCTAGCTAACACAGCCCAATATTTGGGCGCACACACACCACATATGGTACACCACAAGGGCACGCTGCTGGTTTGTACTGTTGGCTGGTGTTATTACACACACACAGAGTGCACAGAGTACACAGCTCTGCAAGAGAAGAGCTGGACCAGGATATGATGTTAAGTGCAGGTTTCCCTCTTCTTCACCGGGACAAGCCCAGAACCTTCCCTGCACATATTGCATTCACGAAATGGTACTGACAAGAAGTTGTGGGACCGAGCAGTGAAATGGGATGGCTTGTTGGAGCTCCTTTTTCTGCTTTGATTGGAAACACTTGTTTTTGGTCTTTCTAGACAGAGAGCAGATGGAGAGCCCAGCAGGGCAAGTTTCCAGCTTCCTAATGCAGTGTTGTATTCTCATCTATGGTGACAAGGCTTTGCAGACAGGAGAAGCATGTCTGCTGCAAACACCCAGCCACGGCTGCTAATTAGCACCTCATAGATCTGTAAGGAAGATAATTTTTCTTACATGAGGAGACTGAGTTAATGTGATCTCTCACGAGGAAAAAAGGGAACATTAAATAATTGAGATGAGAAACGGTTGCAGCGTGGTCATGTCTGAAGTGGGCAGACCAGAGAAGTGTGGGAGCCATGTGGGGTGAGGTTCTGCATGCAGTTTGAGATGCAGAAGAGGAGGAAGAGGGCATAGGCAGCCCTGTTTTCTCTCTAAGCTAAAGAAATTATTGCTTCAGATAGTACCATGGCCTAAATTAAAGAGATGACTCACCCCTCTTAGTAGTTTCAAAGTATCATTGGGGATTTTTTTTAAATCAGATTATCAGTTTTGTGTAGTAGGGAGTTTGGGTGAGCTGTAAGATGAAAGTTGCTAAGAAATTAATGTAGTGGTTGTAATGAACTCCGTGCAGGGAGACGAAATAAAATAACCAGCCATGAATACTGCACAGCAAACAGCACTGCATGCTTTCAGGCACACTCACACCTCCAACGGGCACATTTTGTAAAGTTCAGTCAGATGGAAAGACTTAATGTTTTTTGTTCTCCTCTCCTAGTAACAATGGCAAGATGAATTATGATTCCTGGGGGCCGCAGATTAAAAATCATCTCGATCTGTTTCTACCTTCGCTTCAGAAACCACCTGTGGTAGGTGGAAATTCCAGCTTCCACCAACGTATAAGGAGCCTTAATGTGCCATTTGCCCTGAGACAATGCAGCCTCTCCTCCTGTCAAAGCAAACTGGGCATAATTTCCTAGCCTTCACCCTTAACCACATGGCCACAGGGCAAAACATAGCCTCTAGGAAAAAAATATATATATATTGCTGTTTGGATAATGGTGGATCACTAAGGTTAATTATAATGTCCCTGTGCAATGGTTTGGAAGGCATCAACATGACACTGAGCTGTTTAGATAGCAGTGCTTGCGCAGAGCAACACCATGTAATTGCTCAAACAAGACACAGGAGCAGGCTGTTATACAAGGAGCTACCTTTATTAAGCAATTGCTTCCATTAGCAGCATTTTCTCTTCTGCCAAAATACCACCTCTTTTAAACAGCTAGTTGCTCTTGGCCCTCTTTGTCAAGTTGGTATGAATTTTGTTGCTTTCCACAAGAGCCCTTCCCTTATCTAATGAGACTTTGCAGATAGTGTGGTTTGTGCCTTATCTTAGTGCCTGCTTGTGAAGGGTTTTTTTACGTGCTCTGAAGCTACGATTTTGAAGTCATAATCATAAAGAAAATGGAAAGGTTCGATGGGGTCAGAAACTACTTCTGTCAATCTTCTCTCACCAAATGTTTCTCAAAGTCACATCTGTTCTCTGCTCTCCAATGTTGTTTCATTTGAAAGGGGGTCGGTTAAAAAAAAAAAAAAAAAAAGGAGAGAGAGAAGGGAAATAAAAGACTTCCAAATTTTTAATCAAAAATCACGAAAAAAGATTGTTTTGAAATTACCTTTAAAATATATAATTTATTACTAGTGCAAGGAAAATTGGTGGAATTTTAGGAGCAGATGAAAGCAGATGCAGAGTGAAACAACAGGGAAGGAAAAAGCCTATCTTTATATATAAAGTGATGGGTTGTGAGCTGGCTGTTATCACTTGAAAGGGAGAGACCTGGTGAATGCGATACAAACAAGTCATGAAGGTGCCAGCTCTGTGCACGGTAGCTGAAAGAGCAAATCAAGAATTTGTAATTAAACGGAAGGGAACAGAGACAAACTAAAGGGTATTGCTGTGCTTCTCAAAACAGTCCATGGGCTGCCAGCAGGCTGCATGCAGCGTTCAGTTCTGATCCCCTATCTCTACTAAAGGAAAGAGCAGAATGGGAGAAGGCTCAATGAAGGATGACAAATGATCGGAGATCTGTAACAGCTTCCCTGTGAGCAATGATAAATCACTTAGGCTGGGGCTCTTCAGCTTAGAAAAGCAAAGCCTTGGGAGGGCATGTGATAGTACTCTACCAAATCTCAAGGGGTCTGCAAGAAATAAACGGTGTCCGAGTGTAGAAGAACCAGGGGTCGTAAAATGATGCTGCTTGAGACCAAATCCAGAATAAATTAAGGGAGGCAATTCATCATGCTTCAAGTGTAAACTTGCAGAACTCCTTTTCAAGAGACAATGTGGGTGGAGGGCAGCATCTGCTAGGTCTATTAAAAACAATAAACTTCAGCTTCAGGAAACCCCCTAGGCTGAAAATAGTTGTCCAGAAGAGTATGAGCAGGGGAGGTATTGTGCATGTTTGCCCTCTTCATTTTTTTTAATAGGTGAGAAAGGTCTGTGTGCTGCATGTGAAAAACTCAGCTGCCGTGGCATGGCATTGCTGTGTTTTTTATTGCAGTAATATGTGAAGGCCATAGTCTTTCTAAATAAAACAAACTCATGGCCAGGAAGAAGAAAAATAATGCTGTGTCTTGTTGAGATATTGTCGATATTAGGATTTTTGCATGCTTGCAATGAAACTGGTGTCCAGTGAAATAAGACAGAGGTAGATCAGGAAAGAAAATCATTGAGCCTTGGTCATGCTGAGATCAATGGCTGGATCAGGACATGTCCCCTAACTATAAATTTGGCATTTCCTTCAGTGATAAACTGCAGCAACCAGAGGCAAGAACTGAGATGGTCAAGAGCCACCTTGTTGCTTGCGATGGGGCTACATTTACCAGGCAAGGATGTGGAGGACGAGCTGCCCTGGGGGGAGCAGGGGTCTCACTGCCTTCAATGGGACAGGCACTGTAAGAAGCACAGAGCCTGATGGAGAGACGTGTCTGAGGCCCTGTGCCCTGAGCCGTGTCATTCAAGGGGTGATGTGCAGGATGTGCTCCCCAGCTTGCCCTCTGCACAGGCCCCCCTGTGACTCTCAGCAGGTCAAACTGGAAGAAGCAGCTTGGTTTTTGGCTGAGAGATATCTTCTACGTCTGCATCTTGGCCGGGTAATTGCCTCATTCTTCTTACTGTCAGCTGAAGTGATCTCCCAGTTCTCCAGGCGTCCGTCCTGTTCACTGTGGGCAAAGCCAGGATGGAGACTGGGGAGGGAACGCTGTCCTGGGCTGTTCTCTGTGAGGGCAACAGGAATAGGGTGTGCCCTTTGCACTGATAGCCTGAAACCAGCCATGCGGGATGGGATGTCCCAAGGCTTAATTAAAAATCCTCAGAGAAAGCACAGCTATCCAGTTCTTGCCTACAACCCAAGCCTGACCTTACGTAAGTTCACTCAGAGAGGAAAAGCACTCACCTGTTTTGTCCAGCAGACTTGTCATTGAGATATTTTGGATATTGGCTGTCACAGTGAAAAAAATATATATAAAAAATGTGTCTGTCATCAGATAGGGCTGGCTTTGCAGTTCTGGCAAGTTTTACTTGCAGCCAGCTTCAGGCTAAATTCCAGGTCTCTTTCCACCCAAGAGCAAAGCAATGCTAGATGCCGAATTGGCTGACATGAGATCTGAGGCTGTGAGCAGGCTGATTTCAAGAGTGCGTGGATGTAGCTGGACCTGGGGGCACTGTGTCTGCTCAGCACAGTGAGCCGTGCTGGAACATGCTGGCTGTCAGGAGCCTTACTCCCCAGAAACCGAGACTGCTCCTTGTTGCTTGTGCTCAGCATTGCCACAAGCACAGGTAGGAGACAGCTGTCCCCAGGAAATCCTGGTCCTTTGGCCTGGGGGCAACAGGGCAGTGTCCCTCTGGGTGTCAGCTGGGACCTCTGGCTGCTACCCAGCCACGGACTGTCACCTGGATTGCTTGCGCTGGAAAAGCACGTGAGCTCTGGGGTGTTTGGGGTGCTTTCAGCATGCTGATTGCTCTACCAGCACTCGTAACGTGCTCCTGCTAGGCACAGCCACCCCGTCCCCCTCTCATCCACAGGAACGGAGGAGCCACTGGTCTGTGCAGAATGTGTGTGTGTTTTTTTTTTTTTAATTTGTATTATTGTGGTGCCCAGCGCTGGGACTATGAGGCAGAAAAGCTCCTGACATATTTGAGGGAACGTGTCAGACAAGCATTTCTCTATCTGGGAGTGAAACCAGTGTGAAAGCTTATCAGGCCCTGAATTCAAAGCGGGGCTATCAGCACTTCAAGCTGCTCCCAGCACGGGGAACAGCTCTGAGCTCCACGCTTGCAGGATGTGCCTCTGCCTCTCTTGATAAGCCGTGCCAGGTGATGTCCTGTCCCTCGCCGCTGCGTGATGCTCATCCCAGCCTCCTGAGGAAATGCAGTGTGGTGACAGCCGTGTGGCAGCTGCCAGCCTTGCGCCTTTCCCAAAAATGCGGGGTCCAGTCACCCCACAACCATGAGCAGACTGCTTTGTAGGACAGAGGGCAGCTAGGACTGGCTGACCCTCCCCACCAAACGAAGATGAGGGTAGATGGGAGCTGGCAGCCTTGTTTTTATGGCCAGCCTGCCCTCCAAGAAAGGCAATCCAGGGGAAAACATATTTCCGTTCATTCAGGCAGCAGTGAATGTGATGGAGGAAATGCAGTCTATTCATGGCTTTTGTCAGCTGGGAAAGAGGTTGAATTCATGCAACAAATTATTCAGAAGAAATTGTTTGCCAGAGTCTCATTATGAGCTCGATGGAACAGAGGAGTTGAAACATCAGATGCAATTAACTTCATGTTATAAAACCCTTTTGGGATGTAAAGCCTAGATCCTGCCAGCCCTAACGTACCGTAAGGGTCTGGTTGTTGACGATTTTAATAGGAACCTATGTCTATCCAGCCTGCATATGTCTGCATGTAGCAAAATCCATGAAAATCCTAGGAGATCTCATCCAGGATGTGTCTGAGGCACAAAGCAACGCCCCAGACCAACGCAAGCAGAATTCAAATGTGAGTTTTGAGTAGGACTGAGCATCCCTCAAAGTAGTGCAATATCAAGATTAGAAGCATTAGCACCGAAAAGGATTTTCCAAATGCGTTGTTGCAGTTAGTAGGATTTTGCTGAGGGCAGAGCTACACCAACACCAATCTTCTTTCCTAACCTGATCCTTAGTTACAAGGTCTTTGCTCAGTGCATTTAATAAATCTCTCCAGGACAAGACACTGAGAATATGACTTCTGCTCAGCACAGGGGTGTGTGGCTGGAGCAGCAGTCTGCAATCCGTGGAGTGAGGGAACTGCAAGTGGCTCATGAACACGGGAAAGTAACAAATCACATTCAGCTGACACTAAAAATCTCCTGCAGTTGCCATTTCACCAGATTGCTCACAGCAACTTGCAAAATGTTGATCTTGCCTTTTTCCAAGGCACTGGATTGGGCTTTTTATGCAAATTCATATTCTTGTCAACTTATATTTTTGAAGTTGCGTTCCAGCTAAAATCCATTTGCTGATGTGCAATGTATTTTTAACTTTGAGGGACCTCAGTTAAAAACAAAAATGGTATTGGAAATTGTTTCTTTAACTGCTAAGGAAATGAAAAAAACAATTGGTTGCACAGCCTTGAATGGAAACAACAGGACAAAAAAAGGGGGAATGAGTCCTGCAGCCAAATGGAAAGCATTTGGAATTTAATGTTTATTGTAAGTGCTCAGAGGCAAATACTGCCTATTCCTAGGGAAAATATATGCCAGGCATTTCCAGTATTTATGGGCGACATTTATTCAGAAATAAGATTTTGGTGCTTTTAAGGTAGATGCTGATCTTAAAATAATTCAGTTTAATTATTCAAACTCAAGACAGTGTTTGCATTAGCATCTACCTAAGCAGACACTCAAATCTCACACAAGTGAAACGATAACATCTTCCACTTCCTCCTCCTTAGAACACAAAAAAAAAAAAAAAAAAAAAAAAAAAAAGGCAATAAAGGAGAAAAAACTTGAAAGAACCTGCTGAGATAGGGGCTTTAAGAATAATTTTTCCAGACTTTTCTTTTTTTTTCTGAAACAGCGACAGTTGCGGTGACCCTTAGAATAAACCACGGCGGTGACTCAGCTGCACAAACAGCTGTAAACAGCAGGGATCAGATTTATTTCACATCTCTGCACATTGCTCTGTGGGACAAATCTTCTGTAAAACATCACTTAGAACTACTGTTAATAAACACCCATCATTTTGTGCTTTCAGTAGAGGCCTCGTTCAAGAAATAGCTGAGACCACGGCTGTGATGTGACTGCACCCAGCAGCCTTAGGTAAATTAAGGTTCCCAAGGGGATTGCTTTGTTTTACAAGCATTAGACGTGCCCTACAAGGAAACTCATGTGGAAATAGGATGTGGTGGAGAGAGCTAAAATAAAGAGGAGATCAGGGTGGCTGGGACCAACCAGTGCATCCCCAAGCTTTGATCGGATTTAGGAATAAAATTGACTGTCAGGAAGGGTCTGGTTCATGCAGCTTTGGAAATGCAAACTAGGTTTTGGAGCCAGGAATGCTGTGAATGTGGCAGCATTTTCAAGCCTGGATTACTTGTGCTGCTAGATTACTAAAAGTGAGGAATTTAAGAGTTTCCCTGCGCTGGATGGGTTGAAGGTGGAACAGGGGTTAGTGGTCACATTTCTCGGGGACCAAAGAAGAAGCTTCTGTGGTTGTGAACAGGGACTGGTGTGTGAGAGCTGTGTTTGGGCAGCTATTGAAAGGAAAGCAGAAAGGGATGCACTGAAAGCCACATTAAAAGGCAGAAATAGCTTTGCAGCAGGGTCAAGTGGGAAAAAAAAAAAAAAAAAAAAAAAAAAAGGCTCCATGATTGTTGAAGTCAAGAGCAGCAAATATGAATTAGGCTGGTTTCCTTGATCTCACTGAGCTGCCTCTTTTCTCTGTGGAAAGCCGCTATGCTGCTTTTAAACAGAGGTAGGAAGGCAAGGGCATGTGGAAATTGGGTGACTTTCATTGAGAAGCGCTGTGATGGCAGCTGTTTCCTGGGCTGCCTGCTCTCCTGATGGCTTTGCTACATCTTAATTGGGTACAAAACCATCAGGGTCAAGCAAATGAGCGAACCAAGGGAACAGAGACACCCGTTCCTACATGAGTGCCTGTTGTCAGGCGCCCATTAAAGTCAACAGGACATTCGCTTTGTCATCTGCAGAAGTCTTGACTAGCAGTGGTAATTGCATCTGGGGATTTGTTTAATTAACTAAGCAGATTAGTGGCAGAGGTCTGCAGCAGAAAGCTGTTGCTTGACCTTGACAAACGAGAGGTGCAGTAAGGGCTTCTGCACAGGTGAGACGGGGGCTGAATAGCTTGTGGGCTTCTCGAGAACATCACTGATGGCCCTGCAGGACCAACTGAGGTCCAACGTTTGTTTCTCTGAAGAAAGCCAGGTGGCCATACTGATGTGTAAGCCTGCCTCTCCATTTTTGACACTGGTGCAATTAAAAGCTTGAAATCTTAGTTCAAACTGGAGCGCTTTCCAGCCGTTTCCAATATGTTGTAGGGGAAATAACCAAAGGAGAAAGGATCCAGAGGGATTCTGGCCTGGAATAAATTCTGTCTTAATAAAATACACAACAAGAAGCAACATTAAAGGAAAAGTGATTGCCACTGTAAAACTGAGTGCTCAGGATTTAGCAGGTAACAGATTTCATGTTGTCTGTGCAAACTTTATTCCACTGTCTTCCCCCAAATAAGAGTTTTTGATTGCAGTGCTGTGTATTCTTTTTTTTTTCTACATTCCTAAAGTCTCTCACATGGAGGAAATTTGATTTTTTTTTTTTAATTGCATAATATTAAACTGTAATCTATCGTTGATGTGAATTCCTGCCAAGCAGCCTGGATGACAAATGCTGAGAACTCAAAAGCAGCTGTGTAACGTCTGTGACACTCAGACTGCAAAGGTCTGTGTGCTGTTCAATTTTCTTTGGACACAGCAGAAAAGGGTAAGCAGGATTTGCAATATATGGCACAGTATGCCTGGTATTATGATGAGAGAATGGGCTAGTTATAGACGGGGGCTTACTGAAATGATGGTTTTCAAGAAAGAAGTCTGCAAAGGACAAAAACATGGCACTGCATCTTGATATTTCATCAGTCTCTCCATTATACTGGAATAATGAGTGAACAATCGATGAAGAATTGGTGAACAGATGATGCAGGGTGCAAAGAGGACAGAGCCAGGCTCTTTTCAGCGGTGCCCAGTGCCAGCACAAGAGGCAATGGGCACAAACTGGAACACAGAAGATTGCCCCTGACCATCAGGAAGCACTTCTTGAACACGAGTATGATTGGTACTAGTGAAACTGGGAAAGTTTCACACAATCCATGGACCAGACTCGCCCATGGGCAGGAGGAGTGGACCCAGGTGCAGTTTGCTTTGCTGAAGCAGCGGATTTCAGCTCTTGGACCAGATGATCTTGGAGGTCTTTTCCAACCTTAATGATTCTGTTCCCCACCCGCTGGGGAACTGCTGTTCATCACAGGATTTGCTGGTTGGAAGCCAGGTAGTTTCTGCGTGCCTGTTGGATGCATTATGTTATCCAGGATGTGCATGCACGTGTGTATGACACATACTAAATTGCAGACATGCACAATTGCAATAAAATGATTCTATAATGTTTATATTACCTCTGCATTTATGTGTATCTTGTTAGTTATCACGGAGAATTAGTAGAATCTGAGAAGTGACTGCTTTTCCAGAAAAAGATGAATAAAGAAGAAGCAGAAGCTATTTGGAGGTTAGTAGATCTGAAGTCAGTGGGTGGCATTAGGGGGTCCCGAAGTCACAAATGGCTCTCAGGGCTGGGTGGAAGCGCTTGGATCCAGAGCAATGTCTCTGACATGAAAGAATAAGAGCACACGATAATCCCACCGCCAAGCCGAAGAATCCTGCCTTGGATCTGTGGAGAAAGCAGCTGGGAAAACCAGGGGCAGGAAAAGTGGTGGGGATGTAGGTCCCCACTGCGCGCCTTCCACCGCGACATTTCAGCGCGGATCGCATCCTCACGCCGCTGCAAGAGTAGGCCAGGCCCGGGGAGGGCAAATCCTTCAGGCCTTGCTTCAGACCGGAGCTGTTTGATGTTCAACTGGAAGGAAAAAAAAAAAAATTAGTTAAAAAGAAGACCGAATGACCCCACCCACCCTTGTGCCATGTGAGACTGTGCCACAGAATATTTTTAGGATTTTAAAATTTCATGTTTTGCGCATTCTGCTTTTGTGTGGAGAAGAGAGGGAGATAGAAGAGATTGCTTTCTTAGGCTTGCATTCCCCTGTGCCTCTAGCAAGTCCCTTCCCACCCCTTAAATCGCAGAATCACAGAATAATGGTGGTTGCCTCCAAAAATCTCGAGTCCAACTCCCTGCTCTGAGCAGGCCCAATTATATGGGATTGCTCAGGGCCATATTCAGCTGAGTTTTGCAGGTTAGAGGTCCTACAAGCACTCTGATCCCTGCTTCAGCATGCACTGTGAAAAATCCATTTCCCTATAAAATGGAGAGTCTCAGAAATACTGGCTTTGGACCACATTTAAATATTCATATGGCCACAGTGTTCTTTTGTTCTGACTCCTGGTTTTGAGCCAGAAAGGAGCATTCATTTCACAGTCCTAAGCCTTTTCACTCCATTTCATCAAAAAAAAAAAGGAAGGAGAAGGAGAAGGAGAAGGAGGAAGAGGAGGAGGAGGAGGAGGAGGAGGAGGAGGAGGAGGAGGAGGAGAAGGAGACACATATATATACATATATAGGCATCTGCAAGAATAACTGTCCCTTTCTAAGTGGTTTTCACAGAGTATCTACTGCACATTGCCAGCACTTGGGTTTCGGGGTAGAGATGCCCGCTTTACTGATGGAAGAGCCAGCTCAACCACAGGTTTTGCCATGGATCTGAGACTACCTTTTGGAAGTTTCTTTCGAGGGCATTCTTCTGCTGCTCAGCTCTGCCTCCCGGTGGTCTGTTGCTCTGAGTTGGAAGAACAAAATGACACCTGCGTTCCTCTACATGGGAAATAACCACGTCAATGGCTATTGACCCAGAGGGCTTGAACAGAGGTAGTTCAAGTTGAGTTCAAGTTCAACTGGAACCACATTCTCATCCCAGGCTGAAACCCTCTGCTTGGACTATGTGTCCTGTGGCATTTTTGGCTCCCTCTGAGAACGAGGGCACATGGGACATTTCTTGGCAGGAACACCATGCGGTGGTGAGGAGGCAGGTCCTTGCAAAACAAGAGCTCCCTGAGGTGCTGCTGAACCATCCCCAACCTCAAATTACCCCTCAAATTTGGGCCGAAGCTGAAAATCTTTAGCTGGAAATATTTTATTTATTTATTTATTTGAAAAGGCATTTTTTAGGAGGCTGGACATGGAAGGGCATTGCTCTGTGATCGTATGGCATAGCAAAATCCACACTGGTACCAGTAGCAAATCCAAGTGATATTTTCCTGCACAAGATATAAGTGGGTGATGTGAAGACTGGGAGGGCTCTGGGTACAAGTGTAGTGCAAATACGATGCATATCTTTTGCTCATGCGAACTTGTCCTAACAGATAAAAAGGAACACATCGCTTGCTGCTTTTATCTGCGTTGCTGGCCTTTGTAGCTATCATTTTTTTTCTAGTATGTGAAAAATTAGCCATCTATTCAGATGGAGTTGGTCTTGAACTGCTTTCAGTATTTGTTAGACACAAGCCCCCGGAGAGAAAGAGCTCACAGCTGTCAAATTCAGCTGCTAATGCAGCTGGTAACCAAGGAGGCTGCGGGTCACCTCCTGGAAACGTTTGGGTGGCGAGAAACAAACAAAAGTCCCACCTGTCCTCAGAAATAAGGCAGTGCAGCAGCTCTCCTACATTACCCATGTAATTTACACTCTCCAAATATTATCTGGGGGATAGTTTTGAGCAGGTGTAGAGTCATCGTGGACTCCTTGAATGCTGGCTAGAATGGCCCTGCGGAGGCCAATCTCCCCCGTGCCTCAGAGGAGGTGGAGAGAGAGCAGAGTTGTGGCAAAACTCAGAGTGAAACTGCAGAAGGAGAGGAAAAAGCTAATTTTAAACAAGACAGATTGAAGTTGCTTGCCCGTTCTTGGACACTTGGAAGCTCCTAGACACATCTGCCCGAACAATCTGGCTAGGGTTCCTTGTGGTGACAGGGAGGATTAGGAACAAATTTCCCAAGTTCAGCCCCATGATGCTGCAGGGCTGTTACTTGTACAACTCAACCCAACCCTGAGGCTTTCTCAGGAAGAGGGAGAAGTCACACCGCTGGTTCTCCAGCACCAGCGTGCACCCAGCTCTCCCCCCGATGCCTGCCAGCTGCCAGTTCCTGGCGTTATCTGCAGCCTTTCCTGGCTTTCACAGCTGCTCGCAGCCTCTTGACTTGCTGCGTATCCACCACCCGCCTCCTGCTTCCTGCTCTGCTCTTTCTTCTGGTGCTCCCACATCTGGGCTCCCTTACCCCACCCACCACTGTCATGTTTCCTTTGCAAATCCCTGCAGAGCTGGAAGGCTTTACTGGCTGTCACTGAGGAAGGCTGCTCTCCTCTTCAATAAAGAGTCAGAGACACAAAAATTAGCACATCGGCCCAGCTGACCTGGGGGAACACACACAAAATGGTGAGTCTGTATAGGGTCAGCAGCCAGCTCCCCTCTGCTCTGTCTAGCACTTGGTGCTTGCAGGGGAGGGAGAAATTAAGGTTGGCAGGGTGGGGAAGCAGCCCATGCTTCTCTTGGCTTTTTCTCTGTGCTCCCTGCAAGGGGACGTTGCCTGCTGTAGTAACAGCACTGCAAGGAAGCAGACAAGTGAGATGGAGAGCTCGATTCAGCCCCAGCATCACTCCAAAGGATGCTGCAGCTGCCTCTGCAATGATAATGCACTCAGAGCAGGGTTGCTGCAGCCTTTCTGCTTTCTCTTGTGGAAGAAAACTCATGGCTGTGTTGAGTTGTATCACTCCACTGATGAAATGTTGTGTTAACAGAAAGCTATTTTGTTGTGCTCAAAGTTTTGATGATCCCATAACAAAAATCCCCTTACCTAGTGTCAAGATCTTTTTATAAGGCGTATAGTGCCTGAAAATGTTCTTTTCTGAGCCAGCCAGGTGCTTTATTCCCCTGCTTGAGTGTTTCCTTGCCTCGATACTGCTACCTTCTTTTTCTGTAGTTGTGCTTCAGCTTCTTCCAGCTCTAGGGGTTGCACTTGATCTGCTCCAGCTGCACTGGTTGCATGGGCCTGGGAGGTCGGTCCAAGCAAAGAAGCAGCTTGAAGGAACCCAGCTGGTGTCCCAGAGCATTTGCAATGCCTTTAATACTGTAGCACGATCAAGGTGCCTGTTTTGGGGACAGGAACCCAGTCCTGGTCACTTAGCTGCTGGTTTGCACTACCTGGAGGGTTGCACAGCCACTCTGCTCATCCCTGCTTCTTCCCTGCACGGGGCTGATTAGAGACAGGCTCTCATCCTTAATCTTCTTCCAGGTTAGTTCTTTTGGTTTGGCTGGCCTCTGTTTTTGCTGTCCTCCCTCCCCAGTCTGCCTCTCCCTTTTTTTTTTAAAGACAAGTAAAATCAGGCTGTTATGGAGGGAAGCTGTGCCCAGAAGGCAAAATGCTTCAATAGCAGGAAAAAAAAAAAAAAAAAAAGGAGAAAAAAAATACTGTTCTCTTTAGCCTGGCAGTAACCAGGAAGAGCTGTAAGTCTCCTGGGAGGTCTTGTTACTGAAGATCAAAGAGGCTCAGAGGAGGCTTGCCTGCTTTGGAAAAAATCTCAGGAAGCTCTTAGCTCCATCCACAAGCCGTTTCCCATCCAGTAACTCAGCCAATAAAACATCTTGTGAGCCTCTTTTAAAGCTGTGAACTGAAAAGAGCAGAGTATGAAGTAGGATTTTTGTGGCCCCGTGTATATTTCCAAAATATGCTTGTACTCTTTATGGAGGCTCAGCATGAAATTTTAATGCGGAGAGCGGATGATATGAAAGACAAGGTGGGGACACTCCTGGCCTGGATGGAAACTGTTGAACTCACTCTGCAGCTCGGGGGCCAGGGTTCTTGCAGAGCCGAGGAAGAGGCATCCTCTGAAGCACTCCGTGAAGCTGCAAGCACAAACATTCGTAGCTGTTACTCACAGGTGAGCTATAGAAACCCGAGCAGAGAGCCATAAACCACAACCAGCTCATGTCATTTATCAGGAGATGGAGCTAATACGCCTGGCCACTACTGCGAAGCAAACCAAGTCAGGATTTCCCGGGCACACAGGTGCTTTATTTCTTTTTCAGCATAATTCTGCAATAAACGCTCTCTCCCCTAGGCATTAGTGGCTGATGACAGGACAGAAGTGTAATTGCATAGTTAAGATGTAGCTCTTGCTGCAGCTAATGCTTGCTTTCCCCCAGAAATGATACAGGCAAGAACATTTACACGCGGTCCTTCTCACATCTTCTGAAAATCAGGGAAGACTTAAAACATTTTCTGTGCAGAAAACATAATAATGTGCTTGCGATTTATATTCAGAGCATCGGTGCTTTCTTCTGAGCGAGGCAGCAAAGAGCAGGCGGACCAAGTATCCATCAGCCCGCTCGTGTGCTCAGCGGTGTGCTTCTGGCTGTGTTTGTGATGCGCGGCAGTCGCTGCATCTCCGCAGTCAAAATATTTGGCTTTGTTTGTAGATGCTGAAAACGGCTCTGAAACTTCTCTTCCCAAGTGTCTGGGTTTCTTCCCAGAGCAGATCAGCAAACGCTTCTCAAGGTGTTCTCAGATCTCCGCGCGTTGCAGGTTGTCCCAATCCGTCAGGTTGCTGAAAGTCACTCTGTGGCAGCAGCAGGCCCTTGGGGCGAGTTTCCAGAGAAATGCTGCCAGCGTGCTGCCCCTCTCGCCAGGCAGCTGGGGCCATAAATCCAGAACGTCTTGGCTGCAGCGAGGTGTGGGACAGAGAGTGGAGATCATCTCCAAAGCTGAAATCACCCAGCCCATGCTCTGGTGACCAGCTGTGTGAGCACATCACAGGTGTGCCTGTGCCATGCTGGGAGCACTGGATTGGAAATGGGGTGAGGGTCCATCTCCATCACATCATCAGGGAAGGCAACAATGGGGATAAGGAGCACTTGGGAGGTAGGAATGTGATCAGTAAGAGCAAATCCCTTCTCACCACACCAGAGGAAAGTGTCCCAAAAGGACCAGGACACCGTGGTGCCCATGGCCAGCAGCTGCTGCTTTGGAGGAAGCCCCAGTGCTGCCTTGTGGTAGGGCTTCTGAAAAAGCAAGATGGCTTTTATTCTGAAGCAGGTAGGCTTTTCTGTTTCATAGCTTTAATTTATGACTAATGCCTTTTCCTCAAACTGTGAGAGCAGCACAAGGCTCCAGGAGCTGACTCTCAACAGACTGGAGATGCAGCTCAGCATGGAGAAATGAAGGGCTGTACGTGGGCAGGAGTCAGCGCAAGCCTGACCTGGGCTTGGAGAGCCCCTGGAGGCACCTGAGCCACAATCTCGAGCCAAACAGGAGGCGACTGTGCTGCTGTGGGGAAGGTAAGCCTCAGACTGGGCTGTTCCATGAGCAGTCATCCCGCTTGCATGGTGCAGTCGGCTTTGCAGGGGGCTGCAGAGCTGTGTCTGAGTGGGGGGACCTGCTGGAGACAGCCCAGGGAAAGCACAAGGAGGTTTCCAGGGCTGAGGCCAGGAAACATAGGTTGTGATGGAAAGCCAAAAGACTTTGCTCTCCAGTTTTATTTAACCGATCTTGGAGCTGCCTGCTCTGTCACCAGCACAGCTGGGCTTGCAGTCTGCCCTGAAGGCTGCACACTGGTGATAAGCATTAAATATTTTAACATATCATACTAATGAAAATGATGACTGCGTGCCCTAAAGATAACAGTGGTCGAGCTGTCACTCACAGCATTTTAGGTACGAACAGATACATTTTCCCCTGCAGCAGTTTTCCTCCGTGCGAACAGCGCCGTTATTAAAGTTTGCACAGAGAGCGTTTTAGCAGCTCATTAAACACAGCTGCATATTTTGAACAGCACCAGAGCCATTCACTTAGTAATTAACTAAATGTATATTAAGACTTTTTAACTAATGTTGCTTTTCTTACACAAGTGGTTCCCACTCATCTCATTTGACAGTGGCTCTCGGGGGGTGGCGTGGCAGGGAGGATGCGCTGCCACCAGGGCTGGGGGCCGCGGCACAGCCCTGCCAGGCTTTGCATCGAGGTGTCAGGTCCTCCTCTGAAGCAGCTGTCCACCTCCATGACGGATTTGTCAGCCTCCCCCTTCCTGGCTCAGTCCCACTGCTTCCAAACTCCCTTCCCTCAAGGGTGGTATTGGGGTTGTTTGGATTTCGGGTGGTCCCTTTGGTGCAAATCTGCAGAAATCTGCAGCAGGTTCAGGGAGTGGCAGAGTTTGCATCCTTGCCCTTTGTATTAAAAAATAAATAAATAAAAATTCAGCGTTATCTGCAGAGCAGTTGCCATGCATCAAACTCACAGTTTCAGTGCTGGGGACAGGGTTTTGTTTCTCCTAGCAAGCGACATGACTTAGAGCATCCACTGTAAAAAGCTGAGTACTTTATTACACTACAAGGTCCAACGTTCCTAAGGATATTTAGGATATTCCCCAAACATAAAATGGACCCCACCACACCCCAGGACAGAACTGAGTATGGTAATATGAATGCAGCATTTAGCAGCTTCCCTGTGTGTTGCTTTGTAACAAAAGTCTTTTTTTTTTCCTTACGATGCTTGCACTGTTCCTTCCAGGTCATGATTTTCCCTCTGTTTTTCTGGGTTTTCATCAGCCTTAAAAACATTTTGCCAGTCCTGCATGGGAGGCCTATAAATTAAAATCTCCTTGTGTACCTGTTATAGATCAACACCTGCCCCTCTCACAGTGTCTGGAGCAGGTTTTTACTAGCAGCTTGGAGAACTCATTTTTCAACTACTTAATTTCTCCTGGCTGGTCTTGATGATTAAACCTGTCTTAAAAATGCATTCTGTGCAGGATAAATTTAAACAGAGAAACAGCTTAACCTCTCAGCAGCTTTTTTTATTATTATTATTGTTTGATGTCATTAGCTTGTGGTGATATAGCAGAAGGTATGCTGGTTATTAATCGGGTTTGAAGCTTCTCATATATTTAGGCAACCCTTCGAGTCTTTCAGGTTTTGTTCTAAGTCTCCAGCATCAGCCTATTTTTGTGTTCATCATTTCCTGTACTACAGTGGGTGTCTGGGACTGTCTCATTCACAGGAGGCAAAGGAAGATTCTCAAAACAATTTCTGATATGGTTTTCACTGATGGACAACAGGGTTGGGGCATCTCGTTCCTTCTAAGGCCTTTGAGATCTCCATAATCAATCCTGATCTCCATCTCCTGGTGATGTTTGTCAAGGAAAGACTTGGTCTAAGGGTTTATCCTCTCCTACCCTGGCAGAGAATGGGTATTCTTCCATGTGCCTTCCATTCACACACTGAAGGCAATGTATCAGGCAAATTAAAATAAAATAAAATAAAATAAAATAAAATAAAATAAAATAAAATAAAATAATAAAAAGCTCCAACTTCCCAAGAGGAAAAGGCCCTCAGTGATCTCCCTTGGCACAGCATTGCTAGTATCTCAAGCCAAGTGCTCTGCTTCATATCCCTGCAAGGGTGTGTATGATATCAACATTTTCTCAATGGCCATTCAAAAAAAAAAAAAAAAAAGGAATAAAAAAAAAAAAGACCAAAATTACTCTGAGCTGAGTGGCTCAGCTGAGTTTTACCTGGAAATGGGAACAACTCTGTGTTATCTTCTGGAGCATGACCACACAACCTGGGAAACCAATCTTGGTTGATTTCCTCGGATGCTGCCCCAGCCTTGAAGTCAGCCAGTCTTGTATGTTCAACCATCAACTCCAACAGATTTCTGAGGGTAGCACTTCTTCTCAGCCAGCTCTCGGTCAGCTTTTCTAGCCAACTTGAAGTCCAGCTGCCTGGAAGAAAGTATTAATTTACATGCTGCAACTCCTACTCCCAGCTCCAACTCAGGTGCTGCTGATTTCGCTCTCCTGGCATCACCCATGGCCTGCCTCTGTGGGTGCTGCACAACCAGTACTCGCTTTGCTGCTTGGTTGTTCTCTGGGAGGTTTCAGGAGCATGTTTCATGTCCTGTGAACACTGAACCGTGGTTTGTGTCCCGTGAGCACCAAACCCTGCACTTTGTAAGAGAGCTGGGCAGGTAGGGGTCCCCTAGGGACATTGCTGTCTGGGTTTTTATCTATGTTAAAGCTACAGGGAGCTTTGTGCAACGTGAATGTGAGCAGATGCTGCAAACATCCTTGCTGTGGCACCTGAAACCACTCACATGAGAGCTTGAGAGCTGTGCCCTCAGGAGGTCCTGCTGGTGTTACTTCATCTGCCTGGACATCATCATCCACAGCTAGGCGAGCCTCACCTCAGCCCTCAGTCCTTCATCAGTGGGTTGGGCTGCTCGTAGGTCAGCATCTGTCACACGAAATGCAGAGAAGGAAAGGGCTTGACTTCAAGACAATCTAATCTCGCGTGCTTTGCTTTCTTCTCCTTAAGCGTGCTGTCACGGGCTGCTGTTGCAATCGTCATCTGCAGCTGGAATATTCCAACTGCTTCTTTTGAAGGCTGCCAAGCAAGCAGAAAATCAAAATATGCATCGCACATGTGAAGATCCTAGTTTTCAGTTTTTGTACTCAGATGAAATCCGGACAGGATGGGGCTGTGAAGTTGTTCCACTGAATTCCAGTCAGTCCCTAATGCCTAGCAGTCCCAGGGAAAACAGATCACAGCATCAGCCCGAGTCCCTCCAGGAGTGCTACCTCGTCTTTTGGGTAAGCCATCACTGGAGATAAAAAATGGAAAACACAGACAAGTGGAGAGCAACGAGAAGGAGGAATATATAAGCAGGCTGTGTTGGATTTTATTTTTTTTAAAGTATATTTGAGCCACGTGTCCTAGGCTGCATCCAGCTCTGATGTATGGCCCCTGTAAGTCCCGCAGGGTGAGCAGCACCTGAGCGATGGGGTGGCTGAACCCCAGAGGCAGCCCAGCACTCAGACATGCTGTTTCCATTAGTGCTTTTTCCCTGGGTGCTCCCAGGAGCAGGGGGTACAAAGGGTCCTTGGGTCCTTGCCTGCTCTGCACAGAACTGGAGGTGCTGCAGTGGGCACCGGCAGCTTTTCACACCCTCTCCTACAGCGTGAACACGCTTGCTCGCTGCGTCCAAGAGAGAGAAGGGCTTGAGGTCCCCCTCCAGATGCTGGGATGTCTGAGGCAGAGAGCAGAGACCAGTCTCAGAGGCATTCTGTCCAGGTTTGCTCTGTATTTCAGACCCTGGCAAGAGGCAGCTCAGCTGCCCTGGCCCAGACCGTCTCCAGCAGCTCACAGGACCTGCAGTATTTTTTATCAAATTGCTGAGTGTTGCCTTAATTTTAAGTTTCCTTATGCTACAACATGTCAAGGAGGGAAGAAAGAACATCTTGTCAACTCTTTTCTCTGGAAATGTAGATTAAAGAGGAGATGACAGTGTGTTTTAATTTTTTAAAAGTTCTCTCAAGCAAAATGAATATTTATTTTGTGCCTGAAAGCATCCATTTTCTGAGCCATAACTTCTAGCCTCGGTTATTCATAATCTGCCTTTCAGCCTCCTGACATTCTCTAGAGATGTCCCACTCCCTGGTAACATGTCACTTAGAAGGGATGGCTCCTACAGACTTAGGGGGGCTCCTGAAAGGGTACTTGGGGCAGTCCCCAGGGCAAGGGAGCCTGGCTCCCATCGCTGCTGTGGGAAAGCAATCCCCCAGTACCAGACCCTCTTTGCTTTTGTGCTGTCAGTGGCTGCAGCAGACACGGGGGTTGACTTTCCGCTTGGCTCTTTGCTACGTTTGCTATCTCATGAATGAGTCTTTGGAGCATAAAACGAGCCGGGTGTTGCTCAGCTGAGTCATGCGGAGAGCAAGGAACCGAACGTGTGCTGCTCGGCTGCCAGATGGCAGGGCAGCCCTGGACAGCAGCCCCAGAGACGATGCCCTCAGTGTCAGAAGGTTCCCTGGCTCATGATGCATCCTAGAGCACAGGAAAGAGGTAAAACCAAGTGACTAAGCGCAGGTTGGGTGAGAACCCTAACTGCATTTACCTGCTGGCACCGTTACCTGCATTCCCAGCACCGAGTGCTGGAGCTTTTTTTACAGCCTAAGCAAGCTGTCTGAGGGTCCTGGAGCTATTGTAAGAAATGAAACACTGCAGGTGAATAAATAATCTGTGGGTCTGGCATGCATCATTAAACCATATCAATAAAAGAAGTGCACAGAGTAAGCATCACGTTACTCGCTTTTATTTCTGTAAGTACAGAGAACAAAGACCCCAAACAGTCAAGGGAGCAATTCTGATTTAGCCCCTGCAGACGTGGTGCTGGATGGGTCACACGTGTGGTCACTGCAGCTAATCCTGAATCCTGCCAGGGCAGGCGTCCATCTCCCCTCACCATGCTGCTAGGGGGGAGCCCAGAATCGGTGCCTCAGGGCCTGGCAGGTGGGGTTTGGAGCTAGCAGCCTTCTGGTTAGCGAATGATCCATGTCAGGCAGGTGGAGCGCAGTTTGCTACTGCCAGCAGTGGGAAGCAGAGCACATAAATAACGCGAAGGGTTGAACGGCTGCTTTGTTTGCTACTCCTGGACCTCTGGCTGCTGCCAAGCAGAAATCAACCGTGGTACATCTGATGCTGGGTGGCGTTAGGATGTAGATCTCAATGGAAATGCATTTTTCCTTCAAAGACAGAGCAGCGCTATCAGGTGAGCACTATCCTGGCTGAGAGGGGTATTTGAGCGGTCCTCTGGGCCTGCAGACTGTGTTATACATTTAGGTTTATTGCTCTGCATAACTGATAGACTCCTGCTGTGATTGCACAGCCTTCAAACCAGGTGCCTGGCAGTAGCCACCTATTTCAAGAGCCATGCAAACGATCTCCTGTCCTGCCTGCCATTCAGCGTGCCTTAATGGAGCTGGCCACAGGAAAGCCTCAATCTATTTCCAGCGCTCGCTTTGGCAGGTTATTGATGTGCAGGTTGTAACACAGTACCGCAGCAATGCCAGAGAAATGATGGCAGTAGTCACAGTACCCTTTCCACACGCACATAATCAGCTGCACACTGGTTTCATGTTGCTCTGCTAAGAGCCTGGCAGTGGCTTTTGGGACTCACAGATGGCATCTCCAAACAATTAAATGCCGAAGAATGTCATTGCTGAGAGACTCGTAACAGCAATACGTGGGGACGGCAGAAATGTGCAGCTACCTTCCAAATTGCCAGTCTGTTTACGACCTTTCTTTTGGCTTCATTAGCAATACCGCTGTGCAGTTGCACGTTAACTGTTATGGATGGCCAGTGCACCTGCTCCTCTCCCTGCCCGACCCTGAGCACAACCAGTAGTTGCGAGGCCCCTGCTGACTGCCTGAGTACCAAAAGTGGCAGAGTAACTGAGCAGAACAAACAGCAATTGCTCTAGATAAGTGTGTTGGTGTGATTTTGTACTGGGAAGAAGCAAAGGTTTCGCCTGGTGCCACATCACACGACTTTGTTAGATGCAGCACCACCACAACTGCTCTAACTCAGTTGTGCATATCCCTGATAACGTGGACACCTGGGTCACCTCCTCACGTGGATATCCACGGGTCACCTCCTCCGTGAGTCTGAAGCTTATGCCCAACTGTGAAGAAAAGCCAAACACCCAGAAATGCTGAAGAAAACAAGGGATGGTTTAGTGATGGGACTTGGTTGATCAGGTTGATGGTTGGACTTGGTGATCTAAAGGCCTTTCCCAACCTAAATGATTATCTGATTCTACTGTTCATTTTTTAATTTTTTTTTTTTCCCAGCATGAGGGTCTCCATGCACAGCAGAGGAGGAAATGAAACACCATGCAGACTGCAGGCAGGTGCAGAAGAGCAGCATTTGTGAAGGGAATAGCTGATTTCCCCAGCAAAGGAGTGACCACTGGGGAGATGCTGTGCCACAGTCACTCGTGCTCAGCTGAGGAGAAACATGAGGTTTTGGCAGAAACCCTAAAAACACTCTTGTACTAAAAGGCAGCAGCAATCTGGCAGGTACACCCTCGTGGATACTGCTGATGGCCTTGCTCCAACCTCTTTAATGACACCTTCCTGAAATGGGATCCTTGATGGCGTCCATCAGCCCCCAAGACACATAAAACCAAATCGTGGAAGTGCAGGTTTCCATGGAGAATATATTATGCTTCCTCCTGGCAACCCTTCCCTAGGCAACACTGGGAACTGGTGGCTGTGTGTGCAGAGCAGGGCTGGCTTTGGCCCCTATTAGCAAGGAAGCTGGGAATGGATCCCTTCCACGTGCACCCAAGGAATTCACGGAATTCACAGAAGCTTGTAACTCCTCTACCAGTTTCTGATAAACAGTTAGCAACTGTTAGCAAGTCACCAGCCTCTCCTGTGCTGAAGCTGACCCAAAGGTTTTTCTGACTCTACCAGGTCTCCACTCTCCATCGGGTTTAAAGATATTTCTTTTTGCACATCTGAAGTTCCTAGCTAGGAGGAGACAAAGCAATGGCATGTCTTTAGTTGGCATTGATGTTGCAATGGGAAAGCATACATTGGGGAATTGCTTTAAACAATAGGGATTTACAGGCAACAAGCCAGGCAAAAAAAAAAAAAAAAAAAAAAAAAAACAAACAGTGTTTGTGTTATCGGTTGTTAAAAATTACTAGTCTTGCTGAAACAAATGAGCCAGATTGAGACTTTGCTATTATTCCAAAACAGGAAAACCCTAATCGAAACCACATCTCCTCCGAAATTTCTGTCTGCTTGAATTAAAGCACGGTATTCATCCTTTGGTGGAGCAGCCAGGCTGCCTTCGAACAGCCTGTTGTCAGCCGGCCTCCCAGTGGCAGCGCTGCTCACATATTAGTGATTAATACTGGTTTAAATTAACACGTTTAACTGCTGCCAAGGCGTTTGGTTGTCACGTGTGGAAAAAAATGGACCAGATTAAGGGTGTGGATGACAGCACGCCCAGATTAGTGCAATTGCTTCCAATTCAGGTGGGTCAGCCGATGCGATGGGACTTCACCCTATGCCTAGATAGCAAGGAAATATCTGGTAATAGCACTTGTTTGGGGGCAAAGTGTGTGTTTCGGGGAAACATGGTGGGACACGGAATGATTTAACTTTTTGGAAAGCTTTTTATTGAAATGCGGGGCAGTTTTAGACAGAGGGGAATTAAAATGAATAGAATTAACGCTTTGGAGGGAGGACACGCAGCCCCCTCACGGGGCGCCCCCCGCCTCAAAATGGCGCCCGGCCAGGGGCGCGAGCGGGGCACCCCCGCGGCCCGTCGGGCAACAACATGGCGGCGCCCCGCCCCCTCATCGTGGCCACGCCCCCTCCCGGTTGGCCACGCCCCTTTTCGTGTGGCCTCGCCCTTCGCACGTGACCTCCCCGCGCGGGAGGCAGCCCAGCTCAAAAGGTCGGGCGGCGAGCGGTGGGGTCCTTCGGTGAGCGTCTAGCGCGGGGGTGTCCACCGCGCGCCTGTTGCACCGTTCGCAGCGAAATCGCTGCGGGGAGGGGCAGGAAGGGCGTTTCAGCGTGCCGTCACCCTGTTTCCAACGACAGCTTTTTCACCGCTCTTCCCTATCTCCTGCCTCACCGGTACTTCCCTCGGCTTCCCCAGCAGGCAGCGCGGAGGACGCCTCAGTACGGTGGCCGGCGGCGGGGAGGCAAGATGGCGGCGGCGGTGGTGGCGGCGGCGGGCAGGGCATGTGCGGGCGGCGCCGTGCGGGCGGCGTGGCGAGGTGCGGGGGGGGGGGGCGGCTCCTTTTCCCCCTGCTTCACCCTCCTGTTACATTTTTTTAGCGCTCTGCAGTCGCTTTCCAGAGCCCAGCGGTGTTATTTTCCTGTCAGGGTGCGCTCAGGAGGAGCGGGCGTGTGTTCTCCAGTCAGATCGGGCTGGCTCTGGGGCTCTCCTCCAAAAAATGGTGCTCAAAAAATGGGAAAACGCCTCTGAGGTGTGAGGAAAAAATACTCTGTGACTGAAACCCGCTGACGGGTGGCGCCCATGGAATGTATAATTAAGTCTAATAGAGGTTTTATGGTTCCCTTTGACCTGCAGAAGGCATATTTCCACATAAAATTAAAATCCCTTTATTAAAGGCCTTGTTGAGTAGCCAGCACCCTGTGGGGAGGTTTGGAAGAGCCCTGAGGAAAAATGTGTGTGCTGTGGGAAGCTCTAAGGGGAGGAATCACCTCCTGCATTGGAGTCTCCCTGAGACCCGTCTGATGTTTCTGTCTCCTTTTTTTCTTGCTTTTCCTCCAAAATGCCTTCCCTCCTAACAGTCAGTGTATGCCATCAGTTGTGGGCCCTGCTAATAAGTCTTTGTGAGCTGTCTCGGAAGCCTTTATCCAGCATAACCAGCCTTATGCCCTTAAGTCCTAGGCAAGAATCATAATTAAGTAATTACACACATAAATGCATGTGTGTCCTTCAGGGGAAGGCTGCTAAATAATAAATTTTGCTGGAGCCTGAGGTGAAAAATATTTTCACTGCCCAACCCCAGAGTATCTCTTTAATTACATCTTGCAAGTGGACCAGGAAACTAAAAGGCTGTGACTGCTCTTAAATCATTAGTTAAAGTAATAAAGGTCATTTTAGGTGTGACCCTTGAAGGCTTTGTGCTATCATTACCTTTGTTGTTCCATGTTTAGTCCAGGCAGACAGCGGCCTTCTCCACGTGCTGTGATTTTTAAATGCCTGGCTTTCAGCTTGAGAAATTGTTTTTCACATCCACGTTTTGCCAAGGTAACAGGAGGGGTTTGTTTTTAAAGAGCAATTTGTATTAATGCAAAGGTTTCATTGTTGCACGGCACTTGAGCACTCGCGAGATGCCAGGAAAAAAAAGTAGTAACAGCTCTGAAGTGTCTTCCCTGCTGTGATTATTTGTGTGAGTGCATTGCTTCTGTGCATGAGTTTCATTTGAGTAAAAAGCAGTAAGCAGGATGGGAAATGGAAAAACCCTAGGCAAGAAAAGAGTTCATTGCCCATTAGAGAATAAATGCCTAGCGCTTGGTATCTTCAAAACTGCAACTGGGAATTTAACCAGGACACACCTCTGTCTCCTTGTGCATAAACTTTTTAAGAATATCTTGGTTATTTCGGTCTAGAGCCTCCTGTGTGCATGCCTGGAACTATATTCAGGCAATTTTTGCAGAGAGTTCTAATTATAGCCGCACAATAAGCATCCTGATGGCTCTTTCTTAAGTTTTGTTGTGGTTCTTTTTCTTACAGTGTGCTTCTCGCTGCTGAGACCAAATTCCTGCAGTGTTTCTTTCTCTGAAGTACAGAACTAAGAATGGTTTTCCACATTTGATTCTCGTGGAAAATAATTATGAGAGTAGAAGGGATTAATAAATTCTTGCCAATTTTCTTTTTTTATTAAAAAATGTGAACACTTGCTGAACAGTGCATTCACTAAGTAAGCAAAAGCATGGATGTTCAGACTGCTTGCTGTCTTCCAAGGTATTAGGTAATGTAGGAAACAAGTGGCAATCTATGTGAATTTGGGGCACTGTGTTGGGAGAGGTGCTGCATTCTGCACATAAATCTCCTAAAGGTGGTAGGTTAACCAGCATGTAAAGGTTACAAATGAAATTATAATGAAATAGGCATATTAAAATAGTAGACTTGTGTATGACTGAGTGTTTAAAAAAGAACTGTTAGGGTCTAAACGATTGTAGAAATAACTGTTAAACTGTTAGGTTTCCATTTCCACCTGTCCTGGGATGAGTTCTCCTTTTACATCATGTAAGGAAAAATGAAATGGTTTTACTCTGGTTTTATGAGGAAAATTTCCAATGCCAAAAATGCACACACATATACAGAAGATATGTATAGTATAAAATTCTGTGTTTAGCCAGTGGAAGATAACATCTAAGTCAGGCCAGGGTTGTAAATGTGATGTTTCTATCAGGGAAATAAGTATGCAGCGAGGGGTTAATTTTCTATTACTGCAGAGCAGGACTTAAATATAGTAAGCTGGCATTTTTTTCCTGCTCTGTTGACTTATCTTTTGCTGGTGGCAAGACATCAGCCCTGCATTTGTGACCTGTCTTGCTTTTACAGGCAGTTCAGTTTTGAATAGCTTATGGTAAGAAACACTTTAGATTTTTAAAGAAAAATCCCATCACAGGCGTTTGGAGGATATATGAAGAAGATACGATGCATTAACTGTGCATGCTTACATAGCACAGCACGCTTTGATTGAGATGTGACATTTCCAACCGTTTACCTTCCATAAATACATTTATTTGCTTGGCTTTTGAAGCATCTATTCCCTTGGTAGCAGTATGTGCAGAGAAAAGTTGGGGGGGTACTTTATTAAATACAGGCACTTGGGGTCTCGGGCTTCTCATGGTTGGTGGGTGAGGTTATTTTTCTTTTTCAGGGGGTACAGGGGGATCCATCTTCCTCCTCCTTCTTTTGTCCTGCTGCATTTCAGAGACCAAAGCAGTCACATGTCTGGAATATTGTCAGTGAAGCCCCTGGGATTTGTTAGACATGGGAATTTAATTTCCAGCTCAGAGCTGATATTCTTGTACTGCCAGCCTTAAAAGTATAAATTTAAAACTTATGTCACTTTAATGTTTTCTTTAAGGATTTAATCTCTTTTAATGGGAGCTCTGTCATTGGTCTCAGACAAACAAGGTCTCACCCTGTGCTTTAATAACTTGTTACAAATTGTATGTCTTAAAACCACTTTGAATCACCAGACTTGTTGAGATTGCTTGGTGACCATTTTTCTGTAAAACTGGTGTTTATTTGACTTCATTTTTTGGCATTTGACTTTTCTTCTGTGCCCGAGTTCTGACAGAACTCTTTTCTACAGCAGTTCATCTGATTTCACTGCCTAGTGATTCATTTTGTGTTGATCCTATTGCTTCCGTATAGACTTTTTAACATTGCCATCCTAATTTTGGAAGGGGGTGGTACTGAGGATGTGGAACTTTGCTAATGAATGTAGGAGTGAAAAGGAAAACCAAAAACCACTCCCCCAAATTGCATTACAAAGACTTTTGATAACGATGTAAACTGTCAAATACTCTTATGTTTTATTTTCTGAATGAATGCATGGTTTCGTAGGCTTTAAAATATGATTTCATCACTGTTTCTGATGATATTCTGAATAGTGACTGGTTGCTTATCTTGTATTAACTACTAATAAAACCCCAGCAGAGAACTGAGTCAGTCTGATGAATGGTGTAAAAGGAGTGTTCAGAGATGGCAGAGCAGTGAACCTAAATTAATTCGCTGCATCATTCATTGGTAAAAGATGCAGAAAATATCCGTATGGTACCCCTTGGCATGTTGATGAGAGTTAGGATTTTTCTGAAGTTAAAATAACCGTGGAAGAGGTTATGGGACAAATCTACAGGGCGACAGTTAGCAGAACCAGAAACTGTTCACAAAAGAATTCTAGGAGACCTCAAGGACAAAAATAAATAAATAAATGAATTCTGGTAAGGTGTGTACCCCACCTTTGAAACTGCTTTGGTACCTGGAAAATTAAAGGTGGTACACGTGGCATAAAGGTGCATCACAATGCATGTTGCATTGAACTAATGTCCTCTGGAAAGGAAAAGAGCTTGCATGATAGGCTAGCTGTGCAACACCCAAATCCAGAGGTTATCAGGAAAGGTGCTTCTGGAGGTACATTTCCCTTTTGGGACCCCAGAGTAAGTCAGGTCGGTGTGATAACAGAATAGTTGAGGTTGGAAGCCTCTGAAAATCGTCCAGTCCAGCCCCCTGCTCAGTGCAGATTGTCCAGGGTCATTTGCAGTTCAGAATGAAAAAGTGCTTTCTTATGTTCAGGTAGAATTTGGAGGTTTAAACTTCCCCCCCATTGCCTCTTGTCTCGTTACTGAGCACTGCTGAGAAGAGTCTGGCTCTGTCTTTTTTACACAGAAGGTGTATTCTCACTCTGTCAGTAATATGTTAGAAACCTTCTAGCTTTCTTCTCTTTGTGACATTTCCTGTTGCAGTGTTCCCCCCCACCCCTGTCTGCAATTAGCTTTGTGCTTCAAGACAGTAGGTTCGTGTCTGATGCCCTTTAGAAAAATGAGTAAATGTTACTAGGTTCCTTTTTTTGGTGTTTTTGGGTTGGGTTTGTTTTATTATTTTTTTTTTTGCTTTTGTGTTTTTTTTCAAGTTTGTTTTGGGGTGTTTTTTGGGTTTTGTATACATGAAGGAACCAGTGTTTTCAGAATGAAAATGTCCTGTATCTAATCACCTTTCTGTCTCCATCCTCAGGGTTTGCTTCTGTGCCAGTGAAAGGGAGTTGCTGTTCCTATTCCAGCCTGGCATGGGCTCTCCAGGTGCAATGTTCCATCTCTGCCCCCCGGAATGTCATGGTACAGCAATGCAGACAAAGCAGTTTCTTCAATATGTGTAAGTCCCGAGTTGGTTTAAAATTGTAATCTGTACTAAAAAAGGGAAAGGAAAGCTTGCTTCTATTTTTTGGTAACTTTTTTCTAGTTATAACCATCACCTTATGAGATACCTAACAACAGTTGTTGATAGAATTGTGTGCACAAGGGCAGTTTATTCTAATGGGAAGCAAGAATTTGATTTATGTAGCAGCGAATCCATCCAAAACACTTAATTGGATGGGAAGGGGGAAACACCTTCCCCTCTGTTTCCTGGTTCTTTATTGACAATATAAATTGTGTGTTTATTTTCCAAATGTTTTTGAGCCATAAGCAAGATGCTCTATTCAAGCTGTGCTGTCTCAAAAATGAAATAATTAAAATGCAATAAAATGCTAAACAAAAACTGTTGATAACGTCCTGCTAATTGTCAGACCAGCTGCAGCATTATCCCTCCATCCTGAAAGGAATTACACACATGCTTAACATAATTGAGAAATGATGGCTGTTGAAGTCCCTGCTTGGGACTGAGAACTGAGCTGAGGCATCATCCCACCTGTTTTATGGTTCCTTAGCTGTGGCGTTTTCCCATGGAGGAAAAGAAGGAATAGTAAGAACATAATCTCTGGAGTAGATAATTGGAGCAGTTTGACAGTCAAAGCTCTTAGACTTTTAATAATCTATAGACTACAAAAGATCTGTTTAAAAACAATCAAGCTTTCACAACTGACAGTCTTTTTCTGTTCTTCTCAACATTATTGTGGTAAAGTTAACTTTTCTTTGTATTTTATATATAAAGGGGGGTTAAAGTAAGCATGCTGTCTGTTCCTCTTCTCAGGTTGATTTTGACTGTCTGATTTCAAACAAATGACAGAGAGGGCTCAAAAGGCCTGCAAAGGGCTGCAGCATGATCTGCATGGGGAAGGCTTTCTAAGGATGCCAACTGCAGGAAAAATTAAGACTTTTTCCTTAGCTGCCAGTCACAAGACCAAGACTATGTAAAAAAGATAAGCATTGTTGTTTTTTTTTTTTTTTTTTTTTTTACTTTAAATTAAAAATAAAGCATTGCAATCGTTTCACAGTGATTACTCTTTGTAGTTTAGATATTGCCTTAATTTATGCTTATGTTCATAACATCTAGGTGAGCTGTGTTTTAATGAGAATGTTGCCAGCTGTCTTTTTAGATGGCTTAATTAAAAGTATTTGTTGTAATGACATCCCTCTTGTTTGACTCAATAAAACTGTAAACAAGTTATATTTGAGCAAGCTACATAAAACTACTGGCTTATTAAATAAGATGTAAGAACTTAAGTGTACTTCTTACATGTATTCAGCAGAGACAGAAGTCAGTCTGAGTTTTTTGTTTGTTTCCAAGGACCAAACTCTGGAAAAAAATTATATTATGCTATCCTTTTGCCGTTGTGTGCTCCCTTACTTCATAGGCTGTTTTGTTAAAAAGGCAGGTTACCAAAGCGGGTTGAACATAAAGTAGTTAAGAACATTTTTATGCTTTCTCAAAGCAATCAAGAAGGCTGGATAAATAAGAGATCCCCTAGGAACCTGGAGATTAGAGTAATTGCTTTTTCTTGTCCAATTCATCATGCAGTTCACTTGGAAATGTAAAATTTTATACTATTGATCCCAACTATGAGCCAAATCTGCAGAGTCCCCTACTAATATGGTAGTGATAAATGGAGTGTGCAATGCTAATCTTTCAATTATGATCACTTTCAAACTTTCATTGCTCTTTTTCTGCTCAGAGGAACGCACTGAAAAGATAAGCCACTGAGTTAAAACAGCAGCAAAGTTTTTGTGCAATTCATTTCCTCTATTTCTGAATGCAGATGCAAGTTGTGAGGCCTATTGTGTTGTCCCTCGATCCCTACTGGGCTTAGGACATGCCACCAACCTGTTCTATTCTGTACAATGTTTCCTGAAACACTTCAGGAAACTGGGCAGAGAAGAGCCTGGGGGTCTTGGTGGACACCCAGCTGAACGTGAGCCAGCAGTGTGCTCTGACCACTAAAAAAGGCTAGTTGTGTCCGTGCTGTGTTAAAAATGCTGCTTTATTGGGATAATAAAGTGGTGGCATGGACTGCCCTGAGAAATGGTGGAATCCGCATCCCTGGAGATCTTCAGCAGCTGTTGGGATGTGATCCTGGCCAAGTGGATCTAGGCAGCCCTTCCTGGGCAGGGAGCTGGGGCTGGGTGAGCTCCAGAGGTGCTTTCCAAGCTCAAGCATCCCGTGATGCTGGGGCCAGCTGTGATCATTGCAAAGCTCTGACTCAACACTGAGCGTGTCGAGGGGCTGGGAAGCTCTGGGACTTTGCTGAACTGAGGGGCTGACAATAACGGGGGCTCAGTTGGTCTTGTTTATAGGAAATTTTGGGCCAAGACTAGTTTCATCTTGGTGGTGCAAGTGATGAGACAGTAAAAGGAAAATGACTTTTCCTTGTCAGGTACAGAGTCCTTTGAAAAGCTGCCCTTTGACTGAAAAGGTTGGTCTTGTTTTTCCTGGCCGGTAATTTTTGGAGGAAGGCTGCTGGTTTCAGAACAGCTCTTCTTGCCGAGTTGTTTTCCCTGCCTTTTTTCCATATTAAGTGAATAGCTTAATAGTTGGAGTTGAATAGTTAAACGCAATAAAATCTTCAAAATTCAAATGAAGTACAATATTAACAGTATAAATCACGTTATGGCACTCATATCCCTTAGCAGTGCAGTTGTTTCGGAAGTGTGGTAACATTAAAAATGCAGATACGATCGTTATATGTGAAACATAATTGTCAAGTGAAATGTCAAATGACAGTCCTGTGACTGAGGAAAGTGGCAGTACTTCGCCTTGTTAGTGAAGGTTTACTTCTCTTCCATCATATTCCTGAGGTATTAACATGTTCACAGGGTCACCTGTACCTTCCACTTGATCTTCACAAATAGTTTAACTCATTTAAATGGGAAGAATTGCAATTATCCCAGGCAGTCTGTGATCCTGTCCCATCACTACACGTCCTTCAGAGCCGCATCCACACGTCTCCTGAACACCTCCAGGGATGGGGACTCCAGCACTGTCCTTGACCACCCCTTCCACAAAGACATTCTCCCTGTTGCCCCATCTAAACCTCCATGACACAGCTTCAGGCTGTTAAATTCCACCAGTCCAGGCTTTCTGGGCAGATACTCCAGCTTGTAGCTGTTGAGAAACATTGATGCTGTAAGTTTCAGATCCCAAAAAACATGGGATAAATCCCTTTTTAATTTAAGAGCCACAGAACTGGGTGAAATATATAGGCTGTCATTCCTGAAGGCAGCAGAAGCACACAGGTGTCGTGAATACTGAAACCATTTGACCTGAATTGTGCAAACCTTTTGGCTCTAACAGCAGGGGAAACTTCCTCAACATCCATTGTGTAGCCGAGTGGCTATGAGACTAAAGAACTTGTGTTGGAAATGGTGATTATATCAGAATTGTGCTTTCCCACTCACGGCATTAATTCCATTAGTTACCGTTGGGAACAAATAAAAAGAAGTGCTTAATTTCTCTGTTGCTAGGTGATCTTTCCTCATAAATTAGAATACAGAGTAAGGAACATGACAATCCTTTGGAGCTCATAGAACTAGACGGTAATAATGAAGGGGGAGTCATTTAGCCCAACAATACACAATCACAGCCCAACGTGCCTTGTCTCCAGGTGCTCTGCTTACTGCAGGCAATTGCACTCGATATAAATCTCGGCGTTCTTTATTGTGAACGTCGGTTCTTTAAAGCCTATTTTTTAATTACATTTGATATTAAATTCTCCCAGTCCTGTGTGAGTTGTCTGGATTAAGTTGTTCATTTTTCTGCCTTGCCTGATTTCAATCAAAGTGGGGGAAAAAAAGATCTTTTCAATTTCTAAAGATTTCTTTCTTTAAATACAACACTCCAGATAAACAATTGAGTTGCCACTTGTCACCATTATTTTATTTATGAGGAGGATGCTTGTGTGTATGTGGAAGAACAGTTGGTTAATTTTAACTAAAAAAAGGGGGAGGGAGATATTAAATGCCTTACAGCTAAATGTACTGGTGGGGGTGAATTCTAACTGGTTTTGATTTCTTGCTGTAACTTCTGGGAAACCTCCAGAGGTTTCCTTGCCCTACCATAACGCAGCATGCAGTATTTCCAGTTACTGGGAAGTTACCCCAGCTTTTCTGCGTGCATGATGGGATCAGGCAGGCAGTGAAGATGTTGATGTGCCACGTGTGGGCAGGCAGTTGTAATTTGGAGCAAGGGCAGATCTCATCTGGGGTGAACACATTTCAGAAATGGCTTTAGAATCTCATGTTTTATAAATAAGCCATCCAGTATTAGTATGTGATCATTCCATGTTTCTCTCATAAATCTATCTGTATTATCTGTACAGTGTTCTCTTTTGAATTAGTAAAGGAGTTGAATTGTTTCTGTAAGCATCTTTAAACAGGCTGATGAGATTTCTATGTCTAAATGAGGAAAATGCTCTGTTAGAAACCTACCTCGCCAGGGGTAAGTGATGGTATGGGCTTCGTTGGCAGTTTTTGAATAGTAGTTGAGTTCAATTTAAGATTACGAAGGGATATGAAATCAGACTCTATCTTTCTTTGAGATGCTTCACCTCTGTTGTTCCAGAGTGATGTGTTTCATGTAATTGGGAGAGTGTCTGCAGCCACGAGAAGTGTTGTGCTTGGAAGTAAAAGTTAATGTGAGCAAGCAGAAGTGGCATCTAAGTTGTTTGCTTCATGTTCAGCTGCTGAAATGAGTTGTAGGTTTTGCTCTTAGGAGAGGTGGTCTGTGTATGTTCTTGCCTAGCACTTTGGTATCAACTGTTTTGTCACTCTGTTTATTATTAAGCACTCTTTGTAAGCCTGTAGAGAGAAGGTAAGGCATTGTAAGGCCCAGATTTAAATATGTAGTTGAGCGCTCCTTTTCCTGATCTCAGTGATTTAGATTGCAGTTCATTACCAAATCCTACATGGTTAGAGCAGCTCATGTAGCCTGCTGTGTGCCAGCCTCCTTCCTTTCTCTCTCTAGTAGAGAGAGGGAGAGTTATATTTAATTTATTGTTGTTCTTAGGTAATTCTTTGAATAATTGTAAATGTTTCAGTACCTCGGTTTATGTTTTTTGTTGTCCATATGCTGCTTTGTTTCCTAATAAAACCATGTATAACCAGAACTATTCTGAAGGTTTTGGCTAATTATGCAGACAAAATTGAAGCAATATATACCTCTTATACAAGGAGGGAAGAAAACTAATGGAAGATGGTTCAAACCATGTATATGTTTGAGATTGAAAATCATCTTGGATTTCTCGGGCTTTGTATCTAGTTAAAGCTGCAGATCAGAGGCTCAGAAATTAGAGGCACCTACTGTTCTCAAGGTTACTGTGTCTAGCAGCAGAAAAAGTACTTGAGAATTCCTGGTGGAGAACTTCTCACCTGGCAGTCTACAGCACACTGCAAGAGAGCATCCTTCTTGCTCAGGAGCTGCAGCACTGGGATCTGTGCTCTCTTAAGCCATCTTTGCTGTGGTGAGTGATCCTTCAATGTCTTGGTTGCTGCGAGCAACTATGTGTTGAGCTGCAGAATATTTACAAGAGGTGCACAGTTCGTACACTGCTCATGAAAATATTAATTATCAGAAAGACACAAGTGTTGCTTTTGCTTTTATTTTTTTTGAGGACTCTGTCCCTGGCCACTGTGGAAACAAGCTGAATGTGCAGAGTGTTTGTCTGTGTTCTCTGATTTCTTTAGATAACTTTTTTTCCTGAATTGACATGTTTGTCTTGCTCTTCAGTAACTGATTCAGAGCATCTCATGGTTGTGTAGTAGCCATGAAATTATTACCAAAAAAAAATAAAATAGCGTGAAAGCTGAGGCACAGAATCCAATCTATCAAACGATACAGAGACCTCTTACTGGGACGTTTTGTAGGCTGACGTGATTTAGAAACTGACTCCTACAATATTTTTAATTCTAATTTTTAGTTATTTTGCCATAATGGAAATGTGCATAACTTCCACGGGCACTGTCATAGTGATTGATTTTTTTTCTGAGGTGCTAAATTGTACAGTTAAGTGGCAGTCTGCTTTCTCCATTCTCATTCCATGCCAGATAACACCTAAAGACCAGCTCGAGGGCGCGCCCTTTGCTCACTTTTCATACCTGTGCAATGTTTGGTCTTTTCTTAATCAGTCTTCAGAGTTTCAAGTTGCAGTGAGATGAAAGAAATCTGTTTTTTCTTTTAGGAGCTCAAGGAGGAAAGAAAGGAACTGAATGAGCACACAGGGATGGTTCTTCAGAAAACCCTCACAACTTTCAATGATTTACGGCGTGGAATTTGTTGTGTTTATAGCTCTGGGTGGCTTTTTCTTCTGTGAGTTTGTTCAGCTGCTTTAGCTGCTTGTAAATGATCCAACAATAGCACGTTCTCTCTTGGGGAGATGGAGACGCATGTGTTCATTAGAGAAGACAAGGTCAAGGAAATGCTCTCTGCACTCAAGTACAGTGAGGTTTTGTGATGCTTTGGCTCCTAGAGGAGTTGATAAGCCTTTGACCTTCCTCCAAGAAAAACTGCCTACTTGCGGTCATTAAGCAGCCGAGTCTAGACTATGTAATTTATCTTGCAACTTGTAATAGAATATGTAAGCATTCCCCTTGGAGATGCTTTTTCATATTTCATCAGTGCAGAGTATTTTTCTTCCAGATTCTGGTTTGGTTTGGTCTTGTTTGGTTTTTGGGAAAGGGGAGTGTTTGACATACCATGCCATTTTAGAATCCACCTGCCACCAAAAGTTTTTATTCCCAGTTTAAGTCTGGAAGCGAACATTAGAGATTGGAAAGACCTTAAAAAGTTCCTGAAGGTATTACGAATACATTGATGTAGTGGCACTAGCGGGAAGCAGTGCAGTGAAACAAGCAAGTTTATTATAACACCTTTTTTTTTTTTTTTTTTTTTTTTTACTACGTCATTAATATTAATGTCTTTGGATCTGTGGTGGTGTTCTGCCGCAATGCTATTTGTCAGGGAAAAAAATTAAGCTAAAGTTGCTTGTATAAGTGGAAGAAGCGAGCCTATTTAGCCGTTTCACTAAGTTAATCCTTTCTTCCAATTTTATTCCCTTCTATTTTCCAGTTTACTGCTATTTGTCATTCTATTTTTGTAGTTCATATTTTAAGCAAGCTGGGAACTCTCTCATCTTCCAAGAGGCAAAGAAATCTACTTTTAATCTCAGTTTATCAGGGTCAAGGATTTTGTTATTTTTTTTAATATGGTTTCCAGCAAGCTGTTTTGGCAATCCGTGTGAGTTACTGAGGTGTGATCTAATATACATCTTCCTCTGAAGTAAGAAGTAGGCTGTCTGGTTTCTGAAATTGGGGGATAGTATAAAAAGGCACAAAACAAAATCCTTTTCAAAATATTACACCTCTTATGTAGGTTAAAGCTTACTATTGGCGGTTGTTGGCGATCAGCTTGCATAAAGCATGCTCTCAGCAAAATTTAATAGTGGATCTCTTTCTTAGCCATAAAATGTAAGTGTGTGATGTGTAAGACTTTATTTTGGCTTGGAGTTATGTGCTTTTCAGTAACTGCCTAGAAATGTGTGGTGGGTTTCGTGACTGGGGCTATTTTAGTGGTAGAGGAGCACCTGCGGCTTCCCATCTTACTGAGCCGCTGCAGAAACAAAATAAAGGTGAGACCTCAAATCATTTGGAGACAGCACACCTGCTGTGCTGGCTTCATCTCAGAGCTTCTCTGCAAATGTAAAAAGCACTACAGCAATCCTCGTTTCTGTCAGGGGTTATTTTCTCCACTGCAAGAGCTTTTTCCTGCCTTATCTACGTATGTGCTCTCTGGTCATCCTGGTGCTGTGCTGCCAAGTTACATCAGGGTTTTCTTCGTTGCTGTGCTGTCTGTAAGATTACAGTGGTGGGGACATGGCTTATCCCTTCCCTATTCCATTCTCATCACTTGGTCTTAAAGTCATTCTGATATCTGCCATCTTCTAAAGAGCTCTCAGCTCTGCAGCCTGCAGGCTTCCCATGCGTTTCATTAAATACAGCTGCTTTCCCAACGCATGATGATACTGTTAGAGGTCGATTAAATGAACTGCACTCTGGTACCGAGTGTGACGTTTTCCTCTTGTTCTGATGTTATCAGATTATGTGCAGTGCTTGAGGCCAAAACTAGGCTCTGTTTGACCTCATCGTGCTGGATTTGTTGGCACAGACTGCTCCCCTTTGGTACAGTGCAGTCTCCTCGCCCTGTGACTTCTGCTACTTTCTCTGTATGGGGATTAAGCAATGTTACTTAGAGTACAGTTCAAAAGCTGTTTTTTTCTTTTTTTATTTTTTTGAGTGCCTTACCAGCTCAGGAGCTCCCCGTTCCTGCCCCTCTGCAGCCTCCTTGGAAGCTGTGTGACCCTCCATGAAGCCACCCAAAGTGAAGACTGGGGAACTGCTCCAGTTTAGAAATAACCCAGCAGAGAAACACGTGAAAACCTCTATATTAATTTCATGTTTCCAGGCTACCAGGATTATTAAAAAAAAAAAAAAATGAATTTGCTAGTTACACAATGTTTTCTGAGTAAACTAAGCAGCTTAACGTGATCCGTCATCAACCTTCCAGTTCATGCCGCAGTCTCATAGTCTGCTTTAAGATCTTGAAAAGCCACATCATACATCTCCTCCTTGCCACCAGCCTTTGTCTGTATCGAACTGTTATTCAGTGTATTTTAGGGTAGTGTTTGCTACTTGTAGAGGATCTAGGATCTGTCACAGCTTGTCTTTTAGTAAGTGATGTTTGCTGAGTGCTGTGCAGCTGAAGGTTTCTTCAGGTGGTGTTTTGGTCCTGCTCAGCAGTCAAACTAAACGTTACTATATTTTTTTACCATGAACTTGGGGTTCACTGGAACGTCTGGAAAAGAAAATGTAATTTTCGAGAAATATTTTTCAGAGGGACTAGAATCTGCCTGAGAGAAAACACAGATTTTGCTTCATAGTTTGTAAGTGTGATGAATGTTGTAGTTAGGTGCAGTCTCAGGGCATTTTCACTTCTCTAGCCCGGCATGAAGTCTGTGGTGCTTGTTTTAGCTGTGAATGAAGGCTCTTGTGCTACTCTTACGATATGTGGCTGGGGTATGTCATGACTTTTTATGCTGTTCTGTTCTTTCCCACGTGGAGAGCGTAGTATTTGGTAGCGTCTTGGACTTGCAGTGTTTTGGTTTTGTCCCTCACCTTGGTGTCAGTATGGTAGAGCTTCCCCAGTTCATTATCAAACACACTATTCCTTAGCCACGCTCTTGTACGTTGGGTGAAACATCAGAGAATGGCTGGCCCAAACATCTGAAGGCAGTGGGTGTCCTGTATGGTTGTGGAATGAGGAGACCAACCAAGGCTGAAGGGTTCTGCAGTGAGGATGCACAGAGTGCCTCACATTCCTTCGTCCGCCGGGCTCTTCCATCAGCAATCAGGACCTTGTGTTTTATGAGAGCATCAGCAGATCTGTGCTGCTGATTAATTTCTTGTCTTTTGTGGCTTTTTAAAGCAGGTTAAGGTATTTTTAAAAGTGACCGATGTTGAGTCTCATCAATATTTGTCTTTGGTTAAGTGCTTGTAGGTATTGCTGATCTGAGTTAGTAATGAATGGTTGTCTTTTATTGACCTGGGAATTAATACCTTAGTGGTTAAAAATGCTTGCCCTTAAATTGATTCTGAAAATCCTTTTAAAACCGATTCACCTAGCTCTGAGCATATCTGATTGCAGTCACCAGGGGTAGAGGCACGTCTCTGCAGCAGATACATGTGCATGTAGTACGAAATTCATTTCTTAGCAAGGCAGTAATCCCACAGTTTAAATCCCAGCAAAAATCAAAGTAGGGTTAACATTTCAAGGTAGTTTTTTTTTTTTTGTTCAGCTTCCATTTCCAATATAAGATGTACTTGTATATTACTTATGAAAGCTTTCTCATTTCAGTGACAGCTGATGAGCTCTGGAAAGGAGCTTTGGCAGAGACTGGTGTGGGAGTAAAGAAAGCAAGAGGGAAGAGAAGGAAGAAGAAGCTAAGAAAGAATCTCAATAGAGGCCAGGAGATCGGAGAAGGTAGATTCACAAATGAAGCGCTGAAGAAATGTCTTGGCCTCTCCTTGTGTAATGTTTTTTGATTTAACAAATCAATAAATTGCTGTTAACTTCCGTGGCATCAGAACAGCTTGATATATTTTTCTAAAAAAAAAAAAAAAATAATAATCCTGATATGGTTAATTAATGCTATTTTTTGTTTTTAAATACAAATTCTGTGTCACAGAAAACTCTTGAAAAAAGCGAGAACCTCTCATCTTATTGCATTTTTACAGTGTTCGTTATTACTGTACTTGTTTGGCATAAAACTTTTTTTCCCTGTTATTTTCAAGGACGTTCTGGTTTCCTCTGGCCTGGCCTCAATGCTCCTATAATACAAAGTGGGATGGTACAGACAGTTTCCCAACGAAAAAAAGAAGAACGAGAGAGAATTCAGTCTGAAATTCTTCAGCAGAGAGACACATGGGAGAAGAGAAGAAAAATAAAAGTTAAGAGAGAGGGAGGATGGAGTGGAAAGTGTTGGGGAGGTGTCATTCTGGATCCTCCTGACCCAGGTCCTAACGGAGGTAAGAAAAAAAACTGAATATCTTTCTTAGTTCTTACCCAGCCTTTGTGAGAAGGGGCTGGGAAAAAGCCAGATCCAGAATTTTCCTGTGATTGAAAATCTATTTTATAACTTCTCTTACGTGCTTTTTAGTCTGCACATATGCCAGTGCGTGAATTAAGGCAGCTCAATCAAAGAACAAGTATTTACACAAGTGAAACCTGTTAAATCACTGCTTTATTTAATATAGCTGTTAGTTTGATTTTTATGTTATGGACTACCTGAAGTTACACTGTTATAGAGTACTGCATTATGTTAAAGACTGTTATAGGAGTATGAAAGAATGGAAATATCTTTTGTGTTCAATGTCAGTTTTCTTAAGTACAAAATGCAGCTGTGCTTTTCTATAGTTTCTTAAAGGATCCTGTGATACCTCACCTTCAATCAACCTTTTTTTTCCTACTCAAATAGAGGAATAAGGCTTAAGATGTTGTGGTTTGAATGTAGCTATTAGAAGTTCTTTCCTTATGTGTTGTTGAGTTAAATATCAGTGAAACTAGAGGTCATATATGCGAAGTGGACAGGAAGTTTTTTTTACAGTGCTGTTCATTAAACCACTAAAAAAATTTTGTTAGTTTTAACAATTAAAAACCTAACCCCCTTCAACTAATTACATATAAAAATAAGCAGCTACTCATATTCAGCTGAGTTTCCCTTGCGAAGCATTTCATGATGCTTCTGTATTTATTGCTATTCTTCTTCAGACTTTTATAGTCAGATGAGGTGAATATAACAGTTGATGTCTTTTAGCACTTGTTTCAAGCTTGTTGCAGACTCCAGTCATTCTAAAAGTTAAGCTTGGTTCATGTCTTCAGAGTTCTCTCTGTCCAGGAATATGTTCTCCTGGTGAAAGCTGTGATTTGGAACATACGTCCCGTAAATTGGAATTTCCCCCATAAATAGGGAATTACATCTGTGGATTGCAATTGTATTTTTACCTGATCTTTTTGCAGTCTCTGTTGCTGGTCACTCAGTGTGGTGTTTTGTTTATGAATTTCTGTCTGAATATTTTTCTGGTGACATCTGTTAGACCTTAATTCAAAATTGAGATGTGCTTTGCACCAAGCCATAAGGCAGCAAGAGCATGGTCTTTCCAGGATGATCTAATACCATTGTCCGCGTAGACCCAAAGTCATGCTGGCATTTTGTAGCTTTTCCTCTTGTAAATTCATCCTGTTGCTGTTTTCTACTTCTCCACTCCCTTCCCAGGTTTCCAATTCCTGTAGCTGGTATAGCTAATTTTGGGGCTTATGTTGCTATGGTGTTTAAGTCCGGAAAACAAGATACCTTGTGAATTTATAGAGATCTGGCTTTCCAGATCTTCTTTCCTTTCTCTTCAGGGTTTTCTTGTTTATCCTTGATTTTAAGAAAAACTGATTCCATTTTAATAGCAGCATAATGCTGCAGTATATAAATAAGATTTCCTGTGTTTGCTTACTGGTATTTCATCTTATTACCTTGAAAGCAAATGTTCCGTGGAAGGTGGTGACATGACAATGGATGAGGCAGCCTGTCACCTGAATCTTACAAGTGAAAAATAAAGATTTGAGAAGTTAATGAATTCCCCATAAATCATTGGTGGAATATAGAGGAAGTCGAGAAGATTTCACGGTTCTGGTTCTGAGCTTTAAATGCAAGGCTATGTTGCTTTTAAATTCAAATGTATTTTCAAGTAGTTCATTCTGTTAAAAGAAGTGGCAGCTGTTGCAAACAACGTTTATGTATGCATGAATTCTACTCCCCAGTGTTTTCCTTGCTTTCAGTGTGGCTGATATTACTGAGGCTGGTTACTTGCATTGAAATTGGTTCTGTGGGTGCTGCAGTAGTCAGGTCAAGTTCTGCCAAGAAGAGGGAAGGACACTACAGTAAAAATAGGAAAATGAAACAGTCAGCTTGTATTATAAATGTGCTTGAGAAAAGCAGTTTCTGATTAGCATATACCAATTTCCTTTTAATCTGTTTAAAAACTGTGCAGATTTTCAGTTTCCCACAATTCCATCAGCATCTTTTATTCAGAGGAATTAAATGACTTTCAGGAGAACGGGGACACTGGCTATGTGCAAAGCGCTGTCAAAGTGGTAGAAAGAACAGACCTGAAACCGTCAAACCCAATGAATCTGTCCTGAGACTGAGGCATGGCTGGACTCCCTCGATTTGAGATCCTGCAGTTCTGCCCTACCTGGTGTTCTGCTGCTAGATCCTCTGGTAACAAACAGTTTGAGCACATAATGCAGCTTCCCTTCAGCAGCATCCATATTTTCTAACAAAAACAAGTACAGGAGAAATCTGTAGAACCTCTCTGTCATGAGCCTTTGACATATGACAAATTTGATTGAAACCAACTGCTGTGTTTGGGGGGAAAATGTACTTGCATATATTTGGGGATAGACTGATTCTTTGTGCTTTGTGCTTGCAGGAGGATCTTCTCCCACTTCACCATTACTTATTGTGTTAGTTATGAGTAGAGAAAGAATTCTTTTTTCCAGTTAGAAATACAATTATTTTTCAGCCAAGTTGACAGTGTTGCTTTGCAGCTGAAGAGGCTTCAGAGAGGGAACAGGGTGCTTGCTGGCTGGCATTTGCATGCTCTTCTCTGAACTTCTTGTAGACCACCAGTTCTCTAAATTGTGCTGAGATAATCACGTTTGTAATAGTCACAGAGATTGTGTAAATGATCTAGCAACATCCGATGAAGCAATGAGTCCCTGATTCTCTTCACCACTGTGCTGCTTTAAACTCCCAAGCCTTTCTCCAAACTCTTGCTGTGACTATACCAAGCACAACAAATATTAAGTGCCTTAGTTAGCACTGGTTTCTAAAGCTGTAAATGCTGAAAGCTCTAGCTCTAATAAAATAAATTGGAAAAGCAGGAGGTTGGGAGGATCTCCTGTTTATTCCGTTTATATTGAGACATTGCATTTTACTCCATTGTCTTCAATTTTCTTTTTTTTTTCCTAAAAGTAAGCTTTACTGACAGTGTTTGTCAGGGTGAAAGCCCTTGGATGAGACCTGAGGGGGCTTCTGTTTGTGTAGTTTTGTGCCCTCTCCCTTTACTTGCCATCCTTGGTGGCAGTACGTGCAGGCGGTTTGTCACGCCCAGAGCTCTGTGCTCTTCTTGCTCTTTCCTACCCCACAATTTCCGAAGACATTTTGAAAATGTCATTCTTTTTGAAGTCCCTTCTAATGACAGAGCAAAAACTTGAAATTTTCGTGCAGTGAAAAGGATGCGTTCACCAAGTACAGCTGAATATGTAACACACACCTGAACAGCTCCTATTATTACCGCTGTGATGAAAAGACTTGAAGGCAGACATGACAGGGAAACAATACAAAACACCCTAACTATAACTGGACAAAATGAATGAGGCTGTAATTGTCTTTGATTGCAAAGACTTTTTTTCAGGTAGCATTTGAAATTGAAAGAAGTGAGGGGAAAAAAAAAAGTCTGGCTGCATGGTTGTTGATTATTTGAAGTGATTGTGTTTTGTTTTGGTTTTCTTCTCTCTGGAATTTCACAGAAATATGTATCAAGAAAAAAGAATTCAAAGAAATTACAAGTATGATTGTCTAATACAAGTTCAGAATATCCTGAATGATATTGGGCAATAGTATTGCCATGATGGAAGTGACCTGTTTACCTATTTGGTGATTCAACTTCTTAGCTTTTAACCATGTCAGGCCTTTGCTCATTGTACATGAAACGAGGGTGTTTGTGTGTGTTGTCTTTTTTTAACACTTTTGGAGCAGTATTTTGGGAAGAAGGCAATTTGCATTGCCAGCCAGCAAAAGCCCAAACTATTTTTATTTTTTTACATAACGTGCTGTGGACAGTTATTTTTTAATAACATTTCTACAGCTGGAGAGAATTAGGAACAATATCAAATATAATTTAATAAAAATTCTTCAGTGTAGGTGCTGGCTGGCAGTGGTTTTCAAAAGAGCTTCAGGGTTAATTTGGAGAGGTTGCATAGCTTAGCTTGTGGCCAAAGTATTGGACAGATTCTGAGCTCATCTCAGCTCTTCCATCATCTTTATTACTGCTTTCTGTAGGATGTTCAGACAGAGCGGTTCAGTTAGTATGTCTTGCTTTACCATTTAAAAAGGGATTATTTTTCTTCTTGTGTGCCATGTTGGTTATTTAGGTTGGACAGTCCTTGGAGACTATATCATTTTACTTCCCCTGCAGCTACAATACTTAAGAAGATAAAATATTGATTGCAGTTAGAGATTGGGGTCCCTAACAAAGCATAGTGAATGTATTTAACAGTTCTTCACCCCTTAATTGTAACAGGAGCTGTACTGTAGTTATAACAAGAGTGGTATTACACCCTCTGGAAGTTACCATTTGAACTGGATATTATTTAAGCTAGATTCCTTTACCGATATTGATTTTTACTCAAGAAATTTAAAAAAGCATGTTTTATAAATGAGTTATACTTTATTTTCTCTCTAAGTTTATTCTAAAAAAGAAAATGAATGGAGTCAGGCTATAAAATATTTGAGCTCCTTTTAAAATGAAGCAACTAATAACGCTCACTTTAGATACGTGTTCAGATTATTCTTACATTTTCTGCTTACTGCTGAGATAAATAAGCAGCTACCTAAAAATCATGTCCTTTTTTTAAATTATACAATCTGCAGGGAGCTTTGCTGATAAGGAGTTAATACAAGGAAATGTAAGACACTGTTTTTCTCCCAACAGAAACTTACGAAGATTTTGAAACAAGAGTCATTGAGGTAAGCATTACCAAATTCTTCAAGGACTTCAAATAGTTACAGCTATTCTATATGGGGCTTGCGCTTATTTAATTGTCTTTGCTAAGTCAATCTTACAGCAATAGGAGTTAGTCTAGTGTTTCGTTTCAACTGCGTGATGTAATCTATTATTCTTTTCACTGGGGACTTCTCTGTTGAGCTAATACAAAGACTGTTTTGAGTAACTCTGAAGTGGCAAATGCCTGCAGATAAAGCTTTAACAGTTCACATGCAACCATAAATGGGAACCTAGTAAAGTGTTAGCAATAGTTCTCAAACAATTATATGTAGCAAATCATGTAGTTCTGCTTTTCAAGATAAATAAATGAAACAAAGCGGGGAGGACTGGGAAGACAAGATTGAGAGCAAGTGAGATGAAGATCCTATTTTGGGTGTCATGAGTAATACAATGCTCATCTGTCCTAAATGTCTTAACCTATGATATTTCTATCTTCTGGGGAAAAACGTTCTAACAAAATTTCCCATTCATAGTTTTATATCTACTGCATTAATATGCTTACCTGACGGTTTAGGGATGGTGGTTTTTGACAGGGTTAATGCAAATCTTGCTTCCATCCTCGTTTCTAGATGGATCCTATTGCATCACCTCACTTAAAAATACCTAACAGCAGAACTTCAGGCTAAAGGTTAAGGTCCTTAACATTGCACTCCCCCCCCTCCCTCCCCCCCCCCCCCCCCCCCCCCAAAAAAAAAAAAAAAGCTGTTCTGAAGAGCCAAATTATTAATAATGATTTCAACAGAAACGCCACTCAGAATGTGGTCAGAGAAAATGCTTATTAAAAAATTACAAAGGTGGATTTTCTTTAGAAGAAAAGGTGACCCATTAATAATAGCTTTTAGTGCTGAAATGAAAAGTGTTGGTAATGCAGGTATGTGGACCTTTTTGTTACTTCTCAATGGTAAAGCCATTACTGGAGGATGCAACTCATTCCAAAGCAGACCAGTAACAATTAGTACTGTGCATGCTCAAGCTGTCACAAGGTATTTTATGCCTATCACTTATCTTATTAGTTTCTTTCTCATTTTGAATGCATTAGTTGCTGTGGAAACCACAGAACTAGCAGAAGCTAGAAGGGGGGATCATGACTTCAGAAATAAGCTGATTTCTTGTGATTCATTTGCTACCAGTCGAGAATCAAATGATGCACAGCATCCAGAAAAGGTACCTCTGGAAGTGAGAACAGTATTTGCCCTGTCCTTGCACATTCCCTTCTCTTCTACTTAAGTCCTAATTTTAGTGAGACGTGTTGTAGCAGTGGCCAAGTAATTTCTGTCTCTGTCAGTGTTTTATGCAGCTGAATCTCAAAATCTATTTTTCTTGTCATTGGGTTTTCTTTAGTTTTCTGTAAATATCTAATGTGTTAAAAAGAATTGATATTTTGCTAAAATGGCCAACGTATTAGGAAGCAAAATCCAGCAAGGTGTAGCAAACTTATCACTTCAGCTGGGGGACATCAAATTGATAAGATTTAGCCAAGACTTTCTTGTTAAGTATTAATATTTTTGGTGAAGGAGAAGGGGCTGGGAGCCATTAAGCAAGGTGGCAAGGGTAGCACCATGAAGTGGAATGAATACCAAAGCACTTTTTATCAAAATTTGGATTGTGCTTTTGATATATTGAATTAAACCCTGTTACATGAATACTCTGGGCATAAATCAACCCAGTGGCTTTGTGTTCAATGTAATGGCATAAACTTATTGCTTTAGAACATTCTCATATTGCTTACATACCTACAGATGAAATTGGTTATTAGATTTGTGTCCCTTTCAGGGTTATCATCAGAATCAGATTTGCAATTAATATTTATCTACTTTATTACTGGAAAAAGTATTCATGTCTAGCAGCTGCATTGAAAAGAGATTCCTTTAATTTCTAACCATTATCTGAGAGCCAAAGAATTAACCTGGATCTATGCACATCCTATGATAGGTGCATAGTGAGTCTCTTTGCTTAATATGAATGTTGATACTTTCATCACTGTAAAATAGTGACCGTATAATAAGTTCTTACATGATTTTAAGGGGTAGAGATGACCATTCATCACTTTACTCCTGTCATTATCACAGCTTCACTTATTAAAAAGTTCTGTGCAATATTGCCTGTATTTTTAGCTGGTATTGTGTTGTACATGTGTTCAGGCATGGCATTTATTCCACTGTATCTGTGAACTTCTGTTTAGTTTCACTTACAGCACGTCATCTTGTATTCTACTACTGAAGTTGACTAGTGATGCCCTTTGTGGAAGGAACCGTACTTTCTCTGCACACTACCATGTACTGTCACAGACTGATCTCTATTTTAAGAACTAACTTGCTATTTCAGATTAGCTTTGACTTGTTAAAGTCAACAACAAAGTACGTCAAGTGGTACTGGTGTGCACAAGAACAAGATGAAATTAAAGGCATTTGAAAGTTAATTTAATAAGCAATATTTTTTCCATTACTGAGATTACTTAGTTTAAATCTTAAGAGAACATACAGTTCATTCTTAATTCTTAAATGTGCTTACCTACCCACAAGTTTGAAATCAAGATTCTTTTTTCTCAAGTACCTCTGATGTATTCTTACCGAATTTGTCATTGGTGCCTAGAAAAAAGAAATGACAAAATAGTGAGTAGCAAACTTGCACTTAATGTCACGGGTGGTTTGTCACAATAAAAAATGTTGCATGCCTCTATACCATACAGTATATGCCGGTGTGCATACACTGTCATTCCCCGAAACTGCTTTTAAAAGATGCTACTACTGAAAGTCAGATGGAAAATCAAATGGTTCAGACAACTACCAGCTTTTTAGATCATCTGATGGATCATCTGCTCCATTTACATATCAAGTTCTCATTTAATAATATATTTGAGATTACACTGAAAATCTGAAATGCAAGAAAAATGAATATTTAAGCAAGCATCAGTGAGTTCTTGAATTGCACCATACACATTTAATGGGTTCTTTATTTTAACACGTAAAATTCCTCAGTAAGGAACTTCTGTCCTCACAAAATGATGGGTTTAGCCCCACTAGATCCTTGCTCATATCTACCAGTTGTTTGAAGACTGAAGGGAGTACAACAATGAATCTTTGCTCCTTTTCCATGTTGGGACACAATTCCCCTTCCCCATACCCTTAAGGAAGGGGGAAAGCGTTGACTCCTATCCCTGCTCCCTGAGTGTAGTAACAAAATAGGTTTCACTCTCCCAAGGCTATCCAGTTCCCAAGTGTCCCAGCTGACAGGGGCTTTGAAACTGGATGAAGAGTTTTACTGTCTCGGGATCTGACATCTAGCTCACTGATTTTGACATTTATTTTTTAATACTTAAGTTAATGTGGAATAAAATTGGCTTTTGGCTTTATTTAGATTGTACTTCTGCTGCAGTTGTTACAGGTAAGTGTTAAAACCCTAATAAGCCATGCAGGTCTCAGTGTTTTCAGTTAATTAAAAGGGCACATTGGAGAAAAGTGGCTGTTCCTTTGTTACTCTGACATGTCCCAATTGCCTGCCAGTTTGGGTGCTATATTAGGTATTTACTAAAGTTGGCCATTTTGTGTCTGCATAATTATTTACAGTTAAAATACATCAGATTAAACAACAAAATGGGTTGCTATGCGATGTTTCCATGTGCTATAGAAATCTGTTTCACTGCTTTGTTATATCTGAATAACAAAAAAGCATTTCAGAAGCAGGCTGGGGCTGTACTGTTGCAGTGAGGTTGCCACAGATGTGAGAAAGTAGGAGTGTTTTTTCTGCAGAAAAATAAAAGCAGCAGCAAAAATTTCTATATCGAGCAATGAGCCTAAGAAAATTGAGTCCTATAATTTTCTGGTAACAAGTATGAGTTTTGAAATAAACAGGTCCCGTTAGCATTCTTACTTTAAATAGATGGCATATGTGATGCTATTTTTGCATGTCTTTTCCATTATCTTTGTCTTCATGACAATACAGGAGGTTAAAATAATTTGCTTGGAAACTTTGTACTTTGCAGAAGGAAGCTGAAAGTCTATTTGTTCTTTTGCTGTGTCTTGATTTTCAGCAGTTTTCAGGACTTTTATTCCATTTTTGAAGGAATGTCCTATGAAAAAAAATGCAAAAGCCTAATTTCCTTTGTTACTACTGGTAATATTTATTATTTAATATAATGTAATAACAGTAGTCATTAAAATTTACAGTTCCATTTGATAAATTACATAAGCCATTTTTACTGTAATGGGAAGGCATCATTTCAGGAATCATCCATTGTCAAGTGATTTGTCATTTTCAAAATCAGAATGGTAACATTAATATTAAAGCCTACATGAAAGCTTGTGTTATATGGCAGTGTTTGCGTTGTAGTGTGAAAACTAGAAAGCGAAACCTAGTAATCAATAAGGTGTGAAAGCATATAATATGAGGCTAGTGTCCCTTTGAATCTTTCACACATGGGAGCCTTCTGAAGGAGGAGATACAATAATGTTCTTTGCAAAAGATGGGTGTGGGTTTTTTACCCAACACTGAACTTGCCAGCTGCAAAAACTGTCTTCTGATCTCTTATTGTTTTCCCACTCTTTTCTTTTTGTTACCTGTTTCTAATAAAGACCAATTTACTTGAATTATTTTTGTGAAAGCATGGCCCCATTGTACGTGGGTCAGCGCAGCCTTCCCAACTTCCCACCATGGAATAATTTCCTTTTTCAGCCAGATGGTTAGGGTATTGTACTGTCCTATTTACACAAAAGAAACACTCATTAGTGTTTAAATGTTTAATTACTGAAAGGCGTAGACTTGATTAAAAAAAAGTTCAGGTCAGGCAACACATGCATTTTTCATAGGGAAATGGTGCAGAAGGCCACAACATAAATAGGCTGATGCTATCCTTAAAGCAAAAGCTGTTTTTCTGCAGATAAAAGTACACTGGTGCTTTGATTTATGTATAGAGCTTGGTATGATGTTGGTATTATCCTAGTCCTTGAAATCCAAAATCACTTTATGATTCTATTTTAGTTCAGGATTCTCCATCTCTTACATTGTAGGTAAAACTGTATATGGACTTCTTTCCCTTGGGTATTTGTCTGTGGGTTTTGATAGGTTTTTTAATTATTTGCCAGAGGTGGGGGTGTCTGGAGTGGTGGTTTTTGCTTTTTTATACTTTCAGATAGTGTAGAAAGAATGAAAGAATGTGAGACAAAAGAGATGCTTTTAACACTGGCATAATAAAAATAAATAGTTCTTCCTAACATAGAATCAATCAAAATAAATTGCATTGAGTTGATTATTAAGTGGATATTCTCAGAAGCGTGTGGATGATATTTCTCAGGAATCAAGTTAGTGATGAACTCTACAGAAGCCTTTGACAAGGAGTAGTTTTTGTCTTATAATTAATAATTTGTCTTATAATCAATAATTAAATATAATCAATATAGTGTGCAGTAAGTGAAACCATGTTCTAGGCTCTTGCCTGAATCTTGTCTTTTTTTCTTCCATATTGTCTCCAGCTTCACAGACTATATTCTTAGTTAAATTGACTTGAGATTGGGTATGCTTCACAAAGTTTGTATCATAATATTGGTAGTTTGTAACTGAGTACTGATGTAGCAAGAATTCATGCAAAACCTGTAATTTCATAAAGCTGGCATTTTCTCTCAAGCGAGTTAGGTTGTTTGTTCTTCCCTCTTCTCCAGCTGCATTCAGGCATGCTTCTGATTGCCCAAGACCTGTTTGGAGGAAGCATTTACCTCAACTGTTGCATGGCACTTTGGAGAAGCAGAACTGAAGGGAACAGTCAGAAAAATTCCCTTTTCTGAGCAGGGTCTGCACAACTCACATCTGGTGTGGGTTGCCCTTCCCATGTGCAAAGTAGGGATAGGTGCGCCTAACTGAAAAAGATCAGCAGCAGCTGAATGGCTAGAGGTTCATCTTCTTGCAATTAAATGTACCTAAATTTAGCCATTCTGAATCCAACCCTTTGCAAATATTGATGGGGGCAGCGGGGGGAGGCTGGTTGTGTGGAGAATGACTGTTCTGGGACTGTACAGGAATGGGGATGCTGGAAACCACTAAGCTTTCTGTACCAAACCACAGAGAATTATCATGCTTTAGGAACAGGAGCTTTATTTTGGAATGAGGAAAGCAGGGGTGAAGTCAGAAAAATAAAGGTTTGTTGGGCCAAAATGATGTCAAGGACCTTGTCTTCAGTATTTCTAAATGGCTTGTTAAAAAGGTACACAGAACTGTAGAGAGGTGTCTAGGGAATGTGAAGGCATCAAAGACTTCTAACTTCTTAACCGTATTGCTCTGTAGTCATGCGTTCTGCATCCACTATATGAAATGAATTCTCTAGCTGCAGCAGGGGATCGTAAGCAGAATGTAAGACCAGTTTCAGTTTCCCATGAAGCAGCAAGAAACCCTTCCATACGTGTTTGCTTTAGGAGCACGGAATTATTCTCGGTAGTCTTACCACTTGTGACAAAGAGAACATTCTTTAAGGCACAATCAAAAGCCTTTGTTTCTTTTTATAAGTCATTGGAAATTGTTTTCTAGCTATTGTTTTTGCAAAGGGCATAATAAAAAGGGCTTATGAAAGGAAATGCTGCATGAAATTACAGTGTCTAAGATCTGTTGTTTGACATCCTTGACTAAAAAATTATATGGTATACGTGATACTCTGAGTAATAATTTACTTGAAATGAGACGTTGGCTGAAATATACTTTTGGGGTATTAGAGCTCTAGACTTTGCTTTTAGAGCTGCAGGCAAGTTTCCTGCTCCCTGGATGATACCAAGTGTCTTTTGACTGATAATGAAAATTTCCAGACAATTTCTAAGATAGCACCTGAAGCAAGCAGTTAGAGGAAAGAATGAGAGGTCAGAGGGGAAAGTCTAGAATTTGTTACTGATGTTCCTGGATTTCTCAGAGTTTTGGCCTGTCTTTAAAGTAACATTTTGGGATGGCACTTTCAAGTGGCTTTGTTGATTAAACAATTAAATCTTACTCTTACCTGTCAGCCTGGATGAATGAAATCATTGGCATTTGGAACATTCAGAAGCTTTTGAGCGAGTTATAATTCAGCATTATTATGAATCATCCTCTGAAAAGGAAGCAAAGCCATTTCAGGTGTAGCATGGCTGTGAGCATGTGTTATTGTGCGTTTAATCCAAAGGATCCATACTCATATGTGAGCTGTTGAACAAAGCCACATTTAGACACACAGCATGACAGTAGGGCATTTGAGTTACGTTGTCTTCTGAGTGAGTTAGAAAAGACAGTTTTATGCATCTGACAGGGGAAAACTGTCAGCTCAAACCTGGTTTTGTCTGTAGTTTCTCTGTAAATTGGGCTCATTGCTAATTTGGATGAGAGCTGTGCCTGGGGTTTATTCCAGAGCTGTGGTGAGTCAGCTTGTGTGAAAAACCGTTCAAATATCTGGACAAACTTTCATCTGCTTTACCAAGTGAAGGGTACAGGAGTCCAGATTATTTCTGTGTTGTGGTTCCTCCACTTGTGTGCTTGGAGCAGGGATACCCAGTGAGCAGGATGGATGGCTCTAATCTTCCTGTCTCTCAGAGTCTATAGCTACTGAATCAAAGTCTTGATTCAGAGAGGTAAGTACTTTATTTGTTCTGCTAATGGCTATGATGGAGAGGTCAGAGTACTGACTGTTCGGTGATGTGGTAAAAGGCTTGTCTGTCTGCCCACCCACAAAGAAGGGCAGAGAGACAATAGCAGGTAGCAGGATCCAGGACCATCACAGGAGAAACAATTTGCTCGGAGGCAGGAAGGGGAACCAAAATCACACTCAGAAGAAAGGACTCCCTCACCAGCTCCCCTTGGTGCTGTCTTGGGGTAGCCTCAGAGTGACTAGATCGAGGGCACTTTGGTACCTGCACCTAGAGCAGAACTTTCCTTGAAGAGGGAGATCCTGGGGTTTGGCTACCAGATCAGGGAGTCCTGGTCCTGTGTCTTTGTGTGCTCCTGTTCGTCCCTAGGGATGACAGCACATAGTGGCTGGCTTCTGGAGGGACCAGGGAAGTCTTAGCCAACTGATGGAGTGTGATGTGTCTGTGAGCAAGGCGGTCTGTACCAGCTGCTGGACTGGTGCTGCAGGCCCATGGGGCTTGTATATTCACGTCCCAGCAGCTGGGGAGACCTGTGATGTTTATTTCTCTCTAATGGCCTTTACTTCATCTTGATAAGCTGGAGAGGAACAGTGTTGGGCTACCACTGCTGTTTGTGTTTGCTCATTGTGTTGGTCTGTGTGGCTCACCAGGTATATATGTGTGTAAGTTCTGTAGGTGTATATGTTTGTGTCCTCTGGGAGTGCATTCCCAGCTTTCTGTAAGGGTGCGTGGATGGAGGCATCATCCTCTAAGGGTGTGTGGTCAAGGATCTTTCTAATGCAAAAAGAGGATAGTGAAGGAGAAGCCATAAACAAGAACAGAGACACTGCCTGCCCTATCAGTTGTCTGTGAGGTTTGTAGTGAGCACCAAACCTTGTCAGACACAAGTTGCTAAGGATATGTGGGAATGCTTATTGACAATAAACAAACCTCATCAGTCCCGCTAATTGGTGGGCTATCAAGAAAGCAGACAAACCAGGACTTTCAGCTAAGGAAATGCAAATGTGAGGGTCCAGGGTGTTGGAGAGATGTGACTGGAACTAAAGTCCAGGCATGGGGTCAGGTAAGCTGAGGTAATGCCAGCAAGTTGCTGATATTTGAGGGGACTCACACATATGGAGTGCCTGTGAGCACGGGGTAGAGGGGGGCATGCCATTAGAATAATAGAGTAGAATCATAGAATATCCTGAGTGTGAAGGGAACCCACAAAGATCAAGTCCAACTCCTGGCTCCACACAGGACCACACAAAAATCAAGCCCTATGCATTGTCCAAGAGCTTCTTGAGCTCTGGCAGTCTCAGTGCTGTGACCACTGCCCTGGGGAGCCTGTCCCAGCGCCCGATCACCCTCTGGGTGCAGAACATTTCCCTAACCCCCAGCCTGACCCTCCCCTGTCCCAGCTCCATGCCGTCCCCTCAGGTCCTGTTGCTGTCCCCAGAGAGCAGAGCTCAGCGCCTGCCCCTCCGCTCCCCTACTGAGGGAGCTGCAGGCCGCTATCAGGCCTCCCCTCAGCCTGCTCTGCTCTGGGCTGAGCACACCAAAGCACCTCAGCTGCTCCTTGTACATCTTGCCCTCCAGACTCTTCACCATCTCTGTACTTTGGACTCTCTCTAATAGATTTATGCCCTTCTTATGTTGTGGCAACCAAACTGAAGAGGAGGAAGAGGACTTGGCTGTCCTATACTTAATTTTTCGTGAGTCCTATATGTAGTCTGTATCCCTGGCTAGTCAGGGTTTCAGAAGCTGTGCCCAAAGTGGTGGTGTCCACTCCTGGCATCCCTAACGCTGCTGCTTGTTGGACCTGGGACTATGGCAGCCTCACCTCTGTTGGGCTGTGGGATTCATCTCTCCCTAACACTTACATCAAACATCAGTACGGACTGATAAATTCACAAACTGTTCCTTGAGGAGGTCACATGTTAGTAATCTTAGCAGAAGACATGCTCATTTGCCTTCTGAAGCACATCCCTTGCCATTGCCCACCATATGCACACTTCTAGGGAAAACGTTTCAAACCCTCATCACTTGTCAGTGATACTAGTTCTGCCCTCCAAATAGCTTGTGCATTTTCTGCGTGTTTTTTTGTTTTTTTTTTTGGTACTGTAGCTTTTAGTTACAACTGTGACAAGTTCTGTCACTGTGTTAGGTATCTGCTTTGCCCTTCGTGATTTTCACAGAGGAGAGAATGATATGGACGTGATCTAACGAACACAGACTTGATTTTTGTTTATAAGATGCACAGCTTCATTACTTCGTTGTTTGTTGTTTTTTTTTTTTTTTTTTTTTTTAATTCTTTTGGCTAAGTGGCTTCTCAGGCCTTTTAGCCGTGTCCCTGAGCATCTCTAGGATAACTTGCATGGAAATGTTTTTCTTTCAGTACCCTGCCTTCATTTTACTTTGTCTCACCTTGTATTGGACCAGAGAACCTTATGCAGTGAGGGATCAACCTGTGCAGGTGCTCTCCTCTGCATCACAGCAGCAAGAGAGTAGCAGTGTGAGGCGTGTGGCTTTGCAGAAAGGAAGGCTTTCAGAGGGTGGTCAGCTTGGCCTGTCAGTCATTTCTTGTTTTCACAAGAACATAACATGGAGGGAAGAGCCTGGGGTTTTTACCTGCATCTAGCAGAGTGCAATGAGCTGCCATGTGCTTAAAATCACGGTTACCCATAGCAGCCTCTTTGGCTGTAGCCTCCTCCATGCTTTTAACTCCACATTTGAAACTGTTGCTTGTCATTCCTCCTCTTAGCAAACATTTGAGGTGCTTTCGTTCCATATTTCAGAGCCACTGTTCTCTCAGTTCTAGAAAGTGAGCTGAATCTGCATTATTAGCACAGAATAACAGGGACAGTCAATTTGAGATGCACTGTGATTAAGGTTGAGCATGCATCTGTTTTTGAATTTAAAGAATTAGCTTTAAATCCAGCTTAAATTGCAATCTAGTAAATAAGGGTAATTGTGTCTTAGTTTCAGTCACTTTTTGGAGGTCATGCTGTTTCAAAAGTGGCAAGCTGTTCATTGTGTATTAATTAATTCCAGTGCTGCTTAATGATATGCTTTCAGCTGCATTGCTTTAACTGCAGAACGGAAGGGGAGCACTTCTGAACACACTCCAGCAGAGAGAGCATTGCTCGCTTTGATGGAAGGAGGCACGAGGGTGAGGCAGGGAGAATCTAAGGACACTGTTATTCCAGCAACCATGGCTGCCTGGGCACATTATCAAGCTTGGAAAGCCTTTACAGCGTTTCAAGAGAGATGCAATAGCACTGATTGTGATGGGTGACTGAATGCATTTTCCTTCAAAGCTGCTCAGAAACAGCTGACAAGTGCAGTTTTAGGAAGGCTACTGGAGAAGCTTATTGCATGGGTTTTTCCTGCCACCTTCTGGATAGGGAGAAGAATAATTTTGAGTAGATAACCAAAATCGTGTCTTTTTTTTTTTTTTTTTTTTTTTTTGGACAATATGTATGTCAACTTATTATTTGTAAAGTCTGTATTGAGATTGGCAATGGAAGACAAAAGTATGAAGAGCAAAAGGAGACATCTCTCTATGCTTCTGGAGAGAGGATGACCCTGTTTCAATTCCTTTTTTCATAATTATTTTGCATTTTCTGTAAATAACATATTTCCATAGGTACTTTCGTCATGGAAGGGTTGTATTTTAGCTTGTCTTTGTAAGTAGTAAGATTGCAGAAAGAATAATAGCTTGGAATAAGCAGCTAATAAAGCTGATCATTCTTTGAAGCGCTCTCTAAGATACACGTGCACCCTGAATTTAACAGCATCTTTATTTTAATAAAAGCAAAAGTGGAATTTTTCAGAAGTACTCATTCCTAATCCATACCCATTGTTGTTAGTGAATTCTTTTACTTGTGAACTTCAGTAAGAATGTTTAAGCCATGGCCATGTGTCTTGTAATAACTTTATTTCAAATGTGTAATGCTACAATCAGAGCAGTTTACTGAAAAATTGTAAATGAGGAAAAGGGGTGAGTGCTGCTCAATTCCTACACTAACAATGCATGTTTAAATTAACTATTAGTATAATATATGGAAATTGTATCAGGGCTTCAAGAAAGTAGACACAAAGATACTGTGTATATATACATAAACAAATGTGTGGGTATATATGCATACAAATAAAGCAAACAAAAATACATGCTTACATACCAAAACCAAGAAAACCAAGGAACCTAGAATAGGCGCTAAATGGACAAAGTTTCAGATGATATTAGACTATTTTTAATGTGGGAGACTATAAAGCAGTGACTTGCACACCACCACACAGGAGAGCCTGTCTCAGAGCCAGAAGCAAATTTCCATTTCCAGAATACAAACCATAAGGCCACCTGGCTCCCCATTTATTGTTGTCCCCCTGCTGCAAACTAAATAGCTTCTTGCATCGCTGCTTGAAATTACTTCTGTTAACATAGTTAGCGGAATGAGATACCGTTTTCTTCCCCTCTCTTAAATGAAGTCGTCTCTTTAGCAGCTGTCATCTCAGTAATGAGCAGAGCTACAAATAAAAGTCTTCTGCAGTCTGCAAGCAGATTTAAGTCCTAGGCTTTAACCCATGTAAAGCAACATTATGCCTTAAGCAATTCATGAGAGTGCTTCTAAAATATGTCAAAACGGGAGGGAGGATGATATTAATGTCACTTGTTTTTTTCTTGCTTTTTCATCATGATTGAAATCACACGTGAAGCTGGCGACATTGGAGCGTTATCTGTTGTACAACTGAAGACAGCATAGGGAATATTTAAGTGAAACTGTACTGAAATAACTTCTCATGTGTCTGAGTATAGATTTTTAGCAGCCTTTATTGAATGTCTTGAAGCCACTGTCCCACTGCAGATGGTACTCACTGGCGAAGGCAGTATATATTGGAACATTTTATCTAATTCCTTTTTAGTAAACTGACTCTCTTTAAAAAAATAAATAAATACAATTGCATTTTGTCATAACACGATGCTTTGTGTTTCTTTCTTCAGGTGAAAAATGTGTTTTGTATGAAAGCAAAGGAAGGCAGAAAAAAATCAATACGCGCCTTAGTGGCTATTGGAAATGGTAAAGGGGCTGCAGGTATGTGCCTTTGCTATGTGTGAAAGATGCCAAAATAATCATTTCTTATAATGGGAGACTGGGAGGTGTGATGATTTGCAGGGACTTCTTACACTTGAGAAAAAATACCCTTCTTTCTACAATATTGAAATACGTTAAAGAATTATGAAAGCCTCATCTATAAAAGCAAGCTGTATAACCAAATTATACGTTCACTGGAACACTTTGTATTAAAAAAAAAAAAAGGAATTGGGAAAAGTACATGTGATTAGTGTTGGTGTATATATTATCCAAATATAAAAACAGTTTTTGTTGAACTTCAGAGTGATAGAGCTAGCCACAGGTAGGTCTTACCAGAAGGGATTGTCTATGCTACTAGTAGGTACTATTTATACTTTTAAAAAAAAAAAAAAAAAATCAGAGTGTTCATCCATGCATTAATTCCCCGTAGCTGCAGAGTGTAGTTTGTTACTTTCAGGTCACAGGGAAGAGTTTTGCAAAATCACTTTCATGTTGGTGTTTTATTTTCATTTGCTGTAACAGTGACCGCTTTGCAGTGACCATGACTGATTCTGCGTTTTCCTGGTTGTACGTTTTCTAACTGGAATTAATATTCAAGTAGCTGATTTTTTTCCCTCTTTAGACCTCAGGATAATTCCTTGCAAGTATTACTGCTTTTAGGTACGAAGTAAGGGCTTGTTTACTGGTAGTCTCAGATAGCATGGACCATCTTGATTCAGAAACTTGTAATTAAGCTGTTAAATCAGTTTCGTTCTTACTCAGCCTCCTCGGGAAGCTTTCTTACTTTATTGAAGTTAATCCCTAACTGCCCTCCCCCCCCAAAAAAAAAAAAATATATATATATATAAGGGCTTCCTAGAAAAAAATATATTTATACTGCTAAGGAATTAGAATACTCAGAGACCTTTGGATCCATTCTCAGAGTAACTTCAGTGATCTGCAGCTTGACCCGTTTGTAGGCTTTTCTATTATGATTCTTTATAAAGGTCTGTTCAGCAAGCAATTGAAGTCTAAGTATAGAAATGCTGTCTGCTGCATAAAGGAAATGGGAAAATCAAAAGAAATGTGATATTATGAAAGACCTAATAATACAAGCTGTGAACAGTGACCCTTTTTCTTTCTCAGCACAGGCTGTAGGAAGAATACTGGTCAGAGGGATTCAGTTTGGTTTTGTTCTTGTGACAGTGCTATTTAAGCACGGTTCTGCTGCACAGTAGCTCTGACCAAGCAACCTCTAGAAGCAGCCAAACCGTCTCAGTGCAGCATATAAACTGGATCAATTAGCCCTTCCAAAAGGATCCCATCTGATACGATGGTAGTGCTTCATACATGTATGTTAGTGAGGTCACTCACAACAAAGACGTGGATGGCTGAGAACCAGCATGTTGTGCCACGTTCCTCTCCCCAGAAGTTTGGAAAACGCTCTAATGAGTAATCGCAATTCTTTCTTCAAGTGAAGTGCTTAATAATCTTGGTGAGAAGAGCCTCTGAGTTGGTCAGAATTGGTCTTTACAAAATGAGGAGAACAAGAATTCCACTCCACTGCTGCTACTTAAGGGGTGCAGTACAAAATAAAGTGTTGCAAGAAAAAATCCTTGTTGGTTTAGCTGAGTCAGTTATCACTGCTATGGGGAAACACAACACAGAGAAGGCTGAAGTAGCTTGTGTTATGGTTACGAACTTTATAAACTTTACAGCTTTTTTATTTTAAAAAGAAAGGCAACTGAAAGAAAACAAAACTGAAACTTACATAAATGTTTGTGTGCCTTTGAGGTCCTTCTAATAGGTCCGTTGGATGGGCAGGGCCAACATGTTTGGCTATCATGTAGTACAAGTGGATTAAATCCAAGGTGCAGGGAGACTTGGCCTTTTGATTTCTTATAAAATCATTTATTGTACATCTCTTAAGCCTAAGCAATTGTTAAATTGATGTTTGTAATATATACAATCTTCGTGCTAGTGATATGACTGCACGTTAACAGTGCTGACCCCCTGCGTTCTTGTTTCTGCCATTTTTATGACTCATGCTGTATACAGTACATACATTTCTTTCATGAGTTCAGTTACACAAGGCCAGGCGACGGTGACAAGTACATATTAGTACTTCATTGAAGTCACACAGCTAGGCCTTTAGATGTGGCATATTACCGAATATATAACACAGCAGTGTTGCATATTGTTAAAGCAAGAAGAGACATTCTGTAGTATGCTGGTATTTAAACTTGTCACTCTCATGAAATTTCTAAAGGCTAGCAGATATTCCATCAAGAGGTAAGAATATGAGATGCATTGTATTGGTGACAGAGTATAGGAAATTGCATTTGCATTGTTATATGTAGTAAAGAAAACTGTTTTCAATACGTATTTAAAGCATCTACCTCTTGGATGTAATGATATCCTTTTATTATGAGCTTGCTAGGTATCTCTGCCGATGGGATGTGAGAGCTTTATTAAGACAACCACATTTCCAGTTGTGTGGTTCTGTACAACTTCATCTGTTTGAAAGACTGAAGTCCGGATGTGCTCCTCAAGCAGAACTTTAACTGCTGCTTGGAGGGGAAAAGTGGAATGTGTATGTAGAGGAAGGTGTGGCTCTCGAGCAGAACATGTTGCTCTGAAAAGTTCTGCCTGCCTTTTCTTTGAAAGGTTTTTTCATGAGCATTACCACGTCATTAAAGGCTTACCATATGTGCCGAATGATTGAATTGAAGTTGCCCACATGGTTTCTTTTTTTTTAATTTTCTAATCTATTGTGTGATTTTGCAATGTTAATACAAATACATTACCAATTAGCTCTGTGTGTGTATGCATAAAAGAGTATCGCATTTTCTTGTGCAGGAGTTAGAAAGCGATTGAGAACTCGGTATATGGAGCTGTATTTTGGATTAGGCTCCATAACACACGGAATCCCACAACCCCTACTGACACAACAGAAACATCAAAAGACCAAAAAGAAGCTAAACCAATTGATTTGAAGTAAAATGATTTTAATTCAGTCTGTCTTGACACTATTGGACCACAGTGCTAAAAAAAAAAAAAAAAAAAAAAAAAAAATAGGCTGTCACATCCTCTTACTTGTTCCATACAGTCAGGTGATGCCCCATTCTGAGCTGACTGCAAATACTCAAGAGACTGTGAAAGCTTTTCCACTGCTACCACAGTTCAGCTAGTAAATAGGAGTAGGTCTGAGTGTCCAGAGAAGATTAGGTAGCAGTTTGGAAACTGACAGTCTTTGTTCTTTAGACATGTACTTATGCAAATGTGCTGTTCTGTTTGTAAACCTGAGTTTTATATTCTCTGTTTTTCTAATATAAACCCAGTCTCCTTCTTTGCTTCTAGGGTCTTGGAGCTGCCATTCGTACAGATGTACTTGATATGTCTGTCAGTTTCCCTTTTTTTCTTCCTTTCCTTTCAAGCAGAATACCCTGTTACATGAAGCAGTCACCTCTGTGTTGTTTGGAAGAAACAGAACAAATACAAAAAAGAGTTAACTTAAGCCTTATTTGTCTTTGTTTTTCCCCCCTCTGCTTTTTCAGGGTGCTACCTAGTAATAACATAGTTAGTAATAACACGGCTTTTTTCTGTCTTTCAGGTTTTGCAATGGGGAAAGCAGGTGACAGAATGAATGCTTTACGAAAAGTATGTTGATTAAAAGCAAGTACAAAATAATTTATACTGGCATTTATTTTAAGTAATCTTAAGTAAGTCCACATATGTGATTTATCCATCTTGATACGTATAATGAGGTCGTCCTGCACTGACATTCTGTTAATATACACTTTATTTTCTTCCTACTCTCTTTTCTATCCCTCTTTGCTTGTTTGTTTCCATTACCTACACAGCATGCAATCTGCTTACACAGCTACTGTGTAGGAATTTTTCTCTTCCACATGCATTATGACCTTATTAAGGCTCCTTTAGACTTGAAAATATTATTTATCCATTTACATTAATCTAGTTTGTTTTAATGCTCAACTAAGCTACCAGAATAGCAATGCTAAAATACACAGTTAAAGTCATTACTATAGTGAGTAATCTTTTGAAATGTTCAATCTACTAGGAGAAAACAGTTCTTTAAATAGAACATTTTCATTTCTGTAAAGTAAATGGATTAAATGAGACAAACCTGCTTCCCAGGTTTTCTTTCTTGCTTTTTTCTATCTAGTTAACTGAACAATAATGCATTTCAAGTACTTTGCGGAAAGGTTCAAGGAAAAAATGTTTTCTTATTTTATTTGCTAGGCAAAGAACAAAGCAATACGCAGCTTACATTATATAGAGCAGTATCAGAACCACACAAGTAAGTAGTATGATTTTTTTGACTCTTTAACTTTCAACGAGCACTGAATACAGTAACAAGAACAGCTTGCAACTAGTTGCAAAGTACAAAAAGATATGAACTAAAACATTTTCTGGTTTGATGCATTATATTATTCTTTATGCATTATTTTGTTTCTTTAGAATGCTGTATGAAATCTTAACCCGATTGGTTTAACTTAGACAGCAGTACACAGTCTGCCAATCCCTGTGTAAAATAAATGATAGTTACCTGCAATAAATATGCAGTTTGCTCCTTTCTTTCATTCAGGTTTGTATGAACAGTTGAAAACTATGAAAAGTGTCGTTAATGTGAAAACATTGAGAGATTTATCTCCCTTCTATTCTCCTGCCTCCGCCACATTTAAAATTTGGTTACTTAATGCATAGTATTCCAGGCTTTTTAAAAGTGTGTAGGAGTAGTAGCAAGCCCAGGAGGAGGACGGGGGTGCAAGGTGTCCATGGTGTGTTCCATGGTAGCTTTTTGTTAATCCAATTTAACATCATGCAGGTCCATGTGATGTCAGATGTGGTACCAGTATACCCATTAGGTATCTTTTGAAAAAATTATGAAAGACAGTGACACATATTTAACCAAGTCACTGCATAAATAAAAATTCAGTATAGTCAAACTTCATTTTACAAACAAAAACTGTAGTTATCCTTATGAGTCTATTCCGTGACCATTAATATTTCACACTAATAGGTTGGCAGGTTGATTAAAGACTGGTTGATAGTGTCTCCTCCATGCTTTCTGTTCTGCTCAACATAAGTCTTCTCTGAGCCGTCCTCACTGTACCGCAAGAAATCAGTGTGCAGAGACTGACTCACTGAATCAGATGTGTACAAAACCCACCAGAGGAAATGAGTTTTGGGTTCCTTTTGAAGCAAAGAGAGGCAGCAAGACTAGAATGGCAAATTTCTGTGTAGAAAATCTAAGAAAACTGAAGTCCTTAGATTAAAAGCTGAATTATTAGAAAAATCTAAATATGAGCAAAAGGGTTAAATTACATTGCTAGTGGAATGTGGATCATTGGAGGCATGTGGACCCTTCATATTTTTCCAGCGTAGCTTGTTTTTATGCAATAATGAAGTAGTACTCACAGATGTGTAAACATTCCTAACCTACTACAGAACTTTACCTAGATAAACTCTCCTTTTTAAAGAACTCAGAGAGGAAAACTACCTAACTCTTCACAGTTCTAAAAAAGAAAGGGACTCCTTATGTTTGCTGAGCTAAACCTTTTCTAGAGGGAAGAATGTAGCCGTAATGCCTTTCTTTTCTTCCCCCTCCAGTTTACCATGACATTACTGTGAAATTTAAAAGAACAACCATCCGCATGAAGAAGCAAAACAAAGGTAATTAAAACTACTTGAAAATTCTGAAGTTCTATTAATTACCGACAGGTATTTATTTCATGAAGTTAAATCATACAGTGTTCATTTACTTCATAGATGTGTCATTTGGTGCTGTCTACCGTGCCTTAAATGGTGAAGATGACCAATGGTTTTTCACTAAAAATATTTGCTGTTGACTACATGGCTTTGGTTTTGTGCATCAGGGTTTGATGCCCACCTTGAAGTTAAAAAACACTTTCAGTCCACAGTGGTAGGAAATAACTGTCAGTAGTTGCAAAGTATGGCAACTCAGCATGTCCGGTGTCAACAGTTCCGCACAAGAGAAGATGGGCACCTCCGTCAAGGCTTGCCTAAGCAATGCACTGATTAGACATGCCAGCAAGACACAGCAGATGCTCAGATATTTGTTTTTTCTCCCAGGACTGTCTCCTGGTAAATGATAATAGGTGGTCTTTCATTCCATCCTATGTGATAAAAATAATATGATTAATAATATGTAGAGATGAGGAAAGTGTACTTGCCCATGGACAGGTTTCTGCTGTTGCTACTGCTCATCCTCCCAAAAAATGAACCCTGACTGCAACAGTAGAGATTTTACCTGGGGAAGTTCTGCTGTATTATGAGACAGGAAACTGAGTGAGGGCCATGGCTGCATCCCCCTCAAAGCTTTCATCAAAAGAGATGCACAGCTTGCCATATGTTGTCTCAATGGTGTGTCCTGTGTCTGATAGCTTCCTTAATGCTGACCTTTTGAAGAGACACTGCTTACTTTCCTCACCTTCAGTGCAGTTGCAATGTATGCCTTGCCAGCCAGTGACAATGATGGAGATACATCCAGAGCAACCTTGTAAGCTGGTGTCATGTTCTTCAGGGTTGCAATACAGAAAGTTGTATATGAAATAGTTTGGGGAGCTGAAGGTTAGCCTATTTCTAATGGACTGCAGTTTTCAGCATGACCCAATTTACCTTCTAGGTTTTCTGTTTTGAAGACCTGTAATGGCAATACGAGGTCATTTCTTTGCATGAATATTTCAGTTAAATCTTTTATGTACAAAGGTTTCATCTGACTTGCTTAGCCTACCTTTGCTTTCAGGATAGATAAAGCAGCTATTTTATAGAAAACAGATGTAGCTTGCTGCTGAGTGCCCTTAATTGGTCTTCTAATTTTAAAATACAACATGAAACGAATTCAACTACATAGCTAGTTGTTTGTAAATCACTTCAGATTCATTATGATGAGACCTAAATTGCAAGATTGTTTAATGATTAACTCATAATAAGTCAGAACCAGGATAATTTTCCAGTCAGAACGCTGTCATTGTGTTCACCTACTTAATTTATCAGTTCTGTAGCCTTTTGAGCAAGCTGAAGCACTGACACTTTGGACGTACCCTTTGATTTTTGTGTATCTGGTATTATTGTTCTGCACTGTCACATTAGTAATATGAGAAGCTAATATTAATGTTCGGAGTTATGTATTTTGAAAGCATCTAAAAGTGCTATGAACCTTCAACAATTTTTATTAGATGACATTATTTTGGTTCTGGGATGAGGGTTTTTTTAATCAGTGTGACAGTAATGCGATAGCACGAGCTTCAAAAAATCTTTACAAGTCAACAGGTAGAGAGTCAGACTGTCTTATTTGCATTTCTGCATTTCTTTTTGCATTTAAGGAGCTCTCAAGGTTGTAAATCAAGTAATTTCATAGAATCGTAGAATTAGAATGGGTTGGGTTGGAAGTAACCTTAAAGATTATTTAATTCCAACCCCCTGCCTTGGCTGGGCAGGCACACCTTCCCCTAGACCGGGTTGCTGAAAGCCTCATCCAGCCTGGCCTTGAACACTTCCAGGCATCCACAGCTTCTCTGGGCAGCCTGTGCCACTGCCTCACCACCCTGATAGTAAAGAATTTCTTCCCAATGGCTAATCTAAATCTACCATCTTTTAGTTTAAAGCCATTACCACTTATCCCATCACTACATGCACTGATGAAGTGTCCCTCCCCAGCTTTCCTGCAGGCCCCCTTTAGATACTGGAAGGCTGCTGTAACATCTCCCTGGAGCCTTCTCTTCTCCAGGCTGAACAACCCCAACTCCCTCAGCCTGTCAGTGCACTTCTGTGGTTCTGAAGGCCAGCACTGATACCCTGTAGCTGTAATTAATATGTATGAAAAAAATTAGTTATTTGTAGTTTTCACATTAGACCATCTTTTGTAACATTCCTTCTACTTGCTGTTGACATTACAACTGTATAATTATGTATGCTGAAACCTCTTGCTTTGTGCAATTTCAGCTGGCAAGTTGTTACATTCAGTTTATTCCCTGCTCCTGTACTTAGGGCACAGGCAGCGATCTCAACAAGTGATAACGACAAATCCCAATGTTTTCAGATTAAAGATAAAGTCACTGTTACACTTAATATCCCTTACTTTATTCCTAATTCCTGCTAAATGGAGAAATGCCCCATCATATAGTCAGGATGCTGTTAAACAAGGGAAATCCAAGTTAAGAGTTCTATGATATGAACATCTGAATGTGAGCTTAACTCGGAGTAGTCTCTTAGTGTGGATTGAAAGTGGGTATTCTCTTTCTCACTAACTCATGTTAGTGGCTACCAAGAAAACCTACTGTAGATTGTCTATAACAGCCTGTATTAGTTAGGAGCGCTACATTTTAAATGCTTTTCTTGATCACCTTTGTATCAAAAATCAGTGTGAGAAAATTTGCTGTGTCTAAATGACCTTACTCTCTTACGTAGGCTTCACTGAATTAAACCACAGTAACACAGTTGGAGTGCCAGAGGCAAGTTAAAAAATGCCAGAGCACAACTTTTTGTTTCCACAGTTGGAGTTTTCAGTCGGAATCTTTTGCTTTTGTGTTTGGAATAAATTCTGTTCAGTGACTGATGGACTAATTCGCTGCCTTCTGAGTTTCATGCATTAACAATCCGCAGAAACCTGATTGAATTGAGGTGGGTGAAAAGCAACGATGCAAAACACCAGAAGGAAAATGCTTTAAGTCACTGAAAATGAAACTTTGACAAACAGCCTTTCAGAGATCATTCACATGTAATTGTGTCGAAAACCTGACTTTGTATTGTAGCATAGAAAATGGTGTTTTCTCAAAAGGCAGAACAAATGGCTTTGGATGGTTATAATTTCCTTTCCGATTACAGGTTAAAAGAAAAAAAAAAAAAGGCAATATTGGTGCAGTAAAACATGCAGCACTGGAATAGATTTTTTTTTCCTCATTTACTCTGCAGCAAAACTGTTCTGCAGAGTGGATTAATCAATAACCTGGCTTTTCAGCTTCTAAGTAAAATACATTAGAACTATCATAAAGCGATTTATGAAGATTAATAGAGCTAGGCCACATGAAACAAGTCTCTTGGGGAACAAGAGAACAGAATTGGATTCCTCAATAAATAACCCCTTCATTAAAGTCTGGCAAGTGTAAGAAAGCATTTGCAGTTAATGCTAATGCACTATAATTATACATTTGAGCTAATATAACACTTCCAACTGGAGATAGATGCGAATGAGATGCAAAGCTCTGTTGTGTTTGTGGATTTGGGGATATGTTTGCCTCTCCCTCCCACTCACCTACACATCCAAGTTGTCACTGTTACTGGGTTTTCTGCTTGAAGCATACTGGTGGTTGTGAGCTGTGACTTCATGGTAGGAAACCAGTTTAAATCCACCTTGTAGATGTGAACCAGGACTTTAAAGTCAGGTTTACCAGCATTAGGAGTTACCCAAGCTGTCATCCAGCACTTGTCCAGTTGGAATTGCAAAGGAAGCAGTTTTGAAGCTATTGCAGGTATTGCTTCTTGGAAGAGACAGTCTGGGTGGGAATCTGTTTAGATCCTCAACCCTTGCAAGGGATTTGTTTTAATATGCTTTTAATAACCTTCTTGCCTTGCTTCTCTGCAGATTTTTTTTCTCAGTTTTGGGAAGTACTAAAATGTTCTTTATCTGCTGAGTGGGAGAAAAATTACCTTTGTTTGGTGAATGTTCGTGGGGGTGGTGGGAAAGCTGTCTGTAGAAGACTCTTCTAAAACTGCCACTGGCACTTCTGAAAAATAATACCCAAACCTGTGGTATTAAACAGTTCTTGAGGATGCTGCATTTTTTTATGTTTTGAGTGTATAGATGGTGACATTTTTGTTCAGTTTTGCAATATGTTAAGTGGAATATATTTAGTATAAAAAGAACATGATCTTTATTTTAGCATGGCTGCAAAGATTGGGGAAAATGGTCCTTCCAGAACGATTTTACCATTTTTAAGGTATATTTGCGTGTCCTAATATAATAGATTACAAACGTAACTAAGAGAAGGACCTAGTTCTCTGTTTTTCCTAATCTTAGTCACGTGCTTACAGATAATCACGTAATGTCAATTTTTTTTTTTCCTGCAGGTTATGGTCTTCGTTGCCACCGAGCTATTATCACCATCTGCAAACTAATTGGCATTAAAGACATGTATGCTAAGGTTACTGGATCCAAAAACTTGATTAACATTACCAGAGCTCTCTTCAAAGGACTGACACAACAGGTAGATTACACTCAGTCGTTCTATTCATTAGGTCAGGGGACAGAATGGGATTGATATTGCAGTGGTTTGTGGTCAAACACATTATATTTTAGGCTTAAAACAAAGTGCTCTTCCCAAGAGCAAACAAAATCAGCACGTAAGTAATTCTCCTGCAGTTGTATGAAGTTGTCCAGTCAGGAGCGTTCTACAGCTAAGTGCCTCCAGGACACATCTGAATTTCTGGGCTTCATTTGTGGTATTTTTGGTGGCATTGGAATAAGCATGGGCAGAGGCCACAACCAATATTGTGTATCATTGCTCCTGAAGCTGTCTCCTAGATGATTTAAACTAGGATCAATCAGAAGCAGGAAACAAAGCAGCCTTTCCTCTAAGGTTTATTAGCCTGAGACTTTCTTCTAATCATCTTTTCTCTTTCCTGCTCCTCGTCTGCCCCCAGGAAACTCACCAACAGTTAGCAAACGAGAAGAACCTCTACGTTGTGGAGTTCCGTGAGGAGCAGGGCCCACTGCCCATCGTTGTAGCACTGCCTGAGGGGACCGTCCGTGAGGATCCTGAGCCTGAAGATGATGTTCCAGACACTAAGTTGGAGTGGAGCGAGGTGAAAGAAGCTCAGGGAATGAAGAAATCACCCTGGACAAATGTCAGGCAGAGAGTATGGTGAAAGATACAGTACATCTTTCCTTGCTGCTCAGAGATGCAGCTGTAAAAGTCCAGCCCAGATGGGTGGGTTGTCTAAGCTTACATATCAGAGGAGGGCACCGGTAGGTCTCATGCCATTCGTGTTGCTGCTCCCATTGCTACCATTCAGTAACACCGTTTGCTTTCCCACAACTCTTCCCACCACTGTCCAGCTAAGGACATTCGGAAGGAAACAGCCAGTGGACATGACTTTTACTTCAAGCATGCTTTTACTTGATTCCTGAAGATGATGCGTCATGAATAGGTCCTGGAGTTTCATTCACTTTGGGAAACTACTGATTGTGGAAGCAATAAAGAATCCTCAGAATGAGTTTGGTGTGGGTTAGTGTCTTATTTGCAAAATGCTGATGTCTGGGAGACCTTGAAGCAAGCATTTCTCTCCATAGGCTTGCTCCGAGTGGTGGGGCAACTGAAATCAGAAGATAGAAGGTAGGGGAGGGGGGAAAGGAAGGTGGGCAGCAATGGGATATGTGTAAACACCAGTTTGCAAGTGGGGGAGTTCCCCAATTGAAGCAGAGCCTAAATATCTGAGGGCAAGCAGCTGTGAGAAAAATCTCAAACAATTTTCTTCAGACAGGATCTTCTGTGAAGCTGTTTTATTCGTGACTGCAATAGTGGGCGTCCTGCCAGTTAGGAGTGCATTATAGTAAACAAACCGTCACCTTTTATTCCATATTACCTGACACCTGATCACCTCCCCTGTTTCCTCATTGCCTGAGTACTACGGGTTCACAAGCTACTCGATGCTTCTCTATACCATATATACACACACAATTTTTCTTTTTTTTCAACCCTTTAATTTCTCCCTTTTTCACTTTTTTCCCCTTATGTTTTGAGAACCTGTGATCTTTGTTCTCTGCCGGTTTGGTACTGGGCACAGTGGAGTCTTTGGCCCTATCCAGAATTCAGGATAAAACTATGTTTTATCATGTATTAGAGTGACCCAAGCTACAAAGCAGTTCAGAGGTTGGCTTCTGTGCCTTCCTGTCGAAGATGCTTGCTGTGGCATTTCTCTGATCTTTCTGGATGGCAGCACAGCCACCTGGTGTATCCACCACTCCCACTTGTGTTGTCTGCAAACTTGCTGAGGGTATGCTGCCCTTCATAAAGATAATTAATGGAGATACTGAACAGGACTGGACCTGTTATTGACCCTTGGGGCTCAGCCATTCAGCCAGTTTTCAGTTCACCTTACTGCCCGTCTAGCCCATACATTAACAGTTTGTTTTCCTCCGGGCTTTGGGTGCTTCTCCCAGTTGCCATTACAGACCACAGATCATCAATGATGTCCTCACGGTGATAGGGCAGTAACTCATGGCTGAGCTCTGCCATGAATCTGAAACAAGGGCATTTCTGTGGCTGTCCTCGGAATTAATGGGGTTTTGATGCTTGATTATGTTAGTATCATGGGGACCGTGGAGCAGCACGGTGCTGTGCCATCAGTGTGAAGATCAGAGGTGGGTAACGGCCCGTAGTTGGCTCAGGAGAGGGGCAGGCACCCATCAGGTTCTGCCACAGACCCTTGTGGAGCTTTGATCCCTCCCCAGGAGTTATCTTGTGTGGCTTTCCCATTTTCCAAGTTTGTTCACGTCAATGTAGTTGGTTGTACAGATGTACCCAGCACACAGTTCACTCATCGCTCGCAGATAGAGCTGACTATAAAATGAGAAACATCAGGCACTCCTGCAGCTAGCCCTAATTGTTTATTAAATCCTTGCTTCAGACAAAGCAAATTCTCCAACTCAGATGTGGAAGTGCTCCTAACTCACTGCGTCCCTAGAGGCGAGGTAACGTAGGTGCCCGTGTGCAGGTATTTGGGTAACAGCTAACGTTATGGTTAAGAAGGTAGTCTTCAATTAAGCAAGAACAACCGAGATAACGATCTGGACATAGTTAATGAATTACATGTCCGTAATCTTGTTTGCATCAGAGGAGCTGAGGTTTTACCTGCCTTCCAGGTAGGCTGGTTTGTCTTTAACTGGAGTGTAGGTGCCTGATCTCTGAAGTAGATGCCTGCAGACCTTGTTTTGCTGAGGAAGCTGGAAGAGAAGAGCGGAGGTGGAAACTCCAGTTACGCTCCTGGCTGAAAGGTAGTGGTGGCTGCAGGGCTGCAACAAGCCTGGTGGTTTTAAGCGTGATGGAACTTCAAATGCTCCGAAAAAAGGGCTGGTTCATGGCATTTCAAATGGGCTCTGCGCCTTCAAGAGAATCCTTGAAGGGGAGGGATGGGAGGATAAATGAAATATGGCGTGAGGGGGAGGATGATGGAGATCAGGTGCTAGCCCGGAGGGATCCAGAAGTGTCTGACTTGTTTCATAGGAATTTATCTTCATCCATGCAGACTTCTAAATCCCAACTGGATGCGGTAGCTTTTGGGTGAAGCAAATGCTCCCAGGGTTCCTGCCTCCACAGGACAAACAGCACGACACCATCCTCCTGCCAGGTCCCGCTGGTCTTCCGATCAGGTTTATAAACCCTGCTCAGCAGCGAGAAGGCGAAAAAGGGAATGCAAGGGTGGGGTGAAGCCTCTGTGCATCCTTCCTTGGTGCATAACTATTGCAGGCCCCAGGGAGGCAAGTTCAGTGCTCTCACACTTGAAGTGAACAGCAGTTCCTCTGACAAACCCTGGACAAGGTCCAAGCCTGCCACCTTTGCCACGACCAGTGTTTCCAGGGGGGTCACAGCAGGTTCTCAGGTCAATGCTGTCCCCAGGGCTCTGTTTTGGGGTAAGAACTGGGACACACGTGGCAGAAGGGGGCTTGTAGGCCCTGGGAGAGCCGCTGATCTGTGGGCAGCCCCTTTCACTTCAGAAGCACGGAGATGTGCCGGTGACCTTGGGCTGCCCAGCTTCCAGGCACATGGGGACTTCTTGGGTGTAGTGAGAGGACTGGAGGGCAGGGCGTGAAGGGCAAAAGAGATCTCAGAGGGCTTTTTCCATTTGAATTGTCTCTTCTCCTTCCCTCCTTGTGAGGAACGTGCATGTTGTTGTAACTCACCCGGGAGGTGCAATGCAGCAACCTGGTGCAGCAAAGCCACACCTCACCATGTCACCCTCTGCTGCTGTCCCAGGTGTAAGCCGCACTGGGAGGGTTTCAAAGCCACAGCACTGCTTCGTAATCAGTTCCTTTGGATGTTTGTGACCCCATGGTGGCTTTTCTCCCTGCCCAGCCCTCCCTGTGCAAAGCCTTGGCCCAGGTTTCTCCCCCCTAGTCCCAGGCCTGCACCCCTCAACCCAGTCTCTGGGTACTGGGGCTGGTGGGAGCTCCCACGGCAGCACCACCCGGCTGTTTTTTTCCAGTCCACGCTTACAGGAAGGTTTTGCTCCTGCTCGGAGGGAGGTGGCTCAGCAACCCAGCTGGGGCCAGAAGGGTGCAGACTGGTGTGAACTGGTGTGCGGCAGAGAGAGCAGGATAGCAGAATGAGCTGGGGAGGGGACAGGGCCAGGTGCCAGGACAGGGGCTGTAAATGGGATGGCTACAGGGCAAAGGGACTGGGACGTGAGGGGAGCAGGAGGCAGTGTTTGGAGCAACCATAGTGACCACGTGTGGGTGGAGAAGTTGGGCATGGGCACCGCATCTCAGGCTGCAGGGCATGACCTCGAACGCCTGCTTTTGTAAATACGCCCCAAAAAGAAAGGCATCTTTGTGCTTTGATGTGCCTACATGCAGGGCAGTGCAAATCTAGGCTCCACCACCCCCCGGGATGACGTGATGCTGAAGCAAGTTTCAGCAGGTGCAGCTAAACCTTCAGAACCAAGCGCAATTGTGAGCAGCAGCCAGTTCCCTTCCTGCTATGAAAAAGGGTTTCTTTTTTCCACCCCCTGTTGTAACCAGCTTGCTTTTGTCACTAAAGCAAACGAAACAGGTCAGGCTGGTTTTCAGCAAGGATAACCCATAAAGAACCCAATGTTTTCCCAATATTGCAATTAAAAAGCTTCAACCCTCAAAAGTCCACCTAGGACCTGAAACAACAGAGGTGTCTCTATGTCCACTTCTGCTTCCTGTCAGTTCGCCAATTTTCGTTATTAGCCAGGAACTTCAAACTCAAAATGGAAGCTTTTTGTCCCCCCCACAAGCTAGGAGGGATAATTTGGTGCCCCTGTATATTAGGCGCCTCTGTAACATGTGAAAACACCCCTTCTTGGGCCTGGATCTAAATTAACTCACTTGAGCTAACACTCTGATTCACATGTTCAGGTGAACATCGTCACTGAGTGTTAGATGGGGCTTTGGGCAGCCTGGGCTGGTGGGAGGTGTCCCTGCCCATGGCAGGGGGATGGAACCAGATGATTTTTAAAGTCTGTTCCAGCCCAAACCATTCCATAATTCTATGAACTTGAGTCAGTTTAGTCCCCGTCCCCACAGGCTCCCTTTGCCAGAGAAGCCCCTCCATTCGTGTCCAGGTCCATGCCTGCTCCTTGGGCACGGCCCTGCTGTGGTGCAGCGCTCCTGAGGGCATACAGGGCTGCGTATGCATCAGCTGCAGGGAGAAATTAACAGCAATGACCTTTGTCTGGTTGCAAAATCACAGGAAACCCATCTTTATTAATGACACAGTGCCAGTGTATGTGAGAACAGTCATGCACTAAAAACAAGAGCTGATTGCCACTGCTTATCTGAGACATTCTCCTAATTACCCATATAATTCTGCAGCAGTCTGTACAGCACGTTTGTACAGCAAGTTGTGTTTCATGGGGGGATTCATGATGGGGGTAGTTTCTCGGGTTACGGCTGTGCCTCCTAATTTGAGAGCACCCTTCGGAGGTTGCAAGAATTCATATTGCCCCCGAGACAAGTTGCGCTCCTTCCACATCACAAGTCAGAGGTGGCATTTCCAGACACGGCACAGAAAATTCTTTTGGCACAGCAGAGACAGGGAGGGAAATAGGCTTGCACAGGTGGACGTCAGTGAAAATGGCCAGCTTTCATACTCATGCCGCTTAGTGCCAGACGTTCATGCTTCCACTTACAGCAATAACAATGCCAGAGGCATAAGGGTGTAGTTGAGGGGAAGCTGCTTTGAGCTGGATGTTTTCTATTTGGGCCCCAATTACCAACATCAAGCTGTACCCAACCCGGAAGAGAATGAAGAAAATAGATTGCGCCAGGATACAGGTTTCTCTGGCAGGCTCTTGGTCTTCATTGCCACAGTCCCACAGAAAGCTGCTTGTTTATAGTATAGATATTAAAAAACAAACCCCAAACCCAGGCTGGAAACTGCAGTCGTTGGACAACATTTGTGCTCATGGGATGACCACATGACACAATGTGCAAGGAAAGACATTTAGGATGATTTCCATCGGCGGAGAGAGTATATCTGATGGATCACATACAACAGGGTAGCTACGAATGCAAATACCTATAAATGGAAAAATACATCAGCCAGTTAATTTTTATTATACGGCATGAGTTCCTGATCTGAGCAAATACACTGTAAGGCATTATATTTCTATTGACTTTTGCACATTTGGAGGCATTCATGGGACTGGTTTCCTCCTCCCCCCTACAAAGGTTGGTGCTAATCAAGATTTGCCCTTGGGGCCACCCCACAGTCTTCCACTTGCCAGACACTCACCACAGCAGCAATGTTCTCCTGGTAGATGGACCTCAACTCAGGTAAGGTAAAGAGAGCCCTTAGTCCAATGGTGTAGTAGGCTTCCAGCACAGCAGCACTGAGGTAGAACAGTGCTGCTGTCACCTGGCAGATGACATCCTAAAAAACAGGGATTACACACTGTCATTCCCAAGGAGGGAGCATGCTGGGAAGGGAAAAACAAGAGGAACCCACAACAAGCAAGCCCCAGGCTGCAATTCAGAGTGCAGTAGGGGGACAAAAAGGGGAAAATTGTCTATGAGTGATGGCAAGGAAGGGATCAGCCCTGAGGTTTGTTGCGTCCACTTACCAAAGTGACCCAGGAGCTGCTGCCCCCATGTGCCCCACACATGTAGAGGAACAGGAGGGTGGCGGTCATGACAAAGCAGAACACAGAGACAAACATCACCCAGCCCAGCAGTGTGGGATCTAAGACCTTGGAGGCGGCGATGAGGATCCAGACAAGGCCCCCAAAGATCTGCAAGCACAAGTGGGAGAAAGGGTGAGTGTAGGATGACTGCCTTATCCAGAACGGGGCCAAAAGCCAGGCACTGCACGCGGCAATAGCAAAGCCTGTGAGTTCTTCACAGCCTCTGCTCAAATCTGGGAGCATCTGCCTCCGGTCTGGGCCCCAGTGAGCCTCACCGCACCCCTGCCTTCAGGAGTCACGGCCATTCACCGCCCCAGTGTGCTGAGCAGGCTGGTTCTGGCCGTTTCTGAAGGCTGGTTTTGGTAAGAAGGGAGCTTGTTTCAGGACACATCTGCCTCACACCCAGCGTGGTGGCTCCCTGAGAGGCGTTGTGCCAAACCCAGCCCACCAACACGAGCAGCGCAGTCGCGGCGTGGTGGCCATGGCCTTAATGAAGGCCTTGTGCAAGCTTTATCCTGAGAGGAGAACGAACAGGTTGAAGTGAGGTAAATGAAGCCAGTTTTACTTTGTGGTAGGGGAAACAGGGCTGAGGCTCCCAGCTCTGTGAAAGCACTCCTGGGAGCACTGTCTGGGAAGCAGGGTTTGCTTTGTTGCTCCAGCTATTTGGGTCGTCCTACACCACAGCTGTGCAAGGGACTCTCATGTTGAGGAACACAAGGACAGCTACAGCTAGACTCCATCCCTTCTCCACCAGCAGGCTCCTACACAAGAGGATGGCAGCATCGTGGCCAGTTCCATGGAGTGGCTGAGCTGTAAGCAGCGTCATTGCGCTAAAATGCATGCAGTAGGTTTTCTCTGCAACTGACCAGCCCGCATATTTCTTGAATATGTGCAAAAATTCAGGCTGTGCCCCTCAGCTGAACCCGTACTGTGAGGGGACATGAACGTGGCATTTAGGGACGTGGCTTAGTGGTGGATTGGGTAGTGTTAGGTTGGTGGTTGGACTTGATGATCTTACGGGTCTTTTCCAATCTAAATTGTTCTGATTCTGTGCGAGCAGTGCTGCCACAGGGACTCATGCGTCATCACCAGTTGCTCTTGGCTTTTCTGGTTAATGTCCAGAGGAAATATCATTCTGGTGACCAGTATGTGATGATCAACATATATGATGGTCAGCCTTTGCCAGCATCCAACACCAGCTTATCCCAATCATGGTATTTCTGTTTCCTTGGAGGCATTTTTGCAGGTCAAAAGGAAGCACCAGAGTCATTGCACTCAGACAATGACACATCAGTCACGTCACCCCAGGTTTATAGGGGAGACTTCCCTGATTTCATTAAGCATATCAATACATTAGGTCAAGGATGTGACTTTAACTTTACGAGTAACTGGGTGAAAATGGTTCTGCTATTTTGACGCACCTTGTAATGACCAAAGACCAACTGGAACCTGAACACCAACCCAGGCCCCATATGGCTGACAGCTTGAGTGCATTGCAGCTAAAGATCCTGGAGAAAAACTTGCAGTTGTTCCTTTAAAATCCAACGCAGTCAGGGTGAGACATGAGACTTCTCAATTCCCATCTCTCCCTTCTGTAGGATATTTCTCACTCAAGCAAATATGTTTGACGTGTTTGATTGCTGATTTTGATTTTACGGCACTGCTGTTCATTCGGTGAACTCATAAAAATCAAAGGATTTCAGCAACAACCCACTGCACACTGAAGACCACAATCTGATAAAAAATTAACTTTTAAATAGCCTTTTACAATACAAACAAAGCTGTTTTCAAATTGTTTCAGCTTCTCCGCATAGGCCCAACTGCTAAATTTTGTCCAGATATGCAGAAAACTCTTTAAATAAAATAGATGACAAGAATTAAACCCAGCCTCCCAGAATACAAGTGATAGTTCTTCATCAACAGCCAGATGTGGCAATCATCTGAGCTGTTGGCAGGACCTTTTGGCATTATAGCAACCATCTAAGAATCTGAAATGATTTTTTTTTTTCTGTGTAGTTACCATATCAACCCACTGCAGATAACCTCAAATTCCATAGAGGATTGAGAAGCTCTTTCTCCTTTTCCTGAATGCTGTGATTCAAGGGAGCCACCTCCTTTGTACACAGTAGAGAGAATAAACCTGCACCTGAGAATACACTTGGAGTCATACACCCCAGCGATGGAGAAACCCTGTTCTGCTGCATGCCTCCTTGCTGGGTGGTGCCCGAGCCTTTAGGAAGCACATTTCCAGACCTTCCTCAAAACACAGGGTAGGGTATTTCTTTCTGGTTCATTAAGCAAGCTGCCTCACCAAATTCCCTGCAGACAAGCAAACAGCTCAAGGCACAGCCGGTTTCATCAGCACACCTGTGTGGACATCATGCTCAACACCAGGACTGCCTAGCCAGTGTCTGCCCAGCCAGAAAGCCCCCAGGGATGTGGCATCCTCCTCCATGCAGCTGCAGGAAACCTGGATTTTGTTATCAGAGCCTGGGCACAGGGACCAAGTCCTCAAAACGTATCTGGGTGAGCTGAGGGAAAAAGCCTTTCTGCACACATCAGTAATGCCTGCTTTCCTCTTTGCTTGTCTGCTATCACTTAGAGAATAAAGTAAATGCTGTAAATCCCAGGGACGTGGACGGGGTTGGGGGACGGGGAAGGCTTTGTTCCCAAATGGCAAAGTTGGAGTTTTTGGCATGAAATAACCTAAACTCCGTCCTACAGTGTGCAGCCAAACCACTCAGTGCTGGATGAAAAGCCTCTCAAACTGGCATGAGAAGATCAGGTTTCATCCGCAGCAGCAGAGGACACAGGAAAAAAGTTTCTCCTTGAAACATTTCCATCTTTCAGTTGGTGCTCAGAGCAACAGCTTTAATTACCTGTGCCAAATCCTGTGAAATACTAATCTTCTCCCAGTCAATGAGATTACAATATGGGAAAAAGTGGTATGTGCTCGTCCACCCTTCGCTCACCCCCATGCCCGGCTCCAGCACTGTACTTCCAGCCCAGAAACACCTCAGCTTCAGCAGAGAGGCTTTTTGCTGCTGCAGTTACCCTACCCAGCTTTCACCCCCAAAGCAGGGGGGTAAGCATTTTAACCTCTGCATGCTCAAACCACCTACCAATTAATTTGCTCGATTTGGCTACCTAGCTTAAACCCACAAGCAACCCCTGCAAATCTGTTAGGCAGCAAAGTAGAGAAGGTTTTCAGAGGTGCCACAGAAATCCCCTGCAGACTGAAGGGGAGTTTTAGAGCCCCAGTTTAAGGCTCGTGGCTTTCTTTTAGGCTGCCCCCAGAGACTTATGGCTTAGGGACCTGGCCTGGCTTCCAGACCATGCACTTTTGGGTAAGACCCATCCCTGGGACACCTGCAGCACCCAGAGTGCTGGGTGCCCCACGAGCAGCTTCTGCCCTCCCTGGGGGGGGAAGCTAGCACTCACCAATTCAGGAATGAAGAGCACATCTGGGAAAGTTGTCAGGACGGCCAAGCCGCTGGGCAAAGAGCTTCTGGAAGTTGCCGAGGACATCATGAACCTCTCCTGCAGTGACGGTCGGCCACTCTGGAGGCAGCTGCCAAATGCAGCCCACTTCCCTCTCTCTCTCTCTCTTCCTCCTTCCCTCCCCTCCTGCCTGCTCTTCCCTCCCTCCTTCACACCGGCAGGTGAAGACAGCTGCGAATGTCACAGGCGTGACCACGTATTGCTCTGCGCCTGGCGGGGGCCCCACGCGAGGTTTTCAGGAGACGTGGGCAGCCCTGGGGCGTTTTGAGCACAAGCAGGGACACACCACTCAGGGCAAGTCCTTGGGCGGTGGTGGGTGGCACTGGTTCACGTCCAAGGGCAACAAGGGTGATCTGTGCCCATCCTGCTGGGCAGCATCTCTCATCCCCCTTGTTTGCACAGTCAAGTCAGTCGGCTTGTCCCCCACCCTCATGAGCTGGCCACAGCAGAAAGCACAATGGCAGGTGACAGAGCAAGATGGGACGTGCCAGCTACCTGCAATTGTTAGGGCTGGGAGATGTCCCATGGGGGGGAAATGTATCCCCAGACAGTCATGGGCAGCCACATTGCAGGACCACCACCTCCATCATCCCAAAAGGCCAAAGTAACAAAAATAGCCTAAAATAATGAGATTTGCCGAGCTATTTGTCTTCCCCTTTTTTTGCTTTTTTAACCTGGAGTTCATGTGAGTGAGTCATTTCCCCTTTCCTTTATTTGGGGTGTTTACTTCTTATTAACGGGCTTACACAGATACCCAGCAAAACCTCAGCTATGAAGGCCAGGGCCAAAGACATGAAACATCAAGAAATTGAGCAATGTGGCCATCGTGGCCTAGCCACTGCTGTGCACCAGTGATCCGTAGAAGAAACGCCCGTTTCAGCCTGTCCATGCTGCTTGGCCTTCGGCAGCTGCTCCCAGGCACAGGGCTTTGGTGCGGGGTCTGGAGCAGGAGGAGTTGGTTGCAGAGCCTTAGCATCACAAAATCATGGAATGATCTAGGTTGGAAGAGACTCCAAGATCACCAAGTCCAACCATCAGCCTGGCCTACTGAGTCCCACCACTAAACCATGTCCCTTAGCACCATGTCCACAAGTCTCTTAAATACCTCCAGGATCAGGGACTTGGCCACTGCCCTGGGCAGCCCGTTCTGTGTTTGACCACTGTCTCCAGGAAGAAATTCTTCCTAACATGCAATCTAAACCTCCCCTGGAATAACCTGAGGCCACCACCTCATGTCCTGAGGTCTTGTCATCTGAGAAAATAGACTCACACCCTCCTTTCAGGTGGTTATGGGGAGGGATGAGGGTTCCCGTCAGCTTCCTCTTCCCCAGCCTAAGCAGCCCCAGTTCCCTCAGCTGATCCTCATATGTCTTGTTTCCTAGTCCCTTCACCAGCTTTTTTTGATCTTCTCTGTATGCGCTCAAGCAACTCAATACCCTGGCTTCTTTTGGAGCTGGTTGGCAGGCAGGTGGGAAAGGTGAGAGCTCTGCAGGGATGAAGGAAATAAATGCCTGTCCATGGAGGTTTGGGACAGTGAGTGCAAGAGAGAAAGGCAGTGGGAAAAGGAAGAAACAGTGGTGCGGATGGCTGGAGGAGGCTATCAGATCAGAAAGGCTGGACAAACCCTCAAACCCTTTCTATGAGCAGATTAGGTGAGGGAGATGGTGCACACTTTAGAGGACAGTCACAGGGGTGATCTCATGCCCTCTCTACTTTATTTTACATAATACTCATGAGAACATGACCTGAAGGAGAAGGGATCCTCTGGCATGTGCCTGAACCCAGTTGGAGTAGCCAACCTGTTTGAACAACCATCTCTGGGATGTTCTAGAAGCACTGCATTGTTTATGAGCATCTGTGACCTTGGCAGAATGTGCCACACAGGCTCCAGAGGTGCCCAAAGGGGCCTGACCCACACAAGGCTGACTTGCAGACCAATGGGCAACAAACAATAGGACAGAACAGCACCAGCATCACTGCCAGCAACAGGCTGGCCACCAGTGAGTTCCTGCTACTCGATGATCCTACCAGAGAAGTCATGGGGGAGCAGGACCATCAGTTTTGGCAAGCATGATCCCAAAGGAAAATGCTTCTGCATGGAGATCAGCATGCTCCCAGGAGCACAGCCATGTCCAGGTGGTTCTGAAGACCTCCAAGGAGGAGATCCTACAGCCTCTGTGGGCAGCCTGTGCCAGGGCTCTGTCACCCGCACAGCACAGAAGAGCTGCCTGATGGTCAGGGTGAACCTCCTGTGTTCCAGTTTGTGCCCACTGCCTCTTGTCCTGGCACTGGGCACCGCTGCATAGAGCCTGGCTCTGTCTTCACTTGCATCCTCCCTTCAGGTATTTATAGACATATATATAAATGTGTAACACTGGCCTCAGCTCATGATCCGGGGCAAAACTGGAGCCCTACTCTCACAACACAACCTGAACCCAGGGCAACGAGCTGGCCCAGTCCAATGAGCAATGATGTGTGAACCTTGGACAACGGAAAGGAGCTGCTTTTCCCCTGAGGATGACCTAGGGAACAGGAAGGAGCTGCCACGGCAGTAACAACATCCTGAGAAACCTTTGTTTGCACCTAGCAGAGCCTTAGCAGGGAGGGACCCGGGGCTTTGCACAGAGGCGGTGGCTGAGGGCTGGTGGGGCTGGGTGTCAGCTGCTGCTTTGGCCTGAGGCTCCTGGGGAGGAGGAAGGGACAAGGAAAAAAAAGAGCAGGATCTGTCCTAGGGACCCTGTGCAGGGCTGCTGTGACAGAGGGACAGCTGCCCTGGTCCCGAGGGTGCGTGGAGCCCTTCTTGCAGCTCAGCCAGTCTTAGCAGTGAGCACAGCATTGCAACAAGGGCATGATCCTGGCTGAGAGCAGCCCCAAAAGAAGCTCCGTTGGCCCTCCGACACACAAGTCTCACGGGCTGTGCCGGTTTCTGATGTACTAGAAACACCCCAAAATTCGCAACTGGTTTCGCTTTTGCAACTAGTTTCCACCTGTTACTAAAGGAAGCCCCATCAGCCGTGCACACACAGGGCACAACACGCCTTTCCTGTGGCGACAGCACCCTCCAGCTGCTGCCTCTGCAGCGCAGCACCCATGGTCCTGCTGCACCCATTGCCTCTGCGACAGCTCCTTGCAGATATTCCCTGATATTTAGCCTCTCGCCAGGATGGATCAGGGCCCAAGCAAGGCATTGGGGACATTACAGAGATCCTGGGCCTCTCTCCCGGTGGGTGTCAGGCCCCCGGAGGAGACAGTGGTGGGAGCAGCAGGGTTGGAAGCTCCTTTCTGCGGCCGCCAGGACTCGCGCCACTCATCCTTAATGCTGCCACTCGGACCCGGGAAAAGGCCCCGCGATATCACAGAGCTTTTCGTGACATCACCGCTGAGCCAATGATGTCATCAAGCCCATGATGTCATCAAGCTCTTTCCACCCAGACGCCCGGGGATGTGCCTGGGCGCAGGGTGGCAGCCAGGCCCAGCCTGGTGACCTGTCCTGGGAAGGCAGCAGAGCCATGCTCAGACCGGCCTTCGCTGCCGTCCTGCTTTCCGTGGCCCCTCTGCTCTCTGCCGACCTCGGCTTCGGAGACTGGTCCCCCTGGAGCAGGCTCGGCCGGGATGATCTCCCCCAGGACCCAGAGGTTGGGTGCACGGTGCTGCAGCCCTCCCACCTGCTGTGCCCCCTGCACTGGCTGTGTCCTGCCTTTGCTCGGCTGCAGCTAACACCGGAGTCCCTGGAGCTGTTTCACACCTACAGCCAAGCCCTGTGGCCCTTCTGCGGGGTTTTGCTTGCGTCCTGGCTCTGGCACAAGGTCAGGAGACGGCGGAGATGTGTAAGTGAGCGTGGTCACAGGCAGGGTGGTGCTGGGCCACTGGGAACGGGGAACTGCCAAGGCTTTGGGCCAAAGACCCTTAAACCAAGGAATAAAAACCAAAAAAATCCTCAGTAGAACTCCAAGGGTGCTCCACATCTTCTACGGGTCTTTTCCGACCTCCCCAGGAGGCAGAGCTCGGTCTCAGGTTTGGAGGGGGAAACGAGGACATGCTGCCCTGCAGGGGCTGAACCCACCAGCAAGAAAATACGGGGGCCACCTCAGGTTTTCTTCACATGTCCTGCTGCCTGGGGCAGGCCAGTGAGGCTGGAGTTTCAGGAGAAGACGTCAAGACCATCCCGACGGGGCTCGGTCCCCCAAGGCCCCTGCTCATTTCTTTGTCCCCCCTGCTCTGCTATTTCCAGGAGAAGCTCCGGACAGCCTTGGTGTCTGTGGGGACCGACTGCCAGGAGTTCACGTGCTGCAGCCACGAGGCCCTCCACCGCCTGGCAGCAAGCACGGCCCTGATGAGGCGCTACCTGCGGCGCCTCCGCCGCCTCCACTGGCAGGAGAGCGGGCACAGGCTGCACGGGAGGAGGCCGGAGCGGAGCACGAAAAGGCAGAGAAAGGTGGAAGATGAGCAAGAGGAGGAGAGGCTTATGTCTGCCTGTCTGTACAACCCCAGCTACAGCGGGGCTGCGGGCGTGCTGTGTGATTAAAGGGAATTGGAGAAGGGTGGAATGGTTTGGGTTGGAAAAAAACTTACAGAGCATCTGGTTCCAACCCCCTGCCATGGGCCCAGACACCTCCGACCAGACCTGGTTGCTCAAAGCCCCATCCAGCCTGGCCTTGAACACCTCCAGGGATGGGTATGCCTTCATCTGTGTGCTTGGAGGATGCTTCCCAGGGTTGGGTCAGGGTTTAGGGTTTTGGTTTAAAATTAGGGTTCTTCCTTGTGTCAGCAATTTGCTTAAGATCTTGTTTTCCTTGACGTCCCTGGAGAAATTCAATTCTATTTGACCTTTAGCTTTCCGTATTTCATGTTTGAGCAATGCCCCTGTAATCCTCCCAGGTTAATGATGACCATAAGGCTAAGCATAAACCACATCCTAATTGTAGCCCTAACCCCAACTCAAACCCTAAGCCTATCCTTTTATCTAATCCTACACCACACATTAATTCTGTCTAGAACAAACCACAAACCCTAACGGTAAACCCAAAACTAACCCTCACCCTAAATACAACCCTGCACTGAATCACAGAATGGCTGAGGCTGGAAGTGAGCTCTGGGGGGCATCTCATCCCGTTCATCCCCCCCGCAGGGCCACCCAGGACTCCATCCAGACAGCTTTTGAAAATCCCCAAGGAGGAGACCCCACAGCCTCTGTAGGCAGCCTGTGCCAGTGCCCCATCACACACAGAGAGAAGGAGCATTCCCTGATGGTCACAGGAACCTCCCATGTTCCAGTTTGTGCCCATCACCTCTTGTCCTGGCTGGTAAAGACTGAGACAAGGATGAGATTGCCTGGACAGCCCCACCACTTCTCCTTCCCAGTGGCCCTGAGGAGAGGGTGCAGACAGGCTTCACTCCTCTTCTGGGGCAGGGACCCCATTTGCTGCATAGGGGGAGCAGGGCTGAGATTTCCAGCCCCGTGAGGCTGAACCCAATGCAGGACTTGGAGCAGAGGGAGAGGAAATCAGTCCTCTTTCTATTATCTGCCCCCTGGCACACATCCCCTGCCCCAAAGGACCTCCAGAGGCACCAAAATAGATCTACAACTGTCCAACTACCCCCATCTCCAAGCAACTCCTAGCACCCTTACACCCTTCCTCCTCCTCCCAGGCGATCCCTAAGCCCTGAGAAAAACCCTGCATCTCCAGTCCCACAAAGCTGCAAGATAGATCTGCCTTCTGCTGGGTACCAGATGTTACCTCCACTGACATGCAAGCACATGCACAGCATCCTGCCGTGCATCTCTCCCAGAAACAAGAGCCCTATCACTCTGTGTGGTCTGGCACCCTGCCCTCTTTCTCATCATTTCTCATAACTCTTGCTGTTCCCTGAACCACCCAGAGAGGAACAGTCATTCTGTTCCTGGGTGAGACCCCAAACCCTCACCAATTTCATAAATAACTACTGGGATAAGCTCGTCTAGGTCACACCCTCCTCACACCAAAAACGACTTGCTTGCCCTTTGCACCCATATCGTGTCCGCAATAGACCACAAAGAGACTTGTGCTAGGAAAAAAAACTTTCTTTTATAAACAGATTTTTTTTTCCAACCCTTGTTCTTCAGGGTTTTATTTTTTTTTTTTTTTTGCAAAGATAAAGTGTAACCCAAACAAACTCTGTGTGTGTATATATATACGTGTGTGTGCATGCACGCATACATTTATACACTTAAACACAACCCTGCAAACTTCTGCCGCTCACAGCAGCCCTTCCTGCTTTATGGCAGAGAACTCCAACAACTAACAGAAAAAATAACGCACTGAGCTATGTCTGTCACTCTGGAGGGGACCCCATCAGCTGCAGATGGGAAGCTTTGGCTTGAGTGTTAACACATTGCTTTTGTGGTATTTCTAGACGCTGGCTGGATTAGACAGCGTCACGCTAGGACACATGACACAGCACTTGGGAAGGGCAGTCCAAAGGACTGAACAGTCTTTTAACAGGTAACAAGCAGTCCTCACTTAGAAAAATCACAGTTCAGCTCCCAACTCAATTAGATGATTGTATCTAGGGCAGAAGTGGAGACGAGAAATGGAAGGAGATGTTTTTCTGAGAGAGGTGACCACAGTAACACAGCCCATCTGCCCAGAGCAATGGTTCTGCATATTAAGCACTAAGAAAGCAGCCCCCAAAGGAAATGTCTCTTCATTCTGCCTGAAAGCTCCATACTATCTTTGAGGAAAGACACTAAGACAAACTGGTCAAGACAGCCTGGAGGCAGAGATCCAGGCTGGCAGGCTGGGTGACAGCCCACCTCTAGTCATAGGCATCATCGTCATCAAAGTAGGAGTCACAGTCAAGGTTATCTGACTCATCATCAAACTGAAAGTTGTCTTCATCAAGGTCGTCATCATCATCATCATCATAGTCTTCCTGCCACTGCGGGTCATATTCCTCATCTTCATTCTCTTTTCCATCTTCGTCTGTGTTGGGGGACTCACAGAAGATGGTAGGTCTTGGCCTATTGAAGAGGAGAGCATCAGAGCAGAGCCCTTCCCATTCCCAGGCTGCAAGCCGGAACCATGACCCAGCCCCACACCACTCTCACCCTCCCCATTACCATCACCTCAGCAATCCCTGCCAAAGCCATGCTTTAGAGGCACAGCAGCCACGCAGGTACACCTAGGAGGTGATTCAATGGGCTCATCCAGGCACGCAGCACAGGGACTTGCCAGCAAGCCACCTGCAGACTGACCAACAAGCTGTCAGCAGCTCTGGTGTCTCAGCCTCCTTGGAAGAGACTGGAAACTCTGCCCTGAAACTGAATCTCTCTAGGCCCAGTTCTCATTCCTTCCTGCAACCTTCAGCACCCTGTTCAGCTCCTGTGTTGGTCACACTGGGACAGCAGCTGCCAGTTGCGTTCCTTGGTTTAAGCAGCATGTCACACTGGAATGGACTTTGTTTTAAATTCACCACCTTTCAATCACACTTCACACCTGCCAGCTCAGTACTTCAGCACATGGTCACAACAAACCACCCATTTCACCTCTCAATACACTATTTCACAGCTCTGTCACTTCTTCTCCATTGCCTTCCTAAAATAGGCATCAGGCCCTTCTATCTCTCTCCATGTATGTTCTTCTTGCTGCTCTCATTCAGGCACCTCCTAGATCTTCAGTACACCTCTGAAGAAAGAGCAGGTCTCTCTGCAGGAACCCAAGACAGTCCAGGTAGAGAATATCCATAACTGGGTCTGCCAACGATGGAGCTTTCTTGCCCATAGCCTCATATTAAGTGCAGGTTTCACTGGGCTCCCTACACAGCTATGTTACTTACCTTGTTATCTCACACCACAACACAGGATGCAATAAATTAGTATCTTATTAATTCTTTTGTATTTCAGTGAGCACAGGAGAAAACTCTGGTCACCTGCTTTTCTTCTGCACTCACCGTCTTTCCTTACTACCCAACTAAGAACACTCACCCTGTGCAGGCAGGGGCTGAAGAAGGCACGTTGGAGAGTTTCTCCTTATTCTCACTAGGATCTGTCGAAGTCTCAAGCCCAACACGGAAATCCTGCCAGTGTGGAAGAACAGGCAAAGGAAAGAGACAATAAGTGATCTGAAGTGTACTTTGTGCTGCAAATCCCCTCCCTACATCCACACAAACAGCACCTCAGTCTGTACCCTCAGCTGATGAAGCCCCTTTCTAGGTTTGCCAAAATGAAACTAGACCAGAGCAAGACAAGCCGCCAACAAGCACGTGGACTTCACCTGTGTGGAGTGCCAGAGAATTGCAAAGAGACGCTCCTTGATCCGGTGCACCAACTCCAAACCAGTATTGAAATGCTCTGCTTTCAGGAGCTGAAGAGAGGAACTCAGGTCCTGGTACTGCAGCAGGGATTCCTCTGCAATTCAAGACCAACAATATCGCACTGCTTCCCATGCTCTTAAGCAGAAACCAAGTCCCTGAGCTCTGATTACCAGGCCAGTCACAGCTACTCAGGTCCCTGTCCTGGTTTCAGCTAGGAGAGAGTCAATCTTCCTCCTAGTAGCTGGTATGGTGCCATGTTTTGGATTCAGGATAAGAATAATGTTGATACCACACTGATGTTTTAATTGTTGCAGAGCCCTGCTTACACTAAGCCAAGGACTTTTCAGCTTCTCACACTGTCCTGCCAGCAGGAGCTGGGAGGGGACAGACCCAGGCCAGCTGACCCAAAGTGGCCAAAGGGGTATTCCGTACCATCTGACATCATGCTGAGCAATTAATATTGCAGCTGAATTGCTCCAGTGGACTTCCCAGAAATGACATTGAGAAGATCAAAATAGGCTGGGGGATGTGAGAGATACCTGGTGGGTGCTGGGGTGTACACTATTGCCCTACTACAGAGCTGCCATCCTTCGAACCAAACGTCAGCGGCTGCTAGTATTTACTTTGAAGAGACTGCTGGACTTACCCAGAAGGATCTGCAGAGCATTTGTGTGCAGCTCTAGGCTCTCAGTCTGCTGTTCAACAATATCTACACTCTCAGTGTCCTGGTTGTAATAGCTGTACACACAGGAGTAGGCCAGCACCTGGAACAGTACAGAACATGCTGTTAAGCATCCCCCTTCAGCTTCAGAGTGGGCAAGTAAAGAAGAAAAGAGCAGCACCAAACCCTTCCAGACTTTGGTGTATCAGTGGCTAAGAGAAGTCTGGCACATTTCTAGTCTGAGGTGACAGCCCAGTGAACCGTTATGTCAAGGGAAAGCAGTGCCAGAACACCACTCGTAGAATTGGAAAAGAATGCGCAATGTTTTTGTACTGAAGTCTGACATAACTGATTGTTCCCAGTTCGCAAACCATCACAAGAACACAGATTGCAGATGTATAACAAATGTAACTGAGCAGCAGGCAGGGTGTCAAAACAACCAGCACATGGAACCCACACATTGCCGGGAAGAGAACCGAGAGAAATGAACCTAAGGGAAAGCAGACGTGGTGCTTTGTAGCACCAAGAGCCCTAGACAAAGTAACTTCCACAACAGACAAACTCCTGTTACAGACAAATGACTCCGAAAGCCATCTAGGTACCCAGCAGGAACAAGACCACTGTTTCCATTTACATAAATAAGGCCAGAAAAGGCAGCAGCAGCAAGCAACAGTGATGTCTACCCTGGTAAACACAGGGATTGCCACACTAAGAAGGCAAAACAGGGTCAGAAACCCTTGTTCCATGTGCCTCTTAAAATCAGGACTGCCTGCACAAACAAGGTATGTATTGTAAAGGCAACTCCCACCCCCTCCTTATGTTTTGGTGGAAAGAAAACATTGCAGGCCTATCCTACAGCAGGTTTACTGCACACATCCAGCAGCTGTACTGTAAATCCTTCATAACGTGGCCAGCAGGGCATGCAGTAAGTAACTCAGTGCTCTCAAAGCACCTATGGCTCATGAGATGAAGAAATGAAAATCATGAGCATCAAGAGCAACTTCCTAACTGTAGTACAGCTTCAGGAGAGCTTTCCAAAGGTAAGTGCCACCACTGGGGCACTTCAAACTGTAACAGACCAAAACAACTGTAAGAAAACACTTGTGCTGATTCCATGGTGTAAATTTGACCAATGCTCCAATCCTTATGACCCAGCTGTGAGGCTCACTGCAGAGGGAGCATAGCTGAGAGTGAGAATGCAGAAAGGCAAACACGAACTCCTCCCCTGTTCTGGTGCTACTGCTCCTCTCAAGGTTTTCCTGTCTCCCCCTTGTTGGAGTACAGCAAGCTCTTCCTAGTGGCATCTTATCACTTTAAGAAAGGTATAACTCACCAACTGAATTAAGCGTAAATTAATAAACTTGTTATCCAGTTTTACCTTCCGTGCCTGTTCCAGCACTTTGCAGGCATGAAGAACAAAGGTCAAAGTCCTAATTTTTGGCATCTCACTGATGGAAGAAACCCTGTTTCTCAGACTCGTGGCAAATTCCTGCAACAACCAGAAGAGGGGGAAAAAAAAAGTCAGTTTCAAGTTCCACAAAATCAAAAACCCATCGCCTTCCACACAGATAACTACTGTGACATAGCTTCCATTTTTCACTGTAACTTAGCTCTAGGCAGATCTCAGCCTGAAGTTCTCTTTGCCATTGCTTCCAACTGCTGCATCAGTCTGAGCAAGGGAACACCACAAGTTAGGTGTTCAGTCTCCACAACAGACTTGGCAGAGGAAAGCAGGCTGAGAACTGCCCCTTATGCCACATTAATGGTGACACGACCAGGCAGCCCTGCCTGGATGTGAAACCTGTTTCCCAGCTTCAGATGAGATGCATTGAGACATAACGAACTGTCCTGCTCATCAGGGCTAAGGCAACAGTGTCAGTATCTGGAAGAAAAAAAAAGGAGGCCTTACCCTCGCACGATGATGAAAGGTGCACCTCTCATTGTAATCCTGAAAACGCTTCTCCTGCCAGGCTGCTTTACTCACCTGAAAGGAAAGACAGAAGCAACCTGTAACAACTTGTCTCGGGTGCCAGAATCACCTGGAAATGGCTACCACACACAGAGACTTTGACAGTACTATCAAGATCACTGGCAAGTGCACGAAGTAAAGGCCACAGCAAAGGGCACAAGCAGTGATCTTATCCCTCTGAGCTGCCAGGTGCATCTGAACACAAGCATGAACCACTAGGATACAGCAAACCACTCACCATAGCAGAGCAGTTGTAATAATCCTTATGAGTTGGCCTCCAGGGCTTGAGGCAACGCCAGCAGAAGCCATGATTACACTTGGCACATGTCATACTGCATGGTAGGAGAAGAGCGATGAAAATCATTCAGTCCTAACAGCTGCCTGCAAACTGTTCCTCCCAGTGCTTCCCTACACCACAGGGCTGGAGCGTGTATCCTAGTCCTGCCCATTCTCTTAGTCCTCTGAACTTCCCTGCATGTAATTTTTAAAGCCCTGCTGGAAGACAGCAATGCTTAAGAGTCATCATGTTTCCAAAAATGAACCAGGAAAACCAGCAGCACGATCTTACGGTACCACCCTACCAAGAACTGGAAGAGTGAACTAAGCACTCCACAATTCAGGGCTAGATTCATGTGAAACCTCACCTCTTCCTTCAGTAATGCAGCACTCCACAGTGCAGAAAGGTGCTGTACGGCCGTAGGGCCACAAGCAACACACGGGAACAAATCACAGCTGGGCACCAAGGGCTGTGCCAGTGCAAGAAAAGAGCAAATGGCAACCTCAGAGCCCTGGCTTTGAAGCTGGAGGATGTAAAAAGTTGCCACAGATCCAAGCCAACTCAAAACAGGCAGTTGAAATAAACTGCTTAGAGTTGCAGAAGTAGGTGAGCATCAATAATAATAATAATAATAAATGGTGCTGAGATATCCATTCCCCTGGCTGTATCTCTGTATGTCTATAGGGGATTCTGAGAGCAGACAAGTGGTGGCTAAAAAGGTACTGCAAAATTAGTTTTGTTTCCATTATACAGCTACCAAGGGATTTAACTCTGAATGTTAGGAAGTACTTTGCTTCTCCTAGAAATTAAACACAATATTCGTTCCTCTAAAACTATAAAACAGACCTGCTATGATGCTTGCTCTTCAGCCAAAAGAAAGCTCAGTGGAGCTAACTGTGTCTCTGCCCCTTCCTGTCCCACGTACCCCACAAGAACAGATACTCACTGCAGACAGCCCTCGTTTTTCTCTATCTGAGCCTGGCAGTTTGGGCAATGCTTCGAAATGAGTTTAGCCAGGTGCTTGCTTTGTGCTTCGCTTGTCATTCCCTCGTAGTACCCATCGTCATCCACCCACTGAGACATGTGGCTGCAGCTAGCAGGATAATGGGCCTGAAAGAGAGGGGCAGTCAACCACACAGAAGCGGAACGGTGTGTGCCAACACCAAGGCAGTACTGCCTGTGAATCAGCTCAGCCCTCACCTCTGGGAAGTTGCAGTTGAAGCAGGATATCCAGGAGCACTTGGAACAGGCTGCCTCGTAACCGAGCCCATCTTTAAGGAGGATCTGATCGCAGCCCTGAGGGTTGGTGCACCACGTCAGGTTGGAGCAACATTCAACGTAGCCTCTGAGGAGGGCTTTTTCATACTGGAATGAGAAGACAAGAGAGGAGATTTAAGGCAGAGAATCTGTTTGGTTAGGCCTTACAACTGGAGTCCGGTACCTCTGGGCTCTACATCCAATGCAACTGCTCATGATCAAACAGCACTGAGTTAGTTTGTTCTTCCATTCCCTTTGTGTCTTTTCCCCACCCCTTATCTTATATCTGAAGGCTGTTTCATAGAATCGCAGAACACCTGAGACTGGAGAGTACTGCTGGAGATAAAAACTAATTTCTGTGGCCTTTTGTGCACGTGGTCTCATCATCCAGGTCATCAGTGAAGACATTAAACAATATTGGCCTCAGTATCAGCCTCTGGCTTACACCACTAGTGATTGGTTTCCAGCTGAGCTTTCTGTCTCTGATAATAACCCCTTGAGCTCAGCAGTTTAGCCAGTTATCAATCAATCTCACCATCCACTTATCCAGCTTATGCTTCATTAGTTCTTCTACGAGGATGTTGTGGATGACAATGTAGAAAGCCTCACCTGTTGCTCTCCCCTCATCCACCAAGCCTGTCGTGTCACCACAGAAGGCTATCAGGAGTTTTTTCTTTTTTTTTTTTTTCTAAATTCCTCAGTAGAGTTTTGCTTAGTTACAGAATGTGCAAAGAGGAAGGAGACTTGCTTTGTTGAAGGCCTTTAGACAGACGTTGCTACAGAGGACAAGGCAAACTGGTCAGCAATAGGAGATCGCTCAGATGGGGACCCAGGAATGCAGCTATACTGCACAAGGTAACTGTTCTGCACTCAGTTACTCTTGTGAAAGGACTGTGCAAACCTGTGCAAAGCTGGAAGAAACTCAAAGGCAACTTTGTAGTTTTCACAGCCCTCCTATGGAGATTTCTGCATAGGTGGGAGAACTGCCCTAAAGCCATCATGCACAGAAAGGACAATATAGGTCGTAACAAACACCACAGAGAAAACGTGCAAGCCCTGAGCACTGAAGAGCACTTGCTCTTATTCATGTTTCTTCCATTTATTCTCTCTTGTCTGTTCCCTCTCTCAGTCAACCTAAATTACAGTGTCCTCTGACTGGCAGCAAGGATGTCAGCCTGTGTCAGTACGATGTGCGGTGGAGGCAGTCTCAACAAGGCCACATTACTCTTCTGAAAGAATCAATATCAGTGTCTGTTGTCATCCTGTTGACAGGAGATAGGATCGTTTCTGCCCAGAAAACAGCATCCAGAGAGACAAATGAGTCTTTTGCTTTGGCAGACAGGAACAAATCACAGCTTTTACAGATGTAGAATTTCACACCTGACCTGCAGCTTTGTTCTGCCCTATTTTCTTGGTGAGATGAAAGAGAGAGAGGTGCAACTGCTGCAGCAGGTCTAAGGTTCCTGTTAGAACCTTAAGAGTTGCTCTCAGGCAGCCTAAAAGGAGGGGGAACAAGTGTCCAACAAAGGTCTGGAAGAAAACTGAGCAGGTACAATCAAGAAGTTACCAAGTACCACTGTGACACCAACCAAGAGATCACAGAGGAACCTTTGCACATGGTGAAGCTCATCCAGGTGTGAGCCTAAGGCATGATTCCCAGCAAGGAATCCCTGGGACCAGAACAGGAGATGGCATCTGAAAAGCAGATTCTCAAGGAACTTGAGGGAAACAAGTTTGAGAGAAAACCTCTTTCAGAAACATAACTGTCTGGGTTTACGTTTTGTAGAACATGAAAAGCTGAAACTTGAAGATTCTTGTATTACAAGAGTGCAGGCAGCAAGCAAGGGAAGGGACTTCTGACAGCTAATGGCATTGGTGACACAACTAGATGCAGGAGCGTTTGGGCTTCCTAGTACAAGACAGACATTAGCAGACTAGAGAAAATGTAGTCCACATGATGGACTTGAGGTAGGCCATCAGGACAGTCAGAGGCTAGAGCACAGAGCATACGAGGGGAGGCTGAGAGAGCTGGGTTTCTTCAGCCTGGAGAGAAGGCAGCAGAGGGCCCACTTACCACTGCCTAGAGCCACCTAAATAGAAGATGCAGAGAAGATTGAGCCTGGAGCAATATGTTTTAACTTCAGTGTCAGATCTTCACACAAGAAGCTGGCTATTTTGAGCACAGGGTTGGACCAGATTATTGCAACCTATATTATTCTATGACTTTGTACATGTGACTCTGTGTTGAGGCACTCAAGCTCCAGTCATCCCACTTCTTGGGCAGAAAAGGAGACAGATAACATTTCAGTGAGAGCATCAGATCAACTTGTTAAAATTGGCTGCAATTTACGTTGAACTGCAAATTTTTTTTTTTTTTATAACATAGTCATAGCAACAAGGTATTAAAGCCTGCTCTGAGACAAGTGGGACCACAGGATTTGCAAAGCCAGTAAGAATTAAGTGCCCATATACATGAGCTAATTCCCCGAGCACTTCTTACAGAAAAGAAGATATAAAGGACACGTTGAAGGAAATGTTTTTCTGTAGCCTTGCCTGTTTTTGTTGCCAGCTTGCAGACTTGAAGGACAATAAAAAGAGAGCAGTCTTTATGCCTGCTGTTCTTTTCTCCTATGTAACTGTTCACACAGGATGCTCATACCAGTCACGCAACAGCCACAGCCCCACCACTAGGTGGGAAGGGGATTCAGCTCTAAGTGATAACTAAAAATTGGAAGAACGGGCAAAAAAAATAACACCTGCCTCAGAACAAGCAGCTCCTGCTGCCTCTGCCGACTGATGACTGTGTAAACCAGTCATAACTATGGGAAGGGGAAAAGCAGCAGCAAGATTAGCTGCTAGTGCTGACCAAAAGGGGACATGGCTTAGACAGCTGGTAGCCACCTTTTTTACTTCACCTTGGCTATAATCTCCTTGGAGGAAACAATGGAATAGATGAACGCTGTGGTGGGCTGTGCACGGCACTCAGAAATGGGACAGGTGCAGCTGAGGACCATGTTCTGTTCAATGCGAGTCGTGAGATACTCGTTCCAGCAGGGCTGTGCACGCAGAAGAGAAGAGATGAGAGTTAAATGAGCTATACCAGTTGGGTCACACGAAGAAATCCCAGCCTCAGGAGCCCACCCCACCCAGCAGAGGGGGCACAGAACCATCTCTAAGTATGCAAAAGCACAAGACTGGAAACAGACTAATCAGGCGCTGAACTATCACAGCAAGCAAAGATATTAAGATAACAGAATGTATGAGCTCTGTGAAAATCACCTGATAACAGCTTCAGAGAAAGCACAGCTGCTTCAACTAGGCAGCAGCAATCCCCTGCCAAGTTACAGGAGCCAAAGACCCCAGGACCTTCACCTTGCAGCAGTAATGCATGCAGCAGAGGGACGGTGGCTTCTCAGTGGGACACAACTGGTTCACACAGACTGGGCAGTGGGTTCCCGGGCTTGGAGGGCGCTGGGCATCTTCCACTTCAAGCCCTGAGGCGATGAGCAGTGACCGACGGTCCTCCAAGTAACAGTGGATGAGAAAATCCACATTCCACCTGCAGTGCATGAGGAGGTGCCGAGCAACATCCTCTGGGATGCTCAGAGTATCGTGGACCTGCTGTACGGTCTGATTCATGAGCAGCTTTGCCTCCTCCAGACTAAGCGTGTGCCCCATTGGCACCTGCAGCATTGCCAGGAGAAACTCCTCCGCTCTGTCTGTGCCAGAATTTGACCTGACATGGAGAAACGTGTCACATTTGCACAGGGTGGGGATGCACAACCCTCCGACCCCTGGTGACACGCAACCGTACCGATACGGGCAGTCCTGGCTGTCCTCATCCGGAGATGTGGCTGGTAGCTGCCTCTGGAAAACCATCTGGGCCTGGCCCCCGGGGGGTGTTGTGGGCTCATCGGGGACGTACTCCAGGACGTGGGGCCTCTCCTCCTGGCGCCGCAGGTAGCCCTGGTTCAGCAGGTGCAGCACGCAGGACAGCACGTCCACGCTGTGGCAGCAGAAGCTCGGGAACTGCAGCCCCGGCCCCAGCTCGCCCTTCTGGCAGGCAGCGAGCACCTACAGCAGCGAGGGAGCCGCCAGCTGCAGGGCAGCGCCCGGCACGGCCCCCGGGCAGCCCCTCGCCGCCCCCCGCCCGCAGCCTCCCTACCCTGAACACCAGGTTGTCGATGTGCAGCCGCCTCTCCGCCTTGAGGATGCGGCTGAGGAGGCAGCAGAGGACGTTCCTCTTCCTCTCCAGGGCGCCGCTCTCAGCCCTCTCTGCCCGCAGGTACCTCTGCCGGGGCAGCAGCCTCAGCTGGCGGCCGGAGGCTTGGGCCAGGGCCGCCCGGTTCAGCCGCAGGGCACCTGGAGCTAGCACCCGGCCCACGGTCAGCCGGGCCCCGAGCTGCTCCCTGCAGGAGCCCCAGGGACCGCTGCCGTCACCCCGAACCCGGCCCCACGCAGACCCCACACAGACCCACGAGCGTGCCCACGAGCCCCCAGCCCCACACACGCACCCACCCCAAAGCCCAGCCCCAACCTCACCCCGGGACACAGCCCCAGCAGCCAGACTCCCCCCGAGCCCCTCTGCATCCCCCGAGCCCCTCCAGCCCCCCAACACCCCCCAGCACCCCCGAGGGTGCCCGGCCCCGCGCTCACCCCCCGGCGCGCAGCTCCGCAGCAGGACGCCCTCGCCCTCGGTCAGCGGTGCCAGCGCCTGCTGCAGCAGCTCCGCAGGGAGCCCCGTGGCCTGCAGCAGGGACTCCACGGCCACCTCCTGCGGGAGGGCAGCGGCCGGGCGAGGACCTCAGCGCCCGGAGACCCCCGGCAGGGGTCACGGCCCCGCTTGGCCCCGGCTCCTACCTCGGCGCCGTTGAAGCGCAGCAGGACGAACATCTGCAGCGTGGACACGTGCAGGACGCAGTCTCCGAAGCGCAGCTCGGCACGGCCCAGCCACGTCCACTGCAGCCCCCGGGGCCTCGCGCCCGCCCAGCTCTGGCCTGCCAGGGGACACCAGCACCAGCGCCAGGGCTGACAGCACTGCCAGGCAGCCCCCAGCCCCAGCAGCCCCGGTGCCGGGCACCCCGTGGCACTCACTCTGCCCGCAGAAGGCGGCGAAGGCGCCCAGCGGGGAGCTCAGCGCGGCCGGGAAGAACCTCCCGGGCTCGGCCATGCGGCACAGCGGGGACACGGGCCAGCAGCGCGGGGACAGGGCCAGCACCGTCACCTCCGCAGCCTCCCCCGGCGCCTGCACACGGGGACACGGGGGCAGCTCAGGGCCCCGCGGGGAGCACGTTGGCCCCCAGCCGGCCCCGCTCACCTCGTGCTCGGGGCTCTCCGCGCCCGGCTCCAGCAGCCGCTTGTCCCGCTCCTGCAGCTGGAAGAGGCGGAACTGCCGCTGCAGCTCCTCCGACTCGGCCAGGTCGCTCAGCATCTGCTGGGGGAAGCGGCGGGGGAAGCACAGCCCCAGCTGCTCCAGGACGGCCCCTTCCAGCCACGAGGGGCCCTGCGCCAGGAGCCGGTCCCCCAGGTACAGCCTGCCACAGCCACCGGCGCGTCAGGGCCACCGCCACCGCCACCACCACCCAGCCCGGCCTCGTCCCCAGCGCGTGGCCACGGCCACCTCACCGGTAGAAGTGCTCGAAGGTGTGGGCGAACTCCAGGCCGCTGAAGACGACGAAGGGCTCCAGCAGCTGCTGCAGCAGCCCCGTGCTGCCCGCGGCCCCGCCGAGCTCCTGGATCTTCCCGTCCAGGTAGCGGGCGAACCGCTCGCTCGCCTGCGGGGGGACGGGGACGGGTGTGCAGGGGGCGCCCCACGGCCCCGGGGTGGCCAGGACGTGGCCACCCTGGAGCTCACCCAAGGCCCCGGAGCTGGAGCCATGCTGCCCAGACTCACATGCAGGGCGGTGAGGAAGGGGAGCTGCAGCAGCGCCCCCGCGAAGCCCTGGCCCAGGGCGCCCAGGAAGGCAGCCTGCTGCCCGAAGAGCTCCTCCGTGGCGCCGCGCAGGCGCCGGTACAGCCCGCAGTACCGCTCCGCCACGTCTGGCGCCTGCCCCGCCGCCTGCAGGAACCGCTGCGCCTGGGGGCACGGCCCCGCCGGGCTCAGCACCCAGCCCCGGCCCGCTGCCCCCCGCCCCAGCCCCAGCCCCAGCCCCAGCCCCAGCCCCAGCCCCATCCCTACCTGCTGCTGCACCACGCCGCGCCAGCACTGTGCCATGCCCCGCAGCCCGCTCGGCGTCTGCGCCACCGCCCTGGGCAGCGCCTCCTTGTTGCTGCCCTCCTGCCCGCCTGCCGGGGCACAGCCGGGGCTCAGCTCCCCGCACACGGTGCCGGCAGCACGGCCACGGGGAGGCTCGGCCGCGAGCCCTCCTGTGCCCCAGGGCCCTCTGCGGAGCCCCCTCCCGAGGGCAGCCCCTCGCTCACCCGCCGCCCTCGCCTCCTCCGGCTCGGCGCCGCCGGGGTCCACGTGCACCAGGAGCTGGGTCAGGAGCCGCACGCAGGAGCCAAAGGCGTCGCCGCGGGCCGGGGGGCGCTGGGCCGGCTCCCCGCTCCCCAGGTACTCGCTCAGCAGCCAGGCCAGGGGGCTGACGCCGCTGGGGTCTGCGGGGCCGCGGGGCTCAGGGCGGGCGCCCGGGGACGGGGCAGCGCGGGGAGGGGCGCGAGCGGTACCTGGGCTGGTGATGCTCTGCACCAGGGGGCTCACCAGGGCCTCCCAGCACGTCCTGCCCAAGGCCCGGGCCGCCTCGTCGTCGGGAAGGAAGCGCTCGGCGAAGTCCTGCTCGTGCCGCAGCGCCCGGTTCAGCCTGCAACGGGACAGGGGAGAGGGGAGAGGGGGGCAGGACAGGGGAGAGGGGGGCAGGAGAGGGTTCGGCACCCCGGCAGGACGCCCCCGGCTGCCCCAGGGCACCCCTGCTTCCCCGGCCCCTCACCTGCCGAAGAGCTGCAGCAGCCGCCCCCGGTCCCGGCGGATCTCCTGGCCCCAGGCGTGCGCCCGAGCGGCGCAGCAGAGGGAGGTCCGCCGGCACAGCTGCTCCTTGAAGACGGGCCAGAAGCTGGGCTTGGGCCCCAGCACCTCGATGCCGCGCACGCGCGTGTCGATGCCACCCTGCGGGAGGGAGAGAGGGAGAGAGAGAGCTCGGCCCCCAGCCCCTCGCCGCCAGCCCTGTGCCACTGGCCCCGGCTCCCCACCTGCTGGCAGCGCTTCACCCGGATCTGGATGAGGGGCCAGAAGCGCGGCGCGTTCCGCAGCAGCACCACCCGGCTGGCCGAGGGCGGCACGGTCACCTGCGGGCACACGGCGAGCCCTCAGCCAGCGGCACGGGGAGCGCCCGCGGCCCCGGCCAGCCCCCGGTGCCAGACCCCGGTGCCAGCCCCCGGTGGACTCACGGCGCTGAGCTCCGTCCTGATGGCCGCGGGGCTGTCCCCCCCCAGCACCACCACGCGGGCCGGCATGTAGCTCGAGTCCTCGCTGGCCACCAGCATGCTCAGCTCCCTGCGTGGGGTCCGTGAGGCAGGGCTCGGGCAGACCCTCGGGGCTCCCTGCCCCCGGGACCCCCGGCCCTACCTGACCACCACCCCGCACTGCATGTGCAGGGTGATGAAGTGGGAGCCGGTGCTGCCGTTGGACTCCCAGTAGGTCTTGGGGTTCCCGTCCGTCAGCTTGCCGGCGCGGTGCGGGTTGGAGGAGACCTGCAGCTTCTCCCAGCACTTGTCCTCCCTCGCCTCCACGCTGGAGCCTGCGGGGAGGGCGCGCGGAGCCTCCAGCTGCCAGCCAGGCACAGCGGGCGCCGGGGCCCCGCTCCCTCCCCACGCTCACCTCGGCACAGCTTGCGCAGGAAGACGCCGAAGAAGGGGATGCTGATGGGCCGCTGGCTGCGGCGGTGCTCCTCGATCTGCCCCAGCGCCAGCTGCGGGACGGGGACGGGGACGGGGACGGGGACGGGACGGGGACGGGCGGTTACTGGGGGCAGGGCTCCCGGGGGGCTCCCCGGCTGCCCGGGCCCACCTGGATGCAGCCGGCCAAGATGCTGCCCGTCAGCGTCCTGTGCAGGCCGGCGAACTTCTCGCAGCCGCTCAGCAGCTGCAGCAGGGCTGGCGCCGTGGGCACGGCCGAGCTGTGCTTCTCCAGGGCTTTGTCCAGGGCCTCGTAGGTGCCCGCGCGGCACATGGCCACGGCGCAGTCCTTGCTGGCGGCGGCCAGGCGGTGCAGGAAGCCGACAACCTCCTGCACCGCCTGCGGAGGAGGCAGCCCTGAGCCGCCAGCCCGGCACCAGGAGCCCCCCAGCGCCGTGCCGCAGGGCCCCAGCCCCTCTCCCAAGGGACCCAGCTGCTGCTGGGCACGCAGCCACCGCCACGCGGCCGTGACGGCTGCTCCCAGGGCGTGCCACGAGGCCGGGCGGCTGCGGGCAGGGGCCCCGAGGCACCCCCGGCACAGCCAGCAGAGCCGCCCCTCTCCAGGACCCCCTCACCTCGCGGTCGCTGCTGTGGGCGCTCAGCAAGGACAAGCAGGGCTCCACGCACTCGTGCCAGGGCAGCGCGTCCTCCTGGAAGCCGTCCAGGAACTTGTTCAGGATCCTGAGCGAGGGACAGGGCCCCTCAGGACGCGGCACACAAAGCCAGCCCCGCTGCCCTGCTCCTCCTGCCGAGCCCGCAGGGGCCACGTCCTGCAGATCCCCTCACAGCCCACCTGAGGACCCGCAGCCCGATGCTCTTCTCGGCCCCCCGCAGCTCCAGGCTGCGCAGCAGCGCTCGGAAGCAGCGGCGCTCCTGCGGCCGCGGGGACGCCCGGCCGGAGGGCTCGGGCTCGGGGTCGGGGTCGGGGCCGGGGCCTCCGCCGCAGAGCTGCCGCTCCAGGGCCACCACCACGTCCTCGGGCAGCGCGCCGTCCCCCGGGCCGCCCGCGGGCGTCTGCGCGCCCCTGGCCTCCAGCAGGGCCTCGGCGCCTGCGGGACAGGGAGCGGGGACGTGGCGGGCCCGGCCCGGGCACCGTGGGGCCGCGGCGCGGGGAGGGGGCGCGGGGTCACTACCTGGGGTCTCGGGGCCCAGGGGCAGCCGGTGCTCCGCCAGGCGGTTGATGACGCCGAGGGCCAGCAGCGCGGTGGGGCCCTGCCCGTCCCGCCAGCAGCTCTGCAGCACCGCGGGGAGCTCGCCGCTCACCAGCTGCTCCGCCAGGCCCCGGTGCCCGTCCACCAGCATCCTCAGCACCAGCAAGCCGTTCCGCACGCCCGAGGCGCCCCTGCGGGGACAGGCACGACGTGGCGGCGCCCCGGCCCCCTGGCACCCGCCCTCCCCGGCCCCGGTCCCCGTCCCTACCCGGGGACGCCCCGCATGGCGCGCACGGCGGCGGGGATGGCGCTCAGCAGGCCCGGCGAGCCCTCGCCGCCGGCGGAGCCGATGCTGGCGAAGACCTCCCGCAGCAGCTGCGCGTCGCCGTGGCTCAGGGCCGAGGGCGTCCCCGCGGCGCCTCCGGGCTCGCCGGCTCCCACCAGCGCCTTCAGGGCCTGCGGGGCCCGGGGCGGCTCAGGGGCTGCGGGCGCCTCCGCCGGCCCGGCCCCGCCGCCCGCGGCGCCCCGCGGCCGCTCCTCACCGCCAGGCCCGCCTGCTGCACCAGGGCGGAGGCGGCGTGCTGCCGCATGCAGCCCAGCACGGCCCACACGCCGCCCTCCGTGGCGAAGGGCACGCGCCAGGCGCGCCTCTCCAGCAGCAGGGCCACCAGCCGCAGCGCCAGCGCCGCCGGGCGCTTCTCGGCCGCCTGGGCGCTCAGCAGCTCCACCGCCGCCCTCACCAGCTTCTCCCTGCGCGCAGAGGCCGCTCAGGAGGGGCTCGGCGCCCTGCCCTCGGCCGCCCTGCCCTGCCCGTGCCGGGCTCCCCTCGCACCTGGTGCCCTCGCCGCCCGGCTGCTGCTGCTCCGGCTCCGGCTCCGGCTCCTGCTGCAGGACCCTCACCATGTGCTGCAGCCCGGCCACGCGCAGCTCCGCCTCGCAGCCGCCGCTCCGGATCGCCTCCGCCACCCGCGCCACCTCGGCCAGCGAGCCCCTGCCGCGAGCCCCCTCGCAGCTGCCCCACGCTGCCGGGGGAGGCCGGGCCGTCAGGGCGGCAGCAGCGCCCGCAGCCGCTCACGGGGCGCCCGCAGCCCCATGTCGGTTCCAGCGCCCCGTGCCCGTGTCCCCCGGGGCGTCACCTCCGCTCTCCGCCGCCTCCGGGAAGCGCAGCCCTTCCCTCTCCAGCAGCTCTCCGAACAGCTGGGAATCCGACTTGAGCTCCGTGCAGACGCCGTCCTCGTTCCTCGCTGCCTCGTCCCTCGCTGCCTCGTCCCTCACAGCACCAGGCCCAGCGCTCCCGCAGCCGGCACCCTCCGAGGGCACCTCGGGGCTGCCCCCGCCATCCCGCTCGGCCCCCCTGCCCGGCCAGTACTTGCCGTAGACGCGGGAGCCGCGCAGGTGGCTGCGGGCGCTGCCCCGGCTCCGCTCCTCCAAGACCCGCAGCACCTCCTGGGCCAGCCCCGCGGGCACCGGCAGCTGGATCAGGGCCTCCTCGTCCAGCCCCGGCAGCTGCACAGACAGGGCCGCGTCAGCCCCCGGCCGGGTCCCCGCTGCCCACCCTCGCCCCTCGGCCCCCACCTGCGCTGCCCGCTGCCGCTGGAGCAGGCGGGCGATCTCCTCCTGCTCCTGCGCTTCCAGCTGCCTCACGAAGAAGAGCAGCTCCCACCACTCGGCGCGGCTCAGCGTCCCTGCGGCCTGGCTCGGCTGCTCCCCCAGGTAGGGCGGGGAGTACAGCCCCCCCAGGGGCTTGGGGCAGAACGGCTGCGCCCCTGCAGGGCGGCAGAGCCAGGGGAGGCGGCGTCAGCTCCGCCAGCTGCCCCGCTGCTGCGCGCCCCTCGCTGCCACACACAGCTCCCGTGCAGGTCCCCGCTGCCCCCAGCCTTTCAAGAGGCTGGAAGTGAATTCTGCCTGCAGCTTCTCTCTTTTCCCAATGCCCCTTGGTGGCAAACAGGGCAAGTACTCATAGGGAAAAGCAAAAGGAGACCACGTATCCATCAAGCTCCTTTCAGCTAATGCAACCAAAACAAAGTCAGGGACATCAAATTCGTTATTAGGCCAGACTTTCACTGCACGGTTTAGAAAAGCTGGATCAACACTTGCTGCTATCTGCCAAGCAACAGCTTGCAAGTGCAAGCTAGGAGACATTCAGTGCTGCAGGGCCCAACAGAAGAGGCTCAAACTCACTCCAAAAGGCTAAGAACAACTACAAACGGGGCTGATTACCAACAGTCAGCCAACAGAAGCTAATTTATCCGAGTGTCAAGACCCACAGCTGAAAGCTTTTTCAATTCCACTTCTGTTGGGATATGATGACTGCGAAGATTTTTACACAGAAGTGACATAGAGCTCATACTTCTATCAAAGTCGGAGCAATTGCGGAAAAAAAGGCAAACTAACCAACTTCATTTTAACTTGGCCAGTTTGAACTGACATGCAGTTAAGTCTTTAGTTTCGAGAGCCAGAAGCCTATAAAGAAGCCGTCTTTTCAACTGGCTGTGAGAACATTTTGAAAGTGGATAATTAGCTTCTGATCTCATGCATATTTCATTTCTTGCGGAGGTTAAATCCAAACCACTTGCCTGCTCAAAGGATGTCCTACAAGATCAAGGGCTTGATGAATGAGTTACTTCATCAAGTTCCCCAGCCAGAGTCACGTCAGATGCTGAGCAAAGAAGGGGTACCTGAAGTCTAGATTTTTCCCTTTTATCTTCACCCACTGCAAGGGCAAAAATCAAAGGATGCCACTTCTAGGAGATTTTGCAGATATCTTACGAAAACAGTGTTTCCAAACCTTTTCCAAAGCTGAGTGGCATGAAGTTAAGCAAATTGTTGGCATGTTAATGCTTTTAAATAAGTGAATCTGTGGGTTCCTAAGGCAGCTTCACCTTGGAGATTCTACATTCTCATTTTGGCAGTTTGTTTAGCTAATCATAACATACATTTTTTGACAGTCACAGTTTAAACCCTGCTTTATGCTCTATGTTGTATCATGACAGAAGTCTAGGATTCAAAAATACTTTGTGTACTCACGAGGCATGTGATTACTTAAGCAGCTCTGCACAGTCATACAAACTAAATGATGACAATGCCTGCTAAATCCAGCCTGCTAAAGAAAAATACGCCTAGCCTTATAAAGTTCACCACTGAAAAATACGCCACGGCAGAAGCAAAGAGATGATGCAGTCACACACGCAGCACCTCACCTTTGTCTAGATTGAAGCTCTCTATCAGGCTGTATTCTTTCTCCTGCCCAGCAGGGTCATCCCACTGGTCTCCGAAGCCAATAATCTCCAACATGTGCCAGTGCATCCAGTAGGTCCGACCTGTTGACTGCCACAAAACCTGTGGGTGAAAGAGATCTTGGTGATGAGACTCGCCCACTCATTCAATCCCCGTGCTACGTTTGTTCTCCCGTTTCCCAAATGCATGGAAATAGCAAGCACCGTTGAAACAGAACACCACCTAATTCATATTAGGCTTTACCACACGAATTTTTAAGCCTATCATCTTTCTTAACTTGTTCCCCTGATTACACCTGGTTCTTTATTTAAAAAAAAAATAAAAAGCTATCAGCTCTGACTACAACCACTTGTATACAAACCTCATCTAGCACAGCAGCAGTACGCTAGGACAGAAGGGCATCTGGTTAAGCGTTCCCATCCAAAAGTACCCAGCAGCTGAACCCAACCTTTTTCCTGGTAAAGGAATAAGTTCACCACCATTACCTAGAGGCAGGTGAGCCACACTTAAAGGGTCTTGTGGCACAAACCACTTGGTGCACATGAACGCAAAGAAAACTGTTTTTCCTGCTCTGACTTTATCTTCTATCAGTTATCCTTTTATCACCCTCGTCACTCACCAGCCTTCTCAGAAAGGTTTTGGGGTCATGATGAGCAGGTCTCAAAGAGGACAGTTGTTTCCTGTGCTTTGTTCAACTGCCTCTCAAAATCCCTCCTGGCTTCCTGTTTTACGTTCATCTTAGTGAGCAGAAGGAGGACCCAGAGACAGCAAGTACAACATATCAATAACTTAAATCGATGATAGAAAAACATAGAGGCTGCCCGACTCACTGAGCTCTTTCAGACTTACACCTTTGCTACCAGGACCCCACTGTGCTGGAAAGTCAGAGTTAAGATGCTGAGAAACTTCAAGAAAGCACCAGATGGAAAGAAATTGAGTTAAACCAATTGAGAGAAGATACAAGACACAACGCTTGACACACTGGCCCCAATTGATAACACATACAAGTTTGCATTTTGCACAGAAAAGACTGACAGCAAACAACCAGGAGAGTGTTTTGTTTGAATTTTATGTAAACACAAGAGCAAGTAAAGCAAACTGACAGTGAGCAGAGGGGCACAAATTTGGAAGTTGCCACAACTGAGAGAGAAGAAAAAATTCACTTTGGAGGACAGATGAAAGACATGCCAAATAATCTGCCAGAAGATGCAGCTGGGAAGCAGGAAGGATTTAAGTTGTTCAGTGATGTTTTCAAGTCATCAATGAACACTGAAGCCAGTGCCTATGATTTGAAGGAAAAATGGTGAGAAAAAAAAAATCACTGGGACAGCTCCACTATTTTGACTTCAGCAGTACATAAAACTTTAAAGTGTATTTTAGTGGGAAGAACAACAAAAGGTGTTCAAGATAAACAACAAATTTGAAGTAACAGATAAACCTGCTTCAAGCTTCATTTCTTACGAGAATGGATTATGGAGGGGAAAGAATGGGACTGGAAGGCAGTGCAAAGAATACTGTCAAGCCATATTTGCCCAGCACACGCTGTCCTAACAGTTACACTCCCCCCATACAAGCACGTGCTTGTCATAACCTGCAACACACCCAGTGAGACCAATGAGAGTAAGTTACAGTTACCGAAAGGTGACTGGAAAAGTTAATTCTAATCAGCTCTCAGTGATTAAACAGATGAATATCGGTAGGAGCAAGCAGTCTGCAGCTGGCTGAGGGGTAAAAAAATATTGTACTATTTCCCTCTGCACAAGAAAGCAAAGAGAGGTGATACAAGGAAATAAGCCAGTGCACAGGGAGGTTTGTTGGCTAATTTTTATTTAGCTGTAAATGACAACAATCGCTTTACACAAAATAAAACAGGCCATGGACTTGCGTCCAAGAAGGCCAGAGAATCTTGTATTTAATAAAAGGAGATGGCCTTCACATATGCAGAAGGTAACCTCAAATTCTCTACCTTCTCTCTGGAAAGGTCAGTAATAAACTTTAGTTACTGCAAGAGAGACTTGGAAAGAGCATTAGGAAGTTGTTTGTTTCTACAGATACCAGAATGAGGCTTTTAAATTGATTTATGAGCATCAGCAACACACAACTTTGTGCCCAGCGTGGCAATCAATTGCATCTCTAGCTGCAGCGTTTGGGAAGCTTGTGAGAAACTGAGCTGTGTTTTTGCAGTGGAGAACTAATTTTCTGTACTCAAAGGTAGCTGTGTAGTCATAACAAGGAGAAATGCTAAGTAGATAAGTGGACAGTAGAAGGCCTCACTGTTCCAAAATAAGGTGGAAGCTGGAGAAAAACAGGATGAGCAGTGTGGGACCAGTAAAACAAAGATCACAGGTTCTCAAAACAGAAGAAAGGGGAAAAAAAAGGAAAAGGGAGAAATTAAGGGGTTGAAAAAAAAGAAAAAATGTACATATGTGATATAGAGGAACATCGAGTAGCTTGTGAACCCATAGTACTCAGGCAATGAGGAAACAGGGGAGGTGATCAGGGGTCGGTTAATAGGGAATAAAAGGTGATGGTTCATTTACTATAATGCACTCCTAACTGGCAGGACTCCTGCCATTGCAATCACGAATAAAACAGCTTCACAGAAGATCCTGTCTGAAGAAAATTATTGGCGATTTCTCTCACAAGCTCAAAGACGTGGCCAAAGTGCAAGAACAGCTGACATCCTGCAGAAATAACCACACTGGCGTGGCGCACAGAGCCCCTCAGCTCCTCACCCCATAGTCACAACAAAATCCCAGCCCTCGCTGAACATGCCCAGCCTTCGGGACTGAGAAGTCACAAGAAAAAGGCCTAAGCTGGAGCAAACACCTTCCTGCGCCCACAAAAAGGCTGGAGCAGCATTCAAATGCCACCCCAAGCATTTGAGAGGGCCAAGCCCTCTCCTCCTCATCATACATTGAGGCCTTTTCCCTGACCTCTGGCAGACTGCAAACACATAGCGCTAAGGGCTCTTGTTGCCACAAGTTCTTACCTAAGGTCTCCTCATCCAAAGGGCATTTCTAAGGGGAAACTGACCCCGACACATGCGCACAGATCAAAAGAAAGAGCTAAGCAGGGTGCGCCCAACCCCTTGAGACCAACAGTGTCACATCCCAAGTAAGACTGCTCACACACCAGCACCTCTTGCTGTGTTACTTGCACCAGCTAGCCTGTTCCCAAACTGCCCCCAAACTCAAACCAGGGAGAGGGACAGCTGAGAAACCTTACAGGACAGACCACACCACACAAGACTAGTTTATCTTAGGAATGCAGCTCTGAGAAATGACTTCTTTGCTAGGACAGCTGTAGCCAAAGCCCCAAATTATGATATAACACGAACACGTCATTAGGAAGCCACCCGTCACCCGTTAGCCCCCTCTGCCACCCCAGCCTGACTGCTTCCACCAGCAACCTACCTGTGCTGTGTGCATCCTGTCGGTGCTGTGCAGAAACTCGCCTTCATCCCCAGCTCGAACCTCACCGCAGTCCTCCAGCAGGCGCACCCGCATGCCGGGCACCAGGTTCGCCTGCACGTACTCCACGTAGCTGCTGCGGTCAGCAAAGTCTGACAGGGTCAGGAAGGCAGCACCCTGCTTTTTCTGGGCACCGCGGTTCGGAGACAGCCCAGGCACTGGGGCAGCAAAGCAGGCCGGGGTTTTGGGCTGGAAGATGGAGCGGGCGCTGGGAGGCTTTGTCTCCTGCCGGGCCGGCGGCTCTGGCTCGTGGCTGTGCTCCCAGCCCATGGCACGCAGCAGCTCCACGATGAGGCCGGCCATCGCCATGCTGAACTCAAACTCCTGCTTCACGCGGCTGCTCTCCGGCTGCTCCCCTCCCTGCTCCTCGCCGCTGCCGAGCTCCTCCAGGAGGGAGGTGACGCGCAGGTAGCGCTTCACCAGGGCGAACAGCTGCTTCCCGGGGATCTGCAACGGGCAGGGCCCTCAGGGGCTGCCTGGCTCGGCGCCTCCACCCCCAAACCGGGCTCACCCCCTACCTGGGGAAGGTGGATGCCCTCAAAGGACATGCAGTGCTCTTCCGAGGACATCATCTCAGCGAACAGCTCCAGCAAGGTGTAGCGGCTGTCGAAGTCCATGTGCTGCTCGACGCCGTCCTGCTGGCTCAGGGACAGCAGAATGTAAGACCGGCTTCCTGCAACAACAGAAACCCTTCAGGCACTCCTCACACCGCCCTCCCTGCACCAGATTTTGGCCGGCGAGCAATAGCTTTGTTCCCCAGCATAACCTAGAACCCTGCTCTCTCCTTTGACCTGGACTGGCAATGATTTGCTCCGCTGAATAACCTTGCACTCCTGCACCCCGAGAGCGGTGGGATTCCCCCAAAACGGCGATTCCAAACAACAGACTCCAGAACAGGGTTCCAAATAAGAAAAAGTCAACTTTTACCATGAGCCGGTTCCCCATCAACCCCATGCAAGCATGAACTCAGGCACTAGCGTAGTCCCAACGCTGGGAAAAAAAAGCAAGAAAACCTTGAAGAAAATAGTGAGGCCCGTAGCTTGTGTAGTCTTTCTACAGCTTGTGTAGTCTTTTAGCTGCAAGAAAGAGACAGGTAGCCTTGAGCTAGCAGAAGCAAGGAAGGTAAAGGATAAAAGGCAAAAAACAAGAAGGATGCTCTGCCAAGCCCCTTGGCACAAGTCCTCCTAACAGTTAATCCGCATCGCAGCCGGGGAACCTGTCAGGAAAAACAGAGCTCCCAGCTCTCAGAGCATCCTAAACGCAACCAAGCAGCAGCTTGGGAAGCTGCAGGCTGACCTCCCCGTCCATCCAGCGAGCCCCATGGCACCCTGCTTCCCTCCCAGCCCCCCGACCTGCGTCGTGCGAAGCCAGGGCCCTCAGCATCTTGCCGGCGCTGCGGCAGATCCGCTTGTCCTTGTGGCACAGCATCCTCGCCAGCAGCTCGAGGGCTCCCGTCTCCCTGAAGGCGCCCGCCAGCGAGCCGATGCCGGCGTAGGCGCTCAGCACATGGACGGTGTCCAGCACGGAGGCAGCCCCGGCGCCGCCCAGCTGCCGGCCGGCTCGCCGCACCAGGCTCCCGACGTCGGCCTCCATCTCCCGCAGCGAAGCTTCGTCCGGGCCGGCCGCCCTCTCCTCCTCCTCCTCCTCCTCCTCGGCCCGCGGCCCCGCCGGCTTCCCCTCGCCCAGCAGCGCCGGGCAGCTGGCGCACGCCTCCTCCGCGGACATCCACAGCGACACGCTCCCGGCGTCGGGCCCCGCCGAGGACTCCGAGCGCACCAGGCTCCAGCGCACCAGGTACTGCGGCTGCCCGTCCTGGCCTCGCCGCTGCCGCAGCAGCTCCCGCGGCCAGGCCTGCAGCTCGGGGCCCAGCGGCACCACCAGGCCGCCACCGCGCATCTCGTTCACCATGGCGGGGGACAAGGCTGCGGAGACACAGGGGAAGGAGGAGCAGAGCGTCACCCCGGAGCTACCTGCAAGGGAAGGAGCGGGCAGGCACCTCAGCTCCTCACCAGGCTTGCTGTGATCCCTTGTTGTGATCCTGCACCCAGGATACAGCTGGGCAGGGAACCCAGAATCCCACATCCCTACTCTAAGAAAATTGCCTGTTTCCTAGACTGGCATTACTGGGGCACACAGAAAGAGGCTCTCCTCACAAAACCCCAGAGGAAAAAGAGGCCCGTTCAGCTAGAACTAGAGCACAGCTGGGATCTTTTTTGTAATAAAAGGACCAAGTTATTCTCCTCTGCTTTGTGACAGTGCTTAGATGCTGCACCATGAGCCAAAAAATGTTTTCTCTAGCTGTGTTTGTACAGTGTACTGGAACCTATCATAGAAGCATTAAGGTTGGAAAAGCCCTAAAAGATCATCTGGCCCAGCCACCCCCCTACCACCAGTGTCACCCACAAAACTATGTCCCCAAGCACCACATCCAGCCTTTCCCTGAACACCCCCGGGGACGGTGACCCCACCACCCCCCTGGGCAACCCGTCCCAGTGCCTGACTGCTCTTTGACAGCCCACAGCTGAGCTCTCAGAGTGCTGAGACACATAAATTTCTCCCGTAAATTTCAGAGCTGGGGCAAATGTGCACGCCAGCTGCAATGCCAGCACCTGGCAAGCTGCTTTGGGAGCACAGCCTGGCAAAACCTCTGTGCAGCCATCCCATCCCATCCTGTCCCGTTACCATATCCCACCCTGTCCCATTCCCATATCCCATCCCGTCCTATTCCCATATCCCATCCCATCCCCATATCCCATCCCATTCCCATCCCATCCTATTCCCATATATTATCCCATCCTGTCCCACTCCCATATCCCATCCCATTCCCCTATCCCACCCCACACCACCGCATCCCTAAGCCAGAACACCTCCCCACACCCTACCCACGCCGTGCACCCCAGCCCGGCTCCCCTCACCCCATCCCACCTCGGAAAACCCAGGATTTCTCCCAAACCACCCCAAAACCCCCCAGCAACGCCCGCTCAACCGCCGGGCCCCCGCTCACCTCCGCCCGCCCCCAGCACGGGGGACGAGGTGCCCCCAGCCCCGTTTGACCCCGTTTGGGGCCAAACACCACCCTCCCGGGGCTCGGCTCTACAGCTGGGCGAGGGGCAGGGCTCCGGGGCCACCAAAAGCCGCCCGCCCCTTTCCGCGTCCCGCAGCGGGGCCGGGCCGGGGGAAGGCGCCTGCGCTGCGCCGCCGAGGCGGGGCGGTGGCGCGGGGAGCCAGCGGCCCCCGGTGGCCAACGGGGCTCGGTGGGGTCGGCCCGGGGGCTGCCCCCTGCAGCACTCGGTGGCCCTACACCGGGCCTGGAGTTCCCCAGGTCCTCCTTGAAATAGGAGTGATAGTGTTCAGGCGCTTCCAGTCACCACAAATGACTAAGTTGGTGCCCGTGGACTTCCGTAACTTTCAGTTAAAAACATTCAGTTTTTCATTATTTCCAGTTTTATTCAGTATTCCCTGACCCTATCCTCTTCCACCAAAAGCACATCCTCTTTGTTCCACCTTTCCTCCTGGTCTCTGGGACCCAGGATTCCCAAAGGCCTGGATGCAGTAGGAACAGGGTTTCCATCTAGCTCCCCTGTTAACATGTCTTAATTACAAATAGCCATTAAAATTAAAGGCTAAAATGGATGAGTTTGCTTTCTTACTTGATCCTGGATGTTATATATGGAGTGGTAATTCGTGTCGAGAAAATGGTTGATATTAATAAAGAAGGCAGAGATTTGGGAATGTGGCCATGGGGGTCGGAAAGCCCCGTGGTTGAAATAACATTAGACTCTTAATGATGAGGCCATCAGGAATATAAAAGAGTTTAGAGGGAACAAAGAAGGGTGATTCAGGAGACTCCATGCAGTCTCCGGTTTCTTGTTCTCCACTTAAGGCATGGAAGTTTCTGGGTGTTTGCTGTTGTTATATGCAAAGTTGTTTGACCAATGAAAAGTTGTTTTGAAAAGAACTGCTGTAGAAAGAAAGGTATAAGAGGGGAGCCTGCCCTCAAGATAAAAAAAAAAAGGCAACACGATGTGATGAAGTTATGTCGTCAATGGGGAGGCAGAAAGAAGGAATGAGGAGGAGCAAGCAAGCAGAATGGAGACCAGGTCGGGAACAGGCATATTGATTGCCTCATGAAGATAGGTTCGGCCAAACTCAGCAAACTGCTCAGAGAAGCTCGTACAGAAAGTCTCTGGAAATGGTGCACTGGAGCTGGAGAGAAGCTCGAGCTGAGAGAAGCGGAGCCGCGCACACAACTGCCCCTGGCTGGTCAGCAGTTGCTCATTATGGGGAATCATACGTCCTTAGGAACAAAGGCTGTCCTGGTAGCCTTACAGCTCATTCTCCTTATTAACAATCGGACAGTTTATGAGCCTGAAATATGGGACCAAACTGAGGTCAAGGTGTGGGACTCTGCAACTAAAAACGACAAGGTTGCAGTGGGATTGCTCAGCACCTGGTGAGCAGTCTCTGAGGCCTTAAAGAGCCCTGTGGGGCCACAGTCAGAAACGTGTGGCTTGCCAGACAGTGAAGGAGCTGCGGGCTCCTTTACTGATCCGACTGCTACACCATGGACCCCTCTGCTGCTACAGCCATCGAAGGCTTTTGCTGTTCTGCCCCCTGGTGACCTGGACGTGCCTTTTGACCCAGGCCTATTGGCCTTGAAAAGGAGATGGATATGCTTTTCTTCGATCCAGGAAGAACAGGATACATAAGGCCTGAAGACCGAGTTGCTTGACAACTTAAAGCAAGACATGTTGTTCAAAAGGAATGGAAAATGGAGACTGTTAAGTCATGGAACTTAAAGGATTGTTTGTTACCTTTCCTGATGGTACGTATGTATAGGCATACTCGGGTTTAGTATGTAAAGCAATGTTCTGTATATTTAGAAGTTTGATGTTCGTGTGTGCGTGTTGGTGGAGCGTAGACTCCCCGCACACCCAGCGCTGTTTACTTGCCTTTTATACCTTTTAGAAATATTTGTTTTATAAATATTACAAAATTCAGATTGAGTTGAGACCTCATTTGTAACACTGGAGCAACTACATATATCTGGCCAACCACTTCTACCCTTAGTACTAATGAAACTGATGAGGCAATTTCCATGTTTTACCACAACCACCAGCAATTAATGCCAGCCATGCAGTGGGCTGGATAACTCAGCACAGTGCTGCACCAGCCCACGTGGACCAGCCCCTGAAGCTGTGGCACCAATGGAGAACTGCAAATATTTGCCTTTCCCTGCCTGCCTCTTGGCTTCTCCTTTATTATGTGTAACCTCTGTTGAGCCTCTCTTTCCAGAAGCATGCGGGTGTTCCCGAAATCTTTCTGTATTCCCCATTAACTCCCAAGGCATTGCTAAAATTCAGGGGATCAAACTGGTGTTTAGTTAGATCGTGCTGTACCTTTACAAGTCCCTTCATCTCCTGTAGAAACACGGAATATTGGCCCTAATGAAGGGGAAACAGAGTCCCTAACCACCACGAAACGACAGGAAAGCTGATAGCAGGGACATGACTGTCGGTATTTGCCTCCAGTCTCGGCAGCCGTCGTTTCATGCGTGTACGGCACCTGCAGCAGGGCCGTGTTTAATGGCACAAGCGTGAGGTGCTGCTAAGGCTCTGCTGTGGGAAACACAGCCTGGCACCCAGCTGGCGACGTCCCATGGCCAAACCCGTCACCGGCGATAAGCGGCCGTGGCCAGACAGGGCGCAGGCATCTGGTTTGTGAGGCCAACACCTTTCTATGCACTGTTCACGTCTTTGCTCTGGCGGCCTTGATACCACGCTTAGGCTTTCATCCTTCAAATGGAGGTTATGTCTGTGCTATCTCGCTTCACCTTAGGAACTTTACACACCGTGCGCAGCCCCGTGGCCAAGCAGCCGGGGTTGCTTGTGCTGACGTGGGTTTTGTGGTGCCAAGCCATGCGGCATGCCTGTGTAGGAGTGCTCACCAGGGGGCTGGCTGTGGTGTGACCTGTACCTCTCCCCTCGATAGCAAAAGAGCCATTTCAGGTGTGTTTTGCTCCTAACCACCTCGTGTACTATCTTCTGTCCTGCTCTGCAGGGATCTGTTTACTCTCCAAATCACACCGTGAGCAGTAGTACGGTCACAGGGCAGTCCCTCCACCACAGTGCTAAACTTTCCTTATATTATTCTAAAAGATTATACCTGCTATATAGGGGCTGGCAGTTGTATTATCAGCTGGGATGCTGTTGACCCAACAGCACTGATGATTGCAACAAGCCCTCCTCTCTTTGCTTTCTGTCCCACCTTTATCCACTTAATGATCCCTCATGCACCCTGAGCTATCTCCTAGAGGCCTACTGGCACCTGTCTGGGCCAGTTTGGGCTTTGGGTATCGCTGTATCTCCTCACAGATGTTTGCAGCACGGAATTTAACAGTCTTGGTGCTGGGCCTTGTAGTGAGAAGAGTTAAGCTCCATCCCTAAAGCCGTCATGTGTCCAGAAGTCATGGATCTGGAAGAGGGGCAGGGAAACCACCTCATTTTTGGTCGAGAACTGGACCAGAAACCTGCCACTGTCAGGAGACGTTGTTCTGCTTGCAGCCTCTCAACTACTGCATTTAGAAGCACCGTTTCTTCTTTCTTCTAGCCCCAAGGCCTGGGGATGGACCTGCACACCCCAACCACCACATCTGGGTGCTCCAGGACTGCGAGACCAGCAACAAGGCCTCAGCCAGCACCACGCATCTGTGGCATCCCGTATCAGGTGTGCTGTCCCCCAAAGCCCCCCCCACCGGCTCTGGGACCCCTAGGGTGGAAGCTGGGCAGGTCTCACCTCACAAGAGATGAAAGAAAGAGACATTAGGAGGATTCCTCTCTCTGCCACATCACACCCAGACATCCCCCACCACCCAGGGTACACATATTGGTGCAGGAAGCTGCCTCTGGTCCCCACTCATTGACACTGGGTTTCCCCTAAGATGCCCGCCCCCTCCTGCAAAGCATGGCCAAGACCCCAGATCTGTGCACAAAATGATAACATTTATTGAAAGAGTAATTTCTTTTTTTTTTTTTTTTTTTAATACAAAAGAAAGCTCTGTACATAGTACTGTGATTACTTCCACATCCTTCCAGAAACACAACCCTGGAAACTGGAGGGGAAAAAAAAAATAATCCCACACACACTTATGCACACACACGCGCGCACACATGCACACACACACACACGCGCACACACACACACAACCCTCAAACCAGTAAAATGAACTAAAAATGTCACCACACAATAAATGCCATTTCGTCCCTGATACACAAGTGTTCTTACAAGTCTGCACTTAAATTAAAATACACCATTAGCGTTTAACCAGCAGTTGCCTTTGGGGAACGAGGGAGGGGATGCAGCAAGACGCCCCGCAACGGCACTCCTGCCACCCCGGCCCCGCAGCCCTGCTCCACAGTGCCAGCACCAAGCAAAGCGGAGCAAAGCACGGCCCCGGTGATGTGCTTGGGACAAGGGTAACGCGAGCCCCAAGCCCACCTTTCTCTCCCTGGGTGAACTCCTAGCTACCCAGCCTTCTTTTTTTGGAGGCAGCACCGAGCAGCTTTCGTACAGCTTCTGGTGCGGCACTCCTGGCCGCTCTGGGAGCTCTCAGCACAGGGGGACATGGAAGGAACCCGTCCACACCTGTGCACTGAGGAGCAGCACAAGATAAGGCTGTGGAGAGGGAAAGTAGAGCCCAGGGCATCAGCTAGGAGTTCAAGAGGTGCCACAAGCAGGGAGAGCATCCACTGCTGGTCACTCGCCCCCTGGAGAGCACTGGGGATGTCCCTTTGCTGCTCCGCACCGACAGCGGTGACGGAACAGCCAGCGGCCCAGGACCAGAGGTGGAAGTGGCCACCAGAAAAACCCAGCCCACCTCTGGCCCCCAGGCACACCGCAAGCCCCTGCGCCCCCTCCTAGAGGCCAGCCGCTGCTTCACTTGCCTCCTCCTGCCCCTTAAACCCGAAGTTATGGGTACGGAGTCCTCAGTGCAGGGAAGTAGGAAACAACCGTCTGGCTCGGGTCAGCTCAGTCCCTGGCACGTGCTGGCGGGCAGAGAGCGCAGCTTAAACGCTAATGCTGAGGGAACATGTCCAAGGTTACAATACAAACTCAAAAAGCAAGGCCCCCTTCCTGCCTCCGTGCCCACCCACCCCTCTCCCATCCCCCTGGTACAAACCCCATGAAAACTGTACAGGAGCCAAACTTTTATTCCTTAAAGAATTACATAAATACTGAGTTTAACACTTAGAAAAATAAAGTCATTTTCTTTTTTTTTTTTTTCTTTTTTTTTTTCTTTTTTCTTTTTTTTTCCCCAAGGCTTCGTCTTTAACTTAAAAAAAAAATTACAGTAGCTGCTCCTTCCCCTAAGGGTTCAGCAGCAGCTTCTTACTTGCTCGCTCTCCCTCCAGGGACAGGGCTAGGTAGCAGAGCCATTCACAGCAACTCCCATGCAGGACCAAGCATGCTCCAGCCCTTTTTTTTTTTTATTTTTTTTTAATTTTTTCCCCCTGGCCCTGCTGAGGCTCCTCCACAGCCCAGGACAGCCCGCAGGGCACCCTGGTGCTCCGGGAAGAGCCTGCCACCTGCCCAGCAGCTCGGTGCCCCGCGGGCTCTTCCCTTTGCCCCTCGAGTTGCTTCTCCGCCTCGCATCAGACACAGAAATTTAGAAAGCAGCGGCTGGAGCTGCAGAGGGACGCGGGAATGATCCAGCCACGTCCCCCTCTCGGGCGTACGGAGTCCGCAAGCAGTGCAAGGGCTGAGATGGGAGCGCGGGGCCGGGCTGGCCGCGGAGCAGCGTCGAGCTCCCGGGCACCCGCCGAGCATTTTGGCTGCCGGGGGCAGGCTGCAGAGCCGCCGGGCAGCCCGACGAGGAGGCACTGAGGGCAGAGGGCTTTGCTGTAGTGCATACGAGGAGGATGGGGCCACGTGCCCGGCCCAACCAGAGATGCACGTCCAAGCTGGCCACTCGCTCCCCTGCGGAGCTGCCGCGGCCAGGACCCGTCCCCCCCACAAAGGCACATTGCTGAGGCCAGCGCGGCTCCGCTCCGGCTCCCGGGGGACAGCTCCGGGCCCCATGCAGAGCAAAAAAAAAAAAAAAAAAAAAATACCCTCCCCAGCCAAGGCAACCCCGGAGCGCCCAGAAGGATCCAGGGCCTCCGGCTGGGCACGGCCCCCAGTATTTATTTACAGCACGGAGCGCAGCCTCCCCTCGAGAGAGACAAAGTTTCTTTGGCTGGCGAGAGACAAGCACAGCTATCGCAGCATCCCGACGCCCCCCCAAGCCCTGCGTGGCCCCCGGCACAGCTCCTTCCCCAGGTGGGTCCTGCAGCCCCAGGCGCATGCCTGTGTGTGTGTGTGGGTGGGTGTGGGTGGGTGGGTGCGTGTGTGTGTGCATGTGTGGATGAAGGAAACGTGAGAAAAAGGCAACAATAAATAACTGGTGCAGTCTGTACGAGAACGAATGGCTGCCAGCCCCCAGCAGCGGCACGACAAGCCAGGGACGGCGCAAGGCCAGCAGCAGGGGCCTCTCAGTCACTCTTGGCGCTGTGCGAGGTGTCCAAGTTGACCACCTGCAGCTCCGTCAGGCTGCTGCCGCTGCTGCTCTGCTGCCCGATGACAGCCATCTAGAGAGAAAAGGGAGGAGCAAGCACTGGGGGACAGCATGCCCTCAGACCAGGCGTGCCAGCAGCCAGGGTGGCAGTGTCCCTTCTAGGCGCCTGCCCAAGGAGAGCAAAGACCTCCTGTACCCATGAGTAGGGGGCACCGACAGCTTGCCCAGCTCTCCGAGACCCAAGGACCTGCCCTACCCGAGCACCCAGGTCCCCAAAGGACCAGTATCGGGGGCAGCACTGCCCCACGGGGGAATTGAGGACATCACCCCCAGCCGCAACCCCAAGCACCACTCTGCACCTACCTGGTGAAGCTGGACGGCCGAGACCGGGATCTGAACAGTGCCTGAAGGGGCTGTCAGGAACACCTGGGGGACACCACCTGCCACAGAGAGAGGGAAGGACACAAATTACATCATTTTCCAAAAGCTGGGCGTTCAGCACAAACCCCCAGCCCAAGCCTGCACGCATGGCTTCGCACTGCTTTGTCCCCTCCCCGTGCACCTGGGGGTCCTCTCCAGTCTCCTAGCTCCCCCTGTCGCCTATAAAATCATTAAGGTTGGAAAACATTCCCACCCTCCCCACACCAGCAACCCTTTCCCCTAGGAGTTTAAGGAATCCCATGCATAGAACAGATATGGATCAAAAAAAGAATACACCGAGCAGCATCCTTGCCAGCAGGGCTTCCTACAGGCACCACGACTGCTCAGAAAAGAGCCCTCGGGAACAAACAGCAAAAACACACAGCAAGAGAAGGTAGCACGGACGCGGGGAGCTGCCTTACCCTGATCCTGGACCTGGCTGTGGGACACCTGCATGGCCGAGGGCGCCTGCGAGAAGGCGTTGAGGACCGCGAGGCCGCCGTCCGCCAGGCCGGAGGTGGGGGCGTACATCACGGCGTGCGGGCTGGGGTACATCATGTGGCCGCCCACCGTGGTTGGCACGGACGATGTCATGATGGTCGCCGGGAGGGTCACTGGCCCCGGGAGGAGATAGAGGGGAACGTGAGGCCCTGCTCAGCGTCCCTCCCACGCCCAGGCTCGTGGAAATCCCCGTCCCGTTCCCCCCCAAGTTCTGCAGGAGGAACCCCAGGGAACTGGGGAGCTCACTGGGAGGGTGAAAGGGTGGAAGCCTGGTGGCCAAATATCCCAGGACTGAGTCCGACCTGGGCTATGGGTGTTGTGGGGAAGCTGAGCAAGCTGTTGAACTGGGTTCATCCTGCATCCAGGCACCCAAAATCAGTTTATTTTTGGACAACGGAGGTGTCCTCTGCACATAAAGTAGTAACAACTACAAACAAGCCAGTGCCCTGTGCAAGGGGCTCAGCAAGAAATCCCCTGAGAACTGGGAAGAGGCTGGGAACTTGTTCCCAGCTCCGTGCTGCAGGAAAGAGCAGGTAACGTATGTGGAGCAGCTCTGAAATCCCCCTTGACGTGCTCTGTGCACCTGCCAGAGGTAGCACGGCACTGGGGCTGGTCACAGGGGGAAAATCCACCTGCAAAACTGTCAGAAAGGGTGGGGCCGAGTTGGACTGAGTGATGCCAGGCTTCCTGCAGCTGTGTTGGTGTGGGCTGGTACCAGCGGTGGTTAAGGAGCGCGTGGTTAGCCTAAGGTCCCCATTACCTGTTCCGCTGGAAGAGGTCTGGGTAAGGTCAGTGCTGCTGTCACTGGAGGGAGACGTTTGCTGCGGTGCCTGGTGCACCTGGATTGCTTGGACAGGGACCTGCTGAGCCATGGTACCACCTGGGGAGAGAAGGGAGCCCTTCAGCCCGAGCATTTATCCCCCTCTGGCCGCACGGAGCTCCTCAGCGTGGCTCAGCACCGCCCTGGGGAAGGCTCTTCCCTGGCACACAGGGGCCAAGGAGGCACTAGCTGGCCTGCAGGGCTCTGGAGAGAAAAGGAAATGCCAGAGCAGCTTCTGTCCAGCATCCAGGCCCAGTTCAGGGATGCCTGAGGCCCTCGTTTCCATTCCTGGCTCCACCAGGACCCAGCGCAGAAGATGCTGGGAGGAGAGGGCCCCAGCACTGCCCACACACAACCAGCCCTGCGAGGATGGGCTCGCAGCACCGAGCAGAGCACGGAGAGCCCAAAACGCTCAGGCTTTCACCTTCTGGAGCACTCAGGGCACAGCCACCTCACCCAGCTCCGCGGACACCACGGTGCCCTACACGAGGACAGCCACAGCCACCAGGACCACAAGCAGCACGTCCCAAAGCCTCAGGGGCTCAGCGCACTCGCTGCACGGCTCCACCAACACAGAAAGCTCCCCTCAGGCTCAGCTCCGATCTCCAGAGGTAAGAGCAAGGGATGCCAGAGCAGGAACCACAGCCAGGCCAGTGGGGCATCTCCCCACACACCACACCAGACACAGCCCCGTCGTCCTCCCGGCTCCTCCACACCACGAGGCAAATCCAGGCTCCTCACACAGGAGCCACAACAAGTCCAGGAGAGCACACAGACCACCAGACTTAGTGATTTGGACACAAGCAGGCAGGACACAAGCAATACTCTCTCACGTGCTGCTCTGAACCCCCTGCCCGGGGCATGCCCAGCCCTAGCGCAGCACCCAGGGATTCCTGCCGAGGACGCTGCCTACCAGACAGCACCGCAACACCTCCACCTCCTCCACACTGCCTCCTTCACCACCTCTGCGCTAAGCTTCAGTCACCAACTGCAAACCCAGGCACAAAAGCACGGGCAGCTGCTCAGAGACAGACACCAGCACTCAGAACCTGAGTTTTGGAAAAAAAACTCTGTCCCTGGAGCCACAGCCGGGATCGCCCTGCACCTCAGGGGTCAGCACCGGGACCCCCGCAGGAGCCTGCATCCCCCCCAACCTGAAGCAAGCGGAGGAGAAGCGAGTGCTGACCTGTCAGCGACACGATCTGCCCTCCAGCTCTGGCAGGGAAGCGGAAGACTGTCTGCTGTGCCTGCTGCAGCTGTCCAGCCGTACCCGGGCCCTGCTGGCTGGGGAGAGCCAGGGAGTGCGGCTGTAACTGAGTGAGAGGAATGGTAGGGGTCCCCGGAGAAAGGGAAGCACCTGCCAAAAGGAGGGAGAAAGAAAAGCTTCCGTCACCACCAGCTCTTTTCGCTCCCTCCGGGCTCCTTGGTGCTGCCCCGGGGGCCCCCGCTCGGCTCCCTGCCACCCTTCCCAGCAGCAGGGCCAGCTGGCAGCACCCTACATCTCGAGCAAAGCACCCCGATCGGGGTCACCCTACAGCAGCAGCAACCGCCGCCTCCACCTGCCTCTAGGTCTCCTACGAGGGCAGCAAGACGCTCCGAGCACGGAGACAGACGGACAGAAGGACAGACAGACAGGGTGCTCAGCCCCCGAACGCCACTGACCTGACATGAGGGTGAAGCCGGTGGGTATCTGCATGAGGCCCCCCGACGTCACGGCGCTGGCTCCAGTCGTCTTCAGCACGGTCCCGTTGGCGCTGGTGACGGCGCTGGGGCTGATGCTGGCCGACACGGGCGCCAGGTAATTCGTGATGGGGAAGGAGGGGCCGCTGCTGGCCTGCATGGAGGTGGAGGTGGTGGGGGCCGTCTGGATGGTGGACGTCGTCCCCGGCAGGTTGGTGACAGTGAAAGCCGGCTTCAGCGCGTCCTGTGGACGGAGAGACAGGGATGGGTCAGCGCCGCGGTCTCCGCAGCCACAACGCAGGATCCTGGGTGTCCCGGTCACCTCCCCAGGGTGGTCACACCTCGCCCGGCGTGCCCCCTGCATGCAGACCCCCCGTGGGGACAGCCGGGGGCACGGCTGGGAAGGGTTAAGGCAGGCACGCTCCCAGCCCTCCCGCGGCACGGCACGGCGCAGCGCGGCACGGCACGGTGGGCCCAGCTCTCCCACGTGCTGCGCCTTGTTCCCCAAGCTTGTCAGGCTGCCAGCAGCCAGGAATTCACAGCTCGGCGAACAGCTAAAAAAGGGAAGGCAGCCCATTTTAGACAAGGGGGGAGCCAATCCCGGGCACTCAGCCCTGCCCCAGGGCCCGGGGAGGGAGGAGAGCAAAGCCCCCTCCGCCTTGGCACCGTGCTCCAAATTAGCAGGGGCACGTGATAACGGCGCTGCCACTTTCCATGAGCTCAACCACAAACTCCTGCCGTGCCGCACGGGACGCGGCAGCCACGGGCACCCTCCCCACGTGGCCGAGGGGGCCACGCATGGCCCATTCCCAGCTGGGGTCCCCTCGTCGTCCCCACGCGCAGCCCCGAGGGTGCACGGACCCAGGGTGCAGCCCAGCCCTTAGCATCCTGCTAGGGACTGGGAGAGGCATCCCAAGAGATGCACAGCGGGGTCACTGGGATGGCTTTAAAAGCACAAGGGCAAATTTTGGGATGATGAGGAGCAAAGGAGCCAGGCAGGCACGCTCTGACCACGCACACCCCATCTCTGCCCTGCTGCAGGTCGCTCTGATCTCCGCTGCATCACTCCCGGGCTGCAGGAATAGCTCCCAGCAGAGAGGGAGCTGGGACAGAATTTGGGACTGGGACACCCGCTGCCTTCTCCCTGCCCCTCTAGGATGCTCACAAGCCCCTGGGCACCTCGGCTCACCCCAGCACCCTGCAAAGCCCAGCCTGCGTGCATGGGGACAGCGTTCAGCAGCAGCCAAGCCCCGGGCCACCCTCAGCACGTGTCACCCAAGGGACTGAAGGACTCTGGACGAGCCCAGGGACAGCCCTGCAGGTCCCCACCTTCATGTCCCTTCCTACCACGAGCTCCACGTTGCAGAGCGATGCCTGCATGGCCCAGCATGGCCCAGCCCCACCAGCCAGCATCGTTACGGGGACACCAAAGGCCAGCTGGCTTTGGTGGCACGTGGGAGATGCCGTGCTGGTCACCAGCACCTGCTCCACGCTCCAGCTTTTCCCCCCTGCTCCGAAACAGATCGCCCCATCAGTGCCACCCCGCTGCTCCTACCCCAAAGGGTGCCACAGCTGCTGCCCCAAGAGGAGAGCATCCCCCCGTCCCCGCTGGGCTTGGCACAGCAGGGGGACCTCGCAGAGCTGCTGCTGGCCACAGGGTGAAGGAACACCCCGGGTCTGCTGCTGCAGCCCACTGCCAGCAGCTCTCACCCCGGACACCCAGCAAAAGGCACAAGGCTCCTTCAGGCCCCACAGCAAGTGCTGCGGGTGGCCACGAGGCAGCCCACACGAAGCACCACCTCTTGCGAGCGCTGGGACCGAGCTCGCAGGGCGCCGAGCGGGGCTTGCACCAGAAAGCGGGCAGGAGACCTCTGCAAGAGCAACCACAGGGCGAGCGCGCGCTTCCTCTGGGGCCACCCGGCGCTGCTTCCAGCGGAAATCTCAATGGATGCTGGAGTCCCTGCCTGCGGGACTTTATTTTTTTTTTCTGCCTTTCCCTTCAGGAGAAGCCCCGAGTGCTTCCCCACAGAGGCTGCACGAGGGAGGGAGCGCTGCTGGCCTCTCTCGCCCGCTGGCAGAGCTCACGCGAGGCATTGAGGGCACCCGGGGGAGGCTCAGCAACCTGGGGCAACCCGCACCGGGGTCTCCACATCTGCTTACAGGTATCGATCCCACTCCCTGGTATTTATGGGGCTCAGCAGCGAGGCCCCTCTGCCTGCACCCCTCTGCCTGGTGCGGCAAGCGGGCACGCGGCGGCACCCACCAGCACGCAGGGCACCCTGCTTCTGGGGGCTCTCCGACAGCACGGGGGTCCCAAGCACCCTCTCTGGGGTCTGCCTGCTTCGTGTTTTGGGGCATCCAGACAGCCAGGAGGCTGCTGGCACAGCAAGCCCGCTACCCATCCCACCAGCAGAGCCGCAGGAGCTCACAGCACCCCATAACACCCCACAAAGCCCCCAGCTCCGTGCCCCATCCCTCCGCGCATCCAAGCACCACGGACACGGAGCCAGCTTTCACACCCTAACCCCAAGGAGCTGGGGATGCGGGGGCTGCCCCATCCCGGGGACCTTTTCCCTGTCCCCGGGGCAGGCACCTTCCAGCAGCAGCACCCGCGGAGGCCGGCGCCTGCAGGGCCGCCGGGCAGGGCACAGAAACGGTCGGTCCGGCCAAATGTTTCCATTCCCCACGTCCTCTCCCTGCCCCCTTCCAAAACAGCACCAAAGCAAGAGACAGCTGCAGCTTATAAGGAATGTGAGGGGCCCTGCCAGGGACTCTGGCGAGGGAAACCAGGCCTTATAAGGCCATGGAGGCAGAATCAAATTTTTATCAATGAGTGCAAGCGCATGGAGACGCCCGGGGAGAGATAACAGCGCCGAGAGCCGCCCCGGGGGGCGAGCGGGGCTGGTGGGGAGCCCTGAAACAAGGGCCAGGACCCCTGCCGCCACCCTGCTGGCCCCGAGGAGGAGGAAACCCCAAAGAGGAGGCAGCCCCGAGGGGCCAGGTCCCCGTTTTACCTTGGTCTCCCCGCTGCTGTCCGACTCGGACACCTGGTAGGTGAGGTCGGTCTCCTCGAAGCCCGTGGCGCTCATGCGCTGGTCGGTGGTGGGGTCGGAGCGCGGGGGCGAGTCGGGGGAGTTGAGGCAGGTCTGGATCAGCGCCTTGCCCGTCTCGCTGGTGATCATGGGCTGCAGCTTGCGCGTGGCGAAGGTGTACACATGGCCCGTCTCGCTGGCCACCAGCAGCAGCACCTGCGTGCCCGTCAGCGTGGACAGCTCGTAGGCCTGCAGCAGGGGGGGGACAACGGGGTCAGGCACACACACACACGTGTGTAGGGCCACCTCGCTGCCGGCCTCCCCACCCCAAAAAGAAAACAGCACAGGAGGGACTGTGGCTGCTGCAGCCAGCTCGGGGTCTCCTTATGGGGTTGAGGGCAGCCTCTGGTAGGGCTTGCAGGAGACTTTTAGGGGGTCGAGGCCAGCCTCTGGCTGGTCTTAAAGCAGGCCCTTATGGGGTTGAGGACAGCCTCCAGCCCATTTCATTGAAGACCCCCAGAGGGTCGAGGCCAGCCTCATAAAGACCCTTAGGGGGTCGAGGCCAACCTCTAGCCAGTCCCACAGAAGACCCCCAGAGGGTTGAGGCCAGCCTCTGGCTGGTCTTATAGAAGACCCCTAAAGGATAGAGGCCAGCCTCTGGCCAAGCTTGCAGGAGACCCCTGGGGGGTCGAGGGCAGCCTCTGGCCGGCCTCATAAAGACCCTTAGGGGGTCGAGGTCAGCCTCTAGCCGATCTTATAGAAGACCCTTAGGGGGCCGAGGTCAGCCTCCAGCCGATCTCACAGAAGACCCTTAGAGGGTGGAGGCCAGCCTCCAGCTGCCCCCAGAGAAGACCCCCAGAGGGTGGAGGCCAGCTGCTGGGTGACCTCACAGAAGACCCCCAGGGGGTGGAGGCCGGCCTCTGACCACCTTCCCCACAGCCCCCCACGCCCGGTGAGGCCCCGCAGAGCCTCCCCCCCCCCGGCTCTAACCCGGGGCAGCCCATCCCGGGCCGGGGGCTCCCCGTTTCCCACTTTCTCCCCCCGGGCCGTGCGCATCCGGCCCCGGGGGCGGGCGGGGGAGGCCGAGCCTGCAGCACCCCCGTTGTTTCCGGCCTCCCTCCCTCCCTCCCTCCCTGCCGGTGCCCTCTCCACCTTCTTCATGATGCCGGTCTTCCTCTTGCTGAAGGTGGTGTAGCGCCGCAGCTTGTTGTCGATGAACTCCATCTTGATCTTCACCCGGCCCCGCGTCTTCTTGCCGGGCTTGGCTCCGCTCACGGCCCCTCCACCTCCACCTCCTCCTCCGGCAGCCGCTCCTCCTCCTCCTCCTCCTCCTCCAGCTCCGTACCCGGCTCCCACCGCCGCCGCCGCCGCTCCGGGGCCCAGCACCGGCCCCGCTCCTCCTCCTCCTCCTCCTCCTCCCGCAGCCTCCGCCAGGCCCCGCTTGATGCCTCTCCGCTCCCCGCCGCCCAGCTCCTCGTCCTCCGCCGACTCCGAGTCGCCCTCGCTGCCGCTGTACAGCGCCTCCCGCTCCAGCCGCCCGCCCGCCGGCCCCACCGCCGCCGCTCCTCCGCCACCTCCTCCGCCACCCCCGTTGGCCCCGCGGGGCCCCGCCGAGCGCCGAGCCAAGGCGGCAGCAGCAGCAGCGGCGGCAGCAGCGGCCCCGTTGCCGGCCGCGGCCTGGCTCGGTAACATGGCGGCGGCCAGCGCGGGTCGGGCCGGGCTGGGCTGGGCTCAGGCCGGCCCCGCCATGGCCATGGCCCCGCCGCCGCCGCCGCCCGCTCGCCCGCTGCCGCCGCCGCCGCCGCCGCCCCCGCCCCGCCGCGCCGCCCCCATAGAAAAGCGCGGCAAGTCTTGCCTTATATGGGCACGCCGCTCCTTATATGGGGCGAGCGGGCGCCCCGCCGCCGGCCGCCGCCTCATTGGGCGGCGGGGGGTGAGGAGCCGCCGGCCGATTGGTGGAGAGGGGAGAGAGGGGAGAGGGGTGATTTGCATAGCGCGCGCGCGCGCTGGCGTCAGCGCGGCGGGGCGGGGGAGAGGCTTAAAGGGGCCGCGCGGCGCGGGGCGGCGTGGACGGGGCGGAACGGACGGGAGGAGGAGAGGCCGCGGGGGGGGACAAGACCCCCGAGGAACCCCCCAAAAACCTCCCCAGGACGCTTGCAGGCCTCTGTCCGCCCTCATATCCGGGCGTTATCCATCAAGCCGCCCACCCCAGTCCCCCCAAAGCACCCCCAAACCTCCCCCCATACCCCCCAAAGCACCCCCTAAACCCCCCAAACCACTCCCCAGACCCCCCAAACCTCCCCCCCAGCCTCCACCCCAGCAGAGCACAGCCTCCCCGCCCTCCCGGCCTCCCCAGCAGCAGTAGAGGCCGGGCACCTCTGCCCCAGCCTCCCCTCCCCCGCTGTAGGGGCTGGGGGTGAGCCTCGCCAGCCCCCCGGCCTCCACTCGGGGCCAGGAGGAGCGGGGGAGGCTCAGGGAGGCCGCGTGAGCAGGACACGCGGTGCCCCTGCTGTGGGTCTCCATGTGGGGTAGGAGGCCACCGCTACCTCAGTGTCCCCATGAGGGCAGAGCAGAGGCCCAGCAGCCTCCAGGCAGGACGGCCTCTGTGGGTGCTCAAGGAGAGGGATGGGGCCGGCCTCGGGGCTGTAGGGCCCCCCCAGGAGGGAAGCAGGGCCTCCACGGGAGGCAAAACCCCCATAGGAAGGATGAGCCACAGCTGTGAGGAGCCCTCTTCCCTCCACACGCCCCATCCCCACCACCGCCAGCCCCGTTCCTGCCCCCGAGCACCCCGCAGCCCCCATCCCCGGGGGGACAGGCGCTCGCCACCAGCCCTCGTGGCCTCCTGGAGCAGAAACAAACCCCTCCCCGGTGTCCCCCCCCAGCGCCGTGCCCCTGCAGTGAGCACACATGCCATTTATAGCTGCCGGCGGGGCGCTGCCACTCACATGCCTCCCATCACATGCCCTGGCCACCCTTCCCCAGGGGGCCGAGCACCCGGCCACACCTGGCACAGGTGACCCCAATATGAGCCAGGGCCAAAACCCATCAAAAATCCACTCACCAGTTGAGAAACAGGACCAAAAAGCAGGACTGGGTGATAACAAAGCTGCAGCACACGCCTAGGAGACAGGAGTACCTCTGAGGCAGCCTAAAAAAATCCCATAAAGCCCTGGCTTGAGCTTAAATGCAGCTCCCGGGCCAGCTCCCTGGGCGGGGGCGCCCAGGTGAGGCTGCTTACACCAATTTGCTCCCATGACTTCCCCCAGGGCAGAGATAAAAGCAGGGTGAGAGGGAAATGCTCCTACCTGCTGCCCTGCACCCCTCTGGTGTCCTGTGGCCCTCCAAGGGGCTGGGAAACCGCGTGGCCAAAGCAACCAGCAGGGGCTACTGGAGACACCTGGCTTGGAGAGCCTTAATTTTTTATATATTTATATATATATCTCCTATCCTGGGTCGTCAGCAGCAGGGACAACTCATACTTGTTTGCTGTCACCTTGTACTGTTCCCTAAATATCAATTTTTTGGCCCCAACGGGTAGTCCCCCGCTTGGACCCTTGTGCTGGCGCAGCCCTGCTGCTCTCCAGCCCTGGGTATCACAGGTCGCCTTCCCTTCCCGTGGCTTTTCTTTGAGCTTTTCCTTCAATTTGGGCTGAGACAAGTGGATCCCAAGCCTGCCCAAGGCCTCTTCTCCTCCCGCAGGGGCCCGAGCGGGATGCTGACACCCCGCTCCCCCGCGCTGTGTTCAGCCAGGGCTGCGTACGTTCAGCCCGCTGTTTCCAATTAGCTTGGCCAACATCTGTCCTGTCCCCGAGGAGGCAGAGCTTTTTCATGACATCACTCCCAAAAATACCCAACCCCAACCCCCAGGCTTTCTGCACCCTTGGGGTCTGGAGTTTCTCCTAACCCCGGTGCCTTCCCCGGACCCTGCAGCACCTCCACGGCCTGGCTGGGTAGCAGAGGTAGGACAGGGATGCTGGATGCTTCTTCTCCATCGCTGATTAAAGCAAAACCAGCTAGATAAGAGGTTACGGGGTCCTGCGTTGAGTATCGGTGGTGCTGGAGAGCTCGCAGCTCCTCTGGCGCCGACCCAAACCACCACCACCACGCTGGGGGGATGCCCCAGCAAGGAGCTGCTCCTTTCCAGGCGATGCATGAGGCGTGATGGCACCAGCCCCCCCCCACCATCCCCGTCCCCCAGGAAGAAGAAGAGTCCAGCAGGCATGGAGAGCAGCGTCTTACCAAAAAATAAATAAATAAATAAATAAAAACGAAAAAAAAAAAAAAAAGCCTTCTTTATTGAGAGCAGCACATAAAAACCCAACAAAACCCAACCCTTCTTGGCTGCGGTACCCTCCGCTCAAGCAAACAAACTAACCCAACTCTAGGCTGCGTTCCAGTAACAGAAATACTATGGTGGGGAGGAGGCAGCGCGCTGGGGGGGGAGGAGGAGGAGGAGAGGAAGGGGGCGCTGCCCCCAGGATTCGTACAAAAAAAAACAAAAAACAAGAAAACACAAAAACACACACAAAAAAAAAAAGGCACGGGGTCGTAGGGAAAAGGTGGTGGAGCGTCTCCTTCATATGCCAGGCACTTCGTGTTCCTGATGGCGGGCCCGTGCCCGCAGGCAATGCCTAGCACAGACGGACGGACGGACGGGCAGACGGACAGCTATGCACGTGGCGAGCGGGGAGGGGGGGAGCCTGGTGCTGGGCCGTGCGCCATCCACGCCGGCAGCCCGCGGGGCTTTTCGGAGCCGCGGAGAGGAGAGGGGCAGGGGGGGAGTACACTGGCTTGTGCTTCGAGTCCAGCAGCCGCTGGTGCCGCGCAGCGGGGTCGGGCTCGGCAAGGGGCTGCAGGAGGGCCGGGGGGCTCCCCGGGCACCCGTGGGACCCCCGCTGCCCGCCCCGCCGCCTCCTTCCCCAGCCAGGGGCAGGGTGCTCAGGCTTTGCTGTCGGCCGGGCTGTCCCCGAGGGCGGTGGCGAGCTCGCTGAAGGAGGGTCGGTCCTTGGGGCTGGGCGCCCAGCAGCGCTGCATCAGCTTGGCGAGCCGCGACGGGCAGCCCTCGGGCGGGGGGAGCTTCGTCTTTCCCGACTGCAGCCCTGGGGTGGGAGCAGGGGATGGAGAGGTGTTGGGAAGAGGCGCGATCCCCTCCGTGCTGCCAGCGGGGACGCCGCGCTGTCCCCGAGGAGAGGAAAGGGGGTTACATGGAAGGGGGGTGACAGCGCCGGGTACCTGCTAAGACCTCATCGTCCGCCTGCGGGCTGTACGGCATCTCGCCGTGCGTGAAGACCTCCCACATGAGCACGCCGAAGGACCAGACGTCTGACTTGGTGGAGAACTCGTCCTCCAGCACGGCCTCGGGGGGCATCCAGCGCAGGGGGATCCAGGCCTGGCGGAAGTGGTAGTACTCGCTGCGGGCAGCGCGGGCGGGCGGTGAGCGAGGTGGGCGCCGTCCCGCCCCGCGGCCACCCCCCGGTGCCAGCCCCCTGCCCGACCGACCTGTTGTACACGTCCTTGCTGAGGCTCAGCGCCGAGACCTTGACCTGCCGCTGGGCGCTCACCAGGCAGTTCCTGGCCGCCAAGTCCCGGTGCACGAACCTGCCGTTGGAGAGGTGCTCCATGCCCAGCGCCACCTGCGTGCACAGGGACACCTGGCCCAGAGGGATGCTGGCACCCCGCTGCCCTCCCCCAAAGCCCCCCGGCCCCGCTGTGCTGCCGAGGCCGCACTCCCACCTTGTGCTTGGTGCTGAGGGGCTGGGGCTTCAGGGACTCGTCCTTGCTCTTGGAGATCCTCAGGAACTGCTTCAGGTCCCCCTAGGAGACAGACGGCAGCTCAGAGGCGGCACCTTCCCGGGCCACAATCCTTCTGCTCCTTGCCCTGTAGGGCAAGCTTTTACCTCCCTAAGGGCTACGATCAGGGCAAGCAGCCCTGATGCTTCCAGGAGGCCATTTGTGCCCCAAAATGCCTCCTCTCCCCCCGTGCCCACGCTCCCCGTAAGAGCAGTCTGCATTTGCAGCCTTTCTGCAGTGGGGATCCCACAGCTTCAGGAGGAGGAGGAGGGAATGGACAAAGCCCCCCCAGGTCTTGCAGGAGGACCCCACTCCAAATTTTGGGGCCACCAATAAGCTCAGCCTGCCCCGGTCTCTCTTGCTGGCCCCGCCGGCAGGACCCTTACCAAATCCACGTACTCCAGGACCATGTAGTGGGGCTCGGCCTCGCGGCACAGCCCCAGCAGCCGCACCACGTTGGCGTGGTTCAGCTTGCCGAACATCTCCGCCTCGCGCCTGAAGTCCAGCTGCAGCTGCTCGTCCCGCGTCTGCAGGCTCTTCACCAGCACCAGCGCCTCGCCCTCGCCGTCCTCCGCTCCCTTCGCCTTGGCCAGGAAGACTTCGCCAAACTCCCCCCTGCCTGCAGGGGCACAGGGGAAGAAGACAGCGAATTAGGAGAGCGAATTTGGGAAGCCCAGCGGCTGCAGGACCCTCTGAGCCCCCAGCCCGTCGAGATTTCTGGCTGGGAGGTTTGCAGTCACGAGTTTCTGGCTGAGAATCGTGGCCCAGCGTACCCAGGGTAGTGATTGTCTGCAGGTTGGCACGGGGGAAGTGCATCTTGTCAGCGGCACTGTGCCGCTTGCTGGCCCCAGAGCTGCTGCCCAGGTTGGTCAAGGCCACCTCCTCCTGGATCTCCGCTGTCGTCTGCCCGTTCTGCAGCAAAGCTCCACCTGCGGGGGACACGCACAGGGCCTCAGCATCCTGCCCGGCTGTGCTGGTAACGTCACGCTGGGGATCAGCCCCCTCCGGGGACATCCCGAGGACCCCATCCATCCTCAGGTTGCTCTCCCCGCGGGCTCGCTGCCAGCCCTGCAGCCACCCCTGAAATCGGAGGCGTTGGTCCCGGAGCCAACTGGCCCCATCTGGCCTTGTCCATCCCATGCCACGCTGACATCCCCGAGGGCTGGCCACATCCCCGAGGGCTGGCCACATCCCCACTGCCCACTGAGACCAGCCTGGAGCTGATCAGATGCATGGGGCAGAGAGGCCCCCACTCACGGTCTTTTAATGCCCCAGAGACCCCCCCAGGTCCCTCCAGCATTGGAAGCTGCAGCCTGACTCCCCGTTTCCATGATGCTCACCTTGGCAATCACCAGATCAGCCCGGAGTTTCTTTTACCACCTGGATGAGAGCACCTTACAATTAACCCCAGCCAACTTTCTGATTAGGAAGCCCCTCACAGATTTCCACAACACAAACAGAAGCCAGCGAGCAGGAGAAAACATTGCCTTGAGAAAGCAGCCAGCCCCATGTTTCCCCTACAAGCTGCCTGTACAGACAGCAAACGTGGACTTTCGGTGCGTGTACTGCTCGGATCAGACCTCGCCAGGCAGCGAGCCCTTCCACGGGCTGATGGTGAGGCGCAGGGCACGGCACCCAGCGAAGGGGATGTGTGTGCAGCATCACCCTGCGCCGCCGCGCACACCCCCTTCCAGCTAGCCAGCACACACCTGGCTGTGCAAAAGAATTTAATCAGAGCAGAATTTAAAAGAATTTAACCTGATTCAACTGGAGGTATCCTGACGGGAACCACGCTGCCCGTGATCCCCATCCAAGGGTGTTGTAGGGCAGCAGGGGTACACACCTGCCTGCATTGCGTGCACCCAGGAGAGGTCCCAGCCCTCCTGCACGGTGGCACAGCTTTGCCACAGGTGATTTTGGAGCTGAGATGCTGTAACTTAAGAGCCACGGCTACCGCCAGTTGTCCTCTGCCACGGGCTGGAGTAATGTTTACAGAAGAGCAGAGCGCAAAGCACCATCTGCCCCATAAATCACAGCCGGGCGCTACTTGTGCTCGCCCTGGTTTCATGCTAATTGTCAGCAGCCCGGCGCTTAGAAGCTGTTTGACCCTCCGCTGTCTGCAGCGCTGACTGATGGTGTCTCAAGGCTAGGAGCCCGAAGCCAAGAGGATAATACGAGGCCCGCTGCGGCCGTGCCAAGAAAACACCAAAGGCTGCGGAGCGAGAGCCGTGCTGCTGAGGGACAGCGCCAGCAGGCGGCCACGGCAGGCGCTTCCGAGCGCAGACATCGCCGGGCTTTCACGGGGTTTTGCTCAGACGGATGGTAACAAAGGGACCGGGGAGATGAGGTTTCATCTGCCCACCTGCCTGCACCACGTGGGCATCTCCTGGAGGAATCAGCACAGGCTGACACGAATTCAAACGCTCCCCTCGGTCCTCGCAGCTGCCGACCTCCCCAAATTCCCTCTGTGTTCACCCAGCGCAGCAGCACGGTCAGACAGAGGGACACGGAGCAAGCACTGACGTTGCAGGGGACGTGGCACAGCAAGGACACGACCTTAGAGGGCGACTGACTTGTTAGGGGCGCTTCAATCCGTAGGAAATCCATGGGGAGGTCAAATCCAGCCGGGTCCTGGGGGCACTGGGAAAGTCAGCCAGGGGTACTCATCCTCAGGTAGGTGCTGAGACACTTCAGGTCACCCAGCTAAAGAGGGACTGCATCAGAAATGACAGTGGGGAGCCACTCCACTGGAGCTGAGGGCAAAGACAGAGCGCTTTTCCGAAAGATGGAAGGGCCAAAAAGGAGCAGAGGCATCTGGGCAGCCGGGTGAGGGCTACCAGCAAGCCAGGACGCATCTCTCTGACAGCTAAACTGCTTCCAGGTGAGGTGAATAAGAAGGGGTGAAGTCTGGCAGGATAAATAGAATGTAATAAAGACAAGCCAAAATAAAATAAAAAGCTGAGGTAACCTGAAAAACGATTCAGACAAATCCTTTCTGAGAAGAGCCAGAGGCTGCTGGCAAGTGGGCTGCCTGCAGGTTGGCCACGGGAGAGGCTTGCAGAGGTGACACTAGCAGGAGATGTTCCTGCATCCCTGCTCCCAGGACATCCCATGGCCAGGCTCATTTTCTGGAGGTTTGGCTCTGCTCAAGGTATCGATACAAGAGGGAAAACAGCAGCCAAACCCCGCGGTGATGCCCTGCTCTGAGCCCATCTCTCAGAAGACCTCACTGGGATCAATGCTAGGAGAAACAGGACACCAGAGGAAGAGCTACAACAGCTTCTGGAAATGAAAACGGTGCTGCAGAGAGCTCGGGGGTTCACTGCAGGAGTCACGAGCTCGTGCGCAGTGGGGCCCAGCAGGGGTTTTGCAGGGGCTCACGGAACAGCTGTCATAAAGCAGCTGTCATGGGATGGGAGAAAATCCCCTCTGACGGACACGGGGTGGTAGGAACAGCACCATACACCCCACTGCCAGCACGGAAGGGGTGCTGCTGCTGGCAGCTGCTTGCCAAAGCCACCAGCCTCGCCGGCAGCCAAGGCAGAGGCCGGCGGTGGGCAGCTGCGGAGGGGCGCGGCACCGCGGGGTGCAGCCGGAGCTGTGAAAAGGCGCCTGGGGAAAGCAGCCCCCAGGGCCTGCACGGGGAGAGCTGCCAGGTGGCAAGGAGGCAGTGCCTCAGGTAACTCGTGAGGCTCCAAGTGCCTTGCTGGGGGATGCTGGAGGTGCTTGAGGCTGATATGGGGTTTTGGAGACAACGGGGAGAGCTCCCAGCAGAGTTCGGCTCAGCGCAAAGTCTCCCCTGCGGCACCAGGAGCTGCTGCACCGGGGTTTGGAGAGGCTGGCAGAGTGCGACAGCTTCCCAGGGAGACTGCCCTTCCCTTGGGAAAAGGTGTGCGACCCCACACGGGGGTGCTGGAAGCAGCAGCACTGCTCCTGCTGCAGCAGGCAGGAACGGCCACGACGCAGAGCGGGGCCGCCGGCTTCGCACCGCCTCGCTGGGCTCCCTTCCCCGGCCTATTTCTCACCCGGCAGCAGCTTTCTGCCCCCAGCCACAGCCAAATCCGAGGGCAAGAGACCTCGGGGAGCTCCCCGCTCATCCTAATCCCCCCAGCCCAGGGTTATGGGGCCGGCAGGGAAGCCCCCACCCCCGGGGGTACCAGCCTCACCGTTCAGGCACTCCATCTCGGGCTCCTCGCCCTCCGGGTGCTTCTTCAGCCTCTTGGCTTTCCTCCGCTTCTTGCAGTAGAACATCAGCCCCAGCACGATGATAATGTAGGCGACGGCGGCCCCCACCGACAGCCCGATGGTCTGGATCATCTTGTAGGGCGTGTGGTTGCTGGGGCCCTCGTCCTCCTCCGCCGCCGGCTTGTCTGCGGGGCAGAGAGCGGCGGACCCGTGAAGGGGGATTTCCCAAACCCTTTTTTAGGAACGTGGCAGGGAAAAAGCCCCAGCAGCAGGGCCCAGAGCCCTGTGGGGTGGCAGGAGGCCACGTTCCCTCACCTACGACGTAGAGGAAGGCCTCGCGGTGCTTGATGTTGCAGCTGTTGCCAGCGATGCAGGTGTATTTTCCCGAGTCCTCGGTGGTGACGTCGTAAATGACCAGGGAGCCGTTGGGCATGATCTGGATCCTGCCAACCACACAGAGCCCTTTGCAAACATGGAGAGGGCAGAGGCAGGCGTGGGGCACCCGCAGCCTCGCCTCTCCAGGACAAGGAACAGCCCAGAGCCCTTGGACGTGGGGACAACTGGCCACCTACCCCCCAAACTGGGGACCTGAGACCACGCTGTTGGTACCAGGTGCGCACAACGCACCCTGTTCCCGTTGGGAACGGAGGCCGCGTACCTGGGCAGCAGCTTGCTGGGATCCAAAATCTTGTCCTTCCCTTTCCACTGGATGTGCGGCACGGGGTCCCCCTCTGCCTGGCACTGGAACATGGCCGTGTGCCCCTGGTACACCGTTGTGGGCTCTGGCTCCAGCTTGAAGGTGACATAAACTGGAGGCGGAGAGGGTGACACGAGGGCTGTCAGCCCCTGGCATGACGCTGAGCCCACGTGGCACAGCGGGGCCAGCACCACGGCACGTCCCCTGGGGCTGTACCCACGGGGCTGGCAAAGCTCAAGCACCATGGGGGAGAGCTCAGGGGCAGGCCAGATGTTTGTCCCTGCAGGGATGTGCCCCCCAGGTGACACGAGGGAGCAGGGCAGGTGGCTGGAGAGCCCTCACCTGCCACCACGAGCTGCACGGTGGCGCGGATCTCGCCCTGCGGGCTGTTGGAGGCGATGCAGGTGTAGTTCCCCGAGTCGCTCCTGCTCACCTTGTGGAAGGACAAGATGCCGGCGTTGTGGCTGACGTGGGAGGGCAGGCTGCTCCCGTCTGCGGGACGGCAAGGACAGGGATGTGGCGGCCACGCCGCGCCGCTTCCCTGCTCGAGGTGGCCCTGCTGGAGCAGGGGGCTCGGGCCGGGCGGTCCCAACACCGACGGCTGACGTCTGCCATTTGGTGGGAGCTCCCGGGGGCCGTGTCGGGGACCAGCAAAGCCCCCCTCACCTGTTTTAGTCCACTGGATGGTGGGTTTCTCCCGGCCGGTGGCCGAGCAGGACACCGTCACCTCCTTGTTGAACTCCATGCACTGCAGCGGCTGGGGCGGGGGGGTGAACTTCAGCTTCTCTGCAAGAGACAGAGGAGCCCCGCTGGGTCACCACGGGGTGCGGGGACACCGGAGCCTCTCCCGAATGGTGAGAGAGCTCCCTGCTAGGGGAGGGAGCGGAGGGTTTGGCCGCACACCCACCTAGCACGTGCACCCGCGCGTAGCCCTCGATGCTGCCCGCCGGCGTGCTGCTCACGCACTTGTAGGTGGTCCCGTCGTACACCTCCACGTTGTTGATGCGCAGCGTCCCGTTCTCCGAGATCTCAAAGCGCGAGTCCTGACCGAGGGGATTGGGGTGTCAACACCGCTGTCACCAGCCCTGGGCTCAGACACCACCCGTGGCACTCCTACGGCTCCAGGGCTTGGCCACCCCACGTCCCAGATAGGGGTAGAGGGATGAGAACCCCCCCAGAGAACCACCCCAAAAGCACAAGGCACCGCCAGCCGTGCTCCTGCACCCCCAGTGGGGTGGAGATGGTGCTGGGGAAGGGAGCCAGGGGTGCCAGGGCTGGGAGCAAGGTGACACAGAGCAGCAGGAGGAGGGGATGGAGCCCAGCAGGAGCGCCCGGGAGCAGCGGGGACCTGCCCTGCCGCCTCACCTCGGAGATGGAGACGCCGTTGCGGTACCAGGTGACCGTGGGTTTCAGCGAGGCCTTGCTGAGGCAGTGCAGGTAGCCTGGCTTGCTCTCCTCCAGCTGGCTGTCCTTGGGCATCTCCACCCACTTGGGTACCGCTGGCCACGGAAGAGAGGCCGCTCAGCACCATACATCGAGCAGGGACGGGCAGTTCACAACCAGCCCGGAGACGTGCCCACCCCAAACGCCCTCCCAGCCCTTCCCGGAGAGCCGCCTACTAGCCACGGTGATGCTCAGCTCCTGTTTCTTCTCCCCGGCCTTGTTGGCAGCGTGGCACGTGTAGATCCCGGCGTCCGCCTCGGTGATGCTGGTGAAGACCAGCTGCTCTGCCTCCTGGTGCACCCTGCCGGCAGCGGGGACGCGCTCCTGGTTCCTCTCCCACCAGACCTGGGGCGCGGGCACGCCCCGCGGAGGGACGCAGGACACGCGGTGCCCCTGGTTCGCCGTCAACACCTTCGGGGAGAAGGGGGCCATTTCTTCGATCTCTGGGAGGAGCGACAGACAGCAGGGCTCAAACAGGGCAGCGTGGCCGTCCCACCTGCACCACCGCCACCCCCTGGGAGCCGCCAGCACCGGGAGAGAGCACGCAGGGTGTGAGGACGAGCAGTTTCACCGATAAACCAAACACCGCTTTGTCTACCAGCCCGCTGCCACGTGGTCCCAAATCTCCAGGGGGACAGGGCAGCTCTGGGACTCGCTGCCAGCCCCAGGACCTCACCTGCCAGGCGCAGAGTGGCCTTCAGCACCAGAGCTTTCCCCCTCTGCCCACGGCCGACGCACTTGTAGACGCCGGTGCTGCGAGCCTTCACCTGGGTGATCAGCAGGGAGCCGTTGGCGAACACGGTGGTCCTGGGCACGCAGGGAGAGGCAGACTTCAGTGGGCATCCCTGTAGGATGTGGGGCACAGCCATGGCCCCGAGCCATCCTACAGGAGCCCGTGGAACAAACGGGGGGACCTCTGTGCCCAGCCAAGGCCTCCCAGCGTGGAGGAAGCAGGGCGGAGGAAGAAGAAGGTGAGACACACACTTCATCAAGGGAATGTGCTAAAAAAAGGCTCTTTTTTGGAGCAGAGCTGGCTTTTGTGGAAAGAGGCATCCCAAAAAAAGGGGGCACAAGGTGGCGCCTGGGAGCTGCCGGGCCACGGGGCATCTGGCACCCAGGTGGCACCGTCCTGCTGCCAGATCCCTGGCCCCAAAACCACCACTATGGTGGTTTATGGGAGAAGCCCCAGGCTCTGCAGATCACCGTGCACAGGTATTTAGGGTTCCCAGCCCCACAGACTCCTTAGGGACAAACCACTTCCCAAGTGTTACGCAGGGGAAGGCCGCACAAAAGCACCAGGGCTCTGCTGGACCCAGCTGAGCCGAGCAAGCACTGCGGTGGCTGATCCTGAACGCCTGGCCAGGGCTCGGCCCCTCTGCGTGCCCCCCTGCCCTGCCCACGTCCCCGGGGTCCCCGTTACTTGGATCTGTTGGTGACGGGGTTGTCCTCAAAGAGCCACTCCTGCGTGGGAGGGGGCACGGCGGCGAACTGGCAGTCGAACATCGCCTCCTCGTTCTTGGTGACGATGAGGTCCTGCGGGACCACCACCGCCTGGGGAAAGCTCTCGTCTGCAACAGCAGAGACCGCAGGAGGGTGAGGGATACCCCGGGTGGCAGGGGTACCCCGGGATGGTCTTTACATTGGAGAAAACCCCAGAAAGAGCCGGGAGCACCCCGCAGGGACACCCCGGCCCGAAAGGAGGCAGACGTTTCCAGGGAAATCCCAGGAAAAAGCAGGGAAAGGAGGAGGTAAAAGAGCCGAGCCCGCCGCTCACCGACGATGTTGAGTGTGAAGTTGTCCTGGCTGCAGACGGAGCCGACGGCGCTGCGGGCGCAGCAGGAGTAGACGCCGTTGTCGTCGGGGCTGGCGCTCCGCAGGGTGAGGCTGCGCTCCTTGCTGCTGACGGCGTAGGTGCCGCGGCCGTCGGGGAGCGGGGCGCCGTCCCGAAACCACTGCCACGTGGGGCTGCGAGACAGGGGCGAGAGGGTGAGCGGGGCGCGCGGGGTTTGGCGGCGGCGGGGCTCCCTGGCGAGCAGGTGTGCGGGGCGAGGGGGGCGCAGCCCGGAGATGGCCCCCTGTCCCCGGCTCGGTGCTCCCACCGCTGGCCACGACACACACACGAAGCTATGAGGCATGCAGCCGAGTGGACGGGACATGATCGGGAAGCGACGGAGAAGTGACCGCAGCACACCAAGCAGCGCAGCGACCGGGCTTGCCGCAGCCCGTCCTTACTGTGCTCCTCGCGCTACGCGGCTCCGAGGAGGCCGTTTGCCTTCTCCCCCGCTGCTCGGCCGCAGGCCCAATCCTGCCTTTCGCCTTCCCTAGGCTCTACTTGCGTCCTCGCGGGAGAGAGGAGGAGAGAGAGACGGAGAGAGAGGGGGAAGAGCGCGCGGCGAAGGCGCGGGGGGACCGCCGGCCGGGTCCCCTCCTCGGGGGGCAACCCTTACCGCGGGTGGCCGTCGACGTGACACCGCAGCACCACGGTGGAGGAAGGCTGGATCTCAGCTGCGCTGGCCGGCTGCTTCAGCACCACGCTGCCCGTCTCGATCCCTGCGGGATGGAGGGGAACGTCAGCGTGGCTGGGCCCGGTAATAAATAACCGGGCACTGGCTCAGAGACGTGGAGACCCCCGGGGACAGCATGGAGCAGAGGGAAGCCGCCCTGCAAATGTCCCGCTTCGCCCCGGGTGGCTGTTCCCAGGGGGATGAGGTGGGCTCTGAAAGGATCTGCACGCGTGGAGATCCATGCAAATGGGGGTGGCAGCATCTCCGACAGCCCCGGGAGCACCAGAAGATGCATGGGTTTGAAGGATGTGGTAGCCGGAGAGGAACTGTGGAATTGGTTAGGTTGGGAAAGATCTTTAAGATCATCGAGTCCAACCACCAGCCTGACACTAGGTCTACCAGTAAACCACGTCCCTAAATGCCACATCCACACATCTTAAACACCTCCAGGGTGGGGACTCCACCACCCATTTGTTTTCCCTGATTAAATCTTTCTGATATCCAACCCACACCTCCTCCGGCACCACTCGAGGCCATTTCCTCTCATCCTACTTGCCCAGCCTGCGCTGCCTCGCTGCCCGACCATCACCCCCCGTACACCCCAGCGTTCCCAGCCCCGTGTCACCCCCAGAGAGCCCTGCCCGCACTCACACTTGATGTTGAAGGAGGCGTTGGCAGTGCGCGCCTCCTCCCCGCTCAGCGAGTTCCTGGCCACGCACTGGAAGTCCCCAGCATCCCGGTGCCGGTCGACAGCGGCGAACTGGAGGTTGCTGCCTTCCTTGAAGCGCTGCTCCGTGTCCTGGACGGGCAGCCCGTTGTGCAGCCACTCGAACTCCACGTGGGCCGGGTCCTCCACCTCGCAGCGGAGGATGGCGCTGCGGCCGTGCAGGGCGTCCTGCGAGTACGGCTCCTTGGTGAAATGGATCGCGGCCCGAGCCCCCACCGCTGCGGGGCAGAAAAAGAAGGGCACGTTTAGGGCAGAGAGGAGTCGGGGAGCTCGTGCTGCTCGCAGCAGCCTCCAGAGAGCTGAAACTGGGGCGTTTTCATGTGGAACCCCGCCGGGGACGTGGCGGTCACGAGCTAAGGAGAGCCCCCTGCTCCCAAACGCTGGAGCGCAGCGAGGAGAAACCGAAACAAGAAATCCCAGGGGCTGACCCCAGGGTCCGAGAGCAGCCGTGGGGTGGCTCCAGAGGGCTGGAAGCATCTCTGCCAGGAGGAAGAGAGCCGCTTGCCCCCAGCTGCAGCCAGCTGTGCAGCCGGAGCTTGTTGAGCAAAGATCCAGGCGAGCTGCCCCGTGCCGCGTTTGCTGGGTGGCGCTGGAAGAGCCCGAGCATCCTCCCTCCCTGCAACAAGCCCTGAGTGCGAGCTGGGTGCCTGGGGGACCTGGGGACAGGGCAGCCCTGCTCCTTCCCCAGCCCTGCTCCTTCCTCAGCCCTGCTCCTTCCTCAGCCCTGCTCGACGTGGCTGCCCTACATCACACTCCTAAATCCGGCAGCCGCCTGGCCGCAGGCAGCCGTGCAGGCGCTCTGCTCCGGTTACCAGCTGGCCGCGGCGAGGCGAGCAGACAAAGGGCAATTCAGAGCACGCCGGTCGCTGTGGGCTCCTGCTCCCAGCACCAGGCCCTGCGGGGCAAGAGGCCGAGGCAGGCAGATGCTGAGCATCTCGGAAGCACTCTCCTCGGAGGGACGGAGAGAAAGCGGCCACAGCGGCGCGCTCCCGGCGCTGCAAGGGGGCAGAAAGAGTGGGTTCGGAAAGGATCGTGTCCTGCAGGAGGGTATCCACGCAGGAAAAGAAACCCTCAACGCATGTTTCTGGCCTAAAAGCGTGGCTGCAGAAAGTTTTTCAGGAAATCTTCAGCCTAGTTAGATAAACACAGCTCAAAGCTCAGCTCCCTCGGCAGCGCCCGGTGGGGTTTTACCCGGGGAGATCTCACGGAACCACAAAAACTTCCTGGTGAGGTGGCCGAGGAAGGTGAGGGAAGTGTGCTGGGTAGCGGGGCTGGTACCTGCAGGTCCCCAGGGTGGCATTCCCACACCCCACAGAGCAAATCATCTGCAGGGACGGGACAGGCACTAGCGGGAAGGAGAGGGAGATGGATCAGGTCACCTCCCGGCTCCGAGAGCATCCATCTGGCAGGGATCTGGATCCGGCACCCTGCACGCACCGAGGTATCCCCCAGCTCAAAATTCATCCCATTTCTTTCAGGAGGCACCCGGCTTCACCTCTCGGGCTGCAGCCCCCTCTGAAAGCTCCCCCAAGCCCATCTCTGCTGGAGCCGGGGCGGCCAGGCGAGCGCATCGCGGCCCCGCCTGCCGGGCCTGCATCTTGAAGCAATCCAGAAAGATCATTGTCTCCTCGCCTCACGACATCGCTGGGGAATGCGGCCTCGACCACAAAGCCCTCAGCTGCTGCGCAGCCCCGAGCCCTGCCGTGCCTGCAGCTCACCTACAGCCGCGCCGGGGAAGCAGAGCTGGGAGCAGGCCCGTGGGACGCCCCTGCTCCTCCCCACCATGGGCCACCCATCCCCGGGCATCTCCTCACTGAGCTAAAAGCTCTTGGCCGAGGACACGAGGGGAAAAGGAAAGGATCTGTTTTCTTTTTGTTTTTTTTTTTTCACCCCAAAGAGCTTAGGTTAGCAACCTCTTGAGACACCGCAGCTGACGCAAGGACGTGAGTAATCCCGGAGCCGCTCGCAACCAAACAAGGAGCTGAAGGCACGGGAACGGGGATTGGGAAAGGGCTTCGAGGCTCCCTGCTTTGGGAAGCGAGCCCACGAGGCTCCTGCAGCTCAGGACCGCAGGCCAGCGCCTGCTCCATGTCCCGGCGAGGCCCTGGGTGCGTGCAGGCCCCGCACAGACCTCCCATTCACGGCCCAAGCAGGCCATGTGTTTCCTGGCACGGCTCACCACGAGCACGCTCCCATAAACGCAGATTTTTGGCGTGCCGGGGCTGGGAATGGCACACGGGGCAGCCTTTTGTCCCCTCCCAGTCGCAAGCACAGGGTCCGCACGCTCGTTTCCAGCTGCTGAAGCTGCAGAAGCAGGCAAAAAAAAAATAATAATTAATGCTCAACAACACCAGCAAGCCCCTGGCCGGGTGGGTCAGGCCCTGCAGCGGAGCACGCCAGCCCCGCACGCAGCAGATCCCGAGGAAGCGGCAGCCGAGCCAAGCACCCCGCCAGATCTGCATCTCCCAAGGATTTGCAGCCAGCACGTTCCAGCCGAGGAAGCCTCCCGAACGGGTCGAGTTGCAATAAAGCCCTTCTCCCCCGCCAGGCCAGCTGGAAATGGTTTGGTGCGGGCGAGGAGCTCCGAGCACGGCAGGTCTGCTCCGAGCGAGCCCGACATCTGGAAAGCCTTTGGGCGCCCATCACGTTAGCCTCTTAAAACCCCGGCGGGTCCCGCTCTGCTTAAAGGAAAAGCACCGACCTGCCCCGTGCATGGGAAGAAAATCATCCCTACGGAGCCACCAGCGGGGCTGGAGGGCTGCAAATTGGGCTTTCCCGAGAGATGCCCTGCTGGAGAGGCTTCGGCTCCACAAACCTTCCAACGGGGGTTTAGTGCTGCAGAGAAGCGCCCCGAGTTCAAAGCAGGCATGGAGACAGCCCCCATCCTGCAGCAGCTGCAGACATCTGCTCATCCTACAGAGCTCGGCCGCTTGGCCCGGGGCCCGGCTGGGAAGGGCAGAGCTGCTCCGCTCCTTCCTCACCTCCACCCCCGGGGGACAACGCGCGGCCAGCACCGGGGCCACCGCGCACCTCGGCAGGAGCCCCAGGCCCTTTTTGGGAACGTCGTGGGACCTCGGCACCTCTCCCCACCCGAGAAGCCAACTGCGCACTTCAAACCCAGCTTTGGGATGATTAAAAACAAAAAAAAATAAGAAAAAGAGGAGCCATGGCCACTTAATGCAATCCCCATTAGCCCCCCCGGCGCTGCTCGGAGAGCCACAGGGGGTTCTCCCCTCACCCCCCGTGGCTGGGATCCCTCCCTGCCCTGCCAGGGAACACGCTGGGGAACAGCGAAACCAAATTTCGGAGTGGTTCAAAAAGCAGAACAAAGCCACCGGGGGGTTGGGGGCTGTAAATCAGCCGCCCGGTGAGGCCGTGCTTGCTGCGCCGTGCCGGGGTGAGTGCCCCATTAAACCCTCCACGAGGCCCCGCCAGCACAAGGCTCCCACGCCGGCTGGGCTGAGGAGCAGGAATGCTTCGGGGGTGACTCAGCACGGGTGACGGGCTGGCTGCCGACTCGACTCTCCCCGGGGCCCTCCAGCAGCTCCCCGGCTCCCTGCGCACGGCTGATTTACGGCCGCCGCGTGCTGCCGGCGGTGATGCAGGTCGGATCTGCTGAACGTGAGCCATCAGGGAGCTCCATGGCCAAGGACAACGGGGTCCTGGGCTGCACAGCGTGGCCAGCAGGATGAGGGAAGCGGCTGTCCCCTCGTAGTGGCACCCGTGGGACCGTGCCGTGAGCGCTGTGCTCGGTTTTGGGCCCCTCGCTGCGTGGAGGATGTTGAGATGCTGGAGCACGTACAGAGATCAACGAAGCTGGAGAAGGGACACGTGAGGAGCAGCTGAGGGCACCAGGGGGGCTAAAGCTGGAGGAGAGGAGGCTGAGGGGAGCCCTCATCCCTCCCCACAGCCACCCGAAAGGAGACTGGTGGTCTCTTTTCTCGGGTGCCAAGTGATAGGGCACGAGGTGACGGCCTCAGGTTGTGCCAGGGGAGGTTCAGGGTGCACATCAGGGAGAGTTTCTTCATGGAGAGGGTGGTCAAGCATGGAAGGGGCTGCCCAGGGCAGTGCTGAATCCCTGGAGGCATCTAAGGGACGTGTGGACGTGGTTCAGTGATGGGACCTGGTAGGTCAGGCCGACTTGGAGATCTTGAAGGGTTCTTCTTGAAGGGTTCTTCCCAGCAGGACGACTCTGTGATTCCCCCCCCCCGATGGGTGAGGGACACAGCGAGGCTGTTTTTCTGCTTTTCTCCCACAGAAGGGAACACAGCAGGCAGACGCCGAGGAGAGCCAGGACCAGCCCCGCGCTCCCTGCGCCGCCTCCCCAAAATTCAAGCAAAGGCATGTGAGCACGCCGAGGTCCCTGCCAAGCAAAACCCACCTGGTGCTGGAGCACCACCACAGCGCCAGGCGGGCCCTGCCGGTGCCAGGGCTGGCTCAGGGCTGGGGGAGAGCCCCCGAGCCACCAGCTGGAGGCTCGCTCTGTTCCCAGGGGCTCCGAGCCCACTCCTCCAGCCTCCAGGAGGCCGTGGGGAAAATGGGGCTGACAAGCGAGGCCGTGGGTCCGGCTGGAGGTGAGCGAGGCTCCAGAGCATCCTGCTTCCCCGCAGGTCGGACCTGTTTGCTCCCCTCCCCTCGGAGGCGCTCCCGACAGCTTCTCCCAGCCGCCCCAAATTGCCCCCGCGACGAGCGGAGCTGCCAAAAGGGCCATCGGGGAGGAGAGCTGAAATGGGCCCGCTCCACCGGCTGCGTTGGTGCCTCTCCCACTTATACGGGCTCAAAGCACGTTCAGGGACTGTCAGCACGGGGTGCTGGGTGTCTCACACCTCTCCATCCCTCCTCATGCTGCTGCTCTTCCAGCAAAAAGCAGCGTCTGCAGCTCCCCTGCAGATTTCGTCCCACTCTTCGTGGCTGGCAAGCACCAGCTCACAGCCCCCGGCAGTGGGGAGGGCACAGAAAGGCAGGGATCCTTGCTTATTTTCCTCAGAGCCACTTCTGAACCTATATTAAAAGCCACAAAAATAGGAGAGCGGCCAGAGCAGCTCGTATTTCCTGTGCTCATGCAATATTAATTAAAAGGTGGCTTCTCTGGGAAGCGCTGCTCTAGTCCCTCCCTGCTAAAAACGGAGACGAGCCGCTGGAGCGGGGGAAATGTGCAAGCAGGGCACTTTCGGGAGCACTTTGACAGGTCGATAGCTCGGCAGAGCGCTCGCCGCCGCCGGGCCTAATGCGAAGCCCCAGCGGGAAACGGGAGCCGAGGCCGGGTACAACTGACTCACCGGGGCCGATTCGGTGATCGAATCTCCTTGAGGAAAGAGTGCTTCTGTCCACAGCCGAGCCCCAGAGCGCCTGGAGAACACGCAGCTCTTCCCGGACAGCCGCTGACCCACGGCTCCAACAGGAGAGGAACCAGGGAGAGGAGGGACGGGAGGAGAAAGAGCTGCGCCGGGGCCAGGGCAGCGAGAGGGAGGCAGGACCTGATGCAGCCAAAGGCTAAACAAGCACACATGAGGCACGGGGAAAGTCCTCAGGAGCTGACCCAAAGAGGGAAAAAAAAGCCCTATTTTGCCCCCATAGCTGGACTTTTTGCTCCGATCTCGGTGGATAACATCTGCTGGGGGACGCGGGGGTCTCCCGGCAGCGGGGAGGCCTCCCTGTTTTCCAGCGCAGGAAGGAGGGAGAGGACCCAAGCCAAACAAAGAGCAGGGCGCAGGAAGCTCTGTTTGCTTTGGTCCGCGATGATCTTCAGCTGCTGGAGGAGACTTTGCTCGCTGGCCCCCCTCCAGGAGGCAACGGGCTGACGTTGCTCCCCAGCAGCACCAGCTCCTCTCCGCTCCCGGGGAGGCTTCGGGCGAGCTGGATGCGTGCAACCCCGCGAGGCTGCCGGGTTTTATCGCCTCCCGTCGCGTCTTTGCTGGGAAAAGGACCAGGAAACCACCACCTGTCCTCCCACCGATGCGGGCACCCCCCTGGTGGCTTCCACGGAGCCGAGGCCCCGCCGCAGCGGGGGGGAGCGAGGACACGGAGCAGCGCACGCGGCGTGGAGAGCAACAAAGGCACCTGCAAGCCGCGGCTTGTCCCGCCTTTAACCATTTGGAGAGCGTGTTTTGGAATCAAAGGCTTTCTTTGTGCTCCCGAAGAGGCCAGCGAGCAACCCCTAATGAGGAAAGTTGTTTAGACGAGGGCTTAAGCAACGCGGCGCCCGTCTCGCGCCAGCAGCGCGTTTGACAGCGCGGGCAGAAAGCCCACGTCGCCTTCAGCCCGCCCCTGGGCAGCGAGGACAGAGACTGTGGGACCACGGTGACAGCCCCAGGGAACCGTGCTGCCACCGTTCGGGGCAGCCCGAGCCGTGTTTATGTCACCCAGGAGCTAAAACCCAAGTGACTTGGACCCCAGCCCTGTGCCGCAGGAGCTCCCGGTGCGCACGGCAACCCCCGTCGCTGCTTCCCAGCCTGTGCTGTCTCGTTTCCCAGAGCTGGAGGGCTCGTGCAGCTGGAAGCGGCCGTGCCACCCCGTCTTCCAGCCAGCAGCCTGCCCCTACCAGTTCTCCTGCAGAGCCCCGCCACTGACGTAACCCCCCCAGCCCCACAGAGCTCCCAGCCGCCCCGCAACCACGGCTTCGGCGGAGGCGCCCAGGACACGCTCCGGGGCCCTAGGTAAGCGCAAGAGAAACACCCCAAAAAAATCAGGAAAATCCTGCTCCGTTCTCACCAGAAGTCACCCCAACACCTCTTGACTACGGGGTCATGGGTTAAAGCCTCCTCTGCTCGGGTGCCCCGCTGTGAGAGGGGAGAGGAGCTGGCGGGTGCCCGCCGCTGGCAGCTTGGATCCGTCTGGTTTTGGTTTCTCCTCTTGGGGCACCCCGATGCCTCAGCATCCATCTGCTCACCAGCGACAGGAAGGTTTTAAGCAGCGCCCTGGGCCTTGCCTGGACGCCACCCTACTGCTTTACGGGGTTAAAAGGAGCTCTCAAGATGGGTCCTCGCAGGACGCCTTCAGCGAGGGGGCGAAATGGGAGAGTGATTTTGGGGAGCTGAGCACACCAAAGGGCCTGCACGGAGCACCAACAGCGCCTACCCGGCAGCTGCCCCAAAGCACCCCGAGATGAGCAGGCTCAGAAGCCCAGCCCCGTGTCCCCGGCCTCCAGAAGCTGCATGCTGCTCCGAGGTGCCCCTCGCCTCTCCTTTTGCTGATGGCACAGCACGCGCCGGTCCCCTCTCCACCGGCACCCCCCCGAAAAAAAAAAGGCAAGGCTTAAATTAAGACTAGGAGTACTGTACGGCTCAGCCTTTTAAGCTCAGGAAAAACATTTTTGTATTAAATCTTTAAAAAGAAAGGAAAAAAAAAAAAACTGCTGGCACACGGATTGAGGAACGGAGCTGGAGCGGCAGTCAATGAAAAGCACATGCGCTGCAGACCTGGCTGCCAACACAAATTGATGCTTTGAAACAAAGACCACTTGTGTTTGGCTCGCAGATCTTCCCCGGCTACTCGGCGGGGGCTGCGTGGGTTGAGGGGAGATGCAGGTAAAGCCCAGGGGGTGGCACTGGGTGTCATCGTTTCCCCCAAACACAAAGGAACGGCCCCAAACGGAGCCCACGCTCATCCTCCTCCTGCTGCGGCGTGCCAGAGGCGGAGGGAAGGTGGCACAAACCTTTGGGTAGGACTCTTGGGGCTAATCCCGACCTCACTGCTGCCAAAAACTCGTGAGGACACAGTGGAGGAGCCGCAGGAGAAGCCCCCAAGCCTGCAGCATCCTCACCTGCACCCCACGGGGTCCCTGTCCCGGAGCGAGCCCTGCGGTGCCCAGCAGTGGGGTCGCTCCTCGGGGCGTGCTGGCACACGGGGCGCGCTGCAGCAGCGCTGTAACCCCAGCGGCGCGAGATAACATCTGCTCTCCCGGCAGACGCGAGGCATTTACGAGCAGCAATTGGATGCCACCCCCCAAAACATCCTCCAGGCGAGGAGCGGGACGCGCAGCCAGACCACCCAAGGGGCACCCCTGCCGTGCCGGTGCCCAGGAACCACCCGGTACCGGCTGTCAAATCCCCATTTTTCCCCCCAAAACGCACTCGTTGGTTTCTTCTATCCGCCTCGAGCACGAAACATTCCCAAAACGCCCCCCGAATTTAACATCCCCACCCTATACAACCCAACACCTCGCCGCCCTCCCCAAACCCACCCAAGCCCACGAGGCCGCCGCTCCCGTCCCCGTCCCCGTCCCCGTCCCATCGGGGCAGACAATCGCAGGTCCCCCCAACCTCGGGGGAATTTTCCTAGCACCACCACGGCGGCGACCGCCCCGACAAAGAGCACGTTTGTGCCCCAGCCTGCTGCTAAATGCGCGGTTGTTCCCGGCTCCCAAATATCGAGGGCTGTGGAAACACCCACTGCTGAGGCCGAATGCTTCGCATTCCAGCCCGGAGAGCCCCGCTCGGAGCCGCTCCGGGAGGAAGGAGTGTTTATTCACCGGAGAGAGGTGTAGGGCCGGCTGTTTGCTCAAGCCCACGTGTACTTGCCGGAGGACGGCTTTGATCTCGGCGGCCCAAGCAGGAGATGAATTGCAACGGAGGGAAGAAAAATATTAGTGGAAAGCTCCCCGAGCAAATACCCGCAGCCGGGCCTCGCGGCCTTCGGGTCTCTTTCAAGTGCCCTATCGCCCGGCCCCGCTCGCCCCTCACCTATCCTCCCAAACCCTACACACCACGGAGGAGGTGCCACAGGCCTTTTAGGGCCACGCTCACCGCCGGCCGAAGGAGCACCACAAAGAGAGCCCCACGGAGACGTGGTCCCACTGGTGAGGGTGCCCACGGAACCATGGCTGGAACACCGGCCTCTGATCGACCCAAAACCGCGTTATAGGAGATGGGAGGGTGGTCTGGGATCGATTAGGGGGTTGAAGGATGTCCTGAAGCCATGCGGGAGGTGACGTCCCTCCCTTTGGTGCCAGCTCAAGAGGCAATGGACCCGCTTTGGGGACAAAGAAATGCCCAAAGCCCCGATGCAGCAGGAGCTGCACCCCACCGAGGGCACCACCGGGTCCCAAGGGACATGGGGTGCTTCTGGAGATGGGAGCAGCGCTGGCTTTTCACCGCTCAGCCCCAAAACATCCCAGAAGCGCGCTGAGCACTGAGCTTTCCGGACACCGAAGAGGAACCCCGAGACCTCCCCGTGTCGGCGGAGGATTTGCTCGTGGGGCTCGCGAGCGGGCGGGCGCGGGGAAGGCGCCGAGGCGGGACGCGGCGGCGCATCCCGAAGGAAGGAGACATTTGGGGCTTCGGGGCTCGCCGGAAAAGTTGACTCAGCGAATATTTCCCCAGCACGCTCCGACGGAGGAGGCTGAGGAGTCGCCGCCACCGTCGAGACGGGGCTCGGCTGGGCAGCCCGAGTGCGTTGGAGCAGGAGGAGGAGGAGGAGGAGGAGGAGGAGGAGGAGGAGGAGAAGGGGCCCGCAGTACATACGTGGCGCGGGTGGGATGCGCATCCAGGGGGAGAGCACGGGGAGGTCGGCGGCCTCCCTGCCTCCAAGGCTGCCAGCCTCGCTCCTTCCCTCCATTCCAGCCTCCTTCCCCCCAGCCTCCCTCCCTCCCCCCCAGCCTCCCCCTTCGCCTCTCTCCTTCCCCCTTCGCCTCCCTCCTTCCCCCCAGCCTCCTCCCTCCCTCCCAGCCTCCCCCTTTCTCCCCCAGCCTCCCTCTCCCGCAGCCTCCCCCCTCCCCAGCCTCTCCCCAGCCTCCCCCCGTCGCGGTCCCGGTCCCGGTCCCGGTCGCGGTCCGTGCCCCGCACTCACCGAGCAGCAGCAGCAGCGCCCGCACCGCCGCCATCCTCCGCCCCCCTCCGCCCCAGCTCAGAGCGCGCCCCGGCCCCGGGCCATGCCGCCCCTACGGGAGGGGCTTCCGGGGGCGGGGCCTCGCGGGGAAGGGGGCGGGGCTAATGGGAGGGGGAGGGGCTAAGGGGGAGGGGAGGGGTTAATGGGGGGATGGATGGGGTTGGGTGGGGAGGGGAAAGGGGGGAAATGCAGTAAGAGACTAAAAAACACACAACAAAAACAACAACAAAAACAACACAAAAATAGAGGAAAAAAAGTAGACAAAAGAAGATAAAAGTAGACAAAAGAAGGCAAAAAGCAAAAGTAGACAAAAAAAGACAAGAACAGACAAAAAAGGACAAAGACAAAAAACAAAAAATAGACAAAAAGACAAAAACAGAGAAAAAACAAAAAAAGAAAAAACACATAAAGAACAAAAAGCACAAAAGAACAAAAAACCACAAAAATAGACAAAAAAGGAAAAAAAACAGAAAAAAAAAACAAAAAAGGAAGAAACACAAAAAAGAACAAAAAACAAAAATAGACAAAAAAGACAAAAGACAAAAAAAACGAAAAAAAACAAACAAAAAAGAAAAAACACAAAAAGAACAAAAAACACACAAAAAAGAACAAAAAACGCACAAAAAGAACAAAAAACAAAAATAGACAAAAAAGACAAAAGAAGACAAAAAAAAACAAAAAAAAACAAACAAAAAAGAAAAAACACAAAAAGAACAAAAAACACAAAAAAAGAACAAAAAAAACACAAAAAAGAACAAAAAAATGCAAAAAAGAACAAAAAAATGCAAAAAAGAACAAAAAAATGCAAAAGAATAAAAAAGCTGCAAAACAAAACAAAACAAACTGCAAAAGGAAAACAAGAAAAAGGTACAAATCAGAGCCCAAAAAATATAAGCTACCAAGCAAAGTTGAAAAAAACCTGCAGAAAACAGACTACAAAAGTAAAATTAAAAAAAATTGCAACAAAAAAATGAAAATCAAAGAGCTACAAAAAGCAAAAACAAATAAAAATTATTAAATAAGTGCAAAAATGGAACAACAAAATACAAGGGAACACACACACAAAAAATAAAAAGTTACAAAAATATTAATAAATTGAAAAATTTGCAAGCTATAAGCAATTGTAAATGCTTAAAAGTTTGCGGACAATCCCAAAGGTCATAATTACAAAAATAACCAAATTTTAAATAATTTTTTAAAAATGCAAAAATGCAAAAAAAGGTAAAATTAATTCACTTTTTTTTTTAATTATGTTTTTTAAAAATATGAAAATGTACAAAAATACAAAAAACAAAAAACAAAAATGCACATTACAAAAATATGAAAAATGCAAAAAAAGTGCAAAAAAATCTAGGAAAAAAAAAAGCAAAATTCCAAAATTTTAAATTTAAAAATCACATAAAATTAAAAAAAATAAAAATAAATAAAAATGAAAACACCTAAAATAAAAACACAAACATTAAACAAATACAGAAAATAAAAAATAGATTAAAAAAAAAATAAATAGAAAAGTACAAAAGGTAAAATAAAAAAAAAAAAAAGACAAAAAGGGGAAGGAATTTGCACGGCTCCCTCCCGCCCTGGGCTCACCGAGGTGTCCCCCTGAGGGGCTGGGACCCCTCAGTTCCCCCCACCAGCCCCACACCTCCCGGCTCACGGCCCCCTGCCCGTCCTCCCGAGCCCCTCATGGGGTCCCACCACCACCACCCTCCCCACACCATCCCCTGTGGGGCCGAGGCCGAGCCCGGTGCCACCAGCGGAGCGGAACCGCGGCTTCCTGCGCTGCTTGCGGTCGGGACCACACAAGGCCCCGGGGGAAGCCGTGGGCGACTCCGCAGCCTCCCTCATCCCGCCGCCTGCCCCACGTCCCCGCCGCCACTGAGCCGCAGGCGCAGCGCTTGAGCCGTGTTTATTTGCTGCTCGTTCGGCGCCGCCGGCCTCCCCCCGGCACAGCGCGGCGGTGTTTGGGGGCGCGGAGCTGGCTGGTGGGGCTGTGAGGCTTCGGCGGCTCCGTTCGGTGGCTGAGCGTTGGCCGCGGCACCCCTCGCTCCTGACGTTTGGACACCACCAACTCGTGACTTCCATCCAGCCCGCCCGGTGTGGCTCCACGGCCCCGGCTCGGGGCTAAGAGCCACCCAGGTCACGCCGGCATGGCTACGTGGGTCCCACCAGCGGCCTCCTGCAGAGGGTCCCCCCCCCAGGGGAAGCACAGAGCGGGCAGGTTCCCCCCTGTAGGTGCACCAAGGCAGCCCGCAGCCCCCCGGTCCGTCATTCCGCGGGCGGGCGGTCATCTCCTCCGGGTCAGGACCGGCCGCGGGGGCTCACTCCGCCCGTCGGATGAACCAGATCTCGTTGCGGCGCTGAGGGACGCTGGGGTTCTGGTAGGTGGCTACGATGTAGGTTTCCCGGAGCACGGCGTCCGTGGAGCCCAGGAGCTCCCAGAAGAGCCCGATCTCCCGCAGAATCGTCTCCTCGGTGGTTATCCCGTAGAAAACCCTACAGGAAAAGGGAACAACGTCAGCCTACAGAGCCACCAGCTGCTGCTCATCACCCCGGCCATGGTCTCCCACCCCTCTGCCCACCGGGGTGCCGCAGCGAGCCCGGGGAACACGGCCGGCATTGGGGTCACCTGGTTATCACCCGGAGCGGCGCCCTCTCGGTGATGTGGATCTCGGGGTCCATGGGGACGGGAGGGTTTTGCTGGAACTGCCCCGGGAGGTAATAGGCGGTCAGGACCTCGCGCTCCAGCTCCGTCCCCTCCTCGTTCAGGTGGATTTCGTTGAGCACCGGGACCGTCATGCCCAGGTAGCGCCCTGGAAGGAGGCAGCAAGGCAGCCGGCGGGCAGGGTGAGAGGAGGCAGGGCGCTCCCTCTGCGCAGCCTGCCAGCCCCCTGCTGCCTGCACACACCTACAGAGTTCTCCTTGCAGATGTAGCGCATGAGCTTCATGAAGCTCAGGGAGATGCTCTGCTCATAGAGGGGCTCCCCCTTGGTGACGCAGGCCCACTTCCCGGCCGGGTAGTGCCGCTCCTCGTAGGCCGCCTCCTCGCACTGCAACAACAGGCCAGAGGACAAAGCCGGTCAGAGTTTTGTGGCACTTGGGTGGCAAAGCCAACGCCGAGAAGGCAGGCGAGAAGCGGGGAGAAGGGATCCGGCCGAGACGGGGACGCCAGCACCTGGCAGGGGGGATGGAGAAGGCGAGGGGAGCTGGCACGGCGAGCACACCTCAGGCAAGGACACGCAGCACTGCTGGGCAGAAGTCAGCGAAAGGAAGAGCGGAGACGCAGGGCAGGGCGCGGGGAGGCTCGGGCGGCAGCAACTTTTCCCTCGAACGCTGTGTGAACATGGGGTAACAAGCAAAAAACCTCCTGCATGGGAGAAAGGAAGGTCTGGCGGTAGAGCTCTGGCACAAACAGCTGTGAAGGTTGGACCAAACTCCGCTTGGATCCTTCTCCCAAAGCGAGAAGTGAAATTAGGAAGCAGAGACATGAGCACGGGTCGTGCAAAGGGGACAGCTCTGTGGTATGGGTGAGAACCTCTATTTCCATCACAGACACTCTGTTCTGGACAAGCCTGACAAAGGAAGACCCTCAAATGGGGCCACGAGAGGCTGTGGAGTCTCCTTCTCTGGAGATACTCAAGGTCCCTCTGGACGCCTACCTGGGCAGCCTGCTCTAGGGAACCTGCTTTGGCAGGGGGGTTGGACCTGATGATCTCTTGAGGTCCCTTCCAACCCCTTCAATTCTGTGATTCATGCCTGCTGCTGTCCCACCAAGCCCAGCACAGCAACAGCATTTTCCAGCCAAGGAAACCCACCAAACAGACCCTCTAGACAACTTGCAGTTCTCATCTCTGACAGCGTGTGAGAACAAACCTTTCAGCCCAGCAAGGCACGGTGCCTGGAGCCCTGCAGCCTGACCCATACATCGACCAACCTCCCCTCTAGAAGGTGGGACTTGGGCAAGAGAAAGCGTGGTGATGCTTCACATCCACTGGGGGTGGGATTTTGACTCAGTGCTGAGGCCAGGAAGGCTCCGTAGGTGGCACGGGAATTCATGAGCCTCCAAGAGGATGACATGAGGCTCGGGAGCAGCAACCACCCACTACCCACCTGCCCAAGCCTGGGGAGCACATCTACAAAGGTCCAAGCTCCTGGGTCCCCTCAGCACTAACGCCAGGAGGAGGCTCCCCTCTCCTCTCCCAGCCCTGGAATCAACCCCCAAGAATCCTCCTCAGGCACAACGGAGGCACCAACAGCCACAGAAGATCTTCAGGTCCCACGGAGTCCCGGGGACCACTCCTGCTCGGGATCGGTGCAGGTACAGAAGGGCCCAGACTGAGCCGCTGGGACGCAGAAGAGCAGGGGAAGGAGCGCGGTGGAGCCCTGCTGCAGGGCTGTGCGCCCGCGTGCTGAGACGTGTCCCGCAGGCAGCGGTCCCGGGCCTCAGCCCAGGAGAAACTGGTTAAGCCCTCCTCGTGCAGAGGACAACTGACAGACGGCTGGTTGGGAGCAAGCCTAACCAAGCCCGCAGAGGCACGAGAACCAGTCCGACGGGCGCTTCTTCGCAGTTATTTCTCAAAGCACCTTTTTGTGCAAGAGATTAGAGGAGGTGTGCAACTTCGCAAGAACGGGAGTCTGCAGGCAGCAGCCGCCAGGTTCGGATCAGCGGCTGTGACAAACACTGACACGTGCTCGGGTCTGACAGCCAGAACCACGGAGTATCCCGAGCTGGAAGGGATCTGCGTGGATCGTCGAGTCCAACTCCTTACTCTGCATGGCACCACCCCAAAATCCGGCCCATCTGTGTCTGAGGGTGTTGTACAGATGCTGCTTGAGCTCTGGCAGCTCGGTGCTGTGATGACCGCCCCGGGGAGCCTGTCCCATTGCCCGAGCACCCTCTGTGTGCAGAACATTTCCCCAACCCCCAGCCTGGCCCTCCCCTGTCCCAGCTCCATGCCGTTGCCTCGGGTCCTGTCGCTGTCCCCAGAGAGCAGAGCTCAGCGCCTGCCCCTCCGCTCCCCTCGTGAGGGAGCTGCAGGCCGCCATCAGGCCTCCCCTCAGCCTGCTCCACTCGGGGCTGAGCAAACCCAGCGACTTCAGTCACCCCTCATGCATCTTCCCCTCCAGACCCTTTAAATTTCGGACACTTCTGCCAGCTTTACGCCCTATTACACCGTGGCACCCCAAGCCGCACGCAGAAGCACCCACGCTTGCTTGGCACGGCTGGCGAGGCGCCCGAGCGCGGCAGGCAGCGGGGTGCGAGGCTGGGGGGGGCTGCATGGAGAAGGGGGGGCAGAAGCAGGTCGAGGGTCCTCTCACCTTGCCATGTCGCGACAGGGCGACGTGGGGCACGGGCTCCCGCGCCTGGCTGTGCCGGTTCATCTGGACGATGGGGCCGGCCATGTCTGCAAGGCAAAGGGGTCAGGGAGGGTGCCCCGGGTGGGTGTCCCCCCCCCCCAAAACCCCATATCCCGGCCGTGTCCCCCCCAAAACCACCTCCCCGGGGCTCACCTGGGGGCAGGCTCACCCGGTGCGTGCTGGCCACGACCTCCCAGTGCGCAAACAGCCGGCCCCGCTCCTCCTCGTCCTCCTCCTCGTCCTCCCCCCCCCCGCCTTCATCCTCCTCCTCCTCCTCCTCGCCCAGCCCGTCCAGGTCCTCCAGCCTGATCCGCGCCATCTTCCCCCCCCCTCCTCCCCCCGCCCCAAACCAACCCCTCCCCAAACCCTTTCCAGCTCCACCCTGCTCCGGAAAAGCACTGCCCCTTCCTGACGTCATGATGACGTCATCGGACCCGTCGTCATCCCCTCCGACGTCATCGCTCTCCGCCCCGTTGCGCGCCCCCGAGTCTCGTTGCGCGCCCCCCGAGCCCCCTTGCGCACCGCCCCCCTCCCCAAATATCCCCGGCAGGCACGGATTAGAGGGGGTGGGGGGCTTTATTTCGGAAAGTACAGCTCGGGAGCCGCGCCCTGCCCCAAATTCCAGCCCCTAATTCCAGCCCCCAGCCCTCTCCCGCAAGCTTGGGGGCTCATAGGGGCGCCCCGGGGATGGAGAGCACCCGGGGGCTCCAGGGGGTGGGGGACATCCCAGTGCTGGGGGCACCCCATGCAATGAGGGGCAGCCCGACCCCACCAGCACCCTACTTTCCTGCTGTCCCCCCGTCATCCCAAACTAGCTAGGGGACCTCCTTGCAGTCCCCACCCCGCCAGGACCCCCGGGGTGGAGCGAGGGGGGCACCGTGATGATGGGGAGGGAGCGGTGGAGGTGGGGAGGGGGCCGGCTGCGGCCCCACAAAGCCGTGGCGAGGCGCTGAGTGTGCAGGGGGGGGACACCGAGAGAAGGGGGTCAGTTGGAAGCGAGCAGGGAGCTGTGGGAGGAAAGATCCATGCTGCTGGCGCTGAGGCCTCTGCTCTCCGCACGGAGCCCTTGGGTGCCCTGAAAAACACAACACACATGAGAACCGGCACCCACGGGCACCCGCGGGCACCCCAGCACCCGCTCCTGCCCCGTTCCCATCCCTCACCTCGAAGGAAGCGTCGCTGGACTTGTGCAGGTAGTTGAGCGAGGCGGCTCGCTTCATGCTGCGAGGAAGCAGAGGAGAGGGGGGGTCAGCTCGTGCCCAACCTCCATCGGCAGCACCCCAACGCCCTGGGATCCCTACCTGGTGTTCCTGGGCTCCAGGGGCCCGTTGCCCTGCAGCTTCTTGACCAACATCTCGCTGCTCCTCCGGATCACTTCGCGGATTTTCCCCAGGGAGCTGCTGCGCTGGAGGGTGCCGCTGCCGTCCTGGAGACGGAGACACAAGCCAGGGGCCAGGGCTGAGCGGCGCTGAGGAGGGGGCTGTGGCACGCTGAGAACCGGGCCGCCAGCACCCCCAGCCCCGCTCCATCCCCTACAGCTCCCCGGGGTCAGCAAGCAGCAAGGGGGTCCCCAAGCTTGGGGACACCTTCAGTGAGGTCAGGACGTGCTGTTAGGGCATTTGCTTCCCCAGCCACTGCCAGCTGGAGATGAGCCTCCCCTCTCCCCCTTCCTCGCTGTGCCGGTGGTGGTCCCCCTGTCCATCCCGCTCGCTGGTCCTGGGCCACTCGTGTCAGACAGAACCACTCCGCACTCGCACACGGTCTCAGCCCACCTCGAACGCCCCTGGGATGATCGGCTTTGGGACGGGCTCGTCTGGCTGCTGCGGGCTGGCTCCTTTGCTGCCTGCTTTCTCCGAGACCAAACCTGGCCCCAAACCTAAACCTAAACCCTCTCCGTTGCCTCCCTCGTGCCCCCAAATGTCCCCGCTACCAAGACAGGCACCCTCAGCCCTTGATGGACTCTCGCCCCTCTCGTGGCTGAGCTCCACGTGGCTGCATTCAGTGGCCACGTGCCGGCTGCCAGCACATCACCGCCTTGTGCCACTGTGTCACCGAGCCCTCCCACGCGGCCAGGCACACCCGTGGCACAAGGCTGTGCCATCACCGCTGGTGCGGGGCTGCTTTTGCTCTCGTAACCTGTTAACTGTGGTCTTCTTTTGCTCCCAGTGGCCCCAAGAGCTGTTTTCCCTGGCACAACGAGGCAGAAAAAACAGAGGCGAGGCAACCACAGCCCTCGTGAGCACACACGGGAGCCCCTTTGTACCCCTCCATCCGAACAGACCGTGCCCTACCAGCAAACCTTTCTCCCGGCACCGATCCCATCTGCTCTGGGGTAAGCCCAGCGTGCCGAGCACCTCTTCGCTTCCTCACCGCCACGAGGGGTTCCCCAGCTGGGAGAACCACGCGCTGCTGCTGCTGCTGCTGCTGCCGGGCACCCACTCACCGGGAACGCAGAGAGGGAACGCAGGATTAGCAGGGCAAGCAATCCCGCTCCTCCGCCGGGCATCCCAGGCAGCTTTGGGCAGAGCTGGTACGCGGCACTAGCAAAGATGGGGATGGGACAGAGGGGAAGGAAGCAAAAGAGCCCCGCCACCGCTAGCGCTGGGTCACCATGCTCCCATTAGGGCTTTGCCACGCCAGGTGCTGATCCTTTTGCCAGGGAGCATTGGTGGGGCAGGGGAGCGGGATCGTGGTGCGGGGGCAGCAGGATCCCACTGGGAGGAAAGCTCTGGGGTCGGGGCTGGAGGATGGAGCCACGTTTCCCCAGCTGTAGCGGTGCAGGCTGCCTGCAGACCGATGCCAGAAGCGAGTGCTGCTGCACTCCGGGTTAAAAATAGCCTCCTTTTCTCTCCCCGCTCCCTCTTCTGCAGCGTTATTTTTAACCCAGCAGGCTGATGGGGCTCGGTTTGCTGCAGAGCACCCACCTCGCTGCACCCACCGGGATGAGAACAAGCAGCAGCTCCACCACCGAGCCCCTCCGCTGCACGGGGGCAGAGGAGCCGGGCGGGATGTGGCCGCACGTGAAGCTCAGCACAGCGGGGTCTTTTTCTGGGTACCAGAAATAGATGTTGAAGAAAACCCAAATTTGGGTGCTCCACAGCAGCCCCGGCACGCGGCTGCAGGGCTAGGCTTGGGAGCAACCCCGGGTTGGAGGCCGGGGAGGTGAACAGCAGCCTGGGGTCCCTCAGCGAGGCGCCCCCCTGCCTCCCATGCGGCAGCACGTCCCCCCCTGCACGCACACAGACACCAAGCGCACCCCCGCCTGATCCAGCAGCCTCTCGCCCCTCCGGAGCGTGGAAAGAAGCACAGGGCAGCGGTTCGGGTCTGTCTGCCTTTAATCAGGAGGTACAGTGGGTACAGCACCAGGTTGGGGACGCGGCAGAGCGCCGAGCCGGGTGGTGCTGAGGCCTGAACAGCGCCGGGGGGGGCTCCCTGCGCTCCGAGGAGCACGTGGTGGGAGGGAGAGGCAGCGACGGCGCAGCCCTACAGCCCTCAGATCCCCGTGGTGGTGGTCCCGAGGACGAGCCCCCTGCTTTTCCAGCAAGCACAAGCTCCCAGGAGAGCAGCACGCACGGGCCCCGAGGCCTCTGCACCACCACCAGCACCACCAGCAGCAGGGGAAAGCCAGGCCCAGGCAGACACGAGCAGGTTTCTTACTGCCAGGTGACTAGCATGAAACTACCCAGCTAAATAAATAAAGGGGGGGGATTCCTGCGCTGGCCTCTAGGCTCTGCCCTGCTGCCCGCAGCCTCCCCAGGCTCCTCTCTCCCTGCAGCGGGTGGGATGGGGGCGTGCACCCAAGGGTATGGGGCTCATGGCAAAATGGGCTGCTTTTGGGAAAAGATGGCCTTTTCCCTGCGGGCCCAGCAGCACTGGGGGTGCTGAGCTGTCCCCACACCAGCCCAGGGTCAGCACTGTGGCCCTGGCAGTAAGAGGGTTAGGGTCTTCCTGTCCACGTGGCTAAGGACAGCGAGTTGCAGCCCTGAGGACTGTGCCTCATGAGCCAGGTCCCGCGTTTCAGAACTCTTCCTCCTTCCCAGGAAAGCCTTCTCCTCCTCTGGAAACCTCCCTCCTGCCCCCTCACCTCTCCCTCGTGCTTGGAGCACCCCAAGCCCCAGCTCTTCCTTCCCTCACACCCTTCCTCGCACCTCCTTTTTCCCCTTGCTGTGCTTCACACCAGCCCATTCTCTCCCTCAGCCACTTGTACCTGCTCGGAGAGCAGCTCCACTCTCCTCTTACCTATCCTTCTGCCTCCAAAAAAAACAGAGAACAGCCTCACCCTCTCCTCTCCCTCCCTCAGCAGCCACGTGCGGGGACCCTGGAGCCACGGGACGCTTGCTCTTACTGCCACCACGCCAGCTCAGCCACAGCATCGGGTTGGGAGCCAGCAGCCAAGCGGCCCTTGGCTGTCACCCCATACCTGGGGTGCGTAGTAGGGACATCCAAACCCCTGCTGAGAGCCTCCTGTGCTGGCCCTGGGCTGCGGGGAGGAGGAGAGCACTGTGGGGACTGCCCCGTGCTGCAGGGAGAGCCCAGCTCGCCGGCGGCCAGCGCAGGTTTGCTACGGGGCGCTAAAATCAGCTAAAAACCTAGGGGGGGGGAAGAAAGCAAGCGGGCACACGACGGGCCTGCCGAGGCCAGGCCTCCGTGTCCCAAAACGGAGATCCTTCCTGCTCTTGCTGGCCACGGGGCTGGAGCGGGGCCCCGCGGGGGCCGGGCGCTCCTCTGCAGGCGCTGCGGTGCCCTCGCGCGCCGGGAGGGTTGGGGGGGCTGGCGCGGAGCTCTCGGCGAGGAAGGAGGGGTGGTGGTGGTGGAGGAAAAGTCGGAAGGTAACAACACACACATCCAGGTGATTGACTGCGGTGGAGGGGGTAAGAGGGAGTCTCGGGAGGCATTTAAGCCTAGTGCACAGAGAGGAGAGAGACACAATTCACAAGGCCGTGAGGTCGGAGGTAGCCCGGGGAGGTGCTGGGGCAGGGCCCGGGCTGCATGCGGTGACACTGGGCGGCGTCTGGACGGGGAGGGAGGCTGGGGGGGCTCAAAACAGTGGGATCACACCTTTACCTGGGCAGCAGGTAGCTGGTCCAGGCCCCGGGGTGCTTCTCGAGGGGGCAGAGAGGTCGCTGCCACCCCTGGGGCTCCCAGAGCCCTGCTGGCAGCTCAAGGGATGGTGGCAGAGATGCCTGGGGTGGTGTGACCGAGGTCTCACGGCCAACAGAGGGAACAGCTGCCCGTGACAGACAGGGGCAGGGGGAGCTGCCTCAGCCTTCCTTTTGGGGCTGCTGGCGGGGCAGAGGGAGCTGGCTGTGTGTGCTGCGGGCTGGGAAAGGCACCGAGCAGCCATGTCCCGGCTCCCAAAACCTTCCTACAGCTGGCTGGGGAAGGATTGCGGGGATGGGGACTGTCCCCCTCTGCTAATGGGGAACAGGAGGGCCCAAAGTCGGTGTTTGGCTTGGGGTGGGACCCTCCTCAGTGCTGACACCACAAACTGAGGCTGAGGGCCGCCTGGTGTCCGGGGGAGCCCTCAAAGCTCTGCTCCCCAGGCCCCCTCCAGGGTACAATCCACAATCAAGAGAGCCAGCGGGCTTCAGGCTTGGGTGCTGAGGGGCTGTCATGGCACCAGGGGAGAGGAAGGAGGAAAGGGAGACAGCTCATGCGGGTGAGGATGGCGGGGTTAGTGAGAGCAGCCGTGAGGGGGGAGCGGAGGGACTTGTGCTCAGTGAGTGCCAGGCTGCAGCCCACCCACCTGAGGCGCCGGCTACGCCCTGAGCTAGAGATCGGGAAGCGTTAACAGCCCTCGAGCCAAGCACCCTGGGTGTTCACACATGCTCCCGTGCCGCCTCGTCTCCAGCCTGCTCGCAGAGGCCGCCTGCCCCTCAACCTGCACCTCTACCTCCCTCCGAGCTCGGTGACCGAAGCACCCCTCGGTCTCTGAACGAGCCCGGCGGGCTGGGCTCACACCAGCAGCCTCCCTCACCACCACCTCGCTCAGCTGGGCACAGCCCTGCCTCTCTCAGCCAGAGCCCGTGGTGGCACGAGACCACCGTGGCGCTGCCTGAGGACTGTCCCCTGCCCTGAAGACACGCAGCCACAGCCCCACAAACACACACACACACACACACACACAGCTCCCTGGGCTCCCTGCCCGTGTGGCGCGCTGCAGGACGGAGAGGCGAGATGCTCCCGCAGGCTGTGTGGGCCTGAGAGGGGTGCGCAGCGGGGAGAGGTGTTAATAAGGTTGCCGAGGCTGAGATTAAGGGCAGGCCGGGACCAGCTCATGCTGTGTGCTGCCAGGAGCCGGCAGCCCCCAGGTTGGGGGGTCTCTGGCCCGTACGCCAGCAGCCAGGCCCAGGCACGCACCTCCGTGGGCTGGCTGGCTCACACCGAGAAAGAAGGGGAGGAAGAAGTGTGCAAGGAGGGGATAAATGGAGGCAGACGAGGATGCCACGACAGGCCACACGGGGAGAGCCCTGAGCCGGGCTGCCCCTTCCCTCCAGCAGCCAGCTGAGGCCATTCTTGATGGTGTCTTGTACTTACCCCGCTCCATTCCACGCCCATACTCACTTCCTCGCTACCGTCTGTGGCATTCTCGTACTTGACACCGCCACCCAGGCTCCGACGCCTCTCTGTGCCGTTGCCCTCCTTCAGGATCTCCACCACCTTCGTCTGGTTGATGGGGTCGATGCCCTGCAAGCAGAAAGGGATAAGGAAGCACCAGGTTTTGCCCTTCGGTGGTGCTGCCCTGCCCGGGCCCGGCCCATCGCAGCCAAAATCCTCCCGCACGAGGACAGAGCCAAATCCTCTCCTGCACTGACCAGCCTCTGTTTGGGTTTCAGGTTCGGGGAGCCCCTTTCAAGCCATAAGCCACCCCGAGTGACGAGGGCTTGCTGCCCCAAAGCTGAAAACTTTTTGTCCTTCACGTTTTGGTGCGTGAGGGTTTCTGCCCTCCCTCAGCCTTTGTGCTGGGTGCTCACAACTCCCGCTTTGCGTGAGGACTGAGAGGAGTTTAGGGTGAGAGGCGCTCTGGGAAATCTCTACTGTATTTCCTGGACAAGCAATTAGTAGGAAGAAAATATTCCAGTGAGTGCAGGTCTCCTCGGGAGCTGACAAAGCCCAGGATCCTGCCCTAACACAGCTGCAGGATTCCTGCGCTCCAAGAGCCACGCTTCCTTCACAACACAGATCCCCCCCAACACAATATTCCCCCAAAAACACGTGCTCCATCCATCCACGAGCATACACGTGCAACCCCACAGACGTGTATACATACGTGCATACCCTGCACAACCCCAACCCCAACCCCTGAGCTGTTACGGGGACGTCAGCCACGGATATGGGAGGCTGCAAGGCACGGGACAGCCCCGAAACCCCAAAGTTCCCCCACTGAGGAAGGTCCCCCCGGGGTTACCTGCCGCCGGGAGCGAACTGCACACTCCTCCAAGGTCTCTGCTGCCTCTAGCTTGCCCTGGCGCCGGTACAGCGCGCCCAGGTTCCTCAGGGTGGTGTTCACGGTTGGGCTGCGGGAACAGACGCAGGGTGAGCGGGGGAGCCCTGGGGGCACCTCGCCCACCCCTAAGCTGCCCACCAAGAACCCCTCTTACCTGCTAACCTTGCAGGCCTTGTACCAGCCGCCGTACTCGGCGTAGGGAGCGCTGTCTCTGTGCTTGCTCTGTAGGGTGAGAGGATATCTGTTAGCCCCTTGCCTACTGCCAGCCTCTGGGCACCAGGATCAGACCTGGAACACGGGCACATTTAGGTGTCCTCGGGTCACAAACTGACAGCCTGGGCAACCCCAAGGATAAGACCACTTAATATTCAAAATGCCTCTGATGCCTGCACACAGGCAGCCCCAAAAGGGTGGCTGAAACCACTGTGAAATGCTCCGGGGGCACAAAAAGCCTAGACTCGAGGCCAGAGCTGCTGTAAGGAAAGCCGGCCTCTCCTTGCTGCCACTAAGGGCAGGGAGAAAGAGGGGCAAGGGGAAAAAAAAAAAAGTGAAGCTCTACAAAGATGGTTTGATACTTTTTTTTAATAGGAGATGTGGAAATGGCACAAAGTGGAGCGCAGCAGCCCCAGCAGAACAAGCCAGGTGTGTGGTCACCACTCCTGATCATGCTGACCGTGCTGTGCCACTGCCCCCAGGGCAGCTGTGCCCAAGCCAAATGTCCCAGGGGAGGAAGAGGCTTGCTCCTTGCCCAGGCTGTAAAATGAATCTCACTCCAGCTGCACATCTCTCCTGCAAGGCTGGATTTCCCGGCCTGCTCCACAGCCCTGGGAGAGAAGGGGGCACAGCCAGCATGGCTCTGTTGGGCCAGCTTTGGCCAGCAGCTTTAGAAGATGAATCTTTCCCCTCAGCTCTTGCTGCGCCCCCAGCTTGGACTCACCTTGCTCATCTCCTCTCTCTCCTCCGCGTGCATCCAGATGGGCTTGTGTTCATCTGTGCGGGGAAGGACACAAGACAGCTCTGGTCACCACCTCGTCCTCTTGCTCTGCCACACTTCCCCTGGAGCTCCAGCTCCTGCACAACCCTATTCCCCCTGTTAGCCACAGCTGCTTCCCAGCCTAGCACAGGCTGACAGCCAGAGCTCTCCAAGTCTCCTTCTGAGGGACGTGGACCAGCACAAGACACTCCAAGGGCAGCGTCTCAAGGAGCGCCCAAAGCAGGGGCCCTGCAAGGCATCCCCATCCCTCTGCCAAGGGGATACCAGTGCTGGCCAAGCTCAGGCTGAGCTTGGGAACCAAACTGCTGGGCCTTCCCCAGCCCCAGTAACTCCTGCTGTACGAACCATCCACGGAGCCAAACTCCTTCACGTGAGCACGGGTGAGGATCTCCTTGTACAGCACCTCGGCGTCTTTGTATTTGCTCTGCTTCAAGTAGCAGGAGGCCTGCAACCAAGAAAGCAGCTCCAATCCCGCTGGACGACACAGATTTACCCTGCCCACCTCTCCCAGCTATCTCCCACCCATCCCCACGCCGCCTCCTCGCAGGGTCTCACCAGGTTGTTCTTGGTCTTGGCCACGTTGGGGTCGTCAGGACCCAGGCAGCTCTCGTAGATCTCCAGGGCCCTGCAGTAGTAGTACTCCACCTCCTCGTACTTGCCCTGGTTCTGGCACAGCAGGGCCAGATTGTTCAGCTGCTTGGCCACGTCGGGGTGGTCTTTGCCTAGGACCTGGGTGCACAGAAGAGGAGAAGCCACAAAAAGACATTTAAACATGGCAAGGAAGGGAAAGAAAACCCTAAGGGGGAGCTGGAAGGGAGACTGTGGGAGTCCAGTACCTTCTCACGGATCTCCAGGGCTCGCTTACACAGGGGCTCTGCTTCTTTGTACTTCCCTCTCTTGCCATAGAGAACAGCCAGATTGTTCAAAGTTGCAGCCACCTGCAGAGATAAAAGTTTCTCTGTGAAACAAAGATGAATTCAGCGGGACCAACCTTGCCTACATGTCTGGAACTGGCTTCTCCTGGATGCTGCCAGGCCGTGCTGAACAAGATTGGCAGAAAGAGGCTGATGTGGCCAAACAGCACCCCACACATCCCAGGGTCCCTGCTGTCCCCGGGCAAGAGAAGTGACCAAGGGAGGAGGGACACACTCACCGCCGGGTGGTCTTTGCCCAGGGTCTTCTCACGGATGGAGAGCGCGTCGTTCAGGAGGTGTGCTGCCTCTTTGTATTTATTCTGATCCCTGCAGTGCAAAGCCAGCTAGTTATTCAGGGTTTGGACAACACAGCCCATGGCAAGCAGAACCACAATCAGCAGTCCTCCCTCCGCAAACACCAGCTCCCACAGCCCACCCATTTCCCTTTTCCTCCCTGCTTTAGCCAGTCCCTGGCTTTATCAGAGAGTTTGGCGGTCCAAATCCCTTACCTGTGCCAAAAACCCTTTCTAAAAGGCAAATCCCTGGAAGCTGGAAGAACTCCTTGCCACCACAACGTGACCTGGTGAACAGGAGGGAGAAAGCCCTCCTGGCCCCGTTGTGCCCTGCCCACTACCCTCACCTGTACACCAGCGCCAGGATGTTGAGCATGGTGGCCACATCGGGGTGATCGTGGCCCGATGTCTTCTCCAGGTCCTCCAGCGCCTGCTTGCAGAGAGGCACAGCCACCTCGTAGCGTCCCTGTGAGGCGTACTGGATGACGAGGTTGTGGAGGGTGCGCAAGCGTGCGGGTATCTCGTAGCCTCCCTGCTGGGCAGCTGCCACCGCGCTGCTGTGCTGGTGGGGCACTGCGGGCACAGAACGAGACACGGGGGCACGGTCGGCAGGGCAGGCTTGAAGGGGTACAGAGAGCAACCAACACCAAGCAGAAGCCCACACTTACATCCAGGACCGTGTTCTTCCTCCTCATTTGGGAACAGATCGTCCAGGGAGTCCTTGGTGGAGTCGCCCTCCTTCTCCTCCTGAGAAGATGGGAATCACAGGGCTGTAGGTTCTCGGAGGAGATGACAGCAGCCTGGGCTGAACCAGCTGCGAATCTCTCCCTGCTGCTGCAGCCCCAAACCACCACCAACTTCGCCGGTGTCTCTGCCACCACCTTTCTCCCACACAACAGACCCGGTAAAGCCAGATTTCCCCATCAAATCCCGGCATCCTACCCCATGCATTGAAGCTGGGAAGGGACAAAACCCAGGGCAAGGCTGTCACCCCCAGGCCATCCCGCTGGTCCAACCCCCCCGGGGGTAAAAGGCTGCTGCTTGACAGGACGAGGACCTACCGAAGGCGAGACATCCTCATCATACTTCTTCAGCTGGTTCATGAACTCCAGGTGCTTCTTCTCCTCCTCCAGCTGAGCCACGGTCTGCTCGCTGCGCTGCAGCTTCTGCTGGGTGTTGGCCAGCTCGTCGCGCAGCCACTGGTTCTCCTGGCACAGCCTCCGCACCTGAGCCCGCAGCTTCTGCTTCTCCGACTCCACCGCGTTCAGGTGGTTGGACAGCGCCATCATCACCTTGTCGAGGGTGACAGGGAGGGTCAGGAGAGACCCCAGCCTCACGTCTCCCTCACACACACGCTCGGGGACCACCCTCAGGGCCACTCTGCCCCGTCGGTCCCAGGTACCAACCACACGGGAGGGCGCTCGCTGCTCTCACCTGAGCCTCTCCAAGCCCCAGCTCAATCATCTCCACCGATTTGCGGAGCAGGTTGGATTTCTCATGCACCAGGTTGGCTTCTTCATCCTTCTTCAGGCACTTGATGGTCTCCAGCAAGCTGTGCAGGATGGAGTTGTGTTCGTTCTTGAGCGCCTCCAGCCCCTGCATCACCAGCTTGGTGTTGGAAATGATCTCCTCTTGGCTCAGCTTGTCCAGTTTCTCCTCCCTTGGGTACACCATGGTGGACATAGTCCTGGTCCGGCAGCCCTAGGGAGAGAGAAAACCAAAACCTGAGCGCCTCGGGGCTGTTCCAGCAGCCAGCCACAAGTGATTTAGCTTCCATTTAGGAGCCGAGATCTGTGCTTGGCAGCTGGGGTTGCGACGTGTGCGCCTCCCACCCGCAAACCACTGGGGCGGGGAGGCTGTCAGAGCCCCACACCTCTTCTGCAGAGGGGTGCCAGCGCCGAGCTCTCTGCTCCAGCGACGCACGGCCCTCAGCAAGTTTTTTTGAGGCTGTTCTTACTGGTGAGCAAGAGCCGAGCCCTTCCCCACCCAGCCCCCGAGTCACGCTGCTGACTTCATGTCCGCTTCATCACCCAGCGCCAGCACCACCTCGCGCTGCTCCCCCTGCATCCTCCCCTCCCGGGTGCCTGCCGTGCCCCACAGCCAACACCCTCCGTGTCTGGCACTTCAGGTTGAAAGGTTTCACCTTGACTGACACGCTTCCAGGTTGCTTTTGGGAGGAGCAAAGGGTGAGAACGGCAGGGAAAACATCCCCGGGATCAAACTACGGGGCACAATTATTGTTCTGAAGGAAAGGAGAGGGCTGTTGAGAACTGGCTGCCACTCGTAACCCGTTTTCCAAATTGCTTAGCTGCCCGTTCCTGGGGAATCCACCTGATCCGTTACCCCCGTGCTCTTTCCCACCTTGATAAAACATCAGGGGGAGGGACCGAGTGCTGAAGCAACAAGGGAAACCCCCAAACCTTCCGCAGTCAGCCTTCTGCGGGTGAGCACAATCCAGGAGAGACGTGCAAGGCTTCCCAGCTTGCACACAGCTTGCTAGCAAGGCGCGGCAGACACCTACCTGCTTCCACACAAGCCCAGGTAACAACTGCTGAAGGGTAAAAGGGTCCCATCACCAGTTTTGGCTCACAAGAAAACTCAGCTCCATACCCAGAAGCAGGGAAATCAGGGAGTGGGAGTCCTCTGGAGCACGGGTACCGCTTGGAGACACAGGGAGATGCCCAGAAGCAGCCTCGAACCCAGCACAGAGCACACCTCCAGCTCTGCTGCAGGGCTCACACAGCGGGGTGGCCCACGAGCACCTCTTCACCCCTCTGTGTGCTGGGCCAGCTGGAAATGCTGATGGTTTTCACAGAAGCATTAATCACATCCCCACTAGGAGGGCCTGAGCTCTTGTTTTACGTTCAATACACACGCACCAAGGAAAGGAACATCTTCTGAACCAGGATAAAAAGCTACCAGAGCTCGCACCTTGCTAGATAACAGCCCGACAAGCCCCAGATCCATAGGAAATCAGCCTCATTAATTCCGCTGTGCGCAGAGCTACTCAGCACCTGAGAAACTGCTGAGCTGCGTGTTAAAACACGAGGATCCCTGCTCCAGCAACATCCCATCTTTCTTCTGCCCTTCCAGAAGAAAAAAAAGAAGCCAGGAGCATCTCACAGTCCCCACACTCAGCTTGTTCTGCCAAGCTGTAAAGGCTTCAGGTTGTCTGAGAAGGGAGATGGAACGAAACAACCGTGACCTGGGCTGTGTTAAAAGCAGCGTGGCCAGCAGGGCGAGGGAGGGGATTTGTCCCCCTCTGCTCTGCTGTTGTGAGACCCTCCATGGAGTCCTGCGTTCAGCTCTGGGGCCCCATGGAAGGATTAGAATGAGTCCAGAGCAGGGCCACAAGGATGATGAAGGGGCTGGAGCACCTCTCTGATGAAGACAGGCTGGGGTTGCTCAGCCTGGAGAAGAGAAGGCTCCAGGGAGACCTTACAGCAGCCTGCCAGTGCCTAGAGGGGCTACAGGAAAGCTGGGGAGGGACTCTTGGTCAGGGGGTGGAGTGGCAGGAGAAGGGGGAATGGCTTTAAACTGAAGAAGTATAGGTTTAGATTAGAGGTCAGGAGGAAATTCTTCACTCAGAGGGTGCTGAGGCCCTGGCACAGGCTGCCCAGAGAAGCTGTGGATGTCCCATCCCTGGAGGTGCTCAAGGCCAGGCTGGATGGGGCTTTGGGCAGCCTGGGCTGGTGGGAGGTGTCCCTGCCCATGGCAAGGGGCTGGAATTCAGTAATCTTTGAGGTCTCCTCCAACCCAAACCCCTCTGTGGTTCTGTCACAAGCACAGCCCTGCCAGGCACCAGCTCCAGCTTCCAGGGGAGCAGAGCGGGCTGCACAGCACCCGGGCTGCTCGCTCCCAAACACCACCAAGAAAACAAAGAGAGGACTGAAGGGAATAAAACCCCCAAACACCGTCGGAAGATGGCTCATTATCCCCCAAAGCGAGGATTCTTCCCCCCAGAGCCTTATTTCCAGCCCTCCCCAGGGCTGGCAGGTCTGTGCCCGGTGCGCAGCCCTCCGGAGAGGCACCGCGCTCTATGGCAACCGATGCCAAGGTCAGGCAGGCTGAGGCTGCTGCACAAGCACTCTTCCTGCTCCCACACATTCAGCAAAGGGCACGGAGCGTCCTTTACCCAGGCAGAAAGGGGAGGCTCAGGCTGGAGCACCCAGCTCCTCCTTTATCCATCTGCCATCCCCGCAGCGGCTCAGGTCTCCACCGGCGCGTTTCTGCTCCACTTGGCACGGCCTCCCCGCGGACGGCGAGCTGCTGGAACAGCCCTGCTCCCGTTTTTGGGGGCAGGCAGGGCAGGAGGAAGCCTGCACGGAGCTCTGCGGCGCTTGCAGGCAGCCGGGGAGCCACCAGCTGCCGCGTCCTGCTGGGCACAAACCTCCCTCCCGCGCTCCGGTGCGGCACCGGGAAACCACCAAGCGTCAGCAGTTTTTATCAGCCCACTTCTTCTGCCGCTGAAATCCGCTCCCACACACGAGAGATGGAAGAGGAAAGAGCTGGAAGCTTCGGCGCTCACGTCTTAAGCCCACAGTGAAGGCAAGGATGCCAGACGAGATGGGTCCAAGCGGACCTCAAAGCTCAGGAGCTCACTGCCAGGAGGCTCTGGGGAGCCACAAACTTGGCACCGGGGAAATCAGGGGGCAGCTACGATGGGATAAAACTTCAGGTGGTCTTTTGTTACCTCTACGCGTGCCTCAACAAATTCAGCTTGCTTCAGCGTCTCCCTGCACGTCCCCAGACCAAGTGTATGTACGACACAGCTCGCCCAAGACCTTCAGCCTGCGGGTGCCTGCCAGAGCTCTCTGTGAGCGCAGACCTCAGCAGCAAGCTCTTCTGTAGGAGAACGCGATCTAAGGATGCGGTAATTGCAGGAAAAACAACCGGGTTCTGGACAAAAAGCTTCCTGGGGAGCAGAATGAGGCTGATTCATAGTGAGAAGGAGCGAAGAAGCCTGGGAGACGGGTAGGGATGAGCACTGCAGGCATGGAACCGTGGGGCTGGAGGCGTGTGGGCACAGCAGTTACCCCAGCCCTGTGCTTTGGGTACCTACAGCAGGTGGGTGACCTGCTTCAGGCAACAGGGAAGACTTTGGGGGTTGTTTTGTTGGGGTTTTGGGGTTTTTTTTTGGACCTCGGCCAGCTCGTTGCTGTCAAACCACTGAATAAAGGGTTTTTTGGAAGGCTGGCTGACCTCCACGAAGCTGAACGTGAGATCGCCGACACACAGCCGAGCCTCCATGCCACAACCAAAGCTCGACCTGATGCCTCAGACAGCAAAAAATAAACTGAGGGCAGTGAAACAGAGTGCTGAGGTTAAGCAGAGCTGGTGTCACAAGCTTCCTCCTCGTTTTGGTGCCATAGCACCAGGAAACAAACAGGGACTGCAGGAGCCTAGGGGCAGCCGGTACACACGCCTGCACGGAGCAGGAGCAGTGCTCTGGGGTGCTCGTGAGCCGTGCCACAAACACCCGGGACACCTCAGAGCCCCCGAGGGCACACAAACAGGACGCCGGCACCCCGGGAGCTCCTACCCAGCATGTTTCTGAGCTGCAACCCCAAAGCCAAAGGGTGCTGCCCAACCCTGATACGCGTGGGGCCCTGCCAGCATTTAGCTCCGGCTTAGGTTTCTCCGGGTTTCTCCACCCTGCTGTGCTAAAAGGGGCACCCAAGGGCCCCGGCAGGAGGCTCTCACGCCCTTGTCCTCTCTTGCCCAAAACGTGGGGCTCTGCTCAGCACCCGGGCAGCCCCTCGCGTGGTTTGAAGCCAAGCTCCAAGCCCAGGAAGGCTTCACCCAAGCAGCCTCCCTGGGCTGGGTGGGCATTTATAACTCGGCGCAGGCTGACTGGGAACAGCTCAGCCCTCCCCACGCCCTGGCCGGGGTTCAGTGCCAGAACTGCTTCTTGCAGCAGCAGCTGACACATGCCAGCTCTGGCTGCGCGTGGAGCTCCAGGAGCCCTTCTAGATGCCAGAAGGGCTGCGCTGGGAAAGCCTGTGCTAACCCGCAGGCTGCAGGAGCCCCAGGGTGTTTAACTAGGGCTCAGGAGGGAGCTGCGCAGCTCACGTGGATGGGTTCTCTCACAAGAAGAGGGGAAACTCCAGAAATGCTCTTCCCCTAAGCACTAAACACTCCTCTCTGTCCCAGAAGCTCCAGCTCCCCGCCACCCTAACCTCTTACAGAAAACGTGCTGCAACACAACCTGCCCGAAACCTGGCTTTCCAGGGACTCCAGGGACGTGGCCACAGCGATCCAGGTTCGGAAAGGACCCGGGGGCTTCTCATCTCCTGGAAATGCCAAACTGGGGTTGTTCTGGTTGACCAAACAGCTCCTGTGTTACCAAAGCGAGAGCCAACGTCGAGGGCACACACGAGAGCAGAAAGGGTTTACTGCTTTTGTTCTCTAATGACTGTAGAATACACACACGGGAGGCAACGCAGGTAAAATAAATAAATAGGAGGAGCCACGTGCCATAGCAGAAAGCCTGAGTGCTCCTCACAGCCCCTCGTGCTGTTTACAAGCCCGGCTGGCCTGGAAAACGCACGCCTTTCGCTGGGACCGGGGGAACGGCAGCCTTCAGCACCCCCACCCGCGTCCTAGCATCTCCAGATCAGCTGAGAAGGTGTTGTTTTTATAAAAAAAGGCAAAACAAAAAAAAAAAAAAAACAAAAAACAAAAAACAAACAAACAAACAAAAAAAAAAACAAAGAAAAAAACCCCAAACCCTCCTGCTCACGTTCCCAGCAGCCAAATCCACTCCGCATCTGCTGCGGCTGGGATGAGCGGAGCACCATGAAAACCTCTTTCCTGGAGCGGAGCCAGGCGCAGCATCTCTCCCCAGCCCGGTGGGGAGGGAGGGCGGCTCGCTGCGCACAGCCATCACCTTGCCCTGGCAGCAGGCAGCGGGGTGGAAGCAGGAGGAATAATTCCCCGGAGCCCGTGCCCCTGCAGCCAGCTCCCTAACCCGCGGGCTGGATGTGCCGCAGGAGCACGGGGACGGTCGGGGCACAGCGAGCACAGCCCCAGCGCTGCAGACCTGGGGCAGCCGCAGGGAGCAGCTGACTGCGGGTGGGTTATTTCCAGAACCAAAAAGGGTCTGGAAAAACAAGGAAGCAGGCCGGTTCCCCGGGACAAAGCTCTACCGGCACCATAAGCACAGGGTTGGGTTTACTCACGAATCCAGCCTTTACCCGGCACCTCCTCGCCAAGGTCAAAGCCTCGCAGCACGTCCCCTGCGCCCTCCCCAAAACCCTTTTTGGGATTGACGCTGCCGTTCCTACCTGGGCACTCCTCCCGAGGAGCAGGCGAGCTTCCTGCTCCTTCCGCCAGCCCCGGCAGAGCTCAGCCCTGTTTATTTACCCTGCGTCTGGGCTGCCGGAGATCTTTGACCCCGCGCTCGCTGCACGCCACCGCCCTCCTCCTCCTCCTCTTCCTCCTCCTCCTCCTCCTCGCTCGCAGTGGGGGCAGGTGCTTTATTCCCCAGGGAGCTGAGCCCACGGGCGCCAGGAGGAGACCCTAGCGGGGCGCAGAGGAGCCGGGCATGGTGCTGGGGGAGCTGGCGAGGGCTGGAGGCCCGCCGCAGCCTCCCACCATTGTGCAAACGTCTCCAGGCTGCCCGGCCACAGCTCTCTGCGGCAGCACCATCCCCCAGCCCTCCTCCCGGCACCTCCTTCCAGCCGCATCCCTTCTCCCTGCCGGAGGTTTAGGGGGAATCGTGTCCCCCCCAGCGCCTCCGGCAGGGTGTAGCTCCGCTTGGGAAGCGATTTCTTTGCCCGAGGAAAGGTTTCGGGTGGAAACGCGGCCCCCAAAGTTTGCGAGCCATCGCTGCGTGCTCGCAGCCGCCTCCGTCATCGCTCCTCTGGCTTTGTCTGGCAGCGGGAGGCACGCCCGCTGCGTATCCTCGGGGCCGGGAAAGCGGGGACAAAACCCCCCTGTTCCACCCCAAAACCCCTCCATCCTTTCCCGGCGTCCCGGTCCCACTCCACCCTGCCTCCCCGGGAGGAAACTTGCCCCGAAACCACGGCTCGGAGCGGCCCTTTGTTACGGGACGGCCGGGCACCCTGCCCGTCCCCGTCACCAGCAGGGAATCCGCCACCCAGCAGCCCTACCTGGGTGCCTGCAGCAGCTTGCCCGCTGCTCCCGCTTCCCCCGGCGGGCACGGTGCTGACGGACGGACGGATGTGGGGCCGTGCTCGGGGCACGCCACGGCCCCGTCGCCCCGCTGGCAGTGCCACGCACACCGACCCCATAGCTGCCACCCCCGGCAGCCACCGAGCTGCTTCTCCGAGGGCTCGGGGGGTGACGCCGATCCCTCGGGGATCCCAGCTGTGCACCCTAATACCGATCCTATAGCTCAGGGGGGGCACCCTTGCTTGGTGGCACCCCGAAACCCAGCTCGTGGAGCCGTAGGGCTGCCCCACAGCCGCCCAGGCCCTATTTCCATGCCCCGGCTGGCTATGGGGACGTCATCCTGGTAACCCCAAAGCACCGGGCCTGGTGGGGAGCACCCCGAAACCCACCCGGGCCGGGGGGGCTGAACCTGCCCCGGGGCTCCCAGGGGACAGCGGGGTCGGGGTGCCATAGGGAGGCACGGTAAGGGGGCTCCGGGGGGCAGCCCTATAGGGGGAGGGCACCCCAAGGTTGGGAGGGCACCACGATTTTGGGAGGGCACCATGATTTTGGGAGGGCACCCTATTTTTCAGGGACGCCCTATTTTTGGGGGGATACCCCATCCTTTTGGGGGACACCCCCATTTTTTGGGGACACCCCATTCTTTTGGGGGACACCCCTATTTTTTGGGTACACCGTTTTTTTTGGGACACCCCTATTTTTTTGGGACACCCCCTTTTTGGGGGGACACCCCCATTCTTTTGGGGACACCCCTATTTTTGGAAGGACACCCCTATTTTTGGGAGGACACCCCCCTGCCCGCCCCCCAGCCCCGCTGACAGTGCAGCAGGGCTGGCCGGTGCCCCGGGGCCTTCCCTCCCAACCCCTCCCCATACCGCAGCCCCCCACCCGCCGACCCCAAACCGACCCCAAACCCCCCAAAAACCCCCTAAAACCCCCAAAACCGCCCCCAAACCCCTCGATTCCGCTCCTACCTGCTCGGCACAGGGCGGCGGTGACCGGTGCGGGGCTGCGGCGGCGACACGGGGCGGGGCCCGGCCCCAAAACGCCCCCAAAACGCCCCCCCCCTCCCCGCTCCTCCCCCTCCGCTCAGCGGCGCGGCCCCTTTAAGCCCAACATGGCCGCCGCCAGCCGCCACTGGCGCCGGCGCGCCCCCTCGCGCCACCACCGGGAGCGTGACCACGCCCCCTCCCCTGTGACCACGCCCCCTCCTCCCCGTGGCCACGCCCCCTCCTCGCCCGGTGGCCGCGGCGCGCAGGCGCGGTGCCCTCACAGGGCGGGGGGAGCGGCGCGCAAGATGGCGGCCGCGGCGCTCTGCCGGGCGCTGGGGGCGCTGGTGCTGTCGCCCCCCCGCGCCGCTATCGCCGCCGCTGTCGCCGCCGCCCGGCCTGTCGCGACAGCGGCGCCCGCTGGGGTCCTGGCGGCGGCGGCCGGCCGCTGGCTGAGCGGCTCGGCGGCGCGCTGCACGACTGACCCCATGTGGAAGTGCCGCGTCAAGTACACCGTGCGGCCCCTCGGCATGAGGAAAACCGGGGGGAGAGACCACACGGGTGGGCACCGGGCACGGGGGGCTGGGGGGACATCTGGGGGCTGGGGGGACATCTGGGGGCTGGGGTTGGATCCGGGGGCTGGGGGGGGATCCGGGGGGACACCGGGACTGGAAGAGGCACCAGGGGAGCTGAGGGGGGACATGGGGGGCTGAGGGGACTTGGGGGGGGCACTGGGGGGCTGAGGTGACCTTGGGGACCGAGGGGACCCTGGGGGAGGACACCAGGGCTGGGGAGGGCACCGGGGGGCACTGGGGGGCTGAGGGGACACCGGGGACTGGGAGGGCACCGGGGGGTTGGGAGGGGACCCGGGGGCCTGAAGGGATCTGATCTGGGGGGGGCACTGGGGTTGGGGAGGGCACCTGGGGGGACCCAGGGGGCTGAAGGGGATCTGGGGAGGGGGCATTGGGGGGGCTGAGGGGATCTGGGGGGGTACTGGGGCTGGGGAGGGCACTGGGGGATTGGGGGACCTGGGGGGGCAGGGAGGGCACTGGGGGGCTGAGGAGGGACTCGGGGGGCTGAGGGAACCTGGTGGGGGCACCGGGGGGCTGAGGGAATCTGATCTGGGGGGGGGCATTGGGGTTGGGGGGGGGGTACCTGAGGGGACCTAGAAGTCTGAGGGGGACCTGGGGGGGGTCCCTGGGGTTTGAGGGGATCTGGGGGGGGTACTGGGGCTGAGGGGGGCACCAGGGGATTGGGGGACCTGGGGGGGCTGGGAGGGCACTGGGGGGCTGAGGGGATCTGATCTGGGGGTGGGAGACACTGGGGTTTGGGGGGGCACCTGGGGGGACCCAGAGGAACCTGGGGAAGGCACTAGGGGTCTGAGGGAACCCGGGGTCTGAGGGGGGCACCAGGGGGTTGAGGGGGACCTGGGGAGGGCACTGGGGGGCTGAGGGGATGTTGGGGGGGCACCGGTGGTGGGGAGCCACCAGGGGGCTGAGGGGACTGTGGGGACTTGAGGGGACCCAGGGGGGGCTGAGGGGGGAACCGGGGGGCTGAGGGGACCCTGACCCATGTGGAGCCACCCCCCCACCTTGTCCCTCAGGTCGCATCCGTGTGCGGGGCATCGGCGGGGGCCACAAGCGGCGCTACCGCATGATCGACTTCCAGCGGCTGCGCTACCAGGAGGGCACCGAGAAGGTGGTCAGCGTGCGATACGACCCGTGCAGGCAAGCACCAGGCACCGGGCAGGGTCCGGGGGCTGGGGGGGTCCCTGCAGCGTGACAAACCCCGCTCTGACCCTCCGTGCCCCTTGGCAGGTCGGCTGACATCGCGCTGGTGGCCGGCGGCAATCGGAAGCGCTGGATCATCGCCACGGAGAACATGCAGCCGGGGGACATCATCAGGAACTCGGCACACATCGGCAGGATGGCGGGTGCGCACCCCGGGGCTGCGTGCCGGCCCCGTTGGGGGCTCGCCGCCCGCCCCGTGCCACGCTCATGGCTTTTTCCCCCCGGTTTCTCCCCCCGGCAGTGTCGGCCAACGAAGGGGACGCCTACCCGCTGGGGGCCCTGCCTGTGGGCACGCTGATCTGCAACCTGGAGAGCCACCCCGGCAAGGGAGCGCAGTACATCCGCGCGGCCGGTGCGTCTGCGTGGGGGCACCCGCCGCCTGTCCCCTCCTCTCCCCGTGCTGGGGTGCGAAGTTGTGTTTCCTAGGGGTGGGCACAGCTGTGTGACAGCCTCCCCGTGCTGCCCTTGAGGGTCTGTCCTCTGGGGGAGGCGCTGCGTGAGTGGCACGGGTGTTTGGGGACGTGCCCCCCGCGGTTCGGGACAAAGTCCTGCTGCTCAGCACGGCCCCCTCCTCCTCCTCCTCTCCTGGCAGGGACCTGCGGGGTGCTGCTGCGCAAGGTGAACGGGACGGCCATCGTGCAGCTGCCCTCCAAGAGGCAAATGCAGGTAGCGGAGCCGCGCCAGCCCTAAACCCCCACCTCCTGCCCCCCGGCTAACGGCAGGCGGGGGTGCTGACGGCTTCTCCTTTTTTCCCCAGGTGCTGGAGACCTGCGTGGCCACGGTGGGCCGCGTCTCCAACGTGGACCACAACAAGCGGGTGATCGGCAAGGCGGGCCGCAACCGCTGGCTGGGCAAGCGGCCGCACACGGGGCTGTGGCACCGCAAGGGCGGCTGGGCCGGCCGCAAGATCAGGCCCCTGCCGCCCCTCAAGAGCTACGTGCACCTGCCCCGCGTGGCAGCCCCGCCGGGACAATAAAGCCGCCTGTGCCAGCTCCCACCGGGCTCTTGTTGCCGTTAATTAATGAACGGGGAGGGGGGAGGGGACCTGCAGGGCCCAGCCCCCCTCTGTCGCTCCTCCTGCGCATGCGTGCAGCGCTGCACGCCCGGAAGCAGCACGGAGCCGCTCGCCCCGGTGGCAGCAGGGATGCTGCCTGCGTGAGGCTGTGTCTGCCCGCTGCTCCTCGGTGTCATGCGAGCCGCTCAGCCTCCTCCTCCTGCTGCTGGGCATGGGCCCCCAGCTCCTCCCAGTCCCCCCAGTACCGGCCTGGTGGTGCCGCTGGGCCCCGAGCTGCAGGCCTGCCCGCGGGAGCTGCTGCGGCAGCGGCGAGGCCAGGACGGGCAGCCGCAGTACCTGGTGCGCTGGAGCCTGGTGCGCTCGGAGTCCTCGGCGGGGCCCGACGCCGGGAGCGTGTCGCTGTGGATGTCCGCGGAGGAGGCGTGCGCCAGCTGCCCGGCGCTGCTGGGCGAGGGGAAGCCGGCGGGGCCGCGGGCCGAGGAGGAGGAGGAGGAGGAGCAGGAGGAGAGGGCGGCCGGCCCGGACGAAGCCTCGCTGCGGGAGATGGAGGCCGACGTCGGGAGCCTGGTGCGGCGAGCCGGCCGGCAGCTGGGCGGCGCCGGGGCCGCCTCCGTGCTGGACACCGTCCACGTGCTGAGCGCCTACGCCGGCATCGGCTCGCTGGCGGGCGCCTTCAGGGAGACGGGAGCCCTCGAGCTGCTGGCGAGGATGCTGTGCCACAAGGACAAGCGGATCTGCCGCAGCGCCGGCAAGATGCTGAGGGCCCTGGCTTCGCACGACGCAGGTCGGGGGGCTGGGAGGGAAGCAGGGTGCCCTTCACCTCGTCCATGGCAGTCCCTCCAGTAGCTGATTTAGGGGACACACACTGTTCCCACTGCGGTGTCTGAGAGCCCCCAGTGCTCCCCTCACTGGCACCGAGACCCCCCGGCCACCCCAGTCGCTGGTGCCACATTTCTCCCCATGCACACAGCTCTCCCCAGTAGCTGCACACATGCACACACACAAGAGAGAAATGTTTCATCTCTCATGTGTCCCAGGGTGGCGTGAGGGCTGCCTTTAGGAGGCCTGAAGGGTTTCTGCTGTTCTTACAGGGAGCTGGGCGTATGTCCTGCTGTCCCTGAGCCAGCAGGACGGCGTCGAGCAGCACATGGACTTCGACAGCCGCTACACCTTGCTGGAGCTATTTGCTGAGACAACGTCCTCGGAAGAGCACTGCATGTCCTTTGAGGGCATCCACCTTCCCCAGGTAGGGGGGGAGCCCGGTTTGGGGGTGGAGGCGCTGATCCAGGCAGCCCCTGAGGGCCCTGCCCGTTGCAGATCCCCGGGAAGCAGCTGTTCGCCCTGGTGAAGCGCTACCTGCGCGTCACCTCCCTCCTGGAGGAGCTCGGCAGCGGCGAGGAGCAGGGAGGGGAGCAGCCGGAGAGCAGCCGCGTGAAGCAGGAGTTTGAGTTCAGCATGGCGATGGCCGGCCTCATCGTGGAGCTGCTGCGTGCCATGGGCTGGGAGCACAGCCACGAGCCAGAGCCGCCGGCCTGGCAGGAGACAAAGCCTCAAACCACCCGCTCCATCTTCCAGCACGGGGCCACGTCCTGCAGTGCTGCCCAGGCAGCCCCGGCTCCTGCACCGAAGGAGCCCAGCGCCTTCAAGACGCGCTCGGCCTTCCCCAGCCGCAGCAGCTACGTGGAGTACGTGCGGGCGCAGCTGGTGCGCGGCATGCGGGTGCGCCTGCTGGAGGACTATGAGCAGGTCAGCGCGGGGGACGAGGGCGAATTTCGGCAGAGCAACGATGGCACGCCGCCCGTGCAGGTACCTGCTGCTGCGAGGACGGAGCCAACCATCTTGGCACCGCTGTGGAACCTCGTGTAGGGGCAGCACGGGTTATCTTCTGTTCCCTCGCTCACCTCTCTGTGGGTCTCTCCTCCGCAGGTGTACTGGCAAGCCCTGGGCTGCACCTACTGGGTTCACTGGCACATGGTGGAGATCATCGGCTCCCCAGGGCAGGAGGAGCAGGAGGGCCGGCAGCGGGGGACGAGGCTGATAAACAGCCACAAACTGGCAGCAGGTGAGCATCGCCTCGGCTGCACCTGCGGCTCCTCTAACCGGCCCTGCTGGCACTCTGGGTGCTGCGTGACGGAGCCTTGCCCTGCTCCAGGTGCTGCAGGAGCAGTTTGGCACAGCCCTGAGCTGGAGGTGCCCATTTCGGCTCCGTGCTCCTGCTCCCGGCACGTCCCCTCCCTCCTCTCGCCTCCCTTTCCCGCGGCAAGCTGGGGGCAGCGGGGACCCCTCGTGCTGCACGGGAGCTGTGTGTGGCAGCGAGGGGCACGCAGCAGCGGGGCAGCTGGCGGAGCTGACGCCGCCTCCCCTGGCTCTGCCGCCCTGCAGGGGCGCAGCCGTTCTGCCCCAAGCCCCTGGGGGGGCTGTACTCCCCGCCCTACCTGGGGGAGCAGCCGAGCCAGGCCGCGGGGACGCTGAGCCGCGCCGAGTGGTGGGAGCTGCTCTTCTTCGTGAGGCAGCTGGAAGCGCAGGAGCAGGAGGAGATCGCCCGCCTGCTCCAGCGGCAGCGGGCAGCGCAGGTGGGGGCCGAGGGGCGAGGGTGGGCAGCGGGGACCCGGCCGGGGGCTGACGCGGCCCCGTCTGTGCAGCTGCCGGGGCTGGACGAGGAGGCCCTGATCCAGCTGCCGGTGCCCGCGGGGCTGGCCCAGGAGGTGCTGCGGGTCTTGGAGGAGCGGAGCCGGGGCAGCGCCCGCAGCCACCTGCGCGGCTCCCGCGTCTACGGCAAGTACTGGCCGGGCAGGGGGGCCGAGCGGGACGGCGGGGGCAGCCCCGAGGTGCCCTCGGAGGGTGCCGGCTGTGGGAGCGCTGGGCCTGGTGCTGCGAGGGACGAGGCAGCGAGGGACGAGGCAGCGAGGGACAAGGAAGCAAAGGATGAGGCAGCGAGGGACGAGGCAGCGAGGGACGAGGACGAGGACGGCGTCTGCACGGAGCTCAAGTCGGATTCCCAGCTGTTCGGAGAGCTGCTGGAGAGGGAAGGGCTGCGCCTCCCGGAGGCGGCGGAGAGCGGAGGTGACGCCCCGGGGGACACGGGCACGGGGCGCTGGAACCCATGCGGGGCTGCGGGCGCCCCGTGAGCGGCTGCGGGCGCTGCTGCCGCCCTGACGGCCCGGCCTCCCCCGGCAGCGTGGGGCAGCTGCGAGGGGGCGAGCGGCAGGGGCTCGCTGGCCGAGGTGGCGCGGGTGATGGAGGCGATCCGGAGCGGCGGCTGCGAGGCGGAGCTGCGCGTGGCCGGGCTGCAGCACATGGTGAGGGTCCTGCAGCAGGAGCCGGAGCCGGAGCCGGAGCAGCAGCAGCCGGGCGGCGAGGGCACCAGGTGCGAGGGGAGCCCGGCACGGGCAGGGCGGCCGAGGGCAGGGCGCCGAGCCCCTCCTGAGCGGCCTCTGCGCGCAGGGAGAAGCTGGTGAGGGCGGCGGTGGAGCTGCTGAGCGCCCAGGCGGCCGAGAAGCGCCCGGCGGCGCTGGCGCTGCGGCTGGTGGCCCTGCTGCTGGAGAGGCGCGCCTGGCGCGTGCCCTTCGCCACGGAGGGCGGCGTGTGGGCCGTGCTGGGCTGCATGCGGCAGCACGCCGCCTCCGCCCTGGTGCAGCAGGCGGGCCTGGCGGTGAGGAGCGGCCGCGGGGCGCCGCGGGCGGCGGGGCCGGGCCGGCGGAGGCGCCCGCAGCCCCTGAGCCGCCCCGGGCCCCGCAGGCCCTGAAGGCGCTGGTGGGAGCCGGCGAGCCCGGAGGCGCCGCGGGGACGCCCTCGGCCCTGAGCCACGGCGACGCGCAGCTGCTGCGGGAGGTCTTCGCCAGCATCGGCTCCGCCGGCGGCGAGGGCTCGCCGGGCCTGCTGAGCGCCATCCCCGCCGCCGTGCGCGCCATGCGGGGCGTCCCCGGGTAGGGACGAGGAATGGGACCAGGGAGGGCAGGTGCCATGGGGCCAGGGCACCACCACGTCGTGCCTGTCCCCGCAGGGGCGCCTCGGGCGTGCGGAACGGCTTGCTGGTGCTGAGGATGCTGGTGGACGGGCACCGGGGCCTGGCGGAGCAGCTGGTGAGCGGCGAGCTCCCCGCGGTGCTGCAGAGCTGCTGGCGGGACGGGCAGGGCCCCACCGCGCTGCTGGCCCTCGGCGTCATCAACCGCCTGGCGGAGCACCGGCTGCCCCTGGGCCCCGAGACCCCAGGTAGTGACCCCGCGCCCCCTCCCCGCGCCGCGGCCCCACGGTGCCCGGGCCGGGCCCGCCACGTCCCCGCTCCCTGTCCCGCAGGCGCCGAGGCCCTGCTGGAGGCCAGGGGCGCGCAGACGCCCGCGGGCGGCCCGGGGGACGGCGCGCTGCCCGAGGACGTGGTGGTGGCCCTGGAGCGGCAGCTCTGCGGCGGAGGCCCCGTTCCCGACCCCGGCCCCGAGCCCGACCCCGAGCCCTCCGGCCGGGCGTCCCCGCGGCCGCAGGAGCGCCGCTGCTTCCGAGCGCTGCTGCGCAGCCTGGAGCTGCGGGGGGCCGAGAAGAGCATCGGGCTGCGGGTCCTCAGGTGGGCTGTGAGGGGATCTGCAGGACGTGGCCCCTGCGGGAGGAGGAGGAGGAGCAGGGCAGCGGGGCTGGCTTTGTGTGCCGCGTCCTGAGGGGCCCTGTCCCTCGCTCAGGATCCTGAACAAGTTCCTGGACGGCTTCCAGGAGGACGCGCTGCCCTGGCACGAGTGCGTGGAGCCCTGCTTGTCCTTGCTGAGTGCCCACAGCAGCGACCGCGAGGTGAGGGGGTCCTGGAGAGGGGCGGCTCTGCTGGCTGTGCCGGGGGTGCCTCGGGGCCCCTGCCCGCAGCCTCCCGGCCTCGTGGCACGCCCCGGGAGCAGCCCTCACGGCCGCGTGGCGGTGGCTGCGTGCCCAGCAGCAGCTGGGTCCCTTGGGAGAGGGGCTGGGGCCCTGCGGCACGGCGCTGGGGGGCTCCTGGTGCCGGGCTGGCGGCTCAGGGCTGCCTCCTCCGCAGGCGGTGCAGGAGGTCGTCGGCTTCCTGCACCGCCTGGCCGCCGCCAGCAAGGACTGCGCCGTGGCCATGTGCCGCGCGGGCACCTACGAGGCCCTGGACAAAGCCCTGGAGAAGCACAGCTCGGCCGTGCCCACGGCGCCAGCCCTGCTGCAGCTGCTGAGCGGCTGCGAGAAGTTCGCCGGCCTGCACAGGACGCTGACGGGCAGCATCTTGGCCGGCTGCATCCAGGTGGGCCCGGGCAGCCGGGGAGCCCCCCGGGAGCCCTGCCCCCAGTAACCGCCCGTCCCCGTCCCGTCCCCGTCCCCGTCCCCGTCCCCGTCCCGCAGCTGGCGCTGGGGCAGATCGAGGAGCACCGCCGCAGCCAGCGGCCCATCAGCATCCCCTTCTTCGACGTCTTCCTGCGCAAGCTGTGCCGAGGTGAGCGTGGGGAGGGAGCGGGGCCCCGGCGCCCGCTGTGCCTGGCTGGCAGCTGGAGGCTCCGCGCGCCCTCCCCGCAGGCTCCAGCGTGGAGGCGAGGGAGGACAAGTGCTGGGAGAAGCTGCAGGTCTCCTCCAACCCGCACCGCGCCGGCAAGCTGACGGACAGGAACCCCAAGACCTACTGGGAGTCCAACGGCAGCACCGGCTCCCACTTCATCACCCTGCACATGCAGTGCGGGGTGGTGGTCAGGTAGGGCCGGGGGTCCCGGGGGCAGGGAGCCCCGAGGGTCTGCCCGAGCCCTGCCTCACGGACCCCACGCAGGGAGCTGAGCATGCTGGTGGCCAGCGAGGACTCGAGCTACATGCCGGCCCGCGTGGTGGTGCTGGGGGGGGACAGCCCCGCGGCCATCAGGACGGAGCTCAGTGCCGTGAGTCCACCGGGGCTGGACCGGGGGCTGGCACCGGGGGCTGGCCGGGGCCGCGGGCGCTCCCCGTGCCGCTGGCTGAGGGCTCGCCGTGTGCCCGCAGGTGACCGTGCCGCCCTCGGCCAGCCGGGTGGTGCTGCTGCGGAACGCGCCGCGCTTCTGGCCCCTCATCCAGATCCGGGTGAAGCGCTGCCAGCAGGTGGGGAGCCGGGGCCAGTGGCACAGGGCTGGCGGCGAGGGGCTGGGGGCCGAGCTCTCTCTCTCCCTCTCTCCCTCTCTCCCTCCCGCAGGGCGGCATCGACACGCGCGTGCGCGGCATCGAGGTGCTGGGCCCCAAGCCCAGCTTCTGGCCCGTCTTCAAGGAGCAGCTGTGCCGGCGGACCTCCCTCTGCTGCGCCGCTCGGGCGCACGCCTGGGGCCAGGAGATCCGCCGGGACCGGGGGCGGCTGCTGCAGCTCTTCGGCAGGTGAGGGGCCAAGGGAGTGGGGGTGCCCTGGGGCGGCCGGGGGCGTCCTGCCGGGGTGCCGAACCCTGTCCTGCCCCCCTCTCCCCTGTCCTGCCCCCCTCTCCCCTCTCCCCTGTCCCATTGCAGGCTGAACCGGGCGCTGCGGCACGAGCAGGACTTCGCCGAGCGCTTCCTTCCCGACGACGAGGCGGCCCGGGCCTTGGGCAGGACGTGCTGGGAGGCCCTGGTGAGCCCCCTGGTGCAGAGCATCACCAGCCCAGGTACCGCTCGCGCCCCTCCCCGCGCTGCCCCGTCCCCGGGCGCCCGCCCTGAGCCCCGCGGCCCCGCAGACCCCAGCGGCGTCAGCCCCCTGGCCTGGCTGCTGAGCGAGTACCTGGGGAGCGGGGAGCCGGCCCAGCGCCCCCCGGCCCGCGGCGACGCCTTCGGCTCCTGCGTGCGGCTCCTGACCCAGCTCCTGGTGCACGTGGACCCCGGCGGCGCCGAGCCGGAGGAGGCGAGGGCGGCGGGTGAGCGAGGGGCTGCCCTCGGGAGGGGGCTCCGCAGAGGGCCCTGGGGCACAGGAGGGCTCGCGGCCGAGCCTCCCCGTGGCCGTGCTGCCGGCACCGTGTGCGGGGAGCTGAGCCCCGGCTGTGCCCCGGCAGGCGGGCAGGAGGGCAGCAACAAGGAGGCGCTGCCCAGGGCGGTGGCGCAGACGCCGAGCGGGCTGCGGGGCATGGCGCAGTGCTGGCGCGGCGTGGTGCAGCAGCAGGTAGGGCTGGGGCTGGGGCTGGGGCTGGGGCTGGGGGCGGGGGGCAGCGGGCCGGGGCTGGGTGCTGAGCCCGGCGGTGCCGTGCCCCCAGGCGCAGCGGTTCCTGCAGGCGGCGGGGCAGGCGCCAGACGTGGCGGAGCGGTACTGCGGGCTGTACCGGCGCCTGCGCGGCGCCATGGAGGAGCTCTTCGGGCAGCAGGCTGCCTTCCTGGGCGCCCTGGGCCAGGGCTTCGCGGGGGCGCTGCTGCAGCTCCCCTTCCTCACCGCCCTGCACGTGAGTCCGGGCGGTGTGGCTCCAGCTCCGGGGCCTTGGGTGAGCTCCAGGGTGGCCACGTCCTGGCCACCCCGGGGCCGTGGGGCGCCCCCTGCACACCCGTCCCCGTCCCCCCGCAGGCGAGCGAGCGGTTCGCCCGCTACGTGGACGGGAAGATCCAGGAGCTCGGCGGGGCCGCGGGCAGCACGGGGCTGCTGCAGCAGCTGCTGGAGCCCTTCGTCGTCTTCAGCGGCCTGGAGTTCGCCCACACCTTTGAGCACTTCTACCGGTGAGGTGGCCGTGGCCACGCGCTGGGGACGAGGCCGGGCTGGGTGGCGGTGGCGGTGGCCCTGACGCGCCGGTGGCTGTGGCAGGCTGTACCTGGGGGACCGGCTCCTGGCGCAGGGCCCCTCGTGGCTGGAAGGGGCCGTCCTGGAGCAGCTGGGGCTGTGCTTCCCCCGCCGCTTCCCCCAGCAGATGCTGAGCGACCTGGCCGAGTCGGAGGAGCTGCAGCGGCAGTTCCGCCTCTTCCAGCTGCAGGAGCGGGACAAGCGGCTGCTGGAGCCGGGCGTGGAGAGCCCCGAGCACGAGGTGAGCGGGGCCGGCTGGGGGCCAACGTGCTCCCCGCGGGGCCCTGAGCTGCCCCCGTGTCCCCGTGTGCAGGTGCCGGGGGAGGCTGCGGAGGTGACGGTGCTGGCCCTGTCCCCGCGCTGCTGGCCCGTGTCCCCGCTGTGCCGCATGGCCGAGCCCGGGAGGTTCTTCCCGGCCGCGCTGAGCTCCCCGCTGGGCGCCTTCGCCGCCTTCTGCGGGCAGAGTGAGTGCCACGGGGTGCCCGGCACCGGGGCTGCTGGGGCTGGGGGCTGCCTGGCAGTGCTGTCAGCCCTGGCGCTGGTGCTGGTGTCCCCTGGCAGGCCAGAGCTGGGCGGGCGCGAGGCCCCGGGGGCTGCAGTGGACGTGGCTGGGCCGTGCCGAGCTGCGCTTCGGAGACTGCGTCCTGCACGTGTCCACGCTGCAGATGTTCGTCCTGCTGCGCTTCAACGGCGCCGAGGTAGGAGCCGGGGCTGAGCGGGGCCGTGACCCCTGCCGGGGGTCTCCGGGCGCTGAGGTCCTCGCCCGGCCGCTGCCCTCCCGCAGGAGGTGGCCGTGGAGTCCCTGCTGCAGGCCACGGGGCTCCCTGCGGAGCTGCTGCAGCAGGCGCTGGCACCGCTGACCGAGGGCGAGGGCGAGGGCGTCCTGCTGCGGAGCTGCGCGCCGGGGGGTGAGCGCGGGGCCGGGCACCCTCGGGGGTGCTGGGGGGTGCTGGGGGGGTGGAGGGGCTCGGGGGGATGCGGAGGGGCTCGGGGGGAGTCTGGCTGCTGGGGCTGTGTCCCGGGGTGCGGTTGGGGCTGGGCTTTGGGGTGTGTGGGGCTGGGGGCTCGTGGGCATGCGGGTGGTGGGGCCGGGCTCGGGGTGACGGCAGCGGTCCCTGGGGCTCCTGCAGGGAGCAGCTCGGGGCCCGGCTGACCGTGGGCCGGGTGCTAGCTCCAGGTGCCCTGCGGCTGAACCGGGCGGCCCTGGCCCAAGCCTCCGGCCGCCAGCTGAGGCTGCTGCCCCGGCAGAGGTACCTGCGGGCAGAGAGGGCTGAGAGCGGCGCCCTGGAGAGGAAGAGGAACGTCCTCTGCTGCCTCCTCAGCCGCATCCTCAAGGCGGAGAGGCGGCTGCACATCGACAACCTGGTGTTCAGGGTAGGGAGGCTGCGGGCGGGGGGCGGCGAGGGGCTGCCCGGGGGCCGTGCCGGGCGCTGCCCTGCAGCTGGCGGCTCCCTCGCTGCTGTAGGTGCTCGCTGCCTGCCAGAAGGGCGAGCTGGGGCCGGGGCTGCAGTTCCCGAGCTTCTGCTGCCACAGCGTGGACGTGCTGTCCTGCGTGCTGCACCTGCTGAACCAGGGCTACCTGCGGCGCCAGGAGGAGAGGCCCCACGTCCTGGAGTACGTCCCTGATGAGTCCCCAGCACCCCCCAGCTCACAGGCACAGCCCCCCGTTGCCTTCCAGACTGTGGAGATCAAGACAGCCCCGAGCCCGGCGGCTGCTGAGAGGAGACAGACTTTCTCCACGTTCAGGTAGATAAGGAGCAGGCTGGGCATAGCCTGTGTCCTGCTGGCCCAGCCCTTCCTGAGGACTTTAATTTTGAATAAAGAAGCCCAGCTGTTCCCAATCCCATCGGCTGATGTGTCTGAGGGCTGCACCTGGTCCCTAGGGTGGCGTGGTGGGGTTGTGCCTTTGTTTTCCACCTCCCCGAGGTGGCCCTGCCTGCTGGAGAGGTGCTGGCGGCCACCTTCAGGCTGTTTTGTTCCCTCTGAACCGTGCCGTCGGGCATGGAGGGAGCCACACCACCGCCGCCGTAATGGTACCAGCATTAATTTATTAAAATTAATCCCGAAAAGTAACCGTACAATAAATTTAAAAAAAATAGAATCTTGTAAAAAAAAATCCCAGCTGCCCCCAGGCCGCGCCTCCAGCTGGCAGCACCCTGGGGACAGGGCTGGGGGGGGGGGGGGGATGTGGACATGAGGGTGACCCCCCCGGCAGCCTGGGCACGGCTTTGGCTTCACCTCGCCGGCCGTGGCAGCGGGGGGACGAGGAGCGTGGCTGAGGCAGGGCCAGGGAGGGCAGGGGGCCCTGCTGAGCAGCCCCTGCTGTGGCTCCGGCGCTGGGGAGCTGCCCGGGCCCAGCCCAGCTGGGGCCCCGGCGGCCGCAGCGGGGAAAAGGGGGGCCCGGAGAACCCCCCCCAGGGTCCCCTTGTCCCAGGCTGCCGTTGGGGGTGAGGGGAGGCGGATGGCGCGGTGCCCTGGCTGGTGTCGGAGGATGCGTGGAGCCGGCCTCGGTGCGGGTGTGGAGGGCCCTCTGCAGAGCTGGAGGGGGCTGGGCCGTGGAGTGGGGGCTCCCCTGCCCCTCCGCAGCGCCTCTCACACGCCCTTGGAGTAGCCGAAGATGCCCACGGGGAGGTACTTGACATGCGTTGGCCACTGCGCTGCCAGCTGGAAAAACTTCACGTCGTTCCACTCCACCCCATCTATGGAGACTGAGAGCAGGGGGGGGGCGGTGAGGTGCAGCCCCGGACCCCTGCTCGGGTGCCTGCGGCCCTGCAGGGCTGGTGCCCCCCCTCACCTCGCAACATGGTGTTCTGGTGCTTGGCTGTGCAGATGAGGCGTGTGATCCCCTCGATGACTTGGCTCTTGGGCTCCAGGTCCTTCTCCTTGGGTTTCTTGCTCAGGAACATCACTGGGGGGCCGTGGCCAGACGAGACCACCATCAGGACGTCCCCACCTGGCCCGGGGTGGGACCCCTCTCCCCAGGGCTGCCTTCACCGCCTGGTTCCTGCCCTGCCAGCTCCCAGCTCTGCCCTCCCGCAGGCTCCCCCCTGCCCTTTTTTCCAACTGGTTGTACCCCCGAAAACTGGAGAGGGACGAGGCCTTACCTTTCTTGTTCTTCTCCTTGGTGACCACGGTCATGGCCATGGTGCTGGGCGGCACCAGCTCCCCGACGCCGGGGATGCGGCTGACCTGGAGCGAGCGGAAATTGCTCTTGAGCGTGTTCTTGATGCCCGTCTCCCTCTTCTCGCCCTCCTTCTTCCTCTCCAGCCCCTGGGTCGTCCAGTAGTCCACCTGCAGGCCCATCACCTCCACGCCGGGGCTCAGAGACCTGGCCAAGAGGGGAGCAGCCATTAACCCAGCTGCAGCCAGCCCCGGGACCTGGCAGCCTGGCCTGGGAGCACCCCAAACCCTCGTGTCCCTTCCTTACCCGGCCCCCGAGAGCCCGCTGCTGACCGACGGGGAGGGCGGCGGGGTGCTCACGGTCTCCTTGCCGTAGGGGGCTGCTCCGCTGGCGGTTGGCGTTGAGCTCAGCAGCGAGGGGGCGCAGGCTGTGGCATCGTCCGAGTCCACTGGGGAGGGCAAGTGGGGGTCAGGGGGGCTGGGGGACAGCACCGAGGAGCTCCTCGTGGTGAGGAAGGGGCTCCAGGGACTCACCGGAGGCGCTGAAGGACTGCTCCACCAGGCCCACCTTCACCACCTGCGAGGAGAGACGGGTGAGACGAGCCCCGCCAGCACCACGCGCTGCCCCTCTGCCCCCAGCCCATCACACTCACCCCCACGAAGGGCACAAACTTCTGGCAGGAGTCCTCATCGGGGCTGCGCAAGGAAGGAAAGCTGGTCAGGGGCCGGCCAGCCTCGTGGCTCGGGGATCCTCACGCTGGCAAGTGGCCAAAGGGAGCTGGCTCCTGGCCGCCGGGCCCCTCTTCTCTGCCCTCCCTCCCCTGGGCCACCCTGTCCCCGCCGTGGCAGCGCAGGGCACACTACACAAGGAGGCAAGGAGTCGGCCCCTGCGGTGCCGGGAGAGGGCTGGCATGCAGGGAGGGCAGCCCTGCCCCGCTCTGGGGGCCGCGGCTCCTCTGCACTGGCAAGAGGGACGGGACGGGACCGGGACGGACGCACACGGGGTGGGGAGGGAGGGAAGGAGGGCGGGCCAGGCAGCGGCACAGCAAGCACGAGCCAATACCTGATATAAAAATCAAAATAGAGACTTCTCTTCCTTGGGTGCCAGAAACCAAGAGAAGGGAGAGGTGAGAGTGCAGCCGGAACACGAGCGTCAACCCCCCGGGGGCAGCACGCTGCTGGCTCACAGCCCCCAACCCAGCCCAGCCCAGTCCGTCCGTCCGTCCGTCCGTCCCCACCGGGGAGGGGCAGGGGGGGCAGCGCGGGGCCTCACTCAGCTCATCCCCCGTCTCCCCACGTGCCCGGCAGGCAGGGAAGGCCACCCCGGGCTGCGCTCACCTCTTCTGCTTGTACGTCAGCATGGCCTCGGAGATGGGGAGCTGGTGGGAGAGGCTGGCCCCGGCGATGAACTGGGTGACGCGGCCGGCGATGTCCACGGTGTCTGCGGGCACAGGGGGCGGTGAGAGGCCCTGAAGGTGGCTGGGATTGCCTTTTGGGGGTGCTGCCGGCCCCGTCGGGCCCCGTTCCTCACCTGCAGCGGGCGGCTCAGCCCTGCTGAACAGCTCCCGCCACGCCGTGTCCAGGAAGAGCGTGCTGTACTTGTTATCCACCGAGGCCAGGTACTTGGCGAGGGGGTGGGAGCCTGCGGGAGACACGGGGGATGCTGGCTGCAGGCAGGGGAACGGGCTGGGGAGGTGGGGGAGGACAAGGCAGGCTCGCCGTGGCTCTCACCCAGTGGCACGAGCAGGAACCGCAGGTAGTTGAGCCAGTCGGGGGTCTTGCTGGCCAGCTGCTCCACGAAGAAGCGGAGGACCACGCTCAGGTAGCTCTGGTCCCCTGCCACAACCACCTTCACCGGGGGAGGCATGTGGGAGTTGCAGTTACAGCTGCCGGAGGGACAGAAAGACCACCATGGACCCTCGGTGGCTCAGCTGGTGGCCCTGCCAGGCCAGCCAAGCCCAGCATCAGAGCCCTGCTGCCGCCACGGCGTCCCGGTGAGCCCCGGGGGGGACCAGTGCCCTCCCCAGCAGCGGCAGGACGGCCCCCGAGCTGCACTCACTATCGCTGGATGCGGGAGACGGTGGTGTTGAAGGCCGCCTGGATGTCCGCCACCGAGCAGGTGGACACGACCAGCTGCTTGTGCGCCAGGAGCTGCTCGCTCACGTACTGCCAAGGGAGAGAGAGCCCGGGGTGAAGCCACGCCGCGGGTGCCTGCCCCACACACGCTGCACGGGAGGGCTGCCACCGCCCGCACAGCCCCGGCTGCTTGCCCGAGTGTCCCCGCTCTTCCCAGCCCCTGCGCTGAGCTCAGCGGTCACCAGCCTGCAGTGACAAGGGCACAGCTGTCCCAGGAACCGGGCTGTGCTCCTCTAAATAAAGGGGTTGAGATCAAGGGACCCTCTGATTGAGCCCTGCCATCCCACAGCAGGGCCCTCCTTTGTTCGTTCCCTTCTCTGGCTCCCTCCTATGACACCCCAAAATCCTTCTGTGCCTCTTCAGGTGTCTGCACGCAGCTGAACAGTGCTGCTGTGCTAGACCGGGGGGCTTAGAAGTGCCCACATCAGGATCTGGGAACAGACACCACTCCTTTTTCCCCTGTTAGCATGAGAGCTAGAGCAGGAACACACCAAGGATGTGCAGCCTGGGGAAAGACTCCCCCCGAGGAGCTTTTCTCCTGCCCCAAGGATGGATTTTCCAGCAGGCCCTCTCATCTCTAATCAGGAAAAGTGCCTCTACTGCTCCCCGGGGCCTGGAGCCAGCAGGGGGAGTGCAGCACCTCTGCTGCAGCACCCAGAGAAGCTCTGAGCAGTACAAAGTGGCGTGAGGCACGCAGCCTGACAGCCAGCCCCCTGGGACTGCTCTGGGCATTGCGCTTTGAGGATCCAGCAGTGATGGAGGAGACGGACAGACAGACTGAGTGCAGGCAGCTCAGCTCTGCAAACGCACTGTGTCCCCCAGGAAGGGCCACGCAGGGGTGGAGGAAGGCCCAGCAGGGAGGACCCCCGGTCCCTTGGCAGCTACTCACCTGCCCCTGCCACTCGGCGACATTCACCAGCACGATGCTCTCTGGGAGATGCTCGTCGGAGACCAGGATCTGGTTCAGCTGATCATAAACTGATTTTCGGGGCACCTACGACAGCGTCCCCACCAAGATTAGGCTCGGCAGGCTGCCCCGGCCGACCTGCTGGCCGCAGAGGGCCCAGCAGGGAGAGCCCTGCAGCTGAGGAGGCCTTTCCACGACCCTCACCTGGGTGCTGTGCCACGAGTCGGGAGAGCTCTCACTGTCCAGGCTGCTGGTGCGGCCGCCCTGGCCCTTGGAGCTCTGCCTGTCCTTCACGGAGGTGCTGCGGGGACGCCACAGCTGCTTGCTCTCCGCCTTGCTGCGAGCCAGAAGCGGGAGAGGTGAGGCTGCGTGGGGGGAAATCCCACTTCCTCCAGCCCCCCCTCACCCCGGCGAGCCATCGCTGAGCCTTCCCAGCTCTGCCACGGGGGCCGGAGCCGCCTTACCTGGGCGACACGGCACTGGGGAGCTCGGCTTTGGTCCCGGGGCCCAGCTGGGCCAGCCTGTCCACGCTGCCCTCCCTCGTGGCAGCCTCTGCGGGGGCCAGCCGGGGACTCGGCTCCTCTGCGGCCAGCTCCTGAGGGCCACACACAGTCACGTTGGGGCTCCCCGACCTCCTCCCTGTGCCCTGGGGGCCCTACAGCAGAGCTGAAGACCTCCTGCAGCCCCATCTCCTGACCCTCCTTCCAGCCCTGCTGTTCCCCAGCCCCCTCTGCCCATCCCAGGGACCGAGGGAGCTCCATCCCCGCTCCATGCCCCATAGCCTGGACTCACCACTGCGGGGACCTCTGCTCCCGGCTCCTCCTGCACTCGTGGAGCTCCCGGCTTCCTCTTCTCCGCCTCGCCCTGGGGACAGGGAGCGGGGTTAGGGCAGGATGGAGTGCCCCGTGCGGGGCGGCTGCCGGTGCCCCATGCCCGCAGCGGGACCTGGCCCGGCCTCGCAGCACGTGTGCTCCCACGGGGGAGCCCGGCATCCCGCTGGGACCGGCCCCAGAGGACGCCCCCCTGCCTTGCCAGGAAGGCGATCGCTACCTGTCTGCTGGCACTGGGAGAAAGAAGAGGAAAGAAGGGAAGGAGCAGCCCCGGGTTTGGTCTCAGAGGGAGCTGCGGGCGCTGAGGGGGGCGCTGGGCTGGCCGGGGAGGGAAGGGGACGGGAGGTGGTGGTGGTGGTGGTGTAACTCACAGGGCTGCCCGACTCTTGATCCTGCCCTTTCTGGCTGTGCAGACTGCCGATCTCAGTCTGGGAACCAGAATGAGAGACTCCCTCAAAGAAACGCCTGCAGAGAAACAGACAGACGGACGGACGGACAGACAGACGGGAGAGAAAAAAAAAAAAAAAGCAGGAATAAGAGAGGAACAAAAGTCACCACGACCCCAGCGCACCCCCGCCGGCCTGTCCCAAGCAGCACAGAGCACCTTGGAGAGGTCCCCGGGGCGGGACGCAGGGGGTGGATGCCCACGTGGGTGCCCCAGCAGGCTGAAACCTGCGACCCCGGGGAATTAGAGGCAGGTCTCTGCCTCCTACCAGCAGCTGCTTCCCCCTCCGGTGATCCCCTGGCACGGCAGGGTGCAGAAAGGCAGCCCCAGCGAGGCAGGGGGGTCTCCACCCAGCTAGGTGCGGGGTCTCTGCCAACACCGCAACCCAAACGTGCCACAGTGCCACTCCAAGTGACTCCAGCACAGCGAGGGCTGCCTGCTCCCACCTTCATTTCCCCTCTTTCCACCCATCAATTATTCATCAAGGACCCCTGCACAGGCTGTGGGCTGCTCAGAGACCACAGAAGCCTTGTGGAAACCAGCAGGCTGCACCGCAGGGTCTCCCCCCAGCTCTCCCTTGCAGGCAGGCAGCCCGCCTGCACCGTGCAGCTTCCCCTTAGAGAAGTGAGGCAACTTCCCCCGGAGCTGTCTGTCTGTCTGTCTGTCTGTGCTCACTCCCAGCAAAACCTCCTCTTGATCTGGCCTGCTGGGTTGCAGGGATGACCACAGGCACAGGACACGGCGCTGCTCTGTAAGCACTCTGCCAGATTTTCCACCGTTATCCTCATCTGGATTCACCTGCAGCTTCCTGCGGGATACCCACGGGCTTCTGAAGGCCCTGTCTGCCCCCTGCACTTTCCTTTTCTTGACTTCCTCATTTGCCTACAGCACGCTGTGCTGCCAGGCACGACAGCATCGGGTACTTTGCTTTTACTGCTCCTGCAGGGACGTTGCATCTCAGTAAGTGATGGTCCCAGCACAGAGCAGCAGCGTTTACAGGCTGCCTGGAGAACTCACGGCTCAGTTTTCCCCTCGCTAGCTCCATGCCCAGCTGCTTCACCACACGGTCATTCACAAAAGCCACAGATTTGGAGGCTGTCTTGTGCCCGATGAGATATTTTCCCCAGGTCACACGGGGATAGCTGATGCCTCCTGTTAATAGCACATTTCTGCTCTCGCCACCCCTCCAGTCTCCAGGACAGGACCTCAGGCACTGTCACCACCCTGCACAGCTGTGGCTCTGCACTTGCCTCTTCTCAGCCAACAATCTCAATCCGCCCAGACAGACCATATTAAAACCTTAAGAGTCAAACCAGAGAAACATGATAAGCTTTCTAAAAATACAGCCCCCGGCCAGCTCCTCTCCTTTGTACTGTCCCTGTAATCCTACCTGATACGGCATACCCCTGGCTGGCACCTCGAAAAGAAAGTGCCCCCAGCCCTTAGAGACTGGATTCACCCAAACTGTGTGCATTTGGTCTGGCTTTCAACGCCCCCTTCAAACGGGGCTGCCTCCCCCCCGCCACATGGAAGCTGTGTCTGTTTCTGCCCTCTCTCTCTCGCCATCCAGAAGCTTTCGTCACTAGGGGATGTGTCACGCCGAGCACAGAGCTCTCCCGCAGCTCTCAGCTCTCCTGCTTTGCAATTTAAAGGCTCTCTCCTCCAGGTGTGACTGAGTCAGAGTCTCAGCGGGTTCGGATTTAGGTAAATCCCAGTCCTTTTGCATAACTCCCTTCCCTGCTGTCCATATTCTCAGCCACCCAAGGAGAATTTTGCTCCTTCCCCTCTGACCTCCAGACCCAGGCTTTGTGGTGTCTGGCAAGGCTGTCTATGACAGAAAAACAAACCCAACAGGAGGAGTTGAATTTACAGGCTGGGTTGGAAGGTCACCACCAGCTTCCTGAGGCAACCGGGGTGAGAACGCTCTGCACTGGGACCCCACAGCCCAGGGGAATGCAAGGAGATCAAGACCTCCATCCTTTTTCTCCCCCAGCACCTCTGTTTCTTTAAAGCCTGCGGTGAGCGATGGCATGAAACTCTTTCAGGAGCTCTGAGCAGGCCACCTCAGCAGCTCCCCGGTGCCCACACGCTGCTGTCTCCTCCCCAACAACTTGTGGATCTGTGGGAGATGTGACTGCAGTCCTGTTCCTGGCTCCTCCCCGTGCCCCGAAGCGGTCCCTGAATCCAGCAGTTCTCCTTTCAAACATTTTCCCTGGGGCGGACCAAGACTGCTGCCCCTGCCGAGCACCTTCACCAGGGATACAAACTAATCCAAATCAAATAATTAACTCTAGAGACAATAATGACAACTCATCCCAGCTTGGTCTCTTCTCGCCTAGAAGAGATTCAGGGCACTGTGAGGCAGGAAGGCAACAGAAGGCAGCTCCCTCACGAAAGGACAGCACAGAAACAGAACAGCCACAAGCAGAGAGGCCAGGTGAATGAAAAAAAAAAAAAGCCATACACCTCCACGAGGGGTGGGAGCACAACATGCAGATCCCACGGGGACACGGGGACTGGCCCTAGCAGTCTCGAGACAACGTGCTCAAAAGACAGGCGTGCTTCGGGGTGGAAAGCCTGAGAAGGCCAGGAGTGCCAGCAGGAAGGTGTGAGAGCTAGCGCCAGCAGGGGCTGAGATCAAGGAGGTGCTTCAGGAGTAGTGTCAGGTGCTGGACTGGGAGGAAATCAAATGAGAGTCAGTATGGAGGAACCCGGTTTTAATGGGCACCTTTGAGGGTTTTTTTTAATCAGGATATGCAGGTGAGGATCTCAGCTGTGCCAACAGAAGATGGCAATGGGAAAGGAGAGGGGGCAATGCCTACGTTAGGCCAAGCAACAGAGAAGTGTCGGGGGCATTTCTGCAGGTCCCAGGGATGGTGCTGGTGGCCTGCGGCCTCCTGCAATCCTCACCTCAGGGTCGGCTTGGGCGTACTGTGCACGCTCTCGTTGTCCTCGATCTCTGGGCCGCTGTCGCTGTTGTTGCACTCCTCCAGGCTGTCATAGAGCAAGCCCAGGTCTTCCTCCACCTCCTGGGTCTGGTCAACAGGGTCGGAGTCCAGGACCTGTGGGACAAAGCCAGAGGGCAACAAAGAATTAGGGAGTCGTCGGCATTACAGGCCAGATGGGATTGTCACTGGGCCAAAGGAGGTTGTCACAAGCATGACATCCCCCCAACAGGCTTTTTGGAAAGGTGTTTTTGATTGGAGCATGAAGCTCGGAGTTGCCTTTTTGAGGCAAAAGGCTTTGAAAAGGCAATACCCCAGCCGGTGCCGTGCCTCACACACACTTTGGGAACAGCCCTGAGCACCTGCAGCCCAGGTTCAGGCTCCCAGTTAGCAGGAACCAGCACCCTGACACCGACACATCTGTGAGGAGCCACTGCCAGGTGAGGCAGCCTTCCTGCTCCTTACCTCCTCTGTCACTTTAAACCTCTTCAGCAAAGCCACGAATTTCTGCTTGAAGTTGGGTTGCTGAAACAAAACAAGGGGAGAAAAAAACAGTCAGCAAAACTATCCAAGCAGGTTCCGAGATGACAAATGCACAACCCCTAGTTGCTCTCTTTCACAGCTCCTTTCTGGGTTCACAGGCTAGGATCTACCTTGGTCCTTAAATTTGCTGTAGGATTTGAATTAAATCTGGGTTCCATGAGAAGCTGCCGTATTGGGGCATGAGGGATGGTGCAGGGAGTATGACTGCTCCAGGCTGGAAGAGCACTTTCTCTCCATTTAACCCCCCTGTCTCCCAGAACACCCCTTTGAGGAATGCTGCCTTCAATTGAGAAAAGATGGGGAACAAACTGAAGGAGAAAGTTTGCCTCCGATCAAGAGAAGATGGGGAACAAACCCAGGGACCTGACAGGGACAAGGAGATGCTTGGGGAGCAGCTCCCCCCTTCTGCTGAGTGGCAGAAGAGCTGCCAACAGCCCTCCTCGGGCCAGCCTTCCCCCTCCTCAGGAGTGAAGGAGCAGAGACCGTGTCACAGCAGCGAGTCAGAACCATTGCCCACAGATCAGCTGCACAAAGCCAGGCTAAGCATGGCAGAGGCCACAAACTGGGGTATGGCTCTGGCCAGCACGCTAATCCAGTGAAGGCAGGAGGTATTCCCATTCTGCTCAGAGCCAAGGGCTCCATCACCTGCTCTGCACCAGTGCCAGCATCTCCCCCAACCCAAAAATCGAGCCCCACTCTGCAGGGAGGGGAGGAAGTTGAGTCCCTTCCATCCCTTTGATCACATTGGAAACGCAGGTGTTACTCTGGTCATTGAGGTGGTTCGGATCATTTTCCTCCTGGCCTTCTTGGTTTTCCTCAAGTCGTCCTCTTCGTCAAACAGATCCTGCGGGCAAGAGGCCACAGCACGTCAGAGCAACCCGGGTGCTGCAGGGAGCTCCCACTTTGAAAAGCTTTGGCCCCCTCTCCCAGGGGCTTGCTCCTCACTTTCCTGCCCCTCTCCTTACCATTCTCCCCCAACAGGCCTTCTTCACTAGTGGCGTTGCCCCTCCAGGGGGACAACGTGCCAGCAAGGTGCAGAGGAGGCACAGCAGCCTTCCGCAATGTCCGTGTTGCAACCTAAACCTCTTTTCTCAGCCTCCCCACCACCCACGTGCTGTTCTCCTGATCTCCCCTCTCCTGAGATCTCCCCTATCCTTATCACAGGAAGAAGGGATAGCATCCATGGTGCAAGGGGCTCAGCAGGGCTTTTGTGCTGCAGACCAGACAGCTCCTGGGACACAACGGTGGCACCTATGGCTCATCCAAGTACCTCGTGCACCACAGTCCTTCCTGCTGCCAGGTTTTGTGGCTCTCTGCCCTCCGAAACCATGACAAATGTTTGCAAGGGAGATGGGAGAGCTTGGGGCGGTGCAGACCCTCAATGTTTGATCCCTGCCTGAGAGATGGGAACAGGATGGAAGCCGCCCTGGCAGAGCTCTCCCTTACCTGGCCCTGAACAGCATCATCGCTGGCCTCCTGCTCCGAGGAGAAGCTGTCATCCTCCTCTTCAGAGTAGTTATCAATGTCTGGGGAGCGATCTGAAAGCAGACACTGCAGATGCCACAGCTGAGCGAGACATCTGTCAAGGCCCCGACATGCTCAGTGTTGCTGGCAGACGCTTGGGGATGCGCTCTGCTCCCCACGCCCCACCCCAAACGCTTGCCTTTAGGTCCGCGGGTGAACGCTAACACACCTGAAGCCTTGATTTTAGGACCCGAGGGGACGCTCCCATCCTCGTGGTCGATGGGCTGACTGGACAAGGAGTAGATGCTGATTTCGGCCACCCGGATGTTCACGTCCTTCATGTTGCTGTGGAGGCTCAGGAGCTGCCCTCCGTCCGTCGGGTGCTGCATCACCTGGGCAGGCAGACAAATGTGGGTGTGCTCGTGGCACCGAGCTCCCTCCCCAGCGCCGGCACCGGTGGTGCCAAGCTCCCTGCTCCGTGCCCAGCACCCCGTACCTCGGCCATGTTAATGATGCCCACCGCGAGGGTCTTGTAGCCCAGGATGGTGCGGTTCTTGTACCTCTTCCTGCGCTGCAGCATGATCTGCAGCTTGTTGCCGTCCCTCTTGAGAAAGTGTGGGTACTGGGGGGAGGGAAGGCAGCGTGAGGGCAGGGCTCGGGATGGCCCACGGGGAGGTGGGGAGCTCCTCGGTGCTGACATACAGCAGGGGCTGCCCTGCTCACCTTTGGGGTGCCCCTCAAAGGCCACCTGCGCTCTGCGTCACCCCCCAAATCCCCACTGCCCCTGAAACCCCGGAGCAGCAGGCCAGCAGCATGAGCCTGTGCTGCGATCAAAGCGTAGGCAGCCACCAGAGCCCCTCCTCAGAGGCTGCCCCCATCCCAGCGAGCCCCAAAACCATTCCTGCCGAGAAATGCTGTGCGAGGGGAGCACCCAGGGGGCCGGGCGAGGTACCTGCAGCGAGAAGGTCAGCTCCAGCTCGGTCTCCATCAGGCCGCCAGGCGGGAGGACGTATTCATTCGACCTCAGGACTCGCTTCGAACCCTGCAAGAAGGTTGGTAGGCGCACAGCTCGGCTGGAGCATCCTGGCCACGGGCTCCTTCACACCACACACGTGGGTCTGGTGTTTGTAGCCCGTGAGGAAGGAGCCAGCGCCTTGGCTCTGCTCTGTCCCACCTCGCAGAGCCACCTTGCAAACGCCAATAAACACTTTGTGAAATCCTGGGGTTGCTCCCCAGCTGCCAAAGGCCCCTTCTCCCTGCCCACCTGCTGGGACCTGCTTTTCCCCAGCCTGCTCTGCTTCGCCTGGCTCCTCGCACCCTGACACTGCGGTTGCAGACACTGCTGGAGCCAGGCAGACAGCACCAGCAGGGGAAGGAAAAGGTCCAAATGCACTGCCTGGCCAGGGAAGGGACAAAGGGACAGTCCTGGAGCACGTCTCCCTCGGCAGACAGACCCAGGCGCAGCTGGCTCTGCGGGGTCTGTCTGTCTCAGGGGTCCCCCCTCACCTACCTCATCTCTCCAAAAGCTCTTCCTAGCCATTTCCTCTGGCAACATGCCTTACCTCTCCACATACATAACTGCTTTTTCCCCTAGGAGGGCAGTAAAAGAGGATCTCCATCAACACAGCCCACTCTTAATACTCTTTCCTTTATTTCTCTCCTACCTTCACTACCTCCGACTACGGCGTAGCTGCTGACCCAGAGAGACCGAATGATCTGGGGGATGGAAAATCCCCTCTGTATGCAGCAGGCTGTCTTGGTCACAGGACGGCAGAACTCACGGACCCTCCCAAAAGGCCCACACCCCCTGGCTGTGTCCCCACAGGGCTGTGGGACCAGCTTCAAGGATACAATGTCCCACAGTGGTGGCACTGGTTGACAGCCTTCCTTGCACCTCAACTGCTGGTATTACCCAGGGTAGTAAGGAAGGGCAAAAAAAGAAAAACAACCCTATCGAGGGGAGAAAGGAAAGGCCTCCACATCTTGCAGTGGTGCAGCATTACAGTTCTTGCCGATACCGAGGCAAAGCCAAGCTCTACAGACACAGTCCTTCGTTCCCAAGAGGCCTTTCTGGAGCTGCCTGCAGCACTGCTCCCAGCGACTGTGCCAGCAGCAAGGCTTTCCCTGTGAAAAGGCTTCCTGAAACGGAAGAGAGGAGGTGGAGCTAATCCCCTTCACCATCTGGGAGCCTTCCTGGCCAAGAACGCCCCGACTCTTCCTTCCTGCATTGCTCTTCGTTAGGAGACGATGGGTGGTCACCACCACCACGACCTGTTGCTTAGGCACGTTCACCATTTGCTGTTTGCTGTAGGCTCCCCACCAAGGATTCAGTCTTTCCTCAAACTGCAGTTATTCTTCATGGAGACGTTATGCGCGGGGACGGCGCCACGGCAAAGGAAAGCTGAGCCTGGTCAGGGTAGTGTGGAAATGAAGGTTTCTTAAACACCACCAGCCCCTGTGCTCCTCACCACTGTGGGGGCCTCAGCCACGGTATGTTGGGAATGACTCCTCCCTCCCAAGGGCACTCAGCGCTTGGGACAGGACCCAGGAAGGCTGAGGGATCTCCATCCCTAGAGAAATTCAAACCTCAGTTTGGACTTCAGTAGTTCAGACTTTCACCTCACGGCAAGCCCCTGACTGAGGACACTGAAGGCTCAGATCCCCTCTGGGAAACAGGGGGGTTCTGCAGACGTGAGGGCTCCCTCTGCCCTTTGCCAGGGGTCTTTCCACACGTGGAAGCTGTATTTTAAAGACCAGGTCAGTGTGGTCGCTGAGACATCCCAGACAGGCCTCCACCACCCTCTGGGGCACGTATTTTCACGGAGCAGGCCTGGCACGGGGGCTGTCATCCTGATGCAGACCCCCTGAAGCTCCCCCGTTCCTCTAGTCCCCCAGAAACCGCAGACATCATCTGCTTCCACCCCGGCGATGGCAGCGCAGTGCGGGCAGCCCTCACAGCGCTCCGTGCTGCCGTGACTCATCTGTTCCCTCGGAGAGGAGCGGGAGGGACGGCTCCATCTGAGGCCGCTCTGTGGGCAGGCTGCGCTGGAGCTGCCTACAGCTTCCATCTGCCTCCCGGCCCGGCCGGGCTCCTTTCCTCCCTCCAGGCCCCACGCTTCCCACATTTCGCTTTGGGATCCTTCAGGGCAAGGAAGCCGCCCCACCACGAAGGCAAATCCCGGCTCCCAGAGCTCCGCTAATGCAGCGGCTTCCAGCGCTAATCCAGGATTTAGATCCTAATGTGTGCGGCACAAAGAGCTCAGGGGGAGCGCAAAGCTGCCGAGCGCCCGCCCCACGATGCTTTCCATGGGATCAGCGGCTTTTTCGGGCGGCTGACAAGAACGAAGGAAGGACACCGGCGTCCCGGCTGGGTCAGGGGAGCTGTGGCAAGGACAGCACGCCCAAGAGGCATCGCTCTGCCACGCTGTCCCTCGGCAAAGGCTGTGCCCACAACCCACAAGGACCCATCCCTCTGCCACCAGCCGCAAAGAGGGAGAGAGCGGGATCACATGTGTGGGGATGGGGGCAAATTCCCTCTCCCCTTGGTGATAAAGGATCCTCTCCTCTTCCCTCTGCCTGGTTCAGAGTAGAGGCAGCAGGGCAGGCCACTCAGGCCTCACGGAGAAAGGGAGGGGGCAGCAGAGGCAGCAGAGATCCCACAGGGATCAGATGCCTGCAGGACTCACGCACATCCCTCACACAGCCCCTGCCCTCCCCAGGGAGGGGGATCCAGACAGCGAGAGCTGCCAGAAAGCACCCAGCACCTACAGGCAGCACCAGGCAGCTCGCTGGGACATCATTTCCCCCTTCCTGGGAGCCAAAATCACCCCAAGGGTGCTCCAGGAGGCAGGAGCAAGGGGATGGCACGAAGCAGGGGACAGGCACACCGGTGCTTCACCACGAGGGCTTGGTGCCGCCGGGCAAGGAGAGGAGCCTACCTGGATCTTCACGGCGATGAGCACCGAGCTCAGCTCTTTGTCCAGCTCCTTCAGCACCGTCAGCTTCTTCAGGCGCAGGCTGCAAAGCCTGTAAGACAGAGAGAATGGGACGCATTCAGGCACCACCATCCCTGGGGCCCTGCCACATGGTACCCGGCGCTGGGAAGGCAGCCTGGAGGCTCGGCCCCGCTGCGGGCACAGGCACGGCCGAGGAACGCCGGCGTTCACGCGCCACCGAGGCAGCCCACGGGGGGAAAAAAAGGGAAGGAGGGAAATTAACAGAGCTAAAGCAGGCTTAAGGGATTAACGTGCGACAGGAAGTCCAACAGCAGGCCATGTGGCGGAGAGATCCCTTCCCAAGCAGGGCTGTTGCCAGCTCTGCTCAAATCTACCTTGGCCACGAGTGCTGTTTATTTATAAACCAAAGCACCTAAATCCATTCTTATCCCGGACTTAGTTAAGGCAAATGTTCCCCTGCAGGCACCACAGCTCGGCTCTCCTCTCACTCAGCTGCAAGGAGCGGACTCGGGGCAGCAGCCCCATGGGACGCCTCCTGCAGCAGAACCACCCCGAGCACCTCGCAGCCCGGGGACATGGTAAGAGGCAGGGAAAAACCACGAAGGAGACCGAGGCTCAGCAAAAAGAGCTGCTCGAAGGATTAGTCAGTGCCCGCGGGACTGCCAGCCACCCCGACCTCCTGCCCAGGAGGCGATTTGCAAGGAACGACGGCCAAGCTTTGCCACCGCTCCCCAGACGGTGCTCATTTTGGCTTTCCCTAGATCCTAGAGGACATCCTGGAGGTGCAAGGCTTGCACGTGTAAGTCAAGGACTACTCCAATTTTCCATACAGTTGTAGTTACCCGCATGAAAAAGTTCTCCCCAGAAGATTAAAGCTTCCATAAAGAGTCTTAATTTGAGGATGTTGAAAGGTTGCAGTTCTCCCCGGCAGTCGTTCTTGCTGTAAGCCGTGCTCCTTACCCAAAGCAGCTCATTCATTACCAGCTGCTCGTGCTCCTCTCCGAGGAACTCAGGGATCCCAGCAGTACCTGGTGCCTCTCCTCGGGGAAGAGTACGTGCATGCGGATCAGCTCTGCCTATTTCCTCAGCCTCAAACTGAGCTCTTTTATGTCTGATAAGGCACTTTTAAAGCCCCTTTCTTCTCTTCCTACCCTCTCCAGCTTCCTTGCACGCAGCGGGAGAGCCACACCACATGCAGAAAGCTGGGCACCTGCTTCCACCCACCACCCTCGCCCCCAGAGATACCGCTTGCCCAGGGCCCTGCGACCCCAAACCCTTTTCAAAGCAGTGCTTTCTGCAACACCACCTCCCCTCCCAGCGAGATTAGCACGCATGTTCCGCACTCTAAACGTATTTATTTGCAGCAACAGAGCACACCTGTTTCAAAAGGGTGCTCCCCAGCAGCCTGCCTATCCCTGATGACCCTCTTTTTATCCGTTACTTAACGAGTCCGTGCATCGCCCGGATTTGTGCCACTGCTGTGCAGGTACAGGTCCGGACAGCAGCGGGTCCCTTGATAATCCCTGCAGATCCCCACAGGATGGGATTGATCCACGACGATCAGAACAGTGTGTCCGTGATCCCCACAAGTTATTCAACTTTCAGGGAGGTAAGTTACAAATCTGGATCTACCTGATCATATGGGATAAGCAGGAACTGCTCTTGGGCAGCGGAACTACGGCAAGGGCATCCTCTGCATCGGGTTGTGACCACAGCTGTGTAATGCTGCTTGCAACCCGCAAAACCCCCTCCCCTGATCACAGCTTTTTAAACCAAACGCTTTTTTAAAGCAAACGCAGGAGCTCACTGAACCTGATGGCATTCAAACCTCGGAGGTGTAATTTCCCAGAGCATCCTGGACGAGGCTGGCGGAGGGGAGAGGAAAATGGGGTGAAAACACAAGGCGTGAGCAGTACAGGCAGAACAGGCACCCTGCAAAAATGGAGCTGTGCAACTACCCAAAGCTTATCCACGGGCTGGAAAATGGCCTGGCAGAGAAGCAGCCTGAGCTCTGCACAACCAAGGACCCTCAGACATCTGTTTTTGCACAGGATGCAGCTAGCGAGGAGGCAGAGGTGCTAAGGAGCACTTCTGCTGGAGCCACACGCGGAAGGTGAAGGCTGGAACATGAAGCCAGGCAGCACCGAGGGCTCTTTGAAAGGCACATCTGTGCCCCTGGTGGGATCTGGAACCTTAATGGCAGGCCTCGCGCTCCCTTTGAGCTGATGTGGCACATTTTCTCCACCGGCATCCAGCTCTCCTGACTTCCTGAAGCCAAGGCACTGCGTTCTGTGTTGTGATATACACAAATGAGGCGCCACCAATGCATGCAGAGGGGAGGAGGGAGACGTACTCCCTTTCCAGAAGCCACGTCCCTGGTGCCAGCAAGCAGGAGCGAAGAACTGGGACAGCAGCGGGTTCCTCATCAGGTGCCGCAGCTCAGGGAGGTGGGCCAGTGACGTGCGTGAAGATGACCTGGGATGAAGGCCGACGTCAGCCTGCTTCAAGAGCCTCCCCTGGGGAGAGCGTGGCAGAGCATGCACGGCTTGCTAGCACGCTCCTGCCTCTCTGCTCTCCCACAGGTGGCACTCGGGTGGCTTCACAAGCACAGCAGGCAAAGGGACGAGCACGGCGTCCTGTGAAAAGGTTAGGTCCATCCTTCCTCGTCTTCACAGCTGGCTGCCCTCAGCTGTCCAGAGTTCCCCTCGTGGGATGGCCATCCGGGGCAGAACCCAGCCTTTTTTCCATGCGCAACACATTCAGCAGGCCCTCGGTGCCACTGCATTAACCCCGAGCCTTTCATTTTTCCTGTCCTCCAGGAGAGAAAGCCCACCCCAGCAGCCCCAGCTGCAATCGTCCGCCTGGGCAGTCCCTTTTTAATTGCGTTAAAGGTCACCAGCTCACAGCACACGCACACTTATCAGGCACGTCCTGCTCCCACCAGCCCTTGGAAGGGTGCCTGACTCTTTAATCCCCGGGCAGCTGAGCTCAGAACAGCTCCGCTTTGCTCGGTGCTTTGCCCTTGAGCTCGCTGCCGCCGGCTGCTCGCTTTATGCAGGCAGACTGAAGCCGCTTCCCCGCTGCAGGGACACGTGTGGGGCTGCCCAGGAGCTCCGAGTGCCACCCAGAGGCCTCCCGGGAAGAGCCTGCTCTCCCATCGCAAGCTCTCAGCACTCCTCCGTGTCCTGAGCCAGGCTTCGCAGCGTGGTGGTGCCACTGAGATGGCACAGCGGCTCACTGAGGATATAAAACTCTTCCTCTGTAGGCAACGCGATGTGCAAAGCCATTCTCCTCCTCAAAGCTGCGTGTATCGGAGCCCAAACTGCTCTTGGACCAGCTGCGATGGTTCCTCCACAGGGTTTTAGTAGGTTATGCTTTGAAACATCGTTGATAAAGCCACGATGCGCTAAGCAGCGTGTGCCAGCCCTGCCACGGGGAGAGGCAGGAGCAACGCTGCCCTCAGGGGGCTTTGCTTTGTGCTCCCCTCTCCAGAAAGTTACCTCTGCCGCGGGCCTTCAGCTGCCGTCATGCTGCCCACGCGTCGGCGTGCCGCTGGTGCACCTGGAGTAAGACATGAACCGCTTGTAACGCCGTGTGCCTAAGGGAAGGATGGCCCCGAGCAGCGGGGCGGCGAAGCAGGGGCATGAGGGTGCCGGGCTCGGAGCCATCACGCAGCTCACAGCCCCCCAGGTCAGGGCACACGTGCTTGGCCGAGGCCACACACCCATTTGGGGAGCGTTCCCCATTCTCCAAAACACCCACTAAGCACAGAGCAGCCCAGGATTCCCACTGCCAACAGCTCCAGCACTTTCCTTCCCCTCGGGGCCAGCCTTGGAGGTTTGGACGTGCCTCACCATGGGGCTGCACAGCTCTCCACGCAAACCGCTTCCCACTTTTCCAGGTTGGTTTGTTTTTTTATTAAGCTACCATCCTTCTGCTCCGCCATAAATGCTAAATGAGCGAATTGGTTTGACCCGTCGGTCAACTTAAGTGGAAAGAGGAATATGGTAATTGGCTCTGCATGCTCCCCGACGCAGCACTTCTCCTGCTAACCTTTAATCTGAGTCCTGTCAGACACAACCCGGCAGCAGCCCAGCGTGCCGTTTTACAGGCCAGTCATGCTGCTCTGGGCTAGACAAAGTCAGCAAGGGAGAAATCCCCTACCAAGGCATCGTGGGCTGGTATCACCCCCAAGATCTGCACCAGCCGGAGCGCTGCTATTTTAATAAACCTGCTGTGCTGCCTTCCCAGACCTATTCAACCTTGATTTAAGGCTTTCCCCACTAGTTTTGCTTTAAATCTTGTCCTTTTAGGCAGCATGAAATTTGGTACCCACCTGTGGCTGAGAGCACAGCTTTTACCCACCACCCCAGCCCTCTTGGTCTCTGCAGGCTACTGCCCAAGCAGCAGCAAGAAGGGACCAGGTTGACCAAAAATGAGGTTTTCTTTTCTGCATGGAGGTTTCCAGCAGCTATTTTTAAAAAAAACAACAAAGAACTTCTGATATGCAAGTCCCTCACCACACTGGCCTAGACCAGTGAGGCCGCTGTGCTGACCACAGGTGACACAAGCACCCTCGTCTGAAAAGGGGGGACAGAAGTGGTAAAATCACGGGGGAGCAAACTCTGTGCATTCCGTGGCGCGAGCGAGATCGAAACAGAAACCCTGCGACCTGCCTAGAAAGAGCCAGCCAGCTGTCAGAGCCCCAGCACAGCAAGGAGCTGCAGCTTACCTGGTGCCACGGAGCAGCTTGGCTTTTAGCACAGAGCTGCCTGCAAGCACCCGCCGTGACAGGGGTGCTCCTTTCCACCTGCCCGGGTGGGTGTTGGCCAAATCAAACCTGCAGGTTCAGACGCAGTGCCCTCGTTTTCTTTCCAAGTGCTCTGAATTTCACACGGGAGGCGGATAAACGTTCCTGAAATGATTCATCCCCAGCTCTTCGACGTGGCCTGCTCCAGAAATGGGTGCCAGTGCATGCACCTTGGGCCTGGCCCACGGGCGGCTCCGCGCCAGCCAGCTGAAGCAGAAGAGACAACAATGTGACTTGTTTTGGTTCACTGACCACACCGTGGAAGAAAGAAAAGCTAGCTCGAGCCCAAAATAATACTGTTTTGAAAACAGCCAGGAAGGGCACCTCTGACTCTAACTAACGCAGAGGAAGTGGTTAAGAAGGGCAGGCAATAATTAAGACTGCAAGTAACTGTGAAATCAGCTACAATTTTTAAGAGAAGGACAAAAGTCAAAGGATAACAACAGCAGGGGAGCGAACTGAACTAAGGGCTCGGGACCGGGGCATCCCAGGAAGGTACTCAAACAAAAAACCTAGTTCAGAAACATCTGGTAATTCCTTAACAAGAAATGCTGTAAGGGGATCAGACAAACCACCCCGCTGCCTGGAGGGAGGGGCAGCACCGCAGCCTGGTTAGACTGCGCTATCTTCAGCTCCCAGGGCCAAGAGGCAAGCGTACAAAAGATCAAACCAGGCACAATTACCAACAGCGTGCACGGCAATACGCAGGCACTGGAACAAAATGCAAACCCGGAGAAGCCAAGATCCCAAAGCATTCAGCAGCTTGTCGGTAGCACCTTATATTCACCCTCCCTCGCTGAAGACGCTGGCTTCTCAAGGAACTTGCCAGGCTCCTTCTGCTTCCTTGCAAGAAGCAGGTCACAGGGATACGTCCTTTAGGGACTCCGCAGTGCAGTTTGACTTGCCCAAACCCTACAGATTCTGCACCTGTAGTGCAGCCAGCCCTGCTTTGTGCAAGGGAGAGGCAGTCCTGCAGCCAGACCAGCAGCAGGAGGAACTCAAATAGGCTGGTACCACAAAGAGGAGGAACGTCTGGAACGAGGTCCTGGGTTTCCTGGGTACCACGATCTTGCCAGAACTGGCAGATGCAAAGCCTGTGCTGGCTTAGTTTTTAATATGTGCTGAAATTGCCTTGGCGAATTAAAATACGGCTTTAGAAGAATAATCCCTGCTTAAAATCAACGTGTAATTAGAGAGGCATGTAAAGGCCAGTTAGAGCTGGGCCCCACTGCAGTTACCCCTGCCCCCAGCAGCGGCACGCACAGCCCCGCTGTCCTTCACGTTGTGACAGCCAAAGCACAGGGCACAGGCAGGTCTTACCTGCAGGGGGAAAAGAAAAAAGCAAAAAAAAAACCACCCCAAACCAACAACGAGGCTCATTTTCCTGCACTGCCACAAAGCACAAGCTGGTCTGCTCTTCCCCTAGTCAACGCTCTGCATGTAGCAGTCAGTCTTGTCTGTCACGGGGCTTTTGTGAGCCTCCTCTGAAACTTGTTTTGCTTCCTCTGTGCCCAGTTATTACTATATTCACCACCCTATTACTATATATATGCCACCCTTTTATCCCCCGTAACCCAAGTAGCCCACGTTCAGTGGCAAAGGGGCTTCTAGGCAGCATCCAGCTGTGACCTCACTCCTGGGGAGGCCAAGAACCATCAGAAGTCAGGCAGCGAGTCCTGGCACACAGCGCTACCCCCAAAAATCACCCACAGCTTGCAGGGCACAGTCCTCTGGGCCAGGATTTTACATCTGGACCAGGCTAATAACGTACACAGCCCTGCCCAGACCCCAAGCCTTCTGTCACGGGTGCTTCCTGGGGCCCAGGCCATGGTGACTATTCATCTGGGCCAAGAACCTCACGCTTCAGCAATCCCGAGCCTCCCTTCAGCTTCCATTACGCTCGAGCCTTGGTGCAAGGCTATTTGTTTGCAAAAAGCTCTTCCTTTCCTTCTCCTCTGCGGTGGCTTTCCTCCAGACCAGATGTGGGCAGATAAGAGCCAAGCAAGCGCTCCTCAGAGTAGACACAAAAGCTGAGATGTTGTATTCAAGTCTTTAGAAAAAGAGAAATGCATTTAAATGAAAAGTGCATGGAAATGTTAAGTATCACCCTACTATACAGCTAATAATAATAATAACAAATTTGTGAATTTAAAAGAAATTGCAGTAAGGCTCTCCATAGCTTTAAAGAATTCAAAGAAGCGGCGCGGGGAGCTCACCGGGCAGACATCAGGGAGCAGAGTTTGCCGAGGGCTAGCCTCTCCCTGCCCTGGCTGCACAGGGAGAACACCACGAGCAACCAGAAATGAAACACTTCGGCTCGCTGGCAAGTCGCAGAGCTGAGGAAACCAACTGGGAGCCTGAAAAAGCAGAAAGGTGATTCTCCTCTTCGAACCCCCACGTGAGAAGGGAGGGCACACGCGATAAGATCTGCCAGCTCCAGCCTCTTGGAGGGCACCGACCGGAATCCGTTGGTTTCTGACTGCTCAGGAATAATAATCCTCCATCCAATTAACTGGGCTTTCTACAGAAAACATGTTTAGATGAGTGTTCTTATAATCCGGCACATCTAAAGTAGCTTCAGCGAGCCAATCTTAATAGACCGACTTTGGAGATTTTAACTGAGCTCTCATTTCCATACAAAAGCAGATTAATTATTTGTGAGCTTTCCCTCTAGTAAACACAACGTGAGTCACCCTTTCACTTTCAAAAAGGAAGCTAAAAATGAATACACTGCGTAACCCTGTAATTCTTACAGGGCTCTGGGAGGAAATGCCAGAAGGGGCTCACGGGACTGGGTACGATTTACCTTGTTGGTCACCCTGAGCCCACGCTGCTGTGCGCCAGCTGCTCTACAGGTGGGAATGGTCTTCCCACTGACCCCAGCCTGTGAGAACATGCATAAGGCTTTTTCTGTATAGCTGAGATGCTCCAGAATGTAAGAAAAGCAGAAGCAAGGCTGCAGCAGAGCCCTAGGGAGCCTGGTGACAGCAGCAGTACCGGCAGCACGGCTATTAGCATTTGGTCCTCCAGCTCCGGCCCATTTTGGAGAACAGAAACGTATGCAGTCTGACAGCCCTGTGTGTTTCTCTTCTCACCACTGAAAGGGACAAAGCATCCAACGATCATCCCAGCCGCTGAGGACTCCTATTCCCAGCATCCACGTCTTGAACTCTATGAAAGAGGCTTGAAGTCCTTCACATTTGCACTGGCAGAAGCCACAGGTGAGTGCACGTCGCCTCACGTGTTAGCGTGAAGGTGCATTAATCGCATTGTGCCTAAACAAGATTCTCCTCATTTGCCCAGGTTTTGTTATTAGCACAAGTCCTGGTGAGTTTTCTGAAGCAAACCTCTCTCCCTGGAACTTGCCTTTACAATACAAACCACTGAAGCACTTCCAACCTGAAATTTATTGCTTCCAGCTGAGTCTGCATCTGGTGCTTTTTGCTTTACATTTGGACCTTGGTCCCAAAGCATCCGCGGAGTAGGAGACAGAGGCTGCCTTCTCGGCACATATTATTCCCATAGCCAAAGGCTAGTTACTGGACCAGTTCTTGGCTAAGAAGCGGCAGTGTGGAGAACTCCTGCTCTCCGCCCAAAATCAATTCCCGGCGTGTAACCCAGAGAACAGCGTAAAGCTATCGATGTTCCCGAAAACCTGAGCTGCTTCAGTAACAGAAACCAAACCGGCTCTCCCCTTTTTGGCAGCAGACCAGCACCTATTGAAAGCAGCAGCACTGAATAAATCTCTTCCACGGTTGAGGCTGCTAGAAAACCCGGCAGCCTCTTCAGTACCGGGTAGGCACATTCGTAAAGAGGAAGAGGTGGGTGAGACGGATCTCAGCGCTGTCTGAGCAATGCGAGGACAGCCCTACCTGCTGCAACAGAAGAGGATGCTGCTGTTCACGAGGCTTCTCCATCCAGCCTCAGGGGCAGCCTGCCTGTTATAAGCATGGTTTTGTTAAAAGGAAAGCCCTGTGGTCAAACAGGAGCCATGCTGACAACAAGATACTAGCAGGACACTGCTGCCCTCTGGGATTTGATGGTCCATACCCTGCCAGCCCTGATGGCTGCCCAAAAACCTACCTGCAAGGCAGCACGGCTCAGACAGAGGAGAGCTACAAGGTGCCGCTGCTGAGGGAGGTCACCAGATGCCTCTCGAGCAGGAGCTGCATTTTTACAGACGCCTTTATGATTTACATTCAAGCCACAAATCCCTTCAATAGAAGCAGATGGAGGTGGATTGCGTTGGGCTGTTATCGCCTTCATCAAATCCCCTTTTCTCCCCCCAGACTTTCCTGACAGGCAGATTTCCCTGACCTACTTTTCCAGAAAAGTTTCAGCTACTTCCCCTGAATTGCAATGAGCTCCCACGTGCCAGCAAGCAGCTCCTTGAGAGCAGGCAGCGCCTCCCAGGAGGAATGGCTGGAGCACGCCAGCCAGAAGCCCCCAGCGCAAGCCCACCCCGGGCTGCTGCGGCACAAAGACACAGGCCAGAGACGATACAAGCTGGGCTCTGTACATGAACAGACACTCGTGTTCCCCCACAGAAATTTTAAGCAAATTTTGTTCGTGCCTATCTCCACATATGAAGGTCAGAGGAGAGGCCCAGCAGGGACATGGAGGCCCTGGAGTGTGTCCAGAGCAGGGCTACGAAGCTGGTAAAGGGCCTGGAGCACAAGGCCTGTGAGGGGCGGCTGAGGGAATTGGGGGTGTGTGGTCTGGAGAAGATGAGGCTCAGGGGAGACCTCATTGCTCTCTGCAACTACCCGAAAAGAAGGTGTGGGGAGCTGGCGGTCAGCCTATTCTCACAGTGATGGGGCTAGAGGGAATGGCCTCAAGTTGCCCCAGGGGAGGTTCAGGTTGGCAATGAGGAGACATTTCTCCTCAGAAAGAGCAGTCAGGCACTGGGACGGGTTGCCCAGGGAGGTGGTGGGGTCACCGTCCCTGGGGGTGTTCAAGGAAAGGCTGGACGTGGTGCTGAGGGATGTGGTTTAGTGGTGACAGTGATGGTGAGGGCTTCCTCAGAGGGGAGAGCAGGCAGTCTGGCTGGCAGGCCTTACACAAAAACACGCCTCAGCAGCCACAGGACCGGGGACACAGAACCGTAAGTGCAGAATAAAACGCTCGCTACCACACCACTGAGTCACGACAGGGATCAAAAGAAAATGCAGAGCTCATGGGAACTTGCAGCTGTGGCAGGCTGCTGGCACGGGCAGCAAAACCACTCAGCCCCAGCTGCCACAGCACCTCGCAGCGCGGCTCCTCTCAGAGGCTGACGGCAACATGCTCCTGAAGCCCCGCGTGACGGCTCCCCCGGGATTCTGCATCGACGTCCCTCTTTCTAAGGAAAGGGAAGAAGTCTGATATCACTCAGCGCTTCGGGGAAAGAAACCAGAGGAAGGAATATTCCTACTTTAAGTACAAGTGCTGATCTCTGGAAAGCTTCAAGGGCTGTAGGCTGTTATTTTGCCAAGAAGAGCCATGTCAGATTCTTAATGCGCTCGGTCAGAGAAGAAAAACAAGGTTGAGCCTGAGCAGTCCAGCTTGCATTCCTGAAATGCAAATCTAAGCTGCATCCAAGTCTTCAGCACAGCATCACAAATACTCCCTGAAATAGAGCCCCATGGAGCGAGCCCATCGATGTGCCAGTGTGCACAGAATATGGTCTCACACCAGACACTCCCTGGGCTGGAGTTCTTCAGGATGGTATTCATCTTCTCCAAGAAGGATTATTTTGATTTAGGATAATACTGAACAGGCACCTGAGTGTACAGACCCCCTCCGGATCTCCACTGGTGAGCTTTCACCATGACAACTGAAAATGTATTCCTGCTATTTATTTAAACAAGCATCTTGAGGCGTAAGGACTTTCCCCTTCGTTCTGTAGCAGCCCAGCATTTTAAGAAGCTCCTCTGAGAAACCTTACTGAAGGCCTTTAGGGAATCCTACTGGGCAGCCTACCAACAAGATCTCACAGTTCTTATGCCCCAACAACTCCACAACATCCAAGAGGTAAGTCTTCTTTTCACGGTCCCTTCTTTCAGAAGGGCCCATACACCAATGTCATGCCTGTCCACGTGCTCCACTACCTGTTCCTTAGCTTCCACTTTTCAGCTGAGGATATCAAGGTAGTGTCACATAGTTGGATACTGACTTGAACTTTTTTCTCCCCAATTTTGTTAAAAATTCCCCAGTCTCACAACTCCATTAAAATAAAGTTCATTGAATCAAGATGTCAAGGCTAAGAAAACAACAGGAAGCCAGGATACACAAGTACCTTTACTGTTCTTGTTTGAACCCAAAGTTATTTATATAAAGGAATTTCAAAGCAATTTCATATAAAAGAATTCTTGGAGCAGGGTTTCTTCGTAAATGAAGAAATCCCAACCCCAGTGATGGGGCACTCCCTGGGCAATGCCCAACGCTTCTGTGTGAGGCTGACCTGTTATTACCACCTTGTCCACTAGAGCAGAGATTAGCAAAGCTGCTGTGCCTTTTCCACTCAGAAGGCAAACCAATCTGGATTTGTCACAGTGATTCCTCGGATGGTGAGGTCCTTCTATGAACTAACCCATCACATCAGGAGGAACGGCAAACACATCCAGTCACCAATGTTAAATTAACTGAAGTTACTTTGTCTCAAGCTCCCTATTTCTCCAGCCTTCAGAGAGAGAGCAAACAGAGCTTGGCAGCCTCAGAAACGTGTCAGACACGCTACTGAACCCATCCAGCTCCCAGAAACGTGGGAGGAAGAAACGCTACCACACAGACTTCAGCGGAGCGCTTCCCCAGAACCAGCACAGCTACACCAGACATCCTCACCTCCCCTCCTTCCTCCTCCAAGGCCCCTGAGATCCACGGGCGGCTGTGTAAATGGCTTCTCACACCAAGCCACCTCTCGCAGGACAGCTGGACGGCCACAGGAGGAGACAGTGACGTGCTGCCACCACGCTGGCCTCCGCAGCTGTCACCCAGGGGCACTGCCTTCAAATCCCAGCAGGACAAGGTGCTCCCTACAGAGTGCTCTTGCTTCGCCTTATGGTGCCGCACTGCTTTCACTGTCACTTGGCCAAGCGATGAGCACTCGGCCTGTTCAGCAGACAGGTCCTTACGGAGGCACCTGAGCAGGAACAGCCCGCAGACTGACCCCAGGAGGCGATCCTCATGAAGCAGGCAGCCACCAGACAACACCTGGCAATGACCAGCAGATATCCCAGCGAGAATTTGCTCCAAAAGCCATCTCAGCTCTTGGGTTCGTGGCTTTCCTATGGCTACTAGTCAGTAGCAGGGCTGCTCAACCACTACTGCACCCTCCCTGGTCCTAGAGAGAAGACAGCCAGACCCTGGGGAAGGCTACTCCCAGACCTCTTTGGCACTGATTATTACAATATTCGTGGTTGATAATAAGAGAACCCAACGTATTACTGTGAGATATTGCCCAGCCACATCTTTACTGTGTGAGCATTTACAGCTTTTACTGCAGAACCACTGGTGGGCTCCTTACCGGTGTGGTCTACATGTATCACAGGCCTCCTTGTGCAGCCAGTGAAGGGATTCTGGAGAAAGGGCAGAGAGGCAGAGCAAGGCCAGCCAGCTGAGCTCAGCCAAGGGGAATGAACTCCCAACGCCCTCTCGAAGCACTGCAGCCAGCTGGAAATCTCAGTGTCACGAAATTTCTGGGCTCACACAAGCACTCGACAACCACAAGTCCCGGCACCGCCGGCAGCTAAAGAGCAGCCAGCCTGTAGGAGAGGACTTTCAAGGTCTGCACCCCAAGGGTGAGCAGTGGTAAGTAAAAGTGTGAGTTGAGACCTCAAAACCAGAAGGCACTGATCTTAAAATAGCAGGAATACCTGCTCAAACCGGGACACCATACCCACAACAGAAGCATGCTCCACAGCCCTGGTCTAGGTGCTGTTTGTCAAGGGGATGCCTAGGATCCCATCCAACAGGTTATTTTTAAGACCTGGATCTTTAACTTGAGCTTTTCATTAGGCCGCGTGGATATCCCGGGCAGGGTTCAGCCACTCACCGGATCCCATGACCAGTACAGAAATAGCTCAGGGTTATTTTATCACTGACACTTCTGTCATTTGCTGTGACCCCCTCTCCACACATGCAGCCAACTGAGACATCAGAAGCAGGTTTCTTGCAGACGGTTTTGACTGAGCATAGCTGGCAATGGAATTTCTTTTCCTCCTTACCAGGAGGGCAAAGAAGCCACAAGTACTTTTTTTTTTGCGTCTGCACAAGAAGTGGACATGCTGCCCTTCCCGAAGCCCACTGCTCCCAAGAAGGCAGCTCCTCCAGCCCTCTGTGCACTGCTGGACGATCCCAAACTTACACCAGGGCACAGAAAAAGGGAGTCTTGGTCAAGGGTGTTTCATACCAACACACAGAGCAGTGAAGGATGCTAGACAAGTATCTTGCTAGAACAAATTCATGGAGCTGGAGGCTCTCCAGAGGAGAGAACACAGTGTTGGTTTGCTACTGCAGAAAACACATCAGTAACAAGGCACAGGGACAGCAGGACGCAGATCCGCAGAAGCTTCCAGGGGCAATATGTTTCAAAGGTGGGCTAGGAAATACTGTTTTGTTGCCTTAAGTCTGGATTTGGGATTACCTAGAAGGACAGAAACAGCCTGCTATCAAAGGAAAGCAGAACTGCATCAAAAGTTGACTTCCAGCCATGCCCATTGTGTAAACATTATCCAGAAGTCAGCCACGTGAGGAATGAGAGAGGACGCCAATCATGATCTTCTCCAGGGCCCTCTTCAGCCTCCCAGCTGGCAAACAAACCAACAGCCAACTATTCCAGGAGAGGACAACGTCTCTGGAAGAAAGCTTCCCACTTGGGCTGTGCCAAATTGGCAGGCACACAAGGGCTGGCTCCCAAGGGCTCGGCTTCAGCACCTCTTGGGCCCTGCTCCAGCCCCAGCCCTGGGGAGGAGGAAGAGGAGGAGGAGGAGGAAGAGGTCAGCCACGTCCACGTGCGCCTGGTGGCTTGTTTCCAGTCGCAGGAGGATGCGACTGCTCCGTTAGGGCAGTGCTGCCAGCAGGATCTGAGGATGTCAGCAGTCTGTTCTGCCTTTCTGCCTTGCACAAGTCGCCCACGTGCATGGTATTGGTTCATACAAGCCTATTTCAGAAGGAGTTGAGAAAGTTATTACCATTATTTCTACCTTTGCCTGCTCAATCTTGTTGTCCTAGTTACCAGGGCCCTGGTGTCTAAGGCAACCAGCCTTGGCAAGTAAGCAGCACAACGCGGTGAGATGCAACACAAATATTTAAGATGACTTTCTGGAACAGCAGAAGTAGAAACAACTAAGGGTAGTCCTGTGCCTGTTTGACTCCCCGTCAGCCCCTCAGAAGCCCAGGAATGGACTCTCAGGCATGCCCGTGGTACACCCAGGAGGCACATGCTGGGCAGCAAACCCAGCTCACACAGGCAGGAGCTCTTCCTGCACACCCCCTCGCACAGAATTAAGTCTGCAACAGTCCCGTGCCCAGACTGAAGATCGGCACCAGTGCTACCATTAAATAAATGACCCTCCTCTGTCCACGTACAGCCTCTGCAGCACCCAGGCCCCATGTCCCTAGCATGCTGGGATATTTCACGCAGGCATTACACGGCATCTCCATCTGGGAACTGCAGTAACACGACACTCCTTTGGTCTCTGAGATCAGGAACAGCTCTGCAAGAATTGATCACATATTTGCTTCCCTGTTGGTTTTTTATCCTACACGTCTGATACCCAGAACATCCCCAGGGGCAAGGCAGTGGTATCACTCAGCTGAAAGTCGTCTTCAGCAAACCGTGTGGCTTGGGTGGTGCAAGGGGAACCACAATATGATCAGACTCACACATCCATCTGGCAACTCTCTAGCCTTGGAAGAACAGGGATATATTAAGAAATCATCATTATATTATATATTACAAGAAAACATAATATTGTAAGCATATATTATAAAAAATTATATAATATATTATAAGAAAACATTATATATTATAAGGAAACATTCACCTACTTGGGTACATGCAATAAAATGACCCCACATCCCTAAGCAGGCGTTACACTGGGTGGATCAGCCACGGCCACTCCAGTTCCCCACTTTCCAGCCCCTGACAGCCAGGGCTGAGAGGCACAACAGAAACCAAAGGGTCAGGTCCAACCACTAGGGCAGTCCCTGAGCTACTGAGAGGATCTGATACTTTCTCCATAGCCCAGCAACTCTGACCTGTTATGATCATGACCCAAGAGTATATTCAACTGCATAGAAAGCCCAGCGTGCCCTGAACATGAAGTACACAGTAGTGCTAGGCGCCTCACAAGAGAAATGAAAACAATGTTATTGTGCTGAGAAAGATGGTCAAGATCCTGAAGACAAGAAAATGTCAGTCCAGATATGCACAAAATGCCCCACAACGCATAACCATAAGGATGTGCTTAAAATTCAATCTAAAGGAAACAAAAAAGAGACTGCTATCTCTCCCCAACCCTTAATTTCCCTATTTTACAGCCGTGTCTAGCATTTAATTAATCAGTTTCTTATCTGCTAGAAAGCATCCACATGAAAGGGGAAGTTTCATTTTCTCCCACGGTGATTCACGTTGTCTCACACAAAGAGATACGCGCCCAGGGCCCTGCGAGCATCCTTACAAGAAAGCTTTGGAGCTGCAGAACAGAATTACTGAGTCTGTGGAGCTGGCAGGGCTTAGGACTGAGGTCCTAAGTTACTTTGGGAGCTTTAAAAATCCTGCCTTTGAGGGCTTAGCTCACAGCCCTGTTTGAGCTACACTCCACTTAAACAAGCTCCAGAGGAATAAGCTGCCCTGCAGCAAGTGCCCTTTTAAGAGCTGTGTTTCTGCTTAAGTCACCAATGTCTTCTCAACTAAAAGGAAAACAGCAAATTACTTCCAAAAAGCTTGATTTTAAACTGCGGCGTAGCTCGCTCTGACCAAAATGCACCAGAGCCGGGAGGCAACAACATATTTTCACTACCACGGGAGTGAGCAAGCAGGGGCTGCAGGGGAGACAGCATGGACATCCCGCATGGGCTGCAAAGGTACTGTGGGCAGGTCTTTCAGCAGCCGTCACGACAGATCCCCCACTTTTTTCCATCTGAAAAAACAACACGTTTGAGATCTCCAAAGACTGCACACACCGCTTTCGGAGCAGCGTGCGCTGCATTGCGTGCAAGCCCAGCAGCGTGCTCTCTGCCGAGAAGTAGCCTGGCCTGCTTCAGCACAAGAGGCAATAAAAACACAGCGCTAGGCTCAGTGAAGTGCAGTGAGTAATCCTCCGAACCACCTTATAAGGGCTGACAATTAGTCAGGGCACGGCAGTCTTCCAGCGTTTTCCAAAATCCCAGAAAAAAAACGGGCATTTCCCCCGCCTCCTTGTGGACAGCATCTCTCAAAGCTTGAGCTGAAGCACCTGATGCTGAGCACCTGGCTGAGCCTCAGCCATACAACACCTCCATCCCTTCGGCTTGCGGCAGCAGCAAGAGTCAGCAGGCTTCATGCAAACACTCCTGTCGGCCCCTCTGCTTGCTCGCAAGTGCCACGTAGGAAGCAGACATTATTCCAGCAATTCTAGAGACAACCTGAAACGTGAGGCTCGTCCACCATTTGCATTTCTGTCAGCACTGCTCCTGCCTCCCCCTGCGCTATCACAGCTCGACAGCAAGCCCACCCTCACCTCTGGTGACGCTGCAGGATGTGAAAGCTCCAAAACCTGCAAAGCACAAGGATAAATCCCGCACGTGCACGTGCCTCACTGACGGCAGACATAAGACACAAGGCCAACTGTGCATTTTTAGGGGTTGCTAGCTCTTTCTGGGAGTCAGTCTTGATTTTGCACAGCTGCTGCTGAGGCTGGTATCTGAGCACCAGCGATAACCTGTCTAGCACACCCCCCTGGCTCCTGCTTGAGCTGTGTCTGGCTCAAGATTTGGAAGCTCTGGGAAGATGGCTGCCGCTCAGTCAGTGAATGCTGTCAGCTCACAGACCAGCTACAGCACGGCCACTTGGGCTTAAAACAACCCCGTGCCCAGGAAAATCTGTACCAGCCTCACATATAATGAAAAAGGAGGAGTGCTTACACACACACGCTGCTTGCAATCCCCTGGGGAATCCCAGTGCTTCAGTGCAGCTCCACTGTGCCTCGGTCCTTGCAGAAGAGCCTTTCTTTCAGCTGCGGACATATTTCCATTTCTGCAGGGAATTTTGTTCCAGGCGTCACCTCATGAAGGTGCCGGGGGTTGACAGCAATTGGTAACACTCAGCATGACTGGTGCTGGGTGAGAAATGCTTTATTCTGCCCCGTTATCCTACAAATCACCTTAACCGAGGCCACAGTAATCAAACCAGACATCAGTGACAAAACAAGGAGGAGGGTTAAGCCAGGAAGACCTTCTCCTGACACTGCTGCCCCTGACAGAAAGCACTGCAGGGCTCCGTGTGGTGCGCCTCACGCCGCAGGCCGTGCCTGTCGGAGCGCTGCCGGGCACCCTCCAGTCACTGCTCACAGCTTTCCCCCCACATCCCCGGGGTTCAAACAGATCTCATGGTTCTTCTCCAGGCTCCTTTCAGGCCCTTGCAAGAGACTGAGCATCACCCTGGCTCTTTGGGGACACCGACGTCCCTTTTGGAGGACGCCAACAAGCCAGCAGGCCCTGTGCTTTGTTCTCAACTCCCCGTGATTCCCCCCCCACTGCCGTGTGTTTGAGCACATGATGAACTGACTCAACCTGTTAATCCAGCAAAGAACAAACCTAAAAAAAAAATAATAATAATAGAAAATAATGATTTGTTTCCTTGTGGGCCAGCACTGAGGCAGCTTGCCACGCACGCGCTGCAGCTAGCAGCAGAGGAGGGCTGCCAGTCCCAAGCTGTTGGGCTGGGGCTGCCAACTGATGCCATCCACAGTATCGCACCCGGTATAGGGTCTGGAATTCTGCCTGGGATAGGAACAAAGCTTTTCCCCTTTCTTTTGACCAGCCCAAGGCGTGAGTCACCTGGGGGAAGCGCTCCCAATGCCAGGCGCACCTATCAGGGCTTCCACTCAGGGCGAGACAGCAGCAATTAGCCACCTCAGGGTGACTCTCACCTTCTTCTCCCTCAGCACACCCAAAAGTATGAATGCATCTCCATCGTCACGGCGTTGTTGGCTTGATCTGAGTACTTTTATTTCATCTGTTTTGTCCTGTGCCCAATCCTGCAATCTGCTACTGCGGTTTCAAGCGACTACGCTGGCTGTGATGAGAGCTCACACGACAGCTTTGGGCCAGGTGTCCCAGCTATTTGCCTCACAGGAGATGAAAGATGCCAAACAACATCTAGTTTTTGAAAAAAAAAGAAAAAGAAAAAAAAAAAAAAAAAAAAAGCTGATATTTGAGGAGAGAATTAATAGAAAACCACTCAGTGTCAGGATCACGTCAAAGCCCAGCAGGTGAGCCTTCCTACTGGGATGTTTTTCCATATTTTTGAAGCTCAGGTGGGACATCAGTTTTGAAAGTCTGTCAGGCCTGGCCTCCTGGAGAGCATCCACAAGCACCAGACTTGCTCGGGTAAACCGAAAATGGCAACGCACCAAAAACCCACAGAAAAATGATTCATCTATCGGTAACAACATAGCCTGGGTTGATGTCAAGCCACCTCTGAAATTTATTGTCCTTTTTTTAAGGTATGGCAAGAGAATAAGGAGCTGCAAGGCTGAAAAGCGCCACCCCTTCAGAGAGGGGATGCAGATAAAGCCATGGCCCACTTTCTGGGGTCACTACTCCGGCAGCACAGCGTTGGATACTCTTTGGCAGGAGTCAACTCCAACATTTGCCAAGCTGAAAGCTCCAGAGAGGGAAGCTCAACAGCTTTAAAGTCACTGCTGCATTAAACAGCACCTGAGCCTTTATCCTGAGAAGCAAAGTTAGGGCTTTCTGAAGGTCTGATTCCCATCCTGGCACAGCACAACTCCACAAAGGTAGAGCAAGCCATGGGATTTGCTTCCCACGGCGGTCAGCCAGCCCTTCAGACAGCTCCCAGAAGGGCCACAGACAGCTTTCCTTCTCTGTATGCCCAGGGACAAGCAGCTGACAGGAAATGGCGGCACTCGGCTCGAGAAAAGATTGATTTTTTTTTTTTCCCCTTTTCTAAGAAATAGGATTTGTAATTACCCGGTTTCCCGCTTGGTCTAAAAGCGGAGCCACTGATGGGAGATCAATATCTGCGGCCGGTGCTGCACAGACAGCTCCAGTGCCCCTGCCCCTCTCCTGGGGAAGGGAGGAGGTTTGGGTGCAGGGTTTGGGTGCAGGGGAAGCGGAGGTTTCTCGGGAGGAAGGAGCAAAAGGCGAGGCATCCATCCCCAGCAGCCTGCAGCTCTGGCATTCCTCCCCTCACCCACCGAGCGAGGAGCTCCTCAGGAAGGACTGGAAAGCAGGAACACATGTTGCCCCCTCCCCACCAAAAACGAGGCTGACTAATCTCACCCAAGCCTGTACGAGAGGAGATGGAGCTCGGCTAGCACGGATGAAGGAATCAAAAACCACAGGAGCCTTCCGGCAGCCGCATTTCAAAGTGGGTTTTCAGCCAAATGTCTCTCTGCTTGCCAGCGGAGCTGCTGCGAGCTCTGCAGTCCCACCGGGCAGTGCTCCTCTGTGTCCAAAGGGGCAGCATCCCCAACACAATACCCCACTTCTCCTTCAGGCTGGTGAGAAATCCAACTGGGAAGGGAGAAAACAATTCCTGCCGGCTCATCGAGGCTCCCTGCTAGGGGTGTCAGCTGCTGAGAGCCAACGCTGGGTTTTCACATCACCTCACGCTAAGAAGTGGCCCCGACCACCACTTTCAGGCAGGCTTTTCCTGGGCACCAGAGGGTACTTTGCACGCTGCAGTCACAGCCCCTCGCGCTTGCTGCAATCCTCATGTGTTACTAAACTATTCGCACTACAGGTGATTCAGCAAGGCAGCCAGCGAAGCCTGGAAGGCTGCCAACAGCCATTGAGAAACAGCTTGAAATGCATCCCAAAGGACAGGGGAAGAATAAAAAAAAAAACACAGCCACACACCTCAAAGCTCGGCTTTCTCCAATCTGCTTTGAAGCAGGTGCCTGAGGAAGGAGCTACTGCTCCCCAGGTTTGTTCCGCTCCGGAGCTGTGACCACGGGCTGCCTGCTGTCAGGAGCAGGATTTTGCATCCAGCTGGGATAAAGCCCAGTCATCCACAGCACGGAGGCAGGTTTGGTGCTGAAAGCCTTGTTTTAGGGGCTTCTCACCCATTTCATCCAAAAGCCACGGCCCCTGGGAAACACACGGCTTGTCCTGCTGGGAAATCCCTGATTGCATTGGGCACCTTCCTTCAGAGCAAGGGCTGCGTGAGCCTTCACAGTCAGACCTTTATTCTCAAGGACAGGAAAGGCTTGGCATTCAGAGGATGATATTGCCCCAAAGCATCCCTCAGCAGCCCAAGTAAAAGCAACCTAAGCCTGCCTGAAGAATCACAGTGCTTTAAAGGAAACCTAAAGGGAGGGGGGAAGAAAGAGGGGCAAGAAAGAAAGTAGCTCTGTGAGACCTGGGCAACTCAAAGCACTTTTCTTCTCAGGTGCGTCCATGTGGAAGAGGCTACTGATGTCCTTCCATGAGAGAAGAAGACAGAATCATGCTTGGATGGATATATTTAGAGGGCACTTGCTGTGGACCTGCATCTATACCACGAGAGAGCTCGTGAGCTTCACTCAAGCACAAAGTACAGTGGGTAAGGAAGTGTTTAGCTTCGGTGGATTTGCTGTATGTTTGTCCTCCATATGGGAAATTTATTATTAATGTGGTGAAACTCAGCGCAAGCAGAAAATCTTTGTGTTTCAGGCTGGAAATCTTAAGACAGCATCTCAAACCCAACGTTGGGCAACTGAAGATGGGCAATGAATGCACATACATGGCTTAAAGTGCAAAGCGAGACTTCTTGAAAAGGTGTTTTAATCAGTCATACCCAACCCCTTCCACATTCCCAAGCCTGAAAAACTCTCCACTACCTTGTTTCACTGCTCTGGTCATTTTACTTCCAGCTGCCTCGCCGTGCTATCTGTCATTAGCAGACCTACTCCATCAGCAGGCTGCTCGGCAGCTTCTTCTCCTCCCAGACACCTCAAGCTGTCTGTGCACAAGAACAAGGTCACTAGGCACAAAACAGATTCACATCCCTCATTACCCATCTTATCTAATGCCAAGGTATCACTCAGAAGCAACGACTGGCACTTGCAAAGCCCTGGATACCCTGCAGGTACAGAAGCCAGGGTGCTGAGCTGGTACTGCCCAAGGAGCCCACAGGAGCGGGGAGAAGCAGGAAGGACTGACAGACAGCTGCGTCACCACAGCTCAAGTGCAGAGGTCTCTTGGAGCACACATTTCCAAACGTCCTTGCCAAAGGTGCTTACTCGCCACAGAGGTCCATATTGTTGTCTTTAAGGTGCGTGCACACACCTACTTTGGTTACACACCCAAAGAGGAACAGATGCTCTGCAGAGCTCACATCTCATCTTGAGGGAAGAAAAGACTCATGATTGCAAAATAAGGGAAGAAGAAGTTGTTCAAAAGCCTCCTTTCAGGCAGCACGAGATAATTTCACTCAAACCCGGAAAGGAGCAAGTCATCTCCCTTTCAGTGGCTTCATTTCACGCAGTGAGCCAAGAACCCAGAGCCAGGGCACTCCAAAGGTACTTCCAGAAATCCTCACACAACATTTTTTTATTAATTTATTTGTTAAGAAGATTCTTTTTCCCCAGCATTTGCTGTTCTACCTGCTGCTGCTGAGGATGTCCCTCATCTTGGGCAGAGAAGCCACATCAGAAGTCAACCCACCAGCATCACCGATGACCCGGGGCTCCTTCTCGAGGGCTCTCAGCAGCAAACATTCGCTATGCCCTGAGCTGAATTGAACTGATTTCTGGGTTAAACCAGAACAGAATTCCAAAACCTCACGTGCTTTATTTGCATCATCAAATACCACTATTGCTGGCAAAACCAAATGTAACTCCACATTTCCCTTTCATAACCTCTTTCAGGGTGCCGTGCTGCCGGCTGCAATAAGGAAGATGCTCTGCAGAGCTGGCTCAGCCTGAGACCCTCCCCAGCAGAGGAGGGCACCGAACATTTGTGACCTCAGCAGAAAGCTTCTTTGGCTTGAAATCACGATATCCACTCTGAAGGCAGAGACCAGGGAGCTTCTTGCACCGCTTACTAACACGGACTGCTTGATCACAGCTACCCTGGATTTTAAACCTTGATCTACTTAGCATTGCCTTCTGCCCCTAGAGTTCCACCTGCCTGCGCGTCTCACAGCCAGCTCTCCTTGAAAAGTCATCCACGTTCACCGTGGTAGGAAAAAAGTAGGTTGTAATTAAGCAGAGTTATTAATCTTTTGTCACTCGGGACCCCGAGCCCGTTCGTATTCACGTCAACAGGAGTGCCTGGCACTGCCAACAGGGTGGGACACCGCTGCCTCATCATTTTTCAGAAGGAAATATAAGGTCTGGGGGCTGGTAACCGACTGCCTTGCCTTCCTCCTCCACAGGCACCACATCCCTGCCTGCAGGGGTAGGGAACCAAGCCTCCTCCACCTTAATTGTGGTGCGACGGCGTCCGGATTAAAGGATGGCAGTAATTGGATCGCGTGCTGTATTCACAACCAATAATAAGGTTAAGAGCTTTCCTTTCCCTCCTCTCAGACAGGCCCCGGAGAGGCAGAGGTTTAGGGCAGGAGGGAGGTGTTAAAGCCTTCCTCCCCCAGCTGCCGCAGTGGCTTGCAGGCACGTTTACCTCCATACGTAGGCAGCAAGCACGCTGTGCTGTGCAGAGGATGAATGGGAGCACTTGAAACCACTCTCCTGTCACTCCGCGTCCCTTCGCGTTAAATACCCACACGGGTGCCTCGCTGGAAACTGAGGCTGCTAGTCATCAAACAGCCTGGCCTGAAAACATACCGTCCCCTCCCAGCCCCTCTCCTGCACTCGCATCCTGCTGGAAAAGGAGAGCCAAGACCTCCAACCCCCCTTTAACCACCAATTTCTGTGACATGTGGATCTTTGTGGTCTGAGCCAGGGTGGAATGGGGAGACTGGATGGGGAGTTGGCTCGTTTATTGGCAACACCCAAACATCTGGGGACTGGGGGAAAAAAAATTGGGTGAGGACAACCCAGAGCAACCAAGTGTTGCCCCAGCAGATGCACAGAGCTGCAGTGATATAACCACATCCCCCAGGCTCTGCTACGGCCACACCTCGCTGCTTGGGGCAGAGAGGGGAAATTTAATCCCCGTCTCTGCCACTCCTTAGCTGTTGGATGGATCGCTTCACCTCTGCTTCCTCCTCGCCCATGTCCATCCAACCCTGGGAGCTCAGCCCCTGGAGAACAGGCGGCACCACCACAATGGGACGTGGGGCTCTGCGGGATGAGGCAGCAAGGAAAGCACTCCTGGCGATGGGGCTCCAAGAGGGCTTCTCTCCTGCTGCTCCCTTCTGAGACCTTCAGGCTTCCCCATCTCCGCTCCCCAGGCTGCAAAGCCAGAGCAGAGCCCCCAGCCATCTCCTCTGGCTTCAGCTTTGTCTCTCCAGAGTGCACAAGCAGTCTCTTAAGGCCCCATTTTCCCCAAAAAGGACAAGTTCCTCCCCTGGCGAGCGCTGGCACGCTGCAGCAGGACGCTGGCTTTCGGAGCAACGCTGCCACACGTCACGGTCACAGCACAAGCGAGGAAACAGCAACGCCACGGCCTGGAAACGAGCAGCTGGGAACAAAGTGTGGGGACCAGGAACGTGAGAGAGGCACAGAGCAAGCAGCTCCAGATCCAGGCTCCGCATCTCAGCCTCGCTTCAGCGTCCAAACCACAAGGTCGTCTTCCTGCTCCGCTTTACAAACGAGCGACTTGGTTAACAGCAAGCACGTGACGGAATTCATTCCTGCTGCACAACGGCCTCCCGAGAAACGAGAGAAAAGAGCTGACTAACCAACAAAGCGGTGGCGAGGCTGCATCCTGCAGCCAGCTTTTGTATTGTGTTTTTTTTTTTTTTTGATGGGTATGTTCCTCGGGAAGCATCACACCAGTCAGTGCTCATTTCAGATCACTGTGCTTGAACTTCCAGCCGTTCGCTTGGGGTCTAGCCCAAAAGCAACCCGGGGGCAGACAGAAAACCCAAAAGTGCAGGTTCTGAAGAAGCGTTGTTCTCCATCCAGTTGGGCCGTGCTGAAACCAGGCGTTATGCTGAAGTCACGGACCTTTTTTTTGGCAAATCTAACAGGTTTTCCACTTCTCTGCCCACCAGGGCAGGCTGCAGCCCGACACTCGCCAGCTGGCAGGGCTGGCCAGGCCACACCGCTGCCTCTCCGAGCATGCTGGAGATGGGCCAGTGTGGCCGAGCTGGGAAAAGCACTGAAACCAGGTCAAGATTAGTCCACAGAACCACAGCAGCTTCCTCCAGGTCTCAGCTGCAGGCAGTTCTTCAGGGGCGAAGAGGCAGCAGCCGGGCAGAGTGTGTTGTGAAGACTTCAGAAACGAGGGATTCTCCATCGTCCGGGGTGCCCAGGACAGCTCTTGATGAAAAGGAGCCTGTGCCACACAGCAGCTTCTGAAACCCAGCTCTGACAACTCACCTACTGATGGTGATCACAAAGTTTCCTTACAGCTCCCTGCTTCTGTGATTCTTCATGGCAGCAGCAAGCCCAGCCACCACCCCATCATTTCCTATGCTGGTATCTTCAACAGTGGGCAAGCGCCTCAGATCTGACCCCCTGCAGGCTCAGGAATATGGCACCACGCTACGAGAGGTCTCACGACATGACATGTTTCAGAACAGAGCATGAGGAGAGACCAAAGTGCCACAACAGCAGCAGTGCAGCCCTGCGGAAAAGACTTGGGCATCCATTTCGAAGCTTCTTCAACTGAAACAAAAACCATTTACATTTTCCTTTAAAAAAAAAAAAAGTTCAATTCTAAAGAATTGCACGGTAAAGATCCTTCACTCAAAAATAATTCTCACCACAACTGGTAAATTTGGATCTGGGCTTTCCACCCGCTTGCTCAGGCCCCTGAAATAAGGGGTGATGCTCCCCTAAGGAGCAGGGCAACAAAGTCAGCCCCAGGGGAGCGGGAACGTCTCGTCGGTCCGAGGTGACACGAGCAAGGCATAAATGCAGAGAAATGGGAACGCTGTCCTGTGGCCTGACGGCAGATTAAGGAACATAACAGGCAGAGGAAAAGCTTCAGTTAAGGGACTCGATAAACACCAGGGGGAAAAAATGAGTAAATTATTCATATACACAGCACGGCATGAAATTCAAATGGACATCCTGGGTCTGCTTCTGACAAAGGAGCTCACAAGAAAGAAAGGAATACTCGGAGCCAGCAGCCTCGGGCAGGAGGTAGGAGCGGACCGAAATAAATGGCAATTGACGGGACTGTATTTCGGGGAAGTGCATCCAAGAACCTTCAGAAAGCCTGACTGCGGGACAAGGCCTGCTATTCACTAAGAGAGAAAGAAAACCCCAAAGCTATTAAAACACATCCTGCGAGCATTGTCCAGCTGAAAAACAAAAGCCACGCAATAATGGGCTGTGGCCGCTGCAGCTTCGCAAGTAATAGCCTCTAAATCCCGAGAATAAGAGAAAATTAACTAGAAAACAGAAAAATTAAGATTCATAACTGAAGGTTACTCGGTTACAGGTGGGTAAGGAAATAGAGAAGCAAGGAAAAAAGGGAGAATGGTGCCAAGGTTATCAGCAGGAGTGTGCGGGGCCTTTGAGGGAAAGGAGCAATGAGAAGAAACTGGATGCATAAGGAAGGTGGGAAAACCAACAGGCTACCAGAAGATGGCTGAAGGAACACGGGAAAAATGCAGGCCAGATGAAAGGGAGCTCTTCTGAAATACATAAGTAATGTACACCTAAAAATGCTGACCTAAATAATACGGATTCAGCGACACTATCTGGGCAGAATTGCCCATGAGACATTTTGGATGAATATGATCTTCCCTGGTAGAGAAGAAGCGTTAAGGAACAACGAGAAGAGAGCAGGAGCCTTTGCAACGGGACGGCTCTTGTCCTAGCCCCGTGACCATTATAACAGCACTACAGCCGATTGTTAGTGGGCTTCAATTCTGGGGAATGGAACAGAAGGCGTGAGTTCAACCATCACCCTAAGCTGCTATGAAAGGAATTTGGGTATCCTGGGCACAGAAAACAGGTAAAACCCACAGCTGTGCGTGTGCATTTTTTGTCCAGGCGACGGTCCCATACGCACTGGCGCTGCACCTCAAGTTACTCTCCGCAGAGTCAGAAGGATTTCCAGTGAAAGTCTAAAAAACCAGCACGAGGAGGAAAGTGAGGAGGGCCCAGAAAAACGAGAACACAACAGGAGTTTTTGTCAGCCAAGCAGAATCTGTTGTTGGCTTAGCCCGCACGAGGCAGGAGAAGCAGAAACCGCCTGCGCGATGACAGCGGGCAGTAGGTCGTAACGGTGCTCGCGTTGCAACAGGCCTGCGAGGAAATGCCCGTGCAGAAATGCCCCTGCAACTCCGGGCCGTGAGCACGGGGGATGAATCACCCCGCAGAGCGGGCCCCGTAAGCACAGCGGCACCCGAAGCACCGCGCCTCTCCCCCGGGCCCGCTGCTGCCGGCGCACGGAGGCACCTGAGCAAAAGCCATCGCAGGCATCAGACGGCCTCTAGGAACATTTTGTTTTCTCAACAGGACAAAGAGGAAATCATAATTCAGACACGGCAAACAGCACCGGCTACGAGGCTGCTTCCTCAGAGGCCGGGGCCTCTCCCTGCCCGGCGCTGCGCCGTCCCCCCGTGGCATCCTACTGTCTTTTTGGGGAATCGTCTGCAGCCATTTGCTGCTCCCCGAGCAGCTTTTGCTGAGGCTGGAAGTTGGCCGTGAAAACCCCCGATTTACCCAGGGAAGCAGTGAAAGCATCAGAGGCAGACAAACGCTCGTTATTCCGGCTGGAAGGAGATGGTGCCTTAAAGGATCGCTGAGCACGGGGGCGTTCACCGCCAAGCCGGCCTCGGAGAGGGGGATTTGTAGGGGCTGCAGAGAAGCCAGGCTGCGCTCCCGCGGGGACGGAGCAGCCCCCTGAGCCCCGTGTGAGTGTACCCACGTACCGCAGAACCTGCCTTCGCCCTCCCAGCTCAGCCACGGCAATCCCTGAGCCCAAATGCTGCCTGCATCTCGCACCCCCGGCTAGAAACGCCGCGACCTATCGCGGAACCAGCATCCCCGACACGCCGGCTGTGTCACGGAAAACGAGCAAGAAGGAACCCCAATCGGGCCATCTTATCTCGTTTCCTAATTCTTCAAGAGCTCGCGGCCTCTCGGATATTAAAGGCAGCAGGCAGGAGAGGCGAGCTATTAACAGAGGTTGAAAAATAACACTGCTTGGCAAGCCCCGAGCCCCAGAGCGTGTTTGCACAAAGTCCTTCCACGCGTTTCTCCCGAGCGCGGAACAATGCGAGCACAGCACGGCGCTGCTTCCACGCAGACAGACATTTTATTTTATTCCGTGCACACACCTCTCCCGGCCGGGCCCCGAAACCACAGAGAGACCCCAGCAGGAAGGGCCACACCCCCGATCCGAGAGCGAGGCAGCCCCCAAAACTCAACGGGGACTTGGCTCAGCGCCCTGGGTTCCTCCCCAAAATCCTCCCGGCCTGGGCACGGCCCCTCGGCAGCCCCTACACTCGCTCAGGGCCGGGAGGATTAAGACCAGGGGCGTGTAGGGGACAAAAGCCCCGTTACTGGGCGTTGCTTTGCCACCGCTGCCACTCCCGGAGCGCAGCACAGCCTCCCCACAAACCCAGCTCGTTTTTGGGGCTGGGAAGGGAGAATCGCCTCCCGGCAGCTGCTCCCAGCTTCTGCGTGCGAGGGCTACATCCACACGTGCTGCACCACCGCCCGGCTCATTGCTCGACACCCACAGCCAGGCACCACCTCGAGGCACTCCAAAGCTGCCCCCAGCCCCCAAACCTTCACCCAAACCTCAGGCACTTCCAGGCTGCTGCCCGTGGAGCCCAGGACCTTGGTGGGCAGCACACCAGCTGGGCATTATTTCCAAACACTTCTGCTCCCTGCTGTCTGGCTGCTGGACCCCCATGCTTCTCGCTCCCAACTCCTCAGCCGCCTTGCGCCCCTTCCAAGGGCTGGTTCTTACCGTGATTTATTTTCTCTGTGCTTTTTCCACGTGTGTCATAGACTCAGTAGGGTTGGAGAAGGCCTCCAAGAGCACCTGGTCCAACCATTCCTGTACCACCAATATTACCACTAATGGAATCATTGAGCCACTGAGGTCAGAAGAAGATCTCCAAGAGCACCTGGCCCAACCACCCCCTACCACCACCATCACCCACTAACAGACTCACTGAGGTTGCAGAAGGCCTCCAAGACCACCTGGTGCAACTGCCCCTGTACGACACCACCACCACTAACAGACTGATGGAGGTGGGAGAACACCTCCAGGACCACCTGGCCCAACCATCCCCACACCACCAATACCACCGCTATCAGAATCACGGAACCATTGAGCTTGGAGAAGACCTGCATGACCACCACCATCACCACAGGCTCACGGAGGTTGAAGAACACCTCCAGGACCACCCGGCCCATCCATCCTCATACCACCACCATCACCATGAATAACCACAGGCTCATTGAGGTTGAAGAACACCTCCGGGACCACCTGGCCATCCATCCCCGTACCACCACCACCACCGGAATCACGGAACCACTGATTTGGGAGCACACCCCCAAGCCCCCCACCATCACCACAGACCCACGGCGGTCGGAGAAGCCCCCCCCACGCCCACCCCACCCACCCTCCCTCCCCGCGACCACCGCAGCGCACCGCCCCCTCCCCGCACACCCCCCCCCGAGGCCCGGCGGCTCCTCCCGGTACCGGGAGACACCACCGACCCCCGAGACCCCCCCGCTACCCCCGGGGGACCCCCCCCCGGGACCAACCTGGGCACGCAGCTGGGCGCCGAGCGGTCGATCTCCCACGTGGCGAACAGGTTCATGGGCACCGGCACCGGGCCGGGCCCGGCGGCCGTCACCGCCGCGGCGGCCGGGGTGGCGGCGGTCATCATCATCGCGGTGGTCGCCGTGGCGGCCGCGGTGGCCGCCGCCGCCCCTCCTCCTCCTCCTCCGGCCACCGCCGCCGCCGCTGCCGCCGCCGGGGGTGCCGGGGGGGGCCCCGAGCCCAGCGCGCCGCCCGCCGCCGCCGCCATCCCCCCGCCGGTGGCGGCCCCGGAGCCTCCGCCTGGGCGCGCGCCCGCCCGCTCCGCCCGGTGGCGCGCGCGCGCGCTCGGCGGCGAGCCGGCGGCGGGAGCGGGCGTCCCCGCCGAGCCGGCGGCCAATGGGAGGGGGGAGGAGGGGCTTGGCGGCGGGGCAGCCGGCCAATGGCAAAGGGGGAGGGCGGAGAGCGCGGCCAATCGGGGCGGGGGAGGAGAGAGGCAGCGGGCAGCCAATGGGAGGAGGAGGAAGGCGAGGAGCGGCCAATGGGGGGCGGCGGGGGGCGTGGCGGCGAGCCCTTTAACGCGCGGGCTGGCGGCGCGGGCGCGCGCCGAGGGGCGCGGCAGGGCGCGCGCCCGGCGGGGTTGCCGTGGCAACGGGGTGGGGGGGGCACCCCCGGTACCCCCGTGCGCGCCCCGCTACCCCGCGGCCCCCCCACCCCCCCCCTGCAGTCCCAGCCCCCCGGAGCGGGCCGAGCGCGGTGCAGAGCGGAGCCCCCCCCGCCCCCCGCCCCGGTACCGGGCCGCTCCGCTCCGCCTCGCCGGGGGCCGCCGCAGTCCCCGCCCGGCCGGGAGGGGCCAAGCGGCGCCGCAGAGCCTTCGCCGGGCGATGCCGCGCCGGGCACGGGGCCGCCACCGGGGCTGCCCCCCCCTCGCCCTCCCCGTGCCGGCCCCGCCCCGCGCCGCTTCCCCGAGGTAAAAGCGCGGCCCCGGCGGGGGGAGCTGCGGGGCCCCGCTCCGCCGCTGCGGCCCCGTTTGTGTCGCCGAGCCATGCTGCGGGCGGACAGCCAGAGCCGGCCGCGGCCCCCCGCTGCCCCGGCCCCGGCCCCGCCGCCACCGTCCCTCCGCGCCGCTCCCCGGCCCGGCTCCGAGCAGCTCCCCGCCGCCTCGCCGCTCTCCTGCTGCAGCCCGGCCGCACGCTCGGCTGAAGGCTCGGGACATGCGGGCTTCGGGGCTTTCGCCTGTCCGGGCACCCCCAGGTAATGGGGCCAAGGCGGGGGGCTCGCTCGGCGCAGGGGTCGTGGGGTGGCAGCCCTATGGGGAGCCCAGAAGTGGGGCAGAGCGGCTGCCGGGTGGGATTTGGGATGTGGGGCAGCGTGCGGGGGGGCGGGAGGCTCACAGATCCTCCAAAGGTTTGAGGAACCAGCAGGGTCAAGCAGAGAAACCCTTGGGGTGCCCCATCTATCGGGACCATCATCTCCCCCATCCCCACCACCCTCGGGCACCTCTCCCTCAGAGGCACCCATGCCCAGCAGGTTGCATCCCTCCGAGCACGCAGGTTCCTGGCCCCGAAGTAGTTCTGGTAGCGCGGTGCCCCGCGTGCCCCGCTCACAGCCCCCTGCCCTGCCCCGGCAGCGCGGCCAGCAGCCCAGCCTCGGCCTCCATTTCAGCCCCGGGGCTGGCTCCCCTCCAGAGCAGCTGCCACACAGGGCCCCGGCTCCCTGCTCCCTCCGGCGCTGGCAGCAGCCGCCCGCAGCTGTGCTGGGCCCAGAGGAGGGAGCCCGGCGGTGCCCGTGCCACCCAAACCTCGTAGGGTCTGGGCTTTGCTCTGCCTGTGCCACGAAGCCGAGCACCAGGCTGAAATCGAGGGCCTCCTGCAGAGCTCTGCGTGCCCAGCGCTGCCTCCCGCTGCTTATGGTGCCCAGGGAACAGCGGGCACGGGCAGGCAGCTGTAGGCAAAGCTCTTGAGGAGCACGAGGCTGGAGGAAACTGAAGATGTTGGGCAGATCTCTTCCCTCCCTCCCACCCTCCAGCTTATTTTTAGCCCGGCTGTCCTCTCTCCTAATGCCGAGGATGGAAATGAAGGAGGCTAAAAAGATGGGCTCTGCCTCACGGCCGTTAAGGACCTGCTTGGGATGAGGGCACGGCCACGTGTGCCTTCTAGGAAAGAGCAGAACCAGGGCCATGGACCGGGAAAGCCCACGGAAAATATAAGGCACTAAGAGATTAAGCAGTGCGAGGAGCTCCAGGAAGAGGCAGGAGCACCCCAAGTGCTCGAGGGACACCCAGCCTGCCCCGTGGTCCCCCTACACGTGGCTCCTGGGGTCTGAGGTGGGGCTCGTGCCCGTTCCCCGGCAGGATGTCCTGTGGAGACATGGCCTGGCACGTTCTGGGGGGTTGAAACAAAGCTGGGGGAAAAACTGATGACCATTCACCTCCCCCACCCCTTCTTCTGCTCACCCACGGTTGGCGGGGAGAGGGGGGGACAAGAGGGTGGGGGCGGGCGCGCCCGGCAGCTCGCTGATGGCCCTGCCTGTTCCTCCGCGCAGGATGGTGCCCCCGCCACCCATCAGCAAGCCCCACGTGTGCCTCTCCACCGTGCTCATCATGAGCAGCCTCGTCCTCATGGATGCCTACCTGGTGGAGCAGAGCCAGGGCTCCAGGAAGCTGGGCATCTGCGTCATGGTGGCGGTGGGCGACGTGTGCTTCCTGCTGGTGCTCCGCTACGTGGCCACCTGGGTGGGGGCGGAGGTGAAGACGGCCAAGCGGGGCTACGCCATGATCCTCTGGTTCCTCTACGTCTTCGTTCTGGAGATCAAGGTCTACTTCGTCTACCAGAACTACAAGGCTGACCGCAAGAGCCTGGACCTGATGGCCCGCAAGGCGCTGACCTTGCTGCTCTCCGTCTGCATCCCGGCCCTCTACGTGCTGCTGGTGGCCACGGAGCGCATGGAGTACGTGCGGACCTTCAAGAAGAAGGAGGATCTCCGCAACCGCCTCTTCTGGGTCATCGTGGACATGCTGGACGTGCTGGACATCCAGGCCAACCTGTGGGAGCCCCAGAAGAAGGGCCTGCCGCTCTGGGCGGAGGGCATCATGTTCTTCTACTGCTACATCCTGCTCCTGGTCCTGCCCTGCGTGTCCCTCTGCGAGATCAGCATGCAGGGCATCGGCATCGTGCCGCACCGCATGATGCTCTACCCCATGCTGAGCATGCTCACCGTCAACATCACCACCATCTTCATCCGCGGCAGCAACATGCTCTTCTTCAGGGACGCCCGCGTCTCCAGCATCTTCATGGGCAAGAACATGCTGGCCATCGGCCTCAAGGTCTGCATGTTCGTGCAGTACCAGCGGCACCGCAACCACGCGCCGCCGGGGCCCGGCCCTGCCCCGCAAGGCTCCTGCCAGCCCCAGCCCTCCCCGGCGCCGGGCAAGTCCCGGGATCAGCCCGCTCGCCCCGAGGAGCCGGCCCAGGACAACACGTGAGGCAGCAGCCGCAGCCCCGACCGCCCCCACAAAACACCAGGAGGGCCGCAGAGCCCCCCGGACTGCCCCCGTGGGCTGTGTGGGGACGCCACTTGCCCCACCGCGGCGTCTCGCCCCGCTCCCCGTGCCGTGAGAGCCAGGTGCCCACGCTGGGGGCAGCGAGGACCGGGCTTCCTCCGGCCTCTCCTCCTCCTTGGACAGCCGCAGGCTCGGCCACGGGACCTTTTTCGTACCTCCCTCTTTGCAATAAAAGACCTGAGCCCTCCTCGTGTCCGTGTCCCCCGTCCCTCGCCTGTCCCAGTGTCACGTGGCGGTGGTGGGGAAAGGGGAGCTCATTGGTGGCCACCCAGATGCAGGGAGAAGGTTCCAGGCGCCCACATGGGGGCATTCTCTCCTCGTTTCTCCTGCGCTGGACAGCAGCAGGTGAAACCCGTGTCCATGGTGTCTGGGGCTGCAGCAGGATTGCTGCCTGCTGGGTGCATCTCCCAGCAGGTGGGGATGGGGACATGGGGACCTGGGAAGGCAACTCCTGCATGGCCAGGGCTTCCAGGTGAGCCCACTCCAGCCTCCTTCCTCAGTTCTCTCCTTGCACCGTTACCAGGAGAGATTTGTCCAGCTCCAGGATAAAAACAAGGCGTAGAACAGCAAAATGATGCCACAAAGGGGCTGTGAGAGCCTTGAGCTTCGGTGCCACCACAGGCGTAAGGCTGCGGCAGGCTCTGCATCCATCACGAAGCCAGGAGAGGAGGAAGAGGCCGGGCAGAGCCCACGCCTGGCTTGCTTTGTGCTAAGGGTGGCTGCGGCTCTCCTCATCGTCCCTAAGCGAGCTGGCACATCCCACTTCTTCCGCCTTCCCCCAGTCTCACCAAAACCCGTCAGCAGAGCAGGATGCGCGGGGAGGCAGATGCCTCAGTACCGCCCTCAGCCAGGCACGGTGGCGCTGCTCGCCTCGCTTGCTGCTCGCTGCGGGGCCGTGCCCAGGTTGGGCAGGGAGTGCCCGGCCCTGCTGAACTGGGTCCGACTGGGAGCACTGGGCTCATCCCCACGTCACCTCCATGAGGAGAGGGCCAGGAGGCAGGAGAAACAGATGGGGGTGATGGGTAGTGCTGGAGGCACGTCCCGGGAGCTCAAACTATGGCTTGGATTGCAACAGCAGCGACACGGGGAATAGAGGAAAGTGAAGGATTTATTTTGTGCAGAACCGGAGTGACCTGGGAGCAGCAGCAGCCCTTGAGAAAACAGGCTGAGAATGGGGCGGCCCTGCACCAGGCCACGAGGAAGGCCTGCAACAGCACGGCTGCTTCACCAGACACAGACACAATTCCCTCACTTCTCAGCGCCGGTCAGACTCCACCTGGATGCTGCTCCCAGGCGGGGCCCCCAGCAGGAAGGTGTCGGCCCTCTGGGCTCGCTGCAACTGAGGATGGGAAAACTGGCAGGGGCTGGAGACCCGTGCCGAGAGGCTGGGGAAGCTGGCTTATAGAATTTCAGGAGGGGAGGCCTCCAAGCAAGGCCTCCTGCTCACGCCTAGACCTGTAACGAGGTTTTTAACAAGGCAGAGCCGGGCATGTCACTGAGAACAAAGATCATAGCCTAAACCAGGCAGCGTTGCTGGAGGAAAAAAAGAAATCCCCTTGAGACCTGGAAGCAGTGGAGCAGGGGCCCAGGGAGGTGGTGGCACTGCCCTTAGAGGAAGACACGGGCAGGTACAAGGTCTGGAGCCTCACAGCGTCACCGTACGGTGATGGCAGACAGCAGGAAGCTGGGGGCCACCTGCCAGGCCTGGCCGGGCAGAGGGAATGGCAGCAGCAGCCCCACCTCTCCAGGCAGCAGCACGCCTGTCCGGCCGTCACAAGTTCTTCTGCGAGGGCAGACGGCGCTTGTCTTTGATGGCGTTCCTCTTCCTTTTCTTGCTCAGGAAGCTCTCCAGCTTTCCGCTCCTCTTCAGCTCCGCGTACTTCTCTGCCAGCTCCAATTTCCTCTTCTCAGCTGCGAAGGAGAGAGGAGCAGGGCTTTAACCCAAGCCTGAATCATCTCTGCACGCTGGCCCCTTCTCGCCTCTCCCTCCCTGGCCCCAGGCCCGGCTTGTCACTGGGGTGCCAGCACCAGACCCATCCCTCCGCAGCTCCAAGCCAAATTATCGACCACTCGCTTCCAGAGCTCGGAGCCCTGTCAGCAGCACGTTCACACTCTGTACTTACATTTCTTCAGGAAGAAGGGTTTCTTCCCCTGCTTGGCCAATTCCCGTTGACGTCTCTTAAAAGACAGCTCCCTCTCCCTCTGTTTTTGCTGTTTTTTCTGTGCCTGTTCTTGCTGCGTCTGCACAGAAAGGATGGCCCGTGGCAGCAAGCGTCTAGACAGCCCTCGGGTCACACCTCCTCTCTTGGTGCCTCACAGGAGAGGAGCTGCTGCACCGAGCTTACCATGCGGTTCAGGAGCTGCTGCAGCTTCTCCTTCTGCTCCGTGTCCCGGCATTTCTTCAGCTGCTTCTGAATCATCTGGAGAAGAGAGCAGAAAGCTGCGTCACTGCCTGCCTGCCAGCTCCGCTGCGAAAGGCCTTTGTGGAAGCTGCTCCTGCCAAGCAAGGTTCTCCTGGCCAAGGCCAGGCATAAAATAAAGCATCACCTCCTTCTCCTGCTTCTTGATGGCGTCCAGGAAGCTGTACGTCTTCATAAAAACTTCAGGTTTATACTCTCCAGACAGGTCATCAAATCGAGGGTCCCTGTGGATCTGGAAGCAGGGAAGGCAGAACTGAGAGCTGGGGCCAGGATTCCAGTTAAGGTCCTGCTTCCTCTCTTCCCATGGATCAGACCCTGCCATTTTTTTTTTTTATTTTTTATTTTTTAAATCTACCAATATTTACAGCCACCACTGAAAACATCTGCAGTTAGCAAGACTTAACTCAACAACAAAGGTGGCAGTCCCTCCCCAAGTCATCGTGTCTGCATCCAGTTTACCAGGCAGCAGCAATAAACCGAATTAAAATCAGCACCTGCTGCGCCCCACCTCTTGCTCTCCCCAAAATACAAGGTACCTGTACCCCACCTTCTTTGTGACAGAGACAACTTGGCGCAGGAAAGGCACGGGTTTCTTGGCAGACATCTCCACTGGCCTGAAAGAAAAAAAACCTACTTGAAGGGAGCAGAGGGCGGAAAGAGGCCCAGAGTAACATGCCAGCAGGTCATGCAGACCCTCCGGAGGATATTAATGCATGGTGCCAAAACACCTGGCTTCTCCCATGGTGATACCTGCAGAGGTGACTTGGTCAAGAGCCAGACAAGGCTAATACAACCAACTGCTCTATAGATGCGTGGCTAAAGTCATCCCGCACAGAACATCCGTGTGTTTTATGTCTTGATACAGGGGGCTCTGGTGTTCTGGAACAAGTGAAAACCTGCCACTGCACAGGACGCATCGGTGAACGCACTGCACTGAGTTATCACACACGCACGTTCTCGTTCATCACCTAACAGCCCTCCTCTGTTCCTAGCCCATCTCACGCGCTACTGAGCAGCGTTACTCTGAAAGGCAAGGCCAAAGCTGGGTGTTTCTGCAGCGACGTGGTAGTTGCAGAGACCTGTCAGCTCTGTGACCAGGAGCAGTACAACTGATAGGTGTCACAGCGTAACTCGGGCACGGGAAAGGCCAGCCCCCAGGAACGGGGGCCATACAGCTCGTGGCACGTATTCCAAAAGGCACTGCACAGTGGCTCAGGACCCAAAAGTCCTTCTTGTAGCACAGACCTTTGGAGCTTGTAGCTTTAGGGGGGAGAGGAAGGCAGGATAATGCGGGAGAAGGGAGTATTACTCTCCCCATCCCACTTGGATGCTGCATCCCATGATTTGTCCATGCATCACGTATGTAATCAGAAACAGGAAAAGATGTGTGAAGCCCCCGCTGAGAGTCCTGGCACTACAGCCACATTCAGCAGTAGTTACAGGGGGGCAAGGAGCACAAACAGCCCTGAGGCAATAGAGCAGCTCTCCAGCTCACGCTCAAGGCGGCATTTTGGGTATTTTCACATCCGCTCATGTAGCTACGCCCCTGCGCAACGCCCAAGCCAGCTTTATAACCCATCGCTGAAAGCAGCCGAGCTGCCAGGGATTTCCCTGAAGTCCCTTTTAAGAAGTTCACTTCCATTATAAAAACCACGAGAGAAGCAGCATCGGGGATTTACAGCGATACAGCGCTTAAAGGATTAGGGGAATTAAATAATAAAAACAGAATTATGCAAACCATGTCTTAGAAATAGAGATGCTGTGTGAGGATGCTGCACTACACAAAATCTCCCAGGCTCTCGGGTAGAAGGCAAAGTAGAAACATCACTCTGGTCAGCTGCTCAATTCAGAAGGAAAACAGACTCAGCAGAGGATCAGAAATACGTGAGGGAACACCAGGGAAAGAGAGGAAACCCATTCAAATCGCTGGGATACGACTCTGAGGACTGAGAGCTGTTAACTACTGCAAATAAAGGGTAATGCTATGGCAGCTGCTAATGGCAGAGGCCTGCGGAGGCCGGTAAAGAGATCTGATAAGCTTTGTTGCACTGAACACATTCCACAGTCCCCACATCAATAGGGCCTCCAGAGAATACAAACAGGAGGTGTAAAGACTACTGAGAACAGGAGAGTACTGGGCGGAGGGGAGGGAGGGAGGGACATCAACACGGATGAGAGAAGAGCAGAAGGATGAATGAGATCCCAGACCAACTGGCCGATCCTGCAGCTATGGGAGCTGGGCACGAGACCCCGATAAGCTGGAAGGGGATCAGAAAGCAGCTGGGGTAGAGGTAAAAACACTCTCCCTCAGAAGAGAAGCCAGCCGTGCTTCTGGGTTAAAAGCATCTCAATACAGAGGGCGTACAGGAAATGAGTGCTGATTTAACTGTCGACTAACAGGCAACAGCTAGGGAGCAGGACAGAGTACCAAGAGCTCCAGCACTTCCCAAATGAAGTGCCATGGTGAAGGCCGCTGCTGTACAGCACGTTAAAGGAGATCTACACCAGCCCCAAGGCAATGGTGACCCATGAGGAGTTCCCAGCACAGCTTCTGGAGGGCAGAGGGCACAAGGACACATCCTGAACACGAGGACACCTTTACCCCTTTTTGTTTCGTTGCTGCTTCACTGCAGGTTTGGCAGTTTTCTTCCCACCGGTCACCTGCTTGCTCACTCTTGTTCTCGTGCCGCTCTGCAGCTGCAGCCGTTCCTCAAAAGACATAAAACATGGATCTGGAAGAGAGAGCAGAACACACCTGAACCAAACAGCTTCTCGAGGCGCCTCCCAGCCCTGCGTTCCACCAAGAGGGACAGCTCAGTCGGATACAACCGGCACGAGCCCAGCGGTGCCATCCCTCTCCTCCTGCATAGAAGAAAGAAACCACTGCTCCCCTCAGCTTACATCTGATATTTTACGAATTATTCCCTCTCTCCTCTAACCACCACACAGAAGACCAACACAACAGAAGAAACATCAAAGCCGCTTCTACGCAAAGTGCCGACGAACGCACGAGATATTCTCCTGGAGTCTTCTGTTGCTACGCTTCCTTAGGATCACTGTCACCGAAGGAGATTAAACAGTTCTTACAAGACAGAAAACATTATCATCCCGAATGACGAGTCCTACACCAACAGCAGATTGTTCTCCTCCTCCTAACTGCAACCAAAGCGATTCCTTCTGGTTCACACCTGGGAGGTGTCTGCCTGCTCAGCACCTCAGCGCAGCGCCAGGCACGCAGTCCTTCCAGAGGAGCACAGCTGGGTACCAAGCGGCTGGCACAACACACCCAGATGTGGCTTCCCAAAAACAGTCACACCTTGCCCCAAGTACTGCCCTAGGAAATGTTTTCTTTTCACTTGCACGCTCAAGTTTTCAGAGCAAGGGAGAAAGGAAATGTTAACACAGCGCTGTTTGATCACACTGCTTCCCAGAACACCCTTCCCACTGATCCTGCTGCCAGCTGACACCCTCTCTGGCTTGGGCTCCCTCACCCCTGCCACCGTTGCCCTTTGTCAGCCTCGTGCTGCCACTTAGTGCCTGCACAGCAGAACGTGACACCTTCTGAGCAGAGACCTGTACTCACTGCTCGGGTACAAACCGAGTGCTAAGCAGCTTGCTAATTTATAGCCAGCTTAGTGGAGCTCACAGCCTTCAGTGCAGAAATCTTTAAACTGCGCTACAGGAAGAATCTGTGCTCATTACACGAGTCACTGGGGCGTAGAGCAGTTAATCTCTATACAGGAAGATAGGTGGGTGTCACTGGACGAATGGAAGTCTCTGAGGAAGGACAGTCAGAAGGGCAGAGAAAACATTAAAAGAAAGGACGAACAATGTGGAAACGGCTCTCATGTTTTGTAAAGACAAAGGCACCGTCACTTGCAGCACAGAATGACAGTTGGATGCATTTCCAAATGCCTATCATGAAAGCAGCAAAGGCTCATGTGCTGGCAACGAAATCAAGAAGCAACACATTAAAATCTGATGGGGAAAGCACCTCCTGTACAGCAGTGTCAGTGCAGGACACGTGTCCTACCGTGTGCTTTTAGGAGACTGGCAAGAAGTAGCCACTCACACCGATACAATCTTCATCTGACAGGGGCAGAACAAAAACCAACAAGCCACCAGCTGTTTTGGCAGAATCCAGAGGTCCCGGGGGGCAAACAGAGCTGGGTAGAAGTTGAGGAAGCGCAGTGCCCTGCTCCAGAAGGGCTGCTCCCACCCCTGGGGGAAGCTCACCATCCTGAGGGGACCTCCATCAGGGGCCCAGCCAGCTTCCCTTATCCCCCCCCCCCCTCCTGCTACTTTAACCACCTGCCTGCTTTTTATCCCTTTTCCCCTCAGCACAACTCAGCGGGAAGGGACCTCCAACCCCTCCAACCCCCCCAGCAGCTCACTGAGGCACCACCACCCCCCTGGGGAGCACTGACCACCCTCTCCCTACCTCAGCCATCCACCCAGGTATGGGCCCAGCAGCTTTGGGCCGTGCTGCAGGGGCAGGAACCGACCGAGGGGCCAGCGGGTAACGGCTCAGCCCCTCAGAGCCCCCTTAGGGCCCCCCAGAGACCCCCCAAATCCCCTCAGAGACCCCTCAGGGCACCCCCAAGTCTCCTCAGAGCCCCCTCGAGCAACCCCAGAGCCCCCTCAGGGCCCCCCCAAATCCCCTCAGGACCCCCTCAGGGCCCCTCAGAGCCCCCTCAGGCACGGCGGGAGCGGCCGCAGGGCCTCACCTTCCGACACCGAGCCCTCTGCCGCCTCCTCCTCCTCCTCCTCCTCCTCCTCATCACCATCATCCTCTTCTTCCTCTTCTTCTTCCTCTTCCTCCTCCTCCTCCTCCCGCCGTGCCCGTCTCCCCCCCCTCATGGCCTCCTCCCTCCCCCTCTCCCCTCCCCTCAGCCCGGCGCCCACCACCGGGCCGGCGCGCGCGCATGCGCAGTGAGCCACTCACGCAGTCAGTCAGCCAGCGGGTGGGAGGGGCCTTTTATTGAGGAGCGGGCTGCGCGCGCCGCGCATGCGCATGCGCACCGCCCGGCGCCGCCGCCTCCAGCGCGTCGCCTAGGAGACGGGCCAGAGCCAGGGCGGCGTCGGGCGGCGCGGGGCAGGCCCCGGGGTAGGCCCCGGGGGTACCGGGGGCTGCGGGGCAGGGCGGAGGAACGGCGGAGGAGGGCGGCGAGAGGCTGTCGGCCAAGGCGCGGAGCTGTGCGGCCAGCCGGCTGAGCGCCGGGCTCGCTGCCGGGCTGCGAGGCGCGGGCGGGCCGCGAGGCCTGTCCCGCAGGTAGGCCGCTTCCTCCTCCCTGAGGCGGACACGGCGCTGAGGGGCGGCCCCGGGGCTCCGGGACCCCCCCCCTGAGCCCCCCCCCGGGTCCGGCCCAGCGCTCACCTGAGGCTGCGGCTGGAGCAGGCGATGAGGCCGCGGCCCCGGCGTGCCCAGACGCGGAGCCAGGCCCAGCTGCGGTCCCGGCGGAGCAGGCGCAGCACCGCGGGGCTCCCGGCCGGCCCCGGGCCCGGCCCCAGTGCTGTGGGCAACGGGAGGCGTTAGGGGTGCTGGGAGAGGTGGTGTCCACCCCTCTGACAGCCCCCCGCTGTGCTTGCAGCCCCGCACAGGCATGTGACTAACTCTCTGCTTCCTCCTTGGTACAGTGAGCAGGACCAAATGTGCTTTGTCGCAGGCATCCTGGTCTTGGGTGTAGCCAGACCAGGGTAGAGGAGGACACGGCCACTCACCCACAGCCCTGTGCTGGGCAGCTGCTAGGTCAGCGTCCTCGGGGTGCAGGAGGCTGTACCACGACCGACCGACCAGCTCCTCCCTGCGGTAGCCGAGGTGGTAGGTGACACTGGGGAGGATAAGAGGAGTGGGGTCCAGCCTGCGTCCCGCACCCAGGTTTAGTGAAGTGAAAGCATCCTGGGGGTCCTGCACAGCCGGCTGGGGCTGTGGTGTGAGCGGGCACCCCTCACCTCTCCGAGACATCGCTAAAGGTCATGTCCAGGGCATGTGTGCTGTGGAACAGCTCGTCCTGAGAGCCGGCGTCGCCCTCTGCAGCCAGCGGTGGGACCGGGGTGCAGAGGGCCAGGAAGGCTGCGGTGGAGGGGGAGGCCGGCCAGCGTGGGGCCATGAAATGCCCACGCACTGCCACGGCCCGGTTACCCCCGTGCTGCAGCCGGAAGGCTTTGGATGTGCGCATCTCGCTGACAAACGTGACTTCTGCAGCAAACCAGGAGTGGGTCAGGGGCTCCCCTGGCAGCCCTGCTCCCCCTCCCAGGCGGCCACAAAGAGCCCAGGCAGGGCAGTTCCTGCGAGACCCCAGCCCAGCAGCCTCCCGTTCTCCCAGCCTTACCCCTGCCTGGCTGCTCCTGGGCCAGGAGGAGCTTCTTGCACACATCCTCCCGCGCTCGCCCCTCCAGGATGTCAAAGACCGTGTCCCCCTGGGCGAGGAGCTCCACCTGGGCGGGGAGCTGTCGTCACGGAGCGTGCCTGCCCCGGAGGGGGGGAGCTCACAGGAGAGCCCCGCGGGGACAGCGGCTGCAACTCCACAGCGGCCAGGCCTTACCATGGAGAGGCCCAGGACCTGGGAGACGTTCTCGGAGATGTAGACCAGCTTGCCAGTGGCCGAGAGCACCAGCAGGAAGCCCGGCAGCAGGGAGAGCAGCTCTGCAGCGAGCACCGGGCCCGCCGGGGGAGCCGACACTGCAGGGGGAGCACAGCGTGGGGCTCCTGCAGGAGCAGCGCCCCGTGCAGAGCCGTGCTGGCGAGGCACCGGGCAGGTGCAGCGGTGCCCAGGGGTACCTGGAGGGAAGAGGTGGGCGCCCCGCAGCCGGAGGCACACCAGGGCCATGGTGTGCAGGTAGGAGAGGCGCTCCTTCTCCCGCGCCGAGATGGGCAGCAGGGAGCGCAGCGCCTGCAGCTCTGCGTTGATCTGGTCCCGGCGAGCCTTCGAGGCGCTCTTGGTCGACCTGCAAAGCCAGCTCTTTGGGGAAAGCTGCCCAGGGAGAGGGGGAGACACCATCCCCATCCCCATCCTCATCCTCATCCCCTGCAGCCCCGCGGGTGAGGAGCAGCTCACCTGAAGGGTTTGGAGACGCCGGGCACTGCCCCAGCCCTGCTGGGCAAGCAGCTCGCCTGTGCCTGCAGCGGCCTGTGGCAGTGGCTGCAGAAGATGGTCATGGTGCTGGCACGGCGCGCCCGGAGCTGGCAGAGCTCCTCTCACCTCCTCTGCCTGCGGCTGCCTCTGAACCCGCTGACCCCCGCTGCTCCCGGCCTCCTTTTGTAGCCTCCCGGCTGCAGGGGCCACGGCGCGGAGGAGCGGGACCTCTCCTGCTGCCAAACAGCTCGCGGCTATTTTTAGAAGGCGTGCTGCTAAAAATAGAGCCCCGGCTGCAATCTGAGAGGGGAAGCAATAAAAGGAAGCTGGGGTCTGTAAAGCGAGCCTGGCGGCTCAGGAGGGGGCGATGACGAAGGCAGCAGGGATCCCGCCGCGGGGCGTCCCGAGCGACCACCGACAGCACAGCACAAAGCCCGTGAGGGGCTGGGGACATGAGGGGTGTGGGGCCACAGTGACCCTAAACCCTCGGAGGGAAGCGGGGTGCCTACAACCCCCTCCCCAGCAAGGTGTTTCCCTTCTCCCCATTAAAGGTTTGGTGTAGAGGGAGCTGCTGTCTCCATGAGTGTCCCGGAGCTTGTGATTGTCCCCACAGCAGCCCCATCCCATAGCCAGGAGCACCTCGGGGTGCATCCACGCTGCCCCACAGCGAGTTGGGGATCTGTGGGTGTCCCCTGCTGCCCCACACGGCGCAGGGAGAGGGAGTTTGGTGCTTCAGTGCCAGGGGCTGCTCTCCCTGAGCCAGCACCGCCTGGCTCCCTTCAGGCCCCAGCCTCATCACCCACCACAGCCCATAATTTGGGCCCCCACCCCACCCCATTGCCCCCACACCGCGGTGGGGGCCCAGCCTTCCCCTCCCGCACCCTCTCCCTCCCGGCAGGGCTGCCCCCGGCGCGGACGCAGGGAGCAGCAGGAAGCCACCTCTGCCTCAGTGTTTATCAAAGCGCCCCCGCTCGCTGCTTGTTCACACCGGGAGCCGGGCAGAGGAGCCGGCTGGGGCCAGGCCCCCACGGCAGGCATGGGGCTGGCAGGCCGGAGGCAGGGTGGCACCGGCGGGTGCACTACACACGCGTGGAGGTCCCCGCGCTGGTGAGGCAGCAGGGGCGCAGTTCGTGGCCTGGAGCCGGTGGCAGGAGTCGATTCGGGCCCTCGCTGGCAGGGGACCGGGCCAGCAGGGCTGCAGCTCTCCAGGCGAGCCAGCGGCGAGGACGGGGGCTCAAAACCACGCAGCTGGGGCCAGCAGATTCCTTCCCCGGCTGCCTGCTCCGCCCTGAGCGTGAGGAGGGCGGAGGGAGGCCTGGCGAGGGCGAGACAAACGGAGCTCACAGACGTTCCTTGCTTGAAAGGGCTACAAATTCATGCAGGCAGTGGAGCGAGAGGTCGGCGTGTGGAGGAGTGAGAGCAGGGCGACCGAGGGGCGAGCCGGCATCAGCCCTGCGAGGAGACGATGGGGCGGCTGATGGTGCTGTTCGTCGTCATGGCCGAGAGCTCCCATCTGCAACACACCCACGGGGACACTGAGGACAAGCACGAGCGCGGCGCCCAAGGCTGGAGCTTCCCCAGGCGGGGGGAGCACCCAGGGGGGCTTTCCCAGCCAGGCGTGCGGTACCTGATGTCGTGGGGAAGGCAGGACTGGTCCAGGCTGTACTGAATCACCGCCAGCTTGCACAGCGTCTTCAGGCTGGGGCCTGCGGGGAAAAGGGCGATGAGGCACAGCAGCCCCGTGCCTGCGGGGCCGGGGCAGCGGGCACAAAGCGCCGCGGTGAGCGCCGCTTCGCTGCCAGGCTCCCGGTGGCAAGAGGCAGGAGCCGTGCGGGCGGGGAGCGCTCACGTACTGAAGTCGAGGATGTAGAGGTCCGAGTGATCCATCAGGTCGAATTCGTCGCCCATGCCCTCCTCCGGGGACGGGCTGCGGGACGCAAGCACAGCCGGTCAGTCGGTGCCAAAAGGCTCCTGCAGGGGCTGTTCCTCATGCTCCCCACACACCCCGGCTGCTCTCACACCCCTCCTTCCCCTGGTATTTCCCAAACTGCTTTCCAACAACCCAGCAAACCGGGTCACAGCGATGCTGCGTCACCTAATGGCACGCAGATCAAACCAGGACACCACACGGGACAGCCACCCGACCTAGGAGGATTCACACACCGCTCCGTGGCGCAGTGCGAGGTCCGAAAGCACTGCTGGCACCCCCGGCGGGGTGGGTGAGATGAAGCTGGAGGCCCAAGAGGACTTTTTGGGAGGCTCTCAAGTTGTGCTACAGCGCACGGGAGCCGTGACCTGCCTCCAGAGAGGGTGGTGGTCGTAGTTAGTGGCCATCCAACCCTTCTGCAGCCAGAGAAACATGGCAAGGGAAGGAGCCACGCACTGCAGGCAGCGCTGCTTTGCTCTTGCTGCCAAAGCCACTTGAAAGACGGTCACTGTGTGCCCCAGCACACGGGGCAGCCTGTGGGAAAGCTCTCCCACAGCCGACGGTGGTTTGGAGAACTTGAAAGCAAGGGAAGGTGTTTTGGGTCCCGCTTCGGGTTGCCACAAGGGGTTTAGCACGTCCTCCCTGCTTAGCTGGCCCCTCGTGCCCCTCGCTGCCCACCTAGGAGCTGCTAAAGCCTCGCGGTGCCCTGGGAGGTGAGGCAGCACCTGCTGCCCCCGGCCTCCTCTCCCCCACACGCTGCGGGGCACAGCTCAGTGTTGCTGTTGCTGACGGGTCCCATCTGCCTGGAGACAGGCAAAAGCCCCCTCAACACCACCCCGCAATCTAATCTCGCATCCACGTCACAGGAAAACCTGGGCTATCCCTTATCTGCCAGAGGAAAGCCGGCAGGCAGCGTGTCTGCCGATTTATCGCCCAGCTGCAAGCGGCTGGGGACAGCCTGGAGTTCAAGACCAGGAGACCACAGACGGGGGCAGAGAGCCTGAGCTCTGGGCACAACTGTGAAAGAAGTGAAGCGTTTGGATGCTGCAGCAGCAGCCACCCGCAGAAACACCTCTTGAACGGCCTCCAGGGCACAGGAATGCCCCCAGGAGAGGCAGGACACAAAGGGGTTTTGCCCGTGCTGCTGCCCGCCGGCTCATCCTGCAAGGCGAATCCCCGTCCCGCGTTGTTCTCCCCCTCCCCGGGTCAGGAGGCAGACCGCAGGGAGTTCTCCGTTTACAACGACTTCCTGGAAAACTTCTTATCTCGCCAGGCGGCTCCAGCACACACCTGATAACCATTACAGGAAGCCAGCACAGCCCCCACCGCAGCCCGTCCCCCTCCCCAGCCCCAGGCACGCTGCATTCCTGCCCCCAGCCGCTCTTCCTGCCCCGGGACAGCGCCACGAACCAGCCTGCAGCAGGACCGAGCCCGGCCCGAGGAACAAGACACAAAACGAAGTCACCCCATGTTCAAAACAAGCTGTGCCGTGCTGCCTGGCAGAGGCAGGCAGCTCTGAGTACACCCAGCCTGCTGCTAAACCTTCTCCCACCCCAAAAGCTCTCCTGGGGCTGAAGGCCCTTCGCTTCAGAGGGACTCTGAAGCCCCTCGTTCTCTGCCCTCAACCAGACATCATCATCAGCATCCCCAAAAAGCCACTGCTGGGGTGCCAGAGAAAGCCTCAAAGCTTTCCAAACCCCTGGGAGAGCTGAAAGTGTTTCAGGTGTCTGTGCAAGGTAGATTCTGGTGAACAGGCCGTGCTCCAGAGCTGCCGTCTGTCGCTCCAGGCAGCACAGAGCATGTCCCGCTGCTGGGCCGCTTCCTTCCTGCTAGCAGCTGTTAAGGCTCTCGGCCACATCCCGCTGCCCTGCCTCCTGGCAGCATCACTTCCAGTGTTTGACAGCTAAATCCCCAGCGCCGGGTCCCCTCGGTGAACGGAAACTTTGCTGAGGAACACTGGCACAGCAGGGAACACTGCCTCGTGCAGAGGGCTCCTCGGACAGCTCCCGGCTGAGCTGACATCCCTCTGCTGCCTGGCAGAAAGAAATTCTGGTGGGAGAAGCAGGGCAGCATCTAATGGAGGATAAGCCTGAAGTGTGCTTCAGCTCAGCAGACCAGGCTACTGGTCTTGTGTGTCGAACAGGGCTTGTCACCAGGGGCTTTAGGGGCTCACACAACATTTTCAGCCTCCCCTTTCTCTTTTCCAGAGGAGCCCTGCTCTAAATAATTTGTCACGCTTGCATGGGAAGTTGCCACATGGCTCTGAAGTGAATCTAAGTACAGCACAGGGCAGAGCGCGGAGGGAAACTGCTGGAGGGAATGGAAACCCCCCCAAAAAGCCACCCCACAGCGCTCACCTGGTGCCGCCAAAGAGAATGATCTTGTCTCCCACTCTGCAGCAGCACTGCCGGCGTCGAGGACAGGGGCCTTTCCCCTTGGGCTCGATCTTCCTCCAGGAAAGGGAAACTACGGGGAAGGAAGAGGGTGAGAGTGAGTTTGTCAGAAAGGCCTGGCCAAGACCCGGGTATGAGCAGGTTATGGGTTTAAACAGACCACGGCCAAAACGAGGCCCACACGGACACCAAGCAGCTAACATCTGCCCTCCCTGTCCACCTCCTCTTTTTTCTGGAGGCAGAACGATCCCTTCATCGGGCTGCTTAGGGCACAGGGGTGCTAGAGCCCTGCCTGCTGGGATGGGAGCTGCAGGTTCTGCCCTTCAGCCACTGCAGCAAGCCCGGGCCTTTTGCTTACAAAGCCCAAGCCCCTGGGCTGCCAAAAGCAGCGGGTCAGACACCACGGGGAGCAGCAGGAGCAGCCAGGCTCCCTTCCCAAGGACCCCGGTGCGTGCCAGATCTGGAGGGAGACCCAGGAACCAGCTCCATCTCTTGGCAGCCGCTGAGAATGCAGAGCATCCCCACTGAGGAGCACGGGAACTGAAGCAGGAGACGGCAGCCCTTGTGCCTGCTGCTCTCTACGGCAAGGATGCTGGGGGTGATTATTCACTAAAACCTTCACAAGCTCTCACATTCGCCCCTAAACTGGCTGGGGGAACAGCAGGTTGGCTACTCGCAGATAACATTTTTATCTAAGGCCTTCCTACACAAAGCGATTAGCAAACAAATGGAAGACCCCAAAACAGCCCACAGTTGACATTTGGGGTACCAGATAAGTGTGCTACGGTGATGCTGTGGGTCGAGTGGCTTCCCCAGCCACAGCCTCTGGGCTCCCCTAACCCCACACCTTCTTTTCTGCCAACAGTTCTGCATATCTAAGAACAATACAAAATTTTGCCAGCCACCTTTTTGAGTGGGCACATTCAGCAATTCTTTCTTTTCCTCTTTCTAACTGAGATTTGGAGACGGTCTGAGGAGGAACAGGGATGCCAAGCACAGCAGCAGGTTTCTGTCAGCACCGTCAGAAGAGCCATTTCCCCCAGAGAGGCTCCCAGACCCCAGAGCAAACATTGATCTGAGCACTCACACACCTGAGGGCCTTGAGCACCCACTACTGCAATGAGTTAGAAGCATAAATACCTGGATTGAATTTCCAGAGATCGTGGAAGTGTCTGTTGAGGCGTGCGTTGTAGCCACCGAAGACGTAAAGCTCCCCGTTGTAGCTGACTGTGGGCAGTAAGCACAGACATCAGCGTGCCGTCCCGCCCCAACACCAAACGCAGCAAAGCGGTGCTAATTACCTGCTCTGATTAACACCACCTCCACGTGCAGGGCTGCACACAAGGCTTTGCTGCTGGCAGCAGCTTTCCACAGAAGCCAGGCTCCGTGCGGCCCTTGCTGTCCCACCTCTCTGCCCAGAGACCCCTCCTGCTGGGGGCAGGAACCCCTTCCCACTGCCCCCCTGTCTCAGCAGCCCCCCACTCACACGCCGAATGGCTCCGTCGGCCTTCAGGAAGCACCGGGGTCGGCGGGGAGTCCAGCCAGGAGTTCGTTTCCGTATCGAACACTTTGATGCGGTTGCAGTAGATCTCGTTGTTGGAGTGGAAGGGCCCGAAGCGATCCGCTCTGCCCCCAAACACGTACATCTTTGTCCCGATGATGGTGGCTGAATGGAAGTCTCTCCAGCGAGCTGGCGTGCCCTGCAGGGACAGGGTAAAGAGAAACGATGCAGATTACCCGGGGAGATGACATCTTGACAGGGAAGTTGGGGTGGTTGCCTTCTCCTGGGGAGCTTCCCCTCCTGCCACACCAGATAGGAGCTGCGAGAGATGTGCAGGCAGCTACCCCAGGGAACAGCAGAGACAAAACTTTCTCCCCAAACTGGATCGAAAAACGGAGACTGACCTTGGCAGAGATTAAGGTCCACATCATGTTCGTGGTGTCCAATTTATGGATGTCATTTGAAAAGCAGTCGGCCTGGAAGACAGCAGGGCAGCCCGCTCGCAAAGGGGCCCAGAAGCCTGGTCACACTGGCCCTCCGCGAAAGGACGCTGTCGTAGAGACCCGGAGCATCCCTTTGGAGTCACCACTCCCTCGGAGACGTGGTGCTTGCTCCAAAACACCAGGGTAAACAGCACACGTAACCACTCAACAAGAGGGAGGCGAAGCCCACCTCTTCTTAAAGCTGCCCCTTCTCTCCCTGCGGCCTTCCCATTTATTCAGTCCCCGGTTCCTACCACCACGGCTGTCCTATGCACAGCAGCACCTTGCCTCTGCTTCACACCATAACAACAGAAGGTGGCTCTAACAGGAAGGAGCAGCTGGCTCTGCTACGGACACACGAGGAGAGGTAGGAGCTCAGATTGCTTTTAGGAAGCTGAACATCCAGGAGTAAATACACTCAGGGGGCTGAGGACTCCACCAAGCCCACATTAGCGTGGAAGAGCCCACATTCACACAAACAGCACAGGCTTCTGCTCCTCCAGGCAGGGGAGATAGCTGCAGGACAGATACGGGCTTGTTTGGCCTTGGTTAAAAGCAAGTCACATTTGTAATGCTGCTGCTGCAACCAAGACCATGCATTTCGCAGGCTGCAGTACTCAGAAAACAGGAGAAAAACCAAGGGACTGCCCTAACAGAGTCCCAGCTCCCTTCCAAATAAAGAGCTGTGACTTTGCACAGCTTTCCAGGGTCTGGCGATAGTCTGAAGTGATGTTTACCCTCCTAAGATTAGAGAGTAAGGATTTGCTTAAAGGGGTGCTAAGCACGCTGGCAGCTAGTGCAGGATGACCTCTGTCTCGAGGTATTCTTACACGAGAGGACGAGCAAGTGTTTGCTGGAGGGGCTCAGCGAGGTACAAGAAGAGGTAGGGAACACAGGGAACATGCACCAGCTCAGGACAAAGACTCACAGCAACGCTGCAGGTTGGAAAGTGATTTTTCTGGTGCTCTTCTCAGCTAATTTAAAATAAATATACATTGTATGTATTACAAATATTATGCATGTGCCTAATACCATCGGAGTGTTGGAGAAATCCACCAGAAAATATTGAAATTTTAACTCTGTTTTGTGAAAAAACAGTATTTAAAAGCCACTGTTTTTGTAGACCTGCTTTGTCAACCGTCTTCTCTGAAGCATTACGAGCCTAACCTGGATAATTAATGCCATGACTTTGCTGAGTTATTAAATGAAACCAACTATGAATGCAAATACGCCCCTGTGTCCTGCTTCTGCTGGTGTCCTGGGCAGGAATACCCTCTCTCCCAAGGGATGGCCAAATAGCTGTTTCAGGGACTACTCACCAGCTGCTCGTAGCCTCCGAAGATAAACATGCTCTTGGCCAGGACACAAGCCGAGTGCCCATCTCTCGCCCCTGGGACCATTCCAGACACCTTTGGCGTGAACCACTTGTGCGTGTCTGCAACAAAACAGGGGCACAACAATAAGAAAGCACAGAAGATGTGAGGATGGGATAGCCTTTTGCAACCATTCCTCATTTCTGAGGCAGAAATCTTTCTCCTTCATACACAGCCTCCCCCAGAGAGACCACAAGCTCCTTCAGGCACAGCCTGAGCCTCCAGAGGGGCACGGTGGCAGAGGTCCTCAGCACCCAGGCACGGCTGCTGGCACTGCCCCGCCTGACAAACAGCTCGAGTTTTGCCTGTGGTTAGCACAGCGCTGCTTGAGCAATGGTATTTGGACTGAATCTCCTGCAAAGCCTACTCGTGAGTCATTAATCAGCCCTGCATTTATAGCTTCAATTGCAGTGAGGCAACGACGCTAAGTGGCCCTGGTGACCTCACGGCTCGGAGATGCTGCCTAACTGAGGAAAAGCAGTGCTCCACAACCCAGCCAGAAGCCACTGAACCACAGGCTCGCCGTGTCAACAGGGTGACTGTGCACGTCCTCACCTCTGCAGCACAGCTCTGCCTGTCTTATCCACTCCTCTTGTCACCCTCTCACCCCCTCTCCAAGGGGAACCTTCCCTGCCCTCCGCGGTTCCTTCAGCCCTGCTCCCCAGCCAGCGGCAGCCCACACGCTCCAGGGACCGGCCTGAATTTGACGAGGACTTTAAATCCAGCCAGAGCTGTTCTCCATGCAGGGCAGCGTGGAGCTAAGCCAGCAGCTCCCTGCCAAGCATAAACAGGCACCTGTCCCACGAGCCCACGGAGAGGCACAGATAAGCCTGGAGGCAGCAGGAGACGTTCCCCCCCCGCCCTCCCCGACTGCTCTGAGCTGCCAGCAGCAGTGCTTATTTCAGGAAGCGGCAAAATTGGAGCCCGAGCAGCATTCTTCGTGAGGATAACTTCTCAGGGCTTGGCCCGCGGCCACAGCCGTCCACCTAGGCTCCAGCTGGAACCGCACGAAGGGGCTCGCAAGGTCAACAAAATCCCTGGGCAGCCAGCGAGCGCGAAAGCTGCGACAGCTATCGAGTTCCCTGCCTCGGTGGGGCCGCCTCCAAGCCCAGCCACACGGCAGCAGCCAGAGCCTGCCCCAGCGTAACGTGTCAGATTAGAGAGGGGAGAGGCCTCAGCTCGCTGCCTCCAGGCCCGGAGGACAAAGCTGTGCTGGGCCAGGGCTCTGTGCAGCGAGGTGACTGATACAATGGGGCTGAAACACAGCCCGAGGGCTGCCAGCAGCACTTTCCAGGATTGGCACGGGACGGGCACAGTGTGTACAGACAGCTGTCGACCAGGACTTAGGGCTGGCCTTCTCGGTCAATTTTCACTTAATGCTAAAGTGCCGGAGTTGGCGGGGACGCCAGGCAGCGCCCACTGCCAGGCTTCTGTGCACGCAGCAATTCGCTGGTGGCTTCTCAGCTCCGCGTGGCAGGGGAAGGGAGAAACCCTGCGCCCAGAGAGCAGCTTCAAGCTTCAGAACACCTCCTGGGGATGAAAGGAATTTATGGCCAAGCACCATCAGCTTCCCCGCGAGGCCAGCGAGCCAGTTAGTGGTCAGCATTTACGTGGACTTGCCCCCGGGATCCAGGTGTACCCTGCCCTTTTCCTGGCATGCCCGTCCACCCACCTCCTGCTGGCTCCTGTCCTTCCCAGGCGTTCCAGCAGCACAAGAAACCGACTGGAAGTCTCGAGGAGTTTATCTTTCAGGCTTATCTAGCTGGGCTCATGCCTGCCCTCATTGTTCCATCCTGTCCTTGGAGAGACCAAGGGACAGGGAAACAAGCTGGGGAGCAACGTGGAGGGGCAGGGAAAAGGTCTCCTCGAGCGCAGCTGTGACGAGGAAGAGCAAGCAGCTGGAACTTACTGACATCGAAGGCATAGAGCACGTTGCAGGCTCCCTCCGTGTCGTTGCGACCGCCCCAGATGTAGACGGTGTCGTCTATGAGCACCGCCGAGTGCCCGTACCTCATGTAGGGCACCTCTCTCACTTGGTCTCGGCTGTTTGTCCACACTGGAGGCAGCTTGATCCAGCGCAGAGACACTGAAAGCACAAGTTTGAGCCCGTGTCAGATGTCAAAGCCACCGTGCGTGCTCACCAGCCTACCCAAATGAACATCTGTGAAAGCAGAAAGCCCGATATTTCTTTTCCCCTCGCCACAATATGAGTTCAGGAGAGCCCTGCAGGAAGCACAGAGCACTGGGGGACTCTGGGCAGAAACAGCTTTGTTTCTGCATCAGCCACACTCAGGAGATTGCTACTCTTGTTCATCCTAGACCATGAGTGAAGGTACAACCACCGCCCCCACAAAAAACCACCACACACACCCTACCAAAACGGGAAAGAAAAGGAGGGAGGTGATAATGAATGCAGACACTGCTTCAGACTAGTGACATTTCTGGAGAAGACGCCCAGAACACTGAGGGAACGGGCAGCACGGGAATAAGTCACTGCAGCAACAGGCAAGGCAAGACACCTGAAGACATCATTTGGGCTTGTGGGAGCACGTTCTAAATAAAACGACACGGCAGCTTTGTAGGAACAATGGTTTGTTTGTCTTTAAAAAAATAATAATAAGTAACTTTAGACCCAACAGCTGTCTCTCTTATCCCCGTCCATTCTCCAGTTCCTTCTGCTAACCTTGGGGTACAACTGGGAGCTCCCTGTGATTAGAGGTTCCCCTTGCTGGGAGCCTGCACGTCACATTTGCCAGCAGTCAGGGCGCTCAGTGTGTGTTGCAGGGCTTAATGACACGGCGGGAGGCACTGCGAGCGTTGCGTGGCCATTACATGGCAGCGCCCAGGCACCCTCCCTCCAATTTTGGTTGCTGCCTGGAGGTACCATAGCCAAGACCAGGTAGATGTGTCACCGTGGCGAGGGGAAGAGAGCCATCCCCTGAAATACCAGGGCAGGGAAAGGGAAGGGGTCAGGGCTCTTAAAAGCTGAGCGCCCACCTCAGAGGTGGGAAGGGCACTGAGGAGGCACAGCCAATGTCAGAGTCCAGCAAGGCAGGACGCTGGCATTCCTCCCCTTCAGACCACTGCAGGACATCGCTCAGGGCCCAGACCACCTCAACGACCCCCTGTAACCACACATTTCATCCACCACCCCGCGAGCTGCTGGCTTCTCCCGGGTCAGATTGGGAGCAGTGAACTCGCTGCACCCCGATCTGTACGCCGCCGGCGTGCCCTTGGTTCCCCTCTTGCCCCTGCTCAGCTGAAGCCACGCAAGCATCAGGGCAATTTCTCAGCCTAATTATAGGGAGGCACTTTATGGAGCGGCTCAGTGATCTCTTCAGTTCAAAGAGCAGGGAGTGAAGAAACGCGGCCTCTCCCATGGCTCCGATTCAGCCTCCTGACACGTCCTGGCTACCCTACAAGAATGACTCCAGCTCCGGTTGCTTTGCTAAGCCACACGGTGAGCCTGGATATCTACCAGCTAGCTGCTGCCAGCATGGGAATGCCTCCACACACCCCTGCTGACTCCACGGTGGCACCCAGCTGTCCCACAGGGAACCGGCCCGAGAGCCTAAACCCCGGGGACTGGGCTCTGTGCGCCTAGTGCACCCTGCCCTGTCCGTGCCAGGGGTGGCCGAAAACTGGAAACTGGATGGGAGACACCGGCTAAACGGTGCCTCTTTGTGAGCTAAAGCAAGCAAAAAGAGCTAGGGCAGAATGATACAGCTACGTGGTTACTTCTGGTGAGCCCTTCTCCTCGCAGCCTTTCTGAACCACAGCCCCTGAGGCTGAAAACACGGCGCTGCAGGAGGGAGGAGGCGTTTACCTGCGTTAAAAACGTGGACGTCGATCTGCCGCAGGGTCTCATAGTCCTCTCCGGAGCAGTACCCGCCGAAGGAATACACCTTGTGGCCCACGGCCACGGCCGCGTGGTTCACCCTGCGCGGCCCGCCTTCCAGGTGCACTGCCCACCGTAACATTCCTCCCCGTCCCCGCCGGCCAGGCCGTCCTCAGGGCCCCCAGCGCTGCGGCCTCATGCTTCCCGGGCCCCCACCATGCCCCGCGGGCGTCACCCGGCCCTGTAACAAAGACACGGCGCTAAAATAACACCATCCACCTCGCGGGTCTCCCTGCCTTCCTTGGAGGCCAGCTATGAAGGTCACATTGCTGCGTCCTCCGGCTGCAGGCAGCTTTGCTCCCCGCTGGGGAAGGAGAGGCAGCGCGGGCACTGAAACCCGAGCGAGGGGAGGAAGAGCGAGCAGAGATGTCCTCGCACCAAAAAAAAAACCAGCGCGGGGCGGCTGTGCGGGCTGCCCAAGCCGAGCCGTTTTTGAGAAGGCAGCCGAGTGCCGTGCGCCCGGCCGTGCCCTCGCCGTGCACACACCATGGACGTGCCAGAACGATTTGTCCGCATGAATGAAGACACGCGGGGAGAGCCAATTGTGAAGGTGAAAAGAACAGAGCCAGAGGGAAGAGAGCGCGCTCCTCGGATCAGCTGTGAGAACGCCAGAGGAAGGAAAAAGGCAGGGAAGCAAAAAACCCCAAAAGAACAGCTTATCCCCCAAAGCAAGAGTCCCCAGCAGGAGGGTGCACTACGTTTGCATTCAGGCTCTGGTCTGGCTCTCCACTCGGGGTCGGGAGAAATCCCTTCTCCCCCACAGGGAACGCAGGCACGCTGTGCACCGCGTTAACTCACGCTTCAGACAGATGGCTGGGATCAGCTCGCGCAGAAGTCACCGTCGCCGAGCTCCGCGGAGGTTCCCCTTCGGATCCAAGGATCTGCAGCGCGGTCCTGCCCAGGCACTTCTGAAGAAGGAGACCTGTGACCTGTCAGCAGCTTTCCCCCAGCTGAAAAACAGCCATTAGAGGAGAAGTCAGCGTTGCAGGCAGCCCGAAGAATAATTCCCTTCCTAGCTGCTCGCTCCTCGGCGCGCTCCCCCCACGCCCAATTTCAGCATTCGCCGAACGCCAAGCAGTGCGCGGACGCCTCGGAAGGATGACTAAAATTCCTACACGTTTTCTCAGCCCCTTTTTTTGGAAAGCGCTAACTTTTCGCAGGGAGAGCTCTCCTCCACGAGGAGCTGAGGAGCAGCTGGTGCGCCATGTGGAGCGCAGCCAGGCGGCCCCGCAGACGAGCAGGGCCGCAGCTCCCCGCCCGGGCACCCGTACGGCCCAGCAGCACGCTCCTGCCTTATCTCCAGCTCCTCAGGGCCGGAGATAAAGTTGTGGCGAGGGCACAGAGGCCAAGTCTGAGCAGAGAGCTCCCCGCAGACCTGCGCCGAGGCGTCCCTCCCGCGGAGCCGCTTCTCCCTGCAGCGCCCACCTTCTCATTGCTATTTTTTTCCTCCTTCAAGCCAGGCAGCAGCTCTGGCACGAGCCCTCCACAAGCTGCAGAAGGGAGAGTTTCCATGGAGACCACCAAAGTCACCTTTTAGGCTCTCCCGGAGGCTTCCCCTACCCGTTTTATTTATCCTCCCCAGCTAGGAGCTGCCACCGAACCCAACCAGCGGCTGCTCTCCTCGAAGCCACCCCTGGGCTGAGCGGCTCCGTAGGAGGCTCCTGAAGTAGCTCAAGGGGACTCGAGCGGCCGTGTCAGTGCTGCCAGCGCTCTTCAGGAGGCCCAGGGAGGAGGAAGGAGGGGAGGACACACGTCACCTTGTCACCTCTCTGGTCCTGTGGGCGCAGAGCTGCCGCTTGCCGTGTCACCGCCGCGAGCCGGCCGCCCTGCCCGCGCGGTGTCACCACCCGGATTAGTCACGGGAAGGCAGGAAACGAAGGGGATGCATCCTGAGACGTTAATCTGCTCTTAAGGCCCCGGCTACACACCGCGGGATGCTGCAACGTGGAGGCTGTGGCGGGTGTCGCGGCGCCACTTCCTACCATGACGATTGCTCAAGGCCCGGCTTAGCCAAAAAGTTTTTGCAGAGATCATCCCCGACGGCAGCTGACACGCGCCCAGGGGTGGTGGCGGGCGGGACGGCTCCGAAATCCGCGGCTGGGCCTCACAAACATCCCCTTTGCCCTGGATGCTCCTTCGTGGCCTCACACCCTCAACCTCTGCAGCCACAGAAGCGATGCCAAGGGCTGGGGGGAGGCAGGGGGCCGCGAGGGATCCTCGCAGACAGCGAGCTAAGTGCGGGTGCCTTCCCCCTAACCCTCACCTGCTCCCTCTGGGGCTGCAGCTCCTCAAAGCAGCCCTCGCAGCCCCTCTGCTCTCACACCAGAACCTGCCTGAAGCTCTGACCCGGCTGGACCCGTGCCCCAGAGCCCCACACCGGACCTGCAGGGAGGCCGACCAACGCCCCCAAAATAAGCACAGGTTTCCTGTAGGGCGAGGGAGGAGATTCTTCTGGACTGAGCAAACCCAAGGAAGCTGCACCCAAGCTGTTAACTCACCACGCGCCCTCTCAGCGAGCCCCGGCCACCCCTGACCCCCAGGCATAGCCGGGGGGGTGCCAGCAAGGCAGCAGGGTGCCCACCACGACGGGCACACGGGGGCTCTGCTGCCGGAGGGCTCCTGTTGAAGCCACCAGGCTCTTCCACTGGATGCCTCAGCTCCCCACCGCGCCCCCAAAAAGCCAGCAGCTGTTCAGGTTTCAGGCTCAGCACACAGCCTTCAGAAGGCCGCACTCCCCTGCCCCGACAGAACCCGTCCAGAGTTACGGCCAAGCACAGGAGGCAGAGAAATTTGGGTTGAAACCCAAAACAGGAACAGGAACGTTTCTAAACAGCGGGCTACGCCTCACCTGCTGCCGCAAAGCCCTTCCTTCGAGGTACCTGACGGGGGCTGGAAACGAAGCAGGCAGAGCTCTGGAGCCTACAACCAGAAGCGTCCCCGAACAACCTGCTGCGGTCCCGCAGCAGCGCCTGGAGCTCCCCACAGCCTCGCGAGTCCGGCGGTGCCTCCCGAGGACACGGCTCCGCCGAGCGCCTCCTCGGCGCTGGCACCCGGCAGAGGGAGCGCCGTGCCTCCCCCCGGGGCGCCTCAGCCCGGTTGTTGTCCCGTGCAAGGCGGCTCTGGGTGTTCTTCGAAGGCAGCTCCTACACGGACCGCTCCCAAATCCCCGGCTGTGCTGCTGTAGGAAGGTGCACAGCAAGCCCCGGCCAGGCAGCTAGCCCAGCACACGGCCATCCGGGGCCACCACGGAACAATTCAATCATTTTTTTGCTGCTATCCCTCCCCAAACTGTCGTGGCGATTTGAGCCAAGAGGGACAAACCCCACAAAGCCAACCCCCTGGGCTTTCAGACTCAGATTTGGCAGATGCTTTGCGTGCTTCAGTCTCGCTGTTTCCAAGCCTTGCAACGAACTATGGAAACGTTTCGCTGGAGACAGAAAGCTGCGAGCCATCTTCGGGTATCGTAGCTAACCCACAGCCTCGGGACAAAAATACACATCCTCAGATCCCCTTCCCTATGCAAAGAGGTCACCGGGCTGCCTCGTTCCTCTACACACCAAAAAACCCAGAGCTGTTTCCGAAAGCCACTGGGACCAACCTTATGCAGGTGACCCCCAGCGCACAGAGGAGGAACGCCGGGCTCTCCACGGCCCCCCCAGAGCCGCAGCACCACCCCACGCCGGGCACCTACCGCTCCCTACAGCCGTGCCGCCGAGCAGCTCCCGTCTCCCAAAAAGACGAGCGCCACGGGGCTGAGTAACGCCCAAAATAGCCCCGGCAGCTCGCGGCGGGCCAGGCAGCCTGTTCTATTTCAGGTCCGCCCAACTTACCGTGGCAGCGGGCAGGCCAGCAGCCCGCTCGCCTCCCTCGTGCCTGACATTTAGCCCCTGCTCTGCCTCTTTCAGCGAGGGCAGGGCGGGACTGCAAGCTTGCACATTCAGCAGCTCCCAGCGGTATTTCGGCACCGGGGGCTCGCGGGGGGCACAGAGCTGCTGCTGGGGACGGGGCTCACCACGGGGGCTGCTCTTGGTGGGGTGGGAGCCTCCTTCTCCCAGTGCCACCAGTCCCAGTGCCACCCAGTCCCAGTATCACCTCCTCACAGTGCCACCCCATCCCAGTATCACCCCCCACCAGTGCCACCTCGTCCCAGTGCCACCCAGTCCCAGTATCACCCCATCCCAGTGCCATCCAGTCCCACTGCCACCAGTCCCAGTATCACCCCCCTCCCAGTACCACCAGTCCCAGTGCCACCACTCTCCCAGTGCCACCAGTCCCAGTGTCACCCCCCTCCCAGTATCACCCAGTCCCAGTGCCACCCCCTTCCCAGTATCACCCAGTCCCAGTGCCACCTCAATCCCAGTGCCACCAGTCCCAGTGTCACCCCCTCCCAGTGCCACCTCAGTCCCAGTGCCCCCAGTCCCAGTGCCGGGCCCCGGGCAGCCGCTGGCGTTTCGGGGGAGGCCCAAACGCCCGGCGGAGCCCAGCGGCCGGTTGCTGCCCCCCCAGTTCCCACCTCGCCGCCCCCTCCGCTCCATCCCCGGGCTGCAGCCGTGTCCCCCGCTCCCCCCCCGGTCCCCCCGGTGCCCCCCGCCCCCAGCCCGGTACCTGGCGGCGGATCCGAGCGGCTCCGGGCGGCCCCGCTCCCGGTTCCCCCCCCCCCCTATCGCCACCCTGGGACTTGTAGTCCGCGGCTGCCCCCCCCCGCCGGCGGCCGGCGGGCACGCGGAGCGCCCCGCGGGACTACAACTCCCAGCGTGCCCCGCGGCCGGGAGGGGAGGGGGAGGAGGAGGAGGAGGAGGAGGAGGAGGAGGAAGAGGGGGCGGCGGGGCCGCGCCCGGTGCATGGCGGTGGCGGCGAGCATGGGGCCGGAACGGGTCTGTCCCGGAGAGCCGGGGCCGCCGGAGGCCCCCGAGGGGGCTGCGGGGTGGAGCGGCGACGAGGAGGAAGAGGAGGAGGAGGAGGAAGAGGAGGAGGAGGAGGAGGGCGGGGAGGAAGGCGGCGGGTACCTGTACCAGCCGCTGAGCCAGGAGCCGGAGCAGGGCCCCGGCGAGGCGGCGGGCCCCGGGCTGCAGGAGCGGCTGCAGGTAGCGGGGGGAGCCGGGCCGGGGGGCTGGGGGGGCGCGGGGGGCGGATCGGGGCCGAGCCCCCCCTCCCCGGCTCCGTTTGTGCCGCAGATGCTGGGGCTGCACCTGCCCGAGCCGCCCGCGGACAGCGAGGAGGAGGAGGAGGAGGAAGGCGCCGCGGCTCAGAGCAGCCGCAGCTCCATCCCCATGGACCCAGGTAAGGCCACCTGCCCTGCGACACCACCCCCTGCCACCATCTCCATGTCACCACCGTCCCCGTGTCACCACCATCACCCCCATGTCACCTCCACCCCCATGCCACTGTCCCCACGTCACCGCCGTCCCCGTGTCACCGTCCGCAGAGCACGTGGAGCTGGTGAAGCGGACGATGGCCGGTGTGAAGCTGCCCACCCTGGGCATCCCGCCCTGGGCCAGCGAGATCTCGGAGGAGCAGTGGAAGGACGTGGTGCGGCGCACGCTGCAGGCCAGGCAGAGCCTGAGCGGCCCCAGGCCCGAGTGGAAGTGATGCCCACACCCCCGCCCGCCCCTCGCTCACCCCATTTGGGGCCGGGGCTCGCCGCTGTCTCTGTTCCAGTTTCTCCCGTTGATGTTGTCCAGTTTCCCTTCCTCACCTCGTCCCCGGTTCTGGCTGCCCCATGTCGCTGTGATGTCCTTGTGTTGGCTTGCTCTGTCCTGGAGGAGGCAGCCCGCGTTCCTCACCCCGTGTATACGCAGAGGGAGGGGTTTTGAGGGGCTTCACCCAGCGTGGTTTGGGACAAACACCTCATCCCCACGCTGGGGAAGCCCCTCTCCCCGCCAGGGTGCCTCCTCCGAGGGCAGGCGGCTGCACGTCGGCGTATGAGAGGTCGAGCCCAGTGTGTCTTTCCAAGAGATCAGTTTTATTTAGTACTGTACATACAGGGACATCTGTACAAAATCCAACACTTTCATACTATGTAATGCTCTACTGAAAATAAAGTACACCATATGTACATATGAACTGTAAGCAGCTTAATACTCGTGTCCAGGGGGTGAATGCAGTAGTTAAGTTTTCGCTCGTTCCCTCGGGCGGAGGGAGCCGTGCGAAGTGGAAGAGGCAGCTCCAGTTCTGTCCATTTGGCTGATGTGGGGCGAAGGCGGGGGCAGAAATGGGCGCTAACGCTAGAAACCGAGTGTGGAGCGAGGGGCAGCTGTAGCGGGGCAGCCGCGGGGCTGCGTGCGAGCGGTACGCGTGGCGGGGAGCAGCAGCGCGCTCCCCCCTGCCTCACGTGGTCCCCTTCTTCAACGTCCAGGACAGCGGAATGGGTGGGCAGCCAGCTAATGGCGAGGGTAAGGGAGGAAGCGTTGAGGTCCCTGACCCAAAACAAGACGCACGAAGCCACGAGGACGCCCAAGCCGTGCAGCACGCAGCCGTGGTGCGGCGCCGTCCTGCCCTGCACGCGGCCCGCTCTTGGCAGCGCTCCTCCGGCCATGGCCGGGGGCTGCAGGAGGAGAGGGGCCGTGCGCAGGGCAGAACGGGCTCCACGTACCATAAATCTCAGCTTTCTGCAGGCAGCACGGCCCGGAGCAGGGAAATGCGGCCACTTCCCAGCACTGAGCGGGTGCTGGTGAGGGCACGCGCATGCTGGAGCGCTCTAGAAATGAGGTGGCAGCTTCTAACGCGATGCTAAGCGGGCGAGGTGGAAAGCCCAGGCTGCGAGGGGGAGAAACATCCTCCTCTGCCTGAACCCTGCTGTGGGTTGGGGCGCTTGGCAGTCCTCGTCCGTGCACCTGCCTCTCCTGCAAGCCTTCAGCCGGCATTGCCCAGCACACGTCTGCATGCTGCACCAGGCGCGCGTGAGGTAATCGATTGGCAGCTGACCATGAGCTCGGGCTAATGTTGCAAATAAGCAATAACCTCCCTGAGGTGTGTTGGAAGTCTCCTGATGCACTGGCCCATGGCACGAAGCAGAGGGGAGGCGGGGTCCCGCGTTTGGGGGTGATCTCCGGCACGCTCACGCTCGCCAGCTGCTCCTACGAGGTGGCGGCACACCGAAAAGAGAGCTCAACAGGGCACGGGGGTGACACGGCGGGGAAAAACAGCTTAGCACGGGCTGGAGGGAAGGAAAGGTGCTGAGCACCAGCAGCGGGATTAGAGGGGGTGAACCTCTGAGCCGGGAGGCCGTGTGCTGGTGGGGATGAGGAGCAGATGCACCAGGACCTCCTGCAACGCCCCGCGATGCTGCAGAGCTGCGTGACGCCGGCACCGACCCCAAGAAGCGAAGCAGCAAGAAGCAGAGCTCCCTTATCCATCACAGCCAGCCTCTCTGAGGGGGCGCCTCGGCCTGGGACTGAATCTGCAGCGCAAAAGGCAGGGGAAGAAGCTCCGAGAGCCGGATCACAGCAGCACCCGAGGGCCCCTGGGCTATCGAGTGCGCCCTAAACGCTAAATCAGCACGGAACTAACAAGGGCCTCAGGCCACGGCAGGTGCCGAAGCACCAGGGCGAGGCTAACTTTGCTCAGAGCACCTACAGAAGCAGTTTGGTGGCAGCGGCGAGCCGCCGATCGCGAGGAGGAGACAACTGAATGCTCACAACTCGGCCTTGGCCCCGTCACGTGGATCCAGCGCGTCCACTAATCGGCAGGAATGACTTTAGCAGCACAAGCCTCCTAGGAACCCCAGCCACTGCAGAGCTAAGGGTGGGACAGAGCAACAAAGGGAGAGCTGCGGGAGTATTTTAATTGAGCAGGTAGGGGAAGGAAGCAGAAGGCAGTGGCTGACGCCTGCTACGAAGCCAGAAGTTAATTCTGGGCCCACGATTACCCAAGACGCTGGGATGGAGACGACTTAGCAAGGACCAATACAAAGAGCTGAAGGAATTCACTTTCCCACAAGAGAGCTTCTAAGGATGCTCTAAAGGGAGGGAAGCAATAGTACGTAGTGCTGGCACCCAGCTCTCCTGGGGTGGCGAAGCACTGAACCCCCACTCCACCGACAAGGGAACAGAACAGGGGGCTGGAAGCAACAGAAAGGTGGAAGCAAACGCCTCCTGCTGCACGAGGCCCTCTGAAAACAGAGCTGTACCCCGAGGCAGGGCGGGGAGGGAGCAGAGCCCCCACAAACTGCCCGACGCCCCCCCCAAGCTCAGCTTGGGCTCTCCCTGCTGACTGCAGAGCCCAGTACAGCTCCCTTCAGCCTCTGGCTAAGGGGTGGAATAAGAACGGGGCAGCGTGGAAGCGAAGCGAGGCCTGCCTGGGCTGCTGGGACAGGCAGGCTCCCTTCACGCACGCACAGCAGAGGCGCAGAAGCAGGAGGAGGTGGCAGTGGCGAGGTACAAGTTACAACGTAAAACCAGCTCGAGCCTGGAGGGATGTGGATGGAGTGGAGGACAGGCACAGCTCACCATGTTCATTCCTTATTTATACATGAGAACCAAGTGCATTTCGGTGACCCCTGGGGGAAAGGGATGGGGGCAGAGCTTCCCGGGCCAGCTCCTGAGCCCGTCAGAGAGCCTCCTGGCTTGAGGTGAGAAACTCTTCTGCTCTCTTGTGGGCCTCCAGGGCTTTTATAGTGTAGACGTCCTGAGGAAGCTCAGATTTCCGGCGCAGCAAAACCTTCTCCTTCTTAATGTCTTTCAGCATCTACAGACAAACCAAAGGAGTCAGACAGCTGCAACAAATCCCTTTGTCCCCGTGCACCCCGAGCCTCCCCCTCCTCTGACTGCTCTCGGAGACACCGTGGTGTGTGCTGCAGAGCAGGCTGAGAGCCAGGCACAGCCCAAAAGGGCACAGAGAAGCCCCGCTTCCATTTCTTCCAAAGCGAGGAGGTTAGGTAAGCTCCACACTACAGGCTGATCTCTAACAGGCACAGATTGGAGCAGGGGAAATTTACCCTCCAAACGCTTGAAGGAGCCAGTTCTGGCTGCTGGGCCCTGGACTGACTGCGGTGATGTCCCGAGCACTCCGGGAGGGAGTGGGGAAGGTCCCCCGTCACCTACGCACCTGCACAGCCTCCGTCTCCACCGTTTTCTTCAGCAGCTGTATGTCCTCCGCAGTTGGGGTCTCCGTCTCCATACAGCAGACCGGAGGCAATGGAGGAGGCGCGTAATACATCGGATACTGCAGACGAGACAGACAGCTGGGGAGTGAGGGCACCAGCCGGCACCAAACCTGCTCCCCCCAGCATCCTAACGGCGCGGGGCTCTTCCCCCAGCAGCCCTGCTGCAGCTCTGTGCACGGGTCTCAGATCAGGTGCTAGAGCTGCTCTCATGAGCAGGCCGAGACCCCACCAGCATATTCTTGTCTCGTTTGTCCTAAGGTCCTGCTGCTACCCACCTGGGGGTTCAGCCGGGCCAGCTCCTCTATTTTCTGCCACATTTCTTCTCGTTCCTTCATCCTGAACCTTCCCCTGCAGAGAGAGAGAGCAGAGGTGTGAACTCCTGGGGACAGCCCAGCTTTCACCAACGGGAAGAAAAAAACAGGGAGAGCAGAAGAGCACAGGTGAGGGATTGCATCTGCCCCAGATGCACAGGGGAAAATTGTCATCTCCAACAGATCTGGGGCTCAGCTGCCCACATTGCCCTTTTCTCTCTGGCCTTAACGTGCCACACCAGAGACGACTGCCCACAGGCCAGGGCACGGCTCTTCAGCTTGGCACAGATTCTGGCACAGACCTCAAGTGAGCATTCAACTTGGCCGCCTCTAAATCCCAGGGCAGTGAACTTTCCCCCAGAAAGAGAGGTGAGCATCCACTGCTCCCTGTTATTCTCTTCTACATGTTAAACATCTGCACTCAAATCTCTGCTATACTTCTGACTTTAACTTCTCCGGCTTTCATCTCAGCTACCGGTCTGTCTAGCACCCTGCCTGTCCATGCCAAGGAGGTTCTTATATTCTGTAGTTACTTCAAACTCTTGAAATATATCCAAGAAAGGAGGGTAAAAATGAGAATAAAGCTGCCAAACATTCAAGCAGCAGGTACTCCCATCAGAGAACATGGGGGTCAAACACCAAAAACGAAACTCACACCTCATTTTCTGGCAGAGCTCTGGAGGTCTCTGCAGGGAGCTGTGGCCAGGAGTTAACACTCATCTCTCCCAAGTTCTCTTCTGCTGTCTCCTCCCCAGTTTCTCCAGCACCCTTTTTAACGTGCAGTAAACAGAAATATTCTTATTACTCTGATCTTGCCCCTGGAAACGTAGACCAAGGTGTCTGTCTGCTAGGCACTCACACTATTATCATCTGGGGACCATGGAGATGTAAGGGGATGGCTCCCATGACTGCAGCGTTGCAGTGGAAGGACAGAGACTGGTTAGGAAGGACAGGCTGGGAAGATGAGGAGTGGGATTTGCCCTTTGTGTGAGAGAGCAGCTGAAGTGCACAGAGCTCTGTGTGGCGAGAGATGAAAAGCCAAGTGAGAGATCGTGGGTTTGCATTAAGGGGAATACACGTAAAGGTGACATTGTAGTGAGTCTGCTACAGGCTGCCTCACCGGCAAGAGTAAGTGGATGAGGCCCTCTACAGACAGCTAAGAGCAGTCTCATGTTTGCCTGGGCCTGGTCCTCGTGAGGAACTTCAGCCACCTGGATGTCTGCTGGAGGGACAGCACAGCAATCCAGGAGGTTCCTGGAGTGACACTGACAGTAATTTGCTCCTCCAAGTGGCAGAGGAGCCCACCAGGAGAGGTTCCCTGCTGGACCTCGTGCTCACCAGCGATGAAGGGCTTGTTGGGAGTGTGAAGGGTCAAAGGCAGCCTTGGCTGCAGTGACCATGAGATGGTGAAAAGCAAGCTCCCAGCCCTGGACTTCAGGAGAGCAGACTGGCCTCTTCAAAGGTCTGCTTGGAAGAGGCCCATGAGATTCCCTGGAAGGAAGAGAAGCCCAGGAAGGCTGGTTAATATTCAAGAATTGCCTCCACATGCAGAGGCAGCCCATCCCAACAAAGAGGAAGCCAGGCAAAAATGCCACGAGGCCTGCGAGAATGAACAGAGAGCTCGTAGTCAGACGCAAAGAAGGAAATGTAGAGAGCAGAAGGATCACAGAATCACAGCAAGAGCGGCCCTCAGGAACCCCAGGTCCCGGAGGCCAGGAGGAAGGCTGCAGCGAGGAAGGTGTGTCCTTGGTGGAAGAGGATCAGGTCAGGGAGCACTGAGCAAACTGGGCATACATCAGCCCACGGGCCCTGATGGGATGCACTGAGGGAGCTGGCAGATGTGAGGCCACCTTTGATAATCCTTGATCAATCGTGGCAGCTTGATGAACTGCTTGAAGACAAGTCAGCCTCACCTCCATCCCTGGGAAGGCGGTGGAGCAGCTCGCTCTGGAAACCATTTCCAAGCACGTGAAGGACACGGAGAAGAAAATCATCAAGAGCAGTCAGCATGAACTCACTGAGGGGACGTCGTGCTTGGCCAACTTGGCAAGCCTCTGCGATGAAGTGACTGGCCTGGTAGACGAGTGGATTGTCTACCTGGGCTGCAGCAAAGCCTTTGACACTCCCCCATAAGATCCTCAGAGATGAGCTGTTGATGTATGGGCTGGATGGACAGACAGGGAGGTGGGGGAAAAAAAAAATAAATGTCCAAATGGCTGGGCCCAGCGGGTGGTGATCAAATACCTGATGGGAAGGTGCAGAGAGGGCAGAGCCAGGCTCTTTGCAGCAGTGCCCAGTGCCAGGACAAGAGGCAGTGGGCACAAACGGGAACATGGGAGGTGCAACACGAACATCAGGAAATGCTTCTTCATTGTGAGGGTGACCCAGCACTGGCACAGGTTCCCCAAAGAGGTTGTGGAGTCTTCCTCACTGCAGATACTCACGAGCCATCTGGATATGAGTTTGGGCAAGAAGCTCTGGGTGTCCCTGCTCAAGCAAGGGGTTGGACCAGATGGCCTCCAGAGGTCCCCTCCAACCGCAGACACTTTGTGATCCTATGGTTCCCTGATTCTACAGGGGTCATCGCTCCTCAAGGCAACGTCCACCTTGCCCAGACCATGTCTCCTGCTGTTCTGTAAGGCTATAATGAAACTCCTTTTACCTGGCTGGACTACATCACAGTACTGGTCTGCTACACAGGACACTGAGGGCTTGAGTGCCCCTCCAGCACAGGATCTGTCCTTTCAGATCACCAAAGCAGGGCTGAACAGCATTGCAGAAGAGCTCCATTCCTCATCCTCTGAGATCCAGCAGTGAGCCACTGTTAATCTGTAAGGTGCTCAGCTGACACTGTAAGAGTTCAGCTTACAAAGAGAATACCCAGACTAAGTGCAAAAGTCTAAAAACTTTTGCACTAAAAAGCTAAAAATAAATAAAAAAAGTCTAAAAGCTTTACACCAGTGATCCCTTTTCAGCAAAACAATTATTTCCAAAGAATGCAACAGTTTCATCTTTATTTTGATGCCACATTGAGTAGCTTAACTGTATTATGGCTGCCCAACACCCCTCTGCAGGGGAAGCGTCTCCCTGTTTCATCACTCAGACTGGCTTTACCTCCTGCACTGGGACACTTTTCATTGCAGTGTGCCTCAGCATCACTCACTGACACGAGTCTCTGGAGAATCCCAGCTCTCAAAGCAGCAATGCCTCACAGGCCAGCGCTGCGTTTATGGGAGAAGAACCCCCAGCCTTGCTTTTTAGGTGACGTGCGCCTCATTTGGAAAAGAAGAGGTGCACTGGGAGATGCCTTCTCTTTCCTGCTGCTGTGGCCAACGCAGGAGGTAACGTAGCTGCTAACAGAGAGACATGAGGCACCAGGGAGGCCCCTGGGCATGCCGACAGCACATTTTCTGAAAGTCAGCATCCAAAGCTCTTGCATCCCTGACAGATGGGCAGAGATAATTCTCCCTCACAGATGAGTTAAGGCCCAGCAGTCCCCACCCAGGTGGTCAGCGCATTCAGGACAAGACACTATCTATCTGCCCAAACCTCCCCGCTGTTTTCCAAAGGGTTCTGATAATTCCAACAGCCTCCAAGTGTCCGGGGAGATTATTAAGGCACAGCAGGCACAGTCAGATCACCTGCACTGAGCAGCCTCTCCATATGCCCCGGGGAAATGGGCCGTCTCTCCCTGCCCTGCCTTGCCCCAGTGGCTGCAGCAGCACAGCAAGGGGTGCAGCGGTGACAGGCCTGCGTTGGCACGTCGCTCATAAGCGCAGCAACTAATTAAGAACATGACTAAGCCTTTTCTGAACAGACCTCTTATCAGCTGGCTGCAGCCTAATTGTGTGCCTGCAAGATCTTTCCTTTTCACCGGTTCACATCCACTGGCTTTGTTCACGTGTGCAGCCTTTGTCACGTGCTATCTTCTAGTTCACAGCACAGGGTCTCTAGGGGGCTCCTTGGGAAACATTTCCTATGTCTCCTCCTTTTTTCTGTCTACACAAAAGAAACCTCAGCTTTTCAGCCTCGCCGGCCTCACTGAATAAGGCAGAGGTCCTGTGAAAAACACACGGGTGTGATGCAGTTAACCATCGGTCCCGCGTTACAGCGCTCCAGCCAGCTTCCCACAGGCAGCCTGAGGAACGCTGCTTTACCCCTGAAACAACAAAAGTCACGACCTCAAAAGGTTTTTTGATTAGGGAAAAAAAGTACTGCTTCACTGAGGTTTCTGCGTTTGGAAAGCAAACAGCAATTAGCTGCAACACCACGTGATTGCGCGTCAGCAGGCCGTGGCCTGCAGTGACCTCTGCCAGTGAGACAGCAGAAGGGAGCTGTGGAAGCTGTGTCTCCTCCACCAGGAGGGTGATGGTGGGACCTGCAGTTCACTGGACAAGCTGCAGCCCCCCACTGACAGAAGGGCAGGTAGGGAGTGCAGGAGTGACACTCCAAACTCCAGGGCTGACTCTTCAGCTACAAAACCCTCTCCTTCCACAGGGGGACACACGCTAAATAACATTTTCTCCTGCCAGAGAACCAAGCTGGTTCTAACCCCCTTCATTCCAGCAATGATTTATTCCATTACAGTCCAGAACATGTAGCCCAAGTGTTAAGTGCTCATGGATTTGCTTGTTTCTTGCAAGTCTTAAAGATATGAAGGAAAAAGATGACATTTTTACAATAGACTTAAGCAAATAACTTAGGAATATTGCTCGAGTAAGCCCATTTTTTAAAAACCCACCTTCTCAAGTGCATGCTCTTTATCCCCCATCATTGCCCTATGTCCTGTCCACTCCCAGGCTCCTTACCCAACTCCTCACTGAGATCTGTCCCCACAGACCTTCCAAAACTTTTCCTCCCTCCTACTTCTAGCACCCCTTCAGAAGGGGACCTTTCCACACTGCTCAAACCAAAACGAGCTGGTAATAACGTGCTGGTAATAGCGCAGCTGAGCCTTCTTGCTTTTTGCACACAAAGGTCTCTTTAGCTGGGTCCCCGTGGTAGGGAAATCCCACTTAGCTGAGGAATTGTACCATGCTTGCTGCCAGTAAACCTGTCTCAGATTCAGCTGCTAAAAAGCTTTTTACATTCCCCTCTGCCCAAGCTTTCGATCAACGTTTTACCAAATTTGGTTACATAGGACAGTAAAATGTACAAAACAAAAGATTTTCTGAGCACTGGTAGACGGGCACCAGAGGGGGAAAAAAAAAAAAAAAAAAAAAAATCAGAAACCAGTACAGCTCTATTTGTCCATTTCTTGGACAGTTCTGAGGTAGTTTGTTGGCCTTCTCTAGAACAATCCTGTCAGCCACACTTGAATGTGGGGCACTGATGCAAGTTTGAACGGGTAGAAAAAGCTCCTGATGGAAACACCAAGCAGACCTCGTAGTAAATAGCGCTGTGACTGTGACTTAAAACGTATGTTTGGACCTTGATATGGGCTTCACAAATGCCCTACAGTTGGAAAACAAAGAATCTTGTCTGCTGACAATTTAGATGCAACAAAACCTTAATTTCTCCATATGCAGGTTGCCCACCCCCAAACTTTAATTCACATCTCAACTTTGCCATTAATTGCCCCCACACTAAACTGCTGCACATGTCTAAGAGCTCCTCACTGCTTCCCCTTTGGCAGCCCTGGCTTACCAGGAATGAAAAGCCCTATTTTATTTCACTGAAATAAAATAGCAGCAGAAAACTGACCCAGGAAAGAAAAAGTTTCCTTCTAGCTTCCTGAACTGATTCAGCTCATCAAGGTAAGTCCTAAAAGCATCAAAACCAACACAAGAAAGCAGGAAGAGTGTTTTTTTGTTTGTTTGTTTGTCTTTCCCTCTCTTTACTGCATCACAACTCAGCTACTGTATGATGCTTGCTGAGCTAAGATTTTATCCCCACCATTTATTCCTTGAAGTTCCAGGTATTATTCCATCTTTATCGCTGAAAAATTGAAAGTGTCCTGCAGTTGGCATAAAACATCTTCTGCACCACAGCAAAGTTCTTTAGAAAAGATTTCCTAAAGCAGCAGGATTCCACCGGCATTCACTAACACACATAAAAACTGCTAAATATTTCCAAGCTTCTCTGAAAAGCTGAGTAGCCTCCACATTGCAATTTATTTCCTCATGAGCCAGCAAACTCTGTCACTCTTTTCCAAGCTACCTGCTTCAGCAGAACTGAAAAGAATTTTTTAATCTCATCACACATTTAACTCTTCTCATCTCCACACATGGTTATTGCTGAGGAGTCCTCTACTTTTTGACCAAATGATTTGTACCACCTTTGCGTTTCCCCCCTGAGTACTGGCATCTGTCACCTGGTACTGCACCCAAAGCGACTCCAGGACCAGCTCAAGTCACTGGGCAACAACCTCTTACTCACTTCTGCTTCTCTGCTTTGTATTGCTGCGTGCAGTCATCAAAAAGCTTCTGATTCATCTCCATGAACAGCTTCAGTGCATTGTAGATCAGCCCATGGATTGTCCTGCAAGGAAATCAGGAAAGGAGAACAAGTCATGGTGGTACCCGCCAGGTCCTCAGCCCTGAGTTAGCCCCAGCAGCACAGACACCAGCCAACAGTTGCAGCAACTCCTTGTACGCTACAGAAATGTTACAAAAGATTTGCACACAGCCCCAGCTCCTTGTGTGGGAAGACCCTCTCCACAAACACAGCACCTGAGACCATCGCATGGAGAAAGAGATGGAGTAGAAAGACAGAAAAGACAGCTGGGATAGCCCTGCTCTGACTGCGCTCCTCGTGAGTGCCAAAACAACCATTAATTCCTTAATTTCTAACATCAGAAACTGGAGAAAAAGGACACTAAGGACCTGCTCGGGACTGTTCTGAAGAGGGCTTTACCTAACCTAGCTCTAGTGCCTCCCACAAGTCACCTCATGATACACAATGTGACATTTTTGGGCCGCCCAGTGTTTACTCCTGGGTTTTTGTCACCGAGCTGCCCAAAAGACAGCCGTTCAGCATCCCTCGAGAGATGGAAACAAGCACAAGTACCCCAGAAGAAAAGCTGTCTTCATGTCAGCAACCTATGTACAGGTTACGCTGTGCCTGAGCTCTCTGGGACCAGGACTCTCGTAGGGAATAAAAACAAGCATTGAAGCCATTTCTGAAACACCTGATGCAGGGGAAATGATGAGAGACTCGGTAGATCTGAGCCCTGCGCCTCTCCAGCTCTACAGGTAGGATAAGGAGGAGAGCCACAGCCCTCCTGGGCTTATTATGCAGGCTGTCTGACAAAGCGCTGGGAGTAGAGGAGCTATGGGAAGGAGGAGGAGAATCTGAGGTACTCGGCCTGTGCTGAGACAATGTGACTGGTGCTAAAACAGAGAGAAAAGGAGAAGTACGAGGAAAACAACTTCAGGACCTCCTCTGCCATAGCACTGGGAAGGAGCCAAGAAGGAAAGGCAGAAACAGCAGAATCCTGAATGCTGGCTGGTGAAAGAAGGAAACAACTGGCAGAGGGCTTCAGAGCAGAACATGAAGTCCTGTTCTGAACTCTGATCAGGAGGGGCAACAACACTGGGTGCGAGTGTGTCTGTGTGCACGTCTGCACGCGCACCTGCAAATGTGCACAGGTACCTGTGCGAGCGCCTGTCTGCACACGCACGTGCCTGCCTTCTGGTGCACATGTGCACGCCTCCATCTGTGCACGTTTGTGTCTGCACGGGTACGCTGAACGGCATCGGATGCAACAGAGAACAAGGCAGCTCCGTTTGGAGAGCTAACGCATTCACCCGAGTCTTTAGGGCACCCGTGGCTGGTGGCTCAGGTTTGTGCTTCCTGCTGTAATGACGAGAAGGAAGCAGTCAAAGCAGACCAGCAGGGAGCTGTTTGCAAACAAGTTCTGCATCACAACCCTGAATTTGCTACCACGGTGTATGCTTAACTCCCGGTCTCGCTTGGCCTCCCCAGAATTAATTATTTTGCTTTTTCTGCCCTCTGGAATAGAAGACTTTTTTTTTTTTTTAAATCTCACAGTCTTTTTTTGCTGGAAGATTTTAGGATCTCAGCTGCGGACTGAGTATTTCCAGCTAATTCATTAAAAGGAAGTGAGCTCTGCAACTTGGGTTAAATGGAAAAGGAATCAGCTGAGGAAGCAGTTGGAAGAAAGACCAGCAGGAAGTCGATGGGAGAACCACAACACAGACCAGCACGGAGAAAGCAGACGTGGGAGGCGATCTGACAGGGGGCATGTGCCTGCTTGGTTCTGCTTTCTCCACTCCTCCTGTACTCAAACGCAGTCAGGCACTGCAGGACCCAACGTCTCTGGTCACAGAGAGCATACACACGGGGGCTCACCAGTTAGCAAGCAGCCAGAAATGGGTTGGAAAACCTCCAGCACACCTCCAAGAGACCCGCAGCATTAGTGACACGCAGGTATCCATCCCTGGGCAGGCCCGACAGCCGCAAGGCCGATCACTGCAAGATGCCTGACCCCACGGGACACTGTGGTGTGCTGCGACAGGTTCCCATGCTGAAACCAGGAACACCCCCTCTGGCTCAGCAGCTGGTGTCACCGAGTGCCATGCGTCGTTGCACTGTAGCAGCATGCCCCAAGATCGCCAGTAGGTCAAGCAATCCTGCATGCACAGCAAGTGCCAGGGCATGCGGAAAGACCTACTTGTTCCAGTGACTCTTGGAGTTCTTGTAGAGCGCTGGAAACATGATCGGGAGAATTTTGGCTGCGTTATCGCTGATCAGGCTCATGATATATTCGTTGTTCCAATAGTACAGTGCTCGCTCTGCCACCTGCAGTGGGAGAGAAACCCATCCTTGGAGAGGCTCCTTCCAGCCACACCTGTGGTGCACGTGGAAGCTGTGCGCTGCTGAGAGCAGAGCTTGCCACCGCTCAGCTGAGGAGCAAACGCTTCCCCGCAGCACAGGCAGCCGGGCTGACCTCGGCCACCTTCTATGTGGCCATTTATTCCCTCCGCCTAGAGCTATTACCCTTAGCTTTTGCCAGACACTTCTCACTTCCTGGGGAAAAACCTCATGACTAAGCTAGTCTAACATCATCCTGATGGCTCCGTCACCCTTTACACCACACTTGAGCACAGCAATGTCATCCTCTCCGGGTCCTAGCACAGATTCACTCCAAGCCTCTTTCATTTCCTCAGACCGCACTCCGCAAGGCTCCATTTCTACCACTCCTCCCTGGCCTTCTCCACAGCACAGTCTCTCTGGGCTTTCAAGCATGCTTCAGGCACCAGGCCCACCATTCATCCCCAGATCTAAAAGGGTGAAAGTATGGAAAATCTTGGGGCAGCCACCTTGCTCTGTCAATTCAAACAAGTCTAGCATGCTTCCATATTGCGATGGATTCAATCAGAGTTCTTCATATTTAACCACAAATCTCAGCAATGCAGTCCCCACGCTGGGGACAGATTTCTGCATTTAGTGCTAGCTTGAGGGTGACAAACAGCTAGGAAGAGAGGCATCCGGTCTGTTTGGTATTTCAGCTGACAGAGAACTCACTACATCCCCTTAACCTGTCATTTCACCTGAGTAAAGAAAGTGAAACTCGTCTCACGTCACTTGCCTAGCTTCGGTTTCTACCTATTAGATCTCATTAGGCCTTTGTCTGCTAGACTAACACACAATCCACTTGGAGAAAACTCTCCCACCACGGTATGCAGACCTACCATGAAGTCAATTCCTATTTGTGCTCTCAGGCAAGCTACAGACACCAAAAAAGCTCCGTCTTACTGTATGGAACGCCTCTGAGGTTTATTCCCCTGGACTGTGAGGTGTTTGCACCTTGTCCAGGTTTTTCAGTCTTACTTTGCAAAGAGCTGACAGTGGAAGAGGCCTGCTCTGCAGTACAGGATGCCTCTCCTCCAGCCTTTGCCCTTTTCCTTTCAAGCTCTCTCATTCCCTACTGCTGCAACTTCCACGCACAAAGCTCCTGCTGGTCCTTTGGTTCCCATCCACCACCCGTGTAACCCACAGCCAGCTGGCTTCCACCAAGCTCCCCGAGCCCTGCCCAGAGTCAATCCCTTTCAGGGAGCAGTGGTCTTCTACACACACACAACCTAGGCTGAGCTCATTTTTGTACTGAACACCTGCCTTTGTATCTCACTGTATAAGAAGGGGACTGAAGCCAGCCTGCCTCACCGAGCAGTTGCACCCACTCAGAGGGCTCTGCCACCACTCAACACCCCACCCAGAGCTGGGTGAGTCGCGTGTTTCATCAGCAAGCCGTGCATCTGCCTCCTGCACACTGTGGCAAACGAAAACACTTGGTGAAGAACAGCTGCAAGGAGCTACCTGCAGCTCCTACCACCCCGCAGATTTTCAGCCCTAAGACTATCATCCACAGAGAGTGCTTTAGCCTGGTACTGCGGGTAGCTTCCTTCAGTGGCACCAAGGAAGAAGCAGACTCTGGCACTTCCAGTACGCCATCAGCTACACCAGAATTACACAAAGTACCTTCTCCGAAGCCACTTTCATTCCACAGCCTCTCTTTGGTTGGCCTCACCCCAGTGCTGCGCTCAGCTTGGTCCTGCTGTGACAGGGTGACACTGGACGGCTCTCCCCATAACACACGGTGCAGCAGGAGGGGGGCCACTAAGCAGCTTAGTTTTCGCTTTGGACGAGCTGGCTCTGAGGCTGGGGCGAGGATTCTCACCCCTCCCAGCACGTGGCACCCCAGTACTCACCCTGGTGACACCTCCGTCACCACTAATCCACGGAGCTCAAGAGCTGCGGCGTTATCCGCGCGTGCCAAGTGGGTTACAAGGCAGCGCCCTACCCGCTCCCCGAGCTGGGACCCACCTGGAAGTGTGGGCTGGAGACGCACTTGGCCAGCTGCCTGAACAAGGGCTCCATGACTTTCACAAACTCGGACGGCTCGATCACGTCCAGGATCTCTTCCAGCTCGTTTAAGAACATCACCTCCTTGGGACTGTGCGTTTTCGGCCAGAACTTCAGCAAGCCCACGATCACCTGAGCGGGGAGGGCACGGACACAGCGTTAGAAGTTAACATCAGCAGCAAAATGAGATTTTAAAGGTCTGGTCACAACTGCAGAAGAGAAAAAGTAACAGAAGTAACAAGACTTTGTCAGAGAGTCAGGGTGGGTTACCAGGGAAGAAGGCAAAGTACAAACTCTGCCAAGTTGCACGCAAGACAGCAGCAGTGCCCAGGGTGAGAAAGTTACGTGCTACCAGCACAGAGCTCAGAACTCCTTCCCCAAGCACAGTTTAACAACAAAGGCTCGAGACAGAGCGGGCTGGGGCTGCCAGAGGGGGCAGAGCAACACGGGAGGATCAACGAGTCGAGTCAGAAATGCTGCACAGAGGGTGATTAAGGAATCATTATCCAATGCATTGCAGAGCTGGAATACTCGGAAGCACCCAATAAATAATGCAATGGTCAGGTTCAGCCCAGACAACAGGAAGTACCAGCACACACACAGGTAACTGGATTACAGAGCTCGTTCGTGGAAGGCTTTGTGGAGCAAACTTTCTGGAGCAAACATGCTCCGGAAGGGAACAGGTAAGTTCGTGGAGGCTAAACCTAATGATGATGATTAAATTTGACAATGCAGATCTAACTTCTGGGGGAGGAAACTATTGCTTACAGGACTGTGGAAGGAAATACTAAGAGAAGAGCTACATTCCACCTGATTTATTTATTATTTCTGCTTCCCTCCCTACCCATCTGCTTCTAGGCACTGTCAAAGACAGGGTCCAAGATCCTGCAGACCTTCGCTCTGGGGGAAACATTGGTGTGGTGTTTACAGAAACGCTGACTCTGTGCTCTAACTCTACAGCCACTGGATTCAGACAACTGCTGCTAACAGCTACTCTTTCAAACCATGTCCTTAGATTCGATTCTGAGCATCTAAGAGGAATTTCAGCGGGCAAAGCAAGAGCAACATTTGAGCATTATGTTTCCACCAAGCCAAGGCTCAGGAAGCCAGCAGCTGGATATCCTCGCTGTTCTTCGTTACTCAGGTCTGCCAGTCAGGCTGGAGTTAGCTCCAGTGATTCAGACAATTTCTCCTACAGCTAAGGTGGTACGAGGTGTGTCGGGTCTGCCTTCGCTCCTCCCAAGCACATCTGATGTCTTGCTCACCTGGCAGGCGGTCAGGCTGCTGTAATGCAGGAGCTCCCATGCCAAGCCTTGCTGAGCAAGCTTCTGGGAGGCACACTCCAAGCCAGTGTGGGCCTAGGAAGACTCTGGCCTCCTTCCAGCACTGGTGGCAACAGCTCCTGGTGCAGTCTGAGCCCTGCTGGTGCACAACCCCTGTAATTTTCCAAGGCTTCAATAGCCCCCGTAATACCAGTAGTCTGTTCGAAACCTTCGCAAGGAGGATGCTTCATCGACAGGGCTGTGATAATATGGCCTTGGTCTGGCTGGTCAGGATCCAACGCAACGGCCCGCTGAGGGTAAGGAAATTGGGTCGTTCCACTGCTTTCCACAAACACCCACGCAGACCTGGGTGTCTAATCCAGGGACCACCAACTCCAGAAGCAGCAACGAGCTATGGAGCTCTACTATCTGTATAAGCTGCAGAATGGATTGGAAATATTGACAGATTTTCTATTTCTCTTTTATCCCTCGCTCTACAGCGAGAGCTTTGGCAGGAGGCTGCTGGGCTGGATTTCAGCCACAGGAAGTGCTCAGCATGATCAGGAAGCCACCTTACACAATTTGTTGCAGAGGAGGCTTTTGGGAACACAGGAAATGGAGGTCCTACACTGAAGAAAAAAGCGAGGAGGTCTGCTTCAGCACTGCTGGTGTCAGAGTTGCAGAGCCAGAAAGCTGACAACAGCTGACCAGCTTCCACCCAGTACCATCAGGCTCACCACAAACGCATGCATTTCAGCCAAAGAACAGAACGACCTCAACTAGTGCTACTCATTAAAATGCTCACACGTTCTGGTGCTCCCTGCTCCAGTGACACAAGCACACGTTCTTTGGCCATCTGCTGTTTTGAGGTTGTGAAGCTCAGCTCTGCAGAAGACGTTTCCTGGCCTCCAGGAGGTGGAGAAACATTTGTCTCCTGCTTGCACCCTCTGCCAAGCCAGCATATAGCCTGGCTACCACTGCAGGCCCGCGTAGCCAGTTACTGGAATATTGGAGGGCTCCACTGCTCACACATTTTAGAACTGGATGTTTCAACAGCACTCCATCCTGGAGGCATATGTCTCTACACTGAGACTTAACACTGTGGAGTTAGCCTACGGATGCTAGAGCAGGAGGAATATTTTCATCAAGAAACAGGGGCTTGCCTACGTAGATCTATGGGTCCCAGGTTCCTAACCTCATCCTTATGGTTCCTTGGCCAGCTCTGGCAGTCTGGAGTGAACTTGTGCTATTCCAAGGCCCCGTGATCTCGTGCTGGTTCCATTAGATATAAGACAGAAACATGCTTTGTCTCTGCAGAATCCGTCACAAGCTGAAAGCCCTGTTCTGAAAAGACACTCCATAATTTTCTTTCTGCTGCACCAAGACCTGAAGCACAAAAGCGAACTCCAAACCACCTTCCTGAAGCTTTCAGGGCAGAATGCAAAAGGCTTGCACATGAGCAGCACTGCCCCTTCTGCCCACAGGGTGCCAGGCAAGTACAGTAAACAATCTCGATGCCTCTCAGCCTCTTCAGCCCTTTTTCCTTCTTGCTGAATTGTAAGGAAGCTGTGAAACTTTCTGGGACTTGACTGACACGCAGAGGTTAAGCAAGGTTACTCACCGGCTCTGTCAAGCTGCTGTCTTTCTCCAAGAACTGTACAACACAGTACGCCAACTGCAGGAGAGAACACAGCGAGATTAGAGCAGCCCCAAATGTGCTGGAGATTAAAATGCTGCCACCGCCACCCACAGCTGGAAGTCACGTTAGGCCCCCCACAGCGCGTGTGACAAAGCAGACAGCTGCAGCTCCAAAGGAATCCAGTTCTTCTGATGGCAATCGGGGGCTCACAGAGACAGGACCTGAGCTCAGGACATTTGTGCAGCGCAGAGGATACAACGTGAGGCACCTAGAGCCATCTGCAGCTAATACATTCAAACGCAAGCACAGCCGCACGCAGGGGAGGGAGCAAACTCAACTATCAGCAAGCCCTACCCGCATAAAAATGAGGCTGTGAAAATAGACAGCACTGTTCAGTATCCATTTTTCACTTTCTAGCCTGAGTCCCAATCTTCTCCGCTTTTCTCTTCCCTTATTACTTATAAATGACAAGAAATTAATCTCTGTACCAGCCTAGCAGCCCAGCACACTGATTTCTCCGCATATCTCAGCCATGACTAAGAGATGACACACCACAGATGACTGGAGCTCAGAAATTTTACCTCCCTGGTTTCAGCAGGGCACCAATATTTCATAAACTTGCAGCACAGAAAGGCAGAGCAGGCCAGAGCATTCGCTCAGCAGGTAATGACAGGATATCCTCCTACCAGCCAGGGGCAAAAAGCACACGTATACACACGCGGGCCCAGACACTACAAGGCTGGGACAAACCACCACGATTAAAGGTTAGTGAAGAGCCCCGAACATCTTACACCAAGAAGTTTGTGTAATACAGCAATGCAGCCTGCTGAGCATCTACAAGAAAGCCCGAATGAACGCTTTTGCAAGAATCTTCCCTGGGAACGTGAAGCACTTCTCACCTGTGGGTGGTAGACACTGAGAGACTTCACCTTGTGCAGCGGTAACAAGACCCTGATGAGGAACATCTTGTGCTCTTCCTTCAGCGGCAAAGCAAACCCATTGATTATGCTGAGAAGAAACAAATATTCTATTTAATGTCTTCCCCCAGCGGAAATACATTATCTCCCACTTCAAAAGAATCCCTGAGATGCCCTAGCTCTCTCATTAGGAACTTGAGAAAGCACCAACCAGCAGAATTGCAGTCGCTGGGGCCCAACCCTGCACACCCCGCTCGGTAAGAGCACGTTTCCTCAGCTGGAAACTGGTCTCAAACACAACAGAAGAGCAGACTCATGTGGGGAGGAGAAGGCTACTGCCACATTTATCAGAAGGCTGGAGAGGGCTTTCACTGTATGCTTCACCAGACTGAGACCCTCTGAAAGAGGTGGCTCCTGCAAGAACAACTAAAAGAAGGCACTACCAGCTCACGCAGCACAGTGGGCTAGGATAATTCACCCACCACGGGCCCTCTGGGACTTCCAAAAATGCCCTTACCTTCCCAGGATCTCCAGCAGCTCTGCAATCCCGTTGTGGTGCTCTGTTTCATAGATGAACCTAAAGAGAAGAGACAAATGACAGGTTGTTGCCAAGTGCTGGACCCAGTCTGATTAGCAAAAGGAAGGACAAACAACAGAGATGAGGATTTTCCTAGCAAAAAGCAGAACTCCAAGACAGCAGGGCAAGGTGTAAGAGTTTGAGGCAAGTATTCTATTCACAGATCCCAGATCAGCACAACCTCAAAGAAGCTAACATTCACCAGTCCCAGCATTTGCTACGTATGCTGAAGGTACAACTACCAAACTGTCACATCTCTTGGGCAGAGGTGAATGCTATCCACACCTCAGCAGCGGGACATAACTGAGCCACCTGGCTAATGAAAGTCTGGATCACAGATTGATTCCCGTTCCAGTGCCCAGGATTTATCTCACTGGATTGTACCACGCATTCAGCAAGTCAGCGGCGCTGAGGAACATCTCACCTGTAAAATATATTGTTGATCTGCCGCCTCACGTACGCTCGCAGACCCAGGAACTTGCCGTAGATCCTGTGCAGAATCGTCTTTAGGAAGTCTCGTTCTCTGGGGTCTTCGCTGTCAAAGAGATCCAGCAGCTGCGGGGACACCAAGTCAGTCAGTGTCTGCACACTGCCTGGTGGGACAGCGCTACAGGCAACGCTGGGCAGCGCTCCTGCTCCACTCAAGTGGCTCTTCCAGATGAGCCTTCAGCACCCTTGTCACAGCAGCTGCTCCCCTGAAACACGCAGCCTCCTGTCCACCAGCTGGCACCAGCAGCACCTTTCATCTCCTAAAGCATGGCAGTGGCCAAAACACTCTCCAAAGCTGTGAGTTCCTGGGCTTCCCTTCAAAGCCCCCACTGCCCCGCTCCTCCTGTACAATGATGAGCTCCAGGGACCACAGCCCACACACCTTCTTGCCCTGCTCAGAGAATTTGGGCTGCTCTTTCAATATAAGACATTGAAAGAAAGAAACCCCCCATCATCTGGCACCTCCTGACACAGATGGACTATTTGTGTAACCCCTGGGCCAAAGCCTGCTGCACGCCCTTCCCAGAGGTGCTGCACAGAGGCAGGGGCTACGATTACTTACAGACAGTACAAATTTCTGGTCGATGTATTTCTTCGCTATGTTCGGCTGGAAGTCAGGTGACTCCAGGAACCTCAGGAAGAACTCGTACACCAGCTGGGGAAGGAGAAAGAGAGATTGCTTAGAAATCCCCCCTCACCAGCGTTTACTTTGTGTTTTAAATCTTTTCTTTCTCCTTCAGGATTTGGGGGAAAGCTGAGAGGCCTGAATGGGGGCACAGAAGACACAGGAACACGTTTCCCCACAGCTGCCCTCAGTATGATGGAGAGTGGCACGTTAACTGTCCAAGTGTGCACGAGATCTCATCACCTTAGCTCCAGCCAAAGACAACAGCCACCTGCTCAGATGAAGACACCATGCTTGGGAAACCCTTTTCCTACCTCCAGCCCTGCCTGTACAGAGAACAGAAACCCGCAGAAGAGATGGCAACGGCTTAGATTTCCTTGGAAGCTTTCGAGACACACCAAGGAAGAACAGAAAAGCGAAGACATGAAATGACCCCAGGACAACACATCGTGTCCTCTGACTCATGGGGACGGGCTCCAGGTTGGCTTGACCCTGCTAAACCATGCGAGATCCACGTTGTGTCCCCCTTGGGGGAAAAAGGCCGGCTTGCTTTGAGAAGGCTGCCAGCACTGAAACAATAACTTCTAGTTCTGTCCTACATGGGCAAGACTATCTGAGGGCTGACCCTGCCGAAAATGCTTCTGAGGAACCCCTTTGCCAAACCAGGGCGCTGCATCCTACTACAGGGTGCCAAGCAATGCCATTCCCACCACCACCCCCAAGCCTACACCACCCGCAGCAGTGAGAAGCCGTTAACCAGTGCTGCGGAACTGCTCCTTATTTCCCGGCTATTTTTTGCTTCATCCTGCCGTGACTGCCTCTTGTTCTGCCTTTGTCACCTTGACAGCCTGTCTCCATGCAGGCGCCTGGGGAGATCCTCATGAGCTCACTCCCTGACTTCCAGTTCTCAGCTCTGTTACACCGTGGCTACTCTTGCCTTCAAATCTCTTTTCATGGATGTTGTCTTAAAGGCTACTTCTCAGGACACGCAGCTTACTGAAAAGATCCTTGGTCCCCTTCCCTCTTCGTCCCCTCCAGTTCCCTGTCCTTTTCTGGTCACATCTGCTCCCAGTTAATGCAACCGGATCACATCCAGCACACAGGTGACGTGTTAGCAGGTGCCGGCACAGGATTTATTTTGGCAACAGGCACTCTTCTTCCTCCACATGCCTCCTAGGGAGCACGGCAAGAAGAGACAAGGGCGCTACCTCTAATTCTGCTGAAGCCCAGAGGATGAGGGCTCTTGAGCCTTTGTGAGGGAAATTAACGCTGCGGGGATTTGCTTCTTCCGTAGGCAATACGGCACGACCCCCTCTACTCCCAGCAAAGTGTTCACTTCCAGCCCACCTCAGTGCCACACGGGACGATGGGCATCTGCAGGTAAATGCTGCACAGATCCAGCAGTCTGCTTCCAGGACAGCCCTGCACTGCCTCTGACCCAAGCATGGCAGGCCTTGCCCTTCCCTCTCCCAGCACACAGCAAGTCTGGGGCAGGCAGCAAGGTGACACGGACCCCTGAGTCCCCAGAGATAAATTGATCAGCTCCCTATCCTGCTCCTCCTCACCTGGAGGTGCGGCCAGGCAGCCTCTAACGTAGGCTCATCTTCCTCGGGGTCAAACTCCGCGCCCGTGGGATTGGATGACGGTGGGAGCGTCCGGAAAAGGTTCACTGAAAACTGAGGGGAGCAAAAAGGGGTATGAATGCCAGCCCCGAGCTTCACGGCGGTCCTCCCAGCAGCAAACCCCTCAGCGCTGTGATTTGCCATAGCTGTGCCCACAGACAGCTCCCCTTCTAGAGGCTGCGGGGTTACAGATCGCACGTGAACTCCACGAGTGCAGCCTGGGCCAGGGACAAAAGCTTCCAGCTCAATAAAGGAAGGGGTAAGACTGGGGTCATGCTGCTCTCTGGCAAACCCATGTTTCTCCCTCTCCGTCTCCCTCCCAAAAGCACATTTCCGAGCAGTCCCTTCCTCTAACACACGAGCACAGGCTGGCCTCACGCCCTACCATGATAACAGCCTCAGGATAGATGGCCTCGGTGACGACGTCACGGTTGTGCGTGATGTATTCTACCATCTCGTTGAGTCCCGCTCGCTTCACCTCCTTGAACTTCAAGTCGCTGAGGGGGTCGGAGATGAAGTCGAAAAGCACGCAGCACTGCCGCAGCTTCTGGATGAAAAGCTCTTCGCGTTCGTGCGGAGGAGCATCTGGAAGAGAAAGCAAGGATGCCTGTCCTTGGAGGTGGGCACAGCACCTACCTGGCTCGTCCAGAGATGGCTCCCATCAGAGCCAGCAGCCCCACAGTGACAGGGGGAGCTGGGCAGAGCACGCGGCAGGCTCGTCGTCTTCCCAGGGAGCAGCCCAAAGGAGAGGGGCCAAGGTGGCAGAGGCCCTGCACTAATGGCATTCTCCTTTTGGTATTTTGCAACTGGAAACTGTGCTGCGAGGGCCAGCCAGGCGAACATACACCTCGCTTGCAGAATGAGTGCTGAGCTGCAAGGCACTGCCCCTGCTGAAAAGGCTCCTCCTGTCCCTGTGAACAATGTCAGCAGCGGGCCTGGCTGAGCCACTGCTGAAAACGCTTTCTCCTTGCACTTAAGGCATCTTTAATTGCCCCATTACAGAGACTAACTGCTAATGCTGTGTAATTGCCCTAATGCAGACAAGTTCAATAGCGCTACCAGAGTTTGCAATGGAAACAGGAGGAGGAGGAGGAGGAGGAGAACTTCTCCTCTCCCAGGAGCACACGGCTGCAGGGACCATGAGCAGCCTGCACCAAGGACTCTGCACTTTGCCACCCTTCCTGCACAATCTGCAGGACCTGAAGCATTCTCAAGTTAACTTGAGCACCAGAGCTTCAATCAGCTCAAATGGGAAGGCAACAAAGCTCACACCGAGCATCCTCCTTTTCTTTTAGGCTCCCCAGCAGTTCCCAGCCTGCTGCCACACCAAGCACCTTTCCCAGAGCCATCCCTGCAGCACAGCGGGCAGGAGGCTAGCGGGATGCTGCCAGGGGCCCTCTGGAAAGAGCCCTCACACCACAGCGCTCTGCCTGGAGGAAGAACAGCTCATCAGGCAGGCCACCCTGTACCTTTGAGGGCTGGGAGCTTTTGCAGTTCCCGGTTTTTGCTCAGATTGAAGCGAGAAGAGCTGTGCCGACGCTCCTTCTTCACAATCTGGGGTCCCCCCGAGTACTTGATCTTGTTCAGCTGGGTCGGAGGGGGAGCACTGTTACTGGGACGCTTATTCGAAGTCGGCTGCTGCTGCTGCTGCTGCGGCTGCTGCTGCGGCTGCTGGGCCTGATGAGAAAAGAGAGGAGAATTCATGAGCTTTTACATTCAAGCCTCACAAAGAGTCAGGTGTAATCAGCATCTTTTTGGCCTGAAGAAACGGGGCACATTTTGCACTGCTGGACTCTCATTTCAGCACATCTCACCTGCTTCCGCAAGGCTCTAGACCGGTCGGTTGCACTTGCGGCACACCTGCAAAGTGGGCATCAGTTTTATTCACCCCTGAGAGGTTCCACGAAGGCATCAGAGCCTCCTGGTACACGTGGTGCTAGAGATACGGAAAGCAAAGCCACGTCTTGCCACAAGCTGCTAGAATTTATTGACACAAACTCTTTGCTTGTGCTCTCTCCCAGCAGACATTCTCTCCACTTCGTGCTTGCTGTTAAACAGCACTTGCTGTTTAACAGCAAGTTGCTTATTTTCTTGCATTTCCTTTTTTTTCAGCGGGTCACCAGAAACTCAAGGCAGTGTTTTCGCAGCTCAGCTCTGTTTGGCTGAAGCTCTGCTGGTCCCGCCTGGGCCCTAATGGCTTACTAAGTGATCCCATGCCACCACACTGACCTAACTCACGGAAAACACATGGAAAAGGGTGACATCCCGACACAGCACCCAGCAAGGCTCCCATCCCCTGGCTCAGCCAGCTCCTCCCAGCTGGCACACGAAGCCAAGGAGCTGCAGGGGGAATCAGTTCAGGGCCCCACGGGGATAGTGCAACGGATTAGGGGGGAGGTGGGCAAAACCCTTGCATGTCAGTCCCTTCAGTACAAACACACACCTCCCCGGGACGCCACCCTGTAGGATTTTGGGGGAAAGCTCCAGCAGAGCAGCAGCTTGTCCGGGCTCTCCTCCAAACAAGATTCAGCCAGTATTTTCCTGCGAGGAGCAGCCTAGCTGCAGCTTACCCAAGACAGGAACAGCCCTTACCCAAGCCGAGCCCTGACGCTTCCCAAAGAGGTGCAGCACAGCAGCGCTGCGCAAGAAGCAGCGAACACACCCACACGGGGCTTGCAAGAGATCTCGAATGGTTCTGCTTCAAACTCAGCCCCAAACCAAGGTGGGGGGGAAGACAAGAAGATTCGAACTGCCTGCAGTTGAGATTTGGTCCAGTTCCTCGCGTGGAGCAGCACGGTCTGATGAAGAGAGGAGGGAGCGAGACGAGCCTCGTGATGAGCACAGCTGCACCTGCCAGAACCAGCAGGCCCAGACCACAAACCGGAGGCAGCAAATCCTGACCAGGGGTCTCCCCTCAGCAGCCAAACTGAGCTAAACCCTTGCTGGAGCCCTTCCAGGAGCGAAATACATCCCTCACCCCGACTGTCTGGGTAGCAGGGCAGCCTGAGCCACCCAGATGCTGCCCTGGCAGCTTAGGGGAGGCGAGTCCTCTGCTCTGGGCCGCTCTTCTCCTTCCACAGGGAAGGAGGGCAGGATGTGAATGCCGAGCCACCGCGGGGGGCAGATGATACAGAGAGAAACCAAAGATGTGTCAGCAGCCCGACAGGTAACGCCGGGGGAAGCGGGGCACCTGGGCTGCCCTAGAAGACATGCGGGGCTGACAGGACATGTCTGTGCGTTCCCCACCCACTCAGGAACGCCCCAGGCAAATGTTCCCAGCTCGGTACACGCACCGCACGCTCCCAGCTTACAGCCACGCTCCCCTCACCAGGGGCTCTGCAGGACTCCTTGCCCCCAGCGCCCGTGGTCCTCGACAGCCGCCAGCAGAAGCAGCGAAAGGCGGCTGCGGATTTAACCACTGGGCGCTCAGGAAACAGACACCGACATGGAAATTACACAGCCAAGTTTGACAGAGCAAATCTGCTGGTGGGGAAGGTCGGGTAGGCTGCGCCTGTGCTGCAGTGCTCAGGAGGGTTAGGAGGGATTGATCCTCTCTGGGCTTTCTGGCGTTGGACTGAGTTCTTGCTTTCAGGAGGTGGCAGGCCCGCTGTCCCCTCTCCCTTCAGTACCTCCTACCTCCGTCACATGAATCAGGAGCAAGGAGGCTCGCTTCAAGTTCCCTAACGCAGCCTCCATCCTTGAGATCACCGCAGGCTGCTAGGACTGAAGGCTTTCCCCTTCACGACCTCGCCAACCCATCCCCTGGCGTGGCCACCAGCTCCCTGCCACGGGCACGGCTCCGCCTGCTCCCGGCACCCCCACGGCAAGCCCTGCTGCCCGCCTGCCGAAGCCAGCGGCACCAAGCGCGGTGCAGCAGCCCCACCTTCCCCTCTGCGGAGGAGCCAAGAGGATGGGCCGGCCCCAGTCGCACCCGGGGTTTCAGCTCCCCCAGCTCCTTGGCATTTCCTCCCTGCTGGTTCCCACCGCCTCTCCTCCTCCTCCTCCTCGCGGGGAACTTGTCGGTGCACGCCGCTGAGCCCCGGGCCCCAAACCTCAGGCTCGGGGCTGTTTCAGTGGCAGCTCCGCTCCGCTCTCCTGCCCATCCATGACCTCACCTCTGCAGGCACTCCCACTGCAGCTGGGCGCATCGCCGCCGCTCCGCCAGCCCTTCTGCCTCGCCGGTCCCTGGAGCATCCCCCGCTCGCTAAGCTCCTCAGCCCGGATCTGCTCTCGGCTCCTCCTCCTCCTCCGATGACTCTTCCCTTCCCATCCCTCAAGTCAGTACCTGCTCCCTTTGTCTCTCGCTACCCGGCTTCCCTATTAAAAACCGAGCTCCCTGCCTCCGAGGTAACAGCAGCACGCCGGAAGGCCTGGCCCTGAATAATCGACTCCAGGTACTGCAGCACCGAGCCCCGCGGAGGTGGCTGCAGCAGACGTAAGGCGGCGGCTCGGTGAGAAGGAGCACCCCCCTCTCCCGGAGCCGCACACCCCATCCGCCAGGCTGCGAGCTGCCCTTGGGGCTGCACGGCAACTCCTCTTCTTCCCTGCTGCTGCTAATCCCGCTCCCACTTCCAGGTCATTAACTCTCCTCCCCACCCAGCTGCCTCTCCCAGTCTCTCTGGCCAGGAGGAGTAACTCTGTCTCATCCTCGCACCCAACACCGCCTTGGTCTCCGACATTATTTCTTTTTTCTCCTTAAACAGCCACAGAGCAATTCTCTCCGTTCATACCTCCATCACGTTCCACCAACCACACCAACCTTCTATTTCCCACTCCCACATCTTCCTCCACAGCCCCCGTCTCTCCCAGACAAAACTACCCCTCCAAAGGCAGGGGTTTCCTGCCCCCTTTGGCCCCCTCCGCAGAGACCCCCACAGGAGGTCCTCAACTGGGATCCGCGGAGCCAGAGCTGCTCCTTGCAGAGCTTTGCTCATTCTACCAGCCGGACAACTTGCCTGCAAAACGAGTCCCAGCTTTCGGGCTAAATGAGGGCTGCCAGCCCTTCCCTGCTCCTTGGAGCACAGCGTGAGGGAGGAAAAGCAGCCACTGGAAGAGAAGCGCCCCAACACTGCTCTGCTCCAAGCCCCTCAGCCATCTGAGAGCCGAGGAAAGGTGACAATTCCCTTTGGCGCTCACAGCTTTCACCTTCAGAAAAGCACCCAGACAACCACAACTCCACGGAAGAATTCAGAGGGTGCAAGACTCCCACAATGGCAGCAGAGGCACCAACCCCACCACACAATACTGCTCTGGGTGTTTCACAAGGAAAAACCCCCTCCTGCTTCCAACAGGAGGAAGGAGCCTCAATCCCAGCACGCGCACCAAATTCCTTCCAGTCCCCCAACGTGAAAGTCAGAAATACCTTTCTGTGCCTCCTGAAGAGCAGGAAAATTGCATTCAAACTGGCATACATTTCTTCTGAGCAAGCAAAGAGCTCTCTTCCATTCTGCAGCAAGGCAGTCTGGAGGCAGGAAAGCACCGAGAGGGAACGACTCCACTGCAAGCTCAACAGGGAAATGGAGACGAGACCTGTGGCAGTGGCACATTGCAGAGGTGTCTCCTTTCTGCTCTCTGTTCCTATGATCAAAGGAGACCCAGCTTTCCATCTTAAAGAAGGGCTGGAGTTTGTTTGGGGTATGAGGAAGTGGCTGGGTATGTTTTGTGGGAGGGAGGGATAGACACAACACCTCCAAGTTTCTCCTGCGCCGGGGAACAACCAGACATTATGTGCCATGTCAGGTCACGGAGGGAAGCTCGCAGCCTGAGCTATTCCCCCAGTCAGCAGCCGGCTCTCCAGCAGGCTGTCTGCACCTCTGGGCACAGAATAAAACAGGCAGAGGCCAGGATGAGGATAGGATAGAGAAAAAGGACCTACGAAACCGCCACCTGCTCCAAGGAAACAAACTCAGCTGATTCCTACACAGCAGGCTGGCCATGAGCAGGGCTTGAACCTTGAAGTGGAGCAGCTGTGGCAGGTCTGCAACCCAGGTCTGTGCTTTGGAAGAGACTCTAAAATACCCGGATTTCGACCACGATGTTCCCACTGAACTACAGATTTCCTCCTGGTCTTCATTAGCCTTAATTCTCCTCCCTGAAACCCTCCAGATCCTAAGTGCAACGCGCTCCAGATAAGACTTGAGCACGCAGGCTTCTATGGACAGAGAAGCGGCACAACTTGTTCGCCAAACTGCAGTATGAAAATAAATAAAATACCCACATACACACAGGCATCCTTCCCTGAACATGTGTACAACGCTCCTCCCAGCCAAGTCTCAAAACCTGCAGCCACGCTGTTTGAGTGCTGCTCAGAAAAGCTGCAGTTCACCCAAGTTTTTGCTAGTTCTAGCCCCGCTTATCATCTTATCACGTCCTGCTGAGGCCATCCTAATACATCTGGCCTGGCAGCATCCAAATTGAGAGCAAAAGAGGCTCTGCATAGCTGGGAATAGACCGTGCCTTTTCGTGAGTAATGCTGTGTTCAGCGATGAGGCTGTAATACCGAAGGAGAATTATTTCATCTCCAGCACTTCACCCCTATTCTTCGAGGTGTCCTAGCAATTATTTCGTAGTCTCACTCCCCCAGAAAATGCCTCAGAAGAACAAGTTCTTTTTGCTGCAGCTCCTCACTACTCTCCCACTCTGACACAAGGTGACAACAGGGTTTATTGTGCTTCGCTCTGACAGGAGCACGGAAGCTGCTCCAGCCTGTCAGCCTTCCTCCTCCCTGAGAGCTGCGGCTCCTCTCCCTCTGCACGCTCCGTGCGCAGCGCTCACCATCAGCGTTGTGCCAACTCTCTCCTTGCAGGGCCGCAGGGTACGGGACTCACCCCGTCCCCTCCTCAAGCTGCCATCACTCCCTTTGGGCTGAATTTGTCGGGGCACTAACTCCACCTCAACTTTTAGGCTTCGGCGGCTCCGTGAGACGCCGGGGAGGTGTGCTAGCCGGCGGGGCGGCCGCAGGACACCCCCAGGCGTGAGACACCGCTCTTCCTCGAGGATGCGCAGGGCTGGAAGCCTGGTGGCAGCCTTACCTCCTCCGAATTCTCTGCCCCGCCATCCTTCCCTCCGCCGCCTCCGGCCTTCGGGGCGCTTTTGGCTGACTTCGGAGACTCCTGGAGGGGCGACAAGACACGGGAGGGGGGCGGCTTTCACCTCGTGCCCCCCTCCCAGGACCCCCCTAGAGGGTTAGGGTGGGGATAAACGGATGGAGGGTGGATAAAGGAGGGGGGGGGGGGGTGGATGTCGGTGCCCCCCCCCCCAGGCGCGCCCCCGCCGCCCTCCTGCACCAGCCGCCCCGCCCCCTGCCGGCCGCAGCCCCGCGTGCGCGCGCCCCCGCCTCAACGGCCGCGCCGTGAGGGGAAACAGGGCCGCGGCGGGGAGGGGGTGAAGGCAACGGCAAGGCCCCGCCGCTGAGGGCCGAGGGCTCTGGGGGAGCCCCCGGGGGCCCGTCCCGGCCTCACCTTCTCCTTCTTGAGCTTGTAGGGCATGGTGAGCGCCCGGCCCCGGCCCCGGCCCTGGCCGCGGTCCCGGCCCCTGCCGCTCCGCTCCCGCCGCCGCCGCCGCCGCCGCCTGCGCCCGGGCCCGGCCGCGGCTCCCCGCTCCCATTGGGCCAGCGGCGGGAGCCTGCCTAGCAACTGCTGACGCCGCCGCCGCGCCGCCGCAGCGCGGGGGGATTTTGTGATTGGTGGAGAGGGAGAAAGGGAGGGGGGGGTGGTGCTGAGGGGATGGGGATGGGGATGGGGGGAGCTGCCTCAGCCTCCTCGCCTCAGGGGGTGCCTCCTCACTGCAGGTTTTGGGCACCACAGGGGCGAGGCTCATAAGATCACACCTAAGCACCGCGCTCAGCCCCCAACACGAGGGTGTAGGGCTTGGGGATGTGGGTTAGTGGAGGGCTCGGTGATCTCGGAGGTCTCTGACAGCCTGGGTGGATCTGCGAAGGGCAATGAACTCCGGGAGTGCTGTGAGGATGACCAGAGGGCACCTCTGCTAGGAAGAGGGGCTGAGGGAGTTGAGGTTGCCCAGCCTGGAGAAAAGAAGGTTCTGGAGAGACCTTATAGTGTCCTTTCAGTATCTAAAAAGTCCTACAAAAAAAGCTAGAGAGGAAGTCTACTTCGAAATGTAGTGACAGGATGAGGGGGAACGGCTTTTAACTAAAAGAGGGTAGACTTAGATTAGATATTAGGAAGCAATTCTTCACCATGAGGGTGGTGAGGCACTGGAACAGGTTGCCCGGAAAAGTTCTGAGTTCCCCCTCCCTGGAAGTGTTCAAGATCAGGTCGGATGGGACCCCGGGCTACCTGGTCTAGCAGAAGGTGCTACACCACCATCAGCTGGCTCCAGGTGGGCTTTGTGCACCTAAGCACAACCCTCTGAGCCTGCCCACTGAGCCAGCTTTCAGACCATCACACTGTCTGCTCATTAGTTTGTCTGTGATGCTCACGCTGGGGTGTTGAAAGCCCTTCTAAGGTCAAGAGAAGCAACATTCATTGCTCTCCCCTTGCCCAGTCCTCTCACTACAGAAGACCATCAGGTTGCCTCAGCGTTATTTCTCCTTCATAAATCCATGACACCTGCTCCTGATCATCTTCTTGCCTTCCGTGCATCTCAAACGCTTTCCAGCATTACTTGCTCCTTCACCTCCCCAGGGATCAGGGAAAGGCTGACCAGTCGGTGGTTCCCTGGGTGCTTTTTGCCCTCCTTGAAGAGGGCAGTGAGATGAGCTTTCTTCCAGTCCTCAAGAACTTCTCTCCATCGCCATGACCTTACACAAAGCATCGAGAGTGGTTTGTAAGGGCATCACCCAACTCCCTCAGCACTCACATGTGTGCCATCAGGTCCTGTGGACTTGTCTCTGTCCATTTTTTTTCAGTGTTCCTCAACCTGATGCTCTCCTCCCTCTCTTCCTTACTCCAGACATTCCCTTCAGCCTCAGGGGCCTGAAGCCAGCAAAGGTCAGAAAGTTTCCTTGTGGCTGCTGACCCCAAAGCGTTCCCTTGCAGCCTACCTCGGCGCCACGTGGGAATACAGCCATCTACAGGCGGCTGCCGCACAGAGCAGCCACATATTCCTGTGTCAGTCAATTACACCAATTCTAAGTCTGGGATTTTTGCTGTAGTAAGACAGTAGGGTCAACAAAGCTGAGATTTTTGTCCAAGTTGCGTGTTGAGGTGCTTGCTGACTGTTGGCTGGCGCAAGAGGTAAAAAAGCTCCAGTTCGCTTTAGCCAAGCCTGTGGTATGGATAACTCTGGCTTCAAGCAGGTGAACGTTGTGTCTGCAGCCTGCTCCGTGTGCATACTGTGGGCTTGTTACTGGGAAACCCGTACTGCGTCCTTGGCCCTACTCTATGTCCTTAAGCACATAGGTGACAGACAGGTGTCTGCTTCAAAGGTCCCACTTGGTGGCACTGAATTTCTCAGAACCGCAGACTTCACAGTGCCAACACTTCTGGTAAAAAGAAATGATTCCCAGGTGGAATCATTTCTTAATGAAATGATTCTTTCCTTCTTAACTTACAACTTCCCAGGCTTAGCTTGGAGTGGGACAAAGGAAACGCTGAGTTCTTCTGTGCTTTGCTAGGAAGCCAGCTGACAATATCGAGCTTGGCTGTTCCAGGCTGTAGTTCTGTCACCTGGCCAGCAGACTGCCTGCGAGAGCTGGACTGAGATGCCTTTGTGTTTTCCTCTGTCATCTGGATTCTGCAGAACTGCCCCGTGCCCTTGGAAATGCATGCTGCACTGCAGAGGAAGGAGCTAAATGTGACCTAGGACCAGCCTATGGCTTTACCAGAGTAGCATGAACGCCTTCTGCGTCTGGAACAAATAACACACCTGGGTAGAAGATTCCCATCAATATTCTCTATTGAAAAAAAATAAACACGGGGTCAATCTTTTCAAGCTCATCAGTTAAACAAATCTAGCGAGGCACGTGGGGAAAATTTCCTTGAGTCTATTATATACAGCAATGCCTTCCCCGTTACGACAAAGACGTAACGCCCAGCAAAGTCACGCTTACAAGTCTGGCAGCGAGGCTGTAAGCAGAGGTGACATTGAACTGTATAGATGGTATTTGCTCAGCCATACCTGGGGAAAAATGTTTCCAGAGGTCAGATGAGCTTTGCATGCACCTGGACAGAATCCCCTGATGCCTGCTGGCAGCACAGCAATTCCTGAAGTGCTGCTAATGCTCCACTGATGGAGGTAGGATGTGTGGGGCTGCTTCCAGGCACTTGCAGTGGGAGCCAGCTGTGGTGCTGCAAAGCCCTCACGCTGCCCATCAAGCACAAACTTGTGCAAACAATTTAAGATAAAGCATTTCTGTCTTGATGCTTAAGAAAAGAGCGTAATTTGCTTGTAGCATCAGGTTTCCCTGCTTGTCCTCCTAGAGAGAAGCAGCTTGAGGAACAGAAAGCTGTGGGTGTCTGTCCTCCTAGCAGGTTTCTATGGATTTTCTGAGGTACTGCTGCCTTTCTCAGCGGTGTAGTCTCCTTGTGCTCTGCTTCGAGTCTCTTCTTGTTGGCTTTTGCCCCCTTTCAAGCACCTCATCCTCAGAAGTGGCTTTGTCCTTGCCTTTTCTGTTTGCTCTGCTGCTTTGAATAGCCTTATGCTTTCCAGAGACATATCCCCCAGTAGTCTTCGCACCAGAATTTTCTCCTGGCTTTTTTTTTTTGTTTATTTGTTCCTTCAGTGTCTCCTTCTCTGTGTTTTGTCTTTTGCGGAGACTTTTAAGACCCTCATCCACAGCCAAACACATCTATCATCCCTTCTCTTGCTAATGTTACTTACGATCTGTGCTCAGTTGCTGTCCTTTGCTTTCCATCTTCAGGTGCAGTTGCCTGTGGAGAACAAAGGGTAGGAAGGAGACTGGCACAGCTGCAGTCCAGCAGGCTGTGTCCTTGCCCTATGGCCTGTGTCCACACCTCTTCCAGCTCATTCCAGACACACAGAAACCTTATGGAAGGTGTCCTTGCCCACAGGGATACTTTCTACTAGAGCTCTACAATAATCTTCAGTTGTGCCCTGAGCTAAGAAATACCAAATTCTTTCTCAACTTTTTCTCTGACTGGATTTTCCTGTTCTTCCTGCACATATTCTCTTTGCAGAACCACGCAGAGTTACTGGCTGCTGAGAAATCCTGTGGCAGCACATTCCCCAGGCTGTTTTGCATTGTTTAGATGAAGTATTTGGTGACCGCAGACAGTAAAATCTCACCCTAGCTTGCCTGTAACAGCAGCAGAAGCATGGTTTGTAGGTGACCCTTGCATTGACCACTCCCATCGAGTCCACAGTTTGGGATTAAGAATGGATGCTGCGCATTGATTTCTGTGAGTGGGCAAATTTATGATGCCACATTCATCTCTTACAATAGGTAGGAGGGATAAGTACTGATCCCAAATGGGAGAACCTCTCTCATATTCTATAAATTATGTACTAGCAGTACAGCAAACATTACACTTTAAAAAAAAAAAAAAAAAAAAAAAGATGAAAAAAAGATGACGTGGTGATTTCTAAATCTTAACAATCTGATATGATGGGACAGACCAAACAAATGCCTGTTTATACTTGTACCTAGTTAAGGAAGCCTTCAGAAATGCTGAGAATGGCTTAAGGTCACTACAAGAAAATATTTGCTTGCCTTCTCTCTAGCACAGAGCGAATGCCAGTCGCTATTAGGACCCATGCCATAAAGATAGACTTTCAAGTAATCTTCCTTACATGACCTTCCTGGTAATAAATTTTCTCATTCATTTCAGCAGATTTATGATACCTGAGACCATCCTCCTCATACCAAAGCCTGTCAGGCAGCTTGCAGCTCTGTCTTCACAGGACTGCCCTGTCACTCCCAAGGAGCCCAGTACAGTTTTGGAAGTGCTGGCTCGAGAAATGATTGCCACTTGTGACTTGCTGTCACCACATGTCCAAACACATGGCTAACAATCCCCAACTGCAGCTGCGAGCCTTCCCAACGAGATGCAGGGAATAAAGTAAAAGCTGAAGGAAAAAAAAAAAAAAAAGACACTCTCCTTTGCTGTTCAAAGCATGTGCAAGAATCACTAGTGTGTTCAAAAGCCTGTTTGAAAGTTTTAGGAATTATGCTGTTATATATGGAGTGGTAATTCGTGTCGAGAAAATGGTTGATATTAATAAAGAAGGGGGAGATGTGGGAGTGTGGCCATGGGGACTGGAAAGCCCCGTGGTTGAGATAACATTAGACTCTTAACAATGAGGCCATCAGGAATATAAAAGAGTTTAGAGGGAACAAAGAAGGGTGATTCAGGAGACTCCATGCAGTCTGGGGTTTCTTGTTCTCCAGCCATTAAGGCATGGAAGTTTCTGGGTGTTTGCTGTTGTTATATGCAAAGTTGTTTGACCAATGAAAAGTTGTTTGGAAAAGAACTGCTGTAGGAAGAAAGGTATAAGAGGGGAGCCTGCCCTCAAGATAAAAAAAAAAGGCAACACGATGTGATGAAGTTATGTCGTCAATGGGGAGGCAGAAAGAAGGAATGAGGAGGAGCAAGCAAGCAGAATGGAGACCAGGACGGGAACAGGCACATTGATTGCCTCATGAAGATAGGTTCGGCCAGACTCAGCAAACTGCTCAGAGAAGCTCGTACAGAAAGTCGCTGGAAATGGGCGCACTGGAGCTGGGAAGAAGCTCAAGCTGAGAGAAACGGAGCCGCGCACACAACTGCCCCTGGCTGGTAAGCAGCTGCGCATTATGGGGAATCATACGTCCTTAGGAACAAAGACTGTCCTGGAATTACCACTCCATATATAACATTCTCCTTATTAACAATCGGACAGTTTATGATCTTGAAACATGGGACCAAATTGATGTCAAGGTGTGGGACCCTGCAACTAAAAGCGACGAGGTTTTGACTTTTGCAAGGCTTTCAATACTGTCTCCCATGACATCCTACTAGCAAAGCTGAGAAAGTGTGGGATAGATGAGTGGACAGCAAGGTGGGTTGAGAACTGGCTGACTGGCCGAGCTCAGAGGGTGGTGATCGGAGAAGCAGAGTCTGGCTGGAGGCCTGTGACTAGTGATGTTCCCCAGGGGTCGGTGCTGGGTCCAGTCTTGTTAAACATCTTCATCGGCCTTGATGAGGGAATAGTGTCTGCCCTCAGCAAGTACGCCGATGACACAAAGCTGGGAGGAGCTGACATGCCAGAAGGCTGTGCTGCCATTCAACGAGACCTGGACCGGCTGGAGAGATGGGCAGGAAGAAACCAAATGAGATTTATAAGAGCAAGTGTAGAGTCCTGCACCTGGGAAGGAACAACCCAAAGTATCAGTACAGGCTGGGGGACGACCTGCTGGAGAGGAGCTCTGAGGAGAAGGACCTGGGGGTCCTGGTGGACGACAGGTTGACCATGAGCCAGCACCGTGCCCTTGTGGCCAAGAGGGCTAATGGGATCCTGGCATGCATTAAAAGGAGCATGGCCAGCAGGTCAAGGGAGGTGATCCTCCCCCTCTACTCTGCCCTGGTCAGGCCTCACCCGGAGTACTGTGTCCAGTTCTGGGCTCCCCGGTACAAGAAAGACAGGGATCTTCTGCAAAGAGTCCAGCGGAGGGCCACAAAGATGAAAGGCTGAGAGACCTGGGTCTGTTCAGCCTGGAGAAGAGAAGACTGAGAGGGGATCTCCTCAGTGTATATAAATATCTGAGGGGTGGGGGACAGAAGGATGTAGCCAACCTATTCTCATTGGTTTGTGGGGATAGGACAAGGGGCAATGGCTGCAAGTTAGAGCACAGGAAGTTCCACATTGACATGTGAAAGAACTTCTTCACAGTGAGGGTGACAGAGCACTGGAACAGGCTGCCTAGGGAGGTTGTGGAGTCTCCTTCTCTGGAGATATTCAAGGCCCATCTGTACGCCTACTTGGGCAGCCTGCTCTGAGGAACCTGCTTCAGCAGGGGGGTCGGAACTGATGATCTTTCAAGGTCCCTTCCAACCCCAACAGTTCTGTGATTCTGTGATTCTGTGAGGTTGCAGTGGGATCGCTCAGCACCTGGCGAGCAGTCTCTGAGGCCTTAAAGAGCCCTGTGGGGCCACAGTCAGAAACGTGTGGTTTGCCAGACAGTGAGGGAGCTGCGGGCTCCTTTACTGATCCGACTGCTACGCCATGGGCCCTCTGCTGCTACAGCCATCGAAGGCTTTTGCTGTTCCACCCCCTGTTGACCTGGACGTGCCTTTTGACCCAGGCCTATTGGCCTTGAAAAGGAGATGGATATGCTTTTCTTCAATCTGGGAAGAACAGGATACATAAGGCCCGAAGACCAAGTTGCTTGACAACTTAAAGCAAGACATATTGCTCAAAAGGAGTGGAAAATGGAGAGTGTTAAGTCATGGAACTTAAAGGATTGTTTGTTACCTTTCCTGATGGTACGTATGTATAGGCATACTTGGGTTTAGTATGTAAAGCAATGTTCCCTATATTTAGAATGTTTGATGTTCGTGTGTGCATGTTGGTGGAGGGTAGACTCCCTGCACACAAAGCGTTGTTTACTTGCCTTTTATACCTTTTATACCTTTTATAAGTATAAATATTACTAAATTCAGATTGAGTTGAGACTTCATTTATAACACTCCTTTTTGGTTGTGATTTTGCTCCTCGGATTAATTTGTAATGCTGTATTTTCCTGGAATCTCCAGGTATGTTCCAGGTATGTGATCAGTTTGCAGCAATACAGAAGAAATGAATGTATGATAGCTGAGGTCTGAAGAAGCCTGTTTTCCACTTTGTTTCCTTTACGAGAACACACAAGGTGCTTCGATGGACCAGCTCGGCATTCAGTACACAGCAGCAGCAATACGAAACGGGGTATGTAAGCACGGCTGTTTTCTGCAGCGCATTGCTAGAATATGGATATTTTAGTCACTGGTACCAGAAGGGATGTTTTATTTGTTCCTTTTTTTTGCCACTAATCATTGTAGCAGGAAATTGCCATGTGGGTAGGGGAGCTCTGTGGAAACATAGCCTCACCTGCGCGTGCCTGTGAAGAGATCAACACATAAAGATGTTTTCTCGTATGCTACTGTAAGCTTCCCAAAGGGTTAGAGGGAACATATGAGGGGGGCAACTGCATCCTAAACTTTGCTACGGCTGATTTATGCTTCAGAGGACACTTGGCTAAGCCGCCGCCTGGCACCGAGCCCGCGCGCGGCCTCGCCTCAGGCCACCAACAAAATGGCGGCGGGCGCGCAGTGCCCGCAGTAAAGATGGCGGCGCGGAGGGGGGGCGGCGGCCAGCCGCGGTGCGGGCGAGCGGCGCCTTTGTCCCCGGCCCGGCTCCGGAGGCGGAGATTAACGGGGGCGGAGCTGGGGCGAGCACGGCGCTGGGCGAGCGGCGGCGGCTGCTGCTGCTGCTGCTCGGGGAGAGCCGTAGCTGCCGTCTACCGCCATCCCGGACCACCATTACCAGCCCCCCCCCTCCGCCTCCTCCCCGGCATGAGGAAACGCAACGAGTCGGTCACGGTGGAGCATGAGCGCGCCGCCGCCGCGCCCGCGCCGCTCGACAAAGGCTGCAGCCTGAGGCACAGCCTCCGCCTGCCCGCCGCCACCGCCGCCGCCGACACGGGCATGAAGCGACCGCTCGGCAGGTGAGCACTGGGGCGAGCGGCACCGGCACGGAGCGCCGAGCCTCCCCGCGATGAGCCCTGACCGGGCGCTGCCCTGCCGCGATGCCCCGGGATGGAGCCAACCCTGAGGGGAGCCCTCAGGGGATGTGTGGTGGCTGGGGGTCTCGGGGTGTTGTTAATTTGGGGATTAATTAGAGAGCTGGCCGCTGAGGGCCGGGAGGGGCTGGGGTTGGTACCTGTGCACGGCCCGGTGTGGTCCCATGGGCGCTGAGTCCTGTCAGGGAGGGAGGTGTGTGGGCTTTGCCTCTTTTTGTTAAAAAAAAAAAAAACAAAACAGTGAGTGGGGTTTAGGTGAGGGTAGAGGAAGCTTATCTACGTGGCTTCACAAGTAAAGAGTCTAGCTGCGTTAGCATTTTTAACATTTTGCAGTTATTTACGCTGTTGTGCTAGGAGAACGCTTGTGCCCCTCGGTGCAAACAAAAATCTGTCAGGAGAGAAGATGCTCACAAGCTGGAGCCACCTTCGTGCATCGTTTCAGGGGGATGTGAAGACTCGCTGATGCTTTCGAAGGGTAGGGAGGAAAAAGACGCAACCCTTGAGGCACCTCGGCGCCAGCGCGGTGCTTTTCCTTCGGTTGCATTTTTCCTAAGTGTGAAGAATATTTAATGGTCGCGGTAGCTGTGTGGTTTGGGTGGCTGATGCCAAATTGCTGTGCTTCAGGAACACAGCAGCCTATAAACATCCAAAGGCAGTCGACAGATTTCTAGAAAATGAGCTCAAGTGGTTGCTCCTCTGGTAAATTTTCTGAGAGTCTTTCTGTTCTCATTGACAGAATTTAATGTTTGAAACTAACATTTTCCTGCTGATGACGTAGATTTCTGTCATGTTCAGTGACAGAGCCCTTCAAGTGTTGTTATTAATCCTGATGGGTAATAGCTATTTGTTTTTAATGCCCTGGAGGTAAACCTTTGGGAGCGCTCTGTTCGCGTTACGACGAGCTTTTGGTAATTGGAAATGGCGCTGGGTTGATCTCTGCATTTTAATGACTGTGCAATAGATCAGACTCTGTCAGTGCTCTGCTTTCGTAATAACTCAAAAAAATCAGCGTGTTTATTCTGTTCGCTGAAGTGGATAACTTCTAGGACGAGTGGTAATCAAGTGATGGCTCGATCACTTCTTCACCATGGCAAATAGTGTCAAAGTACTTCGTACTGAAGCAGAAGCGCTGCGTCGGTGGCTCCAAACAGGTCCTGAGCGCGCAGGCAGGCTGTTGGCGTGGTCTGGCAGGCAGGTGCTTGGTGGAAGCAGTCACCAGGCACAGCACAGCCACAAGCAATGCAGCATTGGGAAGGCCAAAATAAAAGCAGGGAAAATACGCTCTGTTTGTGGAAAGTTTTATTGCGTTTATTCCTCTTTCCGTGCTTTTAAAAACGGTCAGCAGGCAAATTGTCCTCATTTTTCTCTGTGTTGAGCCTTTGAAGCCTGTTTCAGAAATCCTTGAAGTCCTGTATGCATTTTAAACCTTTTTTGTTTGTTTGTTTAGTCCTGTATTCCACATACAGCAGCGTTTATCAAACTCTTGATGTTGTAGGAAAGCCTTATCTGTTTGGAGCACACTTTCCCTCTTCCGCGTTTCAATAAATAAAAAAATAAATAAAATCTCAGCGACCATGCTGTGCAGTGTTGCAACAACTGGTTTACAACCAAATGAAAGCATAAAGTGGAACAATCACTTGCTTATATACTTTTTTTTTTTTTTTTTCTACTTTCCCCGTATTTTGTCCTTCTTACTGACTTTCAGTGGACCTCCTTTGACTGCTTCATCCTGTGAGCCTTCAGATGGTGTTTTGCAGGCAAGACATCTGGGTCTGCTAATCCCCTCTGGTTATGTTTTCTGCAGGATAACAAATACACTGCTGAAGTATGAAGCCTGCAGGAACAGGAGGTCCAGGCAGAAGAGGGTATGATGCCCAGAGATAACGGGGTTGTCCAGGACAACCACCCCAAGTCATGTCAGAGAGCTGCCTAGCCCCTGGCCCACCGTTGGCAGCAGGTAGCAGTGGGCGTTTCAGGAAGAGCACAAGAGAAGGGTACATACACAACAGACCTCCCTTGAGGGGGGGTATCCTGACTGTTGGCTACATAACTGATGACTAACTGCAGTATGATCACCTGGATCCTCCTGTTTTAGCATGCAAAGTTGTGCTGTTATTGCGGCGTTCGTTATGCCACTGGATAGAAAATGAATATTTGATCGTGTTGCTGTTTTTCAGCGTGCTTCATCGGTTTTACTTCCCAGCTCACGGAAGCTGGGAAGAGGTGAAAACTGGCTGAGGTGGGGTTGCTGGGATGGCGGAGGTGACATGGTATCGGGAGCTGGGGTCTAGTTCTGAAGCGACTAGTACTAGTACTGCAGGGACTAGTACTAGTACTATTCCTGGCAACATGCTCGTTGTTGAGATGGGTAAAATCAGCACTTGTGCTGGCTGTGGGTTGTGTTCAGGGGACCTGGGGCTGCCTGCGTTTCATACAGCTGTTACGTAGGTCTCTCAGGATGTGGCTTTTCATCTTGTCCTTGGAAATGACACAAGCCACTGGTTAGAAAAGCAAACCAACCCCACAGTAGCCTGAGGTGTTCACAGCATCGGGGTTTGTACTTGCAGTGGTGACCCGGGCATGTGCACTTCCCCAGCAGGGCTTTCTGTTTGTGTCCAGTGCCTCAGCAGAGGCTAAATAGCACTGTAACCACAACTGTAAGCACTACTCACTCTTCCAGCAGTATTTTTTATTTTTTACTAGCACCGTATTTGTCCCTCTGTTTTGGTTCAGACATATCCTCACGCTGTGCTCATTCATCCGAGAGCTGAAACCCATTCTGAAGAGGTGGCCGTGCATTTGAACTACTGTTACAAAGAGCGTGTGCGCATATAATGGAGACGGGTATCTGATAAATAAGATTTATGTGGTTTAGGTGAGTGTGTGCTGGAGTTAATGTGGCTTTTCTTAAGTGGTTTACAAACAGAAAGGAACAAATGCAGGTGTTTCTGTTAGTCGTCCAAACGTAGTGGTAAAATACAATATAATGATTATCTAAGAGCAGTAGCTGCTTGGGCGGTCTGTGAACAATTAGTTCTTTAACACATTTTGTCTGAAACTATGAAAAGAAACAGTGTGTGGTACCTGGATACCCCGGTACGTGTGTTTTGTGTGGGTAGCCATGCCTGTAATATTGGCACTAGGATGCATTTTCCAGCTGGCAGTTTGAAGTACCTGCTAGCTGTTACTCAGGTGTTTTGGGGATAGCCATCACAGTGGGTTCACGTTTGAAGGGTGGTTGTGAGGCTGCTGCTCTAACCCATTTTTGTGTTCGGTGGCCGTGATGGTTTGAGGAAATGCATCTGAATAGCCTTAGGTATAGCAAACCTTTACGCAAGAGCAAGGAGAATAAAGGAAGCCAGGCAGGCTTTTAGTAATGGCTCTGGTATCAAAGCAAATGCTCCTATCTCATTTCTGTTGAACCCTGATCCAGGAGGCAAACGGTCAGATGAATATTACCCTTCTCTCCCATGCCTTCGTTGTTATTTGTACCTCGTTAGTCCCAGCTGATAGTCAGACGATAGACCTGAAGTATTTAATTGTCATTCCATAGTCTCCTACGCTCGTTTGCTGCTATTGATAAAGCTTGGTTCTGTCCCTCTCCGTGCTGTGGAGCAGTGATAAGCTGCAAACCCCATGTGTGTAAGCTCTGTACCTTGATATTTTTGTCTTGCTGCATCCCTGGAGAAGCCTGCTGTCCTCCAGCCTGTCTCTTCCCTTATCTCAGCTGTCTTCACCCTCAGTGGCCCCTATTCCTGGCTCAAGTCCCCGCAAGGTGTATTTCTGGCAGCCTTCCTCTGGCTGCCTCCAACCCATGGATCCCACAAGCTAGATCCCTTTTGTCTGAACACAGGACAATTGGGTGTAATTTCAGTGTGGCTGCAGTCACCCGTGCTTGCCTTGGGCATGGTTTTCTCAGCCTTTCTCTGGAAAGGCAGACATCTTACAGTACTTTTTGTGTACATTCCTTAAGAATCTTTTTCCCGTTAAGTTTTGTGCCATTTTTTCCCTTCAGTTGCTGTCTTAAGGTCGAACCTCCTAGCGTTCTTCAAGGAGAAGAGGTGCTGCTTGTATGGGGAAGTTTCAGCAGTCACGTAACCTTTTCACCAATTCCACCTTCCTGCTGGGTAGCCTCTGCTCTCAGTTGCTCTTGGGCAAAGTTCAGAAAGGAGCTGTAAACTGGTTCCCAGTTCCTTGCTGTGCTCTTTTCCACAGTGAGTACAGGTCGAACCACAGTTCCTCATCCGGGTGCAAAACCAACTTGCTCCGTGGTTTTCTGTTTATTTATCTATTTTTTTTGCTATGATTCCACTTTGCAGAAGACACACAGGAATGTTTTGGTAGGATCTGTCAAAATCAGGATTGTGTAATTGCTGCACACATCTGGCTGGCTGTCCAGTGAATGGGGACAGAACCCAGTGGCTGGGTCCAAAGCCAGGCGTCATTGCTGGCCACGTGGACAGCTTGTGGCTGTGAGTGCCTCTGAGCTGCTTGCAGGTTACCCAGTTTGGGGGATTGCACCTCCTAAATTCCTCTTTCCTTGTGCTCATCTCCCTCTTTTCCTCGAAGATGTGTAATTCATGCAGCTGATATAGCAAGATTCCTTGCAAAGTGGAAGAGTTAGTAGGTGCATTTTGTTATTTTATTATTTTTTTCTTCAGCTAGGGATTTTTTTCTTGACTTACTGATTTGTGAGGCCATCGTGTTGATGTGTGCCTGACAGTTCTGTGCTGCGGTGTGTGCCGTTGAAGCCTGCCTTCTTCCATCGTGTTCATCACCCGATTTGCTTCTTGTGTTAAACAGAAAGCACAAAACTCTTCCATGCATCTCTTGGGACTCTTAGCTGCAGATCTGCCTGTATGAGCTAACATTTCTTTCTTTGTATCTAATCTTCCTGTGAGTCTCTGCTTTTTCTGCTGCGTTTGCTTTGTGCGATGTCATCCCACAGACCCTGAGCACTTGTCTCAAGCTCCCCACGTTTCTCTCAGAGAACTCTGCTGGAGCACGCTTGCCTCAGACTCTGCAGACAGTTTGCTCTCGAGTTATATCCAAGTTCTGTGTTGGTCTCCTCGAGCTCAGTTTCAGTGCAATGCCATCCTTCTGACATCACTTGTGCCCCTGGGTTCTGTTCTGCTTTGATAGCTTATGCCTGAATTATTAATTAGTGCATTGTTATTAAGCGCTGCTGCTTTGTAATTCTTGTAAGTCTCTCTTCTGCTTAGGAGCTGCATAAATCACAGATTTATGCTCTTCTTGTTTCGGTATACCTCAATTTCCTAATAAACCTGCAGTTCTGGGTAACTCCTGGGACCACGAGGACTCTCTAGGCACCCCCGGTGTGAAGATGCCTTTGTGGAGATCAGGATTTCAGCGTCATCCCACAATTTTCTGTCCTTTCTTCTCAACGGGCTGCTCTGGGTTCCCCTGGCCATACCAGTGACTATGAGCAGGGGCTGCCTTGCCAGTCGGCGTGATGCTGTGCAAGCTGAACTGAGCCTCAACACCAGCACAACTCCTCGGCATCCACTCTGTTCTTTTCCCTCTGGATGTCCTTTTTGCCTCCGATATCCCCACATCTACAGCCAGCCCGTTCTTATGCAGAGGATCTATGGCCTACTTGCGAGCAGCTCATTTCGGAAGATGACTCCGTTTCATGCTATAAATGGCGTGGAGTTGCCTAGCCAGGAATCTGGTTCTCTGCAAATGCAGTCCCAGGTCATCACGGCGAGCCTGTAGGTTTCCTCCAGGATGTGCTAATATGGATTCCTTTTTGTTGAAGGCAACGTTGTGGGGTTTTAATGAAAATTAACGATGGTGGCATCGTTTCCTCTGCAGAATCTGCTGCTGTGGCACAAGCAAGAGGTCTGCTACGCCCAAGCAATATTTCTGCTGCTAGTGAGGGTCCTGTCCGGCCTGCTGAGTCCAGGATCCTTCTAAAGGCACCGTGCTGCTATGATGTTCCTGTAGGAGGCTGCAGCTGATTTCCCTTGTCCTTGCAGGCCTGAAGGGTGGGTCGTGTTATTTTGGCAACTGTATCAGGATGTGAAATTAATTATTGGGCTTCTACCCTACGGATCCAGGGTTTTGGAGACTGAGAAGCTGTGCTGTGAACGTCACGGTGTTGGTGTTGTGTTGGTGGATGGCTTCTGACACCCAGGGTGAGGGAGTGCAAGCAAGGAAGGCTCACTAGGGCTGTAACGTGAGAGCGCTATGTTAATGTGACTGAATCAGTACCAAGAAGATTAAAAGAGAGTACTTCGGGTGTTTTAAAAGGGTAACAGGAGACCGAGGAGACTTTAAAGTCATTAGCCTGACGTGGAGCCCGTGCAATTTTAATGGTAAGAGTTAATTTGTGATTCAGGGGAAGAAGATTGAGCAGCTAAATGCATACGCTGAGGGAAGTGGATTCACCCTTTGGAAGGCAAGTGTAAAATGCGACGGGTTTGTCAAGATCATGGCCCGGCTGAGGGAAGCACAGCTGGTAGAGCTGTTTCTCCAAACCCCTTGACTTTGTACCGTGGTTTATTTGTTTTATTTAAAGGGCTTGGATGGCTAACGGAGGGCTCTTCGCTGTACTGGAAAGCAGCTCAGGGAGAGAGGCAGCTGGGGACTGATCCCCGGGCTGAAGGGTGTGAGATTTGTGTGTCTGTAACCAGTGAGGAGCTGGTTACTGCCGGCAAAACCGGGAGGATGAGGTAGCAAGCAGGGCAAGGCAGCAGCCTGGGGCAGCTGGTGAAATAGCCAAAAGTTCACTGGGAGCCAGGGGAGAGAGCATCGAGCTCGCAGCCATGGGATGGTGCCGGGCACGGCGCGGGGGCACGCTGCGTGGTCACCTCTCCCGTGGGCACCAGCCCTGGAGGCTGCAGCCCTCCTCGCTTTTCCCAGCAGTGCTGGTCACACACTCTGCTTCAGAAGTCTGCTGCTTTAATGAAGGCAATTAAAGCTGGGAGCAGAGCTGCCTATTTTTAGCCGGCGTTAAGTGCCGTGCTCATTTAAACTATGATTATTGAACGGAGCGAACAGGAAGGATGTCTGTGTTTGCTTTCCGAATCAAACTGTTTGTTTAACCCAGATTTATTTCAATGTTGTAACTCTTACTGAGTGCTGAAGCAATAAAAAAAAAAAAAAAAAAGATGGTTGGGCCAGAAATTTAACTTTCACAAATAAACACTAGAAAATATTTGAGATGTCCCGCAGCTGCCCGCTCCTTGCTTAAAGCAATTATCGAATTGCAGAAGGAGAATTTTAGAAATCAAAAGAAAAGCGTGGGGGGGGGGGGGGGGGAGGGAAACAAACATCAAAGTTTTCTTCCCAATCTAGCAAATAGCTTAAACAAAGCCTCCCAACGGAGGGCACGCGGGGTTGCGTGGCGTAAGGAGTTCAGTGTCTGGGGAGTTTGTTTTGGTTTTCTGTTATTAAAATAAGCTTCCAGCGACGGAGTGGCCGATGTGACTATTTGTGGTGAGTCGCTGCCACAGCTGGATGTGTGCTGAGTGGCTTTGGGCACGGGTAGCAGGGCAGCTAGTGCTCTTTTAGCCTCGTGCAAGCCTGGAGGTGTTCTCTCTTGTCACGACTGGTAAGAGGTGGCTGTGTTCTTTGGGTACCTCCACCTCATTTTTAAAATTCATTTATTTATTTTTTACTAGGAGCAGTGTGTGAATAGCGAGAACTGGAGTTCCTTTGCAGGTTGGCTGGCCAAAATGTGGGCTTTGCCTGTCGCTCGTCGTGTGCTGCACGTCTGGCCCCCACGGCACGTAAGAAAGGCAGCAGCTGAGATATCCCTTCCTGTGGCATCTGGATGGTAGCATTAAAGTCAGGTTTGCAGCAGCTGGAAGTACAGCTTAATTCTTCTTGCAGAAGAGATTGCTCTGGGATGATACTCGAAACGAGGCCGTGTGGAGCCTCATCTCTCACTGCTGACAGTGGGCAGGATAAAGGACTTCGTGGGGCCTAATGGGGGAAAAAACCTGCTTGGAAGAAAACCTCTTTTAAGTGGGGTGTAAGCAAGCTGAGAACAGAGAACAGCAAATGTATTTACCCCGTCTGGAGGCTGTTTTGACTTTCCCTTGGGTTAAAGCTTCCCCTGGGTGACTGCTCCAAGACAGCAAAGCTTCTGCAGATGAGGGTGATGTAACGGGAGCTTCAGGCAGGGCTCCCAGCTCACAGCATCCTTGCTTGGGGAGGAAAGAGTGTGCAAGGTGTTCAGGGTGCTGGATTGCATTTCCAGACTGCCTTGGCATCCTCACGAAGGGAAGCCCGGCTCTGTTTCCTCCCCCACAGCGGTCCTCTCACTCTGTGGTTGGTTTCAGAGCAGATTTAGGAAGCAGGAGTGAAGCTGACAAGGTCAGTTTTGTGCTGCTGGCTATAAAATCTGCAAATTGGCCGTGGTCATTGGAAATACCCTGCTCTGACCTTTGCAAACCCAGCAGAAACACAGTGAATAAGCTTTTCGTTCAGGTTCCGATAGCTGTGTGCTGTCCCTGTCGTAAACCATTCTTTTCCTAGCAGAGCAGGGGGCACACACGCTTTAAGCTTTGTGATGGATGGAGTTCTAGTGCTGCAAAACGTTCAGTTTCCACTTGTTTTAAGTAGAAATACGCCAACACCTGCCTTTCACCTTCCTTGTGTGTGCTTCCTGGCTTTGGCTCTTCAGATCTGTGTAGAATTAGTGCAGGCTGTGGTTCTCGTTGCCAGCTTCAGTTTCCAAGCCTCGTCCTTGCAGAGTTTTTCCCTCCACAAGCCGATACCACAGCTGGAATCCTCAAACAAAGCGCAGATGAAAGCAGGAATGGCTTCATCTCCCTGGCTGCATGCAAACTAACCTGCTGCTCAAGGTGTGTTGGCGGCTGGCAGCAGCTCTGTGGCTCTTCTTTCATCACGGCCATCACTTCACTTTTTAAACAGGTCCCAATTTCAGAGGGTGCTGTGGCTGCCAGCTGAATGTGACAGCGATCAGCTGACGGCCAGCATATGTCATGTTTTGGCATTGTTTAATGTTCCCGTTTGCTTGTGTGCCTCGAACAGGGAACTGTTGGCTCATTGTCATCAAAATGCTTCACTGGTGATGTGTTCTGCATCTAAAAGCTGGCTGTATCGCTGCTAAAACAAAAGCATTTTTCTTTTTCCTTCAGGTTTCCAAGGAAAACTGGTTTCTGATCTCTGCCAGCAAAGGCAGAGCTGCCTTGGATGGACAAACGTGAGGTGACCATCTTTGTGCACTGAGAAGGAAACTGTAGGCAAGTGAAGCTGCTGCTCACATGCTTTCAAAGAGAGCCAGAGCCACCGAGCATGCCAGGAGTGGTAATTTCCAGGCTTGGCTGGCTGGTGGCCGTCTCCCAAAAACCGCTGTGGGAAAAGATTTCACGTTCACAAGGCTGTGCAGCGTGGCAAGGTGGGCCTGTTCCTACACGTGTGTCCATAGGAACTGCGTCTGAACCCGTGGGTTCCTGTTGCTGCCGCGCACACGGCGCTCTGGCAGTCGCACAGGATGCGAGCAGCTTTACGTGGGAGCAGGGGAACTGGCTTTTTCGGTTCTGGCCCTCAGCTGACAGGCAAATGGCTCCCTGTTCAACTGCAGTTAGGGCCTGGGCTGGAGTTCTGCAGATCTCAGCTGGTTTTACTCTCTGCCCTTCGCTTTTGCACCCCAATATAGGGCAGGGTAAGAGGGAAATGAGCTGCGCCGCTTCATTGAGAATCCCCCTCGGCTGCTCTCAGGCTCCAACATTGCACTTCCAGAGCTGTTGAAGCCTTCTCTCGTTTATCTTTTTTTTCCCCCTTCCATTTTCAGACCAGCCGAGGGTTGTGCCTTTAACATAAACCAGCTGTCGGCTGTGAAATGAGCGGAGAACTTCAGAATTCAGCAAACACTGCGGGGGGAACGTGCTTGCACCACAGCAGTGTCCCAGTGCCAGGCTCGGCTAAAATCTCACGTGGGTGACTTTGGCTTTGATAAGTGTCAGCAGCACAGCTGGGGAGCTCCGGAGGAAGCCTGCTGGGGGAATTTAACCAAAAGGTTTCTCCTGGGAGGGCTGTGGTGCAAACAAAGCTGCTGTTGCACAAGATGCGTTGAGAGCAAGTCAACAAGCTGAAAACCCCAGTCCCCAGGCCAGCTTTTCTGTCCCAACAGTCGATTGTTCAATTGCCCAGGGTATAATTACTCATTGTTTGCTGCGCACTTAAAATAACAGAAGCTTCTGCTCCTTTCCTCTTAAAACAGGGCTCTCAGGTGAAGGCTGTCACGCACAATTAACACAAATGCCTAATGCCCTTCCAGCTAAGTATTGAGAAGCAGCGTGGCTGTTGTTGAGCAGGTCAGTGTGCACTTCAAATAAATCACTGCTGAGAGAGCATTCGTTGCAGTGCTCTCCTTTAGAGCCAGCTGTTGAGTTCATGCTGGCAAGATGAGGTCCTTCCTGGGGTTGGTCGCTTTAAGTTGGCATCTTCTCTCTTGCTCGTGGTCAGAAGGAGGTGCAGAAGCAGTGGGGAGCTAGGCAATGAGGTGGTGGGCCAGGGGAATTCATGGGGCTCAAGTTTCAAACCTCACCTGTGCTCAGATAGTCGGGGCAATGCTGCCTGAAGCCCTCAGCACAGCCCAAAGGAGATGTCCTGCGTGCAGCAGCTTGCTCTGGGGATAAAAGGGGTAAGAAAGCCTTTAGGAAGAGCTTGGGAGTAGGGAGTTTGCTGTGGGAAGTGGGATAAAAACAGCACAGAACCTGCTGGGATGCCCTCACCTTCCATGGCTGCTGGTGATGGGTGTTCAACAAATCCCTTCCAGGTTTCCTGAAGTGCTAGAGGTGGAGCTTGCATATCTGAAACCACTCTCAGAAAGCAGGGCTTGCCTTTCTCTTCTGTCTTTCAATGAAAACCTTTAGGGTTTAAATGAGATGGCTTTCGGCTGCCTTATTAAGCCCGTTACTCCCCTTGCTCTGTCCCTAATTAAAAGAGGAACAGCAGGGCAGAGTTCATGGTGCCCCGTGCAGGTGGCTGGGTCTGGGCTGAGCCTTGGAGCTTCCTAAGGTCAATATTTAGAAGGCGTTTTGTTTGCCCCTGTCTTACACTTTCTCCTAGGTGCAAACAGAAGCACATAGCAGCTCAGCCAGATCCAGAGGTTCACTTTTTGCTCTCTCTGCCTACCAGGTAAAGCTTTATTCAGCTTCTAACACACCCAGGCACGCTCAGCTTTCCCTAGGAAGGCTGTTGGGTGAAGGGCTGGATTGGTTTTATTTACAGGCGGTTTCATTCCTGAATTATGGAGGCTGTCAGAACAAATAGGTACCCAGCTTCCCGAGCTCATCTGAATAGCTGAAATCTCAAGTTGCCTTCTGCGACGTTGGTGACAGTCGGTAAATCCCGTCCTGTCCTTGGCAGGCGTGGCACGAGTCAGGAGCAATTTATTCTCTGGTTGAAAACACCACAGTGTTAGCCAGTGGATTGTACAAAGATGTTTTTTTTGCTCTGTATCAGTAGCCTTGCTCTGGAAGGGAGCCTGTGGTTAAACAATGAACGGGGGTGGAGTGGCGTTGGAGTGCTTGACATATCCTCGAGTGCTTTCCCCTTGTAAAAAATGTGCTCGGCACAGCTCCTTGCCGTGGAGTGCCTTCGGTCTGTTTTCAGGAGGTCGCAGTCTTCCAGACTCCTCGTGTCTGGAGAGAGGTGTGCTGAAGTGGTGAGGCCGTGCAGCTGGCTTCTTTCTGAGAGGTCAGAGTGGTTCTGCAGAGAGCTGAAGTGCGAGATTATAAGAAAGCTAAGAAGTTAAGAAGTGGCAAAGGCACGTGGTAGATTCAGATTTCTTCCTGTTTTCCACACCTTGAGCAAAGATTTTTAGGAATTGCTTGAAGCTGCAGATACCAAGACAGTTTATGTCCATGATTTTTGTATTGCTTTGTTTTATGAAGCACACTTGGAAAAAAACATGAATACTCCTTTAAATTTGTCTTGTTTCCAGGATGTTTTTGTTTATAGTTGTTCTTTTTTTTTTTTTTTAGATGATTGCTTCATCTCTGGTACAGCAAGATGAGTTTGGGGGCCTTTGCTTTTTATTTCGGAGTTGTTTTGCAGGGCGCTGATGCTGCTTGCAAAGGATCCTCATGCCAAGGGGGGAGATTGCTGCGACTCGTAACAGCAGAGCAGCTGAGACTTCTGTGTTCCCGCTGGCTGTCATGAACTCAAGGGCAGATCTGTTTCCAGGACTGGGTGGGTTTTCTATAACTCAGCCTCCTGCTCTCGATACAGTGCCTCCAGTGAAGCAGAACTAAGGCTTGGCCGAAGACTGCATTAAGGAGAGTTTTGTATAGCCGGGCCTGAAATAAAAGAGTCACGTGGGGGCCCGTTTCCCTATGTGACTTCATTCTAGCACGCAGAAGCCAGGAGGGGACAAACCCTTTGACATTAGCATCTTCTCAGTTTGCGTTTGCCTGCACATAAAGCGGGTTTTGCAGCAAAACGGGGGGAGAAAATGACCCAAATTATTCTTGCAGTGCAAAACTGCTCTGCTGCACGTCGCTGCTGGTTTATGTAGTGTTTTGGAGTGGAGATGAGCCCCCAGCCTGGCTGTGAGCTGATCGGGAGCTGGGAGGCTCTCTCTGGATGTGCTTTCACGCGGTTGGAGGGCTGGTAGGCTCGCTTTCGTTTAGTTGGCAGGGAACAAGTGAAATACAACAAAAGGCTAATCAGCTCGGGCGGATCGGGTGGCCTGCACGGAGGGAGAAGAGTGACCTGGTGCTCCTCGCCTCCTGAAGGAGGCCCTGCAAGAAGAGGAGCCCTGTGCAATACCGCCCACCCGTCTGTTAGAGAAGTGGAGGAACATGCACTTTTATGCCAATATTCATGCTGTTTATTCTTTCCAATGGTTTGAGGGACACCAGAGCACACAGGAGAAACAGCACTCACTGGAACAGATGCAGATGGATCTCCTCAACGTCTACGAGTGCTTTGCTTTACCATTGTCTCCCCTAGATGACAAAGGGCATGTAAGCTATGTGTATCCTTGTCCCTATGGCCTTTTGGGACTGCAGGCCCAGTGCACGTGTATTTCTGATAAATTTTGTCCCATTCTTGCTGGACTGAAACTCTCCTGGTGTCAGTGCCCCATTTCACCCTGGGGCTGTCCTTTCACCCCGGTAGTGTGGCTGATACGGAGATCCTGACGGAAACTCACCTCGCGTGCTTCCGATAGAGAAGTGATTCAGGTGCTCTCCAGGGGAGGTGATTTTAATCTGGATTTGGATGCACAGCACGCCTCAAAAGTGAGGTTTAGCAATTGCTGCTCACCAGACCCTGGAGTTTTCTCGGAGGGGAGTTTCTCGAAGGATGTTAGGGCCTGAAGGTCCACTGACATTCCAGAGGCCTTCAGTGAATGATTTTTTTTCCCCTGTTTGTTTTATTTTAAGAAGTTACCTTCATTGTTCCTGAAAATCTGTTTATGATATTCTTCAATGTCTCCAGTTTGCAGCTTCTTATTCTCCAACTCGCCTGAGTTTTCTGACTAAGATCAACTGAGTTTTCTGGGGGTGAGAAGTGTGTTGCTGCTGCTTTCACCCTGGCACACCATAAGCTCCCTGTGCAGGGCATTTATTTCTTGCGGTAGCTTTTCTGCAGAGCAAGAGCTGTTTAATTGGGTGAAATCACTCGCTAAGGACTTAGCAGATAACTTAGAGCACACTTCAGCACCTCAGAGGGGAAGCCGCTTGTTGATGGGCAGAGGCTTTGCCCTGGTTGCATTTCAAGCAGCCATCTCCCTGGTGATGAGGTGTAGATGTCACACTACCTCTTAGCGTTTGGCATGGGGTGCCGGAGAGAAAGAAAAGATGTTTCTCTTCATTCTCCTGAGGAGAAAAAGCAGAAGCTGAAACCATTCCTTTGCTCTGATGGCATTTCTCAGTGTAGTCTTCAGCAATTTCTCTTCCCAATTCCAGCTCGTGCCTGGGTCGTGTTCAGCGTTTCTGCAGGGGGGATGTTTGGAGAACCTGTGCTTTGGGGCCTTCTCCTTGTGCCTGGAGGGCTTCCGACCCAATCCCCAAAGGTTTAGCAGAGAGTTGCTCTCCTCCTTGAAGAGAAGCAAAACATGATGGAGGCTGAGCAACTGAACCTCGGTGAGCTCTCTCCCACGAACCTTGCTGAGTGACAAAAAAAAAAAAAAAAAAAGGTGCTGTGTGCTGATGTGGGGGTGGTTGTGGAAAGAAAGCTTTAGCTTGAGAGCAGAGAGCGCTGTGGTTGCCATTCTCCCAAACGAAATACAGGGTGGCTTTTGCCAAAGTTGCGGGGGGTTTCCTCGTGTGCTCGGCTCACCTCGTGGCATTTCTCAGCTCCTGGCTCTGGAGGATGCCAGCTGGGCTGCTCGGGAGGATCACGGCTGTGGCAGGCTTCGTGTCCTGTGCCTGTGCCCTCGGGACCTCTGTGCCCTCCTCCTCCAGTTGCTGCTCTCCTTGGGGTGGAGATGGGTCACCAGGGCTTCGGTACCACCAACGCTCTGCTGACGCTGTGCCTGTTCCTCTGCCAGTCCTTCGCTGTGTCTGTTTTCCATAATGCCTTGAGAAAGTGGGCTCAAGGTATGGAAACATCACTGGAAGCCTCGCTGGCTTTCTTCACGTCCCCACTGTCAGGCTTTCCATGGGAAGGATGATATTTTGAGCCTTTCAGCATGGGCTTGCTGCAGCCAGGCTTGGTTGTTGATGTTTTAATAACGTTTTTCTTTCTCTTTTGGAAAGCAGCAGCTCAGGTTGTTAAGGAAAGGGAATCCATGTGGAGTCTGTGTAACCCAGGACGTGAGGAGACGGACAGGTACATGAGGGTAGGCAGTGGTGTGGCGGGTGTGGGTTTGGGATCATGTAGGAGGATTGCCCATTCCCAGCAAATACACGAGCAATTGTGCCAAAAGCCTAAAGGCAGAGTTGTGGGGAGGATTTCTTCTACGCTGGGTAGAATGCCTGCTGTTGAGACCCTTGGTTTTAGCCTAGGGTTGCAAAACCTATGGAGATCCAGGGGTTTTTGGTGTGTGATGAGATTATTTCCATCCCGGTTTTAGCTGTATGCTCATCTCCTGGAGAAGTTCAGCATGTCGCCTCCTAGAACCACCAAACAGGAGAGTGATAACTTCAGGCCTCTTGGAAAAGTTGATCTCAGCCTTCACCTGCTGGCAGGAACTGCTGATGGTGAAAATTGGTTGTCTGCTGGCGTGCGACGTGGTTCCTGCTCCGGGCTGTCAGCTGGAGAGCAGAGAAGTGCTGGTGCCTGAAGGGTTTGTGTGTGTTTTAATTCCTGCCTGCAGTGGCACTCAGTGATTCTGTCCAGAGCGTGTCAGTCAAGTAAATCTCATCATGTTTTATAACTTGGAAAGGTTTCCTTTCCAGGCCGTTGGAGGGTATGACCCCTTTTAGCTGGACGAGGCAGAATCTCTGCTCCAGTCTGTACGTGCGATCGCGTGTGATTTTATCGGTTTGGGATCAGGCTGTCTCATTACACACAGTTCCTCAAAATATGTGAAAATGTAACTGGGGGAAAAAAAAATCTTGCTGATAGTGCTTAAAATGGTAAGTGCTTCTCGTTGGAGACAAACGTGTGATATGTTTCTCCAGAGATATTGAAATCTGTGAAGTCATCAGGAAAAAAAACACAACAAGCTGTTACAGAGTGGTTTCAAATGTGATCAGAGGGGAGTTTCTCTTCCCCTTCTTGAAGGCGTGTGCCATCAGCTGACAGCTTGCTTGGCTCCTGCTGCTCTCAAACAGCTGAGCCTGCGTCAACGGCTCCAAGTTAGTTTTGTTCAAAGAATAAATGAAGTCGTTTTCCAAAGCACCAAGCACGCAGATCGTTGTGACAACCCGTTCATAAAATTCCTGCTGTATTCAGGACTTTCTTTCTTTATTTTTTTCCCCTCTTTACGCAGGCGATATGGGTTATGGTTCCGGTTGCGGAGGCTGATAATCTGGTTGCTGGGAGTGTACGTAGCCATTCCGTTTCTCGTCAAACTTTGTCCTGCTATTCAGGCGAAGCTGGTCTTCCTCAACTTCGGTAAGTGGCCCGCTCTGTTGGGTGAAGGGTGAAGGGGAGGAATGTCTCTTGTGTTTCATTTGCCTGCTGTAACTTCCCTGCCCCTGTGTGTTTACGGCTTGTGAAGGATGTGAGCTTTCACAGGCTGCAAGTTCTCCGAGCTGTGGCTTGCAGAGCGTTGGCTGCGGCCCTGGTGGTCTCTGCAGTGTGTTTCGGTATAAATGCAGTGACCAGACTGGAGCCAGCGTTCAGCCCAAATGCTTTCCTTCAGGAAAACTGTGCAACACATCAAATACATTTCTCCAAAAGGCTTAACAAAGCTGCATGAACAGGCAGGGAAATTAAATCCAGCGCATTGTTTTCCAGGCCATGACTCTTCACCTGAAAGCACTTCAGCAGAGCAGTTTGGTTGGGGCAGAACAGAAGAGACCCATTCACGCAGGCACGCTGAATGCTTTCTTTGTGTCTCTTCGGCCTCTGCGTTCGGTCAAACGGGCTGTGGGATGGCTCTGGAGGGCTGGCTTAGCTCCCGGGGGAGCCTGAGTATCCACAGGGTAGAAAATGATGGAGCATCGCTATGAGGGATGCTTCTTAGCAATCTCAATTTGTCGTTTAAACCTTACTTGGGCTTTCTAAGGAAGTCGTAAAATCTTTTCCTTTGATTGTACAAACCCTGGCTAAGAGGACCAAGGGTATATACGTTGCTTTTATATCACTTTTGTCATTTTGATTGCATTCTCTGTGTGCTCTAACACCGTGGTTCGTGGTTGCTGTGAAGTATGCACGTGTACTCTTTGAACAGGGCCAGCTTTTGTGCTGTGATTGTCAGAACAGGCAGCTGGGTAACAGTGAGTAACGCAGGTTGCTTCCATTTTCATCACCTTGGTTTCGTTCGTGATGATTCTCATTTGCCCTTGCAGAGCTTTGTTAGGTCTCCCTGAAATTCCTGCCCCTCTTTATTCCCAGGTGATGAAAATAATTGTCCCGTAGCGCTCTCTCGGGAGTCCTTGCACTAAGATCTCTGTGGTATTGTTCCTACTGCTCTAAAATAATGGCAGTCACTATTTCCTTGTGACAGCACTCCACGACGACTACTTGCCTTCGTAGTCCTGTAGAAAGAACGCATATTAGAAGCACACTGGGAAGCCTGAGTAATTCTTCTCCACTGGAGAGTGGCATTTCTCCTTCAGAGCAGTGGTCTCGTTGCTTTTTAACCTCCTGAGTGTGACTCAATGCTCTTCCCCATCTGGTGATGGCCCAGCGGGTCTGTGGTGGCACACATCCTTTGGTTTTGGACTCCCACGTGTAGTGTTTGCAGGGGTCCAGGTGACCTGCAGATACCCTTTTAAACAAAACAAATGCCTCTGCATGAGAGCAAACGTGCTCAGGCTCGGGTTTGCAGTCTAAGGCTCCAGGCTTGTCAGGTTAACACAGCCCTTGTCTGCTGTGGTGTTTGGGGTAAGCGAAGTGAGATGTGGCTGTCACCAATAGCGGTGCTTCTGTGGGTGTTAATACAACAAAAGCTCTGGTGTGTTGGGTATTGTGCCGCTAAATGTCGAGGAGGCAGATTTTGAACCAAGCAATGGGGGGAAAAAAAAAGCTGAACATCTGAGGGAAGTTTGACTTTCCTGATGTGATGTTCAATGATTCAAACACATGAGCAACAAGCAAAGCCAACCGTGGTCTGTAGGCTGGGAAGTGTAAAACATTTGGAGGAGTGAACTGAGGTGCAACTGTTTTGTTTTCTGGGACTTCAGAGATGCTCATCTGAAGAGATGAAGTCTTGAACCTAATGTGATCTCTTAAATGCTGAGGTGTTTGGGAGGAACAGCAATTACTCACCAGTCACTGGAGAATTGGCTACCAAACTGCACATCCCCCTCAGAGGCTTGGAAAGCCAGCGTTTGACACAGTTTATCTTACTCTTCCATGGCAAGAGGAATGTGGTGTCTGCTCTTATGATACAGTATCTCCTGTAGACTTTTTAAATATAAAGGCTGCAACCACATGCCATCCTGAAACGCATCAGACATCAACTCTGGGATGTCCCAGCTGAGTTTGTCCCATCAGTAACTGCCCTTACTGCAAGCAATAAAAGGCCAAATCAGCTCACCCACTGCCCTGATGCAGCAGGAGTGGCTGTCATGTGCCTGGGAGATTTTTAAAGCAGACTGAGCAGAGCTGGTTCACATCTCTGGTATGTGTCACGGGAAGCTTTGTCTGGCTGCCCCACCTCTTTATTTTAGCCTGTTCCTGTCTTTTTTTTTTTTTTTGGTGGTTGCTTGCATCTTACCTTGCTGTATTTGATGTTCATATTTTAGTCACAATTGTAGTTCGTTTCATCCTTTCATACAAAAAAAGAAAGGTCTTCTTGGCACAGTGGGCTGCTCTGTACAACTCTCCAGTGCCTTGGTAACACTGTTTTGTAAGAAAATACAGGTAAAAATTAAAAAGTCTAATTATTCTTTTTATTTTCATCTTTTCTTTTGTATTTCAGTGAGGGTCCCATATTTCATTGACTTGAAAAGACCACAAGATCAAGGTTTAAACCACACCTGTAATTATTACCTTCAGCCAGAGGAGGATGTAACCATCGGAGTCTGGTAAGGACACCTGCTTTGTGCAGCGTGCGCTGTGCACCCGTAGTCTTTCCTTTTGTTCTCAGTATTGCGTGTGCAGTATTTTTGCTGTGCATGTGACAGCCTTTGCCTGCTCTGATTTGTGGATGCTCGTGTTTTTTCCCTGCCAAGTGGCTGAGTTCATGTTGAAAAGCATGCAGATCTCTGGAGCTTGGCTGAAACAAAATTGGACAACCGTTGCATTCAGAGAAATTTCATAATTTGGGATCAAAAAGGCTCTGCCTTGCTACAAAGGCAGACCAGACCCGAGGAGTTAGAAGTTCTGTTATTTGACTGCCGTTTGTAGTTTGTTTTGCACAGTAAATGTGGGGGAAGATGGGAAAACAGGATCAAAGTGTTCAGAGTAGGAGGAAGAATATTCTGTGTACAAAACATATGTAAGGTTTGGAGAGTGGGTGAGGAAGGAACACGCCGTTTGCTCTCTTAGCAGAACAAGTGACAGTGTCAGTGCTCGCTTTTACTCGTGAAGATTTTTCTGGTCCCAGGCAAGGACAGTTAATTTTAGCTCCTTGTTAACCGGGACCGGCTCAAATGACTGGTTCTTTGTTTGAAAAAGGTCTGCTTTCAGCACTTGCCACATTATTAGGCCAGCTCAAACCAGCTTCTGCATCTGCTCCTCGTGACCAAGTTCTACTGTGTCTGAAACCCAGGAGTTTCAAAGCCACAGAAAAGTCCCTGCTGGCTTTGAACAAGAGGTGCCTGCAGTTTGAATGCATACACAAGATCAGCAAACACCTGAAAAAATAGCCTAGACGCTGTGTCAGGTGTGAAGGGAAAGGTGCTGTTGCTTAATGCAGCCAGTGCTGCTGGATTTGTAAGCCGTGGGATTTGGAGGGTTTAGCTGTGGGCATGTACTTTGCATGTGTCCTCTAAGGCAAAGAGTTTCTCTTTGCTTGGGAGTGTGTGACCTTTTGAATGGGACCTTCGCTGAAGTTTGGAGCCTTGTTTTAATGTTAACATAAGGTTTTGTGTTCACTATGCTCCTGAAACAAACTCCTCAGCCAGCTTTGTTCACAAGCTTGCGGAACTATTGGGGCAGAACAGGGGGTCCTACAGCTGTTTGGGCATTTTTCCTCCTCGAAAACTCAATGTCTGGCTGCTGCATGCAAGCAAGTAGATTTTTTTTTTTCTTAATGTGTTTTCCTGCGTGCTGGTTTGTCCTCTGATCATGACTATGTCTGCGGGAAGGTGTGGTGGATGGAATTTGCCTTTCTTCGTAGGAGAAAGGAATGTGAGCACCTTCGTACTTCAGATAGCTGTAAGCTGGCTCCTTTATCAACAGTTTGAGATGATTGTGGGCATGTACTCACTTTCAGTGTTTGTCTTCTGGAGTAATTGCCCGGTTTGAATACCTGCCTTCTCTTCGGTCTGTTGTTTATCTCTTTCCTTTCCCCACTAGTGTTGAACACATTCTAACAGGCTGCCCAGCTAAGCCTTCTATTGAAGAACAGCTGAGAGTTAAAAATTCCTGGGTTTTCTGGGTTATAGCTTTTCTAGCTGAGAGGTTACACCTTCAAGAACCTAGTGCTTGAAAACAAAATACGTTATCTTCTCATCAGAACTTGAGCACCTGTTTTTCTAGAAATTTCCTTACTCAGCTGTACCTCTTGTTTATCAATTGTTCTTTCCCAAACCAGCTGACTTTGGTTGTTGTTCTGAATATCTGCTGACCTAGCTGTGAATCTTGTTTATGATGTACAAGTCTGTTGATTGAAGTAATCAAGCACCATAAAAGCCTAGGGGCTGAGATTCTTCCTGTAGAACAGCTGGAAGTTCAGTAATTGTGCTTTGGGTTGGCCTGGGAAGTTTGGTGCCTTGCCTAGCCCTGAGTTTTGAAGGCAAAAGTACTGGAGATTAAATGTAGAAATAACACTAGTCACTGGCTTTTTAAAACGTCTCACTTGTTGGCGAGGGATGGCAGCTTTGTCAAGAGTGCGTGAGGGGTTTAAGTCTGGATGAATTGATCAGAAAAACTCAATTTGAGTTGCAGATGCTAATTAGCAAGAAGGGAATAAATATATATGTGTTTTTCCTTCTGGATACAGGCACACAGTCCCTGCAGCCTTAGGGAAGAATGCCCGGGGGAAGGACCAGTTGTGGTTTGAAGATGCTTTGGGTTCCAGCCATCCTGTAATCCTTTATTTGCACGGCAATGCGGGAACAAGGTGAGACACAAACCAGCAACAGCTCTGTTAGGCCTTGTGCTTTTTTCTATCTTGCTACAGCTTCAGCACATTGATTAAGAGGAAAGGAGAAGCACCAAATTGCTTTTAGATTTTTTTTTTTTTTTTTAAAGCATGTCTGAAGACATGATGCCTCTCCATTTATTGAATGTGAGAACAGATTTATTGCATTATCAGAGAGATCTGATCCTGCAGATGCTTTCTGTCCTCTGCATGCCAGGAGGCTGTGACGCACATTTTCCAGTATAATGGTTTCTGAATCAAGACATGGGATAGTGTTACCTCTTCTGTATATATGCTTTTATGTATATTAAATAAGCTTTCCAGTTCCTTTCATGAGCCTATTTTAGCAATTAACACATTTTGAGGAAGGAAAATCAGATGGAAAGAGGAAGATAATGTGCTGGTCTGTTTCCTTATTGCACATGTACAGGACATTTGGACATCTGTCTGGAACAGGAGCATTTCTAAAACTTGTAACCTTAGCAGCTGTGGTCAGGTTCTCTAAACTTTCAGGGTGCTAAAAGCCATTAGTCAGTGTGGGGCTTCCTGGGTGTTTTGCAGTATCATGGTTTTCCTGCCACATCTCTGCATGATGCAGAGATTTTGTTCAGTTATTAGTACGTGCTGTTTTTTTTTCTTTTCTTTTATAATATGCATCTTTCGAAGAGTATTGGCTCCTTTCTGAGTTTTGACCATGTGTTCTTTTGAAGCTGATGGCTGCTTATAGATACTCTGCAAGAGCAGAAGCATTGCTGTAATACAATGCTGTTTCAACTGTGCTGGTAGTGAAGGTTTCCTAGCTTTTACATTGCAGGAGCTTTGCCCTTTTTCACCTAAATTCTTACCTTAGTAGTGTTCTTTTTTCTGTATAGGGGCAAAATGTGGGAGCTGCATGCTGTGAGCTAGGAATGCATGAGCAGATGGGCCTTCAGAAACTGTTGTCTTCTCATGCTGATGTGTTACAAGGTTTAATCAAATTGTTGCCTTATTTTTCAAATACTGCTTCGTTTGTTTTCTTGTCTTTATCGGGTGTAGCAAATGATACTAATGGGAACTGCTCTGCAGCTTAATGGTGGTAATTTAGGACCAGTGTCTCCTTTGTGTGCTTATTGATTAGATTTACTTCTTGGCTCCCCCAAGTGTTACTGAGATAAAGTGCTGAGCTATGTATTGATTGTGTACCTCACGTTTTGCTTCACTCTGTGCACTGGAGGAAGCCGGAGTCGTATTGGCTTTGCCATTCCTGCTTTAATGTATGTTGCTGTGTGTTTCCACAGCGTGTCTTCAGTCCCTTGTGAAAGGCCTGGTTAATGCAGCCTGCATCAGTAAAGCATAAGTAAAAGGCACTGCCTTTGCTTTCTGGGGTGGCTGAGTGGTCTGGAGCTGAGGCAGAAATTATGTTTACTCGATGTCTTTTAAAAAAAAATAAAATTAAAAAAAAAATGTATTGCACTTTGAGGGATGCATGAGAAGTCACCAGTGCGTGCATGTCTAAAATGGCTTTTCAAGCAAGCGTCTTTTTCCCCAGACTTGCTTGATTCAACTTGACTTCCAAGCAACCCCTTACATTGTGCCCTGAGTGGTTTTGGCTGTGTTAGGTATTTTGTAGCGCAGTTGGAGCTGACAGCTTTTGGCTGGCAAGTGCGTGTGTTCTTCGAGGGCGGTCTGGAAAGTGGCAGTTTGGTTTAGAGGCTGCACTGACCAAACCAGTCACAGTGGGAATGTTTTAGGGTTTTCATGTGAGTGCAGGCGAAAATCTACTTTTAGCAGTGGTAAAGTTCCATTGTGGATTAGCGGTGTCACAATGGGGACGTATTTTAATGCATGTGATGTCACATTCTCTCTCCTTTCCTTTTTTAGCATCTAGTTTTCAATTTATGAAAAAAACATTAAAGCAAAATTCTTCCCCTGAACTTATTTTTAGTGTTCCACTCTGGTTTTCTCTGCTTGGTCTTTTGCATGTGTCCTTTCTGTCCCTGTGCTAGGAGCCAGGTGAGAGGTTCCAAGGGCTAGGCGCTTGGGTTAATGTGGTGAGCTCTGCTGGGAGCAGGGGTTACTGGCTGGGGCAGCACTGGTGGCAGCAGCTCAGGATCTGCAAAGCCAGCAAGGGCAGGCTGGTTTGGATGTATTACAGGCTTTGGAAAAGGCAGGTTGGAGGGGTTGAAAAGTTTGTCTTTACCTGCCATGCGAAGAAATTTAAAGGGAGAAGTCAACTTTTAAACTATATTCTCAGTAGCTCAGCAATGCCTTGGTGTCCTCTTGTAGCCTGTAACAAAGCAGTTCAAGTGTTTTTAATGTTTGGCATGCATGCTTGTGTTTAGCTGCAATCCCAAGCCTGTCTCTGGAAGCCTAAGTGTTGACATGTGGCTTTTGTTTTTGTTTTTCATTCTCTTCCTGAATCACTTCTGCCAGAGGAGGGGATCACCGCGTGGAGCTGTACAAGGTGAGTGGCTGCACGTTGTCCAGGCGGTCGCACTGATGCAGTCAGACCTGCACGGGCTTGAGGACTGCTCATTACAGCCCACTGCCGCCAGGCAGAGAGCCCCTAGGGCTTTTGGCCCCCTTCTGCCATACACACCCCACACCTAGAGGAGTCTGTAAGCACTGAGCATGCTTCACCACACTGAAAAAATATTTGAAAGGTCTTTTACTTGCTGTTACCTGTCAGCTCCAACCAAACTAACCAGCGTCTTTGCCAGGAATACGTTCAGAACAGTTTATGGGGGGGAAAAAAAAAAAAAGCTTTATTTAATCACAGCCATGATTTGATTGATTATCCTGGTACACTGACTTAAGGTACTTCTTGAGAGTATTGTTTCAGATGTTACCAGTCTCTGTATAGTCACTGTTGTGACACAGCGCATCCCCAAGTGTCCCCAAAGAGCCATCATTATTTTTGCTAGTTCGTTTCAGAGGGATTTGAGGCTGTGTTTTTCCTCTGGATTTAGCTTTCATTTCTTTCTCCTTATAATTGGTGTCAGTGTTGGCATTCGTGAAGACTTATTGCAATGCAGCTACTTATGCAAGATCCCCTGCAGTAACGTCTTTTTTTTTAATTCAGGTCACTCAGAAAATGCCATTTGGAAGTTTCAAAGAGGCAGGTGATGTTTTTTCTAAGAAAAAAGGATGTGCTAAGTTACTGGAGGTTGGCACACGACAGCTGGGGAGACTGTCATGTATGCTAAGCTAGTTGGCTGACTCCCAGAAAAACAACCTCTGCTGCACTGCATTTTGCGTTGGCCAGCACAGGCAGAGGCAGTAGTTTGGGATTTTGCCCGAACTAGTACTGGACCATGCCAGAAACTCTAGGTACATGCTTATTCCAGCAGAATGGACCAGGTTGGGTTGCTGGCCCTTCTGCTGCTGCTACTCACACCCTGGAAGCAGCAGGAGAAAGCCCTCTAGAAGAGGCTCAGGAGGGAAATAACTCAAGAGGTCTGCCCCTTCTTCCTAAGTGACTGCTTCATGCGAGCAGCTTTTCTCAGCAGCAACAATGAACAATGAGGCTGTCACTGCTGCGCAGAGTCTGTGAGCTGCAGGTGTCTGAAATCCTTGGTCCCTGAGAGGATGCGTGTTTGGAGACAATGATCAGATACAAGCTCACTCTGAGGGGCACTTTCCTCTGCCCTGGACATGTGGCCAGTTAGTTATTCTTTGCTTGAGCCTGGTTTCCAGATATTATATGTACCAATATATTCAGGCTCACTGTGTCGATATAAATAATTTGTGCTTTGAATGTTGCAAGTTAAAACCTTTTAAAACTCAAGACAAGAGTCCTCAAAACCTTTTAAAATTCAAGACAAGAGTCCTCTTCTCCTAGTTACCCTTGTCAGGATCAGCCTACAACAAGCTCCTTTGCAATTCAGACTTGTATGTTGAGGATTTGGTGGTGAAGCTTTTGGTCCTTGCTGCATTGATGTGCTGGGAGAGTGGAGAGCTGATGCAGAGGTTTTTTTTTGCCAATCACATGAGATTACCCAACTTCATAGCAACAAAAGAAACAATAGGATATTGTTATAGGGATGTAAGTAATTGCTACATAGGAAACATTTGTCACTGCTGCACTAAACATCCTGGTGAGGACCAAAGGAAACGTGTTATCTCCAAAGGCAGCTGAAGTTTTATTAGTTTCATCTGAGACTTTTTCTGGTTCTAAAGGGAGAAACAAGAAAGAAAAATACGCTTTTAAAAGACAACACTACTTAAACCAAAAGAGGCTTAATAGCCTCAGGGCATAGAATTGGGATGCTGCCAGATTTCTTGCTTTCCCACAGGGAAAGCGCAGGGGCTGTGCTGTGCCAGGCTGTGAGCAGGCAGAACTTGGTTTGGGTGGGCGTGCAGGGTGCTGCTGCCTGTGCCTGCTTTGTCTCGAGGGCAGCTCCGCTGTTTGCTGGCTGCTGTGCAAGGGCAAGTGCCAGGCAGATTCCTCTTGCTGCGTTCCTCGTCTCTGGTCTACACATTCACTTTATGTCGCCTTGCAGCACCACAAAAGGAGAATTCGGCTGTGCCTCTTCAGGACACTCCTTGCTCTTTCCAGGCATGGCCATTCTCAGCAGTGGGGTTTCTTAGCAAACTGCTAATTAAAATAAAAGTTCATCTCTTTGTTACTCGGAAGAGGTGCTGCCAGTGCAGCCAACACATCAAACATATCAAAGATAGCTAAGCTGTCAGCAGGTTAATTAACACTTGATACTTAAGAATAATAGCTAATAAATTGGATAAAATAAGGAAACAAATGATGATGAGACCTCTCATATGACCAGAAAGTCCTGCAGGGGGAGATGTTCGAGGCTTCTTCATCACTTTCCCTTCCCCAGGTAGCACAGAAGACTATGTAGATCCAGCTAAGTATCTGTTGTGTAACTTTGCTTTCACTGCTCTGTTTCATTTTATCATCATATAAGTAAACATGAAAAGGGAAAGACTGAATACAGTCTTCTGATCTGCAAATCATTTTTTAATGGTCTGGACAAGGTTGGATTGTACGTGGTGACTTAGCACTAAAATACTATTGCAAAGCTGAAAACCGGGCTCTGCAAGAAAGCACTTTGTGCCCTGCATCTCAGGGGCTCCAATACGCAAGTGGACATACCTAAAGTGATGTTTAGTAATTCTGGTGGAGTCAGCAGTCCTGCAGCACCTAATGGATTCATTAATATCTTACCTGCTTATTGTGCTGTTGTTACCCAGTTTGCAGTGGTGTGCACCCAACAGCTAATGCTGAAAGCCCAGCTGGTGGTGCAAGGAGCCCTGAAGGCAGCAAGTGTTGTAAACCCAGCAGATGCCCAAATTGCTACGGCAGCCCAAAGGATGCATCATTGTTCCTGCCTGCAGTCCCCCTGAGGGCAGTGTCCTGCGGTTGCAGGAGTCCTGAACTTGGCCAGGCGTGCTGTAGCTCTCATTGTAATCACTACAATGCACTTATTTGTTGTGCAAGCTGCACTGGCTATAACATCAGACACTCAGCAACCAGTTAATGGGTTATGATGAAGAGCTGTTTGCTGCCCTTGGACCTCTGCAGGTTACCCTGAGGCTGCTGGATGGGTTGCTGCCTCCGAGGAAATCCACTGCTCAGTCCTGGAGACAAGCCATGAGCCACAGGAGGGTTTGCAGTGTCCTTGCTTGGCTCACAAGTGGTAGTCTGCAGCTGGTAAGCTGTCAGAGAGGGAAATTGCAGCCTTGTAGCCCAATGAATGTAGCACTGCTGTTGCTGGTAACACGGCTTGTAAAGCTTCTGAGCTTGCTTTGGAGCCCCCTGGAGCACTGTTTTCAGCTGGTTTAGCCCTAACAGCTGCTATAAATAAAGTCTCAACTCAATCTGAATTTAGTAATATTTATAAAAGAAATATTTCTAAAAGGTATAAAAGGCAAGTAAACAGTGCTGGGTGTGCAGGGAGTCTGCGCTTCACCAACACGCACACACGAACATCAAACTTCTAAATATAGGGAACATTGCTTTACATACCAAACACAAGTACGCCTATACATACGTACCATCAGGAAAGGTAACAAACAATCCTTTAAGTTCCATGACTTAACAGTCTCCATTTTCCATTCCTTTTGAACAACATGTCTTGCTTTAAGTTGTCAAGCAACTCGGTCTTCGGGCCTTATGTATCCCGTTCTTCCTGGATCGAAGAAAAGCATATCCATCTCCTTTTCAAGGCCAATAGGCCTGGGTCAAAAGGCACGTCCAGGTCAGCAGGGGGCGGAACAGCAAAAGCCTTTGATGGCTGTAGCAGCAGAGGGGCCCATGGCGTAGCAGTCAGATCAGTAAAGGAGCCCGCAGCTCCCTCACTGTCTGGCAAACCACACGTTTCTGACTGTGGCCCCACAGGGCTCTTCAAGGCCTCAGAGACTGCTCGCCAGGTGCTGAGCGATCCCACTGCAACCTTGTCGTTTTTAGTTGCAGAGTCCCACACCTTGACCTCAGTTTGGTCCCATATTTCAGGCTCATAAACTGTCCGATTGTTAATAAGGAGAATAAGCTGTAAGGTTACCAGGACAGTCTTTGTTCCTAAGGACGTGTGATTCCCCATAATGAGCAACTGCTGACCAGCCAGGGGCAGTTGTGTGCATGGGTCTGCTTCTCTCAGCTCCAGCTTCTCTCCAGCTCCAGTGCGCCCATTTCCAGAGACTTTCTGTACGAGCTTCTCTGAGCATTTTGCTGAGCTTGGCCGAACCTATCTTCATGAGGCAATCAAAGTGCCTGTTCCCGTCCTGGTCTCCATTCTCCCAGCCTCTTCCTCTTCATTCCTTCTTTCTGCTTCTTTATTGATGCCCTAACTTCATCACATCGTGTTGTCTTTTTTTTCTATCTTGAGGGCAGACTCCCCTCCTATACCCTTCTCTCCACAGCAGTTCTTTTCCAAACAACTTTTCATTGGTCAAACAACTTTGAATGTAACAACAACAGCAAACACCCAGAAACTTCCATGCCTTAATGGCTGGAGAACAAGAGACCGGAGACTGCATGGAGTCTCCTGAATCACCCTTCTTTGTTCCCTCTAAACTCTTTTACATTCCTGATGGCCTCATCCTTAAGAGTCTGATGTTACCATCAACCATGGGGTTTTCCAACCTCCATGGCCACACTCCCAAATCTCCCCCTTCTTTATTAATATCAGCCATTTTCTCAACACGAATTACCACTCCATATATAACACAGCAATCGCCTCATGACCGGGTGGCTGCTGGCTGGCTGGTTCTGTTTTGCTGAGCTTTGAGTAATGATGTGGCTTGGCTGTGACGGTAACGCAAACAGTACCAACTCCCGCACAGACAGCATTAGAGAGAAAATCTGTCATGTTTCTGTGTGCAAGTTACAGATAGAGTAACTCTGTGTCAAACGAGATGCTGCTGGCAGCCAGCACAGCAATGCAGGGTACAGGAGGGCAGTGCAGGCCCCGTGCGACAGCAGAGACCTTGGAAATGGGGACGCAGGCCATGTTGTGGAGGAGTGCAGGTACGAGCGGGGCTGGGAGCGGGCACAGCCCGGCCACGGGGACAGGGCTGGGAGCAGCTCACCCATGGTCGTGGTTGGCAAGAGAGATGCAGGGCTGGGAGCTATGCAGAAATGGTTTTAGATGTGAGGAAGAGAATGTGTCCAATACATTTAAAACACGCCCCGCAAGGTAATTGGGGTTGTAACATAGAGTCACAGACTGGTGAGGAGAAAGTAGCTTGTTGTGCGCACCAGAAATGTACAAAGATGGATCCCAAATGGACCTTAGAAGGAAAAAAGGAGATACTGTCACCATCATAGTCCCCCCAGCAAAGGATTTGGATCGCCAACACCCCTCTCTGTATGGTGCTCTCTCTTTTTTTTTTTTTTTTTCAATGAGACTGAAACTATTAACAGAAATCATTCAGACTGTCAGGATTTTACTTACACTAAAAGCAACGTGTTGGCTTTACACACAATTTCCTTTGGTCCATTAAAAGATTAAGAGTGTAATGCAATACTAAGATGGCATTTCTAGCACGTATCCTACAGAGGTCACAGCAGCAGTTTAATCTTTTTGTGACTCTGATTTTTATCCAGTGCAGAGCTGTTAGAGTCATACCAAGCAATGGTAGCTCAGAATGCTTGCGCTGTTTTTACCAAGGCACTTTTCCCAAGCAAGTTTACTTAGTGGAGATATTATTTTTACTTGCTTTTAATAGATTTTGCTAGGATTACCCCTGTTAGCGACAAAAATCTTCACGATAGAGCAATTGTAAGTTTTAGGTGTATATGTTTAAGCCTTCTGAAACCTGAAACGGGCCTTTGCATGTTGAGCTCACATTAGGGAAGTTTGAGCAGCATAAAGGAAGCAGTTGTACTGTTTCACTAGAAAACCTGAAAGTTTTTGTGTGGCTTTTGTTTGGTTGTATGGGAAATGGTCACTGGGTGTTTGTAGATATCAAGGGTAAAGCTGTTAAAGGGGTGATCTACATCTCAGTCCAGGAGACAAGGGGAGGAAAGCCAGCAGACTGAAATGCCTGCTGCTTGAAAGCCCTGTGCCTGCTACGCTGAAAAGCTCTTAAATTACTCCTTTACCAAGTCGGGTTGATAATGCTATAAATCAGGTCCCTGCACCTTGGCCTGAGGCAAGAGCACGGCCGCTGTGGTGGCCTCTGTGAGAGCTCTCTGTGTGTTTCTCTCCCCTCCAGGTTCTCAGCTCCCTCGGGTACCACGTGGTCACGTTTGATTATCGAGGTATGTGGGCTTCTGTTATTGTGAAACACTTGTAGCTATCTTTCTTTTCTAAGTAACAAAATAATTGCTTTTCTTTTTAAAGATAATCTCAGGGGAACTGTTGTTTTGCAAACACTTGCTGTTAGCTAATCAGTTGTGGTTACTGTTTCTCTTTCAATTTTAAGTTCATCCTTTTCTTGCCTTTAAATCGTACAAACGAGACATGGTTATTCTGTGATGTGTAACTACGTGCTGCTGCGTTGACAATTCAGAGAAGCTGTATTGGATGTTGCAGATATTTCTGGTCTTTAAAGCGTTTCCAGAAATCTCAAATTTCCATAACAAAATTATTCCAAAGGGCAACAAAATTAGCAGGAGCTGTGACCGTTTTGCAGCTCTGTGCCACCAGCAGTCCAGTATCTGCTGCTCTTCTCAGAGTTTTATTTGTAGGAGCTTGCCCTGCTTTTCAGTCCTGCTGGCTGGCAGCAGCTTCTCCGGCTGCTCTGTAGGTGTCAGAAGGGATGTGGGATGCTTCCTGCTCAGCATGAGGTGTGTAGACATGCTGTAATAGGGATAGAGCCAAATCAGGAGGGTGGAAGATGGCTGGAGGGCCCTGACAGCATGGACAAGCTGAGGTTGCAACAGCTTTGTGCTTGGGTTTTGATCCCAAGGATCCACTTGGTATGCTTTTAGGGACTGCACTTAGGAATTGGTTTTATGCGTGCAAAAGCAGCTAAGGGCTGGGGGCTGGGCTGTTGCGGTCAGGGAGGTACAAGAATAGTGTGGCAGCGTTAGGGATCCAGCTGGTGTTTTTGTTGGTGACCAAACCCACAAAAACCTCTTTGCAGCCAGCAGTTACCTTGTCTCAATGACTGCTGATCAATCAGGGCTCTAACCCCAAACTGCTGAGGTGCACAGAGAGATGAGCAGAAACTGCCTGTGCCTGATTCTTCTGCAGGTGTGCTGCAAGGGGAGAGCTGTCTGGCTTTGCAGAGCATTTCACGCAGCTCACAGAGGGACCGTTTGTGTTTCAGGCTGGGGAGACTCGATAGGCAGCCCGTCTGAGAGGGGAATGACCTATGACGCCCTTCACGTCTTCGACTGGATAAAAGCAAGAAGCGGAGACAACCCTGTCTACATCTGGGGACACTCCTTAGGCACGGGGTGAGTATCTAATCCCAGGGGGACTCAGCACCTCCTGACAAACACCACGCACTGACCTTGGGTGAAGGCGCTGTTTGCCACAATCCCCAGGCCGGCTTGGCTTGGAGTCTGTGGCATAGCTGCTGCAGAGCAGCTCCCCTTCTGCGCTCTGCAGAGTGAGAAGGGCTACAGTGAATGACTGTGCAGGAGCTGGTCTCAAACCTTCATTGCCCAGAGGGATACGCTGGAAAAAGGCACTTAGAATCTGATGCTATTTGATCAAGTGGAAGGCGAGTGGGACTGCGCCGATCTCTTCCTGTGGTGAACCTGTGTCTGTGTTCATCTCAGAGCAGAACATCGTGCTGCTTTGATATTCTGGAAGAGCATCCCAGACAGGCTGCATGTGCATGCGGTTTTCCCTTACAAAATGTTCTTTTTCCATCCTGACAAACATATTGTGTGTAATTAATATTCGTGTAGGTGCCTGTATGGCTGCACTGCTGGCCATCGACAGTGTTTACGTGGTCATGCTTGGCACAGGGAAGCAGGAACAGTGAGAAATCTGCAGTCCAAAGTGCCTTTTCCTAAATGTTTTTTTAACTTTCCTTTTCCACTTAATTCCTTTCCTCTGCTGTCTGGAGGCTGATCACTCTCAGCAGAGAACATGCACTCTAATCCCCTTGATGTGGGGATGAGTGGAGGGCAAACACAAGAAGTGCTTTGAAATTAAACTGTGTGCAGATGAGAGTGTTTGAGTCTACAGTGGCTTGCCTCGCTGTCCAACAAAACGTGGTGCTGGGGCAGGGAGGGGTTTCAGGAGAGTGCCTCTTCATCACCATGATACTAAATGTTATGCTTTGTTTGAGACAAGGCAGATTTTATTTTTTCCTTTGGCTCTTCCTCTTTATTTTTGCTGTGCTCAGGGTCCCTTTCTGGGTTGGAGCATTCCGGTGACATTTCCCAACGCACTGTGATCTGAATGGCCTGTGACTGTAGCCAGCCCAGAGGTTGGGCTTTTTGAAATAAATCCTGTGCTTGGAGGATTCAGCAACTTCTGGAAACATGTCTATCCCGTTAGGGAGGTGCATGGAGGACACCTTTTGGCTTTCTGGCCCAGCTGTGGCCAGTGTCACCCTTGGATCCCTGTGCTCAGCTTCCTGGAGCTCAGTAACCCTCTGCCCATACTCCTGCCTCCCCCTCTCTGCTCCTCAGCCCTTGTACCCTTGAGGTAGGAGGCATTTTGCACCACTGTGGGTGTGCCAGGAGCCTGAGAGCCACCTCAAAGAGATCCTGTAAAGTGGCTACGTGGTGTGCTGCTTTCCTGGCCTTGTTCACTTACCTAAACGCAGGTGCCTGATGCCCTTTGTGGGCATCAGTGGGGTTTGGGAGACCTGTGGGAACCAAGTCACAATGCAGGCAGTGTGCGGTGGCAGTGTAGTTGTACTCTGCCCCCTGCTACCACCAGAGCCCGGTGTTTTTCAGCGGGACTGTGCCGGATTAACACCCGTTGTTCTCCTTCCCAGGGTCGCAACAAATCTGGTGAGGCGCCTCTGCGAGAGAGGTAAGTCTGGTGGGCTGCTCTCGTCCCACCTGGCCCAGGTGTCGTGACAAGGCTGTCCTTGGCGTGCCGTGGTGGCAGCTGCTCCCACGAGGCAGGCCCTGAGCCCTGCATTTCAGCACGGTGCCTTCGGCTTTTCAGAAACACCCCCGGATGCCCTGATACTGGAATCTCCCTTCACCAACATCCGGGAGGAGGCGCGGAGTCACCCCTTTTCCGTGGCAAGTACACAGCGGTTCTCCCAGCAGTGGTGTGTAATGGCAAGCTCCCTGAGAGCCTGCTCCTGAGCGTGCTGATAAGAGGGGCTTGAAACAGGAGAGGAAAAAAGGTGCTGGTGGAAACATGGCCTGTCTCCTTGCAGAGAGCACAGCCAGCAGCTCAGGGATGTTGCAGGGACAGCAGAGGCTTGTCCTGTTACTGCTGCTTGTAACTGTCCTGCTGCTGCCTGCCACTAACGGCAGTTTTTCCTTTCAGATATACAGATACTTCCCCGGGTTTGACTGGTTCTTCCTTGACCCCATCACGACGAGTGGCATTAAATTTGCAAACGATGAGAAGTGAGTGTCTTCCCTCTTCGCTGGGCTTTCAGCTGTGGCTGCAGTGAACCAGGGCAAGCATCAAGGAGCAGACTGTGCTCTCTGCTCTTTTTATGTCGAAGCATTGTACTTGCTGAAGGGATTTCAGTTGCTCTCACAGCCCTGAATGCAGCACAGCTTTGCACTGTGGAGCTTTCTTTTTAATTGGTCTTAATGAGGAGAGATGCAAAAGAGACTACTCTGGGATATGCTAATTTGATCCTGGTGATTTATGCTTTTCAAGTGTGCATTACACGTTAAGCAGTAGCATCAGGACTGCAAAGGTTTGGGATTATTTCTCTGGTGTGCGTTTGCATAAGCCTCCTTTTTGCATAATAACGTCTGCTTTTTAGCCTTTTATTCAAGAGGCTGAGCACTTAGCAGTTGGGTTTCCAGTTGCGAAACCAAACCAGACCTTGGGGAACAATGCCTTGCAGTGATGCGAGCCGCTTTGGGTCTGAGCAGTAAACAGCTCTTCCAAGGATGCCTTCTGCTAGAAAATCTGCAGATTGAATTAATGGTGCTCGTGTAATAGCATTTTCAAGACCTGAACTGCAGTTAATGACCCACAGCACACGTCAGTCACTGCAGCTTCCTTGCAGATCCAGGCGTGTTGCTGCCAGTGCCGGGAGGCTGCTGGGGGCCAGCCCACGCTTCCCAGCCCTGCGTGCTGCGTTGAAGCCTTGCAGTTGTTTGCTTGCTCTATTTTTAACTGGCTTTGCCTGACATCAGTAAGGGGCTCTCTGTGTGTAGGAGTAGTTTTGGGCAGGGAGGAGAACGCTTCCAGTCTACCTACTCCTGATTGTCATTGTCTGCCCTACAGTGTGAAATACATTTCCTGCTCCCTGCTCATCCTTCACGCTGAGGACGACCCGGTGGTACCGTTTCATCTGGGAAAAAAGGTAGGCATGTGGCTCTGCCTGGAGGAAGCGACTGGGGTGGCCAGAATAACGCCCCAGGGGTGTTGATGAAGCCAGGCAGAAAGGCAGCAACAGCAGGACGTGCATAGAAACGCGTGGCCTGAAGGGGCTGCAGGTTCTGTGCTGTCGGAGGGGGCAAATCTGAGGCTGAGCGAGAGGTTGCAAAGCTGGTCAAGCCAGGACCACCCCTGAAAGAGGTCTGGGGACCTGGGGGCTGATTTGGGGTGGGATGGCTGGTTTTGAGCTGGGGGGTGGCTGGTTTGGAGTGACACGTGTCCCTCACCTGCTTCCCCTCGGGCTCAGCTTTACAACATCGCTGCGACGTCGCGGAGTTTCCGGGACTACAAGGTGCAGTTCGTCCCGTTCCACACAGACCTCGGCTACCGGCACAAATACATCTACAGGAGTCCAGAGCTACCTCGAATACTGCGGTAACAGCCCAGCCAGCGGGGGCTCCACGCCATGGGGGGGGTGCTGCTTGGGGTCCTGGGTCAGCCCTACAGAAGGGGAAGTACAGAAAGGGAACCACAGAAAGCCGGGGAGCGCTCGCCCCTCTGTCTCGGCTCTGCTGTGAGCTGGATGCTCTGGAGGGGCTGTCTGCAGAGCAGCTGCTTCTGCTGCATTTACCTCTTCTAGGTGGGTGGCAGCAAAGCTCGCTGCTGCTCCCTCTAGCTGCAAGCACTCAGCCCCAGTATTTGCCAGGGAAACAGAAGCCACAGAATCCACCAGAGCGTAGGACAACTGAGAGTCACTGCTGTGTTGTTTCTTTTCCTAGGGAATTTCTGGGAGTATCCGAACATGAGCATCATCACTGAAGACTGGCTGCTTGGCAGCGGTTTCCCTTTCTTTTCTTCCCCTCCCTCTCTCTCTCTTTTTCCTCCTCCCTCCCCGTGGGTCAGTCTGCCATTCTTCCATCCCTGGCGCTAACGGAGGTCAGGGATTCCCACTCCAGTCCTGATGTGTACCCTTGGCAACTCCAGCTCCCAGCATCAGCGTCTGTGATGGTAGAAGAAAGAAGTTGGTGGCTTCTTTTTTGATGTGGACGGAGGGGTGCCAACAACCCAGGAGCTTGTACCAAATGGTGAAAAAAGCAAGCACAACAGAGCCTGGCCTGGCCAATCAATCCAGCGCGGTACCACTGAGGACAGACATTCCTAGGACACGTATGTCATGACCAAGGGTGTTTCTTTCACTTCCAAACACTGCTGCTGTTTTTTGGATCACATACAGACTCATTTGTAGGCGAATGGCTTTTGCCGTGTCTCCATACCACAGCTGTCTTGCTTGAGTTTGAGGTGTTCCCTTTCTAGGAAGTACAAGTTTTGCCTTCCCTTTTTTCCCGCTAAGTGGCTGTAATTACAAACACACTGCAGATCCAGGTGGTGAGAGGTATTTTTGTTTAGCTCTTCAGTCACAATGTGCTGCAAGTGGTGGGCTAATTGCACACATTTGGAAATAAAGTGAGATTTTTTTTTTTGTTCTTCATTTTCCAACATCTATTTAAGGGAAAAAGATGAATACCTTTTTTTTTCCTGTTCCGTACAGTTTTCCTTCTGGACATCACTTCTGCTCCCCTCCCTGTTATCCTCAGTGGAGCTCCTCCCTTTTCTCACACGCACTTCTTAGGAGTGGCTTATACAGATAAATTACAGAGTTGGGAGTTTAAACTGGACAGCATTAAGCTTGTGTTTTGCCTGACTTCCCCCTTCTGCGATCAGCATGGGCCCAGGATGTGGGAAGGGGTGTCTTCCATTTTCCCCATACACAGCCAGCCAGCTACGTGCTTCCTTTGGGTGGGAAGAACTCTTGCATTTTTATTTCCCCTCATCTACGTCTCAATTCCTTTTAATTTCCTGTTCCTGGTGGCTATGCTGTTCCTCTGTAGTTACAAGCAGGCAGTGACACACAGTCCTTGATGCAAAAACAAGCCTGGGCTTCTTCCACCTTTCTCCTTCTGCCTCCCTGCTGTGTTCTGGGCACCACGGGCACCTCCGGCAGCAGCTTTCTCCGCCCATCTCACTGCTGTGTTTGGAGCACGCTGTCCAGGAGAGGGAAGTGGTGCTGTAGGTTTAGTCACTAGTGCTCAGAAGCGAATCGTGCTGCCTGAAGGGTTCATTCAGGGGTGTACAGCGTAGTAGAAACTGCTCGGCATGCATCCCCGTTATACCTGCAGGCTCATCCTAGTTGCAAAGCAGACCGTAGCTTGTTCTCGTACTGAGACCCTTCTGCCATTAGCGGGGTTAGCCCTGAGGTTTCTGACCCGTGATACTCATAAGCTAACTGTGCCACTTAAATTATGTTTGATGCACTTGTATTTATTGCACTGACAGAAGAGGAACACTTAACGTGGCTCGGTGGAGAGTGACCTGCACATTCCAGCTCACGCTGCTGCCGGCAGCTGGCTGCCTTCCTGCGGGGCAGAGCTGAGGGCCCGGCGCGGGGCCGGCGGCTGGCGGCGATCCCAATGCCCCCAGCCCTGGCAGGAGGCCAGTGAGATGCTTGGAACTTCAAACCGAAATGTTTATCTAAAAGTGGTGTAGTTTTAATAAAGGCATTGACTGCTGATCACTTCAGCTCTCACCTGTTTTTGGGATGCTTTCCCTGCTGGGGCAGGCCAGCTGGGTGCGTGGCAGTGCTGCAGTAGGGCTGTGGGGTGGGAGAAGGGGCTTGCAGCTGGGCCTGGACAACTCTTCGTGGTGGTACTGCTGCCAGGTCAGGGGGAACAGCTCTCCTGGAGCCTGGCTGAGGCTTTGGGAAAAACAGCTGCCTGTGGGGTTTCAAGCAGAGCCTCCCCCGTGCCATTTCCAGGCTAAATCCAAGCCTGTAACCCCCCTCCCAGTGCACGTAGCCACTGTGCAGGGAACTGGTGCTGGCCTGGTGCAGCCTCTGGCCCCATCTCCCTCCTGCCCACCCTGGGTGCTGGCCAAAGAGCCCATCCTGCAGGGGCGTGCCGTCCCCGTGACAGTGCCAGCACCCGGCATGGTGCTGGCTGCAGGGGACCCTGTCTGGAACTGTAGTGTCACAGCTGGAGCCCCAAGCAGCAGGCAGTCACACCAGAGTCAAACCAAGGCGTGTTCAGGTTGCTTTAATGAGTGGGTGTCACACAGGAGTAGTGGTGCACTACAGGGCACTACGGGTGTTAAACTGACCCCAGCCCCACGAGAGACACGTGGAGCAGTGCGGGACACAGGAGCTGGCATAGACCCAGCTGGCTGCGGCAAGCAGAACCTGTTCCACACAGATACAGATGCTCAAAAACAATAATAATAATAAAAAATATCCCTGGAGTGGTTCAGCTACTGGGTTTTTAATTAATGGGTAGGGAGGAGGCTACAGCAAGCTCTGTGATCCCGGCTGCTGATCCCTCCTGGTGGATCACAGTGTACGGAAGCGGTACCTGCACTGGAGGCAGCCCATCTAACGCCCAGTCCCTTCTCCAGGCCTCCTGGGGTTAGGGGGAGGCTGGGAGGGCAGGCAGCAGCCTCTCCTTCCCCTTGCTGCTGGGCTGGCACAGCCCCTGGAGGAGACACAAGACACTCGGGGTTGTCTACACCCCGTTGTGGGGCAGGGAGGCCAGGCCGCATGCAGGGGGAGGGCAGGAGTGAGCTGGAGATCCCTTGTTAAGCGTGGAGCGGTTGCGGAAGACTGATCCGTGGCTGTCTCACTACAAGCACGTGCAGGCTGGGGACGTGGGGGCAAACACGGGGTCCTTTCGCCTCTCCCCCAGCTCCTGGTCCTCGGGCAGGGCTCCTCCTCAGAGCACCGTTCTACCCCCGAGGGAAAGGCCTCGCTCCTGCAGAGCCGGCGGTGAAATGCGGGTGAGGGCTGCGGGGCCGGGCACCCTCCCCTCCTTTTCCTCCCCTCTGTGCTTGCGTCAGTCCCGGGGGATGTTGGGTGGGGGGATTTTTGTGGAGGAGGGCTCCACCCCCCAGATCTCCTGGGCATACTCGGTGATGGTCCTATCGCTGGAGAACTTGCCCGAGCAGGCGATGTTCCTGATGACTTTCTTCGTCCACTCCCGGGGGTCCTGGGAAGAGGGGAGGTGAGGGCAGCAGTCACGTAGGGCACCAGCTATATGCATGGCTTTAAATACAGTGCTGTGGGGCTGCTGAAGCCTCAAAACCCACCTCACCCTGCCCCGTGCCCCACAAACACTGTGGGGTGTGAGAAGGGCTCCCCAGGGGCACGCTCAGCCCAGTGGCCCCCACTTCTCCCGCTGGGGCTGTGGGCAGCTCTTACCATGAACAGCTGGTCCACTTGGCCTTGGCATTTAATGTAGGCTTCGTAGTCAGCAAACACCTTAAACCTGAAAGCCAGAGGGCAGAGTAAGGCTGGGGATTGCCTGCTGCAGGGTCCCAGGCGGGGCAGCGCGGTCATCGTCCCCAGGCCTCACCTGTCGTGGTGCATGAGCATGTTGACAACGTCCCTGAAGCACCCGGGGTCCCGCGGGGAGAAAAACCCACTGCTGATCTGGTCGATGGCCTGCCGCAGCTCCGGTAGGCGCTCATAGTACTCCAGCGCGTTGTACCTGCACGAGGAGGAGGCACAGAAGGGCTGTAGGGGCTGGGGCCATCCCCTGGGGCCCAGCACCCCAAGAACTGGGATGTGTTTAGGGCAGGGAGGGCAGCGTGCCCCCAGCACCGACCCTTTGCGATCCAGGGCCTCCACGTCCTCCACCCGCATGCCAAAGATGAAGAGGTTTTCTTCGCCTGCCTCCTCGGCCATCTCCACGTTGGCTCCGTCCATGGTGCCGATGGTGAGGGCCCCGTTCAGCATGAACTTCATGTTGCCGGTGCCCGAGGCCTCCGTGCCAGCTGTGGAGATCTGCTGGGAGAGATCCGCTGCTGGGATCACTGCCGGGTGCAAGAGAGGTGGGAGTTAGCCCTCGGCTGGCTGCAGGATAGCAGAACAACTCTGGGAGCTGCTCGTGGCCTGCTGCCCCTTCCAGCTCAGCCCAGAGGCCAGAGCCAGGCACAAACAAAGGCCCAGCTCTGCCAGGAGCCCCTGCAGCTGCTGCTGCTCCTGCCCCAGGCTGGCTCCCTGCCCCATGTAAAGCCCCACAACCCACAGTCCCTTCCTAAGGGTGCCCAGGTGACCCGCTGCGACAGTCTTCTGTCAAACCAGCTTCTGGGCTCAGCTGGGACACAGACGTACCCTTCTCCGCCAGGGACACGCGGTAGTTCTCCAGGAAGATGACCTTGAGCTTGTCCCCCACGTAGGGATCGTTGTTGATGACCTCGCCGATGGACGTGATGAGCTTGATGATCATCTTGGCCATGTGGTAGCCGGGGGCCGCCTGAAGAAGAGCAGCCCAGAGAGGGTGAGGGCTCTTAAGGAAGGCAGAGCACAGAGGTGCCAGTTCACGCCCTCACTGTGAGGAGAAGCTGGGCCTCATATGGGTCTGCTCTTCACAAGGATCAGCCAAAACCCAACTGGGAGAAGCCCTAAGCCCCAGGAGGGCCTTATCAGCCCAGCTAGTCCATGACAGAGCCCACCGGCACAGACCCCTGCTGGCTAACCCGCAGCAAACCCAGCAAAGCCCCCAGAAGGGACCAGCACCTTCCCCACATCCCAATACCACCCGTGCACCGAGGCTGGGAAGCACTTTACCTTTCCTCCGATCATAATCGTCCTAGGCACAAAGGATTTGGATGGGTCGCTCCTGATGCCTGGAAGAGCAAGGCATAAACTACTGAAGCAAAGATGGGCCGCGAGCCTAGCACACCTGCACAACCCCAAAGGCCAACCAGACATCTGCCAAAGCTGTGCTGGGCAAAACTGGGCTGCAAAGTACTTGGAAAGCTTCTCCAGACAGCCACGAATCAGAGCTGCAACGACCTGCCTCCCCTTGGGAAGGGGCAGGGGGACGAAGCAGACACTTGGGAGCAGGGCACACTCCTGACACCGCCAGGATCAGGAGTCCTTGGCCACCAGCCTGTGTGCATTTACACGGGGATGCTGGCAGCAAGGGGCTGGCAAGGGGCACCCCGGGACTACCAGCCCCTGCCAGGCAGCACTTACGGTTATAGAGGGTGATGGCATGCAGGCAGTTCAGCAGCTGCCGCTTGTACTCGTGGATTCGCTTGACCTGAACATCAAACATGGATGAAGGGTTGATCTTGACCTTGTACTGCTCCTCCAGATAGGCTGAGAACTTCAGCTTGTTCTCCTGGTGAGAAAATCTGATGAGCAGCAGGCCTTGTGCCAGCAGCGAGGGCTGGCTGCTGGGATGTTCCCCGCTGCCTTCACCCTTCTTCCCCCCCCGCCTCCAGCGCTCCTTACCTGCTTGACTTTTGCCACATCCCTGATAAACATCTCGTTATCGATGAAATCCAGGAGCTTCTTCAGCTGGCTCAGGTCTGTGACAAAGCCTTCCCCGATTTTCTAAGGGAAGGAATCAAAAGCGGAATGTTTCACCTGTGGGATATCTCCCCCCATCCACAAGTGCATTTCCCCCACAGAGATGCCACAGCCCTGCTGGGAAGAGCAAGAAGAGACACTCTGGACAGAAGGGGCACAGTTCCTCATGGCAAATTGACTTTTCTGTATCAGGCAGCTCAAAGGTACAGGGAAAAAGGGGAATTGCAAAAATGTAAACCAGTCCCTTTCTCCTAAAGAGCTTCAGAGGAAGGGTGTGTGCACGGGTACCAGGGCCTCCTGGCAGCTGGAGAAACTGATGGGCAGGACATGAAAAGTAACTGCACAAAGCTTTTCAGCCATTACATACCCTAGTGCGAAGCAAAACCAAACAAACCTCAAGGGCCTGCTAAACAAAGGAGACAAAATTGGGGGCTCTGAGGGAGCTCCTTTGTGGCCATGAAGCTTGAATGCTTTTGCAGACACCCCATTTCTACACACCACGGTGCTGCCTGACAAATTGTCTGCAGCCACTGAGAGGGAAAGGAGCCAGACCCAAATTTCTGCAACTCCTTGGCCAGCTCTTCCCCAGAGACTTTAAAGCTCAGCCGACCTCACACCTACACGTGCAACAGGCATGCTCCTAGCAGGTTGTCCTCACTCACACCTGCCAGACCTTTCCCTCAGGCTCTCTTCAGGATTTGTGAAGTGCCCAGAAGCAAACAGCGGGGATCACAGCTCAGCCCCTCGCTCACCTCGGCGATAACATCGGCCAGTCCTGGGTTGCACAGCAGAAGCCAGCGCCGTGGCGTGATCCCGTTTGTCTTGTTCTGGAATTTCTCCGGCTCCAGCTCGTAGAAATCCTTGAACCTGGCACATCAGGGAGTAGGGGGCACACTGAGCCACTCTGCCACCACCCAGAGCTTCAGCTGAGCCCCCCAAACGTGCTCCTGACTCAGGGCAACCTCTGCTGATCTCGTTGCACTACCGTGAACTCTGCACTGCCTCTCAAACCCCTTCCTCAGCTATAATGCCTAGGATTTCACCAGCTCTGAAGGGAGGTGAGTTGGACCCCATACACTCTCAAATAAAGTAGTTTCTCCAGCCCTCCAACCCAGCAGGACAACCGAAGCAGGCCTTGATGCCTGTTTGCCCCAGCCAGCCCCCCGGGTTCGCAGGCGAAGCTGAGTGAGCAGAGAGGAGAGGGGAGGTTGGTGCACGCCGTGGGTGCCCCCCAACTCACACTGAGTGCTTCACAATGTCGGAGTGGATGCGGGCCACGCCGTTGACGGCGTGAGAGCCGATCACACAGAGGTGTGCCATGTTGATGCGCTTGCAGTCTCCTTCTTCGATCACCGACATCCTCCGGAGACGGTCAACGTCCCCTGGGTAGAGAGCTGCCACGCGCTGCGGGCGGGCAGGAAGAGGGGCATCAGCAACCCAGTGTAGGGCCTGGCAACACCCCCATCCTAAAAGACAGCTGGGGCGAGACCCACAGCCCGCGAGCAGCCCAGTCCCTTACATCCAGGTGCATTTGGTTGAGGGCGTAGATGATCTCCAGGTGACGGGGCAGCAGCTTTTCGAACATGGAGACCGGCCAGCGCTCCAGGGCTTCGGGCAGCACGGTGTGGTTGGTGTACGCACAGGTCCGTTTCGTGATCTCCCAGGCCTGCACGCAGACAGCGGGTTAACACACAACATGGCCGGGCCAGGAGGGGGAAGAAAACCTTATTTAAGGGCAGGACAGCAACTCTTGCCCCTGCGAGATATGCGCCTCCCAGCTCTGCTCACCTTGTCCCAGTCCACCTTCTCCACGTCCACCAGGATCCGCATGAGCTCTGGGATGGACAGGGCAGGGTGGGTGTCGTTTAGCTGAATGGCCACCTGCAACACAGACTCGCCGGGCTCAGAGGTGGCAGTGACAGGGCTCTGACTGTGTCCCCAAGGGGTCAGGGTTGGGGGAAGACTCGAGTCTCTTCTTATGGCTCACAGCACCACACATCCCAGAAACAGAGTGCCCAGGAACGGAGCTCCACAACCTTCAACAGATTTGCTCAAAAATGCATTTATTTCCTTGGAAAACGAGCTTCAAGATCCCTTTTGTGTTCCAACCCAAACTGCCAGGGTCTTTGTATGCAGCAAAGCATTCTGCTCTCCCACACCATGGGCAGGTCTAGCTGAATACCCCCGGGCAACCTCTGCCCACAAACTCACCTTGTCCGGGAACGTTTCAAAGCTTGTCCTCACAGGGTCTCGACAGCCGAATTTGGAGGACTTAAAGCGGCGGATGATGTCTTGGAGGGTTGCAGCCACCACGAAGTACTCCTGCTTCAGCCGCAGCTCCTTGCCTTCGAAGAACTGCATGAGGGGGGACACGCAGAGGTCAGTGCTGAAGTTGGCAGCCCAGCCCCTGGAGATGCTGCTGTCCAATCTGATGGGCTTCCCAACAGCTCGTACATGCTCTGCACTTTGTCAGGCCAAACCTAGACGTTACTCATCCTGCCTCTCAGGCAGCCAGCCATGCTACAGCTCCAGCCGTGCTACAGCCTGCTGTTCTCAGCTGCCTCCAGAGGGCAACAGAACCCGACACATCGCTGCTGCTCCCACAGACCAAGCACAGCTCCCTCCCTCGCCGCAAGGCCCTCTGCAGGGTTTTTGGAGCAAGGATTTTGGACTCCCTGCAATAGCCAGGAGCTGGTGTCATTTATAGACACACCAGCTGCCTCCCGTGCACACCACGCATCACGCTGCTCTGTTTTAAAGCACCAAGAGAAATGAGTGGGTGGGGTAAAGCCCAGGAGATGAGCTTTTCCAGCACAGACACTAGTCCATGACTGGGTGCACAACGACTGCATGGCCTGGGATAATTCCTGTGTGAGAGATCCCTTGAACTGGGGCTGGAAACGAGTGCCCCCTCATAGATGCCTCTAAAATAAGGACTTACTTTTGCAAACAGTAAACCACGTAAGTTGGCGACTGCCTTGAGCATGAAGGCAGACAGCAACTGTGTGATATAGGCCAGGCCCCAGCTGCCAGCAGTCAGCAGGGACACTCTGGGGCCAGCAGAGCTGCGTCTGTTCATTGAGAATTGCAGAGCCAACACATTGTGTTAAAAACCCTCAAACCAGAACAACAACCATCAGGTGGCCGTGACCTTCCACTGCCTGCAAACAAGGCGATAAAACTACAGGAAGGATGAACCCAAGCAGCCGGAAAGAGAAGCAAGAGTCACTCACGTTGTCATTCGGGTACAGGACTCTGGATATGTTTTCTGCCAGGTTTCTGTCCAGCACTGCCTCGATGTAGTCGCCCACATTGACTGCAGTGAGAGAGAAATACACACAGCACTGCCACAGCTGCAGATCAAGAACTGAGAACCCCAGTTCTCTGTGTCCTTGATCCTTCCAAGTATGGAAGAATGAATTCAATCAGTCTTGTCCAAACCATTTCCCCTCCTGTACAGCCTAGCAACTGTTAGTTGCCCAGTACGTGTCCCTCAGCACTACAGTTAGAGCCTGAAAAATGCACTAGGGGTCACACAAGGACTCAAAGGAAACCAGCAGTAAGGAGGGAAAATGCTGCCATTTTCCTTCAGCACTCAAGGATGCTGCTGCACAGAACTGGCTCTCCATGGCACCTGGGTGCTTGCAGAACACACTGTCACGTAGTTTATCACCTGGGGAATGCACAGGGCAGGATCTGAGAGCAAGCCAAGCATGAGGGGGGTGAAACGAGGATGGGTGGGTGCACAAGGGTTCTGGAGGTGGTGTGATCCATGAATGTGCATTCAGCACTGTGTTTTCGAGGTAGCCAGGAGGCATGGATAAAGCAGGGCAGATGCAGAGTGCTGTGCCAGGTGCAACACACAGAGGAATAACTATGCCCCAGCCCCAGAGCCCACTGGCCAGAAGATAGGCAGAGGAGGGCCAGCACTTACACTCCTGGAGGTTGAAGTCATTGGGTGCTTTTGCAGACCACAGCCTCATGGTGTTCACAGTGTTGTTCTTGTATCCTGGCACTGGTGTGTCATACGGCATGGCGAGGACAACCTGCAGAAGGACAGCAAAAACTCCTTCAGAAAGAATCCAGAGGACACAGACAGCTCCTGGCTGTGGTGAAGATCCCACGTGCACTAAAACACAGCTGCTGAGGTTCACAGACCTGCTTGTTGTCACGGGCACTTTCAGCACCCACTAGGAAAGCACCGATACGAGAGGCAGAGTTGTTTGGAGCTTCACTGGCAAACAGGAGTTCCAAGCTCATCCATGAAACACCAGGCTTGCAAGCAACCCGCTGACCTTCCCAGACCAACCGAGTACCTGTTAACTATTCACCAAAGCCCTGCAAGCACCCTCAGCTGGCCACTGCTCTTCTGTCTGTGCTGGCACAGTGCTGGGGCACCTAGCTGATTCCATCTGGGATAAACTGCACAGCCTGAATCCTGCCCAGAAGCCCTCTGCAGCCTCCCAGCACCAAGCCTGGCCACCAAAGCACCATTCCCATAGTGGTGCATCCAAAAACTCCATTAAATGTATGTTGAAGCCACCTGAGTAAAGGCACTGAGATCTCCAGCACCTGAACTGAACGTGCATGAACTTGTGCAGCCTTCAAGTTATGCTTAAGCACCAGGATGCTGCCCAGGTGGCTTAGTGCTACGGTGAACACCACCGGGGCTTCTAGTTGAGCTTACACTGTCCAGGCAAGGCACGGGTGTGCTTCCAAGCTCGTGGGCTCCAGCTCACTGCTGTACCAACATCTCCATGCCTCCAAACCACCTGAGCAGTGAGGCAAGGCACCAAGCTCTGGAACAAAGCCCCTGAGGGCTTATGCCAGCAGAGCTGAGCAGTGCTTGCGGAGAAAAGCCCTGATCCTGCAGCACGGGGCCTGGCCACCTCTGTCAGGAGCAGCTCACAGCCTCCCAAACACATCAGCACGCAGTGCTGTGACAACCCTGCAGCCACAGGTTTTCCCCAAGCACAGACACGAAGGGCAGCAGAGAACGGATGGAGCTGTGCTTACAGGGCAAGGAAAAGCCAGACAGATCGGCATGTCGGCCCCAAACAGAACACAAACTCTTTGTGCTGGCGTCAGCAACACCTCCCCTCTGGAGAAAACCAGCAAGAGCTCGGGCTCTCCAAGCTGGTCTTACCAGCTCCGAAGATGGAAGCAGGCAGGCAGAGAGCCTGCCCTGTCCGAGCCACGGGACCGGGGCACGCATCCCATTAACTGCACGATGCTATATTTGGAAACTGCATCTTGGGCTTTTTTTTTTTTTTAAGCCTTTCCATTCTGTTCCTTCGACAGCACTGGCTGAAAACTCACTTCCCTGTCAGAAGCAGTCCGCTGCACAGCTTGGGATCCCTGAAAACCCCAGACTGATGCCGGGGTTGGAAGAGGAAAGCACGCAGAGGTGAGGGCATTCAGTCCCCAGGTGGATGTCTGCTGGCAGGGTGCCCCTGTGCCGTTCCCAGGTGTGTGGTATTGAGCCCTGCCAACCCGCCTGCAACTCGCTGCCTTCAACAGCTTTGCGGCTGTATGCTCCTCAGACAGACCCTTAACCAAAGTGGGAACAAGGCTAGGCCGTGTCCATAAATCCCCGAGAAATTCCCAGTCCTTTCCTCCTGAGGGCTTGGGGTGGAGAGGCTGAAACTTCTTCAATCCCCTTAATAAATCCACGCTTTTTCAGAGTTTGCCCTCCTCAGCCGTAAAGCTGGAACACCTTCATGCTGCAGCAGCACGTGCCCCTGGCAGGCATGTGCTCCCGGAGCACAGCATTACCCCTGTAATTGCGACACGGCCTCGCCTCGACCCGAGGCAGGGGAATGCAGGAGCTGGAGCAGCGTTTGCTCTCCACGCTGGTGCAGAACGAGGCCTCCAGGCAGACTGGAGACGTGAAACCTCGTCTACCCACCAGGTTGGCCTGGGAAAGAGGCACTTGCTCTGACCACACGAGTCGAACACCCGCTGGATTGCTGCCTGGCTGCCCCGAGAGATGGATCTCCACCCACGGCGGCGGTGCCAGAACCACCTGCAGGATCACTGGGTTTGAGCAAGCCGTGGCCGGGAGCAGCGCAGAACGAGCCAGGGCTGCAATCCTCCCCTGACATAAAGCCCTGCAAGAAGGGATGAGAGGTTTCACCCTAGAAATTGCTACAGATTCAGGCAGCAACTCCTTCTGTAGTCGCAGCTGCAGCTGAACATCATCCCCCTTCTCCCTGCCGCCAGAGGAGCCGATAAAGATGAAATTGCAAATTAGCAGAGAGCGCTTTGCCAGAGCAGGAAAGAAGCAAAGCCCGACCTCGGCTAGCACAGGGACAGCCTCTCCCCCTCCACGCCACCCTCCCCAAGCCCAGGCCACTGTACCTGAGTGTCGACCCACTTCACACCCTCAGGAGTGTGCTCCACGCGGCCGTAGAAGTGCACGGGGAGCATGTACTCGGGGCGGGCTTTCTCCCAGGGATTGCCATAGCGTAGCCAGTCATCGGCCTCCTCCACCTGCAAGGGGCAAACGTGGCTCAAGACGGAGCTCATTGTCACCAAGGGAAGGCTGAACTCAGCTCCCCAAAGGGGTTTGAAAAGCAAAGCTTTGGTAAGGTGGCTTTAAAAATGGATACACAGAGGTCTCTAGAGGACAACTGGGCTTTCTGAAACTTGGATGACCAAATCCCAGTTGGTATAAATCCACCCCGATTACGTTTGCAGAGCTGTACTAGTTTAAGCCATCCACACAAACCACACAGACTCCTGCACCCAGTGCCTCGAGGGCTCTGCATCCACTTTGATGGTGCAGTTTGTGGTTCCCTTGGAGTCCACAGGTGCTGCTCCTGGTCACAACCCACCCCCTGCGATCCAGCTCTTGCTGACTGCTCTGCCCTCTGCCAGACAGGATTTCTCCTCTCTGCTCCTGACAGCACCAACAGGAGCAAAGTGAATTCAGCAGAGCAATCCACGCTGATGCGCACCACGAACAAGAGGGGCTGAGGCAAAGCAGGTGATTTTTTTTCTGGGAGGGGACTAGGTCTGAGCCACAACCCCACATCACCACCCCTGTTCTTTTTCAAGTGGCATTAAGCCAACTGCAGTGGATACCTTTTGCCTCTTTTCCACCATTTACAGGGCCTAGCAACACAGCTTCTTTGTGGAGAAGGAGGAAAAACCAACCCTTGCGCCTCTCACCTACCTGACTTGTGGAGAGCTATTTTAAGGGGAAAATAGGGTCCTTTATGCACAGAAGCAATACAAGTCTCCTAACAGAAATCATTTCCAGACATACATGAGGAATAACCACCGCTTGGGGCAGTTTTTTAGTCTACTGTTGCTTACAAACTATTACAATTGTTAATGCTGCAGGGGAGAGTCCCCATTTAAGGCCCTGCTGCCAGTCTCTGAGGGACCCCACATGAGCAGCAGCACCCCAGGTTAAAATACAGAGGTTTTGGGCAGCCCAAGTCCCCACGTGCTGTTTGTGTGGCCAGGTCACACCCACGGGCAGAGCCAGCCATCACAGCACGAAACATAAGGGGATGGGGCGACCCACGTGTGCCAACAACGTACCTGCCAGCCATCAACAATCTTCTGGTTGAAGATCCCGAACTCGTAGCGGATGCCGTAACCGTAGGCTGCCAGCCCCAGCGTGGCCATGGAGTCCAGGAAGCAAGCTGGAAGAGCAGAGCATGATCACGCTGCCAGCGACCTCGCCCCGGCTCGCTGCGGTGGTGGTGCGCTGTGCACGGGGCTGAAGGGCTGCCACGACCAGTGCTGCTTGGGAACGTTTGTTGCTTAGGAATCTGCATGCAGAAGGGGCAGGAGGGGACAGCCTGCACCAGGACCCCACAAAGTTGTTGTTGAGAAGGGCAGGACCCTCACAGGAGTGAGGCCCTTAGCATCAGGTCAGTGCCAGGGGAGATTTGGGAGCAATGGTGCTGACACCAGGAGCGCCTGCAGCCTTGTGTGATGAAGGTGCAGGTGCAGCAACCTTCAGATGTGGACACAGCAGAGACCAGTGGCCATCAGGGGCAGCAGCAGCTCAAGCCAGGTGTGACAGAAATGCACCTAAATGTGGCGTTGCTGCAGCGAGAGCTCTTCTGAACCTGCCTGAGAAACCCGTGCCTGGCTCGATGCCTGCCACGTAAAGCAGGGCTTCTGATCCTGACTCACCAGCTGCTTTACTACGAGCTCTGTCAAAGCAAAGCTTTCTGACCATCAGTCCAGGGCAGCTCTGGTAAAGCTCAGCCCTGGCACCTCCTCTGTCAGGCAGCTCTTGTCTCCAGCAGTCCTTTTGTGACGGGCAGATCAAAATAGCAGCCAACAATTCGCCTACGTGAGGGCTGCTTGTGCGCCTCAGGAAAAAAAAAAACACAGAAGCTTTTACAGGAAGGTGAGAAGAAAGGCTTCAGGCAGCCTCTTACAGCCACAGCCCAGCTCGCTGCGTTCCTGTCAGGCACCAAGGCATCTCCTGGATGCTGGCTGTGCGTAGTTGAGGTCCTGCTGTGGCAGGCAGCCCCAGGTGCAGGTGACACAAAGCAGAGAGCCCTCAGGAGGCTGAGATGAAGGTGTGATGTGCTCCCAAGGAAGGCAAACTCCATGCCCTCGGAGCAAGGACGGGGCTCCCCTCTCCCTGTGTTACCTGCCAGGCGGCCCAGGCCTCCGTTCCCCAGCCCGGCATCCTCTTCGATTTCCTCCAGCTCCTCCAAGTCCAGACCCAGCTGTTGGGGAAGCAGCCACAGGAGAACAGGTCAGCACCCACATCCCCGTCCTCTGAGGAGGAGAGCACACACAAATCCCACACCGACCCGGCTGCACCTCACACAAACCACACAGGGCTCTCCCCGCAGCCCTTCCCTCACCCCCAAAAACACCTCACCGGCTTCTGGCCCCTGGGGGCAGCCTCATGAACTGGAGAACAATCCCTCCCCAAACACCGCTTTCCCACGAAGCGGGTTTCCTTAGAGACACCCAACCAAACACTCGCCTCCTGGCAGCCCCTCCAGCCCCAAGGCCCTCCCACCAAGGAGGAGGAGGAGGAGGCCCGGTGCCTGGAGGAAGGTCACGGCCACTTCTGCAGCCTGCGGCCGCGGTTTCCGCCGTTCCGCCCCGCGCCCTCCCACATCCTGAGCACCCCGCTGCCAAGCTGCCTGGCCGGGCCCCATGGGTGGAAGTGGCTGTCTCGTCTTCTGCAGCCCTTGGGGTTTTTTTCTCCTCTAATCCAAGGGCTGGCAGCCTCTCCAGGGGTTGTGCCCGGTTCAAGGAGAAGCCTGCCAGCAGCAAGGACGCTTGGAGAGCCAGGGGGATGCTACAGCTCCTCCCCAGACTGCTCTCTCAGAGCCTCAGCTCTCTCCGTGGCGTGACAGGGGGCACTAATACCAAGGCAGGCTCTCTCCGTGACAAAGCCACTCTGGATATGAGGCTTCGCAAAGGGACTCGAGGATCCTGCCTGAATAAAACCAGCCTGTGCTCCGAGGTGTGATGGCTTGGACAGAAATTCTCTGGAAAGCCCTTCCCATCCCTTGGCAGGGAACGTGCTGGCCATGGCCAGGGTGTTTGGTCAGCAAGCTTAGCACCTCGTTTGGAAGGACAGTGAGTGACAGAGCCCAACTTCTGCTAGAAATTGTAACGTGGGTCAGTCTGAGGGGTAGGGAAATAAAGCTTTTGGGTGAGGAAGCCCCCAAACTCCTATTCTGTCAAAAAGGTCACTGTCCTGCTGCAGATGGCAGCGAGCCTAAGTAAACACGGCCTGGCATCTGTGATCGACTTGGTGGTACTCAGCAGTGGCTGTGTTTTTTCCGGTTCAAACCCATCCAGTGACATTATAAAAATCAAGCCATTTCCCCACCCCCCCTTCCTGGCGATTTACTGTCGTCTGTCAGCGCTGCTGTAGGGCTTTCTATCTACGTGCATGCAAGTATGAACTGTGGTTTGGTGGTTTTGCGCTTGCCTTTTTGGCCCAGCCTCCCTCGGCAGGCTACATGACCCATGATGAGCCACCACCTCTCCTACTGGTGGGAAATCATTTGCCCCTTGGGATCCCCCAGTCTCCGGGGACTCTTGGAGCTGCTTTCTGGATGCAGAGCCCAGCCACTACAGGAAAGGAGAGGTCTGAGGAATCTGTAGCCCAGCTCTTGAGGCACCCCGAGGTGCCATCACTGCCTTCTCTGGGGGTGGCAGGACTCAAACAGAGAGAGAAAACCTTCATTTGGCAAAACAAAACATCCTCGGGAGGAGGCCTTGAGAAATACAGGTACCCAGCCCTCCACATGGAAAAGTCTGGCCAGGTCTTCAGGGTGGACCCCCGTGCCCCAGGACGTCACCTGGTAAATGGCTTCATCGCAGGCGTTCTGCAAGCCCAGGTTCACCATCGTGTTCTGCAGGGTGCGGCCCATGTAGAACTCCAGGGACAGGTAATAAATACGCTGGGGAGGCAAAGCAAGACACAGCACATTTCACTCCCGGCTCATCACTTGCTGCGCCCAAAGGATTGCACCGAAGTCGCTTAAAATTAAGATCAGCCCCAACTGTTTTCCAGAGCAGGGGACAGCCTCCCAAAGCGGCTCTTGGCGCCCGCTCCTGAACAACATGCACCACAGTTTGTTTGTCAGAAGGAGCCTTGCACGGGATGCTAGCCAACTCCCCGCTGCACATCTCCCTGCCAACAGCCTTCTATAGAAAAATCCCGTTGCCTGTTAAGAGTGTTTCCCTAATTAACTGCAGGCAGGAATTATCTAGGATGCTGAATTGTATCTTTACGTGCAGCCAAGCTCGGCCGAGGTGATGGCTGCGCCGGGCTCTTAAAAGTTTTCTCATGCTCCGCTGAAGCCGATCCAGAGGCTGCAGCAAGCAGGCAGCCCCCCGCCCCTCGCATACTTGGCCCTGCTTCAGGCCAGCCCCCTTCCTGCCAGTGATTTTCCAGCTCTCCTCTCGCGCTTTTTGAGCTGGGAGAAGATAAGCCGGCCAGGTCACCCCCGGGAGGGAAGGGAGAGGGCACTTGGGCGTGCAAGCTCAACCTTTCCCAGCCTGTTTTTGGCGCTGAGAGTGTTTCTCATCGCTTTTCTGTCCTGGCTGGGGCACTGTCTCTGTGCTGGGGAGCTCTGCAAGACAGGATCAGCCCTGCATGCTGGATTTTAGGCCATCTCTGAGCAAGACGGTGACAAATCAGATGCTCCCGGTGTTGACAGCTTTAGACACGTTTCAAAGCCACCTGAGGCTGTCAGGGGCTGAAACAACATGTGTTCACCCTTCCTCGTGTCCTCCCCACACTGACATGCACGTTTCACTCTGCTGAAGGAATAAACTGTCCCAGGGGTGGCAGAGCTCCTGGCACAGCAGCACACGAAGGACGGGTCTGCGGTGACCTCCCGAGTTTCGGAGGAACCACTGCCTGTGTGGTGAATGCTAATGAAAGCCTGCTCCTAGGATGCGCAGCGGGGAAGCGGGCTACGCACGCTTTTGCCCTTACTCAGATTTTTCCATCACTACAGATATTTTTATACGTAAACAGGCGTTTTAACAGAGCAATAGCCTGGCTGTAAACCACGCTTCCCTTTGAATCCCTTTCCTTAGTAGCCAGGATCTTTACAGGCCAGTTTTGGGGCACTAAGCAGCAGGATTACCTGCTCTGGGAGTTTGAAAGGGACCCTTTTGCCCTCCTCGTCTGCTCCTTGGGACTCAACAGAACGAGTAAAAACATCACACAGCAGCATGAACACTCTGCTCGCTCCAGCCTCCCCCGGGGACATGCTTCTAGCGAAAATCTAAGCACAGGGGATGGGGAGCAACCCCTCTCCAGCCTCCTTTACCCTCGATGGGAGTCACACAGCCCCTTGGCGGTGCAATAACACGAACCACGGCACATTTGGGTGAGCAAGGATAACAGGGAGGGCTCCACACACAGGGGTAACTCCTAGAGCACGTAAGCTGGGTGCAGCTCGGTGTGTCAGGGCGATATCCATAACCCCGAGAAAGGAGCTGGCTCGGTGCCACCAGCGGGCAGGGCAGGGCTGTGCCTCCCCAGGCACACACCTGCCCCCAGGGATTTTCGGTTCAGCGCTGGGGCTCCCTAATTCATAAGGGCGAGGGCTGAAGGACACGCAGCCTGCAGAGACAGCAGAGCAGGCACCCAGCCAGCGAGCCGTGCCCATGCCCACGGTGGGACCACACTCACAGGGCTGCAAGCAGGGATTTGGGGCCAGCAGGGGCTCGGGGCAGGGCAGGGGGCTCACCTTGGGGTCCCGCTCGTAGTAGTGCTGCTGGGTGCGGATCCAGCGCCCCACCAGGTGGTCGCGCACCGTGTGCGCCAGGGCGAAGAAGTAGTCGCGGGGGGTGGCGACGTTGCGGTCCTTCACCAGGGTGAAGTGCAGGTGCCTGTTGAAGCTCTTGCGCACCTCCGCCACGTCGCCCAGCCCCGCGATGCCCCGCACGCTGATCTGCTTGCGCTTCTCCCCGTCGCTCAGCGGCGCCGCCATCGCGGCAGCTCCACCGGGATCCGTCCCTTTTTTTCCCTTTTTTTTTTTTTTTCTTTCCCCCCTTTTTTTTTCCCCTCTTCCCGTTCCTGCCTCTGCAGCAGCCGCAGCGCCTGCGCCTCCTCTGCCCGCCGCGGCGAGGCGGAGCCCGGCCGGGCCGGCCCCTGCTGAGGGGAGGCCCCCGCACCGCCCCCGGGGTGGGCTGAGGGGATGAGGGCGGCGTGAGGCGATGGGGATGCACTCAGGGCATGGATGGCTTCGGGGGACAGGGGAGGCGAGAAGGGATGGGGATGGCATGGAGCACAGCGATGGCCTGAGGGGACTGGAGTGGCCTGAGGGGATGGGAACTTTGCCTGAAGCTGTAGCGAGGTGGGGGTTGGCCTGTTCTCCCACGTGCCTGGTGACAGGACGAGGGGGAATGGGCTGAAGGTGTGCCAGGGGAGGTGTAGGCTGGATGTTAGGAAGAACTTCTTTACCAAAAGGGTTGTGAGGCATTGGAACAGGCTGCCCAGGGAAGTGGTGGAGTCACCATCTGTGGAGGTCTTCAAAAGACGTTTAGATGTAGAGCTTAGGGAAATGGTTTAGTGGGGGCTGTTAGTGTTAGGTCAGAGGTTGGACTCGATGATCTTGAGGTCTCTTCCAACCTAGAAATTCTGTGATTCTGTTGCAGTCTCCCAGCTCAGAGACAACCACCTATTAGTCTGGCGCAACGGATTTGTGTGTTCCTTGCAGTAGCTGCTCCTTCAGCTCCTCTTCACATACCAGCACACGCATCACTGCCATGCTCCTTCAGGAGCAAACAAGCCAGGACAGATTAATGCCTCTTTCTCCAGATCAGTAAGATCCATGCCTTTGGTTTCACTGAGAATACAAGCCCTAAAAATGGGACCAGGACACCCACACTCACTCGCTGGGGACCAGGACCCCTTCCCTCCCAACCTGGGCACCAGGACGCCTTCGATCCCCCCTCCCAGGGGACCAGAACACCCTCCCAACCTTCCTCCCTCCCCGGGGGCCAGGACCCCCTCTTTCCCTCCCTCCCTCGGGGCCAGGACCCCCTCCCTCTCTCCCTCCTTCCCTGGGGACCAGGACCCCCTCCCCCCCCGGGGCCCAGGACCCCCTCCCTCCCTCCCTCCCCCCCCGGGGACCAGGACCCCCTCCCTCTCTGGGGACTAGGACTCACTCAATTGGGACCAGGACTGTCCTTAAGCTCCCCATCCCAAATCAAATGTTTAACCCAGGAACACTCAACTGCCAGCATTTGAATTTGACCAAATGCCGAAGAACTTCACGGGGAAGTAGCACCACCAGGGTTTTCCTCTTCTGAGTAGTCATCGCCCATGTTACTAGCTCATAGGTTCTACAAACTATTTCTCAGAGATGGCCGAAAACACGAAGAAAAAGCAGTTTATCTTGGAACACTGAGCCCATTTCTCCACAACAGTAGAAAAGCACCCTACGTAACCTGAACCTCACACTTCTCTGGAGTGGCAAGTCTTTTCATGTCTCCTCATGCTTCCTATATAGCAAAGGTCAAATGATCCCCACTTTGCAGATTTCACTTCACATGTGTTGAGTCACGAGACCTTGTGGAATAGGCTCAACAAGCTGGTTTCAATGATTAAGGTTCAATTGCTCCTTATTGCTAACAGAAAGAACCTGACAAGGGGCTCAGTGGTTAGAGTTGACCTAATTAATTAACTACAAAAGGCATGTAAGGGTCATATTTCTGCTAGTCATTCTGTGAGGAAAATTAGTACAGAGCCTGTCAAAATAAGATACATCAACATAAAGAGAAGAAATAAATAAAAGAAAAAAAGAAAATGACCTAAAAGGCAAAATTGCCATCCTGGATTTTCATCTGTCTAGTCACGACAGATAAGGAATATAGCAATTAGAAAGACTTTACTTGACATTAATGTTGCTTAAATTTGCTTTTCTGAGATCTCTTCTTTATGCCGGACTTGTCAAAATCTAGCGCCATGACCTCCAACTGCAGTATTTACTGTGGCTGCATATAAACTATCACGTATAAATGCCAGGCTCCGGATCCTCACTCCCTATTCAGGTCAAGGACCGGGCTGAAATTTTTGGCTTTAATTTGGTTACATGACTACGTTGCTGTTGTCGTGGTTTCCCCCAGCCGGCAGCTAAGCACCACACAGCCGTTCGCTCGCCCTCCCCACTCTTTCTATGGAATTCATTTCTATGGAATGGGGGAGAGAAATAGGAAAACGAAGCCTGTGGGTTGAGACAGAGACAGTTTATTAAGACAGGAAAACAAACAAACAACAATAATAACAAGAATAGTACTGCTACTACTAATGTGTACAGAATAAGTGATGCACAATGCAATTGCTCACCACCCACTGACTGATACCCAGCCTAACCCCGAGCAGCCGGCCCCCCCATCCCGGCTAGGCACCCCTATATATTGCTCAGCATGACCCCATAGGGTACAGAATGCCCCTTTGGCCACTTTGGGTCACCTGTCCTGGGTCTGTCCCCTCCCAGCTCCTGCTGCACCCCCAGCCTGCCCGCTGGCAGGACAGAGCGAGAAGCTGAAGCGTCCTTGGCTTGGTGTAAGCACTGCTCTGCAACAATTCAAACATCAGCGTGTTCATCCTAATCCAAAACATAGCACCCTACCAGCTCCTAGGAGGAATAATAGCTCTACCCTAGCTGAAACCAGGACAGCTGTGTTCTGGCAGGTCGTGGGGAGAAGATTGGCTGGCTTGGGAGAGCTTCCGTACACGTGGCTTTTAGGCTGCAGCCAGCGTGTTCCTCTAGATCTGGAAGCTTGAAGATGGCTGAGTGGTTGGAAAACTGCCTGGTGGAGAAGGACCTGGGAGTATTGGTAGATAGTCAGCTGAATATGAGCCAGCAGTGTGCTCAGGTGGCCAAGAAGGCCAACAGCATCCTGGCTTGTATCAGGAACAGTGTGACCAGCAGGGCTAGGGAAGTGATCGTCCCCCTGTACTCAGCTCTGGTGAGGCCGCACCTCGAGTACTGTGTTCAGTTTTGGGCCCCTCGCTACAAGAAGGACATCGAGGTGCTTGAGCGGGTGCAGAGAAGGGCGACGAAGCTGGTGAGGGGCCTGGAGAACAAGTCCTGTGAGGAGCGGCTGAGGGAGCTGGGCTTGTTCAGCCTGGAGAAGAGGAGGCTCAGGGGCGACCTTATCGCTCTTTATAGGTACCTCAAGGGAGGCTGTAGCGAGGTGGGGGTTGGCCTGTTCTCCCACGTGCCTGGTGACAGGACGAGGGGGAATGGGCTTAAGTTGAGCCAGGGGAGTTTTAGGTTGGATGTTAGGAAGAACTTCTTTACTGAAAGGGTTGTGAGGCACTGGAACAGGCTGCCCAGGGAAGTGGTGGAGTCACCATCCGTGGAGGTCTTTAAAAGACGTTTAGACGTAGAGCTTAGGGATGTGGTTTAGTGGGGACTGTTAGTGGTAGGTGAGAGGTTGGACTGGGTGATCTTGGAGGCCTCTTCCAACCTAGGTGAGTCTCTGTGGTGTGAGGGGGACAGAGGTGGCATGACGGGACATGAGTGGCATGAGGCGATATGGGTGGCATGAAGGACAGGGATAGCACAAGGGGACAGGGATGGTGTGAAGGTAATGGGGATGGTGTGAGACAGCAGGGGTGGCCTGAGGGGATTGGAATTCCCCGAGGGAATTGGAAGGTGTGCAGGGGATGGGAAGGTATGAGGGCACGTTTCTCAACCCATCCACCTTGTGGGGCCTGACAGGTTTTGGAGCAAAAAGTCACACCACTACCACCAGGTCTTCAATTGTAGTTTTATTGTCAGTAGGGTGGTGTTCAAATGTCCCCCCAGGCTCAGCTGCAGAGCCAGCAGCCATGCACACCTATATTGTGTCTCGCTGCCCCAGGGAAAGGACAGGGCTGTGGCCAAGAGAGCCCACGCACCAGGGCACACGCTGCTGGCTCTCCTGCAGGCTGGGCTCTTTTACATCCCCTAATGACCACTCAGGTCTGCCTAAACATCCATACAAATACAACACAATTCCACGGTCAGATTATAAGCAGCACAGCATGTGCTCTCCAGCTCATGCTGCCTCTGAGATCACTTCCAGCCTGCGTCCAGGATACTGCTGGAGTGGTGCATTGCAGCTACCCTGCCACAGCTCAGTGCAACGACAATACATTCATTTATCAAAGTGAGATGCGTCTGCAGGAAGTGGCACCCAAAGCACCATTTATCCTGGGCCCTGCATAAGCTTTGCCAAGGCACAAATGCCTGTGAGGTCCAATAAGCTGTGCTCAGGGTTTCTTTTTGTGGCTGCATCTTGTTTATGGATCTCATGCTGACCTTCTTTAAAACTGTCAAATCTATCCTTAGCCCTGTACCAAACTCCCAGACTTTGGTCATCTTGATCCAGCACATCTGGTGTTGTCTTCCAGCACCAATCTCCCAACAGCCAACATATCACCTTGAGGTTGTAGGCATTAACCCTACAGGGCATACAGGCTCTGATTCATGCCTGTCTGTACCCAGCCTCAATAGTGCTCCTGAGCTTCGCCAGTCCAGCAAGTGAGAAGCAGAGCTGAAACTTCCACACAGCATTTCTCAGCTGCAGCCTGTCAGCAGCACAGCCGTGTAAATGCACTGTCTTCACACACATGCACGAGTTCGTTTTCAAACAGGTAAGTAGTAAAATAAAAATTATCACTGGAAACTGCTGACAAACAGGAAAAAACACCCCGAAATCAGGACAGTAAAGAGTTCCCTCTGGAGTGACTATTTCCTACACTGACTTCAGCACAGTACAAGCAAACAGCACAGGCATACTCCAAAAATGTGTGGTTTTCTCATAGAGATCATAGATGTCCTGCAGGTGTCCTGGTTTTCCTTTAATGATGATCCAGTTTTGCATCAAGTTGACTGCAGATGCTGTACAATCAAGGCTTATTCTTCAGATACTACACTGTGCACTGTAAAAAAGAGCAAGTGATGGAGGGGACCTCACAGGGGGTGGGAGGGAAGAGGCCTAGCTTATGGTAACCTCTCAAAGGACTCCAGAAGCCAAAACCAGACCCCTTCAACAGATTCTCTTGTGTTGGTTTTCCAAAACCTGAGGTTCCCAGAACTGCCTTCAAGAGCTTTAATACTTCAGTCTATTGAGTGAGTCGATGTAATGGAAAGTGGCTCCCAATGCCCAGCTTGTTTCAACGTTGTTGATTTTCCGGGCAAGCTGGAGAAAAAAAAAAAAAAAAAAGAAAAAAGAAAAAAGGAAGTTTAAACACAATTCTCTGCCAGAAGGGGAAGTATACAAGGCGAATATAGTGTTGAAGGTTATCACAACTCATTATCACAGTTGTGGGGACAGTGTTGCCCCATCTCACTCATAGAGCATGTGTTGTAGCAAAAAGGGAAAACAGGGACCAAGCTACTGGCATGATGAGTAATGTCTTGCTGTCTTCTGCCCACTCTCCCCAGCAATCTGTTTTTGTGCATTACCTTAAAGACTTGGATCTTCGGGAAGCCCAGTTCTTGCAGGAGGAAGGTGATGTACGTGAGGTCCATGCAGAGAAAAGGGCTGCTTCCAGGGCTGATTTCCATGGTTTTACACACTGAAGACACAGAAAGCAGCGTTTGAATGTGGGGCTCAGGCCTAGCATCAACTTAGCTTTGAAAAACCTCTAACAAATCCTTAAAAAACACCTCTTGTAATTTGAGTTCCACAGTAATGGAACCCATTAAAATGACATTAAAATAACATGCATGCTATTTTAATATAAAATATAAAGAGTTTTGGCACATGGGAAGGAAGAGCAAGGCATTCAGTCTCCACAATGACAGCTGAGTTTCTTGTCCTTATCAGGGCAAGGACAACAAGGGCCTCCCACTTTTATCCTACCTACTTTATATTTTTTAAATATCAGCAACCTCAAGTGTGATCACATCTGCTTCTCACTGACAAAAAAAAAGATGTCAGCAGCTTGGAAAAACAAACTTTGTGAAAAATTTTGTCCCTATCTCAATAAAGCTCGAATGCTGAACAGTTACTCGTGCTCCTCCTACTAAAAAATTTCTTGAGTGTAAGCATTCAACTGTAAATAAATAAATAAATAAATAAATAAATAAATAAATAAATAAAACCCACTTCCTTTCTCAGGAGGGAATACATTAAAGATAGTCCAGAAATAAGAACTGCAACAATTGTTCAGTCACTCAGAAAGTTTACCAAAAAGTCACAAGTCAGTTTGATCAAGGCCTGAGTCTGTACTATTAAAAACAAACAAACAAAAAGATGATTACATTTGCAAATCTGAGGAGGCAGTTCTCTCTGCAGCTGGTGAAGCAAAAAAGGCTATGAATTGGTTTCCTCCCCTTTCCAATTAACCATCAAATATACAAATAAATCATGAGAAAAAAAAATAATGAAAAAATAAACAAGATTAGGACAGATTATGCTAACAAGATGAGATCCCCCACATTTATTTTGCAAGCATGGCTTCAGGATAACTGCTAACTGGCAGGTTTATTAGTAATTCCCAAGAGAGTTTTTAAATGTATTACAAGAAAACTAAATCTCAAAAAAAAAAAAAAAAGTTGATATTTTCAGAAATACATACAAATCAGCAGAGGTGCTATGGAGAGAGGTGCATAATATTTACTTGAAACAAAAAAAGTCAGTCTTCTTAGCATGTCACACATTTTCCACCTGGGTATGAATTTACACACAATTACCAATCCTGTTTGATTGCATCTTTTACTCACCATACTTAGCTGCAGTTTCAAAGTCATTCACAGTTAAGCTTCCTCCTTTTTCTTTATCTAAAAAAGAAAAAAAAATGGTATGTTGTATGTTTTTTTCATATAAGGGCAGTAGTAGACTCACATTGTAAAAGACGTTTTACAACCAAAAAGATTGTTTGGAAATAAGCCTGAGCCAACTGAAAGCAATGACAAAACTCACATTTGCTTTAATGGTGTAAGAACCTTTATTTAAGGTTCTCAGTATAGCTTGAAAACCTAATTCTATGAAGAACTTAAGTTTCCTAAAACTAGTTTCATAAAAAAAAAAACCAACAGTGTTTAAAGACTCCTTCATGTTGCCCCATGTCTGTGCTGCTCTGTCCTGTAATGCCTGAACCCAGCTAACACCTTTGACCAGATCTGACAGGGCAGTGGTGCTCTGCAACATACTAAATGTGAAATTATTCATAAAACAAAGTGGCTGAGGAGGGGGTAAGTTTGTCCATACTAGCTTGAGATCCCATCGTCTGCTTTTTACTACTAAATGTGACAGTCTTCTGTACTCCAGCGTACCACTGGAAAGGAGACGGGATTCATTCTGAATACATGTTGAACTATCTGAAAATATTTACTCCATCTAAAAAGGTCAGTGAAGCAAAATATACAGCCCAAGAGAGCAAGTCTGATCTACTTTACTGCCCGAGAAAAAAGCTAGCAAGTTTTTTCATATCATCACAAAGTCTTTTTTCTATTTTGGATTGTAATCAGACACCAATCATTTCTGAAATGCAGACAGCTTGTTTAAAAAATTACAAAAAGTTGGAGGTCCTGTATCACATCTCCAGTCCCTTCTGTAAAGAAATGCAACAACATTCAATATTCACTCGAGACCAATGCACTGTGGTAGCCATGAGAGCTTACCACAGCACTGCGATGTGGATCACTGCTACCATTTCTTCCAAGACCTGTCATTTAAAATGAAATTAAAACAGGAGCAAACATACCTATGAGACCAACCTCTGCTGCACGGTCATAGTAGTAGGAAAAAGCATAAAAATCCAAGTCCTTCACTTCCTCAGCTTTATGCACTTTCTTGTAGAGCATCTTCGCCACTTTGTTAGAGCAAGACTCATACAGAGGCTCGCCTGAAAGAATGCAAAGACACCCAGCATAGTACAGGTAGACACTTAAACGAAGAATTTCTTCAGGATCTGCAAGGAGACAGGCTCCCTTTCACACAACAGTGCTTCTTCATTTCTTACAGTCTCTTCACAGAGAACTGGAACGACACACCTGCATCTTCTCCAAGTGGTAACACTGACTGCCCTCAGGCTGGGACCAAGTATGTGATAGATCAGAGCCGAACAACACCATTTGAGGCAGAAGGACTTTGAAAAGAATTCAGGGAGCGCTCAGCTCCATCTGCAGTACTACTAACAGATTTACTGACTGGGCAGACATACCACAGCGCAAGAGGCAAGAGCTGCAGAATCTCTTTAACAGCATGTCAAGAGAAAGCCAGACAGAGGAGTACACAGGCAGAGAATTTAGTATCTTTCCAAGAAGCTGAGGGCATATAATTTTAAATACTCTTCTAGTAGCTTGCTGGCCTAGATAGGAAGAAAGAGTGATAAATCACTATACCTGCCTTCTGTCCTTTAATTTTGTACACTATCTCAGCATGTTGCCATTCAGATTTGAAACCAGGTGGTAAGCAAGGGCTGATCAATTCCTCACCTTCCCCTACTGCAGAAATAAAACAAAGCCGCATTAGAGAAAAAAATAAGGAGTTAATTTTAGATCCCCGGTCCTGCTTCTGACTGTCCCACATCCTCAGCAATGCACCTCTAAGCCCCAGCCATGGCTCAAGTGTCCCACGCCTCCCTAAGGCTGGCAAACATCCATGTCTCCTGGGATCTAGCAGCATCACCTCCTGCATTTGTCTCAGACACACTCAGCTATGGTGATGGGAATGCACATACCACTCAGGCACCTTCAGCCCAGTAGGAAGAGTACAGACAACCCTTTTTCCCCCACAACAGTGCAATGCACACTGTGCTCAGAGCCAAGACTTGAAGAGTGCCCGGAACTTACAAGGTTTTCCCTCAACTCCTCCTAAAATGGCAAGCCTCGCTGACATCAGCCCGAGTCCCAGGTAACTGCAAAGGGAAAAAAAGCCTCTGTGAACAACAAACGTCCTTCCTCTGATACTCCACCGATGTGCCTGCCTCCTCTATGTGGTCCAAGCAAAAAGGCTCAAGTCAGCAGCTAATGCATTAGGGGAACTGTATGACAACCCACCGTGATATTATCCTTACCCAGAGGGATAATCTCTCCTTGAAAAAGCACAGGGAGTAGCTGTCAACTATAACGTCTCTTTAAAGGCTGGGAATGCTTCCCCTAACCTTTCTCCTCCACTCCTCAAAGGCCACACAACCTCCAGCATGGACTCTTTCCAAGCCCCAGCACATCCCACAGCAAACGTAGGTGGGAAGATTCTCCTTCCCTCTGCCCAAAGCATTGGGTGCAGGGGCAGCTTCAAAGCCAGGAGCAGAATTAGAGCCCATCGCTTTCTCAGCCATCACACTGCTTATCTGCCTGCTGTTCTGCATAACCACCCCCTAGTCAGCTTGCATGGACCGTGACTTGGCTCAGGCTCACCCACTTCTCAGGACTCAAGTGCACTTCAGCAAAACACCTAGATCTCACTGGCTTCAAAGAAAGCTCCTACTTTTCCAGTATCCCTTTTTACCACAACTAACCTGTATGAATACAGCTTGTAGGTGCTGTTAAACATCTGAAATGAAGTTGTATGGCCAGCTGGTGATGTCTGGAGAGTTGCCTGAAGGGAAAAAAAAATGTCATGGCAAGCTTTCTGCCAGCAACAGCAAACATCAACAAGACAATCTTCCAAAACCTTAGGAAATACATGGAACAATCCTAGCACGGCTCAGAGAGAAATGAAGAATTTGCATGTATCTCCGTTTGACCTTTGATACAAAAGATAACCAAAAAACTGGAGCTAAAATAGTGACTTTACATGACAGTCCAAACTGCTTACATTTCTATGTGCATCGACACCAAACTCATCTGTAAAAGAGTTGTTTTAATTATAAGGAGTCCTTGTTCCAGCTCTTAACTGTTTTTGTCAAGATACTACAGAACTGCCTCGTCACAGGATCACTACTAGGGAAAACTGTGCAAAATAATGAGTAAACCAGGCACGCATTAACTTCCTACTCCAGTGAATTCAGCTGTGAACTTCCACAGGCTGGAGGAAAAGCACATCACTGTTCTTGCCAAGGAACAGAGTGAGGACCAGCCTGTTGTCTGAAGAAATGAAAGGACAATTGTCTAAAGCACTGAGCAGCCTGTTCCCCAAGTGCACTACCACCAGCAGCGCATTTATGGGGAACACAGCTCAGGCAGCTCATGCCTAGCTGCTCATATCTTAACACCATGTCTAACTCCAGAATTTCCACATCCAGGGCTCTTCACATTCCCAGGCATTCTGCTGTGAGAGCACAGTGTCCTGATCAGCCTGGGCTGACACACTACAAACAGCAACCTTATCCTCTGCTTCTGTGCAGCTTTACTACAAACAGGATCTCTGATCGGGCCAGGACCTCGCTAATCCATATCCACAGGGCTCACAGAACACCTATACTAATGCTATAAGAGGAAGCTGAAACGACAAACATCAGCATGTGCTTCTAACTGCATAATTCATGTTACCTTTATAAAGCATTCATTTGCAACTGAGTAAACTCAGGAAAGCCACAAACAAACATCAAGAATGCATCTAATTCTGTTCTGAGAACACAGTATAAGTCAAATGGACTTGGATTCACTAACAGCATTGCCTTTGAGGTCACTATAAGCAGCACAAAGTGAGTGTTCAGATGCTCAGGACATTGCATTTTCTCCTACATAAAGCAGCCCTGGCATTCACCACATGCACTGACCCACGGAGCTGGAGCAAGAGGACCGACAGAGAGTTGCCCATGTCTCTGTCACTGACTGTAACAAGGCATACGTGACCAACTGATAAGGGTTTTTCTGTCAGAAGCATGGTTTTATGTTACACTGACAACCCCTTGGCATGTGTCCAAGGGAAATAAAACTGAGCAGTTACTGGTTTCTGCACCAGCATTTCCCTGCTGCGTGCATGTTCCCATTACCTCGGTGTGTGGGAGGAAGGTGATCTGTGTTGATCCGCCACCCAAGTCCAGCATTCCTACACTTCTCTTCTGCGGGTCATCTAAGCTACCTAAAACGCGTGACAGAAGAGAGAAAGGCACAGTGGGCACTGTGAGAAACTGGCAAGGAATAAAACCAGAAGTACAGCTGTAAAGAAAGATGTCAATCCAACTCCATCTGTCAGCTTCCAGCCAGCACTAGAGTATAACATCGTCACTTATTTGTGCTCTATCAGGGTGACCTGAAAATCCTCCAAGTGACTATTATTTCTCTGGTGGCTGCTCATGCCCTAATTACAGCAGCTTTGGTTACTGGATTCCTAAACATTCTTCACTGGATGCAAGCACCTTTTTGCAAACTTTACTCTGGTAACCACTTTGAAACACAAAGGAATGTGGTTTTCCTGGCCATCTCCCCCTGATCCCACAGCAGTATTTTGCAGATTCCTATGGCCAAGGGGAGGACAGACTGAAAAGAGCTGGCTTAATAGACCAGCTCGCTCAGAATTCTTCCTGCTACCGTCCCAGACCTTTCTTCTCATTTAAATCCAGTTCTTCTCAGATTATTCAAATACACCTTCCTGACAAGATCAGTTTGTGCCAAGTACCACAGCATACCTCATGAGAGCTAATGTTTGAAGATCTCTGACCTTTCCGATACTTCCTGTGAGCATAAAAAGATTTACAGCACTTGTCATAATGCTCCGCACACTGTGCTGAACAGAGTGCTTGGGTGGCAGACCGGTTTGCTTATTGTCAGAGAGGGCTTCAGTTTAATTTTTTTCTTCAGCTACCCTTTTCTATCTCACCAGTGTAAACACTTACTCTATTTCTTTTATAAATACATAAGGAAGCACCAACAGCACTTACTTTCACACTGTGCAGCTGCCAGGCAGATCTGCAATATCCACATCAAAAATTTATGCAGAGCTAGTGGCAGACTATAAAAAGGAATAAAATGCTCTGGTACCTTACAGGGAATTAAAAGAAAGGCTTTATGAACATCTAGGAAAAGAGATTAAATTCCTCATTCTATCAAGCAAATGGCCAAAATCTTAATTACTTAAATGGGCCAGGCCAAAAACAACTGGTGACTTATTTCCAGACCTTTCCAATGAATGCACAAATATTATACAGGGGCAGAAAACAGTATGAATTTCATGGCGTCAGTCATATTTTTAGACACATACTCATGTAAACATACCTGTTAAAAAATTTATTGTGATCCAGGCTGAAATTCCTAACAAGGAAAAGATTCAGAATAGGCACGGTTAGATCACATAATATCAGAAGATGTACTGTTAGATCGTGTAATTTCATTTTATATAACAACAGTAAGCATTAAGATGAGCCATATTACAAGGCCTTTCGGCTTTAGTATCTGTTTCACTGGAGGTATTTTGAAGTTTTCTCAGTTTCACTGCACCAGCTAAACAAAAACAATCAGCAAACCACAGCTTGTCATGCAACCATAGAAGGAGATTCCAGAGAAGCATCTACCACAAGCAACCTCGCCCCCTTTGACAAATGGAGGATTTCTAATGCAAAGACTCCAAAGAACACCTAGAAAGAAGGACCTTCAAGAGAGGCAAACAAGATTGGCTTTGCTGAGCTACCCTGACCCAGCCCACCCCAAAGCCAGTGTTTCCATAACTGTCAAGGACTGTCATAAACTAAGATTAGAGGCCTTGAGCAAAGAGAGTGGCCTTCTATATCAGAGTTTATGGGGTAATAGGAAGAGAAGCTCCACATATGAAATGTCTGGAGAACTCTGTACTTCACAGGCCAAACACTTAGGTGAGAAGTCCCAAAGGCTCTATTAGACTGGCTTCAGTTCTTAGCTAAAAAATAAGGAAATGACAAACTCTCACATTGTTCATTTCATAGGAAACTAACTGCCAGTAGGCTTTTGTGTTATGTTAGACATACAATTTTCCTTTTGAATACTAAGAATTTTCATCTTTTCAGTGCTTTATTTTTTCCTATTTTCCTCAAAGCAATTTGTGAACTGCCCTGTTGCTGTCCTTTTCTTGTTTTCTAAACTTCTTCTCCATGAATTAGGTGAACGAATGGCCCTTATGTTAACAAATTAAAATATTTATCCATTTGGTTAAAACTAAGGCACGCTAGGGAACGAGGTCCACTTCAGCCCTTGGCTGAACCAAGGCTGTCAGAGCTATTAATGAACTTAAAATGAAAAGAATTATAATGTTGTTCTTCCATTAAGCAGTAAAAAAAAAAAAAAAAAAAAAAAAAAAAAAAAAAAAGTCATAAACAGCTTGAAAGAAGCAACTACTTTCAAGTCTGGTTTCTAAGCAGATTAAAAACACACTTCAACACTAAGTTACCCAGAATGTAGACATGTTTCTTTGAATTACTTTAAGTCAAGACTGATTCTGGGTCAGCCTTTTCTTCTGCTCAGCCTTTTTTGATGAACATCCACTTACTTCAATATATATTTTCTCTATGTAACTTTTTTTTTTTTCCAGGTTCAATTCACAATCACACTCGTTAGATCAGTTTTAATTAACATTAAGACCAAATAGTTCCAGAAAGCTCAGATGAGCATTGTCAAAAGCAGGGTGTACAAAAACAGGAGGTGTTGAAGACCACCTCAACAAGCAGATACACAGAGAGCCTTCCAGAAGTGGTGACTGCACAGTGGCTTCTTGGTGATCCCATGAGAATTGCCTGGTAATCAGAGCTTTGAAAACCAGGATGAAGTGACGGGCTTCACATTGGAAAATGTAGTACAAAATCTCTTTGGCAGGCACTGCCTGAGGCAGTATAAAAATTATATCAAACCTGCTACATATGGGTTCCTAGTGTGGTCAGTGGGGACTTGCCACAGAGCAGCAGGAATCTCCAGGATTGCAAAAAGGTTCTTCAGAAGTTAACCTACCTTCATCAGTCCCGTTCATTATCGACACACAGTTGTCCCTCACAAAGAAGGGGGAAGCCTGAAAAATCTCCTTCACCTGTAGTTCAAATAAAAGTTATGCTCAGAGAATTTTATTTTTTTTCAGTTGAAAAGCAATTTTTTTTTTAAACTCTGGCTTTATACAACTGTTCCTTCTCTTGGGCCAGAAATCACAGCCAACAACTACTATGAACAACAGCTTTGGGACTACACCAGGGAATGGCATTTTTAACACGAGCGTGTTGGCTGTTAGAAGCTTTCTGTACTGCACCCCACATGAGGCAGCAAAGCCCTACATTTCTGGGGTCTTCTAAAGAAACAATTGCAGCAGTTCCAGATGAAATTCAGTGTGGAAAAAGAAAAGACCAGCTTGTAAGCAGCGGAGAACAATCTAGACATTGGTTTCAACCACACCACATTTCTTCCCTCCAATCATTGCTAGAAAAAATAGTACAATTAGGGTACAACCAATAACTTCTCCAGCAGCTGTAAGGTCTAGGACATAATATTTTGTTTACTTTTATAATATTTTGAAATACTAAACATTTTACATGCCTGTAAATGCAATTTACACTATTTCTAATCAACATAAAGTGGAGGAATCTTGCAGCAGCAGGCAGATAACGCAGCAAATCAAATAGCAGAAAGTTTTTCTCAGAAAAGCAGGATTCTGGTCAAAACCACGCACTAAGAACAAGCCTGTGATGACTGTTAGAAGTATCTCATTACACTTATTGTGTTTCACATCATCTCCAGGCTTATTTGGAGCTGTCACCATTTCTGTGTTTGTACTCATACGGTTTCTGACTCCGGACTCATCTGAGATCAGGTGACTTTATACTGCTTTCAGAGTAAAGTGATAGGAGTGACTAAGGTACATAAGGATAAAGGAGTATATACTTTACGCTGAAGGGACCGATTTTTGTCACAAAATTTCTAGAAAGCACACTGAAAGACAAGAAACTGTACCTTATCCAGCAATTTCTGAGCCTTTTCTCCTGGCAGCAACCGTAAGCCAGCTGTCGCTTTCAGGACCAGAGGAGTAAACTTCCACAGCTCCATAGGAACTTCCTTCTTTGCCACCTCCAGGAGCTCTTTTATTCCCTGGCCACTCTGTGAGCAGAGAAAGAACAACCCCCACGAAAGCCCATCTTAGAAACCCTTAAGATTTGCCTTTCTCTGAGGGCAAAAAGGTGATCAGAGGTATGATTCACTGTAAATGCGGAACAGGGACAGGTAAACATCATAAGGGATCAGGAGAAAGTGGATGACTCACAGAGTAAGAACTGGCGGATATAACTGGGATTATCCAGCAACAGGTCAGAGGCAAACAGGAAAAGTCACTTTCTCAAACTGCACTGTGTGCCAAGCAGTACCCACACTGAATGTTCGGGCTACAAGAGGTTTAAAAAGTTGTGTGGCAAATCCCTGGGGAGAAAGCCCTTTGGAGCCAGCAAAACACTATGAGCCAGGTGCGTGTCTGGCTCAGGAACTCCCTAAATCCCTCCAAGCCAGAAGGTAAGGGAGACAGGAGAGAAGTCTCTTCACACTTGGCCTGTTTTTTTGACTCTTTCCCTGAGAATCCACTTCTGGTCACTTCTGGAGAAGGCTCTGCTCCAATCCAACATGGCTCTTTTGTCACATTCTTAAGCACACGGGAAATCTTAAGACAGAAAAAAAAATCTGCTGTGCTTAATTAACACGACCAAGCAGAACTAGATGTGTTCTGCTCCTTGATCCTCTGAGTGTCGACCAACTTCTGCTGTGAGTTTGTACCATTTGGAGACTGAACTGAGACAGTTCAGCCTATTGTACCACAGCAAGATGTGATTTGCAGCACATATCAATAGCAGCACACTTTGGTGCACGTGCTTGTACAATAACAGAAACAAATTTACCTTTTCAACATCATCAGCATATGCAGACAGGCCTGGCTTCAGCGCTTTAAACGTCTCATGGGTTAATTTGGGAGTCTCTGTTCAAAAGCAGTATTCCAAAATAAGTATTAGTGCAAACCATTTTGCATACACAAAGCCAAAACCATTTTTACAAAATACATCATTATGTGCTAATGGGAGTCAACTGGAGCCTCTGTCTAATGAACAATCAAAGGCCACCCAACCTTTGAACACAGCCCCTCCTATGGAATTAGCTCTCCTCAAAACCATTTGGTAAAGTCACGGTCATGCTGGTGCCTACCACACACATACTCTTTATGCACATCAGACAAATGTATCAGACAGGTTCCAGATTCTCCTTAAGCCCTTACCCCTGCCATGTGCAGCTTTCCAAACTACACGGGTAACAAAGGCCACACATTCCAGCAAGCTCTGTTCTGCCTAAACTTGGCTCCAGCAGAAGTCAGTGGAAGTTTTACCATTTTCCATGGTGGCAGAGGGAACCAGCCCTAAGTATTTTGGAAACCTGCAAGCAAGACACCATGAGCTTGACAGCATCCCCCTCTCGTACCTAACTACACTCCACAAAGTTTCCTGCAATATATTCTGGAATTCTGTTTAGAGAGAAGCAGAGGTTTGGGAATACACTGGAAGAAGAATAAATGAAGCCTATATGTGGACTGTTGTTTAACACCTTTGGTGTCTAGGCCTTACACTGGTCCATTCTGCAAACCTACAGTGCTCCCCAAAAGCCAAACACACCATATACCACACTACTACCTGTTAAAAACATCCTCCACATAAAATATTTAAGTGTTCACAGGATTTCTTTCATCTTTTTGTGTTTCACAGATAGGAGCTGACAAGACATAAACAAATGAAACTTACAGCTCCAGAGGAAATCCGGAGCTTTACAGACAACTTCTGTCTTGGTTCCCAGCAAATTTTTTTTTGTCCAGATGCAATACACAGCAATGTTAATCCAAGAGATAAGTGCCAGTGAAGCCAAGACAAATTTAGTTTAGTGCCACTAAGCCAGACAATGCAGAGAGAAGCAGCTCACTGCTAGGAACTGGAGATACAACAACCTCATGCCAAAAATCTGGGGGAATGAGGCACTTTGCACTTGCTCCTCTCACCCACAAGTATCGTGATAAAAACTGCTTTTTCTTAAGATGCGTTCCAAAGGTACAGCAGCTATTGAGTTAGCATTCTGACATTACTGCATTTCCCCCCTTGTTGAATGTTTTCATACTGAATTTCATCCAAACCCACACGCTCAAATCATAATGCACTTCCTGATGGCTCTCCGGAAAGAGCTGAAGTGCATTTGTTCAAGTACTCCCCAGAATAGAATCATCAATAAGCTGCACCATAATTTATAGAAGAGTTTGTCTATTGTGCAGTGTGCAGGCCGTACCTTTAGGCTGCTGTGTAAATTTAAAAATATGGATGCGGGTTCCTGTGCTTCCTGCGTCAAACATGATTCCATAAAAGACCGAGAGCTCTGTGGTCAGTGCTTGCTGGCTCAGTTTGTCCCTCCTGCTTTCAGCAACTCCTTCTGTTGCTCCCACAAGTGGTTTGGAATCCAAGTGCCATTTCATGTATGCGACATAAATAGCAATGCATGCCAAAATCCCAAAAGCAAAGAACCGCTTTGATATCTTCATGGCTTCCATTTATCAGATCTTTTGTTTCTTCCTGTTACCAAATGTTTTGTTTCTTCTGTTTCACACCGAACAGGTGGTTTCCGTATCACTCCTACATCCAACAGAAAAGAAAGCTGTGTTTTACTTTCTAAACCTGCAGAAGGTATTATAATAAGATCTAAGAGCATGATGGTTATTTGATAAGGGACTTACAGGAATAAACTTGACTTGAGCGTTTATTAAATGCTTAACTGTTAGTGCTAAAGTTGGGAACGACTGTCAGAGCAAGCAATTATCCACTGCAACAAAGAGCCTGGTGAAAAACCTTACACGCAGAGTGACAGACTACTGCTTGCACAGAAAAGGATTTATGCCTTCGGCTCTTTCAGCATCTAGAGTGAGACAGCTACTGTCTTCAGTGCTCAAATCTATCTTGATTAATCCAGGACAACTTGCAGTTAGATGTGCAACATCATCCCAGCAGGATGACGCAGAATACTGAATTCAAAGAGCTGGGATGACCCTATGAATCGCTTGTCAAACTGGACCTAGCAGCAAAATCCCTCTTCTCTCACGTTGCTTGTCCCAGCCATCAAATGCCTCCATGGCTGCTGCATGCCAACATCACACACTGCTTTCCTAATGGTTCACAAGGATCATGTCCATCCTCCTTCAGCACGTCACTGAGATCTACAGCTAATTTTAAGACACGAAACAACATAAATATATATTTTTTTCCATTGCTACTGAGGCCTAAGAAATAATAGAGGAAAGAGAGTTCAGAGAAGTTAAATACAGTAACTGGGGTGGGAAGGAACCTCCAGAGGTCTCATGTTCAACCTCCTGCTCAAAGCACAGGCAGCTATGGGGACGCACCAGTTGCTCAGGATCTTGAAAACCTCCAAGGATGGAGACCCTACAGCCACTCTGTGGGCAACCTGAATCGATTGCAGTTATCTTTGTTAGTTCCTGGATGGTAAAGGAGGTCCCAGGAGACCAGAGAAGAACAATTTTAATTTGGTGTATAAAAGGCAAGGAGGAAGATTCAGGGAAGCAGCCTGGACCCCCAGCTCCAACACCAGGAAAAAGAAAAAAACAACAGCAGGGAAGATCAATGCAACAAATCTGCAAGTGATCATGTAGGCAATCAGATGGTTAAAAAACAGTCACCAGTGATTTATGGGGATAAAATTATGTTATTCATTTTTCATTTTTTGACAGTGCAATGAAGAAGAGAAAGCAAACTAGCTGATAAAGTTGACTTAAACATGGTTTTGACAGATGTAATTTGTTGATGACGGGAATTCAGGAAGTACACAGAGGGCGTGAGAGGGAGGAATTAAATTCAAGGTGATCATGGCAAATTGTCATAAAGAGCTGGGAGAGGATTTTATAAAAATGGAGGGAGGCAAGACCAAAGGTACAAATACGGGTGAAGAGTAGGTAGAGTGGGAGAGGGACCATGGGGTGCTGCAGAAGAGAAACTGGGAAAATGGTGTTGAAAAAAAAAAAAAAGAAAAAAAAAAGAAAGAAAGAAAAAAAAAAAAGGAAAGAAAAGAAAGAAAAGAAAAAAAAAAAAAAAAGGAAGAAAAGAAAGAAAAGAAAGCCCTTTCTGGCTCGCAGTAGCAGACGTGGGTGACAACCCTTGCATGTATCCGGGTGCTTATTCCAACCTTCCTGGTCCAAGAAAGGCCTCCACTGTCTCTAAGTGCCAGAGGGCTACAAGCACGTCCTGAAAGGAAAGCAGAAGGATCCCGGCCCGCTGTGCAGAAAGCACTCTATGTGAGGAGAGGGGAGGATGAGGAGGATGCAGCGGTAACAGGCGAGGAAGCAGCAGCCCCTCATGTCTCCCTGAAGGGCAGGGGGACCATTAACCCCGCTCTCAGGGGTTAAGCTTCTCCCAGCGCTGCCTACAGAGCCCCACGAGGCCGGAGGGCCCCGACCCACTGCCACCACCCGCGGGTGGCCCGGCAGGACCCGGTGGCACCGGCGGCCCCTCCGCCCCAGCCCGGCCTGTGGCCCCCTGCCCGCTGCCCGCCCGCCGCCCACCCGGCTGCACTCACACCGCCACCACTGCCGGCTCCGCCATGGCGACACCGCTGCCACTGCGCCTGCGCGGCCTGCTGCCTGTGGTGGCGGCTGAGAGCAGCGGGGACTGCTCAGCATGGAGAGAGCCAAAGGGGGTCCGTCAGTGTGTGTACAGCCCTGAAGGCATGGAGGACAGAGACAGGCTCTGTGCAGCGGTGCCCAGTGCCAGGACAAGAGGCAGTGGGCACAAACGGGAACACAGGAGGTGCCCCCTGAGCATCAGGAAATGGGCGCAGGCTGCCCACAGAGGCTGTGGGGTCTCCTCCTTGGGGATCTTTTGCCCCACCTGGATGTGGTCCTGGGCAAGCAGCTCCGGGTGGCTCTGCTTGAGCAGGGGGTGCACCAGATGGCCCCAGAGGTCCCTTCCCACTTTATGATCCGTGGAGCTGATATCCACACTGTAACCATGGAGGACTCCCTCCTGGAGCAGCTGGCTATTTTCTGAAGGGATTGCAGCCAGTGGAGAGCCCACACTGGAACAATTTTTATTTTTTTTCCTGAAGGACTGCAGACCATGAAGAAGACCGACTCTCAAGTGGAGGACAAGTGTGAGGAGGAAGGAGCGGGCAGAGAGGAGCTGTTATGGACTGACCTCAATGCCCCGTTCTCCATCCTCCCAGGCAGGGTGGGAGGGAGGTTGAGGAGTCAGGAATGAAGGGATAAAGCTGAGCCTTGGGCAGCGGGGCGAGGGGAAAGTGTTTTAATGTCATCTTTGTTTCTCACCATCCACATCTTTTTTAATTGGCAATAAATTAATTTCACACAAGTCAAGACTGTTTTGTCCGTGATAACTGATAAGTGATCTCCCCATCTTTATCTCAACCCAGAAGCTTTTTCTTATTTCCTCCCCATGTCCTGTTGAGGAGGGACAGCGAGGCAGTGGCTGGGTGAGTGGCAGCAGCCCAGGGCAGCCCATGACAGGGATTCAGGTCTAAGTGTCGAGTGGGCAGCGGGAGGAGACTGATTAACTTGAGGAAGTTCTTCTGAGATAATTCGCAGAAAAGTTCCTGTGTGCCAGTATGTTGATCAAGCTGACACAATGGTTGGTTTTTGCAAATAAATCCTTTAGCAACGTTTGCAAATGGTGAGTCATTCCCAGCAAATACTGGGCCCTTTTTTGCTTCCTGATCAGAAGCTGAGGTACAGCTTCCCAGTTACCATCCCGATGTTTTTGGTGCACATAATGTATATGCATTCACAGAAATCCCTACAAGCATACAGAAAGAATCCTTACATGGAAGAAAAGTATGTATGGAAAGTAACTATGGACTGCAACCTATTCAAGTCCTGCAGGTAGCTCTGTTGACTCAGTTCCCACAGAATAAGGTCATCAGAGAGATGACTGATAGGATGGCTACAAACCCTCATCTTTTCTTGTTAGATCCTGTCATGACGAGAACTTGTCACTTGCAAGTTTTATCCAGCTGTGTTCTAGGCAGAGAGTAAGCAAATGACTCCATCAGAAGATTGCTGTATTTTTTCCTCTGGAAGTTTTAATTTTTTTTCTGCTTGAGTAAATTTCTTAATGGCTTTCTTCCACATAAGTCACTTTGTCTTTCACCAGCTAAAATTACTTCTGCAGCAGCTTACCACTCCACCCAATCTGGAAGAATCAAGAGCATTGTTTTTGGAGCGAGGATACGTGATGGTTCAGCAGGAAACACAGACATGAAGAAAAGAGAAAAGTGATATTTGGAAATCAGATGTAGAGCAGCCATTTGTGCCATGATGCTGTTTGCTGTGTGCAAGAGGCTCCTATCTTCCACTGAGCTCTGCTATGGCTCCTACAGTGCTGTGCAGGTGCAGGCATCTGTGCTGAGTGATCCCACTTTTGGAATGAGCGCTGAGTCTTGCTGGGTACTCTTTATTCCAGTAAATTGCTTCCTTGTAGCACTGTTTGGGCATTAAATTATTTTTTTCCGAGCCCTACGTATTGCAGGCATTGAGGAATTTCAAATGATCATTACTGTTCCCATGAAACTCCCTGTCTGTTTTGCTCATGTAAGGAAAACTGAACTTTCCAACTGTTTTCTAACTTGCTTTAATGATGCTTAACTATATTTAAAAGGATTTTTGCTCTTAGTGGGAAAATCTTACATAGAAAGATTAAGGCATGAAAACTTTAAGTCTTCAAGATTTGACGCTCCCTAGTGATGTGATTGCAATAGAATTCACACTTTATTTCGTTTCTAACCTTCCTAGTTTGCAAGAGAGACCCTGAAAATACAAGAAACCTTATAGAAACCTCTCGGAGTCTGCAGGTAGCTTGAAAAAAAAACAAACAGCTGAGCGTGCTCTAGTAATTCCTATAGGTACTAATCTCAAAATTGCCCCTGTAGCACTTTGGGGCTGCAGGTCCATAAGGAAGAAGGTAAACAGGAGAAGCTCAGCAAACTGCTTGTTAAATATCCTTTATCCCTGGGACAAGCACTCTGCCCCTGAAGATGATAAGCTGACATTAAAAAGGTCAAGTTTTACAGTTTTTGCTAGTGAGCTGTAGCACACAGATGCCTAGTGGCAGGCAGTGTGGTGCAGTGGGAAAGTAAATTCTTTGCAAATAAACTGTTTTTCAGTTTGATTGATCGCTTTTTGGTAAGATAACAACAAATGTGCATAGTGAGTACAACAAGTCCACAGGTTTCTGGGCAGGGAGCTTCCCAGACCTAGAGCCGTCCTCTCAAGGACCTGGGGACCGGGGAGCTCTCTCTCAAATCCTGTGGTTGTCTCTAGGATTTTGGGCTGATGTGACAATTCCCACCTAGGAGCAAGTTTCCCAATACGCAGAACAGGACTTCAGTCCCTTGCCTTTAAAAATACACCCTTACCTGAGCTCGTGGCATTGGGTAGCCTGCTACACGAATAGCCTATATCTTCTTTCAAGTTGTAAGAAAACAAATGGTTCTGGAGAGATAAATACTCAGGCTCAAGTACTACTTACATTCTTCAACACAAAAGATTTCTGTGACATCAGGATTGTTTTACTTAGCAATATGATTTTATTTATTTTTTTTTTAGTCCTAAATGAAAAGTGTTGCTGTCACTTGTCACTTTGTATCTTGCTGCAAGATACAAGTGAAGATCCAGCAAAACACCAAATTCCCCCTTTTTGCTAGGTAGGGGGAAGAAAATCAGGCCAGGCCAGCAGAGAGCAGTATTTTCTCAGCAACACCATTTCCCTAGAGACAGGGCAAAACAGTGTAGTATTTGTCTCTTGTATATCAAATGTCCTGCACATATGTTTGTAAATGCAGCTTGCAACGTTTTAGCTGTGCTGCAATTAGTATCAGAGAACCCAGAAAACTGTAAAACTGTAATGTTTTTGTTTTTGTTTTAATAATTATTATTTTTTTTCCTCCTGTGAAAGAATCGTTTATGTGCACAGGGAACAATTCTTGGTCTGCTCTTGGAAACCGCCCCCCTCACCTTGTCTGGGGCCCTGAGTGGAAGTATGGATAGTTTAAAAGGTTCTGCATTTGTTCTGAAGTTTTCTTACTGTGGTCATTCCCATAAATAACCCAAGCCATATACTATGAGGTTTGTAACAAATTTTCCAGCATGGTACCTACATATTAAATATATTGCATAAATGTGCATTCATAGCTTTGTGTGTTATATATACCATACCTTAGCTAGAATGCAGGCTACTTGGGACAAGTTATTTGAGAAAGGATCTCTGCCACCAGTTGATTCGTGGCCAACAAATGAATTCAGGCTGCATGAGGTGGACCTGGATTGGATGCACAAGTGCAGCTTTGAACATCTGCCCTCTGAGACCTGGAGAACTATTTAAATAATGAAGACCCCCCCTTTATCGCTTGGTGTTTCCTTCAGTGCTGTCCCCCCAACCTGCCTGAGGAATGGCTCTCTTGCAGCAGTGCAGGTTTCGGAATGTCAAAAACAAATGTGCATTTAAGGTGCAGTAGAGAACCTCAGGTGACTCCCTGAGATGTGACTACCTGAAACCCCAGGTGGCACCCACTATTTGTCTGATGTCAGTCTCCATAATTCCTCCCAGATATTTTAAAAAAGGCAGGGCTTAGCCTATATTGTTGCTTCTCCAGCGCTGCACCCATCCCTGGTCAGAGGGCTGCTGTCAAACGTATTAGATAAATGCTGAGTGGCCATTTCCTTTCCCACAGAGAAAGCATAAATAAGATTTTTCTCTGTTTCCTCTGGGAGCACGCCAATTTTTGACAAACTCATAAAAATTAAATCTCCTTGAAACATTTATGTTTCTGGCAAATGTAGCCAGGACTAGTAACTGGTTGAAAAGTTTTGGAGGAGCAGCATGTGTACAAGCCTTGTATTCCTAGAGCTCAGGATTAAAACATGCCTTTGACATACTAACATTATTCCTTCACTGAGTGCTTTGCATTTCTATCTCTTTCTTGGCTTTTCTAGTGATGTGCTGATATTTTTTGTGGTCTGAAGTAATACGTATTTTGCCTTCCGGGCTTTTTTTTTTTTTTTTTCAGGCTATATGAAATCATGTGGCAATAAACTCAAACTCTGAAGACCTCTAGTATCAGACCAAATTGATATACATGTATTTTCCTCTGGCTCTGAAGGCTGGATGTGGTACGGTATTATATTTATGGCTGTGCACTGGATTTGTCTGCAATAAATGCTGGAAGGGCTCCACCATTCTGCAATTGTATCACAGAGGGTGTCTCCCAGGGGATGTCAATGATGTTTTCAGCTGTGGCTGCACTACCAGAAAATATGAACATCCAAGCATGTCCCTGTTGTTTCTCCCTGCTCTTTGCGAGCCACATGCAGAAGTGAGCAGTAACTTTGAAAATGCTGCCTCAACGTGGTCTTTCTGGTGCCCTACAGGCTGAAGTTCTTCACAAATTTATCACGACCTATATAATTGACCTATATTATTTGTTAAATAGCTTGTGCTCGTTAGAAACATGAATGGGAATGGCTTAGTGGTTATTTATTTATACACGGGTGTGTGTCTGTTTTGTGCAGTGATATTTGTGGGGATCATGTCCAGATTTTCCCCTTCTGGACCTCTTCTATATATAACCTGGGCTTGTATTATTGGAATAAAACTGGAATTGATTCTGTTCTCAAAGAAAACAACAACAACAAAAACCATACCATTATTTTTATTGCTTTTCTAGGCAAGGCGATACATCTGCATGTATGTCTGTAAGCAAGACCGCTAAGCATGAGGGAGGAAATGCAGCAAAATGTTCAAGTCTTTGACTTGGAGATCAGTGAGTAGGAGCAAAACACGTTTTGCACTTCAGTCACTTTTTTAGGGCACACCGCTAGGGCCCTGGACTGGCAAACAGCATTGCTGCACCCTGCTGTTATTTGAACATTTTGTCATGAATGTGATTATTTCTTCTTGTACTTCTGCCTCACTTACAGGCTGGTAGGAGTCGTTTAAAATCTGGACTGATGTTGCAGTTTGGTGAGTGATAATACCTTTGAGTTTAATGGAATTGCACCTGCTTCCATCATGTACAAATTCAGCTTTTAATGTTTTAGAAGAAAACCCATCTGATTGGCCTCTAGGGGCATATTTGGATCACAGCTTTTAAACAGATGTCCGCTACTACAAACCCTACCGGCTACATTAACAGTGCTGTCAGGCGGTTTCCACTGCTGTGTCCTCATTCATTCAGACAGGGTGCACAGAGTGTAATCTAATTAAGGAAAATTCCCCAGATTTTTTTCATGTCTGTTATCAGTGCATTTTTAACTTCTTCAGATTCATTAGAAGTGCATCCATCTGTGGGCTGTCACATAGCACTGTGCCGCATATTATCTATAATTCCTTCTACATGCTTGTTTTAAAGAACAATTAAGCTGGGTGGAGAGAAGGAGTGAAAACAAACTGCTACCATTTTTAAATGTTTGTATTTTTGGGAATTGTTCCCTGTGTCTCATGCTGAGGATGGCAGTGGAAAATGTATGTTTTGCCTGTAAGTGTGTGGACCAAGCATGCCTTCAAAAAGGTGTATTATTCATTAGCTGAACTGGTTGTTTAGGGGCACAGGTTTGCCTAGCTGAATAGACAGCCTGTGCCTTGACCAGGCTTTTGTTAATAAAGACTTTTATGAACTTGTCCTAATCTTGGAGTCAGTTTTGAATATTCCAACTTAGAGGAAAGTCCTTGCTCACCTTGTGGGTCCACCTGCAAAAAAGTGATCTCAACCTCTTCTGTAAAGCTTTCAAGACCTATTACGGCATGATGTATGACAACAAGGTTCAGAAATGACATTTTTTGTAAAAATGCCCTGGTTTTAAAAAACATTTTGTGCATGATATTTGAATCCTAAAATGATTTACTGACCTCTTGAATTTCCCCTTCTAAAACTAGGGTCAGATTTGAAGTTTGGTGAGGTTGCTCAAAACCTTGTCCATATGGGCTTTTAGTATCTCCAAGAGACTCTCCAAGCCCTGTCCCAGTACTGGATGGAGGGGTAGGATCACCTCCCAGTTAGCCAGCCTTGCTGGCTAACATTTTGATTACAACAGCCTGGGACAAGGCTGTTTTTCTGCTTTTTCAAGGCTGTTTTAGTAGGACTGCTAACTATAGATAGTAGTTGTGGGTTTTGTGTGATTATTTGTAGTTTTGTGTGGTTTCTGGTTTTCACACTACTTAATTTCATGATGATTTTTTGTGTCTGTTTTGATATTTTCAATGACTTATATAAAGTACTTTAAAATTATGAAGAACAAAAAACTGAAGGTCTTTCCTCAGTATTGGTACTGTTCTGTTGCTGGATGTGAAATGAAAGCATGGAAATTAAACTAGTTGCCAACTCCCCTGTAATTCATAAACCAATGGTTCAACTCTTTAAATTATCCATGCGCTGTTGCCTGACCCTGTACACCAGCAAGGAATGCTTAGAGTCCTCTATGAGAGAATGACCCAGAAAGTCACTTTTCTTCTCTGAAACGCTGTGAACACCTCATTTGCTAGGAGGTACTAAAGTCTTATACGTGAAATAATCACATAGAGTGTCCTTGGAAGAAAGGAAGTCTTTTCAATTATTTGTTTCATGTCTTGGGCCAACTACTGACAAATAAATGTAAGTGGCAGCCTGTTGTTAGCCTTCCATCCCTTATGCCTCAGGAGATGGAGAAAGACTATTCTCCAGTATTTCTAAACTTCCTTAAAAAATTACACTAATGTTCACTGTTTTAGTTCCTATAAAGTGAATGTATTTTCTGGTGTCCCAGTGACGAGTTCACTGTTGGTTATAAAGTACTCATTTCCAAGGTGAAGGCAGAAGTGCCTGGGTAAATGCAGAAGTACCTGGGTGAATACTTATGGTCCATTAGGGGAAGCAAACACAGGGAATCTCTTCTTGTCCAACCCGAGGCACTTTAAGAAGAACTTTGTCCAAAAGCAGCCTCCCTGCCCTTTGAGGCCTTTTGGAGCACCCAGCTTAGGCACCCAGAAATTCAGGCCTCAAACATCATTAATTGCATTTGAATATAATTCTTTCTCTTCTGTGTCACATTTTTTTTAAATATTATTATTATTTCTAAGGAAATGGAGTTACCTACCTGTCTTCTAATATCATTTATTGCTTTCCTCTAACCAGTTTGTCAAACTGGGATGAAGGGGAACCAAAGCCACTGCTGGTGAATGGGTGAAGGGGAGAGAGCAGAGGCTGTGTGGGCCAGTGGTGGATGCAGGAGCTGGGAAGATGAAGAGGGAGACATGGGAGCTGTGCCAACAGACTCTCCTGCCCCTTGAGACCTTCTGTGCAACCCATCAGAGTTACCTGGAAATGAAGCAAGACCCAGGACTTTCCCAGAGGTGTTAAAGATTGTCTGTGTTAGAGACCAAAAAGCCCATAAAATGAGGCTGGTGGAGGGAGGTCTCTCGGTGAGGGTACTGGCTGGCCTCCTGCAGTCAATGCAGGGAGCCCTTCCCGCCAGTGATTCAGCTGTTCGAAGGTCACGGCATCCCAGAGGGACAGAGGAAGGATGACAGGTTCCCAACACAAGGGAAAGGAAAATGCTTTGGGGTTGACCCGGCACCAGCCCGGCTGCTCATCTTCTGTGGAAACCACTTCACCTCCATCTCATCCTCATGAATAACAGGGGTTTGAATTTACCAAGTGAAGTGGCCAGCCCCTCCAGCCCGCTATTCATTACTCCAATTAACAATCAGTTGCCTGAAAAATGGGCCAATCTGTTTCTTGGGGAGCCGCATAGAAAAATCCACAAGGCAAGCCAATTAGCATACCAGCCCTCACCCTCTAGGGAATTTCATTTAGCTGTTTGGTTGATCTAAGTACCAAAATATTGTTGTTTTGTTATGGAGCATATAATGTTTGTTAAATGACTGAGATCCCCTGAGGCCCATATGCTGCTGATATTCTCTCTGTCCTCCCAAGCCGGGAGAGGCAATAAGGCAAAACTGTTGTGTCCCACACATGGCCCCTGTATTTTCCTGGCAGGACACGGCAGCTGGACACGGGCAGAACAAACCTTCGCCACCCGGGGTGGGCGGATAGCTTCCCTCCGAAATAGTTGCACACTTGAGCAAGCCCATTGTCTGCCCAGAAAGCATCTCAACCGCCTCTTGTCGGGCAGCCGCCGCGTACAAAAAGCATGCAGAGCCGGCGCTCGGGCAACCTGTCTGCGCGGCGCATTGTGCGGGGGCAATTAGTCTGCAAATTGCCCGTTTGCACACCCGCGCATGAATTGGTTGGGTTGCTCCCACAGGATTTATTATTATTATCATGATTATTAAGGAAGGCCCATGAATAAATAAGGTAATTTGGCCAAACGCCTTTCTCCCCGCGCACATACGGCTCCTGCCTCTTCCATGGAGAGTAAAGGCCGTGGGTGGGATCCCTGGGTTGGAAAAGAGAAGTTCCCAGGGCCTGTGTGTTTCTAAGCCTCTAGGCTGATGCCAGTGTACTGGTGACAAAGTTTTTTTTGTCTGTTTAATAGTGTTTTGGTTTTTTTAATTTTTGTTTCCAGTGAGAGAAAATACATTAGAGCTGTCAGCTTGTGCTGCCACTGCTGGTGCACACGCTTTGTGCTTTGAGATGCGACCCCAGTCCTGCAACTGAATTGCTCCTTCATTTGTGAAGAAATCCTATTGGGCTTTCAACAGCCAAAGAAGTGCTCCAATCTGTGCCATCCCAGTGCCAGGCAAAATATATCCAGCCTGATTTGAAGACTTCAGTTTTATTCTGGTCTGAATTTGCCGGAGCTGGTGGGGAGTCATGTCAGAATGAAGGCAGCCTGACTGCCTGGACTGTCCCGCTCGGTCTTCATGCCTCAGTTAGTTCTCTAAAGCAAAAACCCAAACTGCAGATCACTGCTACCGAATCAGTAGAAGAAAAATATAAATGAAATGAGACTCAGTCTATCATACTTTGGATTTCGGTCAGAAGTTTCAATGAATCTTTAAATGCTTAATAAAGGGATTGTGTTCTCACCACCACTGATAATCGCCACAGTTGTCTAAGGGTTTGATTTTCCATCTTTGAACCTACCAGTGCTTCTCCCCACATCAGCAGCACTTTGAAGGAGAAAAGCCCTCCTGAGCTGGGTTTTAGCTCAGCTGTCTGCCTTGCAGCCCTGCAATCCTCAATGTAACCATTCAGTTCCTGCTATATATACCATGGCCTTCTGCACCATAGGATTTCAGCCAGGAGTCCAGACCCTTGGCAGTCCCAGGGATGCTGCTGGGTCTGTGTTAAGATACAGACAAGCAAGTTGTGGTCAGGAGATATAAATGTGCTACACGGACATCTGCATCTCATCTGGGAAATCTCAAAGGTTGCTGTTGTAGACGCTCTGTATGAGTAACTTTAACTTCAAATAGTTGATTGAGTAATGAAAGAAAACTTACTGGTCTGCAAGTATATTTGACATCTGCAAGGACTTCTAAAAATACTCTTATTACAACAATTTACTCTTGAAATATTTGGCATAGTGTCTGACTTTAATGAAGGTCTGTGCATTTGCATTAGCACTGCTTTGTCCCCTTTGTGCCTGGCTCTGCTGACCTGTTCTCTGACATAATTTTGCTTCTGCACATCTTTCTTTGCTGTGCTCAGCATTGCTATGCCTATTTATTACAAGAAAATAAATAAATAAATAAATAAATAAATGAATAAACAAACAAACAAACAAACAAACAGCCCACAGGAGTTGCTGGACAGATACACCATGCCTGATTCTCTGGGGTGCTGTGAGCCTTCAGCATTCATAGCTTCCTTTAGGAATTGGGTAGAGCAAGGCAGATATGAGAATCAGACCCATGTCAGATATCCGTGTAACTGGTCTGAGGTCAGCAGTCAAGCATCCTGTGTCACTCCCCAGACAGCCAGCATCTTGCTGCATGAGAGTGGCAAGGTATGACCAAGGCAATAGGATTCCCAAGCATTCGCAGTTTCATAGGACATTTTTTTTTTCCTTCATCATACTAGTTGTAAGGTAAAATGCAAGGACTCTTCTTCTTCAGTTGCAGAATTTTTGAAGGCAAAAGAAGGTACATCTTTCCTGACCTTCTTCTCCACATTTTCACACGTATTATCTTGTACACTGATTAGATGAGTTGCCTTTGGCAAACCCCTCTCTACATCTCAGTGCCCAGGGGCCAAAAAAACAAACAAACAAACAAATGAGAAAGAGAAAGAGAAGAGAAAGAGAAAGAGAAAAATCTTTCCCTGCCTCATATCTTTGTGCCCTGATTTCCCATAATATCCTTCCTGTGGAGTGAATTATTTTGCCATACACCATGTACATGACGCCATATATTAACACCCAAGTTCCCAGTTGGTATAGCAAGAACAGACCATTATTTTGGCTGTAGGTAGCATTAGGGAATGGTGAAAAATATATCGTTTTTTCTTAATTCAAAGAGAGAATGCATGATTCAAACATTTCTTCAGCTGTTTCAAGCACCATCCCAAAGGACCATCTCTGGGCTCCATATTCTTCCAAAGAGATGCAGATTTGCATCTGGCTGTAGCTTTCTTAAAAACTACAATGCAGTTCTGCAGGTGGCTAAATTTTGCTCACGTATCTGACCTGACCACCTGCTACTTAGTGCTTAACTTATTGTTGAATCCTCTGCAAATGTTACAAAAATCCAGTAACATTTAATATTATTTTGTAGCCCCTTGGTTAACCCAACACTGCTGGGTTGAGATAAGGCTGGAGCTGGTGAATTATTTGGCATTGATTTAGGGATTTAACAGTTGCAAAGTTTAAAATTTGGTTAATAAGGGCACAACCAATGTTGTGTAACAATTTTTTTATTATTATTTTCTTTAACGGAATGAAATTAAATTCCTTTGAGAAGCAGTAGCATTATTTTTTCAATATGGTTACGTTCTTTAAGCCAACTCCTAATCTGATGAAAAAGGATCGTTTGTATTTTCTGAAACCATAAAAACATACTTCCCTATTGCTATGTCCTGAATTCTTTACAAGCTAAGTCATATATGAGCATTCTAGGATTTCCCCTTGGAAAGTTAAGAAGCTGGTAGTTTCCTGCGCTTAACACCAAAGGATGTTACTAGTGTTTCTTTCCTTGTTTAAAACTGCAAACATATATTGACTGAAAAAAACATATTCAGAACCATAAATGGGAACTTAACAGTCAGCCTACTGTAGGATATATAGCTAATGAACAGGAGATACGTTTGCGATTGGTAAATGTGGATGCCTCCTTCTTAATTTCCTTGACTGTTGATCACAGTCTTTTTCAGTGCTGCCTTTATACTCCTGTATCAGTCGTCTCCATTCCCTGCCTGTCGGGTTGTAACCCTTGGTAAAATGATTTTATTTAAAGCAATTAAGTATGTGATCCTATGTTTCATACCATTGGCTGTCCTAAAATCTGAGGAGCTCAGGTTGCGCATGGGGTAACGAAGAACCAGGACCCAGCTTTCTTGGTATAGGCCACGGTTCTTTGGTCACAGCTGTGATCCAAATGCTTTGGGGAATGGGTAACTGCTGCATTTTATTAAAGACACGCAACCAAAATAATAATCGGATAAAAGGATCATTTATTGTCAAACGATTATGGAGCTGCATTATGTGATTTCATATCTTTCCCTTCAAAATCTCTGCATTTCAAACCAGCTTGCGGTTTTACTCTGTGCCATTAACACTTTGGTATTACACAGGAGTATATTTCACATGGTAAATTCTGTGGAATATGGATTATGTTATCAGAAAATAAACACAAATTTCTCAAGTTGGCCTTGGCTCTGCTGGTGGTAATCAGGAAATTGCTTGTCCTTAAGCTACAACAGAGGATTGGATTCTTAAAAAACGAATAGGGAAAAATGCTTTTAGGGTGATTTCCTTACAACAAAAACATGATAGTCTTAAAGCTCAGTGATAATCTTTGTGAGTCCGTTCCACGTGAAGCAGGGGAGCAACCAGATTCCCAGCTGATGTAAGTCAGCGTAGTCCCATTAGCTGGCAAAGCTGGGTCAGCTCGCAGCAGCTGAGGATCCAGCCCTGTGGCTTGGAAGGAATCATCTTGCTGTCAAAACCAGGGGAAAGACTATAACAAGATTTTGTGAGGGCAAATAATATTAGAGAGAAAATAAGATGGGCTGGGACCAAAGAGGAAGGCTGTTTCATTTGCCATTCACTGAGACCTTTTTTATTGGAACATGCACCAATGCAGGCAAGTTGTCTCCCAGTGCTGCTGAAGGCTGTTAACCTTTTTTTTAGTACTATTTAGTATCTCTCACTACAGTGGAGTTACAGTACACCTTTAATAACAAAACTCCTGAGTTAATCTCCTTTGGAGGTCTGCGTGGCATTACTAGCTATAATCTCACCCTTCCAGGTTATTGTCAGTGCACTTATAGACATTAAACCTTCTTTGGGAGAATTAGGTATTTTCTCATTACGCACGCTAATATCTTTTCACTGAATATCACCAAATTTCCATGAAAATCTGTTTGACATTCACTGGGAAGTTGCAAAGTTTACCCAGTTGTTTAAAGAATTGTCTCAAATGAGTTGTCCTCTAGCAACCTCTTTTTTTTTTTTTTTTTTTTTTCTTTTTTCTCCAGGAATTATGCAGGTGAGATACTCTCCAATGAACTGATTAAAAGAGAAGTCAGTTCTCCTTTGAAACAGGCAGATGAGGGATATGTGTGGAGAAGGAAATCCTGAAGGAGCTGAGTCCCTGCTGGATGCAGGCCTCAGGCTGCCGGCCTGGAGGAGAGGACAGGGTCCAATTTTGTGACAGTGGCCTAGTGGCGACATCTCAAGTCTGAGACCAAGCCCAAAGCCTGTATTGGATCTGGTCTTTAACCTCTGTGTCTCAGCTCCATCAGGGAGAATAATGCTCCAGGTTTAGCAAGCTCTTCAGGAAAAAGGCCCTCTCTTGCTTTGCCTGTCATGCCAATAATAAATAACTACATCAGGGAGACCAGAGTGACTACAGCGAGAAGAGCAGCATCGCTAGCAGCAGCAGGCTCCTCCTGCTGAGGATGTGACCACTGCTTGCACCACAGATCTGGTCATGTCCCCGTTTGTGATGTTGAGGAATTTGTGGGCAGCAGGGCTCTCTTGGCCCTGGGGTACCCAGCCGCCTGTCCCCCAGGCGCTGCCCAGTGCCAGCTACCTCGCGCTTTGTCGCGAGGTGAATCAGGGAAATCAGGTCACAGCAGAGATGGGCTGCAGCTTTGCCATCTGCAGAAGAGTTTGAGAGAGTCTGACATGAAGGGTCAGTGGCAGGCGTCCAAGGCACTGGGGATACTGGAGGCTCTCATCCCTCCTGGGTTACGAAGGACAAGGAGGACTCTGCTAGCAGATGGTGTCTCCAGTGTCTCGCCTGCACCCATCTACATCTGCAGACCTTGGTGTTTGTGTTCCTGAGATATCGTATTGCTGGAATATTTGTATTTATAGAAACCTTTCTCATGCTCATAGCTGAGATGTGATTATATGCCAAACACTGAAACACCTGAAGTGGAACAAGCTGGTGTTTTGCCATTTCTCATCGTGACTTGAGCACAGTGGTGGAGGAGGAACAAGGTGGAAGATAGCATAGTTTTTAGGACCATAATGCTTTTTTACAGCTGTGTTGTGGAAGATGGTCTCATCTCTGAGGTGTGGGTGTACAGGACAGACCCTGTCCTCTCCACCTGCTGTAGAGAATTGAGTTGCCCAAGGGCTTGTTGAGAGCTTGTGGCCAGACTGCAAGTTGAACCGAAGCCTCTTGAGTGCTTGAGGCAACTCGCCTCCACCTTTCCTTGCTAACTCACTCACCTGAGGTCCTCTGCCATTCGGCTTGGGCGGCTGCCCAACACTGCAGAAATCCTGGACTGGTCCGCAATACTATTGCCAACTAGTTTTGTTGTGGTTTTAATTCATTGGTTTTCATTTCTGCAGAGTTGTTCAATGTGACTTTGCTTGAAGAGGGGCTGAAATTCCTTCACAAGCCCTGCGTCGCCTGAGAGGAGGTTTAATTAAGCCGTCTACCTCCTGAAATCATGGTCCACCTTCAAATAATCAGGGAAAGCCACCAGAAGGGTTAAACACTTTATTTAGATGGCTTTGTTTGTTACGTTAGTGCTTTGCTTGTTCTGAGAATTAACAGAAGATAAGCTAAAAGTTCATTTATAAGAGTATTAAAGGATAATTATGATGGAGTAAATGCAGCGGGTCAAAAGGCATTATGATGAACAGAATCATAATATAGAGCTTGGGAAAATAAGCTAAAATGTACAATGCTTAACATCACTCACCAAACGCCATGAAACATGTACATGTTTGGTTTTCTCTCTCCTTTATTTCCAATCTAAACTAAAGTTTCCTCCATCGGCACTCTGCTGCTCGTGTGCGAACATGTAATGATAATCAATTGCAGTAACTTAAATTAAACTTTTGGGCAAGCACAAATATGTGACCTTTTAATATCAACAAAATGATAAAAAAGATTTGGTAGGAAATCTGTTTCAATCAGATTAGAGGAGAAGTGGGTAAAGCTGATTACAAGCCCGCTAAACACAGTATTTGGGCAGTATTTGTTCAGAAACAATAGCGTTAATTCTACTTTAACAAGTATTATCTGAAAAATCAATAATTAATGGGAACCCATTATCAACTTGTAATTTAGCACTCAGATTAAGTTGGGGGAGAAGTGAAAGCGAGTGGGCAACCTGCTTTTACTTGACCTGTCGGCCGATGGATTAGGGGGGTGGCGGCAGGTTTTGTGCTTTGTTAAAGCAGAGGTGGTGGAAATTTGTCCATTTGGACCCCTCGCTGCTCGGCTTCGCACAGCCAGGTCACTGCAGCCCAGGGCCTTCAGTGGCACTGGATCCTGGGACACGTGGGGACCTTGCCCCTGAATCCACAGGGTGCACAGAGCTAACCCATCATAGAAAATGGTATGGATGGTATGGACAGCTGTGGTCTTGCCCCTCCTCAGCATCTTCCTGCACCTCTGGGCTGGCCCAAGAGCCCCTGACCACACTCTCCCCTTGGCTGGCAGGTCTGGCGCTGGCATGTGTAAATGCACGTGAACCGCCAAATCTTCACCAGCCTGCTCCTCCTCCCTCCCCCTGCCGCATCATCTCTATTTGGAGAAACAACCTGATTTGTCCTCCCCGCTGCCTTTGGACTTAGATGTTGCGCGTGCGGGGGTCCCAAGCACTGTGCTGTTGGAGTAGGTCATTGCAACAGATGCCAAACAGATAATAGTTTTGCAAAGACAATATACTCGCAGAGGATACAGATGTTCTGATCAAGGATCGACGCACGTCCCTCTGGGTATCACTGTGTGTTTTCAAGGCTGGAGCAGGCTTTTAGAAGAGGAGCATTGCTGCTTGTGGAATTTTGGGTGGACGATAGTGAGCCACCATTTCCACCTTGCTGCTGGCCTGCCCATGTTCTCCTCCTGGTCAGAGGGCTTTCCTCCCCAGCTGGGTCACCTACCTGGTTTGGGGCAAAGCAGGATGAGGCTCGTGGGCTGCAGAGATTTGGTGGGATAAGAGAGGGAAAGGAAACAGCTGGGGACAGGGGAACACAGCTGGGCATGAGGAAGGAGCTGGGTGTAGTAAAATCCTGCACTGGTCCCACCAAAGCGCCCACGCTAGTGGCAGGTGTGAGGGACACCACAATAGCCTGGGTTGGGACGGGGGTTTCTCGACGAGCACGAAGGCGGGATGCTCTCAGCAAGGGGAACAGATTGAAGGCAGATTGTGTGGGTGAAGCAGCACCGTGCTCTGCAGCTAGGGAGTGGCTTCAGAAATGGCATTTAATCATTCAACATTAACACAAGACATCTGTCACCATCCCCGGCAGTGACGGGGCTACACGGCAAAACAATATGTTCTGGCGCTCCTAATCACTGGAAAAACACTACTTTTTGCAGAGAGTTCTTTTAGTGCCCAGCACAAATCCTTCTATTTTATTATAGCAATCCCAGCCAAATCCTCCAATAAATGGAGTTTTTATTAATGTGCAGCTGTTAAATGAGAAAAAAAAATAAAACTCAGAAATAAAAATGAATCCCTGAATAATCGGGCTGATCCCAGGCAGTAAGAACAAGCAGGCCGACCAAATACTTACAGCTTTTTGGTATTATTTAAAAATACGGTCGGGGCTTTTCTTTCACCCTCTGTTTTATGTACAGGCCTGATTAGATTTTGCTTGGTACGATCAGAGCCACTTCCGTGCCTCTGTGGGTACAGCAAGGAGGATTGAGAGCTGCTGGGAAGAGGCTCACGTCCAGGGAGCTGTCTGATGTTGGTGTGGTGGGTGAGATGGGTGTGGAGTTGGGGAGAAAAGCAATGGGTTCAGCCTCAGCACTGCACAGGTACAGAAACTGGGCAAAAGAAGCGCAAAGATGCAGTCCTGCTGGCAATGAAATGGCCCAAAGGAGAGCGCTGAGTGAGAGGAATTGTAGGAGGCCTGGTGGAGCCCCCATCAGATGTGTCGCGTGTTCCCATCACATCCATCGCATGGTTCCAGCTAGTTGAGACTTCTGACAGCCTTGTGGGAGCCCAGCAAGAGCAAAGCCTCCAGCATTAGGGCAAAGCCAGCCTGGGCAGCTCTCCCAGGTGAGCCCTGGCCACCGGGATGCTGTCTGCCACTGGTGGTAGGGCCTTGGTCACCTGGGGGTGATGCTGGGGGAAGGCAAAGCGAGAGGGAAAACACCCCAAGCAGATAGCACCCTGCCCACGAAATGGCACGACCACCTCCGCTATTCTTTCTGATTAAATTAGAGCCAAAGTAAAGCCCTAATTCTTCTGATTAAAGCTTAGAAGTTAAGCTCTTTGGGCAGGATGCGTGCCTTGCCCTGTGCTCTCCTAAACCACTTTGTCCACTCGGTGACAAGACACTAATAACACTCCCCTGTATTTCTCCTCAGACCAGTAGGGTGCCTGGTCCGTAGAGTGTATGACATTCCTGGGGGCATCGCATCACTTCTGTGCAATAAATAAATACCATATAGTAGTATTCATGTGTGGCCACCCGGCTGTTTTTGGAAGGACAGAGGTGGGAGGAACTGCTCCAAGCACAGCAGAGATCCAGATCTGCTGGGGTTTGAGCTTGCCCCAGAGGAGTTGCCCTGGGAGAGACACCACAGCTTCCAACTTCTGCCTCCAGCATCTTGCACATCTCCCGTCCCTCCTCCTCCTCTGCAGCACGGGCATTGTCCCAGATCAATGCATTTACCCATGTGGAAAAATGTCATTACCACCAGGGCTCGGCTTTTCTTTCCACTCAAACTGCTCCTGCAGAGCAAAAGACATCTCCCAGGTTTTCTGCAGCCTCCTCAGCTCCTTCACCTTTGGCTGGCTAAGCACTGCAGGAACAGCAAAGGAAGGGGTGCAGAAGAAACCTGATATCCAGGTGTCCCTCCTGCAATGTCACTGGAGCTGTCTGAGGCACCAAGCAGAAGGAAATGAGAGTGCCTGCTGCCGTTTTCAAATTGGGAGAAAATACTTTTTTTTTTTTTTTTTTTTTTCACCTTCAAAATCCAGCAAAAAAAAACAGAGACTTGCAGACAATGACCCCACAAGAGGCATGCTTATTTCTTCCTCTCACTCCTTTTTCTCGTTTTTCCTGGAGCGTGACAATACCCATAGTGCAAGCCCCTACTTGAGGTGATTAGGTTCATTGTCAGCAACACTCAATTTGTTCATTTTGGACAATACATTCAGTTTTGGCATTGAGGTCCACCTTGATTATGTTGCAGAAATCATATCAAGGCAAAAAAAACAAAACAAAACAAAACAAAACAAACAAACAAAAAAAAAAAACACAAAAACAAAACAAAACAAAAAAAAAAAAAAAAAAAAAAAAAAACAGAAACTGGTAGGAAAGCTGGGAAGTCCTTCATGCTCCGTGTCCTTTCTTATAGGGAAATCAAAGTGCACACACACAAAATAATGGCTGTGCTTTGCTTGGTGCTCATTTTACAGCTGGATGCTGAAGAAGCCCATAGGTGTCTACTCTTATGAGAAGGAGGATCCACAGTTGGGGATTCATTGATGTTATTTTTCTGTTACTCCTATAGGTCCTCCAGCTGGTTTATTTGGGACAGAGTTATTTTGGTAAAGGGACATGCTGCTTGTGTAATGCCTCTCAGCCTTTGGATTCATCTTCAAGCACCAGGACATTGGGTAGTGATGGCTGGAGGATTTTGTCCTTGGAGCCCAGCCAGGTCCCACGTTTTGGCACCTGTTTGCGCCCAGGAGAGCGGCTCCAGAACACAGCATTAAAGGGAAGAGTGAGAGTAGCCGCCTGCGTGCGCGGTGTCCCCGTCTTTAATTAGGTTAGCTGCTTTCATGGCAAGTGCTGTCACACGGAGCCAAAAAATCAATACCATATGGCACAGCACTCAGATAGCAAACTTGGAGCTTAATTAAAGGAGAAGGAACCCTGTCAGGTCTCATAGCGCAGCGCCTACAATTAGGCATGGCTGAACTGGTTTGGAAACGCAAGGGGCTGGGTGACACCTTCACCCAGATCTGAGCTGGGCTCCCCACCATATTGTGGCAGAATAAAGTGAAATCTGCCTTTCCCTGCCCCCAAGAGAGACATTAGAAACAGTGGAATCACCGTTTCATGTGTTTGACTGGATTTCAGTATGGTACTCATGGAAAGAGCAGGTGCCTTGGTCGCTGGGTGGATTGAGGTGGCTGGGGGAGGAAGGAGGCTGGGAGGTGGAGAAGAGGGAAAAGCAACCTTCAAGGCACCAGCAGAGCAGCCGGTTCTCACCAAGACCTCTTCCAGCCAGCCCCCAGGCACTTCTCCATCACTCCCCCACCTCCTGGGACCAGTGTCCTCCAAACCAACCCAGTTTTTCCAATTTTCTCCTAATATTTAATCTAAACCTACTCTATTTCAGTTTAAAACCATCCCCATGATGAGCAGCAGTAACACCTGTGGCACCTGGACGAGATGCCTGCACTAGGGTACAGCAGGATCTGGCCCCCAGCTCTGCCACTGTCCTGAATGGCCACGGGCAGGTCCCTCCTACATGGTTTCATGTGGAGCACAGAGCAGATTTCCCATTGAAAGCTAACTTTCTGAATGAAGAAATTGGCTGAAAATCTTCCAGACAAGAAAGATGTTAACAATCTAGGTTCATTTCAAGATTCACTAAGGTCAGTAAAGCTCTTCCAGTGAGTTTCATTGTCCTTGACCTGAGACCTTCATGGAACCAAACATTTCTCTGCTCTCTCAAATACAAAAGAAACCTAAAAAGGTGTTGTAATTCTCAGCTTTTTTCCATTAAAACAAAAAGAAATCTGACTCCATTGCTTGGGAAGTTTCATTTCCAGGGCCTGAACCAGAGTCAGACAATGTATACCTCTCTTTGGGGAGATGCTGATGTAATGAATGTGGCAGCTATTGTGCGTGCTTGGGAGCCTTGCAGCCGCTTCTCTTCTGCTTATATTTTTCTTTTCTTTTCTGCTTTAATGAGTGTTTCTCTAATTGACTTGATGATTTCTGTTTAATTAGCACATTTTGGAGGAATGATCAAAAAAAATAATAAGATAAAGTAATCGGACAAGCATAGTGCGGAGGAATAAGAGCTCCTTTGTGGGGCTAATTGGAGAGGACAGTCCATCGGCTAGTTTGGGGCTCCTCACAGTCGGATATTACCAGTCCAGCCCTGCCGTGTGCCCAGGACTCCCAAGCGCCCACGCAGACCCAGCTCTGGCAGCCACTTCAATTAGCTTTAACGAGCCGTGACGGAGCACCAAGGAGCACCCGGACCTGCCCTGTTTGCCATAACCCACGTTTTGTAGGACGCTGCTCCGAAGGTTGCAGAAACAAGCACAGTGGGTATGGGTGCCACCAAGGGAGATCATCCCCAACTCTGCTTGCGCGCTGCTTTCTGATCACGCAGTTGTAGGTGTACCACCTGGATGGTCATTTGTTTGCCCTGTGTTTGGCCAGGAATTAATTAGGGGATCGGCTCCAGGCTGCTGTGACAGCTGTCTGCGCGTGGCACTTCCCAGCAGTTTGATTAAATCTGCAGCACTCCAGATGTGAGAGCCCCATTCCCCGGCACATGGTTTGCTCTTAAACTCCACTTAAACCATGACTGCTCTTCTGTTTTTTAATCAAAGGCAAATGTCTTAAGACAGAAAGCTGTGCGGAGGAATTAATAGGGATGTCTCTGGGACATGGGAAGGGACCCCCTCCAGTGCCAAATTAGAGCTGCCGAGGCGCTCGCCCTAAGCCCAGCTTGCTGCACTCCGGCACAGCAGGCGGAGTGCGCAGCCAGATGTGGCTCCTGTGTCCTTCAAATGCTGCCTTTCACCAACATCAGCGCGGGGCAGAAAGGATCCACTCCCTGCAGCACAGCAGCGCTGTGAGCACAGATATCGCCATTTGTTTAACCTGGCTGTGCCACCTGCCCCCACAGATCCATCACCCCAAAATGGAGACTATTTGGCCATCTCTTTCCCAGCTGGAGGTGGAGGAGGTGGAAGAAAAGCCCTTTTCCTTCTGTCTGAGCTTGCTGAGGCAGAAACCTTTCCCCAGACTCTTCCCCCTTGCCAAATTGCTGGTGTTCCCATCCCGTTTACTGGGGCAGGAGCTGGATGTGGGGTGCACGGCATGGAGCCAGCAGGGACCGCCTGGCTGAGGCTGCCAGCTCTGGTCTGATGGTGGCTGTGCGCTCCCTGCCCATGGAGCACAGGAGGCTTCTCCACTCCGAGCAGCCACGAACTGTCAGATGGTGCAGACTCTCCTTTATTATTGACCTGATTCATATCCAAACCAGGGAGGTGAAAGCTGCCTTATCCCATTACTAATCCCCTAAACCAGTCCCTTCAGTGCCTCCTCTTTGATTCCCCTTCCTCATCGCTACAGAAGGTGGATCTGTGGTCAGTGGGCATCCTTCTGAGGTTTCCCTTCACGTTCCTGTGAAGACAGGCGCCCCTAAACCCCGCTGGCTGCTGGTTTGGGACTCACTTAGCGCATACTGTAATCCCACAAGGACTTGGCAAGGCTCACCCCGGGGTCTGGAGGGGTCAGCCCTGGGCACCCATCCCACCGGTGCCCTTCTGGTGCCATCCCAAAGTGCTTTAGGGTGTGGGTCCTGGGTGCTGGGCACCCTTGGGCTCCCGGTCTGGTTGGCACACGCGCCCTGCCCGCTGCGGGGGGAGGAACCACAGGGAAATTAGAGCAAGAGCGATGTTTGATGTTCTGCTCTTTAAGCGATTAATAATCTTTCGGCGTCGGAGAATCAGCTGAAAATCTTCCCTGGAAAATAATGAGCAGAGAAACATTTACTGATTAGTCTAATCCCAGATAATCCTATCTGATGAGCGTATATCAAGATATCCTTTAACTGATTTATTGTCCACAGGACCGGTGGAGATGCCCCTCGGAGATGCCCCTCGCCACCACAGCCAGGGGACCTGCCACCACCCGTGTCCCCCCCTGCCCCGTCCTGGAGCCGTGTGCCCGGAGCGGGCGCATCCCTGGTGCCCCGTATCCAGGCCACCTCGCCGGCGTGGGGAGATTTAATCGCTATTTCCATTTCTGCGTCTATCGGCTTTCTCTTGGGTTTGAGCTTTTATGTTTCATAAACTGATTAGGAGCAATTATACGTGCTTTATCCCCAAACTTTCCAAATGACTAGGCCATATGCATATTTAAGGCTTCATCATCTCTCCCAACAGCTCAGCCTTAACGTAAACTGCTGAAATCAAGCTGATTCTGGGACAACGTCAAAAATTAGGGTTTTATCCACTAATATCTGCTCGGACAGGAAATTTGTTGTGGGTGGTGGCCGGATTAGGGCTTCTAATTACTGTGGCAGATCCTCCCTGCCTAGCAGTGAAAGTCTCCGCTTCCAGCAAACCTGCAGCAAAAACACTCTGGAGAAGTGAAGGTGCCCGAGGGGACTTTGGGTGACCCATCCCCAGGCGGGTGGGGGGCAGCTCTGGGTGGGCACACCCCAAGCATCCCTGCACGCCCAGTCCATGGGGACCTCGGTGGCTTTGGGGGCGCGATTTCCCCCTTTTCCCACCTCCCGTTGGTGGTGTGAAGCGCGATCACCCGAAGGCACCCCCCCCCCCGCCAGCCCCCAGCGCCGGCCACGGCAATTATCCTAAATGAAAGTTATTGTTCTGCTAATCCCAGGAACAGCTTGCGAGGGGAGATTTGGGTCTTTCTTTAATAATGCAAAGTTAATGCGGAGTCCCCTTGTAATTATCTTTATCAGAAGGACCCTCGGTTAATCTGGCCGTCCAGCGGGAAGGCCTGGATCAGGCTGCCCGTGTAAGCCGGTTGTAAATCGTTTCCATAAACAGATGAAGGGGAGGGAAAGGGGGGGAAAGCAAAGAAAGAAATTGCAGCTCAGGTGCAAGGAGCTGGGAGCCAAAAGGAGCCGGGAGGCCAGGCACCTCGAAACGGCTCCGGGCTGAGAGGGGACACCCAGGGGGGACAGTGGGGGGGGACAGCAGCCGGGCGGGACGCCCCGTCCGGGATGTGGGGCTGGAGGGACGAGGAGAGGGGACGTGGGGACAGCACCGAGGGGACCCGAAGGGTGTCGGGGTGGGGAAACGGGAGGGAGAGGAGGGGACGGGGTGGAGAGGAGCGGGAGGGAAGGGATGGGGAGGACCGGGAGGGGATGGGATAGAGAGCACCGGGCTGGAAGGGATGGGGAGGACCAAGGGGAGGGTCCGGAGAGGGGGACCCGAGGGGAGGGACCGGGGGGGGACCCGAGGGAGGGGCTCGGGGCCCGGTGGCCGCTAATCCGTGCCTCGGGATCGCCCCCCCGCCGCCCCGGGGTGTGCCCGGGGCCGGGCCCGGCGGCGGCCCCATAAAAGCGGCATCGGGCGGCGGTGCCCGCTGCGGGGCCGGGCCGGGAGGAGGCGGCGATGCCGGGCCGGGGGGAGCCGTCGGGGGGCCGGGCGGCGGCGGCGGTGCCGGTTCCCGTTGCGGTCCCGGTGGCGGCGGCCCCGAGCCCGGCGGCGATGCGCAGCGCCCTCCCCGAGCGGGCGGCGCGGCCGAGCCAAGGGGGGCTGCGGGCCAAGGGCTTCGCCATCACCGACCTGCTGGGGCTGGAGGCCGAGCTGCAGCCGCCCCCCGGGGCCGCCCCCGGGCCCGCAGGAGGCTACGAGGGCGGCGGGGCGCTGGGCTTGGGCTTGGGGTTGCTGTGTGGCTTGGCCGGGCCGGGAGCCCCCTGCTTGCTGCCCGCCCCCCTGCCGCTGCTCCCGGCTCGAGGACCCCGAGCGGGTCCCCCCGGGCCACCTCCAGCCCCCCGTCGCCACAAGGAGAGCGTGTCCGGTGAGCTGCTGTCCCCACGGACATGACACCCGTCCGGGGTGGCCGTGTCCCCTCCGCTGTCCCCCTCTGGGCACAGGGGAGGAGGGGAAGGGGCACCCATGGGTGGCATGGGTGGCAATTGGGGGGAGCCGCTCATCGTGGGGCCAGGGAAGGGTCTGGATGGGAAGGGTCTGGATGGGAAGGGTCTGGATGTGACCGTGTCCCCCCCGTCCCCGTGCTGCCACCAGATGAGGACAGCCTGTCCGGGGATGCCAGCGACCTGAAGATGCCGGCCTCGCAGATCAAGAGGAAGAAGAGGCGGCACAGGTAGGGCTCGAGGGCTGGGCCGAGCCCCGCACACCCCACTGCTCTTCCCCAGGTCCCTTAGGAGGGGCAGGTGGCCCCAAAAAAGCAAGGAGAAGGGGATCTACAAGAGCTGAAGCAGCAGCAGGGGGAGGGGGTGATGTTTTCGGGAGGGTCTGGAGCCTGTCCCAGGACGCTGGCTCCTCTCCGCAGGACGGTGTTCACAGCCCACCAGCTGGAGGAGCTGGAAAAGGCTTTCAACGAAGCTCACTACCCCGACGTCTACGCCAGGGAGATGCTGGCGGTGAAGACGGAGCTGCCGGAGGACAGGATACAGGTAGGGCTGCGTGGCACCTGCTGTAGGGCGAGTGCGTGGAGGTGGAGGGAAGGTGGTGGCGCTGAAGCCTCTGGGGTGGCTCCTCGGCTTCCCACCCAAGTGGACATGCAGGGATGGGGGGACACAGTGCTGGCCCACGCAGCTGCCGTTCACTGCCGGCTCTTCAGCTCTTTCCTCTGGGGACACAACTCAGGCAGGAGTGATGCACTGGGCCAAAGCTCTCCCCAGCTTGCTCACGTAGCCTTTGGGGTGGTATTTTAGGGCCTGATCCTGCCCCCTTGTGGAGCAGCTCATCGTCTTAAGGACAGGGTGGGAGTTTGGACAGCACTCGGGTTGTATCGACACCTCCTGAGCCTTTAAATACAGGAAGGGTGTGGGGAGAGGGACCTGAGCACCCTCTGCCATCACCCATCAGTGCGATGTGGACCCCTTCAGGAGACGTCGGTGGCTTCGTGCAGAGCCAGCACAGGGGCTCTGCGGGCACACCAAGGGGTCGCCCTTGGTGACTGGGGCTGGGGGCACCTTCCCGGGTCAGGGCCAGCCTCATGTAACGTGTGCTCCCTCTCCCCCCCTTCCTCTCCTCTCTCGCTGACACCCACGTGTGTGCCCTCCCCAAATCCTCCTCCGTGGCTCTGCCCCGGCCGCCCTCCCCCGTGCCCTGAACCCCGCGCACGCGGCTGCCCCCCTGCCCTGGATGCGCTCCCCCGTGCCCGATTATCCCGAACGCCCACCCGTGGGGCCACCTCCTCCCCACATCCCACCCCCTCCGTGCTCTCCTGGCTGTTACCCCTGAAGGTTTGGTTTCAGAACCGAAGAGCCAAGTGGCGGAAGAGGGAGAAGTGCTGGGGCCGGAGCAGCGTGATGGCCGAGTACGGGCTGTACGGCGCCATGGTGCGGCACTCCATCCCGCTGCCCGAGTCCATCATCAACTCCGCCAAGAGCGGGCTGGTGGGGTCCTGTGCCCCCTGGTTGCTGGGTAAGCATCAGGCCAGAATGGGGCAGGAGCTGCAGGTTTGGGGTTTTTCGCTCCCTCCTTGTACCGAACAGCCAGGGAAGGGAAAACCTTTATCCACCGTGTCAGACACTTAGCTGTGTGTTGGTTCAGTGTGTGAGCAGTCATTGTGGGAGCGGCTGGGGGTTTGGGAATTCATCACCCCCCTCGCTGAAGACAATGCTATGTCAGAGCTATCCTGGGGCCCTCAGCACAAGAAGGACAGGCACCTGTTGGAGAAGGTCCAGAGGAGGACCACAAGGATGATCAGAGGGCTGGAGCACTGTGAAGACAGGCTGAGGGTGCTGGGGTTGTTCAGCTTGGAGAAAAGAAGGCTCCAGGAAGACCTGGGGTCTGGGCATGGTGGTAGCTAGCATGAGTTTTCCTCAGATGTGACAGTAGAAGGAAGCAGCAGGAGGGCAGAGCAGCACACTCCCCTCGACTGGGGAGATGATGCTGAGCAGTTCTGGGCAGGAATAAGCAACCGGCACCCTTGGCTTTGCTCTCTCCCCCCTGCCAGGCATGCACAAAAAGTCGATGGAGGTGAGCAGGAAGGCGGAGAGCCAAGAGAAGCTGGCAGATGGCTGGCGAGCGGAGCCAGATGAGGAGGAACTCCAAGGGAAGCAGGCCAGTTCCCAGAGGAGCTCTGACAAACTTAGCCCCACGAAAAACCCTGAGGACACAGCCATTGACCTCTCCAGGACAGCCAAGCACGAGAAGAGGAGCATACCGAGGCAGTGCATCAACGGGGACCCTGCTGCGGAGCAAAAGGACAAGGACCACTGAGCTTGGGCTGCCCCGCAGGGGGCCAGACCTCACAGCTTCCTGGGGAGATAAGAATATTTATTAACACACATATATATATTTTGTTCTGAAGTCATTGAACTTTTATCTGAATTCAGGGCATTCTAAACCCAGACACCTTCCCCCTGCCTCTGTCCCTTCACTTGTCAGCTGTTCACTTCTCAGCAGAGCACAGATGCAGCCAGGGTGGAGGGTGGGAGAGGTGTCCCAACACAGCCAAGAGCAATGTGAAGACGAGACCGTGTTTCGGGCAGCATGGACAGGCTGCTCGGGAAGAGCCTCCCTTCTCCTCTGGGATGTGAACATGTCCTGGGCCACCCAGGAGCACAAAGAGCAGCAATGCAATGGGAATCGCTCCCTTCCCAAACATGCGGGTGCAGAGATGGTGCAGGAGTTTCCAAACGCCTCCTCTGAGCACTGCCACCCCTGCACAGCACCTGTGTGGCAAGTCCCTCTGCTTCGAGCACACAATTCTCCCACCTCAACCAGCAGCGGGGTTTTTAAACATGGTAGGGTCCCTCCTCAAGCTGGTGTAACCTGACAGGCCTACCAGTTTATACCTCCTGAGGATCTGGCCTGCCAACGCAGCCTTACCACTGGATTTACACTGTGTAGCTTCCCTAACTCACGTCTGGGAGAAGGGGGGAAAGACGTTTTTGTTATGCAACAATTTTGTACACTCTTGAATGTGACCTGCCATGCTATGCATACTAGAACAGACCTTTTTTGAAAACCAAGCCATAGTACCCTGGAACAATTAAACAGTTTTGTGAACTGACATAAGAAAACATTTTGTAATTATCTGTAAATAGTGTAATGTGAGAGGCGTTTCTTGGTTGTCCTATATTTATGTCTAAAAGCACTTTAGCGATCTGGATTTTGGAATGCGGCTGTTCCCGTTTTGTCCATTTATTTATTATGCATCCGTAAGTAAAATTGTGGTGTATCTTTGGTTTTCACACTCTGCATTGTGATTTCTTTTATTTCACTTTGGCAGGTGTTGTGATAGGTGCTAGCTTAGAGAAGATCCTGGACAGACCCGTGCCTAAACAGGGCTTGAGCGCTGTGTACTCACACAGGGGAGCAGAGTGAAGCCCTCATGTGTCTCTCCAGAGCTGAGGCCCAGTTCAGCGGCCTCCACATGCCCAAAGGTGATTGATTTTCACCCAAGACCTGAGCTTATCCAGAAACACCTGCTGCCCTGGAGGGTACAGAGCTGGGCTTTGTGTCCTCATGTCCCATGATTAAACACAAGGAGCTCATTTTGGGCTAGGTGAACCAGTGCTGGAGGAACCGGTAGTGTACCTCAGCCTCCCAAGCAAGTACATGGAGCAGGACAGCTCCGGCAGCCCCATGAGCATCCCCAGCCATGATGGCATGTGCAAGGGTGCTGTGGCTATCCAGCTGTTCAAATTTGGGCTTCAGCCAGTCCTCCTCTCACCACCGTGCTGAGTTGGCCTGTGTGTGCACTGTGACGGCTATCCTGGAACACCTCCAGCTTTATCTGCTGGCCAAAATCTAACTGAAAATTATCAGAAGGCTTTATTACAATCTGAGTAATCCCAATTTGGAAAGTTTCCTAATGCTGCTCAATGGGAGCGTGGCTGTGTAATGATGCTGTCACCTGTCCCTGTCCCTGCTGCTGAGCCTGGTGGCAGCTCCTCACAGACTTGGTGCTGTGCAGGGACCTGGGGGGCACAGGGGGAGACGGCTGGCTGGGAAGAGCAGAGCCATCATCTGCAAATATCCCGCCTTCAACCCCCCCCTCTACACAGTCAGGCCTGCTGGGGGGGAGGAACATATGCATGGTAAATACAAGCTTTGCAGGAAAAAAAATACCCATATGATGGAGTGGGGGGGCACAGTTCAGGAAAGGACTAGCCAGGGCTTACTGCAGCAGCAATTAGGCTCTGTGAGAGCCGAGACTTAGCACGTTGCAGGCCTAATCCTGCCTGAGCAGCATCTGCAAACCCTTTATTTGGGCTGTGCCATGCTGGCACTGGATGCCTGCAATCTTTTTTTTTTTTTTTTTTTTTTTTTTTTTTTTTTTTTTTTCTGCCCTGCCCTGCCCATGTGCAGATGGCCTGGCTCTTCACCTCTCACTGGGCACAGCACTGCGAGCCACGAGCACCATGTCACTGCAACAAGGGGAACAGCACGGTCCCCTCCCCATGTGCGGTGCAGAGCTCTCCCAGCAGGACATGGCGGGCTCCCAGCTCTCATTTTGTGCTGCAAAGGGTGGTGGTTTGCAGGGAGAACTACAGGCCTGAGGCATGGTTCACAGAGGCATAGGATGGTTTGGGTTGGAAGGGACCTTAAAGATCACCGTGTTCCAACCCCACTGACATGGGCAGGGATGCCTCCCACTAGACCAAAGCCTCAAAGCTTCATCCAACCCAGTCTTGAAAGCTTACAGTTATCGAGAGATGGTTACAGGACTGCTGCCACATACAGGGGTTTGGCTACTATAGGACTCGCATTGAGAAACCTGCTCTGCTGGGGGCTGATGGTCAGCAGCCAGGCCCACACATGAGCCTTCTCACCTCAATGCTGACGAAAGGGGATCCCTCAGCCTGCCCTTGTGTGCCGTGTGCCCTGGCCCCTCACCCCCACAAATGACCTGGGCTGGGCCCCCACTACACACAGCAGTGCCTTTCCTGTACTGGGGAGACCACAAGGTGTCACTCTAATTTCCCCCATTGCTCTCACCACTAGTGTCAAGGAGGTGAGAGCACTCAGCACTTACCATTCTCACCACTTCCGTAGCTTCTTGCTTCTTCGTTCGGTGGAAGAGCTCTCCCCTCTGCTTAGAAGGCTGCAAAACGAAAACGAAAACGAAAACAGATGGAGCTCCCTGACCTGACATGTTCTGGCCTTTTTCAAGGCTAAAGCTTTAGGAGCTGTTCTGCGCTGAAACTGTGAAACAAGGCACCACCAGCCACATTCTGCTAGGAGTTTCTTAAGAGTCTGTTCATAGCATCACAGAATGGCTTCTGAGGTTGGAAGGGACTTCTGAAGATCATCTGCTCCCACCCCTCTGCCAAGCATGGTCACCTAGAGCACACAGTCACATTCTTGGTTACGTTGTTTGCTCATGGTTTATCTGGTGTTCAGCAGGACTTCCACGTCCTTCTGCGCAGAGCTGCTTTCCAGTAGCTCAGCCCTCAACATCTACTGGTGCAGGGGGTCACTGCTCCCTAGGTGCAGGACACTGCATTTGCCTGTGTTGAACTTCGTGACGTTCCTCTCGGCCCAGCTCTCCACCTTTCCAGTCTCCTCTGAATGGCAACACAGCCTTCTGGTGTATCAGCCATTCCTCCCAGTTTTGTGTCATCAGCAAACTTGCTGAGGGTGCACTCTACCCTATGATCTGGTTCATTGATGAAGCTGAACAAGATTGTTGCCTGCTTCCCTAAAAGAAAAAGAATAAAGAAAGCTATTATAGGAGGTACCACTACTGTGACAATCTGTAATTGTCAGACTTCTGGAGAGCAAGTATTTGCATACTTTTTACATGCAGTTGATTTGTTTATAAATGGGTTTAATTATTATTACTTTATATTATTGCTAATAATAGTAATTTATTAATATTAATGTTTAGTAATATTAAGAATGGTAATAATAATAGTAATAAAGAGCCTAAATTTTCTTCCATTGAAATCAAGAGAAGAAGTATTAAACTTTTATGATATCTGGAGTTAGTGCTATGAAATGGTAGCTACCTCTTGGAATCACCAATAAAAGAAATTTTACGGTTTGAGTGTGCAGAGGTGGTTTTTAAAAGACCTTGTGTTTTTTAAAAAAACATCTATGTGGATGTGGAGCTTAGTGCTATGGGTTATATGGTTAGCGGTTAGTGCTATGAGTGATACGGGTTAGTGGAGGACTTGGTAGTGTTAGGTCAGAGGTTGGACTGGGTGATCGTGGAGGTGGCAGTCCAACCCAGGTGATTCAGTGGGAGAAGGGGCGCGGGAAGGCGATGAGTTTATTGTGGTGAATTTCTGAGCTTTTACTGAATTTCTAATGGAGGACGCTGCCTCTCTATGCTACCAGCCGCCACTCTATGACCCGGGCGGCGCGCGGGCGAGCCGCTCTGCCCCTCCCCTCCATACCCTGAGGCCGCCCGGCCCCTGTGCGCCTGCGCGCCGCGGCCGCTCTACCCTCTCCCTCCCCCCGTCTCTATGGTGTCGTGGCGGCGCCCATGGCGGTGGCGGTGCTGCGGCCGCTGGACGCTCCCCCGGCCGAGCTGGCGCCGGTGACGGCGCTGCTGCTGGCCCCGGAGCCGCTGTGCGCGGCGCTGCGGGGCCGGGCCGGCGCTGGGAGCAGCGGCGGAGGCGGAGGAGGAGGCGGCGGGCTGGTGCTGGCCGTGCGGCCGGCGGGGCGCGGCGGGGCGCAGGCCGTGCTGCTGAGCGCTGTGGCGCTGGAGGCGGCGGGGCGCCGGGGGGCCGAGCTGTGGCTCCGCGGGGCGCTGCTGCGCCGCCTGGGGCTGGCTGCGGGCCGCAGGGTGGCCGTGTGGCCGCTGCGCCGCCCCCCGCCGCTCGCCTGGGTGCTGCTGGCGGCGGCGGCGGGGGGCGGAGGAGGGGGGAGGCCGGCGGGGGGCGCGGTGCTGGCGAGGAGGGGCGAGGCCTTGCCGGGAGCCGGCCCCGGGCCCGGCCCGCTGGTGCTGGAGGCTCGGCCGGCGCTGCAGGGGCTGCTGGGCAGCGGCACCCGCGTCGCCCTCGCGGCCCCTCCGCCGCCGCCCGGTGGTGGTGTCGCCTCCTGGCGTCGCCCCGCAGCGCCGCCGCTCGTGTCCCGCTTCGCCGCCGGCCCCCGGGCTGCTGAGGGGCCGCGGTTGAAGGCTGCGCCCCCCGGTGGTGGCGCCGGCGGAGGGGCGGAGGTGTGGGTGAGCCGGCGCGGGCTGCTGGCCCTGGGGCTGTTCCACGGGGAGTGGGTGCGGGTGCGAGCAGAGGGGGAGGCCCGGCAGCACCTGGCGGCGCTGCTGGCTCGCCCGCCCGCCTGGGAGTACCCGCGGGCTGCCCGCAGAAAGCCCCCCGATGGCACCGCGCTGCTGGCGCCGGCCCTCGCCTTCAACCTGGGCTGCGACCCTGCCGGCGGTGGGCTCCTCTGTCTGCAGGTGAGTGCTGCGGGGAGCGGGTGGTGGGCTGGGGGGCAGCTGAGGAGGGAGCTGGGGGTGGCTCATAGTGTCCCTTGTCCTGCCACAGAGGTATGAAGGAAAGGCTGGTGCTGCGGAGGGGAAAGGAAGCCAGTCCTTGCTGTCCGTGCCGCCCTTCGCCAAGGAGCTGCACCTAGAGATCGTCTGCTCGCCAGCCTACAGTGCCAGAGGAGTCTATGACCGTATTCTCTACAAGCACTTTGAAACGCCCCGGTGAGCCACGCAGAAAAGCCACACATTTCTGTTCCTGGGGGGTTTTGTTTGTGAGCTGCACCCTTGCTGCGTGTTTGTGGCATCCAGATCCAATACGTGTTCATTACACGCATAACCAATAGCAGAATGCTTACGGAGAGTATTTCCAAATGTCCGTTTGCACCATCTGCTCCCCATGAGTTCACACAGGTTCACTTCCAAGCAGCATCTCTTGTCCTGTCCCTCAAAAGTCACCCTTAAATCTCTTTCCTTATAATTTATCATCCAACACCAAAAGCTCCCAAGGACTGCCCGCAGACTTCCCTTCTGGGGCATGTCCATAAACGCAATTTTCAGCTTTGAGTGAAGATCAGTGACTGGGAAGCTGGATGTGCTGTAGTCTTTGCTTGTGAAACCTGCCCCCAAGCCTTTTCAGAAGCCTCGTTATGAGGCTTTCTGCTGTTGCAATTAGCCAGGCACAAGAAGGTGACTTTGTCGGGAAGTGACACTCTTTGACAGTGTTCATCTTCTGTATCTCCCCCTTAGTAGTCTGGTTGCAGCTACTCTCATCCCATGCATGCCAAATCTTCAAGTGGTTATTTTTGGTTTTAGAATGCAAGGAAGGAGTGAATTGGTATAAATTGTGACATTCTTTTCTGTAAAAACAGATGTGGTATGGGGAGGACATGCAAGAAGAATTTACTGTTTTTCAGTGTTGAAACTGTGTTTTGTTGTTGTTTCTTTTAGGCTTGTCCAGGAGGGAGACATCCTGTGTGTTCCTACGTTTGGGCATGCTGAGTTTTTAGATGTAAATGCAGACAAATTCCTTAGGTAGGTGGCAGTAAACTACGGTGCTATCACATGAATACCAAAGAGAAAAGGTTCTTCTCCACTTGTTTCTCTTGAAACAAGACAGCAGATTCCGTTCTTACCTGTCTCTGGAGGTGACAGTTTTTCTGCCTCTTATTTTGGGGGAAGAAGGAAATGTTTTGCTTGGATTATTGTTGAATCATTAAGGTTAGAAAAGCCCTCCAAGATCATCTGGTCCAACCATCCACCTACCACCAGCATCACCCACTAAACCACATCCCCAGGCACCATGTCCAGCCTTTCCTTGAACACCTCCAGGGACGGTGACTCCACCACCTCCCTGGGCAACCCATCCCAGTGCCTGACTGCTCTTTCTGAGAAGAAGGCAAAATGAGAAGTTAGAAGTTAGTCCAGCAGTACCTGTGGGCTGAAGCTACCAGGGGAAGCTGTAGCTGTTAACAGTCCTTTTGGTCTGCCTAGCCAGACAGGAAGCAAAAGTCTCTCTGCCTACCCTTGCCTGTCAGTTGGCTCCTGGCTGATGGATGTTCTTGTCTTCCAGATCTTGACTCCATGATTCTGACTACTTGTTTTTCCTTTAGGTGGCCAGAGCTGTACTTCAAAGTGACGAAGATTTTAGGCATGGTGGAAGGCGAGCAGTCTGAGGGTTACCTGGCGGACACGCAGAACACCTCTTTGTATCTGGTAAGATGTTAGAGGAGGGCAGGGAGGGTGTACTGAGCCTGAGGGTGCTCTACAGATGCCAGATGTGCCTGTGGAAGCTTGTGCTCTTGTAGAAGGGCATTTCAGGACAGACTGTTGCTTGGTAGCTGTCTTTTCTCAGCTGCTGTTCTGTTTTCCTCACAGGTGGGTTCAACAAACAGTGCTGTCCCATCTGCCCCAGCCTATAACAGTCACGAGTTCTGGAGCAGCTTGTCTCCTGCCGGACTCTCTGATGTTGTGAAGGATCTCTGCGATGCACTTCGGCCTCACCTGAACAGTCAGTGAGTTAAATTCCCTTCCCTCACGCCTCGGGAGAGCTGGGGCCCTGCTCCCCAGTCACTGGGAAAACTGCCTCTGTGTTACAGGGCAACCACGCTGAGCAGGGTGGGCAGCGTTCTCCTCTCAGGACCAAGTGGCAGTGGGAAGCTGATGGCTGTCAGAGCTGCGTGTAGCTGCCTCAACCTCCACCTCTTCAAGGTAATTCCTCCTCTGGCTGGTTGATGATTCTATGATCTCTCGGCCCAGAGGTTGCCTTTCTACCTTTTTTTTTTTTTTTTTTTAATAACTATTATTTCGGTGAGTCTAACTGACTGTACAGACAGTGCAGCACACGGTAGTGTTTTAGGGGATTTCACATCATTGGGTAGGGCACTGAGTTGGAACCATACCCCAGAGGCTGGCACCAAGTGAAAACACAGAAGTTGAGGAGGTGATGAGGGCAGGAACTGCAGTGACACCAGGTGTTTGCAGTTGTCCCTGATAAAAAGCATGTTGCAGAGTGAGGCAGAGATCACACTGAGATCTTCCCCAGCTGGGCAGGAATCCTACAAAAGAAAGGTGGCCGTCGGTTTGATACCAACGTGTGTGCCAGGTCTGCTTCAAAATCTCACTGCCTTTAGAAGAGCTGCGCTGTAGGTGGGCTTCCTTCCATTCACTGAGAATCTGTCCATGAGGACACAAAAGCCCCCACATCTTCCATTGCTGTGCTTGGCTTTGGAAAGGGGAATGACCTCAAAATGAGGTTTGTTTAGAAAAAGAGTTGGCCAAGGTAAGAAGTCCTGCTATGGAAGCAAATGAGGGACAGCGTTCTGTAACACAAGGCAACTGCATAGATCATACAGAGATGGGCTTGAGAAAAGAGAATTGAAGCCAGAGCAGATGAGCAGGAGGGTAAAGGAAACAAGAAACATCCTTCAAAGGACACAAAACTGAGGTTAGAGTGAAGGATGGCGTTAGCAAAGACTAGGATGTGTGTGAGCTGCTGGGAAATAATCCCTGTAGTTCCTGCAGAGCCAAGCCCTGTCCAGTAAGCCTTCAGGAGGTTACTGAAGGTGTTACAGCAAGCATGTGGTGAAGGGAGCGTGACTGAGACAGTCTACTTAGGATTTGAAAAGGCTGTTTGGGAAACTGTGGCGGTGAGATGCGAGTGAAGATCCTGGTTTGGATATAATGCTGGTTAAAGGTTTGGGACATGATGGTCCGATGAGTCTGAGCTGATGGTAGCTGATGTACCTTCACAATCAGCAGGGGAGCTCTGCAGGTGTCTGGACTGGGAGCTGTGCTGTTCAGCATATTGAGAAATGACGTGGGAAAGAGGATGAATTGAGATCTGGTGGTTGTTCAAAACAAAGCCATTAAAGGTACGAGGAGACAGATGGACAGACTGTCCTTGGGCTAGAGGAGAGGTTGAATGAGACAAAGTGACTGAGCAGTAAGATGCCAGATAAAATTTTCTGGAGGTAGCTTTACAAGAAAAGTGTTGGATTTCAAGCTGGCTGTCACCAGTCAGGATCAACACTTCTGTTCTATGTCAGTGGCTTCATGAAAACTTTGGCTTTGCTCTCCATACATGGAGAGCAAAGGGCAGAGGGCTGTAAATGCTTACCCTGATCTTAGTCTTTCTTAAGCAGCCACTTGTGGCCATTCATGGAGACAAGATAGTGGACTAAGTGGACTCTTGGTCTGTACCAGTACAGCCATTGGTAGGTTTTCACAGCTGCAGCTACACTGGGTAAACTTTATGGACAATATGAGGTCTAGCCCGTGTCTCTGAACAGCACTTAGAGTTCTGAACACAAACACTGTCTTCACTGACTTGTTAAAAATGCCGTTTTCCTTCTGCGCACTCCTTTTTTTTCACTCTGAGAGTCTGGATGTATTCCTCAAATTCTTTAATCTCCTTGAATCTATAGATTTATATTTGTAAGGGGCTTGGAAGTTGCAGGATGACTTTTCTAAGAGCTTCCCAAACTCTAAAAGGACTTGGAAGAAGAAAAAAGCTAGAGTAGAAAAGAGCTTGAAGGTTCCTTTTTGTGGAAGGAAAACATAAGCTTACTCCTTTCGTGTGGGTCTTGTTAAACTCACAGAAAACAAGCTAAGCATTTTGGATATTTGGGTTTTCTTCTTTTGCTTAGAAGTTGGGTCCTGTTAAATTGTGGCACTACTTGGACAGAGAAGAGCAGTTACGAGAGTAAATCCATAACAGTGGGTCAGTGGGGGAGGCAGATAAAGCCCTGGCCGTTGCCCAGCACTGTGTCTTGTTCCAAGCAAAATGTCCTGTAGGGAGTCTTTGTCACAGATCCACTGCTAAACCTCTGGCTTCTCAGTGTGCAGGAGCCATATCTGGAGACTTCTGGCAACGCTGCAGAACAACCAGCAGATTTCCTCTCCTCTCTGTGCAAAACCTCTCAGCACCAGGAGGCAGCAGTGTGTGTTTGCAGCAGTGTTGGAGCTGCTGTTCCAGAGCTCACCAGCAGCCTCTCCGTTTTGGATGACTTTATGCAGTGTTTGCCTAGTAAACGGTGTAAAGCCACCCACAACTTTTCTTTTTCTCCTTTTACCTTCTACCTCTCTCTTGCGCTTTGAGCCTGTGTGGCGCTGAGCTGAATAGTGCCCTTAGCCTTCCCCTCTGCTCTTTACCCTGTTCCTCCAAGGCGCCTTGTTCTCCCTGACCTATTCTCTTCCACAGCTCTCCCCTTCCTTCCAGCACAGGTTGGCTGAGCCGTGACATCTCCTTCATTGACTTCTCCACTCCCTCGTCCTCAGCTCTTTCAGCCAAGACCCTCCTGCCCCCCTGTCCTCCTGCAGAGAATCAGGAAACTGCCATTTCTGCATGTCAGATACTCCCGAAAACCCCTTCCAGCTGCGGATTGCCCACGGCAGGCTCCATGGAAGCGAGCGTTGCTCCCAGTCCCCAGGCTGTCCATGTTGCAGCCCCTGCAGTCCGTGCGTTGTGTGGCCTGTCTTGCAGGTGGATTGCGTGAGCTTGTGCGGTGACACCAGTGGAGCCACGGAGGAGAAAATACAGGTGGCCTTCGCCCAGGCCCAGCAGTTCCGTCCCTGCGTGCTTCTGCTGAAAGACATAGAGCTGCTGGGCAGGGACCGGGACATGCTGGGAGAGGACGCCAGGGTCATCGCCACTCTGCGCCAGCTGCTTCTGGATCGAGACCCAGCCCTGAGGTACAGACCTTGTTGGGCACCCAGGATGATTGTTTCCTTTACTTTTTTTATGTCATTTGGCCCCAGCTCTGAGGCTGAGGGGCTCAGGGGGCCTTATTGTCCAAGTTTGGGCTGGTTTCTGAGTTTATTCAGATGAGCAAAGCTGGCGTAGTTGTGAGGCATGCCAAGGGTCGCAGGGTCTGCGGAGCTGTTCTGCTGGGATTGCAGAGCTAGACCCCAGGAGAATCCCTTAGCAGATGAGAAACACCAGGGAGCAGGGAGGGAGGCCCCAGGTGAAGAGATGAGACGTCACTTGAGGGGCCTGAGTTGGGGGCAGAGCTCACAAAGCAGTTCACGGGTAAGCTGGAGGAGAGTGGTATATGGGAGAGCTTGGCTAGCACGTGCACGTTTCTCAGAGGAAAGGCAACTACTGGAGAGTGATGTGATGTGGGTGACAGCAGTGGGGAGGGGGAGGTTTTCACAGAGCTGCAACCGTTCACTGCCCCCCTTTCTCAACAGCCACCCTGTCCTGGTGATCGGCACAACCTGCAGACCCCAGGATGTTCCTACAGATGTGCAGACTGCTTTCCTTCATGAGGTGAAGATGGAAGCCCTTTCCGAGGAGCAGCGGAGGTCGATGCTGAGCGTGCTGACCGCCAGTCTTCCTCTGGGCAAAGAAGTGAACCTCGCCAAGCTGGCCCGCAGGACTGCAGTGAGTGAAACCACAGCGACACGTGGCAGGTGGCAGCCCTGTGATATGGCAGGATGGGAGAGAAGGGACAAATCCCGTAGCCCAGTCAGTATCTTCAGTGGTGAACCCCAGTCCTCAGACATCAGTCTTAAGAGCAGATTTCTGGTGGCTGAGGAATCGATGCTTCTTGCAGAGGGTTGAGGCTCTGCTCTGCTAGAAGTCAATTTGAAAAATGGAAAGGAAAAAAACAAAAGACAAATCGTAGCCATCAACCAAAGCACAGAAGCTCAGAGTACAGCTCTGCAGGGAACCTTTCCCGTACACCTTTTATGGCCTGGCTGGACTGAACTGATACTCTTTGTTTCCGCGTTCACAGGGTTTTGTGCTGGGGGATTTCTGTGCCTTGCTGTCCCACAGCAGCCGGGCTGCCTGTACCCGCATCCAGGCCTTGAGGTAGCCCGGGCAATTTGGCAGGAGGCGGGGAGGGTGGGGATGCAGCGAGCCCGGCCGTGCTGGGAGCAGGGCAGTGCCTGAGCCCTTCCCTTCTCTTTCCTTGCCAGTTTCCCAGGTGGACTGAGTGAGGAAGTAGAGAGAGATTTTTGCACTGCTGGCTTCCCAGTGCTTGAGGAGGATTTCAGCGTTGCTCTGGACCAGCTGCACGATGCCCACTCACAGGCAGTGGGAGCCCCAAAGGTAGGATGCTGGGGCAGAGGAGGGGGTTGTTCTTCTAAAGATTCTCTCTCTGTGGCTCAAGATGCTTCTCTCAAACTTTGCCAGACCTGTGCTGTGCCCGAGCATGTTGCTTCCTGCTGTCTCATTCCACATACTCCCCAAGCCATGAAAAACAGTCCAGGTGTGTTTTTTGGACCCCGTTGGCTTTGGATTTGCTCAGGGAAGCCCTTTGCAGCCCTAATTGGAGGCAGCTTCATCAGTAGGGGTGCCAGGCTGCATCGCTCAGCCTCTCAAGAGGCTGCTGCCTCACTGGGGTCTCTCCAGCTGCCTGGCATATAGGAACATGGAGAGGTTCCTCCCTGCAGAGGGAGTTTCCCCAAGTGTGAGAAGCTTTAAACTTGATCCGTGGCCTTGGCCATGGCTCGAGCTGGCACAGGGTTTTCCGAGAGCCGGGCAGTTAAAAAAGTTGGGGATCCTTTAGGGAAAGGGACAGGGGGCTGAGAGAAAACCAGCAGTCAGCTCCTGGGGAGGAACGTGCTCTGCCTCTGGTGGCTCGTGACCGGGGAAACAGTATTTGGGGTCACCACTTCTGCTGGGCAGTGCAGTGCCAGGACCAAGCAAAATGATCAGAGCCTCTTCTCCCTGCCCCCACGTGCAGACGACTGTGCTCAGCACAGGGCTGGAAACGCTGCCCTCAGAGCAGTTGTTCTGGCACCTTCCCCAGCTGCTCGTTTGCAGTCCTGCCCGAGCGAGGTGTCGCCTCGCTGCTCTTGTCAGCAGGGAGCTACTCTGGGGCTGCTCGGTATCTAATTAATTCAGGAATTAACCAAACGAGCTCTGCTTCGAGGTGTGTTTACCAAGTTCACTATAAGCCAAATACTAACCACAGAGCATGCTCGGCAGCGGGCTGTGTGAATGGAAGCTAATTCTGCTTGTATTTTGCAATCCGTTATCGATTTCTTAGTTACTGGCTGGGGTTCAAGAAGCCCATTAGCAGACACGGATACTTTCAACGTATGTAACTCTCGGTTCCGTGCTTACTTTTTCTGGTTAGTCACATAATTTTTTTTTTTTGCAGTTAATGGGATGCCAGCTTGAGCCTCTGAGAAAAAAATGATTTCAAACTTCAGTTGCTAGCAGCATCTGCAGCGTGTCCTACAGCTGCAATGTTCTCTGAAAACAACCCTGCAGTTTTCCAGCTCTTGTGCTGATGTCTGCAGGAGCGTGGGGGAGAAGGCAGCTCTTCTATTCATCAGCGGTGAAGGAAGGGTGCCTGGGATCTTTGGCTTTAGGTTTTTTTTTCTAGAAATCCTTATCTTGTCAGACCTGATTTTCCGGCAGAGTTGCTGGACAGCTGGAGGAAAAGCGCGATAACATCTCGAGTAGCAGAGCAAGGAGAGCCAAAGGAGGGGAGGGAGCCAAAGGAGGGGGAAAGAATTTCCCTGTGGCCTATTTTTAAACTCCCCAGTTGTGCTGGCACCTGTTCACCACCCAGCCAGCAGCTGGGGGCAGCGTGCTGGGGCTTTGTTTTCTCTGCGTGTTCCCATGAGAGCTGCTCTGGCTCTGGGGGATCTGTCACCCAGGCTGTGGCATTCCTGCTATTTCGAAGGCTTTGCACAGAGCATCCTCCTCCAAGGTTCTTTTAGCATAAAATAACACAAGTGGCATGGCTCCCCCCTCTCAAGTTTGCTGTCTTTCCTCACTTAGCAAACCTCCCTTGCATACTTGCAGTTGGCCCCATCCCTACCTACTTGTAAACCCATGAATTTTGTTCCTGCTTTCCCCTTTTCAAAAGCAGCTAGCTTTTTGCAGTGCCCTCCAGGCTGTCTGGCTCTCACATCCTCCTTCACGTGACAGAGCTGTTAGTAGCCCAGGTTTTATCACTGTTGCGAAGCCCTTGCTCAGTCTCAGCACCGTGGGGGACAAAGTGCCCTAAACACAAGTTGCTAGGCCCGTTTTTCCTTCTTTCATCCTTCCCCCATGTGTCCCTAAGGGGATCTCAGGTGGCTGGGCAGTGTGGTGAGGGGCTGACTTGCTGCCCTGCAGCACGAGAGGCCGACGACTGGAGCAAGAGCTGAACAGGCAGGCTCAGGAAGAAGTGCTGACGGGGACTCTCCCTCTCGTGCAGATCCCCTCCGTGTCCTGGCAGGATGTTGGTGGGCTCCACGAGGTGAAGAAGGAGATCCTGGACACAATCCAGTTGCCCCTGGAGCACCCAGAACTGCTGTCGCTGGGTCTGTGCCGCTCTGGTCTGCTGCTGTACGGGCCTCCCGGCACAGGGAAGACCTTGCTGGCAAAAGCCGTGGCAACCACGTGCACCATGACCTTCCTTAGGTGAAGAGCCTTGCAGGAGGACTGGCTTTCTCCTAGCGCTGGCTGGCCCTGCTCTAACCAGCTCCCTTCTCTCCCTGCAGCGTGAAGGGGCCGGAGCTCATCAACATGTACGTGGGGCAGAGCGAGGAGAACGTGCGTAACGGTGAGTGGAAGCGTCCTGAGCCTGCACGTGGCCAGAGGGGCTGCTCTGTGGTGCCAGAGGGAAGGGGGAGTGCTTAAACCGCTTTTCCAAACACCCATCCACAGCAGGCAGCAAGGGCATATATCCAGCAGTCCCTAACACCCAGTCTGGCTCTCTCTGAGCCCCTCTGGCAGGAGTAGAGAGGGGTGGTGAGGCAGCAGGCAGCTGATTTCCATCCACAGCTCTTCAGCTCTTCTCTGCTGGTGACTCCATTCAGGTCCCGTTGATTGCTCCTCCTGCTTTTCTCATCTCGTGTGCTCTCTGTCTCCTCCCAGTGTTTGCCAGAGCCCGGGCAGCTGCTCCCTGCATCATCTTCTTTGACGAACTGGATTCCCTGGCCCCAAATCGTGGGCGGAGTGGAGACTCTGGGGGTGTCATGGACAGGTGAGCGAGCATGGCGTGTCCTTGGGAGAGCAGGCATGTCTGCCTCAGCTAGGGGTGCACGGGGTGGCCCAGCGAGGCAGAGTCCATCCCAGCTCTTTATCTCCCTTTTCCCTTCCTGCTCTCTTCAAACCCTCTGCGTGGCCTGTCTCCTCTCAGGCTCATAGTACGGCTGTTTGCATTGCAGCAGATTCCTGATTGCCCAAGCTTGTTGTGCAAACATTTGGTTAAAACTGAGCCTCCTCCAACTGCTTCTGTGGCTGCCAACTGTTCCCTTTGGCCTCTTCCAAGGCCATCCTTCACACCCCTGCTTTTTGCAGTGGGAAACCTTTCAGCTGCCTCTGGTAGAAGCAAAGCACGTACAGCTTGGCGATGCCCAGAAACAGGGTGACTTCCCCCAGGGCTCTTATGCTGAGCTGATAGTCCCTCTCCAGTCTTCTCACCATCCAGGAGGGGTTCTGCAGTGCCACCATGTGCCCACAGCGCCCGTCTTCATGCACACAAAGCAATTGCTTTGGAAGGGGCTGGGTATGGTTTGTGTTGGTTGGCTCAGGCAATGCCAGAAACTGGTTGAGATTCCCCTATGCCAGGAGGCCTGCACAGCACTGCAGAACTCTGCTGCCAGATGTCCTTGAGCCCGGTGGTTTGCAGAACTAGATCAGCACCGTGTGCTGTTTGCTGCCCTGAGGACTGGTCAGCAGCATCGCAGGCCCACCAGGGAGTCCCCAGCACTGACTGACAGGGCAGCCCTGCAGCTGAGCTTGCTGGGCAGCACCACGTAGCAGGGAGAGTTGGGATTGACCAGCACATCTGTGTGGGGAATCCGATCCCTAGCCGTGCGTGCCTGCCTATGTTTGGTCTGTGTTGCCAGCGTCTGATAGCAAGTTGTAAGCACGTGCAGCCAGCCTGGAAGGGTTCAGAGACAAGTGCAAGTAGGAAGGACCGTCTTGGTACCAGGGGCTTGTGCTGACTTTGCAATGAGCCCACACAATCGCTGGCTGTGCCTGGAGAGTCTGGGCAGCTGTGTCTGGGCTGTTCTAGGGAAGAGAAGTAGGAGGTGAAGCCCAGGATGTGGAGTTTAGTGGTCTCCCCTGTTCTTTCTTCTATTTGGTGGCTGGGAGTGACAGCAGTGCCTTGCCAGGGCCCAGTTGTGAATATCCCATCTTGTTCCCTGCAGAGTTGTCTCGCAGCTCCTGGCTGAGCTCGACGGCCTTCATTCCAGCCGGGAGGTGTTTGTCATTGGAGCCACCAACAGGCCTGACCTCCTGGACCCCGCGCTGCTCCGGCCGGGCAGGTACATCACCTCCAACCCTGCCTCGCTTCAGGGCAGGGCTGTAGAGCACCTCAGCCGGTGATGAGCTGAGCTGGGTCTCTGCCACCTTCCCCCCCCGCAGAGACTCTTCCTAAAGCCTGCCCTGGCTTCTGGGGAAGGCAGGCAGCTGACACGAGGCCAGAGCTGATAGCTGTAGCAGCAGCACAAGCTACCGTGCTTGTTACTTCCCCCCCTACTCTGGTTATTGCCCCAGCAGCTGAGCAGGGCAGTAGGAGTCTCGCTGTGACACCAAACTGGCAGTAGGACTTGGTCCCCCAGGGTCTTTTCTGGAGAACTCTCTCCCAGCTTGTCTTCGTACCTGGGGTTTGCCCGCCCTGGGGCAGGGCTTTGTATCTGCCCTTGCTGGACCCTGTGTGGTTCCTGTCAGGCCATTTCTCCAGCCTGCCAAGGTCCCTCTGAAGAGCAGCCTTGACCTCCAGCATCTGTAACACCCTCAAAGTCTTCTGTTGTCCGTGGACTTGACAGCAGAAGGAGCTGCCCCAGGGCCACCACCTCTCAGTTTTGGTGCACAGGGCTGAGCACCAGTGGCAGGTGTTTCTGGGCCTGTTCTTGACCACCTCTTTTCTTTTTTTTTCTCTGCTGACAGGTTTGACAAGCTGGTGTATGTGGGCATAAATGAAGACCGGGAGTCCCAGCTGCAGGTGCTGAGTGCAGTCACCAGGAAGTGAGTGATGCTGTTCTCTTGCAGCACCTTTCCATCACCTTGCGGTGGGTGGCAGCCTTCCTAGGAGCAGGACACCCCTTGCTTGAGGATCCTGGCCGTGTGGTGAGGCTGCAGTGCACCAACACAGCAGGAAGGTCCCACTTGCTTTCTGCAAGACTTCCACAAGCACGTCAGCTGCTTTTTCCAGAGCCGAGGGTGAAGGCAGCTCTGTCCATCGTACTGCCTCTTGTCTTGTGATGTTGAGGGGTGCAGCCCATGCTCTGTGCACGTTTCTCTGTTTCCCAGATAAAACACTGGTTGTGGGGTCACCAAGCAGCAGGGTTTGGCTGCTTCTCCAGCTTCTCTGAGCTCCGGAGAGCATCTCTGGAAGCAGAAGAGCAAGCTGTGCAATGTGGGTGTGGAGTTACACCTCAACAGCTGGGTGAGCAGCAGAGCATCTGCTCTGCATCTGCTTTAGCTAGGACTTTTGTGTCATGGGTCGCTGTCATCGCTGCTCCTTTCGAGGATGAGCTAGCAGGAGACGTGAGGGCGTGGGCGGGCTGCGAGCATCGTCTCACACCGTGCGGTTTGGCAGCCGTGCCCTCCAGAGCTGTGCGCTCCTTCGTGCCGTAGGAGGCTTGCTGCTGTCTGCCGTGTGGCTCTGATGGGATGGTTTGGTGTTCCAGTGGTTCCTGCTGTCTGTAATTAAGCGTGTTCTTATTCAGCCCTGGCTGCAGGCTGTTCCCAGGTGTGCAGAGCGTTTAATTTCCCTGAGTGAGGACTTGAAGTTGCCTTTGATCCTGCTTAGCAGGAGAGAGGACCTCGCTGTGGGGATGTTTCAAAGAGAAATGACTGTGGTTAAAAAAATAAAATAACCAAACAAACATAAACAAACAAACAAAGCCCTTTGATTTTTTTGGAGCGTGCGGAGCAGAGTCCAGAAGTTGCTAAACATGGGGTGTGACTCTGTGGCCTCTGATTCCTCCTGCCCAGTCACTCTGGCTGCTGCATATCTACCAGACTGTTTTTATTTTTGTCCTGTGGCTCTGACACCTGTGGCTTCGTTTCCTGGCAGGTTTAAACTGGATCCTTCCGTGAATCTCAGCAGCATCCTAGAAAAATGCCCGGCTCAGCTGACAGGAGCAGACATCTACGCGCTGTGCTCGGATGCCATGATGTGCGCCGTCAAACGCAAGGTGGAATGGATCGAGGAAGGTGGGAGCCCGACCCCAGCCCATCCCAGGCGTTGTGGCTGCCCAGCTCAGGGGCAGGGAGGGCGGTTACAGCTGCTGGCAGTAACTGGGCTTCGGGAGGAGAGCCTCGGAGGCTCCGGGGCTGTCTCTGAGCGCTGGGCTGTGGGTTACTGGCAGGCAGTTTCGACGTGTGTGAGCATCTCCACCTCCAGTGCTTGGCCCTGGGGGGAAAGAGAGGCACGGGTTTTCTTTCCAGGCCAAATTCCCTCCCTTGGCAGGAGAGAGGGATGCTGGATCTTGCCAGCCGCCCTAGTGCTTTGCTCTCAGTCTTTTCCCATTCTCTGTCTCACGCAGGGCTGGACACAGAGAGCTCTGCTCTCATCCTGACCATGGAAGACTTCCTGCAGGCTGCTGCGAGGCTGCAGCCGTCGGTGTCTGAGCAGGAGCTGCTCAGGTACAGACACATCCAGCAGAAGTTTGCTGCCTGCTGACGCTCAGCGCAGGTGGGCCTGGAGGAACCAAGGGGAGGATGCGCTAAAGGAGCGAGAGAACTGGGCTGAAAACAGACGCCCTGCTGGTGGACCCCGTTTTTTGAGCTGGGCTGAAAAAGTGGCCGTGCAGTTTCGTGTGCAGGCGCTGTTCTGCTCAGCCTCCCCGGGTGGTGGGTTGTGTAGCAATCCCTCAGCTGTAGAGGAGAACCCAGGAACAGGCCAGGGTGACCCCAGGCAGGGGAGAAGCTGAGTCTGGTGAGTGTGGGCAGCACGGGGGTGTCCCAGGACAGCAGAGCGAGGCCAAAACTGGACCCAGTTTGGCAGCGGGACGCGGGCTGGAGGTAGTCACTTGTAGGACATGAGGCAATGCTGCTGCCACGGGCCTGGCCTTGACATGGTCTCCGTGAATAAATAGAGGTTTCTGCTCCATTGCGGCACTGCCTGGCCTCAGATCTTTGTCCGTGGTGCTCAGGACAGTCCCTGCTAGCCCCTGGGAGAACTGGGTGTCCCAGAGGAACCCACGTCCGTCCGGCAGGGAACGGGGAGTGCAGGCACATGGCTGGGGCCACCAACCCTTGTGGGGCTTGGAGAAGATGAAGGAAAACCTTGCTGCTGCCTGCAGAGGGAGCCCCGTTCTTCCTGGAGGAGCTGCAACAGGGACAAGTGGCAGCAACAGAAAATCCCACTAGATACCAGGAAAAACTTCTTGCAGCAAAGAGGGGGCCCCCAGCCTTGGAAATACTCACCCCAACCCCTGGCTGGAGCAGCCTGGAGCTGCCCCATCTAAGCCAACCTGCGCTGAGCGTGAGCTGGACCAGACACCCCCGAGGCCCTGTCTCACCTCGCTGCCACACGTGCGCTGCTCTCTGGCCTTTGCCAAGGGTGCCAAATAACCCCCACACTTGAGCTGTGCATGTCGGGCAGCTGGCCAGCAGCTGCCTTGTGTCTGCCAGGTCCCTGCCGCTGCTCCCACAGCTCCGGGGCAGTCCCAGGGTAAAGCAGGGAGCCGTGAGCGCCCCAGCCCCGCGGGGTGTTGGTGCTGCCCACACCAGGACTGCTGCCAGCGGTGTCCCTGTGCCACGTGTGGCTGGTGAGGACCTTATCCTGGTCCAGGCGCTTGGTGCGTGACCACCCAGCTGAGTGCCTTGAGCGCTGCTGCTCTGGCTCCTGAGCGTGTTCAGGCAGAGCTGGCCGTGACCACACCGTGCTGCTGGATGTGGCCACCACCTCTTCCCCAGGGCGAATGAGGAGGGGGCTGCAGCCGTACCAAGGAGAGCAGTGTCAGGAAAAGGGGGTTGGAGGTGTGGTGGGGACATGCAGCCACCCAGGAGCCAGCCCACCCTGGCCACTTGGTGACTGGCAGCAGCAAGGAGCAGAGAGAGGGGGGTGAGGCTGTACCTGTGCCACCCCCTGCTCCCCCTGAGGTCTGGCAGTCCTTGCCCTGGGTACCCAGATCCCCCATACACGGACACACGGACCACAGGCTCCAGTAGCTCTCACAGGTGCTCTTAATTAACAGTAGGGGGCTCCCAGGCAGCTCGCGGCGATGTCCCCAGCCCCCTGCGTGTCCCCAGGAGCGTGTGCCGCTCGGAGCTCTCCGCCGCCACAGTCCCATCTCGGTAGCCCCCTCACGCCGTCTTCTTCACGACGTGGATGAAGTAGCAGGGGATGTGGGCCTGGCCTGGCGTGTAGGGCTGGAAGTCACCCAGGACGCTGTGCTGGCACTTCCCCTGGAAGGCACCCTTCAGCAGCGCCGTGAAGGCCTCCAGCCGGTGCGGGTAGTACGAAAGCCGAAATTTGCTGCGAGGAGGCAACGGTGGTGAGGCTGGGGAGGGGCTCGGTGCCCACCAGGAACCACCCTGGTGGCCCCCTCTCACCTCAGCTCTGGGGAGGCCCCCGCCTCCGTCGGGGGGACCTGCACGGTGTAGTCCAGGGTCACCATGTGGGCCTTGTTGTTCACCAGCAGCACCGAGGTGGTGATGTCCTTGGTCAAGTCGCTCTGGGGAGCACAGGAGAGGCATGGGGAAGGGGCTGGGGAATGGGGTAGGTGCAGAGGGGCGCGGGGTAGGGCAGGGTCTGGCAGACGCCCACCTTGTAGTAGATGTTCTTGCCAGGCGGTGCGCAGCCCGTGGCCAGGATGTGGTCGTAGTTGCGGTGGTCGATGACCAGGACGCCCCCCGGCCGCACCATGCTGGCGATGTTCCTCAGGGCCAGCTTGTGGTCGCTCTGGTCCCCTGCGGAGGGAACCGCGGCGTCCCCAGGCAGGGGTTGTGCCCTCGTACCCCCAGGACCACCGCCACCCCCCTCATTTCACCCATACCCAAATCCTTGCACCCCCCCCTCAGCTCTTAGCTCGGGGAACCCGCAGCCCCACCCAGGGTATGAGCTCAGGCACGTTCTCAGCCTCGCCGGGGCAGCGCAGGGAACCCACAGCCCCACTTGTGGCACGAGTCTGGGTGTGCCTCCAGCCTTGCCAGGGACGCGACACCGACGCACGCAGCCCCGCCACCCTGGGGCCTGGTGGCCCCACTCGTGCCATGAACCTGGGCACGTTCCCTGGCGACGCAGCACCACCACCTTGGTTAACCCACTCGTGCCACGAGTTAGGGAAAGTTCTCAGCCTCCTGGGCTATGAGTAGGGGTAGAGGTGGGTATGTGACCCCTCCCCGAGCCCTCCCACCCCCTCCAGCCTCACCTTTGAAGTCAGGCAGGTGCGCGAAGGAGTTGCCCAGGCAGATGACAGCATCGAACCCGTCCCCTGGCTTCTCCAGGTCCTTCTCCAGCGTGAGCCAGTTGGCCTCCTCGATGACTGCAGCGCAGGGGAACGCGTGAGGGCAGCTCCCCCCACCCCCCCCCCCAACACCACCCTTTCCCTGCGAGCTTCCCCCAGCTCACCCCATCGGTCGAAGGGCTCCTCCTTGCGCCGCTCCCAGCGCTCCTTCAGCGCGTACTTGAGCATCTTGTCGCTGGCGTCCACGCTGGTCACCTGGAAGCCCTCCTCCAGCAGCATGATGGAGTCCACCCTGGGGACACGGCTGTCAGGGGGGCGCCGAGGAGGTTCTTTGGGGAGGGAAGGGGGGGATGGGGGCTCACTGCTGCGCGGTGCCTCACCCGGTGCCGCAGGCCACGTCGAGCACGGAGCGGCAGCGGTGCTGGCGGAGCAGCGCCAGGAGCCAGCTGCGGTACTCGGCCGTGCGGCTCCGCGTGTCCCCGATGTACAGCTGCCACACGCGGGCCGCCCGCCCGTCCGCGTACTGGTCCGGCAGCCCCTCCGCCGCCACCCCCAGCGACCGCGTCCGGTACACGCTGTCCACCATCCCGCCGCCCGCTCCGGATCCGGCTCCGGTCCCGGCCCCGGCCCCGGCCCCGGTCCCGGCCCCGCTCCGGCCTCGGCCCCGCTCCCTGCGCGCCACTCCCCCCGATCCCGGGCGCGCCACTCCTCCCGGCGCGCCACTCCCTCGCCACGCCCCCCGCACTCCCCCCGCCGCCAGCCAATCGCCTGCCGCGCACCTTCCCGCGCCACGCCCCCCGCCTGCCCTCCCGGCCAATCCGCGCCGCCCGCTCCTCCGGCTGCGCGCCACGGCCCGCGGGTGGCGGGGTCGGGGCCGACGCCTGCGGTGCAGCCCAGCGGGGGGCTGCGGAGGGCGGGGGGGGGAACCGGGGGAAACGGAGGGGCTGGAAGCCGTGGGAAGAGGCAGGAGGAGTAAGGGAGGAGTAAGGGAGGAGTAAGGGAGGAGTAAGGGAGGAGTAAGGGAGGAGTAAGGGAGGAGTAAGGGAGGAGTAAGGGAGGAGTAAGGGAGGAGTAAGGGAGGAGGAGTAATGCCGTGAAAACAGCAGCGCTGAGGGTGTGCGTGACACGCACGAGGTCCTGTGGAAAGCACCGTGAAAAGCTCCTGTGGGCACAAGTGGGAAGTTAACCGGCCTCTGCGCCTAGGGTGTGTAAGGAGCACACTTGTCTTGCTTGATTTTAACCTTGAAGCTTGATTTTGATGCAGCACGTCGGAGGCCGTGCGTCTCGATCCGCCCCAAAAGGCACCTGGGGCACTTCACTCACCCCTGGTGAACTTGGGTCGCTGAACGGGAGCAGGTTGGTGCACAGCTAAGCGCCTTCCGCAGGACAGAGGTAAGCAGCCGAGGACTATGGGGAGCAAAACAGCCCAGGCACAGGAAATGGTGTTAACCATAATGCAAAAAGAATGAAAAACAAACAAACAAACAAACAAACAAACAAAAAAACATAGGAAAGTTATACCTGCCCAAGACTCCAAAATACTGATTCAGTCAGGGCTAGTTCAATCTACAAGCCTAAGACCTGGGTCCAAATACATGTTAAACTCCGGGACTCGGCCACATGAGGTGACAGAACAGCAGTGGGACTGCTCACAGCATGGCAATTGATGTCCAATACCCTACAACAGCCTACCCAGACACCTAGGGGACAGGCGGAGGCTCCTATGACCGTACAATCTCCATACACTATGAGCTTTTTACAGTCAGTGTCTGAAATGCACGTCCTGGCGCTGCACAACTGTCAGACTACAGCACAAATACTTCCAACAGCCCCTCAATGCACGGTGTGACCTGGCCAATGGCGCCGGCTAGTGGGCCAACGAGCAGTCGAAAACGTAGGATGACCAGAGGGTGATCGGTTACGTGGAGATGCTGGAAAGCCTGCACAGTCTTCTATCGCCACAGAGCAAGGACTGCAGGGGTCTTGTATGCAATTTCTGGACCAGCTGGTAGGTGCCCTTTACAGGTAAGTAGATCATGCTGCGGCTCGGGAAGTTTTGTTGAAACGGCTGGCGGTTGAAAATGCTCATGCAGATTGCCCACGGGTCTTAAAAACTCTGCAACATCCTGCACTTACAGACAGGATAGATGCACGTCAGAAGGTGGGCACCCCACAGCATCAGGTTAGCCCTTTAACGCAGGCTTCTGCGGCTTTCCATGCTGGATCCTCTGAGTCACAGTAACACTGATACTGCCATTATCCTGATCCCAACGGCAGTTACGGGACTGCTGGATGACAGATGCCCAGGTGCCGCGATGCTTGACTGAAGTTCGTGGGTAAGGCGGTTTTGGCTCCACAGGACCTGCACGAATTATGTGGGCACAAAAGGTCTCTGCACAGCACCCTTCCCATCGCTGTAAACTCCAACATTCCGCTCAGTGAAATGAGATACAGGGCCGAGATGGGCCCGACCATCATCACAACAGCCATCGCCGTCCTTTTAGGTTCCATCAAAATGGACAGCTGCTTGGATTTTAATTACACTGGTAAAAATCAACCTATAGCACAAAATATTAATTCCTCTCTGTCAATATATAGAAATAGCACAGCCTGCTGCAACTGTGCCAGCCCGAACATCTTCCACTCCACCAACGTGCCCTTAGCACTCCCCTCGGAGATCTTTATCCGCGGGGATTGCGCGTGGGGAGGAACACCCGGGTCCATTCATGAAAGCATCCAGAAAGGAAGGGAGGGGGTCAATAAACTCAGGCAGGATGGTGAGCAGGGATGGATTAACAATTTTTTTGGTGGTTTTGGGTTGGGAAGCTGGGTTATGCACCTGCTGAAGCTACTCACAGTATGGCTGTTGATTTTCTTATGTATTTTAATACATGTACCGGAAAATGACCGGCCTCTGTACCTAGGGAATATAAAGAAGCACACTCGCCTAATAAAGTTTCATTTCGTCCTGCACATCGGAGTCCGTACCTCTCAGTCTGCCACAACTGCCCCCTGCCCCAGCTTGCTGGAGCCTACAGGGGCCAGTGAGTCCATGCCAGGGCTGGCTGGGGGCCGTGGCCCCACAGTGTGGAGCGAACCCCTTCCCCTTCAGTACTTTTGGGGTGAGCACCATGCCTCAGGGCTCCCAGCCCCTGCCTACAGCTCGTCAGCAGGGCTGTGGGGGAGCGGGGCCTCCTCCTGGACACCGTGCTCCTCCAGGGTGGCCCCTGCATCAGGGAGGCTCTCGATGCCCTCACTCTGCTCCTTCACAGTTTTCTTCTTCTTCTTCCCGCTCTTTTTCTTGCTCGGCTTCTCCCCCAAGCTCGCCAAGTCGCCCTTCTTGCCGGTCCATTTCTCCGCCAGGCAGCCTGGGGAGAGAAGCAAAGCCCTGAGGGAGGAGCGGGGCTCCCCACACCCTCACCGGGCCGCCCCGCTCTGCCCTATATGTGCCCGTCGCCCCTGGGAGCGGCAAAGACTTACTCGCATCCTTCCCTTTTAGCACATGGTCAGCACAGAGAAACTGGGAGAGATCCTCTGTCTGGTGGTGCCTGTACCAGTCCTCGATCACGTCTTCGTACTCCTCCACCAGCACGTCGCACTAGAGGAGAGAGGAGAGCCTAGATCCCAGCACGGGGGGTGGGAGCATGATGCCAGGTTCTGCCAGCACCCAAAGATCCTCCCCCAGCCTGCAGAGCCGCTGCGGGTTGCCCCCGGCAGGCAGGTACCTGCTTTTTGAGGTCAGCCACCTCGGCGGAGGTCTCGTTCCACAGCTCGTAGGGGATGTCCATCACCACCTTGACGCCCTTGTGCACCAGGTTGTGCAGGGTCTCAAAGGTTTCCGACATGCCCTGCAGGGGAAGAGAGCCACCCCGTGAGGTGACGCTCCCTGCCCAGCTCCTGCTCTGTCCCCAAAGTGCTGCCCGGGGTACAGACAGGCACAGGGCATATATCTCCCTCCTCCAGACCCAATTTCTGAGGCCTCATGTGCAGATGGCTGGCTAGGGACCCAGAGGACAGAAAGAACAAACCACAATTCAGTGTCCCAGTAGCATGCGGTGAGGCGAGGGACTGAAGGGTAGCCCCCACCTTTGCAAATCTGTTGCTGCCGCTCCTCTCTTTGTGCAGGTTGTAATCCAGCAGCCTCTTGCAGATGTTCTCCGTCACCTCGATGAGCCGGATGTCCCTGCACAGACGGGAGGGAGGGGAAGGGCTCGGTGCTGCTACCCAGGAACAGCCAGGGTGTGGGGCTGAGCCTTTCTGGAGCAGGAGACACATTCCCCACGCTATGCTTCCCACGCTGCCAAGCCCTGGTGCATTTTAGGCCCGTGCAGCCCACCTGCTGGCTCAGCAAGGCCCCGGCTCCACAGGCACCAAACGTAGCAGGAGCCCCTATCCTGCTCTCACTTACGACTGCGTGTACTTGACGGCGGAGCCCTTCCCGTCCAGGAAGCCATACTTGGTGTCGATCACCTCCTTGGTCTTGCCGGTCTCCTCAAAAGCAGATTTCAGCTCCAGCGCCACGTACTTACACACTGCAGGGCAGAAAGCACAGGCGGGTTGGAGGCTTTCAGTGCTCCTGGGGACGGGACTGCTTGGGGAGTGAGTGCCGGGAGAAGGGCTGGATGGAGATGTGAGCAGAGCAAACATCATCCGTGTCCAAAAAAACAAACAGCAGCACCTCAGCTGGTTGTGCTGAGATCCCCTGAAGCGAGGGGAAGACCCAAATCAGACCCAAATCCCTGTGCTAACGTTAGGGAGGCCGGGAGGCAGAGTTCCACCTGCGGGAACCCTTCAGAGCCGCACTTGGCAGCCACCCACGGCCTCATCTCTGAGGATGATGATGAGGAAGATGATGATGATGATGAGGAGGAGGAAGGCTCCTCGTGCACCACAGCAGCCCCACGGCGCATCCCACCCCCTCCCCACAGCACCGAGCCCTCCCACCCCTGAGGGGGCCGTGGGAGGGCAGGGCCCAACCGCCCCCCACCCCCCGTTTTCCCTCCGGACACCGTCAGGCGGCCGCAGCGCTTTATTTCCTCAGCGCCTCCCCCTCGCCCAGCCCTCGGAGCCCCCCCGGCCCCGCTCACCCTCGCACTTGCTGGGCAGCCGCACCCAGTCCGAGTCGTCGCCGCCCGCCGCCGCCAGCAGCAGGAAGAGGAGGAGGAGCACGGCGGGGCCCTCGGCCGCCACAGCCGCCGCCGCAGCCGCCATGGCTCCGCTTCCGGGGCCACGCATCCGGCCGCGCCTCGCCCCGGTAACCACGGCAACGGCCAATCCGAGCGGGCTGCGTGGCGCGCCCGGCCAATCCCAGCCCGCGCGCCACGACAAGCCCCGCCCACCGCCTGCCCCCGGGATGGACGGGCCCCAAGTGTGGGCAGTGCCCTTACCTCCCTCCCCCCCCCACACCCTCCCTCCCCATCCCCAAATTTTGGGGTCCCCCCCCCGCAGCAGCGGGGACCCCGCTCTCCTCCCAACCCCCCCAGCTTTGAAGGGGGCTCTCCGTGCTTCCAGCACCGGGGGGGCTCCTCGCTGCCCGTCCCCTGGGGGCGCCCCCAGACCCAGCAGGGTGCTGCCCCCCCCCCAGGCACTCACCCCTGGGCCATGATGGCGGAGGTGAGGAGGGCGTCGAGGAGCGCCACCTTCAGCAGCACCACGCGGGCGGCCGCCAGCAGGGCGGCGGAGCCGCAGGCACGGGGCCCTGGAAGAGGGGAGGTCAACATAGCTCCCACAGGGGGCTGGGGGGCTGCACTGTCCCCACACAGCCTCCAGAAGTGTGGCGAGGCTGGGCAGGTGGCCTCCAGGCTCCAGGGGCTGTGGGCTTCCTGAGGTCTCACATGGCATCCATCTCCTGCCTCCATCCATGGATTTCAACCCCAGCCTCTATCCTGGGCCTCCATATCCAGCCTCCAACCCCAGCCTTCATCACCAGCTTCCAACCCCAGTGTCCAACCCCAGCCTCTATCCCAGCCTCCATCCCCAGTCTCCAACCCTAGCCTCCATCCCTGGCTTCCAACCCCAGCCTCCACCCCAATCCTTCATCTCCAGCCTCCAACACCAGCCTCTATCTCAGACCTCCATCTCCAGCTTCCAATCCCAACCTCCATCCCTGGCTTCCAACCCCAGCCTCTATCCCAGGCCTTCATCTCCAGCCTCCACCCCTGGCCTCCATCTCCAGCTTCCAACCCCAGCCTCCACCCCCAAAACGTTCACCACCCCCACCAGAACCCAGTTTATTGCCCCCTCCCCAGTCCATCCCCACCCCAGCCTCCAGCCTCCCAGCGGGGTTTCTCCCCCAGCAGTGTGATTCCAATCCACCACCGGGGCCGGGCACTCACCGATCACGGTGCTGGGGCACGGCTCTGCCTCCTCACCTCTGCCTGCGGGACGGGGAGCAGCTGGGGAGGTGGCTGCAGGTGCACATCGGGGCCGGCCACAAACCCCTTCCTGCGCCCCAAACCGAGGGCAACGTTCGCCCGCGGGGCCTCGCACCTGCACCCCACCATCACGGGAGCCTCATTCAGCCCCGTTCCCACCGAGCCGGGCAGCGGGGACACCCTACCTGTGACGGGGACGGGGCTGGAGCTGCGTGCCGGAGCGGTGCTGTTGGGCCCCACGTGGCAAGCCAGCAGCCCACCTTGCGGGGGGCTTTCGGGGAGGATGGAGACGGCGCAGACGGTGCCGCCGTCCTCCGGCGAGGCCCCGTAGGTGAAGGACTGCAGGGCGCTGCCGTTGCCGCTGGAGATCCAGACGGCGTCGCTGGAGCCGGGCGGCACCTCGCTCACCACGCACACCACCAGCTGCCGGCGCTGCCCGTCCACCACCATGGTCAACGGCGGCGCCAGCGTGGGCACGGAGGCTCCGGAGGCTGTGAGGAGGCGGGGTGGGACCATGGCTAAGCGCTGGGATCCCCTTGCCCTTCGCACCTCGCCATGGATGACCACCATCCTGCCCCAGTGCTATGGGTGGAGGACCCACCACCCTTGTGTCTTGTCACCCTGGTACTCACGGGGCAGGAGCGGGAGCAGGGTGGAGGCCAGCAGCATGCAGAGCACCTCCATGGCAGCAATAGCAGCAATAACAGGACCAGCAGCAGCAACAGCAGCAGCAGGAGGAGCAGAACCAGCAGCAGGACCAGCAGCAGCAGCAGGGCTCAGCCCCTCGCCACCTCCACCTGCCCCTCGCACCTCCCAGCCCCCGGGGGAGGAGGCTGCGAGGCTGGGGCAGCCTCCGCCGTGGTCCCGCCCCCCCTCCCCGCCCCGCCGCCGTGGTACGGCCCCGGGCAGCGCCATGGAGCCGGCCCGCACCACCGCGCCCTCTCCGCAGCCCGCGGGGGGGGAGGAGGACGCGGAGCCGCCGGCCCCGGCCGCCCCCTCCTCGTTCGCCGAGCTCCTGCGGCTGGTGCGCAGCGGCCGCAGCCCGCCGGGGGTGCGCAGCCCACGGGCAGCCCCCACCGGGGACACCCCCACGGCCTCCAGCCTGCCGCGGCCCAAAAAGCCCTGGGAGAACCGCCCCGGCCGGCCCTGAGCGCAGGAGGCACGGGAAGCCCTTCCCTTCCCTTCCCTTCCCTTCCCTTCCCTTCCCTTCCCTTCCCTTCCCTTCCCTTCCCTTCCCTTCCCTTCCCTTCCCTTCCACCAGGCACCAGCTCCAAAAGAATTATTTTTATTTTTATTTAAGAAACATATAAAGAACTCTTAACAAGTGAAAAATTCTCCTTTGTGCCCTCATCCGCAAGCAGCGGGGCCCAGCAGGTCCCAGCAGCAGCCCGGCTCTCCCCAAACACGCGTGGGGCATCAAATTTGTGCTGCTGCCTCCAGGGACTCGAGACGGGGAGCCTGAGCCTTGTGCCTGCTCCCCCCAGCACCGCAGAGCTGCTGGAGACAAGGTAGGAGCCAGGCTGCAAAGCCATATCTACTTCTCTTCTTCAGCCAAATGCAAAAAAATATATATAATAAAATAAAAAGTTACAGAACAGTGCAACGCACTGTCAGTCCCAGCATTCACTTCATGCTGTTCTCTGACCTCTTTGTCTCCGTGGCTGCAGCCAGCACTCAGAACGAGGACCCCCACACACACTTTCCTGGTGGGAGCATTGATATTGCTTGATTTCCATACACCGTATCTCGACAGCTAGTGATCCTTTACAAAGGGTAAACAAATGTCGGCGGAGCTGCATTTCTTCTCGATGCAGCTTCACGAGTTGCTAAGACGGCCCCGTCTCGGTACAAACCTCAAATTAACCTTGCAACCGTTTGAAGAACTTGAGAACGGACTGAAAGCTTCAAGCCCACCGGGGGCAAACGCAGGACTAACGCGTTCTTCCTCCCTCCCTGCAGCACAATCACGGCTCCAGCGTCAGCCTCAGCTTGATGTTCATGGCTGCCAGCTCTGCCACGAAGTAACGGAAGACGTGGGGCACTGGGATGACCTGGATGGTGTCCACCCGGCCGCACAGCAAGCAGGAATACCTCCTGTTGCTCGCCACGGAGGAAGGCGGCGGCCGCTGCAGCAGAGGAGAGAGCATGCTGCCGCAGCTCGTGCAGACGTAGGCTTCGGAGCCATCGGAGCAGCTGAAGAGGCGGTCGTGCAGCAAGAAGGAGGTGCCGTGAGCCAGCAGCGCATCGCGCTCCATCTCGCCGAAGCGAATCCCGCCTTCCACGTTCCTCCCCTTGATGGGCTGGTTGGTGACGGAGTCCCGAGGTCCCGTCGTCCTCACCTGGAACTTGTCCGAGACCATGTGGCGCAGGCGCTGGTAGTACACGACTCCCACGAAAATATCTGCCTCCAGCTCCAGGCCGCTGATCCCGCTGTACATCTTCTCCGTCCCGAAGAAGTTGTAACCCGCGCTCACCAGCGTCTCGCCGAAGTATTTCAGAGCAGAGTCCTCCTCCGAGAAGGTGAAGGGAGTGGCATCATAGCAGACGCCGTGCAGCGCTGCCGACTTCCCCGCCATGCTCTCGATCAGCATCCCGATGGTCATACGGGAGGGGAACCCGTGGGGGTTGAAGAGGATGTCTGGGACCATCCCGTTCTCCGTGAACGGCATGTCTTCAACCGGCCACAGCTGGCTCAGGATGCCTTTCTGCCCGTGACGGCTGGCAAATTTGTCACCCACAGTTGGATTTCGGGGAACTCTCAAGGTGATGCAAACCTTCTTCAATTTCCCGGTGCCACGGTCATTGCTGCATAACTTGATGTTGTCTACAATGCCCACCTCCTTATTCCTGTGTGGGTAGAGAAACATTCACAGCAAAGGTGTCAGACAGGCTCATGGTTTTTAAGGAAGGGAAGCAGAGGAAGGAAACCAAACCATTTTTTCAGTCTAATAAAGCGCTCGGGATCACCGCACTTCTTGGGAAATACCATTCAGGGAAATCAGACTGTGTAAGAATTAGAGCAAAAAAAAAAAAAAAAGATAAAAAAAGCATCACACAAGTGCCATCCATTTGTTGTTTCTAATGCTAGAAGCACAGCTGCAAGCTGCCATGCAATGAGGTAGCGTGCCATCCATGATTTCAAATAAAAGTAATTTAAACCAGGTTCATCAATGTCACACCCAATCTGAGAAAACTTTTGTTTTGTTTTGAGGCAGCAGCAGCCCTGCCTCCCCAGTAAATTCTCACTGTCTTGGTGGGATACTGAAATCAATAAATACGTTTAGAGCAAAGCAAGAGAGGAAGGCTCAGGAACAGAGAGTGAAGGCATGGTGTGAGTTGACACAGCCTTTGCCAACAAGTTCAGGGGTGTGCTGCTTCTCCACGTGCACCCACAGCCTGATGTTTCACACGGTGGGTGCCTGCTGCAGGCTTAACTTGTGTTACACTGCCCAAACTCTCAACTTGTTTTAGAGGTTTCTTCCCTTCGTCCTTTGAATGCAACCAAAGTAGAGACCATCACAAGGAAAAAAAAAAAAAAAAAGAACTGCAAGCTTGTTCAAAGTTTTAAGTCAAAGCCTCTGTTCATCTCTTCCTAGCTGTGCTTAAGACCTGGCAGTGTTAAGACCTGCAGCACACTTCTGACGCTAAGGAGAACTTCAGGGTGCAGGGTCCCTGGGGAAACGGGGGGTAGGAGCCAACACTGAGGGCAGGGAACTCCACCTCTCCATAGGAATCCAAATAATGACCCAATCTGGATCTGATTAGATTTGCCTTCTCAACATGAATAATAAATAGCATAATCCTCATGCTATGAATGTTGTAGAGAGACACAGAGAGGACCTCAAGCCATATGGATAACTGCATACATATGAGTGCAGTCTTTGGTAACCAAGCACTTTCTTGTATTTTGCTGTTGTTGTTTTGTGTGTTGGTGGTGTCGTGTTTGTGGTTTTTTTTTGGACAGAACACTTTATCCTATTCAATTAACAAAATGCAGAAAAAAAAAAAAAAAAAAAGAAGAGTCCTGGGGAGACAGCAAAACATTTCTGGAAGCTCTCTTTTCACCAGTCTCAGATTTTTCTCCTGGGTAAGTCAGGCTTTGCAGCTCTTCAGCATACACTGGCTTAGAGGAAAGCCACAAAACATGCACGTAAGTTGCCTGTACCACGAATTTCATGTGCCATCAACACGTGCATGTTTTGTGACCATGTGAGGAGGAAAGGAAACCCCGGGAAGATCACGCAGCTGATCAGGGGCCACTGCTATCAGACTGCTCACAACTGCATGTTTGTTTGGGGCCAGGAAGGACAAGCTGAACTTACTTATAGTATACAGTGAAGGTCTCCCCTGTGTTGAGGTTCATGTAGCTGTAGAAGGGATCCCCTGGCTGTAGGATGGAGCCAATAAAAGGCAGTCCATCAGCATCTAACTTCTCTGCAACATTCGGGTCACCAGGCCTGGCACCAAATACTAAATTATCATCTCCCCTGTTGGCTTTAAGGGAAAGGTCAATGCTCTCCATCTTGATAACACTTCCGTAAGCAAACCCTCTCTCCCAGGAAGATTTGTTCACAATCTAAGAGGAAGAAAAAAGACCTGTTAGAGATTTGCTAGTAACTTCAAGGAAAGCATTTCCATTCTGATCCAATGCTCATCTTTTTAACAAATTCCTTCTTTTGGTGGCTCACCATTGCATCTTCCATGTCATAGCCACTGTAGGAGATGACAGCCACAATGGCGTTGGTACCGACTGGGTAGCTGTCCATGCTGTAGAAGTCGTACATTCTGGGCCTCACCAGAGGGCTCTGGGGAGTATGAAGGAGGTACAGCTTGTTATCCGAGCGGTCCCTGTAGTTATAAACTGGAAACCCCATGGTTTGCTTTCCTGTAAAGAACGAAAGTTGGATTTATTCAGGATCAATTCAAAGTCAAGCCACGTTTCATCCTCCAGGTATCTTGCTAAGAACAAGGCTGGAAATGAGTTAGAGGAATTACCAGTTTTAAAAACCATAGAATTTAATAATTGCTCTAAATCCAGTTATAAAAGTTTCTATGAGCCATGTGCAATATTCAATTCCCTTCATGGTATTACATAAGGAATATTTGTAATTTTTTGTCTTTTCTGCAATTTCAGAATCTCTGATAACATTTTTCCTCCTTTGAAGTTTCCCATAGTGAGGCATACTTTACATATTTCCAAGCCACAAAGCATTTGCTACTGCCAGGATCAATGTACTGGCAGGAAAAACAAGTTTGGAACAGAGTTACATTGGTACTTTCAGAGAAGTACGAAAACATGGTAGCATTTTAAGGACACCTTTCTGATAATATTGCCAGAAATGTAATATGCTGTGGAGATAATGAGAGCTGCTCTCAGTTCCTACCACATGCTTCTCTTAGCTTGCCTTTTTTGTTTTAAGTAAGATTCTTGCAGGCCGCTTGCACATCAGACAATTGAAACCTCATGTACTTACCCATCCCAACTGCCTTCAGACAACCAAATAAATCAATTTAAATGCTGACAGAGGAAAAAAAAAAAACATGCTGTTGCCACAGCACTGTATTACCATCCTGCAACAGATGCCTAGTAACTGTCCTCCGAAAACTGAGTGTCAAGACATCACAGTGACTGAAAACAGGTGGCAAAGAAACCTGCACTACTGCACAGCCTCTGCTCTAGCTACTAGTCAGAGGCAGGTCAACCTGGCAGCTGGGGGGATGGCAGCACAGTTGTCAGATATTAACTCCCCTATGCAGCTGGTGCAGTGCCCCCAGCTTGTCTATATGATCAACAACCTCAAACAGGAAAAAAACACACCAAAATAGATATGTGAGAGATTCCCCCCTGGCTTCTTTGTGCCCAGGGGCTCGCAGCACTAGGTGCTACAGTACTTACCCATCTGGCACTGATACATGTTTCGTGGACTTTGGTTGTGGTCGGAGAAGGGGATGAGGTTGGCCACCACGCTCAGAATGCTGTGAGGGAAGAGCTCCAGGTGAGTGGTCACTCCAGGAACCACCTCTGACTCCATGGTGGCCACGTTCATGAAGATCTGCAAGAATCAAATCAGATAGGTCAGGAAGAAAGCAAATTAAACCTGCCTGTGATTACTTTTCATTTCAGTTTTAGCTGTGTTTTTTGTCTGCAGCTTAGTGCAGGCAAGAAAAACATGACAACTGTTAAACTACTACCACAATCACACCTAACTGCATGGACAGCAAGTCTGAAAATATAAAACTGCAGTAACATGGAAAGGAAAGGTGACAAATTATGAAGTTCCCAAGCAAGCCACTACCTGTTTCTGCAAACTGCCCTGGGCAGCTGTGATATAAACTAAGATGAGACAGTACACACAAGACAGCAATTTTTCACCTAAGAAAATCTAGACTATGTTAATACTGAAAGCAGACTCAAATATCTCAAAGACCCCTACAGTCCACCTGTAAGAAACATACCAGAAGCTGATCAGCTAGAAGTGAGAAAACCCTTTTGTCACCTATTCTAGCTCTTCAGCACGATCTCCCTATGTCCCATTCTCAGCTCCTTCGACAAACACTTCACAAAATAGTGCTTTTGACAGAGGATACCTCTGTAAAACTTTGTTCCAGCACTTTAAAAAGGAAATATGCAAAACATACCTGTTCCAGAGTGCCAATCCATTCTTTCCTTCCGTACAGCAGGTTTTTGACAGGCCGCACCATCCGGCAAGGGGTTGTAAAAATGAACAACCCAGGATACAGACTGGGTTTTCCTGTCATTGGGATAAGGACCACTTCTGCCCGTGCAGGAAATCTTTTCTCTTGAGTTATCTGTTTGTGCAATGAAATAACAATTTAGAAATACAAACCAATATTGCTTTAGTTAAGTTGCATCCAATCGGCTAGGTTATGCCCACAATGAAAAGTTCCAACCACTGATGTAGCTCGTAATATAGAATGAAGAACAGATTTAAAAAATATTTCTAGAAAATTCTCCACCAAGAAAAGGACAGAATACTTATTTTTCAAAAAAAAAAATATATCTCTAACAATGACAAGTTCATAAACCAATAGACTGAACTTATGAATGTAAACAAGAAAAACCTGATAAACCCACTCCAGTACTAACATGCAGACAAAAAGTCTTATTAGGTTAGATTTAAAAAATAAATGGAAGTTATGAAGAAAGTTCTAAACATGCCTATTTCTGACCACTACATACTGAGGGCGTTATATATAAGTCATATTTTAAATAATACAACCTTAAAACGTCGGAGGGCTTCTGCAACCTGAGGAGCCAGGTCCCACTCCACCCAGCCCACCACGGCGCCATCCAGCACCACTCTGTAACACTCAGCATAAGGCCTACTTGGAGTCGCGTCAATGGGGACAACACCTGTGAGAAGGAACAGACAAAAAAAAAAAAACACACAAAGCACACGTTACTTCTGCAGGAAACCTCAAATCCACACCAAAAAGCTTCATGAGATCAGAAAATTTAGACCACCTGTAGAGTGCAAAGCTGTAGATGACTTGATGGAAAAATATAAGATGTGCACAAGTGAGAATGCCATTCCCCACCCACTCCCCAACAATTTTTGGAATGACATAGGACTCCTGTTATTGCAGCAGTCACTGGAAGAGCTGCAGTTGAATTAAAGTCACTGGCAGCGTTAGGAAGGCAGTTTTATTCAACTTCTCACTGCTCGTACTGTGCAATTCCTTGCATTCAAGTGAATGTCTTCATTCTACATTACATGGCTAAGACATTTATTTTGAACTTTACATTCTCCAGAAGGTTGGCAAGCCTATATAAGCAACATGCTACTTGCCATTCAGCAGAAGCACATTAAGAAGAACAGGCTTACCTTGATTTCATCTTCTAAAGTTAAGAATTTACAATAATGGTATCTGGAGAACATTTTCCAGTTATGGGTTTGTAGGGCAGAAAAGTAAAAAGGAACAAAAAGGAACTGCTCCATTAAATGTTCAAGCCAGCAAAACGTACCTAGGGCACATAACAAAGGTGGAAGGTCTCTCACAGGCACTATCTCTGTCACTATTTCACACACAGCTGTCATGTGGTTCATCAGACCGCAGGGCTCTCCATCAGGGGTGTCCACAGGACACAGGAACCCCCAGGATTCGGGCAGCAGCTTGCGCACAGTTGTGGTTCTCATCTGGGCAAAGGCCGAGCCTCTGTGTATGCAGCGGAAGTGGGAAAGGTAGCGAACGAAATTCAGCTTGTCTCCCACCACACACAGACCGCTGTCCTGTAACATGCCCAGGCCTAGGAACAAAATTGAGATTTATGTCAGGACGTTGCCCAGCTTTGACACATAAAGCATGATGCTACAAGGCTGCTTCCTATTTCTCACTGGTAAGACCTAAAGATGCCCACACAGGATCCCAACAACAGAAGGTACACATGCATTTCAGCAATTCAGTGACTTGTCAAAGACCTAGAGACTTTGAATTCCAAGCTATGGCTTAAAATCCAACTCCTGTCAGAGACAACTAGAAATAGTTCCTAGTGAAGTGACTTGGGGATTTGCTCCTGATACTTCTTAACAAAATTCTGCGGCCTTCTAATCTCACTTCATTTTCTAGTGAGCGTTAAGTAACCACACCAGCACACTCCATATGCCAGAGAAACAAAGAAATATACATTATTAGAGTGAAGCAATTTCTCTGTGTTGTAACTCACATTATTAATGGGGCAGTCCTCATAAACAAATGCCCCTTTTCTGTCTTATGTCCTATCTTTTAAGAAGAAATAATCTTTAGGAAAACAAAAATATGGTTGCTCGTTCGGACAATGCTAAATTTAATTTCAACTATTTATCCATGTAGTGGCCTTGCTTTAATAACTAACATGTTTTATACCATGCATAAGAATCTATGCTTGAAGACAAATCCCCCCTTTTTCCAACTATCCCTTTCCCCAAACCAGTCTTCATCAACTCACAGTCTATCATTTCTGCATTCAAGTTGCTCTCAGTTAAAAGCTCGATATTATATTGTTTCTCATACTATGCAAGATGAAAAAAGACTTTTTAATCCTTAACACTCACCAGTTTTAGATCGCAGGTTGCCAGTTGCAAGAAGATACTCAAATGCCTTGGTAACATCTGCTGTCATGCTGAATGCCTTGATCAAGCTGTCTGCGTTTATGTTGATATCTGCCTTTTCTGTTCTCTTCTCCAAAACAAATCTAACAGACTGCAGCCAGTTCTCAAGCCTCTCCTATGGTTTAAAAGTGAGAGTTTTAAATTGAAAACCGGAAAATAGAGACTCAAATTATGAGTGTTTAACTGGTTATGCGTGCTACAGAAGTCTTCTGAAATCAGCAGGATGGACAACTTTCAGCAAAGTGGAAGCTTTCTGACCATATTTCCTACACTGACTTTATTGTATCTAAGTGCTCGCAGTATCGTGCCAGTGTAGACCTGCAACAAATTGCCTACTCAAAATCTTAGCAATCACTTCCACCCAGACTGGTGGTGACTGTAGTGAATAAAATACTGTAACAGAATTTCATAAAAAGCAAATGAGTCCCAAAGCTGAGAGTATACATATAATCTGACCACAAGACTAACTCCGCTCTTTAGCCTACTAAATACAGTGATGAACTCAAAACCATGTCATGAAGCAAATTTAGGCACCAAAACTTGAAGGCCATGGTCCCAAAGAATTTAAAAATCACTTAGACAATGTGAGACAGTGGATTCGATTTTTATTTTTAAGTGTAACTTTATCATTGCTGTAGTCTTGGACACTAAATAAAAACAGGGAAAAGGAGGCAGAACACCATACCCATGAATACTTCAGATCTCCATGCTGCAGCCCCCCCACGGGTGGAGGAGCCCCCGGTGGAGCAGGTGGATGTGGCCTGGAGGAGGCTGCAGCCCATGGAGAGCCCCCGCAGGAGCAGGCCCTGGGCTGGAGCTGCAGCCTGTGGAGAGGAGCCCACGCAGGAGCAGGGGGTCTAGAGGGAGATACCCCATGTGATCTTACCTTTAAGAACATAAGGTAAAGCTGTCCTGGAGTAAGCACTTCTTGATTCATCAGACTGTCAGGATTATCCTCCATGCACTCTCCTTTGGCAAAAGCATACAGCTTTCGGGTCATCATACAAAGCAGGTAGAACTTCTCAGTTTTGTCTGTTAAGTGTATGCAGATACACTTGCTGGAGGAAGAGAAAGAAGGACAACTAACACCATCTCTTCACGCTAGCTGCTCTTCACATTCTTCCTAAAATATCTCAAAACACTTTTTACATGCCTATGCTTATCCACATACACGCAACCAGACCACTCCCCAAATCTGAACTGGATTCTAGTAACAGATCACAAAACATTTCTGTCTGGCCACAGAAAATCCAAAGCTCTGTTGCTATCAAACCCTTGCATAGAAAAAAAAAAAAAAAAAAGAGGGCTGAACGACATTCTAGTGCAAGCAGAAAGGAAGGTTATTCCTAACTCCCCATTAAGCTGACAAACTGCTTTCCAAACATACCATTGAGATAACTCGCCTTCCAAGACACAAGTGCAATCATTTTTCAGCATGTCAGCACACAAGAACCTGTCCATTTCTGCTGCTGCTCTATATTGCCCCCCGCTGAAGCCTTTACAACTTCACCGTAATGACAAGCCTCCAAAGGCTGATTCTGAGGCATGTTCTGGCCAGGCAGAAGTTATGATACGAAGTACATCCCAATTAATGCTTTCCACTATTCCCACTCTTCTATCTCCCCAGCTTAGACAGACAAGGTCACAGAACATATCCGAGGGGAAAAAACACCCTAAGAGTAATTCTCTTCGTTCTAAATACGATATAACTTTCTTGAAATTATCCACCTGTTTCTCAGTACAAAGTGCTGTACTTCCAGCGCTGTAAGTGCCCCTCTGAGGCACCTGAAGACTGCCTCAATGTTTCCAGCAACCTAACCCCCCCCCACCATTTACAAGTACTCAAGGGCAGAGCCATCCCAAACGATCCTTTTCAAATGCTAAAACACCTCTCAGAGAACTAACACTTGAAAAATAAATGACTTGGTTGAATGCTCATCACATTGACCATCTCAAAGCTAGCTTATTCCACGGAAGAAGTTAGATTTTAAAACATCTGGAAGCTAAATTGGCTTCTAAACACCTAATTCCTACAATTTTAATAGATAAATGCTATTCTTGTAACAGTTGCCCATTACTGTGTGAAACAGCTGAGAAAATGCCATTACTGTTGGCCAACAAGATTAATTTCAAGCAGTCCACACACGTACCTGTAACCTTCTTTTCTTTAAGTGAAAATTCCAGTTTTTCATCAAATACATCAGAAAATTACATCTAAATAACAACGAATGCTCTTCTCCTGAAACCATTTTGTAGGTATTTGTATCAATCTGTAAAATCTGTACTTTAGAACACCACAACTACAGATTAATATCCTCAAGTCCCATCAAGAATTGGCCACTGGCTATCATTTCATGTGTGCATGAAAATCTTAAGAAAGGCAGCGTGATGGCAGAGCATTCTTAAAGCTGCTTGTAATTTCAGTGCAATCACGCTGAATCACACACTCCGAGACGCATACATACATACTTGAAAATGAGATCTGCAGCCTGTTCATTGCTGTACCACTCTGGGAGGTTCAGTTTTACTCTGAAGCTCTTTCCAAGGTATTCAAGGACGTTTTGCTGTGTGTAACAGCCTGCATCCGCTACTGCTCTCAGCATCTCCGTAACACAGTTCACGTAAAAGGTGTCGTTTTCCTTATCTTTGACCAGCTCTTTAAAAATCTGGTAGTCCGTGAAATTAACTAATGCCTGAAAGACAAAAGGGTGTCAGATCAGAAAACAAAAAAACAAACAGCCATGAAAATGCTGGGCCATAAAACACTGAAAAAGCAGAGCACCCCAATGATTTAGGTTCTTCAGTTCTCTGAAAACACCCTTCCACCATGCAAACTGAAAAATACTGTGGGGTTAAGGGGCTTCAAGAGTAGCACTGAGGATCATGAGTAGCCCCAATCCAATAAACCTTGGAAAACAAACAAAAACTCACACCTTCTAAATTAACAGGTTTCTTTTGATTACATTAGATTTACTTGTATTTATATATATATATATATATATATATATTATACAGACACACGCATATATATACTTTTTTTTTTTTTAAACTTCATAACTTCACTTAGAAACATGAATTTAATTCACCATTGCCTCGAGCTACTTCTTATCCCCACAGAAATCAAAAGACAATTTAGCCTTCTGATGATGGCCATTACAATTCACTTTAGCTTCAGCACTTCATGTTCTAAAGCTCATACTTAAATCCAATGTTCTTAGGTCTTGGTGTTATAACGGTTGCCTAATTGTTTCTTTAAGTCAGGGTTAAGCAAATACATTGCACACTAATGACTTCTCTATTTGCAGACAAACCTCCCTCATCTTTAAGCGAACTGTTTGTCCACTACAATTAAGAAGCCTTCAAGAAACTCATTAAAAATGGAGGCTGCATGAAAAATACACCCAGGCAGATTTCTTTCTCAAAGGGGGCAACACAACCTCAGCAGTTATGTATTTTGCCGCTTGGTAAGTCATGATACGAACAATCTAGAACCAGCCACAGACCACACGCAGCAAGGAGGAACTGGAATCGCAGCCAGAAGAACCAGGCTGCCACAGCAGGACCTGGACAGGCCACAGAAAACCAGCACAGAACTAACCTCAACTGATGCTGGGGATGGGGTGAAAGCCTAGGGAGTGCCTACTCTTGAAAGAACTCAAACTTCAGACAACACAGCCTGCTTAACCTGAGATCTCATGAGCTAACAAAGTCAGTATAATTCTCTTGCTTATTAAAACTAAGAGTAATTACCTATTTTTGGTAACTACTTTTGTTGAGACAGCAGACTGGAGAAAAAGTGAAACGTATCATGCAACAGCAACACAAATAGAGCGGGTTGTAAGTACACACAAATTCCCTGAGACTGATTTATGCAGCAGAAGACAAGGTGTAGTGCCACAGGCCTCTGACTTGCTCTTACCACTTTGCTGCTGTACATAAAATACACAGATGACATACCCTGGGCTCTGCTATCAGAGAAAGCATGCTTTACAAGAAATTTGGAAAGCTTGACTGAAGTCAAACTTTTGTCTACTAGCTGAATAACAATTTAACCCACCCAATGTGCTCAAACTGGTTTTTGTCTTCCAGTTCTTACCGGTTTTCAGTTCCAATCAGAAACAGTGTTTAATTTTTCTCCTCAAAAATTAACCCAGTTTACTGGTTTAGTTTTACATGAGACTACTTGATTTTAATGATTAAAACTAATATAGATGAGAATTGAACTGTTTCTTGTAAGGTCATTCTGCATTAAAGAGATTACCAAAACCTTTCAGATGAGGTGCCAAACCCTTACACTCTCCATTTGTCCACAGCATTCATTGGTAAGAAGCCATAAAACCTTGCAAAACTCCCCCCTCCTCTCTTTACCCTGCATGCATTCCCTCTGCTGCAACTGTGTGCTGCATTACACATACAGGCTCAGTCTGGTCTACAGTTCTCCAGCCAATATAGGAAGTATGAGAGAAAATATTTCTTATGGAATTAGCTGATTCAAGCACTATTTACCTTAAGAGCAAATCCCAAGGGAAGGAAGAACAACTCTTTCTGAAAAATGAAGTTCAACATGACACAACCGTTCTCCAAGTAGTGAAGGTTCATATTTATTGCAGCGTGCTCCTCCTTAACGCAGTGCATCACTACTCCTGCAAAAATTAACGCAAGCAAAGACCAATGTGAGCTGTGCAAAACCAGCTGACTGCATTTCTGTGACAAGTCCAAACAGGTGAGACAGTTCATTAGGCCATTAGCTAAGTTTTCGTACTTCGTGGTAGAGAACACAAGGCAGGCAGATCTCTGATTTCAGCATCAGCATCTCATTTAAAATAAAGATACTAGCTCAGTTTGGTTCTTAATGACAAAATCACTAAGCAGCCACTGCATTTGCTAAGAGGCTCACAAGACGCATAAAGCTTTTAAGAAATGGAAAGCCCCAAGACTCATCTCTTCTATCTGGAATTGCAGGTCAAAAGTTTCCTAGTCCTGTTCTAGGATGTCCACTGCAGGAGAAATTAAAATAGAACAAATGTCACTGTCTAAACTGGCCCTCCCTCAACATAAATTCACAGTGAACTGCAGTGTGTTCTGAAACACCATGGTTCACTCAAGTCAGCAGACGGTAATGCTCGAGTGCAAACCCCTAAATTCTCTTGTTTAATGCCAACTCATTTACCTGAGTACACATGGCAAAGCTATGGACCCTAGTTAATCTGTTTTATGTAAATTACAGATAGCATTTTGGAATACAGAAAACTAAATTCACTGAAACAACTTCAACACTTTACAATGACTTCTACAGAACATAGGATTCTAGTTAGTCCTTCCATGTAACAACAACTTCATGCACTCCACAGCCTGGAATACAATCTCCTTGCTTAGCATGGGCAGCTCAGACAACGCCACAAGGCAAGTACCTGCTTTGTACTTTCATCATTATGGTGTTGTCAACCCCCCTGGTTTTGTAGTAAAATTTATCTCAAAATATAAACATTATGCAGTTAAAAAAAAAAAATAAAAATCAGCTATAGTTGGTCATTTCCATTTGTCCACATGTATTTACTGGAGGGATGCTGCAGGAAGTTCCTTAGCTTACCATACTCTGTGAAGCCTGGGCCTCTGTTTTTCCACTTGTGTCTTGTCATTGCAAGAGGGAAATTTCGCCTGGGCATAATCAGCATTCTAATAACTTTTTCTAAGCCATTAATTATGAAGTAGCCTCCCATTTCCTGCCAGGAAAAAAAAAAAAAAAAAGAATAATGCTCATAATGTGCTTAAATATTCATAACATAATGTTTTAAATAAAAGAAAAAACCGCTGTCATTATTTTGTGAAAGCAAACATTTAATATTTCAGCTATGAAACAGCAAGAAACACGTTTCAGCACTGTACTTGAAAAGGCTGCACTCTTTGTCAGTGACCTTTAAGTCTGATTCTAGCATACAGTGCAAGGAAATGGATGCATGCTCCTTCATTTCAAGGGAGGAAAAAAAAAAAAAAAAAATCTATGTGGCCAAGTAAATAGCTCCAAAGAGCTCATGTTAGAAGTATTTATTAACAAAAAAAATATTAAAAAAATAAGTTATAACATTGAATTTTTAGACAAAAAGAAACTTTGGTGCAGAAAACCTCCCTCTGGTCACATATAAGCTTAACACCAATAAATTCATAGCTCCCCAAATTTTGTGTCATTAGAAAAAAAAGTGTTCTAGTAATTAATACTAGGAATAAGGGTACAAGTGGCTTAGTAGGGGAACCAGCAATAAGTACTTCTGTATTTAACTGTCCACAGATGAGAAGAGGTAAGAAAACATTTGTAGAAGACAACCAAAAATAAGAAAAACCTCTTCCAATGTCTGCCGTAAAGAGCGAACATCCAGAGAATGTAAGTCAAGCTTAAAACACAAATTCTCAAGTCCTCTAAGTTGTTGGCCCAATGTACTGCTCATGTAAAATGCAGATTTGCCTGACCCGCAAAATCCTCATTACCTCTTCCTCCTCGTGGCGCTGGATGAGCTCTTGGGGAGAGAGATTATAGAGGCTGCACAATTTAGACTTCACCATAATTGGAATATACCCCACAGGATGTTTAATAGTCCCTTGTGGAACGCCATTCACTGACCAGCTGATGTCAACCTAAAATGATACAAGAACAGTGAGCAAAGTAAGGTGCCATTTTACTTTCCTCACATATTAACTGCACATTTAACATGACCACCAATCTGTTTCACCAACTTTTGCCACTTTAAAATGGTAATAATAATAATAAAAAGCAAAACTAGTAAATACATAGATAATATACTCTGGTAAACAGTCAACATGAGTTTCCAGAAGAAAATCATACAAGTGTTGAACTAGGTGAAGAAGCTGCTAGTAGGGTGTATGAAGTTGCTAAGAGTTTACTCTGCCTTTCAGACCTCTCAAAAAAGCAGCCTAAATAGAAAAGGCTGCCACAGGGTAGGAAAGGAGGCCTAAAAAGTTAACACACAATTAAAAGAAAAAGTAGAAGAAAAAGTGTTCAATGAAAAGACATCCAGATTACAAGCATTTCCTAAGACTTGTCCACTTAACGTTTTCATAAGTGAATTGAAAGGTGAGAAAGAAAAGTGTACTGTTAAAGAAAATTTATTTACAACAGTAAGATCTGGCAGTGGGTTTGGAGAAGGATGATGCCTTGACTGTAAAAAACAAAGTGATAAAATGCCCAGCGGAAGGAAATAATCCCGATTTTATAGGCAGAATAATGAACGAGCTTTAAAAAATATACTGCCCCTTAGCATGTAATACTGAGGGGCAGTATTGTAATATAAAAATTGTAATACGAAATATTACATTGTAATATGAAATCATTGGTTCAATACTGGCATGAACTGGTTTCTGTGTGACAAGCTGCTCAGCAGACCATGGCACTTACCGTGGAGAACTGAGAATAATTCCATAGTGCTACATCCAGTTAAAAGCAGTGTGGTGAAGACAGGGAATGATCATATGCTGCTTTTTACTGTGCAAGAGCGGGAGTGGACGAGAACAAGTAAGACTTTTTCCACACAAGGCACAGCAAAAATGTTTTGTTCCAATATGTACACAGGTTGAAAAAACAATTAAATACACATAGAAAAAAAAGGAGGCAGATAATACAGTTAAGAAGAATGAAAGCATCTCTAGCTCAGGAAAATCCAGGAGTCATTGGGAAAATAGCCATGAACAATGTGTGACTGTCACACTTTTATGTTCAGACAAGATGTTTCACTTGCAGTAGGTTTTACCTACTTTTTGTAATGCTTCAGAGAAAGCAAAATAAAAGCTGAAACTGCAAACAAGCAGGGAACACATGGAAATGTGCAGTACAGTCCCAGTTACAGAACTGGGCCAGAAAACAGCGGTGGCCAGCCACAGGGCAGAGCAAAGTATTTGCTAGGGATGCTTCTTCAGTCACACGTCAGAGCAACCCAAAAAAAAATGAGATTATACAAACAGGAAGGATTTATAATTCTGGGCTTATCTGAAACCTAGATCCAGGCAAAAAAAAGATTTTAATTATAACATTGTGAGAGTAAACTTGTCTCCTCCTAGGATTTCCTGAACTGGCTGCCTGATTTTGTCACAAACTCACAGCAGAGGGAGGAACACGATTAAGATCCTGTGGGGGGAAAAAGGGCAGAGGAGATGGGGTCTCTTCGGAGTTCAGTCTGAAGAAAACCAGCTCACTGGCACCGCACACGGGACACGACTCCCGGGAACACCCCAAAAAGTCGGTGAACCTGGAAAAAAAAGGGCGTTGAGCTGAACCTCACCGTGATCTTGCCGCGGTAGGTGCTGCGCAGCCCCCGGCACTCGGCGGGGAACACCTTCACCTCCCGGCACACCGCACCCTTCGGCACCATGGGCGGCGAGATGGCGGCGCCGGCGATGGCCAGCGACACGCGGCTGTCCCTCAGGGCGAACTCCAGCGGGGCGATGTCCTGCGGGGAAAGAGGGACACACGCCTCAGCGGGACCCGCACACACACACCCCCTCCCCACACCCTCCTCTCGGCTCCCCCAGACCTGCAGCGCTTGGTACACCCCCTCGCTGATGGCGTAGTTGAAGGAGTCGATGTGAGCGGCGGGCAGGTCGCGCTGCACCCCGCTGCGGAGCCGCGGCCGCCGCCTCATGCGGCGCTGCTGGCCGCCACCCGGCCCCCGGCCGCCCTCCATGCCGCCCGCACCGCGCCGCCTGCCGGGATGCCGCGGGGCGGGGCGGGCAGCGGCAGCACTGCAAGCAGTAGTAGCAGCAGCAGCAGCACTAGTAGTAGCAGCAGCACTACTAGTAGCAGCAGCAGTAGGGGGCGCTGCGGCAGCCACCGCCACGTGCTAGCCCCACGCGCGCCTCCCCCCTCCTCACGCCTCACGCCTCAAGCTATGCCTCCCCTCCAGCCCCACAAAAAAAAATTGGGCTCCCCGACACATACCCCCCCCCCGCCGTGTGGGTGCTGGAGGAGTTGTGAGGTGCTTATCTGTGAGGTGCAGGCATGCCCTGCCCACGCCACGGGTGCCGTCAGGCTGCCATGTCACACACTCATGCTCCACACGCCGCTGCCTCAGCGCTGTTTACACCCCCAGGGTTGCTTCCCGTTTGGGGGAGTTGGTGCAGTGTGAGGTGTCCCACTTGGAAACGGGTGGTCTTTAAGGCTCCTTCCAACCCAAGCCACATAAGACATCATTAATGTGTATAAATATCTAAGGGGAAGGTGTCATGAGGATGGAGCCAGCCTCTTTTCAGTTGTTTCCAGTGACAGGACAAGAGGCAATGGGGACAAACTGAAGTAAAGGACGTTCTGGCTCAATATGAGGGGACACTTCTTTGCTGTGAGGGTAACAGAGCACTGGAACAGGTTGCCCAGAGAGGCTGTGGAGTCTCCTTCTCTGGAGATACTCAAAACCCACCCAGATGCCATCCTGCGCAATGTGCTCTAGGTGATCCTGCTCAGCAGTGGGGTTGGCCTACATGATCTTCAGAGGTCCCTGCCAACCTCAACCATTTTGTGATTCTGCGTGATAATTTTGGGTAGGCCTGTGTAGACCCAGGAGTTGGATTTGATAATCCTTGTAGGTCCCTTACAAATCCGGATATTCTGTGATTCCCCATGCCCATCAAAGACGGAGGGCAGGCCGCCCCAAGGAAAGACGCCAGCCCATGAGATCAGCTCGTTTAATGGTGGCCAAGGACAGACGTGGACGCAGCTGCTGGAGAAGCGTGGGACACGGAGCCCTGCCGGCCCCACACGTGCATGCTGACGTGGGAGCAGCCAGCACTGCCACTACTCTCCGTGGCCTGTGGGAGCTGACATGGGTAATGAGACACGGTTACTAACCCACGGATGGCACAGCGGGGCTCCCGGGGGGACAGCTGCATATGGAGAACATGAAATGCTGGGACCAGGGACATGCAAGCAGTCCTGAAGGGCGTTGATCACAACGGGGTGCAGAAGCTGGGTGAAATGGCTGCTGAGTCCTTCCTTAGGCTTCTCCAGCATTTTTTTTTTTTTTTTTGTGGGCTGCAGCTGGCCGCTGGATTTTGTGGGAGCACAACAGCAGTTGCATGGTAGTCACGACTAACCTGGCATGAGACAAGTAATTGGGGAATTAACTGAAACCCAGGGCCCAGCTGGACCAGACCCTGCTGGAAACCCGCCAGAGCACCTGGGTCTGCAATCCTTCGTGGCCCACAGAAAAGGGCAGAGCTAAGACTAGAGACATTCTGCAGTATGGCAGGTATCTTCTTGAAACCCAGCACCATCCTTTACGAAAGCTTAGGAAAGAGGGCAAGACCTTTTCTATTGACCTTTTAGATGGAATAAGGTAGAAAACATTTATTTTTGCATTTTTCTAAAAAAAGAAAGTCTCACAAGGGTTTGTGAGCATCACTTGCAAGATGCACCCATGGCTGCAACACTCAGGCCTCAGCCATATACACATCTAATATATGCTTGGCTAATATACTGGACAAGACCTTAGGCACTATGCTGTCCTCTGTCATTTACCTCTGTGCTCTACCTTGAGGAACACTTTGATGGCAGGTGGTAGTCACAAACAGTACCTGCCGTTTTCCTCCTGAGGCTGTTGCTTATTTTTAAGAATTCAGCAAACCTACTGATGATTAGTGTCCCTGAACTGCTATCTCCCCGAAACCCAGTTGAAAGGGCAGGTTATAAACAGCTGCGTCGCCCGTGGTCACGGCTCTACCATCAAGTTGAAGCCCTGCTTTTAGCTGAGCAGCACAAATAGCCAGTTGGTGACGTACCACAACGCAACCTGAGATGCAATGGGGGGGGGAAGAAAAGGCCTTGGAGTTTGGCAGAGGTTCCTGAGTCAGTACTTCTCCTGGCTTTATCAGCTGCTCCAGTGAAGGCCGCTGCTTTCTCCTGCATCCAGGCTGCTTTCCTGGCCTCATGCCACTACTTCAACATGGACCTCTACACTAAAGAAGGGAACGATCCGATTTTTGAATTTCCCTTTTGAGGGGAAAAGAAATACGGGCTTAGTGTCCCAGGGCTGGTGTGTTTTTCATTTCTTTACGATGGGGACATTTTTTTCTCACTTCACACACTTAGCAGCTGTGCTCTAGGCTGCTCTAGAGCTTGAGAGAGTGCAGTGTGTCCTGTCACCTCATGTACATCCTGGAGCAGGGTGATTGCTATCAGATCCTGCATTTGCTGGAAAAAAAAAAAAGTAAAAAAAGAAAAAAGATGTATTTTTAAGCTTATGTTAGGTTAAGCTAATTTTAAGATACCCTGAAAATGCCAATGGAGACGTGAACTGTCAGCTTTGCGAGTTGAGTTAAACAGCCATCATGGCCTACTTTGTTATTTTGGAGTGCTGCCACTATGCTTTGCCCAGTCTGCATTGAAGTTTTGACACCTATGTGCTATCAAAAGGTTACTAAAACCCAACCAGTCTTCCTCCTGCACCCCCCTCTACTAGCTTATGATTCACTACTTCCCCACTGCCTCCTGACTCATGAACTGAAGAGTTCACAGCACCTCTTCGGAATACACCCAAGGTCCAAAGTCAGAGACCAGACCTGGTATTTGGGATCCCTCTAGAAACAAACCCACCCACTAGCACTCACAGTCCAGGCCTCTTCTGCACGCAGCACAGAGGGAAAAAAAAAAAAAAAAAAAAGCTCTGTTTTCACATATTAAAATGCTCCTGCTCCTTGTCACTTCACAGAGTGCACCAGTGCACCTTGTGCCTGTCACATGCTGTGCAGACGCTGATCCACGCAGCACTTCAGCATGTTTACAGCTCCAGAGGCATTTGTGTGGCTTTTCGGGATGCTTCCTCTCTGCAATGCTTCTGCTGGGTTTTGCTAAGCACTCTGTTCCCTCTTGGATTCGAGCATCCTTGTGTGAAGTAGTGCCACGTATGGATTCACAGCATGTTGCAAAGAATGGCTGTCCCATTACACCATGACCAAAATATCTTCTTCTAGGGAGGCTTGGACACTTCAGTTCTGTCTCCAGAAAAGTGGCAGGATCATCTCCTGACAGAGCTCCAGGCTGGCAGGAAGACCTTTCAAATATCAGTCATGAGCAGAGATGAGTCCATCACAACTCCAGGATCTTTTGAGGGCGAAATCCCACTGCTTGACTCAGGTCCCATTTACACACAGACAGCCAAAAGCTTGTAACCTCCATGATCTCTTCTTGTTTGTTTATTTTGGGTAACAGGAACCATTTATTTCTGTGCCAACCATCTCTCCCTGCTAGAGGAAGCAGAATGGCGCTCTGACCTCAGCTGTACAGTCTGCTCTCCTGCTGCAATCGATTCAAATCCCCAGAGCTGCAGTTTTCCATGACGGTTTCCCACACAGTGTGTGAGGATCTCAATCAGGCAATCTATCTCCTTTCCTCCTTGCCAGGACCTGGTTCTGTGCTGCTCATGCAGGCACAGTCTGCCCTGAACCATGTTTTGAACCACGTAACCTCACAGCTAAGGTACATCCACACATCGTGTGCAACATGGAAAGAATCCCCAAACCCAGTACCACCATTGTACAAATGAGCTTTAACATGTACTCTGTGAGCACTCAGTTCTTTGCAGACACCCCAGTAGCCTCTTGAACAGAGATCTAATTGTTGAACTTTGCTTCTCTGTATAAAAATCTGGGACACAGCACAGGCCAGACACCACTCACAAAGCCAGCTGCTGCTAGAAATGCTGCTGTGCTCTGCAGAGAGCTTTACTTTAGGAGGGGTGTGATGGCTTATGCTGAAAATTCAGACAAACTTCACAAGATGGGTAATGTGATTTAGGTCATGCTCAAAGTAGATGTTAGTTCTGAAATTCAGGGACCTCACGGAATTTAACTTCCCTTTCCCACAAAAATATCAGCCTGCCCCAGCCGTGTGGCAAACCTATAGACAAGGAATCTCTCTCCTGGTCTACAACATCTCACCCCTCTTCCTCCTTGCTGGGACTGAGCTGTGCACTGTGTTCAGGGTAGAAAATTACAGTATTTGTAAAATGGAGGAGAATCAAACTGGCTGGGTCAAACAGGATAAAAATCATTTGGGTTGAAAGGTTTCAGATTTAAGCCTCAAAGGCAGTAAGCTGAGAGAAGAGCCTCAATTCACTGCATTGTCTCAGAAGAAGCTGAGAAGATTGGGTTTCAGCTATTCGAAACACTCCTAGCACAGAAATGATGCTAGAAATCCTATAGCCTGCAGGTGAGTCCCAAGGGGGATCTCTCTACCTGTTTCAAACAGAATCCAACTGCATCAGACTTGCATTGAAACTGATTCAAATCTCATTAGGAAAAGGGATAACTATAAACAAACAAATAGCCTTCCCTGCTTGGGTTAATTCACTGCCTGCAGTTCAGCACCCTTTCTGACAGCGTCCTTGCATGTCGTTGCCTGGGTGTTCAGCCAGCCAGCTTTGAAATGACCTCAGGAAACTGAATTCCCAGTGTTCCTGGATTTATGCATCCTGTGATGCAAGAGAGCTTGTTCCTTTCCATGGAAAAGAGGAGGAACAAGGGAAAGGAGTCACCTATTTGGAGCTGAGCTAAGGCACTAATTACGCAGTGGGTGAGGAAAGAAGAAACACAGCAGGAGGAGGAAAACTTTCCAACTACGACGTCCTGGAAGACCATCGTACTCTTCACTCAACTGCCTTAAAAAAAACCCACAATGTTATCGCTATAGAAAAGGAGGAGCTAATACAGTATTATAGTATCCCTGTTGGGGTTTCATCGTAAGGTTATCTTGCTGTTCTCCCAGAGAGATTTGTTTCAGGTATCAAAGTCACATGAGCTGTTTCTAAAGTGGATTTTGGTGAATGCAGGCAGAGTTGTCTCAGCAGCTCTGGCTCATCGCTGCTCTGTGTGGATGCCTGTTTTGTTGTTTTTTTTTCCCCATGATTTTCCAGAACAAAAAAGAAGTCTGTCCCTATCACTTTTTGGCATGATACTGAGATAAGCCATCGAACAGTGCTGACCCAGTGGGTGCAGTCTCTCCCTACGCACAGCAGACACATTCCCGTGGTCATCACAGCTTGATAAAGATCGGTGATGGCTGGCTCATCTTCTGCCCAGTGTCAGCGAGGGGGAAAACGCTAGAGATGGCTACATCCACAATTCCTTGGCAGAGTTCTGCATACAGCTTCCTAAGAGACAAGAGAGAGACAGAGTAAGATGCCTGAGCAGGCCAAACCAGCAGGCCCCCAACCTCCTCCTACAGAGGCATGAGTTTTCCCAGTGGGAGCTACAAGATCTCGCTGCTGTTACAGGTAGCTCCAGGGAGGCAAACCAGATGAGGCTGGCATGTCCTGGTATCCTCCCCTCCTACCCCAGCAACTGCCTTCTTTCTCAATGATGCTCCCATTCCCAACACTGCTCTTTGCTGCACAGGAATACAAAACCAATTTCTCTCCATTTACTGTCAAAACAGGCTCCTCAGCAGCATCTCTGCACCCTCAGTCCCCAGACCTGAGTCACCACAAGACGCATGGGGACAAACAACAGCTAAGCACCCCCTGTACCAGTCTCCCAGCTCAGAGAGTTGTGATTACCACAACAGACCCTGTACAAGTGGGGATGCACCCCAGGGGGATTTCTCTGATGGTTCGATGAAACGTTGCAATGGGGTGCAAGTGTGTATATTAACTTGTGAGCTAGGCACAGCGATTTCACAGGACTCCCCTAGAAGGGCTGGAAGGATTTCATCATGGCAGGGTTCACAAAAAGCAGGATTAGGCAGAAGAGAGAAGATGTTTGAGAAATGAGTTAACAACAGCTTCGTTTTCTGATGAAGAAAATACATGTGTAACCTCAGTGAATGTGCTGGCATATGGGACACTTGTAGCACCAAAGCTGTCTTTACTAGAATTAATAATGCCACCTCTGCAGCTGGGGCTACTTAACTGTAAGATGCTTTTTCAGCTCCTGAGTATGTTACTGCTTTCAGAAGACAATTTTTGACCTTTAAATGTGAATTGTGTGATATGGGTGCTATAAATTAGGATAGCCCTGAAAAGGCTGATGACTGGGCTGCCTGATAGGTTGGCCCTGTATTTCTTCTCTAGTATGAGTGATGACCTAATCTAATCTGCATCTAATGTAGATTAATATTATGTAAATATTATTATTATTATATATAACACATATTTATATGTATGTATAAAAATTATATGTTAGATATAGTAATGTAGATAACGTAGAACAGCCTTTTCTGTTCTGCTGAGTTTGTATATAATAAAGATGCCTATTTAGCAAAGATTTCTAGTCTTTCAGTCATCTCACTCGCATAATAAAGCACCTCTCACTGTGCCTGTTCAAGATGTTTGTGGCTAGAGTTGCCTGGCTGTCCCAGCTTCCCTGTGGCTGGTGGAGGCTTTGATTCAAGTTCTGCAGCACCTATGGTGTGTTCTGGGGTCCTAATGCCTGCAAATTCAGTCACCCACTTCCAGCTGCTGCCTTTAATGCTACTCATTTATTCTGTGTTCAGGCGAAGACCATCCACCACTAGCTCCACAAGAGAGGCCGAGAAATCACCTGAGTTTCAAGGCATTAATTCTGCAACGTGTCAATAAAAACAACCCAAGTCACATTCAAATCCAATTGTCCAGAAATTGAGTATCAGGTATGGATTTGCATGGGAAAGCCCCATTCCACTCACTTTCTTCCACCTTTTTCACTTTTGTGTGAGCCATGTGAATGGTGGCATCACAAATGTATAACAGAAACTGACTACTCACTGGGCACAAGCTGGAGCCCCGTTGACTTCTATGAGCCAGACTTTCAGCTCCTCATCAACCATGAAGTCAAAGCCAAAGAGCTGGAAGCTCTGGTAGTGAAGATGCTTTGTGCTGATTGCAGGCTCTATACACATAAGGCAGCTTCTGTGACGGGAAAAATAGAAACGTGAGATTAAAAGCCCTGTGGACACACTGTTTGCACTGCAGCTTCTGAAGCCATGTGCATGGTGCAGGTAAGTGGAAGGCTCCCCCATTGCCTTGGGACTGCTTGGAGCATCAAGTGGATGGGGCAACACTTTCTGACACCGATGAGAAAACAAGCAGGCAGTGCCCCCCCGCAGTCCCTTCAGGCCTGCCTTGTGCCTGGTATCTGGGTGTCATTTTATCAGCCCCCAAATTACGTTAATTACAACACACATCATGGCAACCAGGTCCCTGCAAACATCAAAACATTTGTGGACAGTCCAAAAAACCCTAAAACAGCCCTGAGTTAACACCCAAAGAGCTGGAGAGCAGCATCCACCCTCACCACTAGATTAGGCAAGGGGAAAAAGAGGATCAGCAGTTAGAGCCTGAAGCAGAAGGCAGATCCACAAAGAGCTGCACCAGGCCCCCAGGGAACTGCCACTCAGAGCTCATTTGCCACTGAGACCCTCAAAGATCGTGTCATGTCATTTTGGTGTAACAGCAACAGGGAATTTGCAAAGAAAACTCTGCCATGGAGGATCAGTATTTCATACCTGGTTTCTCTGCATTGCCATGATCTCTCCAGGTAATTTACTCAGTGCCCAGGAAGCAGCTGATAGTGCTAGCTGGCTCTGCTTGGGCTGAAGCTCACTCCAGACACAGCCAACAAAATGCACACACACTGACACATACTCTTCAGAGAACAACATCTATAGAGTCCCTCATTTGCTGTTTCACTGGGCAATGACATTGTGTTTTTTTTTTCTGGATTTGTCTTTAGTTTACCTCTGGGTCAAAACCCCTGATTCATGCAAATTAATTCCTTCTCCTGTCCATCTCCTTCCCCAGGTGTGTTCACACAGATTCCCTGTCACTGAAGGGTTACGTACCCCTGCGCAACAGGCAGCTGGTTACCTTATTATGTGTTTGATTTGCAGTAAGATGCTATTCTCAAGCGTTGTGTTCAGGGCATCCATCAGATACTGGTTGAACTCCTCGAAGAACATTTCATTCCCTTCCTCATACCGCCCGTAGTTTTTGGAATATTCCTTCTGAATGCAGTGATTGGTCAAGTGGCAGGTTTTGTCCTGGAAATTAGCACTGTTATATGGTTCGGAAGAGGTCCGCAGGACACCCTCTCTGTAGAGGTAGATATTATATTGATGATCCACGAGAACCCAGCTCCTAGAGGGGAAGAGAACAAACTCAAGTCTCAGTTTAAAAAAGAAACTACACAGAAATGCAAACCAGTATTACAAAATCCAGGCAGAAAAGGTTACCTGATGTCGAACTTGCGATGCCCTGGCTCCAAAAGAAGAGGCTTCTCCAGGTATTTCTGGATCACGTGCACTTGTCCCTGCTCATCGATGAAGTCCAGGAGCTCTCCAGCCTCTGAAGATATCATGATCCCTTCCCCTGACACAGAAAGATAAAGAAAAAATCAGGCGGAGGATCTTTGCTGGAGCTCTTTCTGGGCCCAAGTGAACTGTGGATCATTCCCATGGAAAACCAAGCATCACATGAGAACTCATGGCCCCTGGGCTGCCCGGTGCCTGAGCAATGTCATGTTAGCTCATTGTCATGCCATAAATTGGCAGATGTATCTCCCCTTTTCCATGCCATAGGACATTTGGTTCCCTTCCAGCTGGAGCTAACGTAGATGGAAACCAAGGGTACTGAGATGGCATGGTCTGCCTGGGGCCTGTGTGCAGGGGACAGCTATTTAGGTGTGAGCAGATGCAGAGCAATCGGGGACCTTGGCAAGACGTGAGGCAGCTGCTTTGTTGGGAGAATTTTTCTTTTCTGGCATGTTTTTTTTTTTTTTTTTATTTTTCCAGCTGGGCTTGGCAGGGAGGGGCATTTAGCACTTTTTAAGTTTTCTTCTGCTTTTCCCTGTTTTTCAGCAGTTTGAAGAGAAGGGGCTTTGGCAGCTTGTGAGATTTTTCTTTATTTTGTTTCTTTGGGGAGGGAGGTTTGTTTTCATCCTATACTAAGACTTTCTTCCCCTGCCTGGCTTTTCTGTCTGCCAGAAGCAGACACACAAACAGTGTTCCCCTGCTCACTGACTCCATTTAAGTTACTATTGAAATCATCACTGAATTAGGAAAAGAACTGTTTCAAAATGCTCATCCATGTAGTCAGTGTTTTCCCCTTCTATGGAGACTCTTCATTAAAGAATTCAGATGTGTCTTTTACATACTGCCACATTTTGGCTGAAGCTGTCGCTGTTCATTTCTTGCACAAGTCCAGACATGAAATCACTGCTGCAGAGCAGTGAAGAGGGAACAGATCCCTTCTGGGATTTGATAAAGGGATGGCACGGTGCCACTGAAGGATAAACCAGCTCAGGTAAAATTATCTAACACCTGTCTGGCACTGTGGCCTGTTGTTAAGCATTTAATTAACCTTTTAGACTAAAGCTGATAATTTACTCTTAATTTTGTGATTTTTTTTTCTTTTTTAGGAAATACTGAGTGGAAAGAAGTAAATGCTCTTCAGTGGGGCACCAGTAGGATAACAGTGGTTTGGAGCATACCTGTGAGTCACTAGCTTCCCAGCCTTCCCTAGCATTCCTAGCATTAAGTCAGGACATCCTAAACCTTTAGTTTTCCTTTTACTGATGGACAACCAAGCTTCTCCTAGAATTCTCCCGAATCAGGGGCTGTCTCTGAACTGAAATTGCCTCAGCAATTAATGCTGACAAGCTTTCTGCTTCATCAGAAGTAATCCCCAGACATTTAAACGGCTCTCTAGAAGATTAGCGTGAGGCTCTCTTTCCACTTTAATTCCCATCCTGAGTTCTGCAGCACAGTGATGAATACAAAAAGTTACTTTGCTTTAATGCAGAAAAGAAGACAGGATCACGCTTAAATAAAGTACGTATAGAGTTTAAACCTCCCCATGCTGCAGTGAGTAACAGCCATGGCCTTTTCAGTTTTCCAGACTGATTCTTTGCCAGACAGTTACACTGCACAGGCACATTTCCCATCAGTGGCGTGACGAAAGGACTCATCTCCCTTCCTCCTTGATGAAATACACATACTCTTCTGATGCTTCTCAGTAACAGAGCCATGAAAGCAGAGCAGTGAGGAAAGCCTGCACAAATGAGTTGTATCACGCAGCCCTCCTGCAGCCACCTCTGGCTTTCATGTTTCCTGATGATTTTTATAAAACTGCTTCAGAAGTGACTCTGCAAATATGAGTAGTATTTGTGGGCCTGTTCCCTTTGAAAAGACCAGGTCCTTCCATGGGCTGGGCTCTGCGCACACAGCAAGGCGAGTTTTCATAATGAAATTCTGAGAGCGTGCCAGTGATACTGCTGTAACTGGCAGATAGGATAATTACCAAAGCATTACATCCATAGCTGTGTCCAGCTCTATCTTCCTAATAGCTCATTATTTCTGTACAGCAAGCTGTGCAATGACCCTGGAAAAAGGAAGGGCACGTTATCACCTGGGTAGCTATTGCCTTATTCAAATGAAAGAGAAATACAGGTACTGCATTGCTCTGCTTGGGGCTGCCCAGGGCCTGGATGTGATTTGGGTACACTGCGCTCACAGCTGCTCAGTCAGTCTCTCAGTGTGACCATGGGAGGGACATTGGCACCAGGTTTTTGGGTTTGGGTGGAAGACAAACAATGGTATTTCTGCCCAGCTGAAATCAGGCTTGGCTGCAGCATGGACGTGCTTGTCACTGTTCTGGAAGACTGCTCTCCTGTCCATTGTCCTCCTCCCCATGCCCCGTTGTGCTCCCCATCTCTTGCAGTCCACATTCCCTTGGCCTGCTGGGCCCTGCTGCCTTCCCCTGCAGCAAGTATTTTGAGGTGCATGACTAGAAAAAAAGGGGAGTTCTTTCACTGCCATCTGTGTCCTAATTAGCATGTGCATGTTACTGTTTGTCAGGAGCCTGATGCCACCAAACAGAAAAAGGAGAGCCCTGTGGTGGCATGACTGGCATGGACTAGGTAGGCGAAACCATTCACAGACAGGCTCAATATTAGCTGGGCTCAGCCAAGCCCCAGGACTCTATTGATCAAGTAAGGGGTAAGGAATGAGAAGGTGGCTCATTCTGCTGAAAAACGAACCTTTGGCACCAGCTGAGGACTTGGCGATCCACACGTTGCCTTCTTTGCCTTCCCGCCGCCTGTTGTAAGCTGCCAAGAAGACCTCCCTCTCATCTGTCCTTGTGTTGTTTATGAGATGGCGAATTCCGTTCTGTGCCGGAGCCACGGGGGTCTTCAGGTTGGTTGGGTAAATCACATAGGACTCGGGGAACCACGTGCAGGACTCCGATAGCTCAGGGCTCGTCTTGATTAGCCTGGGTGAAGAGATACAGGCTGTTAATCTCCAGATTGTTAATCTCCAGAGTGACCCGCGAGGACATAATTTCCTAAGTACAAGTCATCATTACCTGGGCTCTGGTAATGAATAGCATCTTACAGACAGCCTGTACTAAATAATTATATTCTCTTTAGACCCTTGAAATTAGGGTCTTTTTAAAGAGATCACAGTAACCTTAAGCTGCAACAATGCACTCCTCCTGGAACCAGACCTGCAAGCTTTTGTTAAATATTTTGTACTTTACATATCACGAAGCAATCAGTAGAGAAGTTTCCACGTAATTAGAACTTGTAGTGAGTTCCCTGCCCCGTCTCTGCACGAGGCCACTGAGGAGGCGTGATTGCTACCGCGAAACGGGGCAGGAAGGAAGCTGTGATAACAGCAGGCAAAGGGGAAGCCAGAGCAGTAATGCTCTCTGGGCTGCTGCTCAGCTTGTGACCCCTTTCCCCCTGAGATCAGAGCAGGCGTCCCAGATGGGGACGGAGACCATGGGGAACATGCTGAAGGCAAGGACAGAGCTACACATTTCCTGTTCTGAGGTGCCTGGGATCCCCTTTGCATTACGCAGTCTCTGTTCCCTGTGGCAGATACTCCCTCCTACAGGCAGTTATGCCTAGAGGTGCCAGCAAACTCCTGTCAGTGGGGCTCAGGCCTGTTTTCTTTCAGAGTCCAGGGAGGTGCCTGCCTCTGTGAATGCTCATTCTGTGTTTTGCGGAAGGCCAAAAGCAGAGCTAACCATATGCTGACTTTCTGTGTGCATCCTCTGTTGAAATGGCAGTCTGTCAGTGACACCCTGGGATTCCCCTGTCAGAGGAATGTCACTTCTGGTCCCTTGGTTTTGTAAGTGGCTTGATATATTTTTGACCCCAGAGTACAAGTCAGCCAAGCTTCAGGAGAGAAAAACAGACACTAACTTGTAATCAGATGCTTGAAGGAGGCCAAGAGCTCTGACATGAAGATGCCCTAATGACTGCAGAGTTTGCACAAGGAGTGAGGTTATCTACAGTGAAAGCTCACCCCCATTTCCCCAGGAGACCATGGCACAGCTGGCCATGCAGAAATAACTCCCAGAGCCAGGTCTTCCTCAAGATGTCTCCAGACATTTGCTTGACCAACAAATCTGATTAACTAAATGAATATTAGTGCCTCATCGCTGTATGAATCAGAGGACGAGAGGAGTAGGTTTTAATTAAGTAGCTACAAGGAGAAAGAACAGATACGGTTTGTTGTTTGTTTTTTTTTTCCTTTGATTTGGCTGTAAGCTGTAGCTCCTGTCTGTCTGATTCAATACACTCTGTGGTTTCAAGATGTAATTCAATGGAAATGTCATTTCCCCTGAAGTTACAAAGAGGTCATTGTGCACCCAGATATCTGCCCAGACCAGCACAGAAGTCTGAAGACACCACGTGCAGGGACACCCCAGGGCAGCTGTTCTGTGAAATACCCTTACAACAGGTTCAGCAGTTGCCAAGAGTTAGAAGAAAAATTGCTACGAATGCCCTGCAACATTTCAGTGAATTCCTTACTTCACCAGGGATGCTTTGCGGCACAGCTTGTCTGCTCCCCTGTAGTAATTCACCAGCTGCACAAGTCCAGGTTCGTGGCCTGCAACAGAAAATTGAAAAGTCAGGCAAACTTCTCAATTACTGGAGGAAAAACATGCGCTTGGTGCAAAGGATCTGTGCAGCAGAGAAGAAAAAGAAGCTGTTTCCTTGCCTTCCATCAAAGAAACAGGCTCTCAGCTGGTACTGGCTCCAGCATTTTCTTTCTATCAGGGAAGAAAAACCATGCTTTTATTCAAGTCTGTTTTGAGCATGCCGCTTCCATTTTCCAAAAGAAAATAACCATTTCCTAATTCACACTGGGAGCGGGCAGAGCTACTCAAAAATGTTCTCCATTTGCTGGTGGCAGTTTTTAAGAGCCAGGATTTCAGTTACTCTTAAGTGCAGTAGGAAGATGCAGAGATGCAGGGAAGTACACCATGACACAAAGATCTTAGGAAACGACCTTGGTTTTTTTTTTGTTTTGTTTTTTTTTTTTTGCATTTACAGCAGGATTCTCTTTTGGCTCAGATAAAGGGCTGGGAAATGTTATAAGGCATTCCCCAAGGGGTAATGCAGGTCTGGGCAGCAGCACACAGCCTCCCCCAGAACACGGATGTGCAACAGGTGAACGATGCCCGAGGCAATACTTGGGGCCCTGGTGACAACAACCAACATCCATAGGGAAAATATGACAGAAAACCACTCTGGTTTGAAGCAAGACCTAGGAGGACCAGAGGGACCCCCAAGCATGACAGTTACTTGTATCTTTGCCTTCTTTTTTCAAACAAATGCTTGTGGGAGTTATTTAGACCCTTAAACAGCATTCAGAGCTTTAGTTGCCCTCTGCAGTAATTGCCTGGAAAAAAAGGCCCAGAGCAAACATGAACCTAAAGACCAGACAGCTGCGAGATCACAGACAGTGAATATCTATTTCAACCCTAAAACCATGGCCTTGACCTGGCTCATTATTTTATTCACAGATCTTTAAGTATGAAAAACAGCTGAAAGATCTGTAAGCCAGGTACAGTCAGCACTGCCACGCACCAATTTACTGAAAGAAATTAGTAAAATTTCTCTCAAATTTCTTCCTGTTTCAAGCTTACTGATTTGCTTGCTTCTCAGGGCATCCGAGGTAGCAGGGCATCAGAAATGCTCAGCCCCTGTTGGTTTGCTGAGCATCTCTGGAGCAGTGGCCTGTGCCGTGGGGGCTGGTGGCTAGCAAGGATGGAAAGGGAACGGGTTCTTGTGCACACCGAGGTCTGCTCTGTGCATTTAATGGGGTTAATAAGCTGTCAAGGCACCGAGTGAACTGGTGATCCTCCAGTGGCCAGCAGAGCCCAGCATCTTCTGCTCTGTCAGGCCTCTGCAGCCTGCTCCTCCTTTGTCTCCCCTTAGCACAAGCTGCTTTTATGCAAGATACAGGCTTTGATGCCAACACTCACCGCATAAAGACACAATCAGCCCAAGGAGTAGGAAACCAGCGAGTGCTTGTGGCCCGCCAGCAGCAGTGGCTCCCCCACCACTCCCCCATGACACACGATCTAGCTCAGCCCTTTGGAAGGCACTGCCCTACAACTCCCCGAAACAGTGCCTGTTTCAAGCAGAGCCTTTAGGAGAACCCAACCCAGCCAGCCTGCGTGCAACAGCTGCTCAGAGGGACAGCTTCAGGAAGAGATTCCAGAGAAGGCAGAGATTTTTCGAAGATGTACCAAAATAACTGTGTTTATTTATTTATTTATTTATTTGGTCTTAATCTACTGATTTCAGGCAACCAGCTCCTGCTATAAGAGGATGGGTTACAGAAGTCAGTGCCAAAGGTTGGTCCCTCTCTAAGAAAAAATTTTTAGGTACCCTGTCATATGACATACTGAGGGACCTGCTGAAGCCTTTCCATCATCCCAGGGTTCTTCTCTAGGGTGGAAGGGGTTAGTAAGATGTTGCCCTGAGCTGGGCATGCTGTTCTGTTCTTTGCTGGCTGCAGCACGTGTGAGCATCCTCACTGCTCGAGCCTCTCCCAGGGTTCCCCTGCCTCCTGCAAACACCCCGGCACTGGGAGGTGACCAGATGGCACTGCCATGTGTCGGGGACTTTCCAGTCACAAGCGTGTGTGTATGTGTGTGTGTGTGTGTGTGGAGACAGGGGGAGTGGTGCTGGAGCTGCTGACTTACTGATCTGACAGCGCAGGGGTGATCAAGTGGTGCCGGGCTTGATCTGCATGAAAGGGGCTGCAAAAGCAGTCCTGCCCCCAAGCTGCTGGGGCAGGGGGGGCTCCAGCTAGCTCTGATATTTCTGCATCCAGAAGCACTGCTGCAAAATCACCCCAGGATGGAGGAAACTGAGGCCAAGGAGAGGGAGGACTGCAGAAGGGAAACACGCTGCGGTGCTGGGGTCACCCCAAACCTGCTCCGACATGCTGGGGACAGGAGCCAGCACAGGGCCAGCCCAGCAGCTGGCACTCTGCACGGACACCCACCAGCCATGGGCAATGACAGTGCATCTCTGCTCCCCGCCGCACCCCACAACGCTGCCAGCGCCTGGCGTGGCTCTGCCTGCTCGTGGGCAGCGCACGGCACTGTCTGGTGGGGTAGGGGACAAGCAGCAAGGCTGGCAGGGGACAAACCCACCTAGGGAAGCTCCCAGGGCTTGCTCGGCCACAGCCACGCATGCTGGCAGAAGGGGATGAGCAGGAGGGGAGAAGAAAGGGGGGGTGGCCTGGCATTACATGCGCACAGCCTCCACGATAACTCTCCCCCTGCCCCCCAAGCAGGGACCAGACGTGCTGTCACCCTCGCCAAGACCCTGCAGAGCAACAGCAAAAAAAAAAAAAGCCTCAAGTGTTTATCTGCAGGCAGGCTGAGAAGTGGGGGTGTCGTGACCCCGCTAGACAGCCCTGGGGATGGCGGGGACCCTGAGGCCAGCGTCCTCAGCACGCGGGGAGCCAAACAAAGGGAGTGTCCCGCTGCGGGGTGCGAGCCCCCGCTGCCAGCATCCCACTCCCCAGGCTGGGCTGGGTATTTTGGGGGGCATCGCAGATGCTGTCCTGGAGGGTGATCCTTCGATCCTTCGAGGCCTGGTGAGGGGCAGCAGGGGCTGTTCATTTTCGGGCTGTGCCGGTTTCGGGACAGAGCCTGTTCCAGGGCTGGAAGGGGCCGCGGGGAGACCCCCGCTGCTGCCCCTTTGTTCCTGGCGATGCGGGTTGGGGTTGGGGTGGCCGCGGGGTCCCTGCGGCAAGGAGCCCGCTGTCTGGGGCCAGCTGTCCCCGAGGGGCTGCAGCCACTGCCCAAGGGACCAGGAGACACCAGGGCACAGCCAGGCGATGCCCCACAGGCTATGGGGGACCCCATGGGACTCACCCTGCCCGCAGAGGTGCCGGGGGGGTGCCGAGCCCCGCTGCCCGGGGGTAGGGGGGGACACCCCCGACAACACCGCACCCTGCTCCGGCACGGCAGCACCGAGCCAGCCCTTACCCAGCCTGCCGAAGGGGAGCCGGTTCCTCTCGCCCAGCATCAGGTTGAAGCGGGGGTTGTCCTTCCTGAGCCGCCTCCACTGCCCGCTGGCCAGGAGCAGCCGGGAGACCTCGGCGTAGACGCTGCTGTTCTCGTCCCGCACCACGAAGGTGTACATGGCGGCGGGCGGGGGAAACACCCCCGGACCCTTTACCCGACCCTACCCCGGGGACCCGCCGGCTTCCCCAGGCCCATGGGGCCCCGCCGCAGCTTAGGCAGGGCCCTGCTCGGCCACCGGCACCGCCACCTCCTCCTCCTCCTCCTCCCGTCCTGGCTCCGCATGGCCGGGGCCGCCCGCCCCTGCGCGCCGCCGGGCTGAGCTCATCGCGGGGAGGGACCGCGCCGGGCCCCGCGGCTGGCGGGGCGGGGAGACCCCAAATGGGCTCTACCCCCAGCCCCGGGTGGGGTAGGGGGGGACAGGGAGGGACAAGGGGACACACAGGGGGGAGCTGGCCCTGCCCCTGCACCGCCTTCCCCACGGCGACCCGGAAGCAGAGCGGGTTTTGCAGATTGTAGAAGATGGCGCTTGGGGCGGGTGGTGTGTGTGTGTGTGTGTGTGTGTGTCCCGGCATTGTTTTTCCCCTGGAAAAAGGGGATGGGAGAAGGTTTGGGGATCGGAAAGGTGTGCCCGTGTAGCTCTGGTCTGAGCCTGACACTGCAAGGGCTCCTGTGGGGCACAGCCGTGGGGGAGAGGGAAGGGGTCGTCCACTCTGCTCAGCGCTCCTTAGCCTGTATCAGGGTGCTGAGGGTAGATCGAGGCTGGTCGTGGTGAAACGGAGTGAAAAACAGGTGGCAGAGCAAGGTGGCAAGCGACAAAGGGCCTGGCCACCTCTGGGGGTGATGCTGGCCCCAGGCTGCGAGACAGCGAGGCTGGGGAGCTGTTACACCGACACTTGTCCTTGGTCCATCACACTGCTCAAATCCCGTTTTTCTTCTTGGCATCTTTCAGTTTTCCTGTACTTAACCTTCCCAAGCATTGTTATCTAGTTAGATTTTTTTCTGTTTACTGAAAATGTCTTTCCTTGTAACCATTGCTCCTGTCTTCCTCTTAAACAAGGCTGCAGCCAACTGCACCCATCTCATGTCACAAATTCACAACATGGAGAGTTCAGATATCTTAACAAACCTGTCAGTAATGAAAAGAGAGTTCTTGATTTGGTTAATGCCCCGGTTTCCTTGCAGACCCTATATGAGAAACGCCATCAGCACTGCCTGCTTGTGTTGGTTGCTATAAATCATGATGCATTTCCAACAAATCAACAGTATTTTCCTGAAGAGAACTGAAATGTGTGGTAAATCGGTGATGACCAGCATGCCTTTTCTTTGACAACGTGAGATGATACATGACTCAAGGACAGGGAAATCTTGGTTTAAAAATGGCTCCTCACCTACCTCTTTTTCTTCTGCTAAATTGAGCAAAACGTTCTTAAGGAAATGTTTTCCACCTTATGGACGGTGAAAACAATTAGTGTTTCCAAGTTGTTATAATAAAACACCAATTTTATTAAAAGTCTAAGGAACATAGAAAACACTCAACTGTAGGCCAAATGGGTGATAACAAGATTCAAATGAAGAAGAACTGTCTGACTATTTTGTATCATCTTTGACTGGATGCTGACATGGAGGTTGTTTAAATGGGATGCTAATTCTTACCGACACAAATCTTGGGATACTGAATCCAGTCTTTTTGAAGCTAAAAGGTTTTTCCTGAATACAAAATTGGAACAATCAGAGCTTAATTTACCTCCCCAAGAAAAAAAATAAAAAGGGTTTTAAAGCAATATTATCTCAACTGTGCCATTTAGAAGTAAACCATTTTAATTTGTGTGTGTGTGTGTGTGTGTGTATGTACACCTCTTATATGTGAGGAATGGCCTGTGGGTATGCTTCTGCATGGACAGAGTGGGAATGGTTACCATCAACCCCAGTCATTTGGGATCCCACTTGTCTTCCTTTTGACAAGGCTAAAGTGGTGAGAAATACATTAGGACATTAAATCCCATCCTTCTCCCACTCTGGAGAAAAAATCAACCTTCTTTATTGAAAATTTTCCTGAACTGGCACTGCCAGGTTGTGACAAAGTGAGTTTTGCAGCTTTTCTTTTCCCCTGCTCCTGGATAGCTCAGAAGAAAGTGCTACAACATTATTCTGCTAAGGTTCATCTGGTAACACAGGAGAAACTTCCTTTCTGCTCCGATGGCAGCTAGCAGGATGGATAATATAAGTTGAGGCTGTACTATTTGCAGGTCCAAAACTGATGACAACACTACAAATATAACTTATTGCACTCGCAGGTATATGGAAAAGATATGAAAACCTGCAACTGCAAAATGTGACCTAATGCGAGATATCAAGCTTGTACAAAACAATAAATTTCTACCAATAAACACATTCTTCTATCAAAGGTTGCATGCTCCTTCATTGCAAAAGCACCTTGGGGTATCTCCCTCAGATACTTGCTGTAGCTAGGGCAATACTCTGAAAAGGATATCAAACAAGTATTCTGCATATGGCACTTCTGAAAGAATATTATGATCTGTTATTAATGTCAGGGTGTTGTAACTTGCTGATATAAGAGCGATGATCTGCCTCTGGTGAACACAAGGCAGTACATAGGGAATTGCTCTTTCTTTCAGGGATTTTGGATGGTTATTTCACCCAATCTTTGAGGCGTAAATAATACACAAAATTATATGTCTCACTCTGAGGATGAGGTTTGCTTTCGTTTTGTTAGCTTAAAGCAAAAGTGAACGAAATTTTGCCATGCAGCTTGTTTCTACTAGGAGGCGCTCTTCGACCTAGAATTTGATGGGGCTCCTCATCTGTTTTCGGATACGCCGTTGGTTTGTGTTATCCTAATAGACCTGTGCGTGGCTTAGCTTAAAATACATCAAAGCCCCGGGAATCATGGTGTGTCTGGGACTCAGATGCTGAGGCCATTCTCTCTTCCCAATTTAGAAAGCTGCTCTTTGTCAGGGTTCCAGATTTATAGTTGGTGCCTTGTCTCTGTTATTTGCAGAAGTGCAAGATGCAAAGGCATTTCCTAAACTTAAGATCAATGTGTTAGATCAATAAGCAGAATGAAATCCGTTACTGAATTACTCAATATTACATTCAAAAGTTCCTGTAATGATTTTTTTTTTTCTTAATGGATATCACATATACACTAGACGTAAATAATCTGAAAAAAAACTTCTTTGTGTATTTGGGACAAATGCTTGGATTTATCCCATTCTCAGTGGAATTACTGCATGCACTTTTTGCTAGCTTTGACCCTCAGTGTGGAAAATCTCCAGACCACTTCCAAATTCAAGAAATATTTGTAGCTACAGTTTATGGTTTATCCACCATCCAGTTAGATTTATTTCAGATGATAATTAATTTTTTTTTGGACATTATTTATATTATTATATTTGTACAATTCACACTCAGTGTTTTTTATTGCTGTTTTCTTGTGGCTTGTAAACCAATGGACTGTAGTTTCTGGAAGGCTGTGCAGTAATCTGAAAGGTGCTGCTAGTCCATCAAGGCCAGAGACTGGAAGAGCTAAGCACAGGGTCCTTGCATGTCCAGACCCTATTAGACCTGAGTGTTCTTGCTCCTGGCCACACTACAGAGAGGAGTTAGCTCCCTCCAGCTGGTTTCATGATCCACCTCCTTCCTTATATACCCTCAGCCTCAATTCCCTGCAGAGAGAGACGAGGAGGATAGTGAAGGCTCTTTAGTTGGCAGGTCAGAGCGTGGCTCAGTTTTGCAGTCCTACACAGTGTTCGTGGCTATCCCACAGAGTCCCTCACTTCAGAAGAGACTGTAACGGCATGCCCTCAGGGGCACTGGTTTGTAGTGGCTCTTTCACCCTGGAAGAAAAGAAGGCACATTTAGGCTGATGGACAGAAGACCAAGAAGCCTAACAGTCCCGATCCCTGCTGGGCTGTCCCTTGATCTGCTGCCACCCATGGATGGGGAATTAGAGGCAGCAGAGTGGGACATCTCCATGCCCCTCTCATCAGACTCCACGTGCAGGGCAGGATGGAGCTGACTCACTGTGTCTTCTCGATGTCCTCGATGCCTTCAGGCAGGCTCACATTGAGTGTCTCTGGGAGCAGGAAGGCCACCGAGCCGCAGCACACTGCCACACCGCAGTACGTCACCTCGGGCAGAGACCTCCACACCTCATCCAGCAGGAACACGAGTGGAGCCAAAGCCCCACCGAGGCGTGCCACGAAGGATGTGTATCCCATCCCATTCTGCCTGGAAAGGTAGGGGACCATGGTGGTGGAGACCACCACAAGAAAGATATGGGTACTTCTTTCATACCAGACCTTGCAAACTCTGGTTCAAGTATGCACCATTCCCACAAAAAACAGACCAGTGAAAGACAGAGGACTATAGGGGTAGTCCTCTACTCTGGGTAGAAACAGGTGAAATAAACCATGATCCATGCAGTAATCCATGCATTGTATTTTTTTTCCCTCAGATTTTCACAAAACAAACAGAAACCTCCACAAGAAACAGAAGATTTCATCCACCAGTCTTAGCTACATCCCGAACCATGCTGGTATTGCAACTAATTTTATGTCTCCAGTACTTGGATATTTCATATAAACTGGCTTTTTCCTCCTAAAAGGCTAGTTAATCCCCACTTTAGTATCATCTGATGTCCAGAAGGCTATCAAACTCATGTGATAGTATGTGTCCCTAATAAAAATTGATATTTCAAATTATTACTTCCTTGGTCTTTTAGCAGTTACTGACAGATTATCGCAAGGAGCTAAGACTTTACTGCGTGCAGATCCCTTGAGTTCAAAAATGTGCCCACACAGAATAGTCCTGACCTTTCAGTACATTTCCCTGTCCACATAACCCACCTGCCCTGCCCCTTTCTCAGGAGTATGATGTGTAATCCCTAGAACCTGCTGCTTCTAGAGGCAAGGCACCAGTCCTGCAGTCTAGCCAACAGCATCTTTTGCTGTGTTGATGCCAAAGACCAAGGGGTGACATTCCCACTGAGGGTCTGGATGTGCGCCCAGGCAATGGCATCTCTTACCTCAGGACAGTGGGGTAGAGCTCAGAGGTGTACAAGAAGACAGTGGTGAATGCAGCTTCTGAGAGACCTTTGCCCGTAGTGGCTACTACAGAGCGTAAGGAAGTGAAGGCTGGGAAGAAAGAAAAGACATTTATGACAATGGTTGAAGAGCAACAGCTAGGAAAAGGCTTCTTGTGCAAAAGGAACGAATGTTCAATGCTCTTACAAAAATAAATAAATAAATAAATGAAAAGGAAGCTTCCTAGCCCTAGAGGTAGTGCATCCAAGGTCTGAATCAAAGTCTGAAAGTTTGGTGACTGCTATCCTGAGTGGAAGCTGAACTGATGAAAGGATAGGTCCCAACATTTCCCGTTGGACATTGTCTGTAATAAAGACACTTAACCTTGTCATAACTGGACCCTCTGTAGCCACTTCACAGGGACTGGAGACCACCTTTTGCCACCAGATATATGGGCTAGCCCATATTAGCAGCCTTGTCCCACTGTCACCCTTGAAGACGGAGGGCATCTGAATACAGAGTTGCCTGCGGACAAGATGTATGGTTCTCCCTCTCTAGCATTGCATGGAATGGAAACCTCCCCTTTAGCAAGTGCTGTGTACAGCAGAAGAGCATCTCACGTTTGGGAATGATGATGTTGGCTCCTATGCATAGTCCAGTCAGGATGAGTGACCATGCCTGACTCTGCCGTCGTCCAATTCGATTCACCAGCACGTACACGATTATCTTGGCTGGAATCTCAATGATGCCAAAGACAAACTGGGAGAGATACATGTTGAGCCCAAAGCCAGTTAGTTTCATGCTCATGCCGTAGTAAGAGAAGGCAACACCAAACCTGCAAGGAGTGTGTGGAGATGGGAATTAGGGAAAACCATCTGGGCAAGTACAGGATAAATCCCCTATGCAAAGTGACACTGCTTACCACACTGCCCCAGAACACAGAGAGATCTTCCGCAGGACTGGTGTCCTGAACAAGCTGATGTAGGAGTAACTCTCTCCTGGCTTTTTGTCTGTTGTGATCGTTCTGAGGGCCTGGGAGAGGTAGAAAGAAGAAAACAGTTCAGATGCTGTACATTCAGGATCCAGACATGAAACTCTTGAGAGACTGGAGCCTCATCTTTTCCAGCTCTATCACCACATTGAGTTTTCCATACATTCCTATTGCAGAACAATTCTCTGGACATATATTATCAGAGGCATGTCTTCATAGAATATTTAATAGATTGTCTACCAATTTAGACGTCTTTTTCACCTATTCACCCCTTCTTACCTGCATACCCCACATGGCAACAAGGCTTGCAGCAGATTGTGATGTTAGCAAAGTCAGCATTGGCCAGTTCCACCCCATTCCCCAAGTAGTTGCCTTCCATGGAGTCAGGTCTCAGGCAGGAGCTAACAGTGAACTGTATGCTTTTTTCTCACATTTATGTAAGTACGATTATTTATATATCCCTCTTCATCAAGTAACTGCATTTGGTCAGAAGAATCGCATGCTAAACTCCATCAATTCTGTTCATTAGATTGCAAGGCTCTAAAGGAGACTGCAGACAGCTATGATGTGGACATCTAACCTTGGGAGAGATGTCAATGTGGCTTTGCTTCACCATGCTCAAGAATCATCAGCCAATGTGGGGTAAGGCTTTTAAAATTGGAAAATTTTAAGGAAACCTTGAGGAGAGAATTTGGTTAACTAGTGGCGTATTCTCAGATCAATATTCTCTTCAGAGAAAGCAAAGCCTACAACAAAGCTTTTGCTTAAAGAGTTAATCACAGCCACAGATTTATGCTGGGAACCTGCAACTTGGCTGGATGTATGAAGAGGTGCTGCAATGTCTTGGGCCTGAGGGTCATTTCCAGTGCCTTGTCTCCAACCGCATCCTGCAGTGGAGCCTACAGAGAGCAGGGCAAGTACGTAGAGATATCCCCCCCAGAATGCCACTGCCTCCAGCAGTTCAGGGACTCTGAACGAGATGAGCTGTCATTCTATTCAGCAACCTTGGATGATCCTTTCACACGTTGTCTAATGGTTTGCTGAACTCATGTTTTTCTTTTATTTCAGTATACCCACTTTCTTTCTTTCCCTTTTCTACTTTTTTTTTTTTTTTTCTCTACTTTTGCCTTTTTTCAGAGGCAAATAATGAATCTTTTCATCCAGATGCCAAGGATGAATTATAGCACTGATAGCAGACCACTTCTGCAATGCTGAGAATTTCAATGTGAGATTCAAGTAACCCTGATGGCAGTCCGTCCTCTCTTTAAGTTGCATGATTTGCTATTTAACTGGGTAATATAGGACATTAATATGGAAGACATCTTCTACTACATATTGTTGGCCAGATTTCCTAGCATGTGGAAGGACAACTGGGAGAGCCAGAACAGCAAGAATCCCCAAGAAATTTTAAAAGCACATGGTTCAGTGATAGCTGGGGAGGAAGAGGGTGAGGGAGTCTGCAGGCTTTCAGCATCACCTACAGTTAACACAGTCCTGAACAGTTAGGGGGGCTGGGGGCTTGGAAATATCTAATAAAAGAGAAATCCCAGCTCAGAGAGCTCCCTGGTTTAAAATAATAGTACAGAATGAAAGAATGTTAGGAAAAGAAGGAGGATAGCTGTAAGTAACAGCATGTTCAAGAGCTAAGATTTTATGTTTAGTTGCATAGTATGAGACTTTCATTCTTTGCAGTTTTTGGAAGAGTGACAAAACTTTTCACACTGAAAAAAAATCACACTGGGAAATTACTTAATGAGTTCTATAAGGCAGTGCTATTAAATCTGAGAGCACATCAGTAATGTAATGTGCAGTTATCAGGAGATTTATATGTCTCTCAGAATCAAAGTCTTCTGAATAAGGAAAATCAGTTGTTATCTTGATAAGCCATCAAAACACACTGAAGCATGGTCAAATCAATCAAGCAATCTTAAATCAGGCAGTCCTCTGTTGCTTGCATGTTTGGATACTGATGAGAAAACAGGCATGTTTCTATAAACCTCCTAAATCCAGTAAGGTGTCACAACTGCAAACTTTTCTTGATCAAGGTCCAGTGGTCATGGTCCAGTGTGACCTGGCGCAAGGCTGTGATAGTGGGGAAGCCCCAGCTACGTTTACTAACCCTAAGAGTAGTTTGAGGCTACAGTCCCATGTCCTTCCTGGTGATGCTGCACTCTGAAATACAGAGTCATAAGCCAAAGCTGAATGAATGAGGTTATAACTTGTTATTTTTACACATTTAGTCAGAGCTACTGGCTTGATTAAAGGCAAGGAAGAGTCACACTCAACTCCCGTCTGCCACAACCTAAACTCACAATTTCTCACGTGATTAAACAACATGTGTCTATTGTAAATTGAAGGGACTAACCACCTCTTCAAAAATATTAAGAAACTGCTTTTTAAAAATGGCAGGGGGTGGTGGGGATGCTAGAGCACTGTGTGCACATCTGGACCATGATGGCAAAACACAAGGCTTGTGTGCTTGTGCCAGGGGTTTCCCATCTTCTGCCTTTGGTAAGAGAAAAAGCAGAGGACATTAAAGAAAATATCAGCGCTTAATGAGCCACAAACTTCTGTACCCACTGGATTTTACAGTTGAGCTTTGTCACTCTTGAGAAGGTCAAGACTTAAATCATGTGGAACTAATCATTCAGAGGTGACAGATGTGCAGCCATCCAAGCCTGGCTGTGAAGGATTTTCATGAGCTCTGACTTCAGCACAGCCAACAATCTTCCAGTTGCTCATGTACAGTAAATACAAGATTATTTCTCCAGCCTAAGGTGGACTAGCCTTTATATTTTTGGATATCACTGCATAGAGTACCTTGAGTGCAATAAATACACTAACTACATGCTGTCTTTATGTGAACTGAGCTGATGTTTTCTCTTTAGCAGTGGGTATAAGTGCTTTCTAGAGTAAAATGGACTATGGCACCCTGTGGATCACATTGCAGGCTGTGAGCATTGCTTCAGGTATAAAATAGAATTAAAACAGAGAGAAAGAGGAAATGGAAGAGGAAGGATATGTGTCTGGATCTTCAGTTTCTCACCTCTGGTGAGAGAGCGAAGTCTTTCATCCCATTCATTCTTGCACATCTAAGCAGGTGCTTGTGAGCTTGTTTCACTTTGCCGTTGGCTATGAGCCACCGGGCAGACTCTGGGACCCACCTGGTGCGAGGAGAGAAGACATCATTCCTGTTGGCACTCTGTGTTTTCCACCCCACATACATGGCCCTGGCCAAAGACAGGGGATCTTCTCTGTGAGAAGGACACTGTCTTTACACATGCATGCTATTCTGCTCTTACGGAAATAATGGAAGAGCTTATCCTTTCCTGACACTCTGCCACAGAAATTTTGGCAATATGGGCCACGTATTCCTCGCAGAAGAGAGACCCAACTTCTGCTGCTTCACCATCAGGATGGACAGTGAGCATTAAAGCAATACTCATTCCCTAATCTGCTATTGCTTCTCTGCTTGCTTTTTTGCAGCTTCTGGGCAAAACCAGGTGGGTGTCTCTAAACACAGAATTTAGAAGCTTGAAGAAATATGTAGGTAAGATGTTTACTGAGATCACATATTTGTCAGAATCTCTCAATGGGGTCTTCCAGAGGAGTGATCTGTGACCGGTTCCCTATAAGCTCTTGGTGATTTATGTGCCCCAAGTCAGGCTACAGTAAAACTAATAAACTATTCAATCTAGTCAATCAGTAGATGAAAAAGGATGCGTGGAGAAAAAACATTTACAGAACTGGACTTCTGGAAAGTTTTCAACTCCTTCCCATAACCTTTTAATACTCTGGCAAATATAAAGAATAAAAAATAGCATTTTGCACTCCTTGTCACTATCTCCAGAGGATATTATGTCATTTGGTTGCCTAATGTCTCAACTGAGTTGTGGTGCCATATCAACAATATCCATGGAATGGGCTAAATTTGATTTTGATTCCATACTCCATGGACTTTTAATTATCCGACAATCACTGACTTTTTGGTTGCTTGAATTTTGATCAGACTACAGTATATTTTGTTGGAGAACTCATCTCCATAAAAGGCATTAACAAAAGAGAGAGAGAGAGAAAAAAAGGAAAGTTATCCTTCAAAGGGTGGGTCAAAATGTATTTGTATGAATTTCAACATTTCTCAGGATTCATTTTTTTACAGCTAGTTGTCCTCGAAAAAGAGCAAAAAACCTCAAACTAAAAAGCCAGCGGAACACATATTTTTGTGCTGTACTTGATCAGCAAAATACCAGATGATACACTCTGCCAGAAAGCATTAATCACTGGTGAAAGGCTACATCTATTTTTGACCCATTGTTAAACAACAGCATCAGTTTCTATCCCCTTTTTCATTAGTATTATTTGTTGGTAGATCTATGCAGTAGTGGGAATATATCTGCTGATTTCAACAAGGGACATCTGTCCACCTAGGAAATGGAGTTGCTCATGCAAAGAACTGTTTTGTGTCTTTGAATAAACTAATCTAACATACTTCACACTACAGTATCAGTGAATCAGCTGTATATTTTAGTCAGTCTTGCTACGCGAAAGGAAAAAAAAAAAAAGAAGAAGGAAAAATAATTTATTTGATTAAATAGACCATCTCTCCATTGTGAGGTTTAAGAGCTGTCAGATATTCCTTAAAGTTACAGGTGGGAAATAGCCCACAGAAAGCTGAGGTATTTGACCAGTTAGGATGCTCACACATCTGAGAATGGCCATGGGAAATGCAAAGACCTATGCCTGGCCTCAGCCTCAGTCCTGCCTCCTCGATATTCCCAAAGCCATGGTGCACCCTTGGCTCCTGACCTTGGCAGAGGTGAGGAGAGATGAAACCCAAGCCACTTCAGTTTTCAAGGCCTGCTATTCCAGGGCCAGCACTGTGATATTTGACATGCTCACAGGGCAGGGGAAGCAAACCACAGCCCGCAGGCTGCAGGGCGCAGCACTCACCACAGGTAGATAATGCTCAGAAGACAAGGTCCTGTTACGGCGACTAAGAGCCAGTGCCATTCTCTCACCATGTAGGCTATCAAGGCCAGCAGCATGTTCCCGATGCTCCAGAAGATGCTGGTCAGGACCCCAGAGAAGGTGCGGTGCTCTATGTCCACCCACTCCATCCCTGCAAGAGGGAGGCAGCGTTCAGCGGGGACACACAGGACTTCTCCTGGGAAGGGTCTGCGGGACTTTGTAAGAAGTGCAAAGTGAGACAATGTCCCTGGTCTTTTCCTCCAGGAGAATTCTGCTGCTTGGCCGACATTTTGCACATTTTAAACGTTCATCCACAATGCTTAACCTCCCACAAAGCTGTAGGCAACTAAAGTAAAATCTTAGAAGAAATACTGGATATACAGTAATAAAAAAAATGGTGCTAAAAACCCTTAGATGATACATTTTTATCCTGTTCAGTAGCATTCAAGTTGTCTTCTTCATCAAACTCTTTTTTTTTCCTTACTATTCAGCTGTATTTTGTCTGCCTAGTTTCCTAGTTTCCTATTTCCTAGTTTCTCTGCCCACACATTATTCCAGATTAAAAAATATATTAAGCTGAATACACCTTCATGGAGAGCAAATACTAATGCACATATAAAACCAGAACAAACGGTGGTCTCCTTGTTTCTGCATGTGAACTAAAAGCCCATTTTCCTCTAAAGATCCTGAGATCCTGACATCTTGCTACAGCATCAAACAATCATAAATGTCCTTCCCATAGCAGGCCTTGGGACATGTAATGTCTTGTGTGGCCTTGTCCACTCCTGAAGCCTTTTTAACTTGATTTTGGCTGTATCTGCAAAAATTCTGGAAATTTTTGCTGCACCTTTAGCTTGCTCTACAGTACAGTGACTCTTGCCTAGTATGTCCTAACTGTAGCTATAAAGTCATCCTATGCTCTGCTGGGTAGCTTGGAGTTTGGAGCTTGTTTTAATTATCAAAGTAACTAAAGTCTCCGGCTTCAGTTTTGTCTAGCTTTGAGTGATTAAATATATATATATATTATTTTATTTTATTTTATTTTATTTTATTTTATTTTATTTTATTTTATTTTATTTTATTTTATTTTATTTTATTTTATTTTATTTTATTTTATTTTATTTTTTGGTTCTTTCTCCTGTCCTTTCTAAAAATATGGGTCAGGAACATAATGAAAACAATTGCTGCAAATTCAAGACTGGGGAGGAAGAAACACCCTGCAAATGACACACCATCCTGCTCCTGCTGAGGACATGGCACGCGGATGAATTTTCCTAATTGTGTTTGAAGGCTGAGAACCCTGTATCAGAGAATAAGGGACAATAATTTGTCTATGGCTTTCTCTGCACGGCTAATGATGCTTAACAGGAATTGGGCAGCATGGATTATATGTGTTAATGCTGGAACAGAAGTACTAATAAGTGGTTGTTATATTCTGACGAGACTGTTAAAGCATTAACTGGACTAAATTGTAATGCTTGGATCTTCCCAAGAGGGTTGTTCTTTTGGCTGCCCATGCTGAAATCGTGCCTGCATGCTGCACAAGTCCCTGCAAACCTCCAAACCTCCCACACTTACCCAGAGGCAATACAATCAGGGAGAGGCCGCTCAGGGCCATCCCGGTGAGGGTCCGTGTGATGGCCAGCATGCTGTAGGAGACGGAGGCGGCGCTCAGCATCCCGAATATGACAGAGAACACAAGCGACAGCATGAGCATGGATTTCCGACCGAACCTGCCGCAAGCACAGTCGTGGGTTACTTACAGGATGGAAACCTGGTCCAGGAGAAGGGTTTGAAGTGGCGAAATGAGAGACTCGAGGAGGTCAGTGAAAATATCACCTGCTCTGCAAAGACTACATGATGCCTCAGAGTGGGGGAAACTGCTCTGGATATAGACGGTGCTGCAGTAATGTGATCCCCTACAGACAGTCAGCCAGCCCTCTGAGCACCAGGCACAAGTCTTGCAAATGGACAGAGAAACAATTATCAAAAATATATGTATATACATATATTGGGCTCCCCATTCAACAGCACCATGAAAAGAAGAGATGCCAGATTGAAAATTCATGTTGTTGGCACAGCCCACATCTTCCAACAGCTGTCCCCACTCCTCCTCTTTCCATCATCCCCTTTGAACCAGATGCTGCTCCTGCTCCCAAGGAGGAGGAGGGGGAGAGTACTGTGAAAATTTAAAAAATTAAAAAAAATAATAGAAATTAAAAAAATAAATTAAATTACATTTGTGTCAATGGGTAACATTCAGTCTATAGGGACTGAAACCCTGGCCTGATTCTGACATTCTCCTAGTGGCCACCTGATAAGGATGGTGGCAAAGACCATTACCCTGATGGGGGAAAATTATGTGCTGGGACACAATGCCACAAAAACATTCTTAAGAGTTATCACAGGTGACTTCATGCAGCAGCTAGTTAATGAATCTACTGTAGAAGAAATGACTGATGGCATTGGCCTAGGCAGTTTGCTGGATCTGCTTTGAAATGTAAACAGATCCAGTCTGCAAAAGCCATTGTAATGCAGCTGGATCAGAGCAGCAAACATCCAGAAAACCACCTAAACTGGATCCAGTTTCCAAAAGTGTAACTGCTTAGGAAAGAAGGTACATTTCTGAAATTAAGGTATACCTCAAAAATGCAGCAAGAAGCATATCAAAACATAAAATTCCCTGCAGGGCACAAGGCAGCTATTTATGGATCCATTACTAGACTCTCTCAGCAAATGCATGCCACCTGCTAAGGAAACCAGAGGGAAGCTGGCAGGATTGAACTGCAGGCTACAGGAAGGCTGCTAGAAATAATGCGGTTAAAACTGTCTTCAGAGAGAAAGATTTGGAAAAGAGCAACCTCTGAATGATTAAATGTGGAAAATATAATAAAAGGAGCAAACTGCGCAAGCATAAAAAAGAATAAAAAAGCCATTTTCATAAATATCCCAATCTGGAAGTCTGCCAAAGCATCACACAGCCAGTGAGGTACAAGGACGAGGCATAAAAGGAGTGTTTGGGAAAGAGCAGGCAATAACAGAATTTTATTTATTTATTTATTTATTTCGCATATGTATGTTCACAGTAAAGGTGCTTGGAGGGTTTAGCAGGGTAAAAATTGTCAGCAGAGGTGTTCTCACATGCAAGTGTCTGTAGGATCTTAGAACAAAATGAACCACGAGTGTAGCAAAATGCCAGATTTTCACCCCAAAGCACTGGAGATGAAATAACTGCATTATGATTAGGGCAAGTGGGACCTCTTCTCTGTTAGAGAAAATGAAGGTTGCTAAGGGGACATCAGCTTTTATGGTGTCTTACAAAGGTGTGGGGCATGACATCTGGGGTTTAACAGATCTAGCATTGATACTGATAAAATGGATAAAAATAATGATAAAAGAACTCTTAGACACGCAGATAAGCAAATAGTGCAAGAATCAGCATGGCTTTTGTAAAGATAATGCTCATAGCCTGTGGAAATTCACTGGGGGAGAAGTCAAATGGATGACCAGAAAGTTCCGACTGATTCAGAATAGTGGGATTTCCAAAAACAGTCTGTGACTGGAGACTGGTTGCTGTATCTGGAGTGCCATGGGGAACCAACACAAAGTGCTCGATACATTTGCTGTGGTTTATGGGATGTAGCATGACCTGCTCTTTCATAACTTCTCCTCTTCTTTCCCATCCCCACTCTGTCAGTCCCAGGCCCCTTCCCTGGTGCTTCTGGAGCCAATACTATACTTGTCCTTCCACCAGCAGCTCCTGGCAAACCACCTTCAGGGGAGGCAAATCAGGGCACAAACATGCTTAAACTCTGAGCTTGCTTAGGAGTTTTGGCTCAACCCCACACCAAGAATGTGTGAAGAGCCAAACAGAAGAAAAGCTGAGCAAGGTAAGGACCCTTCCCACTTGATACAGGAAGAAGGATCTGCCAAATTTCCTGCAAATTTACTGGGTGCCCTGCTCCCAGCACCATCCTCTGATGTGACCTGCTCTCCTGCAGGGCCTGTGCCCAGGTAGCTCAGCAGGGCAGTGCAGTCAGCTCTGCTCAGGGCTGCTCACAAGCACATATCAAACCCTCTTTACCTGCCACTTTACCCTGTCTGACTAATTGGAAGTCAAGCCAAAACTTAGTCTTTTTTGTTGCCTTCTTCAAATTTTCTCAACTTCTACTATAACCTTTAGAGATGGGGAGAAGGAAATCAAAACTACACATGGTATTCAGGATACAGGACCACCATACATATGCATGTTTCTGCATGGTGACGTTCTCTTTAACTTTCTATTCCTTTCCTGATAATTCTTACTTTTAAATTTGCTTCCCCAGACACTACACATTGCTGAGAAGATGTTTGCCTGAAGCTTTCTATCATATCCCCAAAGTCTTGCTCCTGAGCAGCTGTGGTCAGCTCAGAGGCCTCTATTTTACATGTGAAATTATAATTTATTTATTTTTTTAAAATATTAATCTACCCTGAAATTGTCTTCTAATGCTCCCATCCACTCACTGGGCTTTGTAAGATCCTTCTGCAGTTCTCCATGCTCAGAGGTTGTCTTGCCCAGCTTGGTCTCTCAGCCTCACCTCCCTGCTTTCTCCTTTTCCAGATCATTTAGAAAAATGCTGAAAAGCACACATATCCAATTATCAGGTCCCCAGAGGTGTTCCTACATTGTGACAACTGAACACTTACACCTCTCTTCTCTTTCCCAGCTTTTGATCAATTATTTAGCCAAGCAGGGACCTTCTTCCTTACTGCAGGGCAGCTCAGTTTCTTTAGAAGCCTTTTGTAAGGAAACTTCTTGAAATCCAAGTAGATGACATCTTCTTTGTTCACATATCTGTTAGCATCTTCAAAGAAATACAGCCTGCTTGTAAAGTATGAATCTTGTGCAAAAGAGAAAAAAGTCATGTGGCCACTGGCTCAGTTGTTCAGTACAGTTTCTGAGCCAATTTGCCCAATATAGCTAGATGCCAGGCTGCCTGGCTGCTAGTTCCCAAGATCTTTCTTGGGGACTGGTTTAAAAACTGATTCGATACATCATATCTTCCTAGTCCTCTGCTGTGGAGGTCACACAATGCCAACAATATTTCAGTTTTTCCATCCTAAGGGTCCTGTAGGACTGTGGGATGACCAATCCCTGGTCCTGGCAGTTTACTATCGTTCATTTTGTGAATTTTCTCCATGCCTTCTTCTACCAGCTCATTTCAAGGCAGGTCTTCTCTTGAGAAAGCTCCAGCTCCAACACCTGTTGCTGTGTGTTCCCTCTCTGTGAGCACGAACTCAGTTATGTCTCACACCACAGCCCTGTTGTTGCTCCTTTTATCACTTAATCATCGACTGGCTCTTTCCCCCTACAATCCACTTTCAAAACACAAACAAACAAACAAAACAGTTTATTTTTCATTTTGCTCTAACGTAAAGCTCTTCTCTGCCTTAATTTGTCTAACTTCTTTTCCTGATTCTGTTTTTTTTTTTTTTTCACCTCCAAAAGTGCTATCAAGCCTTTTTAGACACAAAGTCAAGACACACTGAAGGCCAGCTGGATGTCTTGAGTCCTCACAGAAATATACAGATATAAGCAAAGATATCAAAGATACAGAAGTAACTGGGAGCTTCGTACTGGGAAGCCGGTTTCCCTCTGCTATACAGTGATCTTGTAGCCTGCTTCACCCTAATGCTTGTTTACTCCCAGAGGAAGGAAGCTGGGAAGGAATCAAATAGTTTCCTGCACAGGAAGCTCAGACATTAAATATTGAATAGTGTAGACCGAATGGCACATCCTGCTTGCTTGCTTGCTCTGCGTATTCCCTGGTAGGTTTCCTGCTTCTGCTATTTGCAAAAATACTTAATTTCTTAATTTATGACCTTTCTAGGTTGTTACTCAGACTTTTTTTCAAGTTTACATTATCACATTCTAACATTTAACAAGAGAGAGCAGATTTGTTCCTATTTTCCTCATCAAGGCATTGCCCTAGCTCTTCCTCAAGGAAAGCCTCCCTGCTTATAGCAACCTCTTTTACCTGCTTCTTTTGTAATGGCAAGAGTCATTTTCTTTCTTTCTTGAAAATCTGTTCCAGACATGGCATGCATTTACTTTGACCCCTGTGTGCCCTTAGGCAATTTCCAGATAACTTGCAATGATTTAACTTTTTTGTTTGTTTCTTTGTTTGTTTGTTTTAACCAGCTTTCACCTTTTTAGGCAGCTATTTTTCCTAAAATAGGTCCCATAGACAGTGGATATTTTTAGTTTCTACTGTTCCTACAGTGATGCTGACCCCAATGTTGTGGGTCAATGTTATTGTTGCAGTGCACCTTACTCCTAACTATGGCCAGAGAGCTGCTTCTCTGGTGGGCTCCTAACTGGCTGCCCCATGAATCAGTTCTTGGCCATCACTCAGCATTTAGCCCCTGCATTGCTCCTCAGTTATGGCTTTACTCCAGTTTTCATGTGAAAGGCTGAATTCTCCCTTTGTGATTGTGTTCTCTCCTTTCTCTGCCCCTATGGTTGCCTTTTGCACATCACAGGTTTGTGAAGGCCTTTTCATTGAAATTGAAGCCCTGAAGGAACAGCCTGAAAGGGGTCAAACCTGTCTGAAAGGTATCCAAACACCACGGCCCCGATTGTGACGCCAATGAAGAAGAAGGTGGCAGTTGCCTGGTTCAGTCCACGCTGCTCACAGACGAGGTCCCACTGAAACACAAGTCCAAAATGACACTTAGTGCCCAGTTCAGCTTCTGTCTCCATTCTCACCTTTTCCCTCCAGTGATAGCTATCTCCTGTTCCAATTCATATTAGCCAAATCTGTTTGATATGTAGAATTGTGCATGGAGCAGCTGATAGGACAGTGCCAGAGTCCTGAAAAATGTAAAATGGCAACCTACAAAGCTCAGAGGCTTCCAGCTGTTAAGCCCCACTGTGACAACCTCTCTGTGGACACTTGCTGAGCATCAGAAAGCTTCCCTGGGTACCCCTCCATCATGAAGAGATCCCTTTTTTTCTCTCCTGACCCTTGTGATAGCTGTTCTCAACCTGCCTTGTTGCATTTCTCTGCTAGCTTCTCCATCATACTCCTGATGCTTCAGGGACAGACCTGGGCAGATGGACATCTGCAGGGTGCCACACTGCAGTGACCTCAGGATGTGATGGGATGCAAGGAAATGGTCTCAAGTTGCACCAGGGGAAGTTTAGATTGGACACTAAGAATTTCTTCATGGAGAAGATGTTCAGGTATTATAACAGGCTGCCAAGGGCAGTGGTGGAGTCCCTATCCTGGAGGTATTTTGAGAGACATGCGGACATAGCACTAAGAAACATGGTTTAGTGATGGGACTCAGTAGGTTGTGCTGATGTTTGGGCTTGATGATCTTGAAGGTCTTTTCCAACCTAGATCATTCTATGATTCCATGTGTGCTGATATCCAGTTACTGTTGCCCTGGTCAATTTCCTCAAAGTTGTCTGTGCAGGGTAGAAAGAAGGCAGAGGAGGAGTTGGACTCAACACTAGCTCCTGAGGCTAACTTACTGATTTCTTATGAAGAGAGTGGTCTAGGCATTCTGTTTAACTCAGTTAATGAGCATCATTTTACTTTCTTGGAGGTGCAAATGTCGCTAATCATTACAGAATGTTGTGGCCAAGCTGCAGAGTTAATTTTCCATATAAGTGTAACTTGATAAAACTAAACTTAATCATCAACCCAGCCTTGCAGTGTCTCTGACAGAGCTGGCCAGACCTTGAGCAACCTTTCTGGCTGCAAGCACAAGACTCCAGAGGAGGCCGTGGCCCTTTGAACATGGCCCGAGGCCACTGCACCTTGAATGTGGTGTCACGAGGCTCTGAGCCCAGCACCTCTGCTGCTGAGCACCTTTCCTGCCTTTTCCTCCAAGGGTGCTTTACACCTTTCTCCCTGAAACAGTGTAGAAATCAGATGCAGACCTGGTGCCCATCTCACCTCAGTGCCTGCTAAAACTGGAGGTGGTAGGTGGTAGGGAGGAGGCATTGGCTCTAGGTTAGGATCCATCGGCCTTCTGTCAGACCAAATGTCCCCTCAGATCTACCATGCTTTGGGTTGCCTTTCAAGGAAAGAAAACCACAGCCTGCAAGTAAAGTATTAATACCCAGAGGTATCACTATCAGCCCTAGCAGAGCATTTCAAAAGGCTGGTGGTTAATGTTTGATGGGCAGGGACCTTGGGCAGGCTCAAGGTTATGCCTGGCCAGAGTACTGCACCTCAGCAGGAGGCCCTTTGAGAGCACATTTCTTGGCTGATGGCGAGAAACACTGTTGGTAGTTGGACTGATGGACTCCTAAACTTGTGAAATGTTTTCCAGGGGGATAAGGACACTGGGAGTCAACAGCTTTTCAGAAGGGGTGATGCAGCAAAGCCCTCACTCTACTGATGGGGATGATGGGCACCTGCTACCAGGATTCCCTGCCTTCCCATCAAGGCCAGGTTCATCCAACCTTTTGCCATGGGATCTCCACTCTATGGCTGCTGAACCTCCTCTGCTAGCATGAGGATGGAGCTGGTACTGGGCTGGGTGATATCCTCAGTGTCTCCAGGGGGCTTATCCCTGGTCTGCTGAGTGCCTGCTGTGAGCTGATCACCATCTTGCTCCTGAAGCATCGTCCTTGCCTCGCCACAAACCCTACTTCTTTTGGGCTCTGATCTGGGAGAGCCTTGAATTTTGTTCTCCATATCCTATGTGCACCTGGCCTATCCATCCCTACCAGCCCCATGCCTGATGGCTGCCTCATCCCCAGGGTGCCCCATGAGCTCAAGCACTTCCTAGTCAGTGGCTGGGTGGCATGGTGAGCATGCTACTCCTCTGCCTCATTTCTCTCTCTGTCCTGTTCATCTTCCCAGCTAGGCTACATGCTCAACAAATGTGAAACACCAAAGCTATGCCAGAAGGGCAGAGATAAGACAAGGGGGGACAGTAAGAGAGGCAGTATGATCTCTGGGAGAAGAGGGGGAAGCAGGAGATCAGGGAGGAGAGGCCGACAGAGGAAGACAAGTAACAAAGCGTTAGGAGAATCATGAAAGTAAGTCACGGGCTAAGATGAAATCCTTATAGTTGTAATCTTGTGCAAATTCCACATGTCCCAAGCAGAGAAAATCTGATGTGTCTCTCCTCCCCACAGCACCACTCTCTATCACCCAAAGAAATCAAATGCTTGTTATGAGAAATGTTGATGACTAACTGAACTTCAGAGAGCTTCCCCATCCCAGGTCATCTTCACTAAACAAGTAACTTCCACTGGTTAAAATGCAAAGATTCCCTTTTGATTTGGTGCACCTAACATCTCTCCATCTACTTCTCAAAGCTGATTTCATTTTCATCTAGATCACAGACCAGGGGTTACCTGGGTAGAGATGGTGGAGGTGAACTGTGAGTGGTCATAGACCCATCCATGCTGGCAGTTCTGGATGACGGAGTCGTTTTCTGGTTGCAGAGAAGAGTTGAGAAGTAGGTGAAACTGAGGCTGTGAGAACATCTCACAGGACCTGAAGGTGCCATCAGGCTCCCGGGGGATGCTGATGAGCAGAATTTCCTCCATGGTGAGGTTCACAAATGCCTCTTGGTGTGGAATTGCACAGTGATGAGAGGGGGTAGCAGCAAGAAAGCTGTGCAGCAGAAAATGCATGGGAAGGTTGATTCTTGCAAGGCATAGTACAAACAAAATCAAAATCTGGAATCTGCCAAAGCCACCAATTTCCAGCAAGAGATCTTCAAATTTCATCTTTTCTACGGAGTTTGCTCATTCAGAGTAGCTATGTACCAACGAGCAGCAACATGAGCTTGAGAAGCGGTCTCTGTCTTTGGAGCTCAGCTTCCCATGGCTTTTCATACAGCCACTCCCTTGGACTTTGAAACCTCACTGAAAGGTTGTCAAAAGTCACAGTAAAACTGTCCATTTGGGGTAGAGCCAACGAAATCATCCCGTGTGCACACAGCACATCCATTTCAAGTGGACCCAGCACAAGGCACCTTCTCTTTTTAGAGCCCTTTCTTCCCATTGTGGTTTTTGAGAGGGAGATCCACATTAGGAAAGGAGGCTGTGGGAATAGCCATGATTTATGGTTTGGGGGTGCCACACACTGCCTGCCTCTCAGGCACTGCAATAAGCTCTGCCTCGTGAGCTGATCACCAGCTGGCCCAGCTGCACATGAATTAGGTCCCCAGGAGACCAGGGGTGACTCACTGTGTCTGTGGGCACCAAAGCCTGCTTGCTGTGCATCAGCTGTGTGTTTTTAGCATGGCTTGTCTCAAGTCATGACCTCATGGGAGCAGGGAGTATGGAGAGGTGAGAGGATATCCAGAAGAGATAAGAGATAAAAGATCGGTCTCCAGATAGAGACCAATTGGATGGGGACCAGTGCAACAGCCCAAGAGTGAGGGACCTACAGCCCTTGACAGGACCAGAGGTACTGCTGCCACCATCACACAGGCCTTGCACCACATTTCTTCCTTCACCACCAGAAATGGGTTCTTTGAAGAGATGGGTCTTTAATTTGAATTTTCCACTCCTCATACGTTCTTAACCAGGAACAGGGGCTCTTTACTCAGCCAGAGGTGACTTTTTTTTTTTTTAGAATTATAGAAACAATGCCTAGAAAATGCAGCAACTGGGAAGATGCAGTAACAGCTGGCACAGCTTGCTTCACACACAGACAACATGGTTCATGATCCCGAAATAAAAAGAAATCCAGCAGCTCCAGGTGCCCCAGGCCTGCCAAAATTACAAGGAGCTGCACAGTCTCTTCCATGGCCAGCAGAGATCTGGATGGAGGATCACTGGCACTTGAAGACAAGATAGATGCAGCTCCCTGTCCCACAACTGAGCAGGCTTTGGAAAAGGGGTGGGATCAGGACAGGTTAAACTGGGATCAGTGGGAGAGGGGGCTTTACCCTGACTCTCTCTTGAGGAGCCTCCAGGACCCTTCCCTCAAAGTTTATAAGGCAAAGGACACCACGCTGTGACCTGAGGAGATCTTTGGTTGTCTCAGCAGCATTCCTGGCCATCCATGTTTAACTAACATGCTGACCCAGTCTTTGCCACAAAGCATTTCAGTGCTTATCCTGGGGTGAGCGTGGGGGAAGCAAGCAGGAATGGAGCCGGGGCACCCAACAGCACCGTCCCTCCAGAGTTACAGTTTAAGCTGAAGGAACTAAAGGGCAAATTGTTTTTCTTCACCACTGGTCTTCCAAGAGCAAGGAACAGGAACTCTCGTCGATATGCTCTTGCATATTTAAACTACAAAGCAGGCCTAGCCTCCTCATCAGAAATGAGGTTACAGTTCATTGCGCTGCAACTCCTGGGGCTCTCTTATTCATAGTGCAATTGCTAAAAACATACATTATTTTACTGCTGTTCTTCTCTAACCCAAACACGTTCATTTAACCAGTCACCAGATACAGTTAATGATCACCATGTGTACAAATGCCATGGCTATGCCCTACCACTTGGTTGATTAGACCCAGGACCTGCCTGAAATGGCTTGGACCTGCCTGGCAGCAGTGAGAACAGGCTGACTGCTCACGTAAGAACCTGGAAAGAAGATTTGGCATTTTACCTCACATCTCTCTACATAGATTTTATTTTTTCAGCAGTCTTTCTTCTCCTTTTTAGAAGGCCAACTATTGGTAGAGAAGGAAGATTTTTAAATAGCCCAGTCATTAATGAGTTGGCTTTTTTCTTTTTTTTTTTTCTTTTTTTTTTTTTTTCTCCCAGTTGCACTTTTGAAATACCTTGTGTACAGAGCTGAAAGAGGTTGGCTGGTAAAAGTAGTGAGGGAATTGCTCTTTTAGCAATTAGGGCCACAACATGGGTAAGTCAATTGCTGCATAATAACTGGATATCTGAACAGTTGTTGTGGGTTGGTGTTTAAATGGCATTTTTCTGCTATGCTGCAGATTCTGAAGTGCTGCCTCTCCCCCAAAGTTATGCCTCAGTGCCTTGAAAATACATGATATATGCAAGATTGCAATAGCAAGGTAGTGCTTCCACCAGAGGCAATGACCTAGACTCCTCTCAGCCTCAGAGGGCAGAGGCGTCCCCATCTGACTGCAGCTCATTGCAGGCTGGCAGTCTATTTTTTCTATGATTTGCTCTTTGGACAGTGAGATCCTATGGAGTTGGCCAAAATCAGCTGAGATGGACCCTCTCAGGACACTGGCAGTATCAGGCTAAAGTGTGGTGGTGTGTCCAAATGCTCTTGGCAGGAGGTGTGTGCACGAGATTTTCTAGCTCAGTTGGAGAAAGCTGAGGAGAGGCCAACAGAGGCCTCCTGATAATCTTTGCTTTTTGCTGGAAGAAAGTGGCTTTTGGCCATTCTGATTTGGTGTCACATTTGGTTAAGGAATCAGAGACACAGGTAGCGTTTTCCTCTATCCTTACAGTTGCATGGAATGATATGGGAAGAAACGGAACCAGCTTATCAATACCTGGTTCCAAGGCTGATATCACTGGCGATTATTTATTTATTTATTTATTTATTTATTTATTTATTTATTTATTTATGATCATGGGATGGTCTACACAGCGCCAGGCCTGCTGGTGCCTGATGGGATATAATTCTGTCAAAGGGGGAAATCCTCTCTTGCTCAAAAGCTTTAATGTGAAGCCGCCTGAGCCACTTCCACATCTTCTGCCAGGTGTGACCATGGGTCCAGTCCACAGCCAGAGCTTGCATCCTGCCTGTTCCCCAGTCAGACGCAGCAGAGATGCTTTGTGACCCTTCCCACAGGCATTTTGTGGAACTATTGTCTTTGTGCTCTCATCTCACCAGTGCTGTTGAGAAACTGTAGCAGGGCAGAAATTCAGCCTGAATTATTAGGCTGGGTTTTAAGGAGGGAAGGATGAACCCGATCTATTCCTTCAGATAGGGAAAGACACAAGAAGAAAGGGAAATCCACTGCCTTTTGCAGAGGACAATCTTGTGTGAAGTAACACATTGCCATGGGCTCAAGATAGACACCTACCAGTTCAGAGAGCAGCACAAGAAGGGGATGAGCCAGGAGCCGAGGGGATCCCAGCACTGGCCATGTCCTCGCCAAGAGGGCACAGTCCCATAGGGTCTCAGCGCAGCCAGCAGGAACCTGGGTCCATTCAGAGAGCCCAGGCTGGAGCAGAAGGGTCTGGAGACAAGGCTACAAGGCAGGTCCAAGGGCCAGGGCTGGAGACAGGAATACATGTACATTTAATAAGGCTCAGACAGGGAAGGGGGATCCAGGTGTGAGCTTAAGTGGGCTCCTGGCCCATGGGCACAGGAGATGTGGGTGGCAGATGAAGCTGTGCAGTGCAATTAAGGCACATTTGTGCTCTCATGTCCCTAATATACCGCAACTTAAATTAAATGGCAGGGTTTTACCTCAAAAAGACATGTAATGCTGCCTGGGGAGCTTGGAGCAGAATTTAGCACTGTCTGGAAAGCTACTTTTGGAAATCCTGTGCAGACAGTAAAGGTGTGGGTGTGAAAGTACATGTAGCCATACGTTTTCTTCCACTGAAGCAGGAGATGGGGTGAAGTGGCTGCTGAGAGTGATTTGTATGTGATCACAGAGTGGGTGAAGCGGGGTTTAACACCTGATGGTGTTTTTCTGCCCAGGTGGCCTTTTGCTCATCACATTCCAGTAACTCCACAGCTCTTCTCAGCCTTCTCATCTTGTCCCAGACCATTCCCAGCTGGCCGTTCCCCCAAAAGGAGTTTTTTATTTTTTTAAAAAAAAGTGTCCAGGGGAGCATTCTTTACCACACAGCACCAGACCTCCAGCAATGGGAACAACTCCAGTTTCCTGCACATTTTGTGCATTGATATTAGTGTTCCACCAATTATCTTCCTTCCTCTTCCTTCCTACCAACTTTCTTATTTAAATCTAAGCATCCCCTAGCTCCTATCTGGGGTGACTGAGACTTCAGTTTTGATTTTTCTGCCCTGTGTTTGAGTAGGGACCCTCTTCTTTTGCAGTTTCATCAATACAGCAATAGTCGTTCTGACCCAGGCTTTGACTTCTTTAATCGAGAATCTCACTCCATACTCTAGCAGCAGACAGAAGTCTGGGAAAGACTGTAAGAACAAGGCAATTACCAAGTGGTACTTTTCAGATGATTTTCTTGCCTCCAGCCTAATCCTTGTTTGAGGATTCAGGCTCTGTGACAGCTCTTACTGGATGCTGTAATCCCAAACTGGATGCTCGATGTTTAGTTTTCAAATTACATCTAGGCTTTACATTAAAATTCTAACACAATTTTATTTTTAAATAATTTTATACGCCTGCAGACAGGTAGCATTGTGGTTTAGATGCAGTGCATGTCTTTATGTCTGTTCATCCCTGAGCACAAGTTTCTGAGTTCCTAATTAATTTATTTTCACACCAATCTTCTGAGCCTTTCATTAAAACTTTGTACCCCTTGTTGGTCTGCCAGTCCATCTGTCCTGCCTGTGGCATTGACAGTACTTCAGAGAATGTGGCTATAGGGATGCTGGTCTTTAGCCTCCTGCCTAACATCCTAAATGTTGCCGCCTGCCCCTTCCACCATCAGCCATACCCACACAGATGATAATCCCCAGCTCTTCATCATTCCCAGCCTCTTGCAGTGAGGCAGGTCCAACACACTCACCTCTTTGCAGAGCGTGAGCAACCGAGGAGTTATGATGATGTAGGAAAAAATAACGTACCTTGTGGGGAGATCTTATGGCAACCCGGGACACCGTGGTTGCAGCAGGAGGGGTCGGAGAAGCAATGGGAGCCCCAGTTGCCATACAACTGGAATGAAATCTGAGCATAACTGCAGCAAAAGCCCTTTGCCAAAAATTCAGGTAGCATTGCTGCTTCGCGTGGCAACACCAATGAACAGGAGAAGACACCGATGAAAAGGTAGACAGGCTTTTAATGGCATGATCAAGAAACCCCCTTTTAATAACAAATCTAATGACAACTGTGTCTGGTATGAACAAGAAATGGCATCATCGTTTATTTTTTTCTTTTTTAAGACGTGATCTGAAGTTATGACAAATGCCGGGTGGATCTGTACACAGACAGGGCCTCTGTGATGCATGCCAGATTTTATGGCCAAGAAATTTGCCATGCAGTTGAACCGGATTGTGGTTCCTGGTCGGAGTTGTACATTCTGTTTGCAGTGTGTAAACATTCTCGAGCTGCTTTCCTAACGAATGCAAAGGAGATATGTAGAGAGATTTAGCCTTGGGACCCAGTCGCATTCCCAGACAGTACCAAGGAGCAAAAGTCCTGTCTCCAGGCCAAAAGACTTTGTCGGACTGTGTCAAGAGGTGAAGGAAAACAACATCGGTGCGCCAGCTATGATGTCTGAGTGTAGAAGTGTAGAGTCCCAGGGTAATGTGTTGAAAGGAGATATACAAAATTATCTGCGTTTCCAGCTCCAATTCCCGTCCAGAGAAGAAGCGGCCCAGGTCCCACACGACAGCAGTGTCACTGACACTGGTTTTCACACATGGACTGGATTTAGATGTGGACTCCTTTCCTAGCCCCTATGTTCTGCAGAGCTCTTCACACCACCTGAGGATGGCAGCCCAAGAACTACCCTGGCACCCCAGCAGCCATTTACTCAAGTACCATGTAGACAGCAGCCCCTGCCTCCCTCAGCGACCCTGTGCTCACACCTCGGTCCCTACCAGGAACCTACCCGTGGATTTGCTGTGGTAGCTCCCTTCCTGATATCTTAAAATCAGCTGCCTCTGCTGTTACCATCAGCACAGTCCCAGTCCTTCAAATATCAGCAAGAGGCTGAGGAAGAGCAAAAAATATTTAGGGTTCTGCAGAGGACTTTGGGAGCCAGCCAGCAGGGAGTCCTTGGGCACTCACCCTGCTCTCAGTGGTTCAGACACACAAAACAAGAGGAAAGGACCTTGGAGCAGCTGGCAAATGGATGGGGTTACAGGTGGTTGCAAACGCCCAGGTGGTCCCTGTGTGCTTTGTGAAACCAGCCTATCGCAGACAGAGCATGGGCCAGTTAAGCCAGAAGAAGCTTGTTCAAAGCCAATCTCATCAGGTCCACAAAGGGACTTGTACCGTGTTCACGGGATTAATTTAACTGCAGTTTATTGATGTGTGGAGCAAGGCCTCGGGTGGGCATCAGTGTCTGTGCACAAGGAGTAGTGGTGGGATCATGCCACGGGGCAGTAAACTATACAGGGAAGGGAGAGGTGTGCTAAGGGACCATCGAGCTACTGCTGGAGCTGGTCAGGCTGTAAGGAGATGTTTAGCCATCTTCTGACAGAGGATCTACGCTGAGAAAACACCTCTGTGTTGGGAAGGAGAAACATCAAAGATATTCTTGCCCCAACACAACTTGCTTTGGATCGAAGCACGCCGTTAGCACACAACACCGTGCTTGTGTTGGTGAAGGGCCACCACCCAAGCGGTCTCCAGACCTAGATCCACGCCACACAGAGGTGTGTGGCAGTCCACTGGTTATTACAACTCTGATGGCAGGCACGAGGGCTGCTCACCATCCAAGATGGTGTGTTTTGTTCATGGAGCCTCACTTGCTCAGAGGGGTACCCTGTGTCGCCACCCATGTCACCGCACGCAGCGCACGGTCCTGCACACCCTGGAAGTCACGTAGCACCAGGGCACTTCTTTGAGGGTACCAGGATCCTTTTCAACCTTTAGCCACTATATATAATGGACACTACTTATATTATATTGTTATAATTTTATATATATTTATATATATATTATAATACTCTCTACTTAGAAAGGGCAAGCAAAGTGTCCTGCCTCTCACAACTTCCAAGCACAGCTCAGAGATGCCGGTGACTGAAACACCTTTTGCACCAAGACAAGCAGAAGTGTATGTCCTGCCAACCAAGTTCAGGTTAGTGTCTCCAGCACGTGTTTATGCCCTTCCACGGCATTAACCTGATGGGCACCATCAGTCTTTTTGCTCCCTCTGCCCATATAACCTGTCGTCATGCTGTTGTAGTGCTGAGAACTGTCTTTCAGATCTGCCATGCTCCCTTATCCCAATTTCTCTGTAAATGTCTCCTGGACAGACAGCAGCTATTGACGCATTTTTAGCAGCCCATCTTCTCAGCCAGCACACAAGAAAGCAGGCAGGACTTTTGCAGATCCCAGCAAAGCAAAAACTCTCAGCAGAGTGTTTGCGGCATCTCTCGATACCAGGTAGACTCAAAGACACTTTTGCTCCCAGCACGCACAAGACCCCACAAAGCTCAACTCTGGGCATACTCCTGAGCAAATCCAAACCATCCCTGCCACCCCCACACATGCACACACAGATACAAACACGGCAGTGGGCTGTTCCAGGAGTCCCCTCAAAAACTACAGCCCTGTGCAACTGGCCAGGACAGACCCTGCAGCAAACACACCAACAGGGAACCTATGTGTCGTGTCAGGCTGCTTCCAGAAATCCCCACAAATGTGGAAAAGTGTTGGGAAGTCTGCTTCTCCTCCCCCAACTCCAAGCACATTTATTTATTTTTTCTACATGTTTCCTCTGGTCTGGTCAGCTGGATCTTCTCTGCTTATGCTACTGTTGGTGTTTGAGCATCCCTGCGTGTCCTTGAAGCTTGGCAGAGCCCATGCACCATGCTCCATGGCAGGCAACAGCACGGCCATGCCTTTCCTGCCTTTTGTGGTTGTAACAGGGCATCTTGTCCTTCAGGGCTAGAGAAAGCTTGGATTGTCTGCTTTCACCCTCAGCCATCTAACTTTTCCCTAACACAACAGGTCGAGCTCCCTCCAAACATATCTGCTGTGTTTGGCCCCTGGGACCACGCTCACCTTTGAAGGGCAGAACTTTGGACATCAGAGTGAAGAGATCCAGAGCAGCTTCTGCATGGCAGAGGCTTTCCTGAGCATCTCTGCTGACAGCTGGAACAGGGAGCAAGTGTTCCGGTTTTGGCTGGGATAGAGCTAATTTTCTTCATAGAGGCTCATACTGTGCTATGTTTTGGATTTGTGATGGAAACAGTGCTGGTAACACAACGATATTTTAGTTATTGCAGAGCAGTGCTACCACTGAAGGGCTTTTCAGCTTCTTGTGCTGCCCTGCCAGTGAGGACCCAGGACAGATGGCCCAAAGCAACCAGAGGGATATTCCATATCATATGGCATCATGCTGAACAATAAAACTGGGGAGGAAATAAGGAGGAGGAGGGGACAATCAGAACTATGGCATTTATCTTCTCAAGAAGCTATTCCATGTGATGGACCCTGCTTTCCTGGAGATGGCTGAACATCTGCCTGCCGAGGGGAAGTAGTGAATGAGTCCCTGGCCCTGTGGGGTTAACCCAAACCAGCAAGGCACCAAATCCTGGAGCACATGCCGGTGCTCCCAGATCTCTGTGGATCCAGCTGCACCATCAGCCCAGCCCTGTCAAACAGCACGAGGAAAGGCTGTTATCTTCTGTGCTGGAAATCTTTCACTGACTTTCTGAAACCTGTGGGACCACTCTGGTGGCTCTCCAACATGTGGCATGTGTCTTGCATGATGGGGAAATGACTGCACCACACCAGGGAGCTGCCACCTTGGTGTCACCAGCATCCTGCCTACTACTTGCGGTTGGGTCATGGTAGGAAGACCTCTTAGAAGACACGTAGGTTTCTCAGAAAACCTTTTTAATAATAAAAAGTCACCACATTCCTGTGAAAGATTTTGCTGGATAGTCAATTCACAACTAAAAGCTTGCCCAGTTTCTTCACCTGCCATTCTCAGCTACTCAGTCTTTCCTGCTTTCCTGTGCTAGATGGATCTCTGCCCTGGAGCTTCTTCCCTGACATGGGTATAGCTGGGCCATGGACAACTCTAATTTAAACTTTCTCTTGAACAAATACAATGATTGTGCTTCACTGGCCTCCCATGATAAGGCAGGTTTGCTAATCCTATAAATAGTCCTACAGCACTCTTTCCAAGCTCTTTCAATGTCTTTTTGGCATGTCTAAGACCTGGATGGAGCATCTGGTAATGGCTTTGCTGACAAAGTCTTACCATCTAAGCACTCCAAAATGAATGGTCTCTTGACAAAGCAATAGGAGTGTCATTACCATTTGTATTTCCAGAAAGAATCTGTAAGTTTGGGTTTATTCTGTTTTCTAGTTTCAAAACACGTGGGGCGTATTTAGGCCATAGTTGGACCAAAACTTCAAACTCATGTGAAGGCATTGTGCCCCCAGAAGAAGTGGATGCACTCTCTGTCCTCTCCTTCCTCCACTTCTGGCAGAAGCGTTTGTGTGACCAAAGGCTAAACCTGACTGATGAACAGGTGAAAACTAAACCAGCAAACCGGAGTGCTTGTTGTCCTACTGGATCCATGTGCCCAGCCACTTCACCAAACAGCTGCCCCAGCGTAAGGTGGGACAGTGCAAAAAGCAGCTGGAACTTGGAGGGACCTCTGCTGTTGGTGGCAAAGGCAGCTCAGTCCATCAAACCACAACCTGGGTGTGGAGTTCCCAATGCTTCTCTTCAGAGATGAGAGCTGGGATGTGTTTTTAGACTAGAAGCTATGCTTCTTACTCTACAAGGGTGAACAACTTTTAAGGAGAACAACAAACATTTTGAGCTGTATAAAGTAAATTCCTAGTGTTGCCAACACTGAAACTGTTGTGTAAAGAGGTAATTCCCATCACCTATTTCTAGGCATTTCCCTCTTCAGATGTTCAAGGAGTGCCCTGTTCTCCCAGCCACCCCATCACAGCTCTCACGCTCCATGCTTTCCAGAGCAGTTCCCGCAGATGTGAACAACTTCAGGATTCCTTGGACTTGATGGCCATGAATGTGGCTGTTTGTATGTGTGTTCAATGAATCAAGGTTATTACCATCCAGATTCCTCCATCGAGCTTTTTTGTCTGCAAATATTTACTGACGCTGCTAGTTGCAGCTGCAGGAATGGGTGGGCAGAACATCCACATTTTTGTTCTGCCTCATGCAAAGCCTCTTTTAGGCATGACAATGGAGTGAAGCCCAAAGTATTTGGGTCTGGAGTGTTTCCCCCTGTGCAGTGAGGGGAAAATTTTGTGACTACTTCAAGATCTCATCAGGCTTAGACAGGTATCAATCCTCCTGGCTTAAATTTTCAAACCTTCCTAATTAGTTGGGGGGCTAAAAAGTTGGTGCATAATTCTAAGTGAGAGCTAAGCTTCTGCTCTGATAAGATTATTTGAAGAGCACAGCCCTTGCTTTTGTATTCACATTGTTAGTTCTCACGCAACGTGTGGAAGAGCTGAGCACCGAGAAAGAGAAAGACATAAACCCGATCTCCCCGTTAGAAATGCACGAGATACCCACGGTGTACCAGCAAACCTCTCCTTGCAAAGCAGCAGCTTTTGAATATACTACAGGATAATTATTTCCCACCCTGCTGTGTAGGGGAACTTTCAACCACAGTGCCAAAATTCACAAACACCAAGAGCGTGAACAATAAAGCACAAGGAATTTAGGTGCAGAGGGCACCTGAGCTGAAGGCATCCAGTGACTATTCACATCTTCAGGATGGAGCTGTGTCTGGTGGACTACAGACCTGCGGCACCGACCACATTTTGAGAGGTTGAGAGGAACCACCTATGTTGGGAGATGTGGTCTCCGCAGGTCACAGTTCGGTATTTGAGACAGAAGCAGCTGCAGTGTGCTCTCTTCCACATCAATTAGCAAGCGCTCTTGATTTCCCAGCAAGCTGCCAATACAGCCCTACTTCCACCTAAATACCTGCCACATGGGCATCTGCAGAAACAGACTGCCTCCTCTATGGGACACACTGGAGCAGGTAGGAGCATCCAGCAAGACCTGCCTGTCTCCCCCTCCTGCCTGCAGAGGCACCTCTGGGAAGGAGAGCAAAACCCCCTCCACCCCTCTCCTGCTCCTCTCCTCTCAGCTCACGACACATCCATCACCCTTGGCTGAGCTGGTGACAATCCTTCGCTTACACTGGTGGCAGGAGGTGACCCAACACTCAGGTGCTGGCAGCCAAGGCTGGTGTTCTCCAGCAAAGAGAGAGGAGGGAGCTGCTTGCAGGACAGGAGCCTTCCTCCCCAGCAGGCCTTGCTCTCATCACCTCTGCTCCTCTTTCTGAAGCCAGGGTCAGTATTGGCGACTGGTATTGCTAACAGAGAGAGGGGAATGCCTAGGGAGAGGGGAGGGTCAGGCACTAGGCAGGCTGCCTGGGTCGCTGCTTGGTGCTGTGCAGTAGCAAGCGTGAGCTGCGGACTGGATGTTTCCCTCGAAGAAGGCTCCGTGGCTCAGAGGCTCTCAGGCCCGTGGGGAGCTGATCGCGACGGTGTGGGGGGAGAGTGAGTGAAGCATTGAAGTACAGCTACTGCTATACACTCGTGGTTCCGGCATGGAAGGCTGTGCTGCAGCATCTCAAGTGTATACTATATGCAGAAGTTACCCAGTCTGTCAGGTTGGCAGAGGATCATTATCTGGCAGCTGCCTTACTTTCCGGGGACACCTGCTTTCCTTTGGTTGCTGGACTCTGAGTCTGGGTTTTTCCTCTTTGACGTTTTTTGGCCACACCAGGAGAGGGCAGGGAGTCTCCTGTTGGCCCCGGGGCCTGAGCTTGGGGCTGAGGTCGGGGGGAAGGTGGAACTCGCTGAAGGGCAGTCCCTGGCTTATGCTGCCGGCAGGGAGAAGGACTTTCCCTCCGAGGCAGCAACTGGCTTCTGGGGGAAGCACTGGGGTTTTTTGAAGGAAGAACAGGGCTCCGAGGGGATGCACAACTGGACCTCCGTGAGCTGCTCCGTGGAGGAAGAGAAGTGGAACTTGGTGAAGGAGGAAGCCGACTTTGTGTCTGTGTTGTTCGGCAATCGTTTGGGACATTTCCAGCAGGTCTCTGTGCCTGAAGCCTGCAAGGAAAGAGAAGAGGGGGGGATGAAGAGGAATTTCTGTGAGAATCTCCGGGCAGCTAAATGCAATAGCCAGGCCATGTGCTCCTATGGAGTCAAGGCCACGGTAAACATGCTGCAGAATTGAGAGCTCAACAAAAGAGGGATCTGCTATCAGCAGCATCAGACCAAATGAAAGAGCTCATGGAAGGGAAGAAGGCTTCACAGCCAGGGCAAGTGAAGAGGGGCTTGGCCTTTTGGCCAGACTCAGGCAAAGACAACAACAGAGGTGGGAATGTTAGACATCAGTGAGCTGAAATGACTGTAAGAAACAGGAACAGACCACTCATTCAGGTCAAGTGAAGGGTAAAGGAGTGGGAGGTGAGCAAATCCCCCACTGTGATTCCTTAACAAGTCCAATATCCTGCATTGTTCAGCATTTCAGGCTTACCTGTGGGCAACAGCAGCATCCTGTGGGGAGCTACACAGCACTGCCATTGCCACGGCTGTGGAGCTCTCCGACTTCATTGCCTCTAGCGGTGTTTTCACTGGCGTGATGGGCCGAGGAATTCTGCTCTTTGTGCTTATGAGTTTCTCTTCTTTCCCCAGGAGGCCAGCCTTCTCCTTCCCTGCCTTTCGTGGGATGGAGTCATCAGAGTCGTGGGTGTCCTCCTCAGAACCGGTGGCTGACAGGGTTTCTGAGGCTCGCCGCCTCTCGTCGCTGGAGGATGCTGAGGAGGACGCCCCTGAGGCCAGCCTAAGGAGGCGGTTTTGCCTCTTCTCCATCACGAGACGAGCCAAGTCAGGTTGCTTTGCCCTCTTATAAAGCCTCTCTTTGGCTGAGAGTGACGTTGAAAGATCTGAGCCAGTGTCCTCCTCAGAGAACAAAATGGGGATCCGGCTTCTATACCTAGAGCCCAGAGGCCTCCTGGGACCCTGCTGTGCTGTGTCCACGAGGATCTCTGCTGGCTTAAGGTGTTCTGTTACTGACGCTGACTTCTCAAGCTCAGGCTCCTTCGTGACCACCTCAGCAGGCTCTTCCAAATCCAGAGAGAGTGCTACTTTGTCCAAGGACTCTGGCTTGTCCTCAGGAGGCTTTGCTATGCCGTTGGGAATGGTCTGCTGCTCTCCCACCGTCTCCGAGGCAATTTCAATGTGATTAGCCGAAAGTGCACAGCTCTCTGTCTCTGCCCCTTCTAGCCCCGAATGGATGCTTCCATTCTCTACCAGCACCAGGTTATCTTCCAGCTCCTCTTCGATAATCACCTCTTCAAACTGGCCCGGGGGGCAGTACTCCTCGTGCCTCATCAGCTGGCCGCTGGAAGACATGACATTTAAGTGGGTCTTTTCAGCTATATGAACAAATGTGCGCTCAACTTTGGTAAACGGGGAAGAAGCTGTAGCCACTGCCACGGGAGGCTTTGGTTCGGATTTAAGTACTGAGGACAGGGTCCCTGGCTCAGATACATCTAGCTGGCTACCCATCGGCTGCGGCCGCTCGCTCTGAGGTGTCAGTGCGGCAAGAGTCCCCAGATCAACTTCTGGAGCCAAGTCTGTCATCACCGGGGATTTTTTAAGATCACCTGGTGAAAACAGCACTAGTGTTTTCGAGCCTTCCTCCAGTTCCAGGTCCCCATCAGCCGTGGAAGCTCGACCCTTGGATCCCTTCTGGTCATCGGCCAGGAGTGTGGATGGTGCACACTCCTGGCTGCGCTCTGTGCTTTTTTGACTCAGGTCACTGCTGGAACCACTATGCATGTCAATCTCGTCCCCTTCCTCCTCTGCCTCCTCCTCATCTTCTTCTTCCTCCTCGTCTTCTTCCTCGTCTTCTTCCTCCTCTTCTTTTCCATTCATTTCCAGATAAGGTTCCAGGGGTTTGCAAGGAGCAGTCAGGACAACATTTGAGAAATCAACTCTCTTTATCCGCTGGGATACCTTAGGCTTTTCCCAGTAGTCTGACACATCTTTTCTGAAGTCTTGGTAAGGCAAACTTAAAGGCACCGCCTTGGGCAGACCATTCATTTCAAATGACTTCAGTGTATATGCCTGCCAAAAAACATATAGGACAAAAGAAAAAGGTTAGTATTCAGACATATCACTGGCACAAACGTCATCAGCATCAACAACAGTGGGAAGAATCAGTGGAAAGCATCTAGACCATCATGATTCCAAAAAATACATTGGAGCAGTGACAACTCAGTTATTAGATTAGTACCAACCTTAGGAAGGAGAGATTCACAAAGACACTTATCAACAAAGACAAAAAAAAAAAAACATGCCAAAGGAGTTTCTTTGTTAGCAGTCATTAACTTGGACTAGAAAGGCCTCTTTGCAAGCAGTTCTTCATGATTTTGTCATGTCTCCCAATCTTCCTCAGTACTTACCTATTAATTTCATATATTTATTTCAGTACTTATATATTCATTCCTTCCTTACTGGAACTATTCAGCAACTCTCTTTTATGCCCAGGCCACAGTGAGCTCAAGGACCCCTCTGGGGTAGATACATTTCCTAACCACTTCAGAGTACCATCCAAAGTTGTCCCACAGCAATAACCTTTGTAGCTCTTCTATGCCCCCCTGCTGTGCTTTCCATCTCTCCCTTCTGCTTCCATTTTATGTCCAGCAACTTCTAATTCTGTCTTCTACAGGCATCCGTTTTCATTAAAATGACCAGCCAGTAAGTCACGAATGCTGACACAAAAAGTACCTTTATTAGGTTCTGGTGTGTCCAACCACCAAAAGCAATGGAGAACTGAACTGTTGGAGGAGACACGTATTTCAAGTTGCAGTTTGTGGAGGGATGACTGCCCATAAGGCTACAGGAGTACACTGTGAAATGTTTGAAAATAAAACTAGTAGAAAAGCAACAGTTCACTCACACTCTTGACTGAACAAGCAAAAAAAGGACAAAATAAATAGGAAATGCCTATCCAAGTTTAGTCTAATTAATTAATTAATTAATTAATTGTTTGTAAATGAAAATTGTAGTAGCAATACTCTGCAGAATGGATTTCTTTAAATATATTTAGGTGACCTCTTTTCTCTAGAGAATTAGAAACTCTCATATCTTTTTACTCCAATGCCACAACTTCAATTTGCACTGAAAATCTCCTTGTTACATCTCTCCTAATAATTGTGCCTGAAAATGTAAGATCTTTATGCTCACATGGAACAGGGACATGTCAAATAGATTTGTGGGCAGCTCTGAGCAATTATGCATGGTGATAGATTGTTCTTCCAAAATGAAGAGACACTCATTATTCAGTACTCCTGGATTCATTTGTATTTTGGTTGTTTCCTCATTTCTCCTTAACCATTGACAAAACCTACCTGCTGCTGCCTTCATTTTTCTATCAATCTTATAAAATAAATCACAGGCTGGCTTTGGCAATGCCTTTGGAGTCCAAAGCTTATTCCCATCTCTCCTTAAAGCAGAAACCTGGCTCTGAGGATGGCCCTGTATTAAGCAGATTTTGGCTGTTACTGATTCACTCTACCTTTTCCATCAGGTTGGCAGACGTGGAGCTTTGACTATTTAGATGGACGTACCACCATTTGCAAAAGAAATTACCCACTAGGCTTCCTCCCTCTTTTTCTCCGAGGCACTTCCTGGAAATTAATCCATTTGGAGCCCAAGGTTGGATTTGTCCTGTTGGCTAGATTTGCTCTTCCTGAGAAATACACCCACTGTACAAATCTGCTTATCCCTGGAGTCCTGGTTAAGCAGGCGTGCTTCCCCAGCTTTGGGACTGGACCTGAACAAAGAAGCTGTGACCAACGTCTTGCTTTGTGCTGAGCTTCCCACTGGAAAGGATGCTCCGACACCAACAGCAGGTCACTCACTGCTCTACTTCACCCTGCTGTAGTTGATAGTACACTTGGGGGATCCTATGAACTTTTGATATTCATTTTATTCTCTGCTTGTAGCTAATATCTCAGCAGCCTTCTGGGAACAGGGAACATCAGCACACCCAATGTGCACACAGTTGGCATACTGTTTTAGTATCCTCTGTCCTGTCTCCAGCAACCACTCTTTCTTCAACCATTCTTTCTTTTGCAAGACATCAGAAGTTTTTCTGAGATAATTTTTATATATATATATAAAATATAACAAACCAAGCAAAAAGGTACGACCCTGAGCTGAATAGCACAACATTGCTGTAATATAAATTACGGTTCTTGCCCTCTTCTGCTCTGGTTATCCTTTGCTATTGTTGAGTCATGCTGCAGATACTTTACCAAGCTCCACATATTTCCACCTCTGCCTGTACAAATTCCTTGTGGTATTCAGCAAATGGACCGACTGCCTTTCTGTCTGTCATTTCATTTTCTCTGTGTATTTTCTATTGCCCTGCTTGGACACTGCAGTGATACAACATTGATTGTTTGGCTTCTGCCTACCTTTGGCAGACTTGGACTATTTAACCTGTCGCATGCACTACCCAAAAACTGGCAAAATTCATTCCTCAAAGCATCCTGAGGCTGTGGTTATTTTGTCACTGCAAGCCCATCATGGAGAAAATCCAAAGAGCATAAATATGCCAAAAACGAAAGACAAAAGTTATTAACAACCCCAAGTAAAAGAGATGTTGAAATGAGTCTTGGGCCAAATATTACTTTAACACATATTTTCTTACCTTCACTACTATCACCATCTGAAGCTGTTAACAAGGAAGACAATCCCAGGGAGTCAAAGTCTGAGACTGTGTTCACTGTTGAGTTAATGTGATCAGCAGCTACCTGCAAGTAGCCATGCTGCTGAACAGGCTGTTCCTACTCTGAAGCCCTCAGCAGAGAAGGTTGTGTCCTCTCTTGACATACATCACATGTCTTTGTTGCTACTGCACACTCACTTGCTCTAGGACTGTTCCTCAGGGGCTGGAGTACAACCTTTCTGCTCTGCTGTACCAATGGGGAGGACTTGTAGGAGGATACTGGAAGGTCAGGACTAGAGAGGCTTAGCTCATGTCTCAAATTTGTAGAATAACAAAGATGTATGGAATATCTGAAGGTCGCTGCTCTGATCACACCTCAAAGAAAGACCAACTTAGAGCTGGTTGCTCTGGGCCTTTTCCAGCTGAATTTTGAGTATCTCCAAGGATGGAGATCCCACAGTCACTTTGTGACCCTGTCCAAGTGTTTGACAACCTTCAGGGTGATTTTTTTTTCTTTATATCTAATTCCTATATCTAATTTTCCTTTGGTGCAATTTTTGTCCAGTGTATCATGACCTTTCACTGTACACCTCTGAGAAGAATCTAGCATAATCCTCTCATCGGGTAGTGCAAGAAAAAGTAAGATCCTGCCCCAATTCTTCTCCTTTTAAGGCCGAATAAATGCAGCTCTCTCAGCCTCGCATCGTATGTCCTACCTCTCTGATTCCTAACCGTGCTGGTGGCTCTCTGCTAGGCTCACTCCACTGTGTCAAGATCTTTTACTGGTGAGCCCCGGCCTGGATACTGTACTCTAGATCAGATTTCACAAATGCCTAATAGAGAGAAATAATTGCTTCCCTCACCCTACTGGTACTCATGAAGATGTTCTGCAGAGTTGCCACCAGCCAGGACTGTCCTGTTGGATGGGGTCCCTCAAGGTGGAAGGCTTTGTTCTTCACAGGTCCCTACTGGAAAGAACTGGTTGGCTCACCAGCTTAAGAAAGAACAGGAACTATGCCATGAGCTGAGGCAGCTACCCCATTTAAAAAAGCTACTGAGACTGTGAATGAGCAAAGCTATGCTGGAGCTGGCTCTAGCTGGGTCAAAAGGACTTGCTTTGCTCCAGCACGCTCTGATCTCTGCTTATGCTGCTCACTTTTTCAGAAGACATATTGACTGTCCTTGGACAGTCAACTGTTTTTTCCCACCTCCTTGGGCTAAGATCTCAAATCCCAACTTTCTTATAACTTGTCAGTTGTTCAGGAGTGCGTACAGCAGTATGTGGATGTATCCAAGTGTGTGTTCCTCACAAAGTCTGAACATTTCACCTCTTAAACACTCTTGTCTCTCCATCAAACCTTACTGCATGTCGATTCAATTTGGCTGGTTATTTTGGGTAGCAATATGTATTTGGGAGGTAGAAAATATCCCTGCTTTGCACAGAGGACACTTAAAATATAGAGGAGAGGTCTCTCTTTTTCAGGAGAGAAAAAGACCTACCTGCTGGCATTTGGCAGAGGCAGGACCAGCCCCCTGAAGACCCTCTCTCCCTGTGCTCATGAAAAGCCAAGCAGACTCTGGGGCTTTGTGTTTACTGTAAACTGGTAGGGTACCAAATTTGCAGGATGACTGGCACTGGGAAAACCTCAGAGGAGACTGACATCACCCCATACAGGCTGCAAAGTTCCTACAGCCTGGTGATGTTGCAAATACTGCAAAAATCGGCAAAGACGCAGTTTCCCCTTTGTGACTGGGAATGTAGCCAGACATCCTTCTCAGGACAGCAGCATGGAGAGGACTCATACCGATGTGTTCAGAAGCAGTACTGGTATCCAGGTCATTAATATGCTCTCATAACCATCCTGTCCCATTTCAAGGCACGCACACACTGTGTGCAGGTCCCTACAACAATGAAGAGTGATGACAGTGCCTGTTCTACCTGCATTACCTTCTGGTGATCTCAGGAATCATGAGGGCATGGAGAAGAGACCCCATAACTTGCCTGTGCGTATGTCTCCACACTGTGGCAGTCCCTGTCATGGCACAAAGTGGGTCCAGTGTCCATGAGAAAGAAAAAACAAACAAACAAACAAAAAACAAAAAACCTGCTTGCCTGAGCACATCTGCATTGATGTGGGGGAGAGGGAACATTTTCCTCTGGGAGCCTCATCAACTTTCCATTAGACTGTAGGATGGGTGGCAGGGGGGCTTGCTACCCCCCTTCCATCTCTTGTTTTTAAACAGTTTAAGTGGAATAATTTGTGAAAGAAACAGATAGAGGAAAAATGTTGCTGTGATATGACTGGATGCAAACCAGTGAATATAGTGCTAGCCTACAGTTACATAAATAGAAGTCACAATGTGGCCTTCCCAAAGGTGGCCTTCTCCAACAGTCACAAGACCTCGTTTCCACTCCCAGATTGGACTTAACTGAGAGTTTTCAGTGGTTACATTGGTAAATGATAATTAAACTCTCCCTGTTCTAACAGAGCTCCTCTACCTCCTGCCCATGCTCCCATGTACCCAAGGATGAGCAGGGGACACCTTCCCAGAGCTGGAAAGCAAGGGGAGTAGAAAAGCAAAGCGAGAAAGCAAACAAAAAACCCAGCCAACACCAAGATGCTGCCTTTGATTCTTTAATAAGGTTTTGGTAGTATACAAGCTCTTTTTTTTTTTTTTTCTTTTTCCGATTGTCTGGATTAACATACATGGATTTAAAAAAGGCACAAAATCCATTGCACAGCTTCTGTTTTGTTTGTTTTTGATGACATTGCCTGTTCATTGTGGTTTCAAGTGTAGGATTTTACAGTACTTTGCAGCATTTACAGCATGGTCTACATACAGGTAATCAATGCATGCTTTTATACAGGAGACAGAATTCAAATTCTCTCTCAGTATGTCTATATACACAATAATACAGTGTTTTTTTCTTCTGAAAAAAGCTTTAAATCGGTCTTGCATGCTCGGTGTGCCAGAAGAATTAGTGCAAGCATATATTACAGTGTTATTGCAGTACAAAAAGGGGTTGACATTAGGCTCTAAAGGGATTAGATACAGGAAGAATAAAAAGACTCAGGGAAAACAAGCTTTGGATCCCTTTAGTCAACTACGTCCTTCCAAATCGATCCCTACTCAGTACCACCTTTAAAGCTACAGCAGCCACTTCTTCTCCATCTCCCTGCTGCCCTCCCCCTGAGATGAGCTTCCACAGCTTCTTCATACCTTCTGTCCCTAGCAATTGATGAGGACTTCTGGCAGCTCGAGGAAGCCCTTCTGCTGTGCCTCCTAATGCTGGAGACCTGCATAAAGGGGACTTTCAGGAGATCCACTGCTCCCAGCAAACTCAAGTCCCAGCGGATGAAGTTTCTCAAACAAACCAGGAAGCACAACAGGTTACCTACAGGTTTCATCTCCTCTCAGTAGAAATGACTACAGAAACCCAAATTCACCTCCAAATTGAAAATCAATGGTTAAATACGGTTTGGACTCTCTCCTGCTTAGCAGCAACTGAAGTCTAAGAGGTGACACAAGGTAATGCAAAGGAAGGATATGCTGGTCCCTGAGATTCTTCATGGGAGCTGAGAAGTCCAAGAAGCAGAAATCAAGTTCCCAACGTGACATCAATTGTTCCATTGGGAATGGGAAGAGGCCTTAGTCCTGAGAGATGCAGATGGCACACAGACAGCAAGAGCCATAGTCCGGTCTTCCCTGTAACAGCTTTGAGTTGGATACTATCAGGACCTTAGCATATCCTGGAAGTGACATTATCCTCTGCCAGTATAGACTAAACTTGTTTGGGACTGGGAGATCTGGCAGGATTTAGGGTGGTGAGTGGAAAAACTAGAATCTGAGTTTCTGAAGCAGCTTTTTCTTCAAACCAGCATCAGATGAGGTAAAAGTAGCAGGGGTCTTAGAGCTGCCACACTTGCTTGCAGGGTCTCTGTGTTCCAAGAATCAGCACCATAAATGTCAGAGAGATGTTCTTTCCAGCGCCTTACCATCAAATGCTCCATAGCCTTTCTTTTTTTTTCTTTTTTTTTTTTTTTTTCTTTTTTTTTTCAGCAAAGTGGATAGGACAGTCCAGTCCTATGCTGGAGTACTCTGCTCCTCTCTATTTGTGCTTTCATATGTTGTTAGGTTTGTGCCAGTTTTCCTAGCATCTTGGACAGAAGCAATAGCTCATTAAAGGTAGTACACCTGCCATGTAGCTTCCCAACTCTGTACCCACCAGTGTCTCCAGCAAGAGGCAATGCAGAGCTCCCTGTCTGAGCACACGCGGACCACCTCATTTTTATCACTCAGAAGAGACTCAGGAAATGGCAAGCAAAGTGGAAGGAAATGCTAATCCAAAAATTGTTATAGTCCCTAATTATAAAGGCAACTTAATAGCAGCAAGAAAGAAGAAGAAGGAAATTCTGAGAGCTAAACATCTTTCTTAGCCATAAAACTAACCATAAGCCAGTGGTGCTGAATAAGAAACAGGTCTGGCTTTTTTCAGGAAGGACCAAACTCAAGGGGTGAGAGTCCCAGAGAAATCCTCCTTTTTTGACTTGTAGTTCAGAGGAAATTTGCCATTGTTGTGTTTCACATTGCCAGATCTATTAATTGCACTCATAATTAAACTGAGAAACTTGTTGGAGTTGTTGGAGGAAGCCCTGGGGATTCTTATGAGGCAAGTGCACTAGATGAGGTAACCGACTTGAAACACTTTGCATATGAAAAAATAAAACCTCCAAACATAAAGCATTTTTCTTTTTCAACACCGAAAGACATGCAAGTGAATGTAAAATGGGGATTGCTTCCAGTCCCCAGGTTACACGGTTAGCAGCTTGTTAAAAATGTACATTCATTGTAACATTTCTTCAATGGTACGTGTAATACAAAGGAGTTGCAATACATCAAATAATCCTTAGAAACATTTCCCATAAATGATTCTTTGTGATGTCCCATGGAACTGTAGATGCGATCTGTGTGTTATAGCGACCCCAACACAAAAACACATGGTGTAAAAATGCAACAAAAAGGAAGGTAGTACTGCAATGATCAGCCTTTACACATTTTATTTAACGTTTTAACATTACCCAAAATAAGTGTTTGCATACTAATAAATTACGTCCCAAGTAGCAGCACCGTTCCTATCACCAGAACACTCTGCCACCAGCTGACAGTGAACGGAGGGATACGTTTGCTACAAGACATTCAGTGAAAAAAAACTGGGCTGAGCCAAGTTGCTGAAAACATTTGCTCAGATCTGCAACACGCAAGGGCCAGCTGTGCCATCCGATCCAGACACCATGAAGATCCTTTCTTTATCCAGATTCTTTTTTGGCAACAGTCTTTTGAGCACTGGGCTGCGTGCAAAGTGGCCCATTACCAGCACAGAACCGCTTCGGTAAGGCGTGACCACGCACGGCCATTCACACTCCGCAGGCGGGCCGTGAACACACACAGAACATACATACAATCAGAAATGGAAGCTCCAGCAAAAAGCACCCCAACACCACCCCGGGGACAGGGGTGAAATCAGGGAGCACATCTGGCTTACTTTGGTCAGCCTCTCCAGACACTGTCGTCTCCTCCAGTCACTCTGGGGAGGGCTGGCAACTACAATGGAAGCAGGTCAAGAAAACACCCCCTGTTCTCAAGCTGAGAAATATCTGGGGCAATTTATTCACTATAAACACCAACAGGAGTTGAGGGATTTGCAAATCGTTCATGATTTTCAAGGCTTCAGGCCTTGTCTGCTAGGAAATGAAATTTTATTTTCTTCAGCTAGCCTCTTGAAGCCCATCTGCTACTGCAAAGCTGAGCTAGACACATACATGATAGCTATCTCCCAGTAGTCTTTTCCCATTTGTCCTCAAAGGAAAAAGAGAAAATACAAACCAAAATAACAGGTTTTCTCTTGAACACATTGGGATAAAAGAACCCTTTCTTATTCAGTGTGAGAGTCTCAAAATGACCTCACTCCGGATAAAGTTCTGACAGTGGTGTGAATAAATCTCCACTGACAACCATTAATAAAATGTCCCATTCATCTAACCCAGTAGTTTATCTATAATAAAAATAAATTAGGTCATCACCGCAGTATTATGTGGCTGTAATGCTAACGTGGCCGGACACCACAGAGACTCCATATAGCCTAAAGGAAGAGATGCGAGACCCCCTGGACAAACACAGTGGGTTACTTTCGTCAATCCCTCCAGATGAGCAATACAAAATCTCCTTATGTTTTCAAGAATAATCTTAAATTCAACATATAAATATCATGGAAGATTATTTCATGGAGTTGTGAGAAGGAAGGACATTAGAAAACAGGAAAAGGACCACACATCTTTCCGTGCTTTCTGATCTTCAGACTCACAGTGCATCCTATTGTTGAGCTATCTGACAATACAGGACTAAACTAACAATGGTTATATTTCTTTCCCTAATTTATTTACATAGAATCACAGCACCAGACTCAAATAGTGCATTTTTGCATGAGAGAACAAGTGAAGATCCTGGTAATTTGCATTCAAAGAAATGCCTCAGTAATATTTATTATATTTGGTACATAGGGTCCTACCATCCTGACTGTTTCCAGATCATGAAATAATATACTGCCTCCTGAAAATCTCTCTCTGAAATCAAACTCTCACGTCTGACTTCAATATAACATGTTCTGAAAAGGCTTTATGTGCTGCTGGCTTCCTCCAGCGGTCCCTGCACATCAAACAGCAGAGCACTGACTCACAGCAAAAATAAAGCACTTGGGGATCTTTTGGGTTAAGAGGCCATAGGAAGGTATGAGTACTGTGACTGCTAGTATCGTTTCTGAATTAACTCTGGGTTGAATTGAAGCATTTTTCCTGGCTTTGTACCTGACAGTAGAAGGCTTCTACTGCAAAAAATAAAAAAATAAAAAAAATATCAAAACTCTCAGAAGAAGCTGCGCACTGTGGGGCTGTGTAGTCAGTGATAGTGGTACCAAGGCCTGTCGATGTTACTAAACTAAAGACAAATGAGGTAGATAAACACTCCAAAGTGAACTCTTTGGAAGAAAGGTTTGAATCACGGGGCACAGACATCTCCCTAACAGCACTTGTTTTCTTTCTCATCTCAAAGTGCTCACAACTTGGAGAAGATAGAAAAGAAAGTGTATGCTAACTGGCTTTAGAGTCGTCTTTGGAAATGAAATGCTGCCCAACTATCGAAGAGTCAGTCAAACTCTCTGCTGCGCAAGCGGCTTAAGGAAACTGCTGAGGAGAACTTTGCTTGTTATCGCCGATCAGTTTGAAACAGCATGACTCTTTCCAGAAGACCTACGTGCAAAAGATAGATCTAAGACCGAAGTTTTTCAGCTCAAAAAGGAAGAAAGGTTGTTGACAGGTTCTTGAAGGCACTCTGCCTTCTCATCCAACACTCAAGTCTGACTGCCGCAGAAGCTATCGGGGAGAGCTAGATGCCACACAGGATCACAGAAGAAACACGGAGCTTGTTTAAAACAACCGGATAGATGCTTTGATGGCCTAATACCACTGGCACAGCCTAGATAAGGGAAGAAATGTCACTAGATATGCCAAACTGAGGAATACCAATCCTCAAGTGGAAAATCCACCATGCCTGTGATACTTCCAGATGAGATAAGCAATAAGAGGAAACACCAGTGAGCTGAAGTCCAAAATTAATAAACCGAGTGTCAGCTCTATTGCGCTTTAGATTCTCCTGTCCTGGCTGCTTGCAATATTCTATATATTTCTATTTTTATTTGGATCACTGCTCCAGTCCCAGGCTGGGGAGTGGGAACAGACAGTTTCATCAGCCCAGAAAACATCCAGTTGGAAGAGTTTTACTTTGAAGAATTTGCAACTGGAGCTGAGAAATTTTCTCACTCATAGAGATCCACGCACCTATTTAAATAAAACCTACAGACATGCCAACAACAATAAAACTGGTGCTTCACCAGCTATTTATATGGTTTGTAATCACAGATGGTAGCTGTGTCTTAAATGAAAGTGTATTGCCAGCTTCCTAAATTTAGCTGCTCGTGTACATAATAATTTGGGGGAGTTTGCTAAATCCCAAGGATTCCAGGATTTGAAACTTGTTCTGTCCTGAAAATGGAGGGTATTTTGTATTATCTCTGAAATCAAGCTGCCTTCAACCAATGAGTTCACTGTTTTTCACACAGAGTCCAGGTAGAGATGAGACTGCCCCAAGAGCCAACATGTGCTGGGGGGCTGGTGAATGTGTGGAGTGGGGGACACACTGGAAACTGTGGAGTAAAAAGAAGTTTTTTCTATGGGGAAGAAATAGGATAGGCAATGGATAACAAAGAGGCAACTGGATCGAAGAGAACTTCTCAAATGGTGAGTTAAGGATGAAGAGGATCTTCCTGTGACTATGTGTGAACCGTACATGAAACCTACCAAGAGCTCGGGCCTACCGCTGAACGCTGGTTTTCTTGCATCCAGATTCAGAGTTGAACATGAATTTGCTGGCACCTCAGCAGTAATATCGGATGCTGATGGAGCAATAGAAGGGATCCCAGATAAGATCCTAGGGTTGGCAACCTTATCTCCATCCAGTCTGGAGGCCAGCTGCCCAAGTACAGCTTCTTCATACCAGGCTAGGGAGGTGGCAACTACCAACACCCATCCCAGCTCAGGGGATGCCTCCTGCCTCCAGGGACTGGAAGGGACAAGTTGCGCTTATATCTTGCCCTCAGACTAGTACCTAGTAACTGACAGCTTCCTAAACTCTTCTCAAAAGTCATTTGGACACAGGAGGTGGGAGATGGGTTGATTTACTAACTAACTAAATAAACTAACTTAACTAAAAGAAAAGAGCTGAAGGAAAGACCTTCCCTTGGAGTCAACATCTGAGATGTGGAAAGGAAAACATCAGTCCTGAATGTGGTCCCTAGGGACCACAAGGATGCTTAGCCCAACAAATACTTTTGGACCAGTCTGTCACTTGCAAAGCAATAATCTTGCAGCAGCCTTGACCACCACAATGGCCAGGTTCAGACCCACAACAAAGAGAAATAGTGGAAGAGCAAGAGATACTTTTCTTCATGAAGAGGTAGCACAGGGATGGGATTGCATCACCCATATGGCTGTCTTACAGGACATTCCTATCTTACTTTCTATCATTACTGTAACAAAAGGGACTTCAAACAGTGAAAGAGGTGATGCAGCACAACTCTTCCACTTACTTGTCCCCTCAACACTGGCAAAAAAAAAACCACAAAAAAACACATACAAATGGTGGACAAAGTCAGGGTCACACCAGGGACTTTGTCGACATGGGTATATTAACAGGATCCTCCTAACACAGGCACACTGCATTAGGTGCAAAATTGCACCTTTGTTAGTACAGCTTATTTTCAGTCAACCCACTCCCACCAAAACATTTTCCATTGAAAGTGAACTTGTGGTGGCATAAGTGCATTCACTCTAAGGGTTGTGGCCGGTCAGTCAAGAATTAAAGCTCTTCACCCCATCACTAGCATAGCTCTGTTGGCAAAAGTGATCCTGCAGTATCATAGAAGGCTTATATATATATATATACATGTATATATATATATACACACACACATATATATATACACTATATATATACACATACATATATATATACATGTATATATATATATATTTTAAACTCAACCACTGGCATTCATTCAATTCCTTGTCATATAAATACCACCAAAGATAAACTTCTCAAACACATTAGTGCACAGCTGGCATGGCAGGGGGGGTGAGCTGCAGGACAAAAAATTACTTTCTCCAGCAGCTCTTTACCTGCACTTTTGCTCTGCCAGAAGGAGTGCAGAGCAGTAATTCATCCAAGACTGAGGGACCAGCCAAGGGAGGAATGAGACTGCTGCAGGTACCACCTTGCAGCTCCACTGCCAATTTTTCCTAGCTTAACCCAAGCATATATAGTAACATTTCCACAAATACGACATCTCATTAGCTCCTTCCTGTAGGAAGCAGGCTGGGAACAGAGTGATAACTTGGAAACATCTCCCATTCTGCATTGAAATAAAGTGAAAGGAACCAAGGGACCAAGATAGAAAAAGATGGATTTTTCAAGTAGATAAAATTGATGTGCATTTGCTCACTGAAGTAGAGCATGAGATCCTAATGACAGCTACCTGTCCTGATGCTAGTGAATTCTGCATCACAAAGAAATGGCAAATGCTCACTTCAATCCTCGTTTTGGATTCTGAGGAGAACAAGTGCTATGTACAATTGGAAGTAAAAACAAAGACATCTCTTTCAGGAAGCAAGCCCTGTTTTTGGGCCCTTCAGATGAATAAAAGTAAAAGGAAAACTAACAATGGGAAAAAACTTTTCAGCCCCTAGTCCAATAAACATTTTTTGGTATTGGCTGCCCACCATCTTTTTTTTTTTCTCTGCTCCCTTTGCCAGAGCTCAGTTGTGCAAATGGACAGTGAACCCAAACATGAAATTAATCAAGCTAAAAGAAACCACAACTTTCCTTCTCACTGTGTAAGTCCTTGCAGCCACATGAACACCAGCACTGGCACAGGGGAAACAACTAAAAGGGATAAATGGGATGAAGTGGAGATAGGAGGGTACTTCTTAGGGAATTGGCACTTCTGTTCCTTTACTTGGCCACAAAAATACAGACTGCAATGGAAAATGGCTGCTTGCCACTTCCTTTGAGCTTTCCAGTTGTTGGTTCTTTTTCTTTTGTTTTGACAACTCAATTTTGGATGTATTTACATTTATAACTGCAATCATTACAAATGTAATACAATAATTGCAATATAAATGTAATCTGAAAAGGGTTTTCAGAACTGCACTGTAACATTCTTCAGTATTTCAGTATTAATTTATTACATTTCCATAAATATAAAAAGAGAGCTATTTTCACATTTCTTTAATTTGCCAACTGTTCCTCGATAATATGTGGATTCCACAGAAATTATTACAGCATTAGATTAAGTTGTTAAAAAAATATGCAAATTGACTATTTTAATACTCTTTTCATGCTACTGCAACATCAAGATTTTACTCTTTAGCACCAGTTAATTTGTTCAGAATTAAATTTTGAAAGCCATATGGAGCAATCCGCGCATGAAATAAAACTCCCCATAAAACCCAGGCCACAGCAACCTGTTCAATGATTCTAGTACATAGCCCAAATTTGATGGTTTAACAGGACTGATTTAGATATAAAACTTCCATCTTAGAGACTCTGAACAGGGAAGAATTCAGTGTATTTTTTCAGTGTGTCACCAACCCATGCCTTTAAAATGAACATCTTACTTCTAGTCTGACTTTTGTTATTTTATCTTCCAGACCCACACCTTTGCCTGGCAGGTTAAAAACCCATCTTTCTCTCTTCAGGCAGGTACTCCTAGCAGTAATCACGTCACTTTTTAGTTTTGTCTTTAATGTCAGACTGCATTTCTTCAAGCTCATTCTAAAAGACAGACTTTACAGAATCAAATAACTCTTGTATTACTTCTCTCTTCTCAGGGTTTGAAAATCTTATTAAAAAATTTCCATACAAGACTTGGATTCATTGTCTGGTATTGATCTCACCAGTACAGAAGATCTCCCCTCTTCTCATATCTTAATTTTCCTGCTGATACATCAAAGAAGTGCTCCCTCTCCCCACCTCCCATAATAGCATAATGAGAACTCACATGGAGCTAATTATTTCTGCCAAATCCCATGTCACTTTGGGAGACAGCACCTCCGAGGGCACGGTTTCACCCACTCTGTGCCTGTGACCTATATTCTTCATACTCTGAAACACAGCCTTGTTCCTGGGTGGATGCAGTAATTAGTCTGAATGCAAGCAGCTTATCAAGTAATCCAGATCCTTCTGCAGAGCTGGCCTGCTAGCATACTTTTACCAAGCCACCCATCTTCCTCTCACTGCAAACCTTCTCTCCCATGATTTTCTTTTTTCTTCTTGGCAGCCACTAAAGGCATGGAACAGTGCTGAGCTAAGGTCAGAAAATCAGAAATCCTAATGAGAAACATCCTTGCTTGTAAGAGATACCAGTATGTACATATTTTTTTTTTGTTTGGTTAGTTGGTTTAAAATTTATTAAAGATTTTAATTAGAAAAGAGTCTTATAAGGTCTGTATAAATCAACTATATCAATCAGACTTTTGAACTTATCAGAATAGTTCTATATATAGCCATGATGAATAGCATTAGATAGATTACTGCCCTCTAAATTTTTATGTACAAAGCTACTTAATGACTAGTAGTTTTTTTTTCTTTTTTTTTTTCCTGAAAGTGGCAGGTTACAGTTTATTTAAAAATAGAGTTTATAAATTATAGTGATCTTGTTTGCCCCCTTTTTTCACTGGCAAAACTAAAGTTTGTTTTATTTCTACAAACCTTTGTTCCTAAAATTGGCCTTGAAAAGTGAACATCAGTGTTTTGGAAACTATAAACGAAAAATTATTAACAGCTACTGATTTTAAATCTCTTTCTTTCATAAACTCTATTTTTCTCTGGAACCTGCTGTTCCAGTAAAGTCAACTCTATTGAACGTGGAAAAAAAAAAAAAAATCAGAACAGAGTTTACTTTAGGAAATCATCATCTCTTATGTCACTTTGAGAAAAGCAAAGCCTTCCTCTTTCTGGTTTCTACCCTTCATGAGAAAAGAACCGCTAGCTAGTATTAGGCTACTCCTTAATCCAGCCTATGCATCTGTGGAGATGCATGGTGCTCTTTTGTAAAAATAAAACTGGTAAGCAAATTGCAGATAATTTTTTTATTATTTTTTTACTGGGCAGTAAAGTGTCCTGTTCACTGACATTCTTGTTGCAAATCAAAATAAATTAATGCCACTGACTCAAAAATGACTGTGGGAAGAGATTGGCTGTACCTACGCAAATCTTCTCAAGCAATGTGTGTTGCCTCCTCCACCTCCATCTCCACACTCACTGGGATGCTCTGTGGGCAGGCAGGAGGCAACACACAGCCTGCCTTAGCAGGTGCAGTGGCATGCTGAACCACCGGGCCAGTATGAGCTCTGAAAGAACTATTTCACCCTGTCCAAGGTTGCTATTTTAAGCTTGCTTATGCAAGGGTGAATCTGATAATAAGGGAACTTCAGGCAGGGCAGATAAATCTACAGAAATTGGTATTGGAAAGGAAGCATTCACTCTAACTCAACTGGAAACATCCTACCTACACAGCAAGAGATTTGTGTCACAAGTCATTAGCTTCCTCTCAACAGCCATACCTATCACACACCATTTTCATAGCTGTCTGAGACTTCCACATACTTGCAACCTGGGCTTACATATTTTCTTTTGGACTCACTCTTTTCTGAAGCCCCAGGCACCACCAGTGACCCCCCTCTCCTTTAAGCTTAACATCCATACTGCCTCTTCTCCCAGAAGCCCAGACCAAAGGCTCAGTTCAATAAAAAAAACAGTTACAACATTCACTTAACTACAGGTCTTCATACAGTTTGGTATTTCACACTGCAGCCATACTGAGAAGGACAATATATCTCTGCAAACTTGGGAAATGAGGATATTCATGACAATTTTAAATAAATCTGACCTCCCTTTGCCTCTGAGATTCAAGTTTTAGACAAGGGCTCTAGGGGCTCTGTATACCACCACCAAGGCCAGTTTATTTCTAAAGTGAGATCTATTATCACCGGCATTTCCAAGCAAGGCCAAGAAGCAAGGCTGCTCTGCCACTGAAAAGCTGCAGGTGCCTAAAATTTTTGGAATTTAGAAATAGCACAATATACAGCTGGATCAGTAAGAAAATCCTTGCTATCCAACTCTTGACAGTCGGTGCCTCTGGGTAGAAGGCAGGGATGTTTGGAGCAGCTTAGGAGTGGAGAGCAGACAAACAGGTCCACCGTCAGGTAACAGAGGCAAAGCCAGAGAGACAGAACAATGTGGTCACTGTATGGAAACAAAACCACGAGAAAAGCACGGGGATTTCCAAAGCAACAAAGAGATACATGATCGTAACTCCACAAGAGGGACAAATCCTGAGGTCCTGCCTCAGGTGAGCTTCTAGTGGGAGTCAGCCTATGCCTAGATGGAGTAAAACCGCCTAGAGATGTGGCCTGGTGTAAGATACCAACAAAGATGCTTGAACTGATTTGCGTGGGGAAGGTAACGCTTGCCGATACCTCCACGGTCTCTTCACTCCAGTCACAATTTGACGATGTTTGTGGCTTGATTGCATGTGTTCAGTGAGGCAGCCCTGCACTTCCTACCCCAAGGCTGCAGGACACACAAGCGAGTCTCTGAGATGAGCCCTGGCATCCACCTCTGTAACACGTTACACGTTCACCATGTGCATTCTCATCTTCGGCCATGCTGCAGCCCCTTGCCCAGGTTGCTGGGAGGTTTAGAAAGGCAGATGTTTTCAGTCTGTACGGGGTCTGGTTGCGGGGGCTTTGGAAATTACAGTACCTTAGGCCAGTGTTGTCTGGGATTCAATATTGCATTAAGTGGTGACACATTGTGGGCAGGTGGGCTCTATTATTGCATTATGGAGGCTGCTGCTTCCCTGAACAGGCTATGTTTTGTGTGTGAAGCGGGCCCACACCTGCTGGAGCTGGGACCTGGAAATGCGGAGGACGGAAGGCATGAGTCTGTGGTTTCCTGCCGTGGGGGGCATGTGCCTGCGGTGGGGCATGCGCACGGGGCTGCTCTCCGCCGAACGGCTGCGCTGTATGAAAGTGCCACCAACGTGAGGGTAGTGTTCTGTCTCCAGGGTTGAGGAGGAGAAAACGGAGGACGCCAGTCTTCTCAGGGGGCTGTACCTCGGGAGGGAGTGCTGAGAAGGCCTGTCCTCCTCCAACTGAAAAAGACCAAGAAGAGTGGAGGAAAAGGTGTCAGGCAAAGACTTGACTCGCCCCTGGTTTGTGATGCGCATGCTGCAGACATCTTCGCCGGCGGATGAGAAATGCTTTTGGTCTACACTCTGTTTTTTATAAATTGCTCTACACTCTGTGTTTATAAATTCCCAGGGGTCCTAGGAGCACCACGGGAGCTTGCAGTTATAGGGGGCCTGGCATACTCTCCCCAGTCACATGCGAACACGAGTGACACCAGGAGTGTCAGGCTCTGCTACGTCAGTCCCCTCCTCTGGCTACGGAGAAGTGTCTCTTCAGGACACAGGCCTCACTTCTCTAGCATCACTTATCTTGACAGGTCATTAGGTTACTCATACATATTGCATACAGGTAACAGTCAAACTCTGAACGCACTTGGAAACCGTGTCTACAAGAGAAAAGGTGAAACACCTGGCGCTAAAATAATTATACGTACTGAATAGTGAGGGATTCTCAAGGACTCTTTCAATGAATCTTATTAAAACTTGCTCCGGCTATTTGCAAAGGCAACTTTTGGGGCTGTTAGTGGACTTCCCTTTTTTCATGCTTACATTGCTGACTTCCTGATACACTTCTTTATTCGGTACCTGCAAGGGAAGTGTTAATGCTTCCAGTTTTGGTGAGTGGAGGAAAGCAGCTGCTGGAAAGGCAGGCAGTGTGTAATTATCCTTCACTGAGAAATTCAAAACACAGGAGGGAATGAGGAGAAGATGTACTCTTAGGTCCCTTTTCTGCTTCTGTGATCCTGGAGCAGCCAGGGAAGGGAGGAAGGTATAATCACAGAGGACAATGTCTGAGCTTGTGTCATGATGAGATTGCAGTCCCTACTTCCCCTCTATGCACTGAGTAGAAGAGAGAGGCAGCATGGGGATGGTTTCAGACTCTTCACCCTGAAAATGCTAAACTCTTCCTCCCCTTTCTACCCGTGCTATGAAACTAGTGTTTTCACAGGCATTTGCAAACCTCCATTTCCAAACAGGCCATTTTTCCTGGAATTACATGTTTCCTTTTAAATCCATTCCCTTCCTTGTGCTGCATTTCTTTTCAAGATGTCTCTGCTGTATTTCAAAGTATAACTGGGAAATGTGAAAAGGCAATATTGCATTTTTGTAAGCCAACATTATTCTCCTTAGTTCACTAGAGATGTTGCCCTTGTAAGTCATACAAGGAAACGAGCTGAACTTCATCCAGTCTCGTCTCTTTTCTATCACCTTCAGTATTTTTGCAGTGCTTTGAGGCAGGCATGTTATCTTCATAAGAATCTGCAAACTACTCAGCTTGTGGTGGGCATTAAATGTGAAAAGCAATTATTCACAGTCCTCAATGTACTGTATGTCACTGCACAGATCAGATTGTCAGATAATAATAATGTAATGCTGCCGTTCAGAGTATCTGAAACAAAGAAATTCTAGACAGCAACTCTAATTTCTCTTAAAGACAACCATCTCTTCTTTGCGTAGATGGTATAGGAATTCAGTTTTGGATATACTGTCTGTAGGCTGCACAAATAAGCACACTGGAATTGTTGTAATTACTCTTTGCTCCATATTTGGGCTCAGCATGTTGTGTGATTTCCATTGTTGATATCATACCAACATGGCAAAGTCTTCTCTTCTTTAAAAAAAATAAAAAAATTAAAAAAAAATCACTCCAACTATCGAGATAGCTGGCACAGGACCAAGGACCTTGCCAAGACCATTAAGGGGCAAATTTCAATGCCCTACCAGCAAGCATACTCAGGTATCGCTGCCTCCTGGCTGAAGCTGAGGTTACAGACATGCCACTTTCATTAACTGATGGTTCTAATGCTTGAATTACACAGTCAAAGCTGGAGATGCTGCCCTCCTTTATTCCTTTGCCCTTGGCAGCAATCCAGCTGGATCACACCATCAATCAAGTCTGTCCTGCTCTCTTTGGACAGGAGCAGGATGATACCTCTCACGTGAAGTCCCAGAGAAATGTGGTGCTGACAGAGCTCAATGTATTTAAAAAAATATATGAAATGTGATTAGGAATTGAGCTTAAAGTTTTGATTTTTGTGACCTGCATAAGTACAATGAGCATACACGAGCATTGATTCTCTCATAGTATCCTTTATTCCTAACACATGAAAGGACAGAAATCTAAAACCTAAACAGTGTAAGAGAACAGCTCTACAAACATTATTCTCCATCAGCTCACAAGCTCTTCTCTTGTGGAGGGAAGCTGGAGGAGGTAAATGTTGAAGAACCACATCATCTACAACGGGCACCAAGTGCAGCTCATGGGGAATTAAACTGAGTGTGGAATAGTTGCTGGAGGTGGTTTACTGAGACTAAACCTACGTCCACATCTTATGAGAAGGTTCAGCGCTGAGGAAAATCCCAGAGTGAGATGTGGCAGTTATGCAAGGAATCTGTTCCATGATAGTTCCCTTGGCAACATAAACTGCAACCTTAGATATTGGCAACACCAGGGGAGCCTGGTGTGATGACTCTAAGAGAAATAGCACGGAATGTGGAGAGGAGTGAAGACACCACAGCCAGGCTATGTGGTACCACTGTAGGGATGGGGAACCTGATGGTACTATGGAACTGAAAGACTGCATGGCCAGCCCTGAGCCAACCTGATAACAAAATCACATCTTCTGGGTGAATTTTGCTCATTATCATGTTAAAAAACACCTCCATCCCAAAGGCTACCCACCTCCGTGGTGCTCAACCACCGCTCACTGAACATGTGTTCTGAATTCCTCTGAGCCTATTCCCTTAAAACAGAAGTGAGAAAATTTTATACCAATTGTAATGAAGGTATGCATGACTAGAGTCACTCAATCTCCTCCTAAAACTAAGAAAATAGGATAAAATGGCTCAAGAGAGGAAAAATGTTAGGGAAGATACCATCACAGACAACTCAGGAGGACATTGAAGACTTCTAGGATCAGTCCATGGGCTGAATCTCTCTTCCTCCCATAGTGGCACCTATTGGGTGAGATCCAAACCCTCAGATATACCAAGTGCTTAGTCATATTCTTGGTATTTGAACATTCTTTGCAGACAGTGTATTTATCGCCGTCAATCCAAAGGAACCTGTACTTCTGTCGCTTTAACAAACTGCACCAGTCATTAATCTACTAGACTGAAGGTGTATTGAACTATTTGGGCATCCGTGATCGTAGAAATTCAATATATTGAATGTGACTGGACTTTAGCGCTGAAATGGGCATTACTCAGAACCTAAGACCAGCCGCAACATGATATCTGACGACAAGCTGGAACCCAAGGGGGTTTAGGTCCTGCCAAACTTCTTTACGCTTTAATGCAACACTGAATGAGGGGCAATGGGAGTCTGCCCCCTTTTATGCGAATGCCCGTTGCTCACCACTGAGAAATGGTCCCTCGGGTCCGCTTCAGAGTAGCCCACAGACATTATTGTAGAATTAAAGAATATCCCAAGTTGGAATCAAGTCCAAATTCTTGGTTCCCAAAGAACCACCCCAAAAAAATCAGACCATGTGTTTGAGAGCATTGTCCAAATGCTTCTTGAACTCTGGCAGCTCGGTGCTGTGACCACTGCCCTGGGGAGCTTGTCCCAGTGCCCAATCACCTTCTCAGTAAAGAACCTTTTCCTGATATCATTGCTGTAGAAGGGAAAGGAAACTAAGAAGCCCAACACCTTTTTGTACCTCATTTCCCCTGCTGCCTTCTTCCCCTGGCCTACCTGCTCTGCCCCCAAAGATACCATGCAACGTGGTGACTGCAGCATCCCTCAAATGAGGCAGTGATGGGGTTCAGTAGCATGGGGGCACTTGGGAGATCATATGGGCTCAATACCAAAACAGGGAATTTTTCATGGCTCAGTGAGGGTCTCAGCACAGCTTTTCACAGAATAAACTGGGTGATCATAGGTAAAGTTGGACTCCTGGTTGAAGCTGGCCCAGGCAGCCTGTGCAATGTGCTTCTGACTGCCTCCTGTCTTACCCATGGTGTTACCAACACGGGTCTTCATGTTGAGCACACTTGTGTGATCTCTTGGCAGACACCAGTGGTGGGTTATGGCTGAGAATAGTTCCTAATCTTCACAACTGCTGACTTCCCAGGGTTAAGACATGGACAATTTTAAATAAGTTCATGTGTGGCACTCTCCTGGCTGTGGGAGGCTGGCTGAAGGAAAAAAGAGGCCTAACAGAACCAAGGGGGATTTTTTTAAAGAATGATTCTAACAACACGGCTAAATTGGTGAGGAAATGTACCAGTGGCCCTTACTTTGAGACCTTTATTAAAAGATGAAATCCTGGGAGATGGGATTGCAAGACACAGTGTAAGCAAAGTGCTCCATGAACTCTTCAGAACGTATCCAAGAATAGGTAACGACGAGTTAGTATGACCTCCCAGCACTGCTTCACCTTTCTTGTGGTTTTTAGATAGCATATCCTTTAGGCAGGCAAGTCTCAAAACATTTTGTATAATGCCAATTGTACTAGCAGCAAAAGAGACTCGGAGTCCACAAATACTCATGTGAAGCCCTATAGACAGAAGTAATGGCTAAAATTTATAAATGCATGAATGGCTGTATTTCTTCCCAATGAAGAAGGCAGAAGTAAGTTGCTGTCACTGTCATGTGTCAGTGAATTTATTCAGCATATTTAAGAACTTACTACATTTTTAAATGATATTGCTAGGTTTGGATGTAACTGCTTTCCAACAGTAAAAGAAAACCTACACCAGGATTAATATGTAAACAGAAGTGCTGGTTCAAGATTTTTTTTTTACACATTTTTAGCTATTTCTACAGCTTTATCTGTATGTTAGTGCACAAACCCAAGCAGAGATCTGTTACTACATTATTAAAATACATACATTAAAGTAAACCCTAAAAGCTCTGTTAAACAGCTTGCCATGTGCTCAGGGCTGCACCAAGCAGAGCACAGACAGAAGGGCTTGAGCTGGATGCTGTTTTCTGACAAAACTTTTCTCCCTCTGTACCAGGGTTTCCCATCAATCTACACACAATTGCAACTGTCTTATTGTCATCTGAAACTAGAAGATATCTAATATATGAGAAAATCCAAGCCAGAAACTCTTCCAAGCTATTCAAGGCCTTTTCTATACTTCACTTTCCCCACAGCGGTATCCATTCGTACTGTGCTCTGTCTGACACCCACACCCACAAGGGCACCACCTTTCCTCACCCGTGCAGTACAGCATCCTTTTCTCAGCAGTTTCAGATATTTGAACAAACATCTGAGCCCTAGATGAGTATAACTCAGGAACCACACGCTGGTCAGCTTGGAAAGGTCATGGAGTTTGTCCTCCTGGAAGTCATTTCCAAACATATTAAGGAGAAGAAGGTGACTGTGAGACATCAGCATGGATATCTGAAGACAAAGTCATGCCTAATGAACATGACAGCTTTCTGTGATTATCTGACTGGCTTGGTTGGTGAGGGGGGAGAAGAGATGTTGCTTATCTCATCTTCAGTAAGGCTTTTGTCACCGTCTCTCATAACAAGTTCACAGACAAACTGATGAAATATGGGCCAGATAAGTGGACAGTGGGTTGGACTGAAAATTGTCTGAACAGCCAGGCTCAAAATGTGCTCAGGGGCACAAAATCCAGCTAGAGGCCAGTCACTAGAGGTGTAGCCCAGGGGATGATACTGGGGCCACTCTGCTCAGCTCCGGTGATGCCACACCTGGAGTGCTGGGTCCAGTTCTGGGCTCCCCAGTATGAGAGAGACATGGACATACTGGAAAGAGTCTAGTGAGGGGCCACAAGGGTGATGAGGGGACTGCAGCATTTCTCATAGGAGCAGAGGCTGAGAGAACTGGGCCTATTTAGCCTGCAGAAGAGAAGGCTTCTTATAAATGTATATAAATACACGATGGAAAAAAGACGATGGATCCAGATTCTTCTTAGTGGTGCCCAGTGAAAGGCCAAGAGGAAATGGACAGAAATTGGAATACGGGAAATTCAGTTTAAACAGAAGGCTTTTGTTTGTTCGTTCTTTACCAATAAAGGGGACTGAACACTGGGACAGGTTTCCCAGAGGCCTGTGGAGTCTCCATCCTCATAGATATTCTGGACTGGTCACAGCCCTGAGCAACCTTCTAGTTGACCCAACCTGGAGCAGAGGGACTGGATGACCTCTAGAGGTCCATTCCAACCTCAACCATGCTGTGATTCTGTAATAATTGAGAGGTCACTGTCTTTTTGCCAGAAGTGGCTTATATATTGGAGCAACAAAAGAAAGCATGAGAGTAGGGATTACCCTTTTGCTCTCAGTCAGTATTCTACTGACATCAGTGGATGATCACCAGTTTTAGGGAGACCAGAAAGAGATCCCAAATCCACACAACAAGACCCATTATCTTAGCCACGGTAGTTCTGCGTTTAGTGGCATTTTCACTTATCTTAAAGGCCCAGATTATGTTCATAGATGAGGAAGATTCATTCACACAAACACACTGTCTAATCACAGTTTCATACAAACCCAGAGGAAGCTCAAGACGGAGCTGCAGAAAACATATGTCATTGCCAGTCAGGCCTTCAGTATTTTCATTAGTGAAGCCCTTGGGCAACTGTTTGCAACCCTCATTAAAATGCTGGTCCTAATCAACTGTCTCTCCATCTCTGCATACCAAAGGACAGCCTTTGGCTTTCCTTTATGCACCAAGTTATTTTTCCTTTGAGAATTAGCAGTTGATTTTGTGACAAAATGAAAAAATACAAGTCATTTTGAAGCTGTGTACAGAGAGTCAACCGATGGATCCAGACATCAAAGGAAGCACAAGCAAACCCCAGCCACTCAAGCAAGTCCAGCGTTGGTCCAACTACAAAAAACGCTAGGCCTCTAGGCTAGCTACTTAGCTACTTCTAAGTAACTGAAGGGTGTTTCAGAACAGAAGAACAAAGAAATCACAGTCTGCTGGAGAACCAGGGATGTCTGATAAATTAATAGTGATCATCCACAATCATGTTATCTTTATTTAATGACAGGAAATGATTTTTCCTTTGTTGCCTGCTACGGTAACCTTTTTTTTTTTTTTATTTATTTAAGTCACCCCATGCAGTGATAAGCAGCCTTCATACTGCATCATACCCAGCTCCCCCAGTAATTTCATATAGAAGTATTATTACTTGCTATGCCCACTTGCTATGCTTGCTCCAGCCTTCTGTAGCCATGCTAAATATGTCAGTAAGCATCCCTGCTGGTTACCAGCATGTTCTACCATGTTCATCACATCTTGCATTGACCAGCCCAGTACGTGTACAGAACAAATCCACACACAGACCCTTTCAACTCTGATGGTCCTGCCTAAGCAGCCTCCAGATAGGGCATTCCATACATTGGCTTTATAGAACAAACACCTCCACTTTTTTCTTCTTTTCTCTCTGGCATCCAGAGAAGAGAAGAATCTGGGCAGGGTCTGCACAGAAGGATCCAATACAGTGAACACTTGCTTAGAGAACAAGCTCAAGAGGGAATAGGAGACAGAGCTACCATCTTCCAGAAGGGAACAAGAAGACTGCACAAGCACCTGCCATAGTAGGGTATTAGGGTGCATATAACCTGAGATTTGCCTGCTGTTTCCTGCACTTACGGATTGCACATGCATAGTATATTTTCACTAACATACAAATTTCAGCCCTCAGGAGAACAATCTTATTGCTTCTTGAACAGACTACAGTATAGGGACAGCTTTCTTCATGTCTGAAAAATGAAGATTAGATGTAACAAAGGAACTCTGAGCCTAGCAGTATATCATGTTTTTGCAGGTAGTGTAATAAAAGATACTGCTTCTTACTAATAAATGAACTTCTTTATATCTTCAGAGGATCAAAAGAAAAAAAAAAAGGGCAAAACTGAAAGAAAGAAGTCCTCTACAACTATCTGGAAAACAAACAACAGAGTAGCTTATGAACATTTCTGTGAGTAAATGCCTGGTAGCAACAATGCCAATCACTGAAGTAAGGCCAATGGGGTGTGTGCATGTGCTGGTTACTCTGAGCTTTTTATTAGGTATTCAAAACAAAGTTTAATTTCAGGGAGTTGCTTTATGCTTTGCATTGCTGCAGGCCTACCCACGATGTGTGGTTGCATTAGATAGCATTCTCGTGCAATATATTGCTGCTGCTGCTGAGAGACTACAAGGAGAAGGTGTGCTAGCGACACCTCCATACCACTAAGCAGTTATTAACAAATCACTGAGGGATGGCAATAAGAGAACTGATTCAAGATACCCACAACCAGAACTGTGCTCTCCTCTTGTCTCTGTGCCAAAATGGCTAAAATATCTTAGTAAGTGTGTCCTTAGTAGTGGACAACATTACTGGCTATAGGGAGCACCTCTAAGGAGTTCACATTTGTAAGCACTGGTAGAAAGAGTTTCAACAGAGCACTCATGCTTGGAATCACAGACTTCTCCAGCATGGTTGAGGCTTCCCAAGATGACGACCTTGCTACCCTAGGCAATGAGATACAGACCAGAGCAGGGATCTTACCTGTCTCTGAGGACCAGTAGGTTCAGATTCTCGTCTCCTTTGTCGGATAGCTGGTGCTGAGTGTAGGGGGGAGTGGGCTGGACTTCCTGTCTGCTGTTCGTGTTTACTGTCAGACACTGTTTGAGAAGGTCCTTCATGTCTGTGGGAACTGTCCTCCTCAGTCACAGGCTGCATACCCCGACTTCGCCCATCATGCGTCTTCGGCCTGACTGCAGCATCTGCCCCCAAGCGCCTCCTCTCCTCACCATCTTCAATAGGTCTTAGCTCCTCGGGCTCCTCATCCGTGGTTCCAGAGGTGCTTGGCTCAGCACCTGGGTGAAAGTCCTTCAGCTCTGTCTCCTTATCAATGATAACCCACTCCTTGCTATCGAAGTCCTCCTCCTCTGCAAGTGGCACTGAGCGGAAGGCATTGCTAAGGGCTTCATGTTCCACTGAAGCAGACACATCCATCCTACCACTTGCCTGCCGGTCAGCTTGGCCAGTGTCAATGGACAGCATCTGGGCTGGCTGGGAGGAGCACACAAGCCGTGATGGAGAGCCAGGTAAATCCATTCGAGACCTAAAGACAGAACAGAAAGCTGTTAAAAATACATCAGGTTTCTGGTTAGAGTTATGGATCATAAGAGTTGAGAAAAAAACAACTCCATAGTCTTCACTTATTTCTTGCTACACTTCAGAAAGACAGGTTTAGCCAAAAAACATCTAATAGAACCTACAATGGCATAAAGACATCCCCCCTGAAGTACTTGAGTATGACAGCCAATTTCAGCAACTGTCTTCGTGTAGATGATAGTATTCAAAACAGTTTTCCCCCCACAAAACCAATGTATCCTTTGGGAAGTTCTACTGCTTTGTGAAATAATTATCCTCATTGGTGAGTTTTACTCCTTTGTGAAATACAACCCTAAATCTTATATCTACCATCTGACTTAACATTTTTTCTGCTGGGCTCCTATACACCCTTCAGCTGCACCGTTCTCTCTATAAGGTGGCCACTGAGGCCTCTAAGGTGGCTACATAAGCTCTTTGAAGAATCTTGGATCCCATTCTGCAGCAGGAATTTGACTGAAATGCTCATAAACCATGAGTGACCTCAAAATGATTTGGAGGAACAGGAAGGAAATACAGCAAGTATCCTTTGACATAGCGGTACAGTGTTCAGTGACTCACAGCCTAAATAGCAGCAACTTATGCAGCCATGCAGAAATACATCTCAAACAAGCCCTGGAAGCTCCTGGTGCCCCACTGGCCTTGGCATCATCACAGCTGGAAAAGCCAGAGGCACTTCTGTCTTTCTGTTGCACAGCGTTATGGTCCTTGCTTCTCATTTGGCCTGCACCTGCTGCTGGCTTTGCTTCTATATTCTGTGCAGCCTATCACAGAGGCTGGCAGCTTGTTGCACAGTCAGAATGCCTGCTGCATAGAAAAAGACACCTGCAGTGTTTTTTTACAAAGGGATTTCAGCAAGAACCATACAGGAGGCTTACGTACTCTTACTGGAAAAATACTTTTGTATGTAACAAAGCATCAGGGGAAACAGAAAAGTGACTGACTGAAGGGTGAGGGTTACTAGGCAAACCTGGGTATCTTTAACACAGTGGAAGGTCAGAGCTGAGAGGGAGAGAATTACAAGTCAAAAAGCAATTTTTGATGAAGAAAGAAGAATCAGGGAAGGAGGTGAACCACAGGATGATGCAGAGAAAATAGTATGCAAAAACAAAGATCTCAGCATAATCCAACTGATGAATCTGAAAGAAGTAAGGCTGTATCTTTAAAAGACTTAAAGTATATTTTTGTGAATAGAGGAGACTAAATAGCGAGGTAAGACTGAAGAGTGCCCCCCCCTACACACATACTGTATGTGTAGTGCACTGGATTTTAGTGAGGTCTTGTTAAAAAAATAAAAGAAGGTGTCTGGATTTAGCCAATGTCTTCCTCCTTTCCCCAGAAGAAGTGTGACTCCTGGAGTGGCAGAATTTACTCCAGGAAGCCAGAGGAATTTCCCATTGCTGGGAGTCATGACTGTGTTGTAAAAAGAAGAAAACAGAATAAAGAGAAAACTGTGTGGCAGAATGGGATTATATTTGCACCATGCTGAGGCAGAGTATGTGGGAGATGAAAAAAATAGGGGCTGAGGGAAGAGGACAGGAGAAAGGGATGATTCTTGGATAATACACTTTTTCTATGCTAAGTTAGCACGATGCTGAGTAGACAAGACAGAATGGGAAAAATAAAGGAATTAGTTAAAATCTTTCAGTGAATGTACAGGACTAGTACTGCTGACAATTATAAATGGCTTATTTCCCTGCCTATTTTAAATAGAACGAGAAAAGAAAGAGGCAGCTAGAACCAAGATTTGTTACTCGAATCCTAAATTATTAACAGCAACACATACAATCATTCCTGAGTTAGAGAAGTATTACAGCTTCCTCCAGACATCCAGAATAAACCAGTATCTAACAAACTGGGGGTAGTGCTAAGGGCTCATCCCCTCTCTCTAGTTCTTTTTGACCCTCCTTCATTTCCAAATTGTGTCTCTTTGAGACTGAGCTTCCTAACTGAAGTCTGTCAGATTTTCTCTGACAAAGAAGAAGTCAGAGAAGAAGGCTTGTCTCTTTCCTACCTGTTTTACAGGGGTCATTTCACCAGTAATTTCTGCAATTCCAGTTCATGCCCTGACTTTCGACAGGAAGAAGACAAGAGAGTAACAAGGAGTATGAAGGGGATTTCCAACTTCATGGTCCTATGTCTTGTAACACGCATTTCTCAGCACACAATACTTTAAGCACCTTTAATTATTTTTATTATTCTTGGCTTGTTCTTCATTTCTTTGCTGTGGATCTGAGATTAGGTCCTCAGTCCTCAAAATCAGGCTTTGCCTTCTGGATGCAATGCATACTTGGCACATGCAAACAAGTGCAATAGTATAGGCTAAAAAATTATTATTATTATTATTATGGAAAAATAATGAAATAATGAAACTCACCAGATGAGGGTCTGCCAGCTAGCTCTCAGAATACATGCATCCCTGCACGTATCCTAACATCCATTATTCCCCCCCACCTTAGGTCGGCCTTCCCTCTGACAAATATCCCTCCCTCCATCTATGGAGTTATTTCCATCCAGGGACAGGATAAGAATTCCTCCCACTAACTGCTTTTATTAACAGACATGAGCGAACCATCACAAAGATCATAAAGCTGATGTGAGCTAACTCCTCCACCCAGAAATGACCTTTCAGTGCCCAATTATTTAATGATCAGGTTGGCCTCAAAAATCAATCCTCAAGGCACTGCTATGAACAGTAGAAGGTTACAAAGGGTGAGCAAACCTTCTTTCATGTAGATCTGCTTTGCCATCAGCAGTGGAGAGGCGTTCTGACTCGGGGCTGTTCACACGGCGGTATCTTAGGGAGCGCGCTTGCGCAGTAGGGGACTCCGGAGGCACTCGGACTGGGGAGCTGGGGCAGACACCGTTTCTCTGCTCCTCTTCCACCATGCACTGAGTCTGTAGGGGGTAAACACAAAGAACCTCAGAAACTGACCACAGACTTTGATTTTCCATCCTTCGCTGTTGCTCTGTGCTTTCTTCCAGTACACGGTTTCAGCTGCGTTTTCACAACCTACACAAGCAATGCAAGGGACAATATGCCCTGCAACTGTCTAATATTAAAGCAAGGTATGGATTTTAATCATTTCAAATATTTAACTGCCTTTACAAGATGGCCTTTGCCTTTCAATTACCTTGGAATAACTAATTCAAAGGAGTTATCATGGGTTAAACTAATGCAAACACAAACCCTAACTGCTTCTCCAAGGCGTCTAAGAGCCATCTAAGAAAACTGTTATGAAAAATACATTGTTTGTCTATATTTATCTGTGTAGGGTCCATGCATTATATTACAACGTACATACTTCTAACTTGGATGAAGATGATTCAACTAAGCCAACTCCTAATTCCAAAGGTGGTGTGTTTTGTTTGTTTTTAATTTTGGTCCTCTTTACAAAATCTTCCAGGATACTTACTCAACCACAACATCTCTAAGAGATTTCCACAGACCCAGGGTCAACAGTTTGGAGATGCAGGGACCTGAACATACTTGTAGAGACTTGTGAGCATTGAGTGTTCATAGATCTACGAATACATTTCACATGGCATTAGTGAATTTGATTTTATTTTCATTTATTATTTTTAATTTAGCAACAGACAAAGGAGTAGAAGTAGGTGACTAACACAGCCACCTTCTGCCTTCCACTGTGCTGCTTCCTTCTGGAAGAGAAGACCTGTTTAGGCAAAAGCAGAGGGGCAGAATGGCCCAAGGTCTGAAACAGTAGTCTAGGGTTTGCATTCAAACATATTGTGCTGCCAGCAATGCAACATCAGGTACTACGCACTGCCTCTGTGGGAGTATGCATGGAGAGTTTTTATCTCATTCTGAGGCATGCCCTAAATTCCCTTGCCCTCTGTTAATGCCAGAGACTCTGAATATAAGCAGGCCTCTCAGTAAAACGTTGCTGATCAAGAAAGCTGCCTTTGTGTGAGTACTGTGTACACAGCCGGTCAATCAGTGTTCATAATTTAGCAGATCTAAATCACTCAGGCTGGGTTTGGAATAAAAAAAACAAGGAGCTTTTGCAGCTAGGGGGAATGGAGATCTTTCAGGCATTACAGGAACAGCAGAATAGATGACAGCGATTTAATCTGTAATTCATGCAGGCCAAAACATGCAAGAATGGTGGTGACAAATGTGTTTTGGAGATGAACAAAATACTGACATTGTAAATGTAAAGAAACAGGCAACTTGGTAAGATCCACAAGCAGAAAACTGGGGGAGGGTGCAGGAGAGAAGGAAGAGGCTTCCGAAAAAAAAACAGAACAAACATCTTCATCCAGCAGAGGAAGGAGAACCAGGAGGATTTAGAAAGGTCAGTGGTAGTGAGCAAGGAAAATGCCCTTAGCGCAGAAATGGGAGATGTGGGACAGAAGATCAGAACTGTGTGAACAGAGAAAAAGGATGCTCCACAATACCTCCTAGCCAGGTATTAGGGAGAAAAAACATGGCAAGATCTACTCATCACCTAAATGCAAAGAGCAGGACAAAGACAGCCAGAGTTAATTCTAGTTCTATAAGCCTAGAAAATGAAGGATGGCAATGCTGGGAATAGAAGAAGGGTGTTTTACACACCAGCTGCCTGTATCATTTTGAAAGACACAAGGGATGCCTGAAATTGCAAGCAGAGGTGAAGCTGTGTCCCTGCAGATTAAGTCTGCAGCCTCTTTTTTTCTCCCTGTGGTGATTGTGACTTAAATGAAAACTGATGCTTTATCAGAGAACAATCAAAGTAAAGAGAACAGCCCTAGCAGAGAGAAAGTACAGGATCAGACTAAAGATAACCCTCGCAGACAGAAAGGCCAGATTTCTTTTGCTTGGGAAAGCACGATGTCCTAGGCTCTATTTCATAGACTGCTGTGTAGCCACAGAGCTTGTCAGATCCAAAGTGCTCATTGCCATGCTGACTCCTCTATCTCCTTTGCCAGTAAACTGACAAGAAATAGCATATCCCTTGGCAGGAGAGTCACCTGGTCATGCTGTGGATGTTGCAGAAACCTCCCTTGCCTCTAGCTGCTGTTACGGCAGAGCTTGTGAATAAATGACAGTGCTGAGTACCCAGCCATGGCGTACAACTAGCATGTGGAAAGGACATTTAGGACTCCCTTGCACACGTCTTGGTCTGACTGAAGAGCATCAAGGCACCTGGTGGTTGTAAGGAACAGAAGAACACATAGGAGTTACCAGGATTTTTCTGTAATATTCTTTTTTTTGGTTTTATATGCTGTGGAAATAGAATTGCCCCACTCTGTTAGGCTTTTTTTTTTATTATTTCATGTGCCTTCAGATGAGAACTTCAGTGAATGCACACATTTAGTTTACCAGAGAGAGATGCAGAAATGCTTTGAACTTGGTTTATAATTCTCAGTATTGAGGAATGCTTCTGTTAATGTTTCATACAAATAACATGTTGATCCAAATTGTATGCATTGGAGAATATTAAGTAAGTTAGGTGAGATGCTTTCTTGTCCTAAAATAATCTTTCTTAATGAGACTAAGGATAGTGGAGAGAGCTATAGGGCTGAAAGAAGGCCTAACTTCATGCCTGTGTAGAGATTAAAGTGAATTCTGGTCAGACCTGAATAGCTGGTAGATTTACCATACAGTTAATGCTTTTCTACTAATATCCATTAAAGCAAGGTTTGTGAAGTGAATCCAATACACCCTGATAAATCTACGTCTGCTTGATGAAGGTTTCTCTGCTGACAGATTTTGTTTGCATCTGGTATTATGCCATGTGACATTCTGATTTTGAAATAATTGCGATCAACACAGCAAATACTAGTTTACTTACAATATGTATGTTCATCTAATAAACAAACTGGTAGATTCTCAAACATAGCACTTACGATGGAATCATCAGCTGGTAAGCCTCCAAGAAATTAGGTCACATTTGCAAGAAAGGACTGAGAAACAGCTTAAGGATTATAAGGAAAACCAGCTAAGTCTACATGGCATGTAGACTAAAAAGACTAATATGACCTTGGTATGCAAAAATACAAGAGCATTAAGTAATAGATTATTCTCTCTTCACAGGGGTAAAAACATCATTATATGCTGTTTTTAGATTGTTCCACCCTTAGAAAGGAAAGTTAAAAAATTGGAAGACAAAAATTCCGCTAGGGATGAATCAAGGTTTGGAAAAATACAGCTTATGAAGACACCTCAGATTGAATTTATTTGCCCGAGATAAAAATGCAGTAAACTTTTGTTTATAATCTCCCCAAAACCAGGACATTTCTGATACCATATCAAGGACTAGAATACCATTGCTTGAAGTACCAAGATCCTACATAATGATATAACGGCTATATGAAAGATTTGCCCTAGCATTATTGGGCTCAAAAATGTCTTCTGCATAAAACCCCAAATTAATCCCAATGGCTTCCACTGTGTGAAAGAATTGTGATCCCCATTTCCACAGAGAAATTCCATGGTGGTCTTTGGTCCGTACTATGGATGCCACAGCAGTGGATCCAGGTTGCTTATAGCAGTCTATGAATTCATCGCCCTAAGACCAGCAGCCACAGGAGACAAATAAATGTTCTTTACTTTGCTGATGCTGATCCTGAGTTTGTTGCGATTCACATCTGTCTCTTCCCAAACTTCTGCCTCGTTGAAAGCGGTGTTTGGTGTCTGGCCGAGACCTTCTGCTGGCCGGCCTGACAGGATGGGAGGAGCGTTCTCTTGATCACTCAGATGTTCACCCTGTAGGACATCCTCAGTGTTCTCACGAAGCAAATCCCCAGGTACTGGAGTGACGTTAACCACCCTATGGAAAAGACAAGAAGAAAGGAAATAACATTAGTACTTAGAGAGTGTGGCCCATCACACTGCCCCATGGAAATTCCTTAGCAGCTTTTAGTGTATTTTGAGGTTGAAAAAAAAACAGGCAATCTAGCATTACTTCACAACATGAAACACAACAGGAGGAATCCACCTAGCATACAGTCACAAAGATAGTGGAAAAGATTAGTGAAAGCATATTGGAATAGAAACTTCTTTAAAAGTTTCCAGGAGTGCCCATTACACATTACTTAGTTTAAAGCATAGTTCTCATCTTTGCACAGGCTTAATAGGCTTTGTAGCTTTTATGCTCTTTAATTTTACTATGGATTATTGGTATCTGTTCCCTCAAAAGCACTAGGACAGACCACTGAGCTAAACCTTATCAACTTCTGTTTGGACATATTTTCATCTCTGAGCATCAATCTCTGTGCACCTCTGCACTAGCACATGAAACGCCCCATGAAGGTTGTGGAGTTACATTCTGGACATGAACAGCACATGCACTCTGATGTGTTCAGCTCTGTATAAAACCTCCCCACAGCAAGACAACAGCTGCCTTGCAGCAGGCACTCTCACGGAAGCTCCAGCTGTGTGCACTCCATGTAATATGCAAAACATATGGGTTCCAGTAATCCGTGCCAAAGGTCTCCAGGCATTCCTGAATGTGACTCCAACCCACGCACTCATCCCAAGTAGAAAATATATTTTCAGGACAGAAAGGGTCTGAAGCCAAGTTCCATTACCTTAGATAGATGTTAATATACATAAAGTCAAATCAAGTAGTGGTTACGAGGCAGCTCCTACTTTCCAGGATCATTATGGCCTTTGAATCTTTCAATAATGAACTTGTCAGTGAGCTTGTTATTGAGCATGCCCATAGTCTGACTGGCATAACTGCAATACTCACCCAAACATGGCTGCGGTTTGCCTGGTGTTCTGCTGTGGTGGAGTAGAGGTGCTAGTGGACAACAAGATATCTGTACCAGCCTTCTCCCAGTCAAAGGCTTCATTTTCAGTGATGCCTCTTTCTTTCATGCTGTTCTCAAACACGGACATGATTAGCTGGAATAAATTTGCAAAAACAATTTATTCTAAGTGGCTGAGAGAAGCTATCACAAAAAAAAATGAAGTATGAGCATGAGTATGAAGTGCATCTTATAATCTAATCTCCATCTTGCCTGTAAAAAGTAAGGTTATCTGTAAAAAGAACAGATATTCTTTACAAAAAGAACGAAGTGTTCCACACAGCAGTGCACTACCCAAGGAAACGTGACATTCTCCTGTCAAAGGAAAACAATCTGGATGCTCTAGGCCAACACGGCCATATGTGAGGTCTTGTTATTCCAATAATATTATTCGTCTAAATAATTCAGAATTGAGCAGACTCAACGTGAAGAGAGAATATGGTGACAAAGACATGTGACTTATGGCATAGAATTAACACTAGGACATGAATAAAAGTTACCATGAATAAAACCCCTGTTTCTCTGTATTTAAATTTCAGTTGTGTTTATCAGCATGATCAGAAAGCATTCTGCATGAAGGCCTGGAGAGCCTGCCATTTCCTACTACCTTCAGCAAACTGCAATTAAATTCCTATCTGCCACTTTCAGTTGAGCCAACCTTTTCCTCCTATTTGTGGCCTAGAACCAAAAGATCTCTGCAGCTCTCCTCCTGCAGTGGCACTATGTCGAAGTAAGAGAATTCCCAGAGTTGACTGTCAGCCAGACCAAGGGACAGGTAACACTCCTCCAGAGAGCGGAGACAGACTGGACATGACATGCCAGTTGTAACAAATCCTTTGCTCAGAAAGGGATTTTTATTTTGTGACAGTTGAACATGATAAGACTGAGTTTCTGCTAGCCACATATCATGATGCCTCCTTTCACCTGTGGTGGAAACAGGACTTGTGCTGCTGCTGTTGGCAGGGAATTTCTTGCTCAAAACCAATTGTGAGTAAATGAAGGGTCACAGTCTTGCACTTAGCAAATGCATTTCTGGACTTAGTAAACTCAGATGAATGTATTCTCATGAATTTGCCTAATTACTAGCCTTCCTGAGCTTCCATCTGCAGCCAGGCCCAGCTGTAGCAGGGCTGAGCTCCCCCAGGAAAAGCTCAGAGATGACGTGGTTTCCTTTCAGGATGAGAAAGGTTCCCTGGGTAGCTGCTAAAAGAGGAAGTGGTAGGAACCGTAGTATTGGAGGATCTGTAAGAAGAGGGTTTAGAGGTGAACAGAATAGCACTCAGAGCTGGTAGGGGAAAGGGAAGTAGTGTGGTTACTTAATCAAGGCAAAAGGGAGACAACCATGGTGGCTAATAAGTGCGCACACACAAAAATCACATACGGGTGAGGGTGTGGGAAGGAGAATTGCAAAACTACAAGAAAGAGGACAGAATTCACACAAAGAGAATAAAAACACAAGCTGGGTTAGCAGGGTAGATGGAGAGAGAAATACAGCTGTGAGTGATAAAGTTTCTCTTCCTCTCTCTCTCTCTCTCTCTTTAAAAATAGCAATATTGAGAAAAAATGGCAGGGGAAAAAAAAAAAAAAGGCAAGGAGTCACTAATATAAAGGGTCTGCATTGCCTTCCACCCCTAAAACATCTTTCCTGTGACACTGATAAAACTACAGATAGCAGATGCAGTTGCTTTTTCCTTCACATGTGCTGCATAATGATGGTGAGGACTCTAGGTGTATTTCACCATCCTACTCTTCCCACCCTTCACATGGGCATATTTGCCTACATTGACAATTCCAGATGCTGATAATAACAAAGCTGAAGATAAAGATTGCAGACTTCAAGGAAAGGACCACTCAGAGGACAGAGCACAGCCGCAGCAGCCAGTCCCCATCTGTCTGTCTCCATTAACAAGAGAGCAAAAAAGTAGAGGCCGACCCATTATGCCTCTTCTTACATCTTTGTCTGGCCTCTTTATAAAGCCAAAAGCATCCTATGATTTCCAGCATCCTGCAAAGCCAGAGACATCCATCAGGAGAAGGCAGACAGAAAATACATCAACTTTCAGACAGTGAGGGAGGAGGGAGCAGTAAGTGTGATTTGGTAATCAGAGGCTCACATGCAGCGTTTATGCTTCATTCCCCACCTCAGAATGATGGAGGGGAGAGGAAGGATTCTACCAAAACCTCATGTTGCTGCAAAAGCAGCAAAAACTTTACTCAGTACAGAGATGGGAGCCATCAAAACTGCATTGACACCAGATCAAACAGATGGAATACTGGAAGACTTAGGAATGGAACAGAACATTACAACTGCAGTTTATCACTTGTGGGATATACACATCTTGAACACGCAATGCTGGCAATTCCCCACCTCAAAAATGTACAATTGGAAAGGTTCAGAGGAAGATCAAAGGTGTGGAAAGGCTTCCTTCTGTGCAAAAAACAACTCAGTAGACTTCAGTATGGGTAAAAGAGTAACTGCAGAGCAACACCGAGGAGGTTTGGAAGATAGTGTGTAGCTGGGAAAGGGGAGAGAGGAGTTAGGGATCTCGTGTCCGGAGTTATATCCAAGATGTAAAATATAGAGACATTTTTGGATAAGGAGACTCTTGAGCCTCAAGGATCTTTGATCCTTAAGTTTTGAGAGTTTTTGGAACATCACTGAATATTCATTCTTTTATGATCTCACAGACAACACTGTTGGAGACATGCTACAAGGCCAGAAAAATATCTTTTCCAAAACAGTGCAGCTGCCCTTTTGTAATAATTTCTCTCAAGGGGAAGAACTTGGAGATTGACCAGAACTGAACAGCAACATTGAACATTAAACCTGTCCAGCGATAGGTCAATATTCAGAATCCTAATTCTCACCTGGTGATTAGTATGTATATCTTAAATTGAAATATAATAAAGGGCTAAGAAAAGAAATAGTAAACTGTAACTTTAAATTGCATTCATATATATTTTATTCTGTTTCCTTATTTCTAATCTTATCATTCCAAATTTTAAACCAACCATGACTTCATATCTGAATAGACATATTTTCCTCACTTCCTTAGCTTCTCTGAGTGTCTGATACTGGTGTCAAATTCAGATGCCATCTGATATATTTTTTAATCTTTCTCAGTAATAAATCCAGGTAAGTGAATATACAGGACACCTCTGGAGAATTTGCTGGCTGGAATATACCTCCAGTCAAGCTAGAAGAATCAGAGTTCAGCATTGAGCTACAGGTGCCAGATTTTTGTGGAGTTCCCTTTTATATGCTTCTTCCCAGAGATGCACCTGCAAGAAACTGAGGGCAAGGAGACAATTCACAGCTTCTGACAAATCCCCAGCTGTGAAAAAAGCTGTTCAGGATTTGTACTGCACTAAAATGGTCTGGAAACACCTCCTTCCAAAGATGGCTTTTCAGTACAGTTAGGACAGAATTATTTTATACTGAAATAGAACGATAGGAGGATGTAGGTTCAAAAAGAGCTTTCTAATCCAACCATCTGCTCAAATCAGGGCTAATTACAAAGTCAGATCCAGTTCCTCAGGGCCTTGTCCAGTTAAGTTTTGGAAATCTTCAAGGATGGAGATTCTACAGCTTCTCTAGGTACCTTCTCTAGGTATACACATAACAAACCTCATTCGCAATTTTGCCCCTAGCTCTAGTCACAATTTCTCTTGATGCAGCTTGTGCTGCCTGCATTTTGCTGTATGCCTCTGAGAAATCTGCCTCAATCCTCCCTTCAACCCTCCTTGAGACAGTGGAAAGCAGAAATTAGATGCCCTCTTGTCTTTCCTGCTCCAGACTAAATAAATTCCAGTCTCTTCCTTCAATTCACCTCCAATTCATCCCTCTCCAGCCCTCCATCTTAGTTGCAAATGTTATACTTCCACTGTACTATCCAGAAAGTGATTTTTTTCCTGAAAAAAAACTTTTTTATTTTTTTAAATGAGTTGTGGTTGCTATGCTGAACATGTACGTGGCTAACATACAAAGCCACATCTTCCCACTCATTTGATGCACTGTCAACAGGAGCAGTCACTCAAAAGACTGCACAGATCTGCTCGTAAAATGTTGTTTTCATCGCTTTGGCTTTAATGTGGAGAGAAAAGCACTGTGATAAAGGGAAACAATCAAGTTGCTTCAGTTATATTGTGTTAGCTGAACTACCATAATAGATCACATACATGCAAATAGTGCATGGAAGAAAAAATGATAAGATGAATATTAAAGAAAGGTTATAATAGCTCAGGCCCACATAAACCTGCAAGAAACCAAAAGCATTGGTGTGCACTGCTGAGCAGTTGGCACAGGCTCTCTGCAGACTTTGGCAAGCTGTGCTAAAATTCTGCCACATTTGGAGTATCTCGCAACATTTATGGTTTAATGAAAACCAGAAATACTCTGTTGCTTGGGAAGAGCTTTCTGTTTCAGAGTAAGCGCTTATTTTGGGCAGGATTAGCAAGAGGGTGAGACAAAGAAGAAATGTACAGTCCAACCTTTTTCTTCTGGTCCTAGAAAAGGTATTCATCAGCCTGATGAATGTGCACGTGCATGGAAAAATTAGAAAAAAACAAATGCCAATCCAGACCGCCGTGCTGGTAACAAAGAAAGGCTCCTACCTGATAGTCTGGCTTAGTGAAGTAGTCCAGGCTTGCAATATGATCCAGAAACAGGTGGAACTCTGAAGGCATGTGTTTTAGCAGCATTCGGTGTTCATACTTTTCTTTTATCATGCCAACTTGTTCCTGAAAAACAGAAAATAGCTCAGAGTCAAGAATCTCTTTTATTGCTTCATATTCATACTTCCTCGGTCTTATCATTCCTGGAATACCATACAGTCCAGGAACACAGCTGCTGCTTAGACACAGCACTGTATCTAGGCACTTCTCCCGTTTTGGTATCCCTAGCACAGTGAGGTAGACCACTGCAGGCAAAGGCCAAAGGAGAATCGTGAGTCAGAAACACTCTTCAGAAGCTGTCCCTTCAGCAGAGCCTTTGGCACAGGTAACATATTTCTTTCCGCGATTTAATTCTCAAGCACAAAGTACTTCCAAGGTAACATGAACAGTTAGCTTTATTCTGTTCAACTTTCTTGTTGCAATTCCCATTTGACTTGTTTTTCATGGCAAAGAGTTATCCTCCCTCCTTTCTCAAGGCTCTGCTTATTTCTCAAAAGGACAGCTCTGATGCAGTTTTTCCACTTTTGTGCTTGCTTTACAAGAACAAAGTCAAAGTTGCTTGATCCAACATGATTAACTATGTGCATAAGAAAACATCTATTCCAAACAAGACAAGCTCTACTCTGTGCGTCACAGCACACAAAAGCAGGTTAGCACCTTGCAGCAAGATCTGATGAAAAACAGGCTCCAGCTTTACTTCAGCAGAAAGCAGCACTCAGCTGCAAAAAGAGGAATAATAAGAGTCATAATAACAAAATATAGCACCCTGTCTTAAGCACAGACACTGAGTTTCCTACCTTATCTTTGATCTTTCGCCATGGAAGCTGACCAACTGCAAACTCCACCAACATGTAAAAGAGGGACCACAGATCATCATGTCTACCCATCTCCTGGAGAAAAGAGAGACGAAGACTGAGGAGCAAAGTTCCATGCTGCTCAGTGGTCCAGGTGTGCTCTCCAGATGAGCTACCTCATTTTAAAAAGCAGGAAGAGAAGTCATACTTCCCATTACATGATCAAATAAGCCAGATTAAAAATTTAAGATGCAAAATCAAGCACTTATTAAATGGGGCAATGTCGATACAGTCACTTGAATAGCTTCATCTGTTTTCCTTGTGAATACAATAGGAAAGAGTTTTTTAATATTTAAAACACAACACTAGTTTTCCATAGGACTTTCCCTCACTCAGTGTACAGCACATTTATTAATGGGATATGGTATGATCTAGATTAAGAAAAAAAGCACTTGTAGGTAGAAAGTCTTTTTTTATTACTGTTTCTAAGCAAAGTATCATTCCAACTCTTTTCACAAGACAGCATTTACTCAAGGGCTTTATTAAAACTCTCATCACCACGCACCACAACAATTTACAGATTTGTAGCTTCTCCACATACCATTCTCTTCCTGCTCTAGCAAATACAAAATTGAAACATGAACATGGGGATTAAGGCTGAAATTGTCAAAAACACAGGACTTCATTTTTTGGTGCTCAGCATATCTTAGAACAAGATTTCTCAGAATAGCATGTGTTATGCAGCAATTTTTGTGCCTAAATATACCTTCAGCTGATGCCAGCTACAGCTGGCACTATCCAGCTCTTCCAAAAATCACACTTTAGGTTTCTCAGTATCCCCCAGGAAACAGAAAGAATTTATGATGGCATTCAACTTCCCTCCCTTTATCACACTTTCCACCTTCTGCAATAATTGACATCTTGCAGCCAGCAACTTCTTTCCCTAAAAAGACTTGAAATTTCCTGATATGTGCCAAGTCATGCTACAGACTCATCCTAAATAAGACTGAATTCAGACAATTGCTAAGGGATAGCAGTGTATATACTAGTCTGAGGCTTACCAAATCTCAGACCTCTTCTCAGCAAGAACTGAGCTGGTTTTGCTATAGTTTTCCTGGAAGTTCAGCTTCTAGCAGATTCCTCCCATTGAATATATTATTTTCAAACGTAGGGAATTTACAGGTAGCTACAAAGAGGCTCTTTAAATAGAGAGCACTGGGTCTTACAAACATTTGTAAGTAGGAAAGGAATTCCCTAGCACATCCAAGGAATCTGAAGTACCATGTCCCCCAGGATCCCGAAGCAAACTATTTGGAGAACGTTTTTGTTGTTGATGTTTATTTCTTAAATCCCACTTTATGGAGAATTTTATTTAACATTGCCTTCCATACAAACACTTTTCATGACATACTAGAAAAATTAGAATCAACAAAGATTATGTACCACAAAGATTATACACCTTAGCTTGCACCAGCTCAGGCATTTGCAGGACCCTCTGCAAGCAGAAAACTAAAGTGGGACAGTTTACTATTTATTTATTTATTTATTTAATGTGTATGTCTATGTATAAAACATACACACAGACATATGTTTGTGTATAGCAAGTATTCTTTCAGAAGATTGAGTTTAATTGGCTTGCAGAAGGGTCCAGTAAGTGCCAGGACCAGGAAAAAGGATGGGACTGTGGTGCTTGTGGCAAGGGAAGAGATGAACAAAATACTCTCTCTTCAGGTAACAGCACCCTGCTCAATTGATTACAGGTTTACAAATAGCTGAGCTACTGTCCCAGTGTATAGATGAGACTGTAAGCAAAAGCTCCAAGAACGCTTTTGCTATGTATAGAACAGTGCAATGATTAGAAACATGATATCAATGCTAAACATACACAATACCAATTTACGATTACAAATACCCTGTCTCAAAAAGCAATAGCACTTAGGATGCTAGAAACCTGGAGATAAGGCAGGAGGAATGCTAATTCTCATCTGGCAAGCACTTAGCAGCAGAACCAGAGGACTTATGTTTCACTGCCTATGTAGGAAGAATTATTGACACAGGACAAAAGTGTTTTGAGAAAAAATGGTGGATGAGACTGCTAGAAGTGTTTAGAATGAAACAGGCCAGACACTGGAAATAATGGCTCTTTCCAGGGAAAAATAAATTTGACTTTAACTAGGTTGCTTTTAACCTGAGACCATGTTGTTAAGAACAAAAATTCCAGGTGTTGAATGGATTTGGTGACCCAGCACTTTGCAACTCACAGCCAAGTTATACTTGAAATTAGCACGCAGCCTGGCACTTAACACAGATTGCTGTTTTAGTGGGATTTTTTCCCCCTTAAGCATGTCTGACAATGCAATAATTACAATTAGCAAATTTACCACCTAGAGAGGATCCAGTAACTGAATCATAATTACGATTTTACAGTCAACAGCCTTGACCTTCTAATGAAATTAGTAGGATTTATTAATTTCTGTAGGCTGTAAACCAGAACTTGCACTTCTTAGACCTCTCCACCTGAGAACAGTTATCCGGGGAGAAATAACCCTTTTGTTAACTCTTTATAACCCAGAAATACTCACTCGGTTTTTGTGTGCGTTCACTGAAGCATAACGGACTGTTCCTCGAAAACCAGCAACGTTGCGAGGCTGAAGGGAGACAACAGAAAAATCTCAGAGACAGAGCAGGTTATTTAACCCCATGTGCTAACTGCTGAGAAATTCTCATCTATACTTTTATTTCTTATGGACCCAAGGCAAAAAAAAAAACTCTTTATGCCTTCATCTGCTCTAGCAGCCACCTGAATAGACAGCTTTTCCAATTCTGTATTTGTATAAAAAAATAATTTTACACAGAAAGCAAAGTGATTACAGAGATAGGTTAGAACAGTAATAGTCCAGACATAGAAATAAGAACATTTTCCAGGATCTTATTTTCTTTTTAAATACCAGGACAAGGAAAAAGCTAGTAAAGAAGTGCTAGTGCAAAAAAAGAGTCAGGAAAAACATCAGCAAACCTGAGGGCAGCCTGCGTGTGACAAAAACAGGGACCCCTTGCTCTAACACAGGGATGACAAACGTATGTATTTGCTGACATTGTTTATCAACATCCTCTAGAAGACTTATAAAAATGAAGATCCTCTGACTTTTGGGGCTCTTGCCTTTTTTTTTTTTTTTTTTTCTCCCCAGTATATTCTAAACCGCGTAGCTTCAGTTTCTCTTGCTCAGATTGTCTCGATCTTCATGTACCCAGAAGTGAAGGCTTGATAAAGGCACCTTCAAGAAGAAGGCAGTCCTCCTTTGACTATTGCTCACAGCTGGAGGCTTCCTCTGTTCTGGGGGCTGAGCAACACCCCCAAATCTTTCCACTGCTGCCTCCACAAGGACACTAAGTCATGTACGCTTACTTACTCTGTTCTGAAAAATGTGCATTTAAAGAATGACATCCAACAAATCCTTCCAGCTTAGCTAGAAACACCAGAGCTAACTACAATGCTTTCAAAATTCACGTGGCAAAACAAGGTTCAGGCCCAGGCACCTTAATGTTAAGCATGGGCAAAGCACTAGACACTGATAATTAATATGCTACTTTGGCAGAATTTTGAGCATATTAATAAATAATCTATTTGGGTGAGTTGTTCCACTTAGGTCAGTTGATTTATGTTTGTTGTTTCAGCTGTGCCTATGTTTTCAGAGCTAAGCCTTTGGTACTTTTATTCTAGGGCACGCTTCTGTCAGTTTAAATGCACACAATTCAGTCATTTCCCTCTGGCTACGGGGAAGTTGCTCTGAGTTTCAGTACTTTTACAAAGACTACAACTTGAAATGCATTTTAAACAAGCAACTATGCTGCTAACACACATATGACTGGTATATAGTGCAGCTCCCAAGTTACAGCGACTCCAAACAAAAAGTCACACTCCACATGGAGAACACACATGCATATGCCATGTACTTAATGCAGCATATAACATTGCAGTCCACTAGCTTGAGCTATTAGCTACTTATTTAGCAGCAGGTAATAGTCAAGATATTATTTCCATGACCACACACCTCTTTCCTCACTGAGCATACATTTCAGATGCTTACTGACAAATTACTGCAAAATATTTTTCAGTCCACCAAATTTGCTGATGTAAGTTTCTGAATAGCAGAATACTGGCCACTGGAACACGTCTGCTGGAATCACCCATCACTGTAAATGTCCTCTACGTGTTAAAAAGCAAAAGGACATTCCTCTTTGCCTTCATGAGTGTGGAAACTCACGTGAGTGTGAGAAATAAAACAGCAGCAAATTATGAACAATTCTAGTGTATAATCTGTAGGGCTTTCAGAACAAATATTCTTCAGTCTCTGCAGTCCAGGGGTTTATCTTTTATGCTTTTTTCCTACTTCAGTGTCCTCAGATATCAAATATAAATTTGTATATATAGAACCAGGTACTACATTTTAGTTTGGTTGGCAATGTCTCTGAAAATACTTCTTAGATCAATACTTACTATTTGTGGCACAGTATCTATACAGTCTTTAATTAGATCTATTCTGAAACCAACTCCTGGGCAGTTTGTGGATGTATTCCCCTCCTCTTTCATTAACAAAACAAACGTCCACCCACCATTTAACTGTACATGTACATCTCTACAAGAGCCAGTATGAACCAGTTCATCAAGCCATTCCCCACAGCTGAATCCAATGGGCTGTCTCTCCAGTCCTCTCTGATATACTGCCTCAGTGAAGGGACACTGCTCAAACTGAGCAAGACCATGCAATTATTTTGACTGGATATTTAGAACTTTGAACAACACAGTAGACACTAACTGTGTTAATAGCTTTTTTCCTCCTAAAGGTTTTCCCTCCTTTTGGCTGTATTTGGCTGCCCTGCCAGTCACAAGGCAATTAGTCATGTCTTTTGACTGTCACTAACCAATGCAATCAAATGTTTCCATTACTGTAGAGAGCAGGAGAGACCTTATTTTTCATCCAAACAGTTCCTGCCTCAGCACTTGCTGTAGCTCATGCTGTATACTCAACTGTTACTGACTTCTCTTCTGAATTCATCAACATTAATTTGTCAGATGATTTCTTTACAAACTTCATTTCTTCCCATGTAAAAAATTTCATCCCACCACTGCATTATCCAGCAGTGGAGGATACCCTGGATAAAGCATCACAGCCATCCAGATCTGTCCACACCTGACACAGAACTGAAATTCTAACAGTTAGGAACTTCATATTACGGAATCATGCATAGAGCAATTGATTTGAACCCCCAAAATTGTAAGGTAAAAATCTAGAAAGCTGAAGTACAATTTTTTAAACCATACATTATTTTTATTTTTTTTATTTTTTTCCACATCAGTGTTACTATGAAAAATGTTACTCAGGATAAAGCTTGTCTCTTCCTGAATTCAGATTGTGTCTAGCACACAAGCAAAAGTAATTTATTACACAGAGCTGTCAGGGAGATGACAGATATGAAATATATTGCATTGTGTCAGAAGCAAGGTTTAAAATGAGTTTTAGCTTGGGAGAATGTGTTAGACTAGTACTGTAGAGCAAAAATTATATTCCTTTCATATATTGGCAACGCTCACTACATCACAAAGACAAAATTTGGTAACAAAATTATGTACAGAGTGGATGTATCGTCTGCAATTGCGTGCTGTCTTGCACCCATCAGCTTCTTCTCATTCTCCAGTTCAAACACGGATGATCATCTGTATTTTAAGGGCCAACAGTGTCTTCCTTATGATTCAGATGAAGTCTGTCTTTCCTATATATGCTCCCCTTTCTTCAGGAGCATTCCTGTTTCATCATGATTCCGGATCCCTGCTCCTTATACCATCTTCTTACCTAGACATCAAAACTTTTCCTCTTGCCTCACTGGTCTCTAGATTGCTACTTTGAAGGTCCTGTTCTTCATCTCCATTTCTAAAAGCTTACATTTGAGTGCCAAAACTTTCCTTCCGCCATTTCTTATGCCTGTGGTACTCTCAAAGAACACAACCACTGGTTACTCCCCAGCCTTCTAGAAATCTGTGCAAACATCTCATGAGATCCACCACCTTTGCCCCTGGCAGGCCTGTTGTCATCTGGGATCATTAACCCAGCTGTCATGGAAACAGGAAAGGAATTTCCAGCAGTAAGAAAATGAAGGGAGAGTTAGCACAGACTGAAGAGGAGGTGCTAAGGGGAGGGAGGAAATGTCACAGATCACAGCAAGCACTTTGAGATGCATCTTGGACTGAAATAACTTGTTGGAAAAGTTGGAGTAAGAAGGAAAAGTGAAAGGAAGCTGTAATTAATCAAAAAGCACGTATCTTTGTGACTGCTAGGAATTTCCTGCTCCCAGCAGTTAGGCTTACAAGGAAATACATCTACATTTCTTCTGTAGAGACAAATTCTGCATCTCTTACATGCATTTTGAGTCATTAAACAGCAGTACTCTGTAGAATCATTAACAGCAGCAGCACATTTTGTCCCAGTAGGGAGTTAGAAAATGAATAAATAGAGAAATCCAGAGTCAAAAACGTCAGATGACAGAACTCCCCTCCCCTCGCCTCTGAAACCACAAAAAGTGACAAAACCACAGTCTCTGGCACTGCCCAAATGTCTGCCAGCCCCTCAGGCAGAATCCCAAATACTCTAGGCCTCTACAGCACATTTAGGTAGCTGTCAGGATCCTGCTGAAAAACAAACATATCATGAGGGAAAAGAAAATCAGGTGTAATTTGGACTTCCATATATAACAAAAGTGCAAAACAAAATGAAAACCCAGAAGCATGATGATGGCTCACTCACAACTCATAGCAGAGATGGTTACGAGCAGCGGATGGGAAGCCAACGCATCAAACACAGCCTCAAAAGAAGAGCCCAAAAGAACTGTAAAACAGAGAGAAACCCAAAGGAAAACATGATAAAAAACAACAAAATGAGGAGAAAAATTAAACAGAAATAAATTAAAAAACAATTCAATATTGCATCCCTTCAGAAACCTGGGCATCTTGTTGAGCTGTTGTCACCCCCCAGCATCCTTCCCAGCGCCGCTGCCTGGCGCTGTATGTGGTTTAATTTAGACACAAAACTTTGAGCGAGCCTGTGTGGTTTGTGAGTGCTCTGTAAATGGTGAGAGGGGTCCCTCTAGAGACTAACTTCCCCCGATCATATACCACACACTCCTAATAGAAAGTATAAAAAACAAATTTGAGAGCACAGATGCATACAGGTTCTACTGTGATTTGCCTCCCTAGAATTACCTCCTCTGCTCCCCAGTCAAACAGACTGATATTAGTAACCAGCAAGGGGATTTGCTCTCTTCCATCTCCTGCACTTTTCACCCAGGGCAAGTTCTAACATCAGTGCTTTAGTATCTAAAAGCTAAGAGAGATGTTCCCTTCCCTGTTTGATTACTTATGGGTTCCCACACAAGATTTCTGTTTATTTCTGCAACCACCACCTTGCCTCCTCACCAGTCATCTTCTCACAGTCACTGGCTGGCCAACTTCACAGGTGTTAAAGCTGCCAAATGCAGGCAACTTCCCCTTCCCTGATGCTTGCTGCAGTGCCCTGTCCAGAATGCTAGACCTCCGTCACCTGTGGTGGGATGCAGAATGGTGGTTTGCAAGGGAGCAGACCGAATATCAGTGTTGCTTTTAAGCCATGTGTACAGACATTATCTTAAGGCGTGAATTACACAGCATGGAAATGCAACGATCACCCTGATCAGAGGCAAGAGCTAATATTATAACGGACCTTAAAACACAGTTCAGGAAACTGAAGAAAAACCTTGGCTGAGACATACATTTGCCAATAGAAATCAACTCATCAAAAGCAATCAACCCAACAGAGCTTCTTATTTGAATGTCACCATTCCTCTTATCAAAAAATGTGCAAGTTCTATGAATTCTGCAGGTTCTGCAACAAATTTAGTTTTGAGAAAGTCACTTAGTAGTCCTGGAGTATTCTTTCCAAAGCAAAAGACGTGAAGGAGATGAGTTAAAAGGCTATCTTTTCTTCTTCATTTACGTGAAGGAGATGAGTTAAAAGGCTATCTTTTCTTCTTCATTTTAGGAGAACTCAAAATTTCCAATGGATTTAAACACTGAAAACAGAGAAGTGGTCATTTTGTCTTTCTGACTAACAGGCTAAACACATGATTTCTGCACTAGAGCTTGGATTAAGTAGCACAGAATATCCCCATGGAAAGCATGGGAAGTGCTAAGTAAGAAAGATAAGGTTTCCACACACTATTTATTACACAGAGCAGGGAAGAGAGCGAAATGGAAATGTTCTGGAGAGCTGTCAAGAATTAGACACATCTCACTTAGGATTTACAGCTCTTAATGCTTTCCTGGAGTCAGGTGGAGGAGACGGTCCTTCTCAAAGGAGGCAGAAGACAAAAGACTGCTGTGGCAATCACTCGGATACAGGAGAGCTAAGTCTAACCTCCCCCATTCCCAGACAGACATGAAAATCACACCTCCCTCCTTCCAGAGTGCACCCACACCTGTAAGCTACAGGACGCTTTGAGATGCAAGTCTGAGAACATCCATGTCAGAAGGGATCCATTTCACATGGAATAATTTAATATTTATTACTGAGAAAGAAAGTGTGTGACAGGCACTCTGTAACCTGGCAGCAAACGCACTTACCTGGCATAGGGGAGACTTGACCTGCAATCCAACTCAACATTCACTTGCCTGGGGAGCGAAGCCCCTGTTCCCTCACCACTGGGCAGAGCAATAGCTTTCTTTTCCTCTTTCTGTAGTTCAATGGGAAGAATAATCAGAGCTTCAAGTGGAACAGCACCAGTCAGAAAGGAAGGAATGACACATTCAGGTGTTTTGAAACCCCCTACAACATGGCAGTACTCAGAAATGGAAAATAGGATCTCAGTGCCCTCCAGGCGTGTATAGGATTTGAGCCTTGACTGCTCCCTTTCCCCTCACCCCTGTAGTACAAGAGCTCTGACTAGAAAGCTGCTACAAAAAATAAAACCATCAACAACCTGACAGAGGTGATCTGAGGTCACCGTCACTGCACCAGGGCTTCCAGGCACAGAAAGCAAAAAACCAGCAAGTTCTAATGGACAAGATACAAAAGTCCCTGCTCACCAACAGATTTTGAATCAGTACATTTAAACTGCATAGGCTTTCCATAGTTGCAATGTTTTAAAACAGAACACAAACTCCCTTCTTAAATCCAAAATTTGGTACTCCAACAACAAGAGTAACAATGAGGACCTGTATATAATTTTCTATATCGTCCTGTAGTTTTAATGTTCTATAACATTCTGTAACTAACTCACTCCCACAGAAATGGCACTTTCATATTACATTAATTGTGCAATGTTTTTAAGACATAGGTCAGCTTTTTTCCTTCTTCCCATCTCTATGTGAATTAATGTGACTATGCTGTGCCGTCAGCCTTTTCTGCAATTACCTTTTTCACAATATAAAGACAAAATTACGTCCTTTCCTAAGCTAATATAGCACTTTGAGTACTACAGCTTCACAGATCTGTTTATTCTACTGAAAAGCTGTTAATCCTATCAGTAACATTATACTCTTACATACATTTCAAGTAAAAAGTACGTATAAAAACTACTGGACTTCTATGTTTGAATATTTGGGGTCGTAGGATGCAGGAGTTAACATCCTTTGTGTTATTTTATAGCTCACTTTCCAGCAGGGAGAAAAACTACTCTATAGCAAAATGTACCATACTCTCCTCTTCTAATACCTTGCTCACTGCAGTGAAGGCTATTTTTAACACTGTGCACAGACACTTGGAAAATAAATACATCAATTAGCTGACACATTTCTGCAGCCTTCATCATGCTCGTCTACACAGGCTACGCATTGCCCTGCCCACAACCTCTCCTCTCTACCCACCGAATCACAGAGCCGCCCTCGCACATGCATGGTATTTTCAGCAAGGCACTGCAAACTACTGCAGTGCAGTCTGAGCCACGAGGAGACCGAGATCTAATCAATGGGCTGCAGCTGACTAAGCTAAAAAAAAAAATGCTTGCTGAGCATAGCAGCTCAGTGTCAGATCCTGCAAGCAGAGAGAGGCTCCTGGAAAAACATAGCAAAGCCTCTCCTCTCCTCTGTTCTCTAATAAATAAGACCAAGTTGCTAAAACCTCCATCACTTTCAATTAATATCCGTGGAACCACGGAGAATGTGTTGCTGAAGGCAGGGTGTCACAGAGAGGGGAAAAGCATAACGCTGTCTGTATGGCACGTTAGCGACAAGCCCAGCAGACTTGAACAAAGACCAGTAATGATGAAGGAGTTATTGTCAAAAAAATGACCTACATTAGCACTGAAGACCTTCACGACTCCACACACCTCCAGCATACAAGCACAGGCTGCTCATCATATTATCTGTCATGTCTCTGTTCCCCTCCAAGTTCAGATTTTCTACTCAGCCCTGGTTCTCTGTATTGAACACACTCTGCTGTAAAAATGAAGGTGAGATGACGATTTTTCTTGTACGCTTGCTGCAGAAGATACTTCTAAAAATTTTAAAAGACAACCTTTCAACCCATTCTCTAGCTTTTTAGCTCTGTTGTCTAAAATATGTCTCAGCAATGAGTGCTTACAGTTCATTGCTTCATTGCAAAGGTCGGTTGTGCAACTGGGACATTACAGGGAATAAGAAGACTCTTCTCATCTCTGCCTCAGTCATGGCAGAAGGCTGTATTTAGAAGAAGAAATGGTTAGTTTCATAGAAAAGGTCCATGTATTCTGTAATGTCAAATTTGTTATGGACGGTCTTGGGATTCACCCCAAAATGAACATTTTCATGGGAGGGGGGCAAAAAAAAAAAAAAATCACAAAGGAAAAACTAGATCTGTTTCTCAGAAAAGAATCCTCTGCATCTGGAAGCAGTTATTAACTGGAGCTGAAGTAATAGTTACCCTCCATAACCCATGTCTTCTTAAACAGATCTCCAAGCCTTCCATGACTGAAAAACTGAGAAATGAACAGGTTAAACAAATGCCAGCTTCAAACTGTACCACCCCACCTGGATGGGAACCCTCATGCTGGTAAGAAAGCAGATTTCATATCAGCATAATCTTATCAAAAACTACACTCCCCTGCCACCAAAGTTATGTAATAGCACAAATCCTGGGAAGATCCTGTGGGGAAAAGGGTACTGGAGGGGGCTGCATAAGATTGAAAAAGAAAGGATAGCGGCCTTGGATGAAGCAATGGTGTTGCTTTAAGTATTAAAGGAAGAAAAAAGTACTTCCTACGTCTCAGTAGCCTGGACAAAGTTCTGACTGACCCTAGATGACACTGCTCCCAAGCCACCTCCCCTCAGAGTCTCCACATTTCCAAATTTTCTTTTCCATACAGGTAAAAATGGGGTGCAAAGGTTCTGGAGGAACACCATCAGGATGGAAGGCAACATCAGTTCTTTCACGTATCTCTATTTTTTAAATGTTTCTAAACAGATTTTATATTTACTCATTTTCCTGCTGCTGAGCTAGCTTTCTCACAGTCGCTCACAAAGTGAAGCCCCTATAAATGCCTCAGAGTAAAGGGGCTAAGAAGTAAAGCGCTCTAGAGCAAATTCACAGGTGGCAGAGATGGCCCAATACCTGCAACTGCTACTACCATCGTCCTGTGACCTATACAAAGATATGCTCTTTGCAAGAACAAGGCCAGCAGATACTCAGACTACCTCAGATTAGTCCCAGGGTCTGAAGTTTTCTCAGGTTCAATATGAAAACTCTGAAAAGCCACCCCCATCTCATCAAGTGTCACCACAGTGACCTTCGTTTTGTCCTGTATTCCTTTCCTGATGAGTTTTGCTATTTAAAGTATCATAGCTTCACGAAGACATAGATATTCCACAACATCAAGGTTTCACTTATCAGCTCTACTTGTCAGCTCAGAGACCACTAACCAATATGGGAATTGGAACTGTTTCCCTCCTAAACACACCACGAGCATCACCTTTCACACTTACCTACTCTGAATTTCATCTGCCATTTTATAACCTCCTCCCTGTATTTTATAACAACCTTTGGCATTTTTTCCAGTGCAGTCCTTTTCTTTATCACAGCACACACCGTGTCATCGCTGCTATTTAGACCAGTTCCTGCCCTGCACGCATACTCATCCAGTGCATACTATGTGTGGCAGCAAGTGATGCCTCAAGAACAAATGCATCCCTTTACTGGGATTTATTTAGGTTTATCACCTATTTCACTGACTATCTTGCTCCTATGTAACCAGAGAGAACAGAGGCTCTCTTACTCCCTTCTCAAGGCTTTATAGTATTTTACAGACTGTTATAACATTTATTTTATTCTTCTTCTTCCAGGTTCTAATTACAATCTTTCTGATTCCTCTCCAAGTGAGCTTGTCATTACTCTCTTCTGAATACTGTTTAGATCTGCAATACCCTCTTTAAAACTGGATGGGTGGTATCATATGCATTATTAACTCTGTTGTCTCATCTGGTTTTGTAAAAAGGCACTAAAGTTTTGTAGCATTCTTTACTCTGTTCCATATGGACCATAACAATTGCTTCACTGGCTCTATACATCTCATCTGCTATCCTGCCTCCAGCTCTAAAGAAGTTGCTTCTGGATATCTACAGATAGGGTACATGTAGTTGGGCAGATACAGTCCCCCTTGCATTCTCTCTCATTTTGGCACGTACAGTGCTAATTTGTAAGAAGTACCATGTAGTTTCACAGCCCACACAACAGAATGAATGCTTGAAATTCTCCTAAATGATGAAATCATTAGGGATATGGCTAGTTGGGATGCAACTAGGAAAAGCCTGTGCCGTTTTTCTAGTGGAAAGTAAGATCATAAACAGTGTTCTCTGAAGCACTCGTGCATATAGATGAGGATAACCTGGTCCATCCACCTAGTGCCTCTGCAGTGGCCTCATGTGTAAGACAAATGCTTAAATGCAGGTCCAGAGTTGTCAAATGCAGGAGTTCTGGTGAGGTGGGGAAGGAGGTGAGCAGACTGCACAGCATCCAGAAGGGTGAACAAGAGACCAAGAGTCTTCACAGAGCCTCTGAAAGTGAGGATCCCAAACCCTTGCAATGCAAGGAAAAAGTGACAGCATGCAGCTACGTTCAAAGGAAAAACGCGTGGGGACTCCCAAGAAGATGGGTGCTGGCAGCAGCAGGAGGCTCCTGCACCACACGTAGGTCTGCTATTGCAGAAGAGAGTTACCTGGGAGCAGGTGAGGAGTGACAAGGCCTGTCAAGGAGACCTCACAGCCATCTGAGCCTGATGAAAATGTTCACACCAGGAAGCAAATATGTGTGGTGGTCACTGAAGACCCCTTCCTGCAGGAAAAGTGTGCCCCATCTGACTTGATGTCTCAGGTACTTTGTGGCATGTTGAGAGCCTGGATTTGGCATGATAAGGACAGAGTGCCACGGTTTGTGTGTCCTTCTGACTATTAACCCATGCTGCTCACTCATGGGAGCACCAGAAATACTATCAGGGTGACCTAGAGTATACAGACACCGACTACTGATCGGTCTGCATAAAGCAGAGTGATGAGATGGAGCAGGTGATGAGATGGTCACTGCTGATAGATAACTGATGAGCAATAACTAGCACAAGTAACATAATGGTGATTGCTACTGACTGATCAAGAAGAGAAAGTAGATGAAGCCTCATTTAGACAACTGAAGGGAGCCTTACGCTTGCAAACACTGGTGCATGTAGGGGGCTTGGCTAACCCTGCTCTCTGCCTGGAGAGGCAATACATCTGGGTGAAGCAATCCAGCAGTTTTCTGGTGAGCACTGAACAGAACCAGAAAATAAAGAAATTAAAGCGCAGAGTCACAAAAAAAAAAAAAAAAAAAAAAAAAAAAGATAAGAATGAACAGGAGCACTGTTTCTTTTCTCCAGTATTAGTTCATTCAACCAAATTTGGAAGTCTAAGGTTCACAAATTCCTCGGCTACATGAATTCCTACATTTTCACCTGATGGCAAAGTACCACAAACAAGCAGGCATCTTGTGATCTCTCCCATTGAAACTTCACAGCTTTGAACAAAATTAAGATTCATTTCCTAGGAAAGGGACCTCAGGAGTTTCACAGTCCCAGAAATCCTGCTGCCTGTGACCAAGTTATTTTTCAGTAAATATGTAAGAAATATTTTTTTGGTGCTGCATACTAAGGGTAATGGACCAGGAATACTTCGTGCGCTATCACTGTCAGCGCTCCCTTGAGAAATTGGAAATCTCAGGTCAGACATGCCTTACTGGTTAAGAGCTGTGATCTGTTTTCAGTATTTGTCACCTTTCAAACAGGAGAGCATGGGTACTGGGGGCTTGGAGAAATGGTAAAGAAATCAGCATCTTCTCTGGAAAATTTGTCAAGCTGCCTCTCTTTCCCTTCATTTTTCTGTCCTCACTTACAAGCATTTGAAACAAAAACCTCTGGAAAAAAATAGCTTTTTGCACTGGCAGTCTGCCATGATTATCATAATAGCCAGCGTCCCTCCTGCTAACCAGGCTGTTGACTCTCATACAGATGCTGGAAATGCTGATGGCAGCCAAAGTAACAGACTCCAGACCAGCTGTAAGAAGCTCTCAGCACACATTGGACATCAAATGGCTACACGGCTGATACACATCTGCTCTACCTGTCCAAAGGAGTAAACATCAAACAATGATTTCTACAACTCTCAGAGAAATATTGAGTAATGCGACTCCTGAAAACAACTAATTTTTTCTACTTGCTGACGCAGGAAAAAAATGTTGCTGATGCTTCCTCACATACTTTCTGGTTCCAACCATCTTTTGTCTCTATCCTGCCATGTGAGTTCCTGCAGACTACTGTACAGTATATCCTGCAAGAACTGGCAAGAGACAAGTGATCGGGGTGTGAGACTGTTACCACGAAAGCAAATATGTGCAATAGCTTTCCTCCAAAAAGTGGCATTTGTGCTAGCATTAGCATCCCATGTAAGGTATATCAGAGGGTCAGGGTTTCAACTAATCTCTCAAAAAATCAAAAGGAAACATTTTCAGCAACGGCCTATGCTATCTGCAAGCTAAGGGGCTCCTTGTCTCTTGATATCAAAAAAACAAAAAAATATCCATACTGTTTGACATCAGTGAATTGACATAAAATAATAAATGAAAAAAAATTGTGTCAATAAACGCTCTAGTGGATTTTGTTCAGTGGAATTGCTGGGCTTTCCCTTTTTTAAAATCAAGGGTGTTTTCAATACAGAAAACTGGCCAAAAATAAGAATGTCAAAGATTTTTAAAACAAACAAACAAACAAAAAACACATCACAACATCCTAACATCCAAGTCCACCATCTGTATTACTGGCAAGTAATTCACAGTGTTTCAGAATAGCTAACAAGCAAGACTGAGGTTATGAATTTCGGTGGATGTAAAAATGGCAAGTATTTTTATGGTATTTTCCATAATGTAAGGTAATACATGAAACTCTAGGAAAGTGCACAGAACCTACCTGAGCAGAAAATGTCTATTAAAAAATTAATATGACTGAAAGTTAAATTCAAAAAAAATGCATCCAGAAAAAGAGAGTGACCTCCTTCTCCTACATATATTTTATATTGTGCCTCAGAACCAAATGATGAAAAGATGCATACGGGATGATTGTATTACGTATCTGGGAATTTTACTCCTCACATATAAAAGAACTGAAAGAGAATGATGAAAGAAGAATCTACGTTATTGGCTTGAAATAATCTCCCTGGTGAAATGAAAGATTGAGCTCTTAATTAAAAAAAAAAAAAAAGAGAGAGAAACAAAAGAAAAGTTTTAAAATATATGAAAATCTCTCGTCTCTTTATTCAGCATTTGGGATTTCTTCCAGGCACAGCTTCAGAGTGGCTCTGCAACAATGTGTTCTAGAGCAGAGTTTTCTACTTTTTCTGCCAGCGTGAAGCTGCTGCAAGGGTAAGTGCTTCACCTCCTCGATATCATTGCTCAGGGCTGATGGTTAACATCACTTTGGGCATCTGCAGCCTAACCCTCCCCACCTACTACAGACCAGTTACTCTAGAGAGCACTTTGAGTCTAAATCAGATTAAGGAGCACACAGAAGCACAACTAGGGAGAGTGCAGTGTGGGGGCAGGGAAGAGAAAATCAAATTCCATTTCCTTTCATACTCCCATTCACCCCATCTCCTTCCCAATCCCCTGTGCATTATCTGGGTAGCAATCTCACCGTGCTTCTCTAGGCAAATCTGAGTCCAGTTAGAACTCAATAGTGGTGCTGGGCAGCAGGGACACAAAGGAATCAAACAGCCTGGTGACTAAGGTATAATGATAAAAGGAACTGAAGTAAATGTTTATTTTTATTGTTTTATTTTTGCTTAAAAACAAGCACACATCACCTGAAGTATGGCATAGGAGAGCAGGTCTATGGGACTTTACCATATATGACCCTCCCACACCTTGAACAAACTTATAAAAATATGAAAAAAATAAAAGAAAAATCCCCACCTATGTTCATCTGCTCAAGACACAGAACTTGCTCACTGATCTTTTCTTTCTTCCCACTCCCTAAATGTATCCTGCATTAATGAGTCTTTGAATTTAGCTCTCACATTGTCAACAGTTTTCAGAACAACTAATATCTCACAGATGGAGAAGTTGTGGGGACCAAAAGGTATAAGCCTAGGATGATAAACAGAGAGATTGTCTGATCCCTCCAAGCTTGTGCTGTATTCCAGAATAAGTCTAGGAATGCTCTGACTGCAACTTGTTGGAATACCTGGAGTGTCTGAAGCTTACGGCACCCTTACGAAGTGACACCAGATAATATGGTGCTGGTAAAAGGACTGAAGATAAAACACAGGCCAGGTAGTACAAGTTGTGCTCCCTGTTCTTACCTCCTCTTCAAGCAGGCACACAAACACTGCCCCTAAGAAATCCAGTTGGTGGGCAATAGACACAAAACCAGAACCAGACGAGGGTGCTAACAGCATTACGGTTCACAGGAAGCTCAGCCTCAGAGGTTGTGCTAGCCTCTAAACTCTTGTTGGTTTTAAGAGGCTTTACGAAGCCACCAACCTTGTTCCCCAGATCATGCTCTCAGAGACCTGAAGTACACGAGCCCTCAGATACTACAAAAGTTACGTGGCCAGCATTGGGTTCATTCTCTTTGCTTGGCCAGCATGCACCCAGTACGTATTCTAAGTCCATGGAAAATACAATTAACCTGAAGGAAAAAACAATAACAATAAATAAAAGCCACACATCTTGTGAGACAATAGCAAGCATCCCTTTGATCACCAGCTCAAAGTCAAGTGCTGCTTCTTGCCTTACAGAAAACGCAGTCCAATATAATGTCCAAGCATAACAACCACAAAAACAACAGAATAACAAAACCTCTTCCTTGCCTAAGCAATAGCAGAACTGGCAACAAAGAAATTACTTAAAATTTACTTACTGGCCTGACTTCACCAGTGGTGTTGGTATACTGACGGGCCAGACCGAAGTCTAACATGTAGCATTTCCTGTACGTTGAAGGTAAACGGCCCATGGCAAAATTGGACTAGACAAAAAGTAAAAAAAAAAAAAAAAAAAAAGAATAAAAAAATAAGTGTGATAACAGCAACTTGGCTAAGAGCCACCATTTATTGACAAAACGTTGTCATATAGCCTCACACACTGCTGGTGAAAACATGAGAGGAATTTTCAGAAACACCTCATGGTGCATCTTAAACACCATGACCTGCAGAATCACTGCCATACCAGCAAGTTCACTTCGCAGTTAAAATTTATCTGAAATTTAAATTTATCTGAACATTTGGGCATCTAAAAAAACAATGCTTTTGGTTCTTAGTAAATAAATTGACAACAAGGAAGTTGAGCAGCTCTCATTTAACTCCCATTTTGAAGTTGTGGCCTTTACCATACTGGATGGCTGCTAAAAGGATTTGTGGCCAGCCTCACTAGTGACAAGTTAGCTAACTTTTCAGATGAATCTGGTCAACCAAAACCAGCTGATTTTAAAAACAGTGAATTGAACAAGAAAGACTGTCATGGCAATAGTGTAGCAAGAGGTGTTCAGGTCAAGCAGTTAAGAGTTATGAGAAAGAGACTATGGCTCCTGCAGTGAGACTTGGAATTATTGTGCCTCACCTAGGCATCTAGATGACCAACACTGCAACTGTGTTTTCCAACACTGGAAACTGTGCTCCAATTGGCAGTTGCTCAGAAGAGATTTAAAGGATTATTTAGTTAATGAAATGGCATTTATTCAAGTGATAGGTCATAGTACAAGACATCCTTTCTAAATTCCTTTTATATAGTAGTAATTGGTTGGACTTCAGATGATTGCTCAGAGTCAGATTGTTTCCTCATGATCCTCACTGGGAGAAGTATGACTGACAGCTACTAATCCAGCATGGATTGGTCTCTGCCAATAAAAACTGGTTTGCTATGCACTTAAAGGAATAACACTGATATAACACTGCCATTTTATGTTTATAGAAAATAGCCTGTGTGTCAGACAGAGGGAGAGTGCAAGGAAGCCTAAATGCCCTAATTGAAATATGTCCATGTTCAACCCACCAGGCTGTCTTTATTGACTCAAGTATAACAGACATACCACCAAAAGGCAAATTTCCAAAACAACGTACAGGCTTGATGTCACGATGCAGGAATCCCACGGAGTGAATGGCTTCTATTGACTCCAGAATCTGTTTGCCTAATCGCAGTGTTGTGCTCAGCGTGAAAGTCCCTCGAGGCTGACTTCTTCTGAGATCTGCAAGATTTCGGCCCTGAAACAATCAATACAATATTTAAACTACCATAATAAAGCAGAGAGTTGCACAGCTGCAAGATCTAACATGTATCCTCCCAAAAGCAGAAATGCTAATTGGACTTGTTTACCTATGTCTCCTTTATTTCTTCTACATGGTCTTCCAATGCTTCATTTTAACTTTTAACTGATGAATTTGCTGATAAGAGGATATTAAACTGGTATCCTGGGAAGTCAGATGATCTATTATTTGGGAAATAGGCAAGGCAGGGGCAGCAGTGCCTCTGATTGTATAAGCCTAGCGCCTCCTTACTGTCAACCCAGTCTACACAGAAGCTGAATTAAGAACAACCTTTGACCTTTCGCTGAGACAAGTAAAGATTAGAGCAGGACAAATATGATAAACAGGTCATGAAGCTATTTGTTACAGCTCATAGAAGCAGTTTCATCACAAATTCCCCAGCACACAACTGTCTGGCTCAAGTTCAAGTCACCATTGTCGTGGCAATGCTGCAGTGGGGAAAGCTGTCTATCAGGAAAGGACGATTTTTTCCACTGACTTTAAAAATACTTTTTCAAAAAAATTTACTTCCAATTAATTTCCAATTTACTTCCAATTAATTAAATTTCTGGAAAAAAAATCTAGCAGTACAGCATGAAAATAAAAACAATTTAACGACAAAAAAAAGGGACAGACTTAACACTAGAATCACGTGTTCTTTGATCCCTGTCATCTCAGTTTTGCTTATACCTCTTTTGATTTATAAAGAGAAATAAGGTTTTTAAATTAGTATCTTCTATGACAGACTACCTCTCTAATCCACAGAACTAATGCAGGTTATCAACTGATCAAAACCATTGGGAATAAAAGTACACTGTTTCAGATTGTGTGCATCAAGAATAAGTTATGCAGACACATTGATTATCCCAATAATATAAAACCAGTTGATTCTGCTTCTGCAGAGACATATATGCCCACAATAAAAGTCCAGGCATATTCAAACAAAGTCCGCTGCAGAACATACATAAAAGATACCAAACATTTGATGAGAAAGCACAGGCTGTTCTCCAAACCAGTAAAATGCCACCTATTCATTCACCCATCTCCAATTGCCAAGTAAATAACTTGGACAGACGTTTAGGAGCCAACTGCAACTGGCTCTTTAGCTAAGACTAACTTTTCAAATTGGTTTCACCCCTGTCTTCCTCCAGGGATCTGGTGCCTTGAAAGCTACACTTGACAGACCAGCTAATACAGATTCAGCTAAGCAACTGCAACTGGTCCAAGTTTGTTCCTTAGTCTTATCTTTTTTTCTTTTTTTAACATTTCTGTGACATTTTACTAGAAGCAGTACAGATTTGTCATCATTATCCCGAAAGATCCTAGTTTCTAAATTGATGGCAGATTTCTTTCCCCTGTAAAGTGGTTCTTTGGACACTGATTTTTTTTTCAGTAAGATTTTTTTCAGAGCTGTACATTGAAATGTTCCACAAGTTTCCCCAGCTGGTTTGGAAAACAGTCTCAGATACCTGCTCTCTAGTCATGTGAAAGCTGTGATCATCCAATATTGCCCTCAGGAAAAGACTGAAGATTATTTTCCAAATAAATACAACCAGGCAGGCTGAGAAACGGAGCAGATGCAATGAGTTGCATGGCTTAGACTGGAAGCTTCAGTCCATGTGAGCAAAGAGAAAGGGGTAATTGCAGTACACTACAGCCAGAAGGATGCATGATAAACCACATGGCGGCAGACCTTGAAGTTGAAGGGGAATTTTAGCCTGAAGAGTGATGGTGCAAAACGAGCTCTGCTTTAAGCAGCAAAGCCTTCATTAACAAATAATGAAATACATTTTAGCTTTGCTGACTCCACACGCTCAGCTACATAGTCCAGAACAGACTAGAAAATAAGAGATTCTGTGCAAAGAATTTTTCCCCCAAGGGATAGTCATCTTCAACAGGCTTGTTAAGGACAGGGTTGGGGTTAGAAGTCTTGTCATACAATGAGCTCCAGATTAGCCTTGTCAAGAATCATATTCACACTCACACTGCAGCCATGGTCAGGGTTGGTTAGAGAGCAAAAGGTTTTGTTCTGTCCATAACATCAGCAGTTGGGATGCCAACACTGCATAAAAGGCAAAGCCAAGCACTTCAAAAAAGTGAGAAGCATATTTTAAAGAAGCACTGGAGTCTGCTGATGTCTATTTTACCTCATTCAGCATTTAATTAAAAATAACCTTCCAGTTTATGCAGCAGCTTACTTCTTGTTGCTTACTAATTCATCCTTCTCACTTCAGCATGTACTGTCACCCAGATTATACAAAAAGAAACACAACATGGGCTGTAAACTCTTCAGGAGAAGGGTGGGCTTGTATGGTGTAATCATACAGTGGTTTGTATAGCAAAGCCCTGATCATACAAGCTACAAGGGAGTTAGGACAAGTTCCCTTTCAACTCCTCTGACAGGTGATGAGACAGGCTAGTTTCCAAAACAATTATGTCAGAAAAAAACTGTTTTAATTTCAAAGTATTCCCCTTGAGATGGGAATCTCCTTCCTCCCTTAACGGCCTTTCTTCCATGTTTTTTGATTCAGGTGTATCTTCCATTTGCTCCCCTCCAGCTCTTTCTCCTATGACTGTAATACTGAAAACAAAAGCTTCTTTCATGGAAAAAAATAATAATCTGCTTTCGTGACGTTACCACCACATTCGGGCTGTGAAGACCTAACTACGTGCGTTTACTTGGTAAAGTCTCATGCTCAACCCTGCAGCTCTTGGTGTTCTGTAGACAGACCCATACAACCCTTCATCTGGCTACCTCCAACAGGAGTAACTGGCTGTCTAGAAGTATGGTGACCATATGCCAGCTATCCAAATGTTTACCCTGGTTGACTTAGTATCAGCGGTGCACAAACAGGAGAAAAAAACCTTCCACAGCAGACACCGTGCTACTGCTGAGCTTGGTAGAGATGGAGCCAGAGATCATTCTCGTTCGCAGAGAAGACTGCTGCTGGTATGATACCAATGGCCTCGATCACACTTGAGCCCTGATGCAAGACACATTTTAAATGCTCTATCACAGCTCAGCAGGTGATAGTTCAAACAGCTGCCACTGCTGCAAGATGTTGTGGGTAGCTCCAGCAAGCATTCTAGATTGAGTGCTTTCCCTAGAAATATGTCAGAGACATTTTAAACAGAAAAGTGGAGCTATGAAATATCTTAGCACGTCTTGACAACTGGAGGTACCCCAAGGGATATCACAGCAACACCACCCCTTCTCACTGTCTCCCATTCCACCCACTTCCTATGTTCAGCATAGTCTCTGCACCGGTGCTTGGCCTTATTCCTTCACTGTAAAACCTTCCCTGTGATGCCACCTCTGTGGGATGGGGGAAAGACAGAAGAAGCACAGAACTCACCTGAAGTTGCATGACCACATAATTAAATTTTTCATTCCTTCCACAGCCAATAAATCTGCAAACATGATCCTTCCCTGCAAAGAAACAGAAACACACAGAACGGAACATAAGACAACGACCCTGTGATCACAACTTGTAGAAAAACGGTTTCTAAAAAGGGCTGGTAACCATAAGTGGCATCAGGCAGGGAGTTCTGCAGAACAGATTAATTTTGTTTTTACTTCCCAGCCCCACACTTCAAAACAGCAATTGACATTCAATAACAAAACTGATTCTGAAAACTGATTCTGGTTGCAGCATACCACAATACCAAACACTTGGCTCCTGATGAGGTTTCTAAGCAGGGAAGAGGCTGAATGTCATTGCATAGCTTTGCCCTGTACTTTTGTAGCGCTTGAGCAGTGGCAATTTTAATTAGTTTTTATACCAGAGCTTTTTTATTTTACTGCACTGCCTGTAATGCCCTTGGGACCTTGCTATTGCTCTCATAGGCCGGTGGCACCAAAAACCGCGTAGGACACCAAGACGTGACAGAATAGGGAACTGGAGGGCAGCAGGAAGCAAACAAGCATCTCTCAACCCAGAGAACCGGAGCTTTGACCAAAACAATGCACACAGAGTCCACCCATTTCAGTAGGAGCATCAGGGGCCTGCTCCTACAGGGCCCAGCAGCATCCCAGAGCAGAGCATCCACGCCTTCTCACCTACCACAAGGAGAGAACACTGCTGCTGGCAACCACTCTGCAGGAACAGAGGCCTTCTCCTTCTCCTTCTTATCCCTGGAGAACAGGCTTAAAACAGACCAGCCAATACCCCAACCCCAGCTCTACCTGTAGCCGGCTAGCTAAGCAGGAGGGTATGGTTAGGAAAAGATATTCAGATGAGGAAAGGTTTCTTATCAGGGCAGCCTCTGAGCTCTGCCTTGTTCTTTTTTCTCACATACTATGCCTAGGTGTGCCCACGAGTACCGGCTGCCACTGGTTTCCTGCCATCAATACATTCATTGCAAATTTAGTGTTGACTTTGACCTACTGATCCCTACAGGCTGAAGCCGCTTTTTCTAAGAGAAACTCTTTGAAACAGTGGATGCAGTGCATGCTCTGGCCCAGGTGTTATCAGGATCGAAGAGCCAACAAGCCTCAGCTGTCCCCATGATGTCCTGCCGCTGGTCCTCATACGGATGGAGACACTGCCTGCAGACGTGAAGGCAGCCTCCAAGCCAGATTCATGGCTGCAAAGTCAACACATCTGAGTAGCTCCTGAAAGAACCAGCAGGTTTCTTTGGGAGCTTGCAATACCCATGTCCTCTAGCTAACACAACCTATGCAGGTCTGTGGACAGGCCAGCACAGGCTCATGCTCACTCCAGAGCTGACTCTCAAACCCATACAGACTTACATGGAATAGTTTGATGCTCTTACAAACCCCAAGTCCCACTCTGTTTGTTTAGCCTTGCAGAGCACCAGGAGATGGATATTGAGGCAACAGACAAAACAATGACTGTTTTTACTGGCAATGAGAGCTGCTGTGTGCTAGAAAGGGTAAATGACTCAAGTTTTTACTTGCTTTTATTGTTTTAAGTGATTGTAAAGCACTCCTAGCAAGTATACCGTGTGCTTTTCCTTGCTCTAAAACTAGACAAGAATGTCAAAAAACAATCCTCTGACAGGGAGAATCTCAAACCATTTGTTTCAAAGGAATAGGGGTGCTACTGTTTGATACACTTGACTGTGATTTAAGATGCATCCCTGCTGACAGTATGGCTGCTTCAGATTTCAGCTGTTCCCAAGAACTTTTTTTTTTAATTTTTTTTAAATCAGTTCACTCCATAACGTTGTTTTCTGGATCACCAAATTTTACAGGAAGAAAAAATAATAGAATTTGTAACTGATTATCTGATAACACATTTCAGCTTTTTATATTTTTTGAAAAATAAATGATAACCTTATCTGCACTAAGGTTAATAAAACTGACAGGTCTTGATGACCTGTATCTCCAAACTGATTTTACTCTGAATCCTCTTTTCGAGCCTAAAATGGGCTCCTACCCGATCTGTTAGTTCTCAGAGAAGGAAAGGAAAAGGAAAAGGAAAAAGGAAAAAGGGAAAAGGGAAAAGGGAAAAGGGAAAAGGGAAAAGGGAAAAGGGAAAAGGGAAAAGGGAAAAGGGAAAGGGAAAGGAAAAGGAAAAGGAAAAGGAAAAGGAAAAGGAAAAGGAAAAGGAAAAGGAAAAGAGGCCATGCCAATTCAATTCCTACATGAAACAAAAGGAGCATAAGAGTGTAGAGAAACCAAGCCACATTTAGCAGTGGTGTATGTATAGCCAGCTGGTCACATAGATGGGATAAATCCTTGCAGCATCAGCCCCTTTGGGTATCTGAGGCTTTTACTCATTTTTCAACTAAAGGAGGCATCGGTATACAATTGTTTGCTCTCTTGGAGGGGTTCATGCCATGCTGAAGTAGCAGATGGAGGATGAGAGTCAGGCGTGACTTCGGGATTCCTGCAGATCAGTCCTGCAGCTGATCAAAATTATGTAGCACAAAAATAATCATGTTAATAACCTACTGTGCAGTCAAGATGATGGGACTGTCATACTTTCCTTTAAGGCAGAAGGAAACAGCCCTCTTTCCTCACACATGCCCTCCACAAGCATGAAGATCATTTGTTCCACTGAACAGCCATTCTGGTATTACAGAAGATCACAAGCTACACTTTGTGCATTTCGGTATTTATTACTAAAACAAAGCATATACCTTACCATAAGGTAAAGAAACAGAGTAAGAGATTATGAATAGTTTTATCCCTTTAACTAAAAAGCTAACGTAGGCTGGAGGAATAAGTCAGCTCAATGTTAACAAACACAAACCTGAAAAAAGTTTGAAAGAACACGTGTTTTGTTTTGTTTCACACATATTTATTTCTCTAGGCATTTAGAGAATGCAGTACTTTAATGTTCACCCACAGAAAAATATTTTTTTTCCTCCTACTACTTTTAAATTAAAATGAACATTAAAAGTCACCCGTAGACTACTGCGTAAGAAACAAAAATATTTCAGTTACTGAAATGGTCTTTATGATCCCTGTTCTGAAGGAACTCAAATTATACTCAATAACCATGTCCTAATGTATAAAACTAAAACCACAAACTGGAAAGCCCTTCTACCATAGGATATATATTCATCATCTTGTAGAGATACAATTAAAATAAAAAACAGTTTAATACTTTAAAAAGTCCATTACATGAAAAACCTTCATTACACATTACAATCTGAAAAAATTAAATGGCAATCTTTTTTTGAGTATATTTTCTACACAGATCAGCTCCAAAGTACTGGTAAGCAGTATTCCTTCTGATCTACACCTTCGAGTTTTTAAATATTCCTAATGTATTTTCAAGACAACAATGAAACCAATAAAATAAATAATAAGAAAGAAATATGTGACATTGCTGTTGCAACTTGAAGCATTTTTTTTTTTTTTGTAACAGACGTCATATTTCCTGTATTTTTACCTGCACAAGAACAAATAACCAATCTTTCCTTGTAACAGGGTTTCAAGATTTAATCTTTAAAATGTATGCTAAAATTATTTTGTGATGCATCTCCATAGACGAGCTGTCTCATTGCTAACAGTCCACCAAAAGCATCTATGAACCTTTCACTATATAAAATTCCATAAGTCTCACAGCAATTACTTTTACTCTCATAACTCTTACCCTTATGCATTCTAGCGTATCTTCTGCAGCACAAGACCAAAGCTAACAGAAATCCACCAAGATGCTTGTGGGTAATGGAAAACATGACATTCAAAGAAAACATCAAAGAACTGGGTTTGTTCAGCTGTAAGAAGGTAGCAGATGGGAGATATCAGAGGTATCTGGTCAGAGACACCTCACAAGAAGCTGCAAAGATGAAGCCTGTCTTTTCTGGTGTTCAACAAGCTGCGAGGCAGGAAATTCTCATCAGGTACAAGGAAATTTCTTTTTCACAGTTAAGGTGTTCAAACCCTGGAACATGGGCCCAGAGAGGCTGTGAGCTCTTTATCTTTAGAGATAATTGAAAAATTTATTGGAAAAAGCCTAGAGCAACTGGATTTACGTGCCCCTGCTTTGAGCAAGAGGTTGTACTAGATACCTCCAGAGGTTCCCCTGCCAGCCTAAATTATCCTCTGGTTCTGTGGCAAATACTCTTTTTTTTCTTTAAGATCTGTCTCTGGCATCAGCAGCAATGTCTGACCGGTCTAGTCACAAACTCAGTTTAACTTCAGAATCGTCAGTCAAGTTTCTTTTTTTATTCAGGCAATATGAGTATTAAAACAATGGTATATCACGGGCTAGAAATAACCAGCATGGCACAGCCAGTGAGCAGCTCAATTTCAAGATAAACTGCATAGGAAAAGTCCAAGTAGTTACTTGACATAATTTGCTGCTAGTACATGCACAGATGCAGACACCTAGCTATACAACTGCATTCACTGGACTACGGAAACCTCATGCAGCTATTTCTCATGTTCATGCTTTATAACTATAATATACATTTTATATATATTCTCTATTTTTATTCACTTGTCAGCATCGTTGTCAGGTTTATCAGTTTAGCACAGATTTTGTATTTTGGGGGTAGCTGATGTCACTTCTGTACCAATATTCTAAAGAAATGGAGGATCCATCTTGAAACAATATGAGAGTTATGTTCACCATCTTCTAACTTTCATTGGAAATACCATCTGAAGCCTAACAAAGTTGACTAGATCACAGTTTTCTTTCCCCCGCAGTTTGCAAGTCTCCTCTCTGGCCAGACAAACTAGCTGACTTCAGCGACTTGTCAACTTGACTGGAAACGAGGAGTTCTGAACATAAAAGAAAACAAATTCAATGCTGGAAGTCCAATTTAAATAACTACATTATCCGATAGTAATCAACTATGATTTCATTAACTGGGTTAGCCTTACTATTGCTTCTGTAATAAATTAATGAACTAATGAACACACGTAAAAACAAAAGGCTGGTCACCACCTTCTAATCCAAAAGCAAAACGTAAAATTGACTGACTTTGCACGGCATCATTTCATCTGCTTGTGTCCCAAGACCACTAAAAGCTTCAGGATGACCAACCACTAATATATTCCACACAGGGCAAGGCAGAAAAGTGAAAAGTGAAAGAGCAAGAATTTAGCGCAGCCTCAAAAAGTGTATTTTAAACCCCTTTCATCCATCCCATGTCCCTCCCCAGTCTTGTGAGGCCATGGTGACCAAATGCCCGTGCATTCAAACACCCACAGGAACCTTTCACATGGCAAAATACAGTGCCAGGCACAGAGGCTACAGCTACTTCAGGTGTCTGAATCTGCCCCCCTGTGTTAGCCCAACACCTGACAAGAGTAACTTACCCTGCTTTCCTATCTTCACAGACAGCTTGGTTACATCAGCCTAACAAAATGCTATAGAAACACAAAAAGTGGTAACGAAAGTAACAGAAACTGAATTGCTGGGAGTTAAGATACCACCTTAACAAGTCACAAATGCAAAAAGAAAAGACTAGGTCTGGCAACAAGAAAAAAACAAGCAAGATCCCTTTTCTTCCCTTCTTTTATTGGTAAATCCTTACCAGTCCAACCCCTAGCAGTAAATGGTGAACAAGCAACACAGAACTGCTTCACTATGCGCTGTAATAAAACCAGGCACTCAAAACTACAATGCCTGTGACCAGGCTGCATCTTGCACAACTACTCAATATGCAGAAGATCTCTGCACTGCAGAATAAAATTAATCAGAGTCCTACGCAATGAGATTGGTTACACTGAAAAGAAGGCATTTACAAAGAAAACATCACACTAAGCAGTGCTCAGGAATATCTGGCTGTCGAGTGAGGTCAAAGGCAAGTACGCAGGACCCCACAGCCTCATACCAGGAAAAAAATAACTGTGGTAGATTAACAGAAATTGCTCAGCACCAGAACGGTATGGCCCGTATGGGGTAATTAACCATCTAACGGTATGGGGTAATTAACCATCTAGCCACTCTGTTAGGCTGCTCCAAGAACAATTTTATCAAAGAAAAGTGAATGTTGTGGCCACATCCATATTTTGGGGACCTGCAGATCAGGAGGCATCCGAAGCACATGCCTTGTGAGAGATCCTTTTGTACCATTCCAGTCTTACAAGCCCACAGAGTGCTTCCAGAAAGGCATATCAAGAAGTGGGTAAGGACAGGAGGAACACATCTGAATTTAAAGCATCTACTGCTGGGCCTCACACAGTCCCTATCTAGCATCTACAGAAGACAGTGCCTGGTGCATTAAGTGCAATAAAATGGCTTCCACAGGCCTCTCTGCAGCAGCCAAAAGCAGGAAAAAATAACAACTGAATTTAATAATGGATACTGATTACTATTTCTATGACGGAGGTTGCTGTTGGAAATCCACCCTGATACCGAAAGAGCCCAGGCCAAGCACCTCAAAAGCTGTGCTAGCGCTCTTCTGACAGAGCCCTTTATTCTGTTAACCCCAAAGACTTCAGAGATGGGAGACAGAGTCAGTAGTCACTGACAGTATTTCACAGATGTCCCTTTGTCAGCTGAATTTTGCTCCACAGCAAAACTCCACAGTGGGGAAATAAAGTCCCAGAAAGAGCAGGCAGGCGTCCGTCTGTCTGCATTCCAAAGGGTTAGAAAAGCACTGAAGATATGGAAAAACGTCATCTAGAAGTCAAAGGATTCTTCCTTCCAAGTGGTAAATGACAAAATACCGTCTTTTTTTTTTTTTCCTCTACAATTCTGAAGAACAGGACTCAGACTCCTTATTTGTAACAGTAAGGAGGTCTTAAAGCAAGCTCCCATACTGCCTCATATATACACAATTGCCACGTCAGTGCTGTTCACACAGTGAGTTTGGGTTAATGTAATCTTTTTCTGAGCAAATAGACACAGAAGATCCACTCCAGATGCACATAAATATTTCCCAAATCCTAAAGGAGGCAGAGTCCACACCAACAACTTGTCCCTCAGACAGCATCAAACCACTTCCATGTTGTGGAGAAAGAGAGTTACTCAGACCAAGGGACTGGATTAAAGTTAACCCAAAGCAAAATCCTCACACCACACACAGTTTATAGTGTAAAATCCCAAAGCCAAATACAGTGAAGATGTAGAGGCCCTCAGCACCTGCTACAATCTACTGATCTGCTCATATTGTACTGCTTACTAACACAGACATAGCTTTCATGCTTACTAATGTAGACACTGACAGCCCTGCAAAGCCTCTTGCTCCCTGGATAAGCAAGGTGCAAATTCACTTAGCCATACAGATCTTATTTCCATTCACTTTTTAACAAAAGTTATCTAAAGCCTTGTCTACACAGCAAAATGTAATGCAGCTCTAACTAAACCAGCAACCTTCCCTGCTGGAGGCAAGTTTTATCTGCAAGAAGTATTTTGATAATGCAGCTTAGACTTGGTTTCAAAATGCTTGACTGCAATATAGATAAAATACAAACTGAGGTTAAAACCATGTGCAAGTGGTACTATCACGCAAGATTATCTCAAGTGAGGAAAACTCTACAATAATGATTAAAGTAATAAAATAAGAGCTTGGCACTAAAATAGCATTCCTCTAACAGAGAAGCTGTGTTCACGTGGAAGTTCAGCCTGAAGAAGAGAAGGCTCCAGGAAGACCTCATTGCAGCCTTTCAGTACTTAACAGCAAAGGACTCTACCTCCATAATACATGCAGTGCCATCCCAAGTACATGAGATGTCAAAGGTCATAATCTTGTGGCCACTGATTCCACAACGATCTATAGTTGCCTGAATATCACCATGTGGTGAGAATTCAGGTAACTTTTCAATCTTGTTTCACCCAAAGCCTAGAAGGAGACTGTTGCTGGTACTTCCCAGTCCCAACACAACATAAAGACTTGAGAAGCGGGCCAGAAGGTGACCCAGGATCCTTGCAAGTAACAAGCCAGCAAGAACTTTGCCTTTGGCAAAAACATTACATCTAAACAGATAAAGAAAAGGCCTTATACAGCTAGAAATATCAAATCAGTTAAGATCAGAACAGAATGGCTCTACAAGGCTGCCAAGAGATACTGAAGTGGCAGTGATCTCTCACAGCCAAGCACATGTGTCACAGAATCATTTGGGTTGGAAGGGACCTCTGGAGGTCATCTAGTCCAACCCCAATGCTTAGGCAGGGTCAGCTAGAGCAGGCTGTCTGTGATTGCATCCAGATGGGTTTTGAGTATCTCCAAGGACACAGGCTCCACAACATTTATAGGCAATTTGTGCCAGCATTTGACCACCCTCACAGAAAAAAAAACAAAAACAAACAAACAACAGCACGCACAACCACACACCACAGCGTTCATTAGAAAGTACACAGACTCTCTAGCAGGGAGTCTTGAAGTTCGTCTGCAGTATGGGTTAATGGCCAGCTCAAACTCTGTAAAGCTCTAACAGCTTGCAAGACCATGATCACAAGCTCTGAAAAAAAGCAGCAGCTCATTAGTCCTTTGTTGTTTTATTTAGGTATCACACCAACATTAAAGCTGTACTACTTAAGAGGGACTGCAATGCTCAATCCTACCAGAAAAGTACAGAAGCATTTTACACAACAACGATCCCTTGCTTTTTACCTGGAAAAACGTGAACTGACTCTATCATCTATGGTAATGCCACTAACCTACCCCCTTCTATCAACTGTTTGGCAAAAGTCAGTCTCTCCTTTTCTGAAACGTTTCTCACCTTTCCCTAACAGCTCACTGTGAAAACATACACAATACGTGATTCCCAACTCTCTCAACCTTATTTCTTATTTTAACTTTATAATTTATTTTAGTAAAGCGTTTGGGGATTAACCTTGAACCAAAAAAAGCTAAACTCTTCACAGAGCAGCTTGATTTGTACAAACATGGCTGAAGTAATTTGTAATTCTTAAATGCTGGATAGCTGATGCATAGCCAATTGAGCTGCTTCTGTCATTTCAGTCCCCTTGCATTTGCTAACTGCTTTGCCAATTTTCTCCTCCCACCCTGCCCCACACCTCTAAATTCCCAGGCTCATCCTGTGTACAACTTTGGCTGCTTTTCAAGCATTTATATTTTCAACAATAAACACTGATGGAAAAGTATGAGCATTAATTAGTTAACTCCCTGAATATTCTCTGATGCTAGCTCTGATATGGTGACTTCAGGTCATGCTTTTCAAGCATTCCCTGCTCTGGATATAGTGTGTATTGACACAAGCCAGCACCTTCTCTTGGTGTTCTAATAATCTGCTGTTCTACAGTCACACCCCTCATCACAGTGAGCAGTGCTTTGAGACTTCAGCCACCTGCTCTGCTGTTCTAAGACAGCCTCTGTGTACCCGGCCTTTTAGAGATGAACAGCAAGTTTTCTCTTGATGATATGAATTGATTTCTCCTTTGCTTTGATTCCATTTACCAAGCACAGATGCATCTATTATAATACAGCCTATTCCAAAAAGGCTTTATCAGTCCTCCTCCTAGAAGAGCTAAACTGTGGAAAACTATTTGACTTTCCAAAATAATTCATTGACCTTTCCCTAAGGTCAATGTGACACAGCCATTAACCCCATTTCAAAAGACCTACAACCCTCTAATTCAACCATCTCTGGAGATTTTGTGCAAGGGCAGAGATACAGGTATGGACACAGGGCCACAACACTATCTCTGAAATATGAGCCTTGGTGACAAGTATATTACTCACTGCCTCATGAAAAGGTGTTTTCCCAGCTCAGATGGGAACCCTGCAAAAGAGAACATCCCTTCTAAAGGCATATTCTACTAGAACATGCAAACTGTACCTGCCAATAGCCGCCCTTGCCTTCACAAGGAAATCAGTGCACAATGCACTTTTGCAAAGAGCAGTTCTCAACTCCTCAAAGGCAGATTTGGAAATTCCTTGTCTCAATCCTCCTATGGCTGTCAGTTTTTAGTAGGAGCCCCCTTACTGCTCCTTCAACCAGAAAGAACTGTTGCACTTCTTGTGCTCATCTACTATTCAACCAATTTACATGGAGAGTCCTTCGTGCTCACAGTGCTTTAGTCACAACCACTGCCCTCGCCCTTTGGGAGGTAATCAGGTAACCTTATTTCTTAGTCAGACATCACTTGCTCTGTTCCTTATCATCTAATCAGTATCACTAGACAGAATAGACCAGTGTACCAATAGCTCAGTGTAAGTCTCCTTGATGTTATTGCCTGGCAAACAAAAATAGCCCCTGTAGTTGGAACTCACTTGACACTGTGCAGAATGTAGTAACTTTCTGAGCTGAATCATTTAATGTAACATTGCATGTAGATGCAAGCTGAAGAGAAAGGTATAAAAAGCATTTGCAACTTTGGTTTCTAATTGTTAACATGCTCGGTGACCTTCACCCCTTCAGAGTTCAAAGAGCCTTCTGCCTTACCTTGCAGCTTCTTCAGGACAGCCACTTCCATCTTGAGAACTTGCTTGGGCTGCTGGGCTGATTCCACCTTCAAGGCCACATTCTCCCGGGTCAGCAGATCCATTGCCTCGTAAATCTCCCCAAAGCCACCGCCACCAATCTTCTTCAACTAGAAGAGAACAAGGAGGTTTGGTACAGTGCACAAGAGAGATGACATCAAATTGGCTCTCACAGAGACAGGCACTAGCTTCTTTAATGCATAGGCAGGAACAAATTCAGCTCCCAATCTGTGCTGTGCCTGAATCCCTTTACTGCACAGTTAGGCAAAAGTCCAGCTGCCCACTTGACTGTGCTATGTATAAATTCTTTGCTGTACAATAAAAAACAAGCCCAGCAAGTGATGACGTAGATATCTAAAGCAAATGATAATGCCTATTACGTCAATAATGTTCTTGCCAAAGCAAAAGGAAAGATCCCTCAAGGAGATAGTAGAAAGACTATCCAGAGTGTGGCAGATATAAACTGTCATTCTCCCTCCACACGCCGGTCGCTGAGCAACTCTGTCTTTCCTGGGAAGTGATCCCTTGATTCTCCTTCTGCTAAGATTTGACAAGATACATGTATGTAGGTACAGATATGCACATGGGATATGCACATGGATGTAAGACAGACTCCTCAGGTGCTTCAAGTGTTAATGTCCATGCCAGGAGAATATATATTTTTTTTAATTTCTCATTCTCTTAAATGTTTGAAGCACGCTATGCTGCACAGGAACAACTTCAAGTTCACAGCAGAGCTAGATCAGGGCTCATTTGATTCACTTAGCACTTATTCACTGAACCTAACTGCAGCCCTTCCTTTCAGCAGTCTGCTTTCACGGCGTTCACAACTGCTCTGGCAGCACTGAGGACTGCTCGTTTCCAACAGCAGCAGTAACATTTGAAGAGGAAAAGAAGCTTAAATTAGCCAGATGCTCAAACATGCATCTTACACAATATTTGACGAGGTTTAAATGGTATTTGGGTGTCTTCTGCATCACAGAAGGCCTGTCCTGTGCATCTGTCCAGTTTGCTGAACAAAGGTCCCTGCCTCTCAAGGGCAGTTTTTTTGTTTTTTTTTTTTTTTCTTCTTAAACCATCTGCTTTTCTGGCTCCCAAGTCAAGAAAAACAACTCTGCATGATAGCTGGGACAAGAGTTTGTAGTACTTCCAGCATTAACACCCTAAGTATTGTCTCTGAAGATATTTTTGGATAACCCTTAGAGAGTTGCTATCCAGAGTCACTCTTCTCTTTTTACCTGTTATTTTTCCTCACAACATTCTACTGGCTACACAGGCATATCCACACCGTAAACATCCCAATATCTAGGTCATCACATATTATTCATAAATTATTACGGTGCAGCCCTACTTCTACTTGGAAATTCATACTGAGCTGGCTATTAAAAATCCTTCTATCAAAACAATGCTACATTCAGCATAGCAACAACATGACAGCTAATATCTCCAGATTCATTGGATCTTCTGTTCACTGGCATATTAATGACAAGGAAGATGTGAAAGGGACAGCAAAAGCTGCAGAAGGCAAAAAGTTTAGCTGGGACCTGGGAGGACTTTGAAGGAAGATGAAAGAAGTCTCAGTGGGAAAACGCACAGCAACACAAAACAAAAGTCACCAGTAATAAATGTAACATAACATAGCAGGATCAGAGAAGAAACACAGGCTACACAAACATCTTGTCAGGTTGTAAATTCAAGAAATTGATCTTAGAAGAAATATCCCTGAGCCAACAGAGATCCAAACAAAGATGCTTTTCCATTCACCGCCCTTAACAGGGACAGTTACCAAGTCCAACAGAGTTGTCAAAATGTAAAGCTATTACAGTATAAATAGAGTCACATAATTAGGATCATTGCCCACTATAAGCATCTGTAGCAAGGTCTTGTTAAGTACAATGTGCAATATGTGATCGCTTTGCTATTAGAGGCTCTCACAGAGCTAAGAGTGGTTCATTTCAGGATTAAGAGAATGATTAGGAGCCTGGAAAAAATAAGGACAGACTAGGACCGCTACCTCAGAAGAAACAGAAGAAAATGTGCACCAGAGAAACAGGTTCAGGAAGAAAGGTACAGGTACTGAGACTGCTCACCTGGGAAAACAACAGAACTTGAGGACCCATGAAAGTCCACAAAGCAACAAATGCAAGATGATGTGAGATCAAGACTAGAGTTTCTGCTGAATCAGAAAATTGATTTTATGCACACGTTCCAGTCAGTGGATGCAACCTCACTGCCCGAGAGCTCTCAAGCTGTCTCTCCTTCCTCGTATTTTTTCCTCAATCTCTTACAGAAATTATTCTCTGGCACACTTTTCCCAGCACACCAGATGGTCCTATTCATCATACCAGCACTGCCAACCTCCTTGATCTTTCAGCAACATCCAGAGGCCACCAGCAGCCATTTCCTTTTCTCTGTTGCTGAGCACGTGGTTTTATTGCAAGCCAAGGTCTTGGCTGATGTCAGGAGTTTACCACACAAGCATCTCCTCGTTGCTTGGATACTTCGGGGGAGTTCAGCATCTAAAATGAACTCTGCACAGCCTTCTGCAGGACACAGAAGAGAGATGGGCACACACCACTCAAGAAATGAATAAGGAAACTCTTAAATGCAAATTCAAGAAAGAGAAGGGAACATCTAATGAAAATCTCTTTCTTAAGTGGCAATCATGAGTCACCAGCCCTTGCTATGCCTCACTCCTCAGGGATAATTCTCATCTCATCCTTTTTCCTACTTTCCACAAGTCCATAAGACTGAGATACAAACTGATGTCAATAGCAGGACTCACCCTACCTAAATGCATGAGCCTATAAGGAAACGGGGTGCCCAGGGTTCCATCACAGCCTGTCGAACAATTCATCCGACCAAATGCTGGTACCTATTTTCACTCACATGTAGACAAATAAATCAAGTAAGCTGCATCTCAGACGTACGCTTTCAGTCCTTTCAGTATGCCATGAGTGGCCACACCACCACACAGCTCATTGCAGCATTTCTTCCATTTCCTAAGAGCTTTCATGACACGAGGAGAACACTTTTACCAAAAAGCCGCACTACTTGACTCCCCAGCGTGACAGGCTCTGACAGGGGATGCCAGGAATTCCCCAGACTGAGCTTTCCCTCAGGACCACCAACACTAAACTGGCATGTCCCCGTGGGGGAAGCCAATTCCCAAAGCCTTTCTGGATGTATCAGCAGTTATACAGGACACAGACTGCTGCCTTTGAAGTCTCCTTTAAATATCCTTAATATTTTGGATTTATTCTGAAAAGACTCTTGCAACACAATTCTCCAGAGCCTAGGGAAAAAAGACAAAACAAAATCAAAAACAAACGAACAAACCCCCCCCCCCACCAAAACAACCTTACCACTAAGCAGAAAACAGTATTCTGAGAGGAGAATCAAAATGCAGCTCCACTTGGAATATGGAAAATTGCACAGAACAGGGATCACAAAACAGCATATATGATTATAAGAGTCACCACCTGTGTTCAAAGCTCATTGCAACTGCCAACTCTGTCTTGCTAATAAGTTCCAGCTGTGAATCTCCAACACAAAGAGATCAGGAGAGGTTAAGAGAGGTATCCACTCAGCCTTAACATCTATAACTAGTTCACAGCAAGTACCAAAGCAATGTTTGGTTTAGTACCCTTCCCTGACCATGACAGTACATGTGGATCAAGTCATCCTCTGGGGTCTCAGCAAAAGTTGCATGGTTCTAGTACCATCCAAATTTCACCTATCTAAAACATCTGCAGGTAAAAAATGGTGATTTAAAAGAGTACTTCAAGTACAAAAGTTTTGATAAAAAGCCTAAGTACTCCCTGTCCATGCCTTTCTCCCAAGATAACAACAACAGCAAACATCATTGCTGTCAGAAAGCCAAACTCTTCTCACTTGGAGTGACAGGAAAAAGAACTACCAGCAGGCTAACTGCAGAGAATGAACATCTTCATTTGTCAGAATTTGTCAGCCAGCACATAGGAGGAGAGGAGGAAAGGAAAGAATTCAAGGAATACATTAAACCGATCTAAATTTAGAACTTGGCTCAATACTGGAAGTATACCAGCTCTGAGAACCACAAGGTTCAAGCAGATGCCCAGCCAGAGATAGTCACAATGGGAGGACAAATTGCACAAAAATCCTTCTGGCAGCTGAACCCCAGTGCCACATAAATATGCCACACACCTGCTTGTGCAGGGTCCATTTCTCACAGCAGAGCTTCACCTGTCTAGCTTGCATGCTCTGTGTTAAATTCAGAAAGGTCTATGACAAAAAGAGCTCTTACGACACAATGCTCACTTAAGGAATACTCCTCTTTTTGTCTGTCATTTGCTCCTACGCTAATCAATTCCTTGGACCAAAAGAATTTTTCTACTTTCATCAGGTTACTTTGAGCCCCGTACAACTCCCAGTTCTCACTGGTTCTGGTAATCAGAATTTCTCATTGATAATTTTGCCCTTAAGCAATTTCTCTGAGCCTTCATAAGGAGTAGCGACCTCACTGCAGTACTGAAGAATGCTGTGAGCTAACATTATAAAACATAAAAGGCTATTACCCGAGTTATAGCTGTTGCTGAAAATGTAGCCACGTTTCTATATTTTCTAATTTAGGGTAATCGGTAGAGATTCTATCAGTCCCTAGTCTTACAGGTTCATGCAACAATGAAATCACCGAAAACCACACATAGTGCCTTTACCAAATTTACAATGAGTTCAAAATGTTCCCCTAAGAGCACAACCAAGTACATTTTAGGTTTCTAAAGACAAACACAAACCCATATCCTTCTGCTGTATCCAAGACCAAAGTTACTCTGTTTAGACTGTGTAAAAAACATGCAAGCAAAAAAAACATCACTTGCAGGAGAAGTTTTAGCACTTTTGCCCATGAAATAGAAACTTGAGGCTTGATGAAGAGTAATAATGGCACAAGCCCAAGCTAGCTAGGGTGCAGAAGAGTATCTGCACCAATGGCTTAGCATCAGAATTGCATCTAACTTTAGCTTTGCAAAGAATATGCACCAATCTGGCCAAATTGTAGGGTCTGAGGAAATCTCTGTGCAGGGAGGGTCAGGTAAAAGCTGCAAACAGTATTTTCTGAGAAGTCCATAAGCATAGAGCGTGTTTCAGGTCCTACAAGCCAGGTAGCTTGCACAGGCTGCAGCCTCCCAACACAAGTATATGTGCTCCAGCCAAAAGCTGCAAGAGCGCAGCAAGACGTCCCTGCAGTTGTGCTGGAAAGCTTTGGGAGGGTGGAGAGGGTGTCTCCATTTTGGTGTGTAATTGCACAGAAACTAGAGATTCTCCATCTGCTCTCAGGAAGCACAGAGATTGAGGAGCAGTTTGAATTGCCTAAATATAAGGCTGTTAGGGGATGGGCCAGACAGGAAAGTGAAGGTTGTGGAGAAATCAGGAGCAAAATGCTAGGATGAAGAGAGGCAGGCTATGGGGGAGTAACAGGAACAGAGAGAAAGGTGCAACTAACTGTTCAAGGCAACAAAGAGATACAGGCAACATGTAACATTAATGAAGGAATGGTACGTTGTCTGAAGTGGGCTGGTGAAAATAATCAACTCACAATCTGGAGCTGAAGAGAGTTCACAGTCCTGAGTCTCTTTAAGTCCTCTGATATTCACAGCCCACTGCAAAACTCACAAGGCAGCTGTACCATACCCAGTCAGCACAGGGAAACTGCTTAGTGCTGCTACCCCAGATCACTTGCAGTTCAAACTATAGAGTTTGGTGTTGTGAGTTTAATGATTCCGACATCGCTGGTAATTCAAGTTAAAAATGGACACTGTGGCACAAATGAAATTTTAATTTTCCTTATTTTTTTTTTCTTTAAGACAAAGGCAAAATACAGAAAAATAATACAGAACTTTAAACAGTAAAAACTTAAGCAATCCTTTTTTGTATTATGTTCTAGTTTCTTTATCTGAGATGATAACATAATTCTACTTTACCTCACCTCCCTCCCCTGGGCCTTACTTTAGGAATAAAAAGAAGGCCTTATACATGAGAGAATCTGCATCCTCTGAACAAATCTGGAGGCAACGAAACACATGTCTAGAGGATGGGATTCTCCCAATGTCTCTACCAGTGTTTTTGCATCATTCTGTACAAGCTTCTGCTCACAAGCTGCCATTGTTCTCAAGCTTGTCTGCTGGATGCCTAAACCAAGACGGCCAGGTCCAGTCCATAGAAGTACTGAGCATGCCTGGATGCTCATGATGTCTAGCAGAGTTGTGCTTTGGTCATAAATATTAAGCAGTCTGTAAAAATAATTAAAAAAAAAAAATCTAATTAAATTTGAGACCCTTTCTGTAAAAGCAAGCTAATAGTTTTCTTGTACATCACCTGGTAAAAGAATGTATAAAAAAATATTCCCGACACAGATACTATAGCAGTAAGAAACACAAAAAGGTGCATTTAAATGACAAAGTCAAGCCACAAATTTAAATGGATATTAAGATCTGCAGCAACACAATGTATACGTGAAAAGATGAAATGATTCCACTGATTCAATGCGTCCTATCCAGCTTGCACACCAGATGAGACAGTTGACTCATGAAGACCTAAAACTCTTAACATGTGATGACATAATTTTTAATAGTATTATAATAATATGAACACAGAAATTGTACCAACAAGATAACTATGGAATTTCTGACTTTTGAAGTCAATGACATTCTAACCTTAACCATTTGCATTTAAATTATCTTTTTGCAACATTATTTATATAAATATAAATATAAGTATAAATATAAGTATAAGTATAAATATAAATATAAGTATAAATATAAGTATAAATATAAGTATAAATATAAGTATAAATATAAGTATAAATATAAATATAAATATAAATATAAATATAAATATAAATATAAATATAAATATAAATATAAATATAAATATAAATATAAATATAAATAAAGGGATATCTCTAGTATTCTTTGCCACAGTATCTCAAAATCAGAGTTTCCTACTAAAAGATGACTCAGCCTGCTGCAACAGTTGAATCCTAACTGAAAATTCCTGGCAGGTTTAGTCTTCTAAAAATACTAGATGTTCTAAAATAAAAACACTAGAGCAATATTGACCATCCCCTTCCAGTGTTCTACTAACATATAGGACAAACTGTAGGACTCCACTGTCTCTTGCTGGAACCCAGGACTAACTGAGTAAGTTTCTATACTACTACAGGAGAAGGAGATCTATTTGGGATACCAAAGGAGGCACAAAGCCAGTATTACTTACCACTTTCCAGCGATCTTTGACCACATAATTGGCCGGAAGGATGTCGACCTGCTCCCCTCCTCCACTCATGTTTGGTTCGTCCTTGATGACTGCTGCTAGGCACTGCATTTGCCAGCCAGAGAGTATTTTAGTAGCTCCCAATTTAAATGAGCCATTTATCTGGGGGGAAAAAGGGACAGGGGAAAGGAGTGACGGAATTAGTACAGGTTATGGCAGAAGTACATGCTATATTTCCAAAGATTTTGTTTATCACTAAATCAGAACCAGCCTCTTAGGAAAGAAGGCGAACTCACCTTGCAAATACCTGAGCTCAACCCATGCATAAACTTGGCAGACGCAACCATGCTTCAAGTCAGCAGCACAAACTAAAAGGGTGACAATTCCCAGCTATACCATGCAGGAGTCCAAGGCTCTTGGGCCTGACAGCCAACAAGTCAAAGAGAATCTAATGCCAAATGCTGCAAGAGCTGTTATTGTTACTGGGCAAAAAGGTCTTGCTTTAACAGAGCAGCTGCAACATCGGCAGTTTTTATGGTTTTCATTGGACGACATCCAACACAAATCAGAAGGGTTTGCCAGGTATTGCATTCAATAAGCCTAAAAGCATCAGAGTAGGGTAGAAGGCCCTTTGGAGAGCCAGAATTAGACACTGCCACTGTGATGGACAGCAAAGCAAAGAAGACAGGGATGGTTAGAAAGGGCTTCAGCCATGTACAGATTAGTCCTCCTAATAACATACGCACTGCTAGAAATTATCAAATTAAAATACAGAAAGATATCTTATTCATTATGGCGTTTGCATGCCCCATGCCCTTTTTTCCTGCTTTTATAGGGAGCTCCAGATACCCTATGCTGAAATTAATTTTGCTTCATTTTTTTTAAAATTACAATTCTACAAAACTGACTTCCAGATACACACTGAATCCCATGCTCTAGAAGAAATTGAATCGAAACAGAAGTAATAGATTTTCCAAATGCATTTTGCCTCTTCCTGTAAGATCCCTTTCTTGCTTTAGAAGTAGGCCAGACTGCACGGATCTCTTATTAAGCTTTCTTCATGGTTCTATCTTCCTTCCCTCCCCCCCAAATATTCCAAAATATTCCTTATTTTCCTTCCTAAAAAATGAGTGTTACCGCAGCACTCTGACAGATGAGTTAAATAAGGTTAACATTGTAAGTATCAAATGGGAATAAAAGACCATCACACTTCTTCAGGCCACAAAAAATGAATAAAGTCACCAGTAAATTAAGAGCTCAAGTAGCGAAAAGAGCTCATTTCCTAGCAGTGAAAGGACCAAGGAAAGATAGGAAGGGACCAGCATGCTGTGTGCACAAGGCAGCAGCAGATAGAAATATGTCACAAAGTCCAAGACAGAGGATGATCAAACATCAGAATACGAGCAAGTCAAAAGATTTTGTTCTCGAAATAGAAGATAACTATGTGGAAAAACCAAGCAGCAGAATAATGAAATAAGAGGAGTTCTGAGAAACGTTCACACAATCCAACGTCTAATAAAGTACAATCAAAATGATGAAAGAGAGATAGGAAGAAACTGAATTACAAAAAATAAAATAAAAAGTCAGAAGAAATGACACTGTGAAATGCTTCGAATTCCCGTAGAAAGAATCCTGTATCTGTACAGAGCAGCCACTTTCAGTTCCCAGCTACTGAAGACAAAAAGAAAATGGAGAACTCTCCAATGAAAAAAGTACACTCTGTGTTTGGCAGCACAATATTTGTGCTTCTTATTCCTAATGAGCAATTCTAATGCTATTCCCTGGCTCCTTTATTCCAGCCAGAACAGTTGAACTGACCAGCCCTAAGCTAGCAACAAGCTCTGCATATGCTGTACACCCAGCCTCCCTGCACCTCATTGCAGCCTGCACGGGAGAGAATCCCCCAAAATCTCTACGGCTGCCTTTTCTTCTATTATTTAAGGAAAAGTCATTTAGTTATAGACTGTCCTACCTCCTCAACTTCATGAGAAGATAAAAGCACATTAACATACACATGCAGAGGCAGGTACCGTCCCTACTCTTGAAAGTCTCTTGGCATCACTTAACGAGGACAAGTACAGCACAATGCAGGCGCTGGCTTGCAGGTGGTGCAAAGGCAGCTGGAGATCCAGGATGGATCGGTCTAGTGACCAGTGGTGGAAAGTAATCCAAAGGAATAATTTTAGGGCGAAGACAGAGTATGAAAGTCAACAAATTCCCAAAGCTAGGTAACTGCTTTCTCTGATGCTTTATATACCACTTTCCTTCATCAACATTATAATATATGTGTTCAAAACCAGCATGTTTGTTATTTAAAGAAGCGGTCGTAGAAAGCTTTACTGGCTTTGAAACAGAATAAAATCCTCCTGGGGCACTACCATGAATAGCAGCCATTTGGTGATACAGAATTAGAGAACAAAGTTTACTGATGTGCTCTGGTGCAGCCAGAGTGATGCAGCCAAACAAAAAGCCAATTTAATTACAGCCTGAGACAAATTTTAAGCTGTTTTAGATTACAGCAGCAGCACAAAGCAGGGATACCATACCAAAAATTTGTTCCTGAGGCAGTATTAATACTGCAGAAACATTGGGTTTACCAAAGCAACAGAATCATTGAATACACCCATGACAAGATCTAACACACATTAACCAAGACTTCCAGAGAAAGGGTAAAAGAAGGGGTGGAAGTTAGCTTTGTGCAGAAAACATAAGTGCCTATAAATCATGCTTTAATGCAGTACTTTAATTCCATCTAAATCAATAAAATAAAGCATAGAGGTTGTTTGCATCTAAGTCTGGTGCCAGCCCTCTGCTGGGGTTGAATTTGCTACTGAAGTTACAGAAGTGAGGTGGTAAAAGATGGTCAGTGGGGGACAGGTAAGGCACTACCACCTCCTCCCCAACACAAGCACAGAACGTTTGACGTGCAGACACAATGCTAAGGGGTGTTAAGAGGGACTGGAGCAGAGATGGGGGAATTATAGCTCTCATGACCACCACCAGTAAGGCTATTTCTGACTCCAATGAGTATGTCCAAGCATATGAACTCTGAACTATCTTTGTCACTTTTAGGTTTAAGATGTACAGATTGCAGAACCTAAGGGTATATAACTTTGAAGACTGTGACTAGGAAGACAAAAAAGTTCAGTCTGTCTTTTTCTGTAGCATTATTCAGAAATAACTGCACCCCTGTCCCAAGAAGAAAAGCAAGAGAGCTGAGGAAGCCCATAACACTGTAAAACCATCTTCCTAGCAATAGTATATGAAGTAGAAATGAAAGCAGCTGCAAGAAAGCAACAGTGACAACAACAGGACCAAATCCTGTCTCTTGGCCAACCTCAGCATGCTGTGTGAAATAGCTCTTGCATACTGCTATCTCTTCCAGTCCATACTGAAGAATCTTTAGAGTTTTATAAATTTAGTCTTGGTCTTAAATATATACACACACAAAAAAAAAACAACACAACATGCTTAAACGGGCCACATTAAATATTCTGACACACTGCTCTGCTATCTGTTCCTTCTACTTGGCATCAAGACAGCTCCCACGAATAGCACACGTGGATAAATGGTCTCCTTAATTTTAAGGCAGCTTGCAAGAAAAACTGATGTAATATAGCAGCAATTATTGAACTGACATGAAAATCTAGACCAGCTGAGAAGTGTGACTAGGAGAGACGACGGTAAGAAACTTAGGAGGAAAGAATTATGTCAGTGCAAGGCCTGATGTTGCAGCCTATTAGTTTGGCAGAGCCAGACCATCTAATGGACCTGCCTTGTTCACATTTGCATTTATCAGGAGAAAAACCCAGAGCAAGCAAAAGGAACTTCAAAGAAGTTGTTAGGCTGAAGAACTTTTCATGGCAGATGCTAAAAGCTTACACAGATTCAAAACCTGACTTTACAAATTCAGGAGAAATACGTGATTATAATTAAAAATCCATTAATGAGCTGCATAGAAACATTCCATCTTTGGCTTAGGAAGCCTTCAGTTCATGAACCACTGAAGGTAGCAAGAGCATTCTGGAGAGCCATTTTATATGTTTTCTCTGCTCTTCTTCTCTACGCCACATATTCAGTCTTGGCAATCTTGGGACAGGATACTGGGCTAGATGGACCCGTGATATGACTTGGTATGAGCAGATTTATGTTTTTATCAGTTACTTTCAAAGTAGTGTATGCATATGTATACACACATCTCCCATATCCTTTCAAGGAGGCCAGAAACCAAACAACAAAGAATCAATTAGAAAGTCTCATATGTGCACCCCAAGTACTTATCTTACAAGTTCTCTGTCAGGCAGGCAAAATTTTAAACAGTTTGACTGGAAGAATGATTTCCTTATTTTACAGGATCCTAGCATTCTTAAAATCAAACTTATAAATATGGAGCATTCCTTGTGGAAATCTCAAGCATTTATATGAGATCTTTCCTATGTTAGTTCATTTCAGTCTCAGTATAATGGGTTAGCAGTGCTCAAAATACAGCCAAACTTAAACAAACATCAAGTTGAAAACTCATCAGATGCAAGGTGGTTATTATAGAGCAGAACAAAGCTATGGAGGTCTGTCTCACCATCTTACTAAAGGTCCTGGATAGCCTTAAGTGTCTTTATCTCACTGTTGAAGAATTGCAATATGTCACTTTATTTCAGGACACATCCTCACCTCTGGAAGCCTACAAATTAGAACAATTAGAACAAGTGAAGTTTATTCAAACTGCTGTAGCCCAGGACCTTCATTACTTGATCAAAGTGTTGCCCACATCATGAACAAGGGATCCCCTTTAATAGCAGATCCCAAGAGTGTTTTAGACAGCTAATGCAAACTACAGACTTTTAGGTGAGATGAGGCTTGCACAAAACCAAAAGAAGCAACCCCAGTAAGCCACAGTCTAGAAATCAGATTGATCTCTCTTTCCAATACTTGAATGGCAGGAAGTTAAAAAAAAAAAAAAAAAAAAAAAAGTTGTTGTGAACAGAATTTAGGTATAATTTAGCTGTTCCCACCACGAATATTGGTTTAAAAGATCCCACAAAGAAGCAAGTTTACCAGCATTAGGCCAAAATGAAACTGACAGGGCAGGTAATAAGAAAGGAATACAGTAAGTAGGATTGGGAGTGCTTAGAAGAAAAAGAACAACAGCAGGGTTTCCAAGTACAGCTGAGCAGCAGAACTGGGGCTCAGTCAACAGTGCCATTAACTGCAGGCGCTCAGTGTCACTCACTATGTTACAAACTTCATCTGCTTCCACACAATACCAATTTTCAAAATTAAACCCGTCATATGAAAACAACAAAAAAAAAAAACTTTTTTTTTTTTTGTATAAGTAAGTTCCACCGTGCACCAGCATTCTTTTATTAGGATAGAAATGCATATAATAATATAAGAAACAAGTTGATTAAAAGAAAATACAGTGTACTGGACTAACAATGCTTCAACCCTGGAATATATCATACCTCCTGCTGAACTTGAAAGAGCAATCTAAAACAAGTCATACGTTAGGGTCGGTCTGACAGCAGGAGCTCGAAAGGTTCTGAATTGTTCCTTGTAGACACACATCTTCCTTCATTGCCTGCTTCTGCTGTAGCAAATCCTGCTCAGAGAGCAGGCTCGACTCCTAGCAGTTGTGGCTTAAAGTCTCCTCTGTGACATATTCTTCTCATAAGCATGCAAGGGCACCAGCTTTAGACATTCTGAATTTGCTATTCAAAGCATTTCTGTAAAATAAACAAAATATCTAAAGGTGAGGTTGCAAGATACTGGGAACTATATTTCACCTTTGAGAGGCTTCTGTTTCATGACTGAAGAAGCGATGTAAATGTGATCAGGAAAAACACATAAAATCTGAAATGCTGCGATCGAGACAGGCAGCTCCAGATTTTCTGCTAACCCCGGGCTGCACTAAAGGGAATGTAATAAATACGATAGCAGACGCCCCTTGACAGCACTATTACCACTAGCTGGTTATGCAGCCAACCCAATGCAGTTTGGCCCCCGCAGTGCCTTTGAAGGATCAGAGCACGAAGGAAAACAAACCCCCTCCACCCGTGAGCTCACACTGCCAGGTACCGTACTAGTGCACAAAGCAGTCAGCCACAGCAGTGGTTTCTGTGCCAAACCCACCTATCTACAGGGAGAATCAGCACAGTTAATTACGGCAACAAATCATTAGGAACGTGCAGCAGAAACTGCCAACAGTGCGGGCGCTCTTACATGATCCTAATCCTCTCCCACCAACAGTCTCAGCTGCAGAGTTCAGAAAATGTGGAGAAATGGGACTTGGAGAGGGAAGTCTGTTACTTTCTTCCGGTCTCTCTGACCAAGCTGCTCGGATTTTTGATCAGAAAACTAAATACAACACCAGGAAATCTCTCTTGCATCATAACCAACTTAAGCCTCTAGTGATATAACAGACAGACATCATGGTCTGCTTACAATAAATAAATTTAACTGCAGGTAGATAAACTTAAGCTGCAAAGTCAATATAGATCACTATTTGCAAAGCTTGAGTAGTCTGCTGGTTGCCGAAATAAATATTTCTGAAACAAAGCAAAAGCTAGGCAGAGGTTATACTTCTGGTGTTGCTTGGCCTGCACCTGACACCCCTTGGACATCACGTAAATTTTCATTCCACTTCTGGAAGACAGGGAAGGAAAAATCATGTATTTATAGATCTGCCACTTGGATTTCAAGTTGCCAAGAGCTTTCTGAAATTTAATAAAAAATCAGAGTAAGTGAGGTAGCTGACACTTGCTGCACTGATACATCACATTAGACCAAATGAGACCATGTGGGACAAAATTTTCCTGGCTTCCAAGCCCACTGCTGATCTCAGCAGAGACTGTTTGTAATTACACAGAAGAGATTTCCTGGGACTGACGGAAACATTTTATCATGCCAGCTGCTAGCCACTTAAATCACCTCTCTACAGCCCTCCTTTAACTATTTCTTCCATTTTTCTGGGAAACTCTCTGCCCTGGTTGGAGCATGCTCAGAGGAGCACGTTTAACCTTCTTTTACCTCCTATTTTCCGCAAATCTACAGTTACATCCTCTGATCTGCAGCCTTAACATTTTTTTTTTAGTTTGCAGACAGATGGTGAATTGCTCAAAGGTGATGTCCTCACGGCTGACCCACTTTTTCTTCTCCCCTTGGGAAATCCCAATACATTCTCAACCATATTCAATGGTTCTAAGCTTTTTTTTTTTTTTTTTTTTTTCTCCTCCTCAAAGACAAAAGCACCCAGGGATGTAAAACTTGCTCTGAGACTCGAAGCTCAAATGTCATTGTTATTTGAAGGGCCTACAATATGATTCTAGAGGAATTTGTTTCCTTCATAATTGATCTAAAGATAATAGTAACAACAAACACGGTACCAGCGAGGCAGATAGTAGCTGTAGCCCACACCTGTTTCTCTCTGTGACTGAACATCCTAGAAAGACACACGAAAATTCTTGTATATGCAAGCATGCTCTGTTTAATTCTGTCTGCATTGCTGCAAGAGTCAGTTTCCAAGGAGAAATGGTGTTACTAAGCTCACGGAAGTTTTACAAGCTGGCCTCAATTGCCTCTATATAAGCCATTTCCACATGTATCTACGATGCCATCCAGTCCACAACTGTCAGCATGTGCTTCCCATCTCCCAGCCCATGCAAACAATCATTTCCCACCCATAAACCACAAGAACAAGTTTTCTTATTCGTTGAGTTTAACAGCTCTATGACTTAGGCATGCGTCTTCTCATTCTGCTATCAGACCTTTCAAAACATTACACCTGATCATTGTGCTTGAAAGAAGAATCTCTTGAATATTATTCTCAAAGGAAAAAAAAAAAAAAAAAAAAGAAAGAAAGAAAAAAGGAATAATAATAATAATAAAAAATTTTCAAAATCTGTTCCTCGGGGCAGATTCATTGTAATAATCCATATTTGTACTTTGATCCTCAATTTGCCAATGCTTTGCCAGGTAACTGGATCCTGAGAATTTCCTATTACAGAATACATACGGTTGTATTTTGTGTCTTTACTATAAAAAATATTTTAATTCAATCCATAACTGTATTCAAGTAATGGAAAACAAAATTTATACCTAAGCTGGCAAAAGCTCACAGTTTTTCAGACAGATCTCAACCTGAAATGGGTAATTACGCCTTCTGTGTTCAATGTGCCAGGGCAGGCTGGCTACCAGAGAACACTTCTAATAATACTCCACAGACACAACAATCACTGCTTCGAGTCCAGCCTGGGCTCTTTGTAGTGGGGGAAAAAAATAACGAGAATTGCACCACAATCAGAAACGCAGATGGCAAGGTTAAAGAAAATTTGCTTGGCAAAAAAAGCAACTATACTGAAATATCAGCTTCAGAGTTGCCATCAATCTTGAAATAGGTTGCACAGACCTACATGTGACCAGACAGCGCTGAAGCCTAGAACTTAACTTAAATGCCTCCTGCCTTTTCCCCCAAGCCATCAAAAGAGTAAGAAATCACTTTGCTGCCTTCCTTTTGAATTCGTCTTTTACCCTTTTTTCCTCCTGCTCAATGTACAAAGGCCAGTAAGCTTCATCTTTGCTTGATGAGCAACCACTCTTTCTAGACAATGAGATGAAAGAGTCAAGAAAAACAGAAAGAAGAAGTGCATCTTACACAAAATACTTCTTAGCACAACCAAGCTCAGGCTCAGACACCTAGGACTAAAGCCTACAGGTCATGCCAACAGAGCACATTGCTGCAGGGAGCAGCAGGAAATAGTGGGACAACTCTGTCCTTGCCTACAACTGGACAGACAGACATTGGAGTCAGGAATAGGCCAGCATCCACACCTAATGGTCACTAAAACGATGGAGATAAAGAAGGGCTGAAGGATGCCTTCCTAGTCACTTGAAAACTAAACTCTTTACAATGCAGGTATCTTATCCAAAAGGCAAATGGAAGGCAAATTCATTTAGCATAGAAGCATCCTCCTATGAAGTAAATTTAAGAGACTGAAGGGCTCCTCCTGCCTGACTCATTTTCCACCAGAAGCTGCGAATTGTTGTTTCACTGGAGTTTTCTTTTCCTAAAGGAAAGCAACTAGAGCAAGGGAGGTGGCAGATTCTAGATCTCTTGCTCTTTTCAGATCAAGGCTAAACACCTTTCAAAAGGCGTGCTTTAGCTACTGTAAATTTTACTAAAACCAAAACCCAAACCCACATTTTTGGGTGCCGAGACACTACTGAATTAAAGTTGACAATCAATGGAAGCAGCACAGTGGATACAGTGTGTTACCTACAGTCTACAAAGATACACTGATTCTGGATCCACAACTTCAGGTTCCTGCTTCACCACTAAAAGCTACCTGCAGCGAAAAGAAAGAGCTCTCTCCTCAAGGTTATTCTCTTCAAGGTTATTTCCTTGGCTTTGAGCTACTTGAACTGGTTCGTTGTAGGGTCAGTCAAATGCAAGCACCAGCATAATGCAGGAGTGGCACCTCAGATCCAGTTCAGCTTCAGTCAAGCTGTGCTCTGTGTTCGTTTTCACAGCACCAAGTCCTCAGCCTACCATGAAACCACAGGGCTCAGCCATTTCTCCTTCAAAGCAGCCAAGTAACTGCCTCAAGCCAACCTCTTTTCCAAGGAAAGCAAGATGCAAGAAACCAATTACTTTTGATAACTTACTTGCACAACCCCTAAACCAGTACATTTTAGAGTCCAAAGCATCTAGATTCTGTATCAATAAACTGAGACAAGGCCAGCTGCGTGCCTCTGGACAGATGCACCCCTACCTCACAGGTACAAAGCATTGCTTTTTCACGTTAGGGATGGATGAACTGCACAAACTGGGGTTTGGGGAGGAGGAAGAAGGAATTTCAGATACACTCCTGCCTTCAGGCTACGTTCCCACCATCAGTGAATGCCAGGGAGGGAAAAACATCGTGTGGCAATAGGTCTTCGTGCTGACTGGCAGCGATCCTGTTGGTGACACCTCCTCGCTGACCCCTTGCACCAAGAACAGCCACTCAGATCTTAGGCACACCAACAGCTGAGCTTGTGAGGTAAAAGCACAGTGTGACAACCTGCCTGTCACCAGTGCAAGAGCAGCACGCTGAGCCCTGGAAGACAGATTCTCATGAAGAAGCTGAGGTGCCATTTGATTGAGATCTATACCACCAAGATCATCATGGAGTAAGTGAACAAGAAATGACCGTTTGTAGTGGGTTTACGTGGCAAGGTTTTGGTAGCAGGGAGCCATAGGGGTGGTTTCTGTGAGAAAGATCTAGAAGCTGCCCCATGTTTGGGAAGGGCCCCATTGTTTTCCAGATCCGAGCCAATAAGCGATGTTGTTTTGCGCCTCTGTGAGAGCATATTTAAGACAGGGAAAAAACGCTGCGCCACACAGCAGCTGGGAGACTCAAGGGAGCGAGAGAACAGCCTTGCACCAAGGTCAGTGTAGAGGGAGGGGGAGAGGTGCTCCAGGCGCCGGAGCAGAAGTCCCCTGCGGCCTGTGGTGAGGACCATGGTGAAGCAGGATGTCCCCCTGCAGCCCATGGAGTACCACGGTGGAGCAGGGTTACACACTGCAGCCCGTGGAGGAGACCACGGTGGAGCAGGTGGACCTGCACCGACGGAGGCTGCCGCCTGCGGAAGACCCCTGCCGGAGCAGATTCCGGGCCGGACCTGTAGCCCATGGAGAGGAGCCCACGCAGGAGCAGGTGACCCGGCAGGAGCTGCTGCCCGTAGGGGAGCCAGGTTGGAGCAGTTTTCTCCTGAGGGATGGACCCCGTGGTACGGACCCATATCTGGAGCAGTTCTGGAAGAGCTGCTGCCTGTGGGAAGCCCACGCTGGATCAGTTCATCAAGGACTGCATCCCGTGGGTGGGACCCCACAGCACAGGGGACGAGAGTGACCGAGAAGGAGCGGCAGAGAAGAAGTGCTGTAGACTGACCATAACCCCCATTCCCCGTTCCCCTGCGCCGCTCGGGGGGAGGAGGTGGAAGAGGGTGGATGGGGGGGGAAGGTGCTTTTGGTTTTTTTCTTTTTCCTTTGTTTTCTCACTTCTCTCGCTTGTTAGTTGTAGGCAATAAATCTTACTATCTCCTTATGCCGAGTCTGTTTTGCCCGTTACAATAATTATTGCGTGATTTTCTCGTCCTTATCTCAATCCTTGAGCCCTTTTCACATATTTTCTCCCCATTCCTCTTTGAGGAGGGGGAGTGAGAGAGCGGCTGTGGTGGAGCTCGGCTGCCCACTCGAGCGGAACCACGACACCGTTCACTGCTTTTTCCAATGCATTAAGGAAGCAGCAGCATGCGACTCCAGTGGCATCACACCAGCCAGAAGCTGGCAAGCATCATGTCCACGGCTTTTGGTGGCAAAAAGGCCAAGAACGATAACCTAGGTTACCTAATTCTGCAATGGGGGAAGGAAAAAGACAAAATGTTATAAGCACAAAAACAAAACAAACAAACAAAAACACCAAAGAGTGCTTTCAGCGGTATGTCATATTGAAATGGGACCTTTTGAGGTGAAACAGGTCTCATAAAGAAGCTGGGGAATTACAATGTATAGATTCAGGGAAGCACATTTAGGAAGTTGCTGAAGGGACTGCATTCCTGGGCACTCCAACAAACAAGGTATGGCAAAAGAAGGTCAGGTCACTCAAGTGGAGGAATGGCATACGTACAAAAGAAAACAATGGACTTAAAGGAGATAGGTAAATGAATTGTATCGAGCCTAAATTCTAAGATGTAGCAGCAAAACTACCCCATTGACCCTCTGACCAGAACGATGCAGCAACTGTGGTTTGCTGAGGGAGAGCAGAGGAGCTGCGAAGGGCAGCAGTGGGTAACTTCAGCTGCCTTTTGGTGATCAGATTTGTAACTCAATAGTAGCTCAACTTTGTTCAGTAAGAGGAGAAATATGCCACCCTAAGGAAAAAAAAAATCAAATCTTTGGCCAGAGCAACCTCTGTTTTGTTCTTTAAGTTGCTTGATTTTAATTCTAATTGGCTTATTTTACAAGCAAAAGTCTTTTAAAAATAGAATATACACAGAAAGGAAGAAAAAGGGATGTATTTTTCTACATTAAATGTAAAATCATCAAGCAAAAAAATATCAAAGAGCTGGAACAAACTGCTAAAGATGAACGTTATGTATTTTCCACACATACTTGACCACAGAGCAGCCAGCCAGTCTGCTGCATGACAGACTGACAAGGAATAGAAAGTCTGAACAAAGAGAGATGATGCCAAGGATTTTTTATACTTTGTTTTAAAGAGCTTTGCAGAGGATCTGGAAATCGGTCTTGCTTCTTCACCAGACACGTTCAGAGAAGTGAAAATGAGAATTAAAACTAACCAGCAGGCAGGCAGATGGGAGATGCCATGACATTCAGACCTATAGGAAAGGCTAGGTGTTTTCAGATGACCAGACAAGCGTGCAGATAGGGCCATCTCTCTGACAACAGTGTATCTGGAGAGCCAAAACCTCCTGGTGTGCTACCAGACAGACCAAAGGCCTTAAAAATTAAGATTTCTCAGGATTAAGCCAAAGTCTCTCTAAAACTAGTAACCGGTTAAAAGAGGGGAAAGCAAACAGGAATACATAGCAAGGTTTCACAACAGTTATCACATAAAATGACACACCCTGTGCACATGCAAAATTATTCAGGATAACAAATAAAAAGACTAAAAAACAGCAGACTGCAACACCAAGAAGAGTGCAGCTAGGAAAAGCATGTTATATGTGTCACTGGTAGGAAAAGGACAGGAGCAATAAGGGATTTTAGCCTTCCCAGGTGAGTTTATCATCCTACAGTTGAAGTCTTTTCAGTAGAAATCAACTTTCTCCTTATCTGTTTGGCAGTCTCTTTCTATCTCATGGGTAGGCCACCACAGCTTCTCCACTTACAGCCTCTGGGCTGATGGTGAGCCTTGGAACATTTCCTATCGCATGGACAGCGAGGAATCCACTTCCATCTGTCACGGCTGACACTAAATCTCTTTCTTTAGTCTAGGCTGCCCTATTTCTCAGAAAAAAAAAAAAGAAAGAAAAAAAAGAAAAAAAAAAAAGGAAATCTCTGCCCAGCAGCTCTCCCTCTGCTTCCCATTGTCCCTATATGGCTGGAGTCAGCCCGTCATCTGCAGTCTGTTCCTTTTATATTGTTCACCAAATTAAAGGTGACATGGCTTGACACCGAAAGGAAAGGCTTTCCAGGCACATCTTATTTGATTACACCTACAGTCCATCACACAGTCAGTATCTTCCTTCTCAACCACAGAAGGGACCCTTTTCCATGCAAACACCTCTTGAGGAGCGAAGAAGACTTAATGGAAGGCAGTGGGGAACTGGGTAAAACCAAAAGGGATTGTGAGCCTGATGAAAATCCTACTCTGGTAGTGATTTTTTTTTCCATATAAAGCCCAACATATTGATGCTATTTGCTTTTCTCCAAAAAAAAATTGAAAAGTTCACATGAAACTGCACCTGACATGCACTGAGATCTAAAATCACACTGCTATTCCTAGAGTTCCCATATTTACTGGGATAAATGCAGCAGGTCTCAATGGCGTGATACATATTCCACTATTGGGGAGAAGACCAAGAGCTGATCCTGCATGACACAAAGGAGGGCTGCCAATGTCCAGCTTCTGTCTTGTAAGGCTCCTACAGGCAGGGGAGCCTCAGCCGGAATTCAGACACAAAAGTGCATAAATTACGTCATCTCCATCATCTCCCACCTCTCTTTCCTAATACTTCAATAAGTGTCTGACCAATTTCCCCATTCTTCCTCTGCCTGAGGGAAGGAAGCTTTATAGCAGGCCTTTCTTATTTCTGTCTTCCAAAGCAATCGTGGTACTTATTCCAACTGGACAGTGTCTTAAAATGACACTTTGGGAGATTTCAGGATGTTTCTGGGGAATATCCACTTTTTTTTTTTTGAGGGAAGGTGGGAATGAAGCACTAGTCGTACCCATTCTTTTATCTTCTTCAGCAAACCAGCTGAGCTTAAACATTGGCAAGTGCTTCAACAATCACACCAGCAAATCTTGGGCTGTGCCTTGCAACGTTCAAAGGAGGAGAAATCAACAAAGTCAACAAGCCACTAAAAATACGAGAATAGTCTACAAAGCCCCTAGGGACTCTGTAGAGACATACTGTTCTAGGAGGTCCTATTTTCTGTCTTCTGCTCTATTCACTGTTTTCAAAGTGAACCAATGTTACTGGAAGGTCATCATGGAGCTCTGGCAAATGAATCTAATCTAGGACCTTCCCAGGAAGCCATTCCCACAGAGTTTACCTGGAACCCGTACACAGACACATACCTAAATAAGACCAATGTAGAAAACTGACAGGACGTGACTGAAGAGGTGAAGCCATAGCAAGATCCATCAGAGAGTACTGGGCTATCTAACAAGCTGTAAGACAATGTGGCAATCTTTCCGTAAGAGAAGGCAAGAAACCACAAAGGAATCACAGCACTTAAAGAAGGATTTGGCTCTTCCTGGATCTGTCTGATCACTCCTGCTCTGGAAAACATCAAGTACCAACAGCTTCCATCAGAGGAGGGTTTCATTCTGCCTGTTCCAGCATCGAGACGTAGTTGGCTTCAGCACCACACTTCCTTTCAGCACCAAACATTGGGGTTGAAATGGAGAGGAAAGGGGAAGGAAATCAATACATGGGCTGAGATGGGGGGCACTTCATTAGCATCAACCCTGGAAGCTGTTGAAATACATTTCCTACACCAGAGAAAATCATTTCTAGAGGACCAAGAACACTGATGGATCTGATTTTGTTCTTGCTAACTATTACAAGAAAAATATATATATATCCCTGAGACTGATCCTGGCAAGAACTGACCTAAAAGGAAATGTTAATTCTGGTGTTTTTCTTCACCGGACAGAGAAGATGCCCATTCTTGAAGGAATGAAACTATCACAAAGCATGCAAAAGCACAGAGAACACAGAATTTCCAGCAGTGGACACCACATATGCCAAGGAGCATCGCGTCTCAAAAGTTTCTGACCTAATGTGCATCTGTATGAAAATGCCTATGACGTGGATGATCACAAGCACATAACCAAAAAAAAAACCACATAATTTGTAGCCCACGCCTATTCCACTGAGAAAGTCTCAAAATAAGTTGGTAGAGTGAAATGTGGTGAATAACTACTACTAGTTCTGATGCTTGCTGATCGTCGTAGCACTTGTAAGCTTCAGCGTTGAGCTAGCAGGTAGCACACCCTATCTCACACACAGCATGAGGTTAAACTCTTTCCTACAAATTAAAAATTCAGATACTCAAAGATCTCTGTTGTGATTCACCGCGAAGTTTATTGCTAAAAGGTAGCACTTTCAGTGACAGTACAAAGAACATAAAGAAATGCATATGCTGTGGTAAAATCAGGAAATCTTTCCTTCCATCAGTCAAATTACCTATACCTCCTCCTTGCAAGCCTATGGAAAGTGAAAAATGTAGGAGAATGTTAAATGTACACCTGGTTTGGGCCACTCTGGAATACCACAGCAGCACGTACTGAAATCCCACCCAAAAAAAACACAAGGAACTGAACAGGCACCACACCGACAGGTATCAAAATCCCCCAAAACCCACAAGGAACTGAGCAGTGACTGGCTCAGCAGACCCTGGAGGGGCAGCGCCAGTCGGTGGCCCTCGGCTCGCCGGTTCCTCGTGCTGTACGAGACGTGCTTCAAGGTCATGGTGGTCGTCTTGGACGTTGGTGGTGGGTCTGAGACGAGGTACGGGGTGGGTACCGGGTACCTTTTTGCTATGTATGTATGGAAGCCGAGTGACCGCGGGCAGAGTCGCCGACACAGCCTCGTGTGCCACGCGCACCACGGCACGAGGCTGGCGGCTGCAAAGCTGCCTCGGGCACCATCGTGCGCCAAGCACCGAAATCTCCTCATGGAGGGGAAAAAGCCTACAGAAGAGGAATCCTCCAACCCCAGCGTTACCCCAGGACATCGCAGCGGAGCTCCGTGCCCCAAACCGAACAAAACCCCGAGGACACGGGGCTGGTTCTCCACCACCACCCGCCCATCCCTCGCACCAGGCGGAGCGCACACGCCCGCCCGAGCCACGGGCACGCTGCTACGGGGCTGGGGGGCACCACGATGCCCCCTGAGCCCCTAATCCCCCATGCCCAGGCCGTGTGCCCCCCACCCGCGGTGCCCTCGCCCCCCGCCCTGCCCCTCCCCGCGCCTCGCCCCTGGACCGGCACCGCCGGGACTCGAACCCGTGGCCCCGGGAGCCGCCCCCCTCCCCCCCCCCCCCCCCTTTCCGCAGCCCCTCACCTGGGGCCGCCCCGCCTCCCCCGCCGCCCGAGGTGGCCGCGTCCGCCCCTGCACTGCAGCTAGCGGCACCCCCCTCCCCCGCCCCTCTCGGCAGATGGTTCGCCCCACCCCGTCCCGCCTTCTGATTGGCGGCGGGCGGCCGTCACTCCGCCTGGGGCCCGCCCACCCCGCGGGGCACGCTGGGAAACCGAGTCCCCCGCCTTGCTCCTCCAGCCCACAGTCCGGAGGGGCGGACTACAAATCCCGCGCTGCCCCGCACGCAGCACCGGAGCGGCCCGGCCCGGTGCTGGCCCGCACCCCGCGCCCCCCCCCCCACCCCCCAGCGGGCGAGAGAGCGGGGTGCCCCCCCCCCCCCCTTTACTCCGCCATCGCCCACCGCGGCCTCCGCCGCCCTCCCCGCCCCGGCTCACCTGGCCCCGCCGCCTCCCGCTGCGGCCGGCGGAGGCAGCGCACGCCCCGCGCCGCCAAGCGCGGCTTCACCGATCCCGGTGGCGCCGGGCTGCGGTCGCGGGGCGGTTGCGGGGCGGCCCCGGGCGCATCGTTTGCTCGTCCCCCCCCCCGCCCCCCCTCACGGAGAGGAGCCGCGGCGAGGCGGCGGGATTCGCCCACAATGCACCGCGCCGACGGCAGCCCTGACATCACCCGCGGGCCGCCCCCGCCGCCACGGCACCGCCCCGGGACCGCCCCGAGCCGCCGCCGGCTGGGCTGGGGCTCGGCACCGCCACCGGCACCGCCACCGCCACCGGCAGCGGAGCCCTCATCCTGCAGCCCCCTCGCAGCGCTTGGGAGCGGCACCGGCAGCGCCACTGCCTGCCTTTAGGGTGGGGTGGAGCACTGGGGGGGCAGGCACCGGCACCTCACTGCTGCACCGGGGCCGGTTCCTGCGCTGCCGGGGATGGGGATGGGCTCAGCTGGCCAAAAAACGGGCACGGCGGCGGTGTGGCCACGGGGGCAGGGTCACCCCTGTCCCCAGTCACCCCCTGTTCCCGACCCGGTGTACTAAACCGTGACCCCAAACCGGAGCAGGACTCCCCGCCCCATCTCACGCCGCCCTCATGTGTCCCATAAGCACACACCTCCAAAATCCCCACACACCTCCAAAATCCCCACACACCTCCAAAATCCTCACATGCCTCCAAAATCAGCCCCCCACAACCCAGGCTGTGGTGCTCCCCGTGTGGGACATGCGTCCCAGCCATGATTTTCCCCCTCCCGGAGCAGCGCACCGGGGCTGAGAGGGACCCATCTCTCTCTCTGATCCTTTTGGGTGGCCTCCAGGCCCCCTTTTCAATACCCAACCTGCTGCCGTGGATGTCTTTGGCACGCCGCTCTCCCAGGCTGCCTTCCAGACATGCCTGAGGGCCTCATAGAGCTTTCCCATGGAGGGATGCACCTCGGGGAGAAACTCGTGGCCAGACACATTCAGCTCTTTCTACCTGCATATCCTGCTGCCAGCAGCCTTTTCTATAGGGAAAATGAGCCCACAAGGCCGAGGGCAGGGTACTCACAGCCCAGCAGGAGGGAGGACCACGATGGTGTTTTGAGCAAATTTGCTGATGGCAAATTTGTGGATAGGGGCGCAGGATAGGGGCGCAGGATAGGGGCGCAGGATATCCAAGCCACCATTGGGATCTCAAGCTCTCATCTCCGTTTGATTGGCTCCTAAAGTTGGCAGTATGCATACAGTTGTGAAACAGTCCTTTCCGCACTCTTTAGCCCTAATGTCTAATCTGTGGTGGTTTGCAAAGGAGTTTCTGTGCTTGCAGGGATACGTTACATTAGTTTTGTGGCAATGCAATTGAGTTTTGGAAGTTGTCTTGCTCTTTTCTACATCCGTAGCCTCCTTCCTGCATCCAGAGGAGAAGCTGTGAAGCTTGACGTCACAAATCTCTTATGCAGAATATAAACCCCACAAAGTTAAGGTAGTTGTTCATCTTGGACGGGGTACGTTTGAATCCAAAACTCATCTTTAGGATAGAAGCAAGCTCTTTATTAAGCTCTTTCTGTTAATAGGAACGTGAGTCTTTCTGCCTGGAGCACAATTCAACAGAGCAGTCAACCATTTCTTTAGCTTTGAAGGTGCTGAAATGGACCCTGGGTTAAAAAGAACCGGTTCCCAGCCTGCCTCGAAAGGCTTAGGTTTAGTGCTAAAATGTGCATTTCCTTTCTGGTACGTGAACATCCTAGCCTTAAGATTTTCAGTACTCAGTCGCGGTCCCCAGACTCTCGTGTTTTGAGAGGGATTGTACTCCCCTTACCTAATGTGGGAATCCCGTTTTTGTGCCTCAAGGGTCAATGGTGTAAGGCACTTAGAAATCATTGCGGATTGTGGTTGTTGTCAATTGCCACGGAAATTAAGGCCGTGCAAGTACCTTCTACCCCTTCTTCTTCCCTTTCATTTGTTGTCCGGTTACTACTCAGTATTACACATTTGGTGAGATGTCCTAAAAAAAAGCATTACGTCCTAATGTTAACAACTCTCTTGTTTTTTCTTTCTCTAGGTCTGCCAGTAGCTGACAAGGTAGAAAGATGACCTCTTCTCTTTCATTCTTGTGAAGTTAGAGGCAGTGCCCATTTAAACTGTGGCTGAGGCTCTGCGATGGTGCAAGTCTATCTTACTCCTTCAAATTCAGTGATGCTGCCGGAGTTTTCAGTAATGAACTTTGAAGGATTCAACCACTCTAAAGCTTTTGGACAGTGGCAATTATCTGAAAACATTCCTACAGGTTTATCTTCTTCGTCTACGTTTGTTTGTTCTCTCCATCTCATTCAAAGCAGTCAGGACTGGTTTGCTTCCCCCTTCTCTGGAAATTTGCACTAGGAACCATTGTTAGAATCAGAATCCTGATCTGAGAGCACGATGAAAAATGTTGCACTCCAACTTGGACATTGGAGAGGAAAATGTTCATGTATACGTCAGTATGGTACTCAAACAGCTGCTTACACCTTTTAACTTTTAAACCTGAGAAGCAACAGGTAGTTTCTACGTTGCCCTTGGGGATAGTGTACTCTTCTGTACTTTGCTTCTATACAAACAGCTCAAAATTTTAAAGTCATGTTGTCGCTCATACCACCAAACAACCTTGCACGGCATTACACGTTCCCCCCCCCAGATAGATTTTGCCCTGAATGCGAGACCAGACAAGGAAATAATGCCGGCACGTAAAACTAACTCGTAAATACATCTCTTTTAGGCTTGTTTTGTTTTGATGCTTTGTGGGGCTTAGCTGTACTTCAGTGAGAAGAATGTCTTCTGGTGTGAACTGAAATTATACCTCTATGCCACAATGTCCCTCTATTTTATTTTTTTTTTGGTGGAGGGGGGGTTGGGGAGGGGAGAGGAGGGTGTTGATAATTCCTTGTGGACACCTGAAGGAGTTGCAAAATAATAAAATTTAGGTGAAGGAAAAGTTCCTTCTCTTAATTTTTGTCGTTGTTGTTTTTCTTTTCCATCTGGTCATAAAATGAAGGTCCCATTTTCTGGCTTTTGGCAGAGTGCAAGCGTGCTGAAACCGTTCACGTTACGTAGACTGTATTTGTCTGAAATGATAATATCATACCTATAGTCTGCTGCAGGCTCAAAAGCAGCCTATGCCTCCTGGACTGTTTTATGCCTTTGCTTTTGTTACTACGCCCTTGTAAGTCTTCAACAGGGAAATGAAATTACCCTATACAGAAGAAACACCATCCAGAAGAAACTTCAGGTGCTAGGGTCTGAATTTTCACTGAAACCAAAGGCAGGTATCTTCCTGATGTGAAGAAAGGGGCTTTAATCTATCCTGGTTTGTTTACTAATGAAGGAGCGTGAAAGAGATGCATGTCCTCCTCTCTGAAGAGGAGGTGAAGGAACAGCTAGTGCAAGGAACACAAAATTCAGTTATGCCAAACTAACAGGTGGTTGTATCCCAGCTTGGAGACAGCAACACAGAATCACCTAGGTTGGAAGAGACCTCCAAGGTCACATAGTCCAACCTCTGACGTAACACTAACCAGTCCTCCACTAAGCTGTATCCCTAAGCTCCACACCTAAACATCTTTTAAAGACTTCCAGGGATGGTGACTCGACCACTTCCCTGGGCAGCCTGTTCCAATGCCTAACGACCCTTTTGGTGAAGAAGTTTTTCCTAACATCCAGCCTACGCCTCCCCTGGTGCAACTTTAGCCCATTCCCCCTCGTCCTATCACCAGGCACATGTGAGAACAGACCAACCCCCACCTCGCTACAGCCTCCTTTAAGGTATCTGTAGAGTGCGATAAGGTCGCCCCTGAGCCTCCTCTTCTCCAGAGCAAACAATCCCAGCTCCCTCAGCCGCTCCTCATAAGACTTGTTCTCCAGGCCCCTCACCAGCTTTGTTGCCCTTCCCTGGACTCACTGGAGCCCCTCAATATCCTTCTTGTAGCGAGGGGCCCAGAACTGAACACAGTACTTGGGGTGCGGCCTCACCAGAGCCAAGTACAGGGGCACAATGGCTTCCTTAGTCCTGCTGGCCACGCCGTTTCTTGTACGAGCCAGGATGCCGTTGGCCTTCTTGGCCACCTGAGCACACTGCTGGCTCGTATTCAGTCGACTAGCCACCAGTACTCCCAGGTCCTTCTCTGCCAGGCAGCTTTCTAACCACTCAGATGGCTTTTCCAACCATCTTCAAACTTCCAGATCTAGAGGAACACTTTGGCTGCAGCCTAAAAGCCACGTGCACGTAAGCTGCCGCAAGCCAGCCGACCTTCTTCCCACGACCTGCCAGGAAACAGCAATGTAGGCACGTAACCAAATTAAAGTCAAAACTTGCAGCCCAGTCCTTGACCTGAATAGTGAGTGAGGATCCGGAGCCTGGCATTTATGCGTGATAGCTTCTACGCAGCTGAAGTAAATACACCCCGGGTGCCCTGAGCTGGAGGACTTAAAATGTGCATGGGGCACCAAGCACAAACCCAGCAGGATTGTTTTGGAGGAGACTGTCATGGTCCTGGGTGCACTAAGAAGCCTTAATGGCTCCTACCAGCCTCACCAGGACCTCCCTGCCCACGGGCCCATGTGCCCTGTTAGAGATCAGTCTTCAGTCCCTGCCTGAGCAATGCTGTGCTGGTTTGCACATGGATCCTGACTTGCGGATAGGCTTCCTAACTTGCGCTTGGCCCTGTCTTGTCAGTATGGGCCTGCCAAAAGCCACAGGAAAATGCCTGACCCAGGCTACCATCAGTGGACCTGATCCTCATCTGTAGAGTGACTTTCTGGCTCCAACTCACACCTGCTTCATCACCACAGACTTGACTGATGATTTGGGCTCCTGGTTGGATTTGGCAACCATCGCTGCATCCACCTTCCTAGGTACTTGGCCCTGGCTGGGGAAGGCCTTGCTGGCAGGGCTAACTTACCAAAATTAGAGCAGGGTTTTGTCCAGGCCAGTTTGGAAGATCTCCAAGGATGAAGAGACCAGCAGGTCCCTCCCATGGAGAAGGTTTCCCATGCTCAGTCAGAATTATATTGTAATTTGTGTGTCTGGCCTTTATTGAAAGGATGGAGAACACAATATTACTTGATGAGCTGACGTGGAAATCAAGCAAGAGCTGGAAGCTTCCTACTTTTCTCAGTCTTTTTCCCCAGACAACTGTTGGCTCATGAGCGTGCCTCTGCCACATCGACACCAAGCCCAGAGCATCACTACCAAGCTGGAGGGGACAGAAGAGTTTGGTGCTGAAGCCTTCAGTCCCCACTTATGGTGGGCAGTCCCAAGAGGAGGCTGGCTTGATGGAGAGGTTTATCAACTAGGAGTTTCAGGTACAAAGCACACAGCAATACCAGTGTGTACGTGGCTCTGTAGTTTTGCCTGTTTTTGCCTTTTCCTACCTTTCTTTGTGGGGTCAGGTATCAGTTGTGTGCACACTAGGTGGGAAGACCATTGAAAAACATGGTTAGGAGTAGAACAGTTACAACAAATTCATGGGTTTCATTATCTTCTTACTCTCAATTTTAGGACATTAAAGGAAAAATGGGGACAAGCAATTGGGAAACATAACACAGGTCAAATACCTGCTTTGTAGCAGGGAAAAAGGGACGGAAAAAGACTGAGCAGAGTTTTTCTCATCAGCCCTTTGAAAGTCAAGACTGCATGTCTGAAGCCCAGTCTCAAAATTGCAGTTCCCAAGAGTAATATGGTTGTGTTGTGTTGGTTGGGGTGGGCTGCAGGCCAGCCTTCTTCCTCAGCTGCCCTGCAATAAAAAAGGCTTCCCACAACAGGGTTGCATGTGGAGCTTCCTAAAACTCTGTGTTATGACAGAGTTGGGTATTTGATACAGGAATGCAGAGCAAATCTGTCAGAGGGTGTCATTGTGTGTGTCCATGGGATAGCTGTGCCCAGGAGTGGGGCACAAACAGAAATCCCCTGATATTCCTGATCTCCCAGGTTGCACAAGCCTGTGAAAGCAAGAGGTGGTTTGTGGGGTAAATGCAGAATGAACCCATGGAGAGGTGCTGTGGCATGGAGGCTGGAGCCAGGATAAGCCTCTTTGGTGGAGTCCCAGAGCTGCTGAGACTGAAGGCTGAGGCTTCAAACCATCTCCAGCAGGTCACTGATGGATGCAGAGAAGCCTGACTGCCTTTCTAGGATGCCAAATGCTACTTAACCCAGCAGGGATGAAAATCCTGTGCTTGAGTGCTTCCAGTTGAAGGTCCTGATCCTGCAAATACCTCTGCCTGTGTTTAGCTTTATGCTGGCACCCTGAGGACAGGATGCTTGCAAGCTGCATTGAGCAAGTCTTGTATTTATTGACAGGAATCAAAGATGAGGCCAATAAGTGACATTGTTGGATGTTTTAGTAGTCGGAATAGGAGAGGATTGGTGGATGCTGATTTTTTGTTTATTTATTTTTGGTGTGTGTTCATTAGTTTGTTTTTGTTTTTGCTACAGCTCTGATTAACAGATACCCATAGCCAAACTCACCCAATACCCACGCTGCTACTGGCTTGGTTCCTCAGTACTTGCCATGATGTCAGCATAAAAGACCCTTGATACATGCCAAGGGCTGCTAAAATCTCATGTTCAGTGAGGGTGCCTGGCAGGAGCAGGAGGCTGTCTCAGGAATCTTGGCTGCACCAGGGAATGAATCCCACTGCAGTGGTGGCCACAAGCCTTTGGGAGCTGCCTTTAAGAGGTTCATGGATCACAGTAAGTGGATGTCCCCAGAGCTGCTAACACCAGCATCACTGTTGGGACTTCATAATGCCAGGAGGGGCTTCTGAATGGAGAAATGCAATTCCGTAACTGCTTTTACCTAGCTCCAGCCTTTCCTGGCATACTCAACCACTGTACTTAATGAGAATTGCTGTAACCCTCATTTGCTTTTGAAAGTAAGCAGTCTGCTGTCAGCCTTCATCACCAGAAAGTCAGGGACAGGGAGGCATTAACAAAACCTCATCTCCCCTCTACCCAGCTCTCTTCAAAGCAAGAATTTAGGGTTGTCCTTGTCCTGCCAAGCAGCCCAGCTGAGCTGGGAGATCAGGTGCTCTGCAGGCTGGATTGTTCCCGAGTTGTGCTGATGGTGGTCACAGCTTTCTTTGAGGAAAAAGACAGCCAAAACCTGAGGATGGAGGGTTGCCTGGTGAAGCATGAAAAAAAATAATAAAACTTCATGTTGGAAGAGGAAAATCAGTCTTATATGGAAGAAAATCAGAGAATGGCAGCATTCCCAAAAGATTTCAAGGTCTGCAGCAGCCTAGGCAAATTAAACAGCTAGGTTTTCAGGCCAAAGAATTTAATTTCATGCTCTGTTTTTTTGGACAACACTTCCCCCCATTTCTATCTGCTGTTTTGTGTGTGTGTGTGTGTGTGAAAAGCTTTCATCTGAAATACTGGTTTATTTATTTATTTATTGCCTATAAGCAATTTTGATGGAAAACTTTTGAACTACCCTAAGCAAACCAACCGAAAGCAAAACAACTCCCCATACTCCCATCTGGCACCAGGTGGCACACACGCTATTGGTTATAACTTAGCACTTACCCAAAAAGAAATATTGGCGTTGAGAAGACAAGGAAGGGATACATAATTGCATTAGCAGTGTGACAATGCCAACTTTACAAGGAAGTTAAGGGTGTATTTAATCTTATGTGTTACCTATAAAACACAGCTGGAAACCTCAGAAGTGCCAGAAATCTGAGTCCTGATAAGGTCTATACTATTTACCTAGATAAAACGTCTGGTGATATTCCTAGTAAATCCAGAGAAAACACTACCTTGTTGCTACCACTGCCAGAACAAGCTTGAGCTTAGCACAAAGAATAGGTTAAAGTCACTGTTCTTGAATATGAAGTGTGCTTTGTCTGCCCAAATTCTGGAAATTCATTGAGGTGGCATTTAGGAAACACTCGATAGTTTGGCACTTCTTAAGGAATCCCAGACCTGGCTACGAGCTTTCCAACTATGTGCTGGGAGGCAGGGCCAGACCACCTAAGAGAATTACTGCACAGCAAAGAGGGCAGCGTTATGTGCAAAGAAGAAGGTCGGCGTTATCTGCTGCAAAATCTCAGCGCTCATTTTTGCGGGTCAGGGTTGAACCGTGTCTCTCAGTCCCCCTGGTGCTGCGACTGAGGGGAGGTGGAGGAGCACTGTGATACCAAAGCTGGGAGCTCCACGTTGTGGTAATAATGATGCTCGCAGAAAAAGAAAAGCCAGGAAAAAGAGGATGGAGACCTACCCTGTTTAAAGCTGTGAAAGCGATAAGGGGGCAGTGGTAGGACTCATGTCTGCGTGTGGGTTCAGAGAGGGTTCCCAGAGCTGTGTGGACACAGGGACGCATTGGGGTGAGCATCTCTTAGGGGGTTTTCTCCAGGGCTGTGTGGTTGGTGGGTGCTTATGTGTGTGCAATGTGTGTCCCCGAGGCTGTCAGGGTGTCTGCCTGGCTTCAGGAGGGTTCCTAAATCAAGGCCCTGCACCTGGGGAGGAACAGACCCACACACCAGTCCGTGCTGGGGCCTGACTGGAAACACTGGGTGTTGTTGCCACCGAGCTGACCACGACTGACAACGGAGGCTGAGGACACCCAGCGCTGCCTCACGAGGGGGATCATCCTCCCCCTGTGCTCATCCCCAGCGAGGAGCTGCCCCCCTCAGCCACCCCACAGCTCCCGGCCCTCCCCGTGCGGGCGGTGTCTCCCGAAGCCATGGGGGTGTTCCCGGGGCGGTGCCGGGGTTGGGGCCGGCACCCGGAGGGCCCCGAGGACGGCGGAGCAGGGCCGTGCCCCATGGCGCTGGCGCTGCGCTGCCTCAGCCGCCGGCTCCGGCTGCGGCTCCCGCTCCCTGCCCGGCGCCGCTGCGGGGGCGGCCCCGCTCAGCTCCCCCCCGGCGGCTACGGGGCATGGCAGGAGAGGGCTGCCCGCGACCCCGCAGCTTTTTGGGCCGAAGCGGCTCGGGGCTCGCTGCGCTGGGACAGCCCCTTCCACACCGCCTGCGAGGCCGGCTGGGATGGAGCCGGAGCCCGCTGGTTCCTCGGTGGCCGCCTCAACGTCTCCGGTAAGGCTGCCCCCCTGCCCCGGGGCTGCGCCCGTGGTGATGCTGTGCCCGCAGCTGCTCGGGGGCTGGGTGCTGGTGGGGAACCGAAGCTCTTCAGCAGTCGAGTTTTCGGCAGGACCTGTTGCTTTTCGGTTGTTTCAGCAGGAGGCTGAGCTGGAGTCCAGTCCCTGCTCCTTGCTGTGTCTGTCCTGACTGCCCTCAGTTTATTTCGGGCTGTATCAGCCTTGTCGTCTCTTCCATACCATGGGCAGGCTCCATGTAGTGAGACTAAAACCCCAGCCCTACCTAGGGTGTAACTCGGTGCTGAGGTCTTTTAATAGGGAAGTATATTTTCGTATAAAGCCACCTTGCTTTAGCACAAAAGAGCAGACCCTCCCCTGGGCTTCCCAAAACACAGCTGTCCCCACGGGAGGATTCCCAGCTGTGGAGTTCCCAAGGGAACAGAGCTGTTTGTACAGCCCTGCTTCCAGCACCCAGACTTCAGCCAAACTCATGTTTTCAGTGCTTCCCGTTGAAAGAAAGATCCTGGCTGAGCACAGAGGGTTGTTTGGATCCATTATTTCATTTATATAGCAGAATCAGCACCTTTTTCTTAATCCCATATGGGTCAGGTAAAATCCAGCTGTTTCTGGGTCTGATTTTGCACCGTGTCTTGCATCTGGTTCTTCTGCAGACACTGAATGCCACTTATGTTTTCTCTGCATAGCTTGAAAAAAAAAAAAAAAACAACAAGTCACAGACCACTGAAACACAGCTGCAGAGAATTAAATGGTTTTGCTGTAGCTGTTTTCCTTCTTTTAAAGCATGATGGAGATGAATAGCATGGTACTCAGCCACCGAGTGGCTGGTTTTCTGCTAAGAGGCTCGAGTTTTGTCCCTTGATCTCTTGATTGGAACAGCAGATAAGAAAGCACACAACAGCTCAGATCTCTGATTTGGAACAGGCTTTTTGCCTGGGGGAGACCTTGCAGAGGCATGAGGTTCAGCGCTTGGGGGTTTATCTCATTGTGACTCCTTTCCAGGAAAAGACCCCAAGGAGCTACTGTACCTGCAAGGCACCGTGTCCTCAGGAGCATGTCTCGTTGAATTGTTTCTGCGTGCTTTTCCAAGCCTTGTCGAGGAAGCAAGAAAACAGACGGAGAAACCATTAGGGTGTAGCGGTAGGGGGCAGGTCACCAAGTTCTGTTTTGTGAAATGAGAGAAAGGCACTTGCAATGTCAGGAAGGAAATAAGAGTGTTTGGCCCCGATTCACTGGTCAGTTCTTACCGGGCAAAGAACAGAAACTCTCACTGGGCTCGCTGTAACAGAAATACCCACTGAAATCTGGGTATGAGAAGGGAATGCTGCTTGGGAAATGAATTTCTGTTAATGTATTTTACTGTAATGTGGTGCAATACGTAAGGGTATTGCTGCAATGAGCTCGGAGGTAGGAGTTGGTAAGGGTCCCAGAACAAACCACAACAGATCTGATTACATATGGATGGACAACAGAGGAAACCAGTGTATGCTTAAAGCATTCCTCCTCAGAGCTTTTGTCCTCCTGTATTGTGTTAAGAAATGAAGAAATTTTATCTCCTTTATTTATTTATTTATTTATTTTAGTATTACTGCAGAAATTTACATTCAAAAGTAAAAGCCTTAAAACAACTGAAGGGCTTTTTTTCGTATTTTTGAGATAGAGTTGTTCTTGTAGTGAAACATGCTGAATTCTGAGGTTATTTTATCTCCTGCTCATCTTCAGAGCTTCATTTCCACCTTACTTGTAGTGCTGTAAATCAGCTTTGATCATAGAACAGCAGAAGCAGGCTCCAGGGCTGCAGTTCACCTAACCTTCACAAGTTTTGACAGAACAATAGGCAGCTTTCATTGCACCTAATTTATCTGGAAAAATAAAATCCTTCCTCACTAGTATTAATATCTCTAGGAAATGTGATCTGAAACTCAGCATTTATTTCTTTTTCAGGGTTATCACTGAGTTGTACAGCAGTGTGCCTGACTGGTTTTTAATAATTGTCTATTGAAATATCGTAACTGCCTTTACAAGCATATAATAAAGTACGAAACTGTAGTTTAGGCTTGGAATTAAAAATTTACAAGACTAATCTTTAATCATCAGACAAGTAGCTGCTGAACGTGTGGGCAGGCTTCTTGAGTGGATTCTTGAGAAGTTTTTTTTAAGGTGGGTACTCTCTGTCCCTTCGCTCAAACTTCACCTCACATAGTTGTCCAGGTCCCTTTTACCCCTGGTTGTTACATGGGGAAATGGACCTTCAAAAGCGAATTTGCCCTTCATATTTTAGGAGTTGTAGCACACAGTTTGAGATGTGTTCATCTTTCCCAGCTGTCTAGTAATATATAGATACATGTCTCTACTGTGTGTGTTTACACTAGATCCTAAAGTTTGAGATTATTTTCAGTAAATGGAGATTCAGCCCTTCCAATTATACCTTGGAATAAAAATGCTTTGCGTGAGCTGTAATTAGAAAATCCAAATGATGCAGTGCTAAAAATGCAAGCTGGGGAAGGCAAGTCTGTCAGATTTACGTGGTAAAACACTGCTCTGGTGAGGAAAAGCATAAGAGTGTCCTCCTTGTCTTGGCGCTGGTGGGAGCTGGGCAGAGATTTTTGGCTGGTTTAAGCACAGCTCCCCTGAGTGCCACTGAGCTGAACTGAATCAGGCAAGGCCTCTTGTGGAGATGTCATCTCTAAGGCAGCTGTACCAATTCAGTATGGTATTTGTGGTATTTGTACACAACAAATATGGCAAAGACAGCTTTCCTATTACTACAATGCTGTCAATGTAAAGGATGACTTCCCAGTGTTTGAAATGAGCGGGCAGCTAGCTAGGTGGCTGATGAAGTTTCAACTTAAGTCTACCTGCTGTTATGCTTGACCGAGCTGAGTTTACAGAACTCTGTGTGTGTTATTAGGCTTTGATTAAACTTCTGCTTTCTTACAGTAAATTGCTTGGATCAACATGTCGAAAAGTCTCCGGACAGAGTGGCTTTGATTTGGGAGAGAGACGAGCCGGGAACTGCAGTGCACGTCACGTACAGGTACGGCACCTTCTCTTCTTACAGTGCCTGGAGTTGTGGTGGGACTGGGAGAAGAATTGCTTCTCTGAACTCATACCTTTGTGAAACTCTCCATTCTTCCAAGGTACCCCAGTACATAGGACATGCAGCTACAGCTTGTGGCATTGTGATGAGGTATCTGCTGAAAAATGAAGTCTTGTTCCAACTTAGAAATTATATTCTTCCCTTGGCTTCTTCATGAGGGCTTCCTGATCTTAAATGCCTATATAATAAATGTTCTACACAGTCAGAAGTACAGTGGATGCAAATTAGTGGTAATTACTGAGAATTTCAGATTCAGATCTGCCATCATCTGGTTTTGGTGTTAATCAGGCTTGCTTGTGGTTTCCCTGTCTCTAAGTGGGTGGTTTTAGAACAGAAAGATTTTTTTTTTTTTTTTTTCTCACTGGCTTATGTCTCATCTGCCAGTTTTCTTTCTGAAGTGTCTGTGGCAATAGTTTGGGGAGCAGCTTTCAGTTTCAGAACAGCAGCAAGTGTATTGGTGCAAACAACGTCTTGTGTTGTTAGTCAACAGCATGATACGGAGTCTTTGCTAGAGGGGGTTTCAAGTTCCCTGTATTCTTCTTCCCCATCCCCAGTGCATTTTAGAGCAATCTTGAGGCTGCTCTGAGAGATACCAACTTGTAATTGCTGCTATAGGTAGTAGGGTTTGTTAGAAATGGCAGACTTCAAATGTTTCTCTTCTTGCTGTGTGCCCTTGCTTAGGAGACAGGTCTGCCTGCAAAAATGCCTTTTACCTCACGACTCCCTAGTAAGAATTAAAGGTTCCCCAGACTGTTCCTCAGTGGCTGTTTCAGGGAGCTAGAATTTTGATATGCTGGACGAGAAAGCAGAGGAGATACAGGCAGTCCTGACATCTGACTCTTTAACAAGATGTTTTCTGCAGCATGTTGATAGTTGGGATTTGCAGAACTTTTTGACTATAAATAGGTTCCAGTTGTCTTGTCTTGTTCACCTTTGGCATTTATCAAAGCTCCTAAAAACATGATGTATTGGAGTGAAGAAGGTGGTCAGCAGGGAGAAATGAGTGTGCAAATAGCTTTGGGAGGTTAGCGCACCATACAGTGTGCCATAACCAACTAGGTAGCTTTGCTAAACCCTTGAATTTTGTCCTTTTCATTCTGGTGACATAAAGGTAAATGGAATCCAGGGTTTCTTCCAGAGTTTGGGGTGGCATATGGACTTTTGCCTCTCTCTTTATGTCACAGGTGTGGAAATGGGGTACATTGGAGGTTGGAATTGGGTGATGTGCTTTGTGTTTTGATTAACCTGAGAAGAGCAGCCCATTCGATAGCATAGCCTCATCAAAGGCAACTCTAGCCTCTCCCTTAGGCTGCAATACATGAAATGTGCTGAGCTGCTCTGGGTCCTCCAATCGTCTTCTCAGGATCCCCAGAGGAATGATAAGTCTTTTCTGAGCAGCAACAGAATTGTTTTTCTCTTGGCCTGTGGCATGGTGTAGAGTTATATGGTTTAGTGGAGGACTGGTTAGTGTTAGGTCAGAGGTTGGACTCGGTGATCTTGGAGGTCTCTTCCAACCTAGGTGAGTCTGTGATTCTATTCCAAAAATATATTTGGAGAAAAGCATGTTTTCAGCCTGTGGATTTGTCATTGCAGTGTCTTGAAGACGAATAACCCACATCTGAAAAATGATTCCATCTTTGTGCAGCCTTACAAAGATACAATAACAAAGAACCAGGAAGAAGAACATTCAGGTGAAAGACAAGTTGGCAATCTCTATTTTCAATCTTCTGCTTGTATTTGAGAGCTATGTTCCTGTTTCTTCCTTATACTTTTGGTGAGACATGGCTGCGTTCTGGTGACAGAGTTTTTCAGGAGATGTTGTTTCTACCAAGTGGGTAAAACAGGTTGCTTGATTTTTCTGCTCATCCTGTTATTGTCAGGAATAGCTGTGTTGACAGCGGTGGTATATGCAGGGAGAGAATCAGAAGTTTAGCCTTGAAATAACAGCCTTTTCTTTGAGCTGCATTTTCAAAGGCTTTATGTATGGCGGCAAGGTTTTTCAAGGCATGTTGGCATTGACATCCCCTTGAGGCTAAGTCTAGTTGAAAGATTTTTGCAGTAACGTCTTGGTTTAGGCAGAAGTTTTGTGAGGGAAAGTGAATCAGAAAAGGAGGTGGCACTGTAATGCCTATTCAGTAATCCTCAGTGTGGCAGTTTGACCTCTGCACATTAGCCTCAGCACAGGACAGGCCCAGCATGAGAAGATGAAAGGGATATTAGGTATCAGTAGTACCTGAATGCTGGTACCTGTGGCAGAGAAATGCCTTTTTCTTAGGATTTGGAGGCACTGTTAATGGGATTGCATCCTTACAGTCGTGCACTAGGAAGGTAAAGACTTTAATTTGGCCACTGCCTCATGGATGAGCTTTGGAGAAGGTCCTGGAATCTCAGCTGGGAGGTGCCCGGGGCTCAAGCGTTGAGAAGTACAAGGCTCTAGCTTGTTCCATTATTCACTTGGCAAAGCCTGCTGCTGTGAGCTTCTGCTCCTTAGAGATAAGCCTTGGGAGGCATGAGGGAAGATGTGGCTACTGGCATGGAAGCTCTCTCTTCTCTTCTGTGGAGCTGTCAGCGGCAAGGAAACAGCTGAGTGTTGGCCCTGCTCCCATCACGGGCTGCAAAGGAAGGCAGCTGCTGTGCGAAAAAGGGGCCTGGAATAAGCTTCCTCCTCTTCAAATAAGGGACAGGCCTCAATCAGCTGGGCCTCCTCCATGCATTGGTAAGAAATGCAGCTACATTGCAAAGTGCTGTCCCAGCTGGCTCATCATTAGGGGAAGCAAAGAGCTGGTGGGGCCGTACCATGAGCCCCAACTATGTGTGCCCGCTTCTTGGCAAGGTAGGTTGTATTTATCGAGCTGGATGAAGGGCTTTTTGCTACAGTGGGAACTCAGACATGGCCTTATTGGCAAATTTTCACCCATAAAGCCTTTGGTGAAACGTTTTAGTTTTTGCTTGAATGGTGATTGCTTGTTCTTACAAGCTCAGTTGTGATGAATCCCTATCTTCCAATAAAATCCTCTGCTATAAAACTGAGCTGCTCCTTCGGAGAGCCATCCTGACTCTTCCTTTGCCAGGGTAGTCCCTGAGGGCATTGCCAATCTAATAGAGGGTGCCTGGCTCCCAGAGCAGCCTCAGCACCTGTCCTGCATCAGGGATGCTCAGTTAGCAGCTTTCACCAGCTACTGCCAGTGTTTGATGCATCCCAGATGCTGGAGATGTGATTAAGTGGCTCGAGAGCAGCAGGCTGCTTAGGTCACTGGCTCACACCCTCATTGTAAATGATCTTTTCACTGGTGAGCTGGTGTCCTGTCTCTCCAGCTGATACGTCTCAGCTGTTTTGGGAAGAAGTTCCCTTTTATCCTTTTTTTCCCTTCTCTACATTTCATTTTCTATCAAGCAGAAATCCGTCTAAGTTTCAAGGACTGAATGAAAAGGCAGGAGACTTGTTTTATTACTATTTTGTGGCAAAAGGGTATGAATCTCTCCTGAGATTGGGTGGCTGCAGTCAGCAAAGGGGGGACAAATCAAAAAATTTTTTATCGAGTAGCCTGGCTCTCTGGAGGCTAAATAACCATAAAATCATTGTTAGGACACCGGCGAAGTAGCAGTTTAGCCACAGGAGTGTGCTGCGAAAAAAACGAGTGGCGAAGGGTTCAGCCTAGCTGGGAGTGTTTTGTGCTGCTCTGTGGATGTTGTCATGGCCCAGGAGATTTGAAACTTTGCAGAGGAGTTCCCCAAGGCACTGCTGAGCCTGGGTTTTAAAGCGTACTGTATTATCAAGCAAGTTATATAAGCAGGCACGGTTCATTGCTGGGTTACAGCCTCTATAAGCTCAACAATAGGGAATTTTAAAGACGGTAGCTAAAGCATTGCCAGGCCTCTCCCTCTCTGGGGTTATTTATTCCCTTTGATATTCCCTTGTTGACTGCAGTACGCATGATTTAGCCACCTGTGAGCAAACATTCCCCAGCACTGCAATATCTAATGTTACAAGCCCGATAGAGAGAACTAATTAAGTAAATATCCTGCTAACTGGCTGATTCTCTCTGTCAACCAGTTCATAACTTTATCAGACTGTTCAAGACGAGGCAGTGCAATGAGTTACAGAGAAATTGAGCTACCTCACAGCAATGCCTTTAACAAACACCACCAGGGTGGTTCCTCAGCCAGAGAAGAAATGGTTGAAATTGTGTTAGATGTTACAGCAGGGATGGAGGCTGGAACCCATGTGCAGGCTGGGTGGTGTGGAAGGTGTTTCTCGCTGACACGGAACTGTTTCCCTTCTTTCTAGTACCATGTTGGCTACCTAAGTTGAACTTGCAAGTAAAATTTGTCCAGGCTTTAAGTTTTCCCCATCCTAGGCAGCTGAGGGACTTTTCACTTTGTCACCTGAAGAAAAAAAAAAAAATCACGAGGGGTTTTTCTTGCCTTGGGATCAGGATGTTTGAAGGAAGGCTGGAGAATTGTGCTTGGATTAGCAATTGAACCTGTAGCCAAGAAGCCTCGCATGTTGAGCTCTGTGTTTTTTTAGTTATTCTCACTGAAGTGGAAGTATTTTTCCTTTTGGTGAAAAAAGAATTTTTTTTTTTTTTTTTTCTCTATTTAGCAAAAAGTGAGGGATATGCATGGTTAAACTGAGGCACTGTTCGCACAAGTTGAACTGAAGAGTGAGCAGATTTGTGCTTTATGCGTTTTGCCAGAACACTGAGCCAGGAAGAAGAGACAGGGTTTGCTTACAGGGGACTCGAAGCTACATCTCAAATGATAGCACCTTTGATGCTATCTATGATCATGAGATTCAGAGACAGGCTTTGAGTGTGACTGTTCCCCAGTAACTCACACAGAGCAACAAACAGGAGGTGAGATGGGCTGAAAGATGCCCAGATCTTTTTTTTTTTTTAACTACAAAACCAACCTATTTGGTGCATTTGACCTGAATTTTCAAATAGTTTCATCCTGATCTAAACTGTTGTTCCAAGAAACAAACTGGTGATTGCAAGAAATACTCAACCCAGCCTTCGGACTGAGACAGCAGAGAACTTGGTTTGTGCCAAATCTGTTAACTTCAACAGACACTACCAAAGCCCCTGTACAGCACTGGGTGTATTAGGAAAATAGAAAAGCTGCTTACTGAAGAAGGTCTTGATGCAGTTTTTTTGGATACAGAAAGAACTGGCTTGCTTTGTTTAGAAAGCTGCGGGCTGTCTTGCTGGATGTAGTGAAAGATAGGATCAGATTTCTTGGAAAAAGGTTCCCTAAAGAGAACTGCCAGAGAACTGTGTCAGGGAACTGCCAGTGAAGGGTTTTACAGGAGTTTTTGTTTGAGACATTGAGCAATGGGCTTTGGAAACACAAGCACTGGGGGAGGACATGGGAAAAATGTGGTCGGGTATTTTCTGAACAGAGAGGTCATAAAGATGGGGAGAGAAGGGCTGCATCTGTCAGATTACACAGAACCACAGGAGAGGTCTGCTGGCTCTGCTGAAGGGCCAGTCTGGCAGACGTGGTGCTGAGGAGTGATGCTGGGGTACCTGAGGAGATGCCCATGCAAAATACAGTGAGTCTCTAGAAGAGAACAGTACTAATGCTCAAAATCTTGCTTATGGCTGTGAAGAAGCATGCCATAACAGTCTAATTGATTATTCCAGATTTAATTATTACAGAACGAGGAGGTTCTTTCTATGTGTTACCTTGACACCGCTTCTGTCCAGCTCCAGGTCTGCACTGCTGTTCCTGACCGTGGCCAAGTCGTTTGCATTGCAGGGTCTCCAGTGCCAGCCTGTACTCCCTCTCTTGCCATCCCATGCCTGCCGCATCCTCAGCGTTCACCTCTCAAGGCCTCGGTTATTGTGTCGGACCTGTATTGCTTAGTGTGTTACCTTAGTGTGTTAGGGCCATAAAACCACGGTGGCGCCATTAAAAGATAAAGAAAGATAAAACAAATTAGCCATAGTTACCCAGTAAGTTAGAAGAGTTGCTGTGACAGCTAAACTACATGAAACAAGGCTGCAGATAAATTAAAAAGGATTCAGACAGAACAATCCCTGAAAGCTTCATTCCTGAGGCCGTGAAAGCTCGTTACAAGACCCAGGGCCTTTTACTTTGATGGGCAGCAGGGTATTAGAGCTACAGGGTAACAGCAGGAGCAGACTGCTCTCTCAGTAAAAGAAGATTGTTTTTCAGCAACTTGTAACATGAAGCAGCTATGTGAGGGCTTGTTCCAAAGCTTGCGGAAATCAGCGAGTGTGGAGTGACTTGGGAGAGATCCAGGAGAGCAGCTCTGCAGCAGGGTGGTCATTACTAACGTGGAGAGGGGATTTATGTCCAGTCCAGCCTCTCCCTGCTCATGTTTCTGGGAGCTGGCTCTACCCACAGAGCTCTTGTGTGTGGTGGTTGAGGCTGTCAGCACGTCGCCTACACCTTGAGCTGGTGTGTCACTGGGATAAGACCAGGTTTCCCTCTGATTGTGGAGGTGCTGAGCTGGAGTGGGTTAATTAGGTCCATCTCTGCAGAGGTGGGGTGAGACTGGAGCTGGCACGGATCTGTTTGACATCCTGCTGTTTTGCAGTTTGTTTTGTCTGCCTGTTTTTTGCCTGGCTGCGTTTATGTGAAATCCATATTCCGCAGCTGTTTCTCTCCACACCCGCAAAGCAATGAATGGCTTGGATTTGCGTATGTTTTTAGTTGAAAGATGCTTTTTTTTTTTTTTTTTTTTCCCTGAAAGCAAGTCCAGAATGTCCTTTGCATGTCATAATTTTCACCTTCCCTGCTCACGTTCACTAATTCATCCACCATCTCCTGGCTTCTTGTCTGTGTCTTTTCTCAAAATCTCCCTTTCCTGGTATCCTGTTCTTTCTCCTGCCTCACCTTCTGGGTCCAACTGGTTGCTGATTCCCCATATCTCAGCTCTCCCTTGACACTTTATCTGCCAGGGTGGCTCTGAGTTTAGAGCCCTTGCAGCCCAGCCCTCGCTCTTTAAGCTCAGCTCTTGCAGAGGAGCTGCAGATGTTGTGCATTAGCTGACTGCAGTTTCTCAGCTTTCTCTCTTCAGAGGGGCAGGGCATTTCCTTCTGTTGCAGCACACTTCCTTCTCCAGCAGTTTGCAGTGCTGAGATCCTCCTCTTTGCCTGTGTTTGTCCTCCCTGGGCCCCTCTGCATACCCAGCGACTTCGTGGCTCCTGGCTGGCTCTGCAGAGCGCAGTGCCCTGATAAGCACAGGCTGCTTGGGCGAGGGAATTAAAGTCCTTTGGGGAGCAGGCAGCACTGCAAGCACTGCTTGGGATTTTGCCTTGCTCTCTTCCCTTGTGGTTGTGGTGTATGTTTTTGGTAGATGGGAGGATTTGCTGGATTTGGATGGGAGGCAGATCCTTTCTTGTGCGCTTTCTGCCCGTGTTGGGTGGCATTGCCCCTGCTGCTCTGCCTAGGGTGGGACGGTGCTGGGTGTCAGCCCCTTGGAATTGCTCTCTGCCTTTTAAACTTACATGCTGGAGCGATCACAATGCTGAGCTTGGCACTGGTAGCAGGTGAGGATAAAGGGCAAGGTTTCCTCCTGCTCAGTTCCCTTCTGTGGAATGGGATGGGTCTTTCTCGCCCAATTCTTCAAGGCCATGTGCTCGTTCCACCCTGAGATGTGCCTCGGTTAAATGTTGGAAAAGTGTAACCTGCCAGCACCTACGAATTGCCTCCTTGTTGGAGATGAAAGTGCTTGAAGGAGTGAGGGATTCCAGGGTGGGATTTCTGACGCAGTATTTCTGCTAACTCCCTTTTTTGAATTGGAGAGGAAGTTGCTGCTGTAGGAGCCAGAAGGCACAGCTAATATTTGGGGATTTGTGGAGGGAGGTTTTGGCTTTGCCTTCTCTTTTTTTCCTTTGTGTCCATTCCCTCATGTGCTGCACTTCTAAGGGAGCAAGGCAGAGCGTGACCTTCCAGTATAGCCCTTCTAGAGCATAAAGGACAAGGCAAAACAAATAGATCTGAGGATAAAGACTCAGTCCTTATTTTCTATCGGCATGTTCACATGCTCTCATTAAGCAAATGTTGTTGTTGTTTTTTAATTATTAACCCCTATTTAACGAGGGTTTCTGCCATCATGATGACTGACTCCTGCATAAGCAAGTGAAGTGCTGAACTGTTCAGAAAGGACGCCCTGGCTAGAGCTGTTTTGATGTTTCTGTTCAAGAGAAAGAGGTTGCAGCTCTAAAAGCACTTGTATGTGTTCCAGTACAGATAAGAGGTTTTCATTTCGCTTTCTCACAACTGCCCAACCGGGGCTTGTTTCACTTCCTCTTCTCTGCAGCTGAACAGCAGAGACACTCAGTTTTGTTTGGTCTCTTTAATATTTATTATTAATTTATTTTAATGTTTATGCATGTTGATATTTTACTCTAATGGAGAAGAGAATGTGACCTTTTACGACAAGGCACAAAAATAAACGTTGGGTGGGAATTCGTTATTGCATGGAGTTGATCAGTTCATGAACTTATGAAAAATAATCAAAATAATACAGCTAATAAACTGTGTATTTATGTAGTTATTAAGACTGCGCATGCTCATGAAGCACTTGGAAATAGTTAATGAACATTGTGCTCATCTCTAGGTGTAAGAGATGAAGCTGAAACTCAATCCAGGGTAAGGCAACTCCATACCTGCTTGCTCTAGGTTCGCCATTTCTGTTGCCAGCTGCTGCCAGAGCCCAGGTACTGCACCAGGTGAACCCCAGTACTGAGCACAACTGCCACCTGTGAGTTACTGTGCTGCAGGAGTGATGTATTTATGTAACACTGCAAGAACAGCCTTAAAATAAATAACACAAAGTGCTGTGACTGGGCTTCAAGGCTCATTTTTCTTATCATTTTCCTTATCTTCCAAAGGACAGCGGTGGGTGGTATCCCTCCAGCTATCACTGGATCTGTCCTTATACTTTCCCTGTGGTTGTCACTTCTCTGCCCTTGCAATGCAGATGGAGTTTTTATCCTAAAGTTATTCACAGCCCACGTTGTTTGTTGTTTTTTTTTTTTTTTTTTTTTTTTTTTAAATGTCGTTTCCAAAGTGGAGCTCTTGGACTTTGCCTATTTCCAACGTGCGCTGATTTTATAAAAGAAGCAAAACAGTTTTTGACTGACCAGAACATCATTTCATTTTATTTTCAGCTTAGCCACCACCTGAAAACTGTTTTTTTATTTGTTCATTTTTCACAGCTGTGGCCAGCTCTGGATGATAAGCATACTCTGGTAGATTCATGCTTTACAGCAGATTTTGGTATGCAGACCCCTTAACACAATTGTCTGATCACTGCTCTCCTGACCTCATAGATCAACGTCAAGGCTGAGTGCAAGCCCTCCAGTGTTGCTCTAATTAGAGCAAACCAGCTATGATCAGATTAACTTCGTTTGCACTGTGCTTATAGACAAACTGCAAAAGCAAAACAGAGTTAAAGCGTGTAGGACAGTGATAATATGGCATAAATTAGAGAAATCAATAATGGAAATTACTGCTCGATAAATACATCAGTCCGGCCAAAGGCAAGGCATTTCAGAGATATATGTTGGCTTTAAGTAAAGCTGCAGCTCTCTCCAGCTACTGTGTGAACTGTATGGTGAATTAGCAGCTCTGGGAACTGAAGTCCCTTTATGGGGAGAAAAACTGTCTTATTCCCGGGACTGCTGAGCTTTTTGTAGGGGTAGGAGGGGAGCACCTCCATGCTGGGACTGCAGGCAGCCAGAGCTGGCTGTGGCTGTGCTGTTGGTGCTGCAAAGTGAGCGCATCCCTTCTACACAGGGGCTAAGGGATATGACCTCCTCAGGTCGTACCCACACTGCTGTATCGGTGTGATCTCATGCTGTACAGTCACATTTCAGAAACTGCTTTTGGAAGGTGTGCATTCTTTACAGCATCTCTTTAAAAGCATCAGCTGGTTGCAGGGACCGGTGGTAAGGTGATAATCCTTTGTTTCATTAAAGGATCAAGAAATCAATGGCCAGTGATTCTGGAGTCTGATGGTCTTCTTTCCAGGGTTGCATCTGCAGCTGCTAATTTGTTGTCATGTGCATCCTTATCTCAGGGGCTGCTCATTAAGTGAGACCCGTTATCATTACTGCTGATGGGAAGAAATGCTCGGACTCCCGCTTGTACCAAAAGTGCGTGGGAGTGAATAGGATATGATAACTTTCAGTATCTCCTCTAACATAAGAACTGAGTGATCAAAACCAGCCGGGAACATGTAACAAGGACCTTGCATTCCTAGCCAAGGGAAATCAGTTATCTAGGGCATCAAATGCTCCTGGTTGTCCCAAAGAAAAATACCATTTAGTTTAGTCATTCTGCAGCTAATCTTAGTTATCCTGTGCCACATTTCTGTTCACATCCCCAAGAATCAAACTAGACCAGTATATGACAGTGTACTCCTGTCAGGACAAAGTACAAACCACATCTAGCAGCACTTTGGTTTATGACAGCTTTCATATAATGCAACTTTCACTCTTCATCCCCATTTTGGCCACCTTCCACCTTGGAGGTCGGAGCATGCTGTCCAGGGAGGACCCTGGTGCAAACCAGCCCCAGCACGGTTGCTCCTCTTTGCACAACCCAGAGAAGCAAACCAAGTCCACGGCTGCTCAGAGGGAATTTGGTGTTGGTTGTGCTGGGCATGGCCAGCCTGCGGTGCCTGGCATGTGGGGGCAGAGACACCATGCACCGGTGGATGGTGGTGATGCCACTGGGAAAGAAAAACAAATAACAAAGTCATTTCTATCTATCAGCAGTTTTCCTGGCCATGCAGAGAAGAGCAAAGAAGCTGGTGAAGGGAGCAGAAAATGAATATTATGAGGAGTGACTGAGAGTTTTTGCAGTCCCCGGTGGTATAGTTTACAGCCCCTGAGGCATCTGCAGGTGAAGGGTCAAAGATGAGGTATGCTAGGGCACATTTCTCTCCTCTGGGCTTCAATACTCAGCAGATTTCTGAACACGGAGGGCAATTTAATTCCTGGCAGGCTCTGGGAGTCATTATCTGAGCCTGGCAGCAGTAAGAGGAAGGCTGTGCTGCCCTCCCTGAGGGTCAGCTCCTTCCTTGGCCTGAGATCACTCTTCAGGCTGCGTCCTGCACTTACCTGTCTTCTTCTTGAGTCCTTCGCTGCAGACACACTGAGCAGTTCAGTTCAGGACAGCATCTTGGTCTCAGATAAGCCTGCCATTGTGTTACCCTCCGTGCAGACATCAGAAGAAATGCACATGCAAGTTCTTGTCCGCAAACTTAGGTTTTTGTTCTTTAGAGGAACATTTGTTTCGGTGCTTCTTCTGAGGATGCCAGCATGCAGCAGTGGAAAACGCTGTGAATTGGGCCTTTGTTCCTGTTCCCAGCATTCTGAGTTTGTTTATGTGAGAAGCAGCTATGGTTTTACTCTTGTGAGGGCAATATCTAAGCTCTGCTAGGCTGTTTGGCTTTGTGGCCTGGCAGGGTGAGCTGACAAACTGGAAACCACAAATTGCTGCTGGCCCAGCTTGGATGAGTCTGGTAAAATCTCACAGAAATGTCTCAGGACTTAATTCCACTTTTCTTTTTCTTTCTTATACGTGTAAATGCGTTGTTTACCCTTTTGATTTAAAAGCTCCTAGTAGTGAAGCAATTTGGGGGGTTTCTTGACATCAAGTAAGCAGTGCTGGGAGTCTTCTGACAGCGGCTTCCATTTCGTCCTGTGTTTATCCCACAAGTGTTCCCGGCAGCTTCTGACTGAGCCTCATAATCTTGTAGGTCAACAAGGCATGGAGGATGGCTGAAATGGACACTGACTTCTGGAGCCAGCAGGACAGTCGTTAGCTCTCTGGCTGCTCTCCCCATGCCCTAGCCCAGCAGTGAGAGCCGGGCAGGTTTCTCCCACGAGCAGTGGCTGCAGCAAATGTGGCTCTCTGCCCCACTTTTCTTCTTTTCCCAATGGGAAGAGCAGTCTGGCCCTGACCAGACCCTAGGCTGCTCTTCTTTAAGATACAGAAATCGGTGTGCCTTGTATTGCCAAGGTGACGAGGTCCAGAGGCAATCATAATGCCTCGTTTGGTTCAAATTCATCCTTTCTTTGTTCTGTGCAGTCACCTGATGACGTTGCTTCTGTGCCTGCAGGGAACTTCTGGAGCTGACATGCCGTCTTGCCAACACCCTGAAGAAATATGGGATACGGAAAGGGGACAAGGTTGCCATCTATATGTCCGTGTCTCCCATGTCCGTGGCGGCCATGCTGGCATGCGCCAGGATTGGGGCCGTGCACACCGTGGTCTTCGCTGGATTCAGCGCGGAGTCCTTAGCTGGGAGGATCATGGACTGTAAGTAGATGCAGACCGGGGAACAAACCCGTTTGGACAGTGCTTGGCACCCTCCAAGACATGCTGACGTCCAAATTCTGTGTTTTCTTGGCAGCAGAAGAAAAGGTTCATTCTCAGCTGGCTGGATAGTTCGCTTTTCTTTGCAAAGTACTTCCCTTTGCAAAGTCTTTTCCTAAGACTAAGAGTCTTTTCCTTAGTGGCAGATGAAGTGTCCTCTGGCCTTAAAATACTTCATAAATTGCTTAACATTCAGTCTGCTCTGGGTTATTGCCAACCAAATGAAACCTGGAGGGAAAATCAGAGCTTAGGAATGCGGCCTGATTTGTTCTGATGCGGTATAATTGCAGTGTTTCTCTCATACTTGTGCACAGTGCTAATTCTGCAGTCTAAATTGTGATACTGTGATTTATGTATAGCAGTGAGGCGTTGGCAGTCTTCCCCCGCTGCGTTAGCCATTGTATCAACATACAGAGCAGTTCTTAACCCAAAGCAGTTGTAGTGTGATTAGATAAAAAGTAACGCTAAAAATACAGCAGAAGTACAAAATAGCAAGTGGCTTATATTCCATCTAGCAGTTGCATCAGTTTCTTTATGGTTGATGTGAAGAAATAAATCTTACAGCAGGTTTCATGCTTTTTTTTTAAAGTAAATCTATAGAGAGCAAGTATGTGTTTTGATTATCCCTCACTTTTGGCCACTAAGTGGAGGCTAAAGAATCATTTTTCTGCATCTTTCTACGGAGCTCTGTAATTAATTCAGTGAGATACAGTTTGAAGTGGTCCGTCAGAGTGCTGATATGTGCTGTGGCTTCCAGGAAGTTTCTCCTCGAAGTACTGAGTGAGTTTCAGAAGGCTGCAGATATCTCACAGCAGGATAATGCCTCTGAGAGGGTGCTGAATTTAGTGCTGCTCAATTTGGAGTGGGTGTTGTGTGCAGCTTCAAAGAGGGGATGAGAAAGGGGTAAAGGAGATGCTCGTTCACTGAGGCCTGCTGAAATTGTTGGAGGTTTTACACTGGTTTCAGTGCGTGAGATGTTAGCCTAGAGAACCAGTATGCACTCTGAGGTATGTAACTGGGAAGAAATCGTTCTGTGCATTGACTTTGACAGGTAGGGATTTGTACATTTAAATTAGAGTGAGTGATACTTTGACTAGACATTGGGAAAGACTTTCTCATTTTTCATAACAGAAATGGGAGTGAGCTGGTAGGAAAGGAATAAATACTTAACACTGGAGTGGCTTGGGAAGGTTGGACTGACAACTGCCAGCAGTGGCTTAGCTGGAACTGACCCTTTAGGGCGTTTAGGGTGGAGAGGATGGTCTAGGTAAGCTCTGAAGGTTCCTGCTACCCCTAGTCTGTGCGAGAGCCAGGTTTTAAAGTGGTTTTGTCAGTGGCACTGACTGATTTTCATTGAGAGAAATTTTGAATATTTATCATACGCGTTGTACTATACATCATTCCCAAAAGTAATGCAAGCAGTGTGCACATATTGGAAAACAGGCTGGTGTGTCTGCTAATTCTCTCTCTTTTTAGCTGGATGCAAAGCAGTTATCACCTACAACCAGGGAGTCCGGGGAGGCCGAATCATAGAGCTGAAGATGACGGTGGATGAAGCTGTAAAGAACTGTCCAAGCGTCAAACATGTATTTGTAGCTCAGAGGACAGATAACAAAGTCCAGATGGGTGACCGTGATGTGCCCCTTGAAGAAGTATGTTGATGCTGGTAAACCTCGCCTATTTTCCCTGCTGTTTGTCCGTGTGATGTTTACTGTGCTGGGGGAGAGGGATATGTTCTACTAACAAGCACAGGAACCAGTTAACACAGAAATCTCTGAGAGAACCACTGCAGGGCTGTTCAGAACACAAGCATGAGAGTCTTGCTGAATGTATAGATTATGCACACACTGGTGGCTTTGGTCTTTTGCCTGCCGTGGGCTGCATGATTAGACTCTGCAGCCAAGAAATATCAGACAGTCTCCTGATATTTCTTTCTTTTCATATGTGTGCTGAGTTAAAATCTATGAATTTTGGCACTGCAAACTTGGCACTCTAGTGTAGCCACACCAAACCTACCGGGGGCAGCTGGCATTTATGCTGCTTCTGGAGCAGGTTTGCAATGTGTGCTGCTCTTTCTATACTGCTGCAGTACCCCAGTGAGCTAATGGACACAACTATATTACAGTGACAGCATCTATATATCACTGCAGTCACTTAGCTCTGCAGATGCCCCCTGGCAGTCTGGTTAGCTCCGTTTAGGTCTGGGTGTTGGCTATATCATCTTTCTCTCCACTTGTGCCTTTTGCTCCTGAGTTCTGCAGATGAAAAGGAGATGCACCTTACAGCATCTGCATTTGCATCCTTAAATAGGATGACAATAATTCATCCCTAAATTATGGTTTGCTATGACTGTGAGTTGAAGCAGCTCAATCTGTGTTTGATTTATCCCAGTATAAATCCCAGGTGTTGCTCTATTGTTGCTCTATTTCAGCAGTCTTGAAAACCATGCTACAATTTTAGGAATGAGTGTTTCTTGAGACCCAGAATGATACCATTGCTGTTACTGTTCTACTATGTGCAGACACACTGTTTTGATTTGTGAGCTCTCATACATATTCTCAGACTGGACACTGTTGAAAGGCAGCGCAGAAATAATCAGGTTCCTGAGAACTCTTAAAATAGTCAATAAACAGTGTCATAGCTACCCCATGATGGGAGGGTAGTATTTATAACTTGTGCTCTAAAGAAAGAAAGGAGAAAACAGTGGTGATTTTTAGTTTTTAGCTGGCACACATGGGACTCTGCAACCTAATGTAGAAGTAGTTTTATCAGTTTGCAAGCAGTGGTAAACAGAAAATACTCATCACAATAATACCTGGAAATCACCCCTCTGCAGCCAAGATAATTACTCAGGAGTCCCTGTGCTGGTCACAAGAGATAAGGAGCAACTGCTAGGGTAAGTTAAACAGAGAAGGCAGGTTTTATTCAGAAATTGTCTTACTCCTTCAACAAAGTACATTGAAACATTTTTCCTTATTGTACAAACAGCCCGAGGTGCTCTGGAGATCTAAGAACTGAGCTCAGCTCATTGTCAAGTGTAGGATTAACTCTGAAACATAATGAGAATTCAACTGCTAATGCTTTTAACTCTGTCATCACTGATCTTCACAGCAGTTGTACTTACCAGCCACTGCGCTTATCTTCCCACATCGTAGATACTTTCTCTTTAGTCCTGTCTCACATCTGTTCACTTCTCTGCTCACCAGTGGAACCCCATTTGCACCTCTGTAGTGCAATTTTGTGTCCTTCATACAAGCCTTTGAGAAGCAGTGAGTCTGGGAGGGTAATGTGGGAAATAACCGAGATGCCACGTGAACTGGCTGACTCTTTGTGATTTAATTGGCTCACATTATCCACTGTCTTAACTGAACTTCTACAATACCTTACTGTAAAATCTAAGCTCATGTTTTAATGGAGCATATGTAAACTTCATTTTAGTATCCAAAACTGGTAAATCAGCCTATGCTGGTAGTGCTGAAAGGTCTCTGTAAATACCTAGGAAGTCAGCTGGTAAGAATTATGTCTGACTGTATCAGCTCTTCTTATTTTATCAAGCTTTGTTTGTCAGACACTTGTAAATGTTTGGACCTGGATTTGTAGTGTTTGCTTGTAAGAAGAGTGTGTTTACGATATATACTTGTAAAAAAGGAGTACCTAGAAATTCCCTCAAAGAGCAACCCTTGCAGGAATCATTATTCTCCCAGGACCATACAGAGCTTGAGAAAAACAAGCCAGCTGTGCCTTTTTACAGCCGTATGTCGAGCATCTGGAACACACGGTCATTACTGCAAGTTTGTACACAGCAAGAAAAATGTTCAGCCTCTTCATGAAAAATTTACAGTTTGAGCAGACAAGCAAGACAAATGATGCTCTTCCAGAGTGCCTTTGTCTTGTTCACCCTGCTCTGGAAGAAGTTTTTTTTTTTTGGCTTTTTTAGGTGTGTTTTATACATGAAAGCTTTCTAGTGATGGAATAATACTTTCAATTCACAGCCTGTCTTAATTCTAGCACTTTGCATCATTGATGGAAAGCATAAGTTTAGCACCCTTAGTCTTTTCAGATGGGGAGTGTAAGTAGAAAGCTCAGAAGCAGCACTGACCAAGCATACAGTAGGCATTCAGGTTTCAAGTCTAAAGCTTCACCACCTGTTTTGGTCTGAAGACGCCTCTCAGAGTCCCTAGTTTTGTTGTTTTTCACAGTACAACTCTGTGCCAGACCTTAGCTGCAACTTATGTTCTGTCTGGATCAAGCACGTGAGTCAGGACTGGAAGCTGGTCCGGATGCACTTTTGTGCAGGATCTAAATGCTGATGAGAAGCAACATCCTGTGCAAGTTCTTTGTCTGGGACTTGAGCACTATGCGTACTTGCTGCTGTGCTGTGTTTTGAATGTTGGCCTTCTGCAAGCAGTGCTGCTACAGGCACATTATTTTCCCTTCCTCTGATGGACTGAACATGCAAGCATGGCCAAACATTTGCTCTGGATCAGTAGGACGTTGCATCCTTACCTCCAGTGGTTCTGACACTACAGGTGAAGAGAGGATCTAGGTTCTCACCCACCTGGCCAAATGATGGTGTATTAGAACAACAGAGGCAGGAGGGTAAAGCACTGGGCAGAAGTAATGAGAATTTCAGGATCGAATGGACAGGACAGCCAGGCTCTTCTGGGGCCGGGGAAGAGAGGTGAACACACAGTTTAACTATAACATTACAGTCTTAAAAAGAAAAGATCCCCAACAGTATTGAGCATTGCTGCTGCTGCTAAGTGTGGTTCATGTTTACAGTCAATCTTTGGTTTTCTGCCAGCAGTCTGCAAAGGCTTGAGATGCAAGCTATTGCCTACCTTTTTTTTTTTTTTTTTTTTTTTTTTTTTTTTCCCTGTGATGTTGTTTTATCCGGCCAATTCCCTTTGGCTTCTGGCAGAGCTGTTGGGTGAGAGGCTAGGTGCTTTGTGTCCCCAGGAACCTTTCCACAAGGTGAGCAAGTGTAACCTACGATACATCCGTGCACGTTTGTGAGGGGTACAAGCAATGATGGTGCTTGTCTCTTGGCCCTGCTGCCATGTTTACAGATGGAGTATATGCAGTATTAATTGGCTCCATATAACCAAAATCTTTCTGTCATCATTACCCATTTTTTTCTTAGGAGATAGCCAAGGCAGCTTCTGTATGCACTCCAGAGAGCATGGACAGTGAAGACATGCTTTTCATGCTGTATACCTCAGGCAGCACAGGAAAACCCAAAGGAATTGTTCACACCCAGGCTGGATATCTGCTGTATTCTGCTCTCACGCACAAGGTAACTCAGACATATCACCTGGAAGAGGTTCATTTACCTTCTGACAGTATTAATGATAGGGACTTTGACTGGTGGAGGTTATTGTGTTCTGTGTTTGCTGCCTCAGTGGTTTATTGGGCATAACCAAATTGAAAAATTCTGAGAACATGTAAGTAATCTTCAGAATTTATTACTGGGGAATGCAATGCTGTGAGAACCAGAGCCTAGAGCTGTGAAAGAACAGAAACTCTGTGGTACTTCTACTCTTGCATTTAAACTATTGGTGTTTTAGGCCCAAATTTGCAGACTTTAAAATCTGCATCTTTGAAGTGAGGTATTAAAGATGCAGCTGAGGAGAGTGTGGTGGGTACCTCGCTGGCATTGGTAAGGTGGGTATTACTCCAGTATTTTGCAGAAGGGTACTCACCTTTTTTCTTTTACTGCCAAGAGGATCTGCCAATCTGTAATTGCCAAAGCATCTATTTCTTTCCTAGTCCAGATGGTAGATCCCGCACACTGGTGCAGGGAGACATTGTATGCAGCTGCAGTCCCTTTAGAGGTACTTCAGAGCCTGACAGGGAAAGATTCTGACATAGATAAAGTGAGAATTAGCTCTCCTAGACTGAGGGATCAGATGACCTGTGTGGCCTCTGTGATCTTTGCACACTCATGTGTGACATTCTTGTCACACACTCATGGGTTTGTTGCTGTGGTGTCTTTTTTTTTTTTTTTTTTGATCCACTTTCTTCGATTTAAAAATAAAACTGACTCTTCCTTATGAGTCAGGACCTCTTCACCATGTGGTAGAGGAATTAGATTTACAGAGGGAAGCATTTTCCAAAAGCGAGATGAGATAATGAGTTCTCCAAGATTTTTATTTGAATTTGATGAGCAGGGAGAGGGGAGCATCTGGAAAGCAATGCACTGATAGAGAAGTTGAGCAGCTGAGAACATTTCTCAGAAAATGTTTCGTGGGCACATATGAATTTCTCCAGCTTTCTTATGGAACCCTGTTCATATTCATGAGGGGTCTAAGCCTCTGAGGCCTGCAGCTTCCCTGCAGTTCAGCATCAGCTCTACCATGTGGACTGTCTGGGGTAAGCAACTGTGGATATTCACAGCTCTGGGTTTTGGTTGTAGCCTCCTGGTACAGCCATGTGCCTCGATCCCTGTATGTTTGCAGAAGGAGTTAGGAAGCTGGAAGGCTTGATTGCTCTGATTTTCTTCCTCACCTTGGGCTGCCCTTTGTTTTGCTGTGTCCTGTGTGACTGGCTCTATTCACCTTGTGAGCTCTCTTGCTCCCACTTGGATGCATCCCAACACCTTACCAGTAAGCTTTTTGCACCTACCGACAAGAAGCCAGCTGGCCTTACGTTTATCTATCTTTGCAGTATGTATTTGACTACCAAGAAGGCGATGTCTTTGGCTGTGTGGCTGACATTGGCTGGATCACAGGACATAGCTATGTTGTCTATGGACCACTCTGCAACGGAGGCACCACTGTGCTGTTCGAAAGCACTCCAGTGTACCCTGACCCAGGTGAGGAAGTGGTGGGTAAAGGTTTGGCTAGACCTGCAGTTTGACAAGGCAAAAGGAGGTTACACACCTATCCAGTGTGACCTGCCTGCTCAGGAAAGGCAAGCTCCATTTCTTTGGAATGTGCTTCTGTAATGTTCAGGAATGTCTATGCATCCAGTGTGGAAAAAATAAAAATAAAACATTTTGTCATTGGTTTTGCTCTGTGCTCACAGTAACCGCGGCTTTAGCTTTGACTATTAACCTTCAAGTTGAACTTTTGTGGTGGAATGTCAGTGGCAGTGTGTTTATGACCTTGCAGGTCGTTACTGGGAAGTGGTACAAAGGTTGAAAATTAATCAGTTTTATGGAGCACCTACAGCTATACGCTTGCTGCTGAATTATGGAGACAAGTGGGTGAAGAAATACGACAGATCATCCCTGAAGACCCTGGGATCAGGTAGGGGGGCATAAAATCTTCCTCTGAAAAAGATATGGGGTTCTAGCTGATGAGGATGAAAATATCAGAGGGGCTTCACTAACCAGATGGGATGTGATAAAAATAGTTGATAAAGCAGGCTCCCCATCTGGCTTTTCAGATATTGTCTTAGAAGAAGGAGAAACAAACTGAAACTGGGCACGTTGAACCTTAATGTAGTTGCCCATTTCCCAGCTCATTTTGCAGGATTGTATTCCTTCCTGAAAAGGTTTGTTCAATGGTAAATTAACTTTACTGGCTTAGGTGGCCCAAGCAGCATTTCACTGCATTATTTAGAATTCTATAGGTTCTTACACATGACCTGAATCGATTAATTACTTCCTGTGATATTTATTGGTTGCCTTTTGGTCTTTCTGAAAAAAGTAAGTCTTCAGTTGCATAAATGCATTGTAGTCCTTTGCACATCTCAGCAAAAAACTGTGAGCATTCTGCTTACTCATGCAATCCCCATGTTGTGCACCAAAAGGGAGAACAAACTGCCTGCAACCCCTTGAGTCTCAGGCTATTTCTTTCCTTTATTTATTTATCTATTTATTTATTTATTATTTTGGATCTAGTGGGAGAGCCCATCAACAACGAAGCGTGGCAGTGGTTCTACCATGTGGTGGGAGAAGGGCGCTGCACCCTCGTGGACACATGGTGGCAGACAGGTAAAAGGCATCCTCGGGGAGCGTGCATGGTCCTGATGGTTGATAGGGAGGCGGAGGTGGATAGAGAAGAATTTGTACGTTTAGATTCAACCCAGTGAATCTGTCAAAAAAAAAAAAATAAAAATCTGGCATTTTTTTTCAGATCTGGAAAGTCACTGGGGAGTTTCTGCACATAATAGCAGTATAACTGCATCTAAAAGCAATAGCAATGTTTTTTGTGTTGTTATTTTTTTTCTTGTCCTTTTCCTCTCTAAATGTTCTTTGATATTTTGAAAGCTGGGAAATCTCAGTTGGTTCTAGAAACAGAAGGCAGAGATTGAATTTTTAGGCAAAGCATGGAGTAGGCAGCTTGAATTAGAAATTTGATTTCCAGTTATTTATTGAACTGTAGTGACCTTGATGTGTGCTTATCACGAAAAGACATTTATAGCACCATATAGCCACAGACTGTACATAGGTGTGTTTTGTTTCCGTGCCTGGAAAAGGTTAGAGGAGGATGGAAAGCTAAACCGTGTAGTCAAAGGCACCTACTGCAGCTACTCTGGCTGATTGTGAAGGAATCAGCTGGGGCTTGCTGGCTGTGCGTGGACACTGGCAGCAGCCCCTCCCAGGACTGCAGGCGTATGCTTTATTTGCTTTGGCTGAGGCTCTGCTGCCTGGTGAGACCTGCATTTGAAGGAGTCCTGCAGCTCCTCCTTCCCAGCCCCAGCAGCAGCCAGTCCTCTCTTTTGCACACCAACATTCAAGAGCTGCAAAAGGTGTCTTGAATGCTCCATCTAAATCTTGATGGAAATAAATCCTTCTCAAGCTGTGAGCCACACAGTTCACCATAAAAGACAGCATGGCTGCTGGCTTTCTGCCTCTGTTGAAAAAAAGCCATCCTTACTCTTGAATTTCTAGCTGCTGTTGAGCAGAATATTCATTCCCTTTCTAGTCGAACTGCTGAAACCTTTATTCCTGCTACCAGACTCCCTATTCAGGATCCCTGTGGCCAGTCTCAGTGTGATGGGTTAGCTTCTGGCACCCAACCAAGTTCCATTTAATCCAGGTCGGACTTGCAGACTCTTTTTATTTTCAGATTTGAAATAAAACAGAGCAGCAATGTTATCTGCTCAGTACTTCAGTTACTAATACCTTAATCCATTTGGGTTCTCACATGCTGAACAGAAGAAAACGTGGCTGCCTAGGTGCTACATGCTGCCTCACTGCTTTGCAATGAAACACTATGGAGAAGTAGTTGGTTACTGTACGGTGATGGAGATGAGAAGAATCTTTTTTGCCCCAACATTTTTTAGTTTTAGCTTGTCTTTAGTCACTGATGCACGTAGAGTGGTAGGTTTCCTATGTTCCTTAAATACAGGGTTAGATCTTAAATGAAGCTGTATTTCTCCTGGGTTTTTGAAGCAACAGCTGTCAGGTGAGAGGTCAAAGAACATTTGCTGGACAGTCTGTAAAAGCAGAGTGCTAGATTCGTACCTTGAATGAAGCATAGCTTTGCCTGCAAACAGTTACCAGCTCTTGGAAGCATAATATAATGATAAATATTCATGAAATTGATTCTACTTTCTAACAAAATCAATCTTTCTGCACATGAGATTGATGCTTCCAATAAAGAGGAAGCCAAATTAATCATGGGAACACTACATACACTATACAAATGTAAAGGGAGTGTGGAAAGAGATCACAGAAACAGTTTGATGGATGCTGGTTGTGATCCTGCAGTGTCACTTCTCCCAGACAAATTTCAGTGTAGCTTGTTAATTATACTGCTGTATGCAGTGTCCTCTACAGTACATTGCTCTCCAAAGCAGTGGCATGTTGCCAGCTAATAAAGCCTGGTAGGCATAAAGATGAACAAATGGTGATTTAAGGATCCACTTGAATGTCTTTGGATGAGCAAATGAGTGAGATAGCAATTGTGAGAGGCAATTTAAGTAGCGTGGTATGTGCAGATGGGAGAGACAGAAAATTTCTATGGCTCTTGGTGTTAAAATATTAGGAAGGGCTGTGACTGACAGTAACAGAGTCAAATAATAAGTGATAGATTTTCAGGTGTAGTTATTCACAGTGACATCAGGTATTTTTATTTTTGTTGCTGTTATATATATATATATATATATATATGTATATGTGTGTGTGTGTATATATATATATACACATAAAGTACAGCTGTTGTATGCAGCTGTGAACAAAATCTTTTTGAGAGGCATCTCTGAGTAGGTCCTGGAAGCTTCTGTTGTTGGATTCTTACATTGGCATCGTGTTGCAATGGTTTAGACTGTGTTGGTGTTTCAGAGCTGGGTTCCTCCCTGCAGCCGTCAGGCAGTTGGTCCAGTTTGTCACAAAGAAAAAGGTAGCAGGCAGCATGTTCTGCGCCGGGCTGCTGGAGGTGATTTACCTGTAGAAGGGAGCCTGTTTCAGTGCATCGCCTGCCCTGCTCAGACTCCGCTGGCCTTTTTTAAGCTCTGCGTGGCTTTGCACTGTGACAGCATTGGAACAGGTAGCATGGAAGCACAGCTTTTAACTTCTGCCAGCTCTGCCTCTGAGAAGACAGAGTTCAGAAAGTCAGGATAGAGCCTAGAAGCCTTGCTAGCTGCCGTCTCTCCGTCAGTTGCTAAAATCTGCACTTTTAAACCAGTTTAAGACAGGTCTTGGCCATGCAAATAATTTTTAAAGCACCCCTATCACCACACAGCTGTTTCTGAAGTGTGTCTTCACTGCTTCATGTGTAGCTGGTTTCGGGTTGTATAGGGTGTGGCAAAACACATGTTGAAACATATTTCGCAGTGCTGTATTCGGAATGAATACTGACTTAGGAAAATCAACCGTCATTGCAATCTGGTTCCCTCCTCTGACACAGATTTTGTCTGTGCAAATACAGAGCAGCCTATGTCTGGGGTTCTTTTTTTCTTTATCCAAATTTGAAAAAAAAATCAAGATGACACTTTCAGAAGATGACACTTTCACAATGAACAGAAGCATGTGACGTGGATGCAGGTCTGTCAATGAAATCTGAAATAATTTTACACATAAGCCACATCTGAAACTACTTTCTGCAGGTCTGAAGCATGGGGTTCCCTCAAAGAGACCCTTCCTTGTAGCCACGTCAAGGTAACTGGATACAAATTCAGGGTCACATTCAGCCTTTCCAAACCCTGGTTTCAGTTTCCACAACCTCAGCAAAGCTAATGGACCACAGCACTCTCAGAGTGGCAGAACATATCTTTATTTCTAGAGCTATATTTTTTGAAGCCTAATGTTCCTGTGTTTTTGTTTCTCTCTTGCGGTTTTTGAATTACTTTTAGAATAGATCTTATTACGGTTGGAATCTGATTTAATGCTCATCCCAGCAGGAATGAAAAAGGATGATTAAAAGGTTCAATTTTGAATAGAAGATAATCTCAACCTGCCTGTGAGGGATGGGTTATTCTCATACCCTGTAATAACAGTAATTCAGACTCCTGAGATGCTTTTTATACTAACCTTAGACAGCTGTAAAAAAAGCATGGGGAAATAAATCCCATGCCATGCATAGACTTTCTCTGTAAAATCACTACTGGGCTAGGAAATGGGGCTGATGAGTACTGCCCCTGCTGCCAAGCAGCCCTGTTAATGTGAGGAAAAACCTACACAGGTGGATGTAAGCATTCAAGCTGTATTCATTGCTGGTTGGTAGCTGGAGGAATGGCTTTATACGTGAGCTGACTTAGGGCCAGCTTCTGGGAGGAGAGCACATGGGCTGAATCAATGGGCACTGCATTGTGCCTGATGGATTTGCCATGGATGGGACCATGGGAGGGGTGTTGGACACACACGTGTGTCTGCCACTGCAGGGTCTGCAGGCCTGGTGCAAAGGGCTGTAGCAGTGCTCTTCCCTGAGCCTGGGAAGAGCTGAGCTGGACGTCAGTGGTCTTGATGCTTGGTGGTGTGGGGAGCCAACGCTCTGCCCCTGAGGCTTCTTGGCCACACCAGCGTACACAGTTTGTCACCAGCGTACACAGAGGTGACTTCTGTATTCTCTTTAACAAAGAAAAGCTGGCATTTGCTTTCATCCAGCATTGGATGGCTCCCAAATATTTTATTTTCCATTGTTCTTTCAGAAACTGGTGGCATCTGCATTGCCCCACGGCCTTCAGAGGAGAAAGCTGAGATCGTTCCAGCTATGGCCATGAGACCCTTCTTTGGGATCTTCCCCGTGCTGATGGATGAGAACGTGAGTAGAGGCTGTGCCAGGTGCCCAAAAAAGAAGCAGCTGCTTGTTTCTGCCTTAATCACCTTTCTGATGGGAGAAGAACAGGATCTGGGAGGATGTTTGTTCCTCCATTAAAATAGAATAGAAGAGCAATTTATATATCGGAGTACACCTCAAATGTCCATACAGATTTCCAACTGGACATTCCAAGCTGTCTGCCGATTTGGGGTGTCTGCATTTTCAGCTCCACTTCCATGGTCTTACAGTGTTTCTGATTAAGATCTGCTGCCTCGATTTATGAGAGCAGTCAGAATTTATGCAGCTGCAGGAAACCAGGGAGCTGAATGGTTGGAACAGCACGTGCAACATCTAGTGATGTAGCAAGACTGGAACAGCCAGTGGGACTGACATTTTTCCAAGGGAAATGCAAGGCATGAGGCCCTGCAGCTGCGCCTGTCTGTGAGAGAAATGCTGGTCTGTGAAGCTGTGCTGAGCAATCCCCATCTGCGCTCCAGTGCTCCGTAAAGGATGTAATCTTCTTCATACACAGCTTAATAGGGGAATGTGACAGTTAATAAAAATGAAAGTGGAAGGCAGGAGTCCAGGAATTTCCCTGCTAGCCCCGTGCCACACTTCCTTTGGCCGCCTGGCACATCTTTGCTGTTATCTTTTCCAGCCTTGCCGTCTGGAGAATCACAGGCCTCACTTTTCTTTTAGACTTAGAATTGTATTTTCTGCAATGCTGCTGGCTTCAAGGGGTGAGGAAGGCATGGCAGAGATTGTGTGCAGTAGTTGTGTTAGTGGATTCATTTTCTCCCCGTGTGGCCTTCCGTTGGCAGTCTGTACTGAACAACAGAGTGATTCATGACATATCAATGACTCAAAGGCACTTATTATTCCTGTTTTGCTCTCCTGATCATCCTTCCTTTGCTCGAATCTGCAGGGAAAAGTTGTAAAAGGCAATGATGTGTCTGGTGCGCTCTGCATCTCCCAGCCATGGCCTGGCATGGCAAGAACAATCTACGGAGATCACCAGCGATTTGTTGATACCTATTTCAAAGCATATCCAGGTAAGGAGAGTGCCAAGGGAATGCAGTTTTCACTATAGTATAATCATGCTGAATATTTTCAGCAGCATTTTGTAGTGTTTCTCTACCAGCTAGATCTTGGGGGTGGCTGGAATTTGGTGTGTTACATGTTACAAGCATGCAGCTTTTAGGTTCTAGATGGTGTTGACCTTTTTAAGTATCAAAAAGGAATGTAGAAGAAGTTAGTGCCTAGATTAAAAATCCAGCTTACCCTTTCTTTGGGACCATTTTTGTCTCATTTGGAAATAAACGTGTAGGATGGGAATGTACCTCCTGCATCACTCAATCTCACCCTGGCTGACACAGGCTGTGTTACATTTGTCCTTTTTTAAACATGGTCAAGTTGTATCTGGCGAGTAACTAGAAGTGGCAGGGAAAACACTTCGTAGGGGATTGGAGAAGACCAATCTTTAATAAGGGGAGCAACTGAAACAAGGCAGAGAAGAATCAGGGGTTGTGCAAAATGGGGTGGAAAAGAAGAATGGGAAATGGATGGAGGAAATTGAATGAGCTCATATTCTCTTATTACTCACTGCATGTCTGCATCTGAAATCCTCGTCATTCTTCACATAGGTTGATAGCTCCTATCAATAGATAATTGATTTGGAAAGGCAGGAAGTATGACTGAAAGTCCATGAACTGGACAATAATGGGTCCTGGCAAAAGCTAACTTCAGAGATGACAGCAGTAGCTGCTTGCTGCTGTGTAGAAGCACCACAGGACATTCAGTTGTGGACATATGGCTTTGGTGAAGAGCCAATACAGCCTGCATAACTAGTTGTGTCTTCAGTGACACTGCAGTTTCTTGGAACCACTGGCTCTTTTTCATTCTCCACCATAAATTTTAGACTCTCCAAACTCTATGCCTATCTTGTTTTTTATTTTATGCTCAGTTGCTGTGCATCTGTAGGTGTATAAAGCCAAGAGAGCGCTGAGAACCCCCCCTTGGTTTTGTAAATCCAGCAGAGCATCACTATGTTGTGTTGCTGTGCTCAGTTTTACTTCAGGGACATGAGCCACTGCTTGCTGCTGATTGTCTACAATAATTCTGCCTATCCTGGCAGAGATCTGAGCTCCGTTCTCTTGGTGCTGTTCAGGTGCTTTCTAGGAGCCAACAGAACCCAGAGAGAGCAGCCAAAGGTTGGGGATGGCAGAGGGAAGTGGGAAATTACATGTGGCTGGTCACTCAGCTATAAGCTTAGGAATCCCTGCAAACTGCGTGATCCATCAGAGTCCAAAACAACAGGCTGTCACGCTTCTTGCTGCTAATTACCCGTGTCTTTCTGGTAGGTTACTATTTCACTGGGGATGGTGCTTACAGGACCAAGGAAGGCTATTACCAGATAACAGGGCGCATGGATGATGTCATTAACATCAGTGGACACAGGCTCGGGACGGCAGAGATAGAAGATGCAATGGTAAGCTCCAGCCGGGTAGAGGTCCCATAACAGCACATATCTGTGGGGCTGGGTAGCCCTTGAAAGATGCTGTAAGAATTCAAGCAAATGCAGGGTCTGGTTGTGTGAGGTGGCAGTATTGCCTTTGAATCTCTGACCCTGCTTATATACAGCCTGATGCATAATGAATAGCAAATGTGAAAGAGGAATCACTGCCTGTTTGTGGTCTCCTTAATAAGAGGAAGTGAGAGAGGAGTCACAGCATGAGTAGTCCTTGCAACTTAATTGTCAGAGCTGTTTCTTCTCAGTGACATTGTTCTGTTGCAGATGTAGTTTTGGATGCTGATGGTGTCTCCCTAAGGGATTGGCTCTCCTGTTCACTCCTTCCCTTCTGCTAACACCTAGCCTTTCCTTCCCAAATCTGTGGTTCATGCACATCTGAACTAGCAGCATATGGCTGAGAATTCATCAGTGTTGAAGCAGTCTTGATTCATGTCAGCTGTGAAGATAGCATGTCATTTTGAGAGAAAGTAGTATTAGCTCAGGGAATTGAAAACAAAAAGTACTCAAAGCATTTATCTTCCAAGCTTGACCTGGATATTTATTTCTGTATTATGTTCTGTGCCTGCTGACAGCACTTAAATAATAACACTGGATAACCTGACATGGCACATAGGATTCTACTTTCTCCTCTGTGAGAAAATTTTTGTCTGTGTGGATTTCTGATCGTGGAAATAGGATCTAGTTCCTCTCCCAGTTTGTGTGTGTGTGTGTATGCAAATGCATGGCTGTGGCCGCCAGCCAACCATGCAGTGGGAAGGTGGAATCCACCTTTCCTATTGTGCATACAACAGAATCTGCCAAGGGAGAGTGAGAAATAGCTCAGAGAGATGGCAAGATACTGCAGATATGCAGGAACAGCTGGCACAAATGCTGCAGGGCTTGAAGCAGTTATTCTCTGAGTATTTTTGTTTTACTTTTTGTGAAGGCTGATCATCCTGAGGTCCCTGAGACGGCTGTGATTGGGTATCCACACGAAATCAAAGGAGAAGGTATGTGAAAAGCAGCAGCATCCTGACATGATACATTTATACACTACTTAATTTCTAACCTCAACTCTGTTCTAAGTGGTGTCTAGGGAACATGAGCCAGTTGCCCTTAGGCTGACTGGCAGTACAGCCCTAAGAGGCAGTGGTAGGCGTGAAAATAACTGCAGGTTATTAATAACTGCTGGTTTCAGGTATTGTTCCCTTAACTATTTTCACACACATTGTTTACATATGTAGTAGAACTTCATTAGAAAGGATTGTGTTCAGAGAAGTCCTTTGCAGAGAATGGGAACAGCTGATTTGCGTTGGCCAGCTTTAGATCCCAGTCACGCTTTGGTAATCCGTGTTGTCATTGTCACTCAGATCAGTCTGGTGCATGGAAGCTAAGACAAGGCTGGGCCACAGTTTTGAGGGCTGGAGTCTTGAATGCTATTGTAAACAGGATCAACATCTTTTTTGTCAGTCCCTAGATAGCACTTAGAAATGATCTGAAGCCTGCCTTGGCATTCAAATGAGCATTCATGCTCTTGGTAGTTCTGCCAGCCAAAATCTATTGTGAAGCATTCACATTTCATTTCATTTTGCTCATTTTTCTTCTAGGTGCCTTTGCTTTCATAGTGCTAAGGGACCAGGCAGCTGATATAGATCATGTCAAAGAAGAGCTCAAAACCATAGTAGCTACCAAGATAGCGAAGTATGCTGTGCCTGACCACATTCTGGTAAGTGGAAAACTGGGATCATCTAGTTCCAACCCCCCTGCCATGGGCAGGGATACCTTCCATTAGAGGGATAAAATCCACCAAAACTGTAGAAAAAGGCCACAACCTCAATTGTCACCAACGGGCAGAGTGACGCTTTCTACTGAACAGTTGTTTTGCATTGATAATTATCATCAACCCCAAATCCCAAAGCACTGGCTGTTTCTTCTGCACAACTCTGACAGCTATTCTGCCTGGCCCTGAGAGCACTGATGAACTCAGGGCTCCGTTTCAAGCCTGCTCACCTTTCAGCAGCTCCTGTTGTGTGGTTGGAGAGAGTGCACAAAGCTGCCCTTCAGGTGTCCTCCAAGGCCTATCTGCATCATTTCACTCTTTGCTTGGAGGCAGTGATCAGACCGCTTCTTTGAGGGGCTCTGTTTTCGGCACATGCTGGGAAGATGGATGCCAAGATACAGGCTATAAAATGCAACAGGAGCAGGCATCTGCTGTTAAGTACTTTGCAGGAAGCATAGCAAAAGTATTTAACACTTGTCTCGTTATGAAGAAAATCATGTAGACTGACATTATAATCAGGCAGCATCAGCAGCCAGGAGTTACCACTGGAGCGGGAGATCCTGTGGCTGACATGTGGTGTTGTGTGCTTTATGTTCCCAGCCTGTAAGTGGGGTTATGATTGCCTGCTTTGGTAACGCGCTGAGATTTGTGTCATCATCAATGCCTGAGTTTTCAAGCGTAACTAACTTTCTAATTCAGCAGTTAACAGCTTATTCAGGGCCTGAGTCTCCAAATATCTGTGGCTCCTGCAGCACCCAACCTGGAGTTACACGGCAATGAGTAAATGAGGAACAAAGTCCACTGAAATAAGAATACATTTTATAGCAGAAGGGATTGATGCTAGCAACATTCCTTTGCTTGGACAAAAACTAATATGCTCAATGGTTTAGTAGTTCCCAGGAGTCTCGAAGGAGCTGTTCACAAGGGGTAGTGCCAGGCTTAGGATTGTTCAGACAGATTGCCTTTCGATTTCCAGCAAGATCCAGGTTCTGATATAGGTCTGTCTTTCTCTTCTCTGCAGGTGGTGAAACGTCTTCCTAAAACCCGATCTGGGAAGATCATGAGAAGACTGCTGAGGAAAGTAGTCAATGAGCAGTCAAGTAACATGGGAGATATCACCACACTCGATGATCCAAGTGTTGTCACAGAGATACTGGATGCTTACCAGAAATACAAAAAAGAGAAGAGTTCTTCATAGCAGGCAGCTTCGGAATCTCTCCCCTCTGGAAATGTGGAGGGTCTCGAATAACCAGGCATGTGTATACACCATCTCTTGTGTGTATTCTGTACACCAGAATACACCATCTCTTGGTGTATTCTGCAAAACACATTTCTATTGTAGAGGAACAATATTTTCCTCTCCACAAAGCGTTTTGAGATGCCCAGAGCTAGGAGTGTTCTGCAGTCTTGCACCATCAGGGAACTTCCTTTTACTGCTTTTAGGGCTGAGGTAGAGCAGCCATTGGTGGTTTCCATTAGCGGTGATGAAAATAATACTAGCTGAAGCAAGATGAAATTGTTAATGTTTCTCATTTTAATGCCACTGTACAGGGAAATATTTTTATATGATACTTCTGCTTTTTTAAGAGCAGCCCTGGAATACACTCCTATTTTTCCTCCAGCTTGGATATCCAAGTTCAAGTAGTTGTATTTAACTGCAACTGTGGTGCCTTTTCAGCAATGCTGGGTATTTTACTAGATATTTCACATGTGTTATTACAAAAATGAGGACTTGGCTAATCTGATAATTGTCTCCTTCGGCTTTCCTCATAATGACTTGTTCATTCCACTACATTTCCAGGACTTGCCTGAGATGGTGAGCATGTGGCCCTTAATGTCACACTTAGGCAGCCCAGCAGTAGCACTTTTAGCTACAAAACTGAGCCACAAAGCCTATCCCTAGGCTCCCTGAAAGTCCTCAGTGTACTGCCAGTTGTGCAGGAAGGGTCTGGTGCCAAGTATTTTTACTCTGCCTTGAGAGATGCAGATCACCAACTGGGATTTTAAAGTAACTGTCCTCTACCCCATTGGTGATGATGATTTGTGTAGTTGCCTTTGTTTTTCTGAAGTCACTCTGAAAAGGGGACTATGTTTACATTTCTGTCTGCTAGAGGAGCATTGGGAAAGAGAATCCTGAAGTGTTTGAGAGAGGTTTGGAGCTGAGAGAGATGTGCTGGAAGGTTCGTGTGACTTGCTGTGGTTTCTGGCCAACGAATGATTATTTTAGCCTGCTCCCAAAAGGCCTGTAACGTGGTTTGCCCCCAGCAAAGACAGGCATCCAGTAGGTTGTTTCTCCTGTCAGAAGCTGTCTTATTGCTTATCATTTCAACTTGTGCCTTATCATGTATGCCCCTTCCACATGCTGCTGTGCTGATCTTCCAGAGAGTTAACTGCCAGGTTGGTACATACGGACGGCACAATCCACAAAGTACGAGGAGAAGGAAGTGCCTCTTAGATGCTTTGTGGAAAGAGATGGTGGTATTCCAGGCCAGCAACTTTAGAGTAACAGGGAACAATACTGTTTGTCTTTCAGATGCTTTCAAAAATGCAACTGACACATTCAGTGCTTTATTTCTGAGTTCTTTTTTGTTTTATTATGAACCACTGTGCCAGCACACAGGTCATCTGTCAAGGCTTGCAGTCCTGCCTTTCTCATATGACAGTCTGCTTAGTTTCATGGAGCTGCGTGTTTTGGCCTGCCAACCCTCTGAGCAATTGGTAGGGTGGCCATTTTTTGCCACAGTTCTGCAGGAGTGACTTATTTCTGAATTTGACTGGAGCAGCATTACTTTTTCCGGTGGGATTGTGTACAGACAGTCTGTGCACCTAACTGCAGGCAGGAAAAAGAAATGGCGAGGTGGTCCTGTAGGACTGGGGGAGGAGTGGTGAGTTTTTTGGCCAGCAGAGATTCTGATACTAAATGGGGAAGCAAACTGCTTGCAGTGGGATATGTTCTCAGACAGATGTGTTGTCTTAGATACCAGAGTTCCTCTTGAGTACATTAGCTGCATTTGCTCCTTTTTTTTTTCTTTCTTTCTTTTTTTTTTTTTTTTTAATCTGTTTTAAATGTCTCTAGGGACTGGGTAATGCAGAATAGGGAAGATTGTACTTTGTTAAAATTCCCATCTTTCTAACTGCAATCCATTTTTGTTTAAGGTAAGTAGATACCCTGTGGACTTTGTGGGAAGATGAGGATCAGAATGTTTGCTAAAGTTGAGAGGATGTTAATGTTTTAGGGGACAGCCACTACACAGATCCTCTACTGCCACTGCAAAAGAAAACGCCCTCTTCCTTAAGTGATTTTTCAAGTGGGAAGCAGACAGTAGTTAATGCTTTTGATAGAAAAAGTAGACTCCCTTGTTTAAACAAGTTGTCTCCACACAGTCTGAAATACAGTGTGAAGAGAGAAAAATGATCTTTGAACAAGATTGCAAGCTTTATTTTTAGTCAAAGTATTTTCTGTGTTATGCATATAGAATTTCCTTGTCCTGGTAATGTGAAATTTCCATGCTAAGGCATGACCCAGTCACAGATGTGGTTTAATTCATCTGAACTGTCTCTCAAAGACTAACTATGTGAGGAACAACATGCTTTGGTGCACTGAGATGTTGGAATCCAATCCATCTGCTCAGGGAAAAGGGGAGATGGGTGCGTTCCCCCAATTGCATCCCTGCTGTCTCAGCTTGCATCTGCTTAGGGACCACAGCCGTCAGGGAGGTTAGGGACTGACTGTAGCTGCAGCATCCCAGTAAATCCACAGGATGGTGTGGACTGTAATTACAAGCAAGCCTCACACTGTGTACTTAGGAAGCCTCACAAGTACTTTTTGCTAAAATCACGTCAACGGCATGTGGTAGGTAGAGTACCATCCCACACCACGATGGCCACTCTGCTTCTTGTGAGTTTTCTCAGCTGAGCCATAGTCACAGAATCACAGAATTTCTAGGTTGGAAGAGACCTCAAGATCATTGAGTCCAACCTCTGACCTAACACTAACAGTCCTCCACTAAACCATATCTCTAAGCTCTACGTCTAAACGTCTTTTAAAGACACCCAGGGATGGTGACTCCACCGCTTCCCTGGGCAGCCCGTTCCAATGCCTAACAAATTAGGATGTCCTTGGGATGCCATCTGCTCTGAGGTGCCCTGGGATGTTCAGAGAGAACACGTGGTGCTGTCACGCTGCTCACATGGTGTGCTGCAGTGGACGCGGCTCCTGGGCAGTCTCAGCCCCCACCTCTCCTGGTAAAACTGCTCTTTTGGGAGCATACCTGCATCAGCTCTTGGACCTAACAGCCAGGGCTCAGTTCAGTTAATAGCACTGAGGCTGGTAGGAGACAGATAGGCAGGACATGGAACTACTATTCCCTAGAAAAGGAAAACCATTGTGCTGCACTGGACAGGCTATTCATAGAAGGTTTTGCCAAACAGATGAAATTTTCCAGCCTGAGAACCCCCCCCTCTATTTTTTTTTTCTCCATGATCTCTAACTGCAGCTGTTGCATCTTCAGTGCAAAGCCTGAGTCAAGTTTTGCATTTTTGTTATTCCCTGGATGTCAGGAACATCAGCACAGCTGCATGTTGACAGTGCTTTCTGCTTCCCATGCAGCCGTACCACCCCTCAGGCTTGTGGTTCAGGGAGGGGCTCAGCGTGCAGAGCTGGCACTGATGTGCTCAGTTCTTGAAATGCCAGGAGAGAGGTCACTTGGAAAGGACTTCAGGCCTGCTGCCTTTTAAGTTGATGCCCACTAATCACTCCAAGAAGGTAATGATATACGGAATGCTTTACAGAGGGATCAAGGGACACTCTTGGGGGTAGTTGATTAGTTTCTGAAAAGCAGAACTGTTGGACTCCTTCAAGCCTTTTGTGCATCCATGATTAATGCGGGGATAGTTTGCCAGATGGCAATTGTAACTGTCAAAACAGTTTCAGACTCAGTTTTACCTGTTGCAATTTGATGCAAAGGGCAAATGAAAACTTTCAAAAAGAGAAATAATTCCTGCCAGGGAAACAGTGCACCTCAACAGTGCAACTGTTGTGGCAGTCTAGTTGTGATGTACCCTACCCACGCCTGTCCATCCGGTGCTTACTGTTTTCCCACTCAAACTTACCAGTGAAACCCAATTGTGGTGCCTTTTCCCCTACTGAAGGCACAGACTGTGATTTTCTTAATTTTAGGAAAGGAAAAACAATCTTTCCAGAGATGATGTGTTGTACAGATTAATGTTAAGCATTTCATTTTTTATAATCATGCTTTAAACACATTTATTATCCTTGACCAAAATAAGTTCCTTGAGTGATCTCTGTATTCAAATTGTCATTAAAAGTATCTTTCTCTATGTGATGCGTTGGCTTTGTATCATGGGTGTCTGACCTTCCATCCCTTCAAGGATCTGGGGTTTCATTTATTCCTTTGGGCTTGCTTTTGCTTCTCCAGCTTATTTGAGTCTGTCAAGAAGAAAGACAAAAGAGTTTGAGATGATGATGTGTCACCCCGTAGTCCAAATTGCTGCTTTACTTTGTTGCTTTTCTCGAAACAGTAGCTCACAGGAAAGGAGTCGCTGCCAGAAAACTGCATGACAACTGAAGAAGGGGAAGAATTAGCGCTTGGTATCTGAAAGCTGCACGTCTCATGTAAATCCTGAAGACCCAGTGCTCTGCAATTATTTTCCTGTGCAATGGAAACAGAACAATTAAGGGGAGCAATTAGTTACCGTTAGTTAGTATGGATGGTTCTGCTACTAATCTTGTGGGTTTTTGTTTGTTTGTTTTTCATAGAAGCATGCATAGCCTGCACAATGGGGTGTGTGGGGGGAAGGTGAGACACACAGTGCTGTGCAGGAGTGTGTAGCTGTCCCGCAGCTGAAGGAAGAAATGTGTTTCCAGGAGCCACGGGCCACTTGTAAATGCCACGAACACCCTCTGCAGGATGTCTTGTCTACGAAAGAGCAGGGAAGATTGTGTTTCACCACCAGCATACCACACAGATGACACTACAGCTGTATTGCAGGACACTGAACATCCTCATTAGCCACTGCTCGGGTTACCTCCAGCAGCTGCCTCTGGAAAGCTTCCCAACTCCACACTGGGGAGCATCTCCTACAAGTTCCAGGAAGAGCTAGATAACAAGGCAGGTGCCCTGGTGATCCATTTATTTGGGAATTGGTAAAGTGGAGACTGTTTTCCAGCCTAACACAATTATAATCAGGGGCTGTCTCTGGAGCCAGTTAACGCCACAGCAACTTACCTCAGTAACAAGCTTCTGCTTTTAAAGAAGGCTGGTACAAAATGTTCATTTTCACCTCAAAAATGGGAAATTCTGGATGGGGGATTACTCCCAAGTGAGTTTAGAAGCGTATAGCAGTGAGCTTGGCCCCGCCCCGTCCTGGATGGGCGGATTTGGGGCTGTTCAGCTACTTTTGGAGCTTCCCCTCTCCTCTCCCTCCTGCTCGGTGCCCCAGTGCCCTCTGGTGGATAACGGGGGGGCTCCAGGGAGGGGGCTGAGCCGGGAGGGGGGGCTGCGCTGAGCCGGGACCGGGCCCCGCTTGGGGAGCCCGGAGCCTCACCGGGAGCCTCCCGGAGCCCCCGGGGTGGCCACCGGAGAGCGGCCTCGGGGCTACCGAGCACGCAGGCGCCGCCGAAGCCGAGCTGGGCGGGCCCGGGGGCGGGCAAAGGCCGGGGCCGAGGCCGGGGGCTGGGGCCGGGGAGGATGAATGAGGCCGAGGGGCTGCGGCAGCGCCGGCCGCTCCGCCCGCAGGTCATCACCGAGGACAGCCCGGCGCAGGAGGCCAAGGAGGGCAGGTGGGGCTGCGAGGGGGTGGGGGGAACCGGCCCAGGGCACCCCCGAGGGGTTCGTGCAGGGCTGGGCTCCCTGGCAAGTGATGGCTCAAGGGGTGGCTGCTTTGGGGCTTTTCTGGCCTTTTTTGGCCTTTTTTCCTCTCTTTTTCATAGAACTGGTTTAAACGCAGCTCGTGCTTGGTTAGCGAAGCGATGCTGGTGACGGTGCTGTATTTGCGGGTGTGTGGGCACCGTGCAACGGCTTGGTTGGGGTCTGGGAAGGGCTGCAGGAGGAGGCTGTGGTTTAACAAGCAGCCTGCGTGCGTTTCAGACTCTCGTAATACCCTTGTGAAAGCGTTGTTTGCTTGCGGCGAGGTTCAAAGTTCCGCCTGTAGCTTTCTGCGCAGGCATTTTGTGCAAAGTTGGCTTGGCTGTAACAGCAAGGCGGTAGCTGCAATCAGAAAGCAAGGTTTGGGCCCTGCTGAATGACCTGCGTGACGACTAGCAGCGCTCTGGCTCCCCGTGCCTCCTCTTTGAGCACCTCACAGGTTCTCCTCTCTGCCCTTCGGGGCCATCAGGCCGAGGGAGGCGCTTTTGGCTGTGTGGTGACCTGCACGCACAGACCCCTTTCCACCAGCATCACTCAGCACGTCTTCCTGGATTCACCCTCCCTTGCTAACTTTTCTCAAATCAGTTGTGTTTCTAGGACTCCAGCAGCGATCCAGAGTATCCATCGCCCCAGCAGGTCCTCAGGAGGATGAGGCGGCCCCGGGTTGCCGGCTGTGGTGACCTCTAGTGTCTTCTTGTCAGCCTGCTGTCTTCAAGAGCTGGTGCAACAGCTTCTCTTCTTTGGTTCTCAGTGCCAACTGACTGACTGTTGTTAAACCCGGAGCCCTGGGAAGTTGTATCCTTGAGATCTGTGGCTGGAGTCCATGCGAGTTTAATTTTCAGAGATGCAATTAGCTAAGGATCTCCGTTTTGTTTATCAGTGTTAGTAAACTAACTTCAGTGTTTCTTTCTAGTGACCAGTCCCTGACTTACAGTTGTCTGTATTCTGTATTAGGTATGTTCTATTCGTTTGCTTTTGCAGTGATCCTGAGCATCTGACTTCTCAAGTGTTTGCTGTTGTTTGTTTGCTTTTCTTTAAATTCTTGTGGTTTCAGCAGGATCTAAAGTAGGTCTTGCAGTTTGCAGGCTTGAAGTGCAATTTTGCACGTCACCTCATTCTTCCTGACTCTTTCCTTTATTGTCAATTCCTTGCAAGTTTGAGTGAGGCTCAGAAATATGACCTTTACTAACGCCATGCTTTCAGGAGCTTTAATTAAGTTGGCTTTCGCAGATGAGTTCCCATTCATCTTTATTAGCTTCCTGTTGTGTGAGCTGTTCTCAGCTGTCACAAAGATGCTTAGGTGACTGCTGACAGCACTTTTAATCTCACAGCATTGAGCCATCATCTTTTGAAGGACAGTGGAAGGGCAAGGCTGACAGCTGAAGTCTTTGTATAAACCTGGGGGCCCTCTCATACCTCTTCTACTCTCTCCTTTCCAAATCCAAAGGGAAAAAGACTGGAATGCTGCTTCCCCGAGACACGTAGTGTTAGAACAGATAGTGCTGAAATCTGGTGGTTCATTGCAAGGTCAGCCTGGCCCTAGGGAATTACGGAGAGGTCAGTCAGTGCGGATGAGAAAGCTTATTTGAAGCAGTTTCTGTATCTGCTCACGTCATCTTGGATGGAGACAGGCTGACTGCTGTAACGCTGCTGAAGTGCACGAAGGGGATGCTGCGCTCTTGAATGTGAGAAATAAAATTGATTTATAAGTATGTCTGAGAGCAGGACCCAAGCAGGGTTTGCTGGTGGTGCATCCTCAGAGTGCTTACCTCATCACAGCCTAGGTCTAGGCCTAGCTCTGTGCTCTCTGTCCCAGCAGGTAACCCCAAAGGTTACCTTGAGGCTGATGCCAGTGCTGTGTGCACATACCTTTAGCTCTCCAGCAGTGGTATTTGTGCTCTGGGCAGTAGTTCGTGGTTTGTTCTGCCTGGATGATGTGCTGTCCTTCACCAGCCGAGTGGAAGTGGTCCAATCGGGCACTGTTGGCCTTCATTTGTTTCATGCTGCAAAGAGACTGGCTGGCTGCACCAGAGAATATTTGAGAGTAGCTAAGATTGTGGGAGCTGCTTTCCTAGTTCAAGGCTAGGATTTATTGACCGTGGCTTTGTGCTTGGTTCTGTAAATGCCTGAGGCTTCTAAACTAGTTGAGAGCAAAATGTTTAATTCCTGTGAAAAAAACAGTTTTTGCTGTTTTACTGTGTGTTAGTAAATAGATGATGCTTAATTTCTTCTGCATGCTGGGGTCAAGTTTTGAACCAGTTTTCGCTAAGTCAGGGAAGGATTCAATTAATCTCCTCTGATCTTTGTTGCATAGTTGTTTGAACTTTTTCATCTAAAATTTGTACCTAATTAATTTGTGTTACTTGAAAGATTCTGAAAGGTGTAAGTTTAACTTTGTGCTGGGATAGAAGCTGCTACCAAAACTTTAATTCAAGTAAAAAAAAAAAAAAAAAAAAATGCACAGATTAGTGGTTTTCAGTCAGCTGTAACTTGTAGCCTGCATGAAACCTGTATGTGATACCACTCTCATAGTATGCTGTTATGCTGAGGTTGGATAAATGTCCCTTTCTCTTATACTAACCCCGTCAAAGCGGATCTTTAAGGGTATTTGAGATGGTGGTTGAGCAAAAGTATTTGTGCTTCTGTTTGTAAAGAAAACAGGCTGTTAAATATACATATAAATATTAGATTGTAAATCAGCTTAGTGTGTTAATCTTATTTCTTGTCTGTTCTTGGCAGCACTTACAGCAGCAAGGTGTTCCGTGTTACCTTCTTGACTTTGGCTGCAACTCTAACTGTGCCCCTTCTTGGAGCAACTGTTCTACTGGATTGTCCTATAGACCCCCAGCCTATAAGGTAAGTTGTTGGTTTGTTTTGAAGGCAATATACTGAAACATAGCTACGTGTATGTGTTCTGCTTTTTTTTTTTTTTTAAAACAAACGAGTCCACAGTGTAAAGTGATTTCAACTGGATTAAGAAATCGGGGAGTGATTGCAGTACTATCCAGTGCCACGGCTTGCTTCACATACCCAGTCTGTTTCTGAGTCATCCTGTGTGGTTGTGTGTACTGATTGGGGAGTTACTGAATTATTTTGTTTGATCGTTAATCTACAAAATGTTTTTCCCGCTGTCCAAGCTGTCAGCAGGGCTTGTTGTTACTTACGTGTGCTCCTGTCTTCAGGGAGAAAAGAACTGCTCTTTGACTAGGGACCAATCTGTACGGCTGTACCAGAGCTGTACCTGTTTCTGTCAAAGAGAGACTGTTCATCTCAAGATGTAAACTGAAACGATAACCTGACTGGGTTGATTCGGTGCTTCGTACCAGCTGAACCATACGATGATGTTATATTTAAATGCAGATCTCACAAAGCAAATGCTTCTAGGTGACTTCTGCCAGGAAACATCTGAATCAATGTCTGTGTCAAATGTGGAATGTAACAGTGAGCAAGCTACATGAGCAGATGAAAGGTGTGTTGAGAGAAGTTGCATGTGCAACACTGACTGCTAGTGTAGTCAGGCTGTTTAGTGCTTCTGGCAGTTTGAAGTAAGTGAAAATGCTCAGTTGGCTAAATATTTATGATCAATGTGATAATTCCTTAATGAAAAGGAAAACCAACACTGCAAATATCTCCAGAGTTGAAAGAAACTGTTAATGTGCTCGTAGTACTTAACGAGTCTTGCCAATAAGCTATTAGCCATAAGCTGCCTGATTGCAAATCTTAATGAAATGCTTTTTCCTGTGGCTGGGTTTAACAAAGTATTCTCTGAAATACATTGCAACTAAACAATTTTGGAAGCCAACAGGATATATCCGTAAAGCTTTTCTTATTATATTGTTCTCATCTAATTCTTGTCCAGTATAACAGTATTCTGCATGCTTACATATCTTGCTCTGAGTCCATTTTACAACTATTCTTCTTGTCCAAATCACTGGCTAGTATTGCTTCATGTTCTTAATTAGCTGTTTAGATTTGCTGCTAGGAGTGATTTTGGTCTGTACACCACAGGATAATTCTGTGTGATGTTTATGAAGTGCTTTGAAACAGCTGAAGTAGATGCTGTTTGAAGCAATCCTTTCAGTGAAAGAACACAGAAACTCTGTTCACCAATGATGATGTTATTCCGGTAAGCTACCAGAAAAAATGAGGGATGGGGGCATGGGAAGCAGATGAGATCTGTAAAACTCTGCACGAAATTTCTGCAACTCTGATTTATTCCGAGTTCTTTCTTTGTAAGTCTGTCTCAGATAGTACTGATCCTGGGGAAGATTTTCTGCTTGAAAACATAACTGGCCAAAGTTCCCAGCAAATGAGTTCCTTATCTGGAGAAGCTGTTATCTTCATCTAAAACATCTGATGCTTGGAAGAAGGCATGGAAAACCAATTTCTGATAGCACTGTGCGGGGAACTTTGCTGTGAATCTAGTGTGGGCAGGAGCAAGTAATTCAATTGGTTTTGTTGTAAAATAGTAAAACAGGCTGAAAGGAAGGTTTGCTGTCTGTAACCAGACAGATAAAGTATGTGTTTTTCTCTCTCTTTGCATTATTTGTATTGTGTGCCTGTTCTCTTCAATTGTCATAGCTTTTACAGTTTGCAGTTTCAGTTGACTTTCTTTCCCCTAATTCTAGAAATGTCAATTACATTCACCACATGAACAGTATGGTTGCAGCGTAGCTTGTGCTGAAGATGTCCTGGATCCTGTGAACCTGGGCACATTTTGGAGTCAAATGTTGTCTTCTTAAGATTCTACAGGTGGAAGGCATTTGCTTGTGATCATATAGGGGGTTATTTACATTAAAAATTCAAAAATTCTTTCAAAACTTCACCCTGAGAGCTTTAGCATGCTATTGTGCATGAGCAGCTAATGAGCTTACCACCGTGGGCAAGTATGCAGCATTAGTAATGACTTGAAATCCTTAACTCATGGAGACTGTGGCAGTGTGGGTGTGTTTTTAAGAACCTAAAACACTGGAATATTATTTGTGTTTATTAGCACAATTAGAGCAGGTTTTGGAGCACAGTGCTTTGTAGCCTGGTAAGTGAATTGAAGCTGTGTATGCATTTTGCTCCTAGCTTTCTTCATATTTCTGTAGTTGATTAGAACTCTGTCTGACTTCAATCTGGCTATTTATGTGAATAAGGGCTTGCAAGACTAGACCTTACTTATTATTTTTAGGTTTCGGTTCCCTTTATGCACAACTTACTCCTTTGAGCTGGTCTTTCTCTATAGGAATGCATTCAAATTATGAACCAGAATACATCTTTCAGTGTGGTATGAAAACATGCATGTCGAGTGTTTAAAGTACTGGAACACTTTTTTCACTATTTATTAATTTTATTTATTTATTTTTATTGTGTATTGTAAAATGACAGGCTTTTAAGTTCTAAACCTGTTTTGGTTAGGAACTTGCATCTATCTTTCTGGGAAAAATAATTTTATGTGATGTATAAATAAAACAATGTGCTACAAACAACTTATTCAGCTGAGTAAGAGAAGAGTAACTCTTTTGTATTGTGGCAAAGCTGAAGCCTTTGCCTTTGTGTAAGGAAGACAAACTGAGAATGTGTTATTGGACTTAAAGCAGTTTTCCAGACATGCCTTAAGAATACATGATTTCAGCTTTTCTTTCCACATCAGCAGAACCAGAATTTTTTGATGAAATCCCTGATGAACAAGAGTTGTTTTTTTCCAGCTCGCCAGCTGTATTTTCTCTTTTGAAATATGCTGTATGTGAAGCATAGGTCAGGTTTGCAGGAGCTGGTAAACTAGGAAAAAAACAACGATCCAACTTGTTGCTCAAGTGTGTTTGCAGATTGGTGCAAAGGGTCACGAGGTCTGTTCTGTTTTTGCAGTTTGAAGGAACCTCCCCTCCTGACGGGTGTTCTAGAGCCCAATAGCAAGTTACAGAAAGCTGAGCGGCTATGGGAGAATCAGTTGGTTGGACCCGAATCCATCGTCAACATTGGCGGTAAGCACTGACAAAAGCTGCTCAGTAGGCGTACCTTTTATTTTCCTTCTGCTGTATCTTCTAATGAATTAGTAGAATATTTGTATATGTATTTTCCCCAGCAAGAATGCATTCTAAGTTCCATCCTCAGGTGACAGTTTTGTTACCTAGTTTTGTCAGTCTCATCAGAAACTGTTTAGGAAACCTCCTTGCTTGTGACAACTGAGCTGTGGGTGAAATGAACAACCTGACTGGGAGTAAAGTTTGTATGAATAAATGTTGAAGTCTTATTCCCTTTGAGAAGTATAATTAGCAGACTTAGAACTTAAATTAGAGATGGAAAAGCCCAATACAACAGTCACTTGCCACTTAATCTGGATATGTGGAAAAGTTTACATGCTGTTTGTATTCAGTGCATCTGCCTCATGGCTTGGCATGAATACAGTAATTTAGCAATGCTTTTGGCTTGGGTGGATGTTAGGTTGCTATGTCTTTTGTAATTCTTCTTCAGAACAGATGCAGTGTGGGCATTGGCAGTTTAAACCTCTTCAGTAGTGCTCAGCAGCCTGTGGGACTTCTGAGCACTGTCAGAATTAGAAGTTTTGTCTAGTCAGTCTCTCCTTGAAAAGAAATAGGATGGAAGCAGTACCTGATTATGTTTTGTGGTGATGTAGAAATCTGCCTGCAGGGATCAATTCGATGACTAGTCATTAAGTGGTTATGGTGGTTTTTAGCTGAGGAGTGGGGCCATTTATGGGTGAAAATCTTTATATCCATCTGCTAACTCCTAAGGCTTGAATCCTTCCTCTTCTTTTTGAGTAGGAAGAAGTCTAACCAAGTGCTTTTATTTGCTTTCATCATTTCCCCTTTCCCTATTTACTCTTGTTCCCTGACTGAAGAGGAAAACTTTACAGTATTTTAAACATGATTTCTACTTTGTGCTAATATTTCTATCCCATAGAAGGATGTTTGCCACAGTAGATTTGTGATCAAGTTAATTACATGTGTTGTTTTTACAGATGCGCTGTTTACTGGGACAGCTGATGGGAAGGTTCTTAAAATTGAAGATGGAGTTATACAAACAATAGCCAGAATTGGCCAAGGTCCTTGTGGTAAGTGACAGCTCCTGTGACAATATCTGAAAACATCTGGATCAGGACTTGTGTTGATTAACTTGTTTTTTTGTCTGGATTGCTCATGCAAATACATGTCTTCTTCTGTAGAGATTTTTCTTTGTGTCATGGCTAAAAGGCCTGAACTCTAATAAGACTGTGGCATGGATGATGTCGGTAGAATATCCTGCACCTTAACACCAGAAAGAAGATGAAGTTGCCACCTTCCTTCTCTAGAATTTCACCTCACATTTTGTTGTACCAGTTCCCTTCTTCTGTTTGTAAGCACAGCGTGGGGGCTGCATCTGCAGTTACTTGTTGAATTCCACACCTCTCTCCAAACCACTTACTTGCTTCACTTAATGAGTTTCTCACATGAGTGAGAACAACTGGTAGTGGCTTGTTTATTAGTGTTATTAACAACTTGAGTGTTTGCAGCCCTGTGCTGGTCACTGGTTAGGCAGAGGCTGTGGGCTGGAATTGTCGCTCAGCACAAACATACTCAGCATTTTAGGTATTTTATGCGGCTGTTCACAAGATAAGGCTCTGGATGGATCTAGAAGCCTCCGTTTGGCTGCCCAACAAGTAGGCAGGCCTGTTGATAGCCTTGAGGCCAAAAGAAACCAAAGTCTGCTGCCAGCTGTTACAGAGCTGGACTTTGAGCTTCTGGGGTCCCAAGCAATACTTGGGGCAGCTGTTAGCTAGCTGCTCAGTAGCCTGACAAATGATGGGATTATCTCTAGACTGATCAAAACATGGGAATCTGTTTCACTCACACCTAGGCAAGTAAGAATCATTTCTTTAATGAATTAGTGTATGGTACATGCCACAGAGTCTTGTTACCTATAGTTGAACCTAACGTGGATAGCCTGAATGCCTTGCATTTATTTATATTTGTAAAACCATTTAAAAATTGTTTCCTAAGGAACCCGTGAAGATGAGCCTACTTGTGGACGACCACTTGGCATCAGAGTGGGACCAAATAACACCCTTTTTGTGGCAGATGCTTATTATGGGCTTTATGAAGTTAATCCTGGCACAGGTATGACTTCTCTGCTCAGCAGTTCTCTTTTGCTGACAAATCTGGTCTTCATTTGGAGTTTTACCAGACACTATAGGCTTAACAGCACCTCACTTTTCTTTAGTGGTTTGCAGCTGTGTGCGTGAAACATGCCATGCAAGAACATGACATTTATTTTCCTGTAGCAATCGGTTCCTCTCAATATCTGTCTAGATCAGTGTTACCAGTTGCTTATCTTCTGGTGATCTGTGCTGTTGACTGTCAACATGGGTACCTCAGGATTCATAAGCTTTGTGTAGTTGCTTTAGTTTTCTTAAAGGTAGAAAAATAATCTGCTGTTACATAAGCTTTTTGCCATGTTTGGTGTACCCTCATTTCTGCCTTAATCTTACTTCGTGTTGGCGAAGAGCTCTTCTCTGTAACCCCAATCTGTAGAAGGTGAAGAAAGATGTAGTTTGTGTGGCTGAAGATCAAACTGCTTGCTCCTGCTGAGAAAAGCACTACCGCTTTGTGCCCTTCATTGCATCTCCCTGAGCCAGGTCTCAGTTTCAGGAGCTCTGTTGTCAGAAAACCGTGGTTTGCTTTCTCGCAGGGTTGACTTTTTTTCATAGTTTACATCTCCACATTGGCTCTGGGTGGGGAGGGGGAGGCTGTCCAAATCCCAAGTCAGATGTATTGAAAGGGCTTAGACTGGGGGGCTTTGGGGGAGCGTAATCGAGGTCTCACCTTTCAGATGGTAGGCAGCTACCATATTTGCTCTGTCATGTCAGAAACAAAACAAACAAACACCTGTGCCCAAAGATGACTTTAATAGATTTTGGTCAATTTTTAGAGAATTGATCATCGTAATTTATCTGGTGATGTGCCAACTCTCTTTTCCTATGGGAAAAGAGAGAGTAGTGATTGGCTTGCCTGAATTCTTTTACAAGTCTGGGACCTGAATTTGCATTTGGTTTAACATGACCTTCACAAACATGAGAAGTTTGGTGCATATCAATAGGAAACACCTACTGTTTCAGCTTTTCTGAGTAGTATTTTCCCCTTGTCATTTACATTGTGTTGAGTTGTTCCATTACAAAACAAAACCTTATTACTGAACAGGGGCAAGAATGGGAAAAAAAAAAAAAAGTGAGATGCTTGCTAATTTTCTATTAATTTTTAACTCATTTCCAAGGTAGGACGTACAAAAGCTGGTCTTATGTATCTTTTTTTTTTTTTTTTTTTTTTTAAACCAGGTGAAACAAAAATGCTTGTGTCAACCAAAACGCCAATTGAAGGTCAGAAGTTGTCATTTGTGAACGACCTTACAGTGACCAGGGATGGCAGGAAAATCTACTTCACTGACTCCAGTAGCAAATGGCAGAGACGGGACTACTTATTCTTGCTTATGGAAGGCACAGATGATGGCCGGCAAGTATCCCTTCCCCGTGGCCTTTAACTTCATTTAAGCTCATCAGTAGGAATGGGCTTGGCTGCTTCCTTGATCATATATAATAAAAAAAGTTTTTATTTTTATGAACCACTTGTGCAAGCACTGCACTGCCCAGGAGAGGGCTGAAAAATGCATGGATGGTGCTGATGAGACCTGCAGCGAAGTAAATGAGATTCCTTTCCTTCCTTTTAGAGGATTGGAATGGAACATCCCTTTTAAAAGGGAAGGCGTTAGCATTATGTTCTACCTAAATCCTTTGTGAATAGGCCACTTGTGATTGGCATTAATTTTCTTCTGTGTTCATAAGCAAGCGTTTCCTGACTATTCTTCCTCTCTAATGTGTGTGAAGTGCATGTGACCGGGAGGTAAAATATGTGGAGAATGAATGCAAGATGAATAAATCTGTTTTCTCTCACAAACATGTATAATGCTTTCTTTTTAGCCTCCTTGAATATGACACAGTAACAAAAGAAGTGAAAGTCTTGATGGTGGGACTGAGGTTTCCCAACGGAGTCCAGCTCTCTCCCGCAGAAGACTTTGTCCTGGTGCAGGAGACAACCATGGCTAGAATCAGGAGGTGAGTGGGATTTCATTGAAATCATTGATATTCTGAATTTAAAGATAAAATGACTGAACTGAATGACTCAAATACCTCCTACACTCCGTCCATGGCTAGTTATCAGTGGCAAAGAAAACTTTCCTCTATACTTTTTTTTTTTTTTTTTTTTTTTTTTAATTTTCAATGGACACACTGCACTGCATACTTCTGGGCTCCTAGAGCACAGTGGAGTAAGATGACTTTTTCTGAGGGAGGAGAATACATCTGTGTTTTATTTCCCTGTGCTAAACTAAGGAAACATTGAAGTTATTTTTAAGTGAATTCATTTTTAGACTTGTATTTATTAGTTAGACTGCTTGAGTTAAGATTTCTTAATCTTACTATTTATACCTTTCAGATATTATGTGTCTGGGCTGATGAAAGGTGGAGCAGATATGTTTGTTGAGAACATGCCTGGTCTTCCAGATAATATCAGGTTAAGCAGCTCTGGAGGATATTGGGTAGCTATGGCAGCTGTCCGTCCCAATCCTGGATTTTCTATGTTTGATTTTTTGTCTGAAAAACCATGGATTAAAAGGATGATATTTAAGGTAAGAAAAAAAAATCACTTTTAGTATAGGAATGGAAGTGATAAATACTTGTTTGTCTTGATTCTTCCTCCTCTTAGGAAGATTTTAAATATATATGTATGTATTAGTGTTGTGATTGAAATTGTTGTGGTTGCTCCAGGTAGAGCAGTCTGTGTAAACTAACTTTTACCTCTCTGAGTAGGAGGCACACATCTCTAAGTTGCCATCCAGCTTGATCTCAGAAGAGAAAGGGGGATTCTCTGCCCTAGTCATGCAGCAATACAGGATCTGTATTTGGATATATGAAGACTTCACCTTTATACCTGAGGTGTCTAGGCTACTTATTGCCTGGTGTTTGAAGAGCATTTGGGAAATCTCATCTGTTCTAATGATTGTCCTAGGCATCCTAGAAGACAGTATGTGTTACATACGCTGCTGGGTGACGCTTCTTGTTCTGACTCGATGTGCCTTTTATGTCACACAACCATTTGAGATAAGGAATAGCAAAATAATGTATTCTGTGAAGGGCATCTGACACTAAAGAAATGGAGTGGTTCTCTTTACATAATACAAAGACTTGAAAGTACTACTCAAAACAAAAGCAAACAAAAAACCACCAAATCAACAGGCAACACTTGGCTGAAATGGCACTTACATCCGAAATGAATTCTTATCTGTGCTGTGCTGTCTCTGTAAAGCCTGCTGTTCTTCCTGGTGCAGTGCAGGATCCTTAACAGAGTAATGCTACAGGGAGCAGTGCATGATATCAGCTGCACCAGAACAAGCTGCTGCTTCCTGTGAGGACATTCAGTCAGCCTAGTATCAGCGTCCATTTCTGCTGGTCATTCCTTTAAATTTGACTTTATTTTTCTCCCCAGATGTTAATGTGTTAAGCCTATGTAATAGTGTTTACTCAAAATGTGCTCCTTTGTTTTTAGCTGCTTGGAGGTGCATGGGATGGTCTTTCACTGTGTAAGTGTCTGACTTCTAATTATGTACAACAAAATCTTTTGTTAACTTTTTTTTTTCTTTTCTTTATAGTTGCTGAGTCAGGAAACTGTGACCAAATTTTTGCCCAAGCGTAGCCTCATTGTTGAACTCAGTGAGACAGGGTCCTACAAAAGAAGCTTTCATGATCCCACTGGAATGACAGCAGCTTATGTTAGTGAGGTACATGAACATGACGGCTATCTCTACCTGGGCTCCTTCCGGTCTCCGTTTATTTGCAGACTTAATCTTCAGCACGTTTAACCGTCCATACATGATCAAGTGCCACTGTCCTGTAATGCTCTAGAGGTACGAAGGAAGCATGTGTTTGAGACAGTGTGTGACCAAGGAGGAAAAATGAAGACAGCCTGCCAGCGTGTGCAGTAGCACTGTTCTGCTGCCGTAGGAAAATGTACGGCTTGCTGTATCTGTCCTCTTCATGGTTTGGCTGTTGGCATGCGTGTTAATGTACGGTGGGGCATCTTCGTACAGTTATATGCTCACACAAAATTGATTGCTTTTACAAACCCAACCCCGTTTGGAGTTTTCTTAAAAAGACATCATCTGTCACCCTTAATGCAACTGTACGTCTTCCTTAGGCCGGAAGGATTTATGATATATGGAATTTAATCGTGTATGATTTGGATTGAAGAAGGTGTCTTGCATGTGTTTGTTTTAAAGCCAACTGTTTAGGATTGATTACGGTGCATGTTCTAATGTCATCCCGTGGTGCTGTGGTAGAGACAGCAACATCCAGAACGTGCCTAGAAACATAGTTCTACCATTCAGGTTTCTTCAATTCCAGCCTGTGTAATCAACATCAGAAACTGCAGTAAACAGTTAATCAACATGAAGAATCTAATTTGATCATTATCTGTGGATTCCTGTGTGTTTTTTTTTTGTAGCATTGTAGTTGGATGATGAATGAAAGTTGCGTTTTCAATGTTATTAAAGACTAGTTCCAGTGGGTTTAAAGTGGGTCACTTAGAGTGTTACCTCCGTGTTTATCGGGTCCAGTAAGTGTCCTGTTCATTACATAGGTGGCCGTTTCTGAGGGGCATGGGAGGGAAGGGAATCCTCTTCAGCATGCTTTTTATGGAGAAGGGGGGAAGGTTTTGGTGAAGGTCCATACCTGAGGGTGGATATGGACTGAAATGTCCCCTGCAAAATCCTATAATAAGGAAAGCTTTGGAGGAAAATCTTTGAATGTGGTAGTAGCTCATGGATGCTTCCTGGCATTTCCAGAAGATATTATGTACCTCCTGCATTGACAGATACTCTGGAGAATCCAAGAAATGATTTTCTGACAAGCAATGACAAGGAAATGCTGTTCAGTTTACACTTTCATTAAGTTTCTTTTTTTTTTTTTTCACCTCATATAGGAACTTAATGGTGTTACTTTAGCAGCTGTGTGATTTTAGTACATTGATTCCTGTTCAGGGACTGAAGATTACTGCTTGTTCTCTTTCTGCCACTGGGTGATAGTCAAACATAGACTAACTCTGTTGCTCTGTTTTCTCACCTTTGAAAAGGAAATGACCAAGATTTGCTTGATGTATAAAGAACAGCACCAGAGAAAGGGAAGATGATGTTGAACATGTCATCTGCTTTCACTGGCTTCCGTTTGCATATCCCTGCAGTAACAGAGACAGGCGCAGAAGGTGATTGCTTTCTGTCAGAGCTCTGTCACTTTGTGCTGTGTTACTACAGACTGCAGCAGCCCTGTGGCAGGTAGCTGATGGGTGCTGGCTCAGGGTGACTTGCTCCCATACAGACTAGGTCACACTCACAAGCCCTTTTGCATATTCCAGTGGCTACTGGGCTTCGGAGGAAGCTCAGTAAGAGGAGAAAGAAGTCTGGCGGATGAGTTGCTGCAGGCTCTGACCTCTGGCCTGGCTCAGCCCTGTCTTAATTATTTGTGGGCAGAGACTGAGTGATTCTGTGGCAAGTGAAAGGCTGAGAAGCGAGACCTGCCTGGTGGACTCTTGCTATGGGAACACTGAGGAAGGGCTGAGAATGGGGCACTCTTGCAACATTTCTTCCTGGGAAAAGGGCAGGCTGTTTAAGCAGCAGCTGGCTAGCGTTGTTCTGCCAGCCCTTGTAGCTGTTAGTCTCAGTCTCGTGGGACATGAGGATTGAACTTGGCGTGAGCTTAAATCAGGGGTGCCCGGTTGCTGTGGGGCTTGTTTCAGGTTAGTGCTTTGGTGGCCTTGAGGCAAGCATGGCTTTGTCTGTTTCTGCAAAGTTAGCTCTAGTGCTTGCAAAAGTATCTAACTGAATAACCTGTGCTGTCTTTTGTGGTGAAATGGACCTTGGTTGCTTAGACATGCCGCATGTAATAGCTTTTATGCAACTGATTCCCTTTTAAGATTGCCTTGAACGCTTGGGATCCGTGTTGGCCACTGCATCTCAGGGAAGTTCAGTTGTTTCCTCTCCTTGCTGGTTGGTGGTACAGTTTTTTTTCTGGCTGGACCTCTCCAGCTGGGCAGAGTGGGACTCCAGCTACTGCTGCTTTAGAAATAACTGCAGGTAGATGAAAGGCCGGCTCTGCACTGACCTGGGGGCAGGAGGGGAGTTCTTGCAGCGGGCTTCAGAGGCAAGCAGGAATTCATCCCCATAAAAGTGTAGTGTCTAATGTTTTGCCCTGCCTCTTGTTGTGTCCCCCTGGTAACAGAAATTGCTGGTTTTGTCTGTGTTTGGTTGGAAAGTAGCTGAAAAGCTGCAGTCTAAATGAGTTTGTCTACAAGTTTAGCCTTTGGACTAAGGGTATGAGTGGAATTTTCCTCAATTTAATTTTTCAGATTGTATAAAACCTGTCTGCCCAGCTCCTGTGAACAGGGAAAGTTCATGGGGTCCCAGTCTGGTCTGCGGTTCCCGTTGTACAAAAGCAGAAATACCAGTCAAGTTTGTAAAGCACTGAACGTAAAACTGATAGGCTGCACAACTGAGCAACAAACTACATGGGGGCATGCCATTTAGTCAGGCTGTTGGTATTTTGTTTGTCACAAGAAGCTTAAAGCCTCAGCTAAAATGAAATGTTGCTATGAGTTAACCTTTCCTCACAGATGCGAGTTAACCTTTTCCTCTGAGAGGTGATGTGGCTATCTCCTGTGTTTTGGTAATGACCTGAAACTTTTCAGCAAAGTTTTTCAGCGCTGTGCTTGGCCCTGGGAGCTCGAGCTCGATCTGAAGCAGCGTGGCATGTAAGGTACCAGGTCTGGGAAAGAGCTGGTATGCTTGACTCTTCCTGGAAAGAGAGGTTCCTGGCCAATGCTTCCAACTGCCAATGCTTCCATGGCCACTAAAATTGAAAGGAGGCCACTTCTTGAGGATGGCTGCAGTATCAGCAGGCACCTGGGAGGAATTGCAGTACCAGCTGGAGGTGTCATGGTGCAGTTTAAGGCTCTTCTGGTGTGTATCTGAACACAGGGTCTGCATAGCTCCAGTCCAATGAGATCCAAAGTCTGCAGAGGCTCAAAGGAGTTTCACCTTTCCCGAGCTCAGGTGGTGTTGGCTCCCGTTCCTGGTGCAGTGCGCTGGCAATCCGTCCTTGGTGAGCTGAAGTGGGATGCTCTGTAGCTGCAGAGCGCAGGTGAAACAGGTTGGTCGACACACAGCTCTTTCATTGCCTCACCGTGAATGGTTCTTAAGAACAGTGTTTTCATGGAAGCTCAGATGCTTGTAATTGCTGTCAGTTCCTCAGATGCAACCCTCCCAGAGTACGGCAGCAGCATTAAAACGCCTGTGTAACAAACTGGCATGAACTCCTTTTGGTGCTAGTGAGAAGCCTGCTTTTACAGGCTCATTCTACTTCCACAGAAGTGTGAGTCAGGTTTCAGGTGGCTGCTGACACATCTGCCTTGAGCAACTGGGAACGTTGGAAGTGAGGCTTGGAAAAAACGACAGCGCTGCCTTCTCTTGTTTGATCTTGCCAGTGCAGGAACATGACACCTTTGCAGCTCTGGGGCTGGCAGTTCTCTAGAAGTGGGAGCATTTTCAGCAGTGTTCAAAGATTTTGTCAGGACATTATTGTTTTGGTGTCAGAAGGGCTCTGTGGCTTCCTAAGAAGGGCAGAAACCCTCTCTGCACAACCCCGAGAGGGTTCTGAGGGTACATTCTGTGCTTTACCCAAGCTTCTCCAAAACGTTGGGATGCAGAACTGGAAAACAGTGCCCAGTCTCCTGAGGGATGTGTATTTTAAAGATATGTTTTGTATCACCATGTTTTTGTTTTGTTGGTGGAACAGATGTTTCTGCAGGGCAAAAATGTCAATAAAATTTTGCTGAAGCTGTTTAAGATGTTATTCCCCAGCTAACTGCCCTGTCCCCATTCTGGAGCAAGCATACAGTAGATCTGCTGGAAGATGGTGCGTGTATCCCATAACACTTCTGCAGAGGTTGGTATTTCAGTGCAAACAGCTGATAAAATTGATTGCAAGGCCATGGCCCAAGTCTGCTTCCTTTAAATCCAAGTCTGCTTTGAGGCAGTGGCCTTTGCAGGTGGGATGGTGTCTCCTAAACTTCTGTGTCTGTCTACACAGCGGTCACAGCAGAGATCTTTTAATGCTGACACATGGACTTTCTCATCTAGTTTGCTTAGAAAAACTGGTGCTAGAAAAGAATAACCACACAGGGACCGACTGTAGCTCGTTTTGCTTCTTTGTTTGAGGTAAGGACTGAAAGATTTAGCAGTAAGTTGTCACAGTGACCTAAATACAAGTGGTTTCCTCTCAGCCAGCAGAAAGTCATGTCTCCATATAGAGCACTGCCAGTTAAACCTCGCGTTGGTTCTGTGTAACTCCATGCATGACACCCCAGCTGTCAACAGGTTCTGGGTGTACCTGATTTCACAACTTGACAGACAACTGATATATAAAGGCCTGCCGTGTCCAAAATATGGAGCAGCTGATGTGAAGAGACTGCAAAGTGGTACATCAGTCAGAGTTCATTTATTTTGGTAGCTGGCAGGCTGTTTCCTATGTAATCAGTAAGTAGGAGTGTGGGGGGAAAGGCTGCATAGCACAGCTTTTGAACAAAAATGGGGGAGTTTTGACTGACCTGCTCAGATCAGTGCAGATCACTAGGCTCTGCGAATCTCCAGTGAAACGTAGGCTGGCTTGGTTTGGGTGCACGAAGATCTCCTCAGCCTGCAGCCCATCCCTCCCTAAGGCAGAGCTGTTAGGGAACACTACTCCAGAAGAGGCTGAGCATCCTCGTAAGGAGATGAGCTGAGAAAATTCGTAATGCACCAAGCACTTGTGCTTCCAGCATGCCTGGAGCACTATCTGAAACCAAAGGAAACTGCTCCTTCAGCTCACTTGTAATGCTTCTAGATGAACAGATTCCTCTGAAGTACCAGCTTTGGTTTTCACAGGAGCTCTTAATGCTCTGCTGGGATTGTTCCTTTTTCTCTGGCATCTGGGGCTGGCAGGAACAACTCTTTCTTCTCTCCTTAGGCTCTACATTTTTTTATTGGATGTATTTATTTTTACATAATTGTCTTTGTAGCCAGGAATAGATGTCAGAGCCTCTGCAAAGGTATGAACTCTCAGTTTTAACTGGTAAACAGTCAACCTTGGTGTAAATTCTAGCAAAACTGCATCTTGGGCAGAGATGTCAGCTTGACTGCTGGATGTCATGGTGACTCAGTGGCACTTAGCACTGACCTAAAAGAACTGCAGCTGGTGGTGCCCTCCTGATGGGAGACTGTTTAATGGCTGAATTCCTTCCCTAGCAAGGTGCTCGGAAGTGGACTAAGAGCTCAGATGATGTTAGCCCTGCTCCTTCCTTTGATCATGATAACTGTTAACTACCTGGAGATGACGGATGCTGCTATTCCAGCGTGCCTTGCTTATTGTAATGTTACAGTAAACACTTAGGCTTAGATTTACGGCTGGAGCAGATCTGTCTTTCTCAGAAGGTGCTTGCCTGCTAACTTGGTTGCAAAGAGCTCATCTGTGTTGTAGGAAATGCTGCCAATAGTTCTGTGTAAAACATGCAGCTCTCCTTTGCTTCCAAACTAGCCTGTTTGGGTAGAAATGTCTGAACAATCTTGCTGCATTTTCCTCAGGACAGCAGCATGAGCACGTTGTGTTTGTTACCCTGCGTGATGCCAGATGTCTGGCTTTAACTTCTGTTTTTTAACAAATGGGAGATTGACCCTGAGTCAAGTGATCTGCCTGCAAAGGCTGTGGCACTACTTGGAGCAGAGGCCTCAGCTGTGCTGTGAAGAGCCTGCCTGGCTTCAGGGTCCTTGCACCTTGGCCTGGAGCCCATCAGTGGCTGTTCTTGACCAAATGATGGTTAAAAAGGCTGAAATTGGGGGTGTCCCTGCTAATGGGAGGTACAATAGAGCTGCGGAGAAGCAACAGCTGTGAGAAGCAAGGGTGTATTTGTGGAAAGAAAGTGATGTTTATAGCTTAGGTAAGGGTCCTATTCACGTATAAGTGTGTGAATGAACGTAGGCCGAGGCTTTGTTGCTGTTCTAAGGTAGCAGTTACCCAAATCCTTCCAAATTTCTCCTCAGAAAGAGCAGTCAGGCACTGGGATGGGTTGCTTAGGGAGGTGGTGGAGTCACCATCCCTGGGGGTGTTCAAGGAAAGGCTGGACGTGGTACTGAGGGACATGGTTTAGTGGGTGACATTGGTGGTAGGGGGATGGTTGGACCAGGTGGTCTTGGAGGTCTCTTCCAACCTTAATGATTCTGTGATCCTATGAAATAAGGGCTTTAGTCCTGTGTGAGCAATAATCTACATGAAGAGTAAAGGCTTAAAGAGAGGAAGGTGCCCACATAGGCAAGCCCATCATTCCGCTAAAATTCAATGTAAGCTGTAGACAAACAGAAATTAAACACTGAATATTAACGTGAATGAAACTACGTTGTTTAACCTCAGCAAAAATATGCTTTGGAAATTATTGTGTTTATTTGTCTTAACATTCGCAACAATGCCCTTTCACAGCAGATTAGCTTTTGATTAATTTAGAAACAGTATTTAGGCTGTACCATTTTTGAGCTGTGGGTGTGTCTTAGGACAGTCTCATCCATATTCTTGACTTGAGGAAAGAACAGCTGTACCTTATGCATTCCTGACAGATATATCTAAGCTTTTCTCTGGCTCTGGAGATCCTTTAACACTTGTGTGTGTGTGTGTATCCCCAGGCATACTGTCCTATTTTAAAGCCTTGCACAGTGTCAAAGTTGTGTGTGCTATGGTTTAGGCTCGTTTATATCATAGCTGCATGAAGACTCATCATACAACAACGCAAGTCCAACAGAGTGTCCTGGGTCTGCTCACACTGCTTGGAAATCCCGTTCAAAGAGGGTGAATTGCTCTCTAGTGAACGAACGACAACATGTTCTCATCTGTGGTTTAGTTTCAGAAAAAGAGATACACAACTGGATAGCAATGAATTTGGTCACAGCAAGTCTTTTCTTCGTTACTCAGATTTTGAGCATCTTCCTCAGTGACAAGTAGAAAAAAACAACCATGTGCTTTGAGAGAAAAGTTCTGTGTTGATTCCGTACAGTTGTTCCCCACTTCACTTTTGGCCTCAGCAGTCCAGACAAGGAAAAACTCACTATGGCAGATCCCCTGCAAATCACACTCTCACGGGGAAAGGTGGATCAGCGACAGAGAGCAACAGGGACGTGTGCTTTCTGTAACCAAGGCACTATCCAGACCTCAAAATAGCATTTCAGCATCTGCAGATAAAAGGGAAATGGGTGACAAAGTTCAGCTGGCTGCTGTTTGTTCTTGGCATTGTGAGCCATGTTGGAGCAGGAGAAAAAGAGCATCTTTTAGTGCTTCCCCATCCTGGGAAAAGTGCTCTTTGCCAAGTGACCATATCTTACTGGGAAAGGCCCTGGAAGAGATTTCCTGGGAGGAGCAAATCCTATATTTAGCAGGTCCTGCTATCCAGGAATACAGGCTAAATGGCTGTGTCTGCTTCAGACAGGAGCTGGCCCTGGATGCAGGAGGTACAGTGCTGCTTATATGGATAAATCTGCCTCATGCCAGCCAGCTCCACACAGGGAAAGCTTGTACATCCATGGTGACATGGCAGAGCTGGTGTGAAGCAACTACACAGCGAGAGCTGGCCAAGGATCACCCCAGTTACTGGGTACCCCCATGGAAGTGGCTCCCTACCTGTTGGAGTTTTTTCTTCTTCTGGAAGTGACAGCTGTCCAGGCTGCAGTGCTCCTTCTTCTCACACACCGTGCGGCCGATTTCCACGTGGAGCATGTATTTCAGCCCTCTGACAATCTAGAGAAAGCATTTTCCTCCTTTAAGGTAAGGCAGGGGAAAGGGATGCTGAAAGAAGCTATTGGCGAGGGATCAAATGCTATCTCTGTGGATTGTGTGTGGTGGAAGTGTTATATGTTAAATTACATAACGTAAATGGTGGAAACACCTCCTGTGTGGCAGTTAAGTGGGATAGAGGGACATGTGCTGTTTATCTTTGGGCATGCATAGCAGCCCTGAGGAGGATCTAGCACTCCTATGTCTTGGGTGCTCTGCAGCAGGGTCAGTTATGAATGGTTTGGAGGACCAACAGAAGTGTGTCTTACCTGCACCATGGCTTTGTTTATTTGCCATTCTTTAAACAGAAAGAGGTCATTGGAACTGTTGTTGTATTGGTAAACCCCAAAGCGAGCTGCCTTGCGAACACCAGGATTATCAGTGTCCATAGGCACAGGGAAGCCAGGTTTCGTGGTCGAATGAGGTGGTGGTATGTAGGTACCTGGAACAACACAAAACACAATCATGAAACATATGGAGTTGCTAAAACCATGGGAGGCTGGGGTTTGTTCAGCCAAGAGCACATCTTTCCACACAGCCTTTATTACTCTTTGTTCTTAGGTGTGCAGCTACTTTTCCTGCATCTCCATTTGTCCTTTCAATAATTCAGAAGAATCCCGAAGCTCACACTTGATGCCCATACCTTGTCCACTTCACACTTGCCTCCACTCCCCTTTTCTGAAATACAAGAGGAAGAAATCCTGAGCCTGCACCACTTCTTGTGCTGCTGTTGAAGCCAAGGCCTGCCAGCTGGGGAGGTGACCCTTGGGGTTGTGTGTGGGCAGCAAGCCTGCATTCACACATGCACGTGAACTTGAACCCAAAGCGTGTACTCGTTTTCTGCAAAAGCAAAGGTTTCTACCACCTCCAGCTTTTTTTTTTTCTTTTTTTTTTTTTTCTTTTTCACAGTTAGATCTCACTAAGAGCTCTCCGCTGAGCCACAGAACACCCTGTGCATTTAAGCTAGTTTTTACTGAGGAAAATAATTAGTTTATCTTGCTCCAAAGGAGAAAAGAGAGCTGACGTGGTGACCCAGAGTCTATTTAAAAGACAAACAAAAACCAACAACAAAACGGAGCATTTTGTTGTTACCATCAACATAGGAAACTGGAAGGATTCAGCCTTCAGGTTGCACGTGCACACCCTGGTAACATTGCTCAGTATTTAAAACACTGCTCTGCAAAGGAGAGACTCAGCTCCACATTCCCTCTCAACCTAAGGATGTCCAAATTGACATTTCTTCCTATCCTGTACCCCAGCTGTCTCAATGACTCCCGTTTTCTTGCAGGTGGGAGCCAGGAGATGCAGGCCACGTGGCTCAGAGAGGAGTGGATGTTCTGCAAGTGACACGTCTCTGGTGTGGGGGTGACAAGCTTCACAGTCTCATGTCTCTGATCTGTGTTGGGACTGGGGTGCAGCCAGCACTGGGCAACGTGGCAGTGTTTTTTCCACTTACCAGCCAAAAGTAGAGTGGCTCAGGCTTTCAGATGCCAGTGCAAGGCCCTATGTGTACCAGTGGTGTTAAAACACCCCCAGCCCACCCTTGGAAGTCCTAGCCTGGGTGGGAGGAGAAGCACTGCGTGACCTGGTGCTTAAATCTCACAGAGGATGTGGTCTTGGGCTGGGAACAATGACTCTCACCGCTCTACGTGGAGATGCTTAGGGTCAAAGTGTTTGTATCTCTCTGTCTTATCTTTTCTTCTGGGTTTTAACATGAGAGGAGAAGTGTTGGTGAGTGTGTGTGGGGGTCTGGCCTGCCTACAGCTACAGCTTCTGCCGGGCAGTAGGAAGGCAGATGGCTTTCTTGCTCTGAGTTTACAGGCAACTGCCTGCCGTTAAGCAAGAGAGGGCTGCTCTTGCAGAGGTGAGCCAGATACGTTGAAGGGTCTGTCTTGTGCTTTCCTCATCGAGGAACAACCTGGGGGTCCTATTCCTGCAATATGAGAGAGTAGTCCTGTGGCTGCTCTCTCCCAGCCTGCAGGAGAGCAAATGGGGACATTTTTGCAGATATTTTATTTTATTTTATTTTATTTTATTTTTTATCATGGGGGTGCTTTTACAACCTCCTCCTCATTACCAGGAGCAAGGCTGGTTTTTATCTTTATATTTAAGACGCAGCAGAGTTCCTGCATGCTTCTACAACCCCCAGAGGAAACCACAGCCGAAACAAAATGCTGTTGGCTAACCAAACGCCATCCCTGAGCACGTTAGTGCTTTTTGTGTATTAGAACCAAAGCAATGCTGTAGTAGAGCTAAAACCATCAGAGAGAAAACACTCCTGTCTGCCACTGCTGTCCCAAAGATTTAAGGGCAGCTGCAATCAAAAGAGTTTCCTTGCTCAGCAAAGAAAGAAATGATAATGAGAAATGTTTCATTAAAGTCAGTACTCAAGTGCCCATCTGTAGTCAAATTGTTACCCACAGCCTTTAGATTTAATAATTGAGGTCATGCAGAGTTTAAACACCGACACGTAAGCTGAAACTGGAAGTTGACTTTGAAACCCTTAGGTGATGTTCCTGGGTAGCATGGCTTGCTAAAGGGAGGGAAAGCTTTTTAAGCAAAGCTTCAGCTGAAGTCTGAGCCAGCACGGGCAGCAGTCAGAGGAGAGCTGCGGTCGCAGGGCCTGAAGCATGAGGAGAACAGAGATTATTTTCGGCTCTTACCATCAGAAGTCCCGGTGAAGCCCCAGAGTGCTACACAGCAAAGCGTGGTGAAGCTGCAGGCGAGGCTCACTGCCATCTCCACTGCTTCATGAGAGGAGACCGCCGGCGAGAGACGTGACCGCCCTGCTTCCTGCAGGGGAAGATGTGCCTCTCACGGCCCTTTTATTGGCTGCGAGGGGAGAAATCACCCTGGCCCCCCCGAAGGGTGGTGGCTCTGACACTGACTTTGTCTCCTGCTGGTGACCACGCACCTCGGAGCCCCAGCACAAAGCTCTGCCTCAGATGGGGACTTTTGCTTCGTGATCCCCAGGGGCTGGGCAGAGGTACGTGATGTAACGCCCATCCTGCGCTGCAGGAAGGGTGGCGGGGCGAGGAGAGTAACGCTCATATGCTTTGAGGTTCATGGGGAAATTTAGCCCTTAAGAAATGGGCAGTGAGCCCTGGGGATGTGGTTCTTGACTTGTGTGTGGGGAAGAGCGATAGAGAAGATGGGTCCTGCTTCCCCTGATGTGGCCATGCAGAATTGGGGTGAGCTGAGGGTAGGGAACGACAAGAGAGTTTCAGAGGAACCCACCTGAGGGGGCTCCATGGAGCCTACTGGAAGATTTTGACTTCAGTGGCTGGGGACAATGCTGTGCTCCCACATTTACAAAGGGGGTTTTGAGAGCAGGATGTGTCCTACTCTGAGGAGGTAAAATTCTCTCCAGGTGCTTTCCAGAGAGCAAGACAAACACAGCGAGAGGGTTGGTTGGGTTCTCAGTGGCTTGCAGAGCTGCTCAGCCCTGGACTTGGTTTCCTCAGGGTCAGTGCTCCAAGTGGTCATCTCCAGGGGGTGTTGGCCCGTGCTGAGGAGCTGAAGTATGGGAAAGATTTGGGAGAATGGGAGATGAGCTGACACCACACTGAGGGGCAGGGGGTGACAGATCTTAGGCTGCAGGTGTACATTTATTTTAGGTGAGCTGGAAAGTGGTGGTTGCCTTTCACTTGCCCCAGCAATGAACTGTGCTCTGTTGGGCAAACCCATCTTACTGCCTGAAAGTCCTAAAGCAGGCCAGCACGGGTGGCACGTAAGAAGCCAGAAGATACTCATGTGAGTGTTTCTCTGTAGAGATGAGGTCAACTCCCCGCTGAAAATCCCACCACGAAGGAATGGGCCAAGCAGGGTGAGTCACACTTAGCATCAGTCCTATTGCACTTCTGAATCAGAAGCCCATGGAAAACTCAAAGCCCATGGAAAACGTTCAGAGCATGACAGGTACTATATTGGTTGGGTTATGTTTGTTTTGAGCTTACACCATGGCCTGACCCTGGTCATAGGATCCTAACACATCCACGTCTTGCTAAAATCCCTTGCCACCCTGCCACATGATGGGCCAGGAAGGGGTTCCCCTGGGATCCTTGTCCCTTTCCTTCTCTTGTTGCGTCCTGCTGAGCTCGCAGCCTTCTGATTCGAGTCAAAAGGGTCCCAGCTTGAGGGGACGATAATTGGGTCTGCTCAGGGGGTTGGGAAGGATCTTCTCGAGCTCTCTTTCGTTCCTCGCTTCAAACAGGTGCCCTGGGACACCAGGAGCAGCCCAGGGGCCAGGTGTGGTATGAGCGGGGATGGAGAGTAAGGAAGGCCGAGGGAGGTGAGGGGCACCCAGCCGGGTAGGATGGCTGCAAGGACAGCTCTGCTGCTGGCACTAGAGGGCACCAGAAGGTAAGGCACTGTGCCTGAGCCTGGTCCAGCAGCACCCAGAGCATCCTGAGCAGCCGCTGCTGCCTTACCTGAGAGCTGGGAGCATTAGGGGGCCTTGTGTGGAGCCCCATCCTTTGCACAGAAGCCAGGGACAAACACAAACCTCAAACAGAGCAGAGCTGTCCCCTTCAGTGGCATCTCTGCTTCTACAAATTTTGTCCTGGGCAGCTCAGGACCCCTCTTTCCTCAGGAGTGCTGCTTCACTGTTAACAGTGCTTATAAGGCCAATGATGAAAGCAGTGCATGTCTGCAGAAAGCACACTTCTCCTGCCTCCTTCTCTCTCTGCTTCTTTCCTTAAAATTATTCCTTTAAAATTCTTCCATATCAATTTTTCCTTTTCCTAGCAGGAAACCTCATTTCATTACTCTGCTGATGAAATCTCCCCGGTGCTTTTCTCATAGGAAGTAATGGCCTACTCCCTAATCAGCAGTAGTATTCGTTTTGTTAGATACCATACAAACCTTAGCAAACTCTTCCTCCAAACCCACGGTATGCAAACGCTGACTACTTTAGGCAAGTTTTGTCCGGTGGAGAGGGGAGAAACCTGTGCCTGGAGAGCTCTCTTATTTGGCTTTGTGTGTGTAGGGGATGCTTATTGAAAATTGTGGGAGATGGAGTCCGCTTTCTTTTATGCAGGAGAATTTTTAGGGTATGTTTCTTCTGTCACTGTTAGGCTGGATTATCAGAAACAGTGTGTGACTGTGGGGACTTTTTGGATAAAAATATGAACTCTTTTCTATTGAAGATATAAAAATACAGTATCCAAAGTTTAATTTTCATGACACTTGGTGCATGATGTGGACTTTTCCAGCATCACTTCTTGTGTCAGCCTCATCCAAGGCTGACCTCTGGCCATGGTGGTTGCCTCTGTGGCTTCCTGGAATAATGCTGCATGGGATCATGCTGGGATTGTGCTCCTGTGAATATGATCAGCATCTAGCCCTGTACCCACATTTTTTCATTTGCAGTTCTGACTCCCCCTTTGCACTTCATGGATCAATGGGGGACTGTGAAAAAAAAAATCATCTCATTAACTTCTGCTGGGACTTGGAGGATGACTAGAGTGTGTTTGAGTTGTGCTTTCAAAACTTTTAATTAAGACACATTTACCAGTGTCAATAGTGTTTTTTCTTTTTTTCTTTTTTTTTTTTTTTTTTTTTTTCTTTTAATCTTTTTTACATCTTCTAGGCCTTCATCTGGTCCCCAGGGCAGCTAATTTAGCTGGGTTTGCTTTAATGAAGGATCTGAGCAAGATGCTTTTTGGCTCTCAGCTGGAATAGAGAAATCACCACATCTCAGCTTTTGGGAGACTAGTACATGGGAAAAACATCTGCTCTTTTGGCAGAGTGGTAATCACAGACTGCAAGCCGTAAAGGAGGAAGGTGGACATGATGTCACCTGCTCTGGAGACCTGCACTTTGCAGCTGCTGAGGTGTGTTGAGGTACAGAGAAAGGACAGTCCTAGGAAGAAGGACCAGGACAATGCACTCAGGTGAGGAGTTCCTCTGCTGTCCTGTAACATGACCACCTATCTTTCAGCCTTCAGTAAGAGGAAAACCACGCAGCTCACATAGCAGCAGCTTTCAAGTACAGAGTCACCTGGGCAGGCCACAGGATACTGGCACCCTTCAGAGCAGGCACGTGGCTGAGCACGTTTGGTCAGGCACAAGAGAAGGAGAGGAATGGTTCAGGGCACAAATTCTTACAGAGGATTAAGTCAGTAGTGGAGGCCACATGGTATAGGTCAAGATAATGGGTCTGTGCATCTGGCAGCAGCAGGATGTAGAGGAGAAATGGGAATTTGGCACTGTTGGGTTGGTCTCACCTGGGGCATTTTCCTCCTTATGCTCCATTGTCTCTTTTGGGAGATGCTCCACGGCTCTCCAGCACCCTGCCTGCACCTCCACTGCAGGGGAAGCTGTGATTTTTTTCAAAGGGATCAAGGTTCAGGCTGTTGCATCTATATTTCTACCAGCAATAACTTTTGAACTGATGAATTTCAATCAAATATGAAAGCGGGCTGGAAGACTTGAAGATAATTTGGTTACCATACATTTCTAGAGAAGAAAGACCCAAATGAATGGCTGAGCTGAGGCGAGGGGGAGTGCAACTGTGCCATTATCCAGTCTGCCGACGGCACTGCCAGCTGATGTACAGGGATTATCTACAGATTGCACCTTGGGGCATTTATAAGGGATGTATGTATGTAAAGACCTCACTGGATTTCATATTGGGGCTGCACTTATATTCACTTTGAGGTGAACAAACCTCCCACACTCTCCTTCTTTTCTTGAAGTACTATATTTGAGGGCAAGCCTGCCCCTTCCTACAACTAGTGCAATGAGAAAGAAGATGCACGTTTCACTGAGATCCTGATGCTGTTCCCACTGAAGCATCCAAGGTTTGTGACTTGAATTTAAAATCAGCTAAAGCTTGATGACCTTAGTGAGAACAAATCCTCCATTTCTAACAGGAACATGATATACAGGCGCACACATCAAAGGTCTCTTTAGCACTGAACCTTCTCTCAAAGCACAGCTCTAAGGGGAGGATCTCTGTTCTCCTAAGCCACCCTGAAAGTATTTTAAATGCAGTTAAGCACCTTGTTCTTGGTCCTATTTGGGAAGCACAGTTTTTTTAGGGGTTGCTGATCAGGAGATGTTGGTGGCCATGTAACGTTCCCTGCCTCAATCTCCTTTTAACCTTTCTATATTTTGCTTGTCTTGCTAATGACCATCTCTGACCAGGGCTTTGCACAGCATTTAGCACTGGTTGGATAAAGCCTTTGTGATAAAGCCTATTGCCCCTTTGGCACTGTGCTTTTTCAGCATCCACACACGGTGGCTTCTCACTCCATTCTGTTTCCCTCTGCCATGATGCTGAGTGTAGTGAAGGACATCAGGAAGCTCTTCTTCACTGTGCAGGTGGTGGAGCCCTGGTGCAGGCTGCCCACAGAGGCTGTGGGGTCTCATCCTTGGGGATCTCCAGGACCTGCCTGGATGAGGTCCTGGGCAAGCAGCTTCAGGTGGCCCTGTTTGAGCAGGGGGTGCACCAGATGGCCCCAGAGGTCCCTTCCCACCTCAGCCCTTCTGGGATTCTGTAAAACAGAAAATGAGCTTGCAGACTCTTCCTTTTAGAGACCAGCTAACACAGTGGGAAATTAGAAGTAGTTAGCAGGCTGTAGTTGCTGGTGTGGACGTTCAGAGCTGCTGCTTACTACTGTTTTTCCTCCCTTTGCCGTTACCCTGGAGGAAGTGGGCCACTGTTCCTCCACGAAGAGGGGAGGGTTTTTCCCAGCAGAGGAGGAGGAAGGTTGGAGTCTACATCCAGCTGCATCTGCATGGGAATGCACACAAGCATGAGCATGAATTCATTGTGTCCTGCCCCCAAACCTGTATTAAAGAAGTGGCTGAGAGAGGCTCTTTGTTCCCTCTGAGGGTACGGTGCAAAGGTGGCTTCACATGCTTTGGTGTTTCTCTTTCTGGATGTCTTGGGAATGAATCCATCAGGTATTCAGTGGGCCTGCACAGGACCTGTGGAAATGATGCAGCATGTTCTGGGGACTCAGGACTGGCTGGTCCTTTGGGTACGGTGCAAAGGTGGCTTCACATGCTTTGGTGTTTCTCTTTCTGGATGTCTTGGGAATGAATCCATCAGGTATTCAGTGGGCCTGCACAGGACCTGTGGAAATGATGCAGCATGTTCTGGGGACTCAGGACTGGCTGGTCCTTTGTCCAGACCTTTGCTGGGTACGCCACTCAGCTCACACTCACTTTCCAGATGCAGGCATCTTTACTGCTTGCTGTCATATTTGAGTCTCCCTAGACAGGACAGATGCTGTTGATGAGAGAAGAGAAAATGTGTACAGGCTGAAGAATGGGGCATTGGGAAGTGATGGGGAAATGCAGGGTCCCTGTGCTCTGCAGTATGCCCCGTTTAAGTATGCTTGGTAGGAACAACTGCTCTTAGGTAAGAAGGGCAGGTGAGTTTTACCCAGCCAGGATGTGCTACAGTCATTCTGTACCATCATCAGAAGATGACTGCTTTTGTTTTGTGGGGAAAATAGGCTGACCTCTTGGCTCTGGATACATTGAAAGTATTTGCCACGGTGTATTTGCCCATGGGAAAGGACATGGGGAAGCAGCAGAGGGCCAGAGCCACTAAAAAGACATTTGGGTGGCCAAAGCAGGGGTTGCAGCGAGGGCCTGTCTCAGGCTGGAAGCCTCGAAGGATTGCTTTTTAGACCAACGTTGTGTTTTATCTATTTAGGATCAGATTTGGCACAAGCCATAAAAAAACAAGCGCATGACAGAGTGAGGCATATTGGTGCTGCAATGCAAGCCTGTGTCTGCAATGCAGCGCAATGCAGGTCTCCCACTATGAAGGAAGACAAATCTGTGCTCTCTAGCAGTGTTTAAAAATATCAGCTGTAACTCCATGGAGCTTCTCTAACAGGTACCCAGATACTCAGCGCTGCCCAGATCTGGATCTGAGAGCCCCAGCCTGCCTTGGCCGTGCTCTGTTCCCTTTTACCACCGCTGCCAGCTCTTGCCCATTGCTTCAGCTCTGTGAGGAGCAACCACCAGCTGACCTGAGGGGCACTGAGCTACGATTTCATATGCAGCTGGCAACGCCACACGTGCAAAACACTCGCAGGGCTCGGAGTGTGGTGCTGGAGATGTTCTCCCAGGGAGAGTGCAAAATCGGTGTGTCCTGAATGTAATTTAAATGAAGCAGAGCAGAGTGTTAACTTCACAGTGCCCCCCCTTGCCACTATCCCATCAGAGTTAACCAGTGCATGTCCAGACCCAGAGCACCAAATGAAGCCCTTCCCAACTACTCTGCATCTCTCTGCAGTTTGGGTAGAGGGAGAAAAGCCATGCTATCAGCTGAGACCAATGGAGCGTTATCTGCTGAAGTCCTTCACCAAAAAATATGGTTAAGCCACTTCTATAGCAACAAAAGTGAAGAATCAGTCAGGGCTTTGTTATCTTTTGAGAGTGTAATGTGGGCTTTTCCATAGCAATCACATCCCTGCCCTTCTACTCCTCCTGAAAGGGTTTACATGCATTTTTCCCTCCTTTCCTTTTAGCAGCAGATAATCAACTTAACAGAGAAAAAGTCATCCTCAGAACACAACAGAGCTGTCCGCCTTCTGTAGAAGCAGAAAATGGCGAAGAGTTTGAGGAAGTTTTTGACCACTGGCACTGAACTAAATCTACAAGGCCCTTGACAAGGGAGTGGTCAGGGAACAAAGTGATGCTTGGTTACTCATCTCTGAGTCCTGGGATGTTTCTGCATGTGTCTTGGAAAGAGGAAGTGCTGCTCACTGTTGGAGAGGGACTGGCGGGTTGAACTTAGCTGTGCTGGTGACCCTGGCTGGCAATTTTCTGTGGGACATGTTTTTTTTTGCAATGTCAGATTACATTCCTGTGAAACGAGCTATTTCAGATGCTGTGATGTTTTTTCTTTTTGCTGCCAGAAATGTGAAATGGGAGGAAAGCATGAAATGGGGCTGCCATAGTGCTCCGAATGAGCTGTAGTGCTGCGCTGGCTAGCAGAGAATGAGCAGCCCCTGTAAGCAGAAGCTATTAACTCTGCTCTCCCTCTGGGTCTGTCTCAGCCCTCAGTTTCCCAACACACCTGGTGGTACTACATTTTGTGGTACGTGCCCTAGGTGCAGCCAAATTCCCCTGCTTCCTCCCAGGCCTGTGACCAGAGGCCCTGCCCTGGCTCAGGGACATCTCTTCAGTGCAAGACCAACATGGTGGGAATCTGTGCTTTTGGTGGGACTGTTGTCCTCTGGTCATTAAAAGTGGGCTGTGTCTGAGGGTGGAAGGTGCTCGGAAGTGAGGAGGAGGCTCTGGCAGTGGGAGCAGAGCTGCAGGAGGGGAATGGGCCTTCCTGAAGCTCACCCAGCTCCTACACAGCTGCAGTGATCAGGCCTTCCCACATCTTTCCTGAGGTTGTTGGAGGTTGTGCTGACCTTTCTGAGACAGGAGGGTGTCAGGCTTAGAGAGTCTCAGCAGAGACCAGCAAGTGGCTTTCTCTGTCAAGAACAGCTTTTCCCCACAGAACGTTAATTACTTCCTCAAAATCTGCCTGGGAAGACCCATGGCTGGGATGAATAACATGAGGGAAAACGAGCTTGAGACCCTGCAGGGTTTCTGTGTGAGAAAGACAGAGAAATTCAAGTGTGAGTTAAAAAACATAACACATGAAAGTTCCAAGAGGTTGTTCTTTTCCTTCCAGTGGCCTGCTGAGCCAGAGGTGCTGGGACAGCCCGAGGGACATTCATGGTGTGAGGCACGAGGTGCAAGCAGCCATCACGGGACACTTCGGGCATTATGCTATGGTCCTTACCTCTTCCTCTCCTCCTTTATGTGTGTGACAGAGGGCAGTACTTGAGCTGCCTTGCAGGGAGCACAGGGTCAGGATAACATTGTGACTGAATCTGTGGCTGCTGGCACCAACCATGAGCTGTGAGGGGGAGATGGAGAGTTGAGGAGAAGAAAAAGTTCACGGAAACTACAGGTTTTGTGGTGCAGCAAGGTGCGCTTATCAATTTGTCCAGCAACATTTTGTGTTGGGGCAAAAAGACTTGGAGAAGATTGGCAGGACAAGTTTACAAGCTTTAAGGAGGCTTAAGCCTGTGGAAGTATAAATGTCTTTTGCATATTTACCCTCATCTTGTAGGATGGCTTTATCTAATGAGAGGCTTTGTCAATTAACCTGAACACATGCTCTCTTGTCAAGGGCTGCTTGCTTGTAGGAAGACATGTTTTTCAGAAAACCAAGGAGCCAAGACATTTGCATTCAGTAAAAGTGAAAACTTTTACAGAAAACTCAGTAAATCTCTTGTGACATTGAAGGGCTGGGGACGTTTATCTCTTCTCCCATGTGTTAACACATTTTTCTTGGTGACATAGCAGGGTAAGAAGGATAAGGTGAAGTAGAGCTGAGCTCTTGAATCCGCAAGGCAAACTTCTTCTCCAAATGGGGCTGGGGGCCCAGGACCCCACAAGCCCTGTGCTGCACTGTGGGCAGGAGTCCCCCTTGGGATTAATAAAAGACAATACGTGTTGACCTTGGAGCATGCAGAGCTTGGCACAATGCTAGGCCCTTTTGGGATTCAACCAGAAGCAACAGAATTTGTTTCCTTCCCTCTGGCCTCCCAGACACGGGAAGGGAGCAGCATTGTTCACGACAGTGCTTAGTGCCAAGCTGAATGTCAGCCTCCTGTCAGTGCAAATGTAGTTTCCATCCTAGAGCTTCCTTTAGATCCAATTAGCATCAAATGGTAAATCATCTCCAACAGCTTGGTGTCTGCCTGACCTCAGCGCTGGGACCATGCCGCTAAACTCCACAAACCTGCAAGAAAGCCAGAATCAGTAACTAAGAGGGCTTTCTCTTGATTAATGGCCCGTGATCTGCAAGTCAACACCTATTTAATTTTATTTTATTATCTGTCTTCTGTAGCTCAGTTTAAACAGGAGAATCAACTGAGTACCGAAAGCCAATTCACAAAGGGCTCTTGTGCGTGTGTGAACAGGAAATCTTTTTGCTTTGTTTTGGATTTATTTCATTTTGTTTTGCAGAAAGTGCAGCTGTTAATGAGGAGCTTTTGGGAGTTGAACAGCCAGCTGTCAAGCTGCTGGGATGTCTTACACGTCAGTCCTGTCACACAAAATCCCCATCCAGAGGGCTGAGTTCTGTTATTAGCAGCTGCAGACAGTGTTAACACATTGACAACTCCTGCTGAGTGCAATGACACTGGATTAGGCTCGAAAATCTTCTCCCAGGCAATATCCAGGCAGTATATAAATGCCTAGTGGCACTGGGGCCAGCCTGATCCTGGGATCAAGTAAGCTATACCCCGACAAGCAGCAAGTGTTGCCCACGTGCTCTGCTCCTTCAGGGAGCAGGGAGAAGAGCTGTTGCATTGCAGCTGAGTGGGGATTTGAGAAAATCTGCATGAAGCTGTGAGTAGGATAGGGGAAGTGCACTGAATGCTGATTTAGAGCAGAAATCAGGTGCATAGAGCAGAGAGGAGGACCATAGAGGAAGAAAAAAATGATACTTGGGTGACTTCTGAGCTTGGTGTTACTGGAAGGAAGCCTGTGTAGCTGGGGAGCAGTGAGGGAAAGGTTACAGAAATGTAAGTGAGGACACTGCCTTGTCTTGCTGCCTCCCTGGGGTTCTGGTTCCCCTTCCCTCAAGGAGCATCCCCACTCTTGCTGCTCCCCAACACATGCTGTGAGGACATGAAGAAAGCCTGTGCAAGCAGTGATAATGCTCTCCCTCCTCCTGACCCTGCAGGATTTGGTTGAAAGGTCTTTCTGATGTTTTTTGGAGAGGCAGAAAGGTTGAATGCGGATAGAGTTGGTGCAGATAAGCCCACAGGGAAGAAAATCTGGAGCCTGCAGTTTCATCACAAGTTGAATCAGCGGACGATGGTGTTCTTAGCTAGCACTTTTCCATTGCTTGGTTATCTAGAGACATCTAGGTAGGAATGTGCTTTGAGGCAGTTTTGGGGAGAACAGGTTAATGTGGTGTGTAGGCAGCCTAAGGCAAACGCAGAATTTTTGGTAGTTGTGTGGAAAAGTAGTCACATCCCTTCTAGACCCAGAGCAGTCCTTGAAGAAAGCTTTTCTTCAAGGATCTGACTGTGTGCAAGACACTAGAACAAAGGTCCTCTGCACAGCACGTGGGTGGCACTGCAGTCAGAGGAGCATGAATGCTTCCCCCAGATGCACACTTCATGTCCTGCCTGTTGGAGGAGACAGCTGTAAGCTGTCCTTGGGAACGGAGGGGAAGTGCTGGAGGACAAAAGCACCATTGCATCACCATCAGCTGCACCCACAAGGTAATGCAGCTGCCCTCATGGAAACCACAGTTTCGCCTTCCTCCTGTATCAGCTGAACAGACCCACGTTCACAACACATGTAAATATTTCTTCCTCTTAAAAATAAATAAATAAACAAACAAAACAAAACAACAACAACAACAAAACTGGGATCCTCCTGAGCAGGGCCGTCTCACCATCTTTCCACTGCAACACTGGAGGATGTTCCCTTATGGACAATTCCTATGCAAATCACAATAATCAGTTTATAGTCAATAATAATCAGGTATTTTTAGAAAAATAATGGGCTGATAAAGCACTTTTTTTTTTTTTTTTTTGTGGTTCATTTGTACTTCATGTGGCATTTCCTGCCCTCGTCCTTGCCAAATGGGAGATACATATTTTCTCCGAGCTAGAGAAAAACTACAGCAGTGGGCCAGGACTTGTCCCATGCTGTGCTGTGGAACCTGAATAAGACTGCAGGCCCGTTTATTGTGTCAGAAATAAGGCTGATGAAATGGCTGCCCAGGGAAAGGAGGTTTTAGTGGGCTTTTTAATAGGAAAAGATGTAATATCCAGTGCCTGGAAAGTAAAGTTTGCAATAAAAAAAAAAAAAAGAAAAATCAATCTGGAAATACAATGTAGATTTTTAGGAGTTAGAATAATCAGACATGGAGACAGATTGCTAAGAGACTGGATTCTCCATCACTGTGAGTCTCTAAATTAAGGCAACATCTTCAGGTTCTTTCTCCTAGGACAGAGCCTGTCTTGGCATGGAGGCATCCAGGAGAGAGAGAAGCAACAGGACTGAGAAGGTGAGAAAGCTGAGCAGCACAAACTTAACAAAGGAACGAAAAAATCCCACACCAGGCTCCCCTGTGGCCACTTCCCTGGGTGAGTTTGGTGGGAGCAAGGGTGGAGGAGGATGACAGTAGAATTAGCAGAGCACTGTGTCTAAGGGGATGTCCAGTTCCTCACCTGAACTCCAAATTCGGGAAAAACGTTTTTGTTCTGGACAAAATGAAGTTCTCTTGAACCCACTGAGCAGTGAAGACAAAGCTACCGCCGCTCAGCTCTCCCAGCTGGGTGCCTGAGCCAGAGTTTGACAGATTCATTGTGAGCATCCGTTATCCAGTGAACGGGTTCAAGTGGCCATTGAACAGGGTGGGTGGGCACAAGGTCACTCTGTGTTCCAAGGCAGTCAAAGAGGAAGATTTAAGACAATCTGTGCAGTCTTTGTTTTTGGACAGTTTTTGATTTTTCAAGGATATCTTCATACTGGGAGCTTTTTCAGAGTATCTTTTGTAAGCTCTTGTGCTGCCACCGCTTAGCAGGAAACCATTCTCACCTTAAACCAATATTTATGTTATAATTCCCCACTAGTCACATGAGGTTTTCAGACAGTAAAAACTGACAGATAACTTGTGGAAGCTGTCATTCAAAATTTCTCAGCTTTTAAATAGTTTTAAAAATGATTTCTACATTATTTTAGCAAAGTTATACTAAAGGGGTCCGTGCAGAGTTGGAAGCTGGAGTTATTAATCTGGAAATGGCCCGGGCCAGTCTGGGCTGTACTGTGTGGGGGCATGCCACTGCTGGATTTACTATTCTGGTTACGGTACAGGTTGAAATGCAGTGGTAAAGGAAAACTGATTTGGGCTCCTGAACCCATATACCTCTGGAAAAAGTTCTGGGCTATACCTCATCCACCCTTCATGGGCTGTCCCAAAGAATTACACTTCACGGGCAAAGCAAAGAGCTTTGACCTGTAGCATGGCTTCTAGCTGTGGGCACCTCAGTGGAAAGACCATTGGTGGATTTTGGATGAAGCTTGTTGTCCGTAGAGCATAAAGTTTAATGGAAGGTCGCTTTCCAAAAGGATCTTCCCCAGCCTGGTGTCCTTATTTAATGTGTGGTCACCACCGATCTATTTGCATTGCTGAACTGCTCGGTTATCTGTACACAAGCTCTGTACTTGGAGGCTCTCTTCACTCATGGCTTTAGATTTCAATTGTTATTTGAGCTGGTTCCTGGTTTCATCATTAAAAAGAAAGCGAAGTTTATTTTCCTGCCTCTTCTTCTTGAACTTCTGTACTATCGCATTTTATGCTGTGCACATACAAAGCGTAATAAATTCAGTCATTTTTGTTCTAAATGTAATTCCTTAGTAATTGCCATCTATTTATTTTTATTGGTAGCAATACCTTAGCTTTGCAAATGCAAGATCTGGAGTCTTCTGGCAGTATCCAAGGGAAGGTTTGCTTAATAAAAGTAAAAATTCATTTGGGAAGGTTTAAATTAGATGGCAGCAGAGAAGTCTCCCTTTTTCGCTGAATGTGGCAGAATCTATTCCCCAACATTAGCATGTGAATCCCCTCACAGGGATGTGGGGGATGTAGGGCAGACGAAACTCTTCTCTCTGTGACGGTTTGGGACATGGTCAGCTGAATGACTTCTTCAAAAGCACAGCTGCAATGAGATTCGGGTCTCAAAAGGCCAAGCCTAGTGGCTACTTCAGCCTTGAGCTTAGTGGCCTCACCAAGCACTGGCACCACCTGAATTTGTGACCTTTCCTTCGCTTCCAGGGCTGGGGGAGCCTTTGCATAGCTGATGGTAACCTTGGGAGCGGGCTCTTACTGATCTACACTTTCCTGATGACCTGAACACGGCACCGGGAGCACAAGTTATTCTTGTCCTTTTTCATTCCTCTGGTAGTTTTAGTTTTCTTTGTCTTTTGATCTATCCACATTGAGAACAATAACCCCACCTCCACAAATCCCTCTGACCCACATATGCATACAGCACAAAGAATATTTTTGATATCGAGCAAGCTTCAGGAGAAACTGGGTAATTTTCATCTCCATTTCACCATCCCATCATTAAAACGAGACAAGTAAAACATCTCAGAATAAAAATGACAGACACCAAAGCAGGTCTTTAAATATTAGCAGCTTAAAACTTAATGTTTGATAATATTCCGTGCTGACTTTTGATTACTGGAACCTTTTACAAAGTTCAGCTATAAGATCTGAATCTTTTATTGTGCATTCCCAGGGAGATAAAACACAGTTATTGCTAGTGCAGTTTGGCTTCTGTACCTTTAGCAAAATGCCTCTTCCTTAGTTGCCATATGCTAGCAAAAGGGCAATGATTTTAATTACCAGTCAATAAAATACCTTCACGATTTTCATGGTAATAGACCTTAAAGAAGTTATTTTTACTCACTAGTTATTTAAAGCCTCTTTAATGCCAGTGGTTAGGTGTATATTGGGGTCACTGAAAGTCAGAGAGGTGTTTATTCGCAAAGCTCATACCTTTTGCGCCGTCCCTCTGTTCCCTGGTAGTGGACACCAGGGACACCAGGATCCTGCAAGCCCCACGTGTTGGGTTATCTGAGTCTGTCACTTTTCCCCTGCCAAAGCATGGGGACAGCACTAGCAATGTAGCAGTAAGACTCTGCACGAGTGTGCAGATCTCTGCATGCACAATATTCTACACTAGGTCTCTGCTGCTGGCAAGAGTGCATCCTGTAGGGTCCTTGCTTTTATTGCTGCCTCTGGCTGTGGTCAGGAAGCCATAAAGTGTACGAGAATGTGAGAAATAGTCTGTGACCCATAAACCCTTAGCCCTGTCTTTCAAGAGGAGAACTTAGTCAAGGGGGAGGAGGATATGGAGTCTCTTTCAACTCAGCTGGGCCATTAAAGAGTCCTTTAGCAAGGGTAAAGTGGGGCACACAGAGAAGCTTTGCCATTTGCACTGGCTGAGAACCTGGTCATAAATATTGTTCTTAGACAACTCCATCTCGTTAAGATCGTGGGTCTAGAAAACATTATTCTTGGAACAGAAGAAAACCACAACCCACTGTTGTGACTGGTGCTAAAATGCTGAACCCAGACCTGTTGTGATGCTTATTTGTGAAGCCTTGCCCTGGGCGTCATGCTGCCACTAGTGGGGCTGCAGGGGGCTCCAGACTCGTGCCTTTCCATGCTGGCTCTTGGAAGATGCCTTGAGAGGGTGTGGAGAAGGAGACCAGCCTCCTGACTTATACCTTGAGCATCTCCGGCTTTTGTTGCATTTGGAAGCCAGGCTGGCATGGTGGGGGTGACACAGAGCTGTTCATTCAGACAATCTGGGAGGAAACCGAGTACTAGGAAGGCCACAGACGGCACCTCTCAGAGGGGTGTAAAAGAGGATGGAAGGGGATGTTCAGACCAGAGTTGAGCATGGAGACACTGCTGCAAACACAGCTGTCTGTGTTGATTAGCAGGTAGAGGCAGTGATGGGTCTCTGACCCTGCAGACCTTCAGCTCAGCAAGCAGTTCTGGGTCTTTGGGCTGCATTAGTTAAATTTAGCTGGGAAAGTCCGGGGAGGTTCTGTGTGTGTGTGGGTGCCGCTCTGCTGGGGGCAGTCATATGGGAGCACTGCTCTGCCTTGGGCTGCACGTGGATGGAGCAGATCCCAAGGTTTTGTACAGTCTGTGGGCAAGTCAGACGCTGCTGGAGGTGCGTTTGCAGAAGTGGGCATTGTAGTGTGCCTGCAGCAAGCTGTGGGAGAGGAAATGGCCATGAATAAAAACATCAGCATCTAGCCCAAAGAGACTGCCTTGCAGCCAGCAGGCTGACAGCAGGGAAGTCCAGGGGGACAGCAGTGGTTAGTCTTGCCTCATCGATTGTGGCAGCAGCTGATTGTCCTGCTTTCAGCTGGGATAGAGTTAATTTTCTTCATAGGGACTGCTATGTGCCATGTTTTGGGTTTAGGAGAAAGACAATGCTGATAACACACCAATGTTTCAGTTGTTGCAGAGCAGTGCTTGCACTAAGCCAAGGACTTTTCAGCTTCTCATGCTGCCCTGCACTGAAACTGGAACGGTTGGCTGGCTGCTGCTCAGGGACTGGCTGCGTATCGGTTGGTGGGTGGTGAGCAACTGCATTGTGCGCCACTTGCTTTGTACATTATTATTATTATTATTATTGTTATTGTTATTATTATTTATTTCCCCTTTGTTTATTTGTGCTATTAATCTGCCTTTATCTCAACCCCCAATTTTCAGCACAGCTTCAGGCAATCCTATGGGCTTCAGCCCAGCACCATGCACCAGATCATGCCAGGGAAGCGATGCGATGCTTTCCTGCACACTGCCATTTTCTAGGATTTTGTCTGCATTAGTGCCAGAAGCTGCAGCTCCCTTCATCCCCTGCAGCAGAGCAGTGCATGGGGATTGTCAGTGCTAAGCTCAGTGCTGCTGCAGTCACTGCCTGTCGTGACAATGTTGTGTTTGCTCTCTGAGGTGGCAAACGGCTCCTGACCCAGGCTGTTAGATTCCCATAGCAGCGTGGCTAATAGCCAGTGAAGGTTTTACTTTTTGTGCAGCCCATTTTACAGACCATCTGGTAGGCCTGGCTATCGGTTTGCAGGAAGTCTGAGAGGCATCCAGCTCTAAAGACCTAACTTTAAAGGTGACCAGGACAAATCACATGCTACCATAAAGGATACCAAGAACATCTCTTAGTGAATATTTGGCTTGGGAAAAACAAAACAAAATGAAATGAAACAGCAACAAAAACAACAATAACTATAGAAGACAAGACCCTGACCACAGATTTAGACTTCCAAAAGTCCTTTTTGACTGTTCCTGTAGCAAAGCAGAAACGAACTCTGTGGTACCAAGGTACCTTTGCTAATAGGTGGCAAGAAGCTAAGCAAACAGCAAGGATCTCATGTGGCATTGAACTAAGCCATCTACTACTAGTTGGCCATTGCTAGGAAGAGACCAGGACAACCCAAACGCCTGGCTTTGACTAGCATAGGCTTGCCAAAAGTCATATCCCTTTCATAGTTTTCTGCCCATGGTTGCTCAGCAAAAGGGAGAGGTGGCAATAATTTATGTCATTAACTTGAAGCATGTGGGCCATATGCACGCTGCATCTCCTCCTGTCAGAGATGGCTGAATTTCAAGCAGTTAAATTTGACGGCTGTGGGAAACAGCACGCTGTGCTGTGAGGTTAGGAGAGAAAGACAGGCTGCTGGAGGGGTGGACAGACTGTCATTTACTGTGAGGACAAAGATATACCTGCAGCATTTGGGGCTTTCCCCTGCCCCAAGTGTGTCTCTAGGGGTCATGTTCTCTGTGGTATGTGCTGAGGGTAAGGCAGCTTTGCTGTAGAAGCGTGCTTGCTGACCCATTGTAACCCAGCGGTCGTGAGGCTGGCTCACCCTTAGATATCCTGAAAGGCTTGCAACTCTTGGGAATGAGGGCAGGAAGGAGAAAAACACCTTTTTTCCTCTTAGCGCCTTGTGCCTGGTTAACAGAGCCAGCTGGTGCCCAGCAGGTTGAGAGCCACCACTTCTGTCTTTGCTCAGCCTTGTCTGGATCCCAGATTGCACAACATCTTGCACCGGCCCCTGGGATGGGGGACTCCAGCCAAAATCATGCTACACACAGATCGTGCTACAGGGAAAAAGCGGTGTGTCCTAGAAATAGCTAGCTGTATCATGCGCTTTCACGGCCGTGGGATTGTGAGCTCTTCTTCTGGGGGCTGATAGCACAGGAAAACATGCTTTGGCCTTCTTCAGGGACCAGCAGGGTGGGTGGCTGCAGGAGTCCACCACTGCCTAGGGGGCCTCTGCCCTGCAGTTTTGGCAGGAAGCTGAATTGGGCTTAGGGTTTGGTGCTCAGCTGCCTTCAAAGTTATGGAAGATGCACCAGTTTGGTCCAGAGCTCATTCAGTGATTGAAAGTCCCAGGCTGCTGTAGGCACAAAGACCACATAGGCAGGGTAAGAAGTGAAATGGTACAAGGGGGTGTTCCCAGACACTCTCCCATAATACTAAATTTTTAATGTCCCCAGTGCAGTTTTTGACCAGGGCCAACCTCACTCTTACCTCAGTCATGGCTTTGTAGTAGCATGGATCAAAGGTAATTTCCAACACACTACTGGGGTAAGGTTTTGTGGGAGTTTATGAAGCAGTGACTGTAGCTGTTGAGTATCGGAGAATGAGTCTGGCCTCCTCAGTCTGTTGTAGGTATAGGCATAAACCAAATTACTTGGGAACATGATGTGAAATGTTTTGTGGCTACCTCAACTTTGGGGGCATCTGGTTTGTGGGGATATTTGATAAACAGCTATTAAGCAAATAAAGAAAAAATGAGAAAAAAAAAAAAAAAAAGTAATGAGTGCCCAGATGCAGAAATCCTAATGAACAGGACACAATAATGAATTCTGGAGCTCTCAGGTCAATGGCTGCTGAAGGGACCACTCCAGCATAGCCTTAGGGCCTGCTAGGTGACAGGAAGGGGGTCAGCAGATTATGGTTGGTCTCATGGAAAGAACACACCTATTATGGGACAAATCAGGAGCCTTTTGGGATTATGTAAATTTTATTATCAGATGATAAAGAGTTTTTGTGGGAACATACAAAATATTATGGGTAGTTTTGTGTGAGGGCCAGAGGCAGCCCAAGGCTGGACACTTCATAAGCGAGATCCATGATCTGGGCATGGAATCTGGATGGGGTAGGTCTCTGGTGCATGTGTGCCTGTGGATGAGGAGAATGTGAACTCTACATGCCCTCTGGTGACTTTCCCCTCATCAGCTGGAGGGGAAGGGGGAACAGGAAGGACTTCCTGTGTTGTCCATGTCCATGTGAGTGCTGCTAGCACTTTTATGGGGTAAAGATATTCTTCTTTGTCCATATTGGTCTGTGTGGCCAGCAATGTGTGTTTTGTGCTCATCTACATCTTTGGGACACATCCTTTGCTGGGTGGAGTCACCTGCAAATGGGAAAACTGGCAAATAGACTGGTGAGGAGAAATTCCTTGGGTCTTCAAGCCCACTGGATTCAGCATGAATCTTGGCACAATGCTTTCTAGAATCACCTTTGTTCCTCATTAGAAGAACGTATTTCAGCTTTCATGGGGAATTTAAGGCAAAAACTCACTGCTGGTGGAGACAAATTTCCGCAGACAGGAGTTTCCAAAGAGTGAGTTAGTGACTTGCTGTGGTTATAGATTTCCAGTTAAAACTTTGAATGTGAACGGAAAGATAAAAAAAAAAAAAAAAAAAAAAAAAAAAAAAAGAAGACTTCATCCCAAAATCTTGGGAAGTGCAGCATCATATCTTCCAAATCTGAACTGTGTGCACATTCATCTTCTTCACATGTGATATACCTGGTGTTTGATGGCGCATGTCTGAGAAAGGTGATTTGCATTACCAACACTAAAATGAGTGGCCTAGATATGCTCTTCCTTGTAATATAATTGTAAATGGATTTTGCTTCTAAAACACCATGACATTGATTTCCTACAAAGTGACAGTCTTGTCTCATTACCTACATTCATTTGTTATCTGATGGATTTTAATAGCAAAGATCTGAAATCTGATGATTAACCCCCACCCCCAAAAGAAAAAAAAAAGTTCAGAGCCATGTCACATCCTTAACAGGAGCTTCAAAAAGAAGCATGACAAGCAGTGTTTGGGAAGACATTCATGCTATTCGAAGTGATGGCAGGGAGTCTCAAAACAAAAGGAAGACATTGAAGAATGAGAGAGACAGGAGAGAAATCTTGGATTGCAGAGGCATTAGCATCAAACAAGCAAGCATAGTGCCCCTGCCAGAAGAGAACTGATCTGCATATATGTCCAAATTGATCTGAATGTAGCCCCTGGCTGTGTTGCCTTACTATTTCCCTGGAAGTGGTCTTTCTAATAGTTAGGTCTTCAGTCTCCTGGCTCTAAAGGATCAGTATCACTTCCCTCCGTTCAGCATGGTAATGTGCCACAAAGAGCTAGATTTTCACTAGGACGGATTCAACTGCCTAGTCACATGCATTTAACAGATGTAGAAACTGCGGCTTCTGAATTTCTGGGGTGGAGCACAAGCCACTTGTGCTAGACACAGGAGAGGAAGGAGGGAGTGCAGCATGTATACAGGAAATATAAGGCTGAGGAAAAAGGCCTTGGAAGCGAGCAAGGATACTGGGGTAAGGTTTTTCTGCATTGTGAGATTTGTAATGACAGCCTAATCACCTGGGAACTCTGGGCTAGTCCCCCAAAATGTTGCAGCCAAAAAAATTACATGCTCACTGCGAGTCTTTCAGGATGCAAGCTGAGCTGTTTCATCAGAGTGATGGCTCCTGGTTTAACGAGCCGCATTAGCCCAAGATTGATTGGCCCATTTGCAGCATGAAAGATCAGTGCCATTAGCAGCAATGAAGGTCTACACCCTCTGGGGTTATTGCTGGAGTGGGGGCGTCGGGCAGCTGCCTGCGTGGCCATGCTGGTGGACAGCCTGCTCTCCTGTAGCTGGACATTGTGCTGGGGACATGGGCAGCTGCTTGCATCCCATGATGTTATTATAGAGCTCCCTAAATTTTAGCTGTCTCCTGGTCAGCCTTGCTTTCTTCCTTACATCCCTCTCCTCCTTTAGCTCAGTGGCTGGGTACACATGGGGGTCGTTCATGTTGGGATCACTCGCTGGCAGCAATTCCATGTGGGAGATGCCTGCATGGAGCAGCAGTGGGGCTGGGAGAAACGAGGGCTGACCAGAACTTCATCTGGAGCAGCGAGTCCATATCATGGCTGCTTCAACACAGCTCCGGCCTTGTGCTCATGGTTGGGTCCAGCAGGGTAACCGGGACAGGGAGGTTATGTGTGTCACTGGTCGGGGCTATCACAACTTTCCTGTACATCACATTGCCTGCAAGGCTAGGCCTCTAACCACTTGGGAGTGTTTTCCCTTGGCTGGTGGATAGTGAGTCAACGCTGGCCTGCTGTTACCCCTTCTCCTACGAGCAGCTATGTAAAAATCATGTATATCTTTGAATTAGGCCATGGAGCTAGTGGTGGGGGAGAGCACGGTGCAGCTTGGGTGAGGAATAGGCACATACAGTGAGTTGAAGGCTGTGACCTGCTGCCAGGCTGGGCTCTTTGGCAAAGCTCACAGCACCAGAGGTTGGAAAGCTCAGCAGAGCAGTCCCAGTGGCTCAATACATTGCACAGGAGGCTTCTGGGCTCATGCCAAATGCTTTTGAAGTATTTCTTCTAACCTAGTCCTGAAATAGGAAAGGTTACGTGCAGGAGAACGAATGTGCAGAAGTGCATGGAGAATTTATAACTAAATGAAAAGCCAGTGTGCGAAGTTGTCTAATTGGTTTCCGAGACCCAGAAAGCCACATAATGTCCTTAGGCTGTGCCTGCCTTTATTTAAGTGGGAAAGTTTTTGGGATCCTTGGGAGAGGACGAGCTCATGTGACAGCAAATGAAAAATGTGAGGCCTGAAGCAGTGGCCTTATGTTAACTTCAGGTTGGAGGAGACCCAAATTCATTGCAAAGGCTACTGCGAGGCGTGTTGGAGACAACCTTGCTGCCATAAACCATGAAAGATATCTGGGTTTTTCTTCACGGCTGGCTGCTTTTTCAGGTGACTCCCCACTCCCCTGCTCCCCTTGCCCCGTGACTTGGCTCTGAGGATTTGGGAGGTGACAGCATGTGTTCCTTGCGAAGTCATTCCGAACAGGTGAGGACAAAATGCTGACAGTGAGATAAAAGTGAAATAAGGTGGGTATGTAAGCAAACAGGCAAATACGGCAATCATGCTATGAAGTAGGGAATAAAAAAGAGCAGCTGAGCCTGTCACGGGTTTCTCATTGAGACCCTGTACTGGCAGGTCAGCATCAAGTCTGTGGTTCCTTGCTGGTAATGACAACATTCACATTGCTGGGCTGTGTTGGGTTTTACCACTGGAGACTGCAGCTAGATTTATGGAATGGACACTGAAAGATGTGATCTCCCTCTTTCAGTATTTCAAGCTATTTTCAGATAAATGACTGATGTTATTAACTGATCTTCAAGCTTTTAAGAGCCATGTCTGACCATCTGTCTCCAATTAGTTCCCTCAGCCCTGCAGTCTTCTCTCTTTGAAGTCCTCACACTTCTTTTTTGATACATTAATAATAAAAGGAACTTCAAAGTACTCTCAAAGTTTCATTCTACCTATTCGAAGCAGTATAACTTCACCCCCCCGGGAAGAGGTGGGACAAGACAAGTGAGGTGAATTTTTTTTTTTGACATCCTTCACTTAAGAACCCCTCTTTTTTTTTTTTTTTCTCTAACCTGTGCAATTTGGCTAAGATAGTACTGTGGCAGCAGCCCTAGGCAAGGCACAGGGATGAGAATTCAGAAGATTTGAGTTCATTCTCACTTCTGCAGAATGACTCCTACCTAGTGAGTGCCTAATGGAATCTGCATGGTTACTTTCTCTCACTCCTAATACCGTAAGGCCTTGAGCACACAAGCAGGTTTTGCAAACTCTGCACTCCCTCCTAGGAGTTTGGCTGCCTGTTCTGAAGTCCTGCTCTAATATGGTGCAGATGTATACAAGGTGCACCTCGGGGGAAGCTGCTGAGGACTGGAAGAAAGCAAATGTCACTACTGTCTTCAAGAAGAGCAAGAAGGAGGAACTACAAAGGAACTACAGGCTGGAGTAACTACAGGCTGGTCAGCCCCATCATTTACTGTAACATGCTTCATGCATGATGGGAAGCATGTACAAGGCCAAAATAATTAAGGGCAACCTTTAAATAACTCCTACGGTCCACAGCCAGATAATAACATCTGATGGGTAAAGGATACACTCACAGAGATCTCTCTCTCTCGAAAACAAAACAAAAAAATGACTTCCAAAAACTCCATGTAGAATTGTAAGCATGTAATTTGTGTAACTAATAGCCAGTGTTGTTTGCACATGGCATGGTTATTAAGAATGAAGTATTCAGGCCTCACCTTTGCATTGTGTAGGAAGATTGTTCGAGACTGATCAAATTAATTGGACAAGTACATCATTTGCAAAACTCCATATGATATGCCTTGGTTTAATGAGTCCCCTGGAGGCCAATTTTTCAGCAGGTATAGCTTGTTCTTTATTATTTTCCCTTTCTGAGCAGAGAGGAGTAGAAGAGAAGAAAAAGCCTATGAGCCTTCCTTGCTCCAGTCTCAGTAAGGGTTGGCTTCTAAGAGCTTTATGTTTGCAGACTCCTGTGCAAAAATGCAGGTGTCTGCTAAATCTGAGCTGGTTTGGTGGTGAAAAAAGCAGTTGCACCAGAGCTATTTTAAGGGGCTTCTTGGCTACATATGGACTCAGTCTTGGCTGGGGTGTGCTGAAATAACTCAACTGCTCATTTAGCCTGTTTTGGAGGTATCTCTTTTGTGGTGTATCCCAACCAGAATAGCTTTCTTCTGTGTGCAAACATAGATCATAATGTGTCATGTGGATTTTTTTTCAGATAGGGCATCTGAGGGAGCAATTAAATTCTTTACTGTCCAGTGACTGAATGAAAGCTACTATGTACAGGCTAGGCTGGGTGAATGTATGGGAGCCGAGGACTGAGTGAGGAGGGAGAGAGGCAGAAAAACTATCAGAAAATGGAACTTGGCTGGAAAGAGAAGTGGAGTACAGGGAAGGAAGAGTCCTGGAAATAATGAGAGGAGAATGCCAACAGTACTCTGAGTGGAAAAGCAGGCTTGGAATTAGCAAACAAACTGCTTTCTCTCTGAACTGCACTTCTAAGAAATAAGATGTTGAGATACACTCTTTGTAAATAGATTGACACCCAAGAAAATCTGGCTTATGCGATCGCTTGCTGTTGCTGTTACAACAGCCTGAAAAACTATGAAGACCTCTCCACTAAGAAAGTCAATAATATCATATTGGGAATAGCTTCCAGTCAGCCAGGGCTTAATGTAACATGGCATGTGTAAGATTTCAGAGCTTGATGCCATCTGCTCACAGAGAGCATCAGATCACTGGAAAGATGTCAACAAATAGGCTTGAGAAGCTTGTGAAAATGAAGAGGGAAATAGCAAGCTCCAGGGTGTAGGAAAATGATGATTTTTCTTTGTGGCTGTTGCATTCATGAGCTTGGTTAGTCTGTGTTTTTTAATCCGCTTGCTACTGCACCTGGGGAAATGCCTGCAAAAAGAGAGGTATGAGTCCTTGAGTTGAACTGAGAGAAATATGCCAATAAGACTAGCAAATGAATCAAAAAAAAAAAAAAGAAAGAAAAAGAAAAAGAAAAACAAACAAACAAACAAAAAAAACCCACAACACACCACCACCACCGAAAAAAAAAAAAAAAAGAAAACCTTTCACACATTATTTGGAGACATTACTTGAGAATTAGTGTTGGTGGGTTACTGGGAAAAAAACAGAAGTAGCTAGTAGGCATTATAGCTAGCAGCTCTACGGTCTTTTTAACGCAACTCTCAGTATAATCTATGAGGTACCTAGATTTTTTTTTAAACCCCAGATGGTAAAGCTAATAGGAATAATCTTTGCTCCAAGAGTCAAGATAATTGTACTTTGAAAAATGCTTTTGGTATAACATTAATTTTGACCTTTCCATGAAGTGTGACATAAACACATTGAAAATGGATATTCATGCCAACACCATTCCCATTAACAACTAAAAAGATTTGGGTGTTATGTTACAGTTAAGAAGTTTGAAATAAACAATCTCTCTTGTGGTGCTGTTTTAATGCTGTAATGGAGGTGCTTACCACAGGCTGAACAGGTTTATCTTTTCTTTTCTTCCTTCTGTGTAGAACACAAAACTTTGCTGTTTTTCAACAACTGATGCTTGAATACATACAAAATACTTCATGTGTATACAGGTTGAGTGTCACAATGTTTAGCTACTTTAAATTGTTGCTCACTAAAAATTACTTTTTTTTTTCCCCCAAACCTCTGTCCTACTTTTACCTATGAGAGGTGAAGAATATGACATTAATGACAATTAAGGTTATTAATATCAATCAACTTCTGGATGCCAGTTTATTTTTCCCACCAACTACTTGAATGGTAATTCTGTGAGTGATGGAACTAAATGGTTCAGGCAGTGCCAGACAAGCTAAAAATGTGCCATAGCCAAAGGCAACATAACAGTGGCCACAGACTGAGGACTGAACGATTCAAAGAAAAATGACATCAGGAAAAACACTTACCTGGGGGAAATGTGCAGCCCTGGGGCAGGTCTATAGGGGCATGGGGATGGGATCTCCATCCTCAGAGGTCTTCCAGTGTCTGATCATACTCATCCTCTCCTCTAATCTTCTCCAGAGCTGGAGACCAATTCCATAAATTCCTTGGATCCATTATCTCTACCCTGTGACACCTGGGAGCGAGAGCAAAGATGCAAATATACACCAAAGCCTGGACAAATCTTTCTCGATCTGAATCTGCTCTTCGGTGATTCCTGCAGGGACAATTCATGCCCAGTGTTCTCTAGAAGTCAAGAGTAAAAGAATTTTGCATGGCTCTCGAGGCTAGGTCTCAGAGTAAGTCCCACTGACTTTTACTGCTTTAGCTCCTGGGACAACATCCCAGAAAAACATGTTTGTCTACTATCATCTCTTTATAGCTCTGTATTTCTTCCTCCATCACCGTTTTTGTGAGTTACTTTGATGTGTGTCTGTCCTTGGAAGCCAAGAGGTGGAACAAAACAAACACATGAAGATGAGGCTGTAGTGGTGGTGCTGTGGGAAACTAATGGGCTCCAGATCAGCATAATGGCAATGTCACTTGGCAGCTTACTAGGCAGTCCTGGCTTATTGTAGTTGCTCTCTTCTTCACTCCTAAGTCTTTTTTTTTTTTTTTTTTTTTTTTTCCCACTCTCTTTTTTTTTTTTTTTTTCAGTACTCATGATGATGTGTCCTGAGGGAAATTCATAAGGTTGCTTTAGGGATTAGCCATCAGATCAAACTATTTCAAGAGTATAAGCCCTGGAAGTGGAAAAAACTTTATTTATGCTCTCAGTGCCTCAGGCTAGCTTGGGTGATTTCTGAACTGTGAAGAGAACTGTTCTTTGGGTATCCAAGTTATATATTTCTGTGATAGGAACAAATTTTCAGTTTTTCTCACTGACTCTTGTTTCATTTATTTTTATGAATTACTCTTGTAACATGTATGGACCACTGAATGATGGAGTTTTACCTGAGGTTCGTTACTGAATCCTACTGATAATGTCCTTGGGAGAGTGTGAGAGAGATCTTTATGAATGTATTAATTGTTATTCTGTTATTCTCTTCTGCAGCTCAGTATTTGGTTACACAGTGTGTTATCAAAGATGTAATTACCCAGAAATCCCCTTATAGTGCCCTCTCTTCCACTTATTACAAGAATATAAAGAGGACTACAAAGCAAAAAGCAAAATTGGAAGGTACCTTAAATTGAACAGGGGGTGTGGAGTATGGAAACATTAAGATCTTTTTTTTTGACATTTTGATTTTGAAGACAATTTTTTAGCAGACCAACTTTTATTGTAACGTTTACGATACAGCCTATGCTGGAATACATGATTTGCTGAAAAGACTTAAAATCCACCCAGTTCTGTTGTCAGATCTGGGCACAGTAGCATGAGCTACCCTTTGTGTAACCCTTACACCAAAGATTTGTGCAAGTGAAAAAATGAGATAGACTGGTTCCAGAAAAGCCATAGGAATCACCTCTCAAAATGACTTTCTGCCAGCCTGTTGCTGCTAAGTGTGGCTGATAGAAGTGGTGCAAAACTGCTCCTGCTTTCAGGCTTTGAGAGCTGTGTCTTCAATGATTTGATGATTCTAGTCCTCCAGCAATTATCCTGCATTACTCTCTTTTCTCTCCCAGGTCTGGTTGCTCTGGTCAGCTCTATTTCTTTAGGGCCTGAGTTTAATCTCCTGTGGAAGAGGGGTGGTTAAGTGATTTTCATATTCCCTTCCAAAAACCCTCTGAGAAAATAAATTCAGAATAAATCAACCTGTCAGCCTTAACAAAAAGCAATCTGCAAGTCTGTCTTGCTTGGACTGAGGTGGGGACACAGCTTGAGAGAAAGCAAGGACATCAATACTTCAGCTGCAGCAGCTGTTTTGTCTGTGCTGAAGTCGTTGGCCTGACTTTTGGACTGCCCTAGCACTCTAGGCAGTGATAGCAATCCATACCACTGCAGTGGCCTGGGATTGTCCTTTGAGCCTGCTCTGTGCTTATGAACTTTCCAGGCCAGAAACTCTCCAGGCTGAAAAATTCAGCCCAAAGCTTCTGGAGTATTTTCTCACTGCTTCCTTGTTTTAGATACTGGGATCATGCTGGAAGGAAAAAAATCCCTGGCCTTCCTTTCTTTCAGCATCCTTGCTTTTCCTTTTGGATGCAGGTAACTCCCAGTACCAGTGTAGGAAAGTGATTTAGAAGATGCTCATTTCTGCTGGTGAGACCCAGGCCTGGGACAAAATTGGAAAAAGGTGGACGTCCTACACACAGCCCCAGGCTTGTGTCCCTTCCAGGCAGAGATTTCCCCCAAGAGTTCAGGGGCTGTGTGGCACAGTGGGACAGGAGGTCCATCCATCTCTCCAAAGTGAAGGAGATGGATTAATTACTTGTATCTAGTAATTTGGGCATGGCCTAGAGCAAATCCAGCTCAAGTGGACTCCATGGGGGGCCAGAAGTTGGTAGGAGCCATGGAAACATGCTCTTCCTCAAATCTCATGGTGACAGCAGTGTCCTCTAGATGTTGCTTTCCTTCTCCTTCAGCAGTAGCTTCAGTAGTCTAGATAGGTAATGCATAGGATAGCAATGGGATATTTTTTGCCCCTCAGGTAGTATCCTATCCCCCAGAGCCGTTGAGAAGGAACAGCAGAAATATTGACCTACTGGCTCTCGCATGTGATGGATTTTTGCCAGCAGCTAGATGAACCATCAGGATTATTGTTAAGTCCTGGTCCACATGGCTACAAAAGGCAGACAACTTCCCCTTCCTGCTGTGGTACTGCACACTAATTCAGTAAGTTTCTGTTGGCAGAAGTCTTGTTCTCAAGTCTTTTTTTGTTCACCCCCCTTTTAAGGATGAAGCTGTTTCTGTGCCAGATGCAGTTAACTTTCTGCCGTGGCTAATTGGATTTTGCAGGGCACACAATACCATTTCAGTGGTGGAGCCGAGAGATGTGGTAGTGCACCTTTTGATTATGTCAAGACAAATTGTGTTTGTGAGCACATGCTGAAGGTCCATCTCCTGTAACATGTCAGTCTTGCCACATAATCCCATTAAGTGAGGCAGCCCGGTTTCTTTGCTAGACATGGGTTGTCACTTTGCAACATGGGTTGACTGGAGCTTCTGTCTTGGGATGAACGCTTTGCTCACCCCTTGTTCCCTTGCCAAAGTGACTGCCTGTGTCCACCTGTGTCCAAAATGTATCTTGGACATTGATTAAGGAGCTGGGTGTGTTGGTTGATGAGAAGGTTGACATGAGCTGGCAACGTGTGCCTGCAGCCCAGAAAGCCAACCATGTCCTGGGCTGCATCAACTGCAGCGTGGCCAGTAGGCCGAGGGAGGTGATTTTCCCCATCTGCATTTCCCCTCTAGTCCTGCATTCAGCTCTGGGGTCCCATGGAAGTATTAGTACGAGTCCAGAGGAGAGCCACAAAGATGATCAAGGGGCTGGAGTGACTTTCCTACACAGACAGGCTGAGGGGGTTGAGGTCTGGAGAAAAGAAGCCTGGAGAAGACTCCGGGGAGACCTTATAATGTCCTTCCAGTACCTAAAGAAAAGCCAGAGAGGGATTCTTTGTCAGGGGGTGGAGTGACAGGGCAAGGAGTTATGGCTGTAAACTAAGAAAGAGTAGATTTAAAGTAGATATAAGGAAGAAATTCTTTACTCAGAAAGTGGTGAGGCCCTGACACGGGTTGCCCAGAGAAGCTGTGTATGTCCCATCCCTGGAGGTGCTCAAGGCCAGTCTGGATGGGGCTTTGGGCAGCCTGGTCTGGTGGGAGGTGTCCCTGCCCATGGCAGGGGGTTGGAACTGGGTGATCCTTAAGGTCCCTTCCGACCCAAACCATTCTGTGGTTCTGTGATTCTGTGATCTCCACAAAACCTGGGCGACATGCTGGGGCTTCCTCACTGGGACAATCCCTCAAACAGGCTCTCTGGGAACATTGCAGGGGTTAACCTAATGAGGGTTATTAGCTTTTTACATTGGTATGGGGAAGCGGTAACTCTTCTAAAGTCTGTGCTGAAGTGGGCACTGGGAAAGGCTGACATTTAACTTTCCAAAAAAGCTCATTTCAAGGAGTAATTCACTGTAGTGCTCTTCAGATTAATTTTAAAGCAAGTAATCTAAGAAGCCTGAGGAAAGTGGAATTTCAGGCAGTCTAGAGACCAGAACAGTAGGGAACTGCAGTTCTGGAGAGGTGGCTGGGGCTGCAGAGCGCTGCACAGAGGGGATGACTGCCAGGAGCTATTGTGCCTCTGGTACATTGGGTAAGTTATGTGGGTGGGAGACAAAAGGGCCACAGATTTTATAGCAGGAAAGGTTTCTGCCTAACTAATGTGCCAGGCCAGGTAAATACATGATGTCAATATTTTTTTCCAAAAGGCTAGGCAGAAGTAAAAATCAAATGGCTCATTTCTATACACCTTCCAGAAAGAGGCAGAGAGAGGCAGCTCTTTGTAGTCCTGGGTCCATTTCTCTGCTGAGGACCTGTTGAGTATTTCAAGCCAGGACTGCTCTCCCATAAAGAAGTAGCTGTTTCCGATTTGCCTACATTGCCAGCTCTGTGCTTCATCTTGGATTGCATTAAATATTTATTTGGTAATCTAAAGGGAACTTTTAGTGTCTCCTGCTATGGATATGGGTGCTTCTGGAGCCTGCTTTCTTCTCTACAGAAGCAAGGACTTCCTAAGGAGAACCCCATGCAGAGCCATTTATCAGCATTCACTCTCCATGCAGGCTTCCTTTCACTATGCTGTCTGGCATGTAGGATACAAAAGAACTATTACACTTTTCCAGGAGTGTGTGATCTTTGTTACATTTAGATTTGATGCTAAAATCAATAGGTCACCTCACAAGAACATGTATGAACAAGCAAGACTAAAAACAACATGAGAGGTTCCTTGAGTGGAACTGATGAGCCAAAGTTTTGCCTGAACTCTTCAGTCTCTGAGATTAACAGTTTCTAAAGTTTATTGGGACTGGATTCTCTGACTGTAGGCAGACAAGCTCCCTCTAGAGAGGCCATCTGTGACCTCTGGTTCTCAGTTGGTCTGGGCTCAAAATGAACGTTGTGATTCCTAGGGGAAAACACAGACTGCCTTCCCCTCCCTGCACCTGGACACCACCTGCCCAGACAGTGAGCAGGGCTAACAGCATAGCTACAAGGCACAGCCTCACCTGTATCCCTGATTGCAGCCCTGTGTCATTGACTGCTCCAAATCCTCTTACCAAGGAATGGAAAGCAGACAGTCAGCAGTAAAGATTTTTCCTTGCAGTGGGAATCTGCCAGCTGGGGAGGTGTTCCTGGATCCCTTGATGCCTGTGAGGATGTGCAGAGAGGTTTCAGGTCAGGTAGGTATGGTTTAGATGGTGGAAACCATAGTGCTCTGCAGCTTCTGCAGGAGGATTTCAGAGATGCTCTAGGAGCACATCTGCTACGAAAAATGCAAGATGGTTTGGATGGGGAAGAGCAGAATCCAGCCCCACATCTTGCTGGGTGAGTGGATCCAGGCACTGTCAGTGCAGTCTTCCTGAGAATATCAGTTGTATTTGTCTGAGGGGGATTGCAGCAAATCATGCATCTTGTTTTTAGGGGCATTCATGTGGTGCCTAGCACTACAGCATCCTGGTTCATGACTAATGTGTCCTCTGATAAACTGTGATGGTGAAAACTTGACCTTTATAATGCAAAGTGACCATTTTGGAAAGGAAAATAGTAAAATTGTTGACATGATTTCTTCTCTGGCAAGCCTGCCTGTCCTTGGGAACTATGGTGTCTCTGTGGAGTGCATAACAGCTCCAAGCAGGGTGGCTGCACAAACCCTGGAACTGGGGTGTTCTTTTACTGCCCTTTGTCACAATGATTGGATGAAAGAAGGTGTTTATTCATATATATATGTTTTTTTGTAAAGCAGAATGAAGAAAATTTGTAGACAATAATCCCAATAATTACTTGGATGCCTAAGTCCAGGGGTCAGCAATCCCACCTTAAGGCAGTTCCAGATGAGACTGCCTGTTGTTTTTACAGAGTTTTTATTCCATATGTCTTTCTACATGTTATCCCAGGAATTTATCCGCTCCTTATGCCACAAAGGAAGAAGTCCTTTGGTCAGGTAAGGGAGTAGCATCTGCTGTGAAACTTGGGATAAAACATTTCTCTTTAAGATCTTCATCCCACCTCCAATCTTCCCTTTTATGAAAGGCCACTCTGCCTTTCCACCCTGGTAGAATAGTGGTGGTTAACAGCAAAGGGACAAATCCCTGCTGCTCTGGCAGGTTTCTCAGATGACTGTAAGAAACTGATGTTTCAGCTGGGTGAGACTTAGGAGAGGAGGGAGAGGAACACTCAAATTCACAAAATCCTAGATCTGCTGTTAGCCACAGTGGAGAAGGAGTCTGTCTTCTTAGCACAACCGCTGTGGATCCTGTTGCCTTGTTGACTTGTTCCTGTTGAATTTAGGGAAGTCGGCTCCTAATCCAACAGAGCAGTGTTTGTGCAAAGTGTTTTAATTGCAGTATCTAGTTCTTCTGCACTTAAATGCTCCATCAGGATGGCTGCTTAGGGTGTTCTTCTAGTGACCTTCACTTTAATTGTCTAATTGCTCACCAGTCATTTGGATGATTCCAGTGCTGCCTGCTAGCTCTGATTAGAACTGGTTTCCTTCCAAAAGTATTAAGTGTCTTCCTCTCTCTTCTTTGAATGAGTAAAACAAATATTTAAATGCATGCTGAGGTATGCCGAAACATCACTGCGGGATAATTTGAAATGCTGAGGTACCTTGCTTCTTACTTCTGTAGGGGATTTGGGGTCAGGTGTTGCTACCTCCCTGAGCTGTGGTACTGGGGTCCAGCACTGCATAGCACACACCTCCTGTGATCCTGTTTGTGCCCTCTGCCTCTTGTCCTGGCACTGGAAAAGAGCCTGGCTCCAGCTTCTTTACACACTCTCTTTCCATGGAGATCACCAATGCCCATCTGGACAAGGCCATAAACCTGACTGTACTGAGCCAGAGATCCTTCTAAACCTTCATTTCATGTGGTTTTATGATGGATCCTAAGGACTGTGTCTTGAGGACACCTCCTCAGAGACCAAGGAGGGGACCGAGCCACCAATCACCTGACAGCTGCAGCACTGAGGGAAAGAATACAATCACGGGCAATTTTGCCCAGGTTCCTCTTTAGTCAGAGCATACTTCTTTTTATAAGAAGTCTTTAACTTTGATTACTGCAAACACTCCAGTCAAAGGCACTCAGCAGGTAGCTATGGCAACCCTTGAGATAAGTGGTCTAAAATATACCAGGTAAAATAACGAGGGGATAATAATACGGTTTTAGTTCAAATAAACTATTAAGTGTGACTAATGGTTTTACATTTTAAAAATATTCATACACCATATTTCTGGGCTATAAATTAGTAATGGTTCAAGGCCCATTGTTCATCCCACTGCTGTAGGTGGTCCCCAAAGAATACCGCTAATATATGCCTCCTGCATTTGTTAACCCAGCACTCAGCAGGAGAAAAAAAAAGTCTTGTAGCTCCACAAAATAAAACTGGTAAAGGGGGAAGGGCTCAGAGAGGCAAGATTACCTATGTAGAGCTCTTAGAGCCCATTCGTTGAAGCTGACTTAACTAATTTAATGCAACTGTCTTAATTGTATTTATCTATTTGTTTTCAAAACCGCCTCCATAGGACCTAAATCAAAACTAGCAATTAGCAGCTGGGAGATAAGTGCTCTGCATAGTCAGGATGGGACAGTCATTACGCAAGGGAAGTTTATGATTTAAAGAAATAATCCATCACCTTTTCCTAACTTGTAGTGAGAAAAATTGCACCTGGGATTCTCTGTTCCTTAGGAGCTGGTCTCTTCCGTATTCTTCTTCTAGCGAGACAGCTAGCCAACTTGGTAGGAAATTTTAATAAAAGAGAGATTAAATTTGCTGAAGCTACTTATGCTGTTTCTGGTGGGCACTAAACCTTTAGACATCTTGATTTTCAGAATATACCCACAAACAAAATGAGAGACCATCTTTGCTGTTGCTCTTCTTTTTTTCTATATAGGTTTTCAGTCCTCATGCTGCTCTGGACAAGCATCCTCTTCCTCCACCCTTTTCCCCTCATCTCTGTATGCTTGTTTTGCCAGGTATTGCCTCTAAAAGAAGCTTGTTTTTTAACACAGGAGCAGTGTCCTAAATCACTCAGTGTGCAGTGTTTAATCAGCCATTGCCCAGGGCAAAGATAGGGTAGGGAGGAGGAGCAGAGGATGGAAGTCCTTTGACTTCTTGAAGCAGTGAGTCCCAGCAGAAAGGGGTCACAGACACTTCCAGCCCTCTGCATGACCTGGTGGTGTTTCCCTTTTGCCTGGCAGGCTCTTTTCTGATTGCTGGACTTAACCAATAGTCCTGCAACGCCGAGCCATTGACTTTGGATCCATTGCTGGCCGAGGAGGATCTGAAGGGTCTTCTTCTTTATTAGCGCTACTCCCTGCTGTCCCTGAGACATTCTGAGATGAGGATTTACTTCCTTGTAGAGGTGCCCCAGGCAGGTGTGGTCTCAGCAAAGCAGGTTGCTTTTCTAGTCCTGGGGTGAACGGGGGACCAATGTTCTGCCTCTGGTTGTTGAATGGAGCTTCAGCTTCCCTTTGCTCATCTAGCCTGTCCCCTCTGAACTTGATACAGTTTGGCCTGGATACCAGACCAGATGATGCCTGGGATGACCGACAATTTCTATCCAGCCTATGTGCTTCCTGGCTTTTTAAAAACTTCTCTGATTTCTTCCTGCCTCTATGCCTCTCTGCTTGGACTGCAGTAAGGCTTTCTCAGCCTCTCTTTCTGTGGGCTGTTGAAAGGCTGTTCAGACAGAAAAAAAAGAAAAAGAAAAAGAAAAAAAAAAAAGCCAAAGCTCAGTTATGCTCTTGAATTTTAATTCTCCTATTGGCTGGTAGCAGGAAATTAGCCTGTGAAAGTCAATGGACACTGACACTTTCCTGCTGGCCAAATGCTAAACTGAGCGTTGGCGGCTTTTAGCAATGACAGTCGAGCCATGCACCATAGCCCCCCAGATCTCATCCTGCCCCATCCCTTTTGTCCAGCCCTGGGACCAAAGCTGGCTGGGGATCCCTCCATTGCCTCTGGGGCAAGCATGGGTGACCTTGCTGCAAGAAATGTTTTATATTTAAATGACTATTTTATACCAAGTCTTATTTTTTTCTCTTAATGTAAACTTAAAGCTACAAAACAAGGAGTAAATAAAAGGGGGAAAAGAAGTAGTGATTCTCACACCAGTGGCAGTGGTTTCCAAGGAGAAACCTGCCATAGCAATGGCTATACAAGTGCAAGGCCATGGGAAAAACAGCATAGGAAAAACAAGTGGAAAATACTGCCCCGGAGGCTCTGGAAAACCCTGATACAGGAGTTTTCCTGAGAGGCTGCAGATCTGGGAGTGAAAGGCAGACTGCCCTGAGCATTGGGAAGGTGAAGGTACAGTGCAAACACCCCACAATGTGGTTATGCTGAGAATTTCTTGCTCGTTTGTGCTCACTCCTGTAGTTAGCAGGCTCTGAGGAACAGCCTCTCTGAATGGGAGTGCTGGGAAGCAGCCATGCCCCAAGCCCTTTACCCTTCTGGGCTGCAAAAGCATTAAGTCCCTGCACACTGTGAACAGCAGTACTGGGTACTCTTGCCAGCATTATCCCCCCCCATTTTTATCACCCCCCGTTTTTTGTTTGAGGGAAGGATGTAATCTCACCAACATTCTGCTCCCTATTAACCTGTGTTGGTAAACACTGTACTTCCAAATTTCTCATGAAGCCAGAGAAGTCTTATGCTCCCCCAGGACGTAATCATGCTCATCAAAAAATAGCAGTCACAGCAAAATACAGGCTCATGAGGGTGCTCCTGTTCAGCAGGCAATTCTGTCTCAGCTCTTGCAATGTTTATCTGGCCTCAATCAAGCAGTGTGTGAAACACATTAAAACAGACAAATATCAAAAAAAAATAGAAAAAAAAAAAGGAACAAAAATCTCCTCCTCTGACCCCAAAACAGAAAGTGTGCTAATGATTTCTGAAGCAGGTGAGGGAAGAGAGAGGATGAACAGCTTGGCAGCAGTTTGTGGTGGTGAACAGATGTGAAGGTGCCTGTGTCTGAGGGCCAGAGGCGAGCAGCAAGGAACAGATGTTGAGAGACAGGTTAGATTTTCCGGGCTGTGGAGCAGATAGTGCACTGAGAATGTGTCATTACACCACAATTTGACACTGCAAGGGAGACCAATGAACCAACCAACACAAGAGCTGCTTTGAATGCAGACATTGAGCCCTGTATAGGTGCCGTGCCTCTACTCTGCATTTTGTGCGTCAGGGAGCATTAAAAGTCTCCAATCATTGAAAGAAAAAGCATACTGCATGCTTCAGGATCCCTTGCTGTTAAAGCACAGTTTATATGTATTTGCTGCAGTATGCCTTGCAAATGCTTATAAAATTGAACAATTTATTATACACAGTTAGGTGCATGCATGAGCACTGGAGAAAGTGAAGAGCTCTTCACTCCCCCTCTGAGCTATTTGGGGACTCCCCATCACCTTGAAATGAGGCCAGGGATTGCTCGGTCCAGCTGAGTACAGGTGATAATATTTGTTCTGAGCTATTGCTTTTAGGTGATCAAAGCTCTGTTTAGAAGTAGGAAATAAAACAGCGAGAAAAGGCACTGAAGGTTCTGAAAGCTCTATGCTGGCGACAACATGAAATGTGGAGGATCCTTGCAGCTGTCATCTGAATCTCCCCAAATTAATTAGCTATGGGATTGCCCATTGATCTCTTTCTCTTTTTTTCTGTTTCTCTCGCTCTCTTTTTTTCTCAATTAAAAGAGAGGCTTCATTTTTATTTCAAAACAATCTCAAATTGGAAAGTGAAGGATGGAAGGGGAGGAGGAATGGGGATGGCGCAGGGTAGCTGTGTTATCAAAACTGCCCTTTCCCCAAGGATATTTCTAGTGTGTGATACCTTTCCCTCACCTCATTTTTTTTGGCAGAGGGAAGGTTACAGAAATAATTTGCTGCCCTGGCCCTTGTTGTTGCTGCTGTGAGGAAGAATGGAGAGAGGCAGCTGGTCAGTGTATCTTTTGTATGCCCACTCAAAAAGTGAATTACAGCGCTGTGACCCAGCAAAAACTTCATCTTGCTTTTCACTGCCATTCTTTTCTTCCTTGTTACTGCTACCCTTTTGACACTGGTGTTTCTGTTTACTTTTTCTTCCCTGCGTCCTGTGGATGCCTCGTGCCCACTGCCCACACTTGCAGTCACCAGTCCCGTCCGTGGTGACAGCGAGCAGAAGCTGGAGTGGGAGCAACCAGTTGTGCCTCAGGGTGGCCTTTCTCAGCAGCTGCAGAGCTCGTCAGCTGGTTACGTTTCCTCCACCCAGCACATTACAGCTGGGGCTGTGCAAGTTCACCGAGTGGGGCAACACCCTCCTCCACCTGATGCACTTAAAATGATCCTGCTCCAGGTGGCTGCTCCCCATATCCCAGCTTGTTCTACGCAGGAGCAAGGGAATGCTTAATTCAAATGAAACATCCAAAAGAGGCCACTTCTCAATCTCTCCGTAAGGTGCCAGTGAATAGACTGTGTCAGAAAATGTATTCTGGGCTCCATGGGTAAGTGCTTTAATTTTGGGGTGGAGGCGCACATAAGAATGAGATTGATTCTCTGCTTCCAGTGCAAATTCCTTCGTAATTGAGCTGCTATTAGCAACTCCGGGGCGGTGCACTGTGTGCTTTTACGGGCCAATAATAGACGTCTGGGGTGATTGGAGGCAATCAGCTTTCAGCCTGGAATCTTGAAAACCCCAGATGTGTAAAATAACAGGCCACTGAAGTCTTCCCTACTCAGACTTATAAATACCCTGTGCTCCAGGAAAGCAGGCCAGCTACTATCTTAATGGGGAACAGCCAAAACACCTGTGGCCATGGCTTGTATGGCCTGGGACACTGCAACCTGGATCGGAAGGGTTCTCCTGGGCTTAATTGAGCCAAATGGAGTGGTAGTGGGTGGTATGAGACAGGTGAGTCAGTGAGGCACAGTAGATGTGCAATGGTCTGACAGCAGCAAGTAACCCTGTTGCGGGTGTCGTGTGCTCACGACATGAAAATGTGAGGTTTTGCGTGTTTAAAATGTGTCTGTTTTGTTAAAGTAGGCAAGCCTTGTCACAAATATGAGGCTCATGGCCCATCTGGGATCCTACATAAGTACGTTTTCTACTTTTGGGGGCTAGATGTTAACCCTGAACCAGGAGTGGAGGTGAGACTTGTTGCTCAGGATTATGCGTGGTGTCACTGAGAAGCTCATGGGTCCTGGACACCAGCCATGCAAAATAGTGTTGAATTTATGCTGGGCTTGGAGGTGCTTTCTGTGCTAACACAGTCTTTGTGATTTAGCATTGCCCAGCACAAACCAGGACTTCTCTTGCTGCTGCCTCTCTCCTGGTGCCTGGGAATGGGCCAGACAGGTTGTGGTGTTCGCTGTATGTGCTCAGCAGCCACAGGTGCCCACAAATCACCACAGATGTAGGGAGCTCAGCGGCGGCGTTCAGAGTCATTGCCCAACAGTGCAAGAGGGCAGCGTGTACAACAAATGGGACAAGCAGGATCCTGGGCTGAGCCTGGGCCCCAGTGCTGCTGCCCTCATGTTTCTCAGAGAGGAAAAAAAAAAAAAAACAAATGTGTTCCATTCCCCAGCAGGCAGTGAGCCTTTTGACTTTGAACCCTAGCAAATGGGAGAAATGATGGATGCTAATATAAAAAAGATTCAGCTGATGGAGAGAGCAGAATAGTGAGGCATTTAGTGTTTCTCAAGTGAGAAATCACTAGGGAAAAGGGAAGCAAACTGTGCTTGAAAATAGATGCTGACGTGTTTAAAGCCAGAGGAGAAACTGAGATCAAGGTATTCTCCATTTTGGGAGTGCAATGAAGACAAATTTCCAATACTTTAATAAAAAGGAGTCTATTAACCATAGCCTATGCTTATCAAGGGCAGCCAGTTGAGCTGTAGTGGTGTGAGATGGATAACTTTGCAGTTTTTCCCTGAACTGATTTTGCACAGTGTTGTCAGAGAGGTGCAGCCCTAAGATACTCCTTACTCAGCAGAGTTCTACTTCAACCAGAAAGGGGCTTGTGTCTCTGTTGCTTTATGTTTTTTCTTTTGTATTACTAGCTAAAATCTAATGAATGCACAACTCAGTGACAGGTCACCATTCCTCCCATGCCTCCGAAGCAACATTTTTCTGACACGCTGCTAGCTGAGATGCTGGTATTCCTCCAAAACCCAACGTTGTAATCAGCAGAGGAAGAGAAAGTTGGTGTCAGTGGAAGAGGAGGATATAGGGCAATTCAGACCAGAAAGAAGTTTGCATGTGTACTCTCTTTCCTGAGGACACTCAAAGGCTAGTGTGAAGAACTGAATTTGACCATTTGTCTTCCCACTCCTCCCACATTCTCACTTGAAATTCTACCCATTCCTTGGAGCCTTCATGGATCAAGTTTCAGCTGAGACCCTGGGGATGTCAGAACAAGCAGGGAGGAGGATGATTATGAAGACCCTACCTGGCTTGCTGCTGGGTTTCTTTTGAGTTTAGAAGTGTAAGGATTTCTACGTAAAAAAAAATAATTTTATTTTTTTATTTTTATTACCTATTTTAAAGGTAATAATTCTACTAAGAGTCTAGTTATTTAAGAGGGCTTCCAAGTCTGAACATAGAAGCATTAGCCTGTGGGGTGGTAGTGATTAGGAGTTTTCATTTTTTTTAACTCTTTACAGAAGTATTTGCTCAGTGTAAAAAAGTACTATTTTCTGTGCCATACACTGTAGTTAATAAAGTCAAAATTTTGTTTGAGAGTGTCTGTTGCTCTGTTTCTTCTGTTGTTTCTTGTGTAGCAAGGTAGATTTTGATTGTTTGAGAGAGGCTTCTGCTTGTAAGCAAGCAAAGAAGTGCCTTTCAGTTGAAGAGCAGGAAAGGAGCAAAATGAAACCTGTGCTGGTCTCTTTAAGCAATAAAAATAGATAAAAGCATAAATCTGAGTCCATTGTGGATCTGGAATAAATGTGATAAATCAGAGGCAGCTGGTAATGTAACAGTAATGCCTGTTTGCAATACAATCACCACATGATATTTAAAGATAAGTGTCCATTTGCAAAGCAATGATGAAGCAGTTCCGGATGCCTTGAGGATCACCTTGCAAAACTTCTAGGTGAAAGGAAAAGGTCCCCCTGTTGGATCCAAAGAAAGTGTCAGAGACACTGGAAGGTGTGAAAGAAGGTAAACTGCATTTTCTTGCCCAACAAAGCTAGCTTGAGGGATGAGGAATCTGAGTTTATCTTCCCAGCTTGTGGCTCCGACTATGTTTTTGAGAAGTTTTATGGGGTCCTTCCAAGCAAGAAAGACGATGGTTTGGTTGTAACGCCGGTGGATTGAAATTGTGCCCAAAAAAGTACTGTGAAGCACTCATAAAGCATTTAGTAAATATAAACATCAGTTGTGATTGTGATAAGATGAAATGAAAGCAGTAACTAACAGCCAGGATTAACAACCTAAAATTTCATGTTTCTCTATAAACCTTGGGCTAGCCAGTGAAGCAATGAACAGGGCTGCATAATTACAGCCATAAAAGTGCGAGTGTTCTCAGCACACTCAGAGCAGAAGGGTCAGATGAATACTGCTGAGCTTGGGAAGCTGTTAATTTGTTTCGTTTCTGTAAATTTCCATCCTGTGAGCTGTCTCCTCAGCTGGTAAACTCACTTACTTAACTTACATCCAGTGGAGTTCTGGGGACCTGCATGCAAGGCAATGGCTCCTGCAAAATGAAAGCAGAGGTAACTATATTACTCAAAGATCTTAAGGCTGGAAGGAGTTATTATGAAACTGCCCTCCCTTCCAAAACAATTCAAGCCTTGAAATTTCACCTAGCAATTTCTGTATCAGTCCCATAGCTTCTGATTTAGCTAGGATGCATTTTTAGCAGGTTGGCTGTAGACCTCAAGTGATGCTGATTCTACTGTGTCCTGAAACAAGTTGTCCAGTGATTGATTTACTTAACTGTTAGATATTTTCAGCTTTCAGTGTTGAACTGTATTTCTCTCTCTCTCTCTTTTTTTTTTTTTTTTTTTTTTTTTTTTTTTTTTTTTTTTTTGAGATGGAAAAGCTCATACTTAGTAACTTTTATGACCCATAGTAAAATAAACTCTTAGCTCTTACCTGTACTAGAAGCTTGGTCTACATTTTTCATACATAAAGCATATTTTCCAGAATGCTGAAGGGCTTTTTTTGCTCTTTTGTGAACCATTCTTTCTGCTTTAACCTCCATCTGGAAATATAGATGCAGGATCTGTTACAGTCTAAAAGTACTACTTTGTTCCTATCTGGTATTCCATAGGACTGGATGAGAAATATTTTGCCTAGAGTTTTTGTAGCAGCAATTTTTATTTATTTATTTAAATTTATATTTATTTCTTCTGTAGTCAAAAATTTATTTGGGGAAGGTCTAAATTTTTGCTGACAACTGTAATTCTGTGAAGACAAATATTTCTTGATGAGCTCTTTGCTCTCCTCTATCTCCTTTCTGCTTCTGTTGAGGTTTGTAAGACTTTGTCAATTGGAAAAGTGAAATAACTGGGTCATTGTTTCTTTGTCTTATTTCATTCATTCTGTGGTCTTTGTGGTCTGTCTTTGAGGTTGGCTGGCATATTCCCAACCAAAGTAAATAGCTCATTAACAACCTTGACAACACTAGCTAATGACCTTTTGTTCTGGAGCAGGTGGAGTTTGAATTGCTGCATGTGATCACAGCACTGGTTGGTCCTGTCTCAACCACTTCTGCTCTGGAACTCCACTGCATGGTTTACAATGCTCAGGAGAGATGCCCTGATGAAATAGAAGGTTCACATCTGAATTTTCTTCCTCCTTGTCTTCTCTGTTCACCAGGAGGGTTTGGTCTCACACTGAGTGTCATGTCGTGACTTGATGATAGGTATATAAAAGATGTAGGACTGGAAAACATCATTGGTGTAATTCTATCCAACCCTCTGCTGTTGTAGATAACTACCTTCTCCATCTCCCTGGACAGGCTGAGCTCCATCCTACGTTCACTAGTCATCTTGGAAAGCTGGTCCATAACATCCTGATATTAAGATGATACATCAAAGCTTCGTCTTGCAAATAATAGTGATAGTGTCTTTCTTCCCCTTGGTAATGGACTTAGAAATCAGAGGGTGGAAAATGCTGTAGAAAACCTAAAATCTAACACAGATGCATGAGGAGTTGACAAGCATCACTAGATCTGATTAGACCAGTTTTGAGCAGAGGAATGGGCTTGACTTCTGGAGGTCCTTTCCAACCTAAATTGTTCTAAAATTGTGTATACGAGCCAATTGACGTTCTGTTGGTATTTTGACACTTGCATAATTTTATGCTGAAGCTGGCAGTTGTATTTGTTGGATTCACTTAAGCAACTGCCTTGATATTTTTGTTTTCATTTTTTTTTCTTAGTGAATTAATAAAGAAAACCTTTAAAAACCAAACAGACTAATTAGTCAACTCCTGCCCCATGCCAGATGATAAAATGACCAAGGTGCTCCATTTCTGTTACCTTAACTAGTAATGTCTCAAACCCTTTAAGAGAGGGACATTTTAGGACCTAGGCTGGTCTCCCTTTTCTTCCACCTAGATCACTCAAATCCAGAGCCACTCCACCTTACATGTGTTCTGGTTCAGACTCCTGTCCTTCGTCTTTCTTATTCCCTCTCCCAAGAAGTGTGTGTCGGGAACTGCTTATTATATATTTGTCCACCCTCCAGGAGCTGCAAGGCGTTACATGCTCATGTGTGGTCCTCTCCACGGACTGAAAGGAAATGCATTCTCTACTGTGGTATCTGGAGCATCTGCGAGGTGAGGCTGAACAGCCTGTAGTTCCCTGGGTATGTCCTTGTAGAAGCCCTTCTTGTTGTATTTGATACCCCTCAGCAGATTCAGTTCCAGGTGGTCTTTGGCTTTCCTGAGTTCATCTCTGTACATTCAGGCAGTGTTTCTATATTCCTCCTAGGTTACTTCTTCCTGCTTCCACCTTCTGTATACTCCTTCTCTATGTCTGTATTTTGCTAAGAGCTCCTTGTTATCCATGCAGGCCTCCAGACTTGCCTGACTTTCTGCTTGTTAGGATGGGCTGTGCTTGAGTTTCAGTGAATCGTAAGCCTCTAGATTTGGGAACGGTTTAACCTGACATTTCTAATTTTTATTTTTTAAGTCCTTCAGTTCATACTTTTGATTTGTTTATTCTCCATCACAGTTAGGCACATACCTAGAATAACAGAAATTTGACATCCTGGTGTCAGTAGACTTCAACATCTAGGACTTTTTTTTTTTTTTTTTTTTTTTTTTAAAAAAAAAAAAAAAGAAGCAAAATCAGCAAACACATATTTGGTCATGAGATGGCAGACTTGTTTGTGGAGAGTAATTTATGCCATATAAAAAAAAGATTTAGTTTTGATTTGATGGGCAAATCCAAGTTTGTCTGAATTTACCCTGATCTTTAAAAGGGCTATGGCAATTTTGATCAAGTCAGGATGCAATCATCTTCAGATTTATTTTAACCCCATATGAAATGTCAGAAGAGTGGGTGAGCTGCTTGATGACCTCACTGTTGTCTGGGTTTATCTGGATTTCAAATCCTGTGTAATACTGCAGTGTGTTGGTTGTGGATAGAGTACAGCGTGAGAGGCTTGCATCCTCCTCCACATCTGGATTTTCTGGTTTGTACTTTTACACTTTTTTTTTTTTTTTTTGAGAGAGAGCTTACTCTGAAGAATGTGATTCAATAATTTAAACATGGATGAAGATGTCTCTTTCCGGCAGGTTTCCTTCTTTGTTTTAGTCTTCAAAATATACTATGAAATTCTCCAGGGAATTTTTGCCTTCGCCTTACTCAGAACTTGTTCATTGAGAGAAAGAAATGGTGTAAATAATACCCAGCACAGGCACCCTTGCTAAGTGCCTTCTAGCATTTTTCTCTTAGAACTTAATTTCTTCCCCTTTTTCTGAAGGGTCTGCATGCGTGCACGCAGCCATGTCTCTGCCTCCCTTTTCTCTCCATTGATTTGAAGTGCAGCATTCACGTTGAACTCAGAAGCCTCTGTGCTCCCTTTTATCACTATCTTCATCATGATCAAATGAGCCCTTATGGTGCACAATGAGACTTCCGTGCATTGTTAATAACAATTCAGACCTATAGAGATCCTGTTTGTTTCTGGCAGGGGAAATCTATCTGTGATGGCTCAGGAGCAATTGTAGCCCTCTTCGCTTGTAGATGAGCATCACTCAGTTTTACACATGCCACAGTTTTACACAGCCCCTGCCACTTCAGCCGGTAAGAACAACACAAAAGGCAGAAATATGTTTTTCAGCTTGGCTGAATCCGGAGCCTTCAGGAGGTGTTAGTGGGCCATTGCAGGGGAAAAGTCTGCAGTGCAGTTGCTTTGAGTCGTACCTGATGTTCAGACAGCTAAAGACACTTAATTAGCACTCTGCTTTCTTTAGCTTCTATGAGCATCCTATAAATCACTTTCAAACAGGGAAATTGGGGCTGACTCTCAGGCCAATCGACCGACAAACATCCAAGGAAGATTTGCGGTGTCTTTTCACAAGTAATCATGCTCAATTTCAATAACTGAAACGTGGAGGTTGTTTGAAATGTGCATTTTATTCATGTTTCATAAATACAACCTGCTTGCAAGAGAAGTATGCATTAAAAAGATGTTGTAATTCAAAGGTATTTATCATGGTTTCAGGTTGCTTTTCCTTGAGACATTGAAAAAAAAACATCCTAGCCTGCAGCAGATTCTACTGCTGCTGCCTATTAAGTATGCTAAACCATACAGTGGTTTAAGATTTTCATGCATGCTATATTTCACAGCTATAGATGGCTGAATTAAGTAAAGAAAAATCATTTTCCTCTTTCTTATTTTCCTATTAAAATGGAGTATTTTTACTTCCAATATATTTCTAAAGTTTTTTTTTCTAATGGGAAGATTTTTAGTTGATTTAAGATTGAGCAAGAAATGAGTAAAATAAGAATAGACCTGGGTTACAGTGATAGTTATGTTCAAAATTTTCACCAAAACGGTTTTGATGATTTCTTTTTTATTAGATTTTTGGAAGTAGGGGGAAACATCTAGTCTCTGTGTTGTGAGTACTTTTTAGGTTTCTGAGAGAAGATCTCATAGGGTCATAGAATATCCAAGTTGTAAGGGACCCACAAGGATCATCGAGTCCAACTCCTGGATCTCCAAAGGATGACCCCAAAAAATCAGACCCTATGTCTGAGTGCATTGTTGAAATGCTTCCTGAACTCCATCAGGCTGGGGGCCTTGGCCACTTCCCTGGGGAGCCTGTCCCAGCGCCCGATCACCCTCTGGGTGCAGAACCTTTCCCTAACCCCCAGCCTGACCCTCCCCTGTCCCAGCTCCATGCCATTCCCTCGGGTCCTGTCGCTGTCCCCAGAGAGCAGAGCTCAGTGCCTGCCCCTCCGCTCCCCTCGTGAGGTGAGCGGAGGTGGCTGCAGGCCACTGTGAAGCCTCCCCTCAGCCTGCTCTGCTCGAGGCTGAGCAATCCAAGTCACTTCAGCTGCTCCTCACATTTCTCCATGCTCCACACACTTCCTCTTTAGACCCTTTACCATTTTAGTTGCCCTCCTTTGGACGCTCTCTAGAAGTGATGCTTCATGTTACAAACATGTAGTCATAGCTTGCCACATCATACAGTTGTTGTTTGAACCCTGCTGCCCTGTAATGAGGAGGAACATTTAGGTATAGCTCTGTGTGCAGAGGGGGAAATCCTGGCTAGCTCCACAGAGGGCTTTTCTATACCTTGTGATGTAGGATTTAATTTCTGTCCACTTCCACCCAGACAACTCCTGCAGAAAAACCCTGTTGTCTGCCCAGTCTTGAAGAAATTCCCCCCTGAATCTTTGGGAAGGCTGGCACTCTTGTTTGTTTTTCTTTTTTTTTTTTTTTTTCAGTTTCACATGGTGTGCAGTCCTACAGGAGTGGATGAGAGACCAGCTCTGTCTCCCATGCTGGTATGCCAGGTTTGGGTGTATGGACTTCACTGTCCTTGGCCAAAGATGAAAGATGGCCCTGTTGCATCTCAGTCTGTAAGACATGTGGACAGGGATAGTGTAACTGTCAGCTTTCTTTCCTTTTTTTAATAAAGCCTCTTACTTGATCTCCTACATAGTTGAGAGAGATTTTCCACACATGCCCCAGTGTGATGAGTTCATTGTTCACCAACAATGAAGGCCTGATTATAATGAAGATGTGGCACTTGATACTTAGAGTGGGGCAGCGAGCGTGCTTGTTTCCGCACATCCTAGTGCAATTTAGCCTTGCTTGATACCGTAACTGTTTGGTATCTGCTGGAAAACATGGCCTGCATGAGTAATACTCATTGCAGTGGGAATGCTGAAGGGGAAATGAGACAAAGATGTGTATGGGAGACAACTTGATCCCAAACAGACAGTTGATAAAAAAGGACCAAGCAACAAATCTTCCTGAGAGCCTTTGTCCTGGCTGTGCTCATAAGAAGAGCTCCAAAAACTTATGTGCAGCCGTCTTGGTAGTAAAGTTCCTCTGCTCTTTGAACTTCCCTGTTGTCCAGCTCTATGATAAGGACATAAAATCCCAAATATATGAAAAGGAACGACCACTTGGCCATACAGTGACTGGTTTTCTTTTCACATGCACTGCTTTTATTTCAGCCTCTTTAGGGCTGCTCTAAGTCATTTTGATTATTGGGCAAATTTGCAGCAGAGATTGCTTGTGCTGCTGTAGAATTAATCCATCTTTGGGTGCTTTGTCTGTGTGGCAGCTGTTGGGCCCAAAAGGAGAGGGACTGTAGTTTTACAGCCACACTGACCTGCAGGTTGTTGGGGGAGCAGCTGACACAGTGGGAATGGTACTCTATAAAGTATCTGTAAAGAGCAGCACAGAGCCCCTAATTTCACTTATATCATCTTCTCTGGCAGGACAAGGGTCCAGGAACAGTGAGGTCTACCTGGTAGAGGGGAAGATCCACCTCACATTTGAGGACACTAAAGGCATGTTCTGTACAGCGGATGGAAAAGGAGAGAAGGATGGTCTCCATGGTTGGGTACTCCATTTGGAAAGATGGTTGTCTCCTCAAAGATGAACTTCTGTGCAGCAGGCAGGGGCAATACCATCCCCCAAAATCAAAGCAGAGTGGCTCTGTGTTGGAAGATGACCCAAACACTCACCACTCTACCTGCCCTACAGCCTGTTGTGCTACCTGCAGCACAAAGATCATCTTTCCACTCTCCTCATGACCTTGAGGCAGTGAAAATGCTTCCTATGGGCACATAGGTATGAAGAGTATGTTGGTGAAGTGAGGCCAAAAAGTTGAACTACAGGATAGTGTCAGATAAGGGTCACTTTGTAATTTGCAGAGGCTAAGCTTGTGATGCTGGTGTGCACGCTACTGAAAGCTTCCTGCCTGCATTTTGGCAAAGAGCTTCAACTTTCTTATTGAAGGGCTATAGGATGCTATTTTTCTTCCTTTTCCTTACTGTATTTCTTATTTTATCTTTTTTTTTTTTTTTTTTTTTTTTTCCCCTTTAAAAAGCAACAAAAACAAAGGAACAAAATTTTCAAAGCAATTCAGTCTGGCAGTCCCAAGATAACTGTTAAACTCACCTTGGAAAGATCCACTGGGTTTAAAAGAAACATTTGGCATCTTCTTGCTGCTTTTCTTAAGGAAAGTCTGCCCTTTTTGGTTTGTTAAGCACCTAAAATGGCTGGATGAGATTACAACGCTTTCTTTTAATGATCCCAATAGAGGTTGATGCTGCATTTCCAAGGCATATACTGCCCATCTTGTAATTGGTAGCAGACAATTGACAAGCAAGTGTCTCATTTGGGGAAAATTGCAAATTAGAACAGTTACGATGCTGCAAATTAGAGAGATGTAGCATATAGCCCATTATCCCCAGTCCTGCCTGTGTGACACAGGGCACTGCTGAGGCTTGAATATCACTGAGACATTCTGGGTGACATCTCTGGGTGTTCCCTATAAGCAGCCAGGAGCTGTGTGTGAGAGGCTGGGTCTGTTCTGCAGACTCCGTATGGTTACAGGCCTGCATCAGCCCAGCGGAGAGGGGTTGGGGATGGACAGGGCAAAGCTCAGATGAAATCAGGGTGCATATGGTGAGCGTGTGGGTGAGGTCCTGCCACAAAGCTCTCAGCAGCTTGCTGTGTAGACTTTGCAAGGACTGATTTATCAGCTATTGTGTCCCTACAATTGTAGCGTGTTGGATCTGTGGAAGCAGAAGTTCCCCATCCTCCCATGGGAGACATCCACGACATTTAATGCTCACTGGGGCCCACCAGGGCATGGTGCAGAGCCCTGATGGTCCCGTACGGCAGTGGGCTAAAAGCCATGGTCACAGTGGAAACACAATACTTGGCAGCAGAAGAGGGACTTTGTGCTGCCTGTTGCACAGAGGCCAGGCCGAATCCAAGGACTGGCTCCTGGCTAGTTCCAACCTCTTTGCATGCCTGCTCTTCTCCTCTATTAAGAGCTTAAGCCTAATTTCTCATTTGAATTTGCTTACCATCCGCTTCAAGCTGCTGCTTCTTGTGCCTTTTTGTGTGAGATTGAGGAGCCTGTTTACCAGAGAGCATTTTCTCCCTGTGAAAGCATTCGCTCCCCCTAATCTACTCCCCTTGCCTCCTCCTTTCTGAAAAGCATTAGCTTATGATTTCTGAGCCTTGCCTCTAACGCACTTCCCTCCCTCCCCCTTATATTGTTTTGATACCTCTTTTCCAACCTGCCTTTGAATTTTCAGTGCTTCCTTAAACTCCAGATGCCAGAAAGCTGCATAGTATCCCAGGACTGGTCTCCTTGTCATGGCATGAAAAGTAAATGCCACATGCTTGCTGTAGATTGTATTTCTTTGCCAAATCCTCCTGGGAGGTCGCATTCAGTCCTGGGACCACTGCAACCCCCATTTCAGGGCACAGTCCCTGTCTTATGCGTTTTGACATGCTAGACACATGTCTTCGTACATTCAGGCTGACTCTGTGAGTGTGCTATGCTCTTTCGGTGATCCAGACTCATTTGCATGGCAGCCTCATCCTCTCAGGCAGTCACTCTCTATTGAACTGCTGGTATCTGCACCACCTGCCAGTTTTGTCTGCATCGGCCTCCAGAGCACAGCTGAAAGCAACAAACCATTCGGGGAATGTTTTTGCTCCTCAGGCCACCTCGCTAGAGCCATTCCTGTTTAATGTTGGTTTCCCCTGACTGTTTACTGCTTGATATCTGTCAGGTAGGCAGTTCTTAATCTGTTTAGTGCTTTATTGATGCTATATAGTACAATTTTATTTTATTTTTTTTAAACCAAATGTCATTTGAAACTAAGTCAAAAGCCCTCCAAAGATCTAAGCCTATTACTTCTGGACAGTTCCCTTTATCAACCAAATTTGTAATCTCATCACAGAGCAAAATCAGGTTTGTTTGACAAGCCCTATTTTCATAAAAACAGATTAATTGGCCTGGTTGTATTCCCATCTTTAATTTTTTAGTGAATGAGCCCTGTATGGAGATTTCAGTAATTTTGTCCTGGATTGATGTTACCTATCCATTTCAGCCTGCTTGCCATTTTGCAACACTGACAAGACATTACCACCCTCCAAGGATGCTGGGTGAGCTGTGATGCTCTGAGATAATGAAAGAAATCATTTCTCAGAAACAAGACTCCCAACTGAGCTTAAGTGCAGGGAAACAAAGGATCCTATCAGAGGCAGTCTGAAGGGCACAAGAGCTGGGGTAGGGTATCATTTGGGGTCCTCTACCTGCTACTCTTCCTCTGTGAGCTGGAGATGAGCTTTTGGTCCTATAATGTATGAACTGAGACACAGAAAGACAAACAGACACATCAGTAGACTTGCTTAGCTCGTCAGAGGAATCATGACCTGACCTGTTTCATGCTCACCAAAAATGGAGAGGAACTGAACTGAATTCAGCTCTTTTGTAGGAAGAGCAAATTCAGAGCAGTGGTTTTATAGCACCTGAGGGCTTTGGCCTGGGGTGAGGATGCTAGGCAGTTATTGCCATAAAGACAATTCATGGGTCCACTCTTCAGTTTATAGCTATGCTTAGTCTCCTAGAATGAGTAAACCAGCACAAAACATAATGAAGGCTCTGACTTTGCTCGGAACCATGGCATTAAATATAGCTTCTTGCCATCTTTACCCTTATTACCTGCCCAGAATAAAGCCAAACCCAACACATTAACAGTGACACTGAGAAGCCCGCCTTAACAAGACCCTGCTCTTCTAAGAGCTGTCAATAAAGATTACCTTTTGTAATGCCTCACAGGTAATCTGCTCCCTGCCTGCCTGCCGGGTGATATGACAGCAAAGGGAAGATCACAGCGTGCTAGAATGTAATACCGTGATCAATGCAGACTGCCTCTTCTGTCTGATGCCAGACAGCTTTGATGAGCACCATAGAGAGGTTTGGTAAGACTGCATACCCCTGTGTTATTGTGATGATTTCTTTAAATTCAGCAGTAACCATGTCCTCTTTTTTTTCCCAGCTTTCTCTCAAAAATCACTTGTTAGTCTGACCTATTCCAATGTCCCATTTTGTCCACTCGTGATGCTCTTCTTTTGGATTAGTCTCTAGGCTACACAGAAAGGCACTGGGATAATGCCTCCCAGGGCTGCTCTGGCACTGCTTCAGCCTGGGCCATGCCTGAGCAGAGAAAAAGATGAAGATAGGTGTTGTGCTTGATTGTGGCAGCCCAGATGCTGATGCTGAGTGCAGCTGGTTCAGTGGAGCTGTTTCTTGCTCTCCTTACCATCACTGCTTGCAGTCTCCTGTGACCAGCTGTAATGCTGCAAGGCAGACAGGTACGTTCATCTTTCTAGCAGGGGAGGGCAAGAGATTCTATGGGAGAGGTGGAAATGCACTCAGGAGACTGACCAGTGATTGCTATCTCTTATAGAATAAATATTTTATTTTATTTTTCTCAAAAAGAGGTCAGCTTTTGCCCTTCTTATTTACTGGAATAGTCTTGTTTGTAATAACTCTTTCTCATTGCCAGCAGGCTGCCAACATTTGCAGATATTCAGCCTAGGGAAGGAGTAGGGCTCACAGCGGAGGAGACATTTGAGAGCAACATCTTGCAGCCATGCTGCTGGCGCAGGTGTTGGTGCTGGAGTCAAATGTTTTTGATATTCAACATCACACGTGGTTTAAGAAACCCACGCACAGGGCTGGGTTTCTCCAGAGTTGGGCATCTTACTGTGGAAGTAGGGACTCAGAGCCATAAAATATTCATCTTGTTATTGGCAATTTCCATAAACCTCAAAGATCCGTGAGACTTGAATACTGAGGTGTCCTCTTCTAAGAGGCCCAACCAGTTTCAGAGGTAGAAGCACATTAGATGGAAGGGGTCGGTCCTGTCTGAGGTGGCCTCAGACACACCAGTTGGAGGGTTCATACCCTGCAGGTGCTTCTAACATCTGAGGAGTGGTGGGTGACTAATCCTGCACCAGTTAGAGGCAGCTGGAAGTAGCGTGATGGAGGTCAGCACAGAGCCCTCCCCAGCTTGACCAGTTCAGCCAACAGGCAAAGTGACAAGGAGTTGAGAAGCAGGGAAACAGGGAAGGTGCTTGACTGCAGAGGACACCCTGCCTGCAGGGTGAGACGTAACCTGACTGTCACTGATTGCTCTTCACCAATGATGAACATGGCCTAAATTACTGTCAGACATTATACTGATGATGTTGAGCTCAGTATTAATGACTCATACCTCATAACTTGGGCAGACACTGCAAACACCAGAGTCAGTGTTCAGCTAGAGGACAAGTGAGGGGAAAACACACCACCAACCTGAAATTTGGGTGGCCACCCCCATGGCCACTTACCCAAGACTAATTTAGTAATTTAGGAAACAGAGCTTCAGGTGCATTATAATTCCTTGACTGACTTTTTTTTTTTTTTCTTTTTTTTTTTTTTTCTTTTTTCAACTCCATCCAAGTCATCTCTGCTGGTAAAAGCTTTATGCCTGTCTTCAGCCAGCCAAGTACCTGAAATCTGTCTATCACTACCACAGACGCAACTTTTCTGTTGATAGAGGCCTGCACGAGCCAAGTTGTTTTGTGCTGAAAACTACATCTATATAGATACTTAGGTGTCAACAGTATTTGTATTGTATCTACTGTCATGTGAGAGGAAATCTGGAGACTTTCCCTACTCGGAAACATCCCTTTGTATATGGGCTTCCTTCCCTGCATACATCTGACGCAGCCCTTTACATGCACAGTAGCTAATGTCTCCTTTCTTAAGTGTTTTGTCTGCTTAAGTGACTCTGACATAGAGTCTGTTCCTTGCTGTGTTCACATACAGCAGCTGTGCAACCACTGTGAAAGTCTGGAAGGACTTCAGCTAGTCTGTTTTATCTAACATATTGCCATTATCTCACCTGGTGCCTGAGCCAGCTGCATTTGGCCCCTGTCTTCTCACAGTGTTTATCGGCCAAACATCTTTTTCACATAGCTAGAATTGCTCACACAGGTCTCAATGGAGAGGGAAAATTGATATAAATTTCCTCTGAATGAGGCTTTGCTAATTTGCATTTTTCTCTTGGCATCACAAGGGCCTGGATTAACTAAAACAGCCACAGTGATGATTGTTCCCCTGGCAGCTGTGCTGAAAAAGTGAGTAGTCGCACTAGTCCTGGATTGATTTTGCATGGTCAGACCTTTATGACCTTCCAGCAGTGTCATAGAAAGTTGAGGGGATATGAGTGTGCTCACAATTTATTTGATTGTTTTTAAAAGCAGAAGTGGTTTGACCAGAAGTTTTCAAAATGTGTTTGTTTATGTGTTGCATATGAGTGGTAAACCAGAGAAGAAAAATGTTGGGGGAATCTTTTTAGTGCAGTCTATGTGACTTTGGATTATCTATTCCTTTTGAAATGAAGTCCTATTGGAGAAGAGGTTTCAGATTCAAACTTACATATTTCTAAAAAATATGTTTGTGACTGGTGCCTCCAAGCCCAGTCTGCAGTGCTGGGGTGTAAAATTCTTGTTTTCATCACTGTGTTGCCTGCAAAGATGGTCTCTACTCCACACATCATGCACTCACATCTTGGTGGACATCTGTGTCCACACTCCCCTCTCTACTCAACTGGTGTATGTTACCAGAGGTTTTGCAAATTCTCATGTGGTCTGAAGCTTTGCAACAAAACCATGGTGAACTGTATTACTTCAAGTTTCTAAACATTGAAGATTTATTTAATACTGAGAGCACCATTACTTAGCAGCTCCAAGGTCAGAGAAAGCTTGGTGGAAGTTTGGGAAATAGGTTATTTTGGCAGGCTTTTGAGAAGTATAACTTTTGGGCACAATGAAACACCACGTATATGACAGGGAAGAAGCAGATAAGGATGCAAAAACATCTATTTTTTTCTTTAAAGGAACTATGAAGACAAATGTGACAGTTCCATTGCCAGATTGTGCTTATTTTGTTCAGCATTTGCTGTTTGCTAATCTTCACTTCAAGCTTTATCCTCAAAAACTTCATTTCCCTGTGTCTTTTTGTTTCCTTTAAGGAGCAAAACATGAAGACCAAACTTGCCTCCTCTTACTTGTTGGAAAAAGGAGCTTTTGCAGCTATAAGTTTTGAAAAACTTAACTCATTAATACTTTTCTACTGTTTTAAAATAAAATTGAATAACCTAATAAGTGAATCCCATTTGTAGCCTGAAGTTAAGTTAGAAAATTAAATGCCACTTTTTGGGGGCTAGGTTTTCAGGTAGTTTAAACTGCTCCCGGATAGTCAAAATTAGCAGGACCCAAAAATCTCTGTATCTGCATAAAACCATATAATGTTATTATGCTGAATTTCTAAACTAATTTTGTCATTTTTTTCATTAGTGAAAAAAATATTCTATACATGCATAAATGCATACATATATGCACAGAAAGAGATGATTTTGAGAGAATAAATTAATTTCTCTGTGGTTTTATTATTGTCGTGCAAAACCTATGTATCCTAGGAGATAAGAAGATTGTCTCTCATGACTGGATTTTTACAAAATAGTGTTGGGATGAATAGCCATTATCTTAAAGAGTAAAAACACTTAGCAGAAGTGCATGCAAATAAAAATGAGCATTTCAAAGTCCTCTGCAAGCATGGGCTATTTTAGCTATGGAATTTGCAGCATTCAGCTACTTCACAGTCATTAGTTTATTTGTCCTTGAACGGCTCTGGGAATTAAGAGACAACTGCTTGGTGTGCTAGTGCACTGCAGGGCATGGAGAAACAAAACACACAAATTTCAGACATATGTAAATACTCAACTCCCAAATCTACCTGTTCTTATAAGATCAGGGACCTGTTTTGCTATGTGCCTTGTACAAGAGAGGGCTGACATCCCCTGGTAATCAACTTTTGAAGGCACTGGGGTCTATCAGTGATGGCCACATTTAAGGTGCCGCTTCTTGAGCACAGGAGCAAGACGTTCCAACGTGTCAGAAGTCAAAGAAGTGGGGCAGAAGGCTGGCTTGGCTGAGCAGGGATCTTTCTGTACAGCTTAGGTGGAAAAAAAAAAGTGTATGGTCACTGGAAGCAAGGTTGGACAACATGGGAGAACTACAGAGATGCTATTTTCAATTGTAGGGATAAAATTTGTGTCCCCAAAGATCAATTAGAGTTGAAGCTGGCTAGCACTGCAGGGGACAACAAAATAGGCTTTTAAAAATATGTTTAAATATAGCAGAAAAAGTAGGAGCAGAGAGAGCATGATAAGAATGGTCACCTCACAAACAGGGACATAGACAAAGAAGAGATGTTTAATGCTTTCTTCACCTCTGTCTTCAACATCAGTGATGGGCTCTAGGACCCCTGGAGCCCTGAGTTGGAGGGCCATGACTGCAGAAATGACAAATTCCCAGTCAACTTTGAACTTGTGCAGGATTAACGGCTCTAGCTGGATGCATACAAGTCTATAGGGCCTGACAGGTTTAATCCCATGGTACTGGCTGATGTCATTGTGAGACCTCTTTCAATTATTTTTCAATGGTCTTGGGAATCTGGAGAGCTCCCAGTCAGCTGGAAGCAGGAAAATGCTGTCCTGGTTTTCAAAAAAGGTAAGAAAGAAGACCCTGGTAATTACAGGTCTGTTAGTCTCATTTCAATGCCTGATAAAATTTTGAAGATTATTCTGGGAGTTATCGAAAAACACCTGAAAGACAATGCAGTCATTGGTCACAGTCAGCATGGGTTCAGGAGGGAAAAGTCCTGCTTAACTAATTTAATTTTTTTTTTATGACAGGTCACCCATCTAGTTGACCAAGGGAAGTCAGCAATCTTTTTGTTTTTCACAAAATCTTTTGATACTGTTTCTCACAGTAGTCTTCTGAACAAAATGTCCAGCATACAGGTAGACAAATATGTAATGAGATGTGTGAACAATGGGCTGATGGGTTGGGCTCAAAGTGTTACAGTAAATGGGGTTACATCGGGCTGGTGGCCAGTCACTAGTGGGGCTCCCCAAGGCTCCATTTTAGGGCCAGTTCTTTTTCATGCTTTCATAAATTACTTGGATGTAGGACTTGTAGATAAGTTTGCAGACAACAGTAAATTGGGAGGAGCTGTTGACTCTGTTGAGGGTAAAGAGGCCTTGCAGAGAGATCTTGATAAATTAGACGGCTGGGCAATCACCAACCACATGAAGTTTAACAAGAGCAAGTGCCAGATTCTGCAACTGGGATGGCGCAATCCTGGCTATATGTACAGACTAGGGGGTGAGAGCCAGGAGAGCAGCTCTGTGGAAAGGGATCTGGGGGTTCTGGTTGATGGCAAGTTGAATCTGAGTCAACAGTGTGCCCTGGAAGCCAAAAGGGCCAACCATGCCCTGGGATGCACCAAGCATGGCATTGCTAGCTGGTCAAGGGAAGTGTTTGTCCTGCTCTGCGCTGCGCTGGGGTGGCCTCCCCTTGAGTACTGTGTGCAGTTTTTGGTGTCACAGCATAAGGACGTAAAACTGTTAGGGAGTGTCCAAAGGAGGGCTGTGAAGATAGTGAATGGTCTGGAGGGCAAGAAGTGTGAGGAGCAGCTGAGGTCCCTTGGTGTGTTCAGCCCACACAGAGCAGGCTGAGGGGAGGCCTGATAGCGGCCTGCAGCTCCCTCATGAGGGGAGCGGAGGGGCAAGCGCTGAGCTCTGCTCTCTGGGGACAGCGACAGGACCCGAGGGAATGGCATGGAGCTGGGACAGGGGAGGGTCAGGCTGGGGGCTAGGGAAAGGTTCTGCACTCAGAGGGTGGTCAGGCTCCCCAGGAAAGTGGTCATGGCACTGAGCCTGCTGGAGATCAACAACATTTGGACAGTGCTCTCAGACGTGGTGTTTGATTTTTGGGTAATCCTATGTTGAGCCAGGAGTTGGACTTGATCCTTGCGGGTCTCTTCCAATTCAGGATATCCTATGGTTCTACGATACTCACTTACACGGAGCAAAATATTTCTTGCCTGGCACTTGTATCCCACAAGGATCATGGTTCAAGTGTTTGGCTGTCAGAGCTCCGTACTGGTGCATTCAAAGCTCTCTTGCTGATGCAACTCACATCAGCAACAGTGGAGGAAACCAACAGACACAAAGGAATAAAGAAAAAAAATGAATTCTGAAGAAACAAACAAGTTATAGAAAGAAGTAGAAGATGATGATGTTTCAGGTCCTGCTTGTGTTTGAGCTTTTGAAATTCATAAGGACTCAACTGACACTCTACAAACAAAAGTACATTTCCCTTCACTCAATTTTTAAATTCTCCTGAGGTAAAAAATGTTGCAAACAGACAGTTCTTGGTATTAGCTCTATTGTACATGGTGAATGCATATAGCACTCCCACGCTTGTGCAGAAAAATTGAATAGTCAAAGCAGAATCTAGTTATACATTCCAGATATATCTACTGCTCAGTTCAATATATTCATTACCTGGTATTGTTCCATCGCTGCTTTCATCAATATACATGAACAGAGCAATATACAATAAAGGTAGATTGGTATTCATATGGTTATGTAGATTTGATAACTCCCTAAGTAAACTGTCAGTGGAAGTTGTGTGGAAGGGATGAGTTTCCACATTTCTCAGCAGATGGGGTCCGAGTATTGTGAAGGCTGGCCCTGTTCTTAGGAGAAACTGGAAACCTGCTTTAGCTGTTACTCATGGGTTTGGGTCTAAAAAGGGAAGTTAGAAATGGAGATGATGAATTGCCTTGTTCATTGAACTGTGGATGATAGCTATTCAGGCAACCTGTCCCACATGTGGGTTTCAATGCCCTAGGAAGGGCAGTGCTTGCTGCTGGCCACACAGCTCATCTAGCCACAAACATTTTGTGTAGTTTTGGATGTGAGTTGAGACTAGAAAGAAGTCCTGAGTCTTGGGGGACATCGAGGCTGGTGGCCTCCTGGAGAAAAAACAATTACCATGAGAGATTTGGTGCCTATAGAGAACTGTGCCTGTGTCCTGTCTGGAGTTTGGTCATCAAAAGAATTTGCAAATATCTATGTACTGAAGGGGCACTAAAATAGCTTGCTAGTGAATCACAAAGGAGGAACCTCAAGAGAAGATTGCTGCCCCTAACTGGTTTTGGTTGAAAGGTGTATGTGGGGATTGTGGGCTGACTGGTGTTCCATGTTTTAAGGGTGATGATATGGCCACAGCACCACTTTGATGGCATGGCAGAGGGCCACGTGGTAAATGTTAATAGACAGTAAGTAGGGTTGAGACTGAGAATCTGCTGGATATATTTTTGGCCTTTCACAGGCCTAGAGCAGCAACAACAAGCTGTAAGCCAAGAGCGATTGGGAAGAACTTCTCTGAGTTTCATAGGTTCACAGAATGAAGTAGGTGGGATGGGATGCGATATATTCCTTTTTTAAGACAGGGCCAATTTCAACATTAGGTCATGTTGTTCAAATGAGGCCTTTGCTGGCCTCTCTCCAGTGTGTATATTTCTGTTGTGTACTAGGGACCCCCAAACAGCGTTCCAGATGAGGCTGGAGAAGTGGTGTTATCTTTCATCTCCAGCCACACCACAGCCGTTTTGCACCAGCACATCTTGACATACACACACATCTTTGCCTTGCAAGCAGTTAGAGATGAATGCAGATGGTCTATCCTGCTGTTTCTCCAGCTTAGGTATTGTCCTGACTGTTTTATAGCAGATATTTCTGAATGAAAAGGTGCATGCAGAGCTCACAATGGGAAGAACAAAAAAGACATATCCCAGACAAAGTCTAGCATTTCAATTTCTTCCACCCCAGCTGTGGGTTGCCTGTGCTGATCCTTGCTGGAGCTGTACTATATAATAATATGTGTTTTTTTTTTTTTTTAATTATTATTTATTTTGTATTTTGTAGTGGGGAAAGAAAGGAAAGCAAAATGGTAACTTCACAGGGCTTTGAGTGATGAATGAGGGGGAAGCAGGTAAAGATCCATTTGACATTTGGGCAGTCATCCAAAATGTTTAGATTATCCACCGACCTCTATTCATTAAGAAAATAGCTCCAGCTAAATAAAGCTACTGATCAGCATGCAGAGAGCCAGGCTCAGGGCAGGGGAGACAGCATAAGAACTGATGGATAGGAATGGTGCTGGTGTGAGACACGGACCTCTGCACTGAGAATGGGCAACACTTTCTTCTGCTTCTTCTCCTGTTCTTGCTGCTGCCTCAAAGCATCTTTGTCAAGGTCAAAAGATGACAAAGCTGGATCTGACACCTGCAAGACAGCTTCAGAGACCCTCTACAAGCAGAGAGGAGGCAGGGGAACAGAAGCACACTCCAAGCTCTCCTCCAGGATTTACCATCAGAAACATCTCGTTACACTTGTCTCACTTCTGCTTCAGCCTTTGTTTTAAAGGACTGATGCCTAGAACTTCACTGGGCTCCTGCAGAAACTAGTTTGCTCAGGGCTGAGGCAAATTGGAGCCACTCCTGCTAGGCTATCTGTAACCAGAGACATATCCTGGACATGCTGGCACTACTCGTGTGTAGTCTGCCTGTCTGACAGCTCTTGCCTACATGTGCAGGAATGCTGCTGCATCCCTGATATTTGATGGCTCTGCTTTAGGAACCAACATTAAATGGTTTAATGGAGCAGCGATATCTACAGCCCTGATTTACCACTGAGGTAATGAAACAAGTGCCTGCCCCAGGGTTTCATGGGGAGGTGGTAGCAAAGCTAAAGATAAACCTGCATCTCCTAGTATTTCTCATATAATCTACAAGTGATCTCTGAACGGGGCCCTCAAAACATGAGCTCATCCTTTCACCTTTGGCTAATGACAAAGGCAATTGTGTTTTTGGGACAGAAGGGTTGGCAGCACAGAGGAATATGATCTTGATGAGTAGAGATAGCTCTTCTTTTGCTGGGGTGTGAGCTGTGATAAATACCTGGCAACCCTGAGATGGTTTATTCTGGAGGGTGGAGTAATCCTACAGACTTGACAAGAGATATCCCTGACCCTGAGTTTTGGTGGCAGCATGTGTTAACACATGCCAAATTCATGTCAAACTTGTGCAAAACCTTGTTGTGTAGCTTTGAACTACAACATTTTGCAATTCCAGCATTGTGTATTTCAGTTTGCAATGTTGAAATAGGATGTGCTAGGCAATGGAAGAGATCTATGTTCCCTGATATAATTTGGTGCATTGGATACCATCCAGGATGTTGAAAGGATCAAATGCCTTGTGGAGTTTAATGGAATGGAACAGAAAAGTAAACAGATAATCACACAGGACAGAAAAACAGAAGAGAAAAAGCTGCTGTTCCAAAAGCTTAACAGAAGTCTGAGCCTGAAGCAGAACTGGGGTATCACAGAGTTTGAACAGGGCAACTTCCCACCAGCGAGTGAAAAGTCCACTGCCCTTCCTAAAGAAGGGTTTTCAGCACACACCTCTGCTCTTAGATGAGTATTTGAATTTTTCCTGACATTGTTCCCTTTTCAGACAGCTTCAGGATAGGTTTTCCAGGAAGGGTCTCCCCCCCCCCTTTTTTTTTTGGTCCTAAAATGGAAGACTCAAAGCTTCTGTGTGTGTTTGGGCAGGCATGGACACATTTTTACAAAGCTTTCAAATACTCTGAAAGATAGCAAAACAAGCTGCCTTTTTTGAAAACTGACAAGAAAGAGTAGGAGCTCATACAGTCAACTGCATGGCACTATTTCTATAGCATACTGTGCAGTATGTTGTGGATCACATGTAAAACTGGGTATGTTTCAGGAAAGACGTAGAGATGGGAGGAATGGGATGGCTGCCTCATTCTGGATTCACATCTCGTCATCACACTTTCTGTCTTTATTTTCTCCTATATCTAGTCTCCTCACTACACCCTGGAGTGCCATTCGTAGTCTCAGCCTCCACGACTGCTGCAGTGTAAGTGTTATAGTCCTTCCAGCAGGAATTCGGCCTGCTACAACTCGGGGAAAATCATCAGCAGGCAGCTTGGCTGCAGGTGGTGTGGTGGAAAGGGTCGGGTGGCAGCAGAGGATCTGGCTGAGCACTGAGCTGCAGTTGCAGCTTGTGGTCTGCAGCGAGCTATGGAGATGAGAAGCAATTGCATCGCATAAAGCAAGAGATGCCAGCTCCGCAATCCAAGCATTGACAAGGAAAAACTACATCACTCACTGGGTTAGATGATTTTATGGCATCACAAGGCAATCAGAGAGGTGGGTCTCTGGCAAGCAGTGCTTCTTAGGTAGGTTTGATGCATGCTACGTATCTTCTGTTTGCAGTTTGTTTGCTTTTTCTTTGGCTTGCCAATATATCAGTGGCTTTCAGTAGTTCTGCAGGAGCATTTGCACGGTTCTGCAGGAAATCTGTAGGTATTTACATTTCCTTCATAGCAAAACAAACCAGAGATCTGTCTTGCTCTGAAGAAGATGCGAACATTATTTTCTTTCTCTCCATAAATTCTGACAAGAACAAGGAGGACAGATCTGCAGTGCTAACACAGCAACAGTGAAGCCTCCTGTATTTTTCATTACAATCCTTGTCAGAGGAATGGATTCATGCAGTGCCACTTTCTAGTCATTACATTCTTTGTCACAAGAATAAGTTTTTAATCCATCATGTGCCCTGCTGGGGCATGGTGGAGTGGCTGAGGCCTCGTACTTGCTGTGGTCTATAATTTGCCTGGCCATGGACCACCTCCAGGTGCTGCCCCGTGTGGAGAGAGGAGCCAGAAAGAGCTGTCGAGGGCAGCGTCCAACATGTGGCATGGAGGTGAGGGAGGCTTTGAGCCTAAATCGGAGCCAGGAAGACATGAGCAGGGAATAAGCTGTTCGTGCTCTCTTCCACGAATGGCTCCCAGAATGTTATTTGAGATACTAATGCCACATGTGGCTCCTAAATGTTGACAGCTGGAAGAGAATGGCCAGTGCCCGTTTCTCTGCTGGGTGTGCATTTAGAAAGCCCATGTTCACTTATGAATTTGGCTGCAGGTTCCTCTTCTCATCCTGGTCAGGTGTCTTAGCCTTCGCAGCTGCTCTTCTTGTTCCCTAGCTGCATAAACCAGGAAGGAAACCAATGCAGTGCTGAGCTCAGTAAGGGGTGATACAGCTGGGGAAACTGGGCAAAACTTTTCTTGTTGTTCATGTCACGGAGGATATGTTTTTAGTTACATTAAAGGCTTTTGTGACAACATGATTTATTTTATGGTATTTTTTAATTTTGAGGAAAATTGATAAAGGCATCCAAAACCATACTAGGTTTGACAGCATTACAATAAACAAAAAATAAGTTTGGGGGCAGTTGGAAGCCAGTTTTAATTTCAAAGTCTTGTTTCACTGTAAGACATCCCAGAACAGCCACAAAATTACAGGCTCAGAACTGAAACCTAATATTTCAACTGACATGATTTTTTTTTCTCTCTCTCTTTTATTTTTTATCCACTGCTAACCTTAGGAGAGAAAAGAAGATTTTCTTTCAAAATAAAGCATCTATTTTCCTCGGCACTTCTTTTTACCAATGAGCTGAATGTTGCTTTTCTGTTTAGTGCTGTCGCTGTAGTAATAGTAGTGATAGAGACATCATATAATAGGACAGGTAGAAGAAGACCATGGAGATAATCAGCATGCAGACACCAAAAGAAAAAAAAAATTAAAAAAAAATGAAGAGAATTGGAGTTTTCTGGAGAGGGAGAAGCCACTATCCAAACTAGGTCAGCCTGTGTCCTCAGCTCCTGTGCAAGAGATGAATCACACACTTGGACTCCAAAGCAAGCCATCCCATAGAAAAATGTTTACTTAACTCTGAATTGCCAAAGGGCATTTAACTGAGATTCAGCCTTTGCCAGCTAGAAGGAAACATGCCCTTCAAGCACATGATGCTTGCTGCTCCCCTCTCTGTGGGCTCAGCCCCACATAATGGCATGGAGCCCCTGGAAGCGTGGCAAGGGAATGCAGGTGGTGAAGGTTTTCTAATCTGACTCTGGCTGTGCAACACCTTCCCAGGGAGGAAGGGACATGGCTTATGGTTATTACTATAAGCAAGAAGGGGTGGTAAGGGCTGCCTGCTGAGGCCCAAACCACAAGTAGAGAAGAACGTGAGGGGAGGATGTAGGGGCAAGGTCCCATCCTGCAGCATGGGAGTCTCGGTGCTTTTCCATGAACATAGCTGGTGATGAATATCGCCTCTCTCTGTTCCGGGAATAGGAAAGCCAACCACACCATCTGGACTATTATGACACTGTGCATAGCTGTTTCCAAGCAAATGCCGTTAAGCCAGACTACTTGCTCAGGCCTTCTCCCAGTAGTTTTGGTACCACCTGCTGTAGTTTTCTTTTATCCCACTGCTGAAAGCACATTTGCAGCGTGAATCGGCTGACATGAAGAAGCAATTCAGGTATCTAAACACATCTTTCAGTGTTTTCTATAAGTACCTGTGGCATTGGCTGGGGTAAAGGAATATGATAAGGGACTTCCATGAGAACTCCAGCCTCTGGAGTGGCACCTGGACGATGGGAGGTCAAAGCTCCCTGATAAGAGATCTACGGGGCCTTATGCATTGGGCCCATGGTCACCTTCCCTTATCACACAGAGGAACTCATGGTCTAGAAAATGGATGTTCTTCAGAGTTTCTGGGAAATCCATGGAGAAGAGCTTGCTTCTCCTTTCTTTCCCAGGATCATTCTCAGCTCTTGGTGCCCTTTCTAAGGACAGCCCCGCAAAGGGGGTAAAGCAGAAATGCAGGAAAGAACAACCAGCATCCTAAACAGTCAGCATTGCAGGAAAGCTGGGATTCAGGAGATTCTCCCAGTGTCTACAATCCCAGCCTAACCCACTGTTTGTGATTTACTGCCTAGAACAGTGGCTTTATACCCCTTTTCCCAGAAGTGTTACATTTCTTTTAAAACATTAACCACCAGAACCACACTGTTTCTTGCTGATGTACAAAATGTCCAAATGCCATTCATGTGCTCTGCTCTAATTCATTTTGATTTTATTTCTCTGAGCTCACTGCAAGAGGGTGGCTCTTGATTCTGCTAGTGCCACTTTCCTTTGAATCAGCAACAGCCATTGATGAAAATGATCAAGATATAACCGTTTTCTTCTTAGGACCTGAACACACAGGTGTGTAGCATGAGCACCACACTACTGCAAAATGCCCTGCACTTTCTTTGTGCTGCTCAGTGACAAGGTGATCTCCCCACTCCCATGAACACAATCTTAATTGGCCCACGTTAATAGTAAATGTTTAACATGAAAAGTCAAATCAGGTATTTAGCCAAATTACAAATAACAAATATTTATTTATTTATTTATTTTGGCATGTCAACAGAATTATTTTCTCTTTATTTTAATGCAATTTTCTAAATGGCTCATTTTTTTTCTCCTTTTATTTATTTCGTTCTCTCTCTCTCTCTCTTTTTTTTTTTTTTTTTTTTCTTTTTTTTTCTGAAAATGTCATCTTTTTAAAAATCACTTACTGGCTTCTGCTTTAATCAAGTCATTTATCTGTTTCAAAAGTTAAACTTGAAACTTGACATTGAAAGCTAAGTTCAAATCCTTTTTCTGCCATCAGGATGGCCTTGCATGCAAGCTTGTTTCTGACTGTTTTGGCTGCTTTGTATGGGAAGGCCATGGGTAAGAGCAGGCACTCCTCCAGCCGCGTATGTTAAGATTAAAGCCTTAATACCCAAGTGTGCTGCTCCATGGGCAGGAGTATTGCTGCCTAATTTCACCATGCATTTAATTTCCATGTGGCTCTCAGCAGGATATGAGTACTGGTGTTTTCCTCCTTCTTTCAGTCAAAACTGCAAAATTTCTGTGGGACCTGCCTTAATTCTAGTTTCTTGGGGATTGAAAGCTGTCACAGCATTTGCCAGAGACATTCCCACAGCTTAGCTGATGGCCCCCAGGAGATGTTTTCTTCAGTCAAGATGGTCACTCCCAGAGAAAACAGCTTGTTTTATTGACCAGCACTGCATGGGAAGAACTTGCTTAAGGCAAGGCTGGCTTCTGGGATCTCAAATGCATGAGCACAGGCAGGGAACAGAGATATGTGTGTAGACTCATATCGAAAAGGCAAACCTGTTCCTGGCCTCATTCTCTGGGGAGCTGTGAAATAAAGCAATGAGTTAGTAAAGATGAAGGGAAGTTTAGATTAGCTTGGCGTGATCTGCAACAGAAGCTATTGAGTCTACTTCTGGACCAATATAAAATGGACCAGGCCATCAGGTCAACTTTTATGACATGGGTCATCTTCATACTCTCTGATACTCTCCAAACTAGGTGGGGTGGTTAAAAGTCTTACGTGCCTTGACTCTACATGATGTAAAAACTTGTGTAAGGAAGTGGCTAGGAGTTTAATGGGACAGCTGATGTAGGCAGGAAGAGGCATGCAGACACAATATTTGCCACAAGTCCAGTAGAGCAGGTTGCTCAAATGCAGGTGGCTGTGCCTTTGTATGCTGCTGGGCCACTGGAGAGGACTGGAGGCATGGCACGTTGACCTTGGCTGTCTGTGAGGTGCCCACCAACAAGCTCTCTCTTTCCCTCTCCTCAGCAAGACAGGGAGAGAAAGTAAGACAGAAAAGCTCAGGGGTCAAGTTAAGGAAGGGGAGAAAGAAACATTAATATTTTGCACTTGGGTAGATCTGGGAAGAAAACCTAATCTGCCTTCTGAGATGAGCCTGTAAGATGCAGTCAAAGACCATCAAATCACATCTTGCAAGTCCACTATATGCTTAGTTTATGTGGAGATCACTCCGTGGAGGGAGCAAAATCTGTGACTTTCCAAGTCACATGTACATCACACACATAGTGAAAACTTTATTTATTTATTTATTCATTATTTTACAAAAAAAAAAGACAACACCAGGACAACCTGTGTTACCCCAAGACTCACAGTATTCTATGCAATGTGTGCGTCCATGGTGTGACTTGTCATCTTAGGTAGTTCTTGCAATTCTGCTCCCTTCTCTGGAAATGGCTTGGAAAGGAGATAAAACTACAGACAAGCTTGTACACAAGAACAAGATAACTAGCCTAGACCTCTTCAGCTAGGAAAAAAATGTCTGAGGAAAGACAATGCAGAGATATGAAGAATGATGAATGGCAAGGCGAGGGCATACAGGAGAAATCTTGCATTTTTACATCCAGTAAAATGCTTCCAGCCATTGTCTAGGGCAGAGTGAACACAAAGAGGTGGTTCTTCAACACAGTTAAGTCTACATGGTGTACAACCATGGATTTTATTGTTAAAAACCTTTCCAGAAGGTATTCTTAAAGGTAACCACACCTGGGAACTATGAGCCCTATTCTTCCACCTGGTTTGGGAGCAGTGCCCGTGCTTCACCGTGCTGCAGCCTGGAGCAACAACTTTGTTCTCCTCCAAGCTTGGCAGCTCAGACAACTGAAAACAGAAAACGGGCTCATATTAAAACGTGAACATTTTAATTTATGCATCTGATTGGTATTATGCTGTAATTAAATTATATTCCCATGGTGCGTATAACATCAGGGTTGTAGTAATACAAATAATTAGTAATTAACTCTAATCAGATCAGTTAGCAAATGGCAGATTCCAGATGAATAAGCTGTCCAAGGGTGTGTGTGGTGGGGAAAGCCAAGGAAGAAAGAAGAAAAGCTAATTTGTGCTGATGAATAAAGGAAGAAATGATAATAACAGGAAATTCATTTTCAAGAGAACCCCTTCTGCCAAAGAAAACAAGAATACAATCCTAAAAGACCCCTCTAGGCAACTGTCATCATCCTACAGCTCAGCTCCCACAAGATGCTCCACTTTGACCTGTAATATCCTGCCTTGAGTCCCTCCCAAATGCTCATCCTTCTTCTTATCATGCTGCAGTGCTGAAGTGAATGAAGTGACTGTACAACAGCATGCACAGAACCACGCTTTCCACCAAAGGGACCTCCCTTAGCTGCCTCCCTGCTAACAGCTCCCTTGATGATAAAGTGATGATAGCACTTTAAGTGTCCTCCTCAGCACACCAGCTGCACCTTGGCATGGGAGTTTGGGAACGGGTTCCTAATCAAGCTCTCCCAATAAGATCCAGGTAGCTGTGATGCTGTAGAAGCAATTTCAAGCCACAGAAATGGATGAGATAGGATGGTGCATGAATATGTGGTGGGAAGAGCAGTCTGAAAATATATGTGGATGTGCAACTCAAGAGTGATTAAAGCACAGGTCATATGAAAGGAAACTAAGTATCTTGATGGTGCTACAGACACACAGAGCCCAACCTGAGCACAGAGAGTACCTCTCTCAAGGCTGCTTCTCTAGCCAGCAGAGAAACACAGCCCTCCAGCAAGTAATTCAGAGAATTAATCTCTTGCTCTAAATTGCCCTCAGGAGGCCCTGATTTCTCTCCATTAACTACTGCAGGAGTCAGCAGAGACAGGCTCTCCTAGGCTGAGGCTTGCTGCCAGGAATCCCTTTCCCTGAATGAGTCCGAGAGGAGTTAAATGTACTGTTGCAGTACAGACCCCAGAGATACAGGCATGATCTTCATCTCAGCTCTAAGGATGCTGAACCAGCTCATGAATATCTCATAACTTAGCAAACTGTTGCAAGCGTTTGGAGTTCAGGGGCAGGTGAGATCCTGAAACTAGGGCAAAGGCTGCTGTCTGTTGACCCTGAAGAACTGGATCAGCTGAGGTTGTCCTGCCTAACCTTCAGAAGAAGATTGATTTGGGGACTTGGTAGAAACGAGGGGCTTGGGCAGCATGAGCTGTGCAGAGGCAGCGCATCTTATTCTCCCAAGAAGAATTTCTCTACAAACCGATGAAGTACAAGAGATCTGGAAATTGGACTTCCTATGTGATAAGTAACACCACAATCTGAACATGTGTTTTGGGCTTTAAACAGAGCAAAATATTGCATTTTGGCAGTTCCCTAAAAAAAATAAACAAACAAAATGTTTTTAACAATTTCAGTTTGGGTCTGTCAAACAAGGTTTCAATTAAAGAAAATTCAAGATGTGCTCTTGCCAGCTGGACTGCAGTTTGATCAGTATCAAATATTTTTGGAGACAAATAATTTCAAAACAAAATAGTCTGTTACATTTCAAAAAGGTCAGCGTGAAATATTCTGCCATTGTACAAGGGTATTACTTTTTATTTTCTCAATTATAAAATGTCCTTGAAAATGACATCTTCCTGCAGCCAGGCTTTCCTTTTGATTGAATGGCATTTTCTGGTGGAGAATGTTCTAAGCAAACATAAAAATGATTAGAAAATGCAACCAGCTCTAATTGCTGGTGTGTGCCAAGAGTACACTGACGGGTCTTTTCTCAGAGGGGAGGAGGAAAAATGAGGTTGCCTGTTTTGTTTTTTCTTTCTTTAGTGGTTCAAGTCACTAGCTGCTCAAGAGTTACTGGTATGAGTTTGCAGACAAGGCTCCAGAGATGGTCAAATGAACCAGTCAGCAACATGAAATAAAAGAGGGTGAGAACAGGATGTAGTGGGTAGATTCATACTCATGCTTTAGAGACCTCTGCAAAAACCTCCTTGAGACTCGGTTGCTTGCTGTGACCATCCAGCAGTATTTTTGCATGCATGCTACTTCCTTTATGTCCATGGAGCTGTTGCATCTGTGTCCTTTCTGGTCTCCAGGATGGTTTGCTTCCTTGGATAGGTTGTTATTCTGTCATGGCTGTAATCTGCTCATAACCAAAGCACTTTTAGTAACAGTGAAAACTGTTGCTTCATGAATTTGTTTTTGAAAGAAAATCCATATTACTTAGCCTGCATATTGGATCATTTAAGTATTTATTTATTTGTGATTAGTCTTGCCTCTTCAGTGTGTCTCAAATTAGTAAAAAATAACAAATATGTCAAGACTTGTAGGTATTCTTAAAATATAATGGATAAAACAGTTCTAGTACAGAATTCAGAAAAGCAGCCCCAGTTCTGAATGTGAGTCAATCAGGCTACCCCAGGTGCTCAAATTGTCTCAAGCAGAATACGAAGTTCTGTACTGCACAAGAGAAGTGGGAGCTTGATTTGCAGTGACCAGACTGCCTGAAGAACTGTCCTGTCTTGGTAAAACAAAGCTGTGAGCAAAGCCACACAGCCAGCAAAGAGCATCCTTTGTGCTGCACTGCTACAGGAAACAGAACAGGAGGCTGAAAAGGCTGGGCTGGTTTAGACAAGAGAACGCTATTCTTGTCTTCTCTCCTCTGTCTGATGCCTCTTGTCCTGAATTTGAAGTTGTCAGGTGCCTAGGACTATCTACCCGGAATGCATCTTGCTCATCTTGCACATAATGAGGTGTCCTAGGTACTCCCTTTCTGCAAATACTCACCTCATGGTCTTGTGTTGCTAACAGGTAAGTGCAACAAACTCCAAGTCCTACAGGTTGTGTGTACTGTGGCCTGTTGTGCACTCTGAGAGAAGCTCCAACACTGGCTGGGGCTTTTAGCAGCTGGAGTGTTGATTCTCTGACATCTAATATGTAGTGTGCTTTCTCAAAACCCCTTCCCATGGGACAATGATTGGGTGTATTTCTTCTGTTGCAGTGGTTCTTCTCATGAAGTTTGTAGGCACTTCATCATTATATTAATGATGTTAAGTTTCACTGAAATTAGTTACTGAATTAAAAAGTCACCGCACACACATGCCTCTCAGCTGTGATGGGTTCATGGCAGCATGCCCAGAGAAGGTGGTTGTCTCTGCCACAGACAGGCAGGCTCGTGTCTGCCCCCAGCCTGTTTCATCCTCAGTGTACAGTGCTGCTTCCAGCAGTCTGCATGCCATCATCTTGCTTCGGTCAGGAGCTCCTGCAAGCTCACCGTATGTTGGGTGTTGTGTGGAAGAAGGGGGAAATTCATCTCAGACTGACAGAGCAATAAAAAATGCTCAAGGCTACCAAGATTCCCAAATGAAGGCACCGAGAATCAATGGAGGTATCAGGGGGTTATGAAATGCCGTCAGATGGCAGATGTAATGTGTAATTAGTCTCTGACCCAGCATATTATTTGCTGAGAGTCTCTCTGTTCCCTTGATCTCCGAGACATTCACAAATACTTTTTTTTTTTCCTCCCTTCTCAGTGAGTCTCCAGCACTCCCCATGCATCTTTTGAGCCTAATCCACAATGACACCCTACATTATAAGATTGAGTTGGAGCCTTCAGACCCTGCACTTTACAGGTTGATATTTTTCCTTGTAGTAAATCTTACCTATCACTGCAGCCTGTCATCTGGTAAGGATATCAATGCCATTTCTTTGACACCTCCTGATTGAACCAATATGAGATGAAGGTCTCACCTCAGAAAGGGAGGGGAGCAATGAGGTACTGTAGTGTTTGGGGAAGAGTTTCTCTCCTTCCTCTCTGGGATGGCAGAATTATTTCATAAACTAGACAGGAACTCCATGTGTCTGAATGCAGGAAGGTACCCCAAATGTGAGGTCTATTTGAAATAAAGTTTCCTTTAAGTCTGGAGAGAGCATAAAAGGAGCAATGGCTTCTGAATAACAAATAAGTTTAAGGGATAAGTTTAAGCTGAACTGAATGACGGGTAATTTAACTCAGTTTCAAAAATCTTCTTTGAAAAAGGAAAGCACCCAGAGTAATTTTCTTGGTCTCCCTCTGTAGACAAGAAAATTTCAAGCGTCTATCTTTACCTGTCAATACTTCCACCTATCTTCTTCCAATTCATCATCCACAGCAGATGTATGATCCCTGCCTCTCCTCCTTGGTTGCACAACTCTTCCTTTCCCAAAGGAGGGGTTTGAATAATGATCTTGTGCTGAATGCTATTTCAGCTCAATAACTACTGTCAGTATTTGATAGCCAGCAATGGTAAGGCTCTAAACAGCAGGAGTCACTGCCATAGCAGTTTATGAAGGTATTGCTCTATCTGGTTATGTTTTCACTATCCATATAGGTTTGCACACTATGGCCTTGCTCAAAAATACCGTCATCTGGGTAAGGCAGATGCACATACTGGTGTTTCTGCCAAGTGAGCCTGAGCACACAATAGGAAGTTTATGCCAGGTTTATTCTGGCTGGGTGTAGACAGGTGGTACCTGGTCTGACACAGAGCTGATAGATGGAAAGATGACACAACAGCTTATTTCTGAATAGATCTTAAATGAGGAGAGTGCTTGGCAGCCCATGGTATATGGTGGTTTGGAGCTGGTATTCAGAAAGCAAAGCCTGGCAGTGTGGTTTCAGTCAGTGTGTGTCATGCAGGTTGTTGTCTATGAATAAAAGGCCATGGATCTCCTGTGGCTACCCAGCTTCAAAGCGGCATTTCCAACCTAAGCAACAGGAGCTTTTGATTTCATTTGCACATGGACCCTCCTCCCTTCTGCTACTGAAAATGGCTAGAAATCCCCCCAAGGGTGCTTGAAAAAAAAACATTCCCTGGATTTGCCAGCATAAGGCTTTCAACAAAGACAGAAAAGGTCATAGGCAGCCCAAGGTATCAATTTTACTTTTGGTTCTTGCTGTTCTTCTTGCTCAGATGTCTTACAAGAGCCCAAATCACCCACCTCTCAGCTCTTTCTAGTTGGGCCCATCAGGATGGCAGAGCTTTACACATCTCCCAGGCTGATGGGGAAAGAGGTACTGGTAAGCAGTAAAAATGTTTGGAAAAAATTATTTCCACAGCTGACATCTTCCAGGAGCATTACTGCAGATGGTGAGATATATTCACAACTCAAACAAAATGGGGATGAGCCTCTCTTTCATAATTCAAAGAATATGCATGTGCATGCAAACCTGAAAGGGTTTGATGTTCCTTGTGTGTGTGTGTGCACTGACTTCTTGTGAACCCCCATGTCTTTGTAGGGTCACCCACTCTGCTCCTCCAGCTGTGCAAGGAGGAACAAACCCCACTGCCAGGGTGGTCCCACAGCCGTGTTGGCCTGGGGCTGCTGGGCCAGGACACACCACAAACGTTTAAGAATATTTCTTTCAGATGCACTGTTAAAGAAGAGACAGATCCTGAAGTCTGTCTCCACAACAGGGAGTCATCATTTACAGCTGGCTCCTCAGTCTGTGTAGTGAGGTGCCGTAGGCAGCATTTTGGAGCCAGTGTTGTGTATTACCTGTCTGGAAATATTGTGTATTACCTGTCTGGAAAGGGGACCACAGCAGCTGAAATACTGTATCAGCTCCTCACAGCCTGCTGGAAACTTTCCTAGCCTCAGCCAGAGTTTTCACTCAGACAAGATGCTACTCCATGAATATGTCTGACATAGGCCCAGGCCTAGTGTACATAACCCTGTAGTTGTACAGGTCCAGCAACACTTCACTATACCCTTGAAAACAACCAAGAAAAAGACTTCCCACTCTTTGTGACTGGGAACAGTTTGAAATGTGACAAATTTTGAACCACAGTGGGCCCAGCCACCTGATCTCCATGTGCATGAGAAGGACTGCAACACACATGTCAGCATGGTTTTTAAAGCCATGATGCACTGCTTTGGACCGTAGCTGGAAACCCTGTGCATCCTGCTGGAAGAGTAAGGAGAATAAGATCGTGTCCTTGCCCATATCCAAACCTTGAAACTGCCTATTGGTGAAAATCCAGAATGGAAATGCTAACTTGACCATGCCTTAATGCCTGCCTTCAAAGTGAAGGCCCTCTCCATGGCAGTTGCTAGAAAAAAAGAGTTGGAGGGGAAGAAGAGCCACAGAACTGACTTTGCCTTAGTAGCAAAACCTGGCCAAAAACCTGCATTTACTGGGCTTTAGCAGTGGCCGAGAACTGATGAAAATGAATAGAGGAATGTTGCTGTACTCCAAGTTTGGTTTGAAGCCCAACAAACCAATGCCCAAGAAAAACTGCCACTGACTGCAATAGGCTTTTGGGTTGAGATACAGTTTGGAATAGTCCATATGGGTATTTTTCCAGGCAGGTGAATTCAGACTTGTACTGTGGCAAGTTTCACTCAGTCTAATATTTCACATCCATCCAAAGAAAGTGTCACACAGAGCAAAAGCAGCTGTATACCATGTATTTTAATAAACTTTATAACCAGCAGAAAAATAGTTTTGAATGTGTTTGTTCTCCTCCTCCCTAAAAAAAAAATAAACCAAAAGTCAAGCCAAAACTAAAACAATGTCAACCCCAAAACAGAAGGAAAAAAACATCCCAGAGCAAAACAGACACAAAATACAGAGGTGGACAAAAAGGTCTTTGGGTAAAGAAACAGTGTTGGTAAAACAGGAGGCAGTGAATAATAAAATATTTATTGTCTTGATCAGATTATGTGTAGATATATGCATATGTAGATACATATATATACATGTATCTATACACATAAATCCTTGGTAAAATGGTACATTTGTAAGAAAACAAAATAAAAGGGTGACTGTGGGGAAGGAGTAAAGAATAAAATAATAAATAAATAAACTAGTCAATGAAGTAAGGATAATGCTCAGTTCCCTTACAATATCCCATTACATCACTTATCAAGGGACATGCTTTTCTCTCCATGGCTATTTTGTGTCCCCGGTCCATGGAGGAGCTGTCCGCTTGTAATCTGAGTGATCCCCTTTGATGCTCTGTGTTTGAGCAATACCTCAGAAATGTATGAAGCATTCCTTCCCCTGGTTAATTCCCATGCTTTTCCATGTTTTGTAATTTAAAAATGGTTAGTATTTCAGTTTGCACTTTTCCCCCAGGTTTCTTGCATTTGCTGCTATGCATGTCTCCACAGTAGGGTGGAGCAACCCCGGCGAGCAATATGCCACAGGAATGTGTTGTTATCACGGTGTGACTGGATGGAGAAATTCATTTTACAATGGATCCCATGCTACTTCGACCTCACACTCAGTCTGCGGAGCCAAGTCATGCAGTAACCTCAGCTGGTCTGTATCGAGTGGGCCTGTGGGTCACATCTTAATCCAAAAAAATGAAGAAAGGAAAGAAAAATATTTTTTATTATTATTTTCTTTTTTCCTTCCATGGAAACCTACCAACATGAGAAGAGTAGGAAATACCATTCTCTGCTTCACTCTTAGGCAAATGAGTTCTGCATTAAAAAAAAAAAAAAAAAAAAAAAAAAAGAGAGAGAGAGAAGGAAAAAAAAAAAAAAGAAAGAAAACATTCTTCCTCCTGTTGTTATATTGCTCTTTCAGAGAACCAGCCACTGTCCATACTTTTCCAGATCTCAGTGCCGTGCTTAAAAAGCAAACTAAGCACAAGCTCATGCTGGCTGCAAAGTTCGGGTCACCAAGAAGGTATTCAGAGAACATCTCTGTTTGCCAGCTTCTTGTAAACACCATATTGCAAAGAAGGCAAAGGCAAAACACTCCTCTCCACACCTCCCTCAATTTTTCTTTTCTTTTCGTTTCTTTTCGTTTCGTTTCGTTTCTTTTCGTTTCGTTTCGTTTTCCTCTTCTCTCCTTCCTTCCTTCCTTCCTTCCTTCCTTCCTTCCTTCCTTCCTTCCTTCCTTCCTTCCTTCCTTCCTTCCTTCCTTCCTTCCTTCCTTCCTTCCACAGGGTTTCATGAAGAGAAGCAAGACTTGTGCATCACAAATGGTGGAATTAGCCCCATCGCAGCCACCTTCCCACCCTATAGTAATGCACAAGCCCATCTTAGCCTGTACCTGCCCCCAGAAGGTGTTTGTTTGTCTCTTGATCTTTTTGAAAAACCATGCAGTCTGATCTGCTGTGGAGTTCTGCAGTACAGGTGCTGGGTGGCTGGTTCTCCCCCTTTCCTGAGGCTCATAAGTGATTGTTTTTGGACAGGTAGGCAATAAGAGCCACGGCCACCCCGACATAGATGCCAGTTCCAATTGTGATGGACAGCACAGCCAGGAAGAGTGCTCGCCGAGAGCTGGAGCTTGCATGGTGGAAGTCGCCCTTGGCTACAGCTTTGTTTGTCTGCAAGATACACAACAACAAAAATGCAATATATTTATTTGTTTCATCTGAAAATGAAGATGAGATGCTCTTTTCTTAGCTGAAACATGCTTGGGGATATGACAGTAAACTGTTTGGGAATCAGATACTTTTTTAGTTGAATTGGATTACTTGTATGATTGAGATGATTATGGAACCAAAGGCATCTCAAGCAGTATTTTTAAATGCCTTGAAGCTTAAACAATTTGTAGGATTTAATACTATGTGTCACAACGATTCCTGAGACAGCTCAGCCTTTTCTGAGAATGTGAGCAGATAGTCTGCAAGCCAAGAGTCTCCTAAGTCCCCTTCAGAAACAGCTAGAACCCTGTTTCGGAAAGATGGGTGGATTCCAACCTGGCTGGGAATGTTAACAAGGGAAAAGCCATTTAAAAGTGTTATTTGGAACCAAAAATTCTTCCAAGTCAGCCAAAATGTTCTTACCTGGACAAAGGCAAGAGGGGCAGAATTTTCCTTTCCCATGACCAGGTGAAGTGACTGGTGCAGGATCACCACCACAAAAAGGCCAACCACCACCACTTACCTTGCCTTCACCTTAGTTCTGAGCTTTAGTACAGGACACAAACACTTAGGAAACTAGAGCTGGTAGACACTTGATTCAGCTGAACCCTTCTGCATACAAGCAGGACACTCTGCTTGATTACCACAGTGACAACGAGCACGCTTCAGCGCGATTCTGAAGCGGGGCCATTGGTGCTGGAGCCATGGCTTTGCCTCCTGGGGGCAGTGCATTCACACACACACACAGAATTTCTAGGTTGGAAGAGACCTCAAGATCATCGAGTCCAACCTCTGACCTAACGCTAGCAGTCCCCACTAAACCATATCCCTAAGCTCTACGTCTAAACGTCTTTTAAAGACCTCCAGGGATGGTGACTCCACCACTTCCCTGGGCAGCCTGTTCCAATGCCTAACAACCCTTTCAGTAAAGAAGTTCTTCCTAACATCTAACCTAAAACTCCCCTGGCGCAACTTTAGCCCATTCCCCCTCGTCCTGTCACCAGGCACGTGGGAGAACAGACCAACCCCCACCTCGCTACAGCCTCCCTTGAGGTACCTATAGAGAGCGATAAGGTCGCCCCTGAGCCTCCTCTTCTCCAGGCTGAACAAGCCCAGCTCCCTCAGCCGCTCCTCGTAGGACTTGTTCTCCAGGCCCCTCACCAGCTTCATCGCCCTTCTCTGCACCCACTCAAGCACCTCGATGTCCTTCTTGTAGCGAGGGGCCATTCGGGTGGATGTGTCAGCAGAAGGAGGAGTTTCCATTTTGATGGTGCTAAAGTGGCTTTGGTGTCTCTTGCTCTGGTATCCAGTAGCTTACAAGACTGATCCAAAACCCTGGTAAAGGCATCAAATCTTGTATGTAGGTCTGATTACCCTAGCAGCTGTCTTGAATTCAACCTGATCAGCTGGAGCTCCTGAAGTTACATGCCAGACATTTAGGCTTGAGTACAATGAACCTCACAAATTTACAGCTTTTTAGATAGCAGCAGGGTCACCCAGGAGGCAGTAACAGATCTGTCACCTACAAGAAAGGTCCTTTAGAAGCATACGAGCTCCATAAGGTCTAGATAGTCTTTGTTCCCGTGTTACAATGAGTGAGGAATTCTTAATGCTTTAATTGTACTTCTCCACAAATGCTCATTTTGCTGGGACACTTTCTGCTTCAGTATCATCTAACTTTCTAGACAGTTTTTGCTCCATTTTCTATCATTTTTACTATCTTGCTACTCAGAGCAATTTACAGCAGACGAATGACAAGATTCCAAGCTGACAAAAAGGCTCCTGGCCTTTCTGTCAATGACTTTATTAGGAGAACCGTCTCTTCTCATTCATCAACCTAATTTTTTAAGCATAATGCCTAATAAATGTTTCAGGCAGAAACAATGTCAAACAATGCATATTAAAGGAGAGGTGGAGCAGGCTGCAGGCAGGAGGAAAATGACTCTTTCCAAACAACAACATATAAATAACTCTCAGGTTTACCCTTAGCATCACGTCCTATAGTTCAGATGGGGAAGGCATCCGACTCACTTTGCAAAGGATGTCCAGCCAGCCCCTCACCAGGGTTAGTGGTGGTTTTATGAGCTTCTTGCCTGGAATCTCCAGACACTCAGAAACAGAGCCCTTTCTGGAAAAAGTGCTAGGGGATTTGGGAATCATGGAGGCTTCTATTAAGGTTGCTTGAAAGTCTTGGCAATGAAAGCAGAGAAAGCTCTAGGAATAGGTGGTCATTCAGCTCTCCCCAAAGATTTTCTCCAAGCACTTGCCATTCATCAGAAAGTTAATAAAAGCTTTGAACAGAAAGGCTCCTAATAACTGAATTTAGGTTGAATTTATTAGACTTAAACGTAAATTTGCAGCACTGAAGATATTTATGCCTTTGGATAAACAGAGTTAAAGAGTTTCAACACCCAAAATGGAAGAAAAGTTGGAAATTGTTGGAACATTTCAATTTGACATTTCTGAAATGTCACGTTATATTATGAAAAATTCTACAACATTTTGGGCTGACCTCTTTTAAATGAAACTTTGTAAAGCTTCAAAGCAGCAGCATTTTTTCATTTAAAAATAGCCCCAAAACTCCAAGGGAAAAGAAGCCATTAGCCAAAATGTCAAATAATCTGAAAACCTGACACTATGTCTTCATTGGATTCAATAAAACCTTAAGATCTAGCCAAAATGATGTGTTGAGCAACCCAAAGGTATTCAGAAGACTGATTTGTTGAGTGCTAATAGCCTTTTTTTCTGATAGGATCTTCAAACTAGTGACAAATCTGCTCACAAATAACAGTTATTTTTCCTTGTTTATTTGTTTACTTCTTGTTGAGCTCTTTGAGGACTGTCCTGACCTTTGTAAAAGGATTGCACCTATGATGAAAAAACAGCTTTTTGTTAAAATATTCAACCCAGCCAAAACCAGATGTTTTGTATTAACTGTGCGTTGCCATAGAGTTGCAGAATTTAACATCTTCTGTCATTACGATGTAGCATGATTTCACTTGTGGAACAAGCCTGCACTTTCACATAAATTTTATTTTCCAAAAAATTGCCTATTGCAGGAGTTGTGTGGTTTTGTTGTCGTTGTTGTTGTTGTTGTTGTTTTGTTTTGTTTTGTTTGTTTGTTTGTTTTTCTTTTAAACTAGTGTACGTTTTGCAAAATATATACTATAATACATTATAGCAAAATATATACTATAATACATTTACATATAATTATGGATGTAGAGAACATTAGTAAGTGCACATTGGAAGGACAACTTTATGTTCTTCCTTTAGTGCATTCAAAAAGTTTTCCGCTGAAATGGAGAAAGTACCAACACAAAAAACATCCTCCACTAGTGTAAAAATAGTCTGAAATTGCCTATTTATGACAAAGAAAAAATTTGCTGCTATTTGCTAATTAGAAAAACAATCCCATTATTCCCCTATGTCACCATATGCAAATTATAGCCTTTCTGCAGGTTTAAGCTAGATGGTTCTGGAAAATGGTTATTACACAAAATACAATTATGGCCAATTTTATTAGGTTAGCATCTGGCAACTAATAAACAGTTTTTCTTGAACTTTATTTATTTATTTATTTATTTATTTTTAAACAGGGATCTTTGATATTTCTGTGTACTTTGAGAAAGTCCCTTGGTTTTGGTAGCCATCCGCCAGTTTATGGCCTAGCCCATTTAATGCCTGACACAGAGAAACCACTGTTTGTGTTTGGGTTTTCCATTCCTGGGATGCCTCTGCCCTAGCAAATGCAATGTGGGAAATGAAGACAAGAAATGCCTCGTGTAGATCAGAGAGCCCAGTCAGACCCAGTCTCACCAGCTTCTCCTTGGCCTGGTAAAGAAGATGAAAATAATGGTCATAAAACCTAAAAATAAACTAGGGCATCTAAATGCAGACAACTAAATGTAGTGGTCAGGCTGTTTACGTGATTTTATAGTGTCTGTATTCAGACTAAAAGCTTCTCTTCTTAGAAGAACTGGCCACCTGGATCAAATGCCACAGACAGGTAAGCAGAGGCAGTGATTCAAGGCTCCAGAAGCCCCAAAATGTACAAGTACACAGACAGGCATCTATCATAGATCCTTCTTGGTATCTGCAGTCAACCACAACACTGGGACCTCAGGCACCAAAACAAATTCAACCTCCTGTTCTGACACGTATTTTTGGGTCAAATGATGAATGTTTTCATAATGCCACTCTGGTTAAAACTGTAGAAAAAAAAAGCTAAAAAAAAAAAAAAAAGCTGAGTATGTTGGATAAAAATATTAAACTGAATAAGGAAAAAAAAAAAAAAAAAGAAACCACCAAATTTTGGTTAAAAACACTTTTAAGCCAGTTTGCAGATTATGCAAGGCAGGATGCATTAGGCTGATGCTGTTCCCAATTTCACAAAAAAGCCCTATCTCAGGTACCTACAGTGCCTGTGATGGACATGCTCTGTGCACCCCTGGGTGTCCACAGGCACCACAGTCTACTCAGAAACCTTGCCTAAGATGAGGAATCCCTGCATCCACCCATGTGTTTTACTTATTAGATGTGGAAATTGGGTAATGTTGATCACTAGGTCCCTTGGGCTGATATGTTAAATGATAAAAAGGCAGTGTTTGCCCAGCCATTCATACCCAGTTTGGAAATGGATTTCTGTGAACTGCTTTTGGCAGACACAGCTCTGACCTCAGTAAAGCAGAAAATGCAATGTTTGCTTTCATTTTTTTCCCTTCCACTGAAAAATAAAGCTTTAGCTATTAGTATTAGTGGGCTGAATACTTAGCTGTTATTAACTGGCCCATCATACTTGACTCTGGAAGGTAATGCAGCAACAACTGGTACAAGAATGAAGATCTAAATGCCATAGTAACAAAGGCTTTGATTCACTAAATCATCTTCAAGATAAGTACCTTAATTTAACTAGTAAGGAATACAAAACAGCTATTCTAATGGGTTTAAAAGTGAGTGCAGAAGTAAGCACTTTTCTTAATCAGAATTATATAATGTGTGGAGTTTTATGGCATTTCTATCCATTTGTTTCTTCCCTTCCTTAGCAAGACTGTGTCTGGCAGACAGATGATTGATGAAGCAATTTAATACAGTCTTTGGGCAGCAGTGGGACCAACAGGTTTGATAAACAGAGCAGGGGATGCGTGCAAGACACAGGATGAATTATGAGTGGGGGAAAATTCATCACATCAGCACCAGGTTCCCTTGCTGCACAGCCAGAAGATGAGATACCTTCCTTGCAAAGGGCTCGTATCCCTGGACGAACCCCGCCTCTTGGTTTTGCTTTGGCTTGTATCCTTTGGATGTCCAGCTATGACCAGGGGCTTGTCAGCTACTGACATAGGCTGCCATGAAGTTTGAGGTCAGCTGGGGCTAGAGCAAATACCAGCCCTCACTCAATCTTGCCTTCTAGAGGCTTTGGAAGCACCCCAGGAAAGGGACAGGGTGGAGAGTGGGGGTTTGTAGAAGGGGTAAGGAGGCCTGAAAGGTTTTTCTGTCTTTATTTAACTAACAAAACTAATATCTTGTTTAGGAACACTTTCAAGGAACTTCCCTGGAGTTCCCACTTGAGCTTCAGCAAAACATATTCATCACGTCTCCAGGCTGCATGTTTTACGTGCTGAGGGAAGATGAATATTGTACCTGTACAGATGCAAGGCCAAAACATTCTGCTGCATCCCACACGAACTCATATATCATGCTCACAAAATACCTTGTGGTATGCTGTGTCTGGAGACAAGAAACACATTGATCACAATTATTAATCCTGCTTCATCCCCTTGAGGCTAGACAGCAGGAATGGCCCCATGCAGTAGGAGGAGAGGGAATCCAGACCTGTTTGATCAGGTAGCAGGAGGGTTTCTTTTCACTTTATGGGGAGAAATGGCCAGCAGGGAGCAGGGATGCACAGGTTACATGCAGTCATTAGCCTTAGTCACTGGGTCTTCGATCTTCAAGTGTTGTGCAAATAAATGACACAAAATGAGTGACTCATACAGAAACCGATCCTGCTCCCATCTCTTCTTCCATCTTTCTTCTAGGCAAAAGCCCTGGCCACTGTTTTTGGCTCGTCCGTCTTGTACTTCTGCTGATCTAAAATTTCTGGGCAGTGATATCTCCCATCTCTGGGTTGCACCACTTAGTTTCACTGAGTGCAAGAAAAGGACTCCAGAGACTTTTCTCAAGATACAGATGGGAAAAGGCTGCTCAGGATTTGCTTTTGGACCATAAATGACAGAAGGGAGGTGCCATTCAGCAGGGAAGAGCATGGGGCTGGCAGGCACCAGGCATGTGGGTTGGGATGTGGCAGGGGAGTTTTCAGGCTTGAGAAGACTTCTCTGGCAACAGAAGGGCTATTCAAGTCCCATCAGACAGCTTCACAGGCAGAAATGGTGATCCAAATAAATGACAGATGGTCCTGCACTCTGTCAGGCATTTGTGAATTCCTTTATGCCCACAATATAATAGAAACTTCAGCCCAGTAGAAACTGAAAGGCTCTTCTGGAGGTTTCCATCATTTCTGCTGTGAGGTTGACCCAAGAAATCGACACAAGTCTCAAGTGACCATTCCCTGCCTGTAACTTACAGTGGAAAGGGTTAAAGGAATTTCCACAATAAAGTGGAAAGTGGAGAGGGAAGAAGGTGTCATCTGAAATGCAGACAGTCCTAAACAGACACACAAACTTCCTAGTTTCAGTGCTGGACTTAATTTCTCATGATGCTTAAGTTTCTTTTCCTCTTCCAAAGCAGGTGTTCAGCTTACATGTAGTCTTATCCAGCCTTTCGACAGCAGTTTCTAAAACCAATTACTTGGGTCATCTTCAGGGGATTTCTGTCCATTCTCTGGTGCTGATAGGTAGAGACTAGATAACTTGGGACTGTTATCTTTCCTTCAGAGATGGATCAACCCTCTTCTAAATCCTGAGCATTTAAATGTTAAAAAGTGTAAAGTCTTGATGATAACCTACTGTCTGGTAGCACTGAGATCCAGTTGGGATAGCTTATGAGGGCCGTGTTACATGTGGGGCAGTGCTGAAATACCACTAGTGGTTGGGGAGCAATGCCAAAAGGATGATACAGAGACGTAAACAGAAATTCCTTGACATCTGGAGAGGGGATAAGCTGCTATAAGCAGCTGCTGCTGCTGCTCTGCTCCAGGTTCTTCCATATGTCTGAAGTGCTCTGCTGCACCTCCGAGTGGCAAAACAAAAGCTGGTATGAAAACTTACTCTCAGAGGATTTCTTCCTCAAGTGATTCCTCATTCTAGTAAAGAGGTTTGTGCTTTCCGTGGCCAGAGCATAGCTCTGTGCAATGCAGGTGCATCACAAAAGGCAGGCAGGTAACCATCTTGTGTCTGGAGTCAACTCTTACATTGCACTTCACATTTAGATGCAGTCTAACCAAATCTTACTCCATCCAGCCCATGAAGTGGCATTTCTTTTTGGGTGAGCATCACCTTCTTTGCCCTGTAATAGTATAGGAACATCCAGTTTGAACAAAATCACACCAAGCTCCTGAATGACAAAGGGGCAAGTGAAAACAAGAAAAAGGATTTCTACTACCATTAAATTAACTGATGCTGTTTTCATGGAAGGGGATGTTCTGGGAACGAGATTTATTCTTGGAAGCTCAAGAAAGGCTCAGGAAAAGAGTGTGTGAATAGGAAGGAGAGGGTGTAAATGGAGACCAGCGTGAGTCTGCCTCTTCTGCATGATCAACTTTCATAACATCTGGGTTTGAGCCATTAGATCATTTCAGTATCAATGTTTTCTGTCGGAATTTGAAAATATGACGTAGGCTAGGACATGATTCAGCCCCCGGCTGGTGCTGCCTGTGGTGTTTGATTGTATATTCAAGTGCAGATAAAACTATAAATGTCCGAGTGAGATTTTGACAGTTGGAAAAACAAGAGAATAATAATGAGAACAGCAGGCGTAAAAGGCCTGAGTGAGCAGAATGCAGAGAGATGTTTTTAGACGAGCTCCACAGCAACAGCAGTTCATTTGATTGCACTTGAGAGGATGAGACCTCAGCCTGCAATATGAGGGCAATTTTGTTTTCCTGGTAGATAAAGGAATTTGAGCCCTTGGATGTTTATGGTAAAGAAGAAGATCTCAGCCTCTCCAGTTTGTCTCTAGCCCTCAAGCAGATTTTGCCAATTTGTGATGGAAGAGAAGAAGAAAATTTGGGGAAAGTGACGTGGTGAAGCCTAGTTTACACATGCTGACAGGTGTGTGCCCACACAGCTCACATGGGTTTGTGCCTGGAGGTTGGATGCAGCTACCCAGGTACCACTTATGTTTATCAAATAATTATTAATGACCAATTCTAACCTAATGATCTCTCTCTCCCCCCTCTCCCTCTCCTATTTAAGTTGTAGTTTGATTCTTCTTTATATAAAGGCTAATAACCTTCATATATATTATATACAATAGCTTATATATAAGCTATTTACAACCATCTCCTGAATTTGGAAAGATCTGCATTCATATCTTTCTACCACTATCTTCTTTTATAGGGTTGGTGTAGAGTAAATTCCCTCTGTCTGCATCCAGTCCTTCTGCCCCATGACCCTCCAACTCCACTTTTATCACAGTGCAATGTGTGGTCCCAACCACATGAGTTGTGGATCTCAGACCTCGGTTTTGGGACCTTTTCTGTCCATGACGATGGCCACATGACCTGACACCAAGCCATGAGTGTATGTCTGAAGTGGAATGATGGCACCAATCCCCAGCTCCAAGCTGGGGCTCCTCCTTTTGTCTCAATGTGCTGTGCCTTGGGGTATATGAGCAGGACGTTTTGCCCCCATTTCACACCCTTAGAGCAGACAAGAAAGGGATGGTGGGGCAAGGATGTGATGGGACTCCTGCCTGGGGCACCCTGAGCCACAACTGACAGGGGACAAGAACAAGGAAAGAGCCTCTGCAGGTTTGAAAGTGCCTCTGGGATTGTTTCTTGTCTTAACAGGAAGAGATTTGTACAGAGAATGACTTCCTCCACTTCTGAACTCTCATTGTCTCATCTGCAGCTGCCCTGATTTGAGCTGAAAAAAAATATCTCTGGATTTTAGGTAAATTATAATAGGAGAATTTGTTAATGATATTTAAGGTAAAATTAAGAACTCTTGAAGTAGCACTCTTGTTTGTTGATACCAGTATTTTTTTTTTCAGCTTTGTATCACAATCCTCGATTACTCTAGGAGTATTTATTCTTACTGTTCTCTACACTGTTCTTTATCTGCTCCCAATTCCATGTGTTGAAGACATTCAGAGTAGCTCTTCCTGATCTGTTGTTGGGAAAGCCTGGTTTTCTTGAGATAGTTGTGTTGTTTGTTTTGTGTGTTTTTTTGTTTGTTTGTTTGTTTGTTTGTTTTTTCCTGGGTTGGTTTCATGGGGCTACATGGAATTGTTACAAGGATTGCTGCTGGGGTACTGTTTGACAGACCAACCTGAAAGGTCTGAATCCTCTGATCAACCTCTGCTCTCTGATTGCTGTGGTGGCAGGAGACCCAGCCCAAGATATTTCTGAGAAACTTTTTCTCATTTGATAGACCAGCTAGCAGAGTAAGAAGATACCAAGCACTGTGGACTCTGCAGCATCCAACAGTGAATGTGAGGTAATGTAATCCTTCTCCGTCAAGGGGCACACTTGTCTGAAAAGCACTTGGAGACAGCTCTTCCTGGGTTTTCAGCATATTTAACCAAACAGAAAAAGTCCTGAGGGCAGGGAGTGTCACAGACTATGTGTGGTTAACATGCTATCTCTTCTTACAGTATGTCAGAAAGTGTAATGGATTTGCTGTATAACAGGAGACCACAAGTAATTAAGAGCAAGCAATCCTGCAGCACTCTCTCAAGGAGAATAACTTCAGTGGGGATATACCCATTTTAGAGTTCAATCTGAACAAAGAATCAAGGATTTGCCTTTAATTTCCATGTGGACAGGAAGGAGACCAGTTTGCAAATTCTCTGTCAATGCCAATAGGCCAGGTTCACAGTCCTTTGGAGGCACTGGAAGGATTCCTGTTGATCCAATGTTGCTGCAGAAACTGCAGCAAACCCAGGCTCCTGAAAGGTATCCTGATGACACTTAAGTTCTTTTACTTTAACATCAACCAGAAAGAAATCTAACTAAATTGCGAAGGCTTCAGAATGTCTACACAAAAGTATTTGCTGATTTTATTGTATTGCTTTATGAAGCAAATCAGTTTACGTTGCTAGAGCTCTCTGTATCAGCCAGCTCTGCAATAAGCTGATGTGCGCAGTGTGAATGAGCCTGCACCTTCCTGTTAAGGACTTTGTTTTTGAAAAGAGACAAGGAGCTTTGTTTAGGAGCCCACAGAGGAAAGTGACTCTGAAATAACTTGGTGTGTGATACTAACATCACTAATATCACTAGTATACTGTTATCTAGTGATGCTAGTGATACTACCAGTGATACTATTAGTGATACCGTTAATGATACTAATATCACTAATATCTACTCTTCTAAAAGAGTGCATCTGGCACAGCTGGAAGCCCTGAATGCATCCCAGCCCCTCACTTTGTCTGGAACACCCCCTAGCTTGAGTGGTCATTCTACTCCTATTCTATTCTATTCTATTCTATTCTATTCTATTCTATTCTATTCTATTCTATTCTATTCTATTCTATTCTATTCTATTCTATTCTATTCTATTCTATTCATGGCAGCTCTGCTACTCTGCTTACTTTACAGCACAAGTGGTCAATGGATTGAAAAGCTCTCAGTAAGGGCTGATGGACAGGCAGGCAGACAAAGGCCACAAAAATTAACACAATCTGCTAGTTTTGCTAGTGGTTATGTCTATATCTTACCAGCAAAGAAATGCCTAGCCTTAACTTGTTATTGACTGCACAGGGAATTCCCTTGCACAAGATAAAGCTGTAAGATAGCTAAATTGCACCGAGCCATAAATTCAATTCCTGCAAACTGCTGATGGCCCACTTTCCCAAGGTGAAGTAGGAAGTGCCAGACACAGCCCTACAGAGCCCAGCAGCTTGTGTTAGAGAAAAAAGCAAGACCCAAATTTCAGTTCCTACTCTTTCTATCCTCTACCATTCCTAGACATGAGCAGCAGCTCCCTAGTGTAATAGTCATCTCTTTCCTGTCTTCTCACTTTGGCTGCAAGCCCACATGACAGTAGCAAATCCAGCAGGGTGTTACAAAAGTCTTTATGTTTAGGTACTTGTTTCAGGTGTCTCAGACGTCTGGAATCTCCTGTAAGCAGTGGCAGAGATATAAATGGCTCTGGACAAAAATGAACTCTTTCTGGCTGTACTTAGGTGTCTTGTTTTTATAAAAAAAAAAAAAAATAATAAGATTTGTTATATTTTACTTCTGATGGGAATGATTAACCTAACCCCATTGCTTAAAATAAAATGTCTTGAGTTAGTCAAGTAAAACACTTTATTTAATTGAATATACTTTTTTTTTTTTTTCCCATACCTGATTCCCTGAAACTATTGAAGAAGCTCACTTCAGATTAACCTCACACTCTTTTTCTTTTATGTTTTTTTTTTTTTTTTTTTTTTCCCTTTTTTCTTCCCTCTTCTTCTTCTTGTTATTACTACTACGTGGTAATACTTTTTTGAAACCTTCCAGGTTTTGGAGAATCAGTTATTCTCACACATTCATTCTCAGGCAGGCCTGCTCCCCATCTCACACCTGTGCAATGTCTGGTGCAGAACAGCTCATTTCAGGACAGCAAAGGGACTTTTCTCGTAAGACTGAGTAATGAACTGCAACAAGGTGTTTGGGGGATCTCTACCTCTAATCCAGTTATTCAGCAGAGAGCATCTTTTAAAAATAAGGCAACAGAGGTCACAGACAACATCCTTCTCGTTCTGCTTGTATAATAAATAACCAGAGGGGACTTGGTCCAGTCACTGACTTTTGATCTGCATCTTACGTTAACACTGATGGTTTTCTGCACGAGATAGTGAACTGATCCAGTGTATAATTCCTGTTGAGCATAAAGCACTCTGTCATCCTTGTATACTGCTACATCTGACACCAAAGAGCTGAAACTGTATTTATTTTTCCTTTTGAACTCAGCAGCAAAGTGTTTTCTTTCAAGGTACAGTTTCAAAGGGGATATTGTATTAGAACTTGTTTCATCACTGAGATTTTAGTAATTCATGTATTGTGGATATTATTTGGGAACAACATTGTGAAAGCAATATGGAAGTACATGCTTGCTCTGTTCTTAAAGCCCTCTCTTCCTATCCGTTTTTGACACCTCTGGAGACAGGTTATTGGGTTGGCTGGGCCCTTGATTTGGCAGAACTTTCATCTGTTCCCAGGAGGGTTCAGCATCGCCCGTTTATAATGCAGGGTGACATGCTGAGTTAATCCATTAAGCTAATATTCTACTCCTATATTTATTTAATTAAAAGCATTGGTTTTACTAACATAAAAATTGCACCTATTTAGGGACAGAACCAAAATCATCACTTTTTGAGAAAAAATCTGTTTACTCTTGATTAAAGTCTTCAAAAAGCCCTGTGAATTACTGGTAGTAGGTAAGCATTCAGTTCTGATTTCTGTTCTTGTTTCTACCAGGAAGTTTTGAGTTGGTAACTGGCATGGGAGAATTAATAATTTTGGAACAACTCAAACTGCATTTAAGATTAAAAAGAGATACAGGCAAGGGACCGAGCAAGAAGTGTGACATTTCTTTTTGATCAAGGGCAGAAAACAGTATCAAATAATGTTGTTACACACAAATATGTACTACCATGTGTTGCTTCTTCAGAAAATTGATTCTGAGGAAGCTACTGCTCTTGCTGGGGCTGGGATGGCCTCGAGTGAACAAACTCTTGTGAAGTAGTGACCCTCCCAGAAGAGATGGTTTGGTTCTATGGGATATTTTGTGTCTGCTTCTGGATGCAGACCTGAAGCTGTCTCTGCCACCTTAAGGAACACTTAGAAGGGTAATAATAAGCATATTAATCCTGGCTTGGCAGCCCATATTGTTGGGGAGACCTGGGAACTGCAAGGGAATTTAGGTGGTGTGATCACTGCAAAGAAGGTGCTCTCCTTCATGCCTAGCCCCCCCCCCCCCCAAACCACGCTTGGATGGGGAAAAATGAATAAGGAGATAAAAAAGTGCTGTAAGACAGGCATCCTACCCTATCCATCCCACGAGCATCTACTAATGCCAGCAACACCTCTGCACAGGCTGAAGAAACTGGAGGGCATGCTCATATCTTGACTCAGCTCCACACTTGTTAGAGGAAGACTCAACAAGATCTCATTTTTCACGATGGGGAAAGTTCATCAGCTGACCTGGAACAATTCATTTGTATTTGTCACCATGCTGTTGGCATGGAAATAGAAGGCCTAACCTTGTATTAAGCTGTCAACACCCTGAAATGACTGCTCTGTCTTTCCTATGACTCAGCGTCTGTACGACAAGAACTCCATGTTCTCCAGCAATAACACATTGCAGCATTGTGATGCCAACAGAGAAACTAGCTCCTAATCTCTTGTATACAAAAGTCCTCACTCCTACAACAGCAGTACACCCAGGCAGACAATCCTGGGCTTCAATGGTACAGTGGATTGCATGTGTGGGGCCTGTGAAAGGGCTTTATCTCAGCTCTTGCTCTTCTTCTACAGACTTCGTCATTTTTGATCTCCTGTAGATTATTTCTGCTCCTCTTGTTGCCTCTGTGCTCCTGGCTCACTCTCTCTTTCTTCTTTCAAGGACAGCAACCCTGCCCTTGCATTTTGTTGGCATTATTGCCATCCTCTTACACGGATGCTAGCTGTCTGAAGGGCAGATGGTGTGGTACACTGTGTTCTTATGCCAAGAGTTTCAGTGGGAAAGGAGCTGGGCTGTGGGTGTATAAAAGACATCCAGGCAGCAGCACTATCTGCCCAGGGGTGGGCAGCTGGAAGGAGCCCATCAGCAGCCAGAGAAAGCTGGAGAGCCTTTGCTCATTGTTCTGCTGCATGGTGAGCAGGGCAGAAAGACAAGAGATCAGGGGAGCTCTCCAGAAAAGCTGCTGCTAAGGAGTGAGTCACCTGCCCAAGCCTTGTACCAGCCTCTCCCAAACCAGTTCAGCTGCTGGCATCACAAAATGACCAGCAAGATCCCAAAAGACTGTTAAGAAGTGTGGGACCCCTGTGGATCTTGCAGCACAGAGCTACAGGTTTTCACCTCCACGATGACAAGAACATCTTGCTAATGTGCTTTCACTATGTTTGAGTCAGCTCTTATTCCTGCCCGTAGGAAGAAAGTGAACTGTCTTGAGTCAGGTATCTCCAAGAATTCTCTAGCTTTGGTACTCTATCTTCCTCCAGCATCTTATTAACATCTACAATAAACACCTTACAATACTGCTTTCTTGCTGCAGAAAATCTCCTCTCCAAATCTTCTATTGCCATGCTAAGAGAAAGGAGTAGGAAGGAGAAGAGTTGCAGCAATTCTTGCACTGGCGTGCTGGGACCATTATATTTTTTATTCATGGGGCCCCCAGTCAGAAGATTTGTTGCTTTGATGATAATTGGTGGAAGGAAAAGGCCATCCCAAAGGTCTCCTCTCCCTTTAACAAATTGCTCCTCAGGGGTAAGGCTCTTCCTCGGTGGGAACCTATTAGCATACAAACAGACTCCTGATTGTCTAACAGGGAGAGCACAGATTGCTAATAAGGATCTCTCTTAGTGGCTCCGAGGGGTCATCAACAGCCTGGCAAAGTTTTTTTTTTAAATATCAAATTATTCCAGGGAGTACAAACAACTAGGTGATGTCTGCTTCTCCTCTCCCTCCCTCTCCTTCTACTTGCTGTGTGCATACAGCAATATCTCACCGCTCTCCATTTAATTGGCGTTGCCGTGTCTGCCAAAAGTAATGGAATATGAAAATCCATCCAGAACAGCAGTCGCTGTCCGCGCCAGGACCTTGGCAGCGGGAGGGTTGTGAGCATCCCTGTCTACGTGTCCTGTGCTGAACGGGAGCGGCAGGGATGCACTGACACGCTCGCTGCGGGGGGACGCAGCACATGTGCCACACTCTGCCTGTGATGAGCGATAAAAGGCTCAGCGGGATGCCCGCTGAAGAGGGGACTCGTTCTGTGAAATGCAAGCCTCGGAAGTCGGAACAGATTCCCTTTGATTTGAAAGGGTTTTGCTTCTTGCTCTCCAATCCCTTCCCTGTGAGGTACTGAGAGGAGGCTGTGCTCCACTGGGCATCTGGCTGGATGACAGCCACTACGGAGAAGCAAGCCCCTTTCACGTGTAGTCCCCTTTAACTTGTCCATCTTGTGCCCAGGACTTCTGTACTACATCCAGACAGGCAGAGGAGTGCTGTAAGATTGTTGGAAACCCTTCACTCCTGTCAAATACAGGGTGCCACTTTTTATGGTAGAGACAAGCATGTCATGCTACGGCTTGAGCCACCATCTGTCAGCTGGGCTGCTGACAGCACAGAGGTCGGTGCCTTTTGCCCATCCCAGCTCATGAGGAGAGCACGAGGTAGCAGCCTTCACTGCAGGCTGAGAAGCAGTGTGCCTGGGGATCAGGCAGCCCATGACACACACATCCCAAGAGGGAAGATGAGGGGCAATAGCCCCATCTCATCCACACAGCAGCAGCTTTACATGAAAGGGTGTGGGAGAGGATGGGGGATGTCCACGGGTGGTAGCAAGTGAACAGGACAAAGGTCTAGATGAAGAGACATGAACTGGGTGAACACTTAAACTTACAGTGCCAGGGTGAAGCTACAGAAGTGGAGCTGTGTTAGGTCTGGTATCTCTGTTGCATTTATCTATCAGAGGATTTCAGCAGGAAGCCATTCATGTGGGGAGGGATTTGATAATTATTTCAGGGCTTGCTCTCTCCCCTCTCCTATCCTCTTCCTCCCTCCCTCTCTCTCTTTCATCTCTTTGCAGCACTGGGCAAATACACGCTTCTTGACTGAAATACATACTTTGTGAAAATATTCCAATAAAACATTCATGAACAACCCTTTCCATCATTTGATCAGTGCTAAATGACTTTGTGACCATTATGCAGCCAGAGGTCTAAAGCAACTGCGTGCCGTAGTGACCAGCTCTCCCCCGCTGTCTTCTGCTCCCTCTCTGTATCTATCTCACTTTTTCTAAGCTGTAAAATGTTGAGGAAAGGCTCATGCATTTTTCTTACCATTTCCAAGGTGTTAGCTTTGATTTGTAGCACAATGGGGATCCTTGTCCTGGGCAAGTGCTGGTGGCAGTGAAAAAGATACAGATGGTACCAAGAGCATCCTAACGACACTAAGTTAATTGCCCACACTATTTTTTCTCCACCAGAAAACAGCACAAGGCCAGGCTCTAACCCTCTTTGGAACAGGATACAAATGTTATTTCAGGGTTTTATCTGGGCCTTTGTTCCCTTTCAATTCAGAGATTGCAAAACCACTCAGAGTATAGGGTAAGATATATTGCACTTTTGCTTATATTTCTATCTCCCACTACATAAAAGCTGTCTGCTGATTGAGGAAAGATGTCTTCCTCGTATAATGATAGGTAGAGCTATTCTTGCTCGGTGAAGTTACCCATAGCTCTTCATTCAAACAGCACAGTAAACAAAACTTTCAGAGAGGGGAAATTGCTGTCGTGGGGCACAGCTCCTGATGGGAGTGGGTGCTGCATGACTTTGTCCCCGACTCCTTCAGCATATGTCTCTGTGACATTTCAAACCTCCAGCTGAGACAGATTTAGACATGATCTGTGGTGTCCTCATGCTGGAGGGTGAAAAGCAGTTGAGTGAAATATCCACTTAAAGCAACCCTTTCAGGGGATGAGAGCAAATCTGTCCCACAGGGTGCTACTGGGCAGAGCGAGGGACTTCAAGTGTCCACAGACATCTGGAATGATGAGGAGGATGCCCATAATGCCAGGAAGTGGGAGATTTGGAAGGCAGAAAGTTTCCTGACTGCTCTGGTAGGTGGCGTGGAACAGCCACAACTGTCTGAGATTTTGGCAGCCTTGGGCAGTAGGACAGATGGCAAAAGGTGCGCACACCACTAGGGTCAGTGTTGGACTCCAGGGCGGGCTGGATGCGGTTCCTTCCTCTCCACAGTGCTGCTTCCCTTCAGGGGCAGGACTGCAGTTTGAAATCTCCCTCCTGCAACTCATCCTTAGGCAATGTGGCAAAGAGCCCTGGGCAGAGGAGGATGCTGTGGAGGCTGTGTGTGAAGTGCAATGGCTCCATGGAAAGAAAAACATGTCAGGGCTGAAAATGGAAGCAGTGTTGTCACTAGGCTGGAATGAGTCTTCTTTCAAATGAGCCCTTTTACCAGGGAGAAGGGTTTTTACTATTTTATTATTTGCAAGCATGTGGCTTGGAGCGAGGCACCAGGTCACAACAGGAATCTCAAGCATGTTGCACTTGCCAGTGCTGCTGCTGGAGTAATTAGGCTGAGTCACCTCAGTGCTCTTTAAAAATCATCTTGGCTTCTCTTTAACTTCATATGAGAGCGAACAAAGGTTCTGGACCTTGCCCACAGAAAGCAGCATAATGAAAGGGATTCCTCCAGCAATTTGAGGTTACCTTTCTCTCTGTTTTCAGAATCCCTTTGCTTTTGAAGATCTTCCCATTATTTCCAGAGGAAAACACTGGCCTTCTGAAACATTTGAATGTTAATGCAAGGACATATTTTCTCAAACAGTTCTTTGCTTTTATTGTGCCTCTCTTTTTGGTGCCTAAGGGTTTCAGTATTGCAGAAATTATATTCTTGAGCTCAGGCTTTCTCCCAAAGAGAGCCTTTGCTGCTCTGACTTTTCTGGAGCCTGATCTGAAGCCAGATGAAATGGATGGGACACTCCTCAGTGGTTTGAGGAACTTTGAACAGGCTCCCTAGTCTGAATTTCTTTGTAGGTTGGTGCACATTTTGGGGCCAGCTATGTTAATTTCTCCCAACTTGAGTCTGGAAAAATCATTATTTAATCCTGCTGTGGCTGGCAGAGTGTACAAAGGAAATGATAATCCTCTTGAAGCTGTCCATGCCTGACTTCCTACTGTCTGGGTGTATATGCTGATGAGAATACCTTTGGTCTTCAGCTCTAATACTAATTTCTTCATTCTTCATTTCAGCTGCTCCTTTCTGACACTGGATTTCCTACTTCAGCAACAGGAGAGGCACACTGACTAATTCAATTACAGATGAGAGCAGGGCTCACCCTCAATTTCCTCCTTTCTGCTAAAGAAGTGCTTTCCTGTCATGGTTGCAAGGGCAGTGCAAAGCTGAACCTTAACTGAGCTTTGCTGAAAAGGTTACTGCAACAGGATGTCAGCCTCTTCATGTCACAACAATATTCACCAAGGGATGGCATTTCTCCTGCCCAACTCTTATCTTCATTTCCATTAACATTTTACTGTGATCTACTGTTGTGTTAGCAAATTCTAATAAAAAATCGGAAGTTTTCAATGACTTGTGAAATGAACAGAAGTGTTGAGGGAATAAGGGGGCCTGGGGTGGGGGGACCTGACACATTTACATGGATACCCCTGGGCTGGAATAGCCTGTTTGTACAGGTGAAACATTTTTGGCCATTATTTAGCTGATCTATTTCTAGCAAGAAAATGATGTCTAACAGCCAGTGAGAACATCCATACTTTGTGCATTGAATGTGTGAAGGTAGAAGGGACTTAAACACAAAAATGGAGCAAAGACACTTAAGCCTTCAGTCTGGAAAGTAACTGCTCAGTGAAGAGGGGAAGGTGGTTAGAGGGCCAGGTATACCCAGCTTTCCTAAACTCCCCTGCAGTCACAGAAAGACATGTACCTTCTGATGGTGCTTCACATCTTTGGAGAAACCTGACAAATTGCTAGGCAGAGGCAGTGTGAGGTGTTAGATACACTCTGGGTCACACTAGGTCTGTGCAAAGAAAGGTACACGACCCTTCAAAGCAAATCAGATGGCAGCTGAAAACCATAACCCAGGTATCATAGGGCTTTTTTAGCAGAAAACTAAGCAAGTCTCGTTCAGAAGGAAGTCTCTGCTCAGTCACAGTGAGCACTTTCTCTGTGGTGTTCGGGATGAGGTGGGACATGTATGTGGTACTGCCAGTGATGGGAAGCAAGGTGGAGTGATGCCTACAGCAAAGCATAAAAGCTGAGATGTATCTAATTAGACTGCATGCTGCAGGGTCCAATTAGCACTTAGAAAACAAATATATATTTTTAAAAGGAGTGTAATAGCTAGAGAGCACTGGATGTGAACATTGCTGAAATTATTGACTTTCAGGCAGACAAACATATGAAGGCATGTGTAAAGCTAAGAGGTAGTGACCTTTATGGCCCTTGGTCCTCACTGCCACTCCTGTCCCTCTTGCACTAGATACTCTGCAGAACAAAGAGATTCTTTCTCCTTGGAGCACTTCCTATCAACAAACATCAATTAAATTTTGCTGCAACAAAGTCAGGATGGAGCTGATGCCTGAACTTTCAAGGGCAGGAGGAATTTCATTTTTGGAAGTAAGCCCTGGGAGTTCTCCAGATCCCACAATCCGTGAAGGTGCAACACATGGTTTGTTTGGGCTGTGAATGCAGACCACTAGCTCATCCAGCATCATTTAATAGCAGATGAGAGATGAACTGGGCTTAGTGAGACAATTTCCAAACAACGTGCACTGAAATTTGGTACTCTTGACCTTAAATAAAACATCCATATTCACATTCTGCATCAGTGCAAGTCTATGTGCTTCTAATGTGATGTAAGTTAAGCTATAAGAAGAAGCTACCCTCCCACTGCTGCCATCCTAAATATGAGTGGCAAACCATCATTTTCCACATGTTGGAGCATGGGGATGGATTTGGAAAAAACATCTGCACAATAATTTTTTGAAACATATTAAGCAGCCAAAATATGGCCACTAGTGCATAGCAATGCTTATGTATATAAACGAGTATTTGCAAAATCGGGAGTTGTTTATGTGTTTTATTAATTGACTGCTACTAAGTCACCATTCTGGTGGCGAGAAAGTGGCTGGCTGAAAACTAACACAATTTCTTCTGCTTTGGCAGGCAGACCACTTACTGCATAGAAATAAGGGTTTTAAAAGCAGAGTTATTAAAAAAGAGAAAAGACTCATAATTCAAGTTATGGTGAGTGGCTGGAATTTCAATAATTTATTTTATCCCTTTTTGCCATGTTTTACAAAATATGTGCATATGTATAGTTGTGGTTTCCAAGTATAAGGGATTTTAGCCAGTGCTTGGCTTCAAGCGGTGGAATAACTGCTTGTCACAGAGTATTGAATTCAGACCAGCTACACACAGGAGTAAATTTAGGAACATTCCCAGGTCTGCATCGTAATTAAGAGTCTTGTTTTTTTGTACTCACTTGCATTACACAGAAACGAACAATATCTCTGTGGAAAGAAGCAACAGTTTAGATCGCTCTGAATGCAATGCCAGTGTTGAAGTGAGTAGACGAGTGACAGATATATCACCAGTTTAAAACCAGTGTCACTCTGAACATTGGGTGGTAGCTTTAATAGTACAGTTCATTAATAATGCGTGTGTTTCCTTCTTGAAAAGGATATTGTTATTTAAGTTGCAACTGTTGCTATTTTTTTTTTCAATATTCTAATTGTCTTATTAATTACAAGTTAGCTCTTTTCCAGCTTGTAAAGGGCCCGAGCACACCATGTACTTTTCTTTACATACTACAGGAGCACAGGTGAGCGAGCAAGAAACAGTTTCCTAGGGTCTAAGTGTACCCAACCTGACAGCTTTTGTTGTATTTGATATATATATATCAATAAATATATATATATATTTGATATATATATATCAAATCTGATATATATATATATATCAGATGCCACAAGTTTGCTGAAGAATATAAAGTAAGTGGCAGTTTTGGAAGAAGCACACTGTCCTCCTCTCTCAGGACGTCAGAAGTAGGGCTGTATGATGGTTATAAAGCCATGCTTCAGGAACACAGCCCACCCATGTGGAGCCATTCAGAGCATCAAGAACATATCCCTGCAAAACTAAACCACGTGAAGATCTTCCAAAGAAATTCAGGGATATGTAGGCAAGAAATCAAGGTTGATATCCTGATGTGGAAAAGCAGTCATATTCTATGGCCTGCATTTATACCAGTCATTCCAGAGGTCACCTACATCTTCACAAGCAGATAATTAAGACAGCACTGATATTTTCAGTTTACATGTAGCTGTTTATCTGGGAGTGGAACAATGTCAAACGCAGAGAGACCAGAGGTAGTTAATTGCATATGCCAGTTAAGATTTTAGTGAAGGAGAGAGAAAGTGAGAAAAGGAGAGACAGATAGAAAAATACCAATTTATGAAACATAGCACTGTAATGGCAAGAGACTGAAAAAAGAAAAAAGAAAAAAAAAAGAAAAGAAAGAAAAAAGAACTTTGCTGCAATTAGGCACACATAATAAATTGCACAAGAATGCAAGCAGCTCTCTCTGGTGCCCCTTCACTTCTATGGATTTTGAGATTTATTGTCATTTGCATGCTATATCCAAAAATATCCTACCACTTCACTGTTTTAAGCATGGGTAGCTTCCCTGAATTCTTCCTTTACTCAATTCTTGAGGCTGGAGCACATTCAACTCTTGCTTAAATTAATTGCAAGGGGACATCTTAGGTGCACCCAAACCTATGCACATTTGGACACGCACATATATAATATCTGATGTAAATAAAATCACTGTAAATCAGATGCCATCCTTGGAAAAAATAAAAATAAAAGTAAAAGCCTTTAGGTGAAGTTTTGTTGAGGATAATTCTTGTTTTTAGGGAAAAAATTACAGCTTTTCTGCCATTGTCAGCTGATCTCTGTGCTGCGCGGGGGTGGCATTCGTGTTTTGCAAACGGGCCCGGGCTATCCGCATGGAGCTGCAGCTCTGCTCGCTGTCATTAAGCTTCCTTTGAAACTTTCTGAAACAGTTTTTTAACACCTGCCCACACAGAGAATGACACACTCACAGGGCTGTGAGGGGAACTTAGCAACACGCTTGTGCGGGGAAGCCGCACAGCCATCAGCAGCCTGATCTGAGCCACCTCCCAGCGTCTGCACCCGCTCTTTCCCTGAGCTTTCCCTGAGATGGCTGCAAAGACACCAGCACTCGCTGCTGGGGGGTCTTGCTTCAAACAATCCTTCCCATCAGTAATCTGAGGCAGAGTCTGTGGGTACACCAACCATGGCAAACGTCGCTCTTTCTCCCGGCTGTTCTCCCGACTCTTCCCCTTCAGCAACCACCCCAGACCTCTGGTTGGTACAACAGAGATGTGCCATCTGCAGGGAAGACCTGAGGTGGCCCAGGGACAGGACACCTCCTGAAATCTTGATTCTGTGGTTGCGTCTTATGAAACAGACCCCAGATTGTGTTCAGACTGCTTTTTTTTTTTGGTACCCAAGAGCCCACGTGAGGACTGAATGTAGTGCTCCTGCTTCATATGTGTAGATATGAATCCTTGGAAATCTCTTCTCTACCGGCGCCAGGCTTGGAGGAGAGGTGGCTCTTTGAGATGTGAAAAAGCTAGATGTCACTGCTTACTCCATCAGCAGTACTGGTCTCCCCTCAAGAGCTCTTAACAAGAAAAAAACTACAAGCTTGTATAACATGAAAAACAGACACATCAAAAGAGACAAGACTTCCTATACTTGGTCTCCAGTAGTGGGAAACAACAGATGCCCTAGGAATGTAGAAGGGCAGGGTAAGGACAACACGCTTTTTCCCCTTAGCGGTGCCTCCATCTTCAAGGAAGGCTGCTTGGAAGGTTGCTATGTGGCAGAAGTGGCTTCAAGATCTCAAGCCCCTTTATTCATTTTGTTAGTTCCTTTTTTTCTGTGAAGATCTCAGAAGAAACATCAGCCTGGCTAAAATAGTCACTGACAGATCTTAAATATTAATAAACATATCTGCCTTCTGTAATTTGAAGCAATGTTCCAGATCGGGGTGCTGCAAAAGCAGCTGTTTGCTTGCAAGATCTGGCAGAAGAGGAGGAACACGTCAAAAGGGGGATGTGCAGAATGCAGAATTTGCAAAAGAGGGTGATGGAAATAGCTGTGACTGCTAGCAGAGCATGCAGTAAAAGTTCTCCTCTTGTGAGTGGATAAGTTACATTGAAGGAAATAGTTGTTGGCTGGTGTGGATATATAGCCCCAACTGCTATAAAATACAGGTCCCAAAGGGGAATTCTTCATAGGCCTTTCTTCACCAGTAAATGTGAAAAGCAGAAGCCTAGATTTACAGAAGTAAACATCAGGGTCTGGCTGGGAATCCCCTGAAAGTGTTTTATGTTTGTTTTCCTGTATATGAAATTTGATAGAACAGTTCTCTGTGAAGATTTTCCTAGGAAAGTGTAAAAAAATGCCAAAAAAAGAGGCAAACACTTCAGTTCCAATGCTCTACTGCAGTGCTGCTCCAATGGAGCTGCAGTTTGCCTGCCCTAGGTCTCCATCTCTTCTGGGGTCCAGTGTCTCTACTGGGACTGCCTCCCCACCACGATGCCCCATTGCCAGGGAGATCCTGGGATACACCTCCATGGGGTCCTGCCAACTCAGGAGCAGGAGTATAAGGCAGGATGTTATTTCTGTATGGAGACATATAGTCTTTTAGGTGAAAACCTGGGTTTTTTATTGTTTTGCTTTGCCTACTGCATTCTCACTAAAGATTTTTTTCTTGTTCTTTTTGAACTTTTTTTTTTTTTTCAGGGAGATTAAAAAAAGAATAAAACAACCTGCTCTGCTTTTAGACTAGCTGTCAAACCCTTTTTGATGGCCATAAATATATCAACACAGCCTGCTGGTACGAACTGATAACTATTCTTAGTCATGCAGTATGGGTTTACCGAACATTAAGAAACCCTCATGACCAAGCACTTTTCCTCCTGCTTTACCAAAACTGATCTTTTATTTTCAGAGTATAGGGGGTTAATACAATAAAGCACCAAATAAGTAAATGCTAGCCTCAAAATACACAGTGTTGAAGTCAGCAATCCTGCAAAACCAGTTAGCTCACCCTCTAGGAAAGCTGCCAAAATAGTGCATCATACGCAGCTCTCATATGATATCAGAAATCTGAGCAAGTTTCAAACATGCTAGAGCTCTCCTGTCAGTTTGGTGAGATTACCTTCACCAGCCAAAGGATATAAAAGCTGAAGAAAGAAGGGAAACACAGACTATCCTGCAGAGATGAACATGATGCCCAAAAACCAGGGAATCAAAAAAAGCCTGGCTGTGCAGACAGCACAAAGAACAGCTCGCTGATAACAAGAACAATTCAGAAGGAACCATCCCAGCAGCTTGATCTGTCCCATCCCTCAGAAGCAGAGTACAGAAGAAGCAAGCAGAAATAATGTCATAGTATTATGGTACCTTTTCTGCATCAGACTGCAATCACTCCCACTTTCCTGTGTAACATTCCTAATTTGGGGGTCCAGCAGTTTTTTAGGGAACACTCTCCACTGTAAGCACAGCGCAGCCTTTGAAGAACAAAGGAAATTAATTTTGCTGTCTGTCTGTGTTATTACATAACTTATCCCCACTGCGTATTAAGAAGCTCCAGCTGAGAGCAGAGTGCCTAGAGTGTCTCTGGGCTGCAGAAAGCTGTGAGGAGGACATGAGTTTCATTTCCAGTGGCCTATGAGGAGTCAGGCTCTGCTGCAGTGAAGCAAACGTGGAAAATTTTCCTGTTCTCTGAGCAGAATGCTGGCAAAAACCTCTATACTTAGATTGAAAATTAGGTGAAACCCAAACAGTCCATGAGCTCAACATTATTTTTTTTTTTTGTTATCATAATATTAAGTGAAAACTGAAACCTGACTTATAAAATGACTTATTTATTTATTTTTATGGCAAATAGAGTACTGACACTTGGGAAGATTTGGGTCTCCAGGTTTGCAAATTGTTTTTTGGTTATTTGACCTACCTATTTCCCATCTCTTCATGTAAAGCATTGAAAGTTTAGGGCCAGAATTTCAACCCACACTGAATTTTTGAAGAAGTCTGGAAAGAGTTCTTAGGATGGAAAATTATTTTTTTCTCAAGTTGATGGAGAGCCTACTGGTGGGAAGAGGAAGGCCTCAGGTCTTTACTGCAAACTCTACCTTGGTCCTTGAAAAAATGTTTTCAGTCCCATCCACCTGCCTCTGTGGCTTAAAAGAGTGCTGCCATTACATGTATGCTTGCTAAGTTGAGTGGCAACCCTGACAGAAGAGCAAGTAGTAGCCCACTAAGATCTGTAAATGATCAGAAAAGGCTGCAAAGACATCAGTTATTGGGTAGCCAGTAAACTAATTCAAGACTGAGAGAGGTTGCTGGTGTGTGAAATTACACTTTGTTATGCCTTTTTTTTTTTCCTGAACTATGCTGAAATTACAGAGTACAGGTCAGAGGCATGGCAATAGATCAGTTCCAGTGTATATCAAACTGGCATCAAGAGAGGGTTTTAGCAAAAGCAATGATGATCTTTTTGAAACCTCGAGCTCTACCTATAAATGTTACAAAACTATTCCTGAGGGTTCATCTCACCTGTCCTCAATTCCCTACCAAGGTAAGGTAATATAGCTTTTCCCTATTTTTAGCTACTAGAAAGATTTTCCTGTAGTCTAATCCAGACAAACCTCACTGCAATCTAGGGCTGAGTTTTTTTTAACTGTCCTGGAGTGGACATGGAGAAGAGTTTACTCCCTCCTAGTCTGCATCTGCCATTCACATACTTGGAGACCACTCCTTCATTTTTCCCTTGAGACCTCCTCTCCAGACTTTTTCTCTGCTCTGCTCTACAGCAGCAAGCAGTCTTAGCTGGCACTCAGGAGCTGGTAACACTGCCACACACCGAAAATGTAGGCAATAGCAAGAAGGGAGGGCTGGCACAGGCAGAGATAATAATACGTATTATACTGAACTTTATGTCAGGACCAGAAGGCTCTTTATTACGTGATTTTCTTCTTTACTGCTCCCAACAGAGCACCAAATGCATATATTAGACTGTAAACCTCTACAATGCAATCTATGTAAATCACAAATATAAAGGCATGTAATGTTCCCTCATGGTGATCCAACATCGGCATCATCAACACTGTCAAAGCCAACAGGGGCTCATTATTGCCTTCACAGGCATGTCTTTGCTGGCTGAGATAACAGAAAGCATTTTTTCCTTGCTTGGGTTGCACCCCCCAGCTCAGCCAGACTAGACAGCCACTGCTGGCTAAGGGGCCAGCAGCTCCTTTTGTTGGAGAGGTGTTGGCATGAAAGCTGATCCACAGGGGCTGTGTAATCAAAGCTCTGCTAAGTTATCACCCAAAGTTCCTCTCTTGTATCCTGCTGGAGGTACCTAGGAGCTGGAGGCAGAGCTAAGCCCTGGAGAGCAGGAACCTCAAATGTTCATATAATGTCTATTCAGTTATTTGTTACTGGTTGGAAATTTCCTTGCAGTTGAGGGGATTTGAGAGGGATAGAGTGAAAGGGGCTTTCTGACAATGGGGCACAGCTGGAGGAAGAGGCCAGAGAATCTCTGGGCACAGACCTTCCCAACATAAGGACACTTAAGAAATTCTAGAAGATAAATACAGGGAGGGTCAAGACAATTGTTAGCCTTGACTGATAGGTCATGGTAACCCAGTCTTGAGTTTTGGGGGGTCCTAAATTGGCTTTCAGCCCATTTCTTTCCTATTTTCTCATCAGCACATTGAAAGAAATTGCAGAAGAGGCAAAGCACAGCATGGGAATGCCTGCCATCCAGCAAGTAGGTAGCATTTTGTGGTTCTGAGGATGTTTGTGCCTCTTGCAGCAGCTGCAGGGAATCTGCCCACAGACAGCTTTTTGCTTCACGCTCGCCTCTGAGGAAGCAGGTTCACTTGCTGTGAACAATGCCGTTTGAAGAAGCTTCACTAGAGGAAAACTGGTTTGCGAAACAATTGGGAGCCCTCGCTGGTGAAATGATCAGTGGCACGTAATTTTGTGTTAAGAGGCATTTGCCTCCCGAGGGCTGTGCTAATGGAGTCTGACTGGGTGTTGATTTGGCTATCCTTCACTGCTAGGTAGACAGATACCCTTTTCCGCAGGCGGGCAGGCTGGGTGTTAATGATCCTTCCTCGCAGGGGCTCACAGGCAGTGAGCTCTGACAGAGATCCCCATGACAGACAGCTCAGCAGAGAGGTCAGCGCATCCCTGGGGGGACCCTGCCTTGCCAGGCAACTCTGCCAAGCTGGGAGAGCCTGGGGTAGACTCAGATAACTTGGTCTTCAGCCTGGCACAATGCACCTGCTGACTAATAAAGGTATCAGTTGGTTGCACTGCATTTAGGAGCCCCAGAAGTGAGCTGGTATGCCACAACCCTGTATTTCCAAAAGATGGTCCCTGCCTCACAGGCAGGCAGTGAAGGGCAGGGTTTTGAAGAGTATCCTTCAGCCTCCTCTGAAGGGAACTGGGTCCATCCATGCCAGGCTCTCCACAGAGATGCAGTAATAGACCAGTTCTCCTCTGCCACCTTTTGTTTCAAGGCCTGCCTCTCATGCTCTGGATTTCCAGCAAGTCACCTTTCTCTCTAGCACACATATTTTTGACTGCTCAGCCTGAGGTGTCCCTCACCAGGAGTGCTCTAGGACATGTTATAGTTCCCAGTGACTTCCACCAGTAGGTCATAAAAACCTAGATCTGAAAAGTAGATCTGAAAATTAAACCATTAAACCCAAATTAAGTCATCAAAAGAGACTTGACAAAGCAGTTGTGGGAAGTGATGTAAGCAAGAATACACAGAGGGAAAAATGGGTAGGAGTGGGAACAAGTTCTTTATCTTTGGAAAGGCTCTTTCAGGCTGAAAAGGTAAGATCTGCTTCAGCCTCATTTGATGCCCCATGGACATTGGCATTAACTTCGTGGTCCCTGCTCTCAGACCTAGTGTGATACACACAAATGACCGAGAAATATCTTACTCCTTCCCATTCTTTGAGAGAACATTGTGTCTGTCTCTAACATGGTTTTCTTGTTTACCGTTCTAAATAACAACCTGGTGGTGGCAGACAGATGGGCAAGATGAACTTAAAGGTCTTTGCCATGCCTAATGTCTATGATTTTATGAGTCATTTCAGTCAGAAAGAAAGGGGAGATGAAATGTTTGAATGGAGCTAAAAGACATGACATCATGGTTCTGTTTCCTTTCTTTGAAATTAGCAATAAACCGAATTACGTTCAGCCACTTATCATTAACAAAAAATCTTTAACTTGCTTTTTCCAAAATATGTTTCCCTTCTCTCCTAAATCAATTCACTAGAGAAAAGCAGGAGGCTTTCTCTTATATACGCACAGCAGAGCAATTTGGCCTTTGAAGAAGTAATAGAATTTCAGGCATCACAAACGAATCAGCAATGTCTCAGCTGTACGTACATCCAAACAGCAACTGAAATATTTAACTGCAGCCTTTAGCAGCATTTTTTGTTCTGGCTGCTCAGTTGAACATCCTGTCCTGCTGGGCTGGCTAAAATGCCCTGGTGAAATCCTCTTGGCATTGCTGTTCGTGCCTTTCAGAGCACTGCTTCATGTAGCCGACTTCATTTTAAGGTGAGAATTGGGGATTTTCCTCAGAGGACTTTGCTGCACGATGAAATTCTCAGTGACACATAATGTCACATGAAGTGGCATTCACCCTCAAAGCGTCCTGAGCTGGTTCAAGGACACCATGTCATTCATGAGCCTAATACAGATAGGGCTCATTCACTACCAGCACATGCCTCTCTCCATTTCCCCCTGCCTTGGAGCACAGGAGCCCTTTGCCCCAACACAGCCTGCTCTCCTAACCCTGCTCCAGCTCTTTGCTGCAGAAAAGGAGAATCAAAACTTGCCAGACTGAAGGAAGGAGGAGCACTGCCCATCTTCTGTGCTCTGCTGTTGGTTGAAGCGATGCCTGGCTACAACAAGTGGTTTGAGATAAAGACACAGCAACAGGAGAGGGTAACCAGCTATGGGCTGCAGTTTCATCTGTCATGTTTGCTGTGGTGGTACAGGGGTATTGGAGAGTAATTCACAGCCCCCTGGAAGCCTACCTCTTCAATCCTGACAGCTCAGCAACCCCTGAGACTATGTAAGGAGAGAGGGGGTGGGGTCTCCTGATGCAAGCACAGGTTGCATGAGTTGACTTGCCCATTTCAGAGTGATTAAAATGCTGGCAGTGAGAAAAGAGCTTCTCAGATCACATCAGGGTTGCTGCTTTGATTTCTCTTCTCTGATTGTCTCCCAGGGTTAAGACTCCATAGTTCTGCTATGCACATGGTATGGAGAATAAATAGGGATTACTACATATACGTATAAGCAGGTATTTGTTTCTGTAACTGCAGGGGTGTAAAACCAACCTCAGAGATGTCTTACTTAAACATTGCATCTTGTCTAGGCTCAATGCCATCCCTGTGTTGCAGACCTTTCTAATCAAAGTGGACAGAAATCCTTTCCCCACACATGACCAGATTTTCCTTTTCCAGCTTAGAGAAATCTCCCTTTTCCTTGTTGCTTTGCACCATGCACACCAATGTCCTTCAGACCCTTCCAGCGGTCATTTGGTTGTTTCATTCCTTGTTCCAACCTCATCCAGGCTTTTGACCACAAACTCTCCCACTCAAGCTGAAAGAGCAGGTTTTTTTCAGGGCTTCAAGAGCACAGGCTCGAAATAAAATCCAGATACTAGACAGCAAACTCTACAAAATGCCATTTTAATCTACCTCTGTGACCACAATGAAGTATGAGGACTTGCCAAAATAGCAATATAGCAAGCAGGTATATTTTTTTTACAAGGAGTGGATGGCATTTGCTCCTACTGCTGAATATCTCTTCTGAACTATTTATGGCCAAGGAGGTTTCAGGTCTTATGTATCATCTTGTAGAAGTCCAGACATTACATCTCGCCTTGTCTAAACTACTTCCACACAGGAACACCTTCCCAGATCTCAGGGGACTGTGATATACATCTCCAGGAGACCTCATGCTCAAATATGCTCCTCATGCTCCAGTTTCTGCAAGGTAGCTGTTGTCAAGGCTTTCAGTGCAGCAATGGGCTCTGCAGTCAAGTCCTGTGGGACTGCTCCTTGTGATAATGAGGACACTGCTCTGTCTGATTGTCACCCCTGGCTACCAGCTCCCCTTCTCTGGTGGAACAACCCTCATTTCGCTGCTCCCTGACACCTCTGAGCAAAGAACATTGCTGAGAAATGATTTTCATGGGATGAATGGAAATGTGTGAAAAACTGGTGTTATATTGCCTATCGTAGTTTTGTCCTGAGATTTACCTATGCTTATGACATTGGTTTGAGGTTATTATCAGTTCTGAGATTAGTATAATACCCTGCCCCATCTGGTCACCTTAAAATGGAAACCCTGGTATCCCCAAACTGGCTGCCCCAGAAAGACCTGAACAGGGTTTACAAACAGTGTCATTTCTACATTTTATCCTTCATCCTCATTGTGCAGTTGCTAGGAATAATGATCTTATTTGCTTTGCTAATAACTGCAGCCACATATGATGAAGACTCCAGGTTGGGAAGGTATGGGTTGGTAGAGATATTGAACATCCTGGAAGGGTGATTTTATGCTGATAATACTGTCACCACCCTGTGCTCATAGTGGAGATAGCAGATGATGCATGTTCTGCCAAAGAGATTTCACAGAGGTTGTGATTTTCCTTTGCACTGAGCTATGACAGCAATCTCTCAGCTTAATTAGCAATTGCCGAAATATGTCACACTTGGTAGGAGGTAAATTATTTTGGCCTTATCAAATCATTTTCAAACATGCTGTTTCCTTTGTGGTCACAAAAACATTAAAGCCTCAAATCAGCAAGGGAGCTGGTACAGGGAAAAAAAAAAAAAAAAAAAAAAAAAAAAAAGTTTTGCAATAATAACAGGGCTCTGCAACAAAACAGTGAATGTACAAGTATCTCTGCTCCAGGTTTCACTGTGACATGGATCACTGTAATATTGTTCAGGTCTGGCTGACTTCCCAAAATGAGGAGAAGCAGCTATTTCCCCGAAATCATGTTGTGGCAATCAGATAGTCAACACAATCTTCACACGTATCCCATTTCAAAAGCAAAACAGAAGCTCCCTAGCTCATACTGGAGCCCCAGGCATGATCTGAAGTGTTGAGAGGTGTTCAGATCTTGACACCCCCCCCCCTTTTTTTTTTAATTTCTTAATATTTTCTTTGTTTCCTGCCAAAGAGCAGCATTTTTAACATCTAAAGATACAATTCTCACTTTTGACTGTAATGGGTACCCCTATGTGTGGGCAGGGGAGTAAGCAGGAAAGTTCTTGCTCCTTGGGGAGATGCTATTGCACAGCATCAGCTGGCTGACCTTACGAGAGGAAAGCCAATGCCATCGCCCTGGTAGTGCCCCCACTCAGGTCCCCCCTCTCCCTGTGGTCTCAAGAAGACACCACAGGACTCATTGGAAAAGCGGTTCCCATTCCACAGAAAGTGTCCTGAGATGATGTGGCTGAGCACAGCCACTCAGCTGAACCAGCAGGCTTGTCTGGCAGTGGCTGAATCACTCTGCCTAGCTGGTTTTCCATATCCTGCTAACTCTCCATGTAGAAAACATCCATTTTGCCATCTGTTAAGAAACATCGTGTATATGATTTTTGTTTAAGAAAAAGTAAAAAAATTTTTTTTTTCTTTAGCCTTAACTTCTTCCTTGGACATCTTCTTTGCCCGCTGCTGGAGCCAGGACAGTAGGCTAGCAGCACCCTGAGCTGGACAGGGACAAGCCTCTATGGGAAGCAAGCATTTCTCAAGTCCCTGTAAGCCTGGCCACCACCACTCTTTCTTCTTCCCCCCAGCTTTTGGAAGAACTACCTTGGACTTTTGGAACCAGGTTGAATGCCTCAGTTGCCTTTGCTGTGCATAAACCTTCCCCACTGAACACCACACCACTGGGAGGCTCTTTCCTCCCTCCTTCCTCAGGAAACCTCTCCAAAGTGCCAGGTGACCACAGAGGACAAAAATCCTTCACCTGCAGAGGTTTTGCTTTTGAACCTTTCTGTCTGTGAAGAAGCTAATGAATATGACTGCTTTTTCAATGCTGATAAAGAACAGCAGCTTGAATCCCACTGGCTTCCAATGTGATCCATGTTCTTGTGACTCTCTGGGTTTCAAAGGAAAGGAAATTTCCTGGCACAAAAGGATAAGCCCCAGTTTCAGCACACTTCCATTGATGTGCCCTGCATGCCTGCTCCTCGTGGGGCTGCTCAGCTCCACAGGGTTGCTCTGTTCACTTCCTCTGAGAAAAACACCTTCCTGTGTGCAATATGTCATGAAAGGCAGATTTATCTCTCCTCTGACACAGCTACACTCCGGTGTCCCTGTTTCAGCTCTTCAAGCACTGTAATTTATGTGATTCTCACCCGTCACCCCAGCAACGTCCAGGACAGCCCACGAGGAACCTAAGTTCCACCTACAGACAGCAGCGGTACGACTGCATCCAGCAGGATGCTGCTTTGTCTTTCAAGCTACATGTAATAGAGTGTGCTTTCTGCTGGACAGATTACTCCTTTCTATATGTTCTCATATATCTGAGAAGATATTTCCTGGAATAAAGGGTATTGAAGCTAAGCCTGTATTACAGGGGTGGGCTGCCTGAAGTGCACTGCTTTAATTAAAGCAGTATAATTTCTGCTTGTAATTGATCCCTAATGGGTTTTGAAGATTGGCTCATTCATTCATCCCAGGCCACAGTAAATGGGAAATTTCCTGCTAAAGGAGCACTGGGCGCAAGGGACACAGAGATCAACACCAAGATGTGCAGAGGCTGACTGCACAGTTGGCAAGACAGGAGGAGAGAGGTTGTGCAATGGCCAGAGCACCTCGGTCACAGTGCCCTTCCAACAGGCACCATGTAGATTCCTCTCCTTTTGTACTCTCTTTTGTACTTCTCTGTACTGTTCTTTCCCCGTGCACTGGCAGCGTGATCTGCCCAAATATCAGGTGTCGTGGTTGCCTGGTGGTTATGGATGCAAAGGGTGCTAGAGACAGAACAGGCATCACCCACAGAGAGCTGCATTGTCAGGAGAAGCAGGAATGCTACTGTTACTTTTCCATGATGAAGGTCTTTCTGCTCTTGAGTCCTCAGTTCCCTCAATGAAGCAGAGCCAATGTGGTGCCCCATTTAGAGGTAGTGTGTATGGAGCAAGGGCTGATCTGGGTCTGATGTTTGCACAGGAATACAGGAACCCTGAACTGAGACACTCTTGGTTTCAACCCAAGCTACAGTGAAAAGTTGCTCTTTGAGATTACCTTCAATTTTGCTTAAATGCCACTTCCTTCTTCTCCATTTTCAATATTTCACTTGAATAACTTTAAGAAACATGTGGAGAACACAAAACTCCACTTGCAGTTCATGAGCAAAAAACAGACAAACAATATTACCTATTCCTCAGGCTGGATGCAATGCCCTGAAATACCTTGAAATTTCTAGCTGTTAATAAAAAAAAATGAATATGAACAAATGCTTCTTATTCTTCTTGCAGTCAGAGTGCTTACACGCACTGAAACCTTCCAAGATGATCTGTTTTCCAATCAGCAGACATACACGTTTGTATTATGGGTTTGTTGTTATTATACAACACAAAAGTTATTAAAAATGGGGGAGAGAGTCATTAGGCATCATTTCTATGACACAATTAGAATCAGAATATCTAAAGGCTTGAAACAAGGTTGATGAGGGGAAAATTACTAAAGTGTTGACAGAACAAAGTGAGATACGGTAAGAATAAGAAACTATCTCCATGTGATGTAAATATCCATTTAAATCAGGGGAATTCTGAAAGCCCTGGGAAACAAGAAATTTGTTTTTACCACAGTTTAGGAATAGACACTGCATGCCACAGGCCAAGATGATCTTCATGAGTTTCATTAAAGGAAAGCATTCAAATGCAGGTGAGACATCCTCAAGGCACATCAGGAAGCGCCCAGCGACACTCAGGGTCAGTCCAATCTGTCACAGATGTGGCTCAAATTAAGACTAAGCAGATGCAGTGAAACCTTAGCAAAGACAATTTGGAGAGTCTTTGGATCAATGCTGTAGCAAGGTCCCATAAGGTCACTTAAGTTATTGCTTTACAATAGCTCCTGTGTAAGTGCAAGCTCCTAATTAATTGCTTAATTAGTTGTAGGCTGTAGAAACCTGCTTAGAACAATGCCATCTGTGCTACAAGGTCAAGAAATGAGGACACGTTCAGCAAAATTATCGAGTGTGGTGTCTTGAATGAAATCCAGAAATCCCAGGCTGGGATGATTACTATTTAAATTAGTCCAAAGGCCCATGTGTCTGGGGACACAAAATCCCATTTCCTGGCGTATCACACCTAGGAGGATTTTGAATTTACTGTCTGCCATTATCGACACAAGGAAAGGGAAGTGCTGGGAGCAACTGCAAGGCTCTGAACCACGGGTAGGGAATTCTCCACCAGCTTTTGAGAGGGAGCATGATTTCTTCCAGAGATCCCCATGAGATGATTGAGAAAGAAAAATGAAATCTCTTCCAGAGTGGTTCCCTGAAGAGCCCTGGAAACAAAAGTTTTGGCCTCTCCTACTCCTACCATGCTATTACTACCTGGTGCCTTTTATATCTGGAGAGCAGCTCAGAGAGGCCATGACATAAGTAAGTCTATGTATCTGTATGGCATAACACCATTGCTTATTCTCCTTTGGCCATCCATTCATAAAGGCCTGGGAATTTTGGATAACAACTGTTCTGAGTTTCATTCCTTCCCGTGGACTTCATAACAACAAAGCATTCACTCTAAGGAAAGCAGGATGAGGAACGTGGTGAAGCAGGGATTGTCAGTTCCATCTCTTGCTCCATGCCATGGTCTCTTCTTTCATCTTTGGCCTCTCCTCTCCTTTTGGAGGAAGCTGAGTTCCTCTGTGAACAAGCAAGGACTTCCATTCACCCAAGCAGCCATGAATCTTTCACACTTCATGGAAGTAATACAATAAATGTCAAGATGTAGAAATGTCATTCATAATTCATTGCTCATCACTCCCCATAATGAACGCGTTTTAATACTACACTGGCATGGGGGAAGGGAAAAGAAAGATTTTCACAACAGAAAAAAAGTTGGTGTTTTTTCCCCTGAGCACATAAAATACTACATTAGTTTTATTACCAACGGTACATTAAGATCATGTGCCTTGATAGGTGCATTTTAATGTCCTGCCTACCTCCGTGGGTACAGCTGGAGGCAAAGCATCCAGCAAATGCTGTTGTTTAGATTAGGAAAGAGTGTTTGCAAACAATGCAATAATATTAGATAATGAACTAATCTTTCACTTCTCAGTGAAAGATTTCAACCACTTTATGAACACAAACGAAACAAGGGCTGGAAGCAGGAGACCACAGGGACTGGTAAGAGGCAATGCCAAGGCGCCTATAGATCAATGTAAGAACTCTCGAAGCAGGAGAGCACCTATCTGTATGCCTCAGGCAGCCTGAATTTCTAGCAGCTGCCTCATGGAAGCTGTTCCTGCTTGACTCAGTATTTTGTCCAGGATCGTGGGAACCAAATGCAATCTCTCCATTTAATTTAATGGGATGTCTTTATTTCTTGTTGGTCTTGTTGGTCCCTGTGGACACCACCACTAGCAGTAGAAGCCTGTTTTTTTACTGTGTTGCCTTCTACCAGAGGGACCTACAAGGCTCTCATAACACAATTCATTTTTTATCTTTTAATTTTCACGTGAAGAAACCCTTGCAGTCAGTTGGAAAGTCCATAGGATCACTGTCGGGATGGTCATAACAACTATTTGCTCTGCAGGAAAACTTCAGAGCATAATCACCAGTGATGCATGCTGCTCAGGCACAACATTTGAAAACATGGAAACCACAGAGAGCCTTCTCCCTTCCTTCCTCAGCTAACACGTTCATTTATAAAACAGCCACATTCCTGTCTCAGGTTCTGCCTTGCAGTGGGTTCTGAGACTCATCTGTTCCAATATTTTGATACAACAGGTAATCCAGTGTGTATTTTAGGCTGAAGAGCATAGACATTAGTTGTGGGAAGGCAGGATGCAGTTTTCAATACAAACTACACAGCTGCTGGTAGGTCCTCATCCCTTCCTTTTCAGCTGGTCCCTGTGACTTATTTCAAAATACCCATAAAAACTTTATTTCTTTTCTGCTGATGGGAATTCAGTTAAATCAATGACCAGTTGTGATTGTCTGGCAGGCATCTTTGGATGCCTAGATCATTACATTCATATCTTCCCTTCAAAGAGTTTTTCTGCAGCTCCTTTGAAATAGATATGTAGATTGTAATCAGAAGTGATCATTTCACTTTGTTGTGCATCCAAACAAAGTAGTAATTCAGTAGCACTCACCAAAACAGCTACTGAAAGATGGTGAAGTGTATATCCAAGATTAGAAGGTAGCCCTGAGTACACAGTGTTGATCTCCAAGAAGAAAAAGAATACTTGAACATTCTGCAAACTGATAAAAGGTTAACCTTAATCTTTGCTGTTGAAAACATCTATTCATTTTACCTTTGCATATATTAAACTTCAAATGTGCATGCCTTCTTTTGTTTTTGTTTTGGAAAAGGGTACTGTCACGGTGTGAGATGAAAGGAAGTTCTGTTATATAAACAGCACTCTTCTTGCCATGGGAGAATTCAAAGGACATAATTTGCCACCTTGGATGTGAGGATGTTCATCACATCACTGGGCTCCTGATACAGCCATTGAAGCAGCATCTAAAGATTTTTGACTTTCTTGACAACTGATGGTTGTCAAGCAGATAGTGGAATAGCCAACAAGGAGGGGGGAAGAGGTCTGTGCTCCACTCCCAGATCTGCAATGGGTCTCTTCTTTTCTCACGCCTTTTTCAGCAGGGGACGTACTAGGATGAAACTGTTCAAAGAAAGCATTGAAGGGCCAGCTGGTAACAATTCTGCATTTTCCTTCACTTGGAAAAGCAGGGCACTGAAGCACTAATCCCTGTGGGAGCTGACTGACACAGCACCATTAACTTACAGAGCTGTGAGCGCTGACACCAGTGAGGGAGCTCCTTCTTGGCTCCAGCAGCACCAGAGGTTGCAACAAATAAATAAATAAAGACACAAATGCTACACAAGGGCATTTCAAAAACCTCTCTGAGGTGCCCAGAAGAGATTATGTCATCCATAAATGCATCAGGTTTCATTTCTCAGGGCTTTGCAGGGGTGGAGGATGGTGCTTTGTCTTCCAGGGGGAGATGGTTGACTGCCACTCCACAGCAGCATGGACAACTCCCTACTCTCCTGGAGGCATGCAGAATCATGTTCCCTCTGCTTGCCCTTGGACAGGAAGTATCTACCTCTGTGTTGTCTCTTATAATGTAATTCTTTCTGGACAGTCTATATTTGCAAGTGTGAAAAACAAGTATTTAGCTGGGACACAAGCAGTTTACTAACAAAGGCCCCTCACTGTAATTCTAATTTCCTGTCCATGCTTAAAAAAAATCCTTTCTTACTACGCTAAAAAAAAAAAAAAAAAAAAAAATCATAAAAAAAACACCTCTGCCTAAATTAAAATATTGTTTAAACTTTGTGAAATTGCTTACATGTCAGGGTGCCTGAACCCCCATATCAACTGTTGATCTATCACCCTACTCTTCAGATGCCTCCGCCAGATGCCTCTGATTTTGTGGGTAGCACAGGCACACCAAGTTTAGCGGAAGGAGCACAAGTAACCTGTTGCGGGTGCATTATTCTGCACTGAAACAATATTCACTGTCTCATAAGCCTGTGAAATAATGAGCCGATAGATGAGCAACAAAAATTAACAGCAGGGAAAAAGAGGATGCCAGGAGGGAATAATGTTTTGTACCCTTGGAGCAGAACTCTATTGATACATCTCTTGGCTCCTGCTGTCTCAGCATAATGTGTGAGGCATAAAAGTCTGACAATGAACAATTCCCAGACAAAGTTTGCCATTGTGCAGGATGTTCTTGTTAATAAAGAGACTCCTAATCTCTTCAAGCATTTCACGTTGGTGTCTGTGCTGTCCCAAAACTTCCTTGTAATTAAACACCTCCATAATGAATTAAACTCTCTTGGGAGTGTTACGTGTGAGCTACCTTTCCAATTATTTAAAATTAGCTTAAGGGCTGAAACGATCAGGCCATTCATTAATCTAATCCCTTTTTTGTAATTATAGTTCGTGACTTGGAAATGTGACCACAAGATCAAAGGGACAAAGAGGAATGAAGAGGAAATTATACGAGACACTGATAAAGTTCCCTGGCCTGAGACTTCACCCACAGCCCAATGAAATCAGAAGTGCTGACACACAACACTAAATGACCATTTTTTTTTGTGCATGCACAAACATCTCTCTCTTCAGGAGATGTCTACCCTGAAGTGACAAATCAGTATAAGTCTACCCACACTCTCACCACTGGCTGGAAGCCAACTCCAGCCTGGAAAGCAGAGAATTAGGGGAACTGTTAGTTAATGAACCCCCCTTCAGGGCACCTATCATGGTCTGGGGCAGAGCTGGCTGCTGGCAGCCCCCTGGGGAACCAACAGGCCACAGGACACACTCTGCCTCTCTGCTCTGGACTAGATTTTCCTCTTCTCTGAAATGAGCAAAAGTTGCAAACCTTGAATGTGCTGAACCATGTGACAGCCTTTTTGCAAAGCCAAGGGATGTCACCCAAATGTCCCAAACCTGAGGCCAGGGGCATCCATTTCAGAGCTGCACTTCCACGAACAAGAGATCCAGCTCTTTCACACAGTGCCACATGTTCCTGGCTATCTCAGCAGGTAGCCAGCCTCTCTCTGTACCTGGGCTGAGAACAGCAGCCATGTTATTTAATGCTAGCACAGGTTGTGCTGCTCAGTATTCACTATCATCCTCTGCCCAGCAAATCTGCCATCTGCCTGCAGGGAGCAAAGGCAGCCAGCAGTGACCTTCTGCACACCTGCCCTGTTGAACACAGCCTCCTCTGTGCCCTGGCCACGCACATCATCTGCACGCCCATGGGCTCTGCTGCCATGGGGCATTATCCTCCAAATACTTGAGACTCAGCTGTGAAAGGGAGAGCTCCAGCCCCACACAAAGCAAGTCTGGTGGTGTGGTGCGTCACGCTGTTGTCCTGTCTCATGCTTTTTCTAGCTGAGATGGGGTCTGTGAGCTGGATTTCTAATGAATATTCAACAGATAACACCTGGATGTTTTTTTTCTGTCCTTTTCAGCAGTGGCTAAATGTCAAAATCTGATGCAGAAAAACAAAGAATGTGAAATACATTCACGCATGTTGAGCATCTGATCTCTGGTCTTTGATAAAGTTTAAGTTCATACTGTCTTCTCCCTCCCAGTGGGGACATGGACACTTGTCGCTTTCTTTTACCTGGCAACCACAATAACATGTCAAAAGAGGCTTTTTTTTTCAAAGCCTCTATCTCTGAAAATGGGATAGAATGTAACCAAATGGCCCAGAAGTTATCGTGAAGAAAGACAAGCTGCTCTTTTGGCTTATCTTGTATGCCTCGTGCCAGCGCAAATGCAAGAGATAAGTGCACAAGTCCCTTCTTTTCTGCAAAGGCATCCAAGCGATGATATTTTGAGCTGTGCCATTCAAACCATCCATGGATTTTGGGAATAATTAAGGAGCCATGCAGTTCTCAATCACTGCACAGGGGAATTAATTGCCGTACAGAGTAACCACGGCAGACGGGAAGCGATTGCTCTTGTGTGCTTGGATTGGAGTCTGCTGCCTGCCAGACCGCACGTGCTGCCATGAAGGAGAGCAGGGCTGGGGTTTGGAGGCTCTTTAAGCACCTAAGCATGCAGAAAATTGTCTGGTGGGATTTTTCAGGTGCATGCCTATGGCTTCTGAAAATCCCACTAAACCTGTCCTGGCATTTGTCAGCCTGAGAAAGCCAGCGGACACCTGGCTCCTGCTGCTTGCGGGAGAATCAAGGAATGAGCAGCCCATGAAAATTTACATTGGCAGTAGCAGGGAGGTTCAGCAGGAAGGATTTAGGGGAATGCAAAGAGATTATGCTGTCCTCCTTGTTGGCTCAGCCAGACCCGATGCACATCTTTAGTTCCACCACACGGGCAGCCCCTGCACAGCTGCACTGTTCAGTGCAGATGGCTTTCAAGAAGCCTTAAGTCAGCAGCACGTTGGCAAAAGCCTCCAGTCCCACACAGAGTGGAAATAGCTCCTGGCGGAAGCACGTTGCATTTATGGAGCGTGGGGAAAATTAATCTTTCTGTTCATACGGAGCATCTGTGAGACTTTATGACACCGATCCCTGTACAATTCTTTTGCACCGTGACACAGACATATGCAGCGTAAATGTACTGCTGGGTGCTGCGGGATTAAACTGAGAGCACCCGTCCCTTTTAATTGATCTGCAGAGCAAATGTATCTTTAGCAAACCAGGCCTAGATCTGCAGATGTATTGATCATCTAAAGGAGCCCAGTTTTATTATAAAAAAATAAAGTTTGCCACAGGTGCCAAGTCCTGGCACAAAGAATGCAGCCTCCACCCCTGCAGTTCCTATGTGCCACAGCTTTTTCCCAGACTGGGCCTTTTTGTTGAACTACCCAGGAGACTTTTGAACACGTGAAATTGTCAAGAGCTTGAGCAACTTCAAAAAGGGTTGGAATGCAAGTACCAAGTTTGATCTCTAGGTACAGTTCTGACATTCAACAAAGGATGGGGAACGCTAGCCTGCCATTACTTGTTAACAAGGGAGCTCAAATGTTATTCAGGAGTTCAAGTTAAAAGATCTCCATAAATAGAAGCCACATGCTAACAGGACATAATGTTTTACTACCTCACATATAAAAGATCATTCTGAATGCTACCTCATTTCATCAGCCCTCTCACCTTGTTTTTTAAAGGAGGAAATTAAATGAAAAGAACTATCCTCATCCATCATTAAGCCCAGCAGTTTCTGAAATATCCATTAACACTTCGCTGTGCTTCAGTCACCGACACAGGAGGCTCCAAGGCTCAAACCAGCAAATACCTGGTCCTAACACTCCCTTGGGAAGAGGCCATCAAAACATACTGTAAAGGCAGTCTCTCCTCTTCCAAATACATTTTCTTCCCTGCCTTCATAAGACCTTTCCCACCTTGCTTATGCTGCTATCAAGGCATCAGGGTTTTATGGGGTCATGCAGGCCCCTGGGATCAGATCACAGCTATTATGATGTCTTGTCCTTCGTATACTGGCTCTCAGCACATTAGCTTCTCAGCCATGCTGCTTTTTAGTACTTTATTATGTTGTTTGTTTTGCATTTATTGGGCTGCGCTGGGCTTTCACTGTTTGGATAAATCCAGCTAGCAGTCCCCAGGCCTCCCAAAGGAAAGCTACTGCAGGAAATTAATGAATGCACTGTTTTCCCCAACACAGTGCAAATACAGTGCCAGTGATGCCATACTCAGAACCCTTCCTTTGCTGCAGCTTTGGTAAAAAATCCTGCCTTGTCCAAGTACTAAAGTGCATGTGGCTTCCTCCCAGTTCCTTACTTTGTGCTGTCATTATCATCAGACAAATTCCTTGATCCAAACTTGAGAAATCAATAGTACTCAGACAAGGAAACTTGTTATTTTCCACTGGACAAACTTAATTGTCTCAGAGGCTTCAAAGCTCAATGATAGAACATTTAAATTTAAACAAACAGAAACAAATAATAAAAAGAATAACAAAACATTCATGCCGTGTCTCTTTATTTGATATTAAAGGGCAGGATTCTTCAGATCTGAAGTGCCTGTTCTGGTTTGACATATACGCCATGCTGGTAGATGTTTAGAGCAGGCAGATAAGAAAGGCAGGCAAGAGGGTGAATAATTTTGGTGCTGCAGAGCACAGTGTAGCTTCCAACAGGCACTGCTACCACCAGCAGATAGAAATATAAGTGAATGTTTCCTTGCAGTCACTGATGAGACTTTTAGTGTGACTTTCTGTCATGTTACATTTTCTGCCCTGCTGGGAAACTCAATAATTACTCTGCAGGCACTTCTGAAGACATAGTTGTCGAAACAAATGATGGGGCATTAGGTGGCTGTTAGGCACAGGCTGGAAACAGCAAGCCTGTCACAGGAAGGAAACAAACCAAAACACCATCGCTCCTCTGGTAAAAAATACTTCTATATTAATATTGGACAAAAAGAACAGACTGGGCAATTTTTCATTGGGAAAGGAAATTCTTTCCTGGAAAGCAAATCTGCTTCTGTAGAACAGAAATGAATTTCTGCTCCTGTTTTTCTTTTCCAGATGACCAGCTTAGGAACTAATAAATTATTTTACACAATGGGAAATCTGAACATTTGATATAGCAGGGGTGTTTTCCACTCAAAATTTTGGTGCAGAGAAAATCCCTAGCTGTACATTGTATAAACTGACATTGAACCTGACCATTGTCAATGAAAACCTAGAATATTTTGTAGATCCCTTGCTCACTAAAATATCTCCCAAGACTACCACTATCACCACAGAGACATAGTAAGGTGGAGAACAGTGTTTCACGCATACGCACGACTCTGTTTAACCACCTCCCACCACCCCGAGAGGCTGTCATGACCACATGTGTGTCTTGGTGAACTTTCCTTGCCAGTGTGAGATAATAGCTACTTTGTGGATGCAAAATTAATAATTAGCAGGATATGTTTTAGCATTACCTCATGAGACAGGTAAAAGGCAGCAATTCCCAGTGGCCAGAAACAGCAGAGCATGGAGAACACAGTGAGGCCGAGATGATCTCTTGGCGGCATCATCAGGAAATTGTCTTCACTTTCAGTGTCACTTGAGTAATCACTCTGGAACAGCAAGGGAGAGAGAAATGTAGAAGTGCTGTTAAGGTAGTGTTTTTAGGAAGTGTAACTCTGGAGTTACAGTTTTGGTGCAAGAATGGTCCCACAATGTATTAAGTCACCCTGGGAGCACCTCCAGTCTGAAATGAGGTGGCTGAAAATCTTCTAAAACAATCTTCTGGGGTTGCTTTTTCTTTACTGACTGTAGGAGAAATCCTGTGCAGAACCTGACTGAAAGAAAGACACTGAAAGACAGATGTCATATTTAGAAACTTGTCCTCATGTGCCTGGGTCCTGTGCCTGACATTTTAGCCAAAATGAATGATGAATTGATATTCTTCCACCAGTGAGTTATAACTTAGAAACTCTGGAACAGACTGCTAAGCGTCCAAGACGAAAATGAAACCATATGCAATGGTGTAAGTTTCTAAATACTAGTGAGCCACAATTAAGAAGGACACAGAAAATGCAGTCAGGCTAATGATATTTGAAAGACTTAGCATCAGAGAAAGCATTTACTTCCTGAGCCAACTCCTTTGGGAACCAGACAGGTGACCTGACCCATTGCTTGCTAAGATGGACAGACCACTTTCAGGGGAATTGCTGGCAAACACTGACCACAGACCAGAGAGGCCTGGGCTGTGGGAGGGACATGTTCCCATGCTCTGAGACTGCGGTGCACAGGAACACTTGCATGTGCAAAACAACTCGCTGTGGGACACCCCAGCCTGTTATGGGAGCCTTGATAACCTAGCAGAAATGGCAAAGCTCTACTTGGCCCAAACTCAATAAAGTCCTAGTTCTGAAGGGACAGCTGATGATGCTGTTGTGCAGCTTTTGAGCTTGGTTACTTACCTTTCTGCTTCAATTTTCACAACAAGGTTTGTAAGTCATTTTTAATATCAATAATCTTTCATTTCAAGAGTAAGAGAAGGGAGGGGGAGGAAGAAAATCCACATCATTGCTGAAACTGTCTCTTGAAACAGTGCCCTTACCTGAATTTCATGACAGGGAAGATAAAATGGAAAATGCTTTTGATTACCCAGTTGTTGGCTGAGTAGTGTGCTGATATTGTATCTGTGGAGACTACCTGTCTGGTATTTCAAATTGCCTTTTGTTGTAGATCGAGATGAAATGTGGCTAAGAGTCTCTAGATAACTTTGATCAAATGATGAACCATAAAATTATCAGTTTTGCTGCTTTTTAGAAAGCATTCTCAGGGTGGTGAAATCATGACATGTTAGACAGTTTCCATGCAAACTTGAGATGTGGCTGTTAGACTGCAAGAGGATAATAGCAGAAGTTTTCTTAATTATGCTAACATGAAAACTCTTGTTGGGAAAGATGAAGTCGCTATAGAAATGTACTAATTGAACTGTAGATTTGTGCTATGAATGCTGTTTTGATGGGTGAAGCCCCTGTAGTATTTATATCGGAGTAGATGATCTGACTGTCATTCACCAAAGGTAACAACAATTCTGATCAGAGAATGTAACCTAGGTAGGAATTAGTAGGGCTCTAATACATAAATAAGTAAATAAAATCCAACAACAAAAGGCAAAAAGTATCTCTTATCACTTCTGGATAAACACTTTTTCCTCCAAGCAAGCATTCCTGCCTAATGTTCTATTTTTCTCTTATAATGTGCTCCCCCACCAACACCCAGGCCTGAGGTTATCTAGACATCTTTCCTATCTAGAAACATTTTTAACATGGGGAAGCTTTTGACAATCTGGCTGGCTGTCTTCACTTGGTCATGATTTCACAAGGGCTGCACACTGATGCTGATGTGCTGGATACTAGAGTTGCTGAGAAATCAGAATTTCTGTCACCAGTTATAATCGCTTTGGGTTAACTGACTAATCCTGCATAATCAGGAATATTCTTGTCCACAGCATTGCGCCTTTCATGCTAACAGCCTCTTTATAAACTTACATAGTACTTACTACATCCTAATCACACTAATCTGACTGAAAGCTTTTAACTCTTGCAGAAGCTAGAGAATAACATAACCAATTAATTTTTAAGGCTTGGGTGGTGAGCAAAACAGCACAGACAAGTTTTTCTTTATTTAATGTTGGCCTAGATGAGAATAAGCAATCTGAATATCAAACTATTATTTTTTTTTCTTGCTACAGTTCTACTACTAATGCATACTACAGCCAAAGAGTAAGCAATGAAATTAGAACTTGTGTAACCAAAAGAAAAAAAAGTACTTGGCAAAGAGCATTCCTTTCTTGCTTGAGGTGATGTTCTGTTCATCAGTAGTGAAGAGATCCCTAATAGCTACTCTCGTGGCAACTCCCAGTAACTCCAGGCTTATTACTGAGGTGATAAAGACACGACCGAGTTATCTTCTTTGAACAAAGCTCCTCAATCAAAAGACATCAATGTCTTCATGATGCTACAAAAACCTTGGGATGGGAACAGAGTAAAATACATCCTAATGCAGCTGCAATGCAGTAAGTTACAAGGGACAAGATGATCATGGATCATCAAGCAACAGCAGCAACAGCTGATGGTCTCTTCAGGATTTTGAGGGATTCACTCCTCTTCAGACCTAACATCCAGTTCCAGCAGCTTACGTTGCAACTGAGCAACAAATTTTAACCATGACACACAGAGAATATTTCCAGAAGGCAGCATCTTTCCACCTGAAGTCAGACTTTGTCTTGGAGACACATCTTTATGCCTTTGTGTGTAATCTCAGCAAGGTCCACAGTCACTCCCCTTGCCAAAGGAGCTGCTCTCTGCAGCCCATGCAAGATGCTGCTGTGCAAACAAATACCTGTGCAAACAGCCCTGTAGCAGAAATGACAAACGATCTCTGAGGTTGCTGAGCACACAGTAGGGACTTCCTGCTTTCAGTGGATCCTTTGTAGCAAAAACAGTTATTACAATGACACCAACCCTCCTCATCCCGACTGTCGCTGTGTGTCCCTTGCCAACACACTTGGAGTTTAGCTGAAAAGACAGCACAGGATAAAGCAGTCTCCTGCTTCAGTTTATCCACAAGCATTTCCATGGCTGTTTGGAGAAGGAGGTGATTTCAAGAGCTCAGGCAATATTGGAGTTACCAGAACAGGCCCCATAGGACATCTCCCCAGGACATGAAATTCTGAAGAAAGCACAGCATGACACAGAATGACAAAGAAGGAAAGCAGCTCTTTTTCTCCTCTCCTTTCATTTCCTTTCCTTTCCTCCAGATGGGACTCCCCCACACCAGCTCTTTGACTCTCTCTTATGCCCACGTTTCTAAATGGTGCACACCTCTGCAGCCCTACACTTCATTAGGCATAAGTGATGTGGGCAGGACATATATTGAATTGTTGCAGAAACTGAATGTAACGAAGGATGAGTAGGAGAAATAAACCTTGTTGGGAGAAGGGAGGTATCTACTTCCCAGACACAGAACCTGTGGGATTTTGCAGAGCTGGAATTTGGGTGCTGGATAAGCTGATGGGAAACCTTGAGCTCTACATTCAAGGGGGCTGCTTTTGGCATTTCCCAAACGACCAGGAGCAGAAATCAATCAATCCATCAGATCTGGGAGCAGAAATCACCTGGCACAGAGCAAGGCATTCAGAATCAAAAAAAATCAGAATGAAAAATCCATGTGCATCATGCCGCAGGAAATCTTTCACCCAGGAAGAAGGTGAAAAGGCCAACTTCACTTGTAAGATAACTTTAAGATGCAATTTCATCACAATCTCTAAGTGCCTCTGTGAGTAGATAATTTCTGATCAGACAGCTCTGTTGTTTGGCAGAAAATCATAAGAAACCCCAGTGACTGAAAGTGGAACAGAGGAAGAGCAGACACAAGGTGCAGATTTTTAACAGAGATGGTGATGAACACTTTTCTGCAGTTGTAATGGATTTTCTATTACACAAAGACCTTTTTTTTAAACTGAAGCTAGCTATCCCTAAAAGCTATGTGCTTTACCTCAGCTGAGACATTACGAGCGAACAAAGGCTCTCCAGGCAGCCTGCCATGGGCTGCCTGTGACATAGTCTGGACTTGATGGTCACGTAGTCCCTTCCAGCAGCTAAATGCTGGTCACACTGGTGAAGTCAGACAAGGAGGTCTGCTGTGAACCACAGCTGCTAGCAACCTTTGATGGATTTTCAGGAAACCAACTGTAAGATAATGTGTGCTCTGTTTCCCTCCTCGCAATGCCTGGTTTGGTAATGTGGTTAAACATGAGGCCCTATTCTGACCAGCGCTCTCCATCCCTTTGCTCTTCTGCAAGCAGTCTGAGTTGGCCTCACTGCAGCAGATGGTGAAGGCAGCATGCTGGGAGGTAGCTCTCCCACCAAGGGCTGTGGTTTATCACCGTTCTTCCTCAATGCACTTGCTTGTCACTGGGCATCACCTGGCTGATGCTTTCTTAATGAGTAATGTCTCTAAAGCCTGTTGCCATCATGGATTCCTTGGCATGTCAGTGTATTATTTATTTACTTATTTATTTGCGGGTTTGTTAATTCATTTATTTTTACCATTTTGAGTTTTCCACGTCCTTTCATTCAATTTTAAAGGTATTTAAATATTCTGTTGTCCACTAACCCTGACCTGGTGCAAATTCCTTTTGCTCCCTCAACTCCTGGTCTATAATGCCTTGCCAGTCAAGCAGGCAGCCTTCCAGGATGGGCTTGCAGGTGTCTCTCCTTGTTTAGAAAGATTTTTATAAATCCCTTCACAATGCCAAAATGTTACAGGGAAGAAAGGAAAAAAAAAAAAAAAAAGAAAAAAGAAAAACACCACCTTGGTGCAGGTGTCCAAGCCCATTCTTCCTCCTGAATTTTGTTCAACTACCTTGTGGTGCTCTCTAGACACCCACAGCCAGTCTGTCTATAGCTCTTCAGTAACTTATATTCAACACACTGCCTCTGGAAGGGGATTACTGCAGAAAGCCATAAACAAATCCATACAGGACCAGCCCAGCTGCCATCGCCTCCTAAATCACACTCCTTCTTTTGGAGAGCAGTAATAACAGCCATGAAGTAAATATCCCTGATCTTTGTGTGAGTGACAGGGGCTTCCACCCAGAATCCCCCTGAGTTCATCGGGAAGGCACATGCGTGGCACTTTAACTGAAAAAGTAACATTGCACGGCTCAAGCTAGGGAGGAAGTGACCCTCCACAGCTGTCCTCTTTTTGCTTTGCAGCTGACACAGCTTTCTTAGTGCTCTGCTCCTCAGAGATGTGTGCCCCATCCCCACCTTCTGCTAATGACAGCTTGCAGCTCACCCACAGCTCCTGCTGCTTAGGGGCTGGAGGCCTGTACAGTGTCAGTCCAGCAACTCAGGGAAGTGATGATGAGAAAGAGAATTGCATTGGGAAAAGGCTGCCGTTAGCAAGATTCATAGAAGGGCACTTGGAGACTGCTGGACGTGACTTCCCAGCCATGCTCCCCTCACCGAGGGCTGCCTAATAAAGGTTAATATCCCTTGGCAGGGCTCCGTACCTCCAGACTCCAGTGGCCTCTCCTCTAAGGGAAGAAAATAAATCACATGCAAATGAAGTGTAATCCCTCGTGTAACCTGTTAATAATGTGCCTGTGAAGGAACACGGGGGCATAAAGCATGTCCTATGGGGTCAGGTCCATTGAGTCCTGTGCTCTGCCCCTGACAGAAGCAGCAGGACATTGCTGTGCAGGGAGCTCACATAAACCTGGACACTTTGCAGCCCACCCCTTGTGCTCTCCCAGCATCCACAACTGTTGTGTGAAAGATATTAGAAAGAAAAGCTGTGCCAATTGCTTTTAATAGCTTTTTATGGATCCCTTGTCCATAAATCAGTCTAATCGTTTCTGAACTTGCTGTTCCACCACTACCTCCTGTGACAGCAGGTTCACCAAGTGTTCACTGCCCTGTATGTGAAGAACAATTTTAAGATATCTGTGTTAAGGCAATCTCTCAACAGTTCTCTCAAGTTTCTCTCAAGTTTCCCCAACTTCTACTATTGCAGGTTTGCTGAGCAGCAGGTCTGCATTCACTTTATCCTTCACCTTCATGATCTTGTGCATCCAGGAGGTTCATACACCCCTCAGCTTTCTACCCTACAAAATGGAGAGCCCCAGCTTTTCTCACCGCTTTCCGTAAGGAGGCTGCAGCTTCCTCTTAATCATTTTTTGTTACCCTTTTCTATCTCCACTACATCATTAAGAAGAATACAAACGCTATGTAGATAGTGGATTGCAGTGAGATTTTATACAGCAGCAAAATGCTGCCGGTGCCCTGTCTTGTCCTCAGTGTTCTTTATGACATCCAATATTTTCTTGTCTTATTGGCTTGACCTGCACACTGTGCCCTGAAATTTCAGAGAACTGACAAGTGATTTCTTCTCAGTTTCTTTCCTGAGCTGCAGCTCACAGTTAGAAGCTTAGCAGTGAGTCCACATAGATTAGATTATATTTTTCTGTAAATGTATTAGTTTCCATTTCTTTACACTGAAACACATCTACCACCGTTTTGAGACTCAATTTTGTGCAGTCCTTCCAGAGTTCTTCTCCAGGGGGTGGACACCTCCCCAGGGGGTGTCCAAACACACTTTCTGGATATCTGGTCCCAGGGGAGGCTCAGGACGCAACAGCTCATCTCTTCTCATGATGCAGGATAGTCCAAGTCCCTGCAAGCTGGCAGCATTACGAGAAGACATGCACATCGGGGGGCTCCCTTGCATAACCCCCCTCCATGGCCTTCTCTTCACATTGCAGAAGAGACAGAGAAGGGAGGTGCTTGGGCATGCTGTGCAGAGCAGTAAGATGGAACAGGACATAGCTTAGGATCCACCTTCTCTCTCTACACTTCTATGCTCGTGTCAAAGGGATGGGTTTTCACAGCAGCATCCAGCAATTCATAGGAAGAAGAAAAAAGGAAAAAAAAAAAAAAAAAAAAAGGAAGTTTTAGCTTGAAAGCACTACATTTCTTTTCTTCTTTTACTCCCCAGAACATTCTATTTATTTCGCTTTGCAGAGACTGTGTCAGACTTTGCTGGGAAAAAAGGTTTTAAGAGAGAACTCAGATGTATTCTTTTATGCGACACATATGAATAATTCAATTTTCTGCCATCAATAGCTTGGATTCCTCTAAATAAGCCATCTATCTAGGGGCTAGGAGGAAGAGTAGCAGGAGTGTAATATGACAAACGATGTTTCTGGATGGCACTGCATTTACACATGAACTCTAACAGGAGGGTATTTCAGCTAGGAACGCATGTAATATTTCACTGGCACCACATTTGACAAGTTGTCTGTCCATTAGTTGTGGCATAAAGAACTCATAAGATATTTATAAGGGTTCCAGAGATACCTAAATAGGGAATCGTTTGATTTCAGGGATGGGCACAGAAAGGAGAAGTTTAAAGCTTTGACAGAATGCACAGCCTTCTGCTTTCATGCCTGGTAATTGCTGGAGCAAAGTGGGGCTGGATATGCTAATGAGAGCTGTTGCAGAGATGTTTTTCCCTCCAGAAAAATGTGATTTCCATATAACATTATGCTAGGACCTGAGACATACTGCTGGTAAAGAAATGCCAAAGTTAAATACAGCTGAATTGTTGCAGTGAATGCCAGGACCCCTGCTTTGGACATATTCTGATCCTCCGCTACATCTCCCAGGATTTTTCAGAGTCCCTACACCTGAAGAAGGAAGAAGATGCCTCCTTGTAGGCAAGCTGTTGAAGACATTGATGATCTGGTGAAACCCATCCTGAAGGGGACAACAGGCAGCAGAGCAGCAACCCTTGCAGCCTGGCTGGGTCAACTCTTCATACCGAAACCACATTGCTGTCAGTCAGTCAGAACAGCTGGCTTTTCCCAGAACATTTGGCTGTGGTAAGGTTTTCTGCAAGAAAACAACAACCTTTCTGCTCGTCAAAAGCCTGACTGTCATCAAAAACTAAACATTGGCAGAAACACACTGACCAGCTGGGTGCATAAAAGCTGTTCCTGGCATGTGTCCACAAACTCCAGGTAAGTATTACATGGTGGGGCTCATTACAAGAGGATGAGTTAGATTTTTCCATGTTTCCAAGGAACTAAATATCCAGTCCTGAAGACCCTGAGGCAGGTGCTTTGCACTAACACTGGCAGTGCCAGAGAGATGTGAGCAAGGCCAGAAAGGTCTTCCTCAATGTGGAAGCAGAAGATTGGACCTCTCCTATGTTATCCTCTCTTGCTCTTCTCCTAACTTTTGCTCCCAGTCCTTCTGCTAAACCTTTCAACCCTATTTTGGGTGTATTAGTAATTTAAAAATGCATTTTCTTCTTGTCTGTAACTGGTGGGGAAAAAAGCTTTCTACTGGGACAGACTCATGCTGCATGATTCAGATGCTGTATTTCTCATTTGGACAGATAAGCAATTTTTTTTAATGTAGTTAAGGATCTAGTATGTTTCATTCCTCCTCTTGGTGACTGCTGTCCTCAAATACTTTCTTCCATTCCTGGAGTCTCAGCACATGCAGTTATATCTCCAGCAAACCTCTGTACTAATTAAGCCCAGGGAAGAGCATCCTTACACCTCTTTGTTTATGAGCACAGTTACACAGAAAGACAGGAAGGAGAACCCTGGGAAAATGATGCACACACTGTTACAGCATGTTACAAACATTTGCAAAGGCATGGGGATGTAAACTCTCTCCTTTCTCCCCTGGAGATCTGAGGAGGAGGAGCGTGAAGTCCCTTTCCCCAGATCTCCAGTTTTACAGGTGGTTTTCTAGCAACAAGTGTTTTCTGTGCAAAGCTGATCCAAGCTCCTGTGGTGCCAATGGATGAGATGCCCTACACTGCAAAGGCACTTTAAAAATCCCACCAAGAAATAGCAAAATATTCTTGGTACAAAGTATTTTGTTGTTGTTGTTGTTGTGCATATTTCCCTGGTCTTTTTTTAGCCCATTCTAGCTAAAGAAAGCCTTGCTGGATTGACATGAGGTCTTTTATTTTTTTCTGCCTCAATGTCAGGCCAGATGTGTCAATAACACCATTAGGCAATTACTGCCTGCTGCTGTCACTTGCATCACAACTGCTGCATGAGAGAATCTAGGGCAAAAAAGCGGCATCTAGGCCTTTTATTATGATTTTTTTTATTATTTTTATTTTTAAATGAGGTTTCCCACAGCCCCTTTGAAATGCTGCAGGAGGGTGTGATTTGAGCTAGCACCATTACGGGCCCTGGAGAGAAACTTCTTGTCTCCCTGTGGAGCTACTGAATACTACATTGCTGGCACACACCGGGAAAAACACCTCTCTCCCCATACCTTAGCAATACAGAGAGAAAGGAGAATAAAACAGTCACTGGTATTACTGGTATTACAGGAGGTGAAAATAGAAGTTTTAGGACTTGTTAGGTCTCAATGGAGAAAACCCCTGCAAGAGAGAACATGAGAAAATAATCTCTTTATCTCATCTTGGACATTCAGATTGAAGCTATGCCTTTGCTCCAGGCTGACAAACGGTCTTTGCTAGCTTAGGAGTCTATGATCAATGCTGGAAAAGTTTTGTAATGAGCAGCATCATGAACACCCTCCATTCCCACATGCACTGGCCAGTAAAAAACTATGCTACCTTTAGGCTGCTGGTTTCAGCCAAATAGGTGGAGATTTTCTAAAGTTAAAAATGCATCATTTAAGAAAGAATGACGTTGATTTCCATAGAGTACCCCATTTGGAGAATAAAATGTATGTTACTTTAGTGTGAGCAATCAATGAAGCACGGGAACCTAGTGAAAGAAAACATTACATTTGGGGTGTAATGAAGTGTTTCATTCCATCAGAAAAAAAACCTTTTTCAAACGCATGGGATTCATTGTGTCTAGAAACCCAAAGACTCCTGGTTTTGTTTTCACAAAGAGGCACGTTTCATGTTTGAGCTAGTAAGACAAACAACCAGCTTTATACCCAGCTTAGGTCAGGAGAAAGTAAGAGATGATGTTGAGTAAGACAAGCTGTGGACAGGTGCTTCTGGCCCCAGCCTTACCAGCATTTAAGCGCATGGGTTTTCTTTGGTCTGTGACCAGCCCATTCACTGGGAATATCCACAGAGTTGGGACTTTACCCAGCAAATAAAGATAGGTAAATGCTCGCTGTCCTGGATGGAGGAGAGAGCAATACCTCTGATCCCAAGAAGACCAGGACTCAGAAGCTGTGCACTTAAGCCCATTATGTTCTCCCCCACCCCAAGCCTTCCCCAAGGATCCCAAGTGACATCTGACCTCTAGCTCCTGGAAATCCTCCTCCTCCTCCACATCGTAGGAGAGGGTGTGAATCTTGATGTCATCTGCCGAGAGGTCGATGAACTTGCTGTCCGGGTACTCCAGGCTGTCCTTGGTGGGGGAGCGGTCCTCGATGAAGGTGGTTTCGCAGCACTCCGAGCCGATGCTCTCACCCCACGAGCGCAGCACGTTCTCCGAGTAGAGGATGATGTTGGGCCGGTAGTGGGACTCCACGGTCTGCTGCAGCATGTTGGGATCCAGAAGCTGCTGCACGGGGTCGCTCCTGCCATTCTCCAGGCAGCTCGGAGAGGAAAGGCTCCCCGCTCGGTGGCTCTGATACTGCGGGGTTGGGTACACGGAGATCAGGCCATCTCGGCTCTCTGCTACCAAGTTCCTTGTGTTAATTAAACCATTCCTTTTCCCGGCTTCGGCAATCTTATTGTGCATCAGCACACTGTTTTGCTCAATCAAGCCATCCATACTGGGAGGTGTCTGAGGGAGCAGGGCGGGCGGTCTGTGTTTTGTTGTACCTTACAGATGGGTCACACTGGGGCAGTGGCCCCCATTTTCCTGAAGAAGAAAGGAAATAGACACCAAGATGAGGATATAAGCAGTGAATGGTGTATGAAGGCACCCAAATCAGCTTGTCTTCAGTATGATCTCATGAGGAAATACAGCCTCATGTATGCATGCACCTAGCTTTCCAAATATATCTCCACTTGGAAAGATAATAAATAAAAAACAAAACAAATAATAAAACAAAACAAAACAAATCCAGCAATAACAAAATCCACCAATAACAAAAAAGCCATGAGGTGAACAGGAACAGAAGATAGTTGCGGTCACAGAGAACTTACTGAGATGTCTTAGTAATGATGAGCAATGTCAGAGAAGGGCAATGATGTCCCCTCCATCCCCACCCGTATGCCACTGTCATTCTGAGGATAACGTCCCCTTCCTCTAAAGGTTCTGATAAGTGAGGTTTAAAAACACACACACACCCCAAAACCAAACAAAGATAAAAGATAAAAGAACCGTTTTCAGTTTTTGGAAAGCTGCAATTATGAAGGGCAGGCAGCTGGTGTGCTCAGCTGTCAGTCTCTGTGGCTACCCTTCACCTTTGGCAAGTGCTTTGAAAACACAGCTGAAGCAAAAAAGAAACAGCTCTCCTTAAATTGAATGAAGAAAAAAAAAAAAAAAAAAAAAAAACACCTGAAGGCGAATTCTTCCAATTCTTCCAATGCCTCTGAGAGTGCCCAGTAGTGACAGATCAAAGGGCTGTGACAAGGCTGGTCAGCATGAGCAGCCCCATCCTGATTCACCAAACAGGGACACAACTGCTTGAGCCCCAGGACCTGGTCACCTCCTTTGCACAGGAACAACTGTCGTCTGTCTCATCGCCCCCCCAACCTGGCTCTGTTTTGTGTGGCTTCCACAAAGGTATAAGAAATCAAAGGGATAGCTCAGAAGGCTAAAAGTACTTTTCCCCAGCCCAAATACTTTCTCACCAGGACACCTCTTCTGCTCAGGTGCAGCCAAAGAAAAAAAAGAAAGCTTTTTGAAATATGGTTGTACACATCACGGCTGCAATGAGCTCAGGATTTTGTTTCTGGGCCCAACCATAGGAATCACAGAGATCCTTCTGCCTTCAAATACACTTTTTAAGGTTCAAATACATTTGTTAAATAGTTAAGGTAGGATTACCTGTCCCCAAAGTGCTGCTTGGAGGAAAACAAGAATTGCATGTGCAAACAAACATACATATATACTATTTTCACTTGATGCTTTCTCTCTATTTCCCCTTTATATCAGAGATCTTCTAACAGACCAATGGCTAGCAAAAGACTAAATGTATTTCCTCTATAAAATTTTAGGCTTCAAATATTTTCAGTCTCCCTTTTGGCTTACAAGAGATATTGAAACCCCTAAGAGCTGGTCTTCTGTTCTTACACTAGGAATGAAGCAAGAAACTCATTTAATGTGCAAGAAAGCACTTGTTTTAACATGTAGAAAACCCATTTTAATGTGTTGGCAAATAGTTCAGAATTTGTTCTAAATGAGCTGTCAGGAAAGCTGCACAAGTGAGAATATATTATGGTGGGATCCTGTGGAATTTACGCTGCACTTCTCTCAGCCCTAAACCCGGGGAATGTGCTGGCAAAATAAAAACGATTTGCAAATTAGTTTGGAAGCTTGGACTCAGTTTCACCAAAGGAAAGACCTAAATCCCATTGCAGCAGATAAGACTGAGAGCAGGTGCTCTGTCTTTCCAAGGAAAACTCCTTTCCATATGTGACTACATCTGTGCTAAATGAACAGAGGACCTTGCTCTCTCTCCACTTACAGTAGGGTTAACACTGAGTAACATCTTGTTTCAGCGTGGGAATGGTGATGTAAGGTCAAGCTGCTTTTGTAGGAAGCAAGGCAAGAGTAGATGGGGAGGCCAACAAGTCACACATGTGCCTTAGGACTGATCCTTGCAGAAATATCATGTTCCATCGACTGCTCTGCAAGCACCATGGCCCCATGGAACAGTGCCAACATGCACAGTCTCCTGTAGGCTACTGAGCAGTCCCAATTTCATTGTTCAGACTCCAGAGGCATGGTGAGATCCTGACACGAGTTGAGTTGGGGAATACCTGCTGCTTTATCCAGGTTTGGTGGGGTCATTTGCTAAAGGGATTGTTCTGTTATCTTACTGTTTGCATATAATCATTCCCCTTCTTCCACCCTCCCCTCCCAGAGAAACAAAAGGAAAGCACATCACCAGAGGCAGGAGCTGAGAAAAACTCAGCGGTTAATGAGTAAGTTGTCACAAGGCTTTGCTCAGTTCCCCCTGAACCAGCTTGAAAAACGTGCGAGGCTCCCTGACATGTGACATAAACTCTTGACCCCACTGAAGTCAGAGAGATTTCACCCAAAACTGCAAACTGTCTCAGAGGCATTCGTAGCTCTGGCATTAGTCCAGAGCAAACAGAGATGGTCAGCAGAAATACTCTACAATTCTGCCACAGATGTAGCAGGAATGGGAAGAAGATGTACAAACCAAATAGATACCCTCCCAGAGAAACAAATGAAGAGGTCAATAATTTGGTCACTGCATCAATGGCTGCAGCAAAACGTGGGCCAGGCCTTGCTTCTTGGTGCACTCACATCATTCCAACAAATGTGTATTGTCTGGTTTGAGTAGCACTTGGGAAAATGCCATTTTAAAGCAGCTTTGTCTCATGCCTTTGAGCTGCACTGTCAGATTCCCTTCATGTTGCCTCTACACTCGTGTATCATCCAGATAATGCTTGGCTCTGGAAATGCAGGTCTCACCCCAGGCATTTCATTGACAGCTATACTGTCTTCATGGAAAATGCTAGCTTTGAATTGGTGCAAATGAGGCTCTGCACACACAGTGACACCAGGTCTGGCTGCTATGCAGACTGATATATGTTCCTCATGTAATTTGGAGAGGTCATTTTGAAAAGGTTGGATTATGAGGGAGGTTCACTCCCACCTCTTTAAAGCTGTCTTACATGGCAACAGTCCAAAGTCACTGGAAACAAAAGCCATCCTTTGGTCCTTTCCACACTCCTCAGGAAGAAGAGAAGAAAAGTAAAGAGAGGCCACAGGGAAAAATACTTCAGCATGCCCAAGTGATGTGAGACCCAGGAACACTTCAGGAAGTCAAAGGGATGTTGCTGTTGTCAGGATTTAGGACTGTCCCAAGCCACCCCTTGCTCCATTTCCAATCACATTCCCAGCTGTCTTTCCAATTGGGTGATTAAAAGGAAGATGGAGACTCAACAGCACTGGAAAAGGTAATTTGGCTCCAACGCCTTTGGAGTACCAACAGATATGATTCTGTAAAGTCCTGAACCGGGACTGCTTACAATACCTTTGGGATTCTACAGCTGATATCTCCACCATCCCATGGACCTAAAGGCAGCTACGTTAGAGGCTCCCTCATCACCCACACCACCAAGGCGTTAGCACACCCAACAGCCTGGCTTCAGCCTGTGCCCTCTCCCATGCAATACCCAACCAGCAGTAAATAAGCACCATGGATGTTCCTGAGAGGCACAAAGGGCAGAACCATCTCGTTTGGGCACGTAAGAGACTTTAATGGTATGGACAGAGCTGATGTTGGACCATTCAGCTTGTGGATGACAAGGTGGATCCAGGCCTGCCTTGTTTACTAAACAGGACAGAGCAGGTGGTGTTTGCTTAGTCCTACCACGGATCTGAACATCTATCTGGCCAGTGCCTACCTGCTGCGCATCTAAACCAGTCTTGTAAGCCAATCTTGCAGATTCTGAGTGACACTTTCCCCTTGGGATGGGGGAGGAGAGAAAGAAAACATCTGAAATGAGGCAAGGACAAGACAGGAAACATCCTTCCTGCACAGAGCCCCTCCAGTAAGAGGGCTAATGCATTGCTCAAGGCATCCTCTCCAGGGCCCTGCCTAGCTGTTCAACTTACATATGCCTCGGGGAAGGTCAGCAAAGAGAGATGGGGATGGCAGCATGCAATCAAGGAACACTGTCACTTTAATCCGTAGCTGGTTGGCTACCTTTCCAGAGCTTGACCCAATGTCTCAGCCCTGCAAGTGTGTGGCTTAATGGTGAGGAAATGGTGAGATTCTTGTGCCTTTCCATTATACTACCTTAATAGCTAATAATAATAATAATAATAATAATAATAATAATAATAATGTGGCATTGATTTTTCTTTTCCAGGTGAAATTCCTGAGTGGCTGGCCATTAGGTTTAAATCAATAACACCTTGATTGCCAGTGCATTTTGATGCACAGCCAAAACAAGGTCAATGGCTGTCTGGGGAAACTGAGAAACTGTTGAGGTGCCCAGAGATTCTTCATCAATAAGAAAGCAGGATTAAGTGTTGCCAGCCACAAATGAAATCTCATGTCTTCACTGATAAAAGAGAACCTTTTCTGGGCTTTTCACTCCTGAACTACTGGCTGAAGAGAGTTAAATCACACTTCCAAGGCCTTTGTTGCCTGCTGTTATCCTGGTGTTGGTAGGAGAATTAGACTTATGGTCTGGAATTCATTTCACCTACTCCAGGCATCTGACAATATTTCTTGGGAGAAGTTAATTGCAGTTATGCAAGGTGCATAGGACAGGCAGGCAGTCTCTCTGTAGAGTAACAGTACACCTGCAATCCACAGGTGAGACCCTTTCAGCTTAATATTAACTTTCAGATAAGTGAAGAAAGTGTTGTGAGTCCTCCAGGTTCATCTGGAGGAGCATGGAACAAGGGCACATGGTTGTGAAAGATGCTTAGGGGCAAAAGACTCAGCCTGTACTCTGCCTGCAGGGACTCCTTGGAGGAGAGGCTTATCAGTCACCAGCCTTTCATTACGGGCTTTTCCTGGCCTGACCTGCTCCACGCTCACATGTTCACATCTCACAGGCAGGTGCTAAAATGAAGAGTGCCCCAATTTCCAGGCCAACCTGCAGTCTGGAGGATCCCGGATGGCAGCGCGACTGCGCAGACATCCTCTGATAGACAACCTGAGGCAATCAGAGGATGTCTTCTCTACAGGGAGCCAACACTCAAAGCAAAAAGAGAGCCACTCTCATTGTCTAGGACCTCAGTGAGGCCTCAAAATGATGCTGTCAGGAAAATGAAACTCATCAGAGCCCTTTAAATAAGAAAGCTGTTCAATCTGCTCCAAGATGCAGAGTTAATTTAACTGGTTTGATTCAGGTTTCATTTGTCTTCACACGGTTTGAATTTCTCCCCACAAATCACTCACTGGTACTCAGGCTAACCAGAAATAATTCTGCACTTTTAGACTTGAGGCTGGAACCAGAAGGGAAAACCAAGTTCAAGCTATTGACAAATACTAGATCAAATTTCGATCTATTTTTTTCCTTGGGGATTAGAAATTTTTACCCAGGTCTCTGGTACTAAAAGTGGAGTTATTCATTATTTAAACCTTCATTTTTTCTCAATTTCTTTTTTTTTTTTTTTTTTTTTTTTTTTTTTCCCTCTCTCCTTCTTTCTTATTTTAATAAGAAGCTGTAACCTGTGCCAGGATATCTCATCTGCAAAGCTGTGGTTTATTAAGCTATCACTTGTGTCACAGCAGAGCCCAGCTACGGTAACTGCAGTGAAGGCTGTGCTCTGCTGGGTGTTCTGCAGGCTCCTCTGATGACAGTGGCTGACAAACTAATTAAGCAAAGGGTGTAAGGCAGAAAAATGCAAGCTGCAGAGAGGGTAAGGAGAGAAAAACTAAACACCGTGCCACAGGCTCTGTCAGACAGGGAGTGCCAGCTAGCTCTGATAGTGTCCACCATCCCAAAGCTCCTTCTTTCTTCTGTAATACAGTGGATACTGTTGTCCTCTTGCCTCCATGGGGCTCTCCCGTCCATGCAGCTCTAGAACAGCCTCAGGTTGTTTCAGCCTTTGGCAGCCCCCTGCCAGGTGCCAAAAGGTCTGTGTGAACAACCAGCTTTGTTACCTCTGGAAAATGAGACTAATACAGAAAAGCCCCAGACCTTTTTCCACAACGGATCAGAAAGACATTTATCTGGGCAGAACCACAACTTCAAGGTCTTGCCTGGCCAGGAGAAACAGCATCAGCCCAAATATGACTCTGCACGAGCCTTTCCTGGATATAAGGACCAACCTTTTCCCCAAGAAGAGAGTCAAGCATGGGAAAATGAAGGTTGTACAGTCTTGGAGATTTTTAAGACCCAACTGGATGAAGATCTGAGAAACTAGTGACCCCAGAGTTAACCCTGCTTTGAGACAGAGGTAGGACTAGAGTCTACCTGTGTTTCCTTCAACCTGAGTTACCCTGCTATCCAAATCTCCCTGTTCCTAGCAGATTCTCACCTGTATCCCCTGCTCCCAAGAAGACACCACTGCTCCCGCACCTTTCTGCTAACTCCTCAGTGACTCCAAACCTAGTGCCTGCATGGCAAAAGGGACGATAACCATACTTTGCAGACCTGTGCCACCAGCGGAAACTGCTGCTGCCTCATGACTACTGAAGTCCACAAAGTTCTGTTGGGTTTGATGCTACTTCCTATGTTGCCCAACAGAGAAAGGAGAGGGTAGAAAGCTTTCTTGAAGAGCTGCAAATAGTGAGACCTGCAGCCTGATAAAAAACACATGGAGAGGTTTGAAGGCTACAGGTTTTCTAGTGCAATCTTTCAGGTGTGTGTTTTTGTTGTTGTTGTTGTTGTTGTTGTTTGCTTTTATTTATTTATTTATTTATTTATTTTATGCATACTGCATAGGCTTCAACATTGTTTAAGGTATTTCCAACATCTAGAAATTACAGCAGCAGATACAGACCTTTTGCTTGAGAGAAATCACCATGGATCTGGAGAGCTGATATCAAAGTAAAATATTTAAGGAAAGGAAGGAAAAAAAAAACCTTTTCCCCTTGTATTTTTCTTTATTGATTTAGCCAGGCTCATTATAATAGTTTTTGTTTTAAGGAAATGCTACTACTTCAACAGCTGAAATTCCTTTTGACCTATTAAGTAAACTACAGGGAGTTTCATAAAGCTATGCAACTAACTCACACTGGGAGAATTAGGTATGCATGCATTAGTGATAGCTAAATGTTTAATTGCCAGCAGTAGAAGTAAAAAGACCTCCGTGCTATTTTAGTATTACCAATATGCAGCAAATCCACTGTGAGGCACAGGCCTGTCCTGCCCTAAAAAGGAGGGAGTCAGGGTGCAATGAGATGCCCAAGGTCATGTCAAACACAGTAGCAGAGCTGGAAATAAAATCCAGGTCTCTTGATTGCCTGTCCGGAGGTATATTTAAATGTGGAAACAATTACAATATGCATATTAGGTCTGCCTGAATAATTGATTGCTTGATTCAGCAGCTGAACCAAAGAACAGAGGGGAAACAGGTGGAATTACCTCGTGTTGGCCTAAAATGTAAAATGTTCCCCCTGCAAGAAAATATTTCTTTTCAAGCAGATGGGAGCATCTGGTATTAGCCAAAATTAAATATAATGTTTCATTTATTTATTTTTAATCGAACTTGCTTTTAGTTCAATTTGCCTCAAGTTGTCTCCAATAAAAGATGACACATTCAGGCTTTTCTAGCCATCCTCCTTCCCGACCAGTTTTGACAGCCTCAACGATTTATTGAGTTCAGTCCAAATTCACAACTTTTTTTCATTCGATGACAGAACTGCACTTTCCAGCTAATAAATAACTGACCTGAATAACAGCACCTGGCTGTAATGTAAATAACCCTCTCTGTTGTGGAAGGCGCCAGTATAAAAATACCTTGCCATCTGCACAACTTACGACAATTACTTTGCAAAGTGAAAACAGTCAAAAATCAGGCTCTGTGCCTCTTTAAGCAAGAAATTAATTTCACCAAAGTAATCGGGGAAAGCTCAGTGTCAGAAAGCTATTATCAGCTACCGAACCACATCCTGACACATGAATGCTATGAATCAGTCTTTGACCAAGCAGCTGGCGAGTTCAGCGTGAACCTGTAAAAACCAGTGGACCCTGTCCTAACTCTGCACCTCCGCATGAGCGGAGCCTCTTGCACACATGCCTGGTGCACGCTCCTCTCACACCTTCTCCATCTCTCCTGGCTGCAAATCTGTAGCCTCCTCTCCGAGCCTGGCCATCCAGGAGCTTGCAGAGCAAAGGATGCCTTTGTGCCAGCTTGCATCGCTGGGTACTTTGTAGCACTGCTGCTCAGAGGTCCCCAGTACTGCAGAATGGGACCATCTGACAACCCCAAATCCATCCTCATGACACCCCTCTGAGCCACCCCCACACTACTTCACACTGGGCAGACTGAGGCATGAGGAGCGATTCCTGCTACAAAAGCCCTACCTCTCCCAACAGATGGCCAAGCTGACGTTTCCTCTCCTTCCAGCCATCCCATAAAGCTCTGTTGCAAACCTCCTCAATTAAGTCCAGCCCAATAAAGCTGACCTTCACGAGACCATAAGTAGAGCTACACGCAATAAATAACTCAGGTCACTACCTTCAGCAGAGTGGTCAGGCTGAAGGATCTGTTTGCCAACTCCAAGAGCAGAAAATTGTGCTGCCTTTTGCTTTCAAAGCAAGTGAATGCGGCTGTTCTCTGGGGTGTATAATTGCATTCTTAATTGTACTGAGTGCCCTCACTGAGAAAAACTTGATCCAGACAGAGTCCCATGACTTTCCTGCATGCAGTGGAGAGCACTCCCAGCCTCTGACCGAGAGTTGCTCTAGCCTGTGGGGAAAACTTCAGCTCAGACCCGCACTTATCATGCCAAGTTTGAGGCCAGAGCAATAGTTTTTGTGGATTTAACCATGATCCATGCTTTGAAGAGCGAAAACTTGCACACAGCTAACTACTTGTTTCACTGCGTGTCATCATTTACTTGACAGACAAGCCGTATCCTCAGGTGGAAAGATGCAATGCCTCCGTCCTCTTGATTCCTGCACCGCAGAATCTGGGTGGTTTCTGAGAGTCAATCTAGATCTAAAGATCTGGGTAAAAGTGAATCCCTGGAAGTCTTTATCCCTGGAAGTCTTTAAAAGACGTTTAGATGTAGAGCTTAGGGGTATGGTTTAGTGGGGACTGTTAGCGTTAGGTCAGAGGTTGGACTAGATGATCTTGAGGTCTCTTCCAACCTAGAAATTCTGTGATTCTGTGAATTACCGCAAAATATCTCTGCCTGATTTCAGTTTTGTGCCTGGTGTTGCAACAGAATTGAAATTCTCCAGCCTAGAATAAGCTACCTGATGCTCTGCCCTGCAGAAACCTGCAGCCAGGCGAAGTTCCCCTGCAGCAGGCAGCAGAGCATTTAAATGAAGCCAGAGTGTGTGAACACAGGAATATCAGCATCATAGCATCCCCTGGCCCTCTTGGTCTGCTTGTGGGCTGAGTCTGGTGCCTCTCTTTGACCTAAAATCCCTGTAACCAGGCAGGTGCACAGACAGAAATACCCAGATGTGTGATGCTCTAAGCTAGGATTCAAGATCTTCCTAAGGAAGGAACGATAAATAAAGAGAGGACAGAACAGGGAAACAGCCTGGCAGTGTTGACTCGGTGCAAAATGAGGGTGTCCGCTTCTCCTGCCCCAAGAAAAGCACTTCAGGGTTGTAAGTCACTTTGTTAACAAAACACTCCTGTGATACTGTAAAATTGCTAGTGCTGGTTCATCAGGGCGAGGATGATTAGATTAAGCAGCCACTGCTGGGGCAATAAAATCAGGCTTGCTTCATCAGGCTCTAGAAGAATTGCAGAGCCTGAAATATGCTGTGGGACAAAACCTTTACAGAAGTGATTTAGATATAGCAAGACTAGTAGCTGGAGGCAGATAGGACAAGCAGGGAAATGGTGAAAAATAGTATCAACGGGTGTACATTGACCTTTACAGACCTTTCTTAACCCCATATTCAACCGTCCCTGAAGAAATCAGAGTTGAAATGAAACATGGGGCCCATTAGACTCAGGACATTGCCAGAGCTTGAAGAAAAGCCCTACGTTGACTTTCCTCTTCCTCCTTCCTATATAGAAATAGGAAATTTCGATATGAGAGGCACAGGCATTCAGCTGGCAGCAGTTTCACGCAGCATTGCCTCTGTGATCCTGCAAGCCACATGCAGTGGGGAGAAGGGAGATTATTTTGCTGCAGAGAACACAAGAACAGGAGCAGAAAGGTGGGTGAATGGGCTGGAGACCATGCACTGAGCACTGCATGCAGCAGGCTGCTGCTCTGAGAGATGTTTTGCAGGGGAACACTGAGCACAGCTGTCCTGCCCGACCTGATGCCAGGCAGGATATCTCATGGGACCTGGTATGGTCAGGGGACCCCTCAAGGAGATGAACTCTTTGATTATCCCATGATTATCTTCCAATAAAGTTGTCCAATTGCAAATGCAATATAAAAGACCTTCCTTATCCCCAGGGAGTTTTGAGGGGTCTGAGCTCTACTCAAAGCACATAAACCCACAGAAATCCCATTAAACCTCTGCTCAAATTCCAGCAACTTGATGTGAACGGTGAGTTTATTCTTCCTGTGCCTCAGTGAATTGCAGTCTCAGAGCTCGGTGACAAAAATAATTTACTGCATGGATTTGGGTGGATGGTTAATGAGGGAACTTTGCACATTCGGGTTTTATATAGATGCGGATACACAGATACACATTTGCAGTGATACCATGTTTAAAATTGGGAGTGCTAAAGGCATGCATGGACTCACACCTCTCATGTACTGCACCACTATTTTAAAATACAGTCTTTGCTGGTGCAACGAAAATAACCAAAATTCGTCATTGGTTCAATATTATGACATTAAACTCAAAGCTCTGAATCTTTTGCGCTATATTCATGGGTGGTATAAGTTGGTCCAGCTCCACCTGAATCCTCAGGGTTACTGACATTTACATCTGCTGAGCAGCATTTTACTGTGATCTCATTGCTCAAAGTAGTTTCCAACTTCTACCAGAGAGAGAGTATTCAGAAATGTTTGTTTTGATAGCCAGAGGATGTGTATTCAGAGATGAGCAGATACACACTGACACACTTACACACACACACTACTCATTCAGTTTTGTCAAAATAAAGTCATTGAACATGCAGAGCATTTTCCTCATGTTTCAGCCTGCAATTCTTTTCCATTTTTTCCTCAATTCTGCTGTACAGTGACCTATAAAAAGTTGAGTCTCCAAAGTGAAGAAAACAAAATTTGAAAGTCCCAGTATGTAATCTGCAATCCTACTAACCAAACAACCTGTATTACAAATTCTTCTGGACAGAGACATTTATAGCTGACTTATAAATGTCTACAGATGCAAATTCATAGCAGAGACACGGACAAAAAACCTTGCCCAATTATGCTGGCACTTTTTCTCTAATACTATCCTTAGAAGCCAAGGCATTTTAAATACTGCAAGCGGTGTTCATCAAGTTAAACGTGTCGTGGTGGTGCCCATGCACACCAGTACCGCATTACATCTGCATTTGTATAACGAAGAGCCTCCCTGAGCGTGTGAGATTTATTCCAGAGCATACGGTAGCAGCAATGTGAGATGTCTGCTTGCCCACTTAATAAGAGGAAGCTTCTTTAATTCTTACAAATGCATTCATCTTACATACACCCTGACACGACCTGTAGTTACCAAACTACCAATAAAATGTCACCTTGGCCAGTAAAATGAGAAGTGGTTTATTCTTTGGAGAGAAGTAATTTGAAACTAATATGAAGAGCATCTAAATGCAGCTTCTTTGAAGATGATAGCTCATTAACTATAATTAAGAGCAAGTCATTTAAATACTTGAATGTAGAAAAATGCATTCTCTTCTCTGGCTGCATTTTTATAATACACAATAATTCCCCTGAAAATACCAGTTAACTCATCTTCTTGTGTTTAAGAATATCAAAGCATCTTTTAATTGTTGTTAATGCCCTGTTTGTGAGGGATTAATATCTAATTATTTGTGATTTGAGTATTTAATCTCCCTGGAAGTTTAGATTTATTTATTTTTGACATCCTTCTCATTACATGCTGAGGCTGCAGCCTTCCCTCCGGTTATTTTGAAGACACAGTTCAACAGATTGCTCTCCAGAGCAACTCCTGCCACTAGGTAGCTCCATGGTTTTTAGGGGGGAAAAAGCCACCACCACTGCTGGTCCCAGACAGACCCTTGCACCTCTCCTCCTGCGCTGCATTTTGGACCGAGGAGCGCTACCAGCCCTGTTCCAGGAAGGCTTGCCCTTCTGCACCGCCAGTTCCAGAAAGGTCTCAAAGCATTTTTGCCAGCCTGTGCCTACCGAAAGGTCCTCCTTGATTCCTTGTGGGATGCTTTCGGGGTACCTACCCCAGAAGGAAGGAGCAGGCATGTGTTACTTACCCAAGGTCACCCCACTACACAGCAGGGATCGCTCCTGCCTCCTCGCCTCTAACCATCCCTCTCTCCAACTTAGCCGCCACTGCCCGCAAACTACAAGGCTGGGAAGGAAAAGAAATTCAACCCAGCGACTCTGGAACGGGGTGCTGAGGCAGGAGGGCAGCTGAGGCAAGCAGCCCAGCCTCCCGCAGCCTGCCCCGGCTCAGGCTGTGCCCCGGGGCTGCGCACCCCGCGCCCCCCTCTCCCCATCCCGGGGCGCAGGGGAGGGGAAGATGCTCCGCCACGGGGAGCAGGAGGGGGTTCCTCCTGGGGAAAGGAAAAAGGAGGGGATCCCACGCACAGTTTCCCTTCCAGAAAACTCGCCAGTGCTCCCACGGCCCTGGGAACAGCCCGATCCCTCCCCTGACCCCCTCCAGGCGCTCCGTGCCGGACCGGCCATGCAGATTTCGGCTCTCCAGCGGGGCACCGGGGCAGCACCGGGCCGGGCCCCCCCCAGCTGTCTGCGGGGGACAGGATCCCAACCACCCCGGCTCGGTGGGGGTCCCCCTCACCCCGGGGCTCCCCCCGGGGACTCTCCGCCTCGGCGGCTGCGGGAAGCGCCGTGCCCCCCGCCCTCTCTCGGCGCCCCCTCCCAGGGGGCTGGGGATGCGGAGATGCGGCGCATCGCTCCCCGGGGAGCCGGGGGGGTCACTCACCTCCCTGCAAGGTGACCCGCAGCGCGATCCGCCCGTCGGGGGCTGCAGGAGGGGCTCCGGGCTTCCCCGGGCCGCCGAAGGCTCAGCGGCCGGGAGAGGAGCCCGGCAGCATCCCGGCGGCTGGGGGGGGGAACGGAGTGGGGCACCGGGGGACCGGGGAGGGGAGGGAACGGGGAGAGGGGAGCCGGGGGTCGGGCAGGGCGAGCGGCCGGAGGGGCTGCGCCGCCTGCACCGCCGGGCTGCACTGTGCGCTCAACTCGCGGGGAGGAGGAGGAGGAGGTGGAGGAGAAGGAGGAGGAGGAGGAGGAGGGAGGGAGGCGGAGGGAGGCAGTAGAACCAGCCCTGCGTGGCAGCGCGGCCAACTTTGCTCCTGCAGCAGGAGCAGCATCGCAACCCCCCCACCACCACCCCCTCGGTGTCCCTCCAGGAGGAAAGGCAAAACGTTTCGCTGTCTGTCCCCCATCTCCTCCTCCTCCTCCCGGGGCCTTCCTCTCAGCCAGGGGGGCTCTGCTGCTCCTCACCCAGCGCCCCAATTCCCACCAGGCACCCCCCTGCACCCCCCTTGCCCTGCCGCAGAGGCACCCCAGCACTGCTCCTCCAGGGGCACGGGCACCTGCGGGCCCCGAGATGGACACACAAACTCCCCGAGAAGCTGAGGAAGGCTCCAGCAGGTCTGAAGAACTTTATTTATTTGCTTGATTTTTTTTTTTTTTTTTTTTTAGTATCGTGACGAGCACACTGGGCTGCCTGCTGCAGTGTTGAGGGGGTGTTCCCTGCTTTCCTAATAACCATAAATAATATGGGAAAGCAGGGTTCATTCATTCCTCTTCCCATCCCCAGCATGCCTGCTAGCCAAGTCATTTGCCTAAAAGCTTCTCTGTCACCACTTTTCTAGATGCTTCAACATCTATGGCTTAAAATGCTGTTGGAAGATCACATGCCCAGTTTAGATCACTGCTGTCCTTTGCTGCCGCAGGGAGAGACACGAGGCCTTATATACCCAGTGCGTTTTTGATGTATCCACCTCTCTGCTTGGGGTAAGGCTGTTTTCGCTCTTTTTTTGCCTACTGCTTGTTACTCAGACTCTCAGAATAACCTATGCCAAATCTTTGCTGAAGGAGGATGTTCAAGATTTAAAATACAAGCTAAACAACTTGTGCCTGTCTTGGGGATTTTCAGCAGAAAATCCCTCCACCCCTATTTCCCCCTCTCCCACCATATTTTAGTTCTCATTGGGCTACTCTTCAACATGAGCAAATACTTTCCCTTCCTCTCAGACCAATGGAACCCCTGGGATATTTCATCTTCATCCCCAAAAAACAGATACAAACTCAAAACCTTGTATCTTCTGGAAAAAACAAAACAAAAATCAGAATAGTATTTGAACGTTCAAAAGTATCCAAACGTATTTTCTGATTATTATTGTTATTAATTTTACTTTCCCTAAGAATAGCTTTTGTGGTTTGATTGATTTAATTCAATAACAGCAGTAAGTGATACTTTCCCACAGGAGATATCCCTTTCAGAAGAGCTTGGTTTCCCTGGTGGAAACCAAAAAGAAGAGGTCCTGGAACACCTTTTCCAGGCAGTGCTACAAAACTCTGTAGCTGAAATGGTGGTAACATTTGGGATCCAGTCTTACACAGGGGGCACCCTCATTTACGTTGTTGCCACCAGTGTTTAAAAATATATATATAAATTTCCTTGAAGCATGGGCCCAGATTAGGCAGCACCTTCCTCCACCTGCATGGGAAGAGTTGTGCTATGGCAAGGTGGCACTGCCACCAGACCCTGCACTCCTTTTACTTCCATGCTCAGCTCCACGTGTCCTTGGGCAAGCCATTCACCCTCTCAAAGGTTTTGGCAGCTACATTAGAGATGGGTTTGTGCCCACAGATGTGAGTGTGTGGGGTGTGCACAGCTCTGATGTGATGTCTCAGAGCCTGGATATAATTTGTCTCTGTGCTGCAGCCCTGGATGCAGCACAGATAATGTGAGATAAGCCAGGCGTGGCTTCTCCCATGTCAGCTCTATCATCAGCTTTCCCTGAAATACAAAAAACTCAGAAACTCACTGTCCACTTGCTATCACATTGCTAGCAGGAATCAGCATCTGGTAGATGAGAAACCTCCCTTCTAGTTGGCAGGTTGGCCCAGAACACGGAGTGGTTTGTGTCCTTCCAAACCCTCACTGCATTTTCAGTATATCCTAGCGGTACTCACAAAAAGATTTTTCTATCTAAAATGCTGGTCCCTTGTTCACTCCTGACATCCTCTGGACTTCAGGGAGGTTTTGTGCTTTAGTGAAAGGAGTATCTTCCTTACTGTAATAGGCACTGGGAGAGGATAAATACACGATAAATAGAATAAAAATAATCCCAAATTCTGATTACCCTGATTCTCCAAAGTGCTTTTCACCTTTCCTTTCTCAGAAAAGGAATCCTGCAAGCCACATTCATTAAGCCTTAACTGAGTAAGACTTTTAGGAAAAAGACTGTCTTTCTGTTCTGCTTGTACAGGAACAAAACTGTAGGGGTGCTGGCTTGCAACCAAATGCCTTCTAGCTGCTACAGTGCAAATTCTTATCATCATGCGTTACTGCTACTGATTGGAGCTATCAGCTGGCTTGGATGGCTGGTGAATTCCTGGCAATACACTGTTTCTTAGTGACTGGGGGAAAAGTGGCAAGATTTCCAAAAAGGCTTGTTAAATTTTTCCTTGGAGGAAAAAAAAATATTTGTTTACACAGAATGGAGCATGGAAAGGATCGTTGAGTCCAATTTTCTGTCTTTCAGGAAACTACATCCTGTGATCTTGTTTGGTTCCTTCTGACACTTCCAAAATGAAGTGTTTTTCATGCTGTTACCAAGGTAAGGTTTATTGACAACAGGGAAGTCATTTTCCATAACACAATTCCTCCACCTCTCCCATTCTTCCTGCACCAAAAGATATGTGCTCTTCTTTCAGTTCAGGAAAACCACAGGTCTTTGTGTCAAAGAGGAAATTAAGCCTAAATTGCTTTATTTGAGTTTTGCAGCAGAACCAGCTATTGAAGCAATCACAACTCAACAACCACGGTAGTTGTAACTACTGCTACAGACCAAGAGACCAGGACATACTTCAGCATCTGTTGTCTCGTCAACATATTCTCTTGCCCAAAACCACTAAGGAAGGAGTTTGCAGGTACTCTAAAATGTGTTGATCATAACACATCCCTATTTGCACTAAGCTTGCCATAAATTGGCCTATTCCTGACACTGGAAAGCTAGTGACTATGCCCAACCTGATTTTGATATCTGCAGCTCTCAGTGTTCATTTGGTACCCTGCAGATTGACACCACACCTTGCATTGCTCTTGCCACTTTTGGAGAAGAGTTTTCAAAGACCAATAGAAGGGGGCAGCTTGTAGTGAGGTGAAATGAAGCTCAATAGTTTGTGATTTGGGGGTTTCCAATCAGGTCTAACAATATTGCCTTCGACACCAGCATTTTTACACTTGGTGAACATGCACAATTTCTCCATAATGCATTGTGCCAGCAAGTTTGATAGCTACTTGGTAAGTGCTATGAGTGGGGAGAAACTGGAAAGATACAGTGGAATCAGTGGAAGCACCCTGAGTAACACCACTTAAAGCAGGAGTCCCTGGCTGGAGAACCACACAGTCCTGATCAAGTGCTTCGTTTTTGCTCCTCCAGATCCTCTGCACCACTGTTAGCAGTCACTCTGTGAGAACACTTGGAGACAAAGATGCTCCAAAAGCCTCCTGGCCAAAAAACACTACAGAGGCATCCCAGTGTGGGTGCAAGAGAGGGTTCATGTCTGGAAACCATGTGACAAATGCTGTAGGATATGAGGGCGAGTTTTCTGGTAGATGTGAAGCATCTTTATATGATACATCTGTTGATGTGTTAAAACACTCATGGGAGCTGTTGGGAGAAATGTTAAGCTGTTGTCCCCAGCAGTCCAAGAAAATTCTGAAGGTCTCCTGTGTGGCGTACACCTCTGTAGGCCAAGGACACCCTGAGTAGGGAAGTGGAAAGACAAAGACCTGCAAGTGCATCCCTGGGCTCTGGAAAGAGCAGCAGCACCACCTACCACCACAGGAGAAAGGGAGGATAAAGTGCTGCTCCTGTTCACTGTTTTTTTGTTTGCTTGTTTGTTGCTTTTTTTTTTTTTTTTTACACACACACACACAACAACAACAACAAAAAAAAATTACAAGATTGCAAGAATTGTCCATCATTTAGAGGATGTATTTTGGCTGTAGGAAGCTGCTTAGAAGTTTGCAGGGTCTTTGGTTTGCAGACCTGCTCAGTAAGGGTTTTGCCTCTCCAAAATCCTGACACCATAAGTTCTGTGGGGTCTGAACCACATTTCAGCTGATTATAATTCAGAGTGATGGTATGAAACAATCAGTAAGTAGCCCAAAATCTTTAATCTGTTCCTGCCAAAGGCAACAAGATTCTTTCCATTTAATTGGATCAAACCCCAGAGGTGTAGCCAAGAGTGCTTTTAAGTTTCTGAGAAAGAAAAAAAAGGTAAGCTGAAATGGCTGAGGTACGTGGGTGCTGAAGGTTATGTTGGATTGTTTGATTGTAGTTCTGGAACCAAAATAAATGTGAAAGCTTGGGCTGGACATTTTTTTCTTCTTATGTATTTATGGCAATAAGAAAAGTAATTTATTTATTTTTTTTTTTGGCTGTATGAACAACATAACTTAGCTGAAAATCAAATATTTCATTGATTTGACCTCTTTACTCCTTTTAAGACTGGACATGCACGCTTCTTTGCCACAGAGGAAGAATCTAACCACAATCACTGCCAATCTTTGTCTAACTTGCACCAAGAAAATTTGCCTGTTGGATACCATCCGCTAAGAAGATGAAGCAAACTGTGTGCAGGACTTTGCCTCTGGTACTAAATTAATTCAGGAGGACCTTTTAGCTTGAGTGAGACAGAACCATCCTTTCACATACACAAGTCTGTGGCAGAGTTTGTCTTTATCTCCTTTTCTCTTGGACAAGCTACATGAATTCAACTAAAGTGGCCTAGTTTCTGAGATGTCCAGGAGCTAAGAGACTCAGAAGCTCATAAAAAAACACACTGCTTTTATTTTGCCATCTGTGCCTCGTCCCACTACAAGTAGTTCTCATGTTTGAACTTTCTGGAGCTCTTCCAGAAAGCCTTACAGCAAGTACTGGCACCAACATTTCCCTATTCATAAGACAGCTCCTTGACCAGGAAGGACAGCTCCGAGGGAGAGGGGATTGTAACATTTCTGTGCCTTCTTGCATTGCTGGCCTTCTGAGATGGATGAGAAAGGCATAGGTTAGTGCTAATTGAGATGTGGCCATCTGTCAGACAGGAAACATGCCAAGGCCACCTTTTGATTGTTATGTGGGAAGGAACCAGTCTTTGGTGAAAATATTTAAGTGCTACAAACCTTGAAAAGAGTCAGAAATATATCTGAGATGAGAAATGTTCCCCTTGGATATGATTAGGGGTCTCCTGAGTTCAGCATCTCACATTAAAATGCCTTTTTATCCACTGTGAAACTGTAGCACAACTGCTTTATTTTAGGTCAGACACTTCTTTGGAGCTGACTGCCATGAAAATGGACCTATTATTTATTTTACGGTATTTCCCAGGCTCTCTGTATGTAAGGACATGTATATAAACATGTTAAGAGGCAGTCCTTTCCCCAAACATCTGATACTTCAAGTAGTTGGGACAGAAAAAGAGGGCACTACCTAGACCCACTGGAGGATTGGCACCTAGATATATAAAAACATTCTAATGTCTAACTAGGCAGACAAAATAAAAATAAAAAAGGAAAATAAAAAAGGATAAAAACATAAAATAAAATAATTAAAAATTAAATTAAATTAAATTAAAATACTGAATATCACACTGTGTTGGTTTAGCCCCTTTAAGAAAGATGTCGAGGCCTGTGGAGAAGCCCCCTGTCATCCAGGTAGAGTCAATGGACTCATCAGGGACATCCAGGAGAGCAATACCTCTTTGGAGAAGTGGCTTTATGGAGCTGAGCCATTATGGAGCTGAGCTGAACCTGTGGGTCTGATTTCTACCTTGGGAACTGTGAATTATGGATGCCTGAATTTAATAATTAATTTAAAATACTAATTTAATTGTTCTTTTTCTTGATGCCTGAAGCCTATATGGCATGGATCAAACCCTACAGCTCAGAAACTTTGACAGCAGATGTGCACAAAGAACACCATGGTTTCCAAATTCTCCATTCGCCTGCAGATTTAAACTAGTCAGTTCCTGTCCTGTAACATGCTTTAGTGAGAAACACAAGGAATGACTGAGTGAGAAGCTGTTGGAAGTAGCAGATAGCCCTGTGAGAAATGACCAGGTTTCACAGTTCATAGGGGAGTTACATGAGAGAAAGCAGTGCTTTGCAGATAACTGACAGGGAGCACTGGGGACATCTTGAGGAAAAGAGTCTTGCAAAGACAGCAGAGTCCAGGTCACCAGATCAGAAATACAAGGTGAGGCCGAGAGCCTCCTTGATAGCATCAGAAAATAGCGACTTTGGGCATGGATGAAACAAAAATGGGACCAAAGGTGAAAAAGTGTTTAATGATAGACTGATGATCTGAGAGAGGACTGGGGTAAAGAAAAGGTTTCTACAGGGTGGGTAGCGGAAGTGCAAAGATGGTAAAATGGAGAGAAGGGGTGATGAAAGGGCCCTGTTGTGAACAAGCAAGTGGCTGGTCAGTATGCTTATCTAGCAGTAACCCCTGCCGAATCAGCAGAATCTGTTCTACTGTCTTATTAAATTTTATTGCAGAGTATTTCCAGTGTGATATGGCTCTCTGTCTTCTGCACATGTGTATGTCGGGACATATGGGGCTAGCTCTTGCATGGGCTGAGTATTTAGAGCTGTTTAGCTAACTCCTATCATGATCAGCTGAAAAGGGGAGCAGGATCAGACCATCTCAGGAGTTCTGGTCTATGTAATAACTGTTACTCAGCCTTGCTACTGACGGGATACACAAATGGGAGCAGGAGCAACCACATGCAGTAGACTGAAACAGAAGAAAACTCCTGGCTCTTAGAGGCCACCAAGTTCAGCTGTAGTTGACAAGGAAGGAGAAGATGCCCAGGTCTCTTAATCCACCGAATCTGGTCACTCCTTTACAAGGTACATTCATGCTTCTGAGGACCATGATTTCATCATCCCAGGCCAAATCCAACTGAGAAACTATTGCATTTCAGCTGGTATATGTAGAACCAAGTGAGGAGAAGAGTGACACTGATATGAAAACTTGTGGAAGGGCAAACTTGAGGAGGCAGGACTAAATAAGAGGACATTATGGTTCGTAAGCATTGCAGATGTGGAGAGATGGCTTGAATACTCCTTAATGAATGGTCCCCCAAACATTTCACTAGATTCACTAAAGGAAGTAATCCATCTGGCTGATAAATATCTACTTGCCAGGAATGCTCATTGAGTTATCTGATGCCACCTTAAAATGCAGGGGGAACATAAATTTAACTTGGTCATTAATTTCCATGTGCTTACCTGTCTTTTATGTATGAGGAAGGTTTTTTTCCTGCTTTGGAGTAACTGATAAAAGAATGAACAGATTGTTCACAAAGAAAATGTCTTAACAAAAACCCCAGAGGTGCTCTGCAATTTTCTGCTGGCCCTGTACCGTGCAGAAAGACTAGGAGAAACTCACCCATATGCTGTGTTCAGACTGCCATAGCTCACTGCTTGCCTCACGTGGCACCCTGCTTGGACTTTGGGGCTACTTTTGAGGTGTGCATACTCCAATTGTCCTAAGCTAGCCAGTACTTTGATGCTCAAGACAATTGTGGGTGGGTTGGGATGTCAACAGGGGACTTCCTCAGAAAGTCTGGTCCCTCAGAGATCCCTCTTATTCCAGGGAAAAGAGGGAGAAAAAAAAAAAAAAAAAAGTCAATTTTTTGGCCCCTGTTCTTCCTGTTCATGAGAGGAAGTCTGGAGCCCAAACTGCTTATCCTTTTCACCTTGCTTGTCGGTGCCTCAAAATCAGATCATTTTGTCCTCACGACAGTGAGAGGATCACCTATATCTTATGGCTCTCTGTTGATCGCTCTGCACAATCTTATGGGCAAGTGGAGCTCCCAAAAGAGATCTATAATGGAAAAGGAACACATTTTCCATGTAAATACTATTTTAAAGGTAGTCAGGGACAGATCAGGCCTTCCTTTGGTGCTTTGGTGTTCAAGGAAAAACTCCCAACTGAAATCAATGAGGGGCTGTGCTTCCAAATTAATTGCACGCTTCTGTCCTTAGCATCTGGGCATGGAATCAAAAGTGATGAGCCAACAAAGCAGCACTGAACTGCTCCTGTGAACAGTCACCATCAATAATGAGAAATACTAGGAGAAGTGCTCTTTGAAATTCAAATCACAACAAGCATCATTTAAAAATGAACTCAGGAGAAGCAGAAATACCATGCACCACACATTAATTGTCATGCATGTGACAAAATCTTCTGTATTGCTGTTACTTAGCAGCATTAAATTTATTCTCATATTATTAATGCCGTACCTGGGATGAAGTAATTAAACTGGCAGCCCATTTCTTCTGAACTAGAGGCCAGATCTTCATATGGTGTAAATCAGAATAGCTCCACTGCAGAGACACGGATTTACAACCAGTCGGGGAACCAAGCCATTGTTTCTAAAAAGGGAGAGTTGAAAACGAAGTCAAAACAGTCATCACTCTATGTCATCCCTTCAGCCCCAGAATAAAGGTAAGTGGGGCTAAAGTCCCATCTGAGCTGCACCTGCTTCCAAAGCATACCACAAGTAAGCCGAAAACTCCTCCAAGCACAGTTAACAGATTAAATTTGGAAAGTTAAATATTTAATAACAAAATACTCACTTCTTCCAAATAGGCACACTTAGTAGCGATTATATCTTATTCCCTTTATAACCAAACTCATCAGAAATATCCACAGATCTGTTTTGACAGAAATGTTGTGTTATGTGTACAGGAAAAGAGCCAATGTAGTGTTCATTACCCTATTCTTCTCTTTCAAGACTTCTAGCTACAGCCCGTCTTCTAGCCTGGCTCCCAACGTGCTCATACCTCCATGACAGCAAGACAGCTCCACCTGCATCCATATCACCTCTCAAATCATGACCCCAAATGGCACGCCTGGCCCATGGACAGAAGTAGCCAAGTGGACAGCTGCAGTGAGAGCACAGTCCTTTCAAATGGGCGGTGTCCTGGTGAGAAACACATCATATATAAAGTTTGGACTGTGCCCTCCTTTCCTATATATGCAGCGTATAAAAGATGCCTATAGGTAGCCACATGGAAGAAAACAGGAACTAGAGGTAGGTTAGAGGAAAATTATGCTCAAAAATCAACACAGGAGTAAGAGAAGGTAGGTTTTAACACATAATTAGGTCAATTTCCAACTATCATAACTAACATTAAATGAAGATATGAAGTGCCAAGGTTCAAAACAAACAAGGAAGTGTTCTCCATACAACAGATCTGTGGAGCATCTCGATGAAAGATGCTGTGGATGTGACAGCTTACACAGGTGCAGGAAGAGACAGGATAGGTCTATGGAAGAGGTTCAGTGAGGGATATTGGATGGATAAAGATTACATCTGGTTTGGAAAAGCCTGGAGCTGCAAAGGGCTGGATGCATGGGTATGTTTTAGAAGTACTACCATATTTGCTATGTTGCACCTTTCCCTCAGTATCTGTTTTTTAACATTACTGGATAAAGACAGCCCTTTGGTCTGATCCAAGGTGGCTGTTCTTAAGTTTCCATGGCATCCTAACTTGCAGAGGTACCAGGCATACGTTGTCTTACTGCATGGGCACAAAAAATGCCGACAGATGATTTTTTAAACCTCTTTTTGCATTTCTAAGGTAGAATTTTCAGAGCGCTATATGCTCTTCTTTATTCAAGGCTGAGTTTTAAAGGCACCATCTGGCCCTTAATTAAAAATGGTAAAATAAAATTTTCCATTAAAATTGCTTTTCAGCATAAATAGTTTGAGATTATGCTTTTTTTTTTTTATCTTTTCAGCAAGTTTTTGATTTCCTTGAGAACTTTTGTTTATTAAAAGGAAAATTGAACCCCTCTCCACAATATACAGGTGTTCCAACATTTTACATTCCCTTTAACAGAAAGCTGAGGTGATCAAGGTTTGGGGATATTTTTGGAAGAAACATTACAGTTTCAGGGTTCTTCTATAGTGAATAGTGAGTGCAAAGAGATATTAATGCAAATTAAAACAACCTATTCATTCAGCTTAAAGATGCAATCCAGGTAGGACAGTTTTCTTTTCTTTCTTTTTTTTTTTTTTTTTTTTTTTTCTGTCTAAAACAAGGAAGCTATAGAAATACCATGCCTTAGATGTTTGTTCAAGATTTCCCATTGATCTGAGCAGTGCTGGTACCCAGATCTCTTAGACAGTTTTGATATTCATCCCCAAGCATTTTGACCTATATAAAAACAGCAGAACTGTATGGATCCTTAGTGTACTAGAAAAAAAAAAAAAAAATGTCCTGGATTTGCCTTGCACACTTCTGCTCCAAAATAGCAACTTCTACCTACATTTATGGAGACAACCAATTAAAGATACTTTGGATGGATAATGCAGTACTCCTGAACTCCAATGTCTGGGTCTTTGGAGCTAGATCACTGGAAATCTTTTTCTTTTTTTCTTCCTTCTGCTTGTGTTTCTGACAAAATACCAAATATGTTATACAAATCTGTATGGGTGCCTTGTAAATTTTGCTTTGCTTGATTAGTGCAGACTCTTCTTCACAAAATAAGTTATCTCCATTAAATGTGTCTTGCTTGCAAGCAGTTAGTCTGCCAGATTTATCCATCTCTTATGATCTACCTGTTCTATAAATTTCTGGAATCACTGGGACAATAGCACTCCCCTTCTTTAAATTTCTGTGCAATGCTTACCAGAAGGGAGGCAGGAAGACTTTAAACTTTGAGATTTATAGCTGCCATTGCTTCATAAATAATGAATCATAATAATATACAAACACTGACTTAATTTTTTTTTTAGTCCAGAAATCTCCCTTACTCCAGGGAAATGCAGAGCAGGCTCCCGTAAGGAAGTTTTCTACTAATCAGCAAGAGAAATACTTACAGCAGACTATGCTGAGCATACAAAATGCAGAAATCAGCACAGTCTGCTCAGGACAGTTGACAAAATAGAGCTACTGAATCCTAATTGGTATGTACAACCACAGCTGTAACCTCAGAGCTGGCCAGTCTAAACTTCCTGGGACCTGCTATGTCTATCATTTTAAGCTATTGCAATTTCCACCTACAACACTCCTCCAAGCAAATCAAGGCAGTATACATTCTTCATGTAGAACAGCTTCAGATTGAGTGAATTGGCATGGCTGATCAGATTAGGCTGATTTTCTTCAGGCAATACCCTAATGATTCAATGGTCTATGACTCTATCCTATAACAATTGGTTTTTTTTAAAGCATAAATCGTAAGAAAAAATGGCTTTACGTATACAACAGAAACAGAAATATGATTATATTCTCATTGCCCCACATGCCAAAGGATTTGGATGCAGCCTGCAATTACAGGTAAATTTATAAGACTTTATCTTTTCTCCATCTCTCTTCTCTGCCTGAACACCTCATCTCCCATCATTATCATGACCTCATGTCCTTCGGGAGACACACGAGGAACTTCAGTGGGATGATTCTCTGGGATGCACTGGAAACAAAACTGTATCATTTTGGGGTCTGACTAAAAAAAGTGGGGTGAGAAGGTATTCAAGCACCTTGTAAAAATCCTGAGGAAATCCTTATCTTTCATTCCTGTGAACATCCAAAATGTCAAGAAAGAACTTCACTCAAAAGTCAGATGTAAAAAATGTTGAAGTGTTCACACTTTGATGAAATGTATGCCTGTGGTGCATGTGAGAGAGCCTTTCTCCTCCCACCGCTCTTTTGCTGCTAGAGAATCTCACTCCTTGGCTTCTTCAAACATGAGTTTTCCAAGGATCTCAAGTACCAGCTGGAGTATTCTCCAAAAATCACTCACTAGCACTCCTTGTTGATACGGACAGCCTTTTCCCCGTTGAGACCACTGGTAAAGTAGGATTACAATGATCTTTAATTCACTTGGACACTGGAGATCTGCAGCTTGTTCCACGATGACCCTTGAACATAGTTTTGTTTCAGATGTAGTCATTTGGGGAGACAAATTGTCATCTGCAAGACAGAGAAGGGTGACCACAAAACCTCTGCCACTGGTTAGAACATCTGTTTGGGTTGATGCTGCTGATAAACTTTGGAGATGTGAAAGCAGAGCTTGGCATACACAAGTGTGTACCATCCGGAAATGCAAGCTGCTATAGGATCGACACTTCAAATTCCTCAAGTCTTCCTGTCTGGTTTGCAGTCTGTGTGAAGCAAAGTTATGCTGCTTTAAAGCCAGCTGATACTCTTAGTAACCTCTGTGGTGTGTCTCCAGCCTAACCCAGCTGCTCCTCTGGCATTTCCATGTCTTGGAAATAATCAAAACATAATCACACTGGGAGGATAACATCTGATAGATCACCATGTGTGCTGCCCCACTGCAGTGTGTGCTCTATACACCTTTCACTTGGAGGGCGGTCATGGCGATCCTTCAGAGCCTGCTTGTCAGACATTTTCCCAGGAAACATTGCTTGCATCTAATGTAAGTAATTTCCCAAATGGAAGCTCAGTGAGTCTCCTGTTTACTTGCTTGTTCTGCACAAACTTTTCTTGTACACCTACGTTTGAACCTTGGTCTGACTTCAAGAAAGAGACTAAATGAGTCAGCTGTGGTCACAAAGCAATCATGTGGGGATTTCAGATGCTGTGTCAACTCACCAGAGAAGTTTGCATCTTTTTTTCTTTTCTTTTTTTTTTTTTTTTTTTAATAGTTTGCATCTTTTACAAGATCATACTGACATGGACAAATTTGGGCTACTTGGTATCTTTTCTAAGCCCCAGGACACTGCTGTAAAAATATCCCCAAGTATTCACCCTGCCTGTCTTGTTCTTGTGGTGATGAGCGAAAAGGGAAATCTCTCAATCTTGCTGTTGTGTCCGTGTGAATGTTGTACATTACACACAGCAGATTATTTAAGCTTCTGCTGCCTTGTGCACTACTGCTCTATAGAATCAAAGGCAGGTTGCCTGTCTGTGATGGCAGCTCATAAAGGACAGCTGAGCTTCTGGCATCTCTCTGCCAATAGCTGTAGGACATAGCATCCATGGCTGATCAACCAGCACCGAAAGTGGGTTGCTCTTGGTGATGTTTACGAGTCAGCAGCAGCTGAATTTTGGCCAGGAGGAACTGGACATTGCTTTCCTGGGAGCAGACAGAGCGATGATTGGAGGACAGCTGCTGCAGTCTGAGAGCAGACCTTTGCTGCTGGCAGGGATCTCATAGCACCTCCTTCTACTCCTCTAGGATCTTGCCAGATCTCTTGCCTCTCCAAGGCAGCTCACGAAGTGTGACAGTGGCTGATTCAACAGCGTAGGCTTGTAGCTGTGCCAGATAAAGTCACACTCGGTTGTTCAACAAAACAAGTTTTCATAACATAACCTTTCCCACTAGTGGATACATCTCAGTCACTTCTGCAGTGAGGGAGATCTGTTACTTGCAAAATGTACACGGTCCATTTTCAGGTGCCCCTTCAACACAAGTGTGAAGATAACCATCTGGACCGTGGACTGATATGGAGCCACTGGCACCAACTGACACGGGTAGCCATTGCCTACAAGTCAGCTGGAAGACACGATGAACCAACGTTGTCAAACAGCTTTTTGTAGGAACTGCAGTGCCTCATGTAGCATTTGCTTCATAGTCTTCGTGCTAACTTAATTTCAGCTCATCTTTGTCATTGTGGGGTTTTGTTCTGATTCACTGGTCAACCATAGCAGTCTCCTGGGTTTTTGGAGACTGGTGAGTTCATCTGCACAAGTTAACATTAGGACATGACATTTTGTTCTTGAATACCACAATATAAGCTACCAGGGCTGGTATACACTCCTTGAGAGGAATAGTTCTTATATGCTCTGTGTCCCCAAGGTGAGCAGGAATCTCATAGAATTGTAGAATCATAGAATGGCTTGGGCTGTAAGGGACTTTAAAAATCATCCAGCTCCATTCAGGTCCTTTGTCCTTCAGGACAGTGTTCCAGGGGATCTCATCTACTGGGTCTTTAAATAGCTCAAAGTTCACTCTTCAGAAGGGTCTTAAATTTGCTCTTTGCCAGGACCATACTCCTTGAGGTCACAGACTCAACCAGGGAACAGTCACTGAAGCCCAGACTGCCTGAATTTATAACAACATTTGCTTCAAAACGTATTTAAAATACAAGTTCCATAAAAGATACAAGTTTTGTTGATTTCTCATTGGTGGTTATAAAAGGATTGTGCTCCTTTTCCATCAAACCGTAATTTGGTAGCTGTCTTCAGTCTCCACAGGGGCAGACCTACCTTTCCGAGCCAGGAACAAGTGGCAAGAAACCTGTGCAAGAAATGCAGAAGGAGAGCAGATGCTCTGTGCAGTTGGTACTCCTTCTGCAAGCTGTTGCCCAATGTTTGCACACCTGGGCAAACATGGACCAGAAATTCCACCTCCTGGGTAGCAGCTCAGGGCAGGGATGTCCAGGATGAGCCCCAGTTACATTATGAAAGCTGTACTTGCTTCCATCATCTCTCTGAGAAAAATGTGCATTAGGATGACAGTGAGTGCAAAAGTGAGTAAGTGTGTAAGTATGAAGCAATATGAAATGAGGTTAAAAATAGTCTGTGCTCTACTAAAGCAGGTGAAAGAAGCGTGGCTGCTCCTTTGATATAATCCTGCCTTCCAAAATGACGAAGTGGGGCGCTGACAGCAGTGTGGGAGCAATGGCCACAAAATAGTGCTCAGAGCTTGTATCCCTGAGAGACTGAATGCTCCTGGTGGTGAAGCATGGATCAAACCCAGGGTTATGCAGCTTCAGTAAACCATTGCTGTGGTCGGTAGCACAAAGGCTTTAAAAAAAGAAAACAAACACAGCCTTGAATCCAGAGCTGTTGTTGGCCTCATCCCACTGTCTCCCGTCCCTGATTTCCAGACACTGCAGTGCACATGGGAGAAGTGTTTGTTGGGCTGCCCAGAGAAGTGCCACTTGTTTCCCCTAGCAGGGGTTATAGCCCAGCAAGTGTACGGGGGCACAGGAGCAGCACTGTGTGCAGTCATAGCAGTCTGGCATGGCTGTGGGTTTGTCCTCACTGCTGGATGTAAAGGCTGAGAGTCCAGAGGCCCTGGGGTTGGGACAGTCCTGGCTGAGGATGGGAGGCTATGACAAAGTGGTGGTTTGCTCTTCCTCACCCCTCCCACAGATCCTGTGCCTGTCCCAGGATAGCTGCTGAGCAGGAACAAGTGGAACTCTGCAGCCAAGTGCTAAATGTTTTGTGCTATTGCCTGATTGATTTTAAACTGTGCTTACTTGGCAACACGCCTCTCAGGACTTGTTACATAAGATTAGAGATGTTTTTTCCTAATGCGGCACTGTGCCTTGTAAACCCATTGTGCGCTGCTGGAAACTTTAAGGGTCTGTGCTTAAAACTGGAGTTGCAGCAGCGTTTGACCCCCCCACCCCAGCCAGCAATGCCTCCATGTCCCCATGGCCCACACTGGGATGGTGCTGTGACGCACGTTGTCTTCAGCAGTAAATCACCACCATGTACAGTGATGAAGTCCCAAGTGTTCAGCTGCTGTCCTTCCCCTCAAAGACTGGCTTGGGAAAGGAAGTGAAGTCTGTATTATGTGTATGTTAGTGACCTCTCAATGCCTTTTCAGAAATATCTCCACTTTTGGAGCTGTTGCTTGGTTGATTTTTATATATACGTTTTTCAAATGTCAGGTGCTGTAGTCCTCCAGGGCCACTACTGGGTGGGAAAAAGCATTGCAGGACTCCTCCTGGGATGGAGGAGACATCCATCCTAGGATGGATAGAGGAATATTTCAAATCTTTGTGTGATCACAATGTTCTTCAGCTTTGGGGAAAAAAAAAAAAAATCAGGTCAAGAAGGAGAAACAAACCTCCTTTGTCAACACCACACCACTGGCAGTAAATTTTGCTCAGTTATCAAGAAAGCTTACACATATTTTTTAATTAAAAAGGGAGGAGAGAAATAAAACCATGTAACCATGATAAGGTTGTTGTCTTGCCAGGTTTTCAGAAGTAACCTCTGAGGAGACTCAGAAATAAGAAAGGACAGCTTCCATTTCAATGAGAAAGGATGCAAACATGGCCAAGTTGCCAACAGCACCTTTATTTTGTGAGATGGGAAGAGCTCGTCTCTTCCAGAAAATAATGTGCTTTTTATTCTGTCTTCACAGCTCATTCTTACTGTGAAGGACCAAACATCCACTCAACAGCACATGCCAGTCATTCAGCTGTGAGGGATGGTGGAGTCCCTCGGCCAGGTCTTGGGGAACAGATTTTTGCTCTGCTCAGCACCCAGATAGGAGAAGTGCTCTGGCCAGATGACAGAGCAGTCCTGAGACTTCAGCCCTTTGCACAGTTGCAAGGAGGAAACAACACATTCCTCCCTAGTCCCTGCAGCCTGCAGCACAGTCTGTGCAGTTCTTTCAGGTTTGTAACTCCAGGAGGTCACGTTGGTGGTAGGTAGAAACCTGCTGCTACCGAAGACAGAAGATTTGCTGCTGACCTGCCCATCTACAATTTGCCAGTATTAATCTGCCTGTATGTTGACAGTCACATCAAAGAATGAATGCTTCCTGGTGGTGGTGAAGGATTGCTTTTAATTTATGCTATGTGTAAGGGCTGAAGTAAGAAGTTCCCTGGCACATTTTCCATTTGTAATTGGCTGTTATATCTAAGGGATATTGCAACCTAACAACATTATCTAGAGGGAGAAGAGGAAGGGACAACTCCTTTCCTGCTGGCAAGAGAGAGGTGAGCTGTTTGGGAAATGGAGAAAAATAAGAAAATAAGGAGATTTCTTAAACTTTTCTCATTAGCTCAGTTCAGTAGCAAAGTCTGGGGCTGACTTCATGTTTAAGCAAAACATCAACCTCAGCTCTGTGTGCCACCAAATCTCTTACAACAGGGGAGACAGTAAATCTGCCTAGGAACAAAAACATGGGCTTCTGCATCTTGTGTATACTGAGACATGGCTTGTGAGTACAACAGGAAGACTTGTCATCTGGATGTGACCTAGGTATGTTGATGTGAACTCCCTAAACCTCCCATGAATACAGTAGCTAGCCAGGTCCCCTTTCAGCCTCTCTCTGTTAGGATTCAATGCAGATGATGAGAATATTCAGCCTTACTGTCCCCAGGAGAGTGAGGCAAACTCCCTCCTGCACAGTGCCATTGCTGCTGGTGTTATTACCTGATGGAGCAGTGGAAGCAGTCACCAAAGTAAAGGAGGTAATTATTTAAGAGTCATGCCTTACCCAGATTGGTCCCTTTAGGGTCTGGAAAGGAGTGAGAACTGTTATTTCTTCCTTCTTTCATCCCTGCCCTGTTTTCTTTAAGCACTGAAGAGTTTCTTTCTCTACTGTGTCATTAGATTAAGGGTTAGCTTCTTGAGAATGCCATTATGCATGTGGTTAAGAAGCAACACTCTAAATACAAAACATTGGGAAGGAATCTTACACACATCAGCCAGTATTTTCTAAGTTACATCAGTGTGAGAAGACAGGCTGGGCAAAACACATCTGTTGAAACTTTTTATTAGGTAGTAAAGTCACTGTTTGGAATTAACCCCCGACAGTTCCCCTCCTATCCCCATCCCTAGTTTTTTCAATATTTGTGGTCCTTTTTTTTTTTTTTTTTAACAACACATGCCATATTGAGCAATCAATATTTTCAGTGCAGTTATGTCCAAACATGTTCCTTAGCATATTTTGTCTTTCTGGAACTCATTCTTTCAGATCTCTTAGATCTCCAGCTCGTGGCTGAGGGTCAAGAGACAGCAGATTATTCACCACTTCTTTGGGAGATGATTGCCCCAGTTCAAAAATTGTTGTTTAGAAGTGACAGGGCCCCCGTCATTAAAAACAAACAAATAAACAAACAAACAAACAAATAAATAAATAAATAAAAAACACCATCAATATTTAAAATAATAGGACTCTACTGGCTGGAAGATCTGGTGAGACCTTCTGTTCCTCAGGGAAGAGCTCCTGTATATTTTTATATAGTAACTATTTTCATTGCATATTTAGAGGTCATCTGCATTTTTAAAATTATCATTTTAGAAAAAAAAATCTGTGTGCAACACCACCCATGCAGTTAGCCCTGCTCGTCAATAGGCCACTGACATACCCAAGTGACTGGGGTGAGTGCTTGACATGAGTAATGGAAGGAGAAGACAGATGAACCCAACTGGAACAAGCCCCTGAGGTCCCTGATGGTGGCAGCTCACTCATGCAGGGGCTGCAGTGTCTGATTGATTCCCCTGCTTGGCCTGAGTCACAGGGAGACAGCCCAGGGCTATCTCGGCTGAGCAACGTGACCCCTCTGGAGGGATGTGGCTGGGGTGACCTAGCTGAAAGAAGGCTTGCATGAATAAACTGACCCCATCAGCCCTGCTGAGATGGTCGCTGACGTCACCTGAGACAATCAGGAAACCCAAACCATTTTTAACTTCCAAAGAGAGAGCTGAGACAAATTCAATAGCCAGCAGCAGATATTTTTGAACACATTGAGAACATAATTTTTTATTATGATTTTTATTTATTTATTTATTTATGATATTACTAGAACCAGGTGGCATCCACCCCAAAGTTCTAAAGGTAATAAAAATGCTGAACCATTTGCTCTAGTGTGTTCTGACTGTGTGATTGAAGCTTCACCCCAGAGGAGGTAGCCATCAGAACAAATGAGATATGTCAGAGAAAAGTCTACAAAACATTATGTCTTCAAATCTGTTAATATTCTTGGGAGGACTCTGAATAACAGGGAGTCTTGTGCTGCCTATGTTTCTTAAAAAAAAAAAAATGTAGTAGGCAAGGCCCCAAAGATTCCTCATAAAACTTGACAAAGAAAACTTGACAAAGAAAAATTGGGTCAAACATGTTGTGGATTCACAAACAGCTAAAGGCATGGAGTAAAGGTCTGTTTTCACAGGGCAAGGAGATTACTGAAGATGTCCCCCCCCTTCCTCATTCACCTGTGCTACCCATCATATTCATAAGGGATATGAGGAAGAAAATGAGTGGGGAAATTGTAAAGACTTTAGATGATGCAGAATTACATAGGATGGTGTAGGTTGGTGATTGTGATTAAGTGTAGAGTGGTAGAAAGATTACTTGAGTAAGTGGTATATAAAATAACAAAGAAAAATTCAATGTCAACTGGAAATAAAAGCTAACATGGAAATGTAAGCCTTACAATATATACTTACTGGCACTAATTTTTGCACCCGCTTTTAACACTCACCATGCAAATTTAGAGTTACAAAGAATAGTATAGTTCTCTAAGGATAAGAAAGTGGTATGTAGTTACCTCTTCATTCTCCATGGCCTGGGTTAGTGTACTTCATCTGCTTCAGCCTCGGCTATGGGGTGCAAAGATCTGGGAGCAGGGCAGTGAGCTCAGCTTTAAACATTCTCCTCTAGCTGGGGTGAGTGGCAAGTAGTGTATAAATTATTGCTGAGGGTTTTTTTTTTCTTCCCAAGATGATGAATCAACCCAGTCTATTACGGGGGAAGATACAGAGAACAGTGGATCAGACTGCACATCTCTGCTCTACTCCTTTGGTTTCCTCTGCCTTTCCACTCTCAGCAGGGATTTCATCAGCTGTCCTGCTCCTGTACTGGTAAGAGCCTATTACATCCCTATTCTGTACCAATTTGCAGCTAATATATACTGCCTCATCCTTCCAATGATGAAATTTGACCTCTTCAGCCTGAGATGACCCCCATATATATTAGTTCTTCAAGTTCTTGGCTCGATCTTTGATAGGCTGGTAAAGAAAGAAACCTTTCAAAACAGGGAGGTAGCCAGGATGAGAAGGCTGTTTTGTCTGCAACACTGCACACTGAATGACACTCAGTTTTGAGAAGTTTGAGAAGAGGGTAAGTTTAAGCGTTAGAAAGAAGACCCAAAACTTAATTAAGAAATTGCTTTGCATCATCCTGCTGTTATATCTCCTGCTGCTGGCTAATTCCCTTCTCCTCAGCACCTGGAGCTTCAGGGGAAACACAATTTCTGAAACACAGCTAAATTACATCAAGACTGCAGTGACTTGAGAGCGTTACTGCCTTCCTCAACGTCAGATGTCTTCCCTGTCTATCAGTCTGGTGCTTTCATTTGCAGTATTTTGACTTTCCAGCACAAAGTTCCAGGACATTACAGTCTCGCCTTTATGGATATCTATGGAACTGCTAAAATTGTTCCAGGCTGCCAATCATTTCTTGCAACCTCATGTGCCCCACGGAACAGGTTCTTCAAAAGGCAAAGAAAAACCCAGGGTAGAGCACCACCCTGCCTCTTATCAAAACCTTTCTTTTGTCTGGGGTCCTCACGTACACCTCATGAAGTGACAGATGAAACATTCCATCCTACATTTTGTCTTTAATTTTCGTTTAATTTACTTGTGGTCCTACAGCTCTTCTATTATTTCAGGTTCTATTTTTTCTATAACATCCCAATTACATCAGCTTTGTCAGTACAGCATGCTCACGTATCTCGCACCCTGCCAATTATCTTTGCCCTAACAAATCTCATGAGCACAGCCTGTTTCTTGTGGTAGCAATAAAACAAATCTCCAGTCTTCCTTTGAGAAGTCATTCATGGTTTTCCACATTGTCCTTAAGAATTTTAAAATGCATTTATACATATAATTTTCCTCGTGGCATTCTTGTTTGCCCACAACACTTCACTAGGTACCTCATTTGTTGTTTTTCTAAGCTATCTCTCCAGCAGGATTATGTTTCTTCACCAAAGTTTCAGCCTGTCTGTTCTCTACTGTTTACACAGTTATCATTAAATGATCCTGTCATATGTTAACTTTGCCTTATTTTTTTTTTTTCTCTCCATCTTTCCCAGCAATATGTAGCCTGCTCTTGCTTGAGTACATGGTCATTAACATACACGGCACGGCTGCTGCTGTTGTTAGTCTCATTATTACCATAATGGCTAGGGCCAGAAGAGAGAAGCAGCTTTAGGCATTGTACAAACACAGACAATCCCTGACACAAAGGAAAAGCTCTAGTGTTGCTCAAAATAATTCTGAAAGCATTCCTATGAGTATCCTACTCTCCCTTTAAAATATTAATTTTTATCCATTGGAAAGTCACTTCCAAAGGGGATGTCTTCAGACCTTCATTCTCCTGACAAAGTTGACTGTTTTGCATTAGCTTTTCCTTCCATCTCATTTTCCAGGTAGCCTTAGTGACGACATTTCAGCTACAACAGGTGAATCCCCACAAGACTAGAAAAAAAACCACCTTCTAGCACTTGCTGCAGTTTCCTACATCCTTTTGGGAATGCAGCCACATATTAAGTACTAAAATAACATATGGATTCCTGGCTTTTTGAGAAACCAAGTCTTCATTTCATAGTTGTACAGTTTTCTGCCTGTGCCTGTATATGCCCCCATCCCCCCTCCAAATAGCCCTTCTGGACTGCCTTTTTTATCATCATTTTGTTCTTGAGATCAGATCTTCAGACTGGAAATGTGTTTACTTCCAGCCAGCCACCACTGGCCAGCGCTGCACAATAAATCAGCAAGTTAAAAGTCATGCACTCATTTTGCTTGATCCACTGTCAGCGCAGGGACATAGTGCCGAGCCCCAGTGAACAGGATATACTTTGCATTTTGACAGAATGCCAGCACTCATCTGCATTGGAGATCAAAGGCAGTGGCTGAAACATAGAAATAGCTTGTAAACAACTGGGCAGTGCTCATTAATACTGATTGATTACATAGTTTCCTTTCTGCTTAATTCATTTGTGAGATCATCGGTATTGAGCCATCCTGTGGAAGTAGAGACGAGCCACTGTGCCATAGAGGAACCTGATTTGGGGTCTTAGATATTAACATAAAATCAGGGTAGAAGTCAGGGCAGATGTGAAAGCAGCATCAACAGGCCTACAGCTTAACCAGTAAAACATGAAATATAGGTGGTGTGTGTTTCCTAAGCTTGGTGGTTAGAGGATAAAAGGAGCAGGTGAGAGCTCCCTGGCTGATCCCCAGAGAGACGGGCAATAGACCAGGAGATCTTGGTCCATCTGTCAGCAGAATTTTGGTACTCCATGCCTCCCCAAAACTTGGCCTCATCCTCCCTCTGCAACACATCACCCACTTACAGAGCAGAACAAGGAAGTCTTTATATTTTAGGAGCAGGAGGAGAAAAGCCACCAAACTACAGACAGTCTGAGAGGAAAGCAGGCTAGAAAGCTGTAAGGATAGCATACAAGACATGCTTGTGGGACTGGTAGTGAGAAGAGCTTTCACAAAGGTCCCCAGGCTCTTTAGTCCAAGGGTAGTTCTGTGAGGAACTGCAGTAACACCATTTGTTTTTATTGTCTTTCATCACCACGAAGAAAGGGGAGGACTCCAGGGTGGTGAAACCTTAGGATGTGGAGTCTCCAAAAGCTGTGCTCTGTCCCTGGCCCAGCCAGCTGGGGAGGTATTCTCTGGCCAAGAAGCTGCTTTTCACATATGTAGAATGGCGATAATGCTCCCAGCTGGTACTAGAAGGCTTAATTGATTAATATATGGAAGACAGTATATTAACACAATGTTATCATCACTGGAAAATAAGGAAAGGCTAAAAATAGCACAGTACATTTTGACAGAGCCTTTGTTATTTTCTTTTTATGTTCAATTCTTTTGAGTCTGTCTTCTTCCTTGTTAGGAAATCCTAATTAACATTTTCATTACCATTTCATTACAGGGTCCAGGTTTTGGTACTCTACAGACAGACACTAATAATTCAGTCCCCAAATGAGATGGAGGTTTGTTGGTATGGGGAGTGTTACAGATATACCAGGGAAAACCCTGTCCTCAGTACCCTGAACAGAGGCAGTGGAGGAGCAGTGACTTTGCTACAGTCAGAGTGAAATAGGTCAATAGACATCTGGTCTGGCATATGATATCCACTGTCACAAATTGTTTTGAAGTTCTGTTGAGGCAACTCTAGGGCTGAAGGCATGCACTGAGCACTGTACTCCCAGTGCCTGCTTCTATGTGTTCCCATACTGGCTGATGGGATGACTATATAGGGGCAGGAAAGGGGCAAACTGAGCAAATTCATGATCTGGTTGTTCCCACATGAAGCATGAGAACAACCAGGTGTATGGGGTCAACACAAAACATCAGGCTCTGTATCCTGCTTCCAACAGTGCCAGCATTTGATGTTCATAGGAGAGTAGAGATGGGGCAAATAGAGAACCATATTTGCCCAGTACATATATTTTATACAAAATGTGTCTGAAAGTCTGTGTGTACAAATGTTACAGTAGGAGAGGGGGTGTTCAGGGAACAGGACTGTGGTCCTTGGATTGAGGAGTGGTATGACAAAGTATGTAGATGTGGGGAGAGAATAAGGGCCTCAGGCCATTCATACCCATTGTGCCTTCATCTTTTGTAAGGCAAGGTGCTAGCCACACTAGGAGCCTGTCTAGCTGAGCAAGTACTAACTCAAACCCAAACACTGTAATTCCACTGATTCAGAGTCTGCTGATGGTTGAGATCCCACTGCAGATCCTGCTTGATTTCATTGTCTATTCTCCCCAGGTAGGCTGCAAGTAGGGGGCAGGCCTAACACCTTGCTAATTCTGTTTATGTCACTAACAGACGTGAACCTAGATTAATGGGCTTGAACATGTAAAGGCTGAACATGTGTCCTGGCTCCCCTCTTCCAGCTGGGGAGGAAAGTCCATAATGATGGCGTGGCAACATTAGTTAAATCTAAACTAATAAAGCTAGAGAACAGAGGCTCGAGCACTGTGTGCTAATCACCAACATTAACACTGTCCCTCATTCATGGCTTTGACATATTTCCAAGTGGCAGCATGAGGAATACAATCCCATTTTGAAGGAAAAGATAATTTAGCAGCATGGTCAGGGACTGTGTGGTGCCACATGCCCTTTGGGCCAGGCCCCTGTTTACTTACAGTGAAGATGCAGCCCTAGGGGCTCTCAGGAGCACAAAATATCAAGGCTCAGAAGGCAGTCTTTATTGCAGCAATTGAGAAAGCCTTTCCCCAGTTTATTACAGCAAATGCCTCCTGACATTGAAGTGCCAAACAGAGCTTTGGGCAAAACCTGTGATGAAGGAGGTTCGAGGGTGTGAGGCTCCTTTTATTCATTTTATTCCTACTGTAGCAAAATGACAGTGTCAGTAATGAAAGCTGTTAGTACTTGCATGAATGACCTGTCTTCATCAGACAGACAACAACATGAAAGTTTTAACAATACCATTAATAATTATGCGTGGGCTGACTTATATGGGAGCCTCCCACCTCGCATACCCTGCCGAAGAAGCTGTGTGAAGCAGAATTGTCTGTGCATGAATTAATCATGGTATGAATCTCCGTGGCTGAGCTTTGTTCTGCACGTGGTAGCACACACTAGCTGCTTATTGAAAGGCTAAGAACTTTTCTCACTCCCCTTCAGATCCCAGCAACTCGTTTGGTGGAAGTGGAGAATACTAATGCAATGCTCAGCCATCACCTGGCATTCCCAACACATCAGAGGACTGTTGCACCAAAGTACCAAACTCCATGGGGAGCGGATGAATGAGTGGGTAGATAAAAATGATCAGGGAATTTCTAAGTTTGTTTAAGATTGGAAACATATTTTTCTTGCTTTGCTCTCCTCTAGACATTTGTAAAGATACTGAATTCTTTCTGAAAACAAGGCCTGCTTTGGTGCTTCTGAAAGCTCCCACTTCCAGAGTTTGTTCTTTTCCTTATTTTTTACAGGCAAACACAACTATGATACAAGTGAATGAAGCTCTGCAGAAATATATATGTCTCCAGTGACCTGAGCTTTAAGCCTAAAAGCCCTTTGGATTGGATATAAATGCTTTTGCCTTGGCCAGAAATTGGCTTCTGCAAGAACAACAGAAGATTAAGCAGCCCATCTAAACCCAGGTTCATCTTATAATGATGATATAAATTAGTTTCTAGCACTCATCCAACTCTTACGACTGTTGAAACTTAAACTGAAGCTGAGTGCCGTCTTTATGAATCAGGTAGCATATTTCTCAGACTCTAACTCCACAAGGGCAAACAACAGTGCTTTGTTCAATACCTTTAGCTGTTTAAAACTTAGTACTAAATTATACAGAGGCAAACAAGCTGGGTAGGAGGACAGTTGTTCCAGCCCACGTCAAGGATTCCCAGTCAGTTCTCTGGGCTCCTAGAATTTGGCCTGATTCTGATTTTTTCCTCTACACAGGGGTGAAAACAGCTAAACTGTTCAGCTCTCCCAGGGCATAAGTCCAGTAGCAGAGTGGAAAACACCCCTGTGTAGAAGCAATTGCAGTGCTAGTTTTCCAAAAGCAGTAATTACCCTGTTGGATTTCCCTTTTTTCTGCTTGTGTGTTTTATTTGTTATTTATCTGAGCTTTGCTTTGTTTTCTAATTGCTTTCTATTAGCATAGCTAAGGATTTCCTTTGGGGTACTACGTTGCAGCTGGTGATCACTATGTATGTTATAAACGGTGAAGGCTGGATTTCTGGTTTTGCCTGTTCATTGTATTTCATGTTTGACTGCTGTTTCTCAGTGTTAACAGCTAAATGGTAAGGGTAGTTCTGACTGCAAAGCTTACGAACCTCCTGAGTTCATGGATGAAAAGAGCCATGTGGCTCTTTGCAATACAACAACAGCCACGTGTACTGAGGAGGACATTTCCTTTGCTCTAAGCTCACACTACAGGTGGTTTCTTGGAGCAGTAGCCAGATGTTCTTTGAGCCATTGCCCTCAAAATAGAGCCTAGCTTTACAGAAGTGGAGCACAGGCTGGTATCTGGAATGTGGTCTGCACTCTTGACCATCAGCTGGTTTATGTTTGACTTGTCTTTGATATGTGCAAGCAAGACGAAGCAAAAAAAAAAAAAACACGTTTTAGACTATCTTTTGCACAGCCTTCTAGCACCCCTTTCTTTCAATTGCTTGGCTGTTTTAAGAAGCAGAGTGAGCTGCAGGAGAACTGAGTGAACTAAAGATAAGTGACTGTGGGTTTTACCAGCCTCTGGCAGTGGAGGCAACAGGCTCTGCATATTTATTGATTACAGTGTGCTTTACATCCTGGGAGGGGGTATTCAGAGCTAATGGTGGGTGTATTTGTTATGTCTGATTCAGAAATCAGAATGAATAAATTATAAGCAGTGAAATGCAATTGGACTGCTAACAAGTTATTTTGACTTGCTTCGTAGTGAGAGCCCTGCAGAGCTGTGAGCTCTGCACAGGTGTGGAAGGGCTGTAGATGTGGGGAAGATCATGCTGGACTTAATCACTGAACCTGCAAGCTGAGCAGCTGGCTGAAAACATATCCTTCTAAACCATGCGTGTAGCCTTGCCCGACCAGAAAGCACAGATACACTCAGGCTGTGGGCCTGGTGGGATGTGGAGCTGGGCCATGTCCATCCACGGAGGCCTCATACTGCACACAGATATCCCTGCTCAACACAAGTGGTGCTTTAAAGCAAGTAAGAGGGCAACAAACAGGAAGAGGGCTCTTGTCCATTAGCAATTACCTAGGCCACCACAACTTAACTCTCCTGAATCCACAACTTCCTTTTAAATATTTTTGGTTGTGTCCATACTGAGGGTGTTTCCGAAGACATCCTCAAGGCAGAGCTGGTTTCCTTGGTAGACAGTAAGGCTTGGGTGCAGCCTGAAGGCATACGTTCAGTGCCCAAAACCTGCCTCAGATCTGCCAATATCCCACATGGCACAGCCCTATCTTGCTGGTGGCTACACTTCAAAAAGTCAACTGCAACCTTTCCAGTGCTTCTCTGTGGGCTCCCACCTTGCTCTCAGGAAAGAACAATTATCTGGCTACTAATTTGAACACCACTGGCATATCTCCTCCCTGCCTCTATACAGCACCAAGACTGGTTGGACATTTTACTGACTTCATCTTACATTTAGTCTTTATTCAGCATGATTATTTGTCAATGAAATGAGTAACTAAGGCTCTGGGCCCCCTGGGAGTCTTGATAATTATTTTAGTAGGTTTTGTTTGTTTGTTTGTTTTGTTCCAGCATCTTTTCCCAAGGAAAAGAAACTCTAAATTATCTGTAAATATAGGACACTTGGAAAGGAGTCCTTTTTATTTTTATTTTTATTTTTATTTTTATTTTATTTTTATTTTTATTTTTTTATTTTTATTTTTTTTCCCCTAGCTTGGCTTACATGAAGAAAAAAGCTCTTCTATTTGGATTACAGGCACAATTTCTAATCTTCCTTTCTGCTGTGGAAAGATTTGCTTGGGGAATACAAAATATTATATACCTACTGTTTGTGATAAATTTAATCCTCTCCCCAGCAGCAACATTAGGAGCCTAATTTGCATTTACAACAAAGTCTAGATAACAATCCTTTTACTGCAGCAGCATAAACAGCTCCTCATGTGAACGGCAATCAGGCCTAGTGTGTCCCTATAGATATGGGTGGACACTTGTGACAAATAAGAATTTCATTCATTTACATCTTCATTTTGTTAAAGGTGTGTTGGAATTGTTCTTGTCACATCTGAAGTTGGAAGGGAGGCAACGCTTCCACCTGAAAACAGCAAATGGGAAGGTGAATCAAGGTCTCCAGAGTCCTACAACTCTTTCAGGGTGTAGTGGTGACTTTTCTCCATGACTACTAGGGTAAACTGAAAGAAAGTGATCTGGTTTGTTTCAAGGGGTATTAAAGCCAGTCAAAGAATGTTTAGGGATATTAAACTTAATTGGAAAAAAAGGTACCAGAGCACTTCACCGGAGATGGCAGAACAAACTTATCCTAGAATGGTCCAGACAGATCATATTTACCCTCAGAGCAGGATGAAGTAGACAATTTCTGGGGGTCTTGCTACACAGATTACCTCTCTCTGCCCCTGCCCTTATGCATCACCTCTGACTTGGTGAAACCCCTTCCCCACTGGAAAAAAAAAAAAAAAAAACACAACACCTTACACTTTGCTGCCTCCTTGATTGCATGTGTATCTAGCTCCTGTGACTGTATGATATCCTACCTGTTAGTCTGTGCTCAAGGAGTCATATGGCTGCATGAGAGCCATGCGTTTTATTTCTTTATGGCATTACATTTCTAGCTCATTTGGCTGCAGGCAACAGTTTGACATAAAAGCCCTAAGGAAAACAAGAAGATACCAACATTTGTTCTGTCTTCCAAACCCCTGTTTTTAAGCTAATTGAATTTTGGAGAGCCAACTTCTGGGTTTTGCACTCCTGAGGACAGTAACTTCATGAAAGTTTTGTTTGTTAGCTGATATTATCTAGCACAGCTCCCTCCAAAGCAGAACAATGAAAGGCAGTATCGAGTGTCCTGGAAGCCGCCTTTCTCTTTGAGGAAACATCTTGGGAGAAAGAGAGCTCAGAAGGACCCAGGTAAGGTACTGCAAGGTCAGCACAAGCTTGGTGCTAAGCTCTAGACATGCAGAAGAAGGCAGACCCTCTGCACCTATCAGCCATTTAATAAGCACTGATGGTTTTACCTGCCATCAGCATCTTCACCTGCAGCCTCTTCTCTCTTGTACTCATCCTCTTAAAAAAAAAAATAGATAAATAAAAAGCCCCTATATCTCCCTCCCTCTGTTTTTATTGCTTCATATAAGATATTTTCTGCCTTGACTTTGTATCGTTTTTGCCAGTAACTGGCAGAAAGTGAGTCACTCTCAGCAAGCTGGAAGGAGGCCAAGGGCAGGCAGGAGAAGGGATGTGAATGCTGTTTTCCCTGCTGTGGCAGACCCCTTCTGCTGTGCTGCTGGTGGGTAAGCACTGCTCTTGGCTCTAGCACAGGGCCATATGGTGGAAAGTAGGTGGGAAAAGCCTTCCCCATCCAAAGAGAAGCCCTCTCCTGTTGTGTGTGCTCAGGAGGTGGTTCCCATCCTCACTGCAGCTTTTCTCTCCTGCACCTCCAGAGCAAAGACAAGTTGTTGCATTTTGCAGGAGAGCCTTGGTTTGGTCCCATACAGAGACAGCAGCAGGTGGTGGATCTCTACAGCCCTGCTTCATGGCTCACCATCTCCAGCAGGTCACAGGCAGGGAGGAGGCAGGCGGTCCCTCTCCTGCTCTGGAAGCACTTTGTGCTCACCGTGTGCTGGGCCACTGCCTGAGCCAGGGCAGAAGGAAGCCCTGTGCTCTGTGGTGTGCTGGGAGGAGCTGGGCTCTGAGGAAGTGCCAGAGGCAAGATCTGTCAGGAGAGGTAATATTTTTTTATGGGAGCAATTCACAGAGGTGGATAAAAGGGACAAGCTTTAGAGCTCCCAGGACCTTCTTCGTGGCTGAAATAGGAGCAGCATGAGACGAGCTGGGGAGCTGAAATTCATAACTGTGGACACTAAACATCATGGGCTCTATAGAGATATTGGTTTTATGGCACATTATAATTCTTATCCCCTCCTCTCAGCTAACAGCTTCATGTTCCACAGGCAGTAAATTACCTGCCGCTCTCTTTTTTTCTCTCCTTCCCAGAGGACTGAATGACTTTTTTACCTCTCCTCCTGCTAGAAACATCCCTCCTCCACTCACTAGATCCCAGGTACCTTTTCTCACCCGAGGTGTCACCAAGTTAATTAATCAAATTAAACCCTGAACAACTGTTCTCAGTTTGTACTTAGTGCTGCAGCTTAGGTATGTGTGCCCAAAAAGCAGCTCGTTTCAAGCCAAATATATCAGTCGCATTAATAAAAGGTATTGTGCTTAAGGCAAGTCGGTGCTGCTGTATAAAGCAGGTGTGCTGAATTTGCAGTCATACTGGGAACTTTTTCTGGTGTACAGAGCCTCTGTGCAACATTTGAGCTGTGGACAATTGGTAAAGGTGATTTCTCTGACACCCAGGAAACTGGGAGCTGGTCCTGAACTGCAAAAAGTGCATAAATGGGCTCATTTCCAAATTCAGGCAATTTGAGCTGCAAATTATTACAACTACCGTGGGATCCACCTTAACTTCCAATAAAGGATCTACTTTCTGAGACAGGCAAATTAAATGCAGAGCATCCCTCTTGTCTCTTACCAGCGATGGGACTGTGAGCAGCAGGGGGAGGCTGGGGTCTGAGTGACCTCCCAGCCTACTTGGGAGGATCTCTCCCTCTTTGCTGGGAAGTGTAAATAGTGTGAATCTGGGCCTCGCAATTACTAAAAATAGGTCTGGTTACACAGGCAAGTGAATGCCAGGGGACTGTTGGAGCCTTTTTTGTCAAAGGAATGGCAACAGTGAAGTTTCCAGCCTCTAACCCCATGTCAGCAGCTCTCACTACAGCTGGACTTCCCAGGGAGTCTCCAGCTCTTTGTGAGGATGCAGAGAATCACAGAATCATGAAGGCTGGAAAAGAACTCCAAGATCATCTGGTCCAACCATCACTAATCACCGATATCACCCACTAAACCACGTCCCTCAGCATCAAGTCCAACCTTCCTTTGAACACCCCTAGGGACGGTGACTCTACCACCTCCCTGGGCAACCTGTCCCAGTGCCTGAAATATGAGAGACAGCAGCAAAACATGACCCAGCATTTTCAGATGTGAACAAATACCTTGGATATGAAACCATAAAACCATTGTGGCATCTCATAATCCTGATGCTAGCCCAAGGGGAACACCTGGTGCATCTCCTAGTACATCTATGGCTGTAGCTCCAAGGGCTCCAAGCTCATTGCCATGAGCTGACTTCAGCCAAACAAGGGGCTTCCTCTGGGATTTTCTTGACCCTGTTGCTACCTGTTTTTCCAAACATGGTGAATATAAGCTGAGGACAAACCAAGGAAGTTTGAGAAAGCATTCTTGTGGTGTGGTTTCTGCATTATGTTCGAGCAGTAAAGGTGATTGCTTTGTAAAGAACATCTTCTGATGGAAAAACATGCCACAGTTCTAAACAGTCTCTTCAAGACAATTTATTTATCTTCTCACATCTCCTACTCCTTGTGTAGCACAGCTTCTGCTTTTAGATTGTTCTGGAATACATTCGTGAGAGTGTTTCAGGAAGATACCATGCACAGCTCAATTGCAGTTGTTTTGATCACACTTGTTTAGCTGTCAAGGGATGCCAGTCTGGAGCGGTCATATTAAGTGTGAATTTGGTGAAAAGATTAAGCCAGAAAATGTGGATGAAATTGAACGGGCAAAGTTGTTCACTTGAATATCTCTTTTAAGAGATCTGTTTTGATTTTTCCCTTCCAAACAACCTTTTAAGGACAAATTTAGCTCTGTGTGTTTAAAATAAATAAAGAGCAATTAAAGTGAAGAGTCACCATCTCATTTCAATTAAATCAAATATTTCTGCTCAATGAAAATATTTGAGAAGGCCTGAAGTTTCATTTCAGACAACTTCAAAATATTTCTACAATTATTATTATTTTGGTTCAGCTACTGAACTGAAAAATGATTTATTTGTACAGCGCTGATTAAGGCAGAGAGAAACTTATTTAAGCACTTTGATTAATTGTGCTTCTATTCCCAGCTGAGCAGGAGTGGGAATTCCAAGTCAATGGCAAGTATTGCTTGTCCTTTCTTCATTACTTTGGTAAATGGCTTTGAATATGCATGTGATACCATACCCTTCCACTATGGCAGGGCTTCTGGATACTGCTAGGAACAGCTTCATGACATAAGAGTAATTTACTTTTTTGTCTGTACCATACCTACATGCCAGGGGCCAAAGTCATTTGTTTCTAGGTCTCAGGGGCATATGGAAATTAAACAAAAACAACAACGTTACTTTTCTATATTCACCAGGCTGTTTTCTGTGCTTCTTACTCTCATTCTTAAATGTTTTGTTGGTGCTGTACTATCCAGAGATTGGGAAGAAGAGTGGGAAGGAAAAAAGTGTGCCAATTTTAATACCGATAACATTGCAGCTGAAAAATTGCAATTTTTTTGTTGATAACCGATGTGTTCCTACTTGGTAATTCACCCTGTGTTTCTGTTCTCTTTGCCATGTTTCACCCTCATTTTCCCTCTACTAAAAGAGCAGCTGTGAATCTCTTGGAGCAGCACATCACAGCACACACGGGCTGGGGTGGCTGGACCAGGGCAGCCTATGAAGAAATCAAATTATGATCCATAATGGGGAAAAAAACAGTGACAGAAAGTGCTCAGAGATGGGGGCAGAGGACCAAAATTTTAAATTGCAGATGTGTGGATGGAAGTGCTCTGCTCAGATGTTGGGGCTTCTGGCTGTGCTGGCAGTCATGCTGCCTGCATGTACCATGCTCTAGCACAAGCCGGGGGTCATTGGAGAAACTGGTGTTCATTTCCCAAACACAGGCACTAAGGATATGCTTGTCTCTTCTGCTTTCTTTAAAATGTATTTCACATGATAAATGGCCAATCAATACAGCCATGACTTTCTTTCTTTTTCTTTTTTTTTTTTTCTTTCTCAAAACATTGATCAATAGATGTTGCAGCTGTCTGCTGTCAAAGATTTGATTTACTGTGAATCTTACAAAAGCTGAACCGTACTGAAGTTATTTCTATTCTTTCTAAATTGCATTTGAATTTGCCTTGAAACAGCTGCTCAGTGCTGCCCAGGGCTTGACCATTTCTCACAATCAGAGTTTTCTCCAATAAGAAAGAAATTGCCTTAAAGCCCTGCAGTGTTCTCTGGCCCTGATCTCAGCAATACTCCTGTGTGTGCATAATTTCACATTTTTAGGGACCGGCTCTATAAGAACCATGCGTTGTCACGGAGAGCAGAGAGAGCACAGGGAGTTGTCATGGAGAGCAGCATATCGTCAGGGTTTTTGTTTTCAGTGCTGAGTAGACAAAACATTTTGGCTGGCATGAGAGAGCACTGGGGGCTCCTTACACACTTCAATGCCCTCAGGACCCTGTTAGGAGAGCAAATTCCCTAGGTACTGTCAAACAATCTGTTCTTTAAGTGCTTATAGGTGCAAGAATGTACAGTTTTCCCTGATATTGTTGAAAACAGGCATCAATAAGTACTTTGCAAGAAAAAAACACAGCTTTATTTTCTGGACATGATTGATAGAGAATGACTACAATACACCTTAGCTCTTCTCGAAGAGAGATGTCCTGCCACTCTGGAAATGCAATGAAACTCCAGCAACTAAATGATGGAGGTGGATGTTAGCACATCCTGTGCACATTCGCAAATCTTCCAATCTGTTCTTTAAACCTGCCAGCCAGATTACTGTTAGAAGGCACCTGGCCAATAATTGGGTGACACTGAGCACCTTTAAGCCCTTATTTCACAGAGGGGCACCAAGAAAACTATGGCCTTGTAGCAGTTCCTTGTGTTGGGGCTGTGACCCTGGACTCCTACCATCTCTTCCACCAAGGAGGTGAGCTGCTCTTTTTGCAGTTGAGCAGCCCAAGAAACAAGGCTCTTTAAACCTTTAGACAGTTGAAGAGATGTGTCTGTTTTATTATTATTATTTTATTTTTATTTTTTAAGATATAGTGATCCTGGACATTGTTGAAGCAGTGTGCTGTGGATCTACACACTTGTAAATTGTGAAGTGTCCAACGACTGCAGTGATGGTCTGACGGTCTATAACATTTTATACACCTCAAGAGCAGTCTGATTCCAGTCTGAGAGATTTATTTCATGTTTCTATTGGCCTGCTTTTTTTCTTAGACCTGGAAAAGCAAATAGGCTGAAGTGTGAATAAACATAATTTTGAATTCTTTGCTGATCCCTCTAGGTCTCCACTGTGGTGAGGCACAGATGGGCTGACAGAGAATTTCAAGTGCAGTACTGATCTCTGCAGACCTTCATCACCTAGACAGCTAGCTAAATAATTTCAGTTTCTCTGCTGATCCCTCTGGGTGAGCAGATATTTTCAGATTCTGACCCTATCCCTCCACAAGGACAGTAGAGAAGCAGAGGGACAATTCCTGCTCTGAACTCTCATGTTCTTACAAATCTGGATTAATAAAATGCTGCTTGTCTCTCTTTTCTGTCCATGCTGCCTATCTCTTGCCTGGCTTCTGGTTTGCAATGCAGGCTCAGGAAAGGTAGTAGCTGAATTAAGAAGGACTGAAAGCCAGGGCTGTATGGTCATACATCCTCTGTGCTACCCTACTGCGACTCAGTGCTACAAAATACCTGGAGTGATTGTGAGTGGGGAGACTAAGCCCAGAGGTAAGCACGTGGCTTGCAGACCCCACTAGCAAGCTCTCCAAGCCCCAGGTTACTCAGCTATGCTGGAGCAAGGAGCAAGGCATGAGAGTGCAGATAACAGCTGACATTCAGCTCTCCATTTGCCTAGGTCCACTGGTAAACTCTGTTCTACCTACCAAACCTTTATTTCATGCTGCATGTCCTCCCTATCCGGAATACACCAGAGGTGCCCACCCACATCCTTGCCTTCCATCTACCAGAGCCACCCCTGCAAAGGTGTTGAAGGCTGTATCTATACTGATACTGTTGGGACAGCGGGATGTGTCCTTTGCAACTGTCTCTGAAGTCTTACAAAGGGTAGTGGAGAGATTAGAGAGGTAGGAGGTGATGGAAATCTGGACAGCAGGCACAAAGACCCCTGGAAATAACCTCTCTTGTATGGGAGCAGTTAAAAAAAACAGAACCTCATTTGCAATGAGGACCAGAAAATTTAAATGAAGGCCTAGATGTGAGCAGACCTTGCTCTTCAGCCCTTCCCTTTGCTTTGGTGCTGTGGAAAGACTCTCTGGCCCTTCTTTTTGTTCCAGCTTGTCACCACAGTCCCAGCTTGCCTGAACCTACCTCCTTGCCTCCTCACTCCAGACTGCTGGCAGTGTGGGGAGCAGGCTCCAGAGCTCACAGTATATTTATTCCACAATGAGTTCAGCATCTGCTGCGAGTGCTTTGCAAGCATAGACATATTTTGTGTTCATTTTACATTGCTTTCTTGCCAGGCCCCAGCCTTTCTCCTCTTTAGCTCTTCTGCACCATTGTAGGGAACCAAGGCCATACTGTCTTCACAAAACATTTTTTTCTGTGCTTCCTACAAGGGACAGGAGATGTAAACACGTGACGTGGCTCCTAGGTCATGCTGCCCACGGTAAGCTCTGCTACTCTCGGATTGCTGTTTAACTGGAGAAATATTACATGGCAAAGAGTGGATCTGAGATGGAGGGAGAGGGTTTGATGCTGCTGCTTTCTGTCAGACACAGAAATCTCAAAAGGCTGGTTTTTGTTTGTGTTCCTTCAGGGCTGGTTGCGCAGTTTCTGTTTAACATGTTTTATTGAGATAGCATGTGTACTTCTTTTTTAAGGGGATAAATCTGCATGGTATTTTTGGCAAAGACCTCTGACAAAAGCAAGGCTTCCCAGGAGCTGTGATTTTCTTCTCCTGTCCCATTCTCTTCTCTTTTATGTTTTCATAAAGAGTATCTGTACCCTTTTAAAATAGCTGTAATGGAAAACTTTTGGCCAAAAAAATCAACATTATTTTCGTCTAGGACTGTGGGATCTGTGGAGACCAGTGGAAACAGCAATTTGACCTCATATCCCTTCCTTTTTTTTTCTGGTTGGGGAATTCCCTGTCATTTTACAACTGTGCATGCATATGAGTGCAACTCTTTGGGAAGAAGAATAATGAGCAACATGGAGCTGAAGCACACAGTGATTTCTGGGATATTTCCTGACATCTTAATTCAGAGGATCTTGGTTCGTGAGATATTGCAGCTTCTGTTTTTGGCTAGACCCTTCAGGTTATTTCAGAGCTTTGGACAGGTTTTGGTGTCAGTGTATATTGTTTTGTTTGGCTTCTGTCTGCTTTGGGATCTTTCCAAACAAGGATTGAGCTCTACTAAGCTTCCCTAAGCAGGTAACCCCAATAATAACACCAGACCCCTGAGCAGTGAGGATTAACTTAACCAGTCATGAGTTATAAAATTAATAGATAATAAATATAGAAAAGCTGAGGTCTTTCATGATTCCTCTGGATTTGTGGCATCAGAGGAACCTTTTTTTCATGCCTGATTGCTTAGTCAAAGGCTGGAAACATATTATTTGGTTAACAAAGTTGAATTAGTTCTGTCATATTCTGACTCTAGGGACTGGGTCTTTATGAGAGAGCCTAACAATCAGATGAGTTTATTACATGGCAGTGGTGCGGTGAAATTCAATTAATTTGTTTGCTGTGCTTCCCGGAATGAGAAATAGACATGCCATAATGTGAACGACGCCATCACTCGGGTCCTGTGACAGAAAACAAATGTAATCTGATGATGTTTTGGAGTCTCACCATCCTTCCTTGCACACCCTGGGTCTCTTGCAGGTCCAGGCAAGAGGATGTTAAACAAATGCACAATGCTGCTTTAAAACTGTGACTATCTATGACCTGTGGTGAACAACAGGATAGGAGGCCCTACCTGTGAAAGAAGTCCTTGGCTGGTGTTGCCTTCCCAATTGCTGCATTTCCATGGACACAGGAGCCATGTGGTGGTACATCTGCAAAGAGTCACCTGGCCCTGATCTAGTCTTTGGGTCCACACAGCCTGGATGGAGAGGTGGTTCCCATCCCTGTTCACAGACAATCTACAGGAATGATTGAGGGGGTGCAACTGGAAAATCCAGGAGCTGATGTGTCCTTGGATAAGGATTTTGTTGAGCTCAGCAGAATCAGGCCCTGTCTGGCAATATGGGACTGGCCTGTTACTGATGTCAGGAGGCAGGGAGACATGAAGCACAAAAGGAAAATCCTCAGAAGGAAATTCCTCAGGTGGGAAAAGTGGGCACAGAAATGGTTTTATGCCATCTGCCAAATTCTCCTTAGGGGAAAAAAAAAAAAAAAAAAAAAAACAAAAAAAAAAAAAAAAAACAAAAAACAAAAAAAAAAACACTAATAACTTTTCCCAGAGGACTGTGTGCTGGAAAAGAATTTAATATTGAAGAATTGAGAGATCTGGCTAAGAAGCTTATCCTAACAAAATGAACATTCCTTTCAATAAAAAGCTAGCAGTCAGTGACTGTTTCCAGCCCCCACTCCTGAGCTGAGCTGGCACTGGGTGTGCTGCTCCTATGGGCTCTGCTGAGAGCCACCCTGCACATCACCATCATCATGTGGCAGTTTGCATGGCTCGTCAGGAGCCCATCATTCCCAGGCAGGGATGCTGCTTGGCCATATGAATATACAAACAGCTGTCTGGAGGCCTTTCTCCCCAGGAATGCATGCCTGCCTTTGTTAGCATTAGAATGAGTTTCCTCACCTCTTTCCTTCACTTGAAACTGAATATGAGTTGGGTATCTGCACCCACCTGGTGGAGAACAGGACAGCAGAGGGGGAGATGCTTCCCTTGGTGCTTTCTCACTATGACCATAGTCAATTAAGCATCTCTCTGGCCTGGTTGGAATGGTATTTTTGTTATAATGCAATTGGAGTCCTGATATTCTCTGACAAGCTCAGTGCTTGTATCCATCCTAAGGGGAAAGAGAGAAAGCCTTGATAACTTTCAGAGTTGGAAGGCCAAGACTTGAAAGGAACTAGAAAAATTTAAACGATGACCCCAGCTGCAGTCCAAGATGTGACACAAGCACTGGAATCAGGTAAATGATCACTTTATCTTATTTCTGGCCTTTTCAAAAATAGAAAAACAGGCTCAGCTACTGGACAAAAGTTGAGAGGGAGGTGGCCAAGTAGCTGAAGGACAAAATAACAGGAGCAAGGAGACTTCAGTATGTTTTCTCTTCTCTGCTGTTCATTGTAGATGGGTCCTCAAAGCATCCCAAGGCTGACCAAATTCATACAGGGATTTCAGCACTCCTTTCATTCCCAAGCACAGTTTTAGATGGCAGCTCTGGACACAGCCCAGAAAAGGTATCTGCAGGGTCTAACTACTTTGCCTGTGTCATCGAGGTTTATCCTGAATCAAAATGTCCCCAACAGAAACCAGCACATGTGAATCATCTGTGGCTACATAGTCTAGGAACCAGAGGTACTTCTTGTTTAGGAAAAATTGTCTAAACATTCAACCTTTATGTGGGCATTGTTAGGTTATGTGATAAAAAGCTTTGTGCCTTCACACCCACAAGGAAGCACAGAGGAGCAATGAAAGGAAGGTAATGCCTACTCCTGGCAGGAGACTGCAGCAGGACCTGGCTATTTTATGGACCAAAGGATCCTGGGCGACTGCTGCAGAGACTGTGAGGTCCAGGGGTTGATTAGGAAACATTAGGGCAGAGTGAGCATCCAGTACTTGCTACTGGATGGCCTGCATGTCTATGCCAAACTGCGTGGGGCTCCACATTGTATCTATAAATAAATATGCATATATATTTCCCCCAATATCCTCATCCTCGTCAGCCAGAGAGGAGAACAGAATGAGGCCAGACTGTTGGTGCTGTTTGTGCTTGCACACATGCTGAGTGTCTCTGTGTGATAAGCTATGTGTATACACATATGTGTGCTGTACACATGCATATGCTGTGGAATAGATGCTCAGCCTCACCACTGGCTGGACCTGGAGCTGCAGCAGCCTCACATCTGTCAGGCTGCCAGAAGCAGTAGCTGCCCAGCAGATATAGCAAGAAATGATGTTTCAGATGTTTCTGTTGGAGGGGATGAAAAGGCTTTGGGGTGTCAATACCATTTTTACACTGCTGTCTTATTCCTGGAAATCTGGGCTGGTAGAGAGAACAAGACAGTCCACTGGAAGAGATGTGCTGTCAGAATTCAGGCAGCAGAAAAGGCTATTGCTTTATCTTCATTTGCAGAATGAAAAATCTCAGAGGCTTACAAGATTTCTATCATGTAAGCTCCATGTGAGGATCTGGATGCTCACCAGGATGCTGGGTGCAGAGGAGGTTGCCCTCCTCCTCCCTAAATCCAGGGCTCTACCTGCAGCTCACTCTCATCCTGAGAAAAACACAGAGAAAGCTTTTTTGCAAGAAAGACGACCATGACTAAAGCATTGAAGAACTGTGTCATCCTACACTGGGACAACAGCAGGATGTGTGGGTGTATTAGTTAAGGAATGTGAGAGGACCAGGTTTTGGCCACAACCTGTGAAAAGAAATCCAGGAGAAGGGTATCCTTTGCAGTGCTGTTAACTCAGAGGCGCTAGGTGATTCATCACAAGCTTCTTAGAGTATTTCTAGACACTTGAGTGTCTTATAGTCAGCTCCTCTGAGCTTTTAGGTCACACCTCCCTGAGTTAAAGGCTGTTTCCAATGTACCCAGGCAGCCAAGAAGGCCAAGGGCGTCCTGGCTTGTATCAGGAACAGTGCATCCAGCAGGACCAGGGAGGTGATCACCCCCCGTACTCTGCCCTGCTGAGGCTGCACCTCGAGTACTGTGTTCAGTTTTGGGCTCCTCACTACAAGAAGGGCATCGAGGCCCTGAAATGTGTCCAGAGAAGGGCTACAAAGCTGGTGAAGGGCCTGGAGCACAACTCCTGTGAGGAGCGGCTGAGAGAACTGGAGTTGTTTAGTCTAGAGAAGAGAAGGCTCAGGGGAGATCTTATTGCTCTCTGCAAATACCCAAAAGGAAGGTGTGGGGAGCTGGGGGTCAGACTCTTCTCACACCTAACTAGTGATAGGACTAGAGGGAATGGCCTCAAGTTGTGCCAGGGGAGGCTTAGGTGCAGAGGAAAGCAGAGGTATTCATCAGGTCAGGGGCTGCAGAATGGAGGCTGGGGGAGCTGGGCTAGGCAAAGGGACAAATTTGTTGCTGTCTGCCACTGCCTACCTGGAGTTACAGAGAAAAAGGAGACAAATTTTTCTAGGAGGTGTGCAGATACAAACTGGATCTTTGGAAAATCTAACTAGATTTGAGGAAAAATATTTCACCACAAGAGTAGTCAAATACTAGGGCAGGGCCCTAAAGGGATGAGTAGGATCCCCATTGTTTTAGATACTCAGAACTTGTCTGGACAGGGCCCAGAACAAACTGACCTAAATTTGTCCTTCTTTGAGCTGTGGTTGGACTAGAGACCTACATAAGCTCCTTCTAACCTAAATTATTCTATGTATTTATGGTTGCTTTGAGACCCTGGGCAGCTTCCTTTCTTGACAGTATCCCCCTTGAAGAGTTCAACCCAGAATTAGAGACCACGAGAACAGTACCTGTCCTGTTGGCCATCAGGATTTCTGGTTTCTTCTCCTACCACCCTGTGGAATAGGATTTATCATTTACCACTCATTCCTTCTACGTAACTGCAGTGTAATTGCATGCATTCTCTCCCTGACTATGGAGAGAAGCCAGGAGTTCTGTTTACCAGACTTCTCCTTGAACCACTATGCTGGTTCTGTCCTAAAGCCTGTTACAGGCCACAGAAGGTCTCACCCCCCTTCTCCACATTGGTTTGGGTAAGCATTTCCCATTGTTTACTTCCAGGTGAGAATAACTTAGGCAAGTAGTAAAGGCTGAGCAAGAAGGTTTCCCAAGGTGCTCCTTGTTACCTTCTGCCCTAAAAGACATTTAGAGAAGACTCAGTTGTGTGAAGCACTGGTTTTGGTTGTGAGCTGACCAGATGACCTTTTTTCAGTGTGGTCTAGGATTGCACAGAATGGTACAGAAGTCTCTTAAAATACTCCCAGACATTTCAAAATCGCATATCAGATCCCCAACTTTGTAGACTGGCCTAAAACACGTTAGTCTGGGGAGAGAGTGGTTTTTGGTTGTTTGGTTGCTCTTTTAAATTTCTTTCTTTTATTTTTCAGAGGGAACCTGTGGAGTCTGTCTTCTTGTCTTGTAGGATTTGAGCCTTCAGAAGTCTTGCTTTTGAGTTTTCCTCTTCAGCCACAGAAGAATGGAAGTTTATTTCTGGTTTAAGGATGTTGAACTGCTCTGTCAGCTCTTGACAGAAGATTGATAACAAAGTAGCTTTGCTTTGAAATTCAGATAATGTTCCTCCTGTGCTTTCCAGATTCAGCTATGCACACACTGTAGCAGCTTAGAGTATTTGAGAGTGTATGAAGGTTTCTCTTAGATTTTTTTTTCCCCCAGAGGATACAAAGGGCTTTCTTTCTTGAGTAAGAGTTGTGGAGTGGAGTTAAGCAAAGAGCTCAGAGATCCTGAAGCTTTGTGTGTCAGGTATAAAGTGCTTTGTAGTGTAACCCAAATCTCAAAGCACAAACTAGGAAAGAAAACATCCTGTTTGATCTATGACAGACAATAAAAGATGGAAGGCAGATAGGATAGATTTCTGACAGAGCTCTAGACCTTCCCGTTCTTTCTCTAAACATCCTAAACATGGGAAGGCCAGCCCCTCCCTTCCTCTGAGCACCTTCCCCTACTCTTCAAGACCCACCAGTTCCAGTCCACTCCTCCATAAAATGGAAGTCAGGACCCCAATGTAGATGTCCAGCACCTGCAATTCTCCATAGTCTTGGGACCCTACTGCTGAAAAAGGTTTCTTAAAGGTCATGATTGATCCACAGCCAACTTCCATTTGGCCTCAAGCTTCTTGGTGGCAGGAGACTGCACACCCCATCACATACCTCAGCAGTTTCACCTCAAAGTCAGACCTCCTCAGTCAGTGTATAGCCCTTTTCACATAAATATTTGCAGTAATTATTAGTAGGAAGCATAGGAAGCATAGTATTTTTCAGGCTAGAAGACATGTCATGAGGTTGGGAGTGGAGAGTGACAGATGTCTAGCAGGTCTTGAAAATGTGAGTGGGGATTGTTAGATTTTCCCTTGATTTTCAGATTGGAAAAGAAGAAATACATGAAAATAAAAGAAATCAGACTGAAAAAATGAGCAGAAGGATGTGAGCCTCATCCAACACATGATTGGGTAGTGAAGCTCTGGCTGCAGGACATTGTGAAACCATGTGCTTGTGTGGTTTCAAGGAGAGACTGGGCAAGTGCATGGAAAGAGGAGACCTAGCCAGACAAGGCCAACCTGTCACTTCTAGTAATTACTGTCTAGTAATTTGCCTTTCAAGGTAAGTAAACTTGCAGAAAGCATATATGGCTCAGGAAGTGCTGGCAAATGAATGAAGGCTGGCAGGAAATGTTTCGGCTGCTCGCCCTGTTCTTCTTCTAAGCACCTACTTATGACTAGGGCTGGGAGAAGGAACATTAGCAGGATGGTCTGTGCACTGATCCTGTCTGACTTCTCTTATTTTTTCTCTGCCTAAGAAAGTCAGAAGAAAGAACTGGCAGAGGTAGGCACATGGTCTGAGGGTTGAAACACAGTTCTTCTGAGGTTTGGTGTGTTCAGTGCCTTCAGAAAGCCCAGGAGCTCATCTGAGAGAGCCCAAGGAAGTGCCCCAATACAACTGTGGCAATTTGGGATGTGATAGAAGGAAACCTTTGGGTGATGTCATCTGATATAGGGCTCACTTTCTGTCTAAGAGATGGAAAATTTACTTTGTAATACATATTGTTTCTGGAAGACATGCCAACACTGGTTTAAGACAAGCCTTTTGTGGTTGTTAGACCATAGCAAGAATTTAACAGTAAAATGTACCCAAAATGTAATAGACTAGTGGGAGAAAGGGCTGAGCTGCTGTGATTTAACCTATCCAAGAAATTAACTTACTGTAGATGCTACAGCTGACTGTTCCAGGAAAGCTGCCAGAAAGTAATGAAAGCAAATAGGGGTTTTGTAAAAAAAAAAAAAAAAAAAAAAAAAAAAAAAAAAAAGCAAATTCTCTGTTACCTGAGTGAGGAAATGCAATCAGTTTAGAAGAGAATGACAGAACATCTTTTTATATCTAACCTTTAAAAGCCCTGAAGTATATTAGCTAAGGAAGATTTAATTGTGTGCAAGAAACACTGTTGATAGACAGTTAGGAATTTTCACCTGGATTTGGGGGAACTTTTATACCATAATAAAGATGTTTCTAAAAAATACGGAAAAATGTACCTTTCTGCCACTATGTTTCTGCAGCAGATTTGAACACTCATAACAGAAGACAAAACACCACCCGAATCTCCTCTGTTTTAATCAAATTACAAGAAATGTTATTAATTGTGTAGATCAAATAGATAAGAATGGGGATTGCCTAGACTGCTGGAGTGAAAAGTTCAGGCTGCATTTCATTGCTCACCAAGAAAGAATAAAATATCAGTAGTGACAATCCAAAGAGCAGCACGGATGATTACATTTGCTTTAATTAGTTTCAAGAAATCTTGATTGAAATTAAAAACCAAAGTGCTGTGAACAAGCTGTTGTGCTAGCTTGGAACACAGAATGGTTTTGATAGTGCTTTAAAACTGACAGGGCAGGGAGACCCTGCCAGCTGAGCAGGTTTGACAGCTTGGTTCAAAATACAGCAGGCTTTATGCAAGCTGTAATACAAGTAGCGTCTCTCATATTGAACCTTGGGCATTACTTTAAGAGAGAAACTGGCATGAAGCTGTTGACACTAAGATATATCTTTTTCTTTTTTTCTTTTTTTTTTTTCTTTTTCTTTTTTTTTTTTTTTCCCCAAACACACAGCCCAAAGCTGCCATCAGTTCTCCAGAAGAACACAAGCATCAATTTCCCACTCAAAGTTCTTGATTTGGGCCAGAAAGCAGTATTTACTTCAAAAGAAAATTATTCCTCACAAAGGAAAGATCATCCTCAAGGGAAATATATTCTAGGAGATGACATGGGAAGTAAAGGCAAACCAGCACTGGTTCAATTAAATGTGCAAAATCACAACTTGGCATGTTAAAAACACTGACCATGGGGCAACAAAAGAAGTGGTAATGGTATGAATGGGGAAACCTCAGTGAATAGAGTGTGAAATTTCTGTGAGGTCTAACGATAGTGCCATTTGTGAGCATGCTCTGAGCTGTTAAACGAAGGAGCAGCACTGCTTGGTGATGCTCTGCAGTGAACAAATTGGTCTGAATAACAAAGGTCCTTCCAGCACAGACAAAGTAAAGGCAAATCTGAGAGCTCTGCAAACAAACAAACAAAAAAATTTTTTTCTTCCACTTAAACAGGAAATGAGAGTAGATAACTTAGTTGGAAAGAGAAGCTTGGCACAGTATATTCTCAGTAAAATAGAAGGTTAAGGTTTTCATAAAGCACTGGAACAAAGTATTCGTGGTCTTTAATCATGATATTCACAAGCCAACAGGAACAGTTATAGGAAATAAAAGGTGTGCTTGATCTTAAAGCTGCCACTGGAACGCACATCCCTTGGCAAAGTATGGTGTTAAGTCCAGTTTCAGATAAATAAAAATGGTGATGTCATGAATGTTCCCATATAGGTCTGGCCACATAAAGAACTGGGTCATTAGCTATGGTATTACAGAGGAGAGCTAAACACCACTGTAGCGTTTGCTTATCAGGATAGTGCTATCTCACACCATTTAACAGTGGGATATGTACTTTTCATTATGCTGCTGTGGCAAAAGTGGAAGTGCTCATTAACTTGGCAGGGAATCAGATGCTCCTTCTGGATAAATATGCCTGTCAGAGCTCTACCAAGTCATGATATTATAAGGGGATACACTGTCCTGGCAAATTTGCAGCAGATTAAATTTGAAATTAGAGTAGATATTCAAGAGAGAAAGCCTTTACAAGTGAAGTCATTGTGGAAAGCCAGGCACAATGGTTGAAGGGTCATGGAGCAAACCTGCAGGCAGGGTGATCTGTGACCAGCAGGAGTGATCTGCACATCTTGGAGCCAAGACTAACTATTTGTCAGACAAACAAGGGAGCCTGGCAGATGTATAACAAGGTCCAGAGATGGTGGAAGTGCAGAACAGGTCTCCAATCTGCAGCTGCTTTCTAGTTAAACAGACAGCGGTCACTGCAGATCAAAGCACCAGCATCTCAATGTTACAGCCTTCATGTACTGAGAAATGCTCTGCAGTTTTTAAACAGAAGCGAATTCTGAAATTAAGACTTCCAAATAGTGGCTTGCCTAAGAGAGGAGCAGTAGTTTGCATCTGGACATAGCACTGGGGAAAAACAGAAAAACCACTGAGAGGCAGCCATGCCAGGACTCAGAGTTACACAGATGGCAACGCTTGATCTTTATTTCCTTAATGGAGGGGGAGCTGCTGCCGTTGTGGAGCCATGGCTGAAGACAGTTGTAGGACTGCTGCAGTATGCCTTGAGGGTTTTATAGCTGGATTAGTTTACTGAGTCTGGGTGAGTGCTAGGCAGAAATCTGGAGGTAGCTAGAGGCTCTCTTTGCGTGTGAGGCACCATCAGAGAGACAGTGGGGAATGTAGACCCATGCGAGAACTACACATCTTTTTGCAGAGAAACCATCAAGCTCCAGTGGATATTTTGGCTACCTCCTGGAATTCCTTACATCTGCAGCTTTCTTGATATAACAGGGTTATTCCCCCAAGAGGTTGACTGTAAGTTGGGAATGGATACATTGGATTTCAGAAAATAAAATCAAAAAGCAGGGTCAGAGCTCTGGAGAGACTGTATCTCAAGAACTGTTTACGTTTTTGCAGTGTTACTGGGTGGCTGTTTGCAAGCTCACAATCTCCAGGTAAAGTAGAGTCACAAACCAGAATTAATCTTTTTTTTTCTTTTCTTTTTTTTTTTTCCTCTCCTTTCCTATTATCTTACATGTAGACCTTCTGCTAAGAGACCAGGCTTACTTCTGCTCCAAGCAAAAAATATGAAAATAATTGTAATTGATAACTGGTGAAGAATCTAACCACTGCGAGTATTCTTGACATCACTCAGAAAGCTGGAGTTCCTACCTTTTAAGTGGGCTATAATTGGCAGAATGACATGACTACCTTTGTTTTGTGCAGTCCTTTGTGCTTTATAGGTATTGCAATGTGTGAAATGGTGCCTTCAAGTCTGCACAGGTGAATATCACAGTGCACTGCAATTAGCTGATGATTTTTTAAGGCAATTATCTAAGAAAATGCAATTCAAGGTGGAAGAAAAGGAAGTATGAGTTACTTAGAATACCCCCTTTCCATAAACTGCAGCAGAACCAGACCAAGACTGTTTTTTAAATCACTGTATAGTCCCTCATGGCTTTGAAAGGAGTCCAGAAAGAATTTAGGAGACTAGTTGTTGGCCCCAGTCCTTTGGCCATGTAGAGATTAAACATAAAGCTCCTTGACAAGGGTCATCCACATATGATAAAGATCATATTTTAAAATTCTTTTAAAAAATGCACCACAAAGACTTAGAACATTATGGTGGGTTTTGTTTGTTTGTTTTCCAGTACAGTTGGGGTTTTGTAATTTAATAAAAAGAAAAAAGAATGCATTGCCTCAAACTACTCAGAAAAGCACCAGTGAAGAGCCATAGGAAGAGACGGGAGGTGAAATCTCACAGGCATGCTGGGCACTGCAACATCCCACACTAGCTTTGGGGAAATGGGACTCTTTCATCGTAAGCTCTGCTGAGTTTTTCAGCCTCACGGAGTTGTCCTGTGTGTGAGAGCTGCCCAAGCTGGCTCCTGGTTTCTGCAGGAGGTTAGTGAGCACCTACAGCCACACCATCTTGTTTTAATGAAAGAGTAAGCCCTTCTTTGAGCCACGATAGAAAACACAAACTGTTTCATGAACAAGGCGGCAGCTTGCTTTTATTTTTCTCAGATAAAGCCCATTGATTCTGGTGAAGGTGACTTTTTTTTTACAATAATATATCTAAGAAGCAAATAACTTCTGCTGACTGAATCCCACTTGAGGATTACAGAGGAACCCATCCTGCACATCCTGTTTCTATGGAAACTAATGTACTTCTCACAGCGGGGTAGGGGGGAAACGAGGAAACCAAAAACTAGTACAAGTAGCTAATAAAGTAGGATAATTCTGTACATTTTGGTGTCATTTTTCTGTGAGTATGTACATATCCCACTGAGGGCTGTCTCACCCGTGACTGTAAGGCATCATCCCCAGACCCTGAGGCACAGAAGACTTTCTGAACATGATGTTGGACCTATGGGGTTATTTGCAGAGACTGCTTAGTGTCAGTTGTCCTCACTCCAGTGACTTCAGGAGCACCAGATCAGATCCTATACTTTCTGACATGCACGTGAGGATAAATATTATTTAAATTCTAGGATGGAGTCTGGTACCAAGGGCAACAGTGCGTCACTTTCCCTGACTTTGTTGGGAATATTTATGAAGCTGAGCACTTCTGCACATGAGAAAGGATGTGAGGGCCTGGCAATGTAAACACACACTTGTAACTCTGTATTTTGTATAGAAAACATGGTTTGTAGAGAAACTTCTTCATCAGGTCCAAAGAGTCTTATTGGCCAAATACCTGTTTTCACTTGTGGTGGAAAAAAAAATAAAAATATTTAAGATTTGAGAGGTCTGGCTAGGAAGTTTATCCTAAAAAAAGGAGTTTCCTCACCTCTTTCCTTCACCTGAAACTGAATGAGTGGGGTATCTGCACCCACCTGGTGGAGAACAAGACAGCAGAGGGGGAGATGCTTCCCTTGGTGCTTTCTCACTATGACCATGGTCAATTAAGCATCTCTCTGGCCTGGTTGAAATGGTATTTGTGTTATAATACACTTGGAGTCCTGATATTCCCTGCCACAGTACTTAGCTAAGTTCTAGTCAGCTGATTTTTGCATCATTGGAAATACTACGAGATGCAGGAAAGTTGTCCTGAGGTGTGCAAAAGGAATTCATAGATTAGATACCAACTGTCACATCTGATCCTTCTGGGAATCCCATTAGATATTAGTAGACATCTACCTGCATCTTTAAACAGTTACAAAACCTTTCCAAGTTTGTTTTTGGATCACTCCTAAAAACAGGACTTGGGCACCTAATATCCCATTCAAAAACCATGCAGTCTCTGCTAGATAAACCAAGCAGCAGATAAACAAACCAAAAAAAAAGCCCTACATCCTTCCCATGTCAGAGTTAGATGCACACTGCAGCACATCGTGCTTTGCCTACAGGTCTGGGTGATGAAATACAGCAATCAAATGCAATGTATAATAATGATAGCTGTTTCCAGAATTGTCAGGATTCTGCAGTGCCCAGTCCAAGCACCCCCAAAATCCTTTATTCAGCTATTTTTTCTCACACGCTGCACAGATTTATTAACTTTATTGACTTTCCAAATGTTTACACTTGGAACATTCATCTGTCAACGCTGCTTGCTGCATCTGCAATCAATCTTTGTGGTTTCAGTGCCACGGACAGCAATATGAAAGCTTTGTTTTAAAGATCACCCAAACATTTTTGTTAGTCAGTGTTGCTAAGCAGGTGAAGCTGGAGTAATGTACACAGCATGCACATTCAGAACTATGTCAGAAAACCTGATTTGTGTACATTCTTGTCACAGCACTTCAGATTTCCTAGATAGCCAAACTTCTCTGCATCTTTTCTTGGATCAGTAAACTGCTGACACAAAGGGCAATGCAATTTTAATTCCACAGCCCTTCCAATGAGGCATGAAGCACTTAAGGAGAGGGAAACTGAGGCTCAATTTGCTAAGTGCTCCCACAGTTCTGAACTGTCAGCAGCGTATCCCACTGGAAAATTTCCAATGTTTTGGCAAAATTCCTCCAGCCTTAAGACAAAACAAACAAACAAAGAAGCCACCACCAACAACAAAAACCAACGAGCAATTAGGATTTAGAATTAGCTTTTAGTTGAGAGAAGACAGGCTTTCCTTCAGTGTGAACACCTTTAGAAATAAAATGCATTGTGTGCATTCAGCTATGCTACAGACTCTAACCTGGATGCAAGGGCCAGCAGTCACTCTTTTTCCAATGAATTCACAGGCTGCAAACCCAGCCAGAGAAAAATGTTTCTGGTTTCCTCGTGACACAGTGCACTTGAATGAAAGCTTCTTGTTCTATAAAGACTTTGGATTATTTTTGTTTTTCACTTGACTTCAGCCAAGACTCTTGTGCATGTCTACATCTCATTCCCTCAGTGCTCCAGCAGCTGACAACTTCCTAAAAAGCTTGTCTCAGACACCCTTTTGGTGTATGGAGGTGTAAGCAACCTCCACTTATGGATGGCCCGGATTCTGGCCATTAAATTTCCATCAGTATGACAGGTCTTGGGTTTCCTCCTGGCTGTTTCTAGCTTGTGACAAATGGCTGCTTCCAGGTAAAGGGAGATACAAGGTCTGGTGAAGATTCGAGGACTTGTGGTCTCTTTGACCCCTAATCACAGCCCAGATCTATGGTAGTGTTTTTATCTTTTGCTTTCATCTTTCACTTTCATCTTTTATCTTTCACTTTCATCTTCTGCTGGCTGCCAGGTGACCTTTCAGCATGCCAGACCATGCACAAGAGCAATGTGGCAAAGCCAAGAGCTGGTCTGATAACCAGCGATGAGTAGAAGACATCCAGCTGCTTTCCATTTCAACAGCAAGATGAAACCCAGGCATTGACAGACCAACCCTCTGCATCATGAACTTGTCATCACCCTCCCATGGTAATCACTGATCTTCTGCTCTGCTCAGCCAAAGATATATTGTTCCCTGGTGTTTAGGCTCATAAAGTTACTTCTCTGGGACTAAACATACTCAACTGTGGATGAAGTAGTATCTTCAGTTTTCCATGCCCTATCTCATGATCTCCATCCATCCATATTCTATCAACACTTCCACTCTGCTTTTGGCATACGCTTAGGATAATGGTTTCCATGGATAAAACGCCTGCATTAGCTTTGAGGTCAGGTTGTCTTTGCTCATCCACCTGCACACTTACCTTCCTGTGCTGTTGAGCAGGATCTGTTATAATCCATTTCTGACATAGATAAGGGTCCTCAACCACAGCCACCCCACCAGGTGACCAGAAAATAGACAGCATCCTTTAAAACCTAATGACATTACCAAGTGACACTTCCCTAGCCATTACCTCACTTGCCAAAGGATTTGCTACTCTGGCCCTTGTTCAGCTGGACCTTGCCTGGGTATTTTTGGAGCAAGGAGCTGTTCCAACCCTTTTGCAAATACACAGCATCCTCATGCTGTGGCTCTCCTTCTCTAAGAAAGATGAGTGGAAATCTGCACTTGCAGCAGTGGCACTCCATGGAAAGGTGGGTGCCAAAGCAGTAAAAATAGCTTTGGAAGAGCTCTCCCTGCCCACTCCACTCCACCCAAGCTCTAGTTCATTTCTCACCTTCAGCTTTGCTGTTTTCTGTATGTGAGCCAAGGGAAACCAACTTCATCTAGTGCCAAGCTTCCTTCAGGAGAAGAAGTTTTTTTTTTTTTCTTTTTCTTTTCTTTTTTAAATGCTTTAAAAAGACTAAGCATCTTCATGTAGCAAAGGCAGATTCACACCTAGACTGGAAGCTTCTGAGCTTGGTGGTATTTCTACGATCCAAGGAGTGACGTGGCCAGGAGGGAGGGCTCAGCTATTGGCACCAATGCCAAAGTGCTCTACCAAGCAACAGAGCACCTGCTCCCCAGACCCTGTGACCGTGCCCTGTCCCAGGTGTTTGGCACGAAGGATGCTTCTCCTGCCTGTAGGGCTGGCACTTGCTGGAGACAGCTCCATGATACTGGGAAAGTTGGCAACTGGTTGTTTTCTGGAACTTTAGGAAAGTTTTTCATAGACAACCTGTCCTGACTTCAGGCTTCTGGGTCACAGGGTAATCAAAGCCAAAGCAGAATAGCCACAAATTTATAATAGCTACAAAGTTAATTCCCTCTCCTGCAAAATCTGTAAAACAAGCCACTGAGAGGTATTACTAATGCCAAGAATGTAACAGGAGACAAGCCCAGATGAGCTGTTTTTATGGCTGAGAAGGAGTTGAGTTGCAACACTGAAGATTTAGATAGGAGCTTTGGGGAAAGATTAGAAATCCACATTCTCCCAGCTTTAGAGCAGCTGCCAGTTGGTGAAAGTCAGGAAATCATTTTGTTTTGGATAACTTGCTATTTCCTAGGAGGTCCCACACCTTCCCAGTAGCAGAAAGGTTATAACCAGTTATTCAATCCTGTCCAGAAATTTGGTTTTTATTAGCGTTTCATACTCTATACTGATTTCCAGCTGCTGTCACAGATGTCCTGGGGACTCATACTGCTTAATCACCTGACATTATGCTGAAATTCCTATTTGGTCCAGCAGGTGGGTTATACAGAACCAAAGCTCATTTACATTTCCAGTTTCTTTCTAATACTTTTACTGGTGTTAATATTTTGAGCAGTTCCTGTCTGTTTGCCCCTCCTTGGCAGGTAGCTTTTCTACAGGAGTAATTGCCCATCATGGCCAGGATAAATACATTTTTCTTCAGCTTCCATTTACAGAGTGCTCTCCTTGAGAGGTAGCTTTGAGAGAAATTATTTGGCCTGAACAGATAAATTTATGCTTTAGACCTCATGGGATATATTTTCAAGGGGAATTTATTTTGCACTGTAATTAATGTTATTAATGTTAATGGGACTCATATCTCCAAATCTCTGCACAGCCTTCTGTCACTTCTGTCCCCCACACCGTGTGTCTTACATGGAATAAATATTCAAGTGAAACAAAGATCTAAAAGAGGAAAAGCAGAGGCCAGAAGCTGAGAAATCGATTACTGGCTTTGTACCTGAGGGTTACACCTGTGCACGGAAAGCCCTGCTCAGACTAGGGACTCAGTCACCCCATCCTCCAGCTCCTGGGAACGGCATCAAGCTTTCCATGCGAGCCCAGAACCTCCCAGCACGGTGCCATGTACACCGTGCTCTGGTTCCCCAGCCTGGATTCACCAAGCACTGCAGTGCCACAGCTGGGCAGCAGAAAAGAGAAGCACCCAAAATTACAGCCCACAGGGTGTGTCTGGTACATTGTATGACTTCTTCCTGATGCCTTTTGCCCCCTTCTGAGTCCCCTGTGCATTGCTAGGGGATGGTTGCAGAGATGTTATGGTGAGGCCAGAGCCCATCATCGCACACCACTAACCAGGCATCCAGCACACCGCTGCTTTGGATTTGGGGGTTTAGAGGCTCCAAGTGCTTCCACGAGCAGCAGTGCAGGGCACTGTCAGCAGAAGTCCTTCCAGATGAGGCAGAGCTTATCCCTCCTGGAGGAAATGGCAGACACTAGGCTCTTTACCCAGACCTGATTTTTATAATTTCTGTATTCCTGCGTCTCGCTCCTGATGTTCAGCTCCAACACATACCAACAGCAACCAGCTGCAGAGAACAGGAGACTGCAAGCAAGCAGAAATCCACTAACTTGTATACAAACTTATTTCTTATGCTTAATTAAACAAAGAAGCTGTCCTTGATGAATAACAGACCTTCAGCTTAGTGACTGAAATAAAAGATACACAAAATAATTAAGCTTATCCTGAATTTATTTTGCTCAATCTCAGATGGAAGGATTCAGCTGGCTTTGGGCTTATTTAGCAGCTTTTCAGCCCAACTTGCTCCTTTTCTGTTCATTTTCCTAACTGACAGCTCTAAGCCACAAACACAATTCAGAGACAATCAGCATTTGATGGAGCTGAAATGATACCACTGAACTAATGTGTTTTCACAACTTAAAAAGTTTTCCTACATTTTCTGCTAAATTTAATTCTTAAATAGATTATTTTCTTCTGAAACTCTTTTTTGAGCAAACTTATTGGTGTTTTGTTTTTTAAAATAAAAACAAACAAACCAAGAGCCCCTTTGCCAGCTCATTTGCTTTTAGTTCACCGAGTGTGCTTTTCGTTATGAGTGCAGAGAATGTCACAAGTTTGTTCATTTGAGATTTCTTAAAATAAACATACAGAGAAGGCTGAAAACTGTAAGTAGGCATTTAAATTAAAAAAAAAAATAAAAATTAAATACTAAGAAAAATTAGCTTGCTTAGCAAAAGGACATGCCTCATAAAACCAGTACTGGATTTTTCCAGGGGGAAATATATTGGTATGTGAATACAAACCCATATGGGAAAACTTATTTACTTATGTGAATGCAAGAGAAAATTGTTTCTCAATTAAAATCCCCTAATTTACATATTCAAATATTCACTAATCTAAAATTTTACCTTCAGAAAAGTATTACCAAAGCACTGGAGCAAAAACGGCGCTACCAAGTCAGCTGCACTCTGCATTAACCTCTGCAGAAAACAAGTGTGTAAGACAAACACTGACTTGTTCCAGAGAGAAGCTCTACAGCACTCACCAAGGAAGAGCATGCAATAGTTTGAAACCCTGGAGCTTTCACTGTAATTTACATTATATCCTGGAGCAAATAATGAATCAATTCATCTCCAAAGCTGTCCCCACCAAGCTGAGAGTCCCAGGGACGTGTTTTAATGTAAATTACTTACCCTACTTCCCTCTTTTTTTAAGGAGACAGAAGGAAATTTGCAACTCCTGGAAGGATGTGATACACGTATCTCCTCCCCACCTCATACCTTGCACCTTGGTGACTACTACAGAATTGACACCTGCACCTCTCACCACCACAAAAGGCCAGAGAAGGAAGAGAAATGGTTTGCCTTGTGCATGGCCAGCAGGAGGGAGCCACAGGCAGGAGGAGATGAAGTCAGACAGGCTAAGTGCACAGATCACTCAGAGTTATCTTTTCAGCACATACCTCTGGGATGTGGTCTGGCAAAGGACAGTTTTGCTTTCTGAGAGCTTCTTCTTTTCAAACTATTTTCTGAGTGTGTAGAGAGTGCAAGAAATACCCATTTGTACCTCTGCACCCATCCCTTAGCAGGAGCAGAGCAAGAGCTCTCATGAGGAAGAAGCAACTCACTGCCGTCAGCACAGGCGTTTTACAAGAGGGGCTCACATAAAGAAGTTAATTTGCCACAGTCTTTTAAAAAGCAGACAACTTATCACAGCCACTGGTGCAGCAAGCACTGGGCAGGGAAGATAAATTTCTTCATTTTTTACAGAGTTAAATCTTGCTAATTAAGACCACATTGCTGTTTGCTGGAGAGAATTTGCATTGATATCTAATATTTCCCACATGGACTTATCAGAAGCAAATGTCTCAGCCTGCCTGAAATATGGGCATTGACTTCCTCTGCTTCCCAGGAGCATAGCTTCTGAAAAATAGACTTCTCCTTTTTGGCCGTGCCTCTGCAGGCCTCATTTTTTTGAGAAATATTTCTCCAGTGAGGTTATTTACAGAGATACCCAGTAAGGGTTCTGCATTCCCCATCTGAGAGTTGGATTTTCATGAGGGCAAGGGAAAGGTAAGCAGAAGATGCTGCGCTTGTTTCAGGACATTTAAATGACACATACATGATTTAAATTTATATACATGGGACTAAAGGTCTCCTGGGAGAGTTTTAATGGCTGCAAATTAAGAAAGCCTGAAATTGTCTCTTTCAAGTAATCCACCAGGACAGGAGATGTTTTCCAATGCAGAGCCTTAAAAAGGCTAAAGGTGAAATTGCGACTTTGCTTCTGGACTTGCTAGCTGGCATCTCCTTAGCTAGATATTCAGAAGGGTTTTGTATCTGAAGCTTCGCTTATGAGGAACCTTTCTTACAATGCCTAGCAGGTGACCCTGTGCAGGTGGGAAGGACTTGAGAAAAGGAAATAAAAGGAAATAAAAAAGGAATGGAAGAGGGAAAGATGCTCTCACCTAAATGATTAACTGAGACGGATAACCAGATAAAAAGGGTGGGCCCAGGGAGCTGGTAGAGGCAGTGACCCTACCTGACCTAGCTGGTCCTGACCTAGCCCTAAAAACACCCTAAAAGCCACTCCTTGTGTTGGGTTTCTCACCAGGATGATGCTATTTACCCCTCTGCTCTGAAAGCAGAATATAATTTGCCCAGCAGGGACAAGCAGAGAGCCAAGGAACTGATCAAGCTGAAGGTGTTAAAGGAAATTCTTGGACAGCAGAACAGGTACATGCCAGAAAGCCTTGTTAAACAAGTATCCACATGCTAATTAAACGAAGACCTTTGAAAGCAAAGCCATTAACATATGTCTGCATTTGCAAATGAAGGGAAAGAAAAAATAAATCTTCCACCATGCTGCAGGTTCTGGTGCTTCCAAGCTCTACTTTAGTTTGACAATAAAACAAATAGTCAAAAAAGATGAGATTTTACTAGAAAAAAAAAAAAAAAAAAAAACACTATAAAAAACAAAAATCACCTCTTTCCTAAAGTCTCAACACAATCTAGTGGTGGACAAACATGTCATTTGTTATAATGTTGGTTGACATTTACTTCCAGTACTGCCAAAGAAACCTACTACGAAGGGGTCAGCACACATTTGGCTTTAAAAATGTTGAAGCCAAAACACTAATGCTGCAAATGGCAAGGTCCATTAAAATGAAAATGAATGCTAATATCTCTCTGTAAAGCCAAAATGGAATGAAACAAAAAAAGTTGTGAAGCAGCATCTTATGTCACTAAAAGAAAATCATCAGGAGGATTGAGATGCACTGACTTGACATTATCAGAACAAGCTGGGCAAGGTGGAAAGATTTGTCTTGACACTTATTTGTGGATGGATAATTTTGCTGAACTGACTTTCTGAGGGGAAACTGGTTTTGACTTTTCTTGTGTGTGTCTGAGGGTCCTACTTAATGAGCCAACAAGAAAGACCAGTGAAGGGCACTAGGGCAAGCCCTGCACTGCTGAGCTTCTACTAGCCCACTGTCTCTGGCAGCAACATTGATATTATTGCTAGCTCTTGCCTTATGATTATCAGCTTCAGAGCTCTTCAGTTTTGTTACTGTTTTTGTTTTCCTTGTATAACCATTTTCTGGAGTCAGGAGATTCAGGTGCCAAACCATTTTTCCTTTTTTTTTTTTTTTCTTCTTTTTTTTATATATATCATAGAATCATAGAATATCCTGAGTTGGAAGGGACCCTTAAGGATCATCAAGTCCAACTCTTGACACCGCACAGGTCTACCCAAAAGTTCAGACCATGTGACTAAGTGCACAGTCCAATCTCTTCTTAAATTCAGACAGGCTCGGTGCAGTGACCACTTCCCTGGGGAGCCTGTTCCAGTGTGCAACCACCCTCTCTGTGAAGAACCCCCTCCTGATGTCAAGCCTAAATTTCCCATGCCTCAGCTTAACCCCATTCCCGCGGGTCCTGTCACTGGTGTTAATGGAGAAAAGGTCTCCTGCCTCTCGACACCCCCTTACGAGGAAGTTGTAGACTGTGATGAGGTCTCTCCTCAGCCTCCTCTTCTCCAGGCTGAACAGGCCCAGTGACCTCAGCCGTTCTTCGTACGTCTTCCCCTCCAGGCCTTTCACCATTTTCGTAGCCCTCCTCTGGACACTTTCCAACAGTTTCATGTCCTTTTTATACTGTGGTGCCCAGAACTGCACACAGTACTCGAGGTGAGGCCGCACCAGCGCAGAGTAGAGCGGGACAATCACCTCCCTTGACCTACTAGCGATGCCGTGCTTGATGCACCCCAGGACACGGTTGGCCCTCCTGGCTGCCAGGGCACACTGCTGGCTCATGTTCAACTTGCTGTCTACCACGACCCCCAGATCCCTCTCTTCTAGGCTGCTCTCCAGCGTCTCATCGCCCAGTCTGTACGCGCAGCCAGGGATATATATATTCCTAGATATCATGTCTGAAAGGTTTGCACCATATGACTGCCTTGACATTTTCATAGCTAGAAGGAAATAAGGAGAACCTAAACTGTAACTTGTATGGTATTCCTCCTGGCACATGGGGTTAGTCCCAGCATTTCTTCCAGGAGAAGGTCAATTGCTGTGGTTTTCCCTGGCCAGGACTAATCCAAGATGGTGCTGCAGACCAAGAAATCCATGATTTATGACAGATCAGCTATGTCTTTCTCAAAATGTTGTGCAAATCACATTTTTTTCCACAGGAGGTGATATTGTTTTAGGAACAGCATGTATGGTTTTCCATCCTCTGGCCATTAATAAGTTCTCTAATTATTAATAGCTTTTCTAATTACAGAGTTGGGCTGGACTCCTACACACACAAATGGTTTCCAGTCCTACAGATGGAGGTCAAGGAAAGCAGTGCCTTCCAGGCACAGAAGTGTATTTCTCCACAAAGTGTTTGCATGAGCTGACAGCAGGGAAAACATGGGTTCAGACCTCATTTCTGCAAGCAGGGACAGAGCCAGATAAATCTCCTTTTCCTTCCCCTGGGAGAGCAGTGCTCACCGGTGAGCTGTGTGAGGCAGGTGACCTCCTCTAGCAGCAGCTCTATTGCAGGTATAGAAAGGTCATTGTCCCAAGAGATGGCTGGCAAATGGAAAAACATACAAACAGGGGAAAAAAAGAAAAAAAAAAAAAAAGAAAAAAAAAGCTGCTGGAAGGGAAAAAGCAGTTTTGTATGTGACAACCTCAGACTCCAGCACTGGACTGGGCATGTGCTTTGCTGAGCAGGAACCACGGGACATCCATTTGGTATGGATGAAGAGGGGGCAAATTATCTGCTGCCTCATTCTTGGAAATCCCCATTAAACATCAGGGGATGCTGTGGGGTGCACGGGTAAGTCACACACCCCAGAACAATGAGCAGGTCCCTGCCAAGCCTGAAGCTGGCTTCAGTGTCCTGCAGAACAGTGTTGAGTTCTTCCCATCCTGGCTTCAGGGATGCTCCTCCCAAGGCTGGAGGCAGTGATGAAGTTCTGCTTGTTGGGAGCGTTCTTGGCGCCACAGGTAACTCCAGATCTCGTGTGGGTTAGAGCTGGAGTAATTAATAAAGCGAGGCTGGCAATGGAGCGTTTCAGCAGAGCTGAGGGAAGGCAAATCTCTGCTAGACCCATTCTCCAAAGCAGAGCAGCTCTCAGAGGCCATTACAGCCTGGCAGTCTGTTTGGTGGGAGAGCAGGTGGGAACCGATCCCTGAGAGTGTGCCTCAGGAAATCTCCTCCCAGCTCCTCCAGAGAGCTCAGCTCCCCGCTGTTTCTGCTTGGCATTTACCAACAGATTTTCCCAGGCAGCCTCCCACCTGCTCAGCTTTTTTGCAAATCTGGACCCTAAAGAGGAACTCAGCTCTTTCAGAAAATCTGCTGTGAAAGGAGCTGAATGAAAGTTTTCTGACACCCATGGGAAGGTCCTTGCTGGTTCCAGCAAGCCTTGATTCATTTCTCTTCTCTATTCCCGGCACGCTGGCATGGTTCTGGAGATCGAGATGAAACACTACCACGTACTTTGCCACTGCCGTAGCACAAAGAAAATACACGCAGCCCAAAGAATAATTAAAGTCACACTTGCAGTTCTTAACTTACTTTAATTGAGGATATCAAAGAAGAATAAATTTCACTATCAGGCTCAGCGGGGAAAGCTACGTTGGAGGGAGGTAGCTCTTTATTCATTTACATGGCTATGTATCACACATAATGTCTGGCAGAAAATAAAGTGTTTTAACTTGGAGGGAAATACTAATTTTAGCTGAAAAGAAACAGTGGCTAATATGCCTGCCACAGCTTTTTTTTTTTTTTTTTTTTTAATTTTTCTTTTTTTCCCAGCAATATGGCTTAGAATCCAAAGATAAATATTCTAACTGCTAACTTTAAAGTAATTACATCATTACAATTTCTGAGGAGGAGTATGTTTTCAATCACACACACAAAATAAAATCACCACATATCAGAAAGAAACCCAGCAGTCTGGATTCCATTTGCATCTGGTGTAATGGGTTGGATGCTACTGAACCAATTAAAGTCTATTAAAGAGCTCTCCTTATACTTGTTATTGAACCCAGAATTTGCCAAGCCCTGTTCTTGGATCATTAAACACCTTGGTCTTTTCCAGCTAACATGTTCTAACACACTAGTCAAGACATGGCAGGGACACTGAGCACAGAACAGGTAAATTCCTGAAAGTATGAGGCTGAAAGAAAAGTCCTGTCCTGGTTTCAACCCAGGGTTGTGGATCAACGTAAGGATGGCCTAGTTCAAAAAAAGCAATGGACTCTGACTTGTGTCCCTGAATTGGTCATGAGGCCCCTTCACTAGGGTATTACTGCCTCTTGAGTTGGGAAAACAGAGAAAGAAATTGCTATGAAAGAAGTTCTAGAACGAAACCATGAAGCAGATGTCCCAGTGCAGGCTGAGTCCCTGCTCTGGGCTCCCCCAAAAGAAAGTAATTTTGGAGAAGACCGAAGTTGTGGAGAATTCTTTAAATGCACACTTTAAGGAAATTGTGCCAGAAACAAGAATGTGATATGTTTCTGAGTACCTGGAACTGATATAACATCACTGTGGAAAAATTATCCCTCACAGTCACATATTTTGGGAAATTTGCCTTTGAATGTGGGAAATTGTCAGATGGTCCAGGTCATGGTAGATCTGAGGCTCACACAGGAGAGATAGCATAAATCTTTTAAATAAAAATTAATTGGTATTACATTGAGAAATGCAGAACAAGACTGTGTTAATTCAGATAGTTTACTTTCTCTAACATCAAGGACTTATCACAGTTCAAAACAGTGTTATGTGGTGAGATGTGTTTGCATCTGACTTTGAGAAAAGACTGGCCACTGTGTGAGCTTTCTCTTCAAGGATGTTTTACAACTTCATGCAATAAACATATAGTTCCACAAAAGCTGAGACCTCTGAGGCTCCCTGACCACCCTTGTATGTCAGAGCACCACCCTAATTCATGAGTGGAGTGAAGCATGCCCATTACAGAGCCCTGGTGACTTCTAGCAGACCAGGGCAAATTCATAGTCTCCAGGAGCCAAGGAAATCTGGTTCTCTGAAACTCACTCATTTCTGAGTGCAACAGAACCAGAAATGCATCACTGTGGGTAGAGTAGCTTGCTTCAAAACACCTCTTTGAGATTGATTGGTTACACTGCCAGAAAGCACAAGAAGCACTTGCAAAAATTAGAAGTTTCAGCTGAATTTTCTGTTTCTCTCCTCCATGCACCAACAAAGAGGGAGTAACCAGCCTCCTTTTTCTACTACCACCTTTTATCTAATAAAAAACTGAAAGTCTCTGCTCAGTCTCTTCTTTCCTGGGATAATCAGATTTTTCCTCACAGGTGTTATAGATGTCCCCTCTTTCTTGCTCTTCTACTCTGTTGCTCCGTGGTTTTGTTTGTTTGTTTTTTAGTTTGCTTTTTTTCCATCAGGTCAGCATAGCCCTTGAAACATAGCTTCAAAATGAGATGCAACACTTAAACCCTTTCCAGACCCAATGTGACCAGACCAGCACTAATGTCTCACAGGCTGCACTCCTGTTTGCACCTGTTTGAATCAGCTCTGTCCTTTTTGCCAGAGCATCCACCACACCCAACGGTCTGTCCCCTGTATCCTAACACACGGTGTTTCTGTTTCTCAGTGTCATATCCATATTCTCATTTTTTTTTTGGCTGCTGAATTCTCTCCTGCCCTGTGCGTCATACCCAGTGGGTCAGTAGGAATGTTTCCTGGGAAACCTCAGACCCTGATTCAACGAGGCCAGCCTGACCAAATTCTGCCCCCTCGGTGGGACAGGACACCCCCTGTATCTATAACTTACTCATTTTAGTCATTCCTGTAATTCATAAACCTACTTATTAGAATCAGCCATTGCTAGTGCTCCCTCCTTCCCCTTCAAGTGGGTTACCCAGGCAAAGAAACGTCATCACCTTGTTCTGGCATGCCCTGCTTTTGATGAATGCAAGTTGACTGCCTTTACCCCTCCAATTAGTCTTCATTAAGAACCTGTTGCATAAGGAATGAGTGCATGACAGTGTCATCCCAGGCATTGCAGCTAGACTGTCAGGTTAATGAGACCCCACCTCCTTCCTTTCAGAACAAGCATCATCTCCAGAGCTATAGGCCTGCAGCCATGCTCCAGGAGTGCTCAGAGATAAAAGGTTTAGAAAGGAATTTTTTGTTCCAGCCTTGTTTGAAAAACAATCTTCTTTTGAAATTAATGCATTCAGAAGTAGCCTATTTCAATGAAATAGGATTTTCTGACAGAAATATGTTCTGCCACAAACTTTTTAATCAGTTCTATTCCTAACCCATTTGAGGAATAAACTAATATTTTTCACTCTTTGTTTTGTTCTGTAAAGCTTAGATGAAGAAGATTGCTTGCATTTCCTTCACTCATGATGTCTGTTATGTTTTTGAAGTGCTGTTCTCAGGCAGTGAAAGAGTTTGGTCTCTATGAATCTTAAAATACTCACCACAGGAATGTTAATAGACCAAGGGTAGAACTAAACATTGTCTTTGCTGAGAGCAGAGTTAGATTGGAAAATGTTTGAACTTGGCACAAATCAAATGAGTCAAGAGCCTTTCGACAGCTGATGATAAAATCTGAACGCCTGACCACCTGCAGAAAATCTCAGCTGTTCTGTCTCCTTCCAAGGTCTGGGTATAAGATGTTTAACTTTAAAAAGAAATCTTGTTAAATGAAAGCCTTTAGGTCAAACGCTCTTCTTCTGTTAATTGACATAACTTCCTGATGTTTATCAGCCACATTCTCATGCAAGCGATCTTTAGGGGAGCAATCAGGTCTTCAGCCAGGTGAAGTGTTACAGATCAGGCTGTGTTGGATTGCCCCCCATGTGAATATAATCAGGAGGGACCATGGCTGAGTCGCCTGATGTCAGGTATCTCCTGTTATCAGAGATTTCCCAGCACGTCCTTGCTTACCAGGTGCCCTTCTCCTACCACCAGCTCAGCTGGTGCAGGAAGAGCTCAATGGGCTGCAGATCACAAGGAAGGCCTGCACCAGTGCTGTCTCTGCCATGGGATAAAGAGCAAGTTCAGTTTCAGCATAACCATTTAGAGCACAGGGGTAAAAAATCTTTATTCAGTCTAAAGAGTGACTTGCTTCAGCACCTAAGAAATTGGGTTTAGAATCCAGTCATTGAAATGTTCACAGAGGAGCTCACAGCATGGAAGTTAATCCCTGGCAGAGGATGTGCTGTGGCCTCGAGACCAGTGCCACATCGCTGAAGGAGGGTTGGATTGCTGGGCTGGCTCTGCTGGCTGCTTTGGGAGCCAGAAATGTGTGAAAACCAATCCACCTTGAAACGCAACTTTTCATTCTTGCTTTCCCTCTGGCTAATTCTAGCCAAAGGATGGTTTCATGCTGTAGGACCTTTGTCCCTAGGATGAATCTCAGATAAAGGCTGCTTTCATTTCAAAACAAACCAGCTCATCTTGCCATGACTTCTGCTCCAGTTCCTAGCTCAGAAGGTCTCGACACAATTTTTCAGTGCACCTGGGTGAATGCTTCTCTCTCTACCAACATGTTCTCCTGTCCTCTAGTGTTTCTCATCCTTTGATCCTTTGCAAAGACCATCATTATTTCCATGTCACATGTAGACAGGCCTAGCTCCTGCCGCACAACTACATCACCGCCAGTGTGGAAGAGAACCTTTACCATGCTGTGCACCTTCTCCGCACACATGTCCGAGATGAGCTCCCTGGTAAGTCCTTTTAGCACAGTTTTCAGAAGAAGAGACAATTCACCTTACAAGACCCCTGTAAGGTGAACTGCTGCCTCAGGGAAGTTCATCTCTCCCCCTGCAGTATTTTCTTGCTCTGTAGATTTCTTCCCATGTGGAGTTCTTTTGTAAGGATCAATGTATTTTGTATCAATGACTGTCTACCCAGAAGATTGGTCTACCAAAAAAGAAAGACTTTTTCTCATCAGGCCATACCTAACAGGTCCCCCAGGACTTAGACACCCTAATAATCACTTGGTCAGGGACTCTGGTTATATTGGAAAAATACAGGATGACAGGATATATCATATTAACATGCTACAGCTCTCTGCTTTCCAGCTGCATGGAGCTCTGAAAGCTAGAAAGCATTCCACATATTAAAATGAAATATTTAAATTTCCCATTTTTATTAAAGATTATTTGCTGTTCCATCCCTCCCCCAGATTTATTTTTTTTTCCTTTTCTTTTTTTTTTTTTTTTTTTTTATCTGCTTCATTTCACTTTACTGCTAACTGTGACTTAAGTACGATTTATGATTCAAGTCAAGACCCTGATTGCATTTAGTTTGCTGGTGACAGAATCAATTCATCCCGGGTAGGAAAAATGATGCATTGCTTGTCAGCCCCTTACCAGCCCATGGATTATTGAGAAGCCTAGCGAGTATCTTTGCATGTTTTGGAGTCGTGGCTTTTTGGTTAAGTAGCTTCATAATTACTGAAGTTCAATATCCATCTTCTCACTGGAGGTTATGGGAATTCTCATACAGAGTGAATGCATCCTGGTTTGCAAAGGTCTGGCATGTGGACCAGAATAGGATGTGGCCTGGAGTTAAAAGAAATTCCAAATTCTGTCCAATTAACTGTCCCTGCACTGCCAGGTGGGTGTAGGTGCCTGGAACAGCATGACACTCGAACACCACATGTCTTCAAGGCCCTTAGCTGGTGGAAGGCTGGTGGTAGTGGAAACCATCATCCCCTGATGCCTCCCTCACATGGCACAGACCACGATGGTCACCCAGCACAAACCCAGTGCCTCTGCTCTGAGACAGCAACAGTCAACCCAGAGAATTTCCTTCTGCCCTGTGGACGAAAGGCAAGGCAGGAAGATGTCTCCTAGGAATACTCAGAGAACCAGGAAAGACAGAAGGTCAAAGGCCTGTTGTAGCCCTCGATTAACACCGGGCATTGGATGTGGTACAAATGACATCTGTAGTAGAGAGTGGAGAGGCCTCAGGGCAGTAGAAGAGGTAGCTTTGAGGAAGCATAACAAAGCTGGAGCTTTTCCAGCATAACAGTTTTTCTTAAGAGCATTTGCCTTTGATTTTGTCAAAAATGTGAAAGGCCTGATAAAATGACTAGAACAAAGAAAGTACTGGAAAAAAACTCTTGCTAAGTTTCTCTTCATAGTACCAGATCATCTCACCCTACTGAGGTAAAGTAAATAAATTCCTCTTTCAACTCATCCATTTTCATTAATTTCACGTGAACTTTTAGGATAATATCAAATATTAATTTTAATATTATATTTCAGTGATGTCTTTAATATTTGCTGGTATAATGCTTTGTTATTATAGAAGTAAAATGTGTGTACCTTAGGGAAATGGAGTGTTTAGGTATTGTTGAAACAAAATGATTTGATGTAGTCAAGACCAGCCAATTTGATTATTCAGATTAGACATTTCTGGAGGAGGGAGAGAGAAGAGCATTTTATGTTGAAATTTGATTTAAAATAAAAATGACTTCTGAAATATTGGGATCTTATCACTGGCTGAAAATTCTGATATCTGGCAAATATTTTTACCAAGAAACAGAGAAACCAAGAAAACCAAGTGAAAAAATGAAAAAGGAACAAAGAGACAGATTTTTCTGCCTAAGGCTGTGGAGGTTAGATTACCAGTCTTTAGATGTAGCAGAGCTAATGCAAGAAAGATTGGCAGAAAAGCAATGTACTCATGTGTACAAATTAAAAGTCTCAGGTTCATCTTTCAACCCTTCATATTGTATTGTATTGTATTTATTTATTTATTTATTTTTATCAGAGGAAGTTGTTGCCTGTTCCTCATGCATATATCATTGCTCGAGTTTCTCTTGCTGCCCTGAGAGAGGGGGAGTGGGAGTTGCCTTTTCTTCCTTTGTGCTCAAAACCTCTCACGCATTTTGCACGTTGTTGGGCTGGTCAGGGTGAAGGACAGTTTTGTCCAGCCTGTCTGTAGGTCCCCACAAACAGCCAGAACAAATGTATACAGGACTGAGCTAACAGGCTGGAACTGAGCAGACCTGAGGATATGTTCATGAAAATCTGTAAATATCTAACCATGGAATGTGAACCTAAGGTTATTCTTGACCAACTACACCCCCAAAAAATTAAGTCCTGTTTTAACTATCTGGCACAACCCACCTCCATTCCTGGAGAAGAAATATCTTCTTTTGGAGCTGAACGTAGTTGACATACGTATGAGGAGGGCTGGATGTCCTTCACTTCCTAATGGAGCAACTCCTGAGCTAAATGCATATAAAGCTTTGGCTGCATCTGTTCATCAGACTAATGGCATGGTGGTAGCTGTGTTTATTGGATTAAATCGGCATGGAGGCACAGACTTATGCTAAGAAGTAGCAAGTCCCACAAAGTCCTTGAAGTATGTGATGTCTGCTGACTGCTCCTCCAGAAGCCATGGGCACCATGTCAGAAGGTGCATTGTGAAGTGTCCACAAAGACATTTTATGTGTGATAATAAAGTCAGATTGAGGGTCTAATCAATACTGACCCATGCCTGAGTAAATCAGTGCCAAAATCACACACATGATGATTCCCTGCTCTTCAGGAGACCCCAAGAGATGTATCACTGTGCTGGTCTCCTTGGGAGCACAGGCAGAATGCTGTCCCCATGGCAGCAGGGACTCCTGAGCAGACTTTGAGGGAATGACTTGGCAACTGCTGATAAGCATTACATGTTGACCTGGGCAAGTCTAATGTTTTCCCTCCAGTGGCTGGAAATAAGTAAAAAAGTTTTCCATGCACTGGAAAAAAATAGATAAATGATATATGGCAACTGTCACTTTGGGGAGGTTCTTGCAATGACAATTGCCCCAAACTGTCTAGTTTGGTGGCCTGCAAGACAGGAAAGCATGGTCACAGATGCCTTTTTCTTAATGCTGATCAGTTTTGTGTGTGTCTAGGGTAGGCAACAAAGACTGAAACATCAGAGCTAAGACCTTTGCTGCTCTCTGTTCTTGGCAATAACACTCCTGTATACAGAAGTGGACAAACAATGACACCTCTCCTTTAGAAATATGTCCTGGCTAGGACTCTCACTTCACTGAAACACTTAAATAATTTGATGCCACCACATACTGAGACACCTTCTGAACTCTAGTTAAAGCTTTGCTTTAAGCTATGCATCTGCTTGAGTGCCACTCACTCTGTTGCTGACAGAGGGTTGGACCAAGCCATTCCCAGAGATTATTCTCAGTAACAATTTTCCTTCCCAACAAGTTCCACTTATTTTTCTCTTTCCCATTCGTTATTAGTGACATCTAGTGACCAGCTAGAGTCATGCAGAAAATGAATGAAACCATAATTAATAAGGTAGATTGAACATACAAGACAAGAAAGTACGTGGTCCATTAATTTATCAAGTATTTCTCACTGCCACCAGTAGAGAAATTAACCAGGCAGGAGCTCTGGGGTTTGAAGTTATCCTCTTTCTACTCTTTAGCTCTTTGTAGAATGCCAAAGGCTGCCCTAACTCCTGCAGGAGGTCCTACAGAGAAAGCCCTTGGCTAAGATTTTCCAGAGTGTTTTATAATGCAGATAATGGTCTAGGGATTTGCATATGAGGTACTTCAAAGGGCCTGATTTTCAGGTAGTGGGCTTTCAGCTCTTTTCATAGGTCACGCTTCTTCAGGAAATCTCAGTTGGGTGCCTGATAAACATACTTTCCTGATGAAATAATATTATTTAGTTGCTGTGAGCATTGCAGTCTTTTATCTGAGCCTCTATCCCCCACCAGCTTATACATCGTGTGACGGAGCAGTAGATATCCCTGAAGTTATCACACCCAGGCGAGTAGGAAATCACGTAGAGCAAGGTCCCTGAGAGACTGCAGCAGCACCAAAACTGTAACTAGATGCTAACAAGCTCATCTGGGAAAGAAGGCAAGTGGGAGAGGTGCCTTATGTATTCCTCAGCCACAGGAAAAACATCACTTCAAGTTCATGTCTTCAACGTGAAGACAAAAGTCCACACAAAAACAATCTGCTTTGAGGTGCAAGCACGGGAAGAAATGGGCTTGGTTTGGCCTTCAGCTTGCTATTGCAAGAATTTGTACGAATAACCTGAGAAAGAAGCTATGATCTCTGCTTGCCTCTTCTCTCTGGTGCTCTCACCCTGAGGAACTCTGTTTTCAGATGATGCCCAGCTTTCAGCTCTGCCACAGCCATTCCCTAGAGGCTGAGAGGGAGTGGGGGAAAGAGCTGATAACAAAGTGGGTCCCAGCTGAGGAATCCAGCTCCCCTGCAAGATTTCAGAAAGCTGGTGCCTCTCTCAGTAACCAAGCCTAATTCTTCAGATAAACAGATTTTTATAGGAGTTTATGGCTTGTGCAGTCACCACTGTGCCATTCAGGACACGAACACCGTCATGCCATGGGGCCTGTTCAGTTCCTGACCTTGCCACAGTAAAGAATGTGACACAGGACTGGAAAAAATGTGGAGACACACAGCTCTGCAGCCAGTGCTCACTGCTGGTGCACTCTCTGGGAATCTGGGTGCCAAATTGCCCCAGTGGAGGTCTCCCACCTGGTACGTGGGACCAGGGAGCCCTAGGGAATGTGCAGAGCTGGGCTGAGATTTACCAGCAGAGCGAGGAATAGTGAGCAGGGCAGGCAAAAGCCAGTAGCAAGATTCACATTTCTTTCTGTGTCCCTGCTGTCCTATCCTGTCCACCCCTGGGTACACGCCAGCACCCATGCTGCTGGAGGGGTGCATAAACCTCTGCGAGACAGTGGCAGATCTCACGTGCTTTGACCCACAGGCTGGTTAGGTGCATGTCTCAGCATCATTTCCTCTGACAGATGCTGCAAACGATATGACTCGTAACAGACTGAATGCAAAAAAGTGTTGAAGCCCCGAGCAAATCCCGAGCTGAAAGGGCCACAGCATTGCGCTATTAGTCAGAGCAGATGCTCGTGACGGTGGCAGTGACCTGAAACTGCTAATCTTGTTACTCGGGGAGGGCCTTCAGCCATGGGACTGGCAAGTGTGGAATAAATAAACCAGGCTCTTTTTTCCTTCCCCACGCTGCCTGCCACATTCAGATCTCACTTAAGGCAAAGAGAACAGGGAAATGGTGGTGGCAGCTGACAAGCAGTGCCCTTCACAGCTAGCCCACTGGTAGAAACGGCTGCTGAGATGACTTTCAGGCAAAGATGACTTAGTTGGGGCTCAAAGCTGAAAGGCTGAAGCCTAGTGCCAGCTCTGGTTTTATATTCTTTACTCAGGCTCTTTCTCTGCTTCTTCGTGAGGTTTCATTCTGCCTGCACACCACCAAGCATCCTGGGGCAGTCACCCCAGGGTGCAACCTGCAAGTCCACCCTCACATGCAATGTGACAGTAAGAATGAGCTCTTGACTCCTTTAAGGAGCACAGGGTGCTCCACAACTTCTGCACAGCTGTCTCCTGCATAGAGTCTGTACCCAGGTAACAGGATTTGGGGCTGAGTGGAATGAGGTTGCTGCTGAGCTCAGACCTGCCCGGAGTTTTCCGTGTCTTTTTCTTAGCAAGTGGGTTGTGCTATCTGCATCACTGGGGCTTGTGATGAGAATAAAGCATTGATACCTTTCCTGGTTAATCCCCAGCACTCTGACTATGGGCTTGTGCCCGTATTCTCTCCTTTAGGACCTGACACTGCTCTAGGGCTGACACACCTACCGTAGTTAGACACAGACATCCAAGACAGCTGCAGTGGAGCTACAGAGATTTTGCTTCTTCTTCTTGGGACAGAGTTGGAGACAATGCTGCACTTTACAACCTTATGAATAACGTTTTGATGGCTGTGTTGATGGAGAGGATTTCTATCCCACCACTTTGTGGTGATGCCACAGAGGAAGTGTCTGCAGGTGGATCACAGGTAGGGCTAAAACACAGTGTGGTTTATCAGGAGAAGAAGGCTAGCTTCAGTACGGAGACAGGCTCTGCACAGGCATCTGTCCATACCTGTGGTGGACATTCATAATTTCTGAGCTGTTTTCTCCTGTCTTCCATAGCAGAGTAAGAAGTGTCAAAGCATGCTACAGCCAAAGGACATATCTGGAGGGCAGCACCCCTGCATGTCTTCTCACCATCTCAGTCCCATTCCCCTTGGTTTGAAAATATGACAGAGAAGTATAAAGAGGCACAAATTGACTGGAATGTTAGTCCTGAACTGCTAGTTGTTGTCAGATAAAGAAAATGTGATGGTGTAGAGCGTAGTGATGAATGTAAGCAACTGAGACATGCAGCCCTACCCTGAGGTTTGGGCCAGTGCATAGACCAGCCCCTGCCAGCCACTGGCATACTGCAACTCAACAGCTTGGGGTAAGCCACAAGCAAACCCCCAGGAGTTGGACAGGCAAGAGAAATACTCAGCACTTCCTAGCATCTCATGGGGAGAGCAAGGAGATGGCAGGAAGAAAAATAAAATTCAAGATTTCTACCAAAGTTTCTACCACTGTTCAGACACCACAGTTGGGCAAGCAGAGAAGCAGAGAGGTTGTTCTTCCATATTTTTTTCTTTAAAGATCCCTCTTTTTCTCAGAGTGATTCCATTCCTTAGAAAGCAATGCTCCCCGGAGCTCTGCTTGAGCAAAGGACAACAGCTGTGACAACAGCGTGACCCCATACCTTGGGAAGTGTATGGACAATCACCGGCACCAAGACAAATCACCTTGGATAGAAACTGATTTTTTATTTTTTTTCATCAGCACCTCCCTGCCTCCCCAGCAGTGTTACGGGCTGTGACTTTCTGAAAGCTCTATGTAAAGCCATAAAACATTTGCCTGCTGCAGGCAGCATAAGAATGCCTTTGTGGTTTTCATTTGAACAATTTCCAGCCATAACAATGGACGAATCTGCACAGGCATCTATGTCAGAGGCAGGAGATGAGCAGATGCTCAACTACATCTACTTCTACAATCAGTATCTGGGCAAAAGGCACTTCCAGGTACACCCTGGGATATACTCTACAGACCTGCCACGGTGTCATGGATGTCTGCCTCCATGACCGTCATCTAATCCTTCCCAGGACACCTGTATGATGCTCTCTCCCTGCTTCCTGTACGTAAATCTTGGCCCCACTTTAAAATCCTAGTATAAACAGGCAAGCATTTAAATGCTACTGTTGCAATCTTGTCAAATTACATGGTTTATAATTACCTTAATTATTTTTAATCGCTTCACATACTACTGCCTAGATCTCATTAACATGGCTAAAAAAATCAATCAGACCGAAAGCCTTCTCATATTTTGCTGTATGTATCAAAAACATAACCTTATAACACACAGGCTGATTTTTACCCTGTTTTCCTAAGGAAACATCTGCACATCTGTCAACAGCCACCTTCATTTTCCTCTTTAAACTCTTCCAGTGCTGTGTCCAAAGCAGGCACAATATGAAAGACACAAGAATGCTCAATTCCTTCAAATACCATGAAAATGTACAGGTGGGTAGGAGGCAAAAAAATCTACTGCTGCAAAGATCAGTTCAACCTTTGACAGACCCTGTCCCCATTAGGGAAGGCGCTTCTGCAGAAAACAAACCTTTCTTGATTTTGCTGTTCCTTCACTGTAATTACCCCAAGTGATGGAAACATCAGCTGGCTGACACAACCAGTGCCTCTGATGAAGGCTGATATTGTCTGCTTCGGGAAAAAAACAACTCCTAAGAGCCCAAAGTAAAGAAAATAAAGCAGAAATTGCATGCATTTAAGATATACAAAATTCACAGACCACAACCTGGTCCCATGAGCTCTTCAGCTGCTGATCCACTCTGACACCACGTCCTCAACTGGCTCATGGCTTTCCAGGACAGAAGCTCCTCTGATGGCAACGTGTAAGTTCCTTTTCGCTGAAGAAACAATATTTCGGTGCATTACAAATATGCTTTCTTTATCTCAGCCAGATTGTCATTGATTCCTTCTCTGCCTTCTTCATCTTTTACCTTTCCATCACTGCTGACAACAAGGCAAACATTATCAGCAGCGACTTCATGTTTGCTTAAAAAAATGTAATGAGGATACAAAAGTGTCTTGAGCATCAGGCTGGTCTCTTCTAAGTTCCTGTTTGAGGACTGTCCAACACCACATTTCTTCTAGGATGTGCCAGTTCATCAGCTTACTGTGCACTTCTTATCTCACATGCAGTTTCTTCCTTCTGCTTCACTCAGAATCCCAGATGAAGAATAAACAGCATTTATGTGACAAGACCTATTTTCCATAAAGCCTCAGTGTCTGGCATTAATTTCATTTGCATCCTTTAATTATTTATTAGTTCAATGCTGCATCTTCATGCCTCTGTGTTGCTTGATGTTGAGAGCTGCCTGGGCAGTTCAGTATTGCTTGGATCGCCCATAGCATCATGAAGACCCTTCTCTGACAGTTCCTCTCATCCTCTGACTCCTCCTCAACATGGAAAGTCTCAGCAAATCCCAGCAGTGTCTGGAAAGGCTCAGAGCAGGCCCATAAACAACTCTCTCCTCTCCTGGATGAAGGGAGAGATTGCTGGAAGGGGAGATCTCCCAAGAAAGCTGTCCCATTTTCTGCTCCTTCAGCCTCTGGGCTGTGTCCAGTCCATTTGGTCCTTGTGATGACTGTGCCTTTATTCCTTGTGCTTGCTGCTTGCTCTCATTGTGACAGAGGAATATAATGTTTCTAGATTTTCTTATATTTCATAAGCTGTTTAAAAGCTCCCTCTGAGGTAGGTAGGACCCACTTGGGAGCTCTCTAGCTTGCAAGACCAATAGATTTCTTTTCTCTCTTTCCCCTCCCTTCCCTTCCCCACTTCTCCCCCGTCTCTGAAGCAATGAAGATGTGTCTTTTCCCATTTTGACTTTTCTCAGCAAATGCTGACTCCTCTGTTGCAAACCCCAAGATCCCTTACCCACTGTGTCCTATTCTTCTTCTTGAATGGGTAGCAACACTGCCTAAAGCCAGGCAGATGCAAAACTTCCCACCTGTAAAGGGAGATGTGAAAAGGACAGAAGAAATGTGTTCCTCCTCAAATCACAGATGCTGAATTCCCTCGCCAGAAGCACACACAGTTCCCATGGATGGCAGCTGAAAGCACGTAGCACACATAAGGAAAATCCTTATTGATTTCTGTCTCTCCATGTGCCAACGTCATGAAATTTCAGCCTGATACACTTTCTAAAAGTTGCATCTACTTCAGGGAGTTACTAGAAAACCTTTTTTCCTCCTTAACCTGATAGCTGCTAGATTCAGCTACAGCACGCAGGGAGCTCTGAGAAGGCTTTTAGAAATATTGGGTAAGATGAGGCCAATTCTCAGCCTGTGAAGCATTGTGTCTCCATTGGCATCAGCAGGCCACATCTACTGACATCAGCCAGCATCGGGTCTGGCACTAGAAATGTACTTAGCTTCACTTTTATGAGAGCCTGAGATGTACTTACAGTTCATAACAGAGCTCTGTGCCAATGCTGCCTTGCAAAAACTGATGTGTTAGTTTAACATTATTAGTAAATCTTTAGCTCTGCTGCAGCAGCACTTTGTGGTTATTTAATACCTCAAGGGACAACTTTCTTAAAATAATAGTAGAAGCACTGGGACTTGAGAGCTGAGTGCAATTCTCTGCTGTTCCAGACTCAAACCTTTGGCAGATCAATGCTCAATGCTCTGTTGCAATGAGGTACCCACGTACATCCCAGACACATGGGAGATGGGATGCAGCACAGTGGAATACAGTTATTTTTGTGTGGAGATGATGAAAGAAAGGTAAATGTGAACATGGTGATAAATTTTAAATGACCCTCATCCTTCTACGTAAGTTTTCTCTCTAGGCCAGGAAAATGTAGTTGAAAAGGGAAAAAGTGAAAACACTCTTGACTGATAAAAAATATCCCAAATTTTCTAAAATACCTTTTTTTTTCCTTTTTTTTTTTTTTTCTTTCTCACATGCTGCTTCAGCCTGAAAGATCAAAGCTTCTTTAACCTATCTTTAGACTGTTTCAAAGCCAACAGCTGTTGAAGGCAATGAAAAAGTTTCAAGAAAGCCTCACCATCTCCAGAACTCCAAAAAAGGCTTGAAATTGCCTTAAATCGCAAGTGCTGAGTGGTTGTAAAAAAGGGTCAGGACTTGAATCCTGAGGAGAAACATCTTCAAGTCATGCTTTGCTCACTTCTTTTGCTTCTCTATGCTTACATCTGACAGCAAATAGACTTGCATGTGGGGAGTTGTCTGAATTGTAAATGTGATTGTCTTTCATAATTCTGTATTTGTTTATTTGACTATTACAAGCCTGGGAATATTTGTCATCCTTTTCCAGAGACAGACAACAAAACAGATTGTTAGTTCTGGAAGATCACCAGCTGCCTGGGATGGGCTTTGTGCACACAAAGACGTCAGTTTGCTTTAGCACCCAGTCAAGGTCTTTGGGGTCTTTGCCATTGAGCCCAGTGGGTTCTGAAATAGACCCTAAGTGTGGAACTTTTCAGACCTCCGTGGCTCTTCACAGCAGCGACTTTATTCATTGACTACTTCTGTCACTCAGCTGTCTGTACAGACCCATTTTTCTTGGCAGGAAGAGGGAAGCGCTTCAGAATAAGAATGTGATTAGTTAGTAAGTTAACGTCAGGCAATCTGAAGGTGGGACTACAAGATACTAAAGATCATTGTCAGCATTATTATTAAACCATAAGATGGCCTCCCGTAAATGCCTTGTTGGTTTATTTCTCATGCAAGGGATATTGTCAATACTGAGAGAATCTCTTGTTTCATTAATTACTGTCAAACAACTTGGCACTGGGCTCTAATCTGAAGTTTATTCTATTTAGCAGACAATATGAAACAATGCTCAAATTAATTTCCACAAATATCTAAAAACCAAAAATGCATGACAATAAAATTCATCTGAATTTGGTGGATGGATTCAGAACTTGCTGGAGTTCCTACATATATTTATTTCTCCATTCAGATTTTATAAAATACCTTCATATCACACACTTTCTTTGCCCTTTCTATAAAATGCTTTTATGATGACAACTTTATTGGTACTGAAATTATTCCTCTCCCGACTTTCAGATCATAATAACCTTGTTTGCCTTTTGAGTACTACCTATTATTATTTTTTCTCCCTATCATAATGATATTCATTATTTCCCCTTCTCTTTTTTTAATAGTTTTTCCATAGCGACATCTTCTTGAAAGAAAGAGACACAATAATTAAAAGGATGGGATGTCTTTCGATGTTTCAAGTCTGTGATGTGTGAAATACTCAGAATTATTAAAGAGAACTTTAGAAGTTAGTAACATCTTTGAAAACATGGACAAGAATCTTCATCTAGGTCTTTTTTTATTTCCAGACATGCTTTAATACATGCTTTCTAAAGTTGTCTTATTTCTAATGCCTATTAAATCGCCTATTTCTAATTTTCTTTCTTATTTCTACTTTAACTTTTCAGGTTGCCCTGTACATCGATGTGGTTAGTCAATTGGAAAGAATAACTGATAATTGTGTTCCTCTTTTTTCCGTGTGGGTGGAAAGAAGCCTTTCCTGTAAGGAGCTCTTTGCTGCTTACAAACGTGAAAATGAACAGTGAACAGAGGGAGAGCAGGTGGTGAATAGACAGTGACTAAACATTGGATTAACATTAGGTGGAATCACTCAGGACAGGGGAACAGTGTTCAGCAAAGCGTCTGTATTCTCCCTGTATTTAATTCCCAGCTTCTGCATGGGGACACTGGTCAAAACTAAAGACTGACAAGGCTAACTCTAAAGGCTTAAAAGCCAGTTGGCAGGCAAAAATTAACCCACACAGTTTTTTTTAAAAAAAAAGTCTTGCAAGGCATTTTGTGGCAGAACTCTGAATTCATGTTGTAGCTTTTAGAGTTGATTAAATTGCTCTTCTGACCAGCGTGCACCTCTGTATTGAAAGTGACGTGGCTGGAATTGCAATACAGAAACAAGTTAATGCTCCAGACCATTGTAAAGAGATGGCTGTAAGTTGCAAGGATAGCTCGTGTACTTATAAAATATGAGACTGCTTATGTTTGTTAAGTAAGCAGGAAATCACTTCTTGGGCCATTATCTGCTCGGCTTCTGGGCTCACATAAACTGATTTTCTGTAGCTATGCATGTTAGCAGTTCTGACATCTCTTCCCTGCCTCTGTCACATCTTCTTCAATCACATATTTAAGGCTCCCAAGGAATGCTTAAAAAGGAATGAAATTCTCCATGCTCACCTGTTCCTCTCCACAATTATTCCAGCCCCTAACTAACCACCAATTCTTAGTCTAGCTAACGCTTTAAACTTTTGTCTCTGTCATTTTTCATCTAGGTAATGTTCGTGGAAAAGAGTATCACTAACAAAACCAAGGTCTCTCATGACAGCAGAAAGGGTGTTGGCTTGGGATGAATCTTGAAGAGTAACCAGTTTATTATCAGGGACTCTCTTCAGTGCCAAGAGCCCTCACTTCTGGTCAAAAAGTGGAGGAAAAAGCATTGCTGTGGAGTCTTGTTTTTTGTTGTTGTTGTTTTTTTGTTGTTGCTTTTTATTTCTATAGATATTACCTGTACCCTATTCATTTTGGAAGGATGGAGCTGGACTTTACTGCTGAAAAACAGGACATTGTGAAAAATAGCTACATCAGCCAGTAACAAATTCCTTGGCTAGGAATAGTGTATGTCAAAGACTTTAAATACTGAAAACACTGAGCTGCTAACAAAGCTGTATAAACTCTCACTAAAATGTGCTACAAGGGCTTAGAACATCTATGAAAAAATCTATAAAAACTAAATCCTACAGCAGATAATTTGTCTGGAAGATAATCAAGTATAAAGTGATTTCTACAGCATTTGGGTTATCACTGTAGAATGGGGACAAACCAGCATTGCAGCTGAAGGAAAAAGAAAGTGTCTCTAATTTATTAACATCCCAGGGAAATGCCTGCAGAATACAAAGCTAAGGACAGTCTGTGTGTTCTGTGTGTAGAGCTAGAGGTATGGATACACAGAGACGCCTGTGTTTCCAAGGCTATTCCCAACCTACCTATCATGAAGTAAAAATTGCACACGGAGATTGGGTGGAGAAAAAAAAAGGAGATGGTGAACCACATCCTGTAAATATGACTCTCACCTGTCTGTGCCCCTGGATTTGGGGCTTGCTGCCTGCAGATCCAGTTGCCATCTTGGGAATAAGCCTCATATTTTTCAAGTATCTACAATTGTCTTTCTATTTCAAAATTTACACCTGCTTTCCTTTTTCTCACTTTTAATCTAAAATGGCATAACTTGCACAGGAATACCTGACTGCTGTTTACAAACACGGAAGATAACAAATAGAATTGATTTGAGAACTATACTTTTTAAGGAAATACTTAGATGAAAACCTCTTTTTTTTTTTTTTTTTTTTTTTTCCACTACAGAGCAGGGAAGGGAAGGGAAAACATATTGGGGAAAAAAATTAAAACCCATTGTTTGGTGTTGGGTCTACACTCCTTTCTGGCATTAAAAAAATAAAATAAAATAAAATAAAATAAAATAAAATAAAATAAAATAAAATAAAATAAAATAAAATAAAATAAAATAAAATAAACAAATAAGAAAACAAAATTAAATCCAAAGCCATTTTCCGGGGGAGGGGGGGGAGGGCGGGAATCAACTAATTTTTTGAACAGGCACCAACACCTCGACTAAGGAGCTTTCCCATGAGCTCTACAGGGTTCGTTTCAATGTTAGTCAATAAAGACTTTTTTGTTCATTGGACCAACACCTGTATTTTGTGGTAAAGGTAAAAACTGTGAAAATCAGTAGTGCAGCAATCTAAATAATCCTTGCCATGCAAGGCAGAGATGCTCTGAGTTAATCCCTTACAAACACTTTGAAAAGCATAATAAAAAACTGCATTTCAAGGTATTTTTATTACAACATATCTAGATGTAAAATCCAGTAACACATTTATAATTTTCCAGAAAAGTGCACATCCCAGAGTTAAGATTGAACACACAGGCTCTGCATGTGATTTCCAGTACGAATTAAAAACTTGTTTTCTTCTTTTTTTCCTTCATGGCCTTTGAAAAATTAATCAGGCCCAAACTCATTTTCCCTGGCTTCATGCCAGTATTGCCACAGCAAATACAATAAACGGACATTGGCAAATGCTTTGCACTGTGCACACAACAATTTTAATATGTCAATAAGTTATTTGACTGTAATCACCAATCTAAGATACATTCAATGAAAGCTGGTTGATGTAGATGAGACAGCTGTACTCTCTCTAGTTTGGGACTGTTTCAGAGAGCAGGGATTCAGAAGGTAGCTGCAATATGCTAATTTTAAGTACCACCAAAAGCAGGTGAATATGGTGGTGATGTCCCAGCACGGCTATAAAGAGCAGAACACATTTTTAGTTAGACTATCTTCTGTATTAGGTGGCTCTGGTAAGGCAGAGACTTCTTTCTTCAGAAACTCTGCTCAGTTAGTGGCTAGTTATGCCTAAGAGCAGGCTCTCCATGGGGAGAAAGTAAAGACCAACACCATATGTTTAGTACAGATGCTTCCTGAGGTCCCCTGATATTCCTAGGCAGAAAGCCCTCCCTGTATCCCCACCTACATAGCTGCTCACTGCGGGCTTCCAGCTTGGTGCCCCTATCATCACCCTCCATAGCCTGGGGCCCAGTGGCTCAGGGAGGGATGTCCCTTCATCCCCCAATGCTTTCCCAAAGCAGGACACAGCAGTAACCTCCTTTAAATCTTTAATCTCAGTGCATAAATCATCACAGACATGTTGTCTTCTTGAAGGCTTGCCCCCAAATAAGTCAGATGACAACTTGATCGCTTGCAAAATGATGGTTGAGTTAGATGATCATTTCCCACCTTTACTTGACTGTATTTTTTATTGCTGCTCGTACCTATGTTGGTCGCCTTCTCATTTGTCACCTTTGCAATTTCTTTGTCAAAATCCTCCTCCGTCATTTCAAGGTCAAAAGTTTCCTAGTATCATGGCAGTTTTTTGGTCCAACAGAGATGAATTGTTCATCAGAAAGGTGTCAGAATTACTGAAGCATAATTAACCCTTATTGTTTCCAGTGGTAGGCCAAGTTTAACCAGCCCCAGATGAAATTCTCTTGCTCTATAAATCCTAGTTATGCTAACATTTACTGTTATAAATGTGTGCAGTCTGACAGATGTATTTTTATTAGGCTGTGTGCAATCTCTATTTGCATGGTAATGAAGCCTTCCAAAGGCATTCAGCAGGTGAGATGGGAGATGAACTCCTTCCATCAGCACCACCGCTTGCATCTCATGATCGGTGGCATTTGTCAGAAACAAGAAAAGCTTTTTGTTTTTTTAAAAACAGAGCAAAACAACACAACCAACACTGGCTGTGGTACCATTTACACAATCACCATTAGAGTACAGGACTTTTCAAGGTGATCCATGCCTCAGCACAAAGCTAGGCCTGCCACCACCAGTGGCAGGACATGCTGCTGCTGGATCTCTTTGTTACTTATCCAGCTCAAAGACATTTTATTAAATACTAATTTATACTCATTGTTACCATATTATTAGAGAACTTTACTATCATCAGTGGTTTTATGCTCCAGCATGCTGTGTTTTCTGCAGGTGACTGTAGGCCTTCATTTCTGTAAAAGAAAAATAATCCCTGTGCTAGACATCACGGTTAAACTCTTTGTAGCACAGACTCTCACTGCATGGACAGCACGTAGCATGGTTGTAAAGTGAACTGTTATAAGACAAAGACTAAACCAATAACAATAAACTTATGTCCACCTTCCAGGTGTGGTATATTAAAACAAACAAACAAAAAAAGGCAACAGAGGCATCTCATTAAGTCTATTTTGGACCCAAATTGGCTCCTCAGTTGATTTGTTGTTAATTGATGCAATCAGGGATGCAGCTGAGGCACATTAAATGCTTAGCAATTGTAATGCAATAATTTCTGACAGTACTTTAGTAAGAGTGGCAAGAGTAAGCCCTGTTTGCTGGGAAAGACCTTGCAGAGGGGGGAGCCTCTCAGGCATGTTGTGAGAGTTTCCAGCAGGCTGCATTAAAAATGAAGCTAGGTTTGAGCTGTGAATAGCTATGGTCATCTACCTGCCTGCATCTAGAGGCTGGAGAGACCCCTTCCTAGTTAGGTGTAAGAATGGGCATGAGGAGATTCTTGTACCCCCGCGAGCCAGTGCCACTTTCAACCTCTGTCTTCAGACTTCCTCTTGGTCTTACTTGTGGACCTCATGGATACTCCAGTGGCAATTTAGGTCTGGAATTAACTCCATCCAGTGAAGATGAGGTCCCCACTGGGCACATTTTGTGCTGGAACTTCTGTTAACTCACGTGGATTTCTACCTGGAGGAAACTCCATCGGTTATGGGTGCTGAGGAAGAAAGTGTGGAGCCTGTCCTACTTTGTCCAAGTTCCTGAGTCAGCTGGAGTGGACAGAAGTTGTGTGAACAGGATTGCCAGGTCAAGGGACACCACCGGGAGCAGCACACACAGGTGCAGCATGGGGTTTTCTTCTGAAAATATCCCATTTTAAATGTTCTTTTTCCCCCTGAGTAATTGTATTTAAAACATGTAACCTTAATACAAATAATGATGTTTTGGACATTCTTGTGATAGACTATGTGTAATCCTCTTTCCTTCGTGTTTTGGGATGATTCCTGAATCACCAAGAGGGCTATTTTCATACTAACCTAGTTCACAAAGTATCCAAAAATACAGGGGTGATATTTAACTTGGTAAAGATCTCATATTTTGTGGTTCTAGCCAGGTTTCTCATCACCCCAAGCAAGCTTAAATGTCAGTCATAACAGCAATGAGAAAAGTAGGCTAGAGACCAGAAATAATAAAGAACCTATTTAAGCTGAGCTCTGGTGGGCTCTAACCCCACTTTCATAATGAGACAGGTTTGCATACTGCATACCTTATCTGCCTGTCTTCCTTCTTATGACTAATACTGAAGCTCTTGCTCAATTTAAAGCTCATCAGACATAATTTGAGCTCCTGAAAATAATTAAACTCCTTCAAGTTGTGTGAAAGTTACTGGCTGGATAGAGAATGCAAATTGAACACGTCCTCGGAGGGAAAATTACCAGGAAGAGCTCAGCAGTTATTTTTATTGCTGGCAGGTCCATGGACACAAAGGCTCCTGCTGGCCAGCAGCACACATGGTGCTCAGAACGAGCCTCTTGTCAGCAGAGCAGGTTATTGCTGACATTATTGCCTTGGTGAGGTAAGGCTCAAGGTGGTGGGTATTTGCTGAACTGATAACAGACCCTCCCAAGAGGAGAGGAGAGGCATCACAGATGCAGGCTAGCTGCAACTACCTCCCAGTGCCAGAGCAATGATGTTCTCCGATGTAGTCTTCATTCCTCCTCAGAAAACTTCTAACAATGGATTTGTTTCCCAGCACAGGTGGCATTTATCCAGGCAGCTACTAACCGTATCTGCTGTCACAGCTTTCCTGGCACTAGTGCTGTCCACCAAAGGGTGTTTTTCTTGCCTCTGAAATGGTTCAGGAGATCATGTCCCAGCCTCCCTCTACACAGTGTGTGGTGGTCAGGCTGGGCTCGTGGTTCCCATGCGTTCTCACTATTTCATTACATTATCTGGTAAGTTAAATAAAGATGTAACATTGCACTGAAATCCCTTTCCCCAGACAGTGATTGAATTTTGCTGATGTCATAAAAGGATTTGTTCCTCTGTTGTTTTCTGTAACATCAAGTAATTCCCATTAAATAGTAAGTAATTGATTTACCATGTTTATCTGAGGCTTTCTTTTTTTTTAAGTAATTGATTTATTTAGTCCTTGCAATTACAGTAATGCAGTTAACTAAAAATAATGGCAAATAATTAATTTACTTAGTATTTAAATATTAGAAATTGCCATGAATGACTGCAAATTACTCGCAGACAAGGCAAATTTTCTTATCACTTGCAGGAAATGGGATGATTAATTTTAAAATGTAATTTATACACACTGTTTTTGGTGGTTTGTCACTGCTGTTCCACCGGCTGAGCAACCCACAGGAAAATCCAGTGACAGAGGCTGGTTCCAAAGCACCAAGCCCCCTACTGCTCCCTTCCCAACATCTCCTCAGCTTCATGAGGCAGAATTATGTCCCCAAGAAGTGTAAAGAGGAGTTTAAAAAAAAAAAAAAAAAAAAAAAAAGACCTTTAAAAGAGGGATCTGAATGCTTTGCTTGCAAGCTTCATCTCTCATCTGGGGATTCTGTGGTGCTTAATAAGTCTGAACCTCACATTTCAGTTGTTTCACTGATGCAATGACCACTCTTGCAACATCTCACCTACATGGCCATCTCTTTGAGGGGGCAAAACCCCATTTGAACATATAACCTTTGAGGTCTCCCCCTTACTGCTAAATCTGGTGGAAACTAGTAGAAAAAAAAAAGTGATGGAGAGAAGAACAAGGGAGACAGACACCACCAAAATCACATTATCCTTGCTTCTGCAGGAAACCATGTGAATAAACTGGTCTCATTCCTTTCATTTATGAAAATGTTGAAATATTTCAGTGTTGGGCAGGACAGCATTAATGGTGTGTGCTGCCCTAAAAGTGCTTTGTTCCTAGCAGTCTGTCCTTCATTGCCGCATCTGTGTAGTGGAGATAACAATTCATGCACCTGGCTGTCATGAAGCAACCCTCAGCTGTTGTAGCACAGGAAAAGGAGGGACACACAGAGATCAGATCCTCTCTGTGGACTGCTTCAAAGTCTTTTGTGGTGACAAGTGACCACTGATATTTAAGAATCCTAATCTCCACATAATATTTCCTAAGAAAACGTCCATGTTTCTGTGCAGGTGCATGTTTCTTTAAAGCATTAGGGAAATAACACTCCCAGAAATCTCTCTGCAGGGGAAATTGTTGTGCTTGCAGATGGAAGCATCTATATTTTTCTTGCAAGAAGTGTCTTAGAAGATCTAGCATGTGGGATGGTCCTGGGATGGTCAAGGGATGGAAATTTCCCTCTTTGTGGTCATTAGGTTACATCTATGAGGTTATATGTGGTGGGATGTCCTTGGTTCACAAGTGATGCTGAACTACCTCCAGTCTCTGCTGCAACAGAGGCACTTTCTGTTAGAAACTTAGCAATAAGATGGGGAAAAAAACAACTAGCCTGTATAGATCCAAAAGGGCAAAACAGTGGGCTGTCTGGGGACTCTTTCTTCTTTCCTTTCCTTTTTTTTTTTTTTTATTGTAAAGTGTTATTAAAATATCATTTGGAAAGTTCAGCTGATGTAATCTCACACAGAGGCTTACTCTTCCCAGGAGAAACAGCTGAGCCATGGAACTAAAAATAATTATTAAAAATAAAATTAAAAAATAGCCTTCAGACACCCTTCATTGCCTTCATCTGAACTCAGTGAGCTCCTGTGTGGAGCTGCTCTCGTGAAAAGATGCAGCAGAGTGTCCCAGTGTGTAATGCTTATCTCACACGGCCTTCTCGTCACGGCCCCTGTGGGAGCAAGCAAGGGCAGAGAGGGAAGTGCTAACGAGAGTCCAAGGAAAGATTTACAAGCCCCTGCAGGCCTAGCCCTAAAAAGCACTCAGGAATTTGCTCAGCTATAAAGTGTGTGTTGAGTAACACTGTCCCGGAGGGCATAGTACAGACGATGTTGAACATGCACACTGGGATGTTAATCCAAGACAGGAGTCCACATTTGAAAAATTCCCCAGCTGCTCCTCTCACAGAGCTTTAGGAGCCTGCAAAGCAGACTTTTTAAGACAAAACCAGACAGTAAGATGTGTTCCAGGAACATACCACATGGTGACAAAGGGGGCGTCATTCGGAGTGACTGCCATAGATCTGGGATCCTCAGCACCACACATTCCATACCATAGCACCAACATCTTGCTTGTATCTCATTTTCTTTCTCTTGCTAGGTTATTTTTCTCATCATGTTGGTGGTCAAACGCTGAAACAGATGTTAAGAGAAGTGAGGAAACTCCACCTCCAGAGATAAATTCAGAACTTGACCAGGCGTAGCCCTGAGCAACCTTCTTCAGCTGGACCTGCTTTGCGCCTGGAGGGTGGACCTCCAAAAGTTCCTTCTAGTCTAAATTACCCAGTGTTTTGCTTACCCACATTACATATTGAACCCATTCTGCCTGAAAAGGCTCAGTAGTTGGTATATCTTAATGATGCCTCTCAGAACTCCTTATCACAGGATTTCTCCCTTTTCTTTTCATCTGTGGTGTGCTTATGTGGGTGTTGGAAATCCAGATTCATTACTTCATTTCAGCACATCTAATTAACTCTAATTGCACCATTCTAATATTCTCACCAGTCTCACTCACCTCATAAACTGGCTTAATGTCTTCACTGGAAAGATGCTCAAGGCAGAAGAGTGTGTGTGTGTGGAAAAATAAACTGCACAAGTAGAAAGACTGCCTGGGTTACTTGTCATTCCCTACCTGTTTCCTCTGTCTTCATAAAAGCTTGAAACAAGAATGTGAGTGTGACCTCTTGGTCAGACCAAAAGTGCATCTAATCCAGTACACTCTCCGGCACTAGGAATACAGATGACTCAGGAAAAGTATAAAAATAGGACACACACAGAGCAATGCTTCCCACAAATTCCTCCTGGCCTCTAGGCCTGCAGCTGACACCCTGCCTGAGCCACAAGTGTTGTCTGCATGCTTGACCACCCTCAGGTTCAACCCCATTTTGAACCTACGCATACCACATTTTATCCAGACTACCAAACCACCCACCCCCAAAGCCCATCCCAGAATTTTTGCTTTTAGGCCCAGCCTCAGACTAAGGGGGTATTTCCAGAAGGCCTTAACATTTCCTCTTGCCTTGCTGGCAGTGCCTGAATCCAAAATAAAGACACCAGAATAGTCTTAATATTTCCAAAAAAACAGCAAAATATTTTTATAATAATGAAACATTGAATCAACAAGGAACAGATTTTGCTTTGCATGAACATTTCTCTCTCTCTCTTTCTTTTTAACGAGTGAAGGGAGCATCCAAGGGTAGACATTTGGAACTAACGTTGCATTTCAAAATACTGAGAAAACTTTTTCTCTTCTTAGCTTCTTTGCTTCACTTCTCATATGAACAACTTGGCAAAGCCAAGAAATGTTTACAAAGTATGGTGGCACTGATGGATTTTGTATGCTGGAGAAAAAGGTTCCAGCTGCAAACCCATCACCGACCTTCACTCCAAGTAGCCCCACTGGCTTCTGTTACCCTCGTTTTCTGTCCAGGTCTCCCATCTCCCTCACCTTCATTTATAACCCACAGGACATTCCTCCAGAAGCTTTCCAGACCATGCTCCACCTGCCTTCTCACCAGCTGGTCATAAATTTGCTGCTTCTTTACCTTCTCCTTGGTGTTACCAGTTCCCATGGGTCCCTCATCTTCGTGATACTTGCCTTGCTCTTCTGCTCCTCCTTGGCTTGCTTTCAACTCATTTTCCCTTCACCTTCATGCAATTTACTGCCCTGTAGGACAGAAGAAAAATAAATATAAGGTGAAAAAATACAATGAACTCTACAATAGTAAACAGATTTGCCAGGCTAATCCAGGAATGAGTCACTAATGAAAACGAGGGGTAAAACTGTAATAAATGCAAGGCTCTTTTTTTTTTTTTTTCAGGATAAAGTCTTCCCAGCTTGGAACAAAGAACAATCATTTCATTATTTCTGAAAAGGCCTGGCATGAGTCCAGGAGCAGAATTTGATAAAGTGTTGAGAACTGAGGTAGGAATAAAAGAGTTATTTCTATCTCAACGATATTTGATGTTCCACTTAAAATCATCAGCAGATCCTCTGCTAGAGTTAATTGGCATCAGAGAACTTTTATCTTTTGGAGCATCCCAGAGAGACACCAGCAGAGAAACTGCCTCACTCTATTTCCAGGTGCCCTGTTCTTCCTTTCACCCACTTCCCAGGTGAAAAAAATAATTATCTGATATTAGATTTTAAATATGAATACAGAAGTCTGGAGTTTACCATTCTGGGATCGTGTTAGAGAAGGAATCGTTACAAAGGTGCATATTTGCAGGGCATTTAGGAGGTGCTTAAAGGAAGCCCGTGCTTGTTCAAGCATTCACTTTCCTAAATTGAGCCTGTAGTGTTCCCATCACTCCAGCTGATGAGTCCGGTTGGGGCACAAGTAACACTGATTTTAAAGGCATTGCTCTAATGCCCACCCAGCTCAGAGAGAACTGGGAGGTGAAGTCTTTTTCATGAGGAAGACAAAATGAAAGAAGCCTGTTTGTTTTTGTTTTTGTTTTTTTTTGCAGAGCGGCTTATTACTATGGCAACCAGGGCACTTCCTCCCCTTCTCTCCCCCTGCAGCACTGATCCAAGAGGTTAGGGAGGAATTTCAGCTGAGTCTGCACATTGCTTTCCCCATAACTGTAGTGACCATGCAAGCCATCCCAAAAGTGAAATTAAACAGAAATGCAATTAATCAACACACCATACAGAGGCAAACATCCAGGCAGCTTTGCCGAACAAGCATACTCTGTGCTTCCTGATTACTGGGGAAGGAGAAGAGACTGGAACACGCTTTTTCCATACTGTGTGAGTGTGACGATGACAAAGAGCCAGAGCCCAGGACGTGTAGCCCGCAGAAACAGGCACTTTGCAACAGCTCCTTTCACTTTGGGGAGAGACAGAGTGAAAATGAGAGGCTGAGCTTGGAGAACATCGTGTTTGCCAGAAGGCTGTGCAGAAGTTTAACTTGGCATTCAAGGGAATGTAAGCTTCTGCATCATATCACTTGCTTTCATACAAACAAACCAAACCAGGAAAAAAAAAAAAAAAGAAAAAGAAAAAAAAAAAAAGGCCACATAATTTGATTTGTTTTTAAGAGAAAAAAGGGTTACTCTCCTCACTTCCAGTTACTGCCTAGCGATTGCCAGGCAAAGCAAACAGCAGGCAGAGACCCAGCTTTACTTGGGACAGTAACAGCTACAGCAACTAGGAGACCAAGAACTAATTTCAGCCCTGCTCTTTGTTCTCAAAGTACAGCCTGTCTCACAGAAAACAGTGTTAAACAAAAGATGGAGCCGTATAAATTTAACCTCCTGAGAGGCTCCAAACCTGGCATTTTCTAAATGCACCCTGACTTGGATCAGGGTGACCTACAACTGATGGGCCAAGGTCTGACTGTCCAAAGTCCCATAGCTGGCTACAGAGAGGTAGATGAACATGCCAGCTGGAAAGGACTGGGACACTTCCAGACAATAAAGCAGCTATTGTGGTGCTTCAGTTCTTCATTAATGCGATTAATCAGAGCAAGGCTGACCGCTGGCCACTGCTAGCTTATGTGCATCATGCAAACTCCCAACACGTTTGATTTCGCTCGAGATCACTGAGGTACCAGGGCTACTATTTAAAATCTTAGGGGACACATTTAAATAAGCACCTTCCTTGGCTCCTGTTGTGAGGGTTGTAGATGTTATTTAAAATAGAAAAATAAAAACCAATGCTAATCAGTCAATGAAACTTCAATCCCTGAAAAGCAAAGCAGAGAATTTCCAGGGTTCGCACTATGTTTCCTTGTTCATTATATATTTACTAGTGGGGTTTGTGTCTTTGGTAACGCTCAAGAGGAGCAGGAGGCAGATGATGTTAATTATTGTTTGCTTCACTTCTCTCTTTGTAGGCTCTGCTTTGCCAAGATCCATGTGAAAGGCACAGCAGTTGCTCCTACAGCCCTGCATCCCATCCCCTTGCAGAGCAGTGCCACAGCCACAGGCTGCTCCAGCTGCCCCTGATCCTGGAAGGGGAAAGGCTGAACAGCCCCAGGGCTGCCTCCTGAGGACTAAAAGAGGAGAGGGGCAGAAGTTTCCTGCTGCAAGGTGGGAACTGCTGTGCCATGGTGTTTCTGTTTCCCAAACCCTAGAAGAGAGAAATATGGAGGTGAATGAGCAGTGGTCATCTCTCAGGGGCTGCAGGGAACCCAAGGATGTGGCTGGGTGTGCAGAAGCGTGCACAGAAGTAAAGCGTGCATGAAGCAGGGGTGCACATGCAGCTGGAGCACACCATACAGCTGCTGTCCCGGCCCCTCCGGCCCTTCTGGGCAAAGCTGTCCCCATTTAGAGCCGAAACTTTTCCAGAGCAAGACTCTGACAAGCCTCATTACTCTGCTGCCTGCTCCAGGCCCTGCTGTCTCCCCTTAATTCACTGGCTTAGGTTTTATTCCTCTCCTGTCATCTCATGAGAGATATCGCTGTGCTTGACTTTCAGCCACAGTCAGGCAAGAGGAGGAACATGTTTCAGGGACTGGTGTTTAGAAAATCTTTAGTTACCACATCCCATGCTGGACTGGGCATTATATTGGGGTATCTAAAGAGCTTTCCTGTGGTCTGTGTAGAAGGTTTTCACTGTTAAAGAGTGTTTGATCTCTTGTGATGTGTAAGACAGTACTTATAGACCACTGCAAAGCATAAATCATATCTGCATATGTTCAAAATCCGTACTGAACATCGATTCTCTTTGCAGCAGTGAGCTCTCTTCTGCTCATGCCAACTGATCTGTGCAAAATCTCTGCTAGCCGAGAGCTGGCTATACTATATTTCCAGCCTCAAAACCCAGAGGGAAAATAAGAGGACCCCCTGATTTATCATCTTTTACAAGAGAATGAGCTTTGTGCCTGTCTTAAAAATCTGGGACATTGTCTCCTCCTCCTTGAACTCGCAAGCCTGACGCTGCTAAGGTGAAAGAAAGTACATTTTAAAAATTCAATGGTACAAGCTCTTTCCAGTGTCTGCCATTCATCCTTCCCCCAGAGAGCCAGGAAACTGAAATGCGTGTCTCTGCTGGAGTTATCCTGCCTGGGTTAGTGAAGCGGGACTTTTCCCCTGCACGCTGCTTGACTTCGATTCAGCCTGGCTCTTTTTCAATGAGCCTTGTCCAAAGGCAGCCACCAGCCCTGCTCTGGGGAAGCAGGAAGGGCAGCTGGTGCTTTGGGAATGGTCCTGTGACTAAAAGTGCACGGAGTGAGCCAAGGATAAGGAGTTGTGGTGCTCTCATATATGCCTATTTTACATGGGTGTGTGTTTTGGCAAACAAAGTTCAAATGTTGGCTACTGTCAGTGGTGAGCAGAACAAGAAAACCTACAGCAACAGCAACGTCTGGGGAGCAGATCAGGATAATGTCTTCAGAGAAAGTTTCTTCCAGCCTTCAGTCTAGCCCCACAGCAGGTGGATTTTTGTCCTGCCCCAAACCCAGACATAGTCAAATATGTTCAAAAACATAGGAAACAGAAAATAGGCAGTTTCACTCAGATCTTACAGCAGTGAATTGGCTATGTTTTTTAAGGAGGGGGAAAAAAAAGAAAAAAAAAAAAAAAAAAGAGAGAGAGAGAAAGAAAAAAAAAAAAAAAAAGAAAGGAAAGGAAAAAAAAAAGAAAGTCTTCTTTAATTTGTAAGCTGCCATCCCCTGCTTTTTTTCTCTGCCCGTTATTCCCATGCTCTGGGGGACAAGATGACATACCTTCTGAGTATTAGCCTGGGCAAACTCCAGCTGAATGTAATAACTGGCAAGTCATGCTCCTCTCATTAAGGGTAGTGGCACCTTTCTTCTCAAGAACCGCACAAGCTCCGCTCAGCTGCTGCTAGGACAGCACAGGATGCCACATGTGGGTCCCTTTCAAAGACTGGGCACTGCAGGGGAAGTGTCAGAGGGCTGTGCTCCACGTAACAAGCCACTGGGCTTGCAGAGCCCCACAAAGTGTCATGGACAAGCGTGTGTGTATTCATCTTTCACTAGCTGGATGATGGAAAAAGCTGCAGGTGAAAGCAGTGCTGTCAGAGCCACAGTGGGGCTTGTAGAGAAGGCACAAAAGCAAACATTTCACCACTCTTAGCACAAACAGGCACACTGCTGCATATCTTGCAGTTCAGCTGCATGCCACTTGCACACCACGGTGCTCGAGACAGCACGCCAGTGCCCCCACCAACTGGCACAGCAGCAACATATCCACCCAAATTCAAAGCACATCCAACTGGCATTATACCTGCTCCACGACAGCTGCATCGGATTCATTTCTAAGCCACTTAACCCACTGTGGTGTGTCATTTAATTACCTCAACTTGGAAAACAACCTCCCAAACCTCCAGTTTATTAAGACACTCTAACACAGAAAGATCCCAGGCTGACTGCAGCTTTGGTCCATCTTTTATTCTTTAAAGTCTTGACATTCATTTTCATGTCCTTCTGCTCTAGGAGCCCTCTAACAATCTACAGGACTTTTTTTTTTTTTTTTTCCCCTAGCACTGTCTGTAACAAATTCTTGGAGACAGGTAAATATTGTCTTACGTAATTTTGTTTGCCACTGGTTCTACTGCTTGAGGTCTCTCTCCAGCATTTACCAGCTGTTTTTTGATATTACCCCTGTTCTTATGTACTTCTCTGCTTCTTTGTAACTGCAAAAACAAGAGGCTCTTTCTGACAAGGTCTTGGAAATATAAAATTGAAAGGAACAAAGTAAGACTGGCTGGACTGCTTTCACAAGACACCAACACACCTTGGAAAGGATTTTGACATGGGAACCACCTGTACAAATTGATATATCTGCCATATATCAGAACTAGATTTATGTCTTTCCTTAAAGCAAGGGGAGACCTTGGAAGATTTATACAACCATTTCCTGTAACTCCAACATCGCACGCCAGGCATAGCTTCCCAGGGCTATGAGGGACTCCCGATAGCTCTGCCAAAATCTAACAGCATAGAGCTGGATTCCTGCAGCTGGCCACAGCGTCATCCACAAGCACAACAGCAATTCCTCGTTATGCTCCCACTGAACTGATGCACAAAATCTTGGGGCAAACCACTGCAGATCAATCCATCCTTATGAGCACACTGAATCAGATCCCTGATATCTCATTCAAATTCTTGCCCCCAACAGTGTCAATGTTACAACAACATTTTAAAGCCAAAACTTTTGTGATAGAAAATAGAAGTGAGAAAAACAGGGCTTTCTAAAATTTAAACATTTTGTTCATTTCCCTTGAACTTTTTAAAAGCTCCTTCAGTTCTCTTCTAGCTTTTATTTTCATCTGTTGTTCTTATGACACAAAATATTATCTTCTATTCTGAGTAAAATGTTTTACTTGGCCCAAAATTATTTTCTTTGTGAGTGGATTCCTTTCAGTTTGCCAAATGTGGTGGGAGAAGTCAGAATCTCCTCTGATTCTCATATTCCAAACTGATTTACATCTCCTTACAGCAAAATGCATATCAACAAATACAGATCACTCCAGACCTTTCACATGATGGCTGAAAAGGCCTTCTTCCAAATTATTTCTTAAGTGCTTAATTTATGCTTGAAAACATGAAGTCTTGGAATAATATAGTATAAAAAAGTTGAATGCAACTGTGAAGTCTGAGCAACACCCAAAGACATTCCAATGTCATTTTATATGAGAGGTAGCAGACGAAATACTCCATGAGTATTTCATGGCCTTCTTAGGTTCTGCTGCCTAATTAGCTGCACCCAAATCACCTCAGGATACTGAACGTGCATCCATTTTGAACCCAGTCCACACTTAATTGCAAGCAAGGAAGAGAGACATGTAAATCACTGCAGTCTCCCTGGCACCAGATGAACAGAAGCTCAGTGTCTTGGCAAAGCATCCCTCGGATGGCAAGAGGGACCTGCCAAGACAGCAAAATGGTGAAAAGCACAAACAAGATCTGTAGCATATTTCAATACATTAATGCTTTAGGGCCTAACCTGTTCCCAGACAGCTGATTAGCAGCCCTAGGTTTTGTACATAGTATTTCCATTTTAGCCAGGGGCCAAATTCTGTCTCTTCTCCCCATCCTGGCTACTTTCCTTGCCTTGAAAGCTATTTCATGAAAATCAATGCTAAAAGATAGACTGGGGGATTATTAGATAACCTTTAAATACTTAAAAATGACTATGGCTCAAAGGAGCCCATGCCAATATTTATCTCCCTTCGTTCATTCTGACCTTGGCTGAACACTTAAAACATGAATTTACATGGCATGGACTGATCAGAAGCTAATGCCATTTTCATACATTGCATATGTGCTTTACATAAAGCACTTTCAGGCACAAGGAATGTACTTATTCAAATGCAACCTCTACAAGACTGTGCACAAAACCATCTGGACACCAATTAAACCGCAATACGGGTCCAAGATATATCATCTTCTCTGAGCTGGGGACAATCAGAACAATGCCAGGATAAGACACTGAAAGCACACAGCTTCTGGTTACGAGTTAGGGCTTTCTTTCGTTAGGAAAAGATTTCACTTGGCCTTTCATTAGTGATATTTTCAGCTTTTGCTGGAAATCCTTGAATCATTCTTTCTTCTGCCTACTGCTGATGGCTCTTTTTAAAACATGATTGATGGCCCATTGTCAATAGCCATCATGCTCTGCCAGAGAAATGTGAGACATGAAATAACTTGATTTTCAATAATTCAGGTTATGTTGCTAAATTTGAAAAGCAGACACTGGGATGAATGGGGGCAAGACAGAACCTTTTTGGGGGGGAAATGAAGGTCTTTTGTCCAAGCTGTAATGTGATTGGGAGTACCATGACATCAATAGGCTTGTACTCCAGAAGTAACATTATTCCACTGCTGGTTTGAGAGTCATGAATAATGACAAAGAGCACACACAACCTGCTAAATCTGATGGGGCTGCAAAGTTGGATGTAACCAACAGGATTCTGTGCAATCCCTGCACAGAAACATGCTTCTCCAGCTGAGGGTGATGGAAACAGACTTCAGGCTGCAATTCTCTTTCCTGTCTGTTAGCTCTATTTTGCTTTCCAGCTGGTACCTGCTGAGTCCTGTGCTGCAGGGCCAAGTCCAGTGTCTGAACAGACTACTGATAGGTGTTTTAAAAACAATGCAGATAAGAAATTAACTTTAACAGATGGAGAAAGACTGCATTAAAAAAAAAAAAAAGGTATCACATCTTTCTCAGATGGTTTTAAGTCATCTGCCAGATGACATTGTCTCTCCATAAGGTAATTACCTACTGTAATCAAGCCACCAATGGATCTCTCTGTGCACCATCACAACCTGTCCTCAGGTAACATTTCTCCATGCCTCTTCCCTGCTCATCCTCTCCAACGCTGCAGCAGTGAGAATGACAACATACCTGGACCAAGAGAATCTCTGTCTCAAAATCTCCCCTGATTTTAGGCATCTTGAGAGCCACTTTCTCCATCTGAGATACTTGGTTTTTATTACTGGTGGAGAGACAGCGAATCTCATCATCACCTTGTCGTCATCAGCCCTGCAGCTGGTTCCTAAAGGCATCAGAAAAGCCATGAGGGAGAATCCAGCCTGGGGGATTAACTGCTACTGTGTGGAAGCTTCTTGCCATGGATGCTTCTGTAACAACTCTCACTTGTGTGACTGCTTGATTCCCCAGTCAGATGATGCATCCTTTCCTTCAGAGAATTTTAGAAGGGTTGCTCTTTTTAACCCAACATCTTGAGATTCCCTACTGTTTTGTTTTGTACTATTTTACTAATTCTACTGAAATGGGGCTCAAAGTTATAGGGTCGAGATGCACAACTCCACATGTACAAGTATATACACATCATCTGCTAGACGTCATTTCACAGGAAACTAAGCTAAAACTCTACAGAGCAAAGCACTGGAGTTCAGTTCTGTCCTTGGAAGACAGGGACATATAAACTTGACCATAGTTTCATTGAGATCATATACATCATCTGATGTGCAGGCCTCTAAATGGATACCTTAGGAAAGGAACAAGCAATCTCCTGCTGACCTAACTGATGCAGGGTCGTCTTTGCAAGGAGCAACCCAAACAGCAAATGTATAATTGAAAGAAAGCTATTTTCATCTAGCAGAGGGAGAGAAAGCAGGTGTATGATAGCTTCTCTATTACATGTCATGCTCAGATACAGGACAAAAAAAAAAAAAGAGAGAGAGAGAGAGACGAAAAAAAAAATCAATATAATAAATTTCCTCTTCATGGCTCTCTGATCCCATTCCACTTTGATGATGGACAGAAGCATCAGCCAGAAAGTGGATGGAATTTTAAGTGGCAACAGGAGAACTTAGCCAGCTGTCTCCTCTTCAGACATGCCTTGTCTCCCACCAAATCTCTTCTACCCATTTTCAGCAGTGATTGAATTCCTCTCTTTCTAAGAGGGCTTTTCTCAGGGGCTTGCAAGACCTTCAGGCCAGGGTGTAACCTGCTGAGATATTCACAGTGGAAATTCTTCCAGGAACATCCCTGGTGCAGTAACCTCTTTGCAAGCCAAACTAGTACAAAGAGAGCTAACAGGGCACTGCAGGTGGCAAACAGCACAGAGCTTAGTTTCAAGATGCTCAGAAAAAGCATGCTTTTGTAGCAGCCCAAATCACAGTGCAGATATCCCCAACACATTTATCAGATCAGACCTGAACACGTGTAAATAAGACAAACTGCCTCCAACCCAAGCTGACTAGGGCAGAGAGGGCTTGCAATTTTGTGCACCCCATGCCCCCATAACCTCTAACGTCCAGAGCAATGGAAGCAACTAAATATTGAGCTAGACCAATAACCCACAGGTGCACAAAGATTACAAGATCATGGCAAATCTATTTGCACTCCCTGTCTCCAGCCACTTTTAGTGATTTTGACTCCTGATTTTGAACCAGAGTATCTCTAAATTTAATAGCCCACTATTACCTTCTCTTCCTTCAAATTGTCAAAGCACTTTTCGAACCCAAGCACACACTTTTTTGCATCTTTTGGCTACCACACCAAGCAGCAAGAGGTTCCACAACACAGCCACACTGTGCATCACCAAATCATAGCTACCTATTTTTCTACAGCTGAAATTGAGGATGGGATGCTGGGGTCTGGAAGCGCAGTCAGAAAATAACCTCATATCTGCTCTGTTCCTCCTATAGAAAAGGTAAGCACTCCACATACTGATTTGTGTTTGACCCCTTTCTAGAGCCATGGGAATCATGATCTTTTTATTGATTTTGCCAAGTCAGGGAGTAGGGCTCAGCTATTCATTTAAGAATAGTGAGAGAGGTATGTGATACCACTCAATCAATACCACCGTGTAGTTTTAGCAGGCACAGTAACCCCTGGGCTGCACAGTCAATGCTTTTCAGGAAAGGTTGGTGGAGTGCACGCAACTTTTCTCTGGGAAGTTCTCTGTTCACACTTAAGGGGCACAAATGTTGCAAAAATGTGTGCACTTCACTGTTCAGAATGTATGTAATTTCTCTTTGTGCTTGAGCCAAAATTTTGCATTTGCTGGTTTGCAGCTAAATTTGCTCCCAGGTGTGAACACTGCAGAGTGCATGGGCAAGACAGGTTTTCATCAGGTCTTTAGGGAGAAGACTGTGCATTAAAAGATACATACTGAGATGCTAGACCAGGTCATATGCTGAAAAAACTTGACTCCAATTTATGCTGGGACAAAGTATTACTAAACTGGTGGGATTGTGCTGTGAGAATTGCCGATTTGTGTCCATGCACAAAATTTTCATCTTCCATGGCTGTGTATTCACTGAGCAGGTTTTATATCTTCTGGCAGAAGGAAAAGCAATGGGAAGCATGCAGGGTGGTTATCTCTGGGCAGGTGAGTGATGCAGATTTAATTAACTCCCACCAGCCACGCAGCACCGCTGCTCTTGGGATATAAATGGTGCAGACTGCAGCGTTGTGCTTATTAAGGATCCTGGCTTGGTTCTCCCTAGGATTAGTGGTGAGATTGTCAAAGACACCTAAATAATTTAGAATCACGAGTCATTAAGGATAAGAAATGTCCTTCTAACAAACCTGAGGCGCTTCTGAAAATCCCGTCGAAGATTATTAAGTCTGATGTCCCAGCCAGAGGCAGGGTGGCTCTGCTGTGTCCCACGAAAAGCATCTTTGTGGAACTGTGAGCTCCTACAGGCTGCTCAGTCGGGCTGTCAAGCTGCTTCTCCCTGGCTACGTGAGTGATGTGTTATTATGTTTTTAACAAACCATCTGCTTTCGTAACTGTACACTGCCGATAAACACGGCAACGTGTGTATAAATGTTGTGTATGTTCAGAAAGGTTGTAACTGCTCAGGAGACGTTTCCCAACATATGAACACACACTAGCATTGAAATGAATGATCCCTCAACCCCTGGGAGCCACAGGATAAGGGACATGTTTTTCCTCGGGCTGTCCAGCGCACAGATGGATGAAAAAGCTGAAGAACTGATGCTAGATAAAGGATCTCTATCCTCTCCTCTTTCAGGGCTCCTACCTTGGAGGCAATGAGGCACCATCCTCTTGCTGCCAGACTGACGGGGCCTCGGGTGGAGTGGCTGGAAAAGCAAATTTTCCGACTGTAGGCAGCTGAGTGTCTTGCAATGCTAATCGACTTCTGCTGCCTTACTGGGTGCTGCTCAGTCCCTGCCTGTGCCAATACAGGGAAAAGCTCCAGGAAGAATCAATCAGCTGCTTAGCTGAGCATAAAACGAAACATTAGTGTGGCCTTAGGGATGTGGAGGAAAATAACCCGAGAAAATAATTGCTGCTAAGGAAGCAATTCCGCCTGCTGCTAAAACAGTGCTGGCTGCAGAGAAGAGCCTTGCTCCAATTGGGGACACCTGAATTTCTTCTGAGGGAACCGATACTTTCAGGTGTCCTGCAGCAGTGATAACACATGGAAGAAGTGATCTGTGGCTGTCAGAGTTATTTCTTTCCTGATTGCTTTGCCGAGACATAAACGTCTTCCCTGGGGTAGGGCTCTCCTCGTTGAAGCAGGGAGCCCTTCAATTCAGCAACAACACTCATTTATTCCTAATTTCCATCTGTCCAGTGCCACGGGAAGCAGTCAGTCTGCAGCCTCACCTGCCCTCCCCTGCTCCACTGCGGCCCTTGGCCACCACCAGCTCTCTGTGCCTGCAGCCCCCTCTGCACCTCAGAGATCTGGGGGGCTGCCTCTCCTAACACAATGATTTCCTTTCCTCTGAACCACCTCCCTTTAAGCATGTGCTAACACTGAAGGGCTGCTTATCCAGCAGGCAACAGCAGCAAGCGGTGAACAATTTTCTATCTCCACAAAGTGCTGCGAGAAGAGGGAAAGCCGTAAATCGCATCCCCCAAAACCTCACCTGTCCTATCCATCACACACAGAGATGAGGGATGCGGGCTGAGAGCTATTCCCACTGCAGCAATAGCCAGTGGTAAATCAGTCCCCCATGAGAAGCAGGGCAATGGGCCCTGCAATGTCCAAGGAAGAAGACAAAAATCCCCTATGCTGGAGTACTGCTCTGGGGAGAAATCAGTTGTGATGGGGTGGCTGCCTGCTAAAATTTTGAGATTTTTGCATACTTTGCCAGCCCGACTCTCCCATACAAAGAGCAACAGAAGGGTCAACTGACTCTTTTTTTTTTTTCTTTTTTTTTTTTTTTTCTTTTTGCTGAATCAGCCAGTAGATCAATTCAGTGGCGGCCAAAATGTATTAAATAACGGAGTCCTTCATAAATAATGTAATGCCAAAGAGACAAGGCTGGATTCTCAACTGCTAAAGCTCCATTGATCTTCAGTTTTCAGGGAGCTGCTCTGCACAGGCAGTGGCTGCTATGCTGAGTACAGAAGCACCCTCAGCCTGCAGCCTGAGCTTCTGCACGAAGAGCAATCCTTGCAAGCCTCTTTGTGCCTATTTTTAAAAAGATAAATAAACATAAGATTTACACATCTTAGATTACAGAGTGCTTTCTAACAGTAAAGAAGACCAAGACTGCCTCGAGACAGTGTTTAACACCCGTCATTGCTGGCTTTTAAGAGCGATTTAGCTGGAATGGATTAAAGAGAGCTGATGCTGCTGGGAGGCAGGGTGACTGGGAGCAACCTTCTGGATTCCTGCCAGCTCTGCTTTCTGGTGTTTGTCTACTGGTGGTAAACAGCACCAACATTAATGATCATCTGTATGATAGTGACGTACCTAGTCATTAAGGGGGCAAGCAGAGAAAAAAAGAAGTCGTGGTTAAATTGCCAGAGAGTCTTTCTTCTTCTTCCTCTGCAAGAGCAGGCATGGAAGGGTTTGCCAGGAAGAGTCCTGAGAGGTACATCTTTGGCAGACGGCAGTGTGAGCATGGGAAGGGATAACCCAGAGACTGCAGGAAGACTAAGACCTTAGGGGGACATGGTCTCCTTCTTGGGAAGCTCATCTGCCCCTAGGTAGCTCACAGCTAGCATCCAGCCCACGTTACCAGCTGACCAAACTGCAGGCTTTGCAATAAAGCCAGGGCAGCCTTTTATCTTTGCTTTAGCCCTGGACTTACTGGTTTTGCAATGAAGGTTAAATTATATCGCTGCCTGGAGATGCGTTTTCCCGTTAGCTCAAAGATGCTGATAGAATATGGAGAATCAAGCTCTCCCCTCCCTTCTACCTTTTGCTGTTGTTGCTTAGCATTTCTAAATTTCAGTGCATGTCTTCCTTATATCACTGCATTAGGTGCTTCTGAATTGCCCCCTCTCTGAATTCAGCATCCCTTTTTACAAAAATCTCTGGTTTGTCTGTGCAATTTGTTCCAAAGGCTTACGCCGTGAGGTTTTGTTGCTTGTCCTGTTCCCCTGTGATGCACTGATTGATCATCCTTTTCATAAACTTATTTCTTGCTTCAAATGAAGTGAAATAGCATGGGAAATAAGTTGGGATCTATACATTCTTCATAATTGATTTGATACAAATATTTGATAGTTCTGAAGCTCAGTCATCTGAGCACATTACAGGGTATTTTTCAATACTTACCCAGAAACTGCTTTTATTTTTTTTTCCCACAGAGTTGCCCCTCTCGAGAGCCTTTACTCCTAAACTTGGAAGCAAATGGGCACAAAACTTTCTGGAAGTAAATTAACTGGGAGGGGGGTTAGGGGGTTGTTTTTCTTTTTCTTTTTTTTTAATCTAAAATGTTTCTCAAGACTTGAATTTCTTATTTATTGGTTTGAGGCTTTTGCCAATACGTACTTTCTGAGGAAATGTTGTTCCCTGTGTCTTGTTGATGTTTTTTTTCTGTTGTTGTGTTTTGTTTTGTTTTGTTTTTTTATTTTGTCACTTGGTCTTACTTATGTGGGAAATGAGATATGTTCTCTAAGCAACTACTTCCATGTGTCACACCAGCAACTTGACCAAATAATTATATTCCCATATCCTACCATATAAAAAAAAAAAAAACTTTTACTATCATTTTCCACTTCTGTACAATTTTCTATATGACAGTTTCCATTACAGAAAAAAAATAAAACAAAAGGACAATTTCTACAGTCAAGGCAAACAAGAAATTTTTGAGCAGTGCCTGAGAAACAGAGCAAGAAAGACATGTGAAAACCTATGATAAGCAGGAAATATTGCCAGTTCCGAGGAGCTCCAGGTAAGAAGTTCTTGGTTTTTAAGTTAACTGGAGAAATGACATGTCTCTGGGGGAACGTGCCCAGTGACCACATAAATTCATAAGGTCATAACAACCTACTAAAAAAGAACTATATATATAGTGTGTGTATATACATGTATATATATATGTGTGTGTATATATATATATTATATTTATATACACTATATATATAATTTATATATGTATATATATACACTATATATATAATATAGCATATATATACTATAATATATATAATATATATAGTGTATATATAGTATATAGTATATACTATATAGTGTATATATAGTATATATACTATATATTTAGTATATACTATATATATACTATACAGTATATATACTATATACTATATACAGTATACAGCATACAGTATACAGTATACAGTATATATATACTATATAGATATAGTTATTTTAAGTAGATATATATAGATAATATATATACATTATATATATAAAATATTTATATTTTATTATTAATTTATATGTATGTGTGTGTGTGTGTGTGTGTTTGTGTGTGTATAATCAGCCCTAGAAAGAACTCTGTGGCTGGGGCTCTACTTGAAATAAGGTAAAACTAACAATTTATATGCAGGTAGCAATTGTGTGTGTTAGTTGAGAGCCTGGCATGGCTGGTAGTTGTTGTGAAGCTATGAAAGATATTCCTGCTTTGAAGACCTTACAAGAAACAGGGCATTTGTCCTGGTTTGGGCTCAGATAGAGTTAATTTCCTCCTAATAGCTGGTATGTTACCATACAAAAAAATGTGTGCAAACAGCTGTGTGATGCCCAGCTGCCTGGCAGGTTAAACCACAATGGCACTGAATTAACAATATTAACATGTGAAGCTTCATCATCCTTTAGAGAGGAGAAACCATGATACAAGGAGGTGAAGTGATGTGACCAGAAACGCATCAAAAGTCATCAGCAAAATAACAACCCTGGCCAAGAGACAAGAGCCTGCTTGCTACAGTCATGTCTTGGGTATCGTCAGGGCTTGTTATGTGGCTCATCAGATTCAATTATCAGAAACCGCTCCTTGGGTCTTTAAAGAGTGTAGAAAACTCAGCAAAGCCTCCGGACAATTTCAAGATGAAAACATGAACCCTGCCTCATTTGGGTCAGCTTAATTACAGTTGGCTGGGGAGGGAGGGTGAAATTGGTAGCCTGGGAGTATTTCTTACCATCCAAACTTCCCTTTGAAGAGAACATTCACTCTGTTCCCTCTTGGTGGGGAGAGAGGCAGCTTTTCCCAGTGCACATTTAGTCCTGCCACTCCGCAGAGCAGCTCTCCAACCCATCTGGAAACACCTCAGCAAAAGGCAGGGAGGAAGAGGTCATCTGCAGATGGCCTGCTCTCCTGCCCCGTAGCACCAGATTTGATCTCCGAGTTACAGCCTGCCCGTCCAGGGTGATGAATAACCCTCCCGATCCGTAAATCAGCGTTGCTGTACCTCAGGCTAGCTCCTGAGCAGCCCTCCTCCCTCCCATACAGAGGATGATGGATGGGTTCGCTTAGAGAAGCTTGTAGGAGGCCAGGTGGAAATGCTAATTGTCGTGGCATGGTGGGATGCTTGGACACTGTTGTTTTTTTTTTTCAGCAATGTGGAGAAGAAAAGGGAATCACAGCTGCAGTGAGGACAGTGTGGAGGTATGGAGTGGGGCTGGTCAGCACACTCAGGAATGGCCTGGAAAGGACATAAGCAGCGAGGTAGCAAAGTTTTTTGGCAATTCTGCTTTTCAGGGTGGTCAGGCAGGCCATGAAGAGCAGCAAGAAGGGCTTTTGAGGCTGAAGGAGCACCACGTGTGTTTATACTGTTCAAGGCCACAGTCAGGCATTGTCTGACCCCCTGCTCCACACAAACTGAGATACCTCACCCTATTCTCTTCCTGAAACCATGAGCTGTCTTGATAAAGACAAAAAAGTCCCAGCCATTCCAGCCATTAAGCCAAACATGGAAACACTGAGATGAAGACTACCACTTCGCTGGTGGCTTAGTCCAGCTGAAGACCTGTGTCTGACACCAGTACTACCTGAGAGGAGTAACCACAGAGACCAATCTCACACAGCAGTTGTGATGGGCTTCCTGAAGTCATCCTCAGCCACATTTAAATCTTCCTCTCGAAGTATTTCAGGTTCAGCCAAACAACACCCATCAGAAGTCCCCTCTCCTCCAAGTCTCTCTTTTCAGCAAGTGCCTCTTCACCTCCCTGACTCAGGCTCAGCCCTTGCTCCCTTGTTGTGGCTGGCTGACATCCCCTTTTTGGTGGCACCTGTGTCCCCAGCCTCTGGACAGAAAATTTTCTCAGTTTTCACTCTGCCCTGGTGCTAAGCCCCATGCCAAGTGCCATGGCTGGGCTGCTGCTGCAGTGAACCAGCTCCTGCAGTCGTGTAGCAAACATCAGTCGGGAGCAGCGCTGTCTCTCTCTATCTCTCAAAGCCTCCCTGCCCACGCTGCCTTCGAGGTGCAGTGCTCATGTCTAAAATTAGACCTCACTGCTGCTGAGAAACACACACCGAGCAGGAGTCTGAGCTCCTTCTCAGTGTCTAGTGGCACACGATGCTCTTTGGTCTCTTAGGGTCTCCCTCTGGCATCAGATAGGTTGGGGATATGAGGGTATGAAAAAAGAGGTTAATAAGTCTCTGGGGAAACAACTCTGAGTTGCAAACCATGTGGCAAAACATGGTTTGAAGAAGAAAAGGCAGCTATCCTAGCAGAGAGCTGAAGACATGCAGGAGCAGATCCGTGACCCCCCTGAACGTGGACTTCCCAGCTGAGGGAGCTGCATGCATAGGGGTGAACCCCCACCCGCAGCCATTGCTTGTGTTGCTAAAAGACTCTTCTCATCCTTGACTTCAGTGCAAAGAAGACAAATACTTGCCAACAGAAACCTGAATTATGGCACCCACAGACAGGAAGGCTTCTGCCTATCATAAAATACTAGGAAGACTATCGAGGAGTGGCAGTAAGTCAGCATAAGACTACCTGTTCACAGTTTTTCCTTGCTGCTTGGTATCATTTACAATTTACAGGTGCATTTATACAAACATGAGCTTTGAGAATTAAATTCTTGAACTACTCTCAAGCCAATGAATCTGGGGGAAAAAAAATGGTCACCAAAATATGCCTTATATGGGACAACTGAACAGACATTTCAGAGCCCATCTCTGTAACTTGGCTGCCATGCCTGATGATTGCTACATGTGCGGAGAGTCCAGAAATCAGTTTGTAAATTATTAATATGAGTTATAAATAAAAAGTATATGGAAAAAAAAAAAAAAGTGTATAGGGATAATGCAGATTAGGGTAGAGGGGCTTTCAGTTGCATCAGAGCCAGGCACTAAGTCCCTCATCCTGTCTCCATCAGTCCCCTGATGTGTCCAGAAGTCCCCAGAAGAAAGGCAGGAGATGTTCAGCAGCTAACTCTCATGGAGTAACCTGCATGCAGAGTATGTGTTTGCAGACCTGGTGTTCGGGGCTAGCCAACAGCCAGGGTTGCTTGCATCTCTTCTGTACCTGTTGGATTTAAAATTAAATGACTTTTCCAGAGAGTGTAATCAGCATTCTGGTGCCAGTGCACAACTCCCTGTAGAATCGTTCATCCTCAAAAGGAACGCTTTGCCTCCAATACCTTGGAGAATAAAAGGCAAAACCTGCCATCCTCCTCAGGGCAAGGTTTAGAAAGAAATCTAAGACATTCCTATTCTCTAGAGCTTCTGAGGAACAGGCAAGCAGCACAATCTGTATGTTTAAGATTCTCATCATATCCTAACACTGCTTCTGTCTGGATCTTCTTCTGTCTATGTATTTAGTACCAGGTGTTGGGAGCAAGAGAAGCAGCGCTGACCCACTGGTGTGGGTGTTGCCGGTACCTGCCCATAGCATGGTTGCAATGCACGTGCATACAGTGACATCCCATACTGGCCCTTTTCAAAATGCATTTATTGGTACTTGACACAGAACAATTACGTTGCATAAAGACTTTCAGCCATTATATCCGCACGTGAACAAAACAAACCGTCTTTTTTTTTCCCAAGCCAACTCTTAAATCTTTCATGTTCAACAAGCAACACCGTTATTATTGACCTATGGAGGTGAGAAAAGTCTGTCTGGATTTACCAGGGGACAGGCCCAGAAGGGAACTGTGGGAAGTTTAAATATTTGCAGGAAGATTAAACTAAATAGAGTGCAAGAAATATATCAATTTCTTATAGAGTTTACGAATATATATTAAAAAAAAAAAAAAAAAAAAAAAAAAAAAAACTCTTCATCCCTAATCCTTAGGGAAAGCAGGAATAAATGAATTATTGATTGAGGTAGTGAGGTAGCATTTCGCCATATTCCTTTCTCTTACAAAATCTCATGTTATATTTAAAAACTCCATACAATTATTTTCTTCCTTTAACACTGAGCCATCTGAAGTTGAATTATGATGAATAATTTTTGTCCCCACCTCTAGCTTGGACCTCCCTGCCTCAATCCCCACCATATGAAATCTAATTTATTCCCAAAATAATTTTAAAAATCCAGAAGCCAGGCACACTGCTCTGGGGCTGTATCTGGTTGCTCAATCCACTGTTATAATATCAGTCAAAGGGGAAATGGAGGGATGGTGGATTACTTGCCAACTCTGTGTCCAGCTGCCCAAAACCATTAAGCAGTTCAGCAGCAGGACCAAGAGAAAAAGCATGGTTGTTGCTGCCTCTGCCTTGCCATCAACCTTCATCCTGTGCTCCAAAAAGTCCTGCTGGCATCACAGAGACAGAAAGAACACAGAGACCCCAAAACCTCAGAGACCAGTACTCTAGAGAGGAAAAAAGTAAGGAAACTAAACCCAGAAAAAAAAAAATAGACATGAAAAAGAGCAGCAAAATTGTATGTCAAAGCAACCTGTGCTACTAGGAGTGTCAAAGAATTCAATCTCAACAAGCCTGTAGCAAGTCTGCAGGGGGTTCAAACTGTATTTTCCTCCAGTCATGAAGATTGCCTAGGGCTAATGCACCTGCCCCATGAGGAGACACTGGAGGAGCTGATTTTTTTCAGCCTGGTGAGGAGATAGCTTCAGGGGGATCAAACAGCACTCCCCAGAACCTACATGGGGGCTTTCGAGGAGATGGAACCCAATGCTTCATGCTGGTCTGTGGAGGCAAAAGGTGTACATTGACACGAGAGTTTCCAGATGGATATCAGGAGAAAGACTTTTCTATATGGATAGTCAAACCCTGCAATGGGTTGCCCAGGGAAGTGGTGGAGTCTCCATCCTTAGCGAATTTCAACACCAAACACGACATAGCCCAAAGCACCCTGGTATGAATTCACTGTTGGCCCATCTTGGTCTACAGACCTTCTGAGGCCTCTATGAATCTGAATGATCCTATGATTTTAATCAAGTCTGCTCTCCTGGCTAGAAAGGCTGTTTTTCCTGTTTATTTTTTTTTTTTTTGGTCATGTCTGCTCTCTTTTCTCTGCACGTTTTCAGGCTTCTAGAGGATGAGCTTTACAGGCCAAGAGCTGGCTGACCACTGCATGCAGACAGAAGAAGAAATATTTGCTTATTGTTGTTCTAGCTGAAATTACATGGGAACAGCTTCATCTCTCGTTGCTAATTTAAGAAGTGGAACTTCTGTACCAGGTATATAAACTGGCCAGCTGGTGAGCAAGTTACCACCAAATGGGTTTGCACCAACAGGACTCAAATCCTATGGCTATCTGCTGCTGGGAGGCACAGTGCTGTTTAAAAGTTAAAGACATCACTCCAAATCCAAGCAGAAGAGAAAATATCAATTTTAAATTGGTGAGGACTTCATTTTGGAGTGTGGTGTAAATCCAGATAGGAATGCTGCTGAAAGTCACAGCAGTAACTGCTTATTTCCCCCTCAGTAAAGTAATTAGGGTTGTGATTGATGGGTTGACGAACTCTGCTATAAAAGTGAGATGGTTTCCTAATGAGAATGTGCATCACAGACACCTCCTCATCCTATGCCTAGTCCAGGGTGTTACGACCTGCAGCAAAGGCAAACTGTGTACCGCTGATCTTCCAAAGTGCTTGGCTCATGTGAAAGGGGGAAGATGGATGAGATGGAAAATAACTCGTTCTACTGTGACAAAACTGAAGAGATGAGGTAGGAAAATCAGCCCCTTAACGATGGGTATGCCAGGAGGGGATGATCCCAGAGAAGTTCAGGGTTTGGTTGAAGGTGCCACATTAAACACACACTTGTGCATTTTGAGAGGAGAAAATTTTCCACTGCTTGTCCCAGGAAGCGTGCCCTAGGGGCTGCTCAGGTGGTCTTTGCAGGGACCGGGACATGCCTAGGAGGTGGAAAAGTTACCCCAGAGATCACCAGGTGCCAGAGGACAAGCTCTGCTCTCACCTGGCTCCCCATAGCCTGCACTGGGCACCTCCTCATGACAGCACCAAGGTCCCACCACCACTGAGAGCAGCGAGGCACAGCCTCAGAGCCCTGCTCACAGGCAGGGAAGGCACAAGAGAAACCTCCCAGAGGCTGGCAATGATGCGAGGCATGCCATAAAATCACTCGCTGGGAACTCTCCCCTCAATAAAAACCATCTCTCTTTGCAGCAGGAGTGATATAGTGCTGGAAAGACGTCTCCATTCCAAATTATCTTCAAGCATCTTCAGTGATGCAATGTTTTGTACCTTCAGCAGGGGCTGCTGTAAACACCCTCCGTGCATGGCACAGCTCCGGTCGTGGCTCCTGCTCGCTGCTCAGCCGCACGCAATTACCCAGCGGAGCATAAACTGCAAATATGGCAATCAAACAGATCGTTCACAACTGGCTTTCTGTGAAAGAGTCATGTTGAAATTGACTTTTCGTAAGTATTCAGCCCAGCGTGCCAGCAGTTTTTGTGGGAAGTGAGCAAACGAGGAACGCTGCTGTTCTCAGCTGAAATTCAGCTTTTGCATTTCTTTGATTTTTTTTTTGTTTGTTTTTTTTTGTTTTTTTTTTGCAGGAAGAAAGCAGAGGAGGCTGAGCTATTCAGGCACACTCCAGCGTGCTTGAAGCCAGCCACTGCAGTCCAGTGTGGAAGGGCCCTGGTGATTAAAGGCTTCCAGCGGCAGGGCTAAGTGCATCTGCATAGCTGCAGCTCTGGTAACAACCCTAATGGCACGGATCAGCAAAACTCACCCAGCTGCAGGGAACAAAACTCTTCCCATCCCTCTGCTGAGAGGGAAAATCATCCAGAAAACAACCCTGTGCCATGTGAAGCTGGTGGCTGCTGTAAGGTTTCTGCCTCCACGGGTGGAAAGTATCGTATTGTTTCTGTCTGCAGCTCCTGGGTTCAGTGCTACAAACACACCTTAGACAGTGTAAAGATGGGTAATGCCATGTGTACAAACACAGGAGCACGTTAAAATCAGATTGCACGCAGCCAGCCGTGGGAGGTGGGTTTATGATCCAAGGACCCTGGATAGCTGAGGCTATAAAACACCCAGTGTTCTTTTTTTCTTTTTCTCAGCTCAGGGCTGCACGGAGAGCTGCAGGACCAGGACATTTCGTGCCTTCATTTAAGCCATGTTACCCCCTGTGCACACACACAGGGTTGGCCAGCTTAGTGGGACGCTGGATGATACAATTTGCAGTGAGAATGTAATGGATTAGATAAAGGAAGAAAAAAAGGATGCATAATAAATTTGCTGGAAATAATGCGGTTTTGAAGGTGCTGACATGAATTACAAACTGCATGAAATTTGTTCGATAGAAATGGGTAGCTCAGAGTAGCTAAGATGTTTCATTTCACCTTTTCTTTGTGCATATTTTCCATTCTTCTTTTTGAAAGGAGACTTTAATTTCAGTTTCATATTTTTAAAGAAATTGTAGACAGAGTTAAATAACCTGAAAATCATATGAAATATTTTATCACAAGCCAGGTGCTAGGAAAAAAAAAAAAAAAAAAAAAGGGTTATGGCTATTAACTTTATCTCTAAGCATGGGCACTTTTCCAAACCCAGATATCCTTCAGCCCTTAGTTCTGCAGGGCTGGTTTCTGCAAGACTCTGTGGGCCAAACTGAGCCAAGTCAGCAGCATGCCTACAAGTGACAAAGGCTTCTTATTACCAAGAGAAAACTAAGGGAAACAAGGTATCATGAGCCCCTGAAGAAGCATACCACTAAAGGAAATGGGGCTATGGGCTCTTCTGCTCTTTGTTCCCTTATGGAATAGCTAACATGGCTGCAAAGTTGATGAAAAATGTGTTTTCCACCACAAAGGAAGGACTTGAGAAGACTAAGGTGCCTTGATAAGCCCTAGTAGGGAGAGATAACCATCATATATGAGATCAGTGACAGACCTTGCACAGGGGCACCCAAAAAGCCAAAACTGTTGTTCAAAATTTAGCTTTTGTAGCCCCAGCAGTGACCCCAGCTTATCAGGTTCACCATGGCGATGTGAGGTATAGCCCGCAGAACACAGCCCTGAAGGACAGTGTTGCAAAAAAAGCCCTCCTGATTTGTGATGATAAAATATAGGCATTGATACATGACGTTTGCGGAGACAGAGCAAAAACATCTTCAGAAGGATGAATTTTGCATGACTGCCTGAAGGCAGAGCAAATTCTCATTCCCTGCTCGTCAATACGGGACTGTTTTCTGTGAGCTAATGCTGGTTCAGGTAATCATGAAAGGATGCGAGAAGGAAATCAAAGCCAAGGTGTGGTGGGGAGCAGAGTGCTCAGCTGCATGGCGGGGACATGGAGGCAGAGCAGCTGAAAACATGCTTGCAGTAGCCCAGCATTCAGGCGTGAAAGTGCAGGACCAGCATTGGCAAAATCTTCAATTTTGTGAGCACAATTCATAACCAGAGGGTATTACATGGTGAGAGCAACCCTGGCCTTCTGTATGTTTTTTTAAATTTATTTTTTTCCCACAGAATAAAACAACGTAAGACCTTTCACTAGATGTGCTTTTCCCTCTGCTCTCCTCCTTCGAAATGTTTCCAAAGGAGTTTTTCCCCTCCACAATACTCAGCACTTATGAAGACTGAAAATTTACAGCCCAGGTCAATATCTGAAGTGAACAATTACAGCAGCAGAGGTTATTGCTTCTTCTGTCTTAATTAAACAGAACTGGCCAACAGTGTTTTCACTCCTCGCCTCTTCCTCCCTTCCCCAAAGTTTAAAAAAAAAAAAAAAAAAACAGTTTATAAATTATATACCAGTTTGTAACAAAAATGCCATCTTAGGTTTATGATCATCTGAAATCAGTATTTTTAAGGATGACATTGTTTTCATTTTAAAATAAACATATATCACTTTAAATTATTTATTTGCAATTAAAATGTTGTTGTTATTTTTCATTATGGTGTCTTCAGCAGAAAAAGCAGTTGCAAACCACCTGCCTTCCTCTAGCAAGCTCTGTGAGTAACCCCCTGAGGTCTCAAAGTTTTGTTTTGTTTTCAAATCTTCCTCAGCTGATGCTGATTGCCCTTTGCACTTTTGCATTATTTTCTGAACTCAACATGCTGCCATAAAAAATAGATGGGAATGTTCTAGAATCTGCAGCTACAGAGATTTGATGAAGGAAATTAAGAAAAAGCATCCCAAGTGTAACTGCTTTTTTTCTAATAAAACAGGTTGAGAAGAAGCTTAAAATGGTTGCTGGGCTGGAAGTTATCCAAAGACGGTCAGACTGAAAAACAGAAAAAGGCCAAAGCCCAACAGGGCAGTGGTGACAGGTGAAGCACCTGCAGGCTGAGAACCACTTTGACCACAAAAGAGCTGCAGCTGCCATTTGGGGAGCCAGGAAAATAAGAAATGACCCATATTCGTCTCATACTGCTGCCTTTGCCTGGTGTCCTCTGCAGAGACAAAACCCTTGAAGGATAAACAAGAGGGAAGGAATAGCACAGCCTTAGATAAACCAGGAATATCTTTAGCAATAAAAACTGCAAGTGAAACACAAGATCCTTCCAGACACTTTCTTAGCAAAAGAAACCTTGACATAAACTGCCCACTGGTGCTAACTGGTGCTTTGAGAGGCCCTCACCATACTGCTCAGGTCATGGTTTTACTCCTGGGCCTTGCCCTCATGGTTCCTAGCAAGAATACCTCCTACAAACACACTGACACCTTTCAGAGGAGGGGTTGGCTCTCAAGGGAGCTGAAGAAGTGTGTGGCATGGGAGGGAAGTACACCCAAGTCCAACAACCTTCGGTCTCCAGGGCTGATGTCTGCAGGGTGCCAACAGGCCCTGGACCATCAGGAGAGTGCAGGGTGAGCCTGGGCATGGAGCTGCGACTTTCGGACACGTTTCCTTCCACGACTGGCTTTTAGACCCATTTCTTTCTAAGTTGTCTTACTAGAGGCCAGTGGCATTTCCACATGGATGTAGGTGCCTGCAACACAAAGCCATGGACCCCCCTACATTTGCAAAAGCTCAGGCAGGGAAATACTTTCCTGCGAGCACGCAAGGTTGGAGGAGCATGGCTGGGCTGTGTTTTCCAGGAGCCTTGACACAAAAAGACAGTTTTCCCCACAAAAAAGGAAGCACAGCTGTTGTGCCAAGGACATGTTCAGGAGGAAGAAGCCGATGTCAGAGCTCAGTGAAACCATGCTGCCGTTTTAATATGTCCTGCATGGGGGGACACCCAGAGATTGTACTAGCATCCAAATGGGATCAGGAGGAAGGCAAATGGCTTCTAGCTCTTATTGCTTCCTCACTATTCATCTCTGGAGCAGTTTTTACCCTACTTTGGGTAATTAATTGCACAGTCTTATGTGCCCAGCAGAAGTTGGTGACTTGTTCCACGGAAAACTTTGAAACAAAATTAAAATTGCTTAACAAAAAAACAGTTTGACATTCTTGCATCAGTATGTGGAAAATGCAGACTTTCCCCTGCCTGGAACTATTCATTTCCTTTATGAGAACAAATAAAGCCTATCTTCTAATCATTTTTTAATTCACTGTGAATTGGGAGAGCTTGAACAGGAAAATAAGGCAAGCAATTTAAAGTCAAATATTCATTGAAAATTGTCCAGGCACCAGCAGCACTATCTAACAAAAATGATCCTAAAATTTCAACTCTGCAGGTGGGTTCACTTCAGAGAATTTTAATATAATTAAATTTCAATGTTTCTTTTCAGAACTTCATACATAATCATAGCATTTTTTACACCAGCATGGAAGTGTATTACCAGAAAGGCGCTGATGCTGTATAGCACAATTCATTTCTCCAAGTAGTACATTGGTGCATGTGTCATGAGGGTCAGATTGAGACAGTTAGAAAATGTTCCTCTGCAAAAAACTGGAAATTGCTTCTATTATGGTCAGTCTGTTTATTCTGTGGGTGCCAGAACAGATTAGAAATTGCATAGAGAAAATATTCAATTGCCCCAAAGAGTAAGAGCTCAGTTCTTGTGTAACTACAGCAGTGGATGCTTATATCTACCAATCAGTCTCAAATGGGTTTGGACTTTTTTCGGAGGGGAAACCACCCCGTTACACCCCCACTATGTTACACAGTGGGGAAATGGAGGAGCAGAACGATGAAACGACCTGTCCAAGATCACCCACAAGGCCAGCAGCAGAGCCAGGCAGTGAAACCAAGTCTCTGAAGGTCCTGTCCTGTTTTGTGGGGTGCATTATCCTCTGGTTCACCCACACCCACCATCCCAGTTACTCTGCAGCAGCCAGTTCAATGTGGAATGGGTTTTCCTCCAGTATGAGCAATTCATCTTTCCCTGGCAGCTCCTGCTTCAAAACATTTTGTTCAGGCCTGCCAGGCAGGGAGTTTGGAGAAAGGTTATGCTCCAGCTCCAACACAGCCCAATAAATGTTATTTGTGCCACTGCTAGTAAAAGGCCATAGGCTTCATACTGACAGTGCCAGACCTCAGGGCATTCCTCAGGGCGTATGCAAAAATGCCTAGAATTAAAACCAATTAGTTTTAATTTAGAATTAGAACACAAAGTCAAGGAGGAATGGATCTTCACCACCACTTACAGACTCCTTCATGCCAAGATCTCAGAATAACTCAGCGTGAAAACTCAGATCCTCTATATGAGGAAGACTGAAGTCCCAACCACAGGACTCAGAGGTGGAAGGTTGAATGTGACAGCAGAGAAAAGGCGTAGGCAGTGAGAAGCTTTTGCATGCATTATGAACCTTCTATTGATGAGGTTTTTCTGTATGAGTTACGGCAAAGACCATGAACACAAGTGGAAATGTACTAACAATAATAATAGCATTTTGTGATAGCTGGGTTATTAGGATTTTATGAAAGACCACAAATAACAGAGTTCAGGCATCACTGCCTTGTGTGTCCTTGCAAGAGTGGTGGCAGTCAGTGATGGAGAAACAGTGTCATTGCCACCCCCAGTTCAAGCTCTGCCACATTTATGTGAATGTCCCCAAAACCCAGCTGCCTCCTTTCCATCCCTAGCAGTAAAATGGCAAGGCCTGGCCTGCAATCAGTCAAGGTGGCCCCAATTTGTAAGCACGAGCCTTTATGTGAGGTACCATCTGAAATCCCACTGCAGGTAGGTTGTCATTTTAATGCACATAAAGTCATTTTAATTCTGCCTTGGAAGCCGCTGGTACCTCTGTTGGGCTCCACCTTGCAAGGGAAAGCCACAAGCTTCAGAGAACCAAATAACCAGAAACCATCCTCAGATGTCCACCATTCCCAGAACAACTTGTTTATGGTGCAGTCTGAAGGTCTTACCCTCTTTTTATGATACTTCATAATACTGAAAACACAACATTTCAACAAAACTGACCTATGATAACATTACAATTATTAATAGCAAAACAGACAAGTAAAGTCAAGTTCCTTTTGAGATCAGCTCAGACTAGTGAATTAAGTGTGGTCTCAGATCTCCAAATCCTCCAAAAACAGGTAGCTGGTAATCAAATCCTAAATGGGACAACAAACCTTCCTGTTTGCTGCTCCTTTTTCAGAAGGATGTGGAAAGATGCTTTCTCTCTGCTCTGGTGATGGCCTCAGAGTACAGGTGTTGAGCCACTCTGATCTCACAAAGGAGAAGTCACCCGTGTCAGGCACAGAACAAACTCAGTTACTAACTGCAGAAGCCAAAAGGTTTCTCTTGGTCTCACTTCATTTTTTTTTCTCCCTAAATTGAAGAGCAGCTACAATAATCATCAGTCTGTCTGCTCTTATTGAAGATGTTTTTTCACACCCAGCAACTTAGGCTTGATATGTAGCTGATGACAAGACAACCTTCAGCAGAAACTTTCAATGGCTGTTTAAATAGATGTTTTGCTTCAGTGAAAGTCAGTAATTTAGCCCTCCACCTCCACAAGCAGCTGTCAGGGAACGCAGAACCTTGGGCCAGCTCTCCCTGGGAACTCCAAAACAGCAAATACTTTTCTATGTGATCACAGGAGGGCTTGGAGAGGATATCCTGGCTCCCAGAGACACTGCTGTCATACCCCAGACCACGCTACCAAGTCCCCCTTGTACCAAACTCTACAGCTTGCATTCGCTTACTGCCTCGTTAAACTCCAGCTGGCTGTTGCTCCCGTACCAGAAAATGAGGCATTCAGCTATGCCTGACCTGGGCTCACCCAGGACCGCCCCAGGACTCTGAGATGAGCGCTCCTAATTAATGTTTGTGCCATCACAGCCTTGTCCATTCAATAGAAGGCAATTAGCAGTTTTCCCAGTCTTGCCTCAGACCAGGGGCTCTCACCCGCACGGGGAACAAGAGAGGTTTTAATTGATGGCATAAAACCCTGGCAACAAGGAAGCAAGCAGTAAGCAAACAAAAATAAATAAATAAATAAATAAATAAATAGATCTGATTTTCATTTCTTCTGCACAATGATTGCAATTATACCATATATCACATCATTTGCATTGCCACCATACAGCCCTTTATCTCTGCCTGAGTTGCAAACCATTTAATCTCAGCCTACCTCTAAGAAAAGGAGAAAAGGCCTGCAGAAAAAAAGAGACACTTGCTTTATGCTGATACAGTTAAGAGAGCTAATTTCAATTCCGAAGCAAACAAGATTTATCTAGGTTAATAGCCCAAGGGGTCCAGGAGCCAACCACAGCAAGGCTCTTGTTGTTCTGTTTTAATAATCCACAGGACAATCCCAGGTATTTACATAAATTGAATCCTCCAGATCTCATCCAATTTCCAGATGATAATTTCCTAGGGGGAGGACATTTACTGCTAATTCCAGAATTGTGCATACAACTTTGGCTGGCTTCGCACATAGCCCTGAAACGTATTTGGGGCAGCATAAAGGAAGTGTCCCACTTGGCACTTCTTTGCCAGAGCTAAATGTCATTGGAGTCAACAAAGGGCATTCCAGAGGCAGCGTTTTCCTCCTCCCATTGCAGGATGTCCCTTGGAAGAAGCAGCTCCAATATTTATAGGCAATGTGGTGACATGTGTCAGCAGCTTTTCCTGGAGAAGCGATGCAAACTGTTGCAGAAGCATGATAGACTGCATTTCAATTAGGCCAGAGATCCAGCTAATCATTACATTAATTTAATCCTTCATTAATATATTGCAATCCTGAAGTTCATTGAGCGTGCTGGAGAAACATCCAGTTTCTGCCTCTTCTGGTAGGGCAACATACTGAAAAAGATAATATTATTTCACCGAGAGAAGGGAATATTGCCTCTGGCTTTCTGGAAGAACTAATTGCACGGGGACAACTCCAGTGTAACCTTTAGAGCAGGACTTGGGAAAGCTCACAACCCTTTCCCACAAACATTTATGTTGGTATTTACACACAGCTTGTAACAGCCACAAATGGGATTTGTCCGTCTTTGTGTCTGACCGCTTCTGAAGCCCTGCAGGGGCTGGGGTTGTATGGGAGATGCAGATTTCAGTATCCCAGTCCTCTTGCATATGCAGACTGTGCTAATAGACCTGTGCTCACAGAGGCAGGGTTGAAGCTCTGTAGCTATTTTTGTCATGTCAGGGGGACCCAGCAAAGCACGTTTCTCATTGCAGAATGAACAGAAGTCACAAGGCCAAGGGAATAAGCAAATGTCCAATCACTCAATGACCCTGCACCAAAAAACAAGTGCACTGAGCAGTGGGCTAGTGTGGGGCAAGGCACTTCCCTGCTCTATTTCTCACCTCCCTGCCTGACCCAGCCACAGAATCGGGGGAAAATAGGGGCTGACGACCTGCAGCCCTCTGCCCAGCAAAGCCTCTGTATGCTGGCACAGCTGCAGGAGCCACCTGGGGAGTTTTGGTAGAACAGGGAGGCCCTGTGCTCGCTACTGGGCTGCTTCTGCAGTCTTAACGCATGGCAGAGGAGGAGTTTGCTGGCTGCATTGGCATTTGCTATTCCTCAGATAAATCATGTCTCTGAACTGTGGAGCGTGGCTGTTTGCATCTGTCTGGAATGCAGATGAGGAGATGTTTTCTCCTTGCTTCGTTCTGAGTCAACAAACAAGCATGTCCTCATAGCACACCAGATCTTTTTGAGGGCTGCTGTGTGCTAGGCCCCAAATTACAAGTGCAGAACATGTTTTTGGGCACATGTGGCAACAGCTGTGGAAAATAAGAATATTCACATCAGTGTTCCTCAAAAGATGGTGAGAAAGCTCAGAGGCACCAGAGACTCAAGCAACAGTTTATCTTAATCTCAGGGAACGTGATGAGCTCCCCATCCCCACCTAGGGGTAGTTAAGTGTGATTTTGCCCTATGCATTTAAACAAACAGCTTAGTTATCCTAAGAAGTAGGGCAAGAAGGTGAGGTGCAGTAATCTAATGTCTTAGAGTAAATAATCTCTTCCAGTTTAAGGACCACCTGGGAACAAGATGCTGGGAGCTGTCTTGTAGCTCTTTATCTGCTGACAATGGAAATATCCAGGCAAAGAGCTGCAAAAATGGGTGTTGACCCTGAAGAAGAATGTCCATTTGGAGTATCCAGGATTTTGAGGGCATTATTGAGGCAGCATCATTTGCTTTCATGCCCTTATGCCTGAATGATCAAAGCAAAATGTGGCTCTGCATCAGACCTTCCAGGAGGCACCTGGGAGGAGGTGGTCATGTACCTGCTGTGATAAGGGGCAGGACTGTGGCACATGCCTGGCTCTGCCATGCTTTTGTGAAAGACAAGAAACCAGCCTTGCTTGTGTCTCCAGCCTGGTCCTACATCCACTGTGAGATGGTGACCCCCTGTGGAAAGCTTTTAGGTTACACGTGAAAGGCTGCAAGAGGTGAGAGCTGAGCACTGGGAGTAGAGTTTACAGCTGGGACCAGTTTTCCAGACTGGAAATTCACCCATTCCCTCACTCAGCCTGCTCCTCCCTGCTTACCATGCCATATCACCTCCTCTAAGAAGCTCTGGGAGATGACCACAGACATGAGAAGGGAAAGACCATGGCATCCTGTGCCCGTCTCACCTGGAGGCAAGAGCCACCCAGCAAGACTCATGGCAGGCTCCCTGCACCCTGGCATTCAGCAACCTTAGCACCCCAATGTCAGGCATATCTGAGCAACCACCAGTGGGTAGGGCCACAGACAGCCCAAAAGGGTGTCTGCAGCCAAGAGAAGCTCCCCAGACTTTCCAGATGTCTGGAAAACAGGGAGTGGAGGTGTTTCCCCAAGGGAACTTCAGAGCAAGGCCCAGTGCACCCCTCTCTGACTCTGGCTAAAGAATGTGTCTGCAGAGCCGTGTTCCCTTCACAGTGGGTACTTCAGCACCACAGGAAGGTTTTGAAGGTGCATGAGCAACTCTGCTGAACAGCAGAGCCCACCAGGTGATACACAGCCCCTTGCACATGGCACCCCCTGGCCAGCTTCACCACCTGCTGGTGAGCAGAAAACACAGGATTTAGTGAAAGGCCATCACCAAGGAATCCTCCGTGACTCCAATTGGATTTGGGAGCCCCCACAGGCAGCAAGGTGTCTGGTCACAGCTCCTGCATGGGCTTTGGGCAGTGACACCAGGGCCACTGGAAGGACCCGTCCCCAGCTCCAGGCTCTCTTGCTCAGTCAGGTCCGTGTGGCCCCACCAGCACCATGAGGAGAGACATGGCTGGGCATGGCCTCCTCCTTGGGAGAGGGAAATTGAAGTTCTAAAGACCTCTGCAATCCCCTTTAGAGACAAGAAAAAACAAAGAAACCAAAAGAAATGCTGAGGCTGGCATGCAGCTTGTAGCACAGGCCCAGAGGCAGGCTCTTCTCCAGGCAAGCCACTTTGGCACGCCGTTTGCCTTGGATCGAAAATCATCTTCCACACCATGAGTGGCACAACACTCCAGAGAACATTATCGTATTTTCTCTCCAATTTCTAAAAGGCTGATCTCATCAGCTGTTCCACTTTTGTCCCTACTCATCCCATTTTTGTCTGCAACCGCTTCTGAGTGAATCCCTGACCACCAGTGGGGCCTAGGGTCTGCAGAGGTGGAGGTGCCAGGGGATGTGGGGGCACGTCAGCGACTAGAAACACCCTGATCAATGCTCCTTGGCCAGGAGCAGGGCTAGTTGTGCCCGAGTGACTTAGAGAGGGAGCACCACAAGAATATTACTCACCAATCATACCTTAATTATATTATTTTCCACTTTCATGTTGCAAATATAGTCTGGGTTGGGATCCCATGTTTTTGGGCCAGATGAGTCAATTAAAGTTTGAGGAAAATATTTGTGGCTCCCCGATTAGTTAGACCATGCGGTCAGGCAGAGGACCAGCACTTGATGGACTGGCATGAATTCATTCGTCCCTTCTGAAGGCTGTGGAAGTGGTGGGGGTTATCCACCCCAGGAGGAGAAGGGGATCAGCAGCTCCCAACTCAAGCCTACCACGACAGCGTACGTCCCCCTGTGCCATACCATGATACTAGGGACCCATCCCTGAACCGTGGATTTGCACCAGCCTGGGGCTCCCTGGCTCATCCAAGCACAGAGGGCATTAGCCCTGACTGCAAGCTCTCCAGACTGACAACGCACACAGAGGTGACTCTGTTGTCTTCCTTTCTCTCCTCCCCAGATACTAAGCGCTTTCCCCTTCCTGGGGACAAATAATCTGGGGTCAGCATTTAATTTCTCACTCAATTACTTCCCAATCAAATTGGCTTTGATGATACTCAGAGGATGCTGTGGGTTTGTCTTTTTTTATTTTTTTCTGTTTGCAAACTCAGCAGGTCTGAAAATCCATCAGGCCTTTTCCTTCCTGCCTTCCTTACCACCATCAACCGAGAAGCTCTGCAGTTAATACTTAGCTGACAGTCTTTGGGATGAGGTGAAAAAAGCTGTTTTCCAGATGTTTCTTGGACTTGTGCTGTTATCATTAGAGATGGTAATCACAGGGTCAAGGCAAGATTTTTCTGAGAGTTCTTGATGTGTGCTGGCTAAGTATGACTGAAAGCATGCTTGTGCTCCTCTAATATCTGCTGAGCTCTGCTGCACCTTGCTTTCCCAGCACAAATATCTGCAGGAAGCATTTACTCTATTTGGGAGACAGTAGTTTAAAACGGCACAGAGCAAAAAGTCTTTTGCTGGTTCTCCAAATCTCCATCAAACTGAAATCCCAGAGCCAGTTTTGTTCAAAAGCCTCCGAGTAAGCTGGCTGGGTGAAAAAGCACGTCGGAGTTGTGGAAATGATGCATTTGCTATTCTCTCAGCATTCTGCAGGAGAAATAATTTTCACTGAACCACCAGGGGTATGCAGGAGATGGACAAAGTGTCAGACCGAATAGGAAAAACACTTCTGACTACGATATCCAACGCAAAAAGCAGCAAAAAGACCTGTTATTCTGGGAGGGAAAATAGGCGATTAAAAATCTGTACTCATGTCAACAAGTCCCGTGAGTTTTAACGGAGGGAGATCTGTGCAATTAGACGACCTGCCCAGCCTAGCCATGCTCAGAGGGCGGAAGCTAATTTCGTTTTGTAGGCTACCACTCTTCTGGAGCCCTTCTGTAACTGGCCCTGTGACCCATGAGGCCACCAAGCAGCATCCTTTCGAATGGCTTTGGTGCCCCCTTTCTTCCAGAGAAGGTGTGCTCAGAACAAGCCTGGCTACTTTTGCAAATTGAAGTCACCCAAAAGGCCCACCCTGACTTTTCTTCAGCCTCCTCCACTCTTAGCCGCTGCTGGTACATTTTCTCCTGGGATGTCAGGGCTTCTCCCCAGCCCCACGAGAAGGGAAGGAAACCACTGCTTATCTGTACAGATGGAGGGGCTTCACCTTTGCTCCCAGACCATATGGGATGCAGAAGTCAGGGGGTATCTTCAGTAGCACTGGAGGCAGGGTTGGCATGGGTGTGTGCTCCAGTTCCCACACAGCTTCACAGCTTCCCCCAGCAAGTCTGGGCAGGGAGGAGGATGCTCAGTGTAAATATCACTATTTCACTTGAAATTATGCTTTTCTTGCTAACTTTTATATTCAAGGTATGAAAGCAATTCCATGGCCAAGCCTCAGACCCAACTTCTTCTCCAGCTGGGGGATTGCCCTATGCGACACCTGTACTCAGTGGAGGACGGCAAGGATCACACAGGTTTATTTCACAATAGTCCTTCAGGCAGAAATTTTCATTTTTCAGCATTCAAGCTGGTTCCTATCTCACATGACATTATTATTATTGTTATTGTAATATTAATATTAATGTTATTAATATTGTGTTGACCTGCTGAGATTTTATTTTAATCTTGTTTTTCCCCTTTCATTCTCCAAGTTGAGGAGAGAGGATGAAATGATACTGCCGCACAGTGCCCCCTACAGACTGCTGCTGTGAATGGCCAAGATTAGGAAACCAGGGACACTGTTTGCAAGGCAAGTGGCAAACTACCCACCTGCAGACATTGGCAGGAGAGGAGATAAACACAGGGAGGAAGAGCCTTTGCTTGCTAACAGTAGCCTTGACCCTGCTAGAGCCAGATCTCTCTGGGGTGTTTAAAGAGAAAGGGTGGAGACAGCATGACATGAGGTACTACGTTTCTCAGCTGGTGGGGAAGAGGGCATGGCACAATGTCATAGGTCCCTGGTGAAAACAGAGAATAGTTCCTGCAACCTCAGCACTAGGATGCACATAGCCCTCGAGCAGTGGGATGAATAGGAGAAGCTGGCATGTGCCCTCTCAGCTTCTCACCAACAGAGTACCGCCAAAGCTGGGCTGCGAGTGAGGGAAGAGCTCAGCATCATTAGCAAGGATCTAACTCAGGAACTTCCATGCATAGCCCTGCAGAAACAAGCACCAGATTAACACTGTGCCCTGCAGGGAAAGGGATCTGAAGTCTTACCTCTGGTGTCATCACAAGAGATAGAGCACCAAGAGGCGAAATGTTAGGTGGATTCGACCTGAAAGTTTGATCTCCTGCAGGATCAATATTAGAGTGATTTTAAGGCATTGCACATTAATGATTAATACAAACAGCCTGGAATCTTCAAACAGTCTTGAAAGAAATCTCCATGCCTTTAGCTAAGAACTATTATACATCCTGAGCATATACACACTGACAACAGTGCTGGACAGCACAGCTTTAGGTCTGCAGTGCCCCAAGGTGACCTGAATTCTTACATGGTCATTTGCTTTCGTAATTGCAGGAAATTGCCATTTAGGCTGTGCAGGGGGAAGTCTCCATGCCTGGCAGGAGCACTGAGAGCTTCAAGGACCTCAGTAAGACCCCAGAGGACCACGTGTCAGGCAGCAGCACGAGAAGGAGATGAGTCAGGAGCCAAGGGTCCAAGTTGGTCACATCCTCACCATCAGGGCACAGTCCCACGGGGAGACAGGGGTGGGAGCGAGGTCCATCAGCCCCAGACACAGTGAGAGGATGAGCTGGAACCTGGGTCCGTCCAGAGAGCCCAGTCTGCAGCACAAAGCTATAAGGCAGGTCCAAGGGCCAGGACTGGAGGCAGGGGCACATCTAATGTGGTTCAGATGGGGATTGGGGATCCAGGCCTGAGCTTAAATGGGCACAGGAAGCGTGTGGTGAGAGTGTCAGACAAGGCAAAAAAGAAATGCAGCCTGTACCCCATTTCTCAATACTGTTCAGGCTCTGTGCTTCTCTCGGTAAACCTGCTTTTTATCACAGACTCTCTTTTATCAAACTCTCTCTCACATGCAAAGATGCTTTTAAAATTCAGCTAAACTGAATGCTGCCCACCTGGCTGGCTGGGATCAATACCTCTGCTTGCTCATGCTGACAAGGATACACCCCCGTTATCTTCAGCTGAGTGTGCCAGTGGCACACCAACAATGCCCACAGGCTCAAAAAAACAGTGGCTTTCCACAACTCTGTGTCCCGGCTCTGCTTTGCAGAGCTAGGAGATAGAAAGCTCATTTGAGTATGAGTCTGCAGGTACAGGCACTGCTAAGGTGGGCTACACTAATGCTCTTAACCCATTGCAAATGGGAAGTAACATAGCCCAGAGGAAGGTGCTTAAATTAGATCTAGTTTTTTGGCATTTGCTGTTTTTTTTTTTGTGTTTTTTTTTTTTTTTTTTTAACCAGTGAATAGGACATTTGTCCAAGCCATGAACAGCCAGGTTCTCCTGGAAAACTTTGTAAGAAAAAACACTGAATGCCTTCCAAAAGCCCAATGAGACAGCAGCTACAGCCCTTCTGTCATACACTGTGTCTCATCTTGCCATGGAATGGTATCAGCTTAGCAAGGCAGGATCTGCCTTTCATGCACCCCTGCTCACTGGGGCTGATCCCCGGGGTGTCCTGGATGTGCTGTGCCATGACGCTCAGCATGATCTGCTCCAGGACCTCCCCAGGAGCACCTGACCCCAAGGACAGACTGACAGGCCTGTAATTGCCCGCATTACTCTTTGTCCTGTCACTACACTCCCTGAGATGTTGTCCCTCTCCAGCTTTCTCAGAGGCCCCTATTTGGGTACAGGAAGGACACCACCACCATCCCCATCCCTGCCCAAAAATCAGCTCTTTGCAAAAGTCCTCTTTGGAGTTAAAAACTGGAGTTCACTCACTCCCACAACTCCCCTTAACCTGGCAGCTTCCTCTACCACATCAAGATGAAATTTCTTTCAAGGATATCCTGCTCCTTCTTTCCAACCTTCCACAAAGTTAAAAACAAAATCCCCCCTTTTTTGTTCTCCTTTCTCACTTACCACCTGCTCAGGAAAGCTTCTTTTGCTTGACGTCACAAGACATTGAACAAGTATTTTTTTTCCTAGATCTAGAGCTGTCTTTCCCTGTGACACTTGCACCAACTCCAAACACAGTGTCTTACACACCAAAACCAGCAGCAATGTGCTTGATTGAGCGAAAAGACCCCACCAGGTTACACACATGCTTGGATTTAGAGGGTTGCTTCTGGGGAATATCCATCCCCAGAGGTTTTGTGTCCATGATCTATTTGCTATAAAACCACCTATATAAGACTTGCTGATAATGATTCTTACTTACCAGTTACTCACTCATCACCACTTATTAACATTCCTATTGTTTTTGCACTAGACTATCCTCAAGCCTAAGTAGGCTACTGGTATCAGGGTCACCTCATCCATCCTTTTCAATGCAGGCACAGTATCCTGTGTTCCCCTGCAGTACAACTTAATTTAACAGGAAACACCTCAGCCAGTTCTCTTAATAGTTCTTAGGCACCGATCCTCTCAACCTGCTGATTTAAAAGTATTTGCCCTAGTTAGACATGATTCAAACTCTCCCTGCTTAATACACCGCCAGACTACAGTTCTGCCTCCCCACAAGCCAGGCTTCTCATTCACCACCTTCCAGGCTTCCCTGCACCCACAGGTTTGCAAATGAAAGTGGAATCAGCTGTTCCTCCAGCTCTACTGGCCACAATAAAGGCTATAAATGAAGTTGGCCATGTTACTGCTTAGACTACAAGGAAGGCCCTCAGGCTTTCTACTCAGCAATTCTGTTCCAGAAACACCAGGGATACAGCAGGGTAACTTGTGAAGATGCCACGCCAGAGGAAGCAGAGGTTTACAAGAGACCTCAAATGCAGTGTAAAAGGACAGAGCAGTTAGTTCTTACACAGCACAGCTACATAAGCCCATGCAGCTGATGTAGAAGTTAAACAGAATGAGATTTCCCACACACCATGAGTTCCAGTTAACCTTCCCAAAACACAGTGTTGCAAACCCCAGTGTTTCCAAAACCAGAACATTTCTTCTGTCAGAACAGCTACTGACCTTTGTCCCTTACTCAAAGCTGGATAGGAGACATGACTTACCTCCTGTAATTAGGACCCCACATTCCTTCTCACCCCAGCCTTTGGGGACAGGAGACTGGGTGACAAATAAAGGCACCCCCACCCTCCAAGAGGCGAGCAACCCATTACAAAGACAACCACACATCACAGCAACATGGCATTATGTTTTAATGTTTACAGTAGTCACTTCACAGGGACACCAACTTTTTCCTCAGAGTTTTGATGCTGGAATTACTTTATTGGGAAAATTGAGAAAACAAACAGCTACACCAGAAGTATAATTACAATGAGGAAAAACAGAGTTGAGATCCTACTGTGCTTTAGAGGAAGGTTACATAGTTTTACTTGCATAACACACACAGAAGTATTTGAGTTAAAAGGTATTGATGCATCCCATCTCAATGTTATTACTTTTTTAATGCTGGTTGCTGGTCTCTGCTGGAGCCAAGGAAGCTTACTCGCAGCTACTTTTCAGTAGTTTAATTTGGTTTAGCCAAGGAATAGTGTACACTACAAAGTTGCAAGTGGTGTACTAAGGAGAGAGGAAAAAAAGCAATCATCAGTTCAAAAGCATATAACAGTGTCCTTTGCTATCACTTTATACAGATTTACCCTATAATGTGATCCTCGAACATATACCACTTCTGGCTCTCTGCATTTGCACTCCCCTGGCAAGTATTCTGGAACACTGCTCCGGTTAGTACTTGCTCAGGACCAATCATTGCTCTCAAATACTAACACAGAAGCCAAGCAGTCAGCATTTCTGAAGATCAAGTTACTTGCTTATCCCAGTCATATACTAGTTCCCACTGGCAGAAGCCTTTCAGCCTGGGCAGTACTTCAACAGCAGCTCTCATGTACAGGCAAGTACGCCCACACAGCTAATCAATCTGTTTGTGCATGCTTGTCTAATTATTGCAGCTCTGTCACTGGTGCTTAGTGGATTATTCGTGTGTAGTGACAGTTCTCATACATGCAGGCATAAGTTGCACATTCATGCAAAGTACAACCTATCCCTGATTAATACCAGCAATGAAATAGAAAACAAGACCAAGCACTGACCAAAATAAGGTAGATGAATCAGTGCTCTCACCTGAAAAGCTAAATTATTGCTTAAATAGCATTGTGATACAAGGCTGCTGTGCAACTCAGCTTGGTGGCTATTTGGAGAACAGGGGTAATCTGTCAGTTGTTACCGCTGCTTAGCCCATAGCACAATCCACAGTAATGGGAGTCCCTCATGAAAGGGCATTAAGTCAAACTGTCCCATCAGCACGGGATAAAAGGAGCAGAAAAGGGTATGGATTCTCAGGGCACCAGACTGAGCGCCAGGAGACCTGTAAGCAACCCCTGCTTGGCAGTTTCCTCTGCGTATCCCTGAGATCAGAGCCATGAGCACTCTCAGAGGATTGAGGCATGCTCCTGTGTACCACAGCCTCAGGTCTCCATGTAAATATGCTGTAAGAGGCCTGGCTTCCTCTGTCAGGAAGATCTGGCAAGACAAGTCCTACAAGGGTGGCATCATCTCATGCAGCCTAAAAGACTGACATCTGATTTTCTTAGAGGCCGACAGGTGACACTGCCCATACCTCTCCGCGGCACACCAGCTGGAGAAAAGGCATCAAGAACCCAGGGAACAACACACCCTGTTCTGAAGCCTACCTTAGCCATCTCCGGAGTGTCATGAAGAGCGCAGCTCTGGGGATCAGCTTCTGCCTTTGTGCAAGTTGTCCGGCCAATCTCCACTTCTATGGTGTACTTGAGTCCAGACACAAGCTGCAACAAGACAAGGGGCAGAAACAGCTTTATTCACAACACATACGCAAAAGCTCTCCAAACAGAGGGCCCTGACAGAAAGATAGCTTTGTTGTCACATTCCTGTAGCCAGAACCAAGAGTTACAGACAGCAGCATGTGGCAACCTTCACAGAAGAAACACTTGAGGTCCTTTGAAAAACAGGGAACAAAATCCATGTAAACAAGTTGTGCCATAGCCTCCTTCATCAGTGAAGGAAGATGCATGTTAGCTCATCCACGATATAAGGAAGTTATTAACTTATCCTGTAATTTCAACCCCGGCATTCAGACGTAGGAGCCCCAAGACAGGGCTTTAAAAACAAGAAATCTGCTTCTGTGGCACCCACCTGCCGCTTGGCGCTGATGACCCGCACCACCCTGCTGGAGTACTTGTCGTTGCTCGCCCTGTTGTACTGCGCCATGGCGAACTGCAGGGCTTGCTGCAAGCCCTTATTGTTCTCCGCAACATCCTCGGGAGCCCCCAGGAGCCGCCCGCGCTCCTCGCTGCCCAGGACGGCTTGGGCCAGCAGCAGGGCGGCTGCCAGCAGCGCCACCAAAGCCCGAACGCCCGCCATGCCTTCGCCCTACCCCGGCCCCGCCGCCGCCGCCGCCATTTTAAGGCCGCCGGGGCTGGGCGGGACGCGGCCCCGGCCCTCCCCGCTCCTCCCCGGCCCGGGAGGCACCCAGCGGGGGCTCGTGTGGGGTTTCGCCAGCCGGTTCTCCCCCGTGTCACCGAAAATAAGAGTCGGGGGATGTTTTTTGGGGTTGTGGTGTCCCTCCGTAACCGTGCCCGAGGCTGGCGCCCGCTTCCCACAAAGACAGCGGGCAGGCGAGGAATGCACGCCGCCTGCTAGCTGCGAGCTGCCCCAAGCTGTTTTCTTTTCCAAGGAAGGCAGATTTTAACATCTAGTGAGTCTGGGGCCTCATGCTGAGTACTGCCACATCTTGCCATTGGTGGCATTCCTGGAAAGGCAGAGTGAATGTGCAATAGCACAGGGCTCAGCTGGACCCAGAGCACAGCTCGGGCTTTTGTATTTTCCCCATGCCAAACATCAGTGAAGGTGTTGACTGAAGGCCACGATTGCTAGCAGGATGAAGGTTACTCACCAGACTGCCAGCTGTTGTAAGCTCTGGGCTGGGTAGCAGTTCCTGGCGTGCCCACAGGTGCTGCAACAAGTAGCATGAGTGCCAGACCCAGAGGGCCTGGAGTCACCTTAATGCACAGTCAGCGCTGTGTAAATCGGGCTGTTGTTCATCAGGGACAGAGCCAATGTGTCCCTCAGCTCAGCAAGACTCAGAAGAGGAACAGGCATTTAGAGAGAGAACAAATACATCTAAGTTACTGCAGTAAAGAGTATGCAAGGAAACATTCTTCTTTTAAAGCCCCAGACCAGCCAAATAGTCACCACTTAGGATTGAGGAGCCTCTGTGGGTCCTAAGAGAGTTTGGAGCAGGGCAGGCAGATGTCTGCTACTTGGAGCTTTGTCAGTGCCACCTCTCCCTCCGTACATAATTCTGTTGTGTGACAGCATCACACGTGCCTGGCATGTGTTATTCTCTCCTCTCATGGGAGCTGCCAAGGGCCTGTAGACAGAACCTGGAGAGCCTTACTGTTTCACTGTGCTGCTCTGTTTTCTCCTCAAAAAAAGTCAGTGTTTGAGGAGGAGAGGGTTTCAATAACCCATGAAATTTCTCTACTGGGGAAAAGCTAAGGATGTTTTTGCCTCTGCCCTAAAACCATCTTGTTTGTGGAAACACCATCTTGTTCATGGAAACACACCTATGCCCCTCTCCCTTGAGAGAGGACAGGATGTAGGTGGGAGCTTGGCACAGCAGGAGCAATGCTGAAGCAGCCCTGTCCTATCTGGAATTACACTGCCCACAGCCCTCCTTTCAGGTACGGATGGAGGAGGCTGTTTTCCCACATGGGTCCGGGAACTTGGAGATTTTTCCAGGCTCTGCCTCTTCATGGGTTATTCTAGCACTCATTCCCCTCTACTGTGGAGGGAAAACAAAACCACAGAGCATTTTAAGTTACAAATATGGCTTCCAGCACAAAACACCATGTGTCATTTCCTATATCTGCCTCCACAGCATTGGTGTTACCTCATCTACATTAAATGCCTAAGGTCAGAGGGGCATCGGTGGCAGGGTTGGCTTCCCAGACAGATCACTTAATTTCTAGTGTCATCTCATAACCACAAGACTGTCTTTCCCTCCTGTCAGGAACCCTAAGTTTGGCAAGACAGGACCTAGTATAGCTCTAGAGAAATAGCTCAAGTGAGATTTAAGGCTTTGTGCGGTCGTTGTGCTAAGAGAGGGTGATGTTTTACGTCTGATTATCTGCAACACCCCCCATAATGAAAAGGAAGGGACTTATGCACTGACTGGAAAAGTTGTTTGTAGCCTGCGAGTGCCAGCAATATCCAGCTTGAGAATTACCACAGGAAAAGCCCCCACAGCTGGCAACAGGCTGTGCAACTAATGCTACAGCCACCGGACATTATGTCAGTTTTTACTACTAAAGAAAGACAGGAGCAACACTGAAGCTGTACAGTGTGTTGGAGAGGGACTGGAACATGGGTATCAGGGCATGAGCCAGAGCTGCTAAAAGGCTGCAGGAATCTGTCTCCAATTTGTCTTTTCCCTCATTGGCCTTGGATCCAGGCTGGATCAGGGGAGAGGCAGGGAGGAACGGCTCTAGTTAAAAGCTAAATGCTTTACCAAACAAGCAAGCAAAGTCTTGGCCCTGCTGAAGCCACTTCGTTGGAGTTAAAATATCACACAAAGACATACTTGGCCTGTGTCCTTCTGAGTTACAGCAGCCCTCCCTTCAATACTTCAAGGCGGTATGTCAGCTCACAGCACAGTCCCAAAGACCTCAACGTTATTTCTGCAAGCAGAAGTTGTGCAACGTCCAGGACAACACAGCTTCATTCCCTCTCACCTCTGCTTTGGCACCACAGATGCCTGTCCACAGAATCACAGTCGGCCTGTTGGTTGACATCAAGTTGTCCTCTTCCCTGGTCATTGACACCACACTCTGTTGAACACATATAATTGCAGAAAGCAGAGCTGGGCTTTGGTCAGAAGTGTCAGCTCATGGAGTTTCTTTTGTGCCAGGGTTTCTCTTTGTCTTTCCTAACAGATGCGCTAATATTTATTCTGCAAAAGGGTGCCTGACAGAGTCCTCTGACACCACTATGCAGATTGCAAAGGGAAGCTTGCCCTTTGCAGGTCCTGGTTCTCCTGGACCAGAGGCTTTGAGGGTGGTTGTTCTCTCGACCTGGCCCTGCTTGTGAGCCAGCAGCAAGCTGCATCTGTTTATGGTTGCTAGTCCAAGCCTTAGAAAATCAGGACTTCAACCAAAGCAATTCCGAGAAAAAAGAATTGGCAAAAAAATGATGTTTTACAACCAATGAATAAAGGGGACCTAGTTCATGAAATAAAGCTGCACTTGTCCTTCTGTTTCTGAAGGGTGCCACCACTTTTGTCTATCACAAGCTTATTTGTTTTTTGTTTTGTTTTGTTTTTAATAAATAACACATAAATTTTCCAATAATCAGATTACCCTAGGAGACAGTAATTTAAGGAATATACGAAGAAGCAGGAGACTCCTGATGTAATATTGGAAAAGTTTTTGATACCGTGTGCTGTCACTATTACCAGAAAACAGAAAAACAGAGTTTCCTTGTCCTCTTGCATCAGACCACACAGTTGGTTCAGCATAAATTGTGCAATATCCAAGATATTTTCATCTTTCTTTTTGTCGATGTTTCCACACAGTCCACTCAGGACTGCTGAGGTTTTTAGGGCACCAGGCACACTCCGAACAACTGCTACATTCCTTGCCCTTGCTGTTGAGGACATCCCTATCTCTCTTTTAACATCCGAAGGAACAATTGTAGATGCCTACCCAGTATCTAACTGAAAAGCTCTGAAACACTGTGGCGTATCTTTCAAAGTACAGTTAGACAAGGATGTTTGAAAAAGCAGCCAGTCCTATAATCAAAAATAATAGTTTCTCTGTAGAAGTGAACTCTGAGTGACCCTCACGAGAGGGTAATTACTGCGATAGTGGCAGGAACAGTAAGAAAAGCGTGCTCAAACACTAAAATCTGGTTTAAATTCCTCATAACATCGGGATCAGCAAAAAGTGCTGGCCAAGCCTATGCTGCGGCCAGTGCTTTGCATCCTGCTCAGTGGATCTAGAGCCCTGACGAGTGGGGTGCTGGCATGGTTCCCCCGTCTCCTCCCACCGTGCTGCGTAACTCTCACAGGGTAATGGATGGGAGATGTTTCATAAAAGGGTATCTTTCAGAGACTGAAAGCCCCTTGAGCAAGGCAGTCAGCAGTTTATGAGACGGGGCTGAGAGTGATTCAGTGGCAAATGCAAAGCCATTGCTGCTGAAGAGTGCCTTGTGCTTATGGGGATGAACCCATCTCCATCATGCTGGGCGACGTAGGGAGCCTCTGCCTTCCTTAGAGGCGATGACCACCTCTGCCCACTCCCTGCTGCTGGTACACAGAAGCATTTCATAATTTCTTTTTTTTTAAGAGACTAATGGAGGAAATGCCATGACTTGTCCACACGAGGAAAATTGTGGCCCTGCCTTCTCTCTCAGCTTCCAGAGGGGGTCTCTGAAATCTTGGCAGCTGACTTGCAAGTCCTCAAGGAACTGGGATGTTGGCCACATCTCTTCTTCATGTACACATATTCTTGATTCCTGTGAGATGGAGGGAAGGTGGGGGGAGCTACCCACCTCTCTCTCCAAGTCCCAGGCAGCTCACATCAGCATTGCCTGATGTGAATCCCTTTCTCTTATGCAACGCAGAAGATAATCTGCTTCTAAGAAATAGGTATTTGCATACAAACATCTGCTAAGTAATTGCTGATGTTAATCTGCCTGACGGCATTATTATTTCATGGGCAAGCAGTAAATAAAGCAATTGCCAGCAGAAAAGCTGCATTTCAGGTATCTGCAAGCAATCAGTTATGGTCAGATTGTGCAAAAGAAGCAGTGAAGCCACATTATTGGTAGTGATTGCTGATTTCAGTGAAGTACTGGTGCGTTTGGGACATTAGAAGAAAAAATAAATAAATAAATAAACACCTACACCATCATCCTTCTTTATTGTGAAAAACATAAATGCTGGTACAGTGATAGCATATATTCAAAATAATCATCAGAGATTTTATGCAACCTGGTGTCTTTGACAGCTTGTATTTGCTGAGAGTAATTCATCCATCCCCTTTTCTTCTGTATTTGTTCATGACAGCCTACAGGAGAAATAGGTTGCCTGCTTTAGATTTGTATTTGTTAATTTATAGTAGATTTTGTTTTCTTCCCCTTTTCTTTCCCTTGGTAAGCTTCAGAGTTTACCAAGAAAATTAGTTCTCTCCAATCCAACCAGAAGCATAAACCATGTGTTTAAGTTAAGCCCCTGAAGAGTACCAGTGACTTCAGAGGGCTAAAAATAAGCCTAAAATGAAGGATATGATTGCGTGCTATCCAGAAGCTGGCCCTCCAGCCTGCTTGGGTGTGTTGCACTGTCCACTCCCATCTCTTCCAGCAGGAGGCTCTTATGCTGGAGTGAGACTGTCAAGCGTGTCAGCAGAATTTGGCTTAGTGGAGGAGCCGGGCCATAAAGAAAGGCTGTTCCTCCAGGTCCCCAGCCTGCACACAGCAGAGGAACGAAGTGCAGAGGCCTGCAAAGACTGGAGATCGTGCCCTAGGGTTTCACGGGCCAAGGGCTTAGCACTAGATGGCACAAATCTGGGGACATCCCCTCTTGAATACATAAATGCATATTTATGCATATTTATGACCAAGGACCTTCATGGGGAGCAAGGCAGAGCCCCCTAACACTCACACAAACCGAAGGGCCATGCAGAACCTCAGGTCTGCAGCCAGATGCCAGACCCCGTCTTGGGCCTCGTGGTTCTGTGCAGACAGACGCCACCTCTGCCACAGGATTTCTTTTTTTGTTTGTTTGTTGTTGGATTTTTGCAGAGACAATGGTCGTGGCACCGAGTGACTGCATTTCTCGTTAGAGGACACACCACCGATGGTGCACGGCCTGGCTGCGTTCGCAGACCCCATGTATGTATGACCTCTGCTCAGAGCTTGAAGTGGTTATGGTTTCTGCTCACTCAGTATTTGAGAAGAGCAAATTCTTCCTGGTTACAGGTTTTTTTTGGTATAAGGAAGCAAAACTCTGGTCTGTGGAACACCAGAGAGCAGAGAACAGCCTGTTCTCAAGGGGCTGGCCTGCCAGCATGAGTCCTGGCTGCTTCTCATTAGAAAGGACTTAAGCGCTCTTCTATACTGTTCCTGTAGGATTTAAACCACTGGGAAGGGAAGGGAGGGACACGTGTAATGTTTTAACAATGGCAACACAGAAATCCTTAGGAAGTCAAAGCAGCTCGCCAGCAGAACCAGGCGGTCACCCCTATCAAACGGGGCTACGCGGCCACTTGGGTTTCCCCAAGAGGGAAGTGAGATTGTGAGCAACCCCAAAATTCACCCAGCCAGCCATGCACGTGCTGTTCTATACACATGCATCCAGCAAAGGGACCGGCCCACTCCGAAATACCACATGGCCTGCCTGAAGAGTAGGTGTTGTTACACATAAGGAAGAGTACTGCATGTGTTACCATTAAAAAAATAATACCTAGAAAGGCCCCACAGCTTAATCTTCAGGCCCTGTTGCATCCCGCATTTATAGCCAGCCATCCTCCAGGTTTCAGGAAGCCCAAGCACAGAGAGGCTCACTTTCAGAGTGAGGCCTTTATTCAGACAAGACAATGGTTATTTGAGGGTGAGCAAGACTGCTTCTATTGTCTGTGCGTTGGTTTGCTCCAGTCATCCGAGCAAGGAGGGGGAATGCCAGCAGCCAGTGACACAGAGCTGGAAAACACCAACAGGACAAAATTTGAAGAGGAACTTGACAAGGGTGCAGGGAATTGCAAGAAAAAAAAAAAAAAAAAGGAGGTCTCAAGTGCCCAGAAAACCCATGCCAGCCCTGTAAGTACTGTTAGAGGCAGTGGAAGCTGCAGGGCTGGCTTCTGTAGAAAGAGCAACGTGTGTCAGGCCTTTCACTTAAAATCACAAGACTTCCACCACAACCGATGGACCTAGCTGGACGTTTTGGCCTCCTCACAAAGCTCAGTGCACAAACTTGACACAGTGGCAGTTCTTTGCTCAGCAAATGCCTCCCACCAAAATAATTAACACCAGGATTAAGGGGCTTTGGCATAGCTTTGCAAGGAAACGTGCCGAGACCCACCACAGGATCTCCTGCATCGTCTGTGGCACACCGCTGGTTTTATGGGTATTAAGTCTTTCACAAGCATTCAGTAATAAATTAGTTCACATTTTCTTCATTCTCTACCACTCAAAATTAAATTTCTGAAACAGGAAAGCTTTGTCTGTGAAACTGTAGCTATTAGAATACGTCCATATTTCCAGAAAACCTTTCACATAAATGTTCTTTAGCCTCCAGCCAAGGTCCCCACTTTAATTCAAGGGTAAGATTTGTAACATCGTGCTTATAAAGGCACCAACAAGTGAAATGGCAGGTGAAAGTGCCCCCTTTGTGATGGCACACATCAGTAGGTTGTGTTGCTATGGGCCACGCTCCCAGGTTTGCTTTAATAGTATGGAAAAAAAACACGGGGGCATTTATTTATGTGTGTTTACTTATTTATTTATTTATGAAAAGGCTATCATACACTTAAGCGTGGGGGATTTTGTCTTCTGCTCTCAGCTTTCGCTGTTCCTAACTTGTTCCTAACTCTGGGCACAGACTTAGAGAATTCGGCCGCACTTCCCAAAATAATCATCGGTATTGCAGTCCCTTGGACGTTATCTAGCTACCTCCATTCCAACCCACTATCTGCATTTATCTAATGATAATTCCATTTAGCCCAGCCCCGCGCTGGTTCCTCCAGGGCTGGAAAACCAGCTCTAATCTCTGCAAGGCACTCAGGGTGGAAAGCAGGGCTGGCAAAGGGGACAACATTTTTTTCTGTCTCTAAGCAACAAGATAGCAAGCCTCAGATGTTGAAAAATGAGTAATTATGCTCCCCAAAGCTAGGACATTACCTCTGAAATATCGCAGGTTTTAAAGGCAACACAATCTAAAAGCTTTTTATATCTGCATTTTCATTATTATTCTTTTTAAAATATATCAGTCATAAATCAGGGTTAAATTTTCCGGTTTTCCTCTGCGAAACTGGCAGCCAGAAGCAAACACAATATAAGAAGTAGCAGGATTTGCATACGTTCACATCAATCCAGAGGCTGGAACTCGAACAAAATCTACAAATTATTCTGAGATCTCTTGGAGGAGACAAAACCTTTAAGAATTAACAAGCTAAATTGCCAGGGAGATGTTTGAAACAGCTCCTTCCTGATCAAACAGGCAGTCTCATTTGGAGAGTTGACCGAAATTACGACTTCAACACTTCCTCTTTTTGAAAGCCAGGGAGCTCTAACATCAGAGGGGACAGAATAAAGAGAAGTGAGGCAGCTTGGCGTGGAATTAGTTCACCGCACTGACATTTGATATTTTCTTTCCAGTCATCCTGAACCATTTTCTGTCAGGTCAAAGTATTCCACTTAGCTACTGTCCGCTAAGCTTCAGGACTCCAACCCAGCAGTTCTTTACCTATTAGGAAATCACTCGACAACAGGCAGGCCTTATTTGCCGTGGCTGCACTGCACTACAAAAATAGAGAGTGGTTAAGCAAGCCTTGAGGCAGTCATTACAGGCATGCCACGGCCACTTCAGCATCAAGCAGCATTATCTGCCCAGGAATCCCGCTGTGCCCAGCACAGTCTGTACAGAGCAAGAAGCCTGCAGGCACTACAGCCCAGCACTCCAGTTCTGGGCTTGAAAACACACAGGCAACCAAATAACGTCTGTTTGCCAGGTTTGGGTAATGTTTTCTTGATGCAAACAGCAGAAGGGGGACCAACTCCTTAGTTCTCCATAATTTTCAAGGGTGTCTCTTGAACCCACTGTTGGCTCCTTAGGGAAAAATGTGTTTCTTCTCCAAAAGTACTCATTTAAACTACTCCCAAGGCCACCTCCCTATTTTCCTTCAAATTCCAGGACAAAACATTGCTTTGCTTTGATGAGGGGGGGGGAAAAATAAAGAAAAAAAGCACTGGGTAGGAAACCAGTGCATTAAAGCTCTGTCCTTCAGCTACTTGCCCCTGTTTCCCTCTGTGTAGGTCCAGTTATTCATGTCACACAGCAATTTGAAGCTCTGAGCAGCAAGAGCTTGCTGACACAGTGCTTATGTCCCACGACACCACAAATCACTTGGAGTTCACTGGGCTAAGTCAGTTTGCACTGAGTGAAGACTTGTCCTGTGTAATCTTCAACATCCTTCTTGAAGATTAGATCTTTCCTGGAGAAGCAAACTGTGAATTCAGGGAGCCATCAATATGCCCATTTATTAAACTTCTAGTTCAACTGCAGGTTAGTGCTCAAGAACATGCGAAGGAGCTGAATACACGGAACGAGTTTTGAATCAGGGCCCAGCTTCAGGAGAGGGAGACCAGAAACAAGCCTCGATACCACTCATTTAATTCCATCATTACTTCTTTCTTTCTCCCCTCAGCATAATTCCCTTCATCCGCAGGGGGAAGTCCCTCCAGGAGGCCATTGCTAATAAAGAAAAAGGCATATTCCCTGTAATTCTGATTGATTAGCATTAACAACTCATTGCATGCCACACAGTAATCCACCCTCACACATAATTAACCATGTCCAGTTTAATAACGTCAGGAATGCCGGCTCTCTTTCCCCCACCCCAAAGGATTTGGGCTGTTCAAGGGTCCAGCATTTCAAGGTCACCCCCACAGTCTCTTCCACAGAAGAGAGGAGGCTGAGGGAGAGGCCACGTGATGAAGGAAACACAAGGTACCTCTAAGTGCCCCCGTTCTGCTCCCCTCCTGCCTCCATCCTGGTGATCAGACGGGCATGGGGACGCCCCCACCTCTGATCCCTGCTGTTCCCCCTTCCCTGCCTGGATCTGACCAGCTCCTCCTGCCACGCTGACTCACTGCTGGGGTGAGCCAAGTTGCAGCCTGCGGCAAGCGGGAGCAGTTCCACTGAACATGGGAGTAATTGCCTCTGCAGTCCTGCCTCTGACCCCAAGCCCACATGAAAGCCACTTTCTCCAAAACCCTCTCACTCGTGCTCAAGAGAGCCGCCGGCCAGCCAGCCCCCACAACAAGCTGTCCTCTGCTGTGAAGTCTTCACCGCTGGATGTCAGTGGTGAAAGCATCCTGCCACGCTAGGAGTCATTCAGCCATCGACCAGTTGGCATTAGAGATTGTGGAAAAAAAAAAGAAAAAAAAAAAAGGAAACAAGCAGAAGTAAATCAATAGCTGGTCTCAGTATCGTGAGGCGTTCCGGACCATGTGGACATTTGGGAATGGAGCCCTAAGATGAGGGTGGTTGGCTGGCTGCTGTTTTCATGAGACAATCCTTGGCTCAAGGAGCTCCCAGCACAAGCAAATGGAGAGAAACAGAAGAAAGAAGTGAGACGATTTGCCTGGGGCTTTCAGGCAGGGCTGAGACCTGGGATCTGTCAAATCCCAGCCCTGTGCATTTTGTACTACACAGGACTGCCACCAGCCTGCGTATGGCCTCGGTTGAGGTAAGGCGATCTGGCCTCCATTTCCTAGATGAGAGGATCCCAGCCAGGCTGCAAGGCCTGGGAGCTGTTCTGATCCATGCCAATTTGGAGATACAAAGTACTGTGAGGAGTGACCCTGCAAAAGATGGTTGTCAAGGATATTGTGCAAATCTAACCCTTGTAACAGCCAGGAGAAGCTGCTAAGCCACTCAAATGAATAGTACCTACCACAAGCTCCGTGCTTCGTATGCAGGAATACAGCACGTAGAGTGGACAAAAACAGAAGGGGTGAGGGTGTGTACAGAACCACGCTTGTATTTCATCACCTTTACTCAGAGACTTCTCCCTGAGATAAATAGGAGCAGACCAGTCCTATAAAACTTTGCAGACATCCCACATTTGCTTGCAAGCACACATACCTGATATAAGCTGGGAAGTCGTGTTTTCCTTTCGTTTCCTAAAAACACACTGGCCAAGCTCCCAGTTCAATCCCTACCTTAATTCTGTTTATCAACTTGGGGCACAAATCCCACCCTTCCTCAGGCTGCGTGGCCAGGGAGCTCTCTTTTGAACTCCACTGCTCGAGTTCCCACAGGGCTGAGGACAGTCATTCTGTCACGACATGAAGCAAAGCAATGGATCACAATGTCTTGGACACAAGATATAAAATGCGTGGCTGTTCGGGAAGGTAACTGAGGAAGATGCCAAATTCTGCAAAGGGATCTGGGGTGAGTCGTGAGAGGATCATCCCATTGCTTGCACACCCCCACAGCCACAGGCCCGCCACAGCTATGCCAAGGCCAATGTTTTCCGAGTCTCTCGCTGACATTCTTGGGAGAACAAAGGCACAGCAGGCCCATATGATCGCCCTGTGGCAGAAGTCCAGGCAGAGGGATGCAATGACCACTGCAAGTAAATAATTCAGTCAGTGCAGATACCACAGGACCAAAGCAATCTCCATTGCGAGAACACGCGGCCTGCTTAATCCAAGGCCCTTGCTTATAAAAAAAGGGGTGTCTTCTCCATCACTAGCACCCACGCTTAAATAGTAGGGGTGTGTGTGTGTAATACACACACGACTGAAGGCAGAGGCCTGGCCTGGAAGCTCCCCAGACCCCAACAGGTGACATCCAGCTGGTGACTGAGATGGAGGTGAGGAAGGAAGCGGAGCCAATTCCTCTTCAGCTGGGGAGTTTTTCCTTCAGGCTACACCTCAGAAACACAGACGTGGAAGGGATTGTTTAACATTAACCCCATGTTTAACAACATGGTGTTGTTAAACAGCCCCCACCCTGACATTTCCAGCCTCATTTGCCCTATAACCACAGTGCTCTGGGGGCCACCAGGAGACACAACAGCCAGGGACCCATCTCCTCTTCCCAAAAAGACTTCACCCTGAAGACTTTTACTGGAAGTGAGGGTGGGAATAGATTTCAAACTGTTTTTCTCTACTTTTTTTCTTTCCTGGTACAAGTCCAGTCCTCTGCCTGTTTTTCCTCAGGTTTCTCAGACTTCAGAAGATTGAGAACAATCTTCCTACCTATTGATGCCAATCCAAGGACAACAGAAGGACCCTGGGATGTAAAAATCATTGTGTTACATGTGTTTAGTACGAGACAGAAAGCTGTAGCTTCACCTTCCTCTGTTATTTTCTGCTTTTGCTGAGGGGTATAGGCCCTGCTCACCAGGTGGCACTTGGTCTCCTCATCAGTAGCAACCCACAGCTGTCAGCTTCCACATCACCAGCCTCCTGATTTTGCATGGTCAAGGTTACTCCCACCCTGCTGTCCCTAGCACAAAGCCAGCCCCCATCTCCAAAATCCCAGAACATCCAATACCTGTCAGCAAACCTACTGGTTAGGACTCATTTCTCAGCCCAGGATACTCTGAAAAAAAACACATGGGCTACCTCTGAGCTTCCTGAACTGAAAAGGGGCAGAAGACATAGCAGAGGGGCGTGTAGAGGACAGGTGGAAGGAAGGGTGGTGGAGACATCATGAAAAACACAGCAGTGTGTTAGGTCTATGTGTATTATGTAGGACAGGAAGACATCTCCTAGCCTTAGGAAGGAGTGATACCCTTCCTTCCTTTTGCACAACACAAAACTTGCAAAACCTGGGGCTTAAAAAAAAAACAATCCAGACAAGTAACGGGGACATAAATATAACTTTTCCCAGCATTATACTCTCTGCAGTGAACTTGGCAGCATGTCACAGCATTTGTTATACCCAAATGTTGAGAAAGTTTCTAACTATACCAAATGACAGAACTTTGCTCTCTCTGTTGATTCTCACAAGTTTATTGGCAGGAAGATTTACAGTACAAGCCAATTGCAAGCAGATATTACCTAAAAAAGCCAAAATACAGATTTTCTGCGGGCCCTTACACTGCAAACCTGGTTTTAATAGGGTAAGAAATACCAGACTCCTCATGGAGAACAAGTATCCCACGGGAGATGTTTCTCAGATAAGAGTATTCCAGCAAGCTGCTCCCAAACGAAACCCATGACTAGGCACAGGCAAATAAAATAAAATAAAATAAAATAAAATAAAATAAAATAAAATAAAATAAAATAAAATAAAATAAAATAAAATAACACTGAAAAGGCCCAGAGTCACCTTGCATCAACACCCCATCTGGGCAGGGAGAAGGAAGGAGAAGTGAGCTCCGAAAACATCAGATCTGCCAGAAACCCCTTCTCTCAGATCTAACGTGATCAGAACAGACCACAGCTCACAGATCTGGGCTCTGATGGTCAAACTGCCGCACACTTTGGAGTTTGAGAAGCTGAGAAAGCCTGTAGAGAAAAATAAAAATTAGGATATTTTGTTTTTTTTCTACCACTGAAGGTGCCTCTTGCTCCTGCAAGCATGTGAACTCCCACCAGCCCCACTCTACGCTCAAGCTTTGTGCAAAGTCCTTGCTTAGGAATTTTAAGCAGCAGTTCAGAAAGGAGTGTTTAATAAGAGGGCAGCCAGTTGCTCTGGAGATTAGCCGTGCCACAGCACCTTCAAAGATCTGGCCATGCCACCCCTAACTTTCTGTGTCTCCTGCTGCCTGCTCAAGTGCTTCTAATCACTATTTGCCACTATTTAAGCAGCTTCCTCCATAATGTGCACACACACCACTTACCAAAGGCTGGCAAACACAGATAAGCGAGTCTGTGCTATGAGGTATGACTTGAGGTGTAGCTCCAAGGAATGCCTCTCCCCAGACCTCTCTCCCCAGCTATTCCACTTGTACTTTTCTTTATTTGTTAGGCAGATGCTGGAGGAGCTGGGATAGCTCAGCCTACCCTAGGATGCAGGGGGATGATTTAATCATGGAATAATATAGGTTTTGGAAGAGATTTTGGAGGTCAGCTCCCTGCTTGAATCAGATCCAGCTCAACCAGGTTACTCAGGGTCTTGTCCCATCTACTATGGCTGTTAAACCTTGGAGGCACTGCTCTCTCTCGTTTTACAGTGGGAATAAAGCTGCCTCTGGCAGCCTGTGGTATACCTTGCTTAATGAATGGGCAGGCCCTTGACGTACACGTATACACCACCCAGCCCATCCAGGGCCATTTGAGGCTAATAATACTGGGAAAGGCCTGAGCAGGAGAGCTTCACTGCTAGTCCTCCACGTGGCCTTAAGGTCCTGGACAGCCATGGGTCTCCTACAGGACGACAGATACAGACACTCAAGCTCTGAAGACAAGGACTCTGACAAATAAGCTCTAGCAAGCCTGTGTGGTGACAAAGACATTTAGTTCTGTCTCATGTATGACGCTCACAGCTGCAGATCTTATTCTGAGTATATTTAACCTTAACAAAATAGGGAAAGACATCTGGAAAAGAAAAATCACAGCAGAACTAGTATCTTTGTCTCACCTTAAACATTTTAAGGTCATGGTCTAAAAAAATCATTTCACCTATGGATGTTTGTATGTGCAGTTAACTTAAAGACATACAACAAGAGAATCATTTTTCCCAAAACAAAGTTTCCATATATAGAGGTGCAAATAAATACAAACAAGTTTTTTAAAATGCTTCTCATTGAAGTAGGAAAAAAAAATGTAATATTTATCATGACACAGAAAGGGATGAGAGCCTGGTTTTGGAAAGGCTGAAAAGAATAATTTTTTAACCATTTCTAATTGAAATTTGAAGATATTTATTTTTTTTAAGCACGGCAGCTTAGCAGTTGGCCATGCTGACCTCTACCTTACCCTGCCTGTCTGAGCCAAGCAGTTTCAGCTGAGAGCTGCTGGAAGGTACTGACAGAAGTCACAGAAAGCCTGGTGGCACCACATCCTCCCAGGAGGAAATAGTCCTAAATGGAGCCTGACTGCTTGCGGATGCTGAGAGGCAGCAGTCAGCAAGTCACAGAGTTCAATACTGGTGGAAGCGCTACCTCCCACCCCTGGTTTTGTCCCGAAATGCAGACACATGGGCAGCAATCTGCCTCCCACAGTCTAGGAGAGAAACCATACCCTTTCCAAAACAGATGGTTTTGGAGCAGGACAGTGGTCTCTCAACAAGAGCTGGTAGCTGTACTGGCTTCAAAGAAACCATGTCATGTGCAGATGGGCGATGCAGAGATAACTAACTTCATCTTCTCTTTCTTTTGTTGGGAGACAAAACTTCATCTTCTCTTTCTTTTGTTCCTGCACTCACAGCAGCCATACGCACCTCAGGATCCTCTTCAGATGGGCTGTGAGCCTTGGACAATGCTACACGCTGGTTCCTCACCTTCCCTGGGCCAGGATTTCCCCAATTCTCCTGCCATGAGCTTCCTGTGTTTGTCACATTCATTCCACTGCTGTTCCTTGGGACTCCAACAAGCAGTGCTTTGCAGTCCCTTTATTTTCATACTGCAAATAGGGAATATATTTCCCCATATGAAATTGGGAGTCAGTCAGGAGGGTCAGAAACGAGACCTCTTCTGCAAGATAATGGGCAGGGTTAAGCCCTGGACACAGCAGGGTTTCTGTTCTCATTACAGGCTGCGAAGGTGACCATGGCTTGGGCGTGAAATACCTATGCTGGAAGAACCAGGCTCAGGTTAGCTGCAGTGACTGGGCTGTGCCAAATTCAGTCAGCTCCCAGAAGCAAGATCATAGGCTTGCAGCAAGCATGTTTACACCTGCATCTTCCAAATTTCAGAAAGCACCATGCTTGGCGCCAAGCATCTCAGCTTGAAACGGTCTTTTAGCTCCAGGAACGGTGTGCAAGAACAACCTGGACTATCAGCTGCAACACAGATGAAGATTTACAGTCATTACTCCCATGTCATGCAAGTAGGGGATCAGAGAGAGAAGGATCTCCTTGTTTTTCATCCTCCAACTCCTCACACCATCCAACAGCTTTCTCAGCTGTGCAGCCCCCTACAGACCTTCAGGACCAGTTCTGCTTGGAGAACTCAACCTCCATCTCCATGAATTCCTGCAACGTGTGTGCCTTTCACCAAAAATTCAGTCATCTCTGGAGAAAAAAAAAAAAAAAAAAAAACAAGTCACTAACTTCCCCAGTCATGAGAAGATGAGCTCAAATATGACTTTGAGCTGCACTGCACTCAAAAATATCACGTGCTTAGCCGATAAAAGGCAATATCCAGGTGCACCACCACTACTGCTCAAGGTGCAATTTTCCAGCACCAGCTCAAAACAAAGCTGGAAAGTGACAGACAGGATGAAGAAGCTAAAATAAGGAAAGGAAGAAAACACCAAACCCAAAGTGAACATCAAACCAAATGCAAGTCTCCAGACAGAAACATGAAAACCCAAAGGGTAAGAAGCATGAACCAGAAGAGATTCAGGATGAAATTAGGTGACCCTGCTCGGCACAGGGGTTGGACCAGATGATCTCCAGAGGTTCCTCCCAACCTCAACCATTCTGTGATTCTGTGAAATTCTCAGCTCAGAACTCAATTCCCAACTCAGAGTTGGGAAACAAAACAAGAGACAAAGTGAGACTGGAGCAATGATAAAAAGTTGAAAAAGAAGAGCTCTCAAAAAATAAAAATAAAGATTTTATTTCACAGAAATACTGACTTTTGATAAAAATCAGTGCTGTCTAACCAAAAAGAGACTGAACTCTGATTCCAAAATCACATGTGCCCTCCTGCCAGCAGTCAGGCCCCAAAAAGTGAGATATTGATACACTTCCAAATGGCAGCCTAAAGCAAGCTGAGGCTGTTTATCTGCCGTCTGGATTTTAAAGCTGTGAACTAAGTTTTCCATTGTGTTTGGTTTTGATTTCAACATCCTATCTGGAACACTCAGCTCATGTTCTCGTGTTTTTCTAAGCAACCACAAGGTTTAGAGATTTACTTTTTTTAAATGAGAAAATGGAGATTCTTATGCAATATCTTCCTTCCAGCAGCTGGGAATTTAAGAAAAAATATAGATACAACATCCTGAGACTGCTAACAAGACCATAATGCTTAGTAACCACTACAATATGCCATTAAAAAAAAAAAAAAATTGCTGTCCGTTTCCCTTCCACAGACAACTCTCTTATTTTATCATTCATGCTCTCTGCCAAAGAGTTTGCTGCAGTCTTTACTGAAGCAGCGTACTGAAATGAACTATCTGTAACTTCTTAAAAGAATTTCCATTAAAGCCTGACTTGGATGGCTCAAAAAGCAAATATCACTGATACTGCACCTGTCACAGAAAAACAAACAACATCTGTGCTTGGATGTGATCAAGGCATTGTTTTATGGAGAAGCAGTGCTCCCAAGACCATCACAAATCCACATGGTGCCTGCGCGTGCCAGATTTTATGTTCACATCTTGAAGTCAGCTCAAACAAGTGGAAAATCACAAGTAGACACAGAGCCCCCGTAATGATTTCAACTGCTTAGAAGAGTCCTGTGCTGTGTTTGTTCTGGCAAGCACGTGAAATATCTAAGCCTCATGAAAATGCAAGTGTTGGACCATGTAAATAAATGAGGACGCAAGTTCTCCCACTCTGGAAGAGCCCTGGCTCTTTGTTGCAGGTGGACATCCACACACAAATGCACTAATATATGTCAATCTTGCTACATGTATGCCCCCAGGTGCACCCTAACTTTTGAAACACTTCCCCAGACCTACGCCAGGTTTACAACTGCAGGTGCCTTGCTATTTCGAAGTACTTTTTCAGAGCAGAAAGCCTTCCAGGATGCAAATCTCTACGCAGGGTTTTAGTGCTGTGATGCCATTGTGTTGCGGTTTTGTTGCAGCAGCAGGATTCCCCCAGGCTAAGAAGCCATTCTGGGATTGTGATGATCACCCAAGATACACATTCTTCAGATATGCTTTTGGTGGAAAAAAAATAAAAATCCAGAGAGCAACAATGCTTCATGAAAACCTACTTCACCTTAAAGTGGTACTTGTTTAGCTCATAGCTACTGCAGCATTAGAGCCAACTCTCATCTATGCTAAAGATCCTTCATGCCAAAAACAGGACACTTCACGTGGCGCCAGAATAATTCACACCCCATTTAAAATCCCAGCACACTGGCCACTGGCGTGAGAATCAGGATCCGCACCCAGAGCAAGGAGCTCAGCAGGAAGGAGAGGGCTCTGCTGATGAGATCTCCAGCTCCAAGCCAGCTGGTCTGTTCTCCTGGTTTGCTTCTGATGGTTTCTGCTGGTTTGCTTCTCACCAAGAGAAGCAAACTTCTCACCAAGAACCTCCAAGGTTCTCACCAAGAACCTCCAAGAAAAGACATTCATTTCTTTCCCAAATAACCTAGTCCACTGGTTTGCTCTTCTCACCTTCAGAAACATCCTTGTAACCCCAAGTGTCCCTTTCTGTGATCTCAGACCAATACAGCTTGTCTTCAACTAGCATGAGCACAAAGAACACGTTAATTTTCTGCAGCTGACCCTCACATAAGTTTGGAGATTGCTGTGAACTCTTAAGTGCTTTCATCCTTAAACTAAGCAGCCTTCCAGCTCCATGCATATTCCCTTGAAGACCACACTTTCTAAACTAACGTGAGCTTTTACCTTTACCTACAGTCCCCAAGCTTCAAAATTCCTTTGGGATTTCTGTCAGGTATGGGACATCACAGGATGAGGGGTGTCTAAGGAAGGATGGAGTAGATTGAGTGAATTGAGAGCAGTTGGAAGGATGGGCCCTTCAATCAGGAGCAGGCAGCTGAGACCCCTAGTATCCAGATTCGTCTCCCCCAGAACACCATGGGGAGGCCATGAAGCGAAGACCTGCTCCTAGACTGACGTCTTACAGGCTCCAGGGCTTCCTCAGGCTCTCAGCATGGGTAAGGGGCAAGGCAGACAGGCACAGAAGGAAGGCAAGACATCACAGCAGCCCCCAAAGAAGAGAGCGCGGTCATTTTCCAACCTCCATGTAGCATCTGGACTGCTCAGTCAGGAACAATTTTCAGTTTCACAATGTAAGCCATTCACCAAACTAAACCAATTACCCATCTTTTCCTCCAAGGGCAGAAGACTTGTCTCCTCAGCAAAGCAGAAATGGGGCGGGGGCAATACATGCTGGTTAAAAGAGCCAGAGTGGGAACAGGAGCCAGGCACTGGTAGGGAGGAGAGAATATGGAAAAAGCCAGAATTAGATTGTCCTGGGGAGTTAATGCTTCAACCCAGTAATTAAACAGGAAAAGTATTATCACCAGTGATTACGAACTCAAATTAGTACAAACTTAAACCTACGGTATGTGCCAACAGCTCTGTGAAGCATAGGTCACAGGTGCAAGAGGAAGTGCCACGTTCCTCTGTAGTGCTGTGTTCTTCTGTAGGGCTGCTTACAGCAAGGGTGTGCTGCAGGCAAAACCTTTCCATTCCTGCTATCCCGTCAGCAAGACTGTGCAAAACCACCAGAGAGGAAACCTGCACTGCTGCCACCAGATTTCCACCTGCTCGCTGTGTTTTTGCTGATCAGCCAGTCTCAATATTCCCAACCTAAATATTCCTCCTCCCATAAGAAGCCTGCAATGAAGGGGCAAAATTCATCCAAGCACTACGATAATAATAACAACAGCAATAATAAAAATAGCCAGAATAATAAGGCAGAGAAAACGTGAAGTTCAGCCCTTGCTATAAGTGCAGGGATGTGGTGGAGGCAGTTTTCCCTTGTTGGTCAGCATTTTCTTCACCCTTGGACTGGTGTGAAGGATGGGAGCTCTCTGGTGGCAACATGTGAATTTGCACAGGTGAATTTTCAGTGGCCCCACTGCTTTTCCCTGCTCATGGGAAAGGCACAAGAACACAGCTGAAAAACAGGTCTGTGCTACCCTCTCCTAAAGGAGATCCACCCAGAGCACCTCTCACCAGAGAGCAGCCGAATGAAAGATGGGACAAGGTGATTTTTAGTGCAGGGAAAAGTTGTCTGAACAACCAGAAAGGTTGTTCCAACAGAGGCGTATGTCAAGATGTTCCTGCTCTGCACACTGGAGGCTGGTAGGCTGCTTAGCAGATCTCCTGCTGCTGCCTCATTGTCTTCATCCATCCTTCCCTAGGGATCTGCTGTCAGGAAGAGGACACGAGGCTACATGGACCTTTGATCTGACTTCGGGCAGCTCTGATAGACGTGGAGCTGTCACACCCCAAGTCCTAGCAGAGCCTGTCCTTAGATAACTCCCTCTGCAGCTCCTTCTCAGTCTGAGAAAACGTATCAGGGTCAACCAGGAGCTGGTCAAATTTGTTAGCTTAAGCCTCTTAGTAAGAGGTGGTCCCAGCAGCTGGGGAGAAACAAGCAGGTGGGGAAAACCACAGAAAGGAGTAAAAACCACAGGAAAGAAGCTGGACTAGAACAAAAAAAGAGAATGCTGGCAACTACCACCAGGCTGTGTCTGGCTGAGAAAGTCAGGACCGTTCTCCTACAGCTGTGAGGACAAATTACTTTCGTGCCACAAGATGGTGCCCTGGCTTCACGGGAGTGGCCAGCCAGGCCCTGTGCCCTCTGCTCTCCTGCTCCAGCAGCATTTTGATGGGCCCTGTCCTCCCCAGCAGCCACCTGAGGGCAGCTGGAACATCTCCACCCCGACCAGGCTGTCTGGACTCTGAGTCTGGGACCAGAAGGCTAAACTGGGAGAGGAAAGTCAACCGAGAGCCCGGCTGGAGGTGCAGCCAGGGAGGGTGAAGTGCGGTCTGTCAGGAGAAAGCCCTCGGTGACAGGGAGAGCCCGATCCAAGAACTGTGTTTTGGTTACATTCAGTGCTTATGAGCCTGGGGAAGCAGCAGGGCCCTGAGGAAGGGCCCTGCATGAGGGAGAAGTTGTTCTGGCAGGCCAGATTCAGCCCACACACCATCAGCTGGCTGCCTGTGCTTCCTGGCCTCCCTTGGCAATGCAGCCACGGCCATGCCCTGTGCCAGCACCCACGTATGGCTGTCGTCACTGGCCGTCTGAGACCAGGCCGCTCTGGCAGTGCTGTGGCTCCGAAAGACACTGGCAGGGCCCTGTTTGTCTGTGTAAGCTTCCCCATAGCCACTTCTTTGTACAAGAGCAACCACAACAGGAATGTATAGCTCGCCATGGCCCAGCTGGCTAGCAGAGCAGTAGCTACCGAGCCCCTCTTGACCCCATTCTCGATCTACACATACAGACCACATCCTGCTGGCCGACGGTGCCCACAACACAGACAGAGGTCAGGGATACAGTCAGAGCTTCCCACCCCCAGACTGCTGTGTCCACCGTCTGCCTGTACACTTGAGAAAACACAGCCAGACCCTCATCTCTCCTAGCATCCGTCCCTGTGACAGCCGCCCACTCATCACTTCACACAGCCCATGTGGCAGAAGTGGTAGGAATGTCGTCTGTATGCGCCTGAGGCAGGTTCATGAGGAAAGTAACACCCTTTTTGCTAGCACAACCTGCAGGCAGATTTGTCCTGCTGCCCATGCTGGTTGTGTGCTTACCTCTCCACAGCTGCCTCCTGTAACCCTCCTGACTTCTCAGAGCAGCACCCCGTGCCCTCCTCATACAACAACACATCCTCAGAAATCATATTCAGTGCTCGAACACTGGTTTTGGACAGTTTTGAAGGGAGTTTGGGGGCTTTCATTACCCTCTAGCAAACCTCCTCATAGGCCTTCCCAGCTATCAGGCTGCTGTTGATGAACACCGTCATGCTGACTAATACGGTCTCATTGCTTCCTTTTTCATTACCCCATACATTTCTTATCTTATGGCTAGATAGTAAGCAGATCAGGGTGGGGACTTTCCAGTCAATGCCTGTACAGCACCTTGCACGATTGGTGATGCATGTGGTAGGGCTAATTCACATGCTGCCCGATCTTACCCTCAGAAACCCTCCTTGAAATTAGCTGCTAATTTTAACCACCCCAGCAACAAGAACCCCATTCCCAGACAGGTTCAACAAGTGGCCTCAACCCCAACAAACACAACCAGGCCTGGAGTTTCCAAGTCAGAAGAAACAGCCATCCTGCAGAAGCAACAAGCCGCCACAAGGTTTCGTCCTTATTCTGAGGCAGCCAAGTGCAAACCCTATTGTGAAAAACAACCTGCTGCAAAAACCTTCTGCCTGGGTCACACTGTAAGAGTAGCAGGGGTTAATTTCATCTTGAGGAAGAAAAAAGAAGAAAAAAAAAAAGTTTATTAATGGCATTGCAGATAGATGTCAGCAGCAACCACCTCCACACCTGGAACAAAGCCCACATAAGCCACAAATGCTTATTCTCTAAGAAATTCTTACAGCCATGCTGCCTTCGACAAACATGATCATCTTACAGGCTCAGAGAAGAAATGGCCTAAAGGTTAGTTAGGGTGTTACCCCATAAATGGCAGCAAAGAGTGCATCAGCCCTACCACAGATTTCCTGCCTGGGGCTGGGTGTCACGCAGCCTCCCACAGCTCGGCCCTGCCCCTCTATAAAAGAGGTTGCAGACACAGCGCGATGTCACAGCAAAAGCTCAGGAGCACAACCACGCTGGCAAGGCAAAGCATTCAGATAATACAGCCTGACTGCTTAAACCTTTACCCACAGTTTCGGAGCAGTCCAAGGCCTCAGTGTGCTCAACACACCCTTCCCTTCTCAGGCCGAGGAGGGTTTAAGACAATTCAAGCGCATGCAGGAAAACCAATGCATCATTTTAAGTGTTGCTTGTTGCCTATTTTGATGGTTTAATTGAGAGATGAGCAGTGGTTAGTCCTTAAGCTGATTCCAGGACGCATTTCATTCTCATCATATGGAGGACTTAGCGCAGGCAGTTGAGCGGCAACAACAGAAAAATAAAATAAAATAAAATAAAATAAAATAAAATAAAATAAAATAAAATAAAATAAAATAAAATAAAATAAAATAAAATAAAATAAAATAAAATAAAATAAAATAAAATAAAATAAAATAAAATAAACAAGCCAGTTAGGAGATGACACCAAGCTGAGTGGTGCCACTGATACAACAGAAGGAAAAGATACCATCCAAAGGGACCTGGACAGGCTGGAGAAGTGGGCCCATGTGAACCGAATGAGGTTTAACAAGTCCAAGTGCAGAGTGCTGCACCTGAGTTTGGGGCAATCCCAGACAGGAGTACAGACTGGGAGAAGAAATCACCGAGAGCAGCCCTGCAGAGAGAGACTTGGGGGTTTGGGTGGACAAAAAGCTCAACATGAGTCAGCAGTGTGTGATTGCAGCCCAGAAGGCCTACTGTGTGCTGGGCTGCATCACCAGAGGTGTGACCAGCAGGCTGAGGGAGGTGATTGTCCTCCACTGCTCTGCCCTCATGAGGCCCCACCTGGAGTGCTGTTTCCAGGTTTGGGGCCCCTAGAACAAGAAGGATTTGGGTCTGTCAGAGCGAGTTCAGAGGAAGGCCACAAAGATGATCAGAGGGCTGGAACAGCTCTCCTATGAAGAGAGGCGGAGAGAGCTGGGGATGTTTAGCCTGGAGAAGAGAAGGCTCTGGGGAGACCTCATTGCGGCCTTTCAATACTTAAGGGGGTCGTAAGGACTCTACCTGGTTAGATAATGATAGGACAAGGGGGGATGGTCTTAAACTAAAAGAGGATAGATTTTAATTAGAAATTAGGAAGAAATTCTTCATTCAGAGGGTGGTGAGGCACTGGAACAGGTTGCCAAGAGCAGCTGTGGATGCCCCATCCCTGGAGGTGTTCAAGACCAGGTTGGATGGGGCTTTTGCCAACCTGATCTAGCGGGTGGCATCCCTGTCAATGTCGGGGGGGTGGAGTTTGATGATCTTTAAGGTCCCTCCCAACCCAAGCCATTCTATGATTCATTCTGTGAGAGTAGCCTGACAACATTCTTGCATTTTTAAATTAACACGGGGCTGTTCCATTCCTGAGCTGCCTTTTTGTTTTATTCCCTCCTTCATCTTTCTAGTGATGAAAATGCCACCAGGTGGTAATGAAGCACCTGGATACCTCCCCCATTACACTTGATCCAGAATGGTTCTGATGAGGTTGGTAAAACTAGCTGGGATTTATAGCAGTAAGCAAGGTCAGATTCTGCTCCCGTTGTTCACAGGCTGCAGAGTTTTTACCATATGGGAATTAAGAGGACTGCAACCTGCAGCAACTGTGGAAGCTGAGAGCAAATTAAAATAATAAATTTCTGACATTCAATCTTTAGTGAATCTTTGGGACAGCCTTTTCATTACTGCTAAAATAGCATGTATTTATAAGCAGCATCCAGCTTCAATATCCACTAAAAAATCTCAAATCGCAGTACAGTAACAAGGTTAACACTTCACAAATGAGAAACTAAGGCAAAGAGGTACAACAGCTGGCCCAACCTCACCCCAGAGGCCAGGGCAGGGCTTTGGGCCAGACTTCAGGCTCTTGGCTCCTGTGCGCTGCCTGCTGTGCTGCACCGTATCTTCAGAAAAGGGATGGAGCATCTTTAGGCTCACCTCCTTCCCTGAAATTTCCCTGTAAATTTTGATGCCAGCATATCTCCTAAGCTGAACGTTTCAGCAGTGCACAGCAATGGGTTTCTCATTGCTTTGTTTCTGCCAGTGAAATAGCAATGACTGCAAGGTTTACAGAGACTTTCTGTTCCTGTCTAAAATTATCTTTGCTGAGCCTTGCGACGCCAAGAGCACAGAGCCAATATTCCATAAACCCCGAGAAATATGGACTACTGAATTTCAGGCACACAGAGCAAGTTAGGTTACAGCAGCATCCATCAGTCATGACCACGGCTCAGAGCCCCCGCCACGCCGTGCACAAGGGGACCACTTGTTTCTTTGCTGCATGAGAGCACACAAAGTCAGGGCCTGATCCTGCCACCCAGGGGCTCCACGGTTGTGGGGGGGTTGTCCAAATGAAGAGGAATCTCTGCAATCCCTGTTTGAAAAGCAGTGAACTGGGAGAGGGGGGCAAAAGGGTATGAAAAGGCAGCAGGTGGGTCTAGACAGATGGGGGAAACGTGGGGCTAAAAGGGAGACAACAGCAATTAGCATAAGCAGCAGCAGCCTCAGCTCACCAGCTGCTTTGCCAATTGTCTGCCTCCCTGAGTTGCAGCAGCAAAGCCAGTCAGTAGCCAAAACTGCCCCTCAGAACTGAAAGTATTGGGGGAAAAAAAATTGATTTCTATGGTACAAAAGCAAGGCTTGCAGGGCTGTCATGTAGGAGTTTGCCTAAGTAAGGCATGGAACAGGCGGCTCAAAACAGCTACCAAATACTTGAGAGCGAAAGGCTAAAAAAGGAAGGTTTTAGAGGAGGAAATGAGTCAGTAGCTTGGAGGACAGGAGGGGGAGTTCACATAGCTGAGGCATATAAAGTAAGCAAGTAGTCACCATCTCAACTGCTAGAAACACAGCGAGGTGGAGGTAGTATTGATCTCCAATGTCTGTAGATGCAGGGGCTCATCCCCAAACAGGAATCCACGGACAGTTTTTTCTATTGACCATGCTGGGTTTTGAAGTGGCCCTTCAGCCGACAGAAGCTTGCTGGCTGCAGTTCATCCAGCGTTTCAGACTGCAGCCAAGGCAGAAAGCAGCCATGAGCAGCAGCAGTGCTGCTGAAGCTTCTCAGGCTTACTTGTGGCTGGGGGACAGATTTTTCTGGAGGGAGGTTTCAGGTTAATTGCAAAGGCAGCTTGCCTTGAGAGAGGGAGGGGAATTTGGAGGGGTGGGGTCACATTTTGAGGTGGTTTGTCTGGACATCCAGCTGGAGCTTTCCACCTAGCTTACTCATAGCACTAATACCAGGAGAAAAGGACAGAGTTTATTCAGTGCTGGAAAGAAGCACATTAAAAAAAAAAAAAAAAAAAAAAAAAAAGCGACTCCATTTCCACAGCACAGTTGTAGCAACTGACGTGTTAATTTCTTTCTCCTTAATAATTCTGCTCTGCATTTATGTCCTGGGGCTGAAGGGGAAGGCCTGGGCTCCTGGGATCGTGGCCCACCCAGGCAGGTGAAGGGCACAGCTTCCTCACCTCTGCCCCGGCTATCTGTCCCATCAAAGGACAGGCCCGGCGATGAGGGAATCAGTAAAAAGAAGCCCCAAAATTCCCTCCCCAAACGCGGGAGCTTCCCCTCGGCTCAGGCAGCGAGCAGGCAGCTATGGAGCAGCCTCACAGGGCCCTGCTGCCAGGCCTCTGTGAGGAAAGCCGCAGCGCCACGAGCATCCCGGGCGATGCTCACGTTCGTGGGGCTGCAGGGAACGGGCTGCTCGGCTGCCAGGCTGGAAAAGCAGACTCCCATTCCCCTTCACAGAAGGTTTCTGTGGAGCAGAGGTTCCCAAGCTGTGACAAACCCGAGCTGTGTTGCTCAGCGGTGCCTGTGCTGTCTGCAGAGCCAGGTCGTGCGCATCCAGCCTCCTCAGAGCACTGCACCCGCTGGGTTTACACCCCACCGGGCTGCACTGTTTCGTCTTTTTGGGCACAAAGCCTTTAAAAAAGGCATCGTGGCTCTCTGTGACCTGCCCTTCGCAGAGGGAGCGCATCTGTCACAGGAGATGGAAACAAGTGAGAGTCCTTGCAGAAGCGCTTCCTCGCTGAGGCGCCTTTAACTTGTCAGGTACCTTCTCAACCCGTTGCAACGTTTCCAAAAACACAACAAAACCCTCTTGAAACAGCCTGAGCCAAGGGGCCGGTTTCAATTCATTTTCCCTTATAAGTATACAGCATTGAAACAGCCCCGGCCCTGTTCTCATGGCCTTACATCATCCCTTCCCCTCCTCCCCAGGACATCTGACTTCTGCACCCCGCTCTCTCATAGTGAAACCGAATTATCGAGAGTAAGCTCAGAACAACGGCAGACAAATCACCCACATGAAGGAACACCGAAAAGCACAGCTGCCCCAGGTCCCAATCTCCTGCCACCAGAGATGGAGGTCTGCTACGACACCGTGCAGAGGCTCTGGCAGTCAGTGTGTGCCTCGATTTTCCCTCCCAATACCGATGAGCTGTAGCTTTCACCCTCACCTTGCCAACAGCTAGTGTCAAAATTCAGGACCTGAAAGGGTTGTCTAGAGAAATGTACTTATAGGTCTGGTGCTCTGTTACAGAGGCATTTTACCTGACTTGTTTTAGAACTATACATTTGAAAAAAAATGTTCCCACTCAATTCTTTTTACTTTCAAAGACAAAGACTTTGCTCCCAATTTAAACATTCCTTGATTAAATACATCAGAAAGGCGCACAGGGAGGAACAACCCACCCACTCCCATTTCAGTCTAGCAAAAGACTCACCAGTACCACTTAATTTCACCACAAATCTGGTGGAAACACTTGCAAAAGAGACCCCTTGCCAGCGTAAGGCACCCAACAATAGAGCCTGCCGGCACAGGACTGCTTTTTCAACACAGGCATTTTCAATATGTGATCTTTCAGCAACCCGTATCTCAAGTGAGCGGGCATAACAGCATCTAAAAAGGGAAACGACGGGGGTATGCAGCAGGGAGGTTAAAAATATATATGTGTGTGTGTAGCTAGAACAGAGGAACATGGATAAAAACTGTAAGGTACAGCTTACACCTTTGTTGTTGAGGCTTTGTGTTAGATGTAAGCCAGAAATATCGCTGCCTCACACCCTGGCCCTGAAAACAGCCACACAAGTCCTGCTTTGTTTTCTGCTTAGAAGCAGGCACAGAGGGAGAGAGAGGCCCAACAAACAGGCGTGATGCTGGGGGTTCTGCGCTCATCGATTCCTGGCAGCACCCAGAAACGAAGCCAAACCACCGCTGCTTTTTTGCATTAGACGCTTCTGCAACCAGCTAACAGCCTGATCACAGAAACCCCGCAGCACGTCGCCCAGAAACGTTAAGGAAACGATGATATCTTTATTATTTTTATTGTGTTTTTTAGTTTTTTTTTTTTTTTTTTTTTTTTTTTTTTTGCAGCATTTCGGGGCGGGCGCCCCAGCAGCAGCGGCGGGCGCTTTGTCTGGGCCGGGCGCGATGCACAGGGTTTCCTCAGCTCGCCGCGGCCGGCGCCAGCCAATCACGAGTGGCTGGCTGAGATCGCACCAAAGTAGGTAGTGAAAAACCCTGAAAAAAAAAAAAATGTTAGAGAGAAAAAAAAAAAAAAAGCGAGCGAAGCCACCTCCCCCTCACCGCCTCCTCAGCCCTCAGCCCGCCGCCCCCGCCCGGCCTCGACCCGGCCGCCTCACGGTCTCTCCCTGCCCCTCATAGCCCCCTTTTACCCCCCTAAATCCCTTTTTTACCCCTAAAATCCCTTTTTTACCCCCTAAAATCCCTTTTTTACCCCCTAAAATCCCCTTTTTACCCCTTTTTGTCCCCCTTTTGCCCCCTCACCCCCCCATTTTTGCCCCCCCCCCTTCACCCCCCTCCCCCTTTTGCCCCCCCCCATTCCCTCACGCCCCCCCCCTCCCGCTGCACACACCTTAGGGCAGGTAGCCCCGCCCCTCTCCCCCCTCCGCGCGCCGCCATTGGCCGGCCGCCCATCCATCACCCGCCAGCTCCTCCTCCCATTGGGCAGCCCGCTCCCCACCCCTCCCACCCCTCAGCGGGCGAGCATGCGCTCTGCCTCGAGTGAAGCCATCTGGGCGTTGCCGCGGGGGGGGTGGGGTCTCTCCCACCCATAGCAACCGCTTCCTCCTCCGGGCCCCGGCGGCCGTGACGTCGCAGCGTTTCCGCCCGGCTCGCGCCCTCGCCGCTTCCCTTCCTGCCGCCGGAGCCCGCGCCGCGCCCAGCCGCCGAGGGGAGCAGCCGCCGCCGCACCGCGCTCCGCCGCCCGCCGCCGCCGCCATGGTGAGGACCCCGCCGGGCTCCCCCTTCGCCTCCTCCCCACCTCCCCGCCCGCTCCCCGCCGCCCTCCGCTCCCTGGGGGCGCCGCGCTGTGAGGCGGCGAAATCCCCCCCCCCCCCCTATACCCCCCCTTATGGAACCTTCCCCTCCCCCTTAGCTTCGCGGTGGTACGTTCCATCCCCCCCCCACCCCTCAGAGTGCGCCCCCCCCCCCCCCCATGAGGCGCGATGGTACGGCCCGCGCCGCGTGCGCGCGCGGGGGGCTGAGCGCGTCCATTGCGCGGCGCGGGGGGGGAAGGGGGGGGGGGGGACGGAGCCGCGGGGCCCCTCCCAGCGCTCCCCGCCTGTGCCGCAGGGCGCGGCCGCACCCCCCCAACCCCCCCCTCACCCCCTTCCCTTCCCCGTTATGGGGCCTTTTTGTAGGTCGGGGGGGTGGGGGGGGCCCGGCCCGGCAGGAAGCTGCGGCTGCCCCCGGCCGCATCCGGCCGCGCGGCGGGAGCCATCTTCCTCGGGGCTGGGGGGGGTGGGGGGTGCTCAAGGCCGCTGGGGGGGGAGGAGGAGGAGGAGGAAGAGGAGGAGGAGGGGGGTGCGAGCCTTGCCCCAGCCCCCAAGGGGAGAACAACGCCCCCCAGAGCCGCCCAGCCGTTGTGCCCCGGCGGACTGGGGGGGGTGAAGGCGAAATTTGGCCCCCCACACCCCCTCTGTGTAAGCCGCGCGGCTGAGATTGATGAATTCACATGAATTAGGGCGTAATTATCTCCTTATTCTCGCGCACAAACGCCTTCCCAGCGCCAGACATGCAGATCTCTGAGCACCCTCCGTTAGGTTGTTCACCGCCAGCTCTGAAGGGCATCGCAGCCCACCCGCAGCCTTCGCCCTTAGTGCCCCTGGCGCAGGGCGCAGCTCCCCAATGCGCTCCCCTCCCGCACGGCCCCGGCGCACAGGATGTGCTGGCCATCTCCCTGCTTCCTACACAGCGCAGCCGGAGCATCCCCGGGCCGCGGCGTGGAGCAGAGCTAATGGGAGTTGCAGATGAAGCTGCCGAAAGTCTGGCGAGACTTGCAGCTCTTGTTTAAAATAGGCTTGTCTGAACAAGCTAGCTACCACCTCTGCAGTACGCAAACCTAGTTTGAAATGACTCCTCGGCGCGTCAGGCTGCATCTTGCTTCAGAAGCAGGCAATTCCCAAGTTGGCCAGAACTCGTATTTCTCATAGTGATCTCCTTTTTGGAACAGGGTGTGGGGTTTTTTTTGGCTTTTTTTTTTTTTTTTGGCTGTTACATTTTTAGATGCTTTCTAGTTGCAGCAAACGATCTTGCTTTTGGGCAGCGTGTAGGCCTTTTGGCAGAGTACCACAGCGCCAAGCAGCAGGGCATCACTTTACATCCAAAGAACCTGGGATTTGCTACTTTTAGCTGTCTTGCCACAAGGTTCAGATTCCTTGCTACTGGATTAAATGATTCCACGGTCTTTGGGGGGCTGTGCAAATCATTTTTTCCTCGTTGTTAGCCCCCGATCCCTGTGATTACAAGGTACGTGTGCCTCGTATGCGAGCTGACAGCCTCCTGACAATGGGTGGTGTGGGTGTGTGGCGTGTTCCTGCTCGCAGCGCCGGGATATCGCTACCAGGAGGCTCCACTGGGGAGCGAGGGCTGAGCTCAGCAATCTCAGAGCCTGCGGACAGCCAGAACTTGCATCTGAAGCTGGTTGGAGCCTTCTGCTCACCTGACTGCTCGCTGCTGGCGACAGTCTCAAGGATATCTTGATAACCATTGTCTGGGGTGCCTAGAGAGGCCTTCAGAAGCTGTTTTTAAGGGTGATCTTCAGGTTAATATAGGAGTGCGGAGGACCACGAGGAAATTCTTGTGAACAGTTGGGCTCACGCTGGCTGATTTCTGTGCTGAATGTGCTGTAAGAAGCTTTGCTTTCCGGCAAGAGCCCCGCCGAGTGCCGGCTTATACCCGCATTACCTCACAAACGTGTGTTTCAGAGAGGAATGGGCGCTGCTCAAAATTTCTGCCCTCCCCCTGGCTGCCACGCTTCCTGTTTTTCAGCAGTGCTGCTGGGATTGCCTCTCTCTGCCGGCAGTGCTTGTTCTGCCTACCCGGGCAGTCACCGGGAGCTGAGTGCAGGGGATGCTTTCCTCAGCTTTCAGCCAGAGGAAATAACCTCCAGGAATTCAGCAGGGATTTATTTTTTTGTTCTGCCTCTCTGTGATTGCTCGCGTCATCTCTCCTGGTCCAGTGGGTAACCCCCTATTGGCAGGAAAAGAAATCGCTGAATAGGGTTTTGATTCCCTTCCCCGTGCCCTCCCTGCAAAAAAAGAGACCCAAGAAAGCAAAATAAAAGAAACTCGAGTCCAGCTGGCAAGGTCTGCCTGCAAGTGATATGCAAATAACCCCGTACTTCTTGCTGCTTTATGGTGTGTAAATAATGGCCTCTTACACAACAGCAGTAAAAAAAAAAAAAAAAAGGCAGTTACATTTCCTGTTGTGCTTCAGGTCAGAATTGAAGCTTCGGGCTTCTCCAGGTGTGCAGACTGCCTGGTGTAACGTGGGTGTCTGGCTGTGGGGCCGTGGGCAGGGGGGGAAATCGTCCTGCTGGGATTTGGAGGTCGCTGCCTGCCGTTCCCACAGCGGTGCCGGGAGGGAGGAAGTCAAAGCAGTGCTCCTCCTGCTGCCTCCTCCCCGCCCTGCAAGGTGGGAGTGCTGCCGTCCCGGGGGTTATCGTGGCAGCAGACGAAAAGCAAAGCCGTGTTTAGGGCCCAGCCGTGTTTAACTACCCGTGGTTTCGGGCCGTTTCTCGGCCGTGGCTCGCACCTTGGTGCGGAAGCAGGCCCGGGAGAGGCGTCAGCTCATCTCCTGCTGCCTGCAGCCGGCCCGCGTGGCCTCGTGGCTGCCCTGGCTGCCTTCACACAGCGAGGGCTCGCTGCTGGCAGCATCCCAGGGCGCTGCGTGGCAGCGCAGGGGGCGGCTTCAGGAAGGCTGCTGTCCCCGAGCGGCCAGGTGCCAGCAGCTTTAATTGAAAGCAGCGTTCATCGTGACATGGGACTGAGTCAGGTGGAAGCGCCGCCTGCTCCCCCGGGCGGTTCTGGCGGCAGGGAGGGGGCTGTAAGGGAGATAGGAGGGGTGGGGCGCTGCGCCGGGCCCAGGGAGGGGTTTGCTCAGGGAATTGGGAAGCAGACGGCTGGCAGCGGGGTGAGCGGCAGGCGGGGAAGCGTGTGCTGCTCTCACATCTCCGCAGCTGAGGCGGGCACACCTCGGCGCTCCCGGTGGCAGTGGAAAAACTGATGGTGCTCCTCTGCGAAGCACAACTTTCCGCTTCAGAGGCTGTGGGCAGTCCGTGCCACTGTGTGCAGGGCGTGCACGTGGTGCCCAAACAAACCAAGCCCGGGGCTGGTTCCCGAAATGCTTCTGTAGATAACCGTGCGCGGGCATTGCTGCCGGGGGCTCGTGGGTATCAGTGCAGCGCCTAAAAACAAGTTGAATCTTCCCAGCTTGTCGTGAGACAAACCGGGCAGTCACTGTCCTGTCTGCCTTAGGGGTGAGGAAGGAGCAGGGACTTGTTTTGGGTGAAATATTTTAACTATTCAGGGAAAATACTGGAGGCCACAGGGCTTTTTAACAAAACCTGGAGCGATTTTCATCGGCAGAGTTACGAACCCGGTCTGTGGAGGCTCTGATGCGTCTCCCTCTCGAAGCTGCCCTGGCGAGGGCTTTGTGAGGGGAAGAAGGGACGCTGTGTTAGCGCAGCGCACGCTGACCATGCAGTTAGAGCACCCAGCGCCTCGTGTGCTGGGGAAACACAATGGGGGCACTGCTGGGAGGGCTGTGGGGCGGCGTGGGCGGCAGGGCACGTTGCCCTCGGGGTAACTGCCTGGAAATATGAGGGGGGAGCTCGTTTGTGGCCAGCCCGGCAGAGGAACTCGCGCGTTCTGCCTCGCGGGTCGCCCTGGCTGTGCTGCGGTGTCGTCATCTCTCCAGGCTGATGGTTCGGTGCCGTGCCTCCTTTCAGCGAGGTTGGGCGGCCCTGGGCAGGAGCAGCCTGGCTGTTCGGCCCTGCTGTTCTCCCCCGCTGCCCCCTGAGCACAGTTTTAAGGGATTTTTGCCCGTGTCGAGGGGTCGCTGCGTCCCCTGCAACGCTGTGTGCAGCCCACAGTCAGGCAAGGGCTTCTACAAGAAAAAAGAGCAGGACCAAGCCCTCTCTCTGAGCTCAGCAGTATTCCAGCCACTGCTCACACACACACACACACACACACACACACACAAAGAATGTGCTGCATTGAGGCCTCGAGCAGCGTGGTACTGGGCCAGGGGGGGAATCCAGGCTAACAAACAGCCGCTTTATTTGCTCGCTGCTGGCGGGTGGAGGCTCCCCGCCAGCTGTTCTGCAGGACGGGCCAGCAGGGGCAGGGTTAAAACGCCAGCTGAGAGCATGGAGTTGGGAGCCCGGCCTTCCCAGACCTCCCCCTGCTGCCCTGCGCAGTTACAACACAATTGCAATTAAAATCACAACAAAAGCTGTGCAGGGTTTTGTTTTTGTTCCCTTTTTAAGTACGTTTACAGCACTCCCATCGTGGTACAAGCCCCGTGTTGAAGCCCTTTGTTCCAGGCTTTTACCTCCTTTCAGGAAGCAGTGAGCTGCGCTGGGGGTTGTGGGTTCATTTCAAGCCGTACTGGGACACAGCTGTAAGGTTTCCTCAGGCTGAAGGTATCTGGCTTGTTCCTGGCAATGTAAGAACCGCCAGCATCAGCCTGTGTGATGGCTCCAGAGGCTGCACAGCAGCTGGGAGAAGGAGCAGCACCAGCTCCTAACAACCTCCTGCTTTGGAAAGTACAAAACAAAAAAAACATCCAGTCTTTAACTGAGTCTCTCCGAGCTCTGCTCAGTCCCAGCAGCAGCCTAACCGTGAATTTTGAGTTTCCAGGCCGAATGCTCCCAACATTTTTGGAATCTGAACCGAGTTGCCAGCAGCGCTCGGTTCCTTTATAAGGAAACGACTCCGCTCCCAGCGTGGGGGCACGCTCCCGGCCGGGCAGCAGCGCCAGCACACGCCGAGTAACCATGTCCTTCTGGAGCAAAGAGCAGGAGCTGATAGCGGTGGAGGTAGCTGATGCTAACTGCTTTGATAGCATCACTCCCCCGCACTACGTCAGGCTTCCTGTGCATTTTCTACACCAAATTTTAAGGTTTTTGTGAATCTATAAGCCGAGTCTTCAGTCTGTTATCAGCTGCGGAGGTGCCGTTAGCTAGAAGACAAACCTCATAGAAAAAGGGGGAAAATAAAAGGGCTGAGGTCCACAGTGAACTCGAGACAACCTTAGCTAATGAGGCAATAGTCCCTGTTGCTGTGCTGTTTGCTTTATTAGGGCAGCCCCGTATCATTTCGAGTCTTCCTCTTACCTGCACCAGCCTCAGGGACAGGAGGAAGGAGACCTTTACCCCTCAGTAGTTACCTGACAAAGTGCAGGCCCTGGGGATGGAGGAGGTGGCGGGGCAATGAGTCACTTGGCGGCGATGTTTGCGCTTTTGCTCGAGTTTATCCTTGAATAAGCTTTATCTGCTGGCTTTTCTTGTGCTGCTGGGGATGGGCAGGAGGGTGGCCGCCTGCCAGGCAGCTGAGGCGCGGTGACTTCCTCCCTCTGCTGCCTGCCTGCTGCTCGCCGGAGTAAATGCAGGGGGTGCCAGGTAGATCTGTGGGGGCCTCTTCGAGGAAACCCCTAAAGACAGCTTCCAGCTCGGATTCCTTGGTGTAAAGGACTGGCAGCCAGATCTCCCAGCTCTGGAGAGAGAAAATCAGAGAAAATCAAGGTAAAATCCACAGTCATCGATGGTGCCAGCTGCGTGTGCCTGGGACAACCTCTGCTGGCTTAGCAGGGCTGTGCGAGCTCCTGGAAGGTACAGAAGGAATCTTGGTGGAAGAATGTCTGAGGTCATCTGACTAGTGATGCACAGGAGGCTTTGGGGAAAAAAAAATGTGTGAAGCACCCAGTCCTTGGCCTCTCTGAAAGACAGTGAGGTTAGCACTGTGCAGGTCACCTTCACCTCCGATTTCCCTGGTTTTGTGCCCAAACTGCTGCTTGTTCACACCTTGGTAGAGCGGGGATGTTCTCAGGGTGGTTTTTCCTTCTGAGATAGGAGTTGCCATATCTGAGCATAAAGCTACTTGACTTTGGGAGCCCCAGAAGCAACAGGAGACGAGGCAGCAGTAGAAAGGAGCTGTTTGCACTGCGTGGTGTGGTGGGGACAGGCAGCTGGGTGTTGGGCTTCGCACTGCTCTGGCCGTGCTCCTCCAGCAGCGACCAGCATGGTTCCCGTGCTGCAGTGTTCCCTGCTGCACAGCTGACTTCAAACTCTCAAAATTTAGTGATTCCCAGTATAAAACCCAGATATAAACGCTTCTGTCCTGCCGTCTCTTCTCTCCCTTTGCATTTGGGAAAAGGCAGCAGCCTGAAAATGCAGTTCTGCCTCTTGGCGTTCCTGCTAGGCCTCAGTCACTGCTGCTGCCTTCAGCTCCGGGTTGGTGCTGCAGGCCCTGCACTTCCTGCCACGATTAGCACGGGAGGATGCCACTAACGAACTGGGATTGCTCATCAGGAAGGGGGGGAGGGGATTAAAGCAGGCTGCCTTTTTACTGCTGGAAGAAGTAGACTAATTAATGGCGAGACTTGCAAGCTCTCCCTTAAAAATGCTGAATCAAGAGCAACTTCTGTTGACCTCTAAACCAAGTCCAGGTGAGGAGCATGGAGTTTGACCGTGTTTTAACTGGGTCTGATAGCAAGTATGCTAAAAATGGCCAGGAAACTGAGTGGAAGTGATCCTGGTAGCCCAGCCCGCCTGCAGAGGCTAACAAAATCAAGTTGCTGCGACGCCAAAGCGTCTGCCACAGCTGAACCTCAGAGGACAAGGGGTGGATGTGCGTGTCAAGCTGCTCTGAAACAATGTGCTAATATTAGTAGGATCGGGCCTTGTTGGGAATAGTTTTGGTTTGGCAGCTGGCTGTGGGCAGCATCGAGGCTCCAGATTTTTTCCTTGGGCTGCAGAAGGAGGGCCTGCAGCCTTCCCTCACTGGGCTCTGGAGCTGTGGGTGACTGTTGCGAGCACTGCTCGTCTTCTAGCCCCAGATTTAAGGCAGTACGGTAATGTAGCCGTGAAAACACTCAGCGGTGGCTCTAAAGGTCTTTGTTCTCCTCCTTGCAGGCATCTGGAGTACAAGTCGCCGACGAGGTATGCCGTATCTTCTATGACATGAAAGTGCGGAAGTGCTCTACGCCTGAGGAAATCAAGAAGAGGAAGAAGGCCGTCATCTTCTGCCTCAGTCCAGACAAAAAGTGCATTATCGTGGAAGAAGGCAAAGAGATTCTAGTGGGAGATGTCGGCGTGACAGTTACCGACCCTTTCAAGCATTTTGTGCAGATGCTTCCTGAGAAGGATTGCCGTTATGCCTTGTATGATGCAAGCTTCGAGACCAAGGAATCCAAAAAAGAAGAGCTGATGTTCTTCTTGTGGTAAGCAGGCTTGCCAGCTCGCTCATTCCTAGCGTGAGGTCCAAGACTGGGCGAGGTCTGGGAGCATTTGTTTTGCTGGGGCCTGCAAGATGGCAGGCTTGAAGTGCTCAGAACAGCCTGATGCTTGTGTTGTGAGCCACGAGAGGTTTCACCTGTTCATAATCGGCAGGTTTTCTGTCCTTGCTGGGTAATAAATGCCACTAATTTTGCTATTTTTGGTGTTTTCCACCAGGGCGCCAGAACAAGCACCTCTCAAAAGTAAGATGATCTACGCGAGCTCCAAGGATGCAATCAAAAAGAAGTTTCAAGGTAGGTAGTGCAGCCAACGCTCCTCGCTGTGCCATGCCCTCCGAGACACTTACACAGCAAGGCTTAACCATTGACTAATTGGCTTTTTTTGAGGTGCTAGTCAGGCGAGAACTTCACGGGTAAAATGCCCTGTGACAGAGCTAAGTAAGCTCAGGTTAAAACTTAAAATATTCGACTGTGTTAGAGGGGCTAGAGGACAGGAGCAGGCTTCACAGTGTGCGATGCTGCTGCACGGAGCAACTGGTTTGCACCACGCAGCCTGCAAACCCTTAGATCCTTAACACCGAACGGGATTTCGAGTGTGGCAGAGGACTTCCAGGCCTGCGCCTGTTGAAGTACAGAGCCTCGTGGCCTTACCGTGCTGCTCTAGTAATTAACAAGTCACTCGATTTAGCCACGCAGCTGTGGTTACTCATTCCAAAGGCATCGCAGCTCTGAGTGGGGAAGCAGAGTTTCATTCAGCCCGTCAGGCACCGCTAACGAAGGAGTAAACACCTTGCTGCAGCGCTAAGAATTTCATTCTAGAGAAACGGTGGCCCCTGGCCAGGCAGCGCTACTCCTGCAGCTCTGTGTGCCCGGGCCAAAGTCTCGCAGCGCGTAGGGCTGACAGCAGCAGCACACAGCAGTGCCAGTCCGTCACAGGACAGCTCACGAGTGGGTTGGAACTGCTCAGGAATAATGTGGCGTGCTGCACGTGGCCAGGCTGAAACAGAAAAGGAACAACGTGCCTTTTCTGCTTTCCTCCACATAAGGCAGTGTTGGGCTCCCTGCCCTCCGAAAAAGAAACCACCGTTAACTCTGTGTACAGGCAGAGGCCTTGCAGGGTTCCCACATGGATTCTGTCAGCCATCTCAGCGCTTGCTTGTAGCTCCCTCAGCTGCCACCTCCTGGGTAGCACTCAAAACGAGGCAGTTCGCTCACGGGTGCTTAGAGAAGACTGAAAGTCTGAGCACTGAGCTAGAGAAAAGCTTCTCCCTGGTATTTCTGTGGGGATGCATACCCAGATGTCCCCTGTCACATATCGGGGAGGGAAACATCCAAATTCCTTTGTTCTCTCTCTAAGGCAGGGCTTGAGCGAGCAGCTTGCCTGTTCTAATATTTCTACTAAATGTGTTTCTTTGGTTGACTACTAGCGTGTTGAAATGCTGCATTATTGAGTGTGTTGCCTCTTTTTTTAGGCATAAAGCATGAATGCCAAGCAAATGGGCCAGAGGACCTCAACCGAGCTTGTATTGCTGAGAAGCTAGGAGGCTCCCTAGTCGTAGCTTTTGAAGGAAGTCCCGTGTAGATGTCATACAGTGCCACAACTCTACAAGCATTCCATGTTTTAATATATCAGTTATGTAAAACATCCATTCTAGGCAAGGGTTTCACTAACTGTAGGGAAGCTGTCTTAGAATAAAGTAGATTATGAAGATGTAGCTTGTATGTACAAATGACCATAAATAAATCAAATTAAGGATTTATCTTGGTGTATTAATATTTGCATTGGTTGTCCAGCCCAATACTGTCCCCAATGGATTAACACTAAAGGTCTCCAAAAGTTTTGGTCCAACGCAGCAGTGTGTCGTGGGATGAAAGGGGTGGGAGGTATGAGAACAGCCTGGTTCCTGCTCTTTTCTACATTGTAATTAAGGTAAATTCAGGTAGTCTTTTCGAGGCTACTGGCCAAATTGCCAAACTCAAAACTTTCCCCTGTAACTGTGTAACGCGAAACTGAAAAGCTGCAAACCTGTAGTTAAGGGTAGGCTGAAGCAACCTGCTAGCACCAGAACAGGGTTAAACTCTCGAGTGCTTGCGGTTGCAGGGCCATACTAATTAAGGTTAATTATGAAGTTAAAATAGAGATAAAATAGACACACTTTTCTGGAGAAAGAGTCCGAATCACTCTCTTGTGAACTCACTGTGCAGCGATATTTAAAGGTTCACTTGTTCTACCGGTTCGATTTCCTTGTTATGAAGTGTCTTGAGGCCTCCTCCAAGCCTGAACAATTCTATTAAATCTGCTTTCCTTTTGACATAGGTTAATTTAGAACGACCTTAGTTTCACTAACACACACTTGTAGCGGATCAGATGCTTCTAAGGCTTTTCCAAGTGCAGATTCTTCTATCAGAGCTCTCCAGCTTTGGGTAGTACGACGAGAAGGAGCCACTTGAAAAATATTGCGAGATGAGAAGTGGTGTTCTCAGCCCCAGTCTTTGGTCACTTGGTCCATTTGTCCATAATTACTCTTGATTTAACTTAGTAGAACCAATCAGCCTGACTAATACGGCTCGATCTGGGCTTTTTGTCTGTTAGCTTCTTTAATTCTGTAGAAATGCATGGAAATATCACCTACTAGAAAGTTTGACCTGAAATGCCTTTTGTATGGGGGGGGAGGGGGGTAGAGAACATTCCTGTGCCAGCTACAGAGATCTGAAAAGCTTCCATGTTTCACCAGTGGTTGATTAAAGCTGTTTCCTTTGTGTAATGTGTACATGGGAGTTGCATAGAGTTTTCCTGTATGTCTGTAGAGAAGAAAAAAAAAAAAGAAAAAAAAACAAACCCTTAGCCTCCAGTGCGTTACTGTGCTGTGTTCTGTGCGTGCCAAACTCCAACAGCCTGAATCCTGAATCCACGGGTTTTTTTTTTCCTTCCCCTGGGTCGGTGGGGAGAAAGTGCTTTGGTTTCTCTGCAGTCTTGGTGCCCTCTTTGGCCTCGTGCACCACCCTGTGCTGTTTGCTCCCTTAACCTAGAGGCAGGCGCTGTCTGTGTGCTCTGTCTTAGCACCCAGGGGTGGGAGCACAGGTTGCTGACGTGATCCATGGCAGCGAAGCTTTCTGGCTGTGAGGACGCTGGGCTGGGACCCGTGGGTGCTCCCGGTCCCTGCCTCAGACCTTGCCCAGGTGGGTCATCGTCCCCATAAAGCGCTTGTCCTCACCTCGGTGGCTGCAGCGCTGCTGTCTGTCCAAAGTCCGGGCTCAGATAAGAAACTGGGAGTGACAGGGTGGGAGTGGGGCCTGGGAAGGGAGTTCCCGGCCAGGAGACAACCAAAAACGGCGCCTGCAGCCTGCGGGGTCCTGCCAGGAGAGGTGGAAGCTGCTGGCTCCATGCAGGAGCCCTCCTGCACCACAAGGGGAAGCAGCGACCACGGGCAGCCCTGGGGCACCCAGCAGAGCTGCTGATCTTTACAAGATCAGCACAAAATGCGACAAAAAACCCTGTGGTGCCACTCCAGGAGCTGAAACGGGGCTAAACATTTGGCCCCAGAGTCACTTTTCCACCATCAGCTTCACCAAACACGACCAGCCCCTCTCTGCTGTCCAAAAATAGCTCCCTCCATGCTGGCCTGAAGGAAGGGCAACGTGTCCCTTGTGCCAAGGAGCCCCAATCTCCTTTCACGTGGTTTCTGGAGCCCCAGCGGTGCCCACCCAGCCCTGCAGTGCCTGCATCACCGTCCCATCCCCTGGTTTGGGCTGTGTTTGGGGGCGCAGTTCCTGCTCTCGTGAGCGTGCTCTGCCTTGCACAAGCGAGCACCGTGAAGGAAGCGGCTGTTGCAAAAGCAAGAACGGAGCAAACCAAAGGGTTTCATCACATCGCGCTCGCTGCTTCGGGGCCCAGCCCCCCACCTGCTCTCTGACCACCCCCAGCCCCTCAGCAGCTCATTCCAGCCTCTGGGTTTCTTGGTAGGGTGGGTTTGCTTTTGTGGTTTTAATATATATATATATGTTTTTGGGGGGTGTTGCAGCCACCCAAGGGGCTGAGGCCACCACCCTGCAGCAGGAGGCAGCCACCAGCTCCCCTCCAGCCACGTGCCTGAGTCCCACCACCCCCAAAGCCACCGCCCCACCCCAAAAATCCTCCCTCCAACACCCCAGCACTGGGCTGGGCAGCGCTCAGCCCCCAATTCCGTGTGGGAGCAGGAGGAGCAGGGCCAGCAGTGGCTCTGCTCCTGAGCTGCCCCCCTTGGGGGAAGGCAGCTTTGTGGTTTTCCTGCAGGAAGAGGCAGCGTTGCGCCACGGCTGGGAGGTGGAAGGGGCACCCCGCAGCTTTAGGGCTTCAGACAAGGCCCCAAAAGCTGTGGGACCCCAACCACTTTAATCACAGCTGGGGCACCACGGCTGCAGCTCTGCGCCTCCTTCGCTTGCACTGGAAGAAAAGCAGGGGCCAGCAGCTGCAGCACAGCAAGAGAACAAAGCATCCACCCCTGGGCAAAGCAGGGTCAGGCTTCAGTCGTCCCCAAGGCATTCCTGGCACAGCAACGTCGAACAGTGACCAGAAAAATAAAGCACAGGCGCTTTGCTACGACGTCATTTTAATTGCATCGACACCCAGAAAATACACAAAGGATACGCGCCGAGAGCCACCCGTCAGAGAGAGGCTTCCTTCCACTGGTGGGTCTTACTTTCACACTTCTCTCACTCCAAAAAAAAAAAAAATAATATATATATATTTATATATATAAAATAATAATTGCACCGGTTGATGTACAAACACAGTCTTCCCTTTTCACACATTCGCGAGTTCTGCCGCTCCAGCAGGGTCGAGCCCCGGCACCTGCCCCAACGTGTCGGGAGCAGCACCCACGGGAACGAAGGGTTGTACAAAACAGTATGAAGGTTTTCCTACAGACGTACACCTGCAGTGTTTACTGGTTGGTGGTGGTTTCTTTTTTTTTTTTTTGCCTTTTTTTTTTTTTTCTTAAAGTTTCAAAACTAGGTTTTGGGTCACTAATGGCTTGTATTTTATCTACAGTAAATTCAGCATATACTTTTTATTTTTAGGAATGTGTAAGGCATTTTGGTAAGTTGAAGGGTTAAGTTCTAAGTCACAGACTCGTCAAACCGAAGTCCCTTCCTTTGAACTGTCCTCTTCCCCCTGCAGAAGAAACACAGGAGAGCTCAGTTACTCAGCGGGCTCTCGCTGCAGGTAAAGCAGCAGAGCATTTCACAGCCTAGCCACATCTTCCCTCCTGGGCAGGGAAGGATCGTGACCACCATCCAACGCAGTCCCAGGGGCTGCCAGAAGCCAGCCAGGTGGGTTCTGGCAGTGGGTGCCCCACTGCTCCCATTTTAAACCACCACATTTCCCCGCCTGTATCAAGGGAAGGCCTGGCTGCGGCGGGTGCTGGCAGCAAGTACCGTTTCATGAAGCTGTTCTTTCAACTTCTTCACCGTTTCTCTCTCTTTGGCCAGTTGGTCCTGGGTGACCTTCAGTAGCTCCTGGAGTTTGGTTGCTGCTTGGCCCAAGTCCTTTGTTAGTTTTTTTTCTTTTTCAAGTCTTTCCTGCATGGGAGTAAAAAGAAGCCATCTGCCTGAGCCCCTCCCTGCAGTCTAGGCTGCTTGCAGGGGACCCCCTCCCTCCAAAACACATCTGCACCTTCCTTGGGAACCATCTACCCTGCCCCACCATCCCCAGGAACCACAAATCACGCCCACAGTCTGCTGGGCAAAGGCTTTTTTGTGCCTGGTGCTGAGCCGAGGCAGCAGCCAGATCACCTTGAGATGCTGGGCCTCCTCCGTGCCTGACGCTGCTGCGTTTTCAGCCACTCTCAGCTTCTCCAGCTCCGCCTGCAAGCTGCGTGCCGAGCTCTGTGCCTGCAAGGGGGACACACAACCTTTAACAACGCACCAGCAGGGCCCTCCTGCACCCTGCAGTCGGTGGGTTACAGAGCCACCGTCAGGCAGCTGGCTGCACTGCCCCAGCGTTTTTTGGCCACTCTCCAGAGGTGCTTTTTCGCAGCCCCAAGGCCCTCCAGGGGCAAACCCTCGCTCCCCGCTCGCCCCCGGCACCCACCTCCTCCAGCTCCAGCACCAGCTTCTGCCTCAGCACTTGCTCCTTCTCCACCAGCGCTTCGTTCTGCTCCAGCTGCGTTTTCAACTGCATGGAGAAGGGGAAAGTGTCCAGAAGAGAAAATAAAAATGATAATAATTTAAAAAAAAACAAAGGCCTAGACGAGGAGCTTCTTCCAGGACCAAGGAAGCTGGGCTACACAGAAGAAACAAAACCTGGAGCTTTGTCCAAGGCACCGAGGGGCAACGGGTACCATCATTGGCCTCTGCACGAAGCCAGGAGGATGCTGATGGTGAGCCCAGGGTTGGTTTTGCACTGCCAAATGGTGCTTGATCTTTTGGGCAGCACAAGCTGGGATTTGGACGAGAGGCACGACAGAGTGAAGGGTGTATCGGGCAGGTCCCCGTGCTGCAGCAGACGAGCAGTGCCCAGGAGAAGGCTCCACGGTTAACAGGATTAAAGGAGAGAGAGGCAGAGCCCAGCTTGGGGCGGCAGCTGCCACCACCAAGAGGTGTTAGCCTGCGGGGAGCAGCCGCTGCTAATGCCTTCAGCCCGGCTCCGGCGAGATTTGCAGGGCCTCTGCCCCTGCGTGAGCTCTGTAATCCTAATCCCAGCCCCCGAGCAGGCCCGAGGCCGTATGGCAACCCCGGCTCGAGGCAGCGCTCCCTGCCTGCCTCCCCAAAAACATCCCCAGCCTGCTGCTGGCACAGAGGGCTCCCGGGGGAACAGGTGAAGGAGCGGGACGTGTGTTTGGAGGGGCTCCACGAGCCTGGCACAGGCCAGGAGAGCGAAGCCTCGTGCAGTTGGCCATGCGGGACGGGGCGCGGGACTGCGAGCCAGGGCCTCACCCCCCTAACCTCGAAGGGCTCGGGATCGCTCGGCTCAGCTCGTGACCCCACGACTTCTCCGTCCTGCACGTGGCTCTTCATCTCACCCAGCTGCTGCCTGACCTGCAAGGAGGAGGAGCAGCAAGGCCGGCTCGGTTACACGCCCCCCAGCACGGCCCTACACAAGGAGCTAGGGAGCAGTTTGGGCAGCCTTTGTGCCAGCACACAGGGAGGAATGGCCAGAAGAAACTGAACTCCCAGCTCACTGTGCTCTGAGCACCCCTGCAAGCCAGGGATACCACCCAGGACTTTAAAAAATAAACCTCCTGACCCTCAGTTCGCCGCAGCAGGGCTCACAGGGGTGCTGAAAAGCCGGAGCCCTACCCTAACGCAGACTCCTAAACCTCACTGGTGAGATATGCCTCCGAAGAATGAAGCCTTTAAATATTAAAAAGCAAAGCCGCGACTGCTGTCTCAATCAAAGGATTGATTTAAAAAGCAAAGGCCCTCATGAATTTGGCAGGTCTGATGGCTTTCCTGGCCCTTTATCCCAGGCCTCTCTCCCGCTTACCCGCAGAACCCCAGCCCCATCTCCCAGCCATCCAAGCAACTCCTCCACCCAGGGGACACACGACAAAATTCACCCCACCCAGAGCTGGCTGGCTGGATGCTTAAGGCACCCAAATGTCCGCCCAGGGTGGTGGTGGGGGCAGTCAGTGTCCATAGTCAGGGGGACAGCTGGGCTTTTGTGCTACACACCAGCTCACACCAGCTTTGCTGCTCTCCGTTCCTTCCAACCACCATCAGAGAGGAAAGAAAGGCAGGGAAAATCCCCCACTGGGCCACCAATATCAACCCTGAAACCCTGGGGTCGCCCTTTGTGAACTGCCCCCAGGCCAAGGAGCTGCTCTGCGTGCAGGCGGGCGCTGCACCCCCAGGGATCTCCCTTACCAGGGCCAGCTCTTGGCTCTGCTTCTGCGTCTCTGTCTTCGCCGCCTCCAGCTGTTCCTGGGACTCTGATAAGAGCTGCCTCAACTGGCCGGGGGAAACAGAAAGAAACAGAAAGCAGGGGGTGAGGAAGAGCGTTAGGGTTGGGGCTTTTTCTTTTTTTCCCCCCCACTTCCAAACCACCCTGGTGCCCTGTAGCACCCTGCTAATGCATCTCTTGGCATTAGGCATCCACAACCCAGACTGCAGCAACCATCCCTCTATCTTCTCCTGCTTCGCAAAGATCCAAACCCCCAGGGCACTCGTCAAATCCCCGAAACAGGACGGGTGGTGGATCAGAAGAAGAAACACTGAAGGCAATGGCTGTTGCACTTACGACTTCAACTTCTTTTGTGTAGTTCTGGCGCTCGGAGCTGGCTGTCTGCAAGTGATTTTCCAGTTGTGCCTCCAGAAGAGAGATGTATTCCTTTAGCTGGGTTAAAAGGGAAGAGCATGGAGGGTGTTTGAGGTGCTGGGCATCCCAAACGCACGCCACGCTGCAAGCCCACCTTCCACAGGGGAGTCAGGAGGTGGGTTTTGGTCCAGCCCAGGCACAGCACACCTCTGCCTGCTGCCCGAGCAGGGATTTCCCTGAGGCTTGGCATCACCCAGCTTCTCCCAAGCACCCAGAAATCCTTACCTGATCTGTGCTCTGCAGCTCTGCTTTCAACTTCTCTACCATGTCTTCAAGGGATTTCAACTGGAGTTGTGACTAAGCCAAAAAATAAATAAAAATAAAAATAAATAAATCAAAAAGGGGCAGTAAATGGCATTTCACTGTGGTCCTGAACACGCTTTGCACAAGCAGTAACCAGCTGGTGGTTTGCTCCCACCTCCCCCACTTTCTTCTGTCCTGCACAGAAGGATCCCGACCCCAGCCCGGAGCTCCCCAGCCTGCAGGCAGCAGGAGCATTTCCCCCCAGGAAGGGGCAGTCCAGCAAGCCCAGGCCATAAATCGTGAAGCAAGGTAACAGCCTTTGCCTGCTGGCTGCCGGCAGCTTTCAACACCCAAGAAACTGGCACCGAACTCGGCTCAACCCCTGCTGGGAGCACCTTGGGTCTGGAAGCAGCGGAGCAGTTTTTCCAATGAGGTGTCCCTGGCTTTGCTACGAAGAGGAGCCAAGCTATCCACGAGCTCGAAGTATGCTGTTTGCATTCAAGCCTGGATTTATTTCCGAGAACGACTTCAGGCTGTGGAATTCTCCACAAGGGAGGAATTCAGCTCTTCTCCACGGAGAGGCAGCAGCCACCTCAGCACGCCAGCAGCCACCTCACCCCCCTGTGCTCACCACCAGCCCTCGCACCAGCAACCGGCTGAGAAATTCAACATTTCTTGTATGGGAGCTCCCCTGTCGGGCCTCAGAGCTCAAGGCTGGCAGGAACAGTTGGGGTCAGCATCTGCCTTACAGCCACCAGCCTCCCTGCTCCAGGAGCCCCTGTCCATCAGCAGCCAAGCCAGGCGTGCCCCGCACACCCACCTTTTGGAGTTCCTCTTCGGAGACCGTGAGCTTTGCTTTCCACACCTGCTCCTCCTCCTCCACGCTCTTCTGTAGGTCTCGCAGCATCCCCTCCTGTTGGCAAAGCCCCAGCTGAGCCCCAGCACCCTCCAGCCCTCCGGAGGGGAGCACCACGGCTGCTGCCAGGGCTGGGTGCCCTGGAATACCCAATTCTTCCCAAAGGGCAAAGCATGAGCAACAGAATTGGGTGCCCCAGGTGGGGTTAGGGGCTCCCAGCTCCCAGGCTAGCTCAACCACCCTGCTTAGTGGAGCCCTTGCTTGTGCCACCATGCATCAAACAACATCCCATGTTCACCAGAAAGGTTTCCAGCATAATTAGGCTGAAGAAAAACTCTAGAAATTCATATTTCTTCTCTCCCTTTGTCTCACCAGCAAATAATCTTGTCCGTGGCAGCCCCAGCATGCTGTGTGATGCCCACCACAAGCCCAACGGCAGGATCTGGGCTGCTGGGAGATGGAGTTGAGTTCCTACCAGAAGACCGAGCCGTGGCGAGGAGCTGTAACTCACCGTCTCTGCGAGGATGGCTCTGTACTGCTCACATTCTGCCTGTAAAGTGCTCTGCGCTTCCTCTGCCTCTTTTAATTTAAGTGCTGAATCCTGAAAGGGGAGGAGAAGGATGGAGAAAAAAAGAGAGATGAGGGAAAGAAATGAGACTTAAACACTCCCTCGCCCCTCCACTTTCCAGCCCCTTCACTCACCGCGGGCTCTGTCGTACTGGTGTGCTGCTTTAGCACATTCACTGCCTGCTCCTTAAATTCTTGTAGCCACGTATCATAATCCTGGGTGTGAAAAAAGGACAAGGAGGGGAAAAGAAAGGAAAAGGAGTCTTAGATGCCAGACAAACCTGCATGGCAGAGGCCCTGCAGGGGCCTGAACAGGCAGGTGCCTACCTGCTGTGAGGACACGGTGACCTGCGGGAGGGCAGAGAGCAGCGTCTGCTTGGTTCGTGTCTGGAAGGCGTCGAGCTGTTGGGCCAGCTCCTCCTGTAAGAGGGACAAATTGGTGTGGAGAGGTCTGAGGTGCCTGTGAGGCCAGGCTGCCTGTACCAGCCCTGCTTTTCTGTGTCTGCACGGGTAAGCTGGCATGGGGAAGCCAGCAAGCAGGGAACAGTGCTGCTGAGAGTCATGGAAATCTCCCCCCCAGTTCACCCACAGCCCCGATTCCCCAGCTGTGAGCTGTCCTGTGGTTACACAGCCCTCGTGGCAAGATTTGGAGAAGCTGTCAGCTAGGATAGGCCAGCGCTGCTCCCAAAATGAGGCAGGAAACCCAGGGCAAACAATTTGGGAGGCCTGGGGAGTGTGACTGCTTCCCCTGCACCACCAACATCACCACTGAGGAGAAATCCCAGGCTCACCTTCGCTTTTGTAGCAGCAAGGAGCTTCTCCTCACACGCCTTCTCCACCGTGCCCAAGGCTTCCATGGCTTTCCAGTTCTTCTCACGAAGGTCCTGCCACGACCACACACACGAGGCAATGAGCCACGCGGCGTGCTGAAGGCCACCGAGCTGCCCTTGGAGGACACCGAAGCCACGGGAAAACAGGCAGCCCATGGCTTTTGTCGAGGATCTCCCACCCCTCTGCCCACGTGCACTCCTTTCTCCTCTAACCCTGCGGCCACCCAAGGCAGCAAATTGCTCAGGCAGTGCCTGAAGGCTCGAGCCTTCTTCGAGCAGAGCAGAGCTGGGTGGAGACAAGCTCCAAAAGCAGCCCTGAGCTGCCTGAAGAGGACGTAGGCCTGGCAGGAGGCTGCAAGGTTGCCTCCAGACAATGGGTGCAGCCTTGCAGTAGAGGGAAAAGGAGCAGAGAGGCAACGAGGAGTGAGGGACCACGAGCAGGGGTTCCCTTGACCTTGCTGGAGAGCATCTCCCTGCTTACCCGGCCCTAAGGCTCCCAGGAGGACAGGGGAGGGACACCCCACCCGTGCAGCCCACCAGCTCGAGCACACGAGGCGTACACCCAGCTGGGGCCCTCCTGCTCTCTGGCAGACAAGGGGACACCCCCTGAGCTCCACGGGGCTGGCAGAGCCTGGTGCTGCACCACGGAGCGATCTGAGTGGCAAATCCGCGCCCGGTTCACTCACGTACGTTGTTTTTTGTCTTCTGTTGCTCCATTGCCTCCCGCAGCTCCACCGCTTCCCTTTCCAAAGATGAGAGCTGGTCCGTTTTCTCCTGCAGCCTGGAATGACACGATGCAGGGGTGAGCTTCCACCTCCACCTCCCACCCTGGTGGGATTTTGCATTTGGGGTCTGCTCTGGGAAGCTGCACCACCAGCTACGCCTCCGAGCCTGCAGCTTCCCTCCACACCCTCAGATCCGCCAGCTGCCCTGCAGAGAGGCTCAGCTGGATGCAAGCCCTTGATGGGAACCACTCCAATCTCTTGGGGTCCCAGGACCCTAGGATGAACAAGTGCCCTCTTTTAGAGGAGCACTGGGTGCCTGCTGACAGCAAGGGCATCTGAGAAATTCTCCTGCCATGGACAGAGCCTGAACCTCTTCAGAGGTGCCCTGAACAGGGGTAAAAGGCAACAGACACAAGTGGTGAATCTCCATCCTTGAAAATACCCCTAATTCCCCTAAAACAGCCCCAAAAATCTTACTCTGGATGGCCCAGCTGTGAGCACAGAGGCATCCCAGGTCCCTCTCCACCCCCAGCACCCACACAGATCGCACAGGCAGTCTTACAGGAAGAGTTAGCCTTCATGTGCCTGACAGCAATCAAAGCGCCACCTCAGCACGGACTGGCTGTTATCTGGGGTCAAGGAGCAAGCTGGAAGAGAGAGCAAGCAGCTCCTGTGTGCTAGGCAGAGCTTAGACCTACCTTAATTGCGTCTGCTTCAGTTCTGCTTCGTTGGCTGCCTGGAAGACAGAAATCACTTTCATTGCCTGTCCTAAACCAGGGATGCAGATCAGCCATCTCTGCGCACCCCACAGGGAGATAACAGAGCTAACACGGGCACTAACATTGACATTATCCTCCTCCCACCCCGATTAAAAATGCCCAGGACCTGCAGGTCTCTGTCTTTTTCTGCCTCCCTCATCTGGCCTGCTTCCAGCAGAGCTTCGATGGATTTGATCCTCTCCAGGAGCTTGGTGTTCTCCGAGCTGGCATCCTGCAGTTTCCCCTTCACGCTGTCCAGCTCCGACAGTTTGCTTTTAAGCTCTGCTTCGGAGCTCAGCAGCTTGGCCTGCAGATCTGTTGGAGGAAGGGGAGAGGAACACAGTCAGGTTAGGCGCCAACAAACTCAGAGACCCCCCATCCTGAGGAGTCAGGGTCTCAAACTCAAGCTCTGCCCCGCGTTTCAGCTGCCCCACGGCTCTCCCTGCGCTGTTTCGTGGTCCTCACCAGCGATGCTCTGCTGCTGCCCTTTGGACTTCTCTGCGTCTGCTAAGAGGCTCTTGTAGCTGGCCTGGGTTTTGCGCAGCTCGTCACCTACTTCATCCAACCTCTTCTGCAGCGTCACCTCCACCTCCCTTTGGGAAGCCTGCACAGGGGGAAGAGGAGGCTTTAAACAGCACGTTAGGCGTCCTGGCCAACGTGAGGCAAAGCTCAGTGGCACATGGTGTGATTTTCAAGCTGTGTTTTGGGGGAGTGGGGCTGTCATGCTTCCCCTCTGCATGAAGCCCCTCGTTTTGTAAGCAGGGGGCAATCAGACAACACCCTGACGTCTCCATTCTGGGTCAGCACCACCACCAACCCTCTGTGTTCCCCTCCAGCCTGGAAGAGAGGAGCTGGATGCTGAAAAAAAACCCCGAGCTCCAGCCCTAAAGCACAGCCCTGGCCGGGCAGCCCCGCAGAAAGCTTCCCCTTCGCAAAGCCCCAGCCAGCGCTCGGAGCCCAGGCGACGTCTCCAAACCCTTTCTGCTGCGGGTTTGTTCTGGCAGCCGCCCCGTGGCTCCGTTTCCCGACCCCGTTCACAGCTGCCACTGTGCAGGGAGGGAGAGGAGGAAAACGCCCTGCCAGCAGGCGGGGAGCGACACGTGCTCGTTACACCAGGGAGAGCGGCCTCGGTGCTTTTGGCTCCCGACGAGCAGATCCCGTGCAGGCAGCTGGTGCCCCAGCCCAGCACGGAGAGGTACCGTCAGGGCGATTAGCGGGACGCAGCCGGCCAGCCACGTGTTTCCACAGGCGGTGGAATTTTCTGTGTGGTTTGGGCCAGGGAAGGCTTTTTTCCATCTTCGAAAGCAGCAGAGGAGAGGCCTGGCCAAGGCGTGTGCTTGGAGGGGGGGAAGGCAGAGCGAGGGGTGTGAGGCGTGCTGCGAACCAGCAGCTCCACGAGCCACACCATCACAAAAGCTTTGTGAGAAGGGACAGAACGAGGCCAACGAGCAGCCCAGGCTCTGTCTGAACGATGCTTCCAGAACTGCCAAAAAAAAGCAGTGCTTCTCCTCTTTCTGAGGCTTTACCACCAAGTCCTCAGCTCAGAGCTGCAGGAGTGACCATGAAGCACACTTTCCCCATCCCCACAGGCACCTTAAACACATCCCTGGCTTTAAAGACCTGCAGCTTATTATTATTATTATTATTATTATTATTATTATTATTATTATTAGACTAACATTGAGGCACGCAGCAGGCTGTCAGCCCTGGAGAACTTCTCCTAAAAACACACCTATCAATTGGGGTTTTAAGGCAGCTTCTGCCCTCGCACCGTGCCCACATCACCCCTCAGGCTCCTCACTTTCTCTGCAAAAGCAGCAGGGGCCAAAACCAGACTGCTGGAAGAAGATCTACGCCCTCAGGCACCCCGAAAATCAAGAGCTAGGAGCCTACTGCCTCCAAGGCTTTCGGCACCATCAGGAGGTAGCATGAGCGGGCTCGACGCCTGGCCACATTTGGGACAGCAGGGAGCAGCAGGCACGGCCAGCTGCAGCCTGCCAGGTCAGGCCCAGGGCATTTGGCAGCAGCAGGCACGCCGAGCAGCGCGTACAGCCTAGATTTCCCCCAACACCTTCATGCCAGGCTCAGAGATGTGTGAGGAGAATGGTTTTTACTGGGTCTCGTGCTGCCTGGGCTTTGCTGGTGACAGATGATGCAAGAAAGCCACAATGCGTGAGATGAACTAACACGGGAGAGGTGATTAAGAGATCTGCAAGGCAGTTTGCCTTCCAGCTGTGGCTGGTAAGCTCTCTCCGAGCTCCTTCCAAGGCCAAGGCCAAGCAATTCAGCTCCCCTTCAGGACATCAGAGCCTCGTAGCCCCTAACTAACCTGGAAAGGGACAATTTTACTGAGGAGGGAAGGTGTGTGTGCAAAATACGCCTGCATCAGGAGCACGCACGCAGCCTTATCCCTGGAGAGCTGAATTAACAGAGTCCGACTCCCTACAGGCAGTGTCCCTTGTGAGCACCCCCCTGCAGAAGGGGGAGAAGGCAGGGGGTGACATTAGCACCTTCCAAAGGGTGCCGAGGGAGAAGGGGCGTTACGGGATGCTTTTCCTCTGAGCAGCTGCCATTCTCAATTTCCATTGGGAAAAAATAATAATAATAATTAAAAAAAAAGACCACATAGGGTCCCAAACCCAGCACACCGCGGGGCTTGGCTCTCCCGGTGAGCTCTCCCTCTCTCCATCCACCCTCCTGCGTGTGCTTTTCTGAGAGAATGACCAGAACCACACGGAGATGAAGCAACCCAGACAAGATCAGAGGGAAAACATCTGGCAAAGCCCCGTGCTCCTGCTTTGCCTCAGCCAGCTGTCCCCTCGCCACAAGCCACCGCGGCCCTGCCAGCGCCTGCCTGACCTGCAACTGCTCGAGCTGCTTCTCGGAGGCCACCGCTTTCATCTCCCAGCTCTTTCTCTGCTGCTCCTCCTGCTGCAGCACCTCGGATTTTTCAGACAGCTCTTTCACCAGCTTGTTGCATTCCTGCCGCAGCTTGGCCAGCTCAGCGTTTTGCCTGGAGCAGAGAAAACAGGGTTATTTCAGCCCACAGGACGGCCGAGTGTCCTGGGCGTTACGTATAGGGGGACACGACCCCCCACGGGCCTGATACGGGACTCGAAACATTCTCGTGGCTGCATTTTCCTATTTCTAGGGCACGCCTGCTGCTCCAGGGAGGGGGTGGAAAGAGTTGACAAATCTCCTTTCAGAAGCGGTATTTCAATCACAGGAGACATTCCTTTCGTATGAAGTAGAGGACATGAGGATCTGTGTTCCCAGACACCAGAGGAAGTTCTCTAAGCATCTGGAGTCCAGTCTGTAATTATTTTACCGCTGTTAATCACCAGCTATTTCGTATTTTCTATAAAAAGGAGTGCGAAATTCTTCTATCTAGCTCGTATTTGTTCTACAGGCATCAGGCACGTCTCGGTTCTTTCTCTGCAGCATCACTCGTTTCCGAGAGCCAGCTGGATTTCTTCTCCAGCCAGGAAGCAGGAGCTCACCTAGGCAGGGAAGGGCCTCGCTACCTCCCAGTCCCTTCTCCTCCCACTGCCCGCTGGCTCCAGCATCAGCACAAGTAGCCCTCGCCTCACGGCAGAGAGGGTTTCCCCTGCCCTCCCACTTTGTCACGAGCCACAGCATGGGAAAAACATCCTCATTTCCCCTGCCAGTCCCAGAAGGGCAGCCCCAGCCTCTGCCCCAAAGCCCAGCTGTGGTCTTACTTGCTCTCCGTCTGGCTGGTGGCCTGGTTGAGTGCATCCCTCAGGATGGAGTTCTCCTGCTGCAGGCGGGCGAGCTGCGTGTTGGGGCCGTTCTCCAGCTGCTCCTGCAGGGTCCGAATCTAGGGGAAGGCAGCAGGGGTTACGCCACTTGGTGGGGAGCAGGCGACATCCCAGCCCAGCCTGCTGGGCACAGAGGGACGTGCCCACGGGAGCTTCTCCCCCTTCCTCAGTCTACAGGCACTGATGGCCCCCAGGAACACGGTGTCTTGTGAGGATGCTCCCACACGCCTGCACCACGGTCCAGGAAAGCCCTCACAGAGGAACCGAGCATCACAGGGTCACCCCCACCTCCCCACGCCTCTGGTCTCCCCGCTCTCCATCTCTGTAGACTCCCAGAGGCCAAAATCCGTCAGGATGCTCTGGAGCCTACCTTTCCCTGGAGCTGCTGTGTTTCACTGACGTGGTCCTGGTAGCTCGCCTGCATCCGTGCCTGAACGGCGGTGATCTCCCGCTCGCGAGCAACCAGCTGCTCCTTCAGCTTGCTCTCGCTGGCCACCGCCTTGGCCTTCTCCGCTGCAAGTTCCTGCAAGGAGAGGAGTCACCTGCTTAGTCCTCAGTGCTCCAGTTCCCTCGTTTCAGGGAAATGCAGAACTGGGCTTTCTAATTCAGAAGATTTAAAAGTTCTGCCTTGTAAGAGCTACCAGCCACCTGCGCAGCACAGCCAGGCCAAGTCGCCTAGCGCTTCGATTTCCTTTTGCATTTTGTTTTGGGCACTGTGGCCACTGGATGCCACTGTTGTTCCACACTGGGCCAGCAGTGAGGAAGGAGTAAGACAGTCTAGATATTTTTTTTTCTGGATCATCACACAAAATTTGGCACGAGGCAGGGAGGAAAAAAAAAAACAAACACCAAATACCAAACACTAAATACTGCACTTCCCAGGGGGCTGAGTTGTGGGGGAGCAAGAGGCTCGTGGCGCTGCTGCTTTGTCAGAACAGGGTGAGCTACCTCGACACCAGGAAAGCTGTGCAGCACCTACCTTGCTCAGCTCCCGCAGCTTGTTTCTGGCAGCAGAGACGTCCTCCTGCTCAGCAGCGAGCTGCTTCTCCTTCTCTTCCAGCTGGCGTTTCAGGACGGTGACCGGGTCCCCCTTCTGTGTCGCCTGCGAGCGCGAGGCAGGGCATCAGTGGGGCCCACCACCTCCAAACCCGCCCTCTTCCCCCACAGGCAGGAGCCACCCAACATGCAGGACAGGATCCTGCCCTCTCTTTCCAACAACAAAAAAATAATCAGCTCTAGGTCTCCAGAACTGGCCCTCGGGGTTAGCAGGGCCCCAACCTGCCAAAAAAACGTGGAGCTCTCCCTCCCAAGGCTCGGCAGAGAGGCAGGGCCAGCAGTAAATGGCCACCGAGGTGCTGAGAGCCTTACCGTGTGCCAGGTGTCCTGGACGATGCCCGCTTTCTCCGACAGGATCTCGATGAGCTGCTGGGCCTCTCCCTCACTGAACACCATGCTGCTGATGCTGGACACGAGCGTCTTGTAGGGCAGGTAGAGGGGCCCATCTGCGTCCGCAGGGGCTTAGGGAGGAAAGAAGAGGAGCTGGGACCACTCAGGTTATGGCAGAGCATCACCTGCTCTTAAAACAAACACCCGAGGCAGGCTCCAGCCCCACAACTGATGTTTTAGTTCCTTCCCCGTCTGGGCAAGCAGCTCTAGGAGTCCCTGCGTGAGCAGGGGCTGGCCCAGACGGCCTCCAAAGGTGCCTTCCAACCTCACCCACCCTGCATTTCCATGATTCCCTATCCTTCTGCTCACGTGTGGCACCGGAGACGTGAATCGCTCCTTCCCTGGAGGCCCAAAGGCAGGAGCTGATTCAGCAGCGCAGCCCTGAGCAGGCACCCACGCGCGTTTCAAGGCAGAGCCCGGCTCTGCTCTCAGAGCTAACGACCTGGGACCCAAGTCCACATTAACCACCTGCAAGCAAGCGGTTTTCGCAACGCCAGAGACTGAAAACAAACCACACGAGACCCCCAGGCTGCTCCCGTCGGGTTTTGCCGTCTGTTCCAGCGCCGAGGACGCGCCTGTGAGCACCCCAGGGTTTTTATCTGCCGCGGGATAACTTGTTGCTCCTGCCTTTGCAAAGGGGAGACATCGCAGCCCACGCTGACAGGCTGCCCACAACACTGCAGCCAGCTTCGTGGTGCAAATGTTGCCAGGAGCTTTCCTTTGAAAAATCCCGCAGGAGCGCCTCAGACACCCTCGGCCTCCAAGACACGCGGGATCTGTGCTTCGTACCTGAAGCAATGGATGCGCCCGGCAGCCAGAAACCTCCCCGCGGTAAACAAGAGCTGAGGGCTTGTCTCCCATCCACGCTGCCCCAGCTGTTCCAGCTTGGGTTCAGGGCGATGTTTGTCAGTGCTGGAGCAGCGGTGCTGGATCCCCAGGTGCCCATGCCAAACCAGTCACCCCCGGCATGCCCAGCCACCTCCCATTCCCCTCACTGTTATACGGAGCCGGCCTTTAATAAAATCCTTTCCCCAAAGGAGCAGGTCCAAGGGCTTTAACCCGACCTTGGAGACCAGACGTCCTGCTGAGTAGCAGGTCCTCTCCCAACACACGGGTGCACGGGAACACAGGCATCACATTTCTGAGAACACCTGAGAGATTTCTGCCACATGGCCGTATGGAGACACTTCCACAGTATTTATACCCTGCAGAGTCCAAGCCTCTGATTTTTTTCTCTCTTCTATCTCCAAGTCAACCAAGTGAAGCTTGACCTGTGATGGGCAAATGTCCCTTTGCCCCGACACATCCCGTCACTTCTCTCCAAGATGAGTCCCCTGCAGTGTGAAACAACCTCATTCCTCTCTCCTTCACCAGGCAGCTTTTTTCACCTCCGCTGAACGCGGAGGAAACTTTTAGAGTCACCCACCTTCCCTGCTTTCTCAGCGGGGATACACACCAGAATTTGGCCTTACCTGGCTCAGCCTTCTTCTTGGACGCGGCCTTCTTCTTGGCAGGTCCATCGTGCTTCTGCTCCTCGGGGGCTGGAAGAGCCTCGTTTTTTTTGACGGGGACAGAGCTGACAACGGGGGCACTTTGCTGCGTGCCCACTGGTGGCACGGCCACAACAGGCACCTCCTTGGGGGTCACCTCCAAGACGGGAGAACCTTTGGGAACGCTGACGGGAGGGGAAGCCAACGCCGGGCTAGGAGCAGGCTCTACCTTTGCCACCTTCTTCTCCTTCTTCCTCTTCTCCTTCGGAGACGGAGCAGGTTTCTCCTTTTCCTGGGGGGGCACCGACACCACTGCGATCGGAGGCTCGACGGGAGTTACGGGCTCAGGCACCACAGCAGGCTCAAGAACCACGTCCTTGGAAGAGTCCGTCCCTTCCTGAGGCAGCTGCTGCTCCGGTATCTTCCCATTCGGTTTTTCTTCCTTTTTCTTTGCTTTTCCTTTTTTCTCGACAGGTTTCTCCTTCTTCTTTTTCTCTATTTTGTGCTGGTTGGTCTTCTCAAGCTCTTTACGTTGCTTTGCCAAGGCTTCCTCATAAGACGTCTCCTTCATGGAGAAGGTGGACACCAGAAAGATCCCAATGGCTGATATCACCATAAAGCCTCCGAAGACCACAACACCCAGCGTCTGGGGGTCATACACATCCATCCTGCCTTATTCTTCTGCGCCTGCAAGACAGGAGAGCAGCAGTTAGCCAGGGGAAAACCCAAAGACACGATCACCTCAGCAAGCAGGGAGTTTGAAAGGACATTTGCATCTCCAAACATCAGCTCGCAGTGACGGCCAAGATTCACAGACCCTTGGTGAGGGCCAGCAGGACACAGACATCACCAGCTTTTGCTCCTCCACTACGCTGCCTATCCACAGTGCTTGTCCCAAGCCCCTACACCAATCCCTTCCCTGCTGTCCCACTCGCATTTCTCCTACCAGAGGAGCAGCTCCACGTGGTCCCGAGGCGGCTCGTTAGCCCCCAGCTGGGGATGCAGGAGCTGAAGAGCTGAGATGCAAAGGAACGCTTTCCAGGAAGGCAACGAGAGTTTCTCGTCATTGCGCCTCAAAAACATAATCAGGAAAATGCAGAAAGTCCTTGGAAGTTCCCATCCCCACACTTAACTGAAAACATTATCAAGTTTCCTTTCTAAGAGGTTGCGGGTTGAGGAGGGAGGGGAGCAGGCAAAAATAAGAAAAACTAAGGAGATCAGCATCTTTTCAAAACTTTGCTGCTCGAAGGGGAGACCTCAGAGGCTTTTTCTTGCTACCAGCTGGAGCAGCAAACTCACACCCGGAGCTGAAGCCCAAGCCACGCTTGCAGCTAGCGGGTGAGAGCGCGATGAAGACAGCCACCACAACACACACCACGCACATCAAAACCTTTCTTCATCGCTAAAGAAGAAGATGCAGAGCCAGGAGGAGCCACAGCCCGGCCCTCTCTCGCTGCAGACACTCACCTGCCCGGGGAGGAGCACTGCCACCAGGAGCCCAGCTCTCCCCGAGCATCCCGGGAGAACACACATCTCCAACCTCATACCGGTTTTAGGGTTACGCTGAGCTGTTGAGCTGCTTCTGGGGACAGAACACGGTGCCCTGCATTTCTCACCCAGCAGCCGCCGCACGTTGGTAAGGCCCAACCCTTCCTGACCTCACACTGTTTGTACCTGGAGCAAATGTGCTGCTCCAGCTCGGGGCAAGGGCATCACCGAGTGCTGGCAAACCCCACCAGCTGCCACCACCGCCTCCAAAAGCAGCGGCACGGAGCCCGGAGAGGACAGGAATGGAAGAAAAAAAAAAGGAAAACCAACAGCCTGGCACCAGAAGCACCTTTCCAGAGCAGTGCCCGTGGCAGGGTGCTGCAGAGGGGGCTCCTGCAGCTCCAGCCTCTGCTGCGGACACGTCCCACGTGCACGGGGAGCCCCAGGAGGCAGGATGGTGTTAGCACGCAGGGGTTGGAGCAGTGAGGGGGTGAGGCAGGCAGCTCCTTGCCCACCCCACGTCCCACCCCACGCTGCTGCCCCTCTGTGAAGCCCACGCGGGGACCCGCAGCGGGGTGCCCGAGCCTCACCCAGCCACGCCGCAGTAAAAGCCTGGACCTTGCCTCCTCGTGCACTTTACAGCCAGGGCGAGATAACGGCGGAGATTAGCAGTGAGAAGTCCTTCCTAGCTAAACCAAACAGCCCCCACCTCCAAAAAAAAAAGTACAAAAAAAACAAACAACAAACAAACAAACCCACAGCACCAGCCGTTGCCTGGCACGAAGGGTCCTGATTTTCTCCCCCGGGGCTCCAGCACCTTCAGTGGTTTTGCTGCTGAACGAGGAAGAAAATCTGACCTGGCACGTTAACATCCACGTGGCAAAGCTGCGGGGATAGGGCAACGTTCAGGGGGTTTTGCTGAAGCCGTGAAGCCTCTTTGCGAGGAAGGAGGCAGCAGCTTACCCCACTGACCTAGGAGGATGCCCTGAACCTGCTGGCAGGGCGGTCGCAGAGCTCCTCGGGAGCTCCCGGAGGCAGCAGAGAGGAGGCAGATCCCGATGTGGCCCCTCGGCTGCTCCCAAGGACAAAATCCAAAAGGAGGACAAGAAACACCAAGCGGGCAGCAACGCCTGCAGGCGAAGGGGATGTCAGTCCTGTCACACACAGCCTGGGCTGGGAGTTTTCTTAAAAAGGCTTCCCCCAGGAACTCCCCGCTGCACAAACGTAAGACAAAGCGCCAGGATCGGGAGCAAAGCTCCGCTTTGGCATTTCCTGAGCTTGCTGCCTGCCCCAGGAGCTCCAGCTCTGCCTTTGGAGGGCTCAAAGTTTGCTTCTGGGTTTTCACGGCACGGCACAGCCCCTCTCACGGGCTTGGTGACAGAGGAAAGCCTGCCAGCGCTTTATGTCTGCACAAAGCCTCAGCGAGGGCAGGGTTGAAATAGGGCACGGGAGGCACCACGGCTTATCTGCTCGCAGATGCCTCGAGCGACATCTCACACTTGATGGCCTTGGCTCAACGGCCGGGCTCTGAAGAGGCTCCAAGACTTCAGCATCTTCCCCTCTGTACCGGCTCCTTTTACCACCACCAGAACAGGAACAAGGCAGACAACCGCTATTTTGCCTTTTCACCTAAAGGAGCTACCTGCGAAGTCATCCTCTACCTCTGCAGTCCCTGTGGCGTTTTCTAGCGACCCACCAAACTTCCCAAAACCCCAGCTAACAGCCCAGGAGAGCAGGTTTCCCTCAGCACCCCGCACCGCACAGCCACCTCTGTTTGCCCCGAGCAAAAGTCCAACTCCCCACGAGGAAGTGAAAGGAGCAAAGCTCTCAGCCTCGTGGGCTTTACGCGCAGCACAGCCTCCAGGAGCTGTGCCCACACACATGTGCCACGCGGGCCACGCTCGGTGCCTTGCACGTGCATTTGCCAGGAGCAGGGAAGAGCCAAAACTCCGGCTGTGGAGGCAGGAGAAAAGGGAGAGACAGGTTGTGCAGCAACCACAGAAACCTTATTTCCCTACAGCCAAAGGGAAACGCACCTACCATGTACCCTGTTTTTGAAGGGAAAAGATGCTCTTTGCAGCCAGGGCACGGTGTCCCCCTGCAATCCAAAGCTTGCACCTTGCTCCAGTGCCAAAGCAGCGCCTCCAGCTAGAGTAATGCAGAAAAAGCTGTGAACGGGTGTTGGAGGGCAGGGAACGGGGTTTGTGCAGCTGGGCTCTGCACAGCCCGAAGCCACATCTGCCTGCACGGCGCCTGCAGCTCCCTTTGCTCGACAGCACCCTAACCACACGCAGGTGGGTCGAGGCTGGCTGAGCTGGCACACAGGTTTCCAGGCTGAGATTTCAGCTCCTGCCAAAGGGCAAAGTTATCTCCCAGGCCACCAGCCTGAGCAGGGGACAGAGGCATCCCCAGGGCCAGCGCTCCTCCAGCACGAAGGAGCGAGAGGGAACTTGGAGGCCAGATCCTGCCGACAGCGGGGCAGCCTGGCAGCAGCAGAAGGCAGCGCTGTCAGCAGATAAAAGACGATCACCAGATCCGTCTCCTGAAGCTTCTCCCTCCACCCGGCTGCAACAGACAGAGGCAAAACTGAAAGCCCAACCAAACACAGACTCCTCAAGTGGGATCCTACCCACGTCCCTGGGAGCTTTGGGGTAAACAGGCTTTCTGAGTAAGTGGCCGTGCACTTCTGGTCTCTCCTGGCACGTGGCACTCATATATACCACACGTATACGGACTGGAAGGAAGCACAGCGCGACATGTAGCACAGCTGTGGCTTGACCCCTCTCAGTGGCAGCTTTTACACCTCTCTCTCCTCTCCCCAGCCCGAAGTGGCATTCAGCCGCTGGGTCTCGACCCTTCTGCGATGTGAACAAGCAGCAGCCACAGCCTGAAAGCCAACAGCTCGGGCATGGGGGTGGCCTCGCAGATGCTCTCCCCACCATGCTCCTGCCCCGGTGGGATGTCCCGCTACGGGCACCACATGCAGGACAGCTCGTACGAGCCAAGCTGGGAATCCCGTGGTGCCCACGGGGTGCCAGCCACCCCGTCCCACCCCACCTTCCCCACACCTCTGTCCTGCGGTCCCCTCCAGCATCTCTCCCGTGCCCGGACCCCTCTCCGCAACACGTTTCGCCTGACTGCAGAAAAAAAAAAAAAAAAAAAAAAAAAAAAGGAACAACCTCCTCGCAGCCGTGACCTTTTTTTTTTTTTTTTGGTTGTTTTTTTCTTTTTTTTTTTTTTTTTTTTTGCAACCGCGCTTCATCAGCTTACGGCATTTCCTACGGCCGGCTCTTGGCAATTTCTTCGGGACAGCCGCAGACGGGGCGAGCGGGGCGCCAAGTTATAGGGGAAAAACAAGGTGGGGGGGGGGTGCCGGGGATGGGATTGAAAAGGGGTGGGGGGGGGGTGGGGGGGTAGCAGAGGGCTTGGAGGGAATGGGGGGGGTGTCCCCTCATCCGGAGGGGGGCTGGAGGGGGAGGAAGAGGAGGCGGCGGCTTCGTCCATCATCCGGCGGGGCGGCCCCTCCCCGGCCGCCTGCACACGTCGCCATTCCGCAGCGCCCTGCACGCCGCGGGCCATTCATCCCCCGCCGCCCCAAAAACCGGCGACACCCCGGGGACACCCCCCCGGACCCCTTCGTCCCCCTTTTTCCCCTCTCTGTGGGACTCAGCATGAGCAGGAGGGGGGTCACGGGATGGGTGTCCCCCCCACGCACACACTCCCCATTGCCTCTCCCCGCTCGGGTGCCCCCCTCGCACGGAGCCGCAGCCCGGTTCCCCGAGCCCCCCCCCCCCCGTTCCCCGCTGTCCCCCCCGGTCCCTACCGGCGCCGTGTCGCGGTCGCTGCCCGCCGCCGCGGCCGTGTGGAGTCGTGGCACTTTCTGCCGGGCCCGCCCCGCTCCCGGCCGCGGGGCCACTCAGCGAGGCGGGGCGGGACGGGGACGGGACGGGACGGGACGGGGAAGGGAAAGGAAGGGAAGGGAAGGGCCGCCACGGCCCCTGGGGGCTGTAGTTTCGCCCTCCTCCTTCGAGCCGACCCGCTGGGCAATGGGGGAATTGGGGTTGGGGGAGGTGAGGGGGGATCGCCGGGAGGTGGGGGTGGCCCTGTTCGGGGTGGGGTAAGGGGGTGTGGGGCGCCGCGGGCACCTTTTGGGAGATTCTCTACCCTGATGGGTGCTGTGGGAGCCATCCTGGTATGGCCTGAGGCTTGTCTCTGGAGGACTGTGTCTCCAAAACCAACCCCCCAAACAACCAACCCACCACCCTACAAGCCAACTACCTGCTCAACCAACCCCCCAACCCCCCAACAAACCAACCATCTGCTCAACCAACCCCCCAACCAACCACCCCACCACCCAACAAACCAACTACCTGCTCAACCAAGCCCCCAACCAACCACCCCACCTCCCAAAACAACAGCTACCTGCTCAACCAACCACCCAATAAAACAACAAACCACCCAACAAAACAACCATCTGCTCAACCAAACCCCCAACCAACCAGCCCACCTCCCCAAAAAACAACTACCTGCCCAACCAACCCTCCAACCAACCACCCAACTAACCAGCCATCTGCTTAACCAACCTCCCAACCAACCAACCCACCTCCCCAAAAAACAACTACCTTAATGTACATATATATGTATATGACCATATATATGTAAAACCTGCTCAACCAACCCACCACCCTACAAGCCAACTACCTTCTAAACCAACCCCCCACCCAACCAGCCAAACCAACTGGCCACCCAACCAGGCAGGAACCATGGGGTGATGAGCATTGCAAAGGGCCAGAACAGAAGTTTGCTGCCTACTCTGTAACCCAGGAATTGTGTTATTTATGCTTTTCACCCAAAGCTGCACAAAAGGGCTGGACTCAGGTGGGAATGCCCCTCGTGTCTCCACATCTTCAGCCAAGCTCAAGGCCATCTCCTGCCCTCTCCTGCTCAGCCCTGGCCGCGTTGTGGTGCACACTGTGGCTCCTGCACTTAATGGGCACTGAATGTAGAGAAAAAAAGTTCATTTCTGATGGGAAGTGGCAGGGAGGGGGAGATTATTTAACATTATTGCAGGGAGTTTTCAGCATGGAGGCAGCGGAGCTGAGTCCCAGGGAAAATTCAGCATTTGGGCAGAAGGAAATTTCAGGTGATTGAAGAGTGAAGGGGGATAACAACGTTAATACATTTCAGTGGACAGAGTCCCTCACAGGGTGGCAATCCCTGGGATTTACATCAGCTGCCACGGCATCGCCACCCCGTGCGCAGAGAACAAGCTGTGCTATTGAGGCCGGGCTGGGCCGGGCAGCAGGTCCTGTCCTCAGCCTGGTACATCTCGACACAATGGCAAGGAGAATAAGCGACTGTTTCATGCAGGCTGGTGTGAGGAAATTTGAGGAAAATATGCTAATGGGAGAAATGTTTCAGCTAATTACGATAACGTGGCTTCTGCAGAGGGACCTGAAATAGGCACCGACACTTCTATGCTCAGCACTCGTGAGATCTTGGAGACTTTTGTGGGTTTTCTGCCTGCTGCAGGCTAAGTAGGTGGTTGGGCAAGGCAAGGCAGGGCTCCCTGCCATGGGCTGGACCTGGACTGGCAAGACCCACGAGCACAAAGGATGGAGGTGGGCAGAGAGTGATCCAACTCTCAGCCCTTCAGGCAAAGGCATGGAAGTTATGGACCTGACTGTCCTCTGCCCAGCCCTTGCCCAGAGGCAGCACCCAGCCCAAATCCAGCCCCACCAGAGCCCTGTGTACCCTGTTGTTAAAATAACCAAAGTGCTGGCGACTCTCCACGGTCATCCTCACCGCTAGAAAGTTTTTCTTGGGTTCGATCTGAACCCCCCCCCCCCCCCCCCCCCCGCCCCGCTCCAGCTCAGGTTTTTTAGTCCCTAGTTATTTTTGCATCCACAAGTCCTTGGCCGCCGGTGAAGAAGCTGTTGTTTAGCCCTGGAGCAGCTCCAAATCTTCCCGCTGGATGTATTAGTTATCCTAAACTCATAACCATCGCGGGGATATTTTTAGCTCTGCGCCTCGGCCGTCAAACAAACCCTGCTGCGAGGCCGGGGGACGCTCCGCAGGGCTCCCCGGCTCCCTTCTCCTCCTGGAGGGCCAGGCAGGACCGAGGCCTGCCTCGGGGCCGGGGTTCGGCTCTCACACAGCCTGTGTTGTGTTACGGGACCTGGTGGTGCCCACGGGGACGTGGGGACATGTCTGCCACCCGTGCTGCCATGGTGTGCCAGTGCAGAAACACGCCGCAAAGGCTGGCAGGAGGCAGAGGAGAGGCGGCCTTTGACTCGGGATGTGACTGCACCACAAGCACTGCTTTATTTACCAGCCATGCAGACACACGGAGCTCACAGCAATCGCCTCTGGATCACTCCTGCCCCTCCTTGCAGACATTTCTGTGGTGGTGTGGCCGAGTTTTGGGTTGGAAAGATCCCCGTGTCACTGCAGAGGTGACCAGGCCTGCTTCTGCAGCAAGGTATTCCCCTGAGAATAGCACAGCTAGGAAGAGCAGAGCGTTAAGTGAGGTGTTACGAGGCTGTTCGGGCAGAGAAACAAGCACAAAACCCATCCACAGATTTTCAGCTTGCAAAACAAGGCACCTGGCACGGCCAACCCATGGCAGGGGTGAGCACACAGCCACAAAGCCCAGCCACAACAGAGCACGGGGAGGTTATAAAAAGGGTGTCACAGCACGGCTGTCCCCAGGCGAGGAGACCACCTTGGCTGCGTGATGCTGAAGCTGCTGGCCGGCCCCTGCTCTTGCAACATCTCCACTAGCCTGTACCGAATCACAAGCCACACATCTGTATTTTAGTTTGTGCTTTTCCTCATTTTTCCAGGCACTCCAGCCTGCAGAAATGGCAACCAGGAGCCAAAAGTTCTTTAAGTACTTTATCTTTCAGACCTCTGACGATAAAACCATTAGAGAAGTAGATGGCATTGATGGGGAGCCTGGAGCTGAATTAGCTGATGAAGTGATAAAGTTTTGTACCAGATAATCTCTTTCTTTCCTCCCCAGCTACTTCCCGCTTTGCCCACTGACCTCATCGAGGACATCACATTTTTGTGGTGTCCTTTCTTCTGCCTCCCCGGCTGTAACAGGGCTCCCCCTGTGTAGGCCTGCCTGAAGTCTGGTGTCCGATTGCTCCGGGCCATTTGAAGGCACAGTGACATGTGCTTTGAAGCAGGGCAAGGTCAAACGCCCGTGTGGTTCCTCAGTGCCTTCATCTGTCTTCAGAGAGGCTTTAGGCAGAGCACATTTAAAATCGTGCTGCTGCTGGATTTTCTTGGACAGACTTATCTCAGCTGAGAGGGGGTTGTGAAACTGCAATGCCACCAACTCAGCCAGCTGTGTTAGCTGATTTGGGACCCCTGGACACACCTTCTGGGGACAAGACTTGGCACCGAAGAGACCTGCCAACCACTAGCTTCAGCTTCCCAGCTGCATGCCTGACCAGAGCTGCTCTGCAAGCAGGTCCTGCTCTCCGTGGTGCTCAGGGGTCCCTGATGGACCACCACAAGCAGGAAGGGGGCTTTGCACGCTGATTTCTCCCATCTCTAGTGCCAGTGGGACCTGTGAGCAGGAGATGTAGCTCCATAGCTGCTCCCTTCCTTCTCTGAAGACACGTGGGGAAGCCAACAAGAGGGATTTGAGGTTGGCAGCAGCAAAATGAGCCATCCCAGCTGCATTTGCCTACAGACATTACCCAGAGCCATGGCTTTCAGAGCAGCTAACATGGTTTGCAGGCAAGTCATATGTCTCCTGTGACGTAAATTGTAAGCCAGCATATTCTCTCCTGCTTCACTTTCCAGGCATGCGTCCTGCTAGGCCGGATCCTCCTCCTGAAAAAGGGTCACTTGGTCTTCTCTGGGCTTAAATGATTTTTTTATTATTATTATTATTTTTTTTTTTTTGGAAAAGCAACAACCCTGGTGGCTTATGAACTTAAAGGGAAAGGGATGACCGCAGAGCTGAGGAACAAGATGTGCACAGATCTGGTGGGATGACGCCTGTGGCTCTGGAGGTGAAGCACCAACACGGGGTGAAGCACCAGCAGGGCCTAATTTCCCTGCAGGAGAGCAGAGAAAGCCTAATGTCCCTGTGCCAGGCGCTGGAACAATGTGCAAGGCGAAGCAGGGAGCAGTTTGTCTGCAGGCACACCGAGAGAGCCCCGAGGAACAATGGCAGGTGTGGTCACTCGAGGAAAACAGGGGTAAGGGAACAAAAGCCCTGCAGGGGCCGGTCAGTGTGCCTGTCTGGCCGTGCTGTGTGCCTGATCAGCACAGTCTGTCCTCGCTCCTCTGTAAACTCTACCTCCAACCCTTTCCTCCATGTTCTCTCCGATGCCATGGCAGAGAAGGGGATGCACCTTTGTGCCTTCTGCTGCTGGTCTCAGCCCAGCACTCGCCATGGTCCCACAAGCTTCACATCAAAGCCTGTTTGTCTGAAAGCTTCAACACACCTGTCCCAGGCACTGGAGAGCAGCAGGACGTGCTTTTTGTGGTCTCACCGTGAGGTACATGAACTCTGGAAGGGCAGCTGTTGGACGGGGCATAGCCAGATCCCTCCTGATCCAAAAGCTGATGGGCTCACGGGGTGTCTCAGTGAATGATAGGGGCAACATAGGCACACCTGGACCAGGGGACCTCCCGAGGTCCCTTCCCACCTCAGCCATCCTCTGACAGGCACCAAGTCTGATCTTCTCACCATGTCACTAATCTTCATCTTACAGCTGTGCAAGGGAAAGAAATGAATCGCTAAGAACAGCTGGATCCACCTTTATGGCCCAAAAGCACCTTTTCCTGTTAAAATGTCTTCATTTCGTGTGTCCTTCTGGCAGGGCTGCAGGACTCCCAGCTGTTGTACAGCTTCTTCTGGGCAGCCTGGCAATGACAGGCCTGAGGAAATCTTGGAAAAGCTCATCAGCGACCTCAGCATGGTTTGTGACTGCCTATGTGTAATTCAGACAAGGAGAGATGCCAGCTACTGGCATGACATCCATCCATCCACCCCATGCATGCTGACCCTCTCTTGTCTCATCTGCCAGCCCCCGAGGCCAAGGAGGACCAGGGGCTGCAGGCAGTTTATCTTTGCTTTGGTTTTATCAGGATCAGAACCCTGCCTCCCACCCGATGCACCAGCAGTGCCAGCGGGGTGGCTGGGACGTCAACAGCAGGCTGGTGGAAAGCTGTATCGCAGTGCCAGAGCCTGCTTGTGACAGGAAGAGCCAGCCTAAAGGCAAAGCCAGAGACAGGAGCTAATTTGGGAACACAATGGTCATGCTAATCAAAGCACCTTCCATACGGGGAGGGAAGGAAATTACCTAATCCTTCGCCATGCAACCGAGGGCTGTATGCAGCTTGGAAGAAAGGGCATCCCCCTCCGGGCAAGGAAAAGGTAGTGGGAGCTCCTCCAGGGGCCCTTCATCCTCAGGAGGGGACATTCATGGAGGGGGAGCATCCCATCTCCCTCCCAAACCGCCTTTAGGTGCAGGTAACTTTATGCCTCTCCCCAAAGCTTGGCTAGACAGAAGCTCTGTGACTCCGAAATGAGAAACACCAAATGCTTCAGGACGTACAAAATCTGGTGAGGTGACTCAGGGACAGGCAGCTTGTTTCCCTCCACTTCTGGCAGATGGTAACAGGGCAATCACTGGTCATAAGGCCAAAGAGAAGAGGGAGCTGAAAGCGTGGCTGGCAGGCAAATCAGGACAGCCATCAGCATGCCACACCAGCTCCCCATACTCTTCTCTCCAGGCTGTTTGTTTCTTTTTTTTCCTGGAGCCAAAGGGAGAAAATTATGAACCACCTCTGTGGTCGGAGGCTTTGGTGTACCTGGAGGGATGGCGAAATGATGGCAAAAGGGAAAGCGAAGCTCTGAAGGGGTTTCTGCTCTTCCGTAATGCAATCAAAGCTGCAGGCAGAGATAACGCCTTCCACCCGGCCGCTCGCCTGCAGACAGGTAATTTGGTTTTACGTCTTTATTTATAACCACCACGTCATCCTGGCACGCAGTGTTTACCATGTGTGAGGCTCTCCTACCCCGGGTCCTGCCCAGCAGTGACAAGTGGGAAAGGCAAACACACGTGTCTGAAGGCACCGCCCTGGGCTGCCCAGGGGTGCTTGGGCACGAGCCAGCAGGAAAATCTCTCCCTGAGGTTTTGGGTTGGGTCCTCACGGACACACTAGGAATGCCAACTTCCAGAATGTGACACCAAGCAGCTGTGAAGCACTCGGGATAGAAAGGCAGCAGCATCCACCCTGCTTTTTAGGAAAAGAAGCTCAGTCAGGAGAATGCAGCCTCTCCTAGGTCTCTGCTGGGCCAGCGGTGGAGGGATCTCCTATGTCCTAGCTGAGTGTGCGGACTCCCCTTTGAGCATGTCCCACCATCTGTGCTTGGGAGACCTCAGGGAGACCTCAGCGAGGCCTTTCAGTACTTAAAGGGGGCTTTTAAAAAAGGATGGAGAGCGGCTTCTCACCACTGCGATGGGGGCTAGGCAAAAGGGCCAGCAGTGCCTCTCCGTCTGTGCAGGAAAAGCCTGGCTGCAGAGCTCCTGGGATCTGCCACATCAGCATGGAAATGTGTCCAGACACACCTAGGGATGGTTATTTACCCAGCGAGGCAGAGCAGCTGCGAGGGGAGCGCTCGGAGCACACGGCCTCCGTGACGGCGCCGGGGAACCAGATCCTGAGGGGAAGCCGAAGAAGTAGGAGAAGGAGAAAAAGAAGAGAAGAAGTTAAGAGAGAAAATGAGAAGGAAAAAAAAAGGGGGGGGGGGAGGAGGGAGGAGGGAAAATAAATGTTAAGCAGTTTTCCTTCCAAAAAATCCATCGGGGAACGTCAGGCCTTGGGAGAGGTTAAACCTGTGTGAGGTGGCACCAAGCAATGCCAAGGTAAATCCCAGCTCTGAATTGCTCTTCTTAGGGCAGCGCCGCGTACCTGCGCCCCGCTGTCCCAGAACACGCTGTGCTCGCCTTTCAGCCTCAAAACAACGCCTTGTGCTCAGGGGTTTTTACCTTAGCAAATAAGGCAGACCTCTCCCAGTACGAGCATGATTGCACCCCAGGCCCAGGCTGATGTTTGAGCCTGACGCGGGGTCCTCCCGACCCGTGGGTGAGCGGCGGGGAGCGCAGCGGCACGGAGGACTTTTGGCCAGCGCTCGCCTTGGCAAAGGGGAACATTTTTCGGTCTTTGTCCACGGCCTTAAAAATAAAACCAGGCCACGAAGAGGCCGAACGAGGGAAAGCTGGGGAAATAAGGTCATCGCGACATGTGTCAGTTTGAAGCGCTCTGACACGGCAGCGCCGCGCTGCCCGGGCTCCTCCTGGGACCACGCAATGGGAGCAGTGGGGAGGTTTCAGGCAGCCCCATGCAAAGGGAAAACGCCTCCCAAAGCACTGTCCTGCTCGGGGGATGGCTGCAGAGGGGACAGCGGGGCTCCACCGCCACTGTTTGGAGACCCGTGTGCTGTATCCCTGCTTGCCAGGCTCACGTGCCGCTCGGGTGCCAGGGAGGAGGAGGAGCGCGCCCAGGCAGAGCCTGTGTGCAGAACCAGCTTGGCTCCAACCCAGCCAGCAGGAGTGGTTCCTGCTCCCACTGCCAGAGGCTGCGACTCTCGTAAAGTTAATTAATCCCTTCATACGACGTAATTGAGCTGTGGAAGTCGCTCGCAAAGAACAACGTGTCGTAAACCCCGAGCATTATGATGGGACATACGTGCCAAGATTATCTTAAAACAAAGCAAAACAAAACAAAAAGCACTGGATCCCTTCAAATAATTCATTTGGGGTCCTTCTGACTCAGTAGGACTTCGTGGAGGGAAGAGGGTCATAGTTTCTAGGCTTTTTCCCAGCCATCCAGGTTAGAAATGGACACACAGGCTTTCTGACAGCAGCTGCAATCTCCCGTGTCCACACAACGCTGGAGGAGCAGGCTTGGGGCAGAGCTTCACAGCGGCAGCAGCCCCTGCTATAACTGCAAGAGGTCGCAGCACCCGGGCAGAAGAGGGCTGTGCCAGCACTGACCCAGAATAAAACAGGGATATTCGCTGCTGGAAAGCTGCAGCTTGTCCCTGGTTTTATATATATGCAAGCTGTACTTTGGCTCTGTGTGCTCAAGGGAAATATTTACCTGGAGCGTGGCAATGTAAAGCTGCTCTACAATCCACCTCTGCTCCTAATTGTAGACTAACTCATCAACTTCTGAAATGCAAATCACTAGTTAAAAATAAATGAACAAAGCTCAAAGTAGACTCCAAGCCCAGCTGAAATGGCAGTCCAGGGTCAGACGCTCAGGTTGAACACTGTCTCCAGAAAATACACAGCATGTGCAGACAGGCTGTCCCCCACGTAGGAGACCAGGTCTACTTGGAGGGCTTAGAAATGCTTGAGGGAAGAGGGGGTTGGCTTAAAAGCTGTTCTTTTTTTCTCATTTGGTGCCCAAAATTAAAGGGCTATCTCAACTCCTGGATGAAAAACAAACATATTTTCCTGAAAGACTGAGATTTCCATCAGCACCTGTATCAGCACAGTACAGTACATCACAGCTTGTACTATGGACTGCGCAAACTCAGGGCCTTGCTTTCGCTCTCACTGACAGCAGGCAGGTCTCCGTGCCTTGGAGAGAGAGGGTCTGAGGCTCCAAAAGAAAAGCATCATAATTCTTTCTGACACTCCTTCAGCTGCTTCAGGAGGTTCAACCCCTCCTGCAAGAGGGAAATTCACAGTGGATCTGACTCGGTAAGGGTTACACGGAGCCAGCCAGGGCAGGGGACACCCAGGGACCTCCGTGGCGGATTGCGAGACAGCGACGTGGCCCCTGCGACCAGCAGCTGCCGGGAACTTGTTGCAATCCAACGGCGGGAGTTAAAGAAGAAAGAAGGCTGGCAGTAAATATACTTAGCAAATTCAAACAGCAAATGAGTTCCAGGAAATTGAGATAACCCTGTAGGCACAAAGATCCCGATCCAAAGCCCACGGAAGTCAGTGGAAAAAATCACGTTAGCTTTAGCAAACTTTGGATGAAGCCCAAAGAAAGTCAAATAAGCAATCCAGTCCCAATGACTCGGTAATTCTCCCCAATTAAATACCCACCCAAATCTCACACGCCTCCCCTGGCAGCTCCTCACCTGCAGCCTGGCCCCATGCTGGGAGTTTGCACCAGCCTGCACGCATTGTGCATAAGCATCTCTTCTGGAGCAGCTGCCCCTATGAGAACCGAAATCACTAGAAAAAGTAAGAATAATCACAACCCCTGCCTTTTGGTGTCTCTGTGCTTTAGGGGTGCAATGCTCTGGTTTAAGCAGGATCCTTAATTTGGGTGCTCAGCAGCTGGCAGAACAGGCGTCGAGCCATGGGCATGGCTGGAGGTGGACAGGCCCTTCTTATTATTTTTGGTGATGGCCACAGAGGCACCAAGGTGGGCAAGGGGGCATCTTTCCCTCCCCCAGAGAATCACCCCTCCTTTATTTACCTTTAAAATGAATGTGTTTTTTTTTTCTTCGATCCCTTTAACCATGATCGTCCATATAACAAATAACAGCTACACAGTGCCTGCTGCCGAGACCACTGACATCAGCAGCAAACTGCTCCTGCCTTCAGTGGGCTTTGAATCAGATCCCAAATATGCAGCCCAGCCCATCCACATCAGCACTGCCACAGTCAGCAATGAGTTCAGGCATCCTAGAAACCCAGAGAGGCTGGGAAGGCGGGGAGGAAACCCAAGGTGACATCTAGGAAAAGAAATGTGCCTCGAGTCAGCAGCTGCAGTACAGCTTCGGGGTTTGCTCGCGGGTGGGATTGCTCAGCACCGGTGCAGCGGAGTCAGAGGAAAAGTTGCCGGTGCTGCCATTAGTGCTGTTCCCCTCTGGCCAGGCCACTCAGTTTCTCCACGCTGACAAGTTTTACCACCAGTTTCAGGTCAGGGCAGAGCTAAGAAAACCACTTTCCAAAGATCTTTGTCAGAAAAAAAAAAAAAAAAAAAAAAAAAAAAAAAAGCGTCTTCATAAGAACAAGCTGTGAGAAAGCACAGACCTTTTTTTTTCTCTACATCTGCCATTATTTCTGAGCACTCCCTTCCCCCCCAGAATTTACAACATTAAAGTGCAGAAAAAAATAAGACTGTTGGTTTTGTATATGTTTTTTAATTTTTTATTTTTTTTTTTTTTTATCAAAGAGCAGCTTTTATGACCCTGGAAAGGAAATGAAGCTGAGACTTTTGAAAACTTTTCCTGGAAATAACTCTTTTTTTCTTAACTTGTTTTTAGCACGGGTCCTTAAGGCCGTAAAAATTAAGGAAGAGCTGCATCTGCTCCTCACTCCCCCTCTTCTAACATCTTAACCCACCGAGAGCTTTCAGATTTGGCAGGGTGTGAGAGCTGTTGAAGATAGTTACGTTCCCATGAGTTTTCTGAGGACAAGGGAGATGGAGAAGAGCTCCTACAAAGCCCAACAGCAAGGAACATGAGTTCAACCACCGTCAGACATCAGAAAAGCCATTGCCAGGCATAGATCCCTAGTCCCAGGCATCAGACGGGCACAACCACTTGGGGTAGATCCTTGTCCTGAGGGACGTGAGCCTGATGGGCTTCGGTGCCAACAGCTGGGAGCAGCTTTGCCACCCATGAGACCCACAGCTGGCATCTGCCCGTGGGCGAGGAGAAAACCAAGGTGGGATGACGTGGCAGCGAAGTTTCAGGTTTTCCATGCCCCCCATCCACTCCCCGGAGGTCACATCCTCGCCGAATGAGGCAGGCAGTGTGTCACCACCCACGTGGTGCCACCCTCTGTGCCGGTGACAGCACAGGTCCAGAGCTGGCACCCAAAATTAGTGACGTTCAGGATCACTGGTGGTGGCGTGATGCACCCCACCTCTGTGGTGTGACCTCCGAGGACCTCTGGGAAGGTGTGGACCATGCCCTGTTCTCTCCCTTCTGGGAGGTTTAGGCTCAGTAGGCCACCTCGGAGGTCCAGGCTGTGTCCTGCTAATGGTTTAAAGGTGCTTCCAGGGGACTTCCCCTGCTGCCAACTTGCATGTCTCTTCCCCTAGTTTTCTCCCCACCACAGCAACCAGATGGGTTTCCTTTTTACGAAATCACAGGCCAGCAGATCAGGTGCCCGTAGTCTGGCCAGGTCTGCTTTTGCAGAAGACGTCGGGCACATGGCTAAAGTGAAACTCGCCTTCCCACCCACGTCGCCTCCCAGCACCAAACCTCTTCCAAGAGCCAGAGGAGCACCTCAGACATTAGTGCCATCGTCAGCATTTGGGGATTTTCGTCCTTTACTGAGGCACAGTATGATCTTCTGGCATTTGTGAGTGTTACAGCCAATGTTCCTATTGACTTCCCTTTCTCAAGTGGAATTTGTGACTCTGCCAGGGAGGGTCAGGACACACGTTCTCAAGGGCCATCAGCATTACAAAGGCATCTGCCTCCATGCCAATCCCTAGAGCTAGAGATACCCAACTGTTTTTAGAGGAAGGGCCTGAAGGATCCATGTCCCAGCCTCCTGGAGCTTTGTCCAAGGACTAGAGACATGCTGCTCAAGGCACAGAGCTAGCTTAATACTCTGACAAAGCAAAGCAACCAATTTCTGAAGTTTAACAAAGGCAAGTTAAGTCCTGACTTCCACAATGCAGACAGAACCAGACAGAGAAATGCAAGAAGACTAGCCAGAAATAATGAGAACTGCCCTCTAATGATCCAGAAGGAACAGAGAGAGATCTCATCTCTCCATCAGAGGACAAATGAGCCAGTTCCCGTGCTAGATTCAGCATCACCTACCAGAACCAGCTCTGCATCGACCCAGATGAGGTTACCATCTCAGCAGAGGCTCAGATCAGGTGCACAACTTAACTTCTCTGCAGGTTAAGAACCAGAGGCTCCATCCCTTTCCCCCCTTTCCCCAGGTCACCTTACACTAGAGGACAAAGACCTGGTCTCTATTTCCTCACAGTTATTTCCTCCTCATCATAGTATTTTGAAGTGTCAAAAGGTCTTTCCTACATACAACTTAATAGTATTTCCCCAGGAGCCTCTGCTACTCATGATCTCTCCTGAGGCTTTCAAAGACAGCCTGGAAGGCCTCCTTGCTGACGTGTGTGTTAGCCAGCACAACCTCTTGGGTCTGACACAGGCTAACTATGATGTTCAGGAGTATCTTGGACAAACTCATCATGGACAAGATGACATGAAGAGCCCTGCTAGCCTGAAATGTGTGACCAGGGTGCTAAACCCCTCTGTGACCAGGGTGGTAAACATCTATCCCAGGTAGATGGTCTCACCAAAGCACTAAGTGGTGTTGGGATGGATCCGTGAGCCTGTAGGCTATCTCACGAACATCAGCAATGCTCTTAGACGTTCCTTGGACACAGCTTGTCATTGGGGCATAATAACAAGGGCCTGTCCACCAGACACTGCAGGCTCTGGGAGCCTCTGCTGCTTGAGGAGCATCAGGCGATATTTTTGGTGCTCTGTCCCTCTGCTCTGAGTCTGGCAGGGCTTTTGGTGGCCAACCTACCAGGCCATCCTGCATGGGAATTTCCAGGGCCTGTGCAGGAAAATGACACCTTCCCCTCCACAGCGGCCCACCACAGTTCACCCTGTCACGGGTCTGATGAGGGAATAGATCCAGCTTAAAATAAATACACAAATAAAGCGGAGAGTGGGCAGACAGAGGATTATTTTTGGAGGCAGGACCTGCCCTGGGTCCCAGCACTGTGGTGGCATTGCTCCCAGGCAGGCTGCAGCTCCAGGAGATGAGGAGGGGCAGCCAGGGTGCAAAGAGTTCCCTAAGGCAGCAGAGCGATGCCGAACACACAATGAGTTTGTGCACATCCTACCCCAGCCCCCAGCTCTGCACCCTGCCGTAAATAAATTAAAAAAAAAAAAAAAAAAAAAAAGAGGGACATACAGTAAGTCTTAGGAAACATCCTCTCTGACCCGCCAAGAGGAGCTGGCAACTACAGGCCAGTTGTGCCTGCTCCCTGGTGCTCAGCTCTATTTGCCTTCCCAACACGTGGAAAGAGCCTTTTGGCCGGCATGGCGGTGTTTTAAAAGGCTGAGCTTACAGCAGCCCCGAGCAGGGAAGCCCTTGACCCGTGGCTGGCAGCGGTGCATGGCTCCTCCTCACCCCCTCGCACCGCATGGCCTGCAGCTGAAGCGGCCCAGGGCAGCTCCATCCCCGGGGCTGCAGCGCTGTCCTGCACCAAACCAGGGGGTCCTCTGGCCCCACTTTACCTCAGAAAAACCTTTCTGAAGAAAAGAGCACTTGGGAGAGCCCTGCCAGAGGGCACTGGTGAATTTGGCCAGGGCCTGGCACTGGGTGCTGCAGGAATGAAGACCTCCTGGAGGAACCCCGCCTGTGAGGATTTCTGTTGACCTGCCCTGCTTCCAGGTCCCTGCTGCAATCCCAAGTGGCTGCCAGCGTAGCTGCAGCCGAAATCACCCCCATGATGGGAATGCCGGAAGGTCACAGATGCAAACAAATATTTGACGAAGCGATAGAAGGCAGCCTTGAACACTGGAGGACCCCTTCCTTTGTGTCTGCATGTGAACGCCTGCCAGCATGCCACCCACGCCGTGTTTGAGCTGCTCCACTGTGTGCACACCGCTTGGCTTGTTAATGTTTAGACGTTCACTGAAAGGCCTGTCTAGGCTCGGTGAGCAGGAATCAGCACCGTTAAATAGCTGGAGACAAAGGATTTATCTCCAACACTACTGTCATCTCTCTTTTCTGTAGGCAGAAGACCTGTAGGTTCCTCCTTCAACCCTCCTTCCATGCCTGACCAGGCTCAGCCCAACTCCTTAAAACATCTGAAGGGCATTGAGGGGCAAGTGTGTCTCCTGCTTTCTCAGAGCAGAGCAAGGCAACCAGCTGAGTGAGAGAAGCAGGCCCCAGCTCTGTGTGAAAGCCCTGGTCCTCACAGTAAAAGGATGTGAGATTGTTCGTAAGATGATGGTCCTGCCGTGCTGACGCACATAACATTGCCCTCAGGATGCATGGGGCTGTGCTAAAGGGATTAAGAGGCACCAGAGCAGTCTCAGGGTTGTACTCACCTGCTGTTGTTGATAAACCACGGATATTGCCTGTAAAATCATGGGAGGTTGTACAAGATGCCAGGGAACATGGTTTTGACATGCTCACTAGCTTTTATCTACATTTACATGTTGATCATCTCAATCAGCCTGTCCCCTGTCTTTCTCCATCTTCTCTTTGTCTCTCCCCTCTCTGTTTCCTTCCAAGTCCCGTGGGATTTCCTCCAGCCATGTCCCAGCACCATGAAAAACCAGCAGCCTCAGATCCTGATGTAGGAATATCAGTCCTACGGGTTTAGTACACCATTGGGTTTAGACCTTTTGCTCCCTCAGGACCCAGGAAACTGGGGGATTTCCTTCCCCTCTAAATTTCATTGCAGGAGGTCTGCAAACTGCATGGCACAGTGCTCTCACTTAACAAGATGTTCTTCATGGGGTAAAGAAGAAACCAGGGACTTGGTGCGATGTGTTTTGTGTCTTGTCTCTGGACTCAGCAAACCTGGATGGACCCCCTGCCTACGCCCCAAGTGACTGCTCTCCTGGGACTTTTTCTCCTTGATTTTTCTGTAGAAAGCTGGACAAGGAAAGAAAGAATTTTAAGGGTTGTTTCCCCCCCCCCTCCCCCTTTCTATTTATACATATTAAATATAAAAAAATATTTTATATATATATATTAAATTAAAAAAAAAAGGCTGGCCATCCCACAGGCCCTCCAGCCAAATTTATTGCCCCATCAAGGGGTGGCAGGAGAGCATGAGACCCACCAGCCCTTCCAGCTCCCTGCCCAGCATCTCAGCTCAGCTCATCCAAACTGTGATTCAAGACAACGGGAAACGTCTGAACACAGCCTGCACTGATTCAGGCCTCTGCTGTGGTTATCCCGAGGAAAGTCTGGTTTAGAGGGAATTAAGAGGATGTTGCAGCATTTTTACAGGATTAGTTCAGCTGAAATCTGTGCCACAGACAGAGGCAGCACAGACAGCCAAAAGAGGACTCTGTAAGACAGATCTTTCCACAGATCTCTCTCTTATCCAAAAGTCAGCTCTTTCCCCCAGAACGTCTTGGCAAAGGCGAACCATTTCACGGTTCCTGATTAAAACCCCCCTCTTCTCTCAAGAGCTCAGGTTTCGTTGCCCAGACACCGTGCACCACCCGACCCCAGAGCACTTCAGTGGTAAGAAGATGGCATTAATCCTGGCAGACTGTGGTCCCTGTCGCTGCAGGAACCGGGTATTTCTTTTCACCAAATCCCCCCAAACCCTCTTCGCAGAGCAGCAATGTTCCCCAGCGACCATTTTCTCCCCAGCCCCACTGCATCTCCCCAGCTGGGGAACCACGACAGCTTTTGTTTGAATTCTCTAACTACGTGGCTTTTCCTTTCTCAACGCCTGGCTGCCCAAGCGCAGCTGCTTGGTTTGGCAGGGCGGGCTTGACTTTCAGACTCCGAGGTGTTTTCAGGCCTAAAACACCTAAAACCCTGGTGCTAAAAATACACCCTGGGACTTTCAAGAACTAAAAGGGTGGCTAGTAGTGGTGTTAATTCACCTGTCAGGCCAACTTCAGTGTCCCTGTTTGGCTGCTAGCAAGCTATTTCCCACAACAAAGAGGCGTACTATCTTTTTTCGCTTTACATCTTAGCTCATAGTGCCTGATGCAGGGGGCATTTAAAACAGCATCGTGCTCTTCTGCCGCAGTTTCAGGTGCACTTGTATCTCCCAGCCCTGCAGCTGCATGGGTTTCTGGACAGAAACACGTGCATAATAGTGATTTCTCTCAAAAGTGCTAAGGGCTGGCCCAGCACTGATAATTCCCGGCCTACAAATGCACAAGGTCCCATCCTGTCAGCCTCGAGTGCCCTGGGGCTGGGATCTGCTGGGCTGAGCATGCTGTTGGGCCCACGGGCAAACCTGTTGGTTACAGACCCCGTCTGCTCCAGATCTGGTCACAGATCCCAGAAGGGCTGAGGTGGGAAGGGACCTCTGGGGCCATCTGCTGCACCCCCTGCTCAAGCAGGGCCACCCGGAGCTGCTTGCCCAGGACCACATCCAGGTGGGGCCTGAAGATCCCCAGGGAGGAGACCCCACAGCCTCTGTGGGCAGCCTGTGCCAGGGCTGCATCACCCGCACAGTGAAGGAGCATTTTCTCCTCATGACACGGCTGACTTGCTAACACACACCACACAGCAGGTGCACTGACATCGGAGGCCACACGAAAGACACACATCCTGCCACCAGGCCACATGCTCATCCTGGTTCTCCTTATCCATAAAGCTGCATACAGGAGCATCGAAGCCAGGTTTCTTCTCAGTTTTGAGGAGCTGTGGCCCTGTTATATGTGAAATGCAGACTTCTGTCCTTCCTCCTTGGCAGCAACCGCTCTCCAAAGCACTGGTCAAACATCTCGCTGAGCACCCTTCCTTGGGCTCAGCAGCATCCCTATAAGAAAAATACCCAATTTTAGCTGTAACTATGTATGTTTAAGGCTGGGCTCACCTTGTGTCATTCCAGACTTTCAGCTGTGCAAATGCCCTGCAGCCGATGAGGTAACATGCCAAAAGTGGTGGAGCCCTAAAACTGCAATAAAGCTATGGTCTCAACCTGCACTGAGGAGGTTTAGCTTGGGAATTAGGAAAAATTTATTCATGAAAAAGGTGATTATAATGGGAATGGGCTGCCCAGGGTAGTGGTGGAGTCCCCATCCCTGGAGATATTCTAGAGCCATGGATGTGACACTAAGGGACATGCTTATTTCCAGCAGGTACGCTGCAATAAGCCCCACCAGCAGGAGGAGTGCCCAGCCCTCGGGGAAGGAGAGGAGCCAACCAACTCCGTGCAACGCAGGCGGCATCACGGGACCCAACGTTTACAACCTCCGTAGCACCCTGAGGCTGTGAGGATTTTAATAAAGCTGCGGCTTGGTTTCCCACAAATGTGGGAGCTGTGTGGCGGGCAGCGGTGTTGGGTAGAGATGAGAGAGCACAGATTTCCCACTTCTGTTACCCACAGAAGTAAATGGGCGAGGAAAGAGTGAGAAACTGTCTCCAGAAACAGCGTTGGAAACACTCGACTAGCAGGTGGGAAGCACTAGGCAAGAACGGCAAACAGAGCTGGTGCAATTATTCAGGTGACTAATTCCTGTTGCCAAAATATGCAGCTCCAGCTGAAACAAGTGTTTGCAGATTCACGCCATAACCAGTGAACCGTTCTGCCAAAAAAAGAAAAAAATTCCTTTTTTTTTTTTAATGTCTAAACTTCTTGTTGAGAAGGTGTGAGAACTCTTTTCATTTTGAAACGATGTTTTAAGGTTTAAGTCCTGCTGGGAATATTAGAAGCAAACAAATCCTTCCACGCTCAGCCTGTTTTGTGGCAAGTTATCAAAACCTTCTTTCGTCCAGGTGAGCCCCAAATCAATATTTTGGTTTGCGAGCCAAACTGCCAAAACACTTGTTCACAGCGCTGTCCCTGCAACCGAAAGAGACTGCAGCTGCAGAGGGGGGTTTAACACGAAACCAAGCAGCAGAAGTGGGAACAAAACCCTCGCAGCGCCAAGATTTCACACATTTACATGTAATTAGGAGACTTGGCAAGGTGGGTGTTACTAAGCCCTCCCAGGCCGTTTCTGAGACCTGCGATGCTGACGTATGGCTGGGGATGTGGCTGGGGGTGCCGCAGTGCCTGCAGCCCTCCGGGGACACCTCGAGCCGTGCCTCGCCTCCACCCCAGCCCCACGTCACCCCCACAAAGAGGGTCCTGTGCGGGAGCCGGGGCGCACGCCGTGCCCAGAGGAGCCATAAAGCTCCTTTAAGCCGGCCAGCACAAAGCCCGGCCTGTTCGGGCGCGGGTCGGGGGCCGCCTGCCCTCCCTGCCTCCACCAGGCACGGAGTCATCCCGCGGGCACGGGAGATGCTTCCAGCAGCTGACGGCAGAAGAAAGGCACCGACCGGCACGTAGGCTTTCCCCACGGCCACGCCACACCACATGGCTGCCCACAGCCCCGCTAGGCAAGGCAGAAAGTTTGCCTCCAGGTGTTTCTTTGTCCCAGAGATGTGGATGCTCTCCCAAACTTGAAATGTCGTGGAAAATGCCCGCGTCTGCCAGGAAAAGGGGCAGCCACAGGGAAGGTGGCGTGGGGGGGTCACGTGCGAGCTGCCTGGTTTTCAGCTGCTGCCTCAAAGTCCTTTCAAATCTCTTTTCTTGCATAAAGAAAGAAGCGAGGCTTTCTACCTGCTTCCTCTTACAGGCCAGGGAGGGAAAGTGGAAGATGTTTTCCAGCTCGCAACGCTCGTGGCTCTCATGGTGTCTGGCAGGGGCTTCTCCACTGCAGATGAGTCAGGAGTGCGAAGAAATGTCAGCTTTCGTGTAAAGCAGCACACACACAAGACACACGGGCTTCTGCTCTTTTAGGTCATGGAGAAAAATATGTTAAAAGCGGGTTTCGGCACTTTTTCATTTTTCTGAAGCACTTCTGGTTCCCTCCTTTTTGACACTGAGCCGGCAGCAAAATGATGCTCGCGGGTCAGAGACTTTAATAGGATCAAAATGTTGGTTCTCTCTCCCTGGAAGAGTGCAGCCCAACTCCCTAAGGGTAAACGGAGACGTGTCCCTCCTCCGGGGATCTGATCCACATTACTAGCAGGGAAGGAGGACAGCCAGAGATACGCATCGTGCTTTCAGCCTACCATCTCTTAAGACTTAGCAGTATAAAAGGAAAATAAAAGGCAGAACGTCCTAAAGCTGGGAGAAGGGTCCTGTTCAGAAGACAGGAATAAGGGTGGGCTGCAGAAGCATCCTGCTGATCCCCTTGCCCTGCCCATGCCCATGACGCAGGTGCACACTCCCCTAAAGGAAAGCTCAGCAGCCAGTTTGAAATTGAGGGAAATGGGAGACTTCGGGCCAAAAAAACAAAGCCCTTGAGCACTCACCTGCACCCGACCGTGCAAGCTGAACAGCTGAGAGCACCGGGCACTCGCTGTTCCAAAGGCTGAGTCACACTCCTCAACACACCCCAGCTGCTGGTTTTGCTTAGCGATTGCCATTTTACACTGAGGGGGAAGAAAAAGGGAGGGGGGCTGGTGTAACCACACAGCTGATAGGTCTGCAAGTTGAGAAAAAAGCAACTTCTGCACCCCAAGAAAAAGTCAATGCAGGCAGGAATTAATTCTCTCAGTTTATGATCTGAGTTCCTAACCTCGCCTTTCCTCCTTCCATCTCTTTCAGGTTATTCAGGGCACCCTGACCACAGAGGCTTGGCCAGCATCACCCCAGCATCCTGCTGAGATCCTAAACCAAGCACTGAGGACTGACTTGCACACGGCTGACTCCACAAGAGCTGGGTGAGAATGAGTCTCACCAAACGAGCAATTTTCCACCAGGCTCTCCTTTGATTTCCAAGGGCCAGACCCCGCACCCCGAAGGATGCTCTGCCCACAATGCACCCCAGAAAAAGGCACGCTGAGGAGGAAGCACGGTGAAGCAGCTTGGCTCTGATCTTGGCTCCCGCAGCCCCAGCCCCACCACGTGTTTTGTTCAGAGCTCTGGGGACAGAGCTCAGGCTGTAGACACACAGCCCAACACTGTGAGTGATGGGATAAAGCACAACATTAGCCCCTCCACACTCACCAGGCAGAAGCAAATCTGGCAAATCCGTGCTGGAGAGGTTCACACGGACCAAACCAGGATTCACCATCAAATAGACCTTTTGCAGAACAGCACTGCAACGTGTTGCGGGCATTTAAGTGAGGGAGGGTCCAGCCGGATCCTCCCCTGAGCTAAGGCACCTCGCTGCAGTCCTCACCTCCCTGCGAGGTCTTGGAGTCACAATGCTGCTCCTCTGTCCTGGTGCCTGCCTCTCCCAGGGCTCCTCCTGAACGGCATTTCCTTGCAAGGAAAAGCCCAAGCACACCACAGCCCATCCCTCCCGTTAAACACACTCCTGCTCAACTTCACCAGGCTGTCGGGGCTGGCTGTGCTCCACAGCAAAGCCGGGCAGGTATTCCCACTGCTGCAGGACAGTCTGCGGGCAAGGCACAAGTGTAATTTAACTCACAAATTAAACACACGGAAGTCAGATGGGAAAGTGCTCGAGGAAACACGGGGCAGTGACACCCTGAAATCTGAGGACCTGACCTCATGGAAGTGCTGCCCAGCATCGGTGCTGCACTGTGCCAGCACTGCTGGAAACATGTTGGGGAAGGACCCGTGGCTCAGAAGCCCTGGGTTTGGCTTCCTACGCAGGTGGCCAGCTTTTGGAGGGTGAAAGCCACCAGCAGATGTAGGCTTGGTGCTGAGAAACTGCCCAGGCCTGGCATTTGCAGCAGCCATCAGGAAGAGCTCAGTCCTTATCCAACCAAGGATAGGATCAGCCAAGGAGGGAGACCCTCTGCCTCTGCTCGGGATGCCCAGCCAGGAGCTCTGTCCCAGACGTAAATCTCAAAGCAAAGTCAGCCCTGCCTGCAGGGATGAAGAAACCTGGTCTCCAGCCCACTCACCCAGAGAGTCGTTCTGCCCAAAGGGAACAAGAACCTCTCATCCCGTGACTGAATCATCCTGAAGACACCTCCTCCACCTCCCCTCAACCCCCCAGATTCCTTCTTCCCCTGCTTTCTCTCCTGAATTCCACATTTCACACAGTCCCCTAGCCTGGGACAGAAATTGAGAAGAGATTTGATGAAAACCCATCTCAAAATAATGGGATCCTCCATGTGGTGTAGAATGGGGGAAACCTCTGCTCACAGGGCTTTGAGGCTTTAGGTCATTTAGCGGGGATTTAAAAGGGATGGGATTTAATGCATGTTGCTTAGTCCCACCTATGTCCCGTGATTCATGGCTTACCAGGGATCTTTCTGCTTATTCCCTAGGGCAAGGGTGGCTCTGTTCATAGCCCAGCCTCCCTAAAACCCTGCTTTTGGGCAGTCAGGAGCAGGTAGGCACCTCTCCAGCTCTGGACCTGTCAAGAGGGGGAGGCAACAATTAATCCACATCGAAGGCTTGTCCCATGCTATCAGCATCTCCAGCTGGCTGGAGATGGGAAGAAAAGACCACAACGCAGTCACGATGTTCCTTTACTCTTCATTTTCCTTTATTTTTTAAAGCTTTTCCTTCCCCCTCATCGTGTGTGCTGCCAACCAGCCCTCACGTGTGTCTCGCCACAGGCAGGGATGCAGCAAGTGCCTGCGATCCCGGTGCAGTGCAGCCAGCACAGGCCGTTTGGCTGCAGACGGATCACAGGATACATTAAAGCAGCTTATTAAACTAGCTCTGGTCACGCTCCAAAGTGCGTTGAAAGTCACTGGAAAGTCTCCCGTTGACATGAATGGGTTTTGGAGCCGGGTAGATCCCATTAACCTGCGCACTCGGGAGCTGCTGCAAACCCAGCTGAGCCCTGCGGTTATTGCCGCACGTCAGCCATCCCCAATAAAATACGGGAGACAAACTGCCCTCCTGTGTTTAATAATCTGTGCTGACTAATGGATCGCTCGTTAACGTCCATCTCTGACACAGCCTTGTCTTCCCCAGCTCGTCCTGGCTTCCCTGCAGAAGGTGAGCTCCTCCCAGAGCCACATGGAATTTGCTGCAAGCTACCCCTTTAAATCCGGGCTTTTAAATCTAATTACTCCAGAGAATATGAGGAATGCCTCCTTGGTTTTTTTAGCTGAGCCCATTTAGCCTTTTTTGGGCAGAGGGAAACATCAGTGAGGGAGGGCGCATTTTTCCCCCTTTGACTCACAAAAGGAGCACCACGGCTCATTCCTTGTGTCCACGCTGCTTAACCCTTCAATATCAAAACATCTCTCGATGATTCCTCTGTTGGCATGGGATCGGAAGCCAGGTAAACATACTCATTTCCACCCAGAAAAAAAAAAAAAAGAAAAAAGAAAAAAAAAAACAGCTGGGGGCTCAGCCATCCTTTGAGGGCTGCAGCCAAGACCATTACTCCCACCTGGGTCCCACGGTAAAACCCCAAACCTCACTGCAGGGCCCTAAGCACAAAACACACAGAGATTTCTCTGTCTCCGAAACAGGGAAATAGTGTTTTTTGCTCCCTAGCCGTTTACCCGCTGCCCCAGCAGCTGGTCTCCCAGGCTTACCCTACAGCTCCCAGGCTTAGCTCAGTCTCCAAGCGCGCTAAATTCGCCTCCACGCCACATGACCCACGCACTAAGCCTGCCCGCACGGCTGGCAAACAGCTCGCTGGCACAAGTCGGGCTGCAGGGGCTGGCTTCCTGATGGTCATAACATTTTTAAGAGATTCCCCAGCCCCGTGCTCCTCCTCACGCCCCCGCGGGACAGCAGCACGCAGCCGGCACCGCCTCTGGGGTTCACGCTGTATCCACAGGCAGAAGGTGCTGGAGTAATTTTGATCTGGTGTCTGAGAGCAGGTTAAGTTATCCCTGTAGGCATAGCCAAGAAGGATGAAAGCAAATCGGATCACAGCTTCTCTCTGCCACCACCCAGGGAGCGAGGAGAGATGACCGCATTTTTACTGTCATGTAGACTGATTTTTTTTTTTTTTATGCCTTTTTTTTTTTTAAGTTAAAACATTCCCCAAAATGACGTTAGGAAAGCTGACCTTTAGGCATGCTTTTAAACTGAGGTGGTTATTGAGATGTTCGGTAAAAGCCCACTTCTAATAAAAATCATACACAGAATGCTGTCAAATGTCAAAATCTGACAGATTTGCCCATCCGGAAGGTTGCAACATGTAATTACACGGCAACAATTTTACAGCAGGAAAAAAAAAAAAAATTGATTCCAGACCCTACAAACTGTGAGGACTTCATGAATGAGCCACATAACCACGAACCTGCAGCCAAGGCTGTGGAGAAGACCAAGCGATGGAGCAGCATCGCCCACCCCGAGACAGGACCACACCGGGTCTCCCGTCCCCGCGGGCTGCGCTTCCTCGCTCAGCAACATGACATCTGTGCACCAGAGCGCTGAGAAGCACACATTTGGTCTAGGTTTTGCCCGAGCAGAACATCTAATTTCTGCCCGATTAGCCACGGCTGTGGGGTTTACGCTGTGTGTGTGCGGGCACACAGGCAGTGCGCGGACACGGGGAGGGCAGCGCCCGATGTGGCACAAGGCTCTCCAGTCGGCCTGCCAGAAGTATTTAACAGATCCGAACCAGAAAAGTGAGTTTGCATTGGTAATTAGAGCCTTGCGTCACGGGGCCAGGATACTTTTGATGTGGTTATCAGGAGCCCTGAAACCACAGCCTCCAGCCTGGGGTGAAACCATGGCAGAGGGCAGGAGGCGGCACAGGACGCGGCGCGTGATGAGCGGCGCGCTCGCCTGGCTCTGGAGAGGGAGCCGGGAGATCTGCTTAAGTCAGGACCACACAGAGGCACAGGCACAAACCTCAGCTCCTCCACCACGCTCCCAGAAAAGCAAAAAGTCCAGGAAACTCGGGATATGGCCGTAAAAAAACAGCATGGAAAAAACAGATCCTGGAGAACAGCGTGGTTTAGCCGTACCCACGATGCGAAGGCAGCAGCTGTAAGGAGATGGCAAACACCTCCAAAGCGAGCAGACCTAATTCTGCAGTTGTGATGGCTTCTGCACATGGCTGAAAGTACAAGAACACGCCATTTCCCTCGAGAGCTTCAGCAGCCTACGGCCATGCCAGGACACGCAGGCACTTCACCAGAAGCTTCGTGTTGTTCTTGTCATCGCGCCCAAGGCCAGGACCCCTTTTCTGCAGCGCTGTTCAAACACACACGGCAATGACAGCCCCTATCTCGAGCAGCCCGCAGGCTGAGAACAGATGGGTTGTGTTTTAAGGAGTTGGTGGGTAGCCCTCGGAGGGCGGGGAGCAGAGCAGAGCAGCAGTTTCTTCACCCAGGCCTGGCACACTCCTGCGGGGACGCCTCGGATGCAGCCGGTGCCAGCTCGCAGCAGCATGACACACACAACATCCCGAGGAACTGAGGATGTCCCAGCCCGGCCACCAGCAATGTTTTGCACGTTTGCACACACACCGAATGTTTACCACGGCAGAAAACAGGCAGTGACATGCTCCTTACCTTTATCCAGGTGCGGAAGGTGTTTCTAGGGGGTGCTGGACATGCGCAAAGCCCACAGAACTCAAAGGGAATTTCTGCCCATGCTACAAGCCCGGTTTTCCAAAAATACTGAAGGGACAAGCTGTTAACACAGACCAAAAGGAGGCAGACGCTCTGTCCCTCTTGGGAAGGCTCAGACACTCAATTCCCTTGTGTTCCTTGGGATATCCCAGCCCGCTCTGGGAGCATACTTTGGGATCAGCCCTTGTCTCCTCTGGAAGAGAACCTGCTAGCAAATGTCAACAGCACTCCCAACTATTCCCTGGGGTTTCCGTGCTTCCTTTGATGCTAAATAAAGCGAGGCTGGGGACCAATCTTCAGCCAAGACAAAGCTGTGGCTTAGCTGTGCCACGTTACAGCAGCCTGCTGTCCCTTTGAGCCCCACAAAGTGCCGCCGCGTCCCTAATTACTGCTTGCTTGAATCACACAAAGGCTACAGCCCTTCTTGCAAGCCCCCCCAGCAGGCAAATGTTACTGCCCTGGTGCAGAAGTGGCTGGGCACTCTTCCTGGGAAATACACAGCATGTGGGACGGCCGGCAGGGACTTACCTGCAATAATTCCAGCTGCCTCCTGGTTTTTCTGGTGCTAATATTGGCTATTTCCCCTCTGCTCCTTGCTTTGTTTCTGGTAGATCAAAATAAAGCATTCGATGCCATGCAAGTGTTACACCCCTCTAACAAGGCCAAGTGCCTCCTCCAGAACCCAATCAGAAAATGAAACGTCAGGGGAGAGACAAGGGCTGGGGCATGATTTGCCCTCAATTTGGCCTTTTCTAGGAGGAATTAAGGGTTTGGGGCTTTCCTGATCTGAAACCCACTGTTATTCCTTCAAGAACTGGCATGTCAGCAGAGAAAGCACATTTCTAAACAACATCTCTATCTAATATTGGCCTTGTAGCTTTTTAGACAAAAGGTGCCTGTATCTTAAACCTAGAGCAGAAGTCTGAAATCCCACCTACCTGCTGTGCTCAAGGCCGCGGTTCCACAAGCAGTGTCAGCAGCAACACCTAAAACACTGCTTCTGCTGGTTTGTTTCAGCCAGGGTCAGTCCCCTGCTGTTTCACACCTCACCCCACAAACCAGGATCGTGACCGAACGGGAGGCAGGAAGAGAAGGCATTGCTTAAGCACGCAGCACACATCAGCCTGTTTCAAACCAGCTTGGTCCAAGGACCAGCACAGACGTGCCCTTAAGGCACACGTTACAACTTCTACAGCGATTGCAGCAGATGAAGAGATGAAAAAATTAACCTGCTTTCCCCGGACTTGGCTCTCCTCCCCATCTTTGCCCCTTGGGCTGGGTGGTGGTGAAGGTGTGCTCCCTATTAAACACCACGGACAGCGGGGGCAGGAGACCACCACAGTTTGAAAACATGAGGCTGTTTGGTATGATGGACTGAGGTTTGGTTTGGTTTGGTTTGGTTTGGTTTGGTTTGGTTTGGTTTGGTTTGGTTTGGTTTAGGGGGGAATGCATGAGGAGGGAAGAGGGCTTTAAGGCAGAGCACATCCCTGCTCCAGTCCACCACAGAGCTGCTGACAGGGCAAAGCTGGGCCAAAAACCACGCAGCTGATGTCCCTGGGGAACCAAAGCATTGCTGATGAATGCATTCAGGATGGAGGGAGAGTGGTATTCGGGACCACTAAGCGAGATCTGCAAAGAGGCGGGTTGGTGGGACCCCAGAGGAAGCCTCAGCTCACAGCCCCCACCTTGGTTCCCTCCCCATGGAAGTAGAAACCTGCCCACCACTGAGGAGCAGGAAGGAAACCAGGGTGGTGTGACCTTGGGCAAGCATTGCTCTGCAGGAACAAGATGCCTGCCCATGTGTCCTGCCTCGGGATGACCATCCAAAGTGAACCCCCAAAAAGCCTTAGAAGAAAGAAACAGTAAAACTGTAAGCACTAAACTGGCTGATTCAGGAGAGCATTGAAAGGAGAGATATTAGACATGCTGTTAGTTGACCCACAGCCCCGTTCTTTCCTCTTGGGCACAGCAGCCTACAAATACTGGTGCTTCGAGCCGATAGCACCTCCTGTTTTTTGGGCAGGTGCTAGATAAGCTCAGTGCTCCATAAATCACATGGAGAACATTGCTGGGGCCGTGCCCCTTGGCAGAAGGCAGCACCGCTGCTTTTGCTGCTTGGCTACGCTGCAGTCACCCCGAGAAGCCTTCCTACACAGCTCCTGCGAACGGGCTGCACAGAAAATTAGTTCTTCAAACATCTGTTACCTTCTCCCTGCGCAAACACCAGGCTGCTGATGGCAAGGAAAGGATGCAAATATTTACTGATGAGGTGAAGGCGGGAGCTCTGCCAGACATTGTGCTTGTGGGTGCTGCTGAGCAGCCAACGGAGATACCAGGGTGCCTGTGGCGGGTGCCTGACCCTGAGACAGACCCGGCAAATCCTGGATTCGGCAGCAAAGTATCTTCCTTGGGCTGATTTCAAGGCATTTGGTTGAAAGCCGATGTGCTGATCTGGACACAGCTGAGGGTGGGGGAAGCAATTGTGTTAACCTGCCGGGCTCCACGAGGCTCTCCAGCACGCCAGCTGGATCACCACCACAACACCACACGCCAGGCATCGCTGCCACGACGAGCCTGCTGCCCGCAGGGAGGGCTGGCACCGTTGTGAGAGAGGAAAGCGACCACGGGAACACCACCAGCACCTCCTGGTCAGTGCTAAATGCCAAAAATGCCCTCTTTCAATCTGTTCAGTCCTTGCTGTCCAGCACATCCTGGAGATGGGACATCCCCCTGCCCTGGTGTGCACCAGCAAGGACAAACCAGCCTTGTGCTGTACCAAGGGGAGGAGGAGGCAGTTTCAGTGTTCTAGGAATAAAGTATTTAAACATACCAGGAAATACGGCTGGGAACTGGAAATGTGGCTGTTAGGAAGATCCTTGGTGTGGTTTGAGCTCACGCCAAGTCGCTTCGTTCTGCAGATATCCCAGATTCGAGATAGCGTGGGCCAGACAGCATTTCCAGCAGGCAGCAGGAACATGGCTGCCCTGCTCTGGAGGTAGTTTAATAATACGTGGACTTGGCCAAACCCAGCCAGCTGGGACACAAAACAATCCTGCATACGTACTGGAAGAAATGTGCCCCCTTGCATCTTCCTTTCTCCATTTCGAGACCTAAAGACAAGCGCCCTGGGGGAGGGATGGGGGCGGGTGAGGGGTGGATGCCCTTTCACTCGGGTTTTCTTGCAGAAATTCTTCTTTGATTTGACCTTTGCAAACATCTGAAGCCTCACGCCAGTTTCCTGGGGTTTTTCTTTTTTTTTTTTTTTTTTTCCAGGGCTGGAAAGCAAGCTGTTGGCCAGGGAAGCAGAGCCAGCTTTTGATGTTTAACAGGGAGAATTTCATCCAGCCTTGCCTCGGCAAAGCAGCGTATTCCTCCCAAATTTACAGTAGGACCTTGAAGTATGGAAATACGTTAAAAACCTTTGCCCACCTGCTGCGGTGTCCTTGTCACAGCTGATCGCCCTCCACTTTCTGCTTTTTCGTGCCCCAAGCCCCGCGCTACGCTACAAGAAGCTCCTCACTGAAACACGCCGAAGTATTTCTCTAATTCCCGCACTTACCAGCCCAGGAAATCAGCCGTGATATTGCTTTCACATATCGGATTTCTGGCCTCACTCATTCATGGCAACAAAAACCAGATGGCGAGAGCACATCTCACACAGCCCGACAGGAGGCCTAGCCGAGACGCAGGCCGTGGTGGGGCTGTGGGGACGCTCAGCAAACAAGGCAGTCACAGATATGGAGACAGCCACCCGTAAATTCTTTGATAGGAGGGGGCTTAAGACATGGTCCTGCAACCAGGTTTGGTTGCCGGCTTTGGCAGGCCCTGCTGACGCACAGAGCGGCATACCAGGGCCGACGGAGGGCAGGTGTGCCCTCAAGCCTCCCGTTTCCCCCTCTGTGTTGTGCTTTCAGAAGAAGTGGTCCTTCTTTGAACCTCCTGCAGCTTCCCTCAAAGTGCTTTGTCCATTTGGCCCATGAGGGAGCTGGGCCCACTGCTCCATGTTGCACCAGACAGAGCGCCAAGAGGAGCAAGGAGGCAGCCCGTCTGCTGCTGGGGCACCAGACACCAAGCAGAAATATTCAACAGCACAACACTAACATGAGATAAGACGATTCCCACATCCTTTCTGCCATGGGTGAAGGAGGAAAGAGGGGAGGAAGCCGTCGCTACCTCCGTCTTTCACTGAAGTAATCCATCTCTCATCTGCTACCAGCCAGGGCGTCCATCTCCTCAGCGTCCTTGCTCCTTTTTTAGCTCCTCTGTAACCAAACACAGCCAGGTGGTTTATTTACAAAGATTTCCCCACTGAGACACAGGGATGCTTGTCTCCCACAGAGAACTCCCTGTTTTCATTGTACCTCCCCCTGGTTGTTGTGTGCACTGAGGGAGCTGTGGTGGTTCAGGGTTTGCATACTCGCACACCACATAGCTCCTATGATTAACCAGTTTCTGTAGACTAAATTACCCTGCCTCAGGAAAGTTTTTCAGCCAAGCGTCATCTTTCTTCCTTCAGAATAGATCCCCCAGCTTGCAATTTCACTCAAGCAGGCAAACATTACATGCGCAGTTCCAAGGACAGCAAATAAACACTGCATTTTCCTTCTTCCCCTCGCCCCAAATTTGAGCCACTTGCAGCATCCAGGCCCCACGTAACGCTTTGTGCTAATGCTGACTGTGCTTTTGCCAAGCTTTGCTATGGGACGAGGAGACGCTGTCCTGAAGTCTAATGTGACATACAATTCATTGATTATCCCCAGATCCATGGTCCTTTGCCCCCTTATTCTGATCGAGGGATGGCCTGGTCCCTCCAGAAAATAACAGACAGACTCCACGCAGCACACAGTTGCCAGAACAGTTGTCGCTGACAGCCAAACTGAAGATAACACCGTCACCGTCTTCATTTGCTGCCTCGAATTCCTATGTTTTGTTTCTCTTGGCACACACAAGGGACAGGCAAGGTTTTTTCATGTCATCTTGTCAGTGTCAGTGACCAGCTTCTGAGTCACCTTGCATGTTTCACAGGGCATAGGGCCGAAATCCCACAAGGATCAGACAGCCTTAAAGAAACTGAGCCAGGACCTGCACCAGCGGGCCAAATGGTGCCAGCCCAGACCTAGAAGGCCATCCCAGGGTTGCAAGAAACTTTCTGCAGTAGATAGATGCAAATACACAGGCCTGAGCTAAGCCTAAAAAGCCTGGTCTCCCATCTGGGCAGAGGAACCGCGTCAAGGTGAAGACATACAAACACACTGTCAGTTATCAATGGGAAAATAAAGCAGCACAGAGGGTGAGACGTGACTTGTGCAAATATACCTAGGGAGGGCTGGTATAGAAAGGAGGTGGTGGTGCTTTGTGGTCAGTCATAAAAGGAAGATGTGTATCAGGTCACTGCATACTGACTCCAGACAGACGTCAAAAGCAACCATGTTCGGAGCCAGACAAACATGGCCATGGAGCCCTATCGGTGTAAATCAGCCTTGCATCCGTGCAAGTCAACGTGATGCCAGGTTACATCAGAAGACACTCCAGCCTCCTCTCCCAATATGAGAAGAAACTGTACAAGAGGCTTGTTTGAACTAGGATTGCATCATCCTGCACTGCAAAAAAGCTGGGCTGTGGCAAGTCCGGGAACAGCTGCCAGGGAAATCCTGGAGTCGCTTTAGGGAAGATCTGGGAGTTTCACCCCTCCACCAGAGCCCTGCTGAGTTTTTGATGCTGTTCCCATCACGTTGCTTGTCAAAGGTGCTTGGCTTCACCCACACCATCCCTATGAGCAACCCCCGAGACATAACCCAGAGGCACTGCAGCTGATTCAACAGCATACAGCATTAGGAAGCACACGAGTCACTTAAACATACCATGTTACAAGTCAACACTGACTGGTGTGTACTGAGGAGCTGAAAAGCACAAGCTGCCTTTCCTCTCCAGCCAGGACACCTCGTATAACACCACAAGGATACAATGCAGGAGTATCCTCCGGAGCCTCGCAACAGCAAGTTCAGCTTCGTGAGTGTCAGCATAAAAATTTGGCCCAGAAAACATTGCCAAGCAGAGCTTAAAGCTCCAGGCGTCAGGCAGGATTTTCTCTACCTGCTTCTGTTCAGCACCTACCACAACCCAGGACTACAACAGTGTGGACAGACAGGACAGCAATGGGACAGAACCAGACCTGAACAGAAAAACCTGTTTCTGAAGGCAGGGAAACTCCTGATCCAGTGGCCCCTCTGCAGATTATCAGTAACCACTGGTGTGCTTCAGTGGTAATCTGCTGGTCTGGCCTCTGAGGCTGACGGTGGGAAAGACAGACAAATATTGGCCACAGGTATTGTGGTTGCACCTGGCAGCACCCAAGTACCCCAACCTTTACGAAACTTGAAGTTAACAGCGATGGCTCAATTAAGCTAATCAGTCCCCATGGGTTTATCTGGTCTCAGCTCCTGCAGGAACCGGGTCCTCTCACAGAGCCTGCAGTGGAAGCACCCAGTGGAAGAAAATGCAGAGACCTTCCTCTGCAAACAGTAGAGGAAAAAAGGAGTAAGAGTAACTGTGGATTTAAAGAGGCAAATCGTGTAAATTTGCTAAATATCTTACTCCCAAGAGAAAATCCCTTCTGCTTCTCACATTAATCAGGGCACTTAGGACTAGTCCTAACCAGCTGCTCCCACTTCCTTTGTCCATCGCCTCTTCAAACACACACGAAGCGCACTAAGACGGAGCAAACGTGCAGAGCTCTGCAGACAAAACCGAGACCTTTGGAAAATACCCTGTGCTAGCAAGCACCCCTCTCCCCGCACAGAGGCAGCTGTGCTTTACAGTAGGACAGTTTCCAATGTTTTCCTTCTCTGTGCAGACGAGGGATTTCCTGTCCTCCATGGCAACAACCTTGCATTTACTGAAGGAGGCCGTGCCAATAATCTCCACAGCAGAATGAGAAATTTTAAAGTGGCACTGCCTGTTCGCTCCGAGCTTCAGCTCGCTGGCGTTTCCCACATCCACTCGTGAATGGGGCAAATCTCCAGTGTTGCAACTGCCCCCAAATGGGAAGCTATTCCCAACCCCTACCAGGACTTCAGAAACTGATCTCAGTCCCTACTAGTACTTCAGAAACTAATCTTTCCAAAGAAGGCACCATCACCTCCCAGCTAGCTGACTAATCACCTTCCAAAGGCTTTGCTAACAAGGCACGATTCTCAGTTCAGAGTCAGTCCCCATCATGCAGACAGCCTTGGGGTTACGTGACCCACATTTTCCCCCTGCAGGTTTAGAAATAAGGATTGTCACTCCCTCCCGAAAAGGAAGCACTGGTCCAACAGTTTCAAAGCTGAGCTGAGCTAAGCCTTCCCTGCAAAGTCTCCCCTTCACATCCCCTCCCGGCCTGCCTGCGTGTTGCTCTGCTCCAGGAACACAGGCTCAGTACACTGAGCTGGCGACGGGCCCGTCTTTGGTTTGGCCCACCTCCATTTTGGCCCATCTCATGCCATTTTAGTGAGTTACATCAGCTTGGCACGCAGCCACACGAACATCAGGACCAGCCCAAGGGAAGCAATAGGAACAAAACAGGAGGGGAAGCGAGGCCATCCCCTTTCAGTGGCAGCAAGCTCGTGATGAAACTACATCTTTCACTGTCCAGATTCAATTAGACAACTTTACTAGTGTAGCTCTGCTAACTCGCTCATTAACCTCTTATGCCTAAAGACGTTGTTTTTTTTTTTGAGCAAGACCTTCAAGGAGGAGTACTTAGGAAAGAGCTGGGAGCCTCTGACTAAATGAAGCCAAACCTGAGGTAAGTTTTTGGGCTGAGCCACAGGTGCAGACTAAACCTGTGAGAGAGGCCTGGGTGGTTTTGGTCAGAACAAACCCGATCCAAGCTAAAACAGACACAGTGAAGTGGCGAATTGGTTTCAAAGCAAGCAGTAGACTAGCATCAAAAAGGACCCTTAAAATACTTTTCACTCATCTTTTATACCAGTGAGTCCGACTCTCAGAGGCACGTTTCATAAAGAACAGGCTTAGGGAAGTTGGTAAGGAACAGCAAAGCAACGCTAAATAAAAGGAACAGAAAATGAATTAAAATCCCTTTAACTGATAGGGACAATCCTATAGCCTTACCCAAAAGAAGTTAAGGTGTTATAAGCAGTAAGCACACACAACCTGGCTGCTGCGCTCTGCCTTTCAGTGCTGACAAGGAGCTGAGGTATCAGCAGCAAAGTACTTTGCAGTGCATTTCCAAGTGCCTGGGACTCCGCCGCCCTCCCTGCAAAAAGTGACCCTGCAACGCCACTGCCAAGTAAAACAGACCCACAGAACAGAGCACTAAAAGCCACTTAAGCTGACACATTTCACTGCGTTTGGGCTGGACACGGAGCAGCCACACCAGCAGCCACCACGTTTCCCCAGAAGAGCAGTAAAGCGCAGCCAAGGGACAGCCAGGCTGAAATCACAAACTCCTTTGGCCGCTTCCAGCAGCAGCAGATCGAGGCAGCGGGAGCCCCCGGACCGGGATTTTAGATCCAAGTTAAATTTCTGCCTCTGCTGCACATTCCCTGTGGGATGACAGGCAAGTCACCTTTTCCATGCTCTACGTTAATCCCCTCCCCTGCAAAAGGGGTCCTGTTCTGGCCAGTCTGTTCAAATTATAAGGCTGTCCCTGCAGGGGTTATTTTTAGCACGCAAGCACGAAAACCCAGCTGAGATGGACTCTGATCTCAGCTGGGCCTTCTCATCAGCTTCGTAATATAAAAAGTAAACAGAAAGCAAGGCTGAGCCCACGCCGGAGCTCAGCCACTGGGCGGTGTTTGATAGCAGATAAAGCACGTTTCCAGAAAGCAGGGGGCTGCAGGTCTAATGCCAGGACCAGGCAATGACCTGAGGGATTAAAACGGATCACCAGAGCTGGTGTTCATTCCCCGGTGACTAGTGAGCTGCAAATGGACACATTTCAAAGCCAGTTCAGCTATTCCACTGTAACCAAGTGGTGACGCAGGTGTTTCTCAAGTGCACGAGCTGAAATAACTCCGAGCTGCTCGCTCAGACGCACCAGCAAGTGCTGGGATAGCAGGAGAGCACTGAAAGCTACGCTCCAGAATGGGACCTCTGCAGAGCTCTCTGCTTCACAGCACAAGCAAGCAAGCTGTTCCTCCCTGTCTTTTAAGAGAGGCTGCAGGTGCCAGAGGCAATTAATACCTACCAGGAGAATCTTCCCAGTTCCACATGTAGGGAAATTCACATTTGCTGCTATCAGAAGCGTAGCACAAAGCTACAAAGCTGCTGGAGGACAGGGCCTCATATCAGAGCAGAGCACCCCTGAAGTGCACAGAATCAAGAAGAAACAGAATAGAGCAGAGAGGAGAGAAACTGAAAAAAATCAGGAGCACATTAAAAAAAAAACAAACAACCACTAGTGGTGATAAACCTAATTAAAACATCAGTAATCGTCCCAAGACAACTCAGACTGCAGCTGAATTTCTCCCTCCAGCCAGGACCAGGGTGTTTCACAGAGTTTCTCAGGCTCGTGAAGCTAGTCACAGCTGCAGGACCACTGTGAGCATCACAAAACGAGCAATAACTTAGCACAGACAATCCATGCTCACAGCTTCTCTGGGCTTTCTGTATCCCAAAGGCACGGGAACTGTTCTCTTTGTGGTTCACCACCTTTAGCATGTGATGTGTCTCCCTAGAATCATTAGTATTTGCATAAATCAAACTAAAACAGCTCTTTTTCTTAGCACACTTGACCCTTAATCGTACTCTTTCTGTGGCTACAGAATGCTGTTTTATTGAATTCCTTGTTTCTTGCACCGCTTGAAATAGCAATCGCCTGCAACAGGACACATTTATCAGCTTATCACACTTGACCAGGTTGGTTCCCACCTGCAGTTTTCCAATGCCCAGATGCTGCCTACACCCTGGGTACAATTGACACTTATTTCACCCATCCCCCAAACGCTCTCATTTTAATGTCTCACCCGCTGCAAACTCACCGTACCAAGACCATGGCCTTCTGCATCCAGCTATCTTCTGGGTTTAAAAAAAAAAAAAAAAAGGAAAAGCCAGACTCCAAACTTACCATGCGTGGAAGGGAGCACTGTATCCTACAACACCCTGTGTAGCCCAGAAGCTGCACGCCAGCAGAAGCACCCTCCCTCAGAGGGCAGTTTCTCTGTGCTATCTCCTACCTCCAGGCAATAGCAGTGACTGCCTCTGTCAAAATCAGAGCTGGATGTTTAACAAGCCTGAGTAAACTTCATCAAACGTTAGCATTCCCTCTGACTTTACACAAAAAGCCACGTACCACAATAACCACGACAATGGTGAAGCTTGCGGCTGGGCTTCGGCGAAGAAGCACAACTCCTAGAGCAGAGCGATGAGGCTGTAAGCGTAAACTGCTTTACAGCTGTGATGGGTAAGAGTACAGTAAGCAGTCAAGACTGTTCACATATGCAGACAATTTCTCAAATACCAACATCAGTCTAGCCATCAGGTAAGGAACCAGGGTACGCAGCATCTTTCCAGTATTTCACCACAGCTCAGACTGAAAGCAAACGTGGTGCTAGTGGTTACCAGCAGCTGTCCCAGGCTGCCACCCACTGGCCTCCAGGAACATGATCCGTGCTGTGAGCAGTATTTTCCTAGTCAACTTGCTTCAGACGCTGAAGCTGATTGTGATGCACTCTGCTGGCATAGCTAACACAAAGCAGCTGCCTTTAAAGCAACAGCGATATTGACAAAGCCTACTGCATAGCTGGATTCCTGGGGTTGTGATTTAACTAACTACAACACCAGTATTGTATATTCTTCAGATTCAGCATAAATACTGATACAACCCATACGCTCCTTGCTACTGACTTCAATTTACAAAGATGACCCAACTACTGCAGCTAGCTTCAGGAAGATCCACCATAGAAACAGCATGTTACTGCCAAGCATGGTAAGGAAGGGGATACTACTTGCCCTATCACATGTGCAATGGTTATAGAAGGGAAAGAAGCAACCACAGCTTCTGTGAGCCACAGCAGACTAGAAGTTCATTGTGGCACAGCTGGCATACCAACAAAGCCCAGCATCTCCAGCCTGCTCTCTGACTGAAGCAGCCAAAGTGAGTGCAAAAGGCTGTGTACAGTTTTAGAAAAAGTCAAAGCTTTGTCAGCATGAACTGTCCAGCTTGGGAGGAATAATTAACCAGGACAAGTGGCTTATCCTTGTCATATGCAGTGTAGTGCCTGTGCAATAGTACCTACCAACCCTACCTATAAAGGGCCAGACGTCCACAAGCAGCATGCTTTTGTAACTGCTGCTGTAAGTGAGCTATTTGGGTAGGGGTTGAACACAAATGCCAGAAATCTCATGAACCATAAGCTGAAACTGTTCCTGTCAAAGAAGTGAAAAGGTGACAGAGTTCAGGTATTTCTCATCTAGACCACTGCAGGATGTTGTGGCTACCAAGAGCTGCACGGTTTCCATGGGGGGTTCCAAATAAATAAAGCAATAGGTTATGGAAAAGTAAACTACTGAACAATTATTATAGATACTGCTGCTGAGCAGCCCCTTCTCAGAGCTTCTCTTACTGAAGCTGCTTCAGGCAGCCTGCTCAGAGCACGGCTACACAGCCTACTTTGTGCACAAGGGGAAAGTTAGACATAAGAAATCTTAGACATTAGTAATAAAATGCTCAGGTATTCTGTTCACTCCACAGAAAGCTGCCTCAGGAAGGGTATGGCTTGCTGACCCATTTCCACATCTGCCACGTGACAGCCAAAATGTAGCAAGGTGCCCTTGGAGTTTATAGGCCAAGTTGCCTGAACTATGGCAATGTAAGCTTAGCATGGCCAGACAAAGAGAGGGTGAGCTTACATAGAGCACTTCAAAACTCCTGGAAAGACAGCCCTTGCCAACAGGAGGTATCAAGATGGGTAAGTATGAACTGCTGTAACATAGCCTGAAGGAATCCAAGCCATCTAGACACTGTTCTGTTCTAGAAAGGCTTAGTTTTTTTGGCATATAGCATAGAGGAATTAGAAGTTTGAGAGCTACTCAAACAGCAGCGTGACCTGAAGTCCCCACATTTCATGTCAACACTCCTTCTGAAAGCAATCCTACCAAGTCAACTGTATATAATCTCTAGTGCTCTCAGTGAAGAGCTCCAGGTGATGAGTAATGGGGTAATTGGTAATTCCGCACTTGAAGCCCGTTTGTGTGGGATGTAAAGTGACAGTCCTGCCATAGCACAACAGCTTGTTTTTATCAGACATCTTTATTTGCTGTATCATCCAAGTGTACAAATACTGAATGTGTTTATAGAAATTCAAAATATACTGTAGTAGAAATCTGTCTGGGAAGTGGAATGTTAAGATATTTACTTTATAAAATTACTACACAAGCCATTCCCACTTGCAAGTTTCAAATATATCAGGGCTATGATGACAGATCACTTTATGATGCTGAAACAAAAAGTTCTTCTCAGAAAACATTTTCTGCTAAAGAGTCAGTCGACATCAAATTGATTTCTCACATTTGACTCATTTTGAGTTATCAGCCAACAGGATGTTAGCTACATCCAGACAATTCATACGCATTTCAACTCTCATTTATACCAACTCAATGCATCACTATCAATATATTTAGGTATTAGTCATAATCTCAGTGACAATATTTATTTTAAGCTAATGAAATTAAGCCAATAAGTTCCCCTTGGCCATTGAGTGCAACTGATGCTTTTTTTTCTTCACATTTTCAGAGTAAGGCGCCTTAGTTCTTGAACAAGTCAATACAGCTTTGCAGGAGAGACACATTGTTCTGGAAAGGAAGAGAATTAGTTTCAGATGAGTATGACTGATTGTTTAAATCCTGCCTTCCACAATGAAGGAGCTTTCAAAATAGTAGGTCCATCCCAGGATTTTGCAGATTGTCACAGTGCTAAGAGATTATATTGCAGGAACAAGTAGTCAGGCAATGTATCAAACAGATCAGTCTGCAATCTGCCCCTCCCTGCAGGCCTGCAACTGTGACTTTGTGGGAAGGAAGAGAGGAGCAGGAGACTAAGAAAGCAGTAAACTTCAGTGGGCCAAACTGAGCCTTTCTTGTGTCTCATTCAAGCACAGCACTGAAGTAGCTACCTGTGGTGAAGTTCAGGGCAATCAGGAAGTAGGAAGTTAAATTCTCCTTGCTCAGAGAGGCTGGGGTTACCTCTTCCTGAGGCTTCCCACTTTGTAGGGTCTGCTAACTTAGCATAGAGAGCAACCAGCATACACTTTCCTAGATTAAGCTGACAATAGTGTGGTCTCCCCATCCTACTTCAAGCAGGCTCAGCACACCTTGGCAGAGGCCTCATGACAGACCCGCAAGCCAGTGTCTCCCTTCACCAATAAGCTAGGTAAGAAGGGTTGACAGCTAGCTCACAGGCTGCAAAACATGCTCACAGCACTTGAATACAGACAGTAGCTGACCCCCTCCTGAATTCAGTGAGGAAATTCCATAAGATGAAGCAACTTCCTGTGATGCCTGTAGATAAGGGAGATGATATTGCCTACTACCTGCAAAACAGACTTCTTACTTACAGCACAATAGGCCAATGTCCTAGGAGTGACAGGCTGAAAACGGACTGTATGAGACAGATAAGACTGCCAGCACTTGTTCATTGTATGCACAAGTCTTCAATTCCTTTATTTTCCCCCCCTTCAGATCTCAGCCAGAGCACCTGCCTATTCCATTTTACACTTCCTAGCCTTAAAGAAAACCCAGCAAGTCCTCTAAGTTAAACATTAGTCACTTTCTTCAAGCTACATATGTCAAATTCCAAAGAACACACCTTTGCATGTTTTATTTCCAGTTCTGCCATTTCAATTAGGTTTTTGCGGAAGGCTGCTATTCTCTTCTGTTTGAAGCTCATCAATTCTGTAGGGAAGAAAGAATAAACACAGGTAAGACAGATGTACAGAGTAGTGACTAAAGTTTCAGTAATGCCCTTTTCATAGCATACAGCTCTAGTTACAGCATTTGACCACAAAGAGATTGAAGGGTTTAGTCTCACTTCTAGCCAGAAGATGCATTCCATCGCACAACACTGTCTTACTAGACAAGATGGTTATTTCTCTGCTAAGACAGGAAGATTTTATAGGAAGACAACAGGAATTAAACAGGAGTAGGCCATGCAAGTTCTGAGAGAAACCAGAGCATTTAAAAACTGGGAATAGGAAGGGAGCAGCAGTGTGTACCATAAAGGTACGTCTCCTCTATTTTATATTGGCCAAAGACATCCACTAAAAAGCAGTGTGAGACTTGGTATCAGGCACTGCTCTGTCCCAGTACAGCTGAAAAACCTACTTGCACAGTTCTATTTGAGAAAATCAGGAGTCTGAGTTGTTATATGCAGGCTGACGAGTTCAAAATACAAAGCAAGTGGGGGCTTATACTTGAGATTGGTTTAGTACTGACATTGACCAGCTTCAGGCAATCATTCTTCAAAAAATTGAGTTGCATCAACTTTCACAGGCATTTACACTGTCCCTGGTATGTACGGACCACTTGCTTCAGGACAGCCTTCAGGAGACTTTGGTTGCTGAAGATCAGATGGAGACCTGGGCTGCATTAGAGTCTCCCTTCAGGAGAAATACAGCAAAGCCTGTTTTACCTTGTTTTGCAGATTCTGAAATCTTTTCAAACTTCTGACAACAGTCCTGCTGATGTTCCTCCGCCAGCCTGACGTCCTTGCTCTTTAGCCTGGCTTTGTCTAGAGCTTTGTTCGAATTTTCATAATTGACAAGAGCCCTTGTACGTCTGTACAGAAGATCCTGGAATTAGACAGAAATAATGCAGAGCCTTAAGAAGACTATTGCCCAAACTGCAGTTACAAATCCTTTAGCAGGAGATATCACTTCTTTCAGCACCAGATTATGCTTTCTCTAAGAAGCTGTTATAACCTGCTGTATTCTTAGCACAGCAAGAAAAGCCTTTCACCAATACACGTGTTCAGGACAGTCACTTGTGCCTTAATCAAGGAAGTTTGAGGGCTATTGTAGTCACCACTTCTTCCCTGGAAGTAGCTTCATCCTTCTATAAGGTGGGCCTTCCCACAAAGTAGTAATAGCACTTTTTGAATTCCCTCAGTCTGCTTCCAGCAAAGCATACAGTGCATTTCATTCCTTGGAGGAGTTGGCAATTTGACTGAAGTGCTGTACTAACCTAGACATGAGCAGCAGCACAGGTCTCAGTGCCAACTCCTTTCTAATCTAGCAGCAGAATAGTCTTAGTACTTGGAGCAGTACATCACACACACAGAGCCTGTACTGAATGCCCCAGGGCACTGAGTACAGGAGATGACACTAGAGATGGCACTGGAAGGAGAGGCCTGTCAGAATATACCCAGGTACCATTCCTCAGCATATTCACACCCTTGCCAAACCAAATATTTGTGACTGGCAAGTGTTTTGCAGTCACATCAGTCTACCAGGCAGGACTGATAGAATTCGTAACTCCAGTTGCTTTCACGTTATCATGTGTCCACATACAAGGACTAATTAGAAACCGTTCAGTAAATCCCAAGTGCTGTAGTCATCAGTATGTGTCATGAGAACTTACGCAATGGATGTGCCAGAACACTACTGCAAACTCAGCTGGCTCTAACTTGCAGGAATCCAATGAGTTCTTTTCCTCTACATGCCAAGAGAAACTGGTCAGAGATCTGTACCCTTAGTGCAGTAAGGGACTGGACTGCAGCTAGCCAATGCATGGCTTCCATATCCTGCTATCATCCAGCTGTACCAAATTGCTTAAGCAAGACAAGGGTCCACCTTCCCATCTTCTTCAAGCACAAATAAGAGTGGGTCACAATTCCCATAATAAAACTAAGCTTAAAAAAAAAAAAAAAAAAAAAAACATTTCTCACCTTAGCAGCTTCTATATTGAGCATGTAGTATCTCAACAGTTCAGAGAGCTTTAAGTCTTCATCTGAAGAAACTCTACTCTCCACTTTCTGCAGAAGAGATTATATAGTTTGTATGTAACAGGACACAGCACGACCCACATTTACAGATCTCATTTTTCCAAGACTTCTCTTACCCTGAGTTTCTCAAAGAGCTCAGCAACTTTCAAGAGATACCTTGGGGAAGAAGAAAATAGCAAGTAAACGTTAGATATCTTAGTGCATAAAATGCCAGAATCAATTACCATGAAACCAAAAAGCTGAAGGCTAGAGTTTGTTCCTACACACATATCCAGACAAGAGCTTTGAAAGAAGGTCTAGGCACAGTCCTAGACAAAAGGTTTAATGCCAGAGGTGCTGGATTCCAGCCTAACAGACCAGTAGAGATAAGCAGCTGGACACCATTAAGAATAGCAACAATAAGCAGTATGAAGATATTGTACAGAATTTCCCCACTGCTACTCCCCAAGACTGATGGATCATTTTGTTTATTCAGCTGTTAACAGCATTAACAAGGTTACATTGAATTGATAGCAAAGTTATTAAAGAGTATTTACCTCTTAAAATTACCAGGTTTCCAGAAGTTGGAAAAAAACAAAACTATTTTGGAACCTCTGAGGTCCAGAAGATAATACAGGCTTAGTATAAGCTATAGAGCTTATACAGCACATTAGAACACAGGTGCATAACCCCTTAACTTCTCCTATGTTCTCCAGAAGTTTGTGACCTGAACAACATTCAGGGAGACTTCTATTTAGCTATTTAGAAGGAGCTTTGAGCAGTACAATTCAGCTCTACTGCACAACTGGCAAGAGATCAGCTAATCTGAGAGTCCAATGCAATTGATAGTTTTAGAAATGTCACACCAGGAACATAAAAGGAAAGAGTTTCAATGCCACTTGCATGCAGTTCAAGAAACCCAATCCAGCTATGACTCACTCCCCTTGGTTTTCTGAAAACATAAAATACCTGGACTCAGAATGTTTATGAATAGTTAGTGTTGCTTACTTTTTGATAACTGTAGGTTCTTCTAATGCCAGGCTGTTCAAGCAAGCTGAAGTATAAATATAGTCATCTGCAACATCTGCAAGAACAAGACAAGGCTTTCAGGCTACAAAAATCACTCAGCAAGACTGCAGGTCTTTAGAAAGGTCTTTGAAAAGATTCACTTTTATGAGATCTTGTCATCTTATCTGCTTTTGCACATGCATCCTTGATTCTGTTGTAGTAGTTTACAAGAAAAGTCTTCTCTTGCTCAAAAAAGTCATCTACTTCCTGAAAGAGAGTATAACCTGTTAAGTCAGTTACTTCACCACAGAACACAGGCTCTTCCCTTTTTAGGGAAGGGTCCAAACAAAGAACTTTAGTCACCTGAAGATTATGCTTGTCACTCACTATTGAAAAGCAGAGTTCACAAAAAAAAAAAACCCTGAGGATTTCCAAACCATTTGTTCAGTTCCTTCTTCACAGTGAAGTGAAGATGGATTTGACACTCAACTATTCAGTGCTGCAGGCTGTCTGAAGTAACCAGTAAGTTATCAGAGAGCCCTTAAGGCTACTAGCTGTTGGAATTTTGTTTCCCAGGCCTGCCACTGCATGGTAGATGAACACTAAACAGTTCACAAGCCTGTTTCACACCTATACAAAACATACGTACTGTAATGTTTTATGACATTGCCTTTCAGACAGCAAGTCTATTAGGAAGAACTGCCATGGCAACAGGGTAGAAAAGCTGAAGCTGGACCACTTACAGGAGTCTTTTGTATTTGATCTTAACTAGTACAAGCAAAAACATGTAAATCATGTTTATTCAGACCCTGAAGTAGCCAAAAATATATTTGCTGAAGGTATAATTCCTTCCTCCCCACCAGTATCACATGTTCAGGCAACTCTTGTGCATCAGATACTTGAAATATACTTGAATTTTTAAACAGTCTATAGCCTCAATGTCCTTTTATTTTTCAAATAAAGTAGTCAGAATATAGGCTACTCCATACTGCTGTCTAAAGTTAGCCTAGCAGCTCCAAGCCTCACACACCAAGCCCAAAGCAGATAACCAACTTCCCTGAAGAAGGAAGCAAGAAGCAATCAAGAGTAAGGTGACCAGGAGGAAAACCAGCTACCTTACCTTGACTCCAGAGAAGAGAACTTCATCAGCACTCTTTACCACACTTTTTAGAAAGCCACCAAACATCTCTTTTGTGTTTTTCCTTCGAACACTCAGCTAGAACAGAGAGACCAAGACAGCTTCAAAGTCATCCATGGGAGGAAGAAGTGACTATTTTAAACATTAGCAGAGTAGTAATCTAATTTCTATCTAGCATATGATAAAGCAGCCTGATTTGCAAGCTCTCCAAGACCACCCCTCTAAGCTGTACAATGGATTGTTCATGTAACAAATGGCTTTACTAGAAGTTCAACTGTTCTGTGCCAGAGATTTTTCCCATTCCCAGGAAGTTTGGTTTCTCCTTACATTTCCTGGACCAGCATCCACCACTGATACCGAGGCAACAAAACATGTGATATTAACTTCAATACACTTCCATTTTAAGGACCATGAGGCACACATAACAAAGGCACACCTGAACCATGTTTGTTCCTAAGATCCAAGGACACATCAAATTGGCTTCCTAACCAACTTGAGTAGGATTAAGCAATGCTATGAGATTTATGGCAGAAGGCCTAAAGACAGGTCTTCACCTTTTAGTCATCTCACAGAAGTACAGGCAATATCTGCTTGCTGACACTGTGTGCCGATTTACATTCATTCTAACTGCCCAGAAGGGGGATAGCACTTGTAACACCTTGCCTTACATGGAAAGAGTGACTTACATCCTGGTCATACTCCAGGAAAACATGAAAATTGCGATCTTTGCTGAGCACAGGGTGAGAAGAAATCCGCTGAAGGAAGATCTCATGTGATGATACAGTCTTCTTGAAGACAGCAAGGTATTCACTGAAAGGAAAAAAAAAAAAGATCCCTTCTGTACTACCCATTTAATTGGGCAAGGAATTGCATTATGTTTTTCCAGGAAAAATATTCAGTGCATTTCTGAAGTAGTGACAGAGCTTCTCTATAGAGAGAGAAGCCATTTTCAATCTTTCAATTGAGGAAGTTTTCCAGTTTGAGCAAAGCTTTGGACAACTCCCCAGTTCCAGTGGTTTTTACAGAATATCAGGCAGCAGCAGCAGACTCTCTTCAAAACAGAGACACTCAACATCAGCTACCAACAAATAAGTTGCTCTCCCACAAGAATTATTTACATTCAGCCTTCAGTAGTAGACTCAGTTCTACTTACGCTTCCAGTTCTTGCTTCATTTTGGCAAACTCCTCTTTTGTCATAGACACTTCCCCTTCTCCTAGTTTCTGCATCTTCTCTCTGGGACCATCAAAGTCCGGCTTTGAAGGTGCGGGAGGTATCTAGGCAAGGAATTGGTTAGTGATAGATGGTAGCAATCATAAGTTACCCAAAATTACTTCTAGCCTTCTGCAGAGAGGCTCTTTCACATGGTCATACCAAGCCAGGAAGGTTCTGGACCCAGGAAGCCTATAGGAATGTTGGCGTCTAGGTCCTTGATTGCCCCTCCCCGCTCTGTGCTACCCGTGAAGCCAACCAGCCCTTCCAAAAGGAATATAAGAGGAATAGCCTCTACTCTCCACCCACTAGCCAGAGGCTCCTGTGGCAGCTGAATAATCCCGACAAAAGAGACTATTTAATAGAGCAACCCAGTGTCATCAACAGGCAGATACCATAGGGACTACCCGAGTCATGAAACACAACAATGGTAAAGCAAACTTCGTGTCTTTACTAGTTTCCATATGAAATCACCGTAGCATTTTGTTTAGAAGTGCATTTTCAGGAAGTACTTACAATGAGGCCGGCATATTCCTCAGTTTCAGTGAGCGTATCGTGCAGCCACACAAAGTCTTCGTGCTGCCTTGTAACTGAAAACTCAGAGCTTTGAAAAGCTGGCAGCGTAGTCTGGAAGAGAAGATATAGAAGGCCTACTGTTTTGTAAATTAGTGCTTTTAGAAACAGTTCTGTCGACTTCCAAAGGAAGCTATTTTGCCTACTAAGAGCCTCGCCTACTCTTTTAGCTGAGCTGGCACTCAGTGAGTCTTACTACTAAGGACACTATTTAAAGAACAGGCGCTGCTGCAGAACAGCATTAACACAGTTTATTTTGTGAAGTTCCACAGTGGCTGGCTTCCCCACCCCCCAGCCTTCTGATCTCAGGCTAGTTTCTTGGGAAAGCCAACCTAGCATATCGGTTACCTTGTCTCTAAACAGAGCATTCAAGTTTTAGGAAACTTAAAGTTTCTGCCTTTTTAGCCTCAGGCCACCTTTAAGTGGAAAAACTCCATCTAATGAGATTTTCCTCATGGCCAAGCCCATCCTTGCAGGTATATGTGTTACAAACAGCATTTGCAGCATATTTACAGAGTCCACTTCGTACCCCATGATCTTCTTACCTTAGTATGTACCGTGAACTTCACTCTGTCCTTTTCACTCAGGGCATCCGGTATGTCAATTTGGAGAGAAGGATCAACATTCAGGTCTACAGACACGGACCTCAGCTGTAACAGATTTCACAGAAAAAGCCCTGGTTAAGCATCAAGCAGATTTAACAAAGCCAGACTCACCATTGCCAACACGAACCATGTTGCACTGGACTGCTGCCTCCAGGAGCAGTACACACAGGAATATGACAGCCTTGACACAGCCTGCACATCACTGCAACAAGCCTTCCCTTCCAAACACATGAAAGGAAAAAAAAGGCTTAAAGGCTTGCAGCTTAAAGTCTGCAGAACCAATTGTTGAAGATCACACTAGAGGTATTTGTGGAATATTTCTAGGAGGAAGCATCCTCCTTCCAGCACTTCTCCAGCTTCTTTACTTGGAGCACAACAAGCCAAAGCCTACTATGCCATTTTGAAGAGAGTAACAACCCTAATAATATTCTCTTCGTTATCCCAGGCTTAATAGCCTAGTCTTGTGATCTGTTTCCTCACCCTTACATCAGGCAGCTGCTGTAGTCTGGCACGAGAAGAATTAAGTGATTTTATCTGTTGTGAAGTGCAAGCCACAGGCTGGGTGCCTGTGAGTCCCAGATGAGCCTCAGGTCCAACTGCTTGCCAAAGAGAGGACCAAACCCCAAGAACAACGGGGCACTAACACCACATCTGCATAATCTTACTCTCAAAATACCTGGCATCACGTTATTAATTGCTGCTAGAATGCACACTTTAAAAGAAAAAGCCTCAACAAGCTAGAATAAGAACTAGATACAATGATACCTGAACTTGGCTCTACAAAAGCTATTTATGCTTGCAGCCATGAGCCTCTTTCCCCCGCTAAATTCAGGTCTTATCTTCCCTAGACAGAGCTTTGGGCCTGGCAACATTTTAATGCTATTTGCTTCTACTCAGAGCAGCCTGGAAGAGGTTTCAGAGCACGCTGTGAGGATGGGCTGCAAGTACACCGTCTGCAGGAGGCCCCAGAGCACACCAGCTTCGACAGAGACCAGATTTACCTCCAGTGATTGAGGCCAGCACCTTCCTTAGCAGGAGGGCACTTATTTCTTCAAGAAGCCCGGCCTACCATGATACGGTGCCTTCCTCTGCCACAGGACTCGTCTTTCCAGAGGCTCTTCCTTCAGCACTAACACACCACTCTTATTTTCTGCTCAAGAGAGGAACTGCCAGGGATCACAACAGGGGAAGCGTGCTGAGAAGCAGCTGTCAGAGCTGGGCCAAACCCCAGGGCTGTCCTTTAGGGAGGATTTAGAATGAATCATGAGGAAAGGCAGAGAGCTGGGATGGGACCGATGCTGTTTTGCCACACCACAGCATGCCAGCAGGCAGGCGCCTGCAAGTACCACCTGCCAGCCACAAAACACAGCACCGAGCCCACAAGCACTTGACAGCAGCCCAGCCAGCATCTGAGCAACCCCCTCGCATTACAGATGGCTTGGATGCCGCTTTAAGCTCCTGTAAAGCCGCGGAAGAGCTGTTGAGAGGCTGCCCTTTTTAAGGTGAGGTGTTGCTTCCAAAAAGCTTCGGAGGCTCCCTCCCCCAGGTCTGGCCATCTGGGACCTGCAAGCCAGAGCAGCAGGCAAGAAGCCTCGCTGCCAGCCTGCAGAGCACGTAGACATCGGGCTGCTGAGCCTCTCACGGGATGGTTGTGGTCAGAAGGGACCTCTGCAGGGCAGCTTTTGCCTCCACCCAGCCTGTTTTTGACTGGCTCTGGCTGTCACCAGTGGTTGCTGTTATCCTCAGCTCCTCATGCCTGAGCAAGGGATACCCCAGCCACGGTAAGAAGATTCCTACCTGCGGCATCCCAGCTGCTTGCCACGGTTCGGGAGGGCGCTGAGCTTCCACAGCACGTCCTGCTACACCACAGCAGGAGTATGAGCTGCAGCCCCTTCCACTCGGTGTTTTGCATCCTGCTTACTTATCTTCACTGTCCAAACAGGATCAGCAGAGCTAACAATACAAACTGCTGAGTCCGGGAAAAGCACGATAAGCCAAAGGAAACTGCTTCCCCTCAGCTAAACTACGGGAAGGATTACACAAATCATCCAGTCCCGAAGTTGCGAACTTTCTTCTTAAGTGCTGCAGAGAAAGTAACCCGTGGTGAGATGCTGTCCTCACACCCCTCTGTGCCGAGTAGCTGCCTGCACAGGAGGTGGGGATGTATGGACACAGGGTGGTAGTGCTTCCTCAGGTCAAAGCAGCATGTGCCATTACATCTGCTGTGAACACACGAGGCCCAGTTTATGCTTATAGACCACTGCAGGCTGAAATATCAAGCATATCACTTTTGGAAAAGAGCACGGGATCATCAACTCTGCCCCTAAGGAGTCTCAGCCTCAGGCCCTTCAGTAACGTGAAGCTGAGGAGCAGAAAACCACTGGCCTACTCCATCCCTGCAAAGGTCACTGCAGGCCAGGGACCTTTCGGATTACACAACCATGGCAGAAAGGCCCACACTACAAAGAGAGCATTCACACTGCCCAACCTCGGGGCAGAGGGTTTTGCTGCCCGGCAGGAAGCGCTGGGGCACCATTTCTCCAGCACACTGGGAGCAAGAAGCCCGACCTGGTCCCAGCTCCACGAGGCGCTCACCCAGCGAGCACCCTGAGCAGATGCTCCACACCAGCAGCTCACCCTCCAGGACGCTTTACCCCATTCCTTCTACGCCCACCCCACACGCAGGAATGAGAAACAACTCGCTCACGGTCACACGGAGGCTTTGCCAAGCCTCCTTTCATCTGCAGGCCCCAGGCTGGTTCCTGCCCAAGGCCTTCCCAGGGAGCCACCCCAGCTGAGCTCCCCAAATTCAGCCGTACCCAGAGCTCAGCAGAGGTGACAGCGTGCCTCACACACAGCAGGGATGGCAGCCCTGCAGCTTGGGCTAGAAACCCGAGCAGTTCCCCAAGCCCCACACCATGCCCCCACTTTCACCTCTCGTTTCCCTTCCTCAGAAAGGCTCCGGAGGCTTCTGGTTTGCAACACCCACAGCAGCTGTCACAGCTGCTCTGACACTTTCAAGTTCTGGGCTCATGCCTCTTTAGTGACTTGTATGGGGATCCTTTGGCTTTCTTGAGGATTCAGGGGAAAAACTCTTCCCTGTTCAGGCTGTCCACTGTGACTCCTGCTTAACCTGACCCAGAAATTAGAGCAGGACATCACACAGAGCTCTACAGAACAGGACCATCATATCGATGGCTTCCAGCTCCACGACAACCCAGATGTTGTGGAACTATGATAATCACCTCCTTGAGAAGCCCAAGAGAAGAGACAGCAGGGACAGCACTACTCCGGCCAACCCAGGCAGAGTTTTACAACAGCTGATTGTTTCCATTGCTTGAAGACAATAAAAAAAGAAGTCAGACCACCTAAACACAATCCAGCACTGACCATCAGCTCCTCAGGCTTCAACTTGAACAAGTTTCTTTAGATGGCCACGTCATTTCTCCATTCTAAGAACAGAATCTGCCAGTGCAAGCAGCTGTGACACAGCATCCAGCCACTAGTGACGTAAGAACCCCTATTCATCCTCAAAACCCAATTAATCCAGGGGTTTCCAACAAAACTGGGCTCCCAGAAGGAGCAAGGAACTTATTCTTTCTATGTATTATCAGCTACCTTCTAACCAAGCACCCTTTCGCTGCTCGCCTCCCTGCTGCCACTCAAGCAGCCACAAATAAGACGTCAGCAGTAATTACATCTGACCCAGCATCCATTAGTTTTTAGAGAACAGTCTAATTAAACCAGTGTAAGTGCTCTCCAGAGAGCACTAGAAGATCGTGATGCTTTCTGTAAGTTCATACAGACCTTTCAGCTCCAGAGTGCCTCGTTTCAACACTCAGAAGCTAACCAGCAGCCTTTCAGAGTATCCGGACAGCACATTTCAGAGGCATTAGTTGCTAGAATTACATTTCAGTCATATTCAGCACACGGAACTGAAGTTTCCCCTTAATCAAGGCAGTAGAAGTATGCCTGAAAGTACCCTGCGTTCCTAGAGCAGCAAGGAGCTAGTACAGGAGATGAAAAGAGGGGGAATGGGCTTAAGTTGAGCCAGGGGAGTTTTAGGTTAGATGTTAGGAAGAACTTCTTTACTGAAAGGGTTGTGAGGCATTGGAACAGGCTGCCCAGGGAAGTGGTGGAGTCACCATCCCTGGAGGTCTTCAAAAGACGTTTAGATGTAGAGCTTAGGGATATGGTTTAGTGAGGACTGTTAGCGTTAGGTCAGAGGTTGGACTCAATGATCTTGAGGTCTCTTCCAACCTAGAAATTCTGTGATTCTGTGATTTTGGAGCCTTCACGATAGACCTGCTGTTAGTTCTCTGATATTTAGTTGAAACAGTCCTGAAGTAGAAGAGATTACACATCACCAGGAAAACTGAACCAGCCTTCTCACATGCACTCCTCGCATCACTATTGATGTTACAGCAGACCCCAGTTTGGTGATTTTGGACGGCAGAACTGCAGGGATGCACTGGTTTCATTATGCCTTCTTAGTCTTGGTTGTAACACAAACAGCAGCTTGGTTTAGCCGCACTGAGATGCCGTTCCTCACCACGTGTGGTGCCTGCCAAGTGAGCGGGAGGCAAGGTCTATGGCCACAGTACCTGTTGTGAGTGATGGTGCAATGAGCAGGCCCGAGCACTCCGCTCTGCCACAGGGATCTCAGCTTCACTCTGCAGAAAGTAAGCGGTCACACACCTACAGTGGGACAGGGCTGGCAGCATTCAAGGATCCCATATTCCAAGAGAAAGCCTATAGTTCCCCTTACTCCAGACAGCAGCACCCAGGACACCCCCACCCCTCCCTGCCGTCCCACAGCTCTCGAGGAGCCAAGCAGCAGCGTTGGCAGCACAGCCCAAATCCACCCTGCCGCAGCAATCTTCCTGCACAGCACAGCCCTTCCAGCCCATATTTCATCTGTAACACGACATATGCCCAGCTACAAAAACTGTGCAACAGAAGCAAGCCCCTAAGCCGTGTTCAGCGCTTACAGGGATGTGTTAGTGGCCTCCTGCAGCGAGGCCAGGTCGCAGAAGGGACTGTGTGACACAGCCCCACCATGCATTCTCCAGCTCCCATGGATCTGAAATTTTACCATTAGTCCAGGCTGCTGGACCAGCTTTACAGAGGTTTATATCCTGGGTAGTACATTATCCTGTCCGGTAGGATTCACCTTGCTAGCAGTTTATCTCTGAATGAGTTTTTTTTTTTTTGGCTCCCATGCAGCAGTTCCCTTGTGGAGCAGAAGCAAGAGCTGAGAGGCCTCACTCATCCCAGAGCACCCAGAAGAAGTTGCCTGGCACTGAGAACTGCTGTTAGGAAGTGATAACAGACAGACACTGGCCACAACATCACATTTCATTTTTATTTTTATTTTTGGAAGAGCTGCTACAATACCCAGTGTCACCATTTTGATCTGGTTAAGTATTCAGAAAGCTCAAGCCTGCACTTCAGCAATCAATACAGCGACATTAGGAAACACTGGTAGGTGCACAGAAGCAGGGCAATCCCTCTACTTCACTTTCTGAGGCGCCTTTCCCTCCCCACACGCTGCCTTTCCCACCGCGCGTCCAGTCCCCCTTATCCTCCCCTCCCTCCCTCCCTTTTCCCACGTCTCCCGGCCCTCTCCAGCCTGCCCAGCTCAGGGTCAGCTCACAGTTGACACCTCCCAGCGCTTCCCACTCAAGGTTAACACCTCGCGAAGCTTCCTCCGCAGGCAGCCCGGTTTTTATCTGGGGGCCACACACCAGCTCCGCGCTGCCGCTTCCTTGAGCAAACAGGAACGGAGGAGATCGCAGCGCTCCTGTCCCCCCTCCCAGCCGCCCAGACCCCACGGCAGCCCCCCTGCCTCTCCAACCTGGTTAATTTTTGCCCGCTTTCTGCCGGGGTTAAAGCTCCCGGAGCCTCGGCAGCCGCCTCCCCCTTCCCCCATAGGGAAGAGGGAGGAAGGCACAGGATCAAAGGCACCAGGTGCTGCACGACAGCGGGCATTTCACCTCCCCACCCGCAGACACAAGCCCACAGCGAGGCTTTTTGGCTCGCTATCCTCACGTTAGAGGCTTTTTGGTTCACTATTATCCAGCCAGAGATGTTTGACTCGTTGCTAAGTTCAACGCGGAGCAGAAAAAGGTGCGAGCGCGGCTATTTCACCAATAACCAACTTCCAGGCGGATCAGGAGGGGGAAGCCCTGACTCATTCGTAACCCAAAGCGGGCACCCACACAACACGAAACGCCCAACCCCGCTCCGCTCCTCCCGAGACACCCCCACAGGGCTGGGGGAAGCTCGGAGGAGGAGGCAGCCCCCACGCCCCCAGCACCAGCCGCCCCCCGGCACACCCAGCTCGGGCATAACACCGAGCCAGGCGGCTCCCCGCTGCCCCTCCGAGCCTCGGCACCCCTCGGGCAGCAGCCGGGCAGCCCTCACCTTGCTCTGCGCGTCCTCCCGGAGCAGGGCCATGTCGCCGGCAGCCGCCCGCCCCCCCCCCCCGCCGCGCCTCTTATAGCCCGGGGCGGAGCCGCCTCACGCCGCCATCACTGCCACCGCCCCCCTCCCTCCCGGCGGCCCCCGCGGGGCGGCGGCCATCTTGGGTGAGGGCAGGGCGCCGCTTCGCCTTCATCCAAGATGGCGGCGCTTTCCTCTCTTTTTTCCCTTCGCTTTTAAATGTTTCGGGAGCCTTCTAAATGAAAAGAATCAAAACCTAAAGAAGGAGAAAAATCCGATTTCAATAGCTCTTAGGGGCTTTAACGCCGAACTCCCTGCGCATACGGTGAGAGGGGTGCAAAACTACAAATCCCGAGAGGCAGCGGGGCGCCGGCGCATGCGCGGTGTGTGCGGTGTCGCTGCCGCACGTGTGTTGACGAGCGGGCAGCGCGGCCCTGAGGTACCGGCGCACCCTGAGGGGGCGCCCCGGTGGGGGGGATCTGTGTTGGGGGTCGGCTCTGTGAAGGGATTTGAGGCAGTGCAGAGGGGCTGCTGCCTGCCGGGGGGGCTCCTTTCTCTCCGGTACGGGCTTATGATGGAGGCTGGGCTGCTGAGCTGAGCCTTATTACCTTTATTTTTTTAATGGGGAAGCGCCTTTTTCTCCCCACGCTCCTGGTTTCCCGACTGAGGGCTGGGTGTTGGTCACCTGCGGCAGGGCAACGGGTGGCGAGGTGGATGGAGAGAGACGGGGAGTGAGCAACTGTGCGGGGTCCCGGGGGTTGCAGGGCTCTCAGAGCCTCACGTTATGAAGATACAATGAAAAATAAAGGGGAAGCGGTTGTTCTGATGAAAAACGTGGCTTACTGTTGCTTTTCTGGCGAAAAAATAAATAAATAAGTTGTTGTTGCCTCTACATCAACTAGTAACGCTGCTTCTTATCAGGCAAAAACCTGTGATACTAGTTTAAAATTATACTTTTGTAATTGTGTTCGATGTACTCAAATTAGGCACGTAGGGTAGCAGGTCTGTAAGCACATTTAGCAGTGCCCTTTCCTAGTGTCTCTGAAATGAGCTTGTGCCCCTGTTTGCTCGATCGGTGAGAGAAGGAAAAGCCGTGCTGGGTGCTGCCTGAAGCCCTGGCTGCAGCAGTGCCTTATGGCCGTGAACACTGAAGCGATCCTTTCAGTTTCTACTCGTTTGTATCCTGGGAAAGCCTCCTCCGTTATGTTGGTGCCGCTCATGTTGGAGCTGCAGAGTCAACTGGCTTGGGGCAGTTAAGAAAAGTTCTCCTTTTTGTGTTTTTTCAGGTTATTTTATTTCGGTTCGAGTCTGCAGTCTGGCTCATTGTGCAGTACTTGAAACAATTGTACCAGCGCCAACGGTTTGAGAGAGAAGGGAGACGCTTCCCCTGAGAGAAATACCCATCAGGTTCTGCTCCGTCTGTGTGAGAGCAGATCCAGGCCGCCCCAGACCCGTTGCTTTCTTGTAAATGTAAGTTCTTTGTACAGAAATGTCACTGTGATTAACCAAACAACGCATGTGATTCTTTAGTAGGTTAAGTACAAGCGTGCTTTATTTCTGAGTGGTCCTAGAACAACTTTGTGGAACAGCACAGCAGCAGACAAACTTTTCTTTTCTCTGCTGTTCGCTTCATAGTGTGCACAAATGTTTCCAGACATAGTACTCCAGAACAAAACAGGCTGTAAATGTAAAATACATACTAGATACTACTGAGACACCGCATGAGTGTTACAGTAAATTAGCTCGAGTGCTTGTAATACTGAGCATTCTCGTGGCCCCCTGATTTACAGCACCGCTCTGGTATAAGGTTACTCCTTAAAAATTATTGAGGGTTAGATTACTACAACTGAGCTTAATGCTTGATCAGGTATCATCTTGCCTACTGCCACTGACACAAAGCCAGCATAAACTATTTCTTTTGTGCTCTGGCTAGCTTAACAAATACCCAGTCAATGACCCAGTGTGTATTCTGTTCTGATTAATGCACTTGGGTAAGACTGTAATGGCCATTAAACAACGGCCTGAGAAACTGCAAGCTCAGACACTACTGCATTTGAGTAAGGGTTGTGTTTTTCCTCCTATTTAGTTCACACTACAGCTTCAGTAACTCAATGTAGGGGCAAACCCCAGGAAGAGAAGAGATTAATTTTTGCACCCTGCTATTTATGATGGAAAAAATACCTTAAAAAAAAATTGCTTATGGTATTCAGGTCTGACCTTTAGGTATTCTTCTGCAGCTTTTACTATTTCTTGTTACCACCTGCACCAAAGTGAAACCTGATGTAACGTGCTAACATAGTTCATTACTTCTTTTTCAGCAAGTGGCAGATTCTGACAGGTAACCAATTCCAAGATCAAAAATCCATTAAAAATGTGATCTTCTTCTTAAGAAGAATGAGTTGTTGCAAATTTTGGCATAGCAGCTTTGCAGAAGTGAGCTACTTTCTGATAGTTAAAAAGCAAAACACAGAGAGCTTCTTAAAAAGAAATGCATTAGAATGATTAGTAGTAAAAATGAGGCCGTACAAAATTCACTGGCTAAAAACCTAAGAAGGACTGAAGAATTCACACAGATGGGTACTTCATTAAAAGTATCTTCTTAAGCTCTTACAAATTTCTAGCAAAACAGTTCCTTGACATTGAATGAAAATGAGAGGTAATAGAGAATTTGGTTATATTTCACTCAACATTGCAAAGCTCCCTCAGACATCCATGAAACAAAGCAGGGCAGAAGTTACGGAAGGTGGACAATCCAATTTCTCACTGTTGTGTAACCTGCCTAAAACAGGTTGCTCTGTTTTTTGGCAAAACTTGCACGCTTTCATGGCAATAAAATGGTTGAAATTGCCTGCTTTCAACACGTTAATTCTGCAGAGGTTGCACGCTATGTGTTTTCACCGTTGATGTTTTATGAATGCTTTTTGTTAGATCGGTTATTATGTGCCCAAACTTGACAAAGTCAGTGTGAAAAGTGTAAAGCCAGTAAAGAAAAAATGCGGTGTATCTGCCTACTGCTGATTAAACTTCTGCAGCTGGCAGGTTTTGTCCTTCACAAGCGAAGAACAATATTTATGGAACCAGAGTCCAAGGTCTCCCCCTTTTGTTACAAGGTTCCTTGATCTAAACAGCTGCAGCTGGTATCGCCCCGCTTCGCAAGTTGCTCTGTGTGACAGATGCCTGCACCCACACTCTGGTGTCCCTGCGGTTCTGCGTGAGTTCAGGATCTGTCCATGCAAAATAACTCCTCCTAGCAAGTGTTTGTCTTCTGTGCTGCCTACATCTTGGGCAGTGCAGTATAAGAAGTGTGGGGGGAAAAGAAAAAAAGAGTACTGTTACAAGTATTGTCCGAAGCAAAATGCTGATGTTGGTTGGCGATGTGTGTTGTCTGTATTTTTTTGCAGAGGGTGGATGGAAGAAAACTTTGTGGTGGTCAGCAGATAACTTTCAGTAGGAGCAAAGGCCTTAATTCTGCAATTATTTAGTGTTGATTTAAATGCCACAGTTCACGTGTTTGTTTTAGCCATGTTTGTAGACTTCCATGGGACTTAACATTGAAGCTATAATATAGTTTTGAAAACTTTGCCATGAACAAGAACTATGATCTCCAGGTTTTCTTTTAAAGCTTCCTAAGTGTCTTAGAACGTAACTGTGGTTGAAACTTCTTTTGAAAAACACTTTTATATTTTACTCTGGTCTTTAAAAGATTTATTTGCGTCTGAAGGTACTTGCAATGTGTCTGGTTTCTCTTTGGCTTTCCCAGTCTAAAGCCTCCCAATTTCAGCATGCACTGAAAAAAATTAATCAAATTTACTATCTCACATCAATGGGTTTGCTTCATTCTCTTCTACACAGGATCTTTGTTTGTTTCTTACTTCCCTCTGGCACTTTTGGGGGTGGTTTGTTACAGATCAGTTTGTGTGTTTCCTTTCATGTCAGTTCTGATGCTGTTGCTGTAAGAGCATCTTCTGCAGTTTTTGCTACTTGCAGCATCTTTGTGTTTGCTGTTTCAGATTTTGCCAGCCAGTGCTGGTTCTTTTCAGGATCGTTTCCTCTTTCCTTACTTACAGGTTTTTGTTATTGTATTGTTTATCTAAATTTTGGTGGCATGAAGTGTATGAAGGCACTTTATGACCGTAGTAGTTCTTTATGTGGCTAAGGACAAATGGTTGGTGGTGTTTTATGACTCTGAAAATGACTGATTTGTTTTTCTACAGGGGCAGATTCTGGTATCCTGCAGACTGCTCCTAACAGAAGGAAGAGAACTGTAACTACTCAGAAATGCTTCTTGTCAGAATGAATTTCCTACAGCTACTGTGCAGGAAACCCGAGAGACTGGAAATGATTTTTCAACTACGGCATTGCAAAAAGCAGTTCCCATACATGTGTCTGGCTACCTCCGCTTGTCTTTACAGCAAGAAGAAAAAAGTGAACGGTTATGAGCAAGTTGATCAAGAAAAATACAAAAGCTTGGTCTTCTCTGTTACATCTTACAAAGCCAGTGCCCAAACACCAGAGACAATACTTGAAGAAGACGGTTTGTTATATGGACAGCCACTTAAACACGCACCTCCAGATGAAGCTGAAACAAAAACTCCCAAGAACTGGATTCCTCTCATAAACCCCAACAAGAGGACTCAGCTTCTTGACAGCGACTCCAACCTGCCCATGAAAATTGCATTGCAGAAAACAAAAATACCCAGCGTTACCCGTATCCTTCAACAGACCATCCCTCCGCAGCAAGCCTTTTACCTAGAAAGGTGGAAGCAGAAAATGATACAGGAACTTGGGAAGGATGGCTTTGCAGAGTATACTAAAAGTAAGTCTCATCACATGATGACAAAGCAGGAGCAAGGGTTTGGATAATTGTCTGGGACACATTACCAGAGCTGCATTATCCAGCTCTAGAAGTGGAATGCTTTGAAAATTCCTTGTTTCCATTTCAGGGGACAAGAGCATACGATGAGGGCACCTGTCCTTGATGAATATAAGCTCTAATTTTTGTTCTAGGGCTACTAAAACTGATTCAGAATCGAGTGGGGAAACTGGAATTAGACTGTAGACACCCTTTGTTCCGTCCTACCTGCTTCTCCACAGTTTCCCTATGTGCTAGTATCTGTTTACAAATAGATATTTTCCAGTGGATTTTATTGAGCCTGCCTGCAGATCCAACGGCACTTTGTAACAGGTGGGAATGAGCATGCTGAAATTGTATCATCTGGAGTGTTTAAAAAACACCTGGTGCCAAATATGCTGAAGTTCTTCAGTAACCATTCAGAATATAGAGTACAGCCAGCCCCTCCGGTGAAGTTCGGAGGTTTTAGAGGTTTTCATTTCATAAGATACCTCCCCCAAGCTGTGGGACTGAACAGGATTTGGGGAGACAATAGGTAGAAACTTGCAGCAAGATTGATAAATACCCTGGTGCTCCTTACACAAACAATTATGCTTTGGAAAACTCAATATCCTATGTTTATACTCTTTTTGACTTATTAAGTGCTTGACTGAATAAGCTTAGTACGAAGAACTGACACAACCTTATATAGTTGTTTAAGATTATCTCTGAATTGTTTCTGAGATAAGCCCTTACTCCTAAGAGTTATGCCCACCCATTTCAGATTTATTCAATTCAAATGGACCTGTACAGCAGGAGAAGCAAATGCAGCCAGAAGCCTGGAATGATAGTTTTTTCATTCACAGAAATTCACGTTTTTAGTATACAGTAAAATAATGCCTTTTAATAAACAGTAAATTAAAGCTCATCTTTTGTTTCTGCAGAATTAGAGACAAAAAAAAAAAGAGTAAGCATTAATATAAAAGATAATTTCACTGTTGACTAAAGTTATTTTTCTATCTCATTCCCTTCTCCTCCTCACATTCTTAAGTTTTCAGTACAAAAACCGTCTGATTTAAGGGTTTGTTGTGTAATGTCTAATATACAAGTCCATCACATATCATGAGCAGTGTCTAAAATGTCACATCTTTCTTAGATCTTTTCCTCCAAGGAGAGCTCTTCCACGCAGCTTTGGAATCTATGTTTTTACCTGAAGAGTCGGCAACTAAGGAGCAGGGAGAAGACGCTGCTATTTCTGGCTACTTATCAAGCGTGCAACACGTCTTAAAAGACATCAGTGAAGTCAGAGTTCTGGAAAGCGCAGTTCAGCACGAAACTCTTCAGTATCTGGGCCTGGTAGACTGCGTGGCTAAGTATCGGTGAGGTCCTGGTTCTCTGAGAGACCCGAAAATTGGTGCTCTGTGGCACGTGGGAGGCTGGAGCAGCTGCCTTGGTGAGCTGTTGAGGGGAAGCTGGAAAAGAATTTTGGTATCTAAGCTGCCAGCATGGGGGAGACTTCCTTAGACTGGAAGTGATGACGAGCAACAGGGTTGAAATGAGCTGAGTGTTACACCTGTCTTTGCTCTGCTGTGTCTGATTTCCTGCTGTGACTGAATTTAAGGTAAAATATTGTCCTTTCTTGTTGTCTTATGCAGGGGCCAGTTGTGTGTGATTGACTGGAAGACATCAGAGAAACTGAAGCCGTCTCTGAAGAATACTTTTGACAATCCACTGCAGGTTGCAGCGTATGTTGGGGCCATCAATCACGATGCCAATTACGACTTCCAGGTCAGCAGGCCTGCTGCCTGCCGAGACAAGTAGCAGCGCCCCTGTTCCTTTCATTTCTCCCCACTTACTGCCTCCAGCACCTGCTGGCCATGATTAGGGTGTTGGTAGGATTTGTAACAAAGCAGCCCGGGCTTAGATCAGGTTTAACTGACATAAAACTGTACTGTAAAATAATTCTTGCTTATCCTGCTGCCATGGCTTGTCAGTAACATCTTGTCCCTGGTTTTAAGGGAATCCCTGTTCAGGGATGGATGCTCCGTGTCCCAGGAGGTCAGGTAAAATCCCAGTTACTTGACATTTGGCCAGTCCCCAGTGCTTTGTTCGTATGTTTTTGGTTTGTGTGGGGAGTAGGAAGCAGGAGGAGAGAGAGGAAGTGAAGCAGAAGACCGTGCAAACAGGGAAATGGGATGGGAGCGCATTGCTCACATCAGGAGTTGCTTCAAAGACTCCACAGGCAATCTAGCCAGGCCTGCTTGGCCTGAAGGTTTGTTATTTCAATGCAAAGCCTTGAAGGGGGGAAAATGTAAAGCAGAAGAGAGCAGGGTAATGCATGGGTTCTGCAAAGGACTTTCTAGGATATTACAGAGATCGGTTTCCTGATCAGAAGTGCTTCATAAACATGATCCTTAGAATGCGCTACAGGCAGTAATGCAAGGATTCCGCCATCAGCCTTCTGACTCCACCACTTTCTCTTCCCCCCTGTTGGCTGGTCAGGGTTTGGATTAGAGCTGTTTGTCAGGCACTAAATATTTCAGAACAGGCCTAGGTAAGCGTTCGTGCTCAGACTGGTGCTGGAGAATGGCGTCAGGCTGATCATATGACCCCAGGCAAAGCCTCATCAGTCACTGGGAATTTTACCAGCATCTGGAAGGTGTAAGTGGACCCTAAAAATTGATATTCGGAGTTTGAGCCCTTCAGTTCTCACCCAGGTCAATCAGAGCTCTGGATTTCAACATTTGAATATCAGTCTCCAAGTATCTTATGGTGAATTATTGCTGGGTTTTGTTACTCAATTCTTAAGATATTTCTTATAAATTAAATATTTCTGATTTAAGGTATGAAGGAGCACTTTGTTACTGTGCAGGTGATGGAGCACTGACGCAGGTTGCCCAGAGGTTGTGGAATCTCCCTCCTTGGGGATCTTCAAAACCACCTGGACATGGTCCTGGGCACCCTGCTCTGGGTGTCCCTGTTCGAGCAGAGGGTTAGACCAGCTGGCCTGCGGAGGTCTCTTCCCACCTCAGCTATTCTTTGATTCTGTGATCTGTATGTGTAAGCTGACGTTTTACAGTCAGGTTTGGTCTCTAAAACTGCTGGCTGAAGTTGCACGTTAATGTTCCCTTTCTAACAACCTCCTGGTTTTAATTGCAGGTCAGTTGTGGACTCATAGTGGTTGCCTATAAGAACGGTTGCCCCGCACATCCGCACTTCATGGGTCCAGACCTGTGCTCACAGTACTGGAATAAGTGGCTTCTGCGCCTCGAGGAATACATGGACAGAAACTGACCTAAACTGAGCTATACAAGTGGTCAAGGCAAGTGGTCTGAGCACAGATCCAAGGCACACATCCTTTTTTTTAATCTTTTTTTTTTTTTTATACTGTAAGAAATATTCTTTTTCTAGTAACTTGAGCTAATTTCTTATTATCATTTTTCCCCTTAGGAAAAAAAAAAAAAAAAGAAAAATGAGAATGGGGAATGAATATTTGCCTAAGTTGTAGGAGACTTCAGTCAGTTGAATTATCCTTTTCTCATTTTTGAGAAAAAGCTGTTGCAGAGCTGAGGCTCTGAAAATGGAATGGGTAAACGAAAGCAAAACATCTGTGCTGTCTGAGCTGAGAGAAATGTAAACAACGAATGAACATAGTAGACTGGGTTTCAGTCAGCTTAGTTCTTGCCCATTTCAAAGATAGCCATTAACGGGTCTGTTATTATTTGTATTTTTTGTTACAGCAACAGTTGGAAAAACTGCACTGTGAATTACAACCAAACTCATAAGTACTTGTTTAAAATACTGAGTAAAAGTTGATTGTGTAACAGAAGTGGCTGAGGAACAGGGGGGCAGAATTGTAACTGGTACACTTAAAAATTTCCAGCAAGTGTTCTGGAAGGTGGGAAGGTTGACTGCTGCTGGTAAATCCTCCTGCAGGTTTCTTAACAGGTTGTGTAGCCCACGTAAAATAAATATGAAAGTGGAAACGGGCTTTGTGCCCTAGGTTGTGACCTTACAGTGGGCTCTGCAGGCCGGGTCTGTGACTGTCTAGGGCTCTTCTGACTTTGCTGTGGGTCTGAGGGGACAAGGAGCCTTCCCATAAGGACCTATCTGCAGTGTCAGGTTGTAGCGTTTGCCAGCACAAGTACATTTCCTTATAACAGTCACAGACTTGTGACTTTGAAGCTGAGCCTTCTGAGGAACAAAGAGCTGTTTTTTTGTTTGTTTGGTTGTTTTTTTTAATTGGTCTTGTTTATTGGTTTTCAAGTAAGTTTGTGAATAAATATCCTGAAACAGAAGTGTTACTTTGAAGCCTGTTTCATAAAATTAAGTTTATAGACATGGAATGAGCCTTGGTGATGTCAGGGGATAACGCTTTGTGCGTTGCATGCCTGGAAAGCTTTTTCTTCATCCACTTTCTCTGAATTGTAGGTATGAGTTTTCATAATTCCACTGAAGATTGCACATAAAAATAAGCCCAACCCCTAAACTTCAAGAAAATCAGCCAGAACCATATCTAAAAAAGCAGTGGGCAGGCTTGCTGCTGAAGAAACCTGAGCCTCTGTAGAGTTTAGTCATCAGCTCCTCTAGAGTACTGCACTGTGGAAAGCTGCGCAGTGAACCTTTAGTTGTACTGGTGCTTGCTTATTCAAACACTGGTCTGGTGACAGTGTGCTTAATTACATTTCTAACTAAAGAGACAAACGCAGAGACAGAAGCTAGGTTCAGAGATGGCTGATGACTACAAAGCTGCGTGCGTGCTCAGAAGTTGTACTTGTTTGGCAAGTACATCCCCACATCACAGCATTTTAGCAAGTGGGTAGGCCAGTGTCGCTGAACACAGCTGATTTTCTGTGTGGGGTGGCTCTGTAGGTACAAAGGCGGGCATAAAGAAGAGAAGAGTTGCTTTGGGCAGAAGCAGGAGGTGATCAAATGTTCTGGACTTCACGCGTCAGTTGGGATTGGGTAAATCAAGGGAGTGTGGAACAGCTGGGCAGCACTGGGGTGGGACTGCATCCTCCGTCGTACCTACAGCCATTGGGTGTCTCTGGGCCGTGTCAGTTTTCGTCCTCATCCTGCCTGCTGCTAAAAGGACAAGGCTGGAGCCTGGGCAGCACAGGCACCTCTTGGCTTCACCTGTGATCGTTTGTATAACAAAAGCCTTCTGCCATTGAAGCTGGCAGCTTTCCTCAGACAATGCCAGATCGTAAAACTATCCTTAAGTCTTGGAGTCTGTAACAGCAGAGCCAGGAGGAGCTGGCAGTCTTCAGAGAGTATCGGTACAAGTTACTCGTGTCTAGCACTTCTGGAAGCCCGGCAGCCTCAGGCATCCCTGTGGGAGCTCTCAAACAGTTCTGAAGAAGCTGCTGCCGGTTTTGTCCCGTAACGAGCCATTGCCAGTCCCATGCAAACTGAAACCCACTTTGTCACCAGTTTAAACTGACTTGTCTGACTGTCAAATTGACGTGCCCAAAGCACCTGCTCCAGGGAGTATCTGTCATCTGCAGCAAACAGTCAGGTGCTGGGGGCAGTGATTGCAGCTATGGTGTTAGCCTTGTTGGAGCTTTGCTCTCCAGCTGGAGCAGTTTCGATCCTGCTGTTTGCTGTTACATACGATTTTGTTCTGCTGCCCTGAGTGCTTGCTTTGAAGCCACTTAGAGGACCCACCTCAGTGTGTCTGGTTCTTTCAGCAGAGACAGTTTGGCATACTGGAGGGAAATCAAAAGCACCGTGTTCTACAACCCTCCACTGACACCACTCAGTTGCAGGGGCACTGGTTCAGAAGAACTGAGGATCAGTGCATAAGCTTTAGATGTTTTTCTTCCTCAGATGCTTTTTCTTCCGTGGACTTGCTATTTATTGAAGTATTCTGCAAACTTCCCTGTTACACAGATTACGAGTTTGTTCTTTACACAGTAGTATCACTTTATTATCATCATTTTCAAGGTCCCAAGCACCCACAGTTGTGCTGAATAAAATATTTGTATCTTTAGAAACCCTAAAAGCTCTTCCCTGCAAGAACTCAAGCAGATGTCTGTACAAGACCAAGGCATCTTGAGAGGTTTTTTGTTCTGTTTTGTTTGATTCTCAGAATCTTACCATTTTGCTAGCAGTGATTATTCTGGTCCTGGCCATGACTATTTCAGGTCTGTTATAGTTCAGCTTTTCTTTCAACGTACACAGAATGTGGCATGATCTTCCCCAAAAGTACAGCTTTATTTTGAAACACAAATGACTTTGGGGGTATTTAAAAGTGAACACCATTAATTATGATGCATTTAAGTTAATTAAAACCTGTTTAGCAGCCGTGTCCATTAAGACATGAGACAGACGAATAACATGTGCTTGGACCAGCATAACCTGTGATTGCTGAGGAAGTTCCACCCCACCCTGACTTTCCTAACATAAGACACCCAAATGCCCAGGAAGGGCTGCAGCAACTTCTGAAGAGGTTTAAAGTGTCACGCAGATTCAGCAACAACAGTTATGGCACCTCTACTTCTTTTTTTTAGTCCCTGAATTTGCACTTGATGGTCCCTATAGCGTGGTTGTCCTGGCTCAACAGGAGCCAGAGCAGGAATATAAGGGCAGGCTGAAAACATCAAAGACATCATATCAGTCCCCTATCATCATCACCACCTTCTTTCCTCGTAGCATCAGTCTCACCAGGAGCCTTCTAAACTGACTGATTACACATTAGGGGCCAGATACACGCGTATAGTTTTGCACTGATCTCGTGAGGCAGACAGCCTAAGCTGTGCTCTTAACTGCATTGCACAGCTCTGTTGTAGTAACTAAAGGCACCTGGTTTTTAAAAATAATAATAAAAAAAAAAACAAACAACACACACACATGCACACCATAAAATACAGACAAAAATGCATTTCAACATGACAGAAAATAGAAATCTTCAAGTCATTAAAGTGTTTTCTTTGAGTTTCTGGCTTGGTACTGATGTATGTTAAGAGGATGTGGTAATAATCCCCAAAGTGTGCATAACAAGTCCAGGACAGCCAGAGTTAAGGTTACACTCTTAAATCTAAATATGATAAAAGGAGTTCACAGCTTAAAGTACCTAGAAGGTGACCGTAAGGCTGCCCTGGAATGTCACTTGCTAGAAGAGAAAGTTTAAGAGGGGAAAATGTTCTGCGTCCTTTTAAATAAAGTTTCAGCTCACCTTGGATCAAGGTTCTGGAAATCATTAGTTTACTGCACAGGGGGGCAGAGTAAAGGTTATTTGCACATTTAAACTTAGGTACCGATACAGAGTGTTCCTGGTTGTAAGCCCGTTTTAATTACTTGTGCGCATGAGAACAGTGTACGTGTAGCTGCTCTTACACGGCCCCTCTCACCCAAACCTCTCGCAGGCAATTTTTACAGGAGGTAACTGTTGTCGTCTGTAAGAAACGCGCTGGGGAACGGCGAACGTAGTGGTCAGCAGCCATCCAGATGTGTAGCAGAGCTGAAACAAAGCAGGTCACCTGAATGCCAGTTCAGTAAAGGCTCTGTCGAGTAGGTGAGGTGACCGCCCCTTCCAGTCTTTTGGTTTTTTGACCAGACAGAAGTCTGATGTTTGCATCACGTACGGCAATATTTCTTTCAAGTTGAGGTTCTGCCAGTATCAATAGAGTCCCGTTAACAAAAGCATCCCCTTTCTGTCAGGGATTTCTTCCAAAATTGTTTTTTTTTTTTAAAAATAATAATATAAACGTAGTCCTACATGTAAACTTCACTCCTGCAGCCCACTGTAATCCACCGCGTTATTCGTCCTTGTCGTCGTCTTTGGAGTTCCTCTGCAGGACAGGGCTCAGTTTGTTTTGCAAGACTGCCGCCAGTTTTTTTGAGGTCTTTTTCAGGAAAGCACTGCCAGGGTGAACGCTACTGACGTGCAGGTACAGGTCCTCCTGCGTGGGGCCGGTGTAGCCGCAATCCTCACAGACGTAAAGTTTATCTCGCCTCTGTTTGTAGGCATATTGCTGCTGCACCCCGTGAATCTTCTTCAGGTGGGATTCCAGGGAACACCGCTGGGTGAATGCTTTGTTGCAGACCTCACATTTGTAAGGACGAATTCCTACAACATGAAAAGACAGCGATTACTCTTCTGGTTTACGTTTATTACAGCCAAGTGAGGAATCAGCTAAGAGAAGGCTCTGTTTAACTAAATACTGAGCAAATTCCTAGCAGTAGGTAGCTGCTAGTCCAGGAAACTCTAAATAAGACATTTTACTTTCAGGCTAAAATCTTCAGGAACCATTTGATACATTGGGGAACACAGAAATGTTTTGGTAAGGCTCAGGCAGATGCTGAAGCCAACAGGTGCCCATCAGCACTTTGGTGCCACAGAAGAAACCGTTATCCACTCTGGTGTAACCTACTCCTTAAAATATCTGACTGAGAATTTTAGCCCTGTGATTAGGTAAAGCTGCCGGTTCCAGCTAACCCTTCATCTTGGCACTGGTAATGAACGAAATCTTATATCTTGGTAAGTTGTTAATTTTTCTCTTCTAGTGAGCAAAGCTTAATAACACTTCAGTGGACGGCTGCCAAACACGAGCACTCAGTGATCACAGCACTTCAAACAAGCAAGGCTGTTTTCACAGGATAGAGTTTTAATTATTGAGCTTACAGGCTCAGGTTCTAGGAAAGAAGTGCATTAAGATGAAAGAAAGACGTCTGCGTGCTCTGGAGAAAGGAAGAAGGGGCTGGCTTGTGATTTGAATGCCTGAACAGTTTCATTATAAGAGACCGAGCAGTAGAGCATCCATTTTATCACCAGTCAGCGCTGATTTAACAACAACCCACCAGCACTTGAAGGGAAAATACTGTAGGGTTTACCAACACTAGAAAAACCCAAACACTGTTGTGATTTGACTTATTATGGAGTAGCTCAGTAAGTTTTCCAGCAAAGACCAGCCTTAAAACTGACAGAATGTTACCCCAAACCCTCTTCAGTCAGAGGAAGATCAGACCTAGGGTGAGTAATAGGCAGGCAAAAAAGGGTGAAGTGTAAAGCAGAGGTGTTCATATGGGCAGTTTTAACTTTGTAAGGAAATTGTGTTAAGTTCACAACTCGCTTGCTGTAATCTACCAGAAATCCCAGCTAATTAGGAGTTGCAATAAGAAGCACCTTGATGCTGAGTCGAGTCACCCCTCTCAGCATCTGCACGGGTCTAGACCTCTGTCAGTTGACCAGGAGCTGTGCCTCTTCATTTCTAAATTTCCTTTAACTGCTTATATCAGTTACTTTTTAACATTTAACTCTGCTTATGCTGTGAATCTGGGCTGGCAGGCTCGCCTTTCCCACCCTGTGACACTACCCTGCTGTTGCAAAGTCCAGTTGCAAACAATTCCCACCGGGACACTGAAATTCAGTGAAGCAGGTGTTGACCAGCACAATGAAGCCCACGCTACCACTCGCAGCCCCAGTATTCAAACATCGCCCAGCTTCCCTCAACAGCAATTTGGGGAAAAAAAAAAAATCAACTGTGGCTCTCGCTGTGCCGCTAGCAGTGCACCTGCTTCATTCTGCCTCATCCCATAAGCAAAGGGAAAGGGCAGTGCAGAGCAACCCCAAGCAACCAGCAGGTCCTGCAGGCAACAGCAAATGCGGAAAGGTGGAGCGTGCCCAGGAGACGTGGCGGCATTGTCCAGGTGCCCTGCAGTGCAAATTAAAAGCCTGCTGAGCGCAGCCAGCCTGGCTTGCCAGCAAGCGTCCTGCTTGGTGGGGATGGACTTGAAGGGCGTTTTAAACCACCACTTCCACTTTAAGGGGAAAAAAAAAGGGGAAAAAAGGCAGCTTTCCCCCTGCTCCGGGTTTGCACCAGCGCTTCTGTGCACAGAGCATGGGGTGAGCACCCTCCTTCCAGTGTCTGAAACGCTTTGCTTTGACCCAAGCTCATTCAGAATGAGGACAGACCCTCACAGACCTGATTTTTAAATCGTAGCAGGGTGAAAACCATCCTCATAAACTCCTGCCTGAGTTAAGACGAGTTCAGCACGCAGGCACGGGACGGTGCAGCGCTGCTTGCGGGCTGCCCGCGGATGCATCGCCTGGCTTCCCAAAAGCCAGAGGCGCAGCGTGAGCCACGCTCTGCTTTCTCCAGACAGCGCCAAAATCACACCACAGCCCCTTCCCACAGCCCAGCCCGCAGGGCCGGCTCGCACCACGGCAGGAGAAACTGCTGCTCATTTCCTCTAGAGGGCAAAGCGTTTTCACCCAGCGCGTGGCTGGGGCTGGCGGGACCCAGGCGTGCTGGGAGATGGGCTCACACCGTTCCCTTTCCTCCACCACATCGCCACTATGTATTTTTTTGGTAATTTTGGCTTACCTGGGCTTTGCATTTTCCCCATGGATGCTCACCCTCCTGTCCCATCTCACCCCTTTCTCCCACCCCCCTGCCGAGCAGCCCGGAGCCCCCGGGCACAGCAAGCTCACCAGTGTGGGTCCGGACGTGCCTTTTCAGATCAAAGGTGTCGTTGAAGCCTTTCCCGCAGAAGGTGCACAAGTGTCTCTTCACCTGGCTGTGGCACTTGATGTGGCGGTTGAGCATGCGCTGCAGGCGGAAGCCCTTGCCACACAGCTCGCAGGAGTGCACCGTGGCATCGTTACAGGTGCCCGTGGTGAACTGGGGAAGGGAACGGGACCGGGTGAGTTGTATCGACATGGCAAAGACCACAAGAAAAAAAAAAAGACCTCATGCTTAGGGAGCAGCCCCCTCTCCACCACCCGCTGACCCCCTCCCGGGCTGTGCCACGAGCCCCCCAGCAGCAGGGACCCTCATCCAGCCACATCCAGCACGCCTGCTTTGGCCACGAGCCCTGCCGGCAGCACCTCCGCTCCTCGCGCTTCTCTCCCTGCCTGCCTCGAGGAGCAGCGGTGATGCTGCCCGTGCCTGGCTCAGCGAGGTTAAAAAAAAGGAGCTGTGTCTGCACATGGGCTTTGCAGGGGATGGGGAAGTTCAGCGTGGCTGTGTGCAGCTTGAATCCCTCCCCAGCTGAAGGAGACCGAGCAGCAGACCCAAAAAAAGCCCCTCGGAGTGCAGGAGGAGCATCGGGACGAGAAGCTGATGTCAATTCTCAACTCAGGGCTGCGGGAGATGCCAGGGTGCCCTGCAGCCTCCCCTTTGGAGATGCTCCCGCAGCCAGCCACATCTTCCCCGGGGATGCCCCTCCCTGCAAATATCACCGGTTTCTGCTGGAGGTTTTTCACCAAAAAAAAAAAAAAAAAAGTTAATGGTGTTTCTGGCTGCGCAGGTAAATTTGGAGAGATAAACCGAAGCGAGGTTGTGCTGACTCAGTGGAGACTAAAACAATGGCACTAATCTCCTCCCATCGGTCCCCGTTGCTGGTTAATTAGCTTGAGAGTGTCATTATGGGTTAATCTCCTCATTCCCAGTTCTAACACCAAAAATATTGCGCCAACTCCATGACCTAACTTGACTAAGGGAGACATTGATGATTCAGCTCCTGGGAAGAGCATTCCTTACAACGAAAGTTTAATGTCTGGGATATGCAAACACTTCACTATTATTTTAATTATTCTCGGGGCAGCCGACGCGCTCGCTGCTGGCCACTCGAGCCAGGTGAAAGCAAGCAGAGCAGCGGCACCACGCACACGGCATCAGCACTCGGGGTGCTTTTGGCAAGTTTCTGTGGCATTTGTAGAAAGCCCAGCTCTGCAGGAACGAGGTTAACTACACAGGTCCTCTCTGTGGATTTCGATTTAATTTTTGCTAACAGCACAAAGTAAATTGTAAGCAGTGGGCTCAGCTCAAACAGCAGCAAAGCATGAAAAGAGGAATAGGTTTGGGGGTTCTTCTTCCTGAAGAGCCAGTTATTTTTCCTGCTCCTCCTCCTTCGCTTACTCATGAAGTAACGTTACCTGAAATGGTTTGGAAAAGCCAAAAAAAAAAAAAAAAAAGCTAGCTGTGAGACATCGGGATGTGAAACTAGAGGGGCAGCAGAGGGAGAAGCACGTTGGGCAACAGGTAGGGCTCCACCTCACCACGGCTGCATGTAAGGAGAGGAAAAATGTAATGTTCATCACAAGATTGATAAATCTTGGCTGAAACCCTGTAATCGCCACAGACAGCGGGAACATTTACAGCTCTGTCCAGCAGAGCAGCAACCAGGGTTTAACGAGGTGCTAACTAGCCATGGCTAAAGGCATCTCCTCCTTCCCAGCACAGGGGTGGCCTGGGGGTCTGATTCCACCTCAAGGGGCAGCTGGTGTGCTCACAGATGGGCATGGTCCTGTGCCTCACATCCCACCACACATCCCACCACACTGGGCAGGAGTTTGGGGTCTGAGCGCCATGAGGAGCCCGCTCCGCATTTCCCCTCACATCCTTTGGGGTGAAAGCACCGCCCTGCCTAGGGGACCCGGCCTGTCACAGCTCCTGCCCGTGGGCTTCCCACATTGAGATAAGCACCAAGACCCAGCGAGGTGCCAAGAGGACCTCTCCCAGGCACTGCCCTGATAAGCCAAGAGGGCACGGGGCTGCCGGGAAGCCTCCACGAGGGGGTGGCCACTGGGCCACCACCGGGGAGAAGGGCTCTGGAGGAGGCCCCATGCAGAGGGCCAGATCCACCCCCATCCTATGTCCCATGGGGCACGACTCCTCACGCTGGTGCTTCCTCCTGGGTTCGCAGCCAAGCAGGTCAGGGGCGGCACGGCCCTGGGCAGGGCTAAGGGAAGGCAAAGGGCGCTGGAAGATTACGGTACGCCGCTCGCCAGGCTTACCCCAACGCCACCATCCTGCTCCTGGGGGGCGTCCAGCCTGGTTTGCGGGCTGGGTGCTGGCACCTCGCACGAACGGAGCTGAGCTCGGTGCCGGGTGCCCCCCACCACCCCCTCTCAATGTGGGGTCACCACAAGGGGGGCCGCCCATGCCAGTTACCTTGATTTTTGACCTGACCACGGGGCGCTTCACGGCCAGGTCCAGCAGCATCCCTCCGGCCGTGCCCAGGTCGGCGGGGGCCGGCTGCGGCGTCGGGGGGTCGCTGGGCTCGGCGTCCCTCGTCCCGCTGCTGCCGCTGCTCTCCAGGCTGCAGCTGTCTTCGTAGCCCAGAAGGACGCAGCCGATGCCGCCTGCAGCGGGGCCGAGGGTGGGGATGGGGAGAAGAGGGAGAGCGAGAAGCGGAGCGGGATGAGGAACGGGGAGCGGAGGCGGCGTGAGGGGAGATTGGGGGGCAGCGGGATGGGGCCCCCCAGGGCCGTGCCGTGGGCAGGGGCTGTTTAACCTGCGGGCGGGCCCCGGGGCAGGTTCCCCGGCTCGCTCCGCAATCGGAAACTCAAACACGGACGGTCCCAAAGTTCAAACAAGCCAGCTCCGCTCCGCCGCCTGCCTGCCCGTTATACCCCGGGCAAGGGCAGGCGAGGAGGAAGAGGAGGAGGAGGAGGAAGCAGCGGGACGGGGGCAAGCCGGGAGGACCCCCAACCCCATTTTGCCCCACACGCACCACCCCACGCCTCCCACCCAACACGGGGGGCTCCCAAACCCCTCCCTGGGGGAACGGGCTGTGAAGCTCAGGGCTCCCCTTTCCCCACCGCCCCCTTTTTTCCCCAGGGGGGGCAGCGGTGCTCGGGGGTCGCTTCCCCTTCCCCGGGGGGGGACACAATGGGGCCGGGCGCTGCCTCACCTGGGATGTAGGTGTCGGCTCGCTCCTCGTCGGGCAGCCCAGCCCAGCTCCGCACGGCCGGCTGCGGGCTCCGCCGCTTGACCAGGAAGGCTCTGGGCATGGCGAGGGCAGGGGGCACGGCTGGGCACGGCTGGGCACGGCTCGGCACGGAGCTTGTCCCCCCCCGCCGGTGGCCGCCACCCCGGCGGGGAGCGGGCGCTGCGCTGCCGCCCGGAGCGGGGAGGGGAGAAGGGGAGGGTGCGAAAAGAAAAGAGAGAGAGAGAGAGAGAGAGAAAAAAAAAAAAAAAAAGTGAGGGGAGAGAGAGAGGAGGAGGAGGTGGTGGTGGAGGGGGGAAAGTTTCATAAGGTGGAATAGAAAAATGCACCAGGAAACTTGGGAAGGAGCATGCGTGCTGCAAACATAACGGTGTCAACAAGTCTGCCTACCTGTCCGACCGGTTGGAGCGGCCGAGCTTTGTTCCAGCCCTTCCTAAGGCATGAATGTTTGCAAAAGAATTTTCACGGCTGAAAATTAAGAAAAAAAAGAAAAGAAAAGAAAAAAAACAAAACAAAACAAAAAAAAACACGCCGTTGCTGCCTTATCTCCGCAGCCCCCCCCTCGCTGTGGGGTGCCCCCCACCCATGGGTGCTGCTCCTGGGGGTGAGCGGCTGGGCCTTGGCCCCCGGGGCGGCAGCGGGCAGGGAAAGTTGTTGGTGTTATTATTATTATTTTATTTTTCTTAATGACAAGCTTTTCTTCTGGGAAGGAGGAAAAAATAAAAACTTAAAAAAGGCTTTATTTCTTTATTTTATTGTAGTTCGTTTCAAATGAGAAACGTGTCAAGGCCTCGGTTTATTCTCTCTATCCTCCCCCCCCCTCTTTTTTTTTTTTTTTTTTTTATTTGCCTCTTGTCCTCTCCCCCCTCTTCCCGAAGTGGAAATGAAACAAAAGAAAAGAGGACGGGTGGGGGGAAGGAAGCACGAGAAACAGAAGAAAACCCACAAAACTCTGCTGAGGAGCCTCCCGAGCGCCGCGGAGCCCGCGCACGGCGTGTCCTTGAACATTTACCAACACCCAGGGGTGCTTGCTCCTGCCCTCTGCCCGCTGTTTCCAAGCCTTCCTCCCCGGGCACATCCTCACGGGTTGCTGGGGCTGTGTGTGGAGAGCTGCCTCCTGCACGGGGAGGCCTTGCGGACGGCATCGCTCCCCCCCAAAATTGCCATTTTCCTCCCAAAGAGCATGGGGAGATGACGGGGGGGCTCGCTGTTTGGTAGCAGGGGATGGAGTTGGGTTTTTTTGGAAGGGACGTGCCCTCAAATGTGGCAGGTTCCCATGCGTCCATCCAGACCCCGGGGCCAGGACCTGCAGCGTTTGCCCCGTGGTGCCCCATGGCCCGGGAAGGTCTCAGGGCTGAGCATCCCAACCCCTGGGGTTCCTGGCTAGCCACGTTTTGGCAGGGACCCCCCTGCTGCTCCCGGGGGCACCGCAGCACCCGCGGGCACTGGGGGAGAAGCGACCTGAGCGTGCCTTCGGGGGGATACCGCACATAAACCTCCCCTTTCTGCCTTCCTCTTTAAGGCTATGTAATTCCTCTGTTATGTCTGCGATTTTGCTCCAGGTCAAGATACAACTACACGGCTTTTAATTGATTTTTTTTTTTTTTTGCAACGCTTTCAACTTGAGGTTTCTTTTATTTCAACCACTCCTTGCCTTTTAAGCCAACGGAGGCAGCAAACGTCATTAATCACGACACTCCTGAATGAAGAGCTTGCTGTGACTCCTTCAGGAGTGTTCCTGGCTTCTTCAGACCCTGCTTTGAGGTTCCCACTCAGCGAGGTACCGGGGCTCGCTCTCCACTTTAATTGGGTTCTCCAAGTCGGACGTGCGCTTACATGCATGGCTGAATCAGGAACTTGGTTGTTTTTTATTATTATTATTATTATTATTATTATTATTATTATTATTATTATTATTATTATTATTATTATTATTATTATTATTATTATTATTATTATTATCAGCTCTGGAGCTCTAACGAGCGGTCAGGGCTGCCGTGTGCCCCGTGTTGATAGCACAGGGAGGAGAGGAGGTCCTGCAGCCTCTGACAGGGTGAGAGGAGCAGGATGGAGAGGTGGCACGAGGAGACACCGCCTGGATCAGACGGAGCACCTGGTGGTGGGCTGCCTTCTCCTTGAGCCAGCAGGGGACTGACCATACCTTGGTGTTGCTTGGGCTTAGCCCACTCTGCTCTGCGTGCAGCATTTCTGCCCCAAACTGGCTGCAGAGCTTTGGGGACATGGGGGAAAGAGGCAGGGAGCATCCCCCATCCAGCTCCTGGATGCTGAAGGAAGGAGCAAGAGGGCGAGCATCACTCCTGCACCACTCACTGCTTCAGACACCTCTAAGCCTGTTGGGAAGCAGGAGGCAAACACTTCTTTGCCTAAAATCACCATGCCTAGCTGTTATTTAATCACGCGTCTCCCGGTGTCCTTCCCCACTGAAACGCTGCAGAAACGCTACGTGCACAGCCCCAGCGCCCTCGTTACTTAATAAATAGCAACGCTAACGAGATAATGGCACACAAACCTTTCTGTAGGATCTTGTTTCATTTTCAGCCTTGCTTGGGTGTGGAAGAAAATCCAGTATGTTAAATTAACATTTTGGGTGTAAATCAAATTAAACGTACAAAACGCCCTGTAGGGTCAAAGCACAATGGGACCCACCCTTACATATTTGACTACTAAAATGTGTTTCATTTGACTCAAATCATTTGGGAGTGAGAAGGGAGAGAGATGGGATCAAACAATGCATCAGCCACGCGATGCTGTCGCAATCACAACCCCCTCCATCCCAGGCAAACCCTTGACATGGGGACGGACTGACATGGGGCACCGCTCCTGCCTGGAGGGCTCCCTTTCACTGCCAGCATCGGCCTGGTGGATATAATAAAGAAATAAAGTGGAGAAAGTGGAAAACTTCATGTCCTTCATCTCCCGGGTGCTGCAGTGTGACCCGGGCTGCCCCATGTTGCCGGCTGCTCCCTGTGTCTGGCTCCCCCCTGCTTCTCCCAGAGGGATTTTGGGAGAGTCAGGGATGGGGCTGGATGTCCAAATTCCACCTGGCATTTTGAGAGAGCACCTGGCTTGGCACCTCGAGGGCTCCACGTGCACCCTGTGCAGCAGGACGGGGAGCTGGACAGGAGAAGCTGCTCTCCATCCTGGGACAAAAAGCTCACGGTCCTACAGCATCCCCCTGGGGACAGCCCAGCTGGACGGGGCCTCTCTCCTGTGCCACGCAGAGGAGGGAGCCCAGGGAGCAGCCAGGGCAAGCGGGACGCAGCAGGCACCGGCATGGGGGTGAAAACACCTCCCCGGGCTGGGGCTGCGTGTGCTTCCCTGCCCGCTTTCAAAGCACCCCACCGCGCTGACTCACCGGGCTCCCGGCTCCCGGCCTCCCACATCCCCTGCCACTCCCAGCGTCTCCCTGTCTTTCTCCACCGATACCTCCGCTTCCTTCCCGCTCCCCTCCCGGCTTGGCGCTGTCTCCCCGGCCGCCCACTCGCCGCGGCTCCGCTCCCTGGGGCACCCTGCGGCGCCCCGGCGAGGTGCGGTGCTGCCGCCGGGCTGGATGCGGCAGGCACCGGTACCGAAAGCCCACCTGCAAGTCGGGGGCTGAGGAGATTTGGGAAAGCTGCTCCTCGTTAATGTTCCCGCTGTGCTCAGAAAGCCACCACCAGCTTTATTAGGGACCAGTGTCAACCTCCCAAAGTAACATCCACATGAGGCAGAGCCCCCCTGGCTCCCGAGGTGACCCGGTGGTGCCGTGGTCTCGGACTTTTCCTCAGGGGACACCTCAGCAGCACCCGGCCACCAAGGGGATCAGCAGCACCTGCTCGCCCTCTCCCGCTGCTTTCATCCCTGATGGGTTCTGCTGACTCCCTTCTGTGGGGAGATGCTTGCTCAGCACATCCTGCTCAGCTCCCCTCGCCCCCGTATTTCTGCATCCCCGTGTCACGGCTTGGCTGGTGCGTGATCCCATGGGGTGACACCCCAAAAAGCCACATTTTGCCTACGGTCAGTCACCCGGCTTGGGAAAGTTCTCCCTGAGAAGTATGGCATTGGCTGGTGGGAGAAGGCTGGGGTCTGACCCCGTCAGCCCTCTAGCTGGGTTCCTAAAAATACCGAGCGTGCTCTCAGGACGGGCTTCCAATCCCCGCTTCCTGCAGCTGGCACGCGCCGATAAGGCGCTGCTCGGGGGCTAACGGGCGCGCCTGAGCCTCTGCGGCAAGCTCCGGCATCCCCCCCTCAACCCAGACCTCCCCGGGGGAGAAAATCCCCATATGGCACCTCTGGGGCTGGGGGGGGGAGACTTCCTCATTCCTGCGGGATGACCAGCGGCCATAAAACCCATTGTATGCATATGGGGCACTTCTTTACCCTCTCAGGCGGGTGGGAGGGCACCTCGGGGAGCAGCGGGGTGCCCTCCCTGCCACCCCTGCAGGTTTCCAGGGAGCGCTTATAAGGGCGCAGAGAGACAGGGATGAGCTGGAGGAAGAAATAACTGCCCCGAGCTGGGCCGGGGGATGCTCGGAGCAGTTAACTCGGTTGCAGATGGAGCTTTCCCGGTGCTCCCCGCGGGGACCCAGCGCGCTGCCGCAGCACAGCGTCTGTCCAAACATGCCCAGAGCCAGTTACCCATCAGCGCAGGCACCCGCTGCCTGGAAAATCGCCCCAGGAGCTCCCGGCTGCCGCTCCCAGCCAGGCAGACGGAGGCCAAATCTGGACTTTTGCTCCCTCTGCTCCTGCACGGCCGTGACCCCTCTGTCTCCGGCTGGGTTTGAGGGGGGACGAGTGACTTGGAGACGGATCTGCCCCTCGGGGGCACCCTCACCCTGCACCGACCCCGGAGAGACCCCAATTTGCCCCGTGCAGCCCTTTTGCCTCCGGGGGGAGAGGGGCAGCTGAGCCAGGCCACCACCCCGGCCAGAGGCTTGGGTTTAACCTCGCTGGGGCAGAGGATAACCCCAAATCCTTTTTATCCACAGATAAATCCTCCCTGTCCTTGGGGAGCCCACAGGGCTGGGGGTTTCTGGGGATGAGGACTGGGATGGGGACTGGAACAGGGACTGGGACAGGGACAGGACCTTCCCCGGGAGCAGCAGCTCGGCTTTTTCCAGCAGAGCCACCTTTGTCATGCAGGCTGCAGGGTGATTGCTTTCAGGATTACTCTGCCAACGGTTCTTTTTTTTTTTTTTTTTTTTTTTTTTTGCACAACGGTTTTTATCACCAATGCCTTTTACAATGTTTACCAGAAGGGGGAGAAAAAAAAAAAAAAAAAAAAAAAAAAAAAAGAAAGAAAAAAAACTCCACACACCTTCAGAGCGTCCCTGCCCACCCCAAGCTCCCAGCAGCGCTGCCTGTCTGCGGACAAGGGTCTGTGAAATTGCCACCAATATAATTATCAAGTGTTGTTTCCACATCCTCCTCTCGCCACCGTGCCGCTAGACTTTGGCCTCGACCGGTGTTTCACCCGCCTGTCCCTGCACCAAGGGGGGGGCCCAGGGGAAGCTCCCCAGCCCAGCACCCGCTCCAGCACCCCAAAACTCCCCAAAAACATGAAAGGTGGGGAAAAAGCAGGGAAGCTGTGCTGTGGGGAAGGCGGGGTGATGTGGAGCAGCGGGGTGACAGCAGCCGAGCCCACGGCTTGGTTTTCCTGGAGCAGGGGCGCAGCGGGGCTCGCTGGCTAACCTGTAACCAGCCATTGCCGGCTGTAAAACCCTCGGCATGCTCGCACCGGCTTCCTCTGGGGCGTCCGCCCTCCCCTGGGAAGGAGGAAGAGCAAAGGCAAACCGAGATGAGAAGTAACTGTTTGACACGGCGCCCTGCCAGGGCAGGGGGAGGTTGGGGCGCCCTCGCTTTCTGCCACCCTCATGGGTTTTTCTTTTTCCATTCATTCCAATTTATTCTTGAGCCTGCACACACAGAAGCCCTGGGCTGCTCTGCCTCTTAATTACAGAGTGAGGACGTGAAACCTTTAACACATTTACCTTTTTTTTTGCCCCCCCCTTTTTTTTTTTCCTCGTCTTCTCGTGCTCTCAATGCAGCACCCCCTACCCTGCGGATTCCGCAGAAAAACGTCCTGCCCGCCCAGGTAGGCTGCACCCGAACAACGTCCACGTTGCTGCAATCACATCTGTTGGTGCTGGGGGGTGGGTGGGGGGGAGATAATTACATTTCTCAGAAGGGAAACGCTATCACGGTGAGAAAAAAAGAGCCCACGACACGCTGGTGATCATTTCGCCCCTGTTATCAGTGCTGCTATAATAGGAAAGGCGACGCTAACGGCAGCAGGACGGCGTGCTCCCCTCTGCTGCTGGCTCAGCTCCGTCCCCGAGGCTCTACATCTGCCCCTGCCATATTTCACAGGGCTTTCCCTGGGATTTACGGTGACTGCTGGCCTGCTCGGGCAAGCCACGAGCGAGTGCCCCGTTGTGTGGGGTCCCTGGTGGCGAGGCGAGGGCTGAGCTGCTGCTGCCGCCCCCTTTCCCTCGCGGTGCTGCCACCACGCCTTCACGCACCTCCACGCCTGTGGGATGGGGCTGCAGATCAGCGGGGAAGCCTTCCCGACACCGAAACGGCGTCTCAGCCTCATTAGGGAGACTGGCAGACGCCTGTGTAAGAGGGGAAGGGAGGGGGCAAATGAGGCCCGGGGATTGCACAAGCCTCGTTTTCTTAGGAAACCGGGATAGAAATGCCCCCCAAGCACTGGCTTCTGACGCGTTATCCAAGATAACCGTCAAGATCTGAGCTGTTTGCCCAGGGGGGAAATGGCCTTTAGCTTTTCGCCGTCCCCGCTGCATGTGAGCAAACCCTCTGCTGACGGATCAGCAATCCCTGCCTGCGCGCTGACGCGTGCCGCTGTGCCCAGGCTAGCAAAGGAGGAGCGGAGACACAGGAAACACAACGCCAAAGACGGGCATGGACACAACACCCCGGGAACCTTCCTTCAGCAACCACCGTGTTTATTTGAGGAAACCTCATGTGGAGAGGAGCCAGTAGGGCCAGAAAATAAATACATAGGCCCTCCTAAACCACGCTTCCCTCGGCACTGGCTCAGCCTCTGCTTCGCTCCCTGCTCAAGCGCATCAGCGATGTGGCTTGACTCCCTGCAGGAAGCCACCAGCAGCTTGCCAGTCACACACGCTCCATCGGCCCCAGAAGCCCTTTGAGACATCTCTGCGAAGGGCTGAGTTGTTAAGATTGCATTTGTTGCAGGGAACTCTGAAATCTCCTTTTTTTTTGTTGTTGTTTTTTTTTTTGTTTGTTTTTTCCCCCCTTCTGTTAATTGCCAGATAAAAAGGCTTTCGCCTGTGGTATCACCGTCAGGCACCCCTGCCTCCCTCCCACGCCACCCCCATTCTGTCTCTGCAGCATGCCCTGGCTGTGTGCATGCTGCCAGGCTGCACGATCCGGCTGGAAAACACTCCTGTGGGACAAGGAAAGTGGGCTTTTCCACGCAGTTGCCAGACCTAGTTGCCAGCCTGGCCCACAGCTGGGTTTTCCACTAGGTCACCTCCTCAGCGAGCCTTCCCCAAGCACAGAAGGAGAGCCACCAGAAGAGGAGAGCAGGACAGCAGAATGAACCTGGGGAAGGCGAGCCCTGTGGCAATCCCTGGTCCTCGGGAGGGATGGAAAGAGAACACGTGAACACCTTAAGCCAGAGCTCCCCTGTGAAACCACATCCTGAATATTCCCCGTCTGGGGTTTTAGCCCCTCGAGTGATTAATGCCAGGCTCGGGCAGAGGCACTCGGCTCCCAGCTGGGGTGAGCCCTTCCACGGTGCCCAGGGCATTACACGCTGGCTCACATCCGCCGTGCAGCTGGCTCGACCCAGTTCTTGGCACTCCAGTGGCGTTGGCTGCGCTACAAGCACTTTATGCATAAGTCTTAATAACAGTAAACACACTGATGTGAGCAAAACTATTATACTAAATTGAAATGTTATCATTCCCATTAATTTCGCCTTTCATTTTAATCACATTTGTTCAGCAGACAGATGAAGAAGATTATAACGAGGAAGGGCTGGCTTCACACATCTGGTTTGCCTCCTCTGCTCAGGGCTGGGCTGGGGACGTGACATGGCTGCCTCTGTGCAGCAGAGGGTCCCATTCACGTCCCAGAAGCTGACTGCAGTGCAGCACTGCCAAGCTCTACCTGGACGTATCTGAGCCTGTTTTACAGCTAGGGACTGTGGTAGCTGCCGAAGTTGAAAATCTTTGTGCCCACAGTCCTGCCTGACGGAGAGCAGCAGCAAATGACTGGAAAAAAAAACAAAAAACAAAAAACAAAACAAAACAGGAAAGAAGTCAGCGATAAGACTACGCCTTTCACAATAAACCTTCCACCTGACGGTTCACTTGTGGTTTACAGAATTCATGAGCTGAAAGCAACATCTCGACAGCAATGGTTGTCCACAGATTTGCCCGGATCCTTTCTGAATCTGTAGATAAGCTCAGCTTCTGCAGCACACGGGGCTGGCTTCCACAATTTGCTCATACATCATGGAAAAATGTCCTTTTTGGTTAAGCTTGCTGTCCATATCCACCTACCTGGCTACCATGGTAGTGTGGGGAAGGGTGAGCAGTTGTTCTCTGACCTCCTTCAGGATTTACAGAGCTCATGGGGTATCCCACCTCCCTGCTGGACATCCCTTTGCTTGGGAAATTCCCAAGTGTCACCTTATACTGAGAGGGTTGTTGGGCATTGGGATGGGCTGCCCAGGGCAGTGGTTGGGTCTCCATCCCTGGAGGGCTTTAAAAGATGTTTAGATGTGGAGCTCAGTGACACGGTTTAGTGGAGGACTGGTCAGTGTTAGGGCAGGGGTTGGACTGGGTGATCTCGGAGGTCTCTTCCAGCCTAGGTGAGCCTGTGATGTTGCTGCCCTGTATCTGTATTTGCAGATTTGTGGTGTTACACAGCAGATGGTGACTGCTCACACGCTCCTCGCTCTTTGGGAGCCAGCCTCTTGCCAGCTCCACAGCAGCCACAGGGATTTTCGTGTGCTATAGGGGAAAAGCGCCCTGAAACACAGCGCCTGAAGCCCTCCGCACGGCTCTGTGTGCGAGGCAAGGAGCTCCGCGTGCCATAACAGCAAAAAATAAAACACAACCTTCTCGGGCTCAGAAAAAAAAACCCTTTTATTAGCTTTTCACACCAGAAGCCCCGACGGGCGGGAGGGGGCGGCCGCCATTTTGCGACACCCCCCCTCCCCGCGTCAAGATCCATCCCCCCCGCCGCTCGGCGCTCGATTGCTCATGCCTAGCTCGACGCGCTCGGCGCTCAGCCTGGCCGCGCCTCCCCCATCCACCCCCACCCCCCTCCAACGGCCGCCAACGGCCGCTCGCGCGCCCGGCCCGGCCCGGCAACGGCCCGGCTGCGGGAACGGCGGCGGCGGCGGCGATGTCGAGGAGCTCCCGGGCGGTGCTGGCCGTCACCGCGCTCCTCTCCGCCGCCACCGTGACGGCCGTGCACGTCCAGCAGCGGCGGGAGCAGGAGGTGAGCGGGGCCGCCGGGACGGGGGGGGGCGGGGGAGGGAGGGGGGGAGACAGGCCACGCCCCCGCCGAGCGGGCCACGCCCCCTCTGAACAGGCCACGCCCCCTCTGAACAGGCCACGCCCGCGTGGACCCGTGGCCACGCCCACATGGCTCGGCCCCCGCCCCTCACCTGCAGGCTGAAAGGGGGCGTGGCTCCGTCTCTCTTGGCCACGCCCCCACCTGTGGCCACGCCCCCTCGGTCTCCCCCCCGGTGCCTCAGGCCGCGGCGCGCAGTGTGCGCCCTGTGGGGAGGCGGGCGAGTGGTGGGCGGGGGGGCCCTACGGCCCGGTGTCAGGTGTGGTGGTGGGCGGGGGGCGGGCAAAGGCGACCCAGGGCAATATGTTCAGAAGGGACAAGCTACACGTGGTGGAAACGTGGGCAAAAAGCTGTTTTTAACTCTGCCAGTGAGTTAAAGTGCCAGGATGAGGGCACGCGTCTGGTTTAAACGTAGATGTTTTAAATCACACCAAACACACACCACAAAATCTTATGTTAAATGTCTTTTACTAAAGGTCTGAAGTAGTCGGGAGCTACAAACCTCACAGTTCAAGCTGCCAATCCACACCGCAGCTCAGGTGCCTGTTGCTGTGCCATCCGTAATGACAAGATTACATTTTATCCTAGAGATATTGTCTCTGTCAGCACTTAAGAACAAGGGATCTTGGAAGGTGAGACTGATCTGAGAAGGAAAGAGGTGCTTTAGGTTGGAAATTGGGAAGAACTCCTTTACTGAAAGGGTTGTTAGACATTGGAACAGGCTGCCCAGGGAAGTGGTGGAGTCACCATCCCTGGAAGTCTTTAAAAGACGTTTAGATGTAGAGCTTAGGGATATGGTTTAGTGGAGGACTGGTCAGTGTTAGGTCAGAGGTTGGACTCGGTGATCTTGGAGGTCTTTTCCAACTTAGATGTTTCTGTGATTCTGTGATAAAGAGGTAACAGGCATAGAGAAGTCCTCAAGGAAATAAGTCGCTCTACCATCCAAGCAGGATCTGCTTATCACGAAGTACACAATGCCATGGGCAACAGGCTAAACAAGTCACGAGAAACCAAACGCTGAGTGCCTGCTCATCCTGAGCGCCGTGCCCTGGTGTGTAGGGACTGCATCCGAACTCAAATCATGGGTAAACGGTTCTGTAACCTGCATTCCTCCAGCATATACAATGTCTTTAATAAAAAGAGCGTCATCCACAAATGAGCTGATATGGGTGATGCCCTCTGGTTGATTCATATATTTCTAACGATATCAGGAAGTAAATGGGGACTTGAAGCTCTTTGCGTGTTCCTCTTGTTGTTTCATTTGCAAAATACTGTTAAATAGCTTTGGTTGTTACACCTGAGGCCATTTCTGTCTGGGTAAATGCTACCTCTACCAAATGCTGCTTAATTTATTGACAACGATGGGCAATTTTCTCCCCATGGGTCTGTTTTAATACATTTTCCCATAACTAGAAGCAGCCGTTACTGTGGGTAGGCAATGTTTTGCTGCCTGCAGATAGGCAGTTTTGCTGAGTTTCCTAGAGATGAAAGGGCCAAAGGATCCAGTTGGTCAGTGGAAGACCTTTTTGGGGGGCAAAAAATTTTTTTTTGAATATGTGAATTAAAATGTTGTCCCTTGCCACAAAAAAAAAAAAAAAAAAAGTAACCTATTGTTTTCTATCCATCCAAATACCCAGGTGAGGGCACAGCCTCTGAAGGCCAGGAAGGGAAAAAGAATTGCATGGCTACAGGCAAGCTCCCACATCTTGCACTGGGCAGCATGCCTGGGTCTGTCTTCCCTCCCAAAAAACCCCTCTTCTCCCAAAATGTACATCTGACAGAGGAGTTCAGAGGTGCCTGAGCTGTATATTTGGGGATGGGTTAGCACAGCCTCTAGAGTTAGAAGAGATCTCCCCAGCAGCTGAAGGTGATGCAGATTATGTACTTGCAGGGATAGGAGCATTCTTCGAGATGCTGCTGCTGCAGAAGCAAAGCCAAAATGCTCGGTTTTATGTTACCAGCAATCAGTTAAAACTTGATGTGAAATGCTACTCAGAAAGCCTAAGGCTCAAAGCTTGTATTTTTATAAATGAAACCTGAGATTTTCGTTTTATAATTCTGAATTTTCAAGTCCGGTTATAATGGCTTCTGGTTTAAGGAACCCAGTTCTTTAGGTAACGCAACGGAAATAAGTAACGTGGATATTCTGCCCTCGCGCATAATATTTTCTGACAAGCTTCTGACTATTGCTTTGACACCTAGTAAATGTCTGAACATGTAAAAACGCCTGCCCGCCCCGGGAGCCCCAGCCCCGCTGAGAAGGACGCCTCGCACAGCCTCCGAAGTGCTGCGGGAGTGGCTGGATGCCTGTACCCGGAGCCCACCGAGGTCGCTTTGTGTTCCTCTGCAGAACCAGGCCCAGCTGCTGTCCCCTGCGCAAGGTGCCCAACCAGTTAAACCCTCACTGTGGTCTCCTTTCCTCCCAGAGCCACTGTCAGTCTTGGCATCTCCATCCCGTGCCTTAGTCTCACCATCCCTCCTTTTATATCTCTCTGCTGCCTTGCCTGCTCCCAGGCGCGTACAGCTGCAGTCCGAAGAGCTGGTTCCCGGATAGTCCCTCCCCTCCTTTTCCCCATCCCAGTCCCCGTCACTAGTTTTGGTTTCGCTCATTCTGCGTTCACCTGGTGAGACATGAGGGTCGAGCATTTCATTAGCTGAGTAAGAAAGCCTTCCAGGTAGCAGACACAGGCAAGTATAAGGAGGAAACAAAGACTACCTAGGATTTTCTTAGGGTTTTTTACATTCCTTTGGTGGCCTACCCATCTATGTACAAACCACCAGTCTGTGTTGCACAGTTTATTTATAGCAAACATTTTTGGTAAAGGGTTTGTATAGCTTTTGAATGAAGTGCCATTGTTTTTCAAGAGCTTGGCATAGACAGGCTGTGGGACTTTTACCTTCCTTGCAGCAAGAGTTTACCAGCCTTTTTTGGTTTGTTTGTTTTATAAAGAGTAGGACATAAGCAGAAAGAAGCAGATGAAGACAAACTGCATTTTTTCTTAAAATTATTATCAGTTTGCCACCAAATTCTCTCCAAGCAGAGGGACAAGGCTGTTACAGGTTGTGTGCATCCTGCGCAGCATGGGAGCTACTGGTGCAAAGCATTTCTTTGCCCAATGTCTCTCCTGCTCAGAAAAGGCATCCATCTGAAGCGAGTACAAACAAAGTGGGTTTGGTGCAACACCATCAACACCAGGTGCCACCTCCTGTAGTTTTAGTTTTAAGTGGTGTGGCTGCAGGAGGTGGCAGAGGACTAAGGTTTGCAGAGGCAGCAGGGCAAGGCAAGCGCTTTTGCGGGAGGGACTGGAGCTGGGGTGGGGTTGGTCACTCTCAACCAAACAGGCTGTGATGAACCCTGTCCCTTTGTGCTTTCAGAGGCTGCACAGAGGAGTTCTCAGAGATCTGGAGCGACAACATCAGAAGAAGGAGAATATTCGCCTGTTGGAAGAGCAGATTGCTTTGACAAAGCAGCTTAAAGAAGAGAGAGACAAGATGCTCATGGAGAAGGGCTCCCAGCAGTCCTAGGCAGGGCCTGAGGCATTCGAGGTTTGACTAAAGGCGTTTGGATATGATTTGTGTCTAACTACTCGCATTTCAGTAAACAGACATTCCTGAAAGGCTTTCTTTCAGATACATTATATTCCTGTTCCAAAAGCCATAGAGCATACCCAAAATATTTCTTCCAGCAGTATTACTTGCGGACACCTGGCTGGTACCTCCAGCGCGGAGGGGCTTGTAAATGTGGGGACGGTGGGTTCCTTGTAGCACAAACACCGTCCCGCTTTAGGCGGTGAGGGATGGCTAATAACGTCCACATGAGTGGGCTGCTGAGCCGCCACGACGATGAAGCCACAAGGACATCGACCTCAGAGGGCCTGGAAGAGGGTGAGGTGGAAGGAGAAACCCTCCTCATTGTGGAGTCTGAAGACCAGGCCTCGGTGGATTTATCCCATGACCAGAGCGGAGACTCACTGAACAGCGACGAGGGCGACGCGTCCTGGATGGAGGAGATGTCCTACTACTGCGAGAAGTGCCAGAAGTGGATTCCAGCAAGTAAGGAGGCTGGTGTTGCTGTCTCTTGTTGCCCTCCCTGTATGTAGTTGACACTGCTAGGGTTGTGATTTACTGTGTGGGCAGGCTGACCCAAGAGCCAGGCGGGTGTCTGAGAATGGCATTCCCTGCAAGAAATGGGACTGTTTGCTCTAACTGGTAACCAACCAAGGGGATGATTTCAGGAACGTGCACACCTTCCTGTGTGTCAGGCACTGGCTTGCTAAGGGACTTTGGCCGAGGGTCTTGGCCTTTCACTCCTCTCAGGTAAAGATAACACTTCCTGCAGAGGTTTGGGAGGAGCAGGACTTTGTAGGTGGTGGTACCTTTTTCCTTTTCCGAGTTTGTGGCTAAATCTCAGCCCTGATGATTTCCTGATAATGTGAATTTAATTCATCTTTCACAGAAGTGTGTCCAGAATGTGAATTCAGTGCAGCTTTGACAGAAGCATGTCCAGCCCTTAGCAGCTGGCTTTGGGAGGCACTTGGAGCAAGCTACATCACTCGATCCTTTTGCTCTTGCTCCTTGACATATGATACATTCTGTTAGCTAAGTAATAGACTTGGCTTCCCTTTCTGATTCTACATTGTTGGATCTGTTATTAGATGCAAAACCTAGAAATTGCTAAGCACTGGTTTTATTATCTGCTTTTGTGTATGCTTATTATTACTTCTGCATTTAGAAATACCGAGCTCTTCAGTTGGCATCTGCCTCGCAGCTGTATCGGAGCTGCCCTTATTGCCATCCTAGAGCTTGCCCGGAGCCTAGTGTAGAAATCTCCTCTCAAGGCATGGTTAGTGAGCACCTTGCTGTTAGTGAGTGGAGCCAGCATAGCACCATTAAGATGCTGTGCAGGTAATGGGACACATTAACTTGAAATGTATTAATTAAAAAAAACAAGAGAGATCAGAGTTAAAGGTAGTAAAGGTAGCATGAGGTATCCCACCTGAGAGCACTCGATTTAACATTCCATCTGTTTAATTTTACAAAGATGTTCCTCTTTCTTGTTGCTGTGGAACAAATTCAAAGAGCAGAGAAAGCCAGTCACAGAGCAACAGTAACTAGATACAAATGGGTAAAGTAAACAAACTGGAAAAAGAAAATGCTATTCTCTTTGCGAATTGTTCAGTTATACATCTATCAATTGATGCTTGTGAAAGTTACCAGTGAGCTCAGGCAAATAATCCCTTGCCACGCTGAGTTGCCATCTAAACATTCTGTTAAACTACCAAATCGGTTGGTTTGGCTTTCTCCAACAAACATTGGTGCAACTTTTGTAGTTGGATTCTGCAACTGACTACAAAAGCAGCGCAGCCATACATTGCAAGTGCTTGATCTGCTGTAGTGATATAATAAAAGAGATGGAATGAGTTTGGAGAAAGACCTTTCGTATGTGAAATTTGGAAATATTATATATAGACTTAACTGTTCCCCTGTCCTGTGATTTCTTTTTTTCATATTTCTTTAATGAATGTTGAGTTTAGAAGTCCTGATTCACTTGATTTTTTTTTCCCCGTGCTCTGCTGCAGAATCAGAATTTGAGCCTTCAGCTTTGGATGCGTGGGGTTTTATAGGTGTCTCTATCCCAGTAGATCACTTTTGTTCAACTTATATTGAAGGTTAGCAAGTCAGCTGTTTTTTAAAGTAGAGTGGAGAAACAGTTATTTATTGCAGTGTGTAGATTATTCTGGGGAAGCAAGGAGTGAAAAATGCAGAGGAAGTGAGGGAATGCTTTGGCTTTGTCCATGTGTTCAGATGCCCCTTTTTAATGCCTGTGGTTTTCACTTGGTCCCTGCTGACTGCTGCAACTGTAAAATTGATCCATATGTTACATCACAGTGACTTCCAGACAGTTCCCAAGGAGTGTTGGTCTCTGGACTCCAGGATAAAATACTTCCTTGCCTGATGTTATAGGAAATTATTTTTCCTATGAAAGGACCAAAAATCTGATCTTTCGCCTATTAATTTTAGGTCAACTGAGAGAACAGCTCAGCTACCTCAAAGGAGACAACTTTTTCAGATTTACTTGCTCGGATTGCTCAGAAGATGGGAAGGAGCAATTTGAACGGCTGAGATTAACGTGGCAACAAGTAAGTCGAATGTTTGTGCCAGGAGAATAACCACAGGACTTTCTAAAATTGTTGTTTGTTGTGTATGTACTACCTAGAAAAGGAGGACTGGGTATAGATGACAAAGAACTGTATACATGAACTTCAGAAATTAATTAGCTAGGGATTGCCTGCAGATTAGAACTTGAGCATTTGGCAAGTAAATTGAAATATAATCACACAAACCACATTCCTCATTTTTCTTTTTTTTTTTTTTTTCTTTTTCCTCATTCATCTTGCTCATGAATTTCATGGCTTCGGGCAAGTTTGGAGAAGCAAATTTTAATTTGGCTGCGAGGCATGAAGAGTTTTTTTTATATATACGAACAAATGTAAAACTTGTGAGGTGGCAACACACAAACAGAGAGCTTGCCAGCTCCCTGAACGCAGAGCTCTGGCTTAGCTGCCTACTTGCTTGCAGTAGTCCTTGCAGAATTCTGCTGTTTCAGTCACTTGCACACCCGAGCCATCAAAATACTCTGCATTATGCAGTAACCGCTGCATGGGTAGATCGATGCACAATATCTTGTTCCGAGTAGGGGGCTGGTTTAGTTTGAGGAGGGGCAGGCAGTGCTGAGCACTTCTCCAGAAAGTGGATTTGGTCAAGCAGGAACTGCTGCCTGAAGTGCTTCCAGATGCCAAACACTGGGTAGTGTGGGCAAGGTATCTTTTTGTCCTTTGGGACAGTAGCAGTGCACTGCCTCATAACAGTTCAGTTAAAACATGAGTTGCAACTTCTGCTGTGCTTTCTGGTGGTTTCCTTGCACAGGGCTGGGAAAGGTTAGAGGAGCTGTCTGTGGTTGGCAGAGTGGTGGAGTTTCAGCTGATTACAGACCTGGGAAGCAAGGGCTGCTAGCGTTACGCTCAGCTCTGTGCAGCGGAGTGGAAGGAGAGTGGCATGGGGAAGAGAAAGGCAGGATCTAAACTGGTGAAGAAGAAGGTCTCCCTAGGCCTCCAGCAGCCAGAGCTGCTGCTTCTGAGTACAACAGATTGAAGGAAGTGGAAAAATTGATCTGTCTGAAGCAGGAAAAATGTGGACGGTGATTTCTGAATTTTTTTTCAGACTGTGTGACCTCAACAGATCCTTATGGCCAGTTGTATAAATTTTTATATATATATATATATATATATATATATATATATATATATATGTACACATGCATATATATACACATGCATATATATATATATGTATTTGAAGTTCTGAAGTACTGTCCCACCTGACTTTATCAATACGAAATTCTAGAGAAATAGTTAGCACAGTAAGAGGGCTTATGAGGCAGAAATAGAGTATAGGGGGCATTGAGGCTGTCTGTTTCTTAATTTTGTCTATTTTCTTCATAATTTCTTCATTTTGGTGTCTTCAGTGATGTATTTTCTAAAGCAGCTGCCCACTGCTAGGAGACCACCTCTGATTAAAAATAGCGAACAAACAAAACATCCCCCACCAACAAAAACAAGACTTCAAACCTATGTGGCAGTGAATAATATGTCCCCATTAGAAGTGGTATCCTGTCAAGGCTGTGGGATTGTTAAAGACGATCGCAGCCTAGCTTTATGATTTTAGTTGTATTCAAATGCATTCATTAAATATATTTAACCGCTGGTCACCTGGGGTTTATTTAAAAAGAGGAGTGTTATTTTTCAAACCTGTCCTGTAGTAGGTCAGACTGAATTTGGTTATGAAGCGTGTAGAAGATCTGTAAAAGTATCATTTAATGAAATGACAAACTTAATTCCTCCATACCAAGACTAAATAGTAAATGCCAAGTAGCTTTACCTAGTTTAACCTCTGTTCAATTCGAAATGCAGCAGCAAGTATCTAGAAAGACTGCGGTGACAATATTTCTGATGGATAAGGTGATGGGATTACTTGTCACAGATTTTTTTTCTTTTTGAAAGACTTTTTTCATACTTCCACCCTACGTTCAGATTCCAGTTATGATATAATTCATTTATACTGCCCAGTGCAAAAGTTTGCCTCGTCATAAACCTGCCTAGTTAGGCGGCTTTTATTCCCCTGGGATGGAGAAATCTCTGAAAACCAGCAGAACGTGCATCTAACAATAGGAAAATTAGAAAGGGCACCATGAAAGCAGGACAAAGACGGATTGCAGAAATTGCTTCAGATGTTGCAAAAATAAGAAATTTACGAGACAGCAGAGATTTGGGTGCGTATGACATCACATGGCTGGGTGACAGCTCACCAGCTGAAGCAGAAAAGATGCACTGGTATCCACCTCTTTCTGTTCCAGGTCGTTATGCTGGCAATGTACAATTTGTCCCTGGAAGGAACCGGCCGGCAAGGGTACTTCAGGTGGAAAGAAGACATTTGTGCTTTCATTGAGAAACACTGGACTTTCTTGTTAGGAAACAGGTAAAGGCATGATGTTTCCCCAAGGCTCTGTTTGCTGAGCAAAATGAATTAAAACTGGACAAGAATCCAGTTTAATTCAGTGATGTCTGCTGAGCCTGCTTTCTTTTGAGACCTGCCTGGCTCTGATCAGATTCAGATGAAGTGATCGCTGCCTTGCCTGCACTAGCTGCTGGTGGAGCAGGGACAGCTGACCAATCTGTGTCCCAGTTCAAGAACTGCTACGCTTTACATCCTTGGCATATTAAGCAGCATCTTATCTAGATGCTCCAAGCCCTGATCTGGGGTGCTTGATGTTAATCCCCCGTGTTTGAGGGACATGACTAAGTTGCCTAGCCCAAGTGCTGAAATGTTGGCCAGTGGGGGTGTGCAAAGGCAAGAAGGAATCCTGAGAGCCGGTGTAAATATGGTTTGAGACTCTATACCATGAACCTGATTCTCCCATATTCAAGGGAGTATCTCAGTTACTGGCCACGAGCCATTTTTAAATATTTCTTCATACTTTTTTTCCTAAATGATGTTTACATTAGCCCCATGGTAAGTTCTTAGAAGACTAGAAAGTGCTCAGATGCCCACTGTAGCACACTGCCCTGGGAAGTGAAGGGCTTAAATGCAGCTCCGTGCCTCCAAGTGGCCAAAAATGCGATTCAAAAGCAGTTCAGTGAGGGCTGATGCAGGTATGCTGATTAATGGGGATCCTCTTTGCTGTGCTACAGGAGAGGTTTTATGACAGAAAACTCCAAGACAGGCCTTGAATAGAGCTCATGCTTTTATGTCTGTGGGACAGGCATAGGCTTTCCTCTGCTCCCTGAAATTTCTGCAGCTCAGTTGTCCTCAGTGATTTCTCAGGCCCTGGCTCTCCTTCTCTGCAGTGCCTGGCACAGCTGCAGCTATGGAGAGCAGAGCCATTGAATCCCAGTGCCCCCTGTGAATTCAGCCTTCAGGATTCTGTCCCACAGCTTTGGGAGCTGGCTTTGCTGAATGTGTTGAAATCTCAAAGTCGCCAAAGCAGATGTCTAAATTTAAGTTTCTCTTTCCTTTTACGTGAAGTGAAACCTTTATTACTGCCTTTCCCTTACCTCTCCCATCCTGTGTACCCAGAGTCCTGTTTGCTGTCTTCAGTAAGGGAACACGTCCCTGTAATGTCAGGTCAACACAGCTATCACTAGGATCCTGTTCACGTTTTGCTGTAGATAAGTGATTGATTTCAGAGGGCTATGGTTAGCTAAGGTAGGAACCGGAGTGTTTGAATGATTGGGGTGCTAGTGGCAGTGTCCTTTGTAGGCTGAGCGTATTGTGACCTCCTTGAGGCTTCAGGATGAAGGTGTAGCTGGTGAGTGGGGACCTAACGCTTTTTTTCGTGTCTCCCACTGTAGGAAAAAGACCTCGACATGGTGGAGCACAGTTGCTGGCTGTCTCTCAGTGGGAAGCCCCTTGTTCTTCCGCTCAGGGGCCCAGGAATTTGGAGAACCAGGGTGGTGGAAACTGGTTCATAATAAACCCCCAACAATGAAGCCTGAAGGAGAGAAGCTGTCTGCATCTGCACTAAAGGCAAAAGGTAACTCTTGCCCAAATGGTGTTTAGGTTCCTAGCTGGGCCAGAGCTGGAAGGCATGACAAAAGTTTACTTAAAATGACGCATTCATGTGCATGGATAGTTACAGGGCAGGATTTTTTGTCTTAGTTTTGCTCTGCAGGAATGGCTGATTTAAGAGGACTATGTTGCGTGCACTGTAGAATGAGCAGCCTTTTATATTTCATTTCAGTGCCTTTTTGCATTGTGCTAACTGATTGTAAGGCTTTTGAGATTTGTGCATTTTTTTGCAGCTGAAATATGTTCTTCTGTTCCTCTTTACCCCGGGGAATGTTTTTTTTTTTCTTTCTTTTGTCCACATTGGATGCAAATTCCCTTCTGTGCAGAGGAGCAGAATTGGGGTTTAAGTGAGGCTCTAGCAGTGCATTAACTTTATGCTGCATGCCTTGGAATGAATTTCTTGTGTATTTTGAGAATACATCTTCTAAAATTTCTAGCCAATCTGTCCTTATGACCATAAGCACGTATACAGTGACTGCAGGAGCTCGGTGTCTGTTAGAATAAGCAAGCTACTTCTTTAGCAGCTTCAAAGCCACCTCTGGATCCCATCATTACCGTGGAAGGCCTCAGGAAACGAGTGAGCCGCAATCCGGTGGAATCAGCCATGGAGCTGAAGGAGAAGAGATCTCGCACTCAGGAAGCCAAGGATATTCGGCGAGCCCAGAAGGAGGCGGCTGGCTTCCTGGACCGTAGCACCTCCTCCACTCCTGTTAAATTCAGCAGCCGAGGCCGCCGTCCCGATATCGTCCTTGAGAAAGGCGAGGTGATTGACTTCTCCTCCTTGAGCTCTTCAGATCGCACGCCTCTGACAAGCCCTTCTCCTTCCCCATCTCTGGACTTCTCTGCTCCTGGCACTCCAGCCTCGCATTCAGCTACTCCTAGCCTTCTCTCCGAAGCAGATCTCATCCCAGATGTCATGCCGCCACAGGCTCTGTTTCATGGTAAGAGATGCTATGGTTTTGGTTTAATAATAAGCCACACGTAGTTATCAAGGAAAACATCTAATTAAAAAAGAAACTTCCAATGAGCTGCAGGATATTTTCAAGATAAGATGGAAAGTAACTGGTTAAATTCTGTTGGTCTTGGTTGCATTGAAGTCTTAAATAGGTTTTCACAGTTGTAGTCACAGTTTCTGAGACCAGAAGGAACCACCACTGTCTTCTGAGGCATCCTGAATACCCAATGGGTAGAAGATTTCACCTAGCAACACCATCCTAATTAACAGATCATAAATTTTGGTCAGGTTGCAAAGCAGAAACGCAAGGCTAAATGCTGGTAGTTCTTCAAGGGGTCAGATCTTGTTCTAATTAAGAAAACAGAGTAAAGCAGTTCTTGCTGGACATGCTCTGCAGAGGGTCAAATGCCATCCTTTTGTACTACCTCATTGTTGTTCCCTGATTTTAAATTGAACTTCTCCAGGGTATGCTAGCTAAAGACAGAGCTTGATCATTTGATCCCCAATCTTCAGGAATTTTCAACAATTTAATGTTTATCAAAGAGCATGAGCTCACAGCCCAGGATGCAGTGTTTTTTGGATGCCAAAGGCAGGAGACCTTAGGAAAAGGATTGATTCTGTGTCCTGAAATAGGACCCCTTAACGCATTCTCTGTCCAAACTCTGGAGGCCCAAAAGTAAATAGAAAATAAAGCGTGTTGGGTAAATCCACGTTAGTTCTCCTTAGCAGAAAAGTCTTTCAGGAACCCCCTTTGAAATGGGACATTGTTTATGTTTTTTTTTCCCTGGATTTGTTTGATCTGTTGAACAGATGATGAGGAGATGGAAGGGGATGGAGTCATAGACCCAGGAATAGAGTACGTTCCCCCTCCCAGTGGGGCTGCTGGTGCTGGCACTGTGATAGCAGGCAGGAAAAAAGTGAAGACAGCTGAGCAGATCAAGCAAGAGGTGGAGAGTGAAGAGGAAAAAACGGAAAGGATGGAAGGTGACAGTGAGGATCCTGAAGAGTCAAACACATCGCTGCAGGTGAGGGGGCGAGACAAGAGGAAACCACAGGTGGAGAAAGATGCTAAACCCCGACCTCCCAAGCATACCTCTGTTAGTATTTATGAGGAAAAGCTGCTGCTGAAGAGGTTGGAAGCCTGCCCCAATGCCATGAGCATGACCCCAGAGGCCCGGAGACTGAGGCGCAAGCTGATAGTGAGGCAGGCCAAGAGGGAAAGAGGGCTGCCACTCTTTGACCTGGACCAGGTCGTGAATGCTGCGCTGCTCTTGGTTGATGGGATTTATGGAGCCAAAGAAGGAGGAGTTTCCAGGTCCCCGGAAGGGCAAGCGACATACAGAACTACTAGTCAGGACTTCAGGATCTTGGACAGATACCAGGTGAGTGTCATCAAATTTAAGTGGGTTTTTGACACTGGTTATTTTAGAGCTCTTGCTGCAGAGAACAGCACCACTGTGGGGTACCATGAACATGAAAAGAATTATGTGAACAAGGCTCGTTTTGACTTGGGGCTCTGTCCCCACTAATTATCTCACCAGCCCCTTTCTTCTCACGCAGTGTTCAAGCAGTACAACTTTCTATCAGTATAAGCACCACAAATGTTTATGTATTTGTATTCCACCCCTGCACAAACACTGATGGCAGAGGCCTGGAAGTGCCTAACTGCTCTTTCATGCCATGTGGGAGAGGAGTTGCCTGCAGTGCTTTGCTGAGCAGTATGTGCAGCTCATAGCATTGGGTGCTGAACCTGAGAGTGCACTGCAGAGTCCTCTGAGGTAGGACTGTCATCCTGTGGGTTCAGATCACCCTGTTATAGGGAAAGGCCCTTATTCTTTCTCTGTTGATGTGATTCCCTCGTGTTAAGTCATTGACTACTTCTGATGTGTTCTGGATTTTTTTTTTGTACAGACGATGCTGCCTGCCATGAAGGGATATCGACAGCAGACGACGAAGTTTCTGTACCGATTGGTAGGCTCAGAAGACCTGCTGACGGACCACAGCATTGTCAGCCCTTACACATCCCGTGTCCTGAAACCTTATATCAGGTACGGATGGGCAGAGGTTGAACTTGCTCTTGGCCTGGGAACTGGCAGTCCACATTTCTTGGGCAGTGATCGAGGTATCTTTGTGGGAGGGGACGCTTTTCTTTTGGGCAGTGATCCTTGCAGCAGGGAGGAGAATCTTGAAGAGACAACAGGGCAGAGGAGTCACCATAGTCACTGAATGCAAAGTGCACCTGCTTTTAGGGGAAGCCTGTAACACCCTTGGTCCTGCTGTTCAGACAGGCTGGCTGAATGTGCTGTGGATCCAGGAAGTGTTCCGGCCTCTGGCATGAGGCTGTTTTTGCTGAGCTGGGTGCTGTTTTCCCACATGAATGGAAGACTTCTTTTGTTCCAAGTTGAGCATGTCAGAAAATATTTCATGGGCAGTGCCTGTTCAGCTGCAGTAGCGTTTATTTTTGCTCACTCACCTTCTGTGTTTGCTTTCCGTGTTAACTGGCAGGCGTGACTATGAGACAAAGCCCCCAAAACTCAGGCTGCTGGCAGAAATCCGGGCGTATCCACACAGGAATAATCCTCACTGGAAGGCTGAGCCAGAAGCACCTGTTGATTACTGCTACGTTCGCCCTAATCACATCCCCACTATAAACTCCATGTGCCACGAATTCTTCTGGCCTGGTAAGATTCCTTCTGTGCTGGGTTTTCTAAGAAGGAAGTGGTTTTGTTCAGAAAAAAAAAAATCTTTGGCCAAATGTGTCTTCAGTTGGTGTCTGGCTCAGTTCTTAGAAAACCATTATCTGATGTCATAGGAATGTAGTTGAGATGGAGACATGAGTTTGGTGTCTTTTGTTTTCTGAGATCATTTAGAACTGGGCAATTAGGCCCTAATTAGCACAGCACTTAAAGAAAGAGGTCGTTTTGGGTAACACCATCGATGCCAATAGAAATAGGCAGTTACTAAAATCAAACATCCAGCAGAATCCAGCTTGGGGTGGGGGCTTGATGTACACAAACTGCTTTATGCCAGAGATCTAATGCTCATTGGAGTGAAATCTGGGAATTGCTAACGACTGTAAGCTTCGCTATGGTGTTCTTTATTTCTTCAAGCCTCAGTATTGGCAGTGTATGGGAGAAGTTGGGTATTGATTTTTATGAACTATCTCTTTAATTGTAAGATCCCTGGGACAGTGGCTTCCCTTTACGGGGTGGGATTGGGGCCACAGTTATGTGACTGTTGTCTCAAATTCTTATGAAATAAGAATTGTAATGTTCATCTAATGCCTGGATCAGCTTCTGATCAGCAGTCAGCACTGCAGACTAATTTAGAAAGCCCCGTGTAAACAGTCCACACCTTTATTCCAAGTAACTGTTTACTTTACGTTTTGATTTGCAGATAGTGATTCAACGTTGTTTGTAGTTCAGCAGTGCTCGTAAGCTGCAGTCAGGATCAGAGCTATTTGTGCCACTTACTGTCCAAATTGTACAATCCGGGGGTAGATAGCTTGGCATGTCTTCCCTTCACAAGCTGTTTTGGAGCTCATGAGACACTCTGCAATCCTGACAGAGGCTGAACCCCTTTGTCATAGACTTTCCTCTTCTGATAATGCATTTGAAGTTCTGGCCAAGTTGCTTTGCACCTTCATTAAGTTCTTCAGGACTCACCCTGTTTTATTTAACATAAGGAGCGTGGGTGTGTTCCACCCTCCTATGGGCTGTGCATCGTTAAATCAGAGAGCTGACACTCCCAGCAGCCTCCAAACAGGAATCAAAATTTCTTCCATGGTGTAAATTCTCTGGGGCTGGGATAATAGGATTATTGTACCTTGGTCTGTTTTATTAGGAGAGAGAAATGAGGATGTGATACTTCAGGAGATAAAACGTGATATCTGTGTGGACACAAAGGGTTTAGCTTCACGGTGGGCTGGAGTGATTGCTGGAGTGGTGTTGGGGTGGGATACGCACCCAGTCGCGTCCTAGTAGTGATGCTGTCTTGTTGGCTGAGTTCTTGGGCACTTCACAAGGTGCTGTGAGTCCAGGCTTTAGTTATTGCACCTCCCCAAATCCTTCCTGTCAGAGCTTTTCTTGTTCCTCTTACGGCAGAAACGAGCTCGCAGGTAGTAACCGCAAATGAGCTGACACGAAGCGAGATTCCTCTCACGGTATCTGGAGCCTTCGTGTCCTAACGGGAAACATCTCCTGAGCAAACAAGTGGCGAACCCTACTGAGCTAAGCACCTTCCTGCAGGAATAGCTGCGTGCTGAGGGGACGGCACCGCTTCATCAACAATGCCAGAGCGCTCAGGGCAATGTAGTGCTCCTGTACAGACACGCTGTAAGGCACTTCACAGTCAATTGCAGCCTTGAGATAATTAACGCTGCTCCCTATTGCCAATCAATTCCTCCCACGTCTTACCCCACCCTGCTCACTCTCGAGCAAGAAAATAATTCACCCGCTTCTCTCTGCCTAGCGCTTTATGAGGTCTTGCATCTCATCAAGAGTGATAAACGTTGCTGGAAAACATACTCTGCTGTTTTCTTACCCCACGTTCCAAATATATCTGTGATCGCCAGTTTGAGGCTGAAACTAGCATTTATGGCGTGACTGCCGTGTGTTGCACTTCGCTTAGGGCCTGGCTACACAGCCAAATTACCAAGCAGGCTTCGGTGCTGTGAGCTAAGCTGCTTGGCCCTAACATGCTGCGTAGATGTTCTTGGGCTGCAAGAGCAGCGTGGTTAGGCAGGGTAACAAACCCCGCTCAGAAGTCACTGACTTCAGGTGTTTCTCTCCAGCCTCTGACTCATAGAAGCACCACTGGCAGAGAGGCTGTTTCAGACCCCAGATTAGAGAATTTGCGTGCTAAAAGCAAATGTTTTGATAGTGTTGAAAGCTGTGGCCGGGTTCACAGTGTAGCTCACAGAACAGCTCAGTACAGGCAACGAAGGAAGCAGGAGGAGGTCAAGGCCAGGGAGAGAAAAAGACGAGAACTCTCGGCAGGTAACACTGAAAAAGCTGAAACCCCATTTCAGGTCTGCTGCACCCGGAGAGAGTTTGCAGGAGGAAGAGGATGGAGTAGCTGATACACTGCATTGCCCCCGTGCTTGTCTGCAGGCAGATCCTTCAGCGTTCGCGGAGTGGAGCGGTGATGGTGCGTGCCAGCCTGCTGCTGGCCTGGCCCTTTCCCTCCAGTGCTTCCGTAGCCCTTAGAGCCCCAGGCAAGGGGCACAAACTTACTGGGACCCAATCCAGCAAACATTTGCACATGCAAGTGACTTTACCCATATGCATGTCTACAACTGGAGGCTTAACAGTCTGCTGATATGGCTCAGCATACAAACTAAGGAGAGATTAGCTGGCTGCTGATACAGTGACACACACACACACACACACACATATATACATATATGTATATATGTATATATGTGTGTATATATATCTATCTATAAACCATTCGTTTTTTTTTTTTGGTTTGGGTTTTATCTGTAGGTCATTTGGAAGGAAGCTGGCTTTAATGTTTCTTCTCCACGAGTAAAGGAGTCTTTTCCCCGTTGTGCGTGCTATGCTAACGTGTGCACCTATTGACATCAGTGCCAGAAGTCTCATTTTTGTCTAAGGGCTTGGTTGAAGCATCTGTCAGTCACAGAGCTTTGAAACAAGGCAAAAGGAAGAAATCAAGTGTTTACGAAAGGGCTTAATAATCTGAATTTCCATGGAAGTATGACACAATGTAGTCTGCTTTCTGCTTGGTTTGCAGTGCTTTCAACTGTTATCTCTTTCTTTGTAGGAATTGATTTGTCAGAATGCCTACAGTACCCAGACTTCAGTGTCGTTGTCCTTTACAAAAAAGTTATTATTGCCTTTGGCTTCATGGTGCCAGATGTGAAATACAATGAAGCTTACATCTCTTTTCTGTTTGTTCACCCTGAGTGGAGGAGAGCTGGAATTGCAACCTTCATGATTTATCATCTTATTCAGGTAATGAAAAAATCCCATGTCTCTGCTGAATTACTAGCTCCCCCTCCTTCCCTGTGTGCACACATGCATGTGTTGGAGAGGAGGTAGTGTTGTGTTCCTCCCTTCGGTCTCTTTCTCCTTGCCCTTTCTTTACTCACACAGCAGCACAAATTGTCCACTGTCAGCAGCCCATGTGGATGTTTGTGGGAGGATTGCTTCAAAAGCAGAAACTGAAACGTGTTTAGAAGAGTAACGGCACTGGTCAGGCCCTCAGAATTAGTGAGATGCTATGGACTTTGTCTCGGGATTAATTGTGCATTCTCCAATGGTCAATAGTTCACATAATAGTAATAATGTAAATTTGGGGTTTGAAGGGAACAAATTGGTAACAGTGATAATAGTTCGGTTAGAATATATGGTAGCTTTCCTTATCTACACCTGGAAGCTTATTCTGGGACCGATGCAGTTGCCTGAAATCTCTTACTGATCTTAATCATTCTCGTCCACTTCTCAAATGCACTGGTTCAAATGCAGCAGAGTTGAAGTGTTTGCAGCCTCATTCAGATTTGTTCAGACTGGCTTGTACTGGGCTTGGTTGCAGAGGGACACTTGGGAACATTATTCTGAGCTAACTAAAGGGGTAGTGTTAGAGTAGTTAAACTTCATGAAACCACTGAATGGATGCTGTTTTTCAGGCGGCCTTAATTCCATTTACTTCCTTGGATTAAATTGCACAAATCTGAGTAAGGATGCAGACAGATGTCCTTTTCCAGAGCCCAACTGTGCATCCTCAGGACCCACTTTAGCACTCCCTGAGCTCTCCTGGCAGAGCTGCTGGTGTGAAAGATTCCCCAACTTGTTTTAGTTGAGATGAGCTGTACTAGCAACAACTCTCCATTGGAACTGTTTTTACTTGTACTCATTTGGATAAAGAGAGATAGGGAGTGCTGGCAGGTCCTTGGGAACAGTGATGTGTACCTTAGAAAAAGTTCCCACCAAGAGCAACTCCTCTTGGCCACCTGAGGGTAATTCTTCTACCAACACAGCTTTCTGCAGTGCCCACCTCTCGCTGGTTACTAGCCTGTGCCAACATGCAGAGCAATCTCTTTTACATTCACCTCTTGCATTTCCTGAGCCTCTCTGTGTGAAGTGTTTGAGTAGATTGCCCTCAACTGCAGTGGGCTGATGTGAGATGTCAACACCTACAAACAACAGGCCCAGAGATGAGCCAGCGTTTGCAGGGATGCAGCCGCCGGACTCCTGTCTCTCCGGCAGGACCAGGATGCGTTTGCAAGTCAGCTGTGGGGAATCACCACAGCTTTTTGTAGCACCTATGACACCAATTAACCTGTTCCTGCTTTCAGGAACACGTGGAGAACAGCCAGGCAGGTCTGAGGCTGATGAGACTTGCTAGCAGTGAGAGATCACCGTTGTACGTTCGGCTCGTGTTAGATTTATTTTTCCACTGCTGCATATGTCAGTGGTAGATGGTAGTCACTCATGTAGAAGTGGTGACAGTGCCCTTCTCTCCCTCTACTGCCAGGCTGTGTGTGCTGCTTCGCAGCCTACCCGGGCTGATACCGGGGGTCTGCTCTCTGTAGCTGAGGCCACCTTAATATCCCTTGGATGAAGGGTAACTCCGTCTCTCTACTGAAGATAAAGATCAGTGTGCTTAGGTTGGGGGTGAATTCTTGGGGACAGCATAATTTAACAAAGAATGTTTTGATGGAAGTGATGAGGACCAAACTGCATCTTCTTAATAAGATGAATTCCAACCTCCTTTTCCCCAAAATGGCTCCTCATTATTTCACTTTTTTTTTTTTTATTAAATCCCTGTGAGACCTTTTCCCTTCAAGTGATCTGCCACGTAGATTTCCTAAAGGGTGTTAATATTGCCACTTAGAGTTACCATACATGCAGTATACAGAGAATGCTACTAAAGCACTAGATGAAAGCAAGAAAACAATACTTTATTATTATATTATAGTTTTATCAAAGATAAAGCTGCCCCTATAATCTCGGATCTTTACGGGAACTTCAGCGATGCCATTTGCAGTCTGAACTCCCTTGCCTTTTCGGGAGGCGAGTGCTGTGCCCTGAAGGATGGGAGAGGAGCTGGGTGGGATGTAGAGGAATTCCAGTGTGACAGCCCAGAGGTGGTGCGGTGCTGCAGCACAGTCCCAGAGAGTTCAGCTCTGTTTGCTGATGGGGAGGAGCACTGCGCCTGATCCTTTGGCATGTTTTGTCTTCAGGCCGTTGTTATTAAGTATTTGAGATTAGTGCTGTATGCTGGGATTATTTATAATGAACAATTGCTTAGACTTTGACAATGGAAAGCTGAGAAATTATAATCCAAAGCCTTGCTTTTATTGTCAGAGGGTCCCCATTTCTCAGAAACAGAGGCTCTGAGGAACAGTAGCTGGCCTCCCTTCACGTTTCAGCTGGTGCTACGTGTGGTAACTTCTGTGTTGAGACCTGCGATTTTCTCACGTTTCCTCAGTAACTTAAATACCAGACCTGATGAATCTCTTCACCTCCGCATTCCCCCAGAGGCTTTCTCATTCTCTTGCTGTGATACCTCTTTTTTTTTTTTTTTCCTTTTCTTCCCTTGGCAGACCTGCATGGGCAAAGACGTAACCCTTCACGTCTCTGCAAGCAACCCTGCTATGCTGCTCTACCAAAAATTTGGATTTAAGACTGAAGAATACATTTTGGATTTTTATGACAAGTATTATCCCTTGGACAGCAAGGAGTGCAAGCACGCATTCTTCCTCAGACTGCGGCGCTGATCTGCCCGAGCAGCTGGGGAGGATGTGCGGGAAGCCCAGCCTGTTGAGCATGGCCTTCAGCGGAGGATGTTGGCTGTCACGTGAGAGCTGGAACACACCTATGCCTTTTTCCCTAGGACTTCTAAGATCAGCAGTGCTGGATTGTGTGCTGAAAATGCAATCCAAGGGGATTGATTCATGCTCTCCAAGGGAGAGGTCTGGAAATGCCAACTGGGACATGCTGAAGCCACTGGAAGACATTCTTATGGGGAGCTTTTCTGACACTGTCACTTTGGAGAGAGAGCCCCACTGGTTTAAAATAAAAAACAACAAAAAAACCCTGTTCATTTCAGAGGGGCCCCACGGATTTCAAATTTTGAAACCTATCCAAAGTTGCAGGCGTTTTTGTTTCTGTTTTCATTTATGGAAAATGAACATCTAAACTTAAATCATCTGCAGTGTTTCTGTGATTTGATTGCTCTGTTAGGAACGGTGTCTTGAATTCATGAAGGGGAATGCAATATTGGTGCATATATCTGGATGCTGACTTTAGGAAAGCTCTACACGGGCCAGAACAGCAGTACTGGAACCATGTTTTAGGAATAATGAAGTGTGTGTGAACTCACGTCAACCCGAGTGAAGGGCTCAGAGGAGATATCTTTGTTCCGTCCCTTCCCTGCGGCCTTCCTTCCCCCCCCATTGCCCTTGTGCTCAATGTGAAGTTCTTGTGGTGAGCAGTGTTTTGTGTTCAGGAACAAGATGTCAAGTAGGCTCGCAGCTAGGTGAGGGAGGACACAACAGCTGCCAAATCAGCTCTCTGAAATCCTGCAGCCTCTCTGCCAGTTGTTGGTGCTGCAGATCAGCCCTTTGGGCACACCTCTAACCACAGAGCTAGCCTCGCAGGCTGCAGCCAGCACCCACCTCCTCCTGCCATAGACAGAACAAAAGACGGAGGCGAGGTTTGAAACGCAGGCTTGAGTTTGTAGGAGCAACCTGTGTGCAGCTGGGAGGGGGCAGAGGGCAGAGGTGAGCCAGTGCCAGTTCTTGGAAGCATCTAGGCGGTGATTTCACAGTAATGTGAGAGAGCAAAAAAAAAGTAAAGTGGAGAGAGAAAAAAAAAAAGCCAAGAATTTAAGGAAAAAAAAATTGTTTGCACAGTTTAGCAGCTTTTCTCTCTCCCTGTTTTTTACTGCAGAAGAGCAGCGAGTTGGCAGGTGGCTCTGCTGCCTGACTGAAGGCCAGTCAGCGCTTTCCAAACATGAACCATACCCACTGTCCTGTTCCTTTCGCATCAGCTCTTCATTTCAGTAGCAGCAAGAAGGTGGATGTGTACGTTTTTGTGTAGCCAGGAGTTAGTGGGAGGAAAATAGAGCCCACCCAAGAGCTGCGTGCCCTAACATCCCTGCCCATTTCAGCCTGCTTTATGACTACGTGAAAATTTTTGATGTTAACTGATGTTACGAGTTAGCTGTACTTGGAAAGGAGAAAAATTGTCTTTATGAATGGAATTAAAGTCCTTCCCTTGAAAAAGCCTCCCCGTAGTTGTACTGTTTGTTAAACTGTCGTTCCATCATCTTTTTTCATTGAAATTTAGAAAACTCATGTATGGCCAAGAGAGGATGCTTCAGTAAAGGTTACAAGGGTCGGGGAGCAAATGGCTGATCTGCAGAAACAAGAAATTGCTCTGTGGCCTTGCAGGTCCACTAGGATTTATGTGGAGAGGGCTTGTCCCATGCTAATTTGCCCCTATTTCTTGGAAAATCAGCCAGTTAACTGCTGTATCTATTATATTTCACATTCCTGGGACTGACTAGAGGCTTAAGTTCTGATTCCTTTGGTATTTTATGTGCTCTGGGATATTGATCTTTGGTGAAAATCTGATGTGGCTTTGACTTGTTCACCATGAAATCCTTCCCTGTTGATCCTAATGGCTTTGGTGAGAAAAGGGTGCAAGTACAGCTGTCTCAAAGGTCATTTTACTGATGGATTGGGCAAAGACAAAGGGCCGGGACCCAAGAAGACCTTCCTAATTAGTGTGAATGAACCAAACCGTGCACTTCCCTCCTCCTTGTGCCTCAGAGACCAGCGTGAGGTTCCTTTAGCTGGGGTTAGCAAACCAGCACCCACCCCGCATAATGGCACAACTACTCTGCGCTTCCTTGAGCCACGCAGTGACTGTAGCGATGATCGCAGCTGCCAAACGTGACCTGATTTAGCCAAATACATTTTTATTAGAGAATAAAGGTGGAACTTGACCCTTTCCTAAAAGGGTGGCAAAGCCCACACCTTTGGAGGTGCTTGCGTGTACTTGATGCTTCACAACCAGGAGGCTGTCTGTTGTAGTTAGCTTTTTATTACTTGTTATCTACAGTGTCTGGCTGGGTATGGGGATTGTTGTGAGACAGCAATGTGGTAAAACTGACGCTTTGCAGTTTCCTTTGAACGCGAATTCTCCTTCCCGAGGTGGAGTGGCGCTCCCCCCCCAACATGGCGGCGCCGTCCCCCTTAGGGCCAGGACTACAACTCCCGGCCTGCCCCGCGGCCCGCCGGCTCCCGCCTTGCCCCGCTCGCCAACCGCCGCCATTTGAACCATGGCGGCTGTGGCGCCCATGGCGGCGGAGGCGCTGCCCGAAGCCTGGCGCCTCTACCTCGTCCCCACCCGCGTCGCCACCTTCCGCAACTGGCCCTTCACCGAGGGCTGCGCCTGCACGCCCGACAGGGTGAGCCCGGGGGCGGCGGGGGGGCGAGGGGCGGCGGCTGGCAGCGGCGGCTCCCGCTGATCACCCCCCCCCCCCCTTTTCTCCTTTTCTCCTTCTCCCCCTGCCCGCAGATGGCGGCGGCCGGCTTCGTGCACTGCCCCAGCGAGAACGGCCCCGACGTGGCGCAGTGCTTCTTCTGCCTCAAGGAGCTGGAGGGCTGGGAGCCCGACGACGACCCGCTGTGAGGAGCGGGGCCGCTGCCCCGGTGGGGAGGGAGCGGGGAGGGAGGGAGCTGGGGGGGGTATGAGCGGTGCTGGCAGCCCCCGGGTGGGTTCCCGCTGTTGTGTTGTAGGGAGGAGCACAAGAAGCACTCTGCCGGCTGCGCGTTTGTCGCCCTTCAGAAGGATCCCGTCAGCCTGACGCTGCAGGAGTTCCTGAAGCTGGACAAGGAGCGGATGAAGAATGCGATTGTACGTAAACATTTGCCATGCCCTCTGAGGCTGGAAGTGGTTCAGTGTCTTGTCTCAGGGCTGTTTACCTGGCCTCTTGCTTCCCTATTGCACCGCTGCCAAACTAGCTTGGTGCTTCTAGGTTCCTTTTGGCTCAGATAGCTTGTCCTGCTCTGGTTCTCAGCCTTTGCCACACCAGAGACACAGCCCGCTCCCTCCCTGAAACCTAACTGACGCTCGAAGCAGCGGCAGGCAGTGACTTTTATTTTTTTGTTTGCAGAAAAAACAAATTTCGCAGAAGGTGACCGAGGTTGAAGACACTGCCAAGTCTGTGCGTCGTGAAATAGAGAAGCTGGCCTCCTAGGCTGCACCAGCCTCTGCCGTCCATCTTGTGTACGGACTGTGACACTGCCATGTCCACTGAACAACTGTTTCCTGGGACCACTTTTGTAACGGCCACACCTGTGAGAAGCGTAACAACTCTGGATGCTCCTTCTCTCACTTGAGTCTGTCCAGGAAGTACCTGGGATCTGATGCACTGCATAGATAATATTCTTCTGCAGGGATTCCCCTATTCTTCCAGTTAGTTTAATTTAGGAGTGTTTAAAAGCTTGTGTTTTTGTTTGTTCTTAATTTCTTTTGTAAACCTAGTTGTTCCTATTTTGGAGGGTACTGGTAGCCTTGCTGCAAAAACTTGTGTTTCTTGCAAGAGTTGGCAGACGCTTCCATTTCTTTTATTGAATGTACCAATGAGTATGGGTAACTTTTAAAACAAAAAAGGGGAAGGACTTTAAAAAAACTCCTTCAGGGATTTAGGATTGTGTTGGCTAATGATGTCTAGCAATGTACCAAATCATAGTGTGCTTAGTGTCCTTGTAAACCTCTGGTTTTAGCTGTCTGCTGCCTCATGGTGATGCGTTTATAGTTAAAAGTGGAAGGCAAAACAGCAAAGTAATTCTACTTAATTCTCTGGAGGAAAAAAAAATATTGACCTTTATTACAGTGAGCTACACTGAATGCAGTTTTAACTTCAAAATGGAAAATAACCCCATCAGAGTACAGTTTGTAGTGCTGTTGCTCAAGTGTCAAACCGTCAGTATTCACCATGTGGCCTTAAAATGTTTTAATGCTTTGGAAGATAAGGTTGAACGTTCTCCTTGTGCGTGCTTGGAAATGAAAAGAAACCTCACGGAACAGAGTACAGGTAGTGAAGAATTGTGCTCTGAACTGCTGGGAAAGAGTGGGAGAAGGTTGTACCAAGTAAGCAGCTGTTAGAGGGTCAGAGTTGATTGCATGGTTCAGCGAAGTCAGTAGACAGAACTGGACGTGTGGGTTTAAGCTCTCCCAACCTCAAAGAACATCAAGCTCCATTTTGGAGAGAAGGCCGTCACGATCAAACACTGATGAGAGCAATGCTCCTGGGTTTCGTAAGTTCGTCCAACATTCCCTCTCCGAGCTTACTTGTGAACAATGAAATCACTTCATTATTTCCATCTGTAACAGCCAAATCATATGCTGATTGCCCTTTTGTATTCTTCTTTTTTATGCTTGCATTGCAGCTGTAAATAAAGAACAGATTGTGTTAAGCTACTTAGATTCATTTCAAGTTACTGGAGTTAGTAAAGTTGCTTCTAGGTAAATGTTGATGTGGAGTCGCTGCAGATTCCTGGATGCCTCTTCCTGCAAGGACAGAGCTGTGATAAGGGCGCTGAGGCTGGGGCAGGCTCTGGTCCTTCAGATCCGTGCAGGTGGGCTGTGGGTGGGTGCCCAGCTGCACACTTACCGTAGCAGGGCTCGGACGCACTCCTCTCCCTCTAATCCAAGCAGAACGGCCTCGTGGAGGGCGGTGTTGTTGTGCCTGCATGGGAGGAATCAGCAGTGTTCTTATACCTAAGGAAACCGTCCGGGTACATAAAGAAATGGTATAGAAAATCAGTAGGAAGATAGAGAAGTAGTCACAGTGATCTTTCATAGGCTTTGGTGTGTGAATTAAGTTAATGGGAAAAGGAATTGAATAGAACAGCATTTTTAACTGAAATAACACCTCTTTGGTAAAACTTCAAAAGACCCGAGGTACAGAGTCACTGCTCACTTACAGTCCTGACTGCTGGTCAACGTGAGCACCTTTCTGCACGAGAAGAGGGATCACTTCCGCGTGCCTGTTTAGGACAGCCACTGTCAGAGCCGGTCGGTCGTCATCGCCAGTGCAGTTTGGGTCAGCGCCCTGGGATGCGCAGGAGAGGGAAGGTAAGCTGTTTCTTACTGCACAGCCAAAACGTAGAGGTTGTGCTTTGCTTTGCTATACAAAAGGCTTTACCCTAAACTACACCATTCATATATCTTTTTTTCTTTCTGTGTGGCCTTGCCAAACCCAGAGGAGGATGCCCTAAACACCTGCAAAACAGAAACTGGGACGATAAAATAACTGTAAAGTATTTTTTCCTCATTTAAAATGCTCTTTCAACCTAAAGATTGCTGTACTGCTTGGATGTTGCCCCCTAAGCGTGAGGTTGAAGTTGTGTGCCAGGCTGATGTTAATTGCAGTAAGTGGTCAAAGAGCTGTAAGGTGAAGCAGTAACTTACTTCTCTGAGCAACCGTTCTATCAAAGTGATTCTTCCTTTCCCATGGGGACCCAGTTCTTCCAGCAGTTGTCTGGACTCTGGCTGTGGAAACACAGAAAACAGCCATTAAGATTTCATGCAGGGAAAAGACAAGTGGACTCTTCTTGCATTTGACTAAAGGTTGGAAATGCACACAACAGTATGAATGCAGCTGAGGGAACAATGCCATATAGCTGAGCTTCAGTATTACCCACGACCCTTCTGTGGGAATTTTGGGTTCTGAGCAAATGTTGGATAACCCAGGCTAATACCTCAAGTCTTGAATCTGCAAATTATCAGCTTTACATCGATACACCTATGTCTGAGGCTTCCAGAACCAGTGGAAGTGTTTTATTTAGAAAATTAACATACTTGCCTTGCAGAAGTTAGTTAACCAAATCTTAAAACCAGAAATCTTTTTTTTTTTTTTTCTTTTTCCCAGCCTTCTACCTCCTTCCTTTCCCCTTTCAAAAGCCCAATGGCTTGGCCAAGCATTTTTCCTCTGGACTCCATCACAAAGCTCTGTGTCTCCCACCCATTGAGTTAGCGAAGTGATCCAAACCTAGATAACAGCACATTGCACCTCTCAAACATTCTCTGCCATTACTGACAATGTTAATTCAGCAATGCTTCCAGGATGTTTGGTCTCTAGTGGAAATAAAGCTTGCTTCTTGCATTAAGGTATCCCGTAGTTGTGCTGGCATCTCAGCTTGATGAAAAACAGAGCTGACCTAAATAAAAGCTTGCTGTATGGGTTTTGTTCAGCTAGACTGTGCAAATGGCAGCTATGACACAGCTAAGGTTATGTCCTGTGGCATCAGAGCCAGGTGTCAAGGGAAGATGGCAATGCCTCCTTCTGGTGCTGCTTTTTAGAGAAACTTGTAACAAAATCAGTCTGCGACAGCTTAGACCTGGTGCTGTGTCATTAAAACAGAATGGATCAAAAAACGAGGGGAGCAATCTAATTAAGCTTTTGGTAGGAACAAAGCTTGTCTATTTCCAGTTTTGTAATAAGTGTCAGCCATCAGTTTTTCAGGTTTTATATTAAGTTGGACTTTTGTCTGTCCCCCCCCTCCCCCTTCCCTTGTTAGTGTTAAAAGCTTTCTATTTTTATCCTTGGATGCCCTCCTTCATATTAGTGCTGCTCTATATCTATTTCTTTTATTTTTCTGTACCAGCAGAAGATATTTACAGGGAGCTTATCTTCTTTTTCTGTAAGTGTTCTTGACTTTGTTCTCTTTATTTTGCCTCTTGAATGTGAAAGATCGTGATCTTCTTTGCCTACCAGAAAGGGAAACAAGCAAACAATTCAAAGTCAGTATCCTAACAAGAACTCGGGGGGAAAAAAATCTGGAAATAATTTATCCAAAAAATATTTTATTTTGTGCTGAAATGAAAGCAATATTTATAAACTTTCTACAAGAGAAAGTGATGAAATATTTGTTGCAGATCAGACTGGTTTTAACAAAAGGTTTGCACTCAAGCAGACTTAGAAACTTGCTATTTGGAAGTTAAGATTCAATGAAATGTAGAGTTCTGGGGGTTTGAGTCTTTTAACTAGCTGCAGCTATTCAACAGGCTTGACTTGGATTCATGAATTGTTTTGACCAAAACCCTCACAATTTTTTCAATGCTGTTTAGTTCCCAGATATTTAAGAACAAGACTAGAGGACCTTGAATAGATATGCATGTCCATTATTTTTAAGACACGCAATGTACCGCTGCACAGGAGGGCTGATAAATTGTGAAGCATGTGGGGACCCTGTGAGTTGGTGCTACTGGAGCCTGGAAGCACAGCCACATCACTGGCAGTCTGGAAAACCAGCTCCGACTGCTGTTTGCAAAGTCTCACAGTAGAAGCACAAAGTGACCTCAATATGTACATGAACTGAAATGTCAGCTGACACCCGAAGCATTTCTGCTTTCTAATGCTGAATTTACAAATAATTTATGCAATGGAAACCAAAGTGCCATATGAGTTGCCTTAAAGGCTGAGCAGCTACTGACATCAATGGGAAATGCATAGTAAGCATCTCTGAAAACTAGAGTTGATGTATTTCAGCATTTCTTATCTTTACAAAATGTACCAATGCTAAAGTCCCTGGCATAGCTCAAACATAGATGAGATTGGTGCTTATGGCTTGTATTGGAAAAGAATATGCAGAGCATGTTTATCGCTAGAATAAAAACACTGCACTGAGCAGTGGCTGCAGTGTAGTGACCTCTCCAGCTGTCCTCTAGAGATGAATCATACCCATGAACTTTTGCCAGTCTGTACGTTGCTGAAATCGCAACTCAAACACATTTTGAGACTTCAAGATCAACTTAGGAAGGTGCAGAATGTGCCAATTTATTAATGTGCCTGTCCCAGTCTGTAAGCACTAGTTCCCTGTTCTTGACTACTGTATTTGTTATATCATAAAGACAGAAAAAGAATCTCACCAAAACTAGTCTGGCTGCCATCCAGATCATCTCTGTCTTCTGTTACGCTATTTAGGTAATGATTATTGAATTTCACTGGTTTACTGGTATGAATATCCTGTAGGATGATCAAAATGCAGGAAGTTGATCAGACTATCATGCAATGCTGTTATAAACTCAGTAGCACAAAACAAAAAATTATATAGGCTTTAAATCAGTCTCAAATTAGCATAAAACATGATTATCTGTAATTAAACTCTGTTTTGACACAACATAATGTACTGTTTTTTCCTAAACTACGTGTTAGTTTGTTTTGATTTTTTAGAAACTGATACAACCTCACTGAAAAAAGCTTCGGTTCTCATCCAAGTGGAAGTGCCACTGCCAGCTGAGAAATCTGATTAATTCCTCACTTGTGAAATGATGTGATACGCCTTTTCAGGCACCATTTGGCAAGGTAAGCTTTTTAAGATTCTACACGACAGATACAGTCTTAATTTTGGATCTTTGAAATGGCAGATTTTCATCTTTGAAAAGCTGGAAATGAATATGTGGGTGGTTTTTTGGAACGTGGTGATTCCGTAGGTGGGAATTTAAGTGTTTGAATACTGTTAACAGGAGATTTGGTAAATGGTATCTCCAAACTATTAAAAATTACTAAGCTTGTTTCTTAAGAGCACAATATATGGACTGAAGAAAAGGAGGTTCTAAGATCAGGAGCTAAGGGGTGCTAGAATGACTAAACATCAATAGAAAGAAGAATGTCAATATTACTAGAAAACTAACGAAAAGCAAGATGATAGCAACACAACCATGAAGTCTGGCTTAATCATATAAAGATACCTGTTCAACCAGCTCCAAAAGAAAAGAAAAAGATTCTTTTCTCTGAAGTGATGAGTTAACACCTTGCAAACAAAAGAATTTCTTGTTTAGACCTGAATTGAAAATGTATCAGTGTTACCCTGACTGCTCTAGCAACAGCTTTAGACCAGCTGCCTAACAACCGGCCGCATCCCCCAGACTGACCTTGTTACTAGCAAGAGCATAATTTAAGGTAACAGTGACTTGATAGTCGTTCTCACAGATGGCAGCAGAAGTAATCTGTAGGGAAAGAGCAACCGAGCAACTGTTAGTATCTCTTACAAAAAGGACGCACATAATTTTTAGGAATAAGTCACAGTGATGGGCTGCTGATGTTTATTGTGGAGCCAATGCACAAAATCACACACGGACAGTGGCCTTTGCCTGTTTCTGAAATGGCACCTGCACTTTAACTGAGGAAGGGACAGGTGGTGTTTTGAGTAACTGGGAACATCAGAATGATGGAACTGCCAACTTAACATAAAAGATGTGGTAATGCTATGTTTCATGAAAGTGCGGTCATTTTTCCACCCAAATTTTGCAGTTGTGTGAAAGGCTGTGTGGTCCTTAAGATTCCCCACGCCAGAAGAAGTGGCTGCTGCTTTAGTTGTACCAGCCTGTGGAGGTACAAGCTGTACTAAAACATAAGTAACTTTCTATATCTTTAAAAGTGTAGTGCTGACAAGAGTGCTCTTGAAGCTATATAAACAAATGGACAGGGGATTATACAGAATTGAAATGAAGCAGACAATGTTATATTGCAGCAGGTTGGGAATCCTGAGATAAGGTTGATTTTATCTCTAATCTGTATGATAACTGATAACAAGGCATTGAACCCAGAGAGTTGGCATCTACTTTGAAGCGCTTCGGTTACTTTTGTAGGCAGTGATTTCAAGACAATAGAATGACAAAAGGCCAGAAAAGCAGCAGGAGTAGCCAGTTCTAGGTGATTCAGGCATATCCTGAATTCTCTGGCAAAGGAAATGAGTTGCAGTGGACCTACACCTCATGTCCTGTACCACCTATACCAAGCAGATATCTTTTATGTTTATATTTGCATTAGTTTCTGAACACTGGTGTACTAAAGAGGTCTCAGATGTAATTCAGATGCAAAATATCTGCTGTTAAGCCTCCCAAAAAAATAATGTGACCAAATACCAATTACATTTGTCATCCTTAGTATTCATTAGCTTTTCTAGAGTTGTTTCTATGTGCTACAATAACTTTTTTTTGATTGATATGCTGTATCTCTCAGGTCAGGATAAGATGTAGTGAGTTTAAACTGTAAGGGGAGATTCAGGTCAGTCACCAAGAAAGAGCTTCCCAGTATCTATGCCAGTTTAAGGAATTGCCAACCCTACTTCTGCCTGCATCCCACTTTCAGCTTTTTTTTTTTTTTTTTTTTTTTTTTTACTAGCGCTGATGCACCTTTTTTTTTTTTCCTTTTTTTCCTTTTTTCCAACTATTTTTAGCCTGGGTCAGTTCACTGATCCCAGTAGACAGGCCATTGGCACAGGCAGTTGTGCTGGCATCACCAGGAAGCAGCGAGGGGGGGAAGCAACTCCTTAATCCAGCAGGGCTGCCAAAGAAAGCAATACAGTGCTTCAGCTGAACTGCAAAGGATAATTGAGCGCAGAAATGGACTGCCTGGGGCAATTGTGAAATCTCCATTGTTGGTGAATTTTAAAAGCTTCAAGACAAACATCTGTCAGGAACCGTTTAGGCAGAGCTGTTCCTCTCTCAGGACAGGGACCAAATGATCTCTCAGTCATTCCAGCCCTGTCTTCTAGGACTCTTTAGGCAGGGTCTCCAGTTGGCACCTTTGGTTGCTATCACCCTTTAAATCATTTTAATGCAGGTTGGTGCACTGAAGACCAGGTCTCCAGTATGGAAGGAATACACTCTTCCACTACTGGTATAGTTTACATTAGAAGTAGGCTATATAACCAAAGAGAATTGCTGCTATCTGCTGGTGTAATCTAGCTCTAAGTTGGGGCAAACATATCATCTAAATCCAATTTCTAGCAGGGTTTATTTAACTGACCAACTACACAGATGTCAGTTGGCTCTTCTTTTTCTTGATTGCCTGCTGCAGGATTCTGTAAAAGCAGCTGAGTAAGAGCTTTCTGGCTTCTATCACTTCTCTTACAGCTGTGAGGTGAGAGAAGAAAAGAAACTGCCATATTAAAAAGAAAGCAGAAAAAAATCTTCAGTGAAAGACTAAGAAAGAAATGGAACAACAAAAACAAACATCCCCACATATAAACAAGTTTAGGTCTAAAGAAAACATAGGTATGTATTTTTCTAGTGTTTATCTAGCAGCCAAAATATTCTTCTCATGACACTTCACGGGAAGATATTACTCACAAGGCCCTTCCTACCTTTCCCATTCGAGGTTCTCCAATCAGTGCTCTGAATTCAAGGTTGTTCTGGGCGTAGCTTCTAAGGTGAGCACAGACATGATCCAGCTGCTTTCTCCAGTAACCTGATCAGAGAGAGTTAAGCAGGAGAAAAAAATCCTTGAGATTGTGGTTAACATTTCTTCTGCTCATTTGATTAAATGATTTAAAAAATAGCAGATTTTCACTGCATACATTTCAATTTTATATGGGAGAGCGTGTTAAAAGCTTCAGCATTCCTGCTCTTTTGCCTGTCAGAATCTCTTTGAAAGAGTTACCATGCTGTTATGCTGGTACAGGGCATGAAACACTTGTTGCATACGTCCTGTATTCAAAACTCAGCTTAAGCCATTCAGAGTTTTTGCATCTATCATCCAACTACTTTCACAGCAGCTTTCTGTTTTCATTAGAGAAAGAAAGAAAAGGTCTTGGTCTCATTCTTCAGTGGTTGTTATCAGGATAAATCTGTTTTTGGGCACACTTATGGGAAGTACAGCGTATGATTTATTTTGTTGTAAATAAATTGGGTAGGCAAGGTAATCTTGTTTAGCTTACACAGTGAAGTTGCTCTGACCTTACCTGTCCCCTCACAGTAAGTGAAGCTCGTAACAGTGAAAAGAAGCCAAGTCAGAAGCGCTGCTTTCTGACATTTACAAGAGAAAACACAAGTGCACAAGGACTTTTGTGCTTGGAGGACTCTTTCTAAGTCAGAGCTGGTAGAAATTATGACAAACTAAAAGCACAAGTCTTAGTTGTCAGGCAGCTTTAAGGAATATAAAAAAGAAGGATGGTTGACCCACAGAGCAACATAAATTGTAAAAACAAGTTGAATACAAGTTGAAAATACTAATTAAAAATCTAAGCTATGATACTACCTTATGAGTGATCCCTCCAGGGATGTCAGTATTATTTGCAATAAACTGGTTGATGACTAGCCTAGGTCCTCAGCTTCCTTTCATTAAAAAAAAAAACAAACTCCAGATGGCCAGGAACATATTCTTGCACTTTTGACTTTTTATTGCATCTAAAAGGCTTTTGGGCAGTGTTGATAGAATACTTCAATACACGCTGTTGTTTACACCTAGATCACACTGATTTACAGATTGTTAGAGTGGAAAAGGGGAGGTTTCTTTGTAAAGTTTACCTGGTAAATGACTTGGCTTCTGTTCAAAACAGAATGAAAATACAGCAAAAAGAAAGAAATACAGTACGCATCAGAGGATTTGTATTTTGGTGCTTTTGTTATTTCACCCTGTCCTAACAGTTTATTTTTAATCCTCACAACAGAGAAGAAGGTTAGTTAATGGTTGATATGGTCAAGGACAGCAACAACAAATTGCTTATTAAATCACTTGCATTTAATAACTTTAATATCAAATGTCTGATACTATTTGAATTCAAGAAAAACAGACCTATCTGGCCTATGTAAACAAGATTTCTTGGTGTGATAGCATATGGTCTTGTTGATATATGTAGTGTCAAGCCCTTTAGACAGCTTAGCATCAAGGAAATAGAGCAGCAGGAAATACTTGACTGTAGCAGACATTTATTGATTTATAGAATGAAATATATTTCCCAGGCCTTGGCAGTGTCTGAAGGAGAACACATTACACAGTGCACCTTCAACAAAGTTGATGTTTCTAACTGGAAAAAAATTAACAAGTCTGGTGTAGGACAAAACCAGAATTTATTCCCAACCTTTCCTAGTAAAAGGAGTTCTCTTACAAGTCAAGAGCTGGACTTTTGACAGAGACACATGAATGTTTAGTGTTACTATTTTTTTTTTTTTCAGTATTATTGTAGGCCAGTCCTTTATGATCTCTGAATAGATTAAGCTCTCTCACATGTTGAGTTGAGTCAAATGTTTTATTTCCTACAGTCATGTCTCCAAGAGAACATGCCACATTTCAGAGCAAGCGAGTAGGAAAAAAAATTTCTCTAGTAATAATTTAAAAAGCAAAAGTGCATCACGTTCATATTTATATACAGAGTCAAAACAGGAAATTCTAACATTCATTAGCACCCAAGAGATAAATAACTCTGATAACAGCCTGAGGGGTTGACAGCAGTCAAGTGATTCCACAAAGAACTCCTGCTGACCAAACCAGCAACTGCAAAACAAAGCAGTCTGCAGTAGTGATACAGTAGTCCCCGCATGGATGGTCTCTGCAGTGAGACAGATACCTTAGGGGGACGGAAAAAGGGGACTACAAGAGCTCTCAAAATTTCTACCAACCCTTATTTCTTGTAATGCCGTTAAGAATCCGTTTCTCTGTTTTAGTTTGTGTTGCTTCCAAGACTTATATCATTTATTTCACAACAGCATTCCAAACAGATTTTTCACATAGACGTGTCTCATCGTATTTTTCAAGTGCTACAACCCCCAGCACATCAGAGTTTTGTTAAATAATACTCCCAGCAGGCTCTATCGCAGTACTAACCAAACTTAACTTTTGGCATGGAATAGGGGTTGTTTAGTGGTTTCCAATTCAAATATAGGACACGCATGCCCCTGATCTTGTGGGATCTGAAAAAAATCAAACTACTAGCAAGCTAGTAAAAGTGTACAGGACTCGTTAGCCACAACTTTGATGATTGTTGACAGGCTTTCTTTTAGCTATTATTGGAGATCGGTGATCTAATTTCTAAGGCACTGTGTTTCCAGTTGAAAAGACAGATTTGTAAAGAAGTTAGTGACCTGCTGATGGCACATACCATAGACTATAATCTTATGAAGAAAAACAAAGTCATATTTCACACCTTTGTTTTGAGTAAGAATTTTCCTGTATGATTACATAAAATCAAACTCTTCCTAACCTTTTCCGGGACTGATGGCTGTCAGGAGAGGCTTACGATCACTCATTTTCTCCAGCTTTTCTTTGTGTAAAATCAGCTCAAGTTCCTTCTTTTCCAACAGTTTGCTAGATGGGTAAAAAAGTCCAATGGTTTGGGTTCCTTTATCTTCTGTTTCTTTTAGATCTACCCTTGATTTGGACAAGGAAATAGGAAGAGACTGCCAGGCAACTTGAGCTTGAAGTGGTTTAGTCTGTGGGAGAGTGTGGAGGGGAAGAAAAAGTGTAAGTAAAATAAGTAGATATAATTAAATGGCTTACACGCAAAAATAAACTAAAACAGTATAAAATTGTAAAGAATGACAAAGCTAGAAGGGAGAATCATTAACAATTACTGATTATAATTACCAATCAGTAACGATGATGTGATTTATCACAAATATTCAAGAAAGCAAAACTCTTCATGACTGTCAGAAGAATCAGGCCGCTTAGCTGTCCTTGCTAAGTGTTATGGTCTCTTCTTAAAACACAGTTTTCAATGCATGAAGTATTTGTATTAGTAGGACACAGTAATTCATGAGTAGTAAGACAAAATACTTACAGAATGAAAACTTTTGAAAAACTGCTAGTTTCCTACTTTGATATTTAGAATGAGGCTTTTAAAGCCTTTGGCTAAGGCTACATTTTTGCAGAAAATGGCTCTCAGAATAAACATATGCTTGGTTTTGGTCCAGAATTCTCACAGAAACATCTTAAAAAAGAAGCTGTGTTGATTTATACCAGCAGTGGACTGGCCTATCCTTTAGCTGTGTTCAAGCCTGATGAAGCCTGGCTTTGTAATACTGTGTGTCTTACCTCAGAAAACCTCAGCGAGTCCCCAGCATCCATGAGAACTCCATTCTGAGAGCTCACCCTTGATGGGGGCTCTATGTAAACACCACAAAATGCACAGAACCGAGCATATGGACGGTTGTCTGTACCACACTTGAAACAAGAAAAGTAGCACGGAGGAGGATCAGGCTGGAAAGTTTAATGAAACACTTGTTACTACAGAAACATACGATGAGCAGTTCAGGAGAGATAAAAACAATGGCACAAATTAAAAGGAAGCAAAATAAGAATACCTAAAGTGATTAGAATAGTAACTAGGGTACCAGACTGTTAACACACCGGCAGATGCAAGACAGTGAATCTTTAGTGATCTCAGCACTGTGTTAAGGAGGCAAACATTTTTTTCCAGACAGATTTACTATTTTGGTATATTATTTTTAATTTATACTTCCAAAAACATTTATGTTCTTTGTCAAAACCCTGTCATTACTAGTGTGGTGCTCTAATACCAAATATTGACTGAAACTCTTCCAGTTTAAGCTTTTGAGCTTTCCTGGAACAGTATAGATAGCAATAATTGTGCATGCATGCAGGGGAGTGCTTAAAATTTTATGTAGACTCAGCTCACGTTAAAAAAAAAAATGTTATTCTCCACCAGTGTGATGTTACCTTGAAACACTACAAACAAAATACATGCCCAAAGAAAATGTTCACGTTGGTTGTACCATGCAAAACTCAACAGAGCATCAGTTGATAAAACACTTGTCTTTACTGAAGTTAATGAGGTCTTCAGCCAAAAGAACCACATGCATCATCTTATCTCTGGTAATTCCCTGTACAGATGATCATGGCCCAGTGTAGTTATGGGAAAACTTGAGTTAGGTTAGCCTATGCTTTAGCCTTTGATGGATAAGCTACTTTGGTGGAGTACACAGCTATTGTATCTTATCTGATGCAATGAGGTGATGCTCGTTGGCCCCACAGCAATTTATTTACATCTCTAAAACCCTAAGTCATTGACAAAAGTAGGGTCAAGAAGTTTTTAATTAACCTGAGCATTTAATGTTTCTTTATTATTATTATTATTTATTATACTATTTATTATCCTATGTGCTTTAAGCAAGTATTTTGATAATAATAAACTGTGTACTAACTGATAAGAGTTTTGTGAAGATTGAAAGTGTTTCAGCTCATAGATGAGTAAAACCAGATTTGTCAACGCAAACACCAACAGCATGTACCTTGGCTCCACACCAGTCACAGAAACGAGCATCACACTGGTTAACACGATTGCATTTTGAGCAGGAAATTGTCTTCCCTTGCTGGCTGCTATAAGGTGGGGGGGTATCTCTTTGAAGCACGTGCTAGTAAAACAAAACAAACATCAGGCAGAAACCACTTTTTATAAAGAAAAGTTCAGTAGCTAACTAAGGCAAAATAGAAAATTAAACAACTTTGATAAAACAATGTGCAGTCTAAAAGAATTATTTCAATGTAGAATAAGCAACAGACTGATTTTGATCTAACTTGCAACATTTCAAAAGCACTGTAAAATGTTGCATTAATTTGTTTGTTTGTTTTAGTAGGAATAAGTGCAAAAAAATTATTTCCTTATCAGTTGTGTCCTTAATTTATATTGAGTACTTTATTAATATGGCCCCATGTGTAAGTACACTTGAAATAAACAGGGAGGATGCTCTGCTGGCAAACTTATATTTTCAAATCCAAAACACAACTGCTATTTTTCTTATTACCTTTTAAAGTCTTTGTTGTGGTATGGTGGGAGGAGTGTGTTCAGAAAACAAGGTTTTTTTTTTCCCAGTTTGATATTTGCTACATAAATATTTTTGTACCCTTTTACCTCGTACAAGTTATATATTACCTCGTTTTCCCACTACAATTAACTTATATGGGTATACAAAAGAAAACAGATTTTGCAGCTGAAACTTGGAGGTTGAGTATAGATCCTAGCTAGGACAAACAAGTCTTAAAATGTTTTGTTAGGTTTTGCCTCAGGAGTCTAACAGGGATATAAGTCCAAGCATGTTATTAGTCTAAATTATTTTATAACCATTAATAGTACTTAATGGTCATTAATAATAATTAGTAGTAACCAGTTTCATTACTAATGATCAATTATTCAGGACTTGTTATTGGTCATCACTAATTACTAATTAATCACTATAACTAGTAACATTTGTGATCGCTATTAATAGTAATTCAGTGAGCAGTGAAATTTCTCTTAGTTTCTACAGAGCTCGCCATTAAAGTCATATGCCTAACTTTATGTGGTTACACATTCACACCTGCATTCAGTGAAGCAGTTAAATACATGATTATCTTCTTTAAACAAGTACAGATTTCATCTGAAATTCACTTTGAAATGACCCTTCACTGGCTGAAATGTGGCCTAAGTGAAATATATCTTAAGCTTTTTATATAAGACCTCTTTTTAGCAAGGAATCCAATAAGTAAGCTAAACTGGGAGTTGAAACAGACAGTAATTTTAGGGGGAACATTTATTGTGTTTCTCCCCTCAGTGCAGAATCACTGACAAATACAAGCACAGTAGCTGTATGTGCATAGGGGCAGCAGCAAACTGAGTTAACAAAAATAAGGTAAAAGATTATTTTGTTTTCATAAAGTAATCGAGATGAATGAGAATGATCTTTTGGATTTATCTACTCGAGTTCTGTATTGCAACTAATTATTTGGATATCAGCAAGACTCCCAAAGAGTCCCTATTTTTTAAGTGCATTCTGAGCTTTGCAATCCTGACTTCCACAGGAGAAATTTGGAGGTATAGGGTTTATTTGTAATATTTAGCTTGGTATTTGTGATGGCACATCAGTGAGAGTACTGGTCTGGAACATGGCGTGTGGGAGGGATTCTCTGCTTTTGTAATATAGGCACAAAGGGATAGTAATTCATTTTTCAAAAGAAAATAACTTTATGTTTTGACTTGGGTAACCCAACTGCAATTGATGCAAGAAGCCTTACCATCTGTGCTTCAGGCAGTTTGCTTTCACAAGTCACACAATATTTATGGTGAAGAGGATTTCCTGTGCCGCATGCCTGACAAAGTACTTTGCCCTTTTAAATAGAAAAAGAACACATTTCACATGGTATTTGAAAACTGTTAGCAACAATAATAAGAAGAGGACTTGTTCACAGAAAGTGCTGTGGTTATTCAGCTCTGCAGATAGAAGAGATCCTTCAAGTCTGTGCTGTGGAGTTAGGTTTTAGTTAAGCCATATTGCCTAATCATCACAAATTTGTGTATCTTGGTGCCAGTTTTGTTTAAGCTATGGTACAGGTCACTTGGGAGATCTGTTATCAGTAACTCCAGACCTTTTTATACATTAGTTTCAGATCGCTTCGTCAATTACCTTCAAGCAGATGTTGGTTTGGGGCTGCAGCTGTGGAGCTATTGGAGACTCACATACAATGCAGGTGGGTGTATTCATTGGCACGAGATGTCTGCATTCAAGACATGGTGCCATCTGAAAGAAGACACATTGTACCTTATTAAGGACTGTGATTAGATCATTAAGTTTATCGTGAGATTTTCAATATTTTGCTTATTAAAGTCTACATCAGCAGCAGTCACTGTAAACACAGCAATTGACTGGAAAATAAGGTTGATATAGAGGTCAAAGGCTATTGAGAAATCACAAAGACAACCAGAATGAGAATGCTTTAGTGATGACTATCGTGTGCCAGAAAGGTGTTGAATTATTTTTCAGTAGATTTAAATGCTACCATAATATGTGTGTAGGTATTTCAAATCCTTCTAACTATGAACCTCATCTAAAGAGGTGCTGAATATTTTCAGTCATCACTTGAGGCTACAGCATTGTCCCAGACAAGACATCTTTTTGAGGATACAGAAAAAAAAAATGACCTTTGACTCGTTAGATAGGGTTACTATTTCATCAGAAGAGATCACGGAAGACAGGCATCACTGTAAAAACTCAGGGTGCTCTTGCATATGCATGCATACCGCTGTTAAAATCTTCAGGCAAACTAGATGGATCTTCTACAGCTATGACACAAGCACTAGTCACTAACTTCACTAATCAGGACTGGAATAAGATGCACATGCAGATCCTGAAGATGTAGTGGTTGTTGTTGTGGGACGAAGAGGAAGCTGAATTTGGTGATGTTTCCCAACAGAAGTGAATAAAACACAATTTACCCTTTTGATGTTATCCTTATTAAAATATATAGCACTTGAAGCAATCCATGGTTAGTTTTGCCCATCATTTAAGAATTACTTTGGACCCACTGCTGAAGTTACAAAACAAATTAAAACAAAACAAGCAGAACTCCCTAAAAGAAACTGTGACTAAATAATGAATATGTAGTTTGCTGAGGAAGGTTGGTCCTATGAAGAGGATTTGTTGTGTTATGATTTTTGCTGACCTGTGCTCCTTCAGGGGGCGGGAACTGACGTACTGGCACAGGTGGGATAGGAGATCCACATTCCTGGCAGAAGTGAGCCAAGGGGTCAGACAAGCGAGGTGCGGAACAGTGTGCACATCTGAGAATAAGAGCAAACTACCTGAGCATATTTTGGTATTTTTTCTAATTTGAAAAGACAGCTTTTCCTGTGATCGTACAAGCGTTAGGAATTTTTAAAAGGATGGTAAGAAAGTTTATAACATTAAACACTGATATGAAAATAAAGTTATATATGAGAGAGAATTTTCAAAGCACTAAACTAGATCATATTCTGCTGCTATAAGCCAGTATCTGCTTTGTCTTTCCTAATTTTTAATAGAGTCTCATAGTATTATCAACTTGGTTGCTAGTAGCAATTGCTCTGTTACCTTCCAAGGACAAAGATGTTAAAATCAGAAGTCACTTACCTGAGGAAATTCGTCTCCCTCTGGATCCTTGCCACCTGTGTGCTTGCTAAGCTTTTTCGGCTAGTCACCACAGAAGAAGTAGCAAACTGAAAAAAAGGCAATTCTTTAGCATTAATTAGCTAATGTTTGCAAAATGCATAGAAGATACACACAATTGCATCTAACAGATTCAGCTAAAGACATGTTATTTGAGTTAAAGTGCACTGAAATGCAGTGCATTAAAGAGCATCTACTGCATCTTGATTCCCCCATTAGCTGTTTTAAGGACCCACATCCTTTTCTTCTAATTCTTCTTCAAAAAAATATTTACTTCCAAGTGAGCATTACTAGATCTTAAGTTTTATATATTGCTAATTGCAGATTCAGTAATGTATTAGAAGAGGATTAGTAGGAATGCAGGCATTGCTAATTTGCCTTGCCTTGTTTTGTCTTTATTGGTAACTCTGTACTGCTTCGGGCATCCCTATTCCAGCGTGTCATTACCTATACATTTAAAGTAGTGCCATACAGCACAGTCCAAAGTATTTGCTTCTGAGAGATGATATGAAAACGATCACAAATTTTCAAATCTTTGCATTTTTTAGAGCTCAGTTATTTTGATAGACTTTTATGTTTTAATTCAACACCCCTCTGCTTGCCTGTAATGACTCTGTTGGTAGTGCTGAGATGGATTCCTCTCTGCATCCTGTTGTTTCCAAATGGCAGTTCAGGAGCTGTGGTCCTTGCAGGGACTTGCGATAAGTCTTTTTTTCTGTTTCCAAGTCTAAAATTACAAACCTGTTATTCCACTGTCATTCACTTCATGGAGTTAAGATATATGTTAACATGAACATTATATGCTCTCAAGTTTTATGTCCCAATAGGCAAGCATATTTCTAGTCATTATTCCAAAATTATTTTCAAATCCATATTTTGGGTTAAAACAAACTCCATGGAATTGCAGGAGGTTAAACTAGAAGAAACCTCATTCCTCTCTAAAAGAGCATACTTTTATATTTTTCTCCGTTTAGGCTTTTCTTCCTTCCTACATTGTCAAAAAATCCATCTTATAAGAGTAAATTAATTCGTAAACATTAATGTGATTCCCTATTCTTAAACACTCCCATCCCTGTGACCATGGGATAAAAGCCCTTATACAGGAAATCTGGGTCAAGCTTTCATTTTTGCTTTGTGTATTTATTTTGGAATCTTACTGCTGGCAACACTCAAATATCAGTAAAACAAAAAAAACAAACAAAAAAAAAACTGTAAAGGATTTGCAATCCAATCAATTTAACAGCATTTTCTGGCACAAACGGGGGCCTTGTTATGTTGCTCAAACTGAACAACCTTTTTTAAAATGTTTTTAAGAGGCAATTTGATATGTGTAAAGGCAATTTTTGTTCTCTGTTTGCAGTGCTAAGAACTGGAAATTGGAATTCCCAAAAGATGTTTAGTCTTTTGAGGTGGTTTTGAAACGACCTGTATTTTAATAATGATATAAGATGAAAACCTTACCCTGTCTACTTTCAGCTAAGAGAGAAGTATATTTCAGCTTTATGAAGTAACACCACACCTTGAAAATCTTGGGGTGCTTCACTCCAGGCAGGTTTGATTTCCCTGTTCATTCCATTTTTCTTTGACTTTGTAGTAAACAATCCATCTTCTCTCTCCTAAAAAGTAATTCCAATTGAATTCCAAACAATATATACATATATATTTGCTCTAATCTTTTTTTTCTATAGGTGTTTGTTAGGATTTTAAAGTTATAGGTACATTTTTAAAGGTTAAGGTTCTTATTTTCAGTGCAAGACTTTGAAAAGCTTAAATTATAAATGCATTTTAAAAATGAATTGGTCAAGAAAGACCAGTGGAAAAAAAAGAAAATATGTTGCCTTGAACTTTTAGTATTACAAAAAGGACTGAGGCAGCAAAGATGGACAAACAGGGAAAATTAAGTATATAAAAAGTATAGGTTATCAAGATTTAATCTTTAAGTAATCTCATACATACAACTCTTTAAATTCAGACAAGGGGTTACAATTGTTAAAACTTGCCTGTGTGGTGACAGCTTTTAGGAAATTCTTGTCATTGTCTTCAGCAGAAAAGATGTTTGGTTGCTTGTACTCTACCAGAAACACCTTTGTTACAACAGTACTCTCCCTGCAGTCCCTGAAAATCAATGTTCACAAAGCTATATACATGTCATGAAGCCATGTGCAGCAAAAAGTAAATAATTGGTGAACATGGTTCTTTTTTATTTAAAGTTAAAAGTGAGCACAACAAGTTATCAATAAAATGTATTAGTATTTTAATCCCTCAACATCTTTTACCTGTAAAACTCCTGATACTGCTGTGTCTGCTTTCTGAGGTAATTACTGTTTGCCAGAATTGCAGAAAATAGAGGACAGCCAGACTTTTCTTCCATTCATAATACCATATTCATTTTCCCAGCCAAGCACCAGGTAGCACACTATTCATTTGATGTAACAACTGTATTTCTCAAGTATTTCTTAAATTACAGCAGTAATTTTAAAAGGCTTGTGAATGTCCAAACCATTCATTTGGGATTTACTGTCATTCTAGAGCATCTATTTCACCCACCTGAAAATGTCTTAATGAAAACATACTGGAAACAAGTGTTAATCCAGGTAGTGATACAAGAAAATACATCCAGCCTAGATTTTGCATGTCTCTGCACAAGGAATATAACGTTGTAATACTCCAGTGCAGATATAAGCACAGGCTACCTGTAGGTGCTAATAGAGGAGAACAGCAAATCCAGATTCCCAACTGGACTGGGTATTTCTGTCCCCTTTGAAAAACAGGATAAAAATACAACACAGAATGCATGTATTTCCTGTCTCTAGGCATGAAGTTAGGAGAAAGTCAGTTCCTGTGTAGCAAAATCTCTGGAATGTTGCATTTTTACTCTTGTGCATGCAACATTTTTCTTGAGCTGTGGGGTCTGCCATTCTGTGCTCCTTCCAGAGCAACTATGCAAATTCCTGGGAAGACCAGCTTTTTTAAATCTGTTGAATCGCTGGATGACTTCTGATGGCAGAAAATACCACAGTAGTCCCTCTGGCATTTTGATCATGTTGACAGATGAACTCTGAGTACAATGTATTTTATTAATCTCTCACCCACAGCCTCTATGGATCATTGGCCTACATCCATGTCACAGAATATAAAGATTCTGGATAATCCATCCCCATAAATATTGAATAAAAAGTGTTATGAGAAAGTGAAGACAGTGCACCCATAAAGATCACTTAGGCTGCAAGCTGGTTGGGGAAAGAGTTGTCTCTCATTTTCCAAATACAGGGTAGTTTAAACAACATGGCTCTAAGCCACTGCTGGGATATCAATCCCCTGACAAAATAAAAGTAAAAGAAACCAGGATACTTACTTTGTAACTGCAAGTGCCTTGACCATGATTTTCCCAACTGGTAGTATGATAGGACTTCTATACTTAAAAGTGTTATGCTCTCCATAGCCAAGTTTCTTATTGGGTTCTGGTTTACTTCCATCTAATGTGTAATAAATGGAGACCTCAGGTGTATCTGAAAGACAGAGAGAGTAATTAGCTAAACTGTGTGAGAGCTGTAATAAAAACAAACTCCACACCTCTGGAAATCCTCTCTACCATGCTTGATTTTTCTCCCATAAACAGAATAAAGCAGTTGTATAAATGACTGAAAGTTCATGACCAAAATTGTTTCTCCCATGAAAAATTGGTTCATGACCAAAATTGTTTCTCCCATGAAAAATTGGTTACTAAATGAATACAATTTCAATTGTAAGCAGTATTTCTCTTCTTAAAGTAGCTGTACAATGGTTTTGTAGGGAAACATCGCAAAAACTCATCCGTTCTAAAAACAAAAAAATATATTTTCTCCTATGATGAAATGTGGAATTGTAAGGAAGTCCTTTAGGGTGAGCCTAGCACAGGCTACTTTCAAGTGCTATTTTTGCAGTCACAGCAAAATGCAACAACTTAAAGAGCTTGATCTTGAAAGCAATTAAGACCGCTAACATAGAGGAATAACCCCCATGTCAATGACATTGTTTGAATTAATAAAATCAAGTGCAAGTGTATTTGGTGTATCAAAACACAGTTAATTTTATAAGTTACTCAGGGAAGTGGTTATTCATAAACGTATGATAAAAAAAAGTTTCAAATGGTCACATAAGAAAATGTTTTACATAGAGTCAAAGCTATTATTCGTACCTGATTTTATTTCTACGAGAGTATTTGTATCTATTTCATGTTTAGCCTTCCCTGGAAGAGGGATTCGAAGTGGTATGACCTGAGGAACTGAGATAGAGCCCGCTGTCATTTTTCTCACCAGTGATCTTTAAAACAGAAAAACAAAAAGGCTGACAATATTTTTTCTTGACAGAAGAATGCATTAAGAAATGTGGTCTTTTAATGTAATTCCTCATCTTCATTTGTTTCTTTTAGGAGAGAGAACACTGGATACTTTAAACTGCTCACTCATTAATATTTATATATTTTTCACATTGAAAAAGAATAAGATCCTAACCATCATCACACTTTTGACATTTTCTCCTCGAACAAAGCTTGAGACGAGTTCTGTTGCCTTTATTTCACTTCAGCTTTCCTTGCTCATGTCTGACTTCCAAGTATTCAAGAGAAAAAGCTTTAGCATCATACGTCAGTGATACATGCTAAGAGGGAACAGTGAAGTATCCTGACCCTAATCATTAAAGATATGGTGTCATTTTCTCTGCAGGAAGAACAAGCTACCTGTTTTGTTGTGGCCACCTGAATGGGTGTCAGGGCAATGCAAGAAGATGTCCTGAAGAGGGCTAGAGACAGCTATTCCTTAAGCTTATCTCATTTGTGGTATGCATTGAAAATATACCTATAAAGCACATGCCAAACTTAATTTATCATAATTTACGTATGATGTCATTATCTCAGCCAAAGCTCTCTTGTGCTGCATGCACCCTGTGGCAAAGTCACCTCAGGGCGTGCGGATCAGACCTTTACCTGACACCGGGGGCTGTGACCAGCTCTCCTCAAAGCCTCACCAGCTCTTGGCGCACACCTAGGGCAGAAGCACAGGGTCCCCGGTCAGCATGGTGGGAGCCCACCAGGGGGACAGCACAGGTCACAGGAGACAGCCTCAGCCTCACCAGGCCCCCATGTCCCTTCCTCGCACCACACAGCCCCGCTCCATCCCCTCACACTGGGTCCCGGAGCAGAGGCTTGCCCACCCCTCAGCACACAGACAGCCCCTGCTCACCCCGACCGACCCCTGCCCGCCTCCTTGATCCCTGCCCACCCCACTCGATCCCTGCCCTCACCACTCGATCCCCCCCATGTTACCACAGACGCCACCATCCCGGCCTAGCAACCGCCCCGTCCCGCCCCTCGCTCCCCGCCCGGCTCCGACGCCATCGCTGCGCGCCGCGGCGGCGCCATGGCGGAGGTGCGGGTGAAGCCGGAGGCGCCCGACCCGGTGGACATCGAGAGCCGGTGGGTGAGCTCCGCTCTTCTCGCCCCTCCATCCCCGCCCTCAGCCTTTCGGATGTGGCAGGATAGGGTTTTTTAACCTCGCTGTCCTCCCTCCCGCAGGATAATCGAGCTGTGCCACCAGTTCCCTCACGGCATCACCGACCAGGTGATCCAGAATGACATGCCCCACATGGAAGCCCAGCAGCGAGCCATGGCCATCAACAGGCTGCTCTCCATGGTAGGTCCTGCAGAGCTCCCCCGGTACTCCAGGCACCCGGCGCCACTCGTACGGACGGGCTGCGTGGTGGCAGCCTGCCAGAACGGGGCTGGTTGGCGTCAGTGGCGTTTGCTGTCATTTTACGGTTAGCACAGCTTATTTTTGGTTGCCGTAACCACTTAGGGTCCCCATAACCAATTAAACATACCTCAAAATTTACTGGTTCTGTTCTGTAACAGAAAGTTAACATCAGTGTGTATGTCTACTTGTCTAGATTAGGAAGCTAACACCAAGAAGTAACACGTTGATCTTCTGATGTGTGCAGAATCCTTTGCTCTTCCCTCCATGTACTACTTTCTGTATTTACTGTGTAAAACAGAACGTGATACAGTGCTCTTGTGTGTAACAGGCAAGTGCAAGTGTAGTTACTGTGGGGTTAGTCACAGTGATAACAAGGCCTGGTGCTAGAAATAATCTAACCTACCTCATTTTGTTTTTCCTATTTATCGATATGTGTATCAGGACATTGGCTGTGAGCTTTTTTGTTCAATAGCTTTTGAATTGGTTGTCCAGATTTCAGAGTGAGGCTTCAAAGACAGCTAAGTCTCTAAAACTTGTTTAAAATACATGTCCTGGGGAGCAGGATGCAGGGGGAGATCTAGTAAGTGCCTTATGGTAGGGAAAAGAGCTGTGGTGAGAGCTAGGCCTTAATAAGCATCTGGGAGATAAGCTGCAAGTATTTCTTCTGTAGAAAAGCATTGAGAGGGATTATTCTGAAGTGAGAGCTCCATTCAATTACATAATCCAAATCTGTAAGAAACAAGACTGTAACTGTGGGGAAGGGATCAAATAGCAAATGTTAACTAATGACGTTATATGCATGTCCTTCAACTTGTCTAATTGCTTGTCTCTTTCTCCAAACACAGGAAGTAGGAATTTACCTGGCTTAGGCATAGCAGGACAAGTCTTTTGTGTATGAGATGCTAGTAATTCTCAGTCCTGGCTGTCGGTTTTCTAGTGATCAATACTTAAGCAAAAAACAAAACAACATAACCAAACAAAAAAGAAAACAACCTTTGCTACTGGAAATTAGAACTGTTTGAAACCCTTATTCAGTAGAGCTCTAACATTTTTTCTGGATGGCCATGCGATTATTTTGTTGGGAAGCAAGAGAAATGTATACAAGAACTTGGTGCTCCTTGTACAACAGTAAAATTTAGGAGAAAGAACAGGATGTACACAGATGTTGTGGGAAGAGGCTGGAACTGTATCTCTTTTTTTATTTTTATTTTTTTCTGATAGCTAATGATAAATGGATACTCATAGGGAAAAAGAGCCTGAACGGTATCATTGTGTCCAGCAGATAGCAATGTTAAACTTCCCTTTTTTTTAATTTTATTCAGAAGTCTTTATTTATTTCTTTTTTCATTTATAAGTTAAGAAGAATTTTTGCCAAATTCTGAAACAAGCTGTTTGGAGGAAAGTAAACATGCTGTGTCTGTTTCTCCTAGGGGCAACTGGACCTTCTCAGGAGCAACGCAGGTCTCTTGTATAGAATTAAAGAGTCTCAAAATGCAAGGTAAGCCTCGCACTTGTTGAAAAAATTTAAACACAATTCTGACGCTTGTGCCTCATTGCTGAGAAGCCACCAAACAATTTAACGTAGATTCTGTGACAGGAATGTTACAGAACTTAAGTGTACCTTCCTAAAACAAGTATTTAACTCCCCTGAGGTGAACCTGGAAACTGTTTTAGTGGTTTGTACTCAACAGAGGCTATCATGGAACTCCCCCTGTGATGTGCTAGTGGAGTTCCTGAGCTGTCAAAGTGATCTGTGCAAACAGATGTTTATGCTCAGGTGAAATCCAGCTTAAGTTTGACCATACCATCTGCAGCTGTGGTTCTGTGGTCTTCCTCATGGCTCATGTTGGTTGAGCAGTGCTCACATTTATAGAGGTTCCAGGAGACCACTTGATCTGCTGTTCATGCTCGTTAGTTGATTTATTAAAAAGTACCTTCAAACCATGTTTTGTGATGACTATGTGAGTTAGAGGTGCCAGACTTAATTTTAGAAAGAAAGATCCTTCAAAATTATTCTCAACACAGGCATCTCAACCTCTCTTTCCAATGCATTCAGGTTTTCTCAGCCGAGTGAAAAGTTCTGTTTTAGAGGTGGTAGCACTCTACTATCCCTTTGTAGACATTTCTTCCAGAAACAGATTATTCAAATTATGCTCTGTTCTGTGACTGTTTGACCTTCCACAGTTGTGTTAATACGTGGCTTTCAATTCCCCATTGTTATGACAAGTTGAGTAACTCTGGTTTACTCACGTTTCTTTTCAAATTGGGCTCTTTTCTCTTTACTGTGGTTTCTCACTGGCAAACTTGGATTGATCAGGAGAGGTTTAGTGTCATATATTATATTTGCCAATGGCTGGTTTATTGTGCAGATTTTCTTCTTTGTGCATCGTGGTTTTTTTTTTTTTTTATTATTGTATTTGTTTTCAGTTTAAAACTTTCAGACTTTGGGCCTTTTAAAAATCCGGCTGTCTGTTCTACTTTACAGTAAAATGAAAGGCTCCGACAATCAAGAGAAGCTGGTTTACCAAATTATAGAAGATGCAGGCAACAAAGGTAGTTCAAATAAATTATAACCGTAAATGGTACTAGCTCTGTTTATTAAACTGTTCCTGTCCAAACTTTTAAGTGCTTGTCCAGACAATACAAATATAAAATCTAGAGTGTCCTTAATGAGTCTGTAGCTAATATTCCCCTTCAAAGGCAAAGAAAGACACATTTCTCTATTAAAATAACAACCTTTCCTAGTTGGCTTTTTGGGGCCTCTTTCAGATTATGAATTATGACTTATTTATGGGACTCGAACTGAGGAATCTGTGCAGAACACTCACTACTTAAAGTAAAACTTGCCATCTGTATGGGGTTTAACAGCTGTACTGCCAGCAGAAACTACTACTAGTAACTGTGCTTTCTTAAAAGTCTTTGCACCCTCTGTTTTAGAGATGGCAGGTAGAACTGGCTGTATTTTATGTTGTTGTAGGAAATACTAGTTATCTAAAAAATGCAAGGACGTTTACTTGATCTATTCATGTTACCAGTCAAATGGGGTCTGCATTTAAGAGCTCTCAGAGGAGGAATAAAGGGCAAAAGGACAATTTGTTGGCGCTGCCACGTGTGTTTTGTTTTGTCAGTTGATTTTTGTTCCATCCTCTTCTAACTCTTCCTTTCATTTTTTTCTGGGAGTCATAGGAATCAGAAATACATCCTATGGCTGGAAAGCAAGTCAAACAATGCTGTGTTGTGATTTTTGGTTTGTGAGTACTTGCAGAAACAAGTGGCTGCTTCTCGTAATTAATTTATGTTCATTTCTCTGTTTTTAAACAGGTATTTGGAGCAGGGACATCAGATACAAAAGTAATCTGCCTTTAACAGAGATCAACAAGATACTGAAAAACCTGGAAAGCAAGAAACTAATTAAAGCAGTTAAATCTGTAGCAGTGAGTAGTTTGTGACTTTTTAACCATTTCAGATGTTAGCTACATGTTTGAACAGGGGACTGGGCGCAGAGAAGCTTTGTTCTGGCACCAGCTTGGTCACTGACTATGCACTGATGCTGGACTCTCCACCTTTAGAATGAATGTTTGAGGTGTGCCAAATATAAGAGGCCATAATGTTTGCTAAATATTCAGCATACCACTAACAAACTGATTAATAATCTAATTAAGTAATGAATATGTCAAGTTCCTGTAAAGATACTCTTCTTCTGCCCTCCTTTGCCAGTGGAGGGGAATTAGGTTAAAAATTAAACTCGGAGATCATCTTTAGTGATGTTTGAACTGTGTGTGCATTGTTAGTAGGATGGTCTCTCTAACAGTATATTATAAAATGATGAAGAGTCTAAACGTATGAATCTTTTCTTTATGTCCATGTTACCTAAGGGTCAAACACATTAATGAGAGCTTGAGTCAGTTCTGTGCCCTAAATTTTAGATGTAGTAAACCATTTCTTCTGTAGATACTTTGTTAAATCTTCTTTTCTTAGCGGTTAAGAGCTGTGCACTTTTCTCTAACAGGCATCCAAAAAGAAGGTGTACATGCTGTATAACCTGCAGCCTGACCGCTCAGTGACTGGTGGGGCCTGGTACAGTGACCAAGACTTCGAGTCTGAATTTGTGGAGGTGTTAAATCAACAATGTTTTAAATTTCTACAGAGTAAGGTGAGTGCCACTGCTAAACCAATCTTCCATTTGTATTGTGCAAGTAATTCTTTTATTTCTAAAACCAGTGATGGACAAGGCTTAAGTTTTCCATTGTGTCTTCTGTGTTACCCATTGTTTTAACTGGATCAGCAAATCTGTGCTGGATTTTTGTTTGTCACAGCAAGTGTGATGATATTGCATTTTAACAATGCATATTGTTGCACCCTTCACAGGGAGTGAAACCTACCTCCAAACTCCAATGACAAGCTAGGCAGCAAAGGACACAGGACCAAACAAAACAGCATTTTTTTTTTCCCTTCAGGGATGCTCATTTCAGAGAGACTAAAGGCTCTAGACAGGTAGCTGTGCCTGGAAGACAATTTTCTTTAGTCTTAACCATAGAATCATATTCTCCAGTAAACAAGTCCTAGGCAGATTGCAGCATTTATCTGTTAAATAAATAAACAATGTGATAGGTACAGCAGAAACTTTTGTGTCAACAAAACAGCAGATGCTGATATTCCTTCATATCAATCTAAATTACCCTGCAATTTTACACTAACTGACATGAAACTTACATTTGGATGTGCACTGCATTATTTCACATATATCAATCTTGAGGACATAACTTTAAATAAAAAAAAAAAAGTCCCAGAAATGGTTTGCAAACTAACTTTTGTTTTTCAGTCTGCCTGAAACTGGACTGTGAAGGAAGCTGTTGTCAATGAGTACTGATGAGAATTCGTCTTTGTTTTTTTCCCTCAGGCAGAAGCAGCTCGAGAGAGCAAACAGAACCCCATGATACAGAGGAACAGCTCATTTGCATCATCCCATGAGGTGTGGAAGTACATCTGTGAACTGGGCATCAGTAAGGTCAGAACAGATTTGTATAACTTCTCTCAAAATTCTCAGTACAGGCTAGGTACAGGAGTTAGGTCCTGCAAATCTGGTAAGGGGCTGATAAGTGCCTTAGTGCTCTGCAGTTACTGAAATGGAGGTGGGTTTTGCTGCACTGTTGCTTTTCGAGGAGTGTCAGTGGTGCTGTATGGGATTTCAGGATAGTTTGTACATGTGGGTTTTCAAAGATATATAAATGTTAGTGTTCAAATCCTTGCAGATGGCAACTGGAATCAGTTTTCATTTAACATTCTCACCTGGGGTAAACTTTATAATTTCTTCCAAGTTTGCCTATGTGCTTCAAGCAATTTTAGGGGGAAAGAAGGATAAAACAACAATGCCATTAATGGTCACCATCAACAGACATACCTTCATTACTTCTGACTTCTTCCACAGTTGTTTTGCTGTAAGACTAGAAATGTTCCATGCTAGGCTGATGCAGATACTTGAGGTGCATAGGAAAATCTTTTTTAGCCAATCAAGGCTAGTGTAATTCAAAGGTGCCTGGGAGGAAGGACACCTGTTTGCTTTTCTTTTTGTATCTGCACAACCCCATAAAGTGCCCAGTAAGAACTGTGTCTTCATCTGGGCTAGGTTAGAACTCCAAGGATTTGAACAACGATTTGGAGTTCTTACGGAATTTACTCTCATTTTCTCCTTGCAGGACTTACTGGCACGTCTTTATTGTATTTATTTTACTAATTGTTTCTTAGGTAGAATTGTCAATGGAAGACATTGAAACCATTTTAAATACACTAATATATGATGGAAAAGTGGAGATGACAATTATTGCTGCAAAGGAAGGGACGGTAGGCAGCGTGGATGGACAGATGAAGTTGTACAGAGCTGTCAGTCCTCTCCTACAACCTACTGGGTTAGTCAGGACACCCTGCGGACTCTGCCCAGTAAGTTACAAATTCTGTATGTGAGTGCTTCTTGTGGATTTCTAAGCCAGCTATGCTCATGAGTATCATTTAGCATCTTAATGTAAGAGGCAGAGTCTTTAGTTTATACCAGGATGTTTCCTACTTACATGCTGTCTCTTTCCCTTACTGTATGTAACAGGGTGCTTTCAAGTCCAGCCTGTTCCAAAATATAACTTCTTATCTGATCCTGAATTTTTTTTTTCCACCTATTTATATCTTAATAAGCTAACTTCTGTTTAGCTTTTGGTCTTTTCTAAATGGATCCTGAACTGCTACGTGGATGAAACTTGCCAGGCATGTCTGTTTGCATCATTTACTACAGTGGGGTCTGTTCTGCTTTGCTATGCTCACATTATTCTTCCTCAGAACTGGTATTGGACTTCCTATACTTTGTCCTGCGGTAGACTACTGTTTTTCTACAGGGAGAGGAGCAGAAAACACAAGACCATGCTATTTCTAGTTCAGTCATGCTTGATGTACACAATTACTCCACTGACACAGGGCTTTCTTTCCCAGGTTTTTGATGATTGCCATGAAGGTGGTGAGATTTCTCCATCGAACTGTATTTATATGACAGAGTGGCTGGAGTATTAAGGTGCAAGAAAAACTGTAAACCGGATTCATTCCATATAGCCAAGGTGACAAAGCAGCTTGCTTTTTTAGAAGTGGACTTCCAAATTTGTGAACACCTTCAAGTTCCTTGTTTTTCAAGTAAACATGAAGCAGCAACACATCAATTGTGTGTCCTGTGAGAGGACTGAAATTCAAACCAGGACTGAAGATCAAGGCTGAAGTGAAAACAGATCCATTCTTGTACAAAAATGTGTGTGACTTGAAAAATGTCATAGAACTGGGTGGTGATGTGTCACTTTCAAGGACTGTGTTGAGTACTCTGCTGACATTTACTTAAAATGAGAGAAAATAAGTCATCAGCTGATCAGAAAAACTTGCTGGTTAGTGTTGCCAAGAATGAGATCCCAAACTTTGCATTCCGACTAATGCTGCTGATGGGAGCTTAAGTCCTAAAGCTGACGCTTTTTTTTCCCCATGATAGCTACCATCTAATTGGAAGCTAAAAATCTAATGTGGGAAAAATCTTAAATATGTTAAATAGAACTCATTGATTCTTCACCATCTTTCTTACCTGCTAATTTATCATTAAAACGCCGTTTGATGTTTCTTATGTATTTTTGTGCTTCATTATCTCCACTGCTGTCATTATCTGGTGATGTATCTGTATTTATTCCTTCATCTGATGGCTAGAGGATCATCTGATCTGTGTTGCTGCGTTCTGGCAGCTGCATTATGTACACACGTCAGCTGAGATTTTGATTGTAAGTATTCTGTAAAGATGTGTTTTCCAGAAGAGAAACAGTTCCTCTGGCCTGATACTACAGGTACAGGGAAAACTTTTATAGACTGTCTGAATGCCCTCAGGGTTGCCAAAGATGCCAGTGACAGCTGTTTGTACATAAATATGGCCCCTGGCCTTGGTTTGTGATCTGAGAGAGGCACGATACTGGCACATCATCAAAAAGCATGAGCTTCTCTTCCTGTGATGTGGAGCCAATTTGTGTTTCTTGTAAGCACAGCCTCCCTGGCTCCTCCGTGCGTCTCTGGACTGATGAATTGGCAATAACTTATAAATTGTGTTGTAATAAGCCTATTGCCCTTGATAGTGGCCCAAGGCATGCTGGAACACGGATATGTTCTTTGAGGAAACTAGACACAGCTCTCTATGGATATCTGGCAGTATCAGAGGCGTGACACTCTTTGGAAGTATGGTTCAAATCCTGCTTTGGAAGTAAATAGACTTTTGTACCAACTGTTATGCTAACTAGTTACATCACCTTTCCTTAATCTGTAATCAAGCAACATCTTGAGAAGTCATCTTTTTCAGGAGTTAAAATACTGTGCGTATATGGTACAGCCAGCTCTCTGCCATCCAGAATAACCAGAGGGCTGGGATGAAGTACTCGTGGGCAGGGCACTGTACACAAGTAAACATTGTGGAGAGCCTGGTCCCAGTACAACTTGTTTCCTATGGCTTAGCCTTGCTGGATGTCTACACAACCACCCAGTACCTTTGTGTTAGCCTCACAGTGCTGGCAAATGATTAGTGGGGTTGAGCACAACAGTGGACCTGCTGCATCTAGCTGTTTTCAGAACTCCATCTGAATATAAGCCCTCCTGGACACTTTGTTGGGAGGGCAATGGTCAAGCACCTTTGCATATAACGTGGACTGTGGGCAGAAGGCTAATGCTGGTAGGTTCTGTGCAAGGAATAAAAAAATAAAAGTATTTGCTGTCGCATAAAGGGAATGTATATATACAGAGGCAGCCAGGCATGATGTCTTAGACTGGAGCAGACAGCTAGGATGACAAACTGGCACATCTGGGGAATGACTATGGTGTTAGCTAGTGTGAGTGCCCACAACTGTCTCTTTTGTCATAGTGTTGTCTCTTGCTTGATGTGACAGGGATGCACCTCTCTATCCACAGAGGCAGAAGTGTTGTCAAAAAAGAGATGTGGGGGTGAAATTACTATATGTTTGTTCTTTCTCTGCTGCCTTTAACCCCTATGCGCACTGAAGCCTGAGAAAAATGCTTCACTGAAAGGAGTCTTAACATAAATGACTTAGCATAAAGGATGCTTCAGACATCCTTTATGTGGGCAAAGGTAGTTTGAGGTTTGGGGCTGGGATTGCCTTTGTCTTCCTGCTTTCAAAGATGACTTAACACAACAGGGTCTGCATCCTGCTGCTGCAGAGATAACACAAATTGTTTGTGCTCTGCTTCAGCTAGAAGACAGCTTTCAGGGAAACAACACATCCTTATCATGCAAGTGTGTCACTTTGTGGTGTGACCGTATTCACTGGCAATAAGAAAAAGGACAGAGAGCTTGCTGTCAGTGAACAGATTTAGGAAGTGGAGAGTTGGTCTATTAAGCCCTTTAAATTCTGGCTCATTTATACTGGGCTTATCTGGTTTAGATGACCTTATCTTTGTGGTCCCTGAACCTTCTTAGCATTGCAGTTGTTAGAAGACTTGTCAAATTTGGAAAAAAATAGGCCTATAGAGAAAAATAAAGCAATTTCACTTTCCTACCTGTAAAATAGGAATCTCTGATCTGTCTAAAGAAGAATGATCTTTGTCACCCAGGATCTTCATGAACCCATCTGACCTATCAGCCTGTTTAAAAAGAGAATAAATACCAAAAGGTAACATTAATATTCTTTTTTCCTCCCTGGCTTCCTTCATTTTTTTTTCCTTCTACCCGGCAAAGCTATCCCCACTAAAATGTGATATGAAATGTAATGTTTTAAGGACGTTATACTAGCTGTAGTACTGAACACCAAAACACATCACCACCAAAACATCTTGCCCTGGGAAGGAAGCACAAGCTGCTCCTTTCTTTATGTTAGCCTCATAACAAGAGAGCACGCGTAGCAGGCGTACTCTGCTGATACCTCTCGCTGCTGCTGGAGGTGTTATGCACGATGGTTGTTCATCTGATGATGCTCAACCTCTTGTGTCGGAGAGCTCAGTCCCGTTCCTATGAGCCCTATGGTGTGCAGCTTGCCCAGCGGTAAGCAGCAGTCCTGAGGCAAGTTGGAGGTCACACCCAAATGCCATTTTAATGTGAAATGAAGTGCAGGATTGCTTTTGTTTCCAAGAGAAACATTAACTACAGTGCCAGGCTGTACTGTGAACTGAGAGAAAGTACAGCTGCCAGGTACTGTTTAACGTGCCCAGCCTTCACAGTCCAAAGTTTAAAACAATGACAAGCTTAAAGCAAATTGTGGCTGATTGGCTGTTTGGATTTTTTTTTTCTTTTTTTTTTAATTAATTTGCTTACACATCTCACCTTTGCAGGAGGTGGAGTGGTGGTTGTTCCTCTGGTGCTGTTCGAGTGCCATCTGCTGTCTCCTCCTGGTATGGCTGCCCTGAGTCGAAAAAGAAAAAAGTTTTAAATGCTGGCTTGCTGTTTTGCCTCCACGGGCAGAGCAGGTACTGGGGAGAAAACCACACTGAGTGGGGACAGCAGGGTCTCCTATTGCTGCCAAACATTTCATGCTTTGAAACAGGGTGTAGACACATTAACGCGCAGGACCACCTTCCACACCACACAGACCCTTTCCTTTTTGCTTTTGTAGCTGGAAACGTGTCAGGGTGATGAGTGGCGAGGGGTGCGGCTGTGCTGAGCCTGCGGACAAACATGTATGTCCCACAAGGCATGCCACGGATGGTCTGTTTCTGCTGAAAAGGTTCACTTGCTCCCTCAGAAAGTTGATTATAATCGTTTAGCTTGGAAAAGACCCCTCAGGTCATCAAGTCCAGCTGTTAATTATTGTACTTGGTGCTGCTGTGGAGGTCTGTTGGGTGGGGATGGGAGGAAGCCGAGTTCAAAGTGTTCTCCTTGGGGTTGTTAAACATGGAACAGATGGAGGCTTATACCCCGCCATCCCTCTATTTTTGAGCTGGCTGATTGCTCCAGGTAAACAGAGTGGGAAAATTGTAGCTGGGATTTTTGGTGGCAGCCTGTGTATGAACACGGGGCTTTAGGATTCTGCTCTGATTAAGGAGGTATTGGGGAGGCATTGGGGAGGCAAGGACAATCCCCAGACATGGACTGTATATCTCGAAACAAGACACTGGAACTCATGATAAGGAAGCGGCAGACGGACAGAGAAACAAACGTAAGGACTATAAATCTCAAAACTGGACATTGGAATTCATTATAAAGATACAACAAACGGAAGAATTAGCAACAACCAGCTCTTGCAATTAAGAAACCTGCCAATTCAGCAGATTCCTGACCAAAGGTGAAAAGTACACTGTGAGGAAGACTCGGGGTCTTCCTCCCAAAGACCCCTGCCCACGTCCCAAAGACCCCTGCCCACAATTCTTGGAAGGCTCTACGCAGGCGCAAGGTGCCAAAAGGCTAATTAGCATAAGAAGCGAGGGAAGGCAGGGATAGGTAATGCATATGTATAGGTGCTTGTAGAATATTGATAGATTGATTGTATAAATTCAAGACTGCTTTCCGCTTTAGGTATGCACGATAGGTGGAGAGATCCCCCGTGCATCCAGCGCTGCAATAAAGAATATACCACTTAAAGGAATTACGGCTCCGATCTTTGAATCAATCTGGCACCCCAGATGGGACGACCTCTCTGCCGGACCGCAGGACCCGCTGGGGACAGGACTCCCTAGGGTACCCCCGGGATTTCCCGGAGGGACTCCTCGACTCACCGGATCACTGCGGAGGCAGACAAGGACCCCATCATTGTAAGTGAGTATATTCTTTATTCTGGTTTGGTTTTCTGGTAGACCGGTCATCTGGGACTGTCCAGTAAGTCGGAAGGTGACTTCTGCAGGACAGTATTTGGTATATACTTTGTGGTTAGTACCACAAGTATATCTGGGGACCTTGGGGTCCATCTGTATCTGGAACTGTCTGTAAGTCAGAAGGTGATCTTCTGCGAGGCAGTGTTTGGTATATACTTTGTGGTAAGCACCATAAGTATATTTGGGGACCTTAAGGAAGGAGCTCGCTTTAAGGTCCATCTGGAATTGTGTTGTCTATTTCGGTTTTCTGACTCATGGAGTATGGTATTTAACTCTGGTTATTGTTACTGCGATTTTGGCTATTTTCCTGGTGGTAATAGTAGGTTCGTGGCATTGTTATAAGAAAGATATCGTTACGGTGTTACACAGTTTGGTTTTCTGACTTATCGCATGTGGAATTTGACTCTGACTATTGTTATTGTGATTTTGGCAGTATTGCTGGTAATAGTAGTTTTGTGACATTGCTACTGAAAGATATTGCGTGCCCGTATTTTTGTGAGTGATACGTTTTGTGATATGCTTTTGTAAGTAACGTGTATTCTGAAAGTGTAAACTGGAAAATGGGGGGGCAAACAAGCAGTGAAATTTTAAAGAAAAGTGTGTTAGGATGTGTTTTAAGTCACTGGAAGGATATTGGAGGATCTGCCGGTGGAAGTGTGAACAGGAAAACATTGATAAAATATCGTAATCAGTGGTGGCCGCTTTATAAGCTGGAATGTGGAGAAAAGTGGCCCCTAAATGGAACTTTAAACTATAATATTTTGCTACAGTTAATGTTGTTTTTTGAGAAGCAGAACAGGATGAAATGTTGTATACTGATGTTTCAGCATCTTGGTGGGAAAAGGTACAGAATTAAGTTGGCCCCTGACTGAGCCTTTGATGATGGCATTAGAGAAGTACAGGCTGGAGAAAGATAAAGGAAGTGTTAAAAGGGTTGTTGAAAGTGTTAAAGGTGTTTGAAGTTGAATGAGCAGGGAAAGAGGATGTAGGAATGATAATAGTTCTGCCTCTGCCCGAGGCAGAGATCTTAAAATCACGGGTGTTAGCCCTTTGGGGCAAAGGGACCGTGATGGGTCCGAGAGAGTTGTCACAGAAACAGAAAACCAGTTAACTCTTAAAACAACCTGAGTTCATGTGCGAGCTCAGATTGCCGATGGGACCGCTCAGGGAACTGTGGACAATTGCATTCCCCTGACCGACCCCCACTAAGACCCAAATCATCCTGAAAATTATGAACGGTTAAGTAAATACTAAAACCTGGATGAACTGGGAATTGAGAATATGCTTCCAACAAGGTCTAAAAGAAACTCCTATGGAATTTTTGGACCAACTCTGAAATGTAATGAAAATAAATAAATAAATAAATAAATAAATAAAACAAAACGGTTTGGACCTGGCTTCGGAGGACAAATTGACCAGCCTTTTCCTAGGATAATAGACCCCTGATTTCAACAGGAATAACGGGGACCTGGGGAATCTACCCTAGCGGATCCTCCACTGGTTATAATGAAGCTAGGGGAGGAATGGAAGTGAAATTTCTTATTGATATGGGGCAACGTATTCAGTTCTAAATCAAGCATTAATGCCTTCACAGAATTATTATGTTAGGGTAAAAGATGTGTCGTGGTTTAACCCGGCCAGCAGCTAAACACCACGCAGCTGTTCGCTCACCCTCCCCCTCCCTCTCTGGGACGGGGGAGAGAAATGGAAACTGAAGCCCGTGAGTTGAGATAAAGACAGTTTAATAAGACAAAATAATAATAATAATGATAATAATAATACAATGATGATAATAGTACCACTACTAGTGGTGTGTACGGACAAGTGATGCACGGTGCGGTTGCTCACCGCCCGCTGACCGGTGCCCAGCCTGGCCCCGAGCAGTCCGGCCCCCTCCCCCTGGCTAGCCACCCCTATGTATTGTTTAGCCTGACATCAGATGGTATTAGCCTGACATCAGATGGTATGGAATACCCCTTTGGCTAGTTTGGGTCACCTGTCCTGGGTCTGTCCCCTCCCAGCTCTTATTGCACCCCCAGCCTGCCTGTTGGCAGGACAGAGCGAAAGGCTGAGATGTCCTTGGCTTGGTATAAGCACTGCTCTGCAACAATTAAAACATCGGGGTGTTATCAGCACTCTTCTCATCCTAAGCCAAAACATAGCATTCTACCAGCTACTAGGAAGAAAATTAACTCTGTTCTAACTGAAACCAAGACAAGGTGTAACCGAAAAGGCTTATTTTTGTGAACCTTTGAAGTACAAGTTAGGGAAACAATGGGGCATACACAGATTTTTATATATGCCTAGCTCCTCATGGGCACTCTTAGGTAGAGATTTATTAGAGCAAGTAGGAGCAGAAATTGTCTTTGAAAAAGGGAAAATGGAATTAAGAATAGGAGAAAAACAACTAATAAATGTGTTAAGCTTGGCACTGATACAAACTGACCCTAAAAGTGAAATACCTTTAGAGATCACAGATCAAGTATGTCCAGGAGTGTGGGCTACTGAAGTCCCTGGAAGAGCTAAAAATGTGACCTTAATAATTATTAAATTAAAGCCAGGACAGAAACCCGTTAAGGTTAAGTAATATTCTTTGAGGATAGAAGATAGGAAAGGAATTAAAGAGATAATTAATAAATTTTTACAGTATGGATTATTGATTGAATGCGAATCAGAATACAATGCACCCATATTGCCAATTAAAAAGGCAGATGAAAAAGCTATAGGCTAGTTCAGGATTTGAGGGCCATAAATAAAATCACTGAGGAAATACACCCAGTAGTGGCAAACCCTTATACTTTGCTGACTAAATTAAAGAATAGTCAAGTCTGGTTTACCGTACTGGATTTAAAAGACGCCTTCTTCTGCCTAGGCTTAGCCACAGAAAGCCAAAACCTATTCGCCTTTGAATGGGAAAATCCCGATTCAGGCAGAAAGACGCAGCTTACGTGGACATTACTACCTCAAGGATTCGAGAATAGCCCCACTATTTTTGGAAACCAATTAGCAAGGAAACTCGAAACATGGATGCCTCCGGACACTGAAGGTGCTTTGTTACAATATGTAGATGATCTCTTAATAGCTACCGAGACTAAAAGGGAGTTGTATTCAATGGACTATAAGTCGTCTTAATTTTCTGGGTTTAAATGGATATCAAGTCTCTTGACAGAAAGTCCAGCTGGCTCAACAAAGTGTGACCTATCTGGGATTTGAAATTTCAGAAGGACAACGAGAACTAGGAACTGAACATAAGGAAGTCATTTGCCAGACTCCAGAACCTCAAATGGTAAAGGAGCTACAAACCTTTTTAGGAATGACAGGTTGGTGTCGCCTTTGGATTTATAATTATGGACTATTGGTAAAGCCTCTATGTGAATTGATAAAGATTAACCAGTCAAAGTTAGTCTGGACTGGAGAAGCACAAAAAGTCTTTAAACAACTTAAACAAGAATTGATGATTTTGAAATATCAAGCAATATTGGTAGAACAGGACGACGTGGAAATTGTGATAACTAATATTGTGAATCTAGCCTCTTTTCTTAGTGATGCTCCGGCACAACCTGTGATTCACGATTGTTTAGAAACTATAGAGACTGTGTATTCCAGCCGACCAGACCTTAAGGAGGAGCCTATGGAAGATGCGGAAGAAACTTGGTTCACGGATGGGAGCAGTTTTGTTACGCAAAGACAACGTAAAGCTGGATATGCTATAACAACTACTCAGCAGGTAATCGAGTCTAAGCCTTTACCCCCTGGAACATCAGCTCAAAAGGCGGAGATAGTTGCTCTCACGAGAGCATTGGAACTGGCAGCTGGAAAAAGGGTAAATATTTGGACAGATTCTAAATATGCATTCGGCGTGGTACATGCTCATGGAGCAATTTGGAAAGAACATGGATTGCTGACCGCTCAGTGAAAACACATAAAGTATGCTGAAGAAATTTTAAAATTGTTAGAGGCTGTAAAACAACCAGAAAAGGTAGCTATCATGCATTGTCAGGGACACCAAAAGGGGAACACCGATTTTGAAATTGGAAATCGATTGGCAGAGGCTAAGCAGGCAGCTGAAATAACTGAGGTGAAGGCATTGTCTTTGATACCAGACGGTAAAATCCAAACTATATCCAAATTATACAAAAGAAGACTTAAAATTAATTAAGATTTGAAAGGTAAAATGAAGCCAGATGGATGAGTATATTTAAAAGATAACCACATAGTAATACCCTCTAGTTTGACATGGCCCATAGTTCTTACAGAACACAATAAAACGCATTGGGGAGCTGGCACACTGCATAAGAGCCTGAGTCAGACATTAGTGGGACGATATGATAAAACAAGTAACTCAACAATGTAGCATTTGCTTACACAATAACTCCAATACCAAGAATAGAATAAAATTTGGAATAATCGGTAAAGGAAATTATTCGGGGCAACAGTGGCAAATTGATTTTTCAGAACTCCCTAGAAAAGGGGGGTATCATTGTTACTGGTTCTGACTGACACGTTTTCAGGAAGGCCTGAAGCCTTTCCCTGTCGAACAAACAAAGCAAGAGAAGTGGTTAAAGTCTTGTTAAATGAAATAATACCATGCTTTGGGATTCTAGTAGCAATGTCTTCTGATAGACTTTCACATTTTTGTGCACAAGTGGTAGAACAGATAAGTAAGATTCTAAAGATAGATTGGCAACTGCATACTCCTTATAGACCACAGGCAAGTGGACAGGTAGAAAAAATGAACCATTTAATTAAACAATAAATAGCTAAAATTGGATAAGAAGCTAATTTGTCATGGCCTCAATCCCTCCCTTTAGCATTACTTGGAATTAGAGTTAAACCTAGAATAAAAGGGAATTTGAGTCCCTTCAAAATCTTATATGGAAGGCCATAGCAATTTCTATTTAGTGGAGAGGACCTAACGCAGTTAGGATCAGAATATTTATATGCTTATATAACTGAACTTCAGAAACAATTAAATAAAGTACATAAATTTGTTTTAGGGACCAGGGCTAGAGGGTTGGATCAACCAATCCACCCCTTTAAGCTCGGGAATTATATATATATAAAGACTTTTTCAGGACAACCCCTACAGGAAAAATGGAAGGAAAGTGGATGGGACCATACCAAGTATTACTGACAACACACACCGCCATTAAGATTAAGAAGCAAGCAGCTTGGATCCACAATTCAAGGGTGAAGAAGGTCCCGGCGAGGATATAGACCACCACTCCAATTGGACCAACAAAATTACGGTTTTCCAGATCCTAATGATTGCAGGGGTGCGGTTCTCGGATTCGGGGTGGGCAACTTGGGATGAGAACTTACACCTGACCTTAATACAAACAATTTCTCAAGTAACTAATAAGACGAACTGTTGGGTATGCACCCATCTGCCACAGCATGGGAATAAGGGTGTATCGTTAATCGGGATTCCCTTGCCTGCAAACTTATCTTGGACTAATTTGTGGGAAAACACATCTTGGGGTCGAAAATATGAAGAAGTTTTGGAACTAGAAGTTAGTAGCTTCGTGCCGTTGGAATCTTACTATGTATGTGTACAAAGGTGTAACCCACCTAAGGGTATGGGAAAACAGGATTGTATAAATACAGGTACTACTTATGTGGGGAATCAGACATCTTGTAATCGAACAATTGATATTAGTACAACTAGCAGTTGGGCAAATTCAACCAGCTGGCCAGTACCAGAAGGAAAAGGGTGGTATTGGCTATGCAATGATACAGCCTGTAAGGTCTTGCCCGAGAATTGGAAGGGAACTTGCACTCTTGGAGCGGTAGTCCCCAATATGACAGTACACGATGTAGTGCCTCGAGCCTACTTGAGAAATCATATCCAGAGAATCAGACGAAAAATTAACAATCCATTGATAGAGAGACACACCGCTTTTCATAGTTTTGTTCGATGGTTTATCCCATGGTTAGGAGTGAGTGAATTGGAAAAGGCGATAGTTAATATTTCTGCAATTACAGAGAAGTTAGAAAACAAGACTCTGGATGCTGTAAAGGCTCAACAAGAAGAGGTATCTAGTTTATCACAGGTAGTATTACAAAATTGGATGGCCCTAGACTTGTTACTGGCCACTCAAGGGGGAGTCTGTACAGTAATAAACACAAGCTGTTGTATGTATGTAGATCAGAGTGGAAGGATCTCTACCGACCTGGAAGAAATATGGAAGCAGACAAGGATCCTACATGAGATCAGTAAAGATGATCTTTCATGGAGTTTTAGTGAAATATGGAATAAGTTAACCTCCTGGTTGCCCAATTTCCAATGGTTGAGACAAGTGTTCATTGCTCTAATCACATTAGTAGTGTTAGGAATATTTGTGTGCATGTTGTTTAGATGCCTGCTTTGTTGTGTTACTGTAAATAATGAAAGTATCTGATGCAAAAGAATTTGCATGGGAAAAGAAAAGGGGGGATTGATTAAGGAGGTATTGGGGAGGCATTGGGGAGGCAAGGACAATCCCCAGACATGGACTGTATATCTCGAAACAAGACACTGGAACTCATGATAAGGAAGCGGCAGACGGACAGAGAAACAAACGTAAGGACTATAAATCTCAAAACTGGACATTGGAATTCATTATAAAGATACAACAAACGGAAGAATTAGCAACAACCAGCTCTTGCAATTAAGAAACCTGCCAATTCAGCAGATTCCTGACCAAAGGTGAAAAGTACACTGTGAGGAAGACTCGGGGTCTTCCTCCCAAAGACCCCTGCCCACGTCCCAAAGACCCCTGCCCACAATTCTTGGAAGGCTCTACGCAGGCGCAAGGTGCCAAAAGGCTAATTAGCATAAGAAGCGAGGGAAGGCGGGGATAGGTAATGCATATGTATAGGTGCTTGTAGAATATTGATAGATTGATTGTATAAATTCAAGACTGCTTTCCGCTTTAGGTATGCACGATAGGTGGAGAGATCCCCCGTGCATCCAGCGCTGCAATAAAGAATATACCACTTAAAGGAATTACGGCTCCGATCTTTGAATCAGCTCCGCGCACCAGCTCGCGGTACTTGCTAAGTGCTTTAGTGAACCTAACGCTGGCAGAGGGGCCAGAAAACAGGAAAAAAAAAAAAAAAAAAAAGCACCCAAGTGTAACGCCACGCCTAGGAGTGCGCTGCTACGGGGAATTTTCGTCATCCCCTCAGCCAGCCCCTTCCTCCTCCGCCCCCCAGCCAGCCCAGCAGTGCCCGTGAGGGAGCGGACGCCGCCTCCCCCATATTTACTAAGGGCACCCGTTTCCCTCCATTCGCCCTCTACCCTTAGCCAAGATGGCCTCCCGACGCCGCCGCCGCCACGTTTGTTGTGGTCACCCCTTTCGGAACGCTGTGCGAGGTGCGGGTGCCCTTAAGCAAGATTCCGGCGGGGCGTGCCGGCGCCGCCATCTTGTGTGCGGGCAGGCGGCGTCCCGCTGAGCTGGCCTTACCGGCGGAGCGGGGCCTGCCGGGACCGGGCGTCAGCAGCCGGGAGCGCTGAGGTGAGGTGAGGGCAGAGCGGGTGGGCGGCGGGGAGGGGGCTCCACAGCCTCCTCACGGCCTCGCAACAGCGCCCACCTCACGTTTGGGCATCGACTGTGGAATTTTCGTGTTTCTTTGCTGGTTTTGGTGAGTTTTTAGTCAACTTGCTTCATTCCTTCCAGAGCTGCTGCAGCCCCATGGCGACCTACCTGGAGTTCATCCAGCAGAATGAGGAGCGCGACGGCGTGCGCTTCAGCTGGAACGTCTGGCCCTCCAGCCGGCTGGAGGCCACGCGCATGGTGGTGCCCCTCGCCTGCCTCCTCACCCCGCTGAAGGAGCGCCCCGACCTGCCGCCGCTGCAGTACGAGCCGGTGCTGTGCAGCAGGCCCACCTGCAAAGCGGTGCTCAACCCGCTCTGGTACGTGGCGCTCGGCTGGGGATGCTGGGCGAGAGGCGTTATCCTCATCTGCCTCATTCCTCCTTTTCCTCAGCCTGGCGCTTGTCAGCTTTCTTCGTGTAGTTGTAGTGAGTCTGGTAAAAGCACACTGGGTGTGTTAAATGCCAGAACCTGAAGAGAGAGGATTGTCTTCAGGAGGGCTGTTAAGCTGAAGGTAACATGAAAACAACCAATCCTGTTACCATCCTAGAGAACTTTGTGGTAAATGATGAAATGAACAAACGAAAATGCTGGTTATATTGACATTGTCCTCTGGGCCACGGCGTTCATTTAGTTTCCTGGTTTTATACACATCCTATTAGTCGTGGGTTGTCTCCAATACGAGCATCTAGGTTATCTTTGCTGTTTTCCTAAGAATTTAAGATGAAATCTTTGTCCCAAAATCACATGGTGATTATGCTTACGTGGAGTGTAGCATCAGGCTGAGGAAAAAGGAAGGAAACTAGTTAGAGGAAGTAGGAAGAGATCAAAGCCATGAAATAAGAATATGGTCAGGCTTTACTGCACTAGCAATTATTGTATGTACTGGGCTGAGGAGAGTAAACTCCTCGGTGCAGTTTGTTCTGCGTTTATACAGGATGTGGGTGGGTGGCTCCTGCTGCTCTGTGACTGGAGCACTTGTGTGCTGCAGCTATACAAACAACGGGATCACTGAGATAGGCCCAAGCGTAGTGAAAGAATAATAAGACGTAAACTTTTGTCTACCAAAGCTGAAGCTTCAGAGAGCTGTTGGTGGTCCCTCATGCTGACAAGCCTGGAAGCAGCCAGGCTGGCTGAGCTAACAGCCTTTCTGACATTAGAACAAGAGTCTGAATCGCTACAACCCTGTCATTCAAGCTGTAGCATCTGTTGTTTTGTTTCTTCCTCAGTGCCATGAAGCAGTGTAGATAACTGTGAAGCTGGGCTGTAAGGTTGTTCCTGCAGTTGTACTAATGCCTTGCCTTTTCCCTGCAGCCAGGTTGACTATCGGGCCAAGCTCTGGGCTTGTAACTTCTGTTTTCAGAGAAATCAGGTATGTTGAAAACAGCCTCAGCCTTCCTATGTTTTCATTGAATGTTTTATTGATGGCCTCCCCTGGCAAAGGATATTAAAAAGAGCAGAAATTCCACCTCTCTAGATTTCATCCCTTGGCCTTTTTCTCTTAATGAACCCAGGCCAGAGTACTTGTTAATGAGCCTGTTTTATGTGACGTTTTGCCTGTTTTCAACATTTTTGTCAATGATTTTACCAGCATGGAGGGCACACAAAAGAGAGAGCGAGCTTTTCACGTGTTTCCAGTGTGGTTCTTTTTGTGCTTGACATTTACTGTCGTTGCCAAGTATCACCTTAGTAGGTTTGGGAAGACTTCTGCCATTAGAAAACTTTGCATGGTTAAATAATTTTTCGCTAACACGTGGCTACTGCTTTAGTCCTGCCTTTCACTTAGAGTGGGGTGAGTGAGTAGCTGTCTGTACTGCTTGCCACCGATGTCTGTGCTTAGGAAAGCAGCAATATTAGGAAAGCCAGGCTCTTGTCATGAATTAATCAGATTGGCTTGGTGGTAGTAAATAGGATTGAACAACCACATCACAAGCAGGGCAGCCTCTGTACTGCAGAGGAGGGCCCTACATTTCTGCCCTGCAAATTCCTTGTCCTAATTTTTGGTTCTGTTTTTCAGTTCCCTCCAGCGTATGCAGGCATATCTGAAGTCAATCAACCAGCAGAGCTTATGCCTCAGTTTTCAACAATTGAATACATTGTGCAGGTAAGCGAGTCATAGGCCAGTTTGCAGCCCCCAGAACTGTCTTGTTGGTGATATCTGTTGTATGTATTTGTTTTAATTAAGGTAATGGAAATAAGTATGACTTATGTAAGATGCTTAAGATAGGGCTCATTTTATTCTTTTGACTGGAGTCATGATAAGAAGTGTCACCTAGCATGTGTACATGCGTAGTAAACCCATCTCTTTCCACACCAGCGAGGTCCACAGACACCTTTGATCTTCCTGTATGTTGTTGACACGTGCTTGGAAGAGGAGGACTTGCAGGCGCTGAAGGAGTCCCTCCAGATGTCCCTGAGTCTGCTGCCTGCTGATGCTCTGGTGGGGCTTATCACTTTTGGCAGAATGGTCCAGGTTCACGAACTGAGCTGTGAAGGGATTTCCAAGAGCTACGTGTTTAGGGGCACAAAAGACCTGACGGCTAAGCAAATACAGGTATGTCCTGCCATCTGTCAGGCCAGTGGCTTGTTCCTGTTAGCTCTGCTGACACCACTGCTGTCTTTCAAGCTCTAAGGGAGGAAAGAAGGTTCAGTGCTCTTTATTATTTGTTATGCCATTACCTTCCCGGTGCCTCCTCTGTCTTTTTGTCATTGTGAATGTTTAGAAGCTTGTCCAAGATAGAATGTTTATATCTTGCATGACTGATCTATTGATGATTTCCTAATTTCCTAAACCTTTTTTCTTTTGTTCTGTAGGATATGCTTGGGCTTTCAAGGCCAGCTGTCCCCATTCAACAAGGAAGACCTCTTCAGACTCAGGAGCAACCTGCTATTTCAAGCAGGTAGGTGCTACATCAACACAGCAGAAGATCAGGGAAGATGTTTTACGACCCTTTGGGATCACACTTCTAAACCTAGGTTTCCTAAGAGGAATTTTTTGTAAGAAGACTTAAATGGTGTTGTCTTGTCACAGTTATTTCCCTCCGTCATGGGATATGTGTGGATGGGATTTACTAGAGCAGTGTTTTAGGCTCCTGTAGTATCTTGGTTTTGCAGTTGCAAGAATATAATTGCCATTTGGGCTGGATTGCTACTTGAAAAATACAAGGTAGCAGTCTTTGGAACCCATATTTATTGCTCAGGGGTTGTATGTGTTTAGAGCAAGGTCTTTTGGTTCACCAGCCAACAGGGACCTTGTTTGAGTAACACGTCTACATGTCACCTTCTGTTCCTTGCCCAATCAAGTCCAAAAAATGATTGGCTGGCAGGCAGTGACCGTGAACAATGAAGCTGTATTTGCCTTTGTTGAACGTGGTGTTTTCTTCCTCAGTTCCTCATTTTCAATGTGTTTTGGTATACAAAATCACCAGTGAAGTCCCTTTCCTATGCTTTGTGTGTTTTTTGCTTTCTCATTGGTTCCTGATGACTTGCTTTGGTCAGTTTTGTTATTTTGCCCAGGCCTGTTATCTTGGAAAGTTTGTACATGTAGGAGTGTGCCACATGACTTTTTGCTTCTGATAACTCTGTCTCAGTGCAATTTAAGTGTGCAAGGAACAGAGGCACTTTTCTTCTCTTAAACTGAAGGGATTTGTAAGCAGGAAAACATTTCATTTTATTTTATTTTTTTTTTCAGGTTTCTGCAACCAGTTCATAAGATTGACATGAATTTAACAGATCTCTTGGGAGAACTGCAAAGGGACCCGTGGCCAGTGACCCAGGGAAAGAGGCCTTTACGTTCCACTGGAGTAGCTCTTTCGATTGCTGTTGGCTTGTTAGAGGTACTCTTGCTGCTGCTGTTTCTTTGAGATGAGCTGTCTTTGCTGAGACACGTGCAGGTCCCAGTCCAGCTTGGTTTGTGTCCCCTTTACATTGGGACACAGCGATGCGTTTCGTCTCTACTGGCATTTGACAAGAGTTAGCGCCAGCTGGTGCAGAGTGGGCTGGGAATTTACATTAAATGTAAATTACATTACAGAAAATGCAGGTGTTTAAAGGTCTCCGATCCTTGTGCATATGGCCACGTGGAGTCGATTGCATGTACGGGGCTTATCTGAGGGTCATCTGAGATATATGTAGAAAGAACAGAAACTGCCTGCTTCCTGTTGTGACGCTTGATGTAGCTTGAGCCTAAACCAGAGGGTGCCTGACAGGAAATGCATTGCTGTTTGTCAAGGCTGCCTGTAACAGCGATCAGTTCCTAATGATATTGCAGAAGAGCAAGCAGATGCTCCTCTAAATAAAGTGTTGTCCGTTTTAAACACCCTTTTACTCTCCCCGCTCTCTAATGTAAGGCCTTATTTTTATTTTAGGGCACGTTTCCAAACACAGGGGCCAGAATAATGCTATTTACAGGTGGGCCGCCAACGCAGGGACCGGGCATGGTGGTGGGAGATGAACTGAAGACACCCATTCGTTCGTGGCATGACATCGAGAAGGACAATGCAAGGTTCATGAAGAAGGCCACCAAAGTAGGTGCTGCTGTCAGCTGGGGGCAAAGCCACGGGCAGCAGCTTAGGCTTGTTGCATGGCACGGTGTGTGTGTAAAGACAAAAATGGTGTTGTGAGTGTTGGGATGTGACATAAACCCATGTAGACAGCTGTCCAATATCCTTCTTCAGGGAACAAACATCCCATTTTCTTGATATGGGAACAGTATGTCTGTTACATATACAACATACGTATGTTTGTATGTGTCCATGAAATGTACGAGTTTTTCTGTGTATTAAGGTCGAGGGAACGGTGTGAAAGAGACTTGCTGTTAGTTACTTCTGCAGCCTGGACTTGTGCCTTCCCCGAGAAGTATTTCAGTGCTACTTCCTAGCTCGTGGTGGGTGGAGATCTTTGAATCTCCTTCAGGGAGGAGGATAAAATAAAGCCTGTACTCCCAAGATCTGGTAGCTTCCTCAAAGGTTGCTTTGTCTCTTGACATATGAAAGAACAGTCAAAATTTCAGGCGCGAGATGTGCCTGGCAGCTTAGAGGAAGCAGTATCATACGTGCCCTCTTTACTATCAGCTAGAAACCTTTGAATTTCTTGTATGTTATCACAGATAAAGAGCCTGTGTGTGGATGAGGGTAGCAGTTCATGTCTTCTCTGTACCTGTGACTTGCAATTCAAGCTTATCCAAGGGAGACACCCTAGGAAGGAGAAGTGTGCTCAGGCAGACAGCCGTTTACCTTTACACTCCTGCTATTGGTTTCATTTGTGCTTTGTACCTCAATGTGTTGGCCTCGGCTGGAGAGCAGAAGAGACATTGCCTGATGCAGCGTCCTAAAACTGTGGTGTTGTCTTTTCTCCCCAGCACTATGAGACTCTGGCCAACCGCACTGCAGCCAACGGGCACTGCATTGACATCTACGCCTGTGCCCTGGATCAGACGGGACTGCTGGAGATGAAATGTTGTGCAAACCTCACCGGGTATGTTCACGGCAGGAAACACAAAGGTGGCACCTGCATTTTTTGGAGGGGGAGAATGGTTCAGAAAGCAGCTAGTTTGCAAGACAAAAGGGAAAGATTTTTGTCATTTTATTCTAAACTGTGGTTTGAATTTGCCAGGAGTTATATGGCAAAGCTCCCCTGATCCCAGTCCACATTTCTGAAGTCTCACAGTAGCACATGAATTAACACAGCTGGTAGAAAACTTGATGTCCTGCTTTTGAGAAAGGTATTCTAAAGCATGGTGCAACATGTCTTTTGCAAATGCCTTCTGCCTCCTTCAAATGCCTTGGGAGGTAACAAGCGTCCTTCACAGAATTGATGGGATGTAGATCCCATGTGTTGTGGTGCGTGCATGACTGAGACACCATCAGGAGAGCAGAGCTTCAGGCACGGAGGGCAGAAGCTTTCTTTGTGTGGGCAAGATTTTCTCTGCTTAACAGCTCATTTTGCTTTCTCAGGGGAAGTAGGCTGAGCAAAGCTCTCTTTGGGTTAAGATGTTTGTAACCACTGAGCATTTTTAAGGCAGATGAAAGGATGGCAAGAAATAAATTGAGAAAGCAAGCTGGAAAAGAGCATTAGCTTGTCTGGCTTTGGAGGCATTTATTAATCTGTGTTCTCTAATGTGAATTCTACCTATGCAAATGCATGCTTTTAAAACAGTTTCTGCCCATGTTTTCATGCATGAGAGTTGGGGGGGTGTATCCTTTGTGGTTTACTTCTGTTTTCCAATTGTTTCAAATTTTTTTTTGTTGTTTTTTTTTTTTTTTTTTTTTTTTTTTCTCTTAGAGGACACATGGTGATGGGAGACTCCTTCAACACTTCTCTCTTCAAGCAGACCTTCCAGCGCGTGTTTAACAAAGGGTTCAATGGGGACTTTCGGATGGCTTTTGGTGCAAGTTTGGAAGTGAAGGTGAGAGTCCAGTTAAATTGGCTGACATTAATTGGAAAATGCAAGTGCTGTTGATTGGAAAAGCTGGTTAAATATCTCTGTGGTAGAATTTTCTACTTGTTTGAGGTCAGCTGTAGTGCCTGCTTTGCAAAAAGTACTATAACGGATTGAGTGGAGGGTTTTATGTTTGAAAGTTTATTAATTTTTTCCTCTTTCTTAAAAGTAAAATTCTGAATTCTGCTTTTCCTCACTCAGCAAGCAACATTCCATACTCTCTCATGATGACTATGGATATGTCTCCACTGTTAAAATGTGGCCATGTAGATTCTCCTATGTTCACCAGCTGTAGCAGTAGGTGACCTGGGAAGGTACTCAAAGGTGCTTTCCCTGGTAGCCATATATATTAAATTTCTGATCAAAGCTGAGCAGCTGATTCAGTCTCTATATGTTCTGTTCTACTAACTTTCTTTTCGAAAACTTTTTTGACCTCGTTCTAGACATCTAGGGAGCTGAAAATTGCAGGAGCTATTGGACCATGTGTATCCTTGAATGCTAAAGGACCGTGTGTTTCTGAAAATGTAAGTTTCCAATCTGGTAAGAAAACAAACAAACAAAAAAAACCCACACCTATACTGAAGTAGGAAACAGTGCAAAATTTCTGGCTAGACCTAGAGGTCAGCTAGAATGTGAGAGTGTATCTTGAATCTTGAGATTCAAGAGAGTGATTTGGAAAGGAAAAGGCATTTTTTCCTAGATTAAGTTCTTGCCCTATAAAATCTTTTTGTAACTGCATGCCCTTCTGTAACTTAATCCATACCCGGAAGATAAGAAATGCAGAAGGACTGCCATGACTTGTAGCTCTGGTTGGAATTTAACGGCTTGCCTTACCCACTGCCACAGACAAAAAGGCTTTTCTCTTTTCAATTCTGTGCAGGAACTTGGAATTGGAGGAACATCTCAATGGAAGATTTGTAGTTTGGATCCCAGCACAACTCTGGCCATTTACTTTGAAGTGGTAAATCAGGTCAGCCCTTGCTTTTCTCTTTTTGGTCTTCATTTTTACAAGCTGAGTAGTTGTAACAGGGCCAGGAAACAAAATGGCATTGCTTGTGTTTTCGATGGATGGCTGTAAAGTGCCAAAGTAATTTCCTTAGAGGTTGTTTCCATATGCATAAATTGCACGATGTTTTTATTGTACAAATTCTTGTACAAGAACTGCATTGTTTCTTCTTGTCTTCTTCTGATGGCATTCATTCACAAAGAAGAAATAGTCTTTTTGCTGTTAGGTGCTCTGGAGAATAAAAGGACAATTGCTTTCAAATTCTTGGAGAATTGATCCTCTGAGTTGTAATATGAGATGGCTCACAAGCAGATGTTTTTCTCTTCTCTTGTCCATCTCAAGCTTGAATTTACTCTATGATTATTCAGTTGATGCCCTGGAGTTGTCCCTGTAGTGTACAGAGCTAAGTCAAAGCCAGCCTGTATTGAAGGCTTACCTTATTTCATTTGCAGCACAATGCACCGATTCCTCAGGGAGGCCGAGGGGCAGTGCAGTTCGTCACTCAGTATCAACACTCCAGTACACAGAAACGCATTCGTGTCACCACCATAGCCAGAAAGTGAGTATCTCGTGCCAGTTCTTTGGCAGAATGGCAGAAACTTCAGCACAGACTGTGCTGGAATTGTTTTAGCCTTTTATTGCATGCATTGGCCACGGAGTATTTGGCATGGGGGGGATAAATCTGGTTTGGGTTTTGCTGACAATGAACGCACTAACCCTTTACTAATCCTTCAGCTGGGCAGATGCACAGAGTCAACTCCAGCACATAGAAGCTGCGTTTGACCAGGAAGCAGCTGCTGTGCTGATGGCACGGCTAGGAGTGTACAGAGCTGAATCTGAGGAGGGGCCTGATGTCCTGCGGTGGCTGGACAGGCAGCTGATCAGACTGGTAAGACCAGTAGGCTGCAGTTGGGTGCAGTCTTAATTCAAATAAAAAGGGTCTATTGGAATGAAAACACCTTTCTTTTTCCAGGTTGGCTTGTTTCATTGTGCTCTGATCACAGTCCCATAGTTGTAGTAAGTGATATTTGGAAGATGATATGATCAGTAAATTTGTGGTGGGGTAGGTAAGCATCTCATTGTCCTGAAAGGGCCAAACCTGAGATGAAAGAAGTGATAGTGGAACCGTGATGGTGCAGGTGGGAAGGGACCTCTGGAGGTCTCAGCACCCTGTTCAAGCAGGGCTAGCTTTGTATTACAGCAGGTTGCTCTGGGTCCTGTTCAGGTCAGTTCTGATGATCTCCAAGGATGGAAGTTGTCTTGCTTCTTGACAGCCTGTTCCAACGTTTGATCACGGTTACTGTGACTTACTACTTTTGCATTATATGCAGTCAGAATTTCCATTTCTCCAGCTACCCACTAGGTATCAGCAGACAGCACAGTATGACCCCAGGTCCCACTCTTCACTAGGCTGAACAAACTCAGCTGCTTCAGGCTCTGTTCCTGCATTGGGTGCTCCAGCCCCTGACCAGTTTGGTGGCATCTGCTAGGCTCACTTCAGAACGTCCTCTTACGTTTGGCACTGGGAAGTCTCAGACTGGACGCAGCCTTCAGATGGGTTCTCACCAGTATCAACTAGAGAGGAGTTGTCACTTCCCAGCTAATGGCATTGTCCTGTGTCCTCGTTCTGTCTCTGTCTTCAGATTTCACAGGCTGGAATTACTTAAACCAAATCTGTTCCAGGATTGTCTGAACATGTGTGCAGATTTGATACTGACAGTTATGGCACATCAAAAACTGGAAAAAAAACAGCCAGTGTCAAATAGGAATTTGAGCACTGAAACACACATGGGCGTGCCACATGCTGAAATGATTGTGGAGTCATTTATCATTGATAAAGAAGTTCTAAATTGATAAAGAAATTTAATGAAAATGCTTCCTGTTTTCAGTGAAGCAGTTAGTGAAATTCCAGTCTGCCTCTGCTCTAGAAGGAAGCAGAGTTGATGCAGAAGTGTTTCATAGTGTACAAAGCATAAGTATGATGTAGTATCCCTGATCCAATGGAAAAATGGATGGTACTAGAAGCACCATTTCTTTAATTCTCAGATAACTTCGAATCTAGATTCAAAACTCTAGATTTTTCTTAGTGAGTTGTCGTTCTCATTCCAGTTAGATACAGAAGTCACTGATATATATAAACTTAAAGGCTATTGTTATTTTACTTCTTGTTGCATTCATGACTTGGTTGCTCAGTTTAAAAACATATAAAAATCCTTTAAAAAAAAAAAAGTTAATACTGAGGGGTGTGTGTGTGTGGGGAGGAGAGAGATAACCAAATATGCATTTTGCTTTCTACAGTGTCAGAAGTTTGGACAGTACAACAAAGATGATCCCAACTCCTTCAGATTGTCAGAATCATTTTCTTTGTATCCTCAGGTAAGAATTTATCTTCTTGAAGCTCTGGGAAAAATGTGCAAGGGTGAGGGAGAGTGATGATAAAGCATCTAGTACCGTGCCTCAGATTCACAAGGGAAGGAACAGATGCTTTTGGCTTTGGTGGGCTGGTCCTGTAGTTCAGTGCTGCAAATGACTGGTAGTGAGGATTTCACTGGGAGATTTTTTCCAAAGAATTTGTTGTTCACTGATACAAATTTCAGAGTACAGAGCTTTCAGCATAACCTTACTGACACTTCTCTTCTTACTCATCTTTCTGTTGCAGTTCATGTTCCATTTGCGACGCTCCCCATTCCTGCAGGTCTTCAATAACAGTCCAGATGAATCTTCTTATTACCGTCACCACTTTGCTAGGCAAGATTTGACCCAGTCTCTCATTATGATCCAGCCCATCCTTTATGCTTATTCTTTCCATGGACCTCCTGAGGTAAGCCTGTGTTTAACAGAAAGAGGTGGATCAAACCAAAACAACGAGCACTCAGTCAGAATAACGATAGTTTGTCAAAAAGGCCACTGTGTGTTTTTTTTAAATCAAGGTTATTGCTGGAGGATGACTTGGGATGATGTGAAGTATACATTATATTTTCAGTAGGCTTTCTTTCAGTATGTAAATCATGCTTTCAGTAGGCTTTTAAAACGCACACATATACACAGCAAAGAAAAACCACCAAAAACCAAACACCTGGCAAATCTTGAAGCTCTCAGTAGCAATTCTGTTTCTCTGCAAAGGCTGCCTCCTCCACTGTGTAAGTCAGCAAGCCTCAGCCCTTGCAGGTCATAATCTCTCACCAGCTGCTTGTTTTCAGCTGTTTATGCAGCACTGTTAAACTGCTGGACAAACTCTGACAGCTACCTTGAGTGGAGTGTGGCAGGAAAGCAACGCAGAAGCTGCTGGAGTAACACTTTAAAATGTTCTTGGCAGTATTTGCCAGAGTCCATGTATATTTTTTTTTTTTTTGAAACTTTTGCTTAAGATCACTTCAAACTAAATTTGATAGCTATAGAAATTGCTTTCACACACATTTCGTACAGTAGCTGAGGACCTGCTGCTCCATTCAGTGATGCCCCAGGAGGCTGATGGTGCTCTGCAAGGCATTCTCATGGGCTGAGCAGCCCTCGGCAGTCTCCTCTGTCCATGCGTGGCTGAGCAAACTGTTCCCCCCTTAACTGTGAAGGTTAATACAGTTCTGAGGGTGAAGTAGTGACTGACTTTCTTTGTTTTCTGCAGCCGGTGCTTTTGGACAGCAGCAGTATTCTTCCTGACAGAATCCTACTGATGGATACCTTCTTCCAGATAGTTATTTACCTTGGTGAGGTATGGTGAAATGCATTCTCGCTCTCTGTTTGCACTCTTCCTCCTGCCATGCAGGCAAACGATGTGACTGTTAGTACAAAACAAACTGCTTGCAAAGCCTATGCTAGCATAACAACGTCATACACACGTTGCCAGTTGTAAGGCACAAAAACCCCACTGGAGTAGCTACGGATGTGTTCTGCAGTGAGCAACAGCTGTCATGTTAGCTTGGTAATGCAGGTGAACTTCTCTTGCCGTGCCTGGAAAGGGCCAGAGAAGGATGAAACTCAGTAGGGCAGAGGGAGCTGCAGTGTTTTTCATCAGATACGTGACACAGTTGGTTCTTGGGTTTTGACACTTAAATACTGCTACTCTGAAAGAAGTCAGTTATGAATTTTGGCAGTTCCTGCTTGTAAATATTGGATGCTCTTGAGGTCTGCTCCTGCATTCCTTCCATCGTCACTGATACAAGCACTTAGGTGCAGGCTCCTTCTGAACCTTCAGATTTAGGTCAATATCCAAAGCCTTGAAGCTGGCTTTCTTTCTTCTTCTTTCTCTGGAAATACCACTTTTATTTGGTATCTTCTTAACCCCCCTCATATCCTTTCGGTCCTGCTTGGTGAGTAGTCCACATGCAGTTTCTTCTACCTAAACATGAAATCGAATTAGAATTTAAATTAACTCATCTTGGCTTATGGTCAAACATTCCTATTAGTTATTTTTTTTAATTGGAGGAGGTGTCTTAACTCTTCCCTTCATTTTTGAACTGAGCTATTGATATTTAATGACTGTTGTTAGAATGCTTAAATTTTGGTATGATAGCTTGCAGCAGCTCCATTATTGGCTCCCAACATTCCTCCACATAGTGTTTGTTCTCTTCTGAGAAGAGAGCAGGGATATGCAAGTGAAATGAGCAGTAGAATGGTGGAGTCAACAACAATAAATCTCCCAAAGTCACCTTAACTGGTGTCTACATATCTTAAATGTTCTGAAGTAACACACTCAGCAGCTGGGTAAAATTAGACAAAGGAAGAGTGAGGTGTGTGATCTGCCTATGTGTGGAGCAATTGTCAGTTACCAGTGTCACTTGAAAATAGTGTAGTACCGTGGTTGCTTTATTTAAGACCAAGTCAAATTCCAAATGTCAGTGATTTTATAGCTTCTTGGTACTTTTATGTCAATGCAGGCTGACACATAATGGCTTGCAGTTTTCTTTGAACAAATTGTTCTTGTATTGCACAGACTGCTACCCAATTTTGTGTTGAGTGCCTTTTCTTAAATTAAGGAACAAACAGAAACTAAACAATATTATTGACAGAACAGTGAAAGCTTGTTTGTCTCGTATTCTGTAAGAGGAAGTATGTGTGATGTTCTGCCTGAAGAAGCCCCAGTTACAAAGGGGAGGCTTGTAGACATCTCTACCACTTTTTATCTTCCTCCCTGTCAATAGACTATTGCACAGTGGCAGAAAGCTGGTTACCAAGACATGCCTGAATATGAAAACTTCAAGCACCTACTGCAAGCCCCGCTGGATGATGCCCAGGAAATCTTGCAGACTAGATTCCCAATGCCACGTTACATCCACACTGAGCATGGGGGCAGTCAGGTAAGGAGGTTTATTCAGGAACACTTTTTGTTGAATAAAGCAAATACCTGTCTTTTCCTGCTTTACAAAAGGAGTGGTTTTGTAAGTTAAGTACAGTGGTACTTTAGCTTTTAAAAGTATAGAGCTTGTATATTTTCTCATGAGCCACTTTTGTCTTTTAATAAGCCAGTCACTCTCGATGTATGCTTTTGAAATCTGAGAATGGAAGGTGGGGGGATTATTCCCCCAAAAAGAGGTGGGAAATAAATGACTTGGCTACGTATCTAAACTTACTCAAGACAGGGAGTGCGGTTAGTTTGCCATGACCATAAGTCACACTGAATGATTGAACATCTGTTCTTTTATTCTTGGATGCCAGATGAGGATATAAAATAGTTCCTATTTTTGTTCTTTCCAGAATTGCAGTAGTTCAGTGCTTCTCTGTGGCTGGGTTGTTTGTAGGGGTGAAGAGGCAGGAATCCATACTCCAAAACTAAATTTTGGTGTTAATTTCTGATATTGTGAGTGTTACCTTGGTTCTCCATTGACCTCTTTTCTGCAATGCAGATGGGGACTTGCATGGGACGCTTCTGGTGACGTGGCTGTGTCATGTGGAACCAGAGCTGCCCTGCCAAGCAGGCACCGCTTGCTGCAGCAGAGCTATGTCCCTTGGGCAGACCTTCAAGGTGACATCCTTGCTTTCGAAATGGAGGCGCCCATAGGGAGCTGCCACCACCTGGTGGTAAACTCCCTTCCCTGCTGTTACTCGGTAGATAATGCAATTAGCAGAACTTGCCGTTTTCTTTTTCAGACAACAGGAAGATGCCCCAAGTTTTAAGTCCAGTAAAATTGTCTTTGGAGTAGGGCTATTTCTGAACTTCAAACCTGTTTAAGTTAAACTATCATCTTGCTTGTAAAAGCAGAGGAAAATCACTATTCATGTATGAATAAGTGGTAAGTCTTATGAAAGCTGACAAGGCTGCCCTTCTGTAAAAACAGTTTTCCCATGTTTTGTTTTAATAGGCCCGGTTCCTCTTGTCTAAAGTGAACCCTTCTCAGACCCACAATAACCTCTATGCATGGGGCCAGGTAAGCAATGGAAGAGCTGCTTATGTTTAGAAATGCTGTAAAATGTACATCTACATATCTGTCTGCATAGTGGCAGTCCTGCTTCATCACATGCTATTTGGCCACAAACTGGCTGTGTTTGTCCTGCTCTCACCTAACAGCTTTTTGCAAGACATCTGTGGTTGGATTTGAAAACTTTACAGTGCTTTGCAGCACAAAGCAGCAAGGTCACTTCTATGCACCAAAGGATTTATGATGGAATTACTGGCTGAGATTGTTATAGGTGTACCATGTAAAAGACACAACTGACTTACTAGATTTGTCTAGTAAGGTTAAATTTTCATTCAACATGATTATTTGGGTCCATAGTTGTTGATAATTGGTACTGGTGGGAGCGCTAGATGACAAGATATTCAGAATAGAATTTTCAAGTGTAGATGGTAAAACTCCTGCTTCTGTTCTTTGGTGGAACCCATCCCCCCTGTTTTCAGCATTTTGTGCTTAGGACACAGTGTATTGTTTTGTAAGAAGTAACTAGTATACGGATACATACCTAATTTTTCTGCAAATAACAGGTATTTATATTCTTGTATGTGTAGAGCTTTGGGCAGGAAACTTCCTATTGCTTTAGAAAGAAGAGGCTTTTTTGCTGTAGGTGCAGACGGCATGGAAGGATGTTGTCAGTGCAGTTGTCAAAGAGTGGTGTCTTTTGAGTAGGTCTGCCCTTTATAAGGAAAAGGTGATTGATTTAATAGGTGATCAGTGTTAGTAGACTGCTGACTTCTGATTTGGTTTCAGTTAGTCCCTGGTGCTATTTGAGACTCATTATTTTTTTAATTTGTTTGCAGGAATCAGGAGCTCCAATCCTGACAGATGATGTTAGCCTCCAGGTGTTCATGGACCACCTGAAGAAGCTGGCAGTGTCCAGTGCATCATGACTTGGATCGAACAGAGAAGCGAGAACAGAAGAGTTACATGGATCATGGTGATGACAAAAGTGGAACGATCTATTTACATTTCCCTCTCTTTTAGAATACGGTTTTTAAATACTGAATGAAATAAATATGGGGGCAGAGTTTTGTACTTTGCCCTTTTAGATATTAATTTATTTGTATTCCTTTTTGTCTCTATTGTTCACTCCACATCTTTCATACTGTAATTAGAGCTGAAGTAGCCTTTAGCAGTCTTTACCTTATGTTGTAACATTCTTTGCTTTTAAACGGTGTATTTTAGCAACCTGCAATAACGAAAAATAAAACTGGGTTGTTATACGTGGCGGTGATAAATCAGAAGAGCCAATCTGAATTATGGTTCAGCAAAATAGAATTTATTCAAGCAAGCGATCAAGCAGATAAAACAGCACTGGGTGGCCGGGGAGTCTCTGCTCACCCTTGCCAGAGTCCCCGTTTTCTAGGCTAGTCATTCCGGGTTTACGTGGCGCATCCTGGTTCCTGGTATCCCCTGTGACTGCTCATCCTGTTCCTAGGGGGTTGTCACGGGCCCCTCTGGTGGTCATGGGGATGAAGGTCGTAGTCTTCCTCTGCGTTGTGGATTGTGGCCTTGCTCGTTGGAGCACGCGCAGTATGTGCCAAGGATCATCTTTTCCTTAGTTGGACATTCAAGTTACTGCCTTTTATTTAACAGGATATTGGGGTTGGGGACTTTTCCAGCTATACAAAGTTGCAATGGTTGAACCATTTTGTAAGATGAACCCCATCAGTTTGATTGACAAATTCATCATGCAATATATATTACAACCCCCCCTTTTGGTTTTTATTATTTTGTTCATCAAACCGAGTAATGGTTTCTCAGGCTAGGGAGAGGATGGGAGTTTCTCTATTAACAACCTCGTCATCCTCTTGGTGTTCATATTGTTTAAATATCAACATTAGGGGTGCTGCCTCCAATCTATTCTTTACTAATCCAATGACCTTATTCAGTATACAGGGTCCAAAGGTCAAAATAAGCATTAACAGTACCAACGGCCCAGCTATTGGCGATAGCAAGGTAGTTAAGCAGGGAGAACTCCTAAACCAAGACTCATACCATCCTTGTTGAGTTTCTCTTCTACGCTTTCCTAGCCCTTCCCGAATGCTGCAGAATCCCCCTTGCTGTAGGAAAAGGATATCCATCCCCCTCCTGTTCTGTAACACTACCTCCGATAATGAAGTTAGAGACTTTTCCAATGCTGTTACCGACTTTTCTGTTCGTTCCAAGTCCTCGTCTACTGCTGCTCTTAGGGAACTAAACCCTTGTTGCTGTTGGATGGGAGAAGTTATTCCAGTTCCTGCCCCCACCGCCCCAATGCCCAATAACGTGGCTATTGTAACCACCGTTATAGGTTCCCTTTTTATGATGTGATGCGTTTCAGTGTCCCCATAATCATAAACCACCCCTTCTGGATGGTATAATATCCGTGGAATAATAGTGACTTGCATGCAGTATTCTCGAGAGGCATTAAACACTTCAGGGGATACACACGGGTTAAGCCCTGTTTTAGAACATATCCATCGAGCTCCCTCCTGAGGAATGACCCACTTTTTGTTAGTTTTGTTGATAGGGGGTTGGAGGGAGCTACAAAGCATTTGCTTAGATTTCGGTACTTTGCAAACTCCTGTCCCAGAGAGGTGTTGCATGGTTATTCCGGTTTTCCTCTCTCCCCAAGAGCACTGGGAGGGTGAGGCATCAGTGCTCACTAGTTTCATTCAGGGTATCATGAGTAGCTTGCATTGCTTTCCAGAGAGGGTTTTCCTCAGCTACACCTGTAGGAGGTGGTATGGTGTTATCCATAACCAGGGTTACTGTGCTTGTCGCAACCGGGAGAGGTGGTATCTTTATCTCGGGTCCTTCGAGGACTTTATTGGGACCAACTTCCTGAGGGGGATTCTTTACTTTTTCCTTTTTTATAAATATTAAACCTCCTCTATCAGCCCCAGGTTCCCAATATCGCACCCCCCATGTTTGCCCTGTGAGCCAGGCAGGGTCGGTTGGATTCGTTACATTTACATAGAGTTGTTCGCAATTTCCATAGGGCATCCGAATCCCTCCGCTCCAGTCTCGGCTTGGAGGTGTACACCCGTAGGGTCCGTATCCTACAGTTAGGAACTGATCCTGCCCTGCTCCTGGACTCCAATCCGAAGCAATTGTTTCACAGCCCCAATAAGCACAATAGTAGGAGTTGGGATAGTCGCAATATCCCCTTCCTGGGTTCGAGCTGGGGCAGAAGTAAAAACCCTTTTGGTTCAGACACGGACTTATGGGTGCTAGTTGACAAAGAGATGTGAGGAAACTTGGTGCACCTGCCGTAGTCACTTGCTTAATGATAGTTTGGTCATCCCACCTAATTAAACTCCACTTATAGAGCTGCTGGGGGCTCTCTTCTCCCTTTGCTACATCCAGCCAGATTATCAGGAATCCCATTACCCATACAAACCAAATTAAGCCCGAGAAAAATGGAGGGGTCCTACCTTTACTATGGGTATCCCAGAGTTCTTGGTGGGTGCTTTGTCTTTTACCATTATTGCTTCCTGTAGAAGGTGGGAGGTGTTGGGGAGGTACTGGGGTAACCTGGCTTGGAACTGGCATTCCAAGGGGCCTCGTGGGCTGATTTCGGAGGTGGTTCACCAACCTCGATCCCCACAGCATTACATCTCTGCCTCCTCGTTTGCTTAGAGCAACGGGGTGTACCATCTTCTTGGCAGCAGCCGTAGTCTTCAGGGGAACCTCCTTCATCATTAGCCAGCCCACCTTAATTAATAGGCTTCACTCCCCTAGCTCCACACCTTATCCTGGCCACTGTCCTTCTACAGGCCACTTGAAGGGTTTTCTGCCTTCATTGGGCAGAGCTTGCTAACACAGAAGCGATGCTTCTCAGGACTTATAACACCACTCTCTGGATTCCTTTATGATTTTCCCGGTTGCCACCCCCACACGCAGTACCTGTCACAATCACCTCTAGGAAGATACCCGTAGGAGCAATGAACCCTCCACTTTTCTTTACAAACAGAAGGATAACAAATACAGAAATCAGCCCAAAAACCAATGCAAAAATCGGCACAGAAGATAGTTTCACCTATCAGTTTTTCTCCAGAACGTGATCTTCAGATTGTCGGGGTTTCTAACCGTCTCCCAGTGAGATTCTTGGACGGGTCCCTTTATCCTACTAGCACGCGTCCATCCTCGTTCAACCGTTTGAACTGTGGTGTCTGTGGTGAGTAAAACGAGAAAGGATCCTTTCCAACGAGGGGTCAGGGAAGATTCTCCCCAAGCTTTAATCATTACCCTGTCCCCTGGCTTAATCTCGTGTATTGCCATATCTAAGGGTGGCCTCTGTACTACTAATCCCTTCTTTATTAGCTCCCGTCTTCGCTTCATGAGCTCGATGATATACTCTTTTAACTTTTGGGTGTTCAACTGTTATTTCTAAATCATAAGGCATCCCATACAACATTTCAAAAGGGGAGATCACAGTATGGGTCCGAGGTTGTGTTCTCAGCCACAAGTGCCTGTACTCCCCAGTGGGTCTGCCTGTGGAATTCTTCCATTATTCTCCATGCCTTTAGGAATAACTTCCCTGCCATCGGGGAGTGCCCACCTTCCTTCTTTTTCAACGATTCCCATTTGTTGCAGTTTTTCTGCCTCTTGGGCAGTAAAGCTCTTGCTACCTCCTGCTGTTTCTCTGACCTGTTCTGCTTCTTTTATTACCAGTAATGCGGCCCGTTTTGCTTCCTCATCAGCTAAGCTATTTCCCCTGATCTAAATAGAGGTACCTCTTTGGTGACCTTTCACATGTACAACCGCAATCTGTTTAGGTCCTCTCAAGGCCTTCAGGGTTTATTTTATCAGAGCCTCGTGTATCAGACCCTAATACCCTGAGAATTTATTAACCCTCGTTCTTCCCAGATTTTCCCAAAGGTGTAAACCACTCCAATGCATATCCAGAGTCAGTAAACACATTCCCCAGCTTTCCTTTCAGCAGCTGTAAAGCCCTTAATACTGCATATAACTCACATGCCTGGGCCGACCAGGTTGTGTCCAAAGGACCAGATTCTTTTACCTCCGAGGTGTTCCCATCTATTATGGCGTGACCTGATTTTGGTTTCCCATTTATTACCCTTGATGATCCATCTACGAATAATCTCTCCCCATTCGGTAATTCCTCTTACTGTTTTACCCTTATGGGGATTTCAGGATTCCTAATGGTAACTTCAAAAGGGATGATGTCTAATTTCCCTACTGACTCAAGAGTGTACCGCACCTCAGGATTGATTTTTGCCTCGTCCTCTGCAGTGAGGGTGCATAATTTAACTGCTATTTCCTAATTAATTATATTCTGCTTCAGGCACTAATAAAAAGGATCCTATTCTGATTCGAGAGGGGGCCTCTATTTCTACTCCCTTTATTACCAGGACCTTAAAAGGTTCTCCTTTTGCTCCTATTACTTGTAACTTCTCCAGGGAAGGTAAGCATCCCCGAGGCACTGTCTGGACAGTAGATCTTTCTGCCCCGGAGTCCACGAGGAGCTCCACTTCTTGGTTCTGCCACAAACTGAGTTTTTAACAGAGCTTGCCTCACAGGAGTGGCAGGGTAGTCTTTCAAGCCACTCGGTGGGGGTCTCATCCTTCCTATGATGTTTGCTAAATGCTTTGTTACTTATACTTCCCAACCTTGGGAAGTTCTGTAAAATCACCTTGTATCTTTTCAAACGGTCTCTTAGCTAGCCCCCGGCCTCCAGGTATTCTTTCTCTAACTTGTTATTTATTAATCTTTTGGTATGTTAAGCATTCTCCCACAGTCTTCTTAGCAATTTCATAAATCCCAATACACATTACTGGACCACTTTGGGACTAAGTATGAGGTGGTCTCCTCTTATCCGTTTCCCACCCCACACCTGCATACAGTAACGTACCACCTTTTCTCTACTTTTACCTCGTCTGGACGGCCAATCCTCCCAGTGGGCAATCATTAGCCCCAAGGGACTATCTGGTGGTATATCGGGCAATCCTGCCTTAGGGTCCCCCATGGGGTCCGAAGGCTTGCTGTCCACACTCACTTCGCCCCTCAGGAGCGTCTCATTCAGGCACATTTTGGGAATCCCACCCCGGCCGAGCGGAACCACTTACCACACTTATTTCAGTCCTGAGCCTTCGTTTGGATCTTTGTGCACAAAAAATATGGGGTACTGCAGCGTTCTTTTGCCTGCTTGCCTGATTTAGGGTACAGGACTTGGACGGGGTGTCGTCCACCCGGGGGCCATCCGAAGATGGGGGCGCCTCCCCTGAGCTTGGATCCCGGGCCAAGTTAACCCGTATCCGAGTCACGGCACCAAATGTGTTATTGGATTGGCTTGGCCTGCCTCCTTTCCACTTCCGAAAAATAATAAGAGAGAAAAAGCAGTAGGAAGTATTAAAACTAAAACTGATTGCCTGAGCGCCTTCTTGGGGAGGCTGTGAGGGAGTGTCGGAGGGCGGGGCGGGCCCGGCCGCGTAATGGCGGCGCCGCCGCCATGTCCCGCCCCTCAGGGGGCGTGAGGGGATAATGGCGGCGCGGGCGGCCGTGTGGAACGCCCGCTGGGCCCTGATCTACTCGCTGGGCGGCTGGACGGCGCTGGGCGGCATGGTGCACTACAGCTACCGCAGCGACGGGGCCGGGGACGGTACGGGGCCGGGAGGGCTCGCCTGAAGGGCTCGCCTGAAGGGCTGGGGGCGCTGGATGTAGACCCCGGCCCCGGGGGGTGAAGCGGGGGGGGTCCGGGGGTGCTGCTGGCTCGCTGTGCCCCCCCCGAGCTAAGTCCTCCTCAGCAGGCTGCTGGTGGGAAATAACAGGACTGAAATGTTCACAGCAGTGAAGCACTACAGTACTAAACTTTTTTTGTTTTTCTTTTATGCCTTAGAGAATGAAAATCATCCTCCAGTAGAAGACTCGGATTCTCGGGAAGTAGTCGTTACAGATACGCCTATAGGGATAAAAATCACAACGGTAGCAACGTATAACAAGGACTTCATGCCTCCTGCTACTCGGCTACTCAGGCGTGTGAAATCTTTCTTTGACCCTACTGACAGCCCTCCTTCTGAAAAGTGAGTAGTCTGGAAAACTGAACTCTGTGCTGCCGGGGGAGAGCTGCCTTGTCTGAGAAAGTCGTCTTGGAGCTTGGCATCGCACCGTCGGTCAAAAACTCTCTTGTTCTGTTGAAACAGCAGCTCCATCACTGAAATCACTTTGCAAAACTTGTAACCTTCTCACCTGCTTAGATCAATGCTATATTTGCACTTGTGTTCAAGTTATTAAACATGAAAAAGTCATCTAAGAGTGGTGTGTTAATGAGCCTGTGTGCTGCCCGGTGTCCTGTGCCCTGTAGTCTGACCATGTACCCGCTGCAGCTTTTTGTGGAGATTTCCCAGCTCAGTGGTGGTGCTTGTTCTGTTACAAGCATGAAGAATGTTCTGAAAGACCAAGCAAGCTTTGTATTGTGTAACGTGGCTCCAGGAGTACTGCTTCCTATAGCAAACAGCACCCCTATATGAGAGACCTGCTGTCCCCTCGCAGGTCTTTGTGGGCACTGTGTTCAGGTACAGGGACCAAGTCTTGTGATTTGACCCTGTGTGCAGCTGCCCTCAGTCCCTATACTCATTACTTCTTTCTCTGAGTTTGCTAACTTTCATTTCTATAGGGGTTTCCCCTCCTCTTAGAGCTTCTGGGTCCCTTTAAAGGAGGTTGCCTCTGCCAGGCTCTTGTTCATATATGGGTATCCCTAATCCTTTCACATGCTGCCTCCCACTGCTGTGACTGTAACTTTTGTTTCTATAAGGTTGCCCCCATGTCCTTGTGGACATAGCCTCCTTTTTTTGGGGGCTTCTCCTGTATGCTGCCTCCCATCTGAAGGAAGCTGACCGCATCCCCTGCATATGCAGACCTTCCTTTCTGTGGGGACTGCCCCTGCCCTTGCAGACACCTCCCTGTTTCTACAGAGGCTTCCCCCTTTCCCTTTGGCCTTTTCTAGGAGGATGCCTGTTTGCTGCTGATCTTTACACAGCCTCCCCACAGACTGCAGATGCCACCTTGGTGTATAGAAAGCTGCTTCCCAGCCCTCCAGCCTGTCTTGTAGGGGGCGTTTATACACACAGCTGCCCCACCCCAAATTCCCCAGGGGCTTTTATACTGCATTGCCTCCAACTTACAGACACACTTTAACTACTGGCTCCCCTGTTCCTACACCTACCACCTCCTCAAGAAGCCTTCAAGAAGAAGCTTCCTGGGCACCTACAGACACCGTATTCCCACAGAGGGAGTTCCTACGGAAGGCTGCTGGTACCTCCCAGCAGCTTCCTCGCCTAAAACCCTAAAACCCAGGGTTTGGGGGCTTCCTTTAGGGTCTTCCCTATCGGCACCACCCTCGGCGCCCCTCCAGGGCTGCCGCAGCACCTCCGCCCCGCCAGGGGACGCTGCCAGCCCCCCCTCGGGCCTCCCCTGCCCAGCTCCGCCGCCGCAGCCTCCCCGATCCGGGCCTCCGCTGCGCCACCATGAAGGCCATCGTCCAGCGGGTGGCACAGGCCAGTGTCACAGGTCAGTGGGCGACACCGGGACCGACAGCGGGACACGGAGCGGGGGGCAGAGGAGGAGGCGCTCCGCCCGCCCCCGCCACGCTCCGCCCGCCCCCGCCTCCTCCTCCTCTCTCTCTCCCCCCCCTCCGTGTCTCCCCTTACACACCTCGCTCAGCGTTCAGGCTGTGTGGGGAGCCGTGGGGAAATGGGGTGAATTCGCGGATATAAGTCACTGGGGGGGGCATTTTTGCGTTTGAGGGGAGTCCTGGTGCCTCTCGGTAGCGCTGCTGAGCCGGTTGTGGGCTGTGTGCGGTGTTCCTAAATGGTGAAGTGAGTGTGGTGAGCGGGTGCCTCACTGCTGAGACCCTGCATTTGGAGGACTTCTGTGATACCTTACTGGAAGGGACATCAAAGATCAGCATGTTCCAAGCCCCCTGCCACACACAGCGATGCTACCCACCACATCAGGTTGCCCAAACCCCATCCAGCCCAGCCTTGAACACCTGCAGGGATGGGGCATCCACAACTTCTCTGGGCAACCTGTGCCAGTGCCTCACCACCCTCACAGTGAAGAATTATCCGTATATAGCACAGAATCATTAAGGTTGGAAAAGACCTGGTCCAACCATCCCCCTACCACCAATGTCACCCACTAAACCATGTCCCTAAGCACCACGTCCAGCCTTTCCTTGAACACCTCCAGGGACGGTGATGCCACCACTTCCCTGGGCAACCCATCCCAATGCCTTACTCTCTAGTAAAAATAAGACTGATAAAAAGGGTTCAGAATGATGTTTTCTGTGGTGGTTGTACAGCTGAAATTAATACTTACCTGTGTCACAAAATGAGATAATGCATTTAATCTTTTTTCTCTTTTTTAACCTCTTCCCTAGTGGGTGGTGAGCAAATAAGTTCAATAGGACGAGGCCTCTGTGTGCTGCTGGGTATTTCATTGGAAGACACACAAAGAGAACTGGAGCACATGTAAGTCATGTATTTCCTTTTGCCTTGTACTCTTTTATTTGTAAATTCGTGACTCTGAATCAGTAACGCCTATGCTGCTAGTCAAGGAAATGAGGCACTCCTGTTGGGAAACACAGCTTTGCCAGTGTTAGTTCCTCTTCAGATTTTACCTGGAATGCAGTTTTTTTTAGTTGGCATTTTCTTTTTATGTCCCATTGAGAAAATAAGTTTTTCAATTCCTGTCTATGTTTTTTTTTTTTTTTTTTTTTTTTGTAAAGAAGAGGAAGAATCAACATTTTCTTTTTTTTTTTTTTCCTTATCTCCCTTATTTGAATGTCTGACCTTTTTACTTTTAAGAGTTTTACCCTAGAGGACTCCATCCTTCAAGCATGGTATATATCAGAAACCTCAAACTCTTAGTTTGTGCCTGACAAATTCTCTTATTCCAAAAGACTGGAAAATCCCATCAGTTATTTTTCTGTAAAGATGAATCAATTTTGGCAGCCTGGAGGCCTGTCTCTGCCATCCCTTCCATGGCCGCAAAATATTTCAATTCAGCCACCAAACACAAGAGAGAGTTCTCCAGGCGATTATTCTGTCTCCTTCAGGCTTTTTAGTGTTCTGGGGCTGATCTCAGTTTATATAAAGACAAAGAAGAAACAGATAATTCAAGAAGAGGGAAGACAGTGAAGAGTGGAGAATGTAAGTGAAGGTGAGAACAATGCTTAGCAGATAAGGAAGAGAAAGTACAATGTGAGGGTGCAAACTGAAGGTCGGAAGGTCTTAGGAAATTCATGGAAAATGGCAGAAAAGCTGAAGACACTTTAATCAAGACATGCTCCAGTGTCTTGCCTTTCTGTTTGTCTCTTCGGTGTGTGGCATTTAATATATTGTTTTTTCTCATTCCTGCCTTGGTGAATGACAGATGCTTTTGAATATTGCAAGTGGGTGATCACCAACGACCGTGCTCGCAACGCCAGGATGTTTGGATGGCTGACGCAGAAAAGGCAGGAAGCCGGCATCTGAAAAGAACAAATAACAAGAAATCAGCTTAACCAGGCTCTTCAAGTGCTATTAAAGGAAACTTTCGTAATCCTGTAGATGAAACAGCAAATACCTTTTTCATTAAAACACAGCTGTGATGATAATTTAAACCTATGTGCCAGGCCTTTCAAAGCTTCTAACTGTGCTTCATTCAGAAGCTGTTTCTGTTTGCCTTTGACGTGCACAAATTGGCAGGGATATTTTTCTGTGACTGTGCCTTAGTGGTGGCAAAGCCTGAAGCTAGCCCATAATAAAGTTTCACCTTTACTTTATGCTACCTGCCTCACCTCTTGTGCAGGTAAAATGTCTGGCTGATGGCTGCGATTGAAATACTTGCACTTGATGTGCTTTACTTGGCAGATGCTGCAGGTGTGGAGAAGCTAAAAGAAGAAACTAAAGACTGGAGAGTAGCATGCGTTCACTCTTGTAATCAAAGTCCAACCATTGATTGGGTTGTACATCTGCCTGCTGCTTTTTAGGATTCATTTGTGAAAGGCCCCTTGTCCTTGTCCTCTTTGAGCATTCAGACCAGTCTTTTCTGGCCCCCACATCCAAACATCAGCCCTAATGCAAATCTAAATGACAAATCCCGGTCACCACTTTGCTGCTCCCTCTATTTCTGCACTGTTCCCAGCTTTTCTTTTGGTCCTGATGGAGAAGTGCTTTCCTTGCAGGGCTTGTGGCATCTGGTTTGGGATGCATGCTAGTGGGAGACCAAGCTGGAGGAGTGTGTGTGAATCATGTTTGGTAACAACCATAGTTCAGGATGATCTCATTTCATAATGAGTGTGATTTCCCAGTGCAGTAGGAGGAATAAATTGCCAAAGCTCTACTTGTTAAATAACATTGTGACTCGTAAAATCAGATAGTAAAGAATAGGCTTTCTGGCTTATTATCCCATCTTATGGCACCCTGTGATGGATGTGCAGTCGTTCTGTCCTGATCTCGTTCTCTACAAAAAGACGGAAGATGTTAATTAATGGTCAGATAATATTATGTCTGTGTGCAAGACTTTCTTTGTTACGGCTCTACCTAATGTGAGGATATTTCTGTGGTTTAGGAAGGAAAGGATAAAGGGATCTGTTACGTGGAGGCAGAATGAATGTGCATCTGCCATCCCCTTTATCTCTTCCTGTGTGGTACGTATTACTTGTACTCGTTGATCCTGCATGGGACAATTTAGAAATTTTGTAAATCTTTTTCTCCTTCTAGGGTTCGAAAGATCTTAAACTTGCGAGTGTTTGAAGATGAAAGTGGGAAACACTGGTCCAAGAGTGTGATGGATAAACAGTACGAAGTGTTGTGTGTGAGCCAGTTTACTCTCCAGTGCATCCTGAAAGGAAACAAACCCGACTACCACATGGCAATGCCCACAGAGCAGGCGGAGAGTTTTTATAACAACTTCCTAGAGCAGCTAAGAAAAGCCTACAAACCAGAGCTTATTAAAGGTAAGGGTGAAAGGTTGGTAAGGTCCTTGATGCGACCAGTAGACCTCATTTGTGTGTTCTTCTGTGATTGTTACCTTATTCTGTGAGTGTCTGTGTTGCAAAGCAGCTGTCTTTATGCAGCGATAGATGAGCAGTTTTACAGTGCATTTACAAGCAGCCTGATGGGGTGATCAGTCCAGCTTTCCTCTAGCCAAGCCATTTCTTGGTGTTCCTCTGGAACAGTTTGATGTTTAGATGTTCCTGTGTTGTTGTCAGATGTACAGCGTGAGCAGTGACCGACCACATAACCCAGGGAGGCTGCAGCCATGAGAATGAGCTCTGGGGTTGCTCAAAGGCTGGATGTCCTGGTGCCAGACTCACCCAGGGCAAGCATTTCTTCTGAGGGCTAGGTGGTTGGCCAGGCTGGAAGGCATTGCCGGCGTGTGATGGGCAGTGCATCTCAATCTGTCACTTTATTTTTGCGTTCTGGTAAGTGATAATGAAGACAGTGGGAGGTGTAATGTGCTGCTTGAAAACAGCGTTTGATGTAGACTCTCTTTCCTCATCTATATGCCATTTATGCAACAGTTTTCTCTTTACCAGAAAATGCCTGGTTTCCCTTTGCATTTGTGCTTTATCCACCTTTAATCTTTTCTGTTTGCTTTCCATCCATTTGCAGATTTAGACTTGAGTTTTTGATATGGTTGTCCAGAAGATGAGTGTAGAAGGACTTTTTTTTTTAATGGAGGTTATTAATAGACTGAAGCGGAAAAATTGAGATCATGGTATGGTCAGCCTTACTTTCCTTATGAGGGAAAAGGGGAAAAAAGGCAGAAAAATAGCTGGGGGAAGGTTTAGAGGTTAACCTCAGTGTTGACTGTAGATGAAAGATAAGGTACCGTTACTAAGAAGTGTTTTCCAAGGAGGTGCAGTGAAACGTGCATAAAATGCTTGTCTTATGTCAACTTTCCAATAGCTTGATATATTCTTCCAGGCACCCTTTGCTGGTGATAAGGAGTGCACTTCTTACACCCCTTCCATGCATTCCTTTTGGTCCGTAACAAAAAACTTCTCGTCTAATGAATTCAGAGCGTGTGCTTTTTGAATTTTTATCTTTTGTTGAATTGTGATTAAGTTAGGACCCATTCCTGTGCCTCTGAAACTGATAACAGAACTTCCTGGGAAGCCAATGGGAATAAAATTTGCTCTGGTAAGATTTGATTAAGTTGGGCCCCTTTGTCTGGGTAAAGTAAAAGCAGGTATGGACTTGCTTCTTTCACTTAAACAAGGTCCATAAAGATTGATCATATCAACATCTTTACATATCAACATCTTTATCTTTAACATCTTGGGATTTGGAAAATGCTCTGTTTCTCAAGCATTTTGTGTATTCTGACAGCAACTTTTTAACCTTCTCTTTTCAGTGAATAAGTTGTACTCCTGAAATGAATAGCCACTGCTGTTGAGTGCCCATATCTTGGCACTCGATTGCCAATGTTTTCTTCAAAGCCAGCCTTCGCTTCTGTTCTTTTTTTTCATGCTGAAAACATAGATTTGGAAATGCCAGAGTGGCTGCCTGTGCTACTGTGTCAGATAACACATGCATTTGAAACTGCTTTCAGCACTGGAACCACCTGTTAATTTACCATTTTGCTTTATTTCTGTTTTGTTCCAGCCTGCACTGGGCTGCATTCAAGCCTGTTAGTCTCTTACAATTGAAGTTTCTGTTGTGCCAGTTGCTTTGCCAGTGTTTTTTGTTTGTCTGCTATTCATTTCTTTATTGATTTGTGGGTGCAAGGTTTCTGTAGCCTGGCAGTTTCTGGGATAGCAGGCTAAGCCATGCGGTTGTAGCAGCGGAGTTTACAATTCCCCTGAGCTGAGGTGGGTTAAAAGATGGAGCCTTTGCACGCTGGCTGGCCACATGCGAGCAGGACTGCTCAGGAGTAAATAGAGATTTTTGCAATTGTGATGCCTGGGCTGTGATTTAGTGCGACATGCAAATGCACTGAATTCTGCACTGAAAAAGTTGTAACAAAACCAAAAACATAACAAAAACAGAGCCTGGTGTCTGTCCTGCGTGCCACTAGGTTACAAAAGGTAATGGGGGTGCCCTGGGAAGGAGCGCTGATGCATGAGCTGAGGGGCTATTAAAATAGGCTTAGTTTATCAGCGTGAGGCTCTGCCTGCTGTCTCCAAAATGTGGCCTCGGATATTTCCCCTCCACATAAACTTCCACACACATGCAGTTGTAGTCACTGGAAGATTAGAGTTTGATTCTCTGGGTTGGTGCAGGTGGCTTTCCCTTTGATCTTGCAAATACGCTTAATGCCTTTTAGAAGAATCAATTCATTATTTAAAAGGGTATTTGTGTACCTGAGTCAAAGGCTCCTGAATGTGTTGCTGTATTGCTTAAGAGCCTTGTGTTTTCTACTCCTGCTGTTGTTTCCCTAGTCTCATCTGGCTGTCAGAAGTTCAGGTACTACACATGCTGGGGCAGGCAACTCCTCCATCTGGCCTGTGGTTTATCTGGAACTTGCCAACTGGGAGTTAAGAGTGACCAGTGGTCCCCAAAGAGAAGTGCAAACTATCCTCTCACACCCCGAGCAGGGGAACATTTGACAAACGGTATCTTGAAAGGAGAGAAGGGTGCATCAGAAATCAGTGCTACTCTTGATTTGACACTTCTTGTTGTGGAATTAATTCTTAATTAATTCGTAAATACCTCAGTTCACTGTGAGGAACAGAGCTGGTGAATGCAGGTCTGAGCGCTCTGCACAAGCTAGTATCCAAAAACTAGGCCTACACAAGGCTTCTTCTTGCGGGTCAGACCTTCCCTCTCTGTCCTGAATGTGGATTAATCTTCTGAGGCAGTGAGGATTAGCGTGGCAAAGAGTGTGAAACATCTCCCTGCCTTAATAGCAAGATCTGAGGCAATGTGGGAGGACTTTTCCACAACAAGGAGGTTAGTTCAGATTAAGGTCTGGTGCAGGATGAAAGCAGAATTATTCTGTTGGATCAATTCCCTTTGTGAGCGTTGCCACTTTGGAATAAAGTGCGCTTATCTGGAGCAAGGTTACTCACATGGGGTTAATTAGGAATAACTTTCCAAATAGACAAGCTTAGAAGTAACTTCTGAATAAAATCAGTGTGAAATTTCTAGGTCATGAGGCTGGAGATACGTCCAAAAAATATTCTGAAAGTGTATTATGTTTCATTTTCAAGTCTTTACATCGTAGGTTTGTCTTGTCTTTCGCAGCTCAGATGATAAAAATCCTCTTTGCCTCTGAAGAAGGCGTGTGCCAGAGTCTAAGGGCAAAGGAATTTGAAGAGATGGGTGGCCAGCAGAATAAACTTGTCATTTATAGGATCCTGTTTTATTGCAGAGGAGGCTGCAAGGAGCTGACTCGATCAGTTAAGAAGTCTTAAAATTGCTTACTACTTTGAAGAGCATTGTGGTATAAAAAGCAGGAAAAGAAATAGTATTCAGGGGTAAGTTGCTAGTGTTTCCCATGGACATTACAGGACCACGTGTGGGATAAATTTACCCAAAGTTACCAGGATAACAAGTGACATGGTAGGAGAGTGGATTCTTTCAGCTCCTTTCTTTCTGACTGAAATATGAAATCGGTCCAGAGAGGCTTCATTTTGCCTTGGGACAGAGATGGAAGAGATCAAATCCTCAGTTTCTTTGCAGTCCTGTGCAGAAGAGGGATTTGTCTCCATCAGAGTTTCAGAAATTGCATGAAAGGGCACAACAATCAGCTCAGCTCCTTTGCAGCCTTTCAGCCCAAGTACCACAGAGTTGCGCTCTGAGGTGAATGCAAAATGGTGCACTACCACACATGTTGGCTGTTTTAGGAGGAGTCAGGCTTGTGTCTCAACTTTCAGGAAACCAAAACACAAAAATGATAAATGCCCTCTCAGAAAGCCTGTGTGAAGTGCCTGATACTGAAACTACTGCTGACGTTGGGACGAGGGAAAGAAGGCAGGAGCAAGTTTTTGACACCGGCAGCCAGCACTGGGGGAGATACTGCTGTAGAATGATGAATGATGAATTGGGTATTGATAGAAGAAGTGAATTTAGTTTTTAGCTTTCTCTTGTTCTTTCAGGCAAGACCAGACCCCCAAGCTGCAGAGAATAAGAACTGTATTACAGTGAGGCCACTTTTTGAAAAGAGCCAGGCTAACTGGTGCACCGCTAGAACCTTTTAGTTTTGTTGTATAGAGAAGCTGCCAGCACAAAAGGCCAGAAGCATCCTACAAGGAAGGCACACGCTGCACAGGGTCTGTAGTTCCTGAAACTACAGGACACATCACTTTTTGGTAAGGAGGGGTGGCAGCTGCTTCTAGGAACAAGATCAACTTTGTAATATATAGTTTGCAATCAGTAGTTTGAAGATGGAGGCGAGTGGTGGCCCACAAGACATTTTGGAATGAGTGCAATAATTTTGGAGTACGTGAAGAAATTCCCATTTGGATGGCTTTTTAAATTGCTTAAGAGAATGAGATTGCCACGACTGAAGCCTGCTCTGCCTTTCATACTGTGGTGTTTGCAAGGCGCTGAGAGGAAGATCTGGAAGAGAGAGAGGCCACAGAGGAGGGCAGCATTTTCTGCTTTTAAGTACTGTTTCCATTAGCTCTTAATCTTAAACTCTCTGAGCAGTGCTTCACCTTGACCTGAGGTGAATTCTCCTTGGGTCAAAAGACTGGAAGTTTAAGTGTGAGGAGAACGGGAGAGAGCTGTTACAAAGATGTCCCTCAAATGCAGTTCTGAGGCAGAGACAATTAAGGTAGAAAGTGCTGTGACCTGGGAGTGCTGTGAGGCTTCTAGTAGATGTGATGGCTTCTCTACCACTTTCTCAGCCTTGAAGAAAGGTGCTAGGGAGGATTTTGTTTGCTTGTTTTAGGTCCAAGTGTGCATGGGAAATGTGAATGGCTGTCCTTTTTCATGAGCAAAGTACGGGAGAGGGAGGATACGGTTACAGAGAGCTATTTAAAAAGTATTCTTTCAAAAAATAAATAAATTTCAAAAGCTATTTACCAAACTCCTACAAAGAATGGCCTAGGTTGGAGACAGGAGCATAGAAATTACTGTATCAGATTGGGATTGCCCTGCAAACTGATGTCCCAAAGTAGTGCTTCAGAATAGGTTTTTTTTTTTTTTTTTTTTTTTAACCCTTTGCCCATATTTAAGATTTCTTCAAAACTTCAGCTTATTAGCTGGACTGGATCCCTAGACTTAACTGTTACATCCTTTACAATTTTATCTCCTGCCTACGAGAAGTGTCCTGCCTCACCTGAAGTGTGATTATCTGTGGACTTGTTCTGTTTTGTGGACATCTCTGTACTTTGCTGTATGTTTGTTGTCTCTGAATATCAGAGCACAAAGCTGAGTGCATGTAGACTTTTTTCTTAGTAACTTTCTGCAGTTCCTTAATTGGCTGTGCTTTATTTACTTATCGCTTATTTAAGTAGCACATTTGGGAAAGATTTTGGTACATGTTACCCTTTCAGTACTTCTGTCTCTATCCTTTTCAGACGGCAAGTTTGGTGCCTACATGCAGGTACACATCCAGAATGACGGTCCTGTAACAATAGAGCTGGAGTCCCCGGCTGCCGCTGTCGACCCTAAACAGGTAAACGAGCCTGGAAAGGGCAGATGTATGGGGCTGTGCCTCCTCTGTGAATTCATACATCTGCCTTTATGTGTACTTGGGAATACTGGCATGTAAGGCACTCTGTGGCAGCAGAGCTCTTTCTTCAGAGTTTGTGTGTTCATGCACGCTGTTCTGTTTTTCCCTCTTTTGTTCTAACAGAGGTTGGAAAATACAGGGAATTATGCGTCTCCTGGGAATTCTACATAGCTCAAAAAAAACCACCATACATAAGGCATTTGGAGCCCAATGGGAAAAGAACATGGGACAGTCTAAAGCATCGTCTCTTATACTGTAGTTTCTCCTTAAAATTATGAATTCTTACTATTGAAAGAGGTTGTCAACTGAAAAAAATTACATCAAGAAAATAAATAACAAAACCAACCCAACTCACAGGCACCAGGAGAGGGTACACAAGAGCAATCAACATGGTGATTTAAAGCACTTCCTTTGCTTGCTCACTGTGTCTTTGAACGTCATGTTGCATAAACAGACTAGCTAAAAGCTGAAGTAATATCTTCTAGATAAACTCCCTTTGCATATCTCAAACCTATTAATTTTCTTAATTAAAGGTATTCATAACAGTAACTGATGAAAGCAGTGCTATACTGACAAATACTTTACCTTGAGCTATCTTAAGGACGAAAGTAGGCACTGAGTAGAGAACATCAGACAGAACAGAATCAAGTTATCCTAGTGCTAATGTAACAGCTTAATTGGCATTTTGCTATTTGGTATTTCTGACTATTTAGCTTCTCATATACAATTCCCCTAATTACAGAATTACAGAGAAGTTGAGGTTGGAAGGGACCTGTGTAGGTCACCTTCTCCAACTCCCTCAGTGTTTGGGCAAGGAAGAAGTTTTACCAGTATGTGTATGCTGTTGTTAGCTGGAGGTAAGCAGTTCTGTCACCCTGCACAACAGCCAGGCCAGCCAGAGCAAGTGTCAGGGGTTTGCCTATTGGATTCTGAAAAACCTCCAGGGATGGAGATGCCAGTGCTTAATGGGGTAATCTTTTACAGGGCTTTACAGCTTGAATCTTAGGCTAAGTCTTTGTTACACTTCTGCAGTTTAAATCCATCCCAATTATCTTGTTTCCTGTGGTCACAGATGTTTTTCTTCCTGTTTGCTGTTGTTTATTTGTGTGTATGAAGAGAGGAATGTTGTCTGTACCAAGATAACAAAACCCATCTGATTCTGCTCTGGGATTATTCCACATTTGCCTACTTTTAATCTGAACTTTTGAGATTCAGTTTAGTCTTTCTGTTTAAATGGCAGAAGGTCTCTATCAGCGATCTGTACTGCAATGCTGAGCAAAGGATCAGTTGCAGTAAAATCATTCAATTCTTCAGACTGGTGATGAGACCATATGTGATTAGCAGCAGGTGGATCAATCCTACTGATGTGGCATGTATGGCTAAAGCATTTGAGAAGAGAAAGCGTTGGAATTAAAATTGTATAAGCTAACAAGCTGCTAACAGCATGCAGCTGTTTATTTTTGTTGCCTTAAATAGCTAGGGTATATTGTTTTGGAGTTTTTTTTTTTTTTTATCTTCAAATTCTGCTCTGCATCCTTTTGTGATGTTTTAGCCCCTAAAAGAGCTACACACACCCGTTCTCTGCCTGTCTGTACTCTCACAGCTGTAGCACAGAGTTCACAGCCCAGGCCATACGTAATTAGGAGCAGCAGCAGCTCTGTCTTTGGATTAAGGGCTAGCAGATGTAAGCACTCACATTCCCCTGCGGAGGAATGGAGCTGCTGCTGATTTGCTGGGAAAATATAACTTGTAGATATGTGGATGGCAGAGCAATGGTGTGCCTTGATCTCCCGTTTGAACTGTTCTACATTTCCTACATCGTCTGTGAGGGTAGATCAAGTGTTTCTGAAAAGTCTTCCAGCGAGGGTAGATTGGGTATTTCTTGCAGTTACGATGCAGGAAACAAAAGGATTTTTCTTAATGATCTAGTACAAAACACAGGCACTGCAGTTTCCAACCTTAACCTATGAAGCAATTTTTGGGTAATCCCTTTTTGAATTTGCATGCATCCATTTGGATAATTGCAGAGGTAGGCACCAAGACAAAAGATGTCTGTGCTATCTCAGTTAAGTTTGTTGTGATCATTGCTGAGTTTAGGTTAGCAATGCCCAGAGTGCTTTGTATTTTTATATCCTATGTTGGGGAAAGCTAAAGAGATAACGTGGCTTGTTTCAAAGGATTTTGTAGCTAGTAGAAGCAGCCAAATGGAAAAAAAGTGGGAAGAAGTGTTAGGGGAAGTGACATGGACACAAGTGGAAAAAAACAAACCACAAGTGTGAAGGTGTTTTGGTTCCCCCAAGAGGGTATTGCTTCAGCTTGTGTTTTTGTTTTGGGGAAGGATGGAGATTGTTTTAGTATTGTGTGATCAGTACCATTGTACTTATGCAGCTGGTGTCGAATATTTTGTGATCCTAATCTATGGTAAATGGCTGTATGGTGATGACCTCCATCTGCAGGAGGAATGGATTTTCCCTGATTTTTCTTTTTAATCTAGTTTTATTTCCTTCCCACATTGACATATGCACCATATGAGAAATAAAGTACAGTCCTCTTCTGAACTCTGTTAGCTGACGTTTTTCCTAGATGTTGTGTTGCCTCTTTGATATTTGCCTTCTTCCAGTTATGCTGAGCTTACTTATTAAACAAACACGAAACCTAAGAGTTCATTTTCTTATACCAGAAGTTTTGGTGAGAAAAATGAACCAAAGAGAGCTCAGCTTGTTATCAGTATCACTGGTGATAAAGAATGGGGAGGAGAACAAGTGGGGATATCCCCACGCAGGGATAAACTCCTCTGCTAGGGAATTTTTCCAAGCCCCTGGGAGGACAGTTAGACCAGGCTAACTTACGAACAGCAGGTACCACTTTTCTTGCCTCAGGCTGAAGTTACAGATACTGTAACTTGATTGTATGCTGCTTACATTTCTTTTAGGAACAAAATGAAGTATGCAGTGCCATGCGTGAGCTGCTCATAGGCCTAAAGGATCCTGCCCTCTTCTTAAGGAAAAAAAGCTGATAATGCTTTGATCATAAGACTAAGGTACAGATATGTGGAAAGGAAAAGGAAAATACTAGATGATCTGCTGCCTTCTTAGCAGGCTGTGAGACAGTCTTTGTGCCACAGCCTTTCAGTGGCTTTATTTTTGCAGTAGGACTCTGATAACCATTTTATCTCAGTGCTGTCATCGCTTAGTGACATTAGTACTAAACTGCTTTATTTGTAGTGACCCTATGATAGTTTGAAGGATTTGTCTCTTTTGGAAATGTAGCCTGTCCTTAAAGTTGTTGTAATCCCTCCCCTCTCCTTCTCTTCATTTTTTACTTTGAGGTTTGAAATCGTAGCGGCTTGGACACAACTACTGAAATTTAAAACATACATCTGCAAATCATCTTGTGGTTCCAGAAACATGAGTACTGCCACTGATTTTCTGGCAGACTGCTAACAGAACAATTCTGCCAATGGTGTCATTCACTTTTTCCTGGTGTTATTGATGGGTAAATAAAGGAAAAGCTGTCTGGAGAGCAGAAATCAATCTCTGTGTACACATTGATCACAGAAAATCAGGAACGCTGGATGTATTTGTTTGTTCAAGCAAGACTGACAGAGAGGAGATTTAGGATGTGGGAAATTAACTTGAGCAAAACAAACAACCCAGAGAATTATTAGCATTTTCAAGTGGGGGACTTCTTGTGCTAGTTCACATGTTCATCCTACAGCAAATTGGTTTCAAAAGTAATGTATGATAGTATTACAGCTGATGGAATGGCAGACATTTCTGAATAGTGAAACGTTTCAAAGAGCAGCCCAGCTTTCCACTATAATTACTTAATTTTCATTTTTTTTTTCATGCCTGTGATGTACTATTAAATTACATCAAGCTAGGATGTGCCAAAGAAGCTGTCAAATCAAATGTAAATTCTGACCTTTTTCCAAAACTGTTGCTCTGTATTTCAGACAATCTGTTGGGAAGGAAGCAGTGTCCACATGGTTCAAAATGTCTTGTTTATCAGCAGTGTCCCAGCAGTGTAGAATATCTGTATTGCAACGGCAGATAAGAAAAGTTAGTTTCTGTGGACTGAAGACTTGTATTTTTGTGTATTGTCATGAGGAAGATGGTCTTGGACACTTGAGATATTTCAAGATCTTTCTGACTTCTTCCATGCTTAGGAAATTCAGCAGCAGGCTCAGACCAGATACTGATTCCCCAGAGAGGCGAAGCACAGATTTTGACTGCTGGCTAGTAGTTTCTGAACAACTGATCTGTTTGTGGGTTGTGATTCTTGCCAAAGTCATAACATGGAAGTCATGCCAGGGTACTGTGGCTTTAGATAAAATGATCAGCATTTGCAGGTTTACATCTGAAATTATTTTGCGTGATTTTTCAGGCTTTGTTACTCCTGTTTTTTCTGTACGTAAGGCTGTCTTAAGGGCTTGAGGGGTCCTGATTCTAATCCTGTGCCCATATTTTTGTCTGTGGTATGTTCATAGCTCAATGCAGAGGACGTCTGGTCTTGTGTTATAAATGTGAATGTTTCAGTGCTTCTGCAGACATAACCGCACTACACACAGGTCACAGAATTGCTTAGGTCAGCAGAGACCCTTTTGATCATAAAGTCCAACCATCAACCTAACCCTACGCACTCCAACGCTAAACCATGTCCCTAAGTGCCGCACCCACGTGTCTCTTAAATATCCCTAGGGGTGGTGACTCCACTACCTCCCTGTGCAGCCTGTTCCAGTGCCTGCCCAATTTCCCTGAAGAAATTCTTCCCAATATCCAATCTAAACCTTCCCTGATGCAACTGAAGGAGCTGGCAGCAGTGCTCACCAAGTGACTTTCAATAATTTATCATGAAATTACTGTAGAATTAAATTATTATAGAATATTTTGTCTGCTTCTTCATCCTGATGAGGTCGTCTATAACGTGCTCCTACCACATTATTTCCCTTACCGAAAGGCACTCAACCCTTCCATCACCATAACTAAGCTCCACGCCATCAAGACCCTTCCTAACGTAGAGGCCTACCTCCCTCCTCTCCTTCCCTGCCTGTCCCTCCTCAATGCCTGTAGCCACCCATCTCAGCTCACCTCACACACCTCACTGAGGCCTGTGGTATCGTAGCCCTGAGACAGGGCTAAAATTCCAGCTCCCCTTTCTTGTTTGTGAAGAGGCCTTTAAGTTGGGCCCTAAGGAAGCTGACTACTGCTCTTAACGTGTTCTCACTGACCTCAGCTCCTTTTCTTTTCTCTGAGCAGCCACTGCTGATGCTGACCAGCATTCCCTGTGCCCAGCAGCTGTAGTTTAAAGCCCTCTTTGCCTGTAACTAAAGATGCTTTTTCTCTCCTCAGACAGACAGACCCCATCCGACCCTAGAAGAGCAGGCTTCTCCCTGTACCTCTCAGAAGAGGGTCACCCACTACTATCACCCGTCACACTGGTAGTTACTCAGGGAGCAGATTGGGCTGGCTTAGTTGGCCCCACCATCTCCTCTGGTGTGACCTGTCCTTCATCTTCAGCGTGCAGAGCAGTGGAGCAGTTCTGCCAGGGCACCTCAGGCCTGGGGGAAGTCTCTTCCTCCTGCTGGTCCTTGCCATTTTAAGCTTCCATTCTTCTGCGTTACTGGCCTCTCTTCCTTCTTTGTGTGCTGGTGGGGTCGACAGGGTTTGGCTGTGGTGTGCTTCGCTCCAGCTGTCTGCCTCCTCCTCAGCCTTCTCACGCTGCTGACCGCTCAGCTTTGCATCATCAGCAGACACAGTGCTTTTGCTACAAGACAGTGCATCTGCTCTAAGAGGGCCACACTTTGAATGCTGAGGAGCCTTCCAAGAGGTCACAGCCTTAATTTAGGATTTTAGATGTAGAGTTAGGTGTTTCCCATACAGGTGCACCATCTCCGCAGCTAGCCAGCAAGCATCGTGGTACAGTAGACACAAACAGCTCATGATAGGTCTAAAGATGAGATGATAACTGTCAACACACTCTGTACTTACATGAAAGGCATTAATGATACGTTTCATTGAGCTGGAATTGTGTATCTGAAGAGTTGCTTGCTGTAATACTAAAAAATGAGCCGTCATGATTTTTTTTTCAGCTTGCAGGCAGGTCTTTTGTGGCAGAGCATGCTTCTGTAATGTCCTTTTCAATCAACCAAGCGCTTTATAAGCAAGGACATGAAAAACTTAAGAGATGTGTAATTCTTTTATTGCCTGCATAATGAAAATCAGTCTATTTTGTGAGTACAGAGAAATACATATTTCATCTCTGTGCCCAAACTTTGGTTTATAGACTGATCACGGTACATGCACAGACTGGAGAACATGTGTATGAGTGTATATGGCCATAGGTACACGCAAATCTTAATTTATTTCAGCATTACTTGAGTTTTAGATGGATGAAACAGTTCATTTACAAACTTTAACTTATTATAATTTACAATAAATTATTAATTTTTTTTATAATAAGACATGGATTAAAATTATCCTCTCCCCTCATATAAATGAACTTGTCATTTTTCTTTGAGCTGTGTGAGTACTGCTGTCAGATTATGCCAACATGGGCATTGTTCTATAAATTCAGGGTTATTCCTGGTGTTGTTTCTTCCATCTATTAAAGATGTGAGGAATAGGTTTAGTTGGGTTGTCATGCTTACAGTCTTGGGCATGGTACAGAGCTAGGTGTGAAGATGGATCTGGATTTTTCTCTGGTTATTCTGTTTGCCATCAGTGCTTCTCCACTACACCATTCTCAAACTAATTAGCTACAGAACCAGTGGTAATTTATGAGGTCCTTCGTGATAAATTTATGTCATAACTTTAGAAATTGTTGCTTACTTTTTACTCTAGAATATGAATATGAATACTACAGAGATTTCAAAAGAGAATTTGATCCCTTTGTACTTAAGACTAAATGTACATAAATAAATTTATAAGCCCAAGATATATAACTATGTATACTTCAGAAGTCTTAGCATGCTACTTGCCCTCAAGACCACCTTGGAAACTGGCCAGTATAAGCACGTTTGAAATGCTAATATGGCATGCTAGTATATATCGAACCATTTCTGCCTCCATGTAAATTATATATGAACAAATATATCTTATTTACGTGGATCCTGTATTCCATAATGCAAGGTTCACAGTGTGAACACACCACTATTTCCCACGTTTGGGAAATCTGGGGTTGGCTTTATTGGGTTAGCTCCTCAAAGGAAAAGGTAATTCAATTTAAACTATTGTGTCTATGTGATTTAGGCTTTTTTTTTTTTTTCTTTCAAGTAATGAGAAAGAGAACACTAGTTAGAGAGGAGTGCATTTTCCTGTTTCATGGAGTTACATTACAAAACTATGTGCTACCCAGACACTTTTTCTGCACCATTATTGCTGAGAAAGGGTCACTGCTGAGAGCCAGGATGAAAAAAAGAAAGGGGTACCAGCTGCAGCAGCTGTTTAGGTTACTGGTTTGTTGCAACAGGTTTGCCTGGTTTGGCTTTGCGTTGCATGTACTTTGTAGTTACTAACTGTTAGGTTGAAGGCCAGGGAGGAATGATGTACACACATCAATGATAAATGATGTAGGTATTTAAAGGTGAACAAATAAATATTTTGCAACCTAGAAACTGTGCTTTCTGCAGCCTGCAGCTAATGTACCGTGCCTTCCCACTTCAATACATTTTTGTTCTCTGAAGGTCTCCGAAACCCCAAACCTGGTTTCAGCAGCAGAATGAGCCCAGTGCCATTTGTATAAATAAAAACCAACTGCATAGACATCATGCAAGTACTGTTAATCAATGCTTAGCACCTTTAATAGTAAGGGCTCTCAAACATTTGTTTCTCTTCTTGCAGATGCACTCGCTTTCTCAGTCACTTTTAACATTCACGTGCTGTTTATGTAGGCTTGTTGGCAGAATAGTAATGTGCATCTATCAGACACGTGAGTTAGAATATTGCCTGTATCATGCCCTGGGTGCTTGTTCCATATCTGCATGTGACAAGGACTGGATCATGCTAAATAGATGCATTGCACTCTGCCATTTCGCACAGTGAAAGTAAACTAGTTTTAGTTGTGGAAAAAAAAAAATCAAAGAATACATGTATTCTGTTTCAGCCGAGTAGCCCATGTGTGCAGGTATGTAAGGATGGTGTATATGTGCCATGAGGTACAAGGGGATGCTGTGCATCCTCCCCAGACTCTGCATTCTGCCCTCAAAGCTCATAGTGGCTTGCAGATTTACATCTTCACATGCATCTTCCACAAGCCTGTCTAATTCATAATCAACACACTTAATCTCGCTTACTCGATTCTTGAAGATTTCACCTCAGAAAAGATCTGCTGGCCATTTAGTGACAACTTATGAGTAGTATGCTTTATCCTGGGGGAATCATCATGGAAGCACTTCAGAAAATCAGAAAATTACAGAAATTGACCAAGCTGATGGACTGCACGCAGTGTCCATAGTGATTTAAGTAACTATCAGTTTGTAGCATCCCCAAAACTTACTGCAACCTGCTTCTGAAAAATGGGAAAGAGGTGTAACAGTGACAGCTAAGTGCAGCTTGGTTTGTCTTTTCTAGAAGCATTGATAATATCTCTGTGGAGAGGTGGCAAGGTGGTGTTAGCTGAAGGGTTTGTCCAAGCTGATTTGAAATGGTTATTCTATGTCCTATGCGATGCTAAAGTTCATCTCTCTTTTCTCTCTCTTTTTTTTTTTTTTTCCTGGTAGAAATAAGTGCGTTGTATGAATGGATGCCTGAACTTGTTAGAAACCTGCAGACTGTGACACTACTACTTAAGACCCAAAGCAGAACAGGAGGTTGGTGGAATCCAGCCACCCCTTCTGGTCCTTGTGTTTTATCCTTTTCTATGTTGGCAGATTGTGTTGAGCAGGAAAGGAACTCAGAGGAAAAGCAGAGGATAGTCCTTTGAGTATGCACAGTTCTCATTTGCACTCAGGGTTATGGTCATGTTAGTGTATGATAATTCACTGTCTTCTCCAAATACCTGAAAATCTAAGCCTTTTTTTTCTTTCGTTTCTCAATGATATGTGTATAGCTATTATGAATCTAAGTTACCAGTGTGCTACAAATGCTCACATTTACAATTTTTTAGAAATACTGTCTTCTGAAATGACTTTATTCCATAAAGTGTTTTCTCACTTTCCTTGCTTTGTAAATAGCTGACAAAACTTGAAAAGCAACAGCAAAGAAAGGAAAAGACCAGAACCAAGGTACCCTCTGAATCAAGTAGAGAAAGAAATGCCCCCCGTAACAAGGACGACCCCAGCGCAAGCAGTGGAGCAGAAGGAGATGTGTCTTCAGAAAGAGAGCCTTAGCTCCTCCAAAGCAGGCCTCAGGTATGGCTTTTACACTGCTGTAAAGTTGTGTCCTCCTGCTTGGCAGTCTCTAACCCTGGGCACTTCACTGAAGCAGTACCTGGAGTCTACAGAGAGTTATATTCAAAGTGTTGAAAGGTGAAATTCTGGTAATCTTGCTGGTGGGTAAACTTTTTGATCTGCAGCTGGCAGAGCAGAATGCCAGAATGGAGAAGTGGGTGAAAACCTCTCCCTAGTTGTGTGTTTGGCTGGAGTTGTGTGTCTTGAATCTGGCCCAGCCACGACTGTTTTCAGGCTGAGACTGAAGTTCCAAAAGGTTGGTCTTAGAGCACAGCAGTGACTTAACTGAGAATCCTGCTTTGTGCTCTTCAGTGCTGAGAGATACACGGTCATGTTTCTCTGCCTGTCTCAAAATCATCCCTAGCAATGGAAGTGGGAAAGATTTTGGAAGTTGGAGACAGACTAGAACTGGAAGCTACAGTTCCCCTCCCCTCCCCTCAGTGTATCCTCTTGTTTTAATATTGGTGATGAGTAGGCGCATTGGGAAGGAGGATGTTGTCTTAGAAACTAAAATGAGAACGTACAGTTTTTCAACAACTGTTGGCCTTACTGCCATGCTACAGGAACACAAGCTTTCCCCCACAGTTTCTGGGTTATGTGTTGATACAAGAGCATTTTAGAGGGCAGGAGTTTGCATGTCTTGTGAGTGCTTTAATCAGCCTGACCTTTCTGACAGCATTTGAAAATCTAGGTTGCTGAATATTTCTAAAATGTTGCAACCTAGCATTAAATTTCATGCCGTGACAGGAAGTCAAGATACTTCTGTCCATGTGAGTTGAAGGAACCCTATACTTTTCTACTCTACCTACAGTAACGTTTCTGTTTGTTTGCCTTCCAGAGTATCTCATACAAAAGCTACACTGGAATCTTGAGGAGAGACCTAACAGACATTCACCTCAGCACCATTCTTCGAGGACTTTGGATAGGAATGGAAAATGGAAAACCAGAACCAAGACAATAGAAACCTATATCATTCTGTATTGAAACAACCAAAGCAATGCTATCAGATTCAGTTGTTAATGTGTAGTATCAGTAGTAAAAAGGACTTGTAACATTTTTGTGTATGTGTTTTCACATGACTGCTGAATAAAGGATGACTGTAGGCAGATTGTAGCAGAACATTCACTGTCAGTACATAAATTCCATTTCAAAAATAAATCAGGGTTTTTCCTTAAACTTACACTTGAATTCTGAAAGTTATCCAAGCAAGCTTGTACTTTGATTCTCATTCTCTGATGTCATGTGCTACCTGTTTCCATGGCAGCCTGTAGGTCTGTGTGTATTTTGGTATATTGTCCAACTGCTCTGTAACACCAAGTTAGGCAGTCTAGTCTTTCTGCATGGGTTAATTTATTAAAAGGAAAGATCAGCCACTAGTTGTTTATCATGTGAAACACATCTGTCTTGTAAACTTTTTTAAAACCAGAAAAGACTTTATTAAACAAATGATGCTAGCTGAGTGCCTGTTGGTGTTTGTTGCATAGCCACATCCATAGCCATGTGCGTGACAATGAGGGTGACACAGAGAAAAAGTGACAGCCAAGAAACACCTCCCAATGTAACTCATCCGCCTCTCCTTTGGAAACTTAGAAGTCAGGTTTCTGCCCTGAAATATCTACCCTTTCCAACACGGTAATTCCTTTCGATACTTTGTGGTGGTCATCAAAATGCATCAGCAACTGCTCTGCGTACTGCGTCGTGTTGACATTTATGTCAGACAGTTTTGGGAAGGAGTCAGGAAGCAGCAGGCTGCAGAACTGCTCTCCTCTGGTTGTTAAAACCACGGGAGATTCAGGCAGGCTGAGGCAGGGGAGATGGAAGAGTGCAAACAGTTGCATCTTTGACTTTCAGAGGTTGCAGTACCTTTTATGAAGCGTATTCTCCTGGCCTGCCTTGGTTCTACGGTCTTCACTAGCCACTGCCATGGCCACCATCAAAGCTTTGCGTGATTTTAAGGGCAAATCACTGGTGATAGTTGTTCTTCATCCAGACATGTATTGATATTGCTGCACAGTGTGCAACCACTCTGACACGGCTTTTTAAAATGCACAAACCTCAAGGTTCTGCAAGCCACGCAAAGGAGTGGTGAGTAGCCTGGGTAGATTAAAATGTTAGATTTACTGTTGCCTTTAAGGATGTACATAATTTTTCATCTGGCTGTTATATGAAACTTGGCTTGCCTGAAGCCACAGCCTTGCCACAAGCAGGACTTTTTCATCTCCGGGTGCAAGATGTGTCCCTTCAGGGTGCACTCTCCTGGGACTGGAGCCCGCTAGGCTGTTGGCACATTAGTGCTTACTTGACTGCAAAGAGCACCTTCAGTTGGGAAGATAGAGGAATGCCCACCTCACAGGTGTTGAGGGCTGGTTCATCAGCAGTCGTGTCAGACCTGTGTCATCCAACTTAAGTTTCCTGCTTGCTCCAGCATCTTTGAAATCTTGCCTTCTGCTTTGCAATCTGTTCTTAAGAAGACAAAGGCATGAAGAAAGTCCTACAGTCTCCTTGCATCCTGAGAGGTAGAAGCCAAGCTAAAAAAAGAATGATAAATACTGAAAAGAAAAAGCATAAATAATTCCCAGGGGAGGCAAGCTTCGGCTGTATTTAAGCAGAGGTAAAACAATGGCTGTTGGCCAAAGATGAGTGCACGTGCTGCTTGGCTCCCAGCCCAACCACACTTTCCCTGAGTGACCAGATTATGTGGACTTTCTGTGCCTCTCCAATCAATAGCTGTCCTGTCTCATGTGGGAGATGTGAGGATAAACTTGAGATGTGGTTGTGGTCTGTGGGGATGGAGACGTCCACACGTGGGGATGGTTCCTGTTGCCCTGTGCCTGATGTGTTTTCACGTACTGTGACTTGTTTCAGGGTTTCAGTGCAAACCTAACATGCCAAGCTCTGTTAAAAGTGCCATTTAACAAAAATTTATTCCCTATTCTGCTGACAGCAAAACTGGGAAAAGGCTGGTTCGAAAGGGCAGTTACACAGCTTAGAAACTCAGTAATCTTACCCATGGCTTTTGTTGCTTGTAGCGAGCTATAGAAGCAAAACCCAAGGACTCTAACTCCTGTATCTGTTCCTCTGCATGGTATTTTTTTTAGGCTTGGTTGGCTGCTAGTGCCCTGGTGGGCTTTTGTTGGCTGTGAAATAGGTGAGGATCTTAGAAGGAATGGTAGTTTTTTTTTTTTTTCTTCTTTTTTTTTTTTTTTTTCTTCCCTTAATTGCTGAAAATGACCTTATTTAACAAAAAAGCACATTTATTTAATAATAATGCTAAGGGACAGAATTTGTGAATAAATTGCAGATTTAGCCTTACAGTCTTTTCTCCATTTTCCTGTCCAGATTCACAGAGCAGAGGTGTTTGCCAGAGCTCACTTCTTTGTGATTTATGGGCTAGAGCCAGAAGATGATCCTCAAAGAGGGCCGTGGACAATTTTTATAGCTATAATAAAGTGGCTTCTCCTTCAGAGACCCTTCAGTGTCTGATCTCCAGCTGCACACTGACCACCCTCACGTTAAAGTTGTGCAGCAGAACCTGCGGGGTGGTTATTTTGGGGAGCGCCCCCAAAACCAAATGACCTGTGGCTGTTTGCCTTGCTGATAACACTTCAAGGATGCTGACTGAATCTTAGAGCTGCCTTCCTGCTTCTGCCTGTGCTGGCGCTGCTCTCTGCCTTGCTCTGCCTTGTGAGCTCAGGCAAAAGTCATCCTCGTAGGTGAAATGCCTGGGGAACATTAGAGTGCTGTGAAAATCATATACATGACAAGTGAGGGTCAGTGCTGTTGTCCTCAGGCACAGGAACCTCATTAGGCTCTTGTTTTGTTGTGGCTTTGGTTATTTAGAGTTCAACGTATTTGTAGTCTCTGTGCAGCTGCCACGTGGTCATATTTTAACAAGCAATTCTGCCCGTATAACAAACACACTCATAAAATTACAGAAGATATTCTCAGTAGGATTTCTGCAAACACTTGGTAGCGTTTGTGGATAAGACGAGACTGCAAGAAAGTTGCATTGAATTTATGAATTGAAACTGAAAAATTGAAATTCCCAGCAGGTGTCTGGGACATGATATGAATCCGAATACAAATATTTTCTCTAACTTCTCTTTTATAATACCAGCTAACAAGGGAGTGCCTGAAAATCATCCTGTATGGAAACACTGGCTTGTACTGTCTACTGTAGGTCTTGTGTTTCTTTCATCCTTATATTCACAGCAGAAGATCCCCAGTGAAATCTCCTTGGTAACCAGAAATTCTGCTAGGAGACCTTTGACAATCTTCTGTTAATTTTCATTGATTGCTGCGTCCAGAAAAGATAATCATTACTGCAGTAAAAACCAGTTTCAAAAGGCATTTTGCAAATGCCTCAATTCGGGTACTGGTGGATTACGTTGCTTTAAAAAGTAGGATTTTAAGGATGGGGCAATGTGACTAAGGGATGCTCCTAGGATGGGCCAAAGGTATTTGAAAATACGTTTGGATTATTTTGATTCGGTGTGTCAATACGATTGAATTAAAGGCAATATAACATACAGCTATAGACGTAAATGCTCAAAAATCTCCTAACTGTGGAAATAAAGGCTAATTGATCAAGCTCACAGTTTCCAGTTTTGGAAGGTAGCATGGACACTGAATTAAAATGGTTTGATTTACAGATTTGCTGGTTCTCAGAGAAATCTCATTTGAAAACCTTGGCTCTAACTCTCTCTGTTCCATTTCGGTGGTTCTGTGATGACAGGTTTCAGTCTCAGCATCATTTATTGCACTTCTCTGAAAGGCACCATCATATTGACACACCGCAGAGCTAGGGGAGTGTGAGTCCTTCTAAACCATGCTTCAACAGCGTGCCGAAAACAAGTCTGGATAGCGGTGCTGACAAAAGTGCTCTGATTAATTCAGGGGCTGGCAATTAAAACAGATCTGTAATTCTTTCAGCAGTCCCAGGGCTACAGATAGAGCAGAGACAGAGCTTCCTTGTGTGCACCATGGGCCTCTCATACAGGCTGGGCTGTTCCCCGCAGCCCCTTGGGAGGGGACGTGCTCCTGTCCTGCACCCTAGAAGTGGCCACGAGACCCCCCCACCTCCTCCAGCCACTTCTCTGCCCCATGATGCTGGTCGGCTGTGTCCAGGTAGCCACAGGATATTCCTATAAGCTAGTGCTTCCAAAAATATTCATTTTATTTTATATTTTATTTTATTTTATTTTATTTTATTTTATTTTATTTTATTTTATTTTATTTTATTATTTTATTTTCTATTTCATACTTTATTTTTATTTTATGCTTTTTTTTTTTGTTTTCTTTTTATTTTTAATTTTAGTCTCCTGCTCTCTTGCTAAGGCTTTCTCTCAAGCTTCCACTTCTAAACATTTGAAGGCTTTTGATCTCTCATTTCTGTATGCTCTGCATGTATTCCCATTAACCTGCTAATGGAAAAAAATAATTGAGTATTTCGAGGTTTTTTAACGTTAATAAAAAAAAAAAAAGAAAAGAGCAACCAGCAGCTAGGAGAAGTGTTTGCCTTGCTTGTGTTCTGGCAGCACTGTGCTGATTGGCAAGGAATTGGATATTCAGTTTTATGCTGATATGCTTCAGACAGCCTGCAGATGATATTAAACTATAACAGCGTTTGTTATGCTGGCTGTGGTGTGTCATGGGGGTAACCAGAGCAAGACCTGTAGAGAATGACAGCAACTTTTCCAACCGCACCACTTGTTTTCTTTAACAAACAGCATCTCAGGCTGTTCATTTTTATATGCTGTTGCAACAGGAGATCCAAATTTACCACAATGATTTCTCTAGTTTTGCATCAGCTGTGTTTTTTAGCAATTACAGTTGCTTATTTTAACCATTTTTATGGTTTTTGGTTGCATAATTAGAATACTTAAAACCTGCTGTATGGAACCTTCAGAATACAAATGATCTGATTATTTGGGCTTAGTGTTTTACTCCCATCCATACTCAGTCAGCACCGTGGCTGCTGTCTTAACTTTATTTGCAAGTCCATTCACATTTTTTTTTTTTAAGAAAACGAAATAAATTACTTGCTTAAAATAGTTTATGGCAGGTAGAAATCTCGTGGGGAAATCTTCATTAAAGGAACACTTGGTAATGGTATTTAATGCCATGTGTAAGCGGAGGAGGCCAGACTGGCCCAGGGAACAGTCCTGGGTTTGCACGGCCAAGAGGATTTTAAAATGGGAAAATGTAAGATACAAAGGAAAAAAATAAATAAATGTGACAATGGTATTTAAAACAGGTTTTGTGAAAAATACGAGTGGTCTTCATAAACCGTTATAGAGCTGGAGTCTTAATGAGACTACAGAGCTGCACATGCCTGATACATGGTTAGGGTTGTAGTGTTGAGGCTCATACAAAAATATACTGAAAATATTCTTGTAAAATATTTATTGAATATGATGAATACTCGATTTTTACCAAAAGCACTTGTGTACCAAGAAGATCCTTTTAAAAATAACTACTCCTATATGTATATTTTTTTCCCATTATAATTAAATTTAAGGGGCACCTCTGCTTTAATAAGGATTTAAACACTTAATGTCAACAGTTCTTTTTTTTTTTTTTTTTCTTTTTCTTTTTTTTTTTTTTCCTTTGGGAATTTGGCTTCAGAAACAATGTTTTAGAGAGCTGTTCCATTGAGCACTTTGACAAAACAGTAATCCTGTTAATACAATGCATATGTTGTAATGTTTGTGTACAGGGCTAGTGGCTCAGCTGTGAAGTAAGAAGAGATCTACACTTTTTTTAAGAGAGCCCTTTGCTCCCTGTGCCTATTTAGTTCTTTCCTCTTGTGTTTAGGTTACCTGGGGGGCACTAACCACTGCCAGCTGAGGCAGGAAAGCAAACACCTGTTTCACATTAAGAACTGGGTGTGCTCATTCATTTTATATGGATGGCCAAAAAGCTTATGGCTATGTGGTGGTAATATAAATCTTCTTAATCAATTTGCATTAACACAGGTGTACGCCAGACTGAAGTATTTGGGGGCAAACAGTTCCTATGGTATACGTGCATGTTTCAAGGTTAAACCTGCAAAAGACTTCCATGGCAATCCTTCTAAAGCTTTGAGCACATTGTCTTACTGTAACAGAAATGCCAAATCATCGCTCAGAGGTTAAGGGATCACATAGCAGGAAAGTGGACGTTTATCATTTTAAGGCTATTTTCCTTTCTGCCACCAGGTGTCAGTAAAACCTAAGAAATACAAAATCACTGCAGTGGATTAAGGTGATTTCTATTAAATCATCCTTCTTTACAGGTAAATAATTATTTAAACGTTAATTGGGATAGTTATTTCCTTTAGAATTTGTGTGTTTGTCGACAAGTGCAATCTGTGTCCTTCTGTAGATGGCTGCTCTGTTCACGCACTGTAGGATATACGCATTTTTGCATATTTACAGATACGATCAGTATTACATTTGTGCAAAATCCTCAGGCTGGTAAGGAAAACACAGGTGGGATTCAGGAGCTGGCAGCTCTGCTTTGGAGGTAGCAACCCTGCTGGGAACTCTGCTGCTAAACCTCCCTGCTACTTACACTGCAGCTTTGCTGGTGCCAGCATTTTCTCTGTTATGGTTATGGAAACTGGGAGCTGGAAATGAAGTAGGGCTTCTGAGGTGTTGATGTAAAGCTCTGCTCCCTTGACTTGTATTTGGGAAAGAAAGCACATGAGCATCTTGCACTCAGAGGCTACAGCACAGATGATATTTCTGGAAGAGGAATGTTGAGGGCTAGCCTTTGCTTGCACCACTTCTCCCGCACTGCAGGTATCCATCTCTCACCCCTGAAATGCAAACAGGAAAAAAAAGTTTGTTTTTTTTTTTTTTTTTTTCACATTTCCTTTTAGCTTTATTGCTTTGTACAAAATAATGACAATAAAAACTTAAAACCTTGGATGTCTTTTGTTTAAAATGTTTGCCAATACAGACAGCGGTGATTTTGGCACTGTCGACATGTATAACACTGATTTAGAGGTGAGGTTTAAAGGTAGGAGATGTTTTTTTTCCTGGGATAAATGTAGTGCTTACAAATACCGTAACTACTGTTTAGTGAAAAATTATCTGCCTACGAAGATAGCTTGTCTTCTAAATAAAAACGGAATAAAACTGTGCTCAGATAAAAGTTTTCTTTACGGTGGAAGGTTGCCTTTGCTCTAGGTAATATGCTCTATATATCTTATCTCTGCGTATGCAGATACTTTGTGGTTTAAATTAGGTTGCAGACGTACATTTCATTATTGCTGGAGAGTTTGTTCGAGATGCCTTAGCCAGGACGCTCTTCATTGTACAATGGATTTGTACTTGTATATGCAGAGAAATAAAAAGCCTGTGATAGCTGTAAATAGTTTTTCATTAAGTTCTTTGTTGTTGTTGTTTTATTTGGGTTGGGGAGATACATGATAAAAATGCAAAGAGAAAACGCGTTTGTTGTTAATTCTAAAACATATTTGTTCACATTTTTTAAGTTATCATTTCAGGATAATATTTCAAAAGGACAGTAAAATGGAATTTTCCCAGCAGCTCTATGGAGGGTTGATTGCTGTGTTTTCTGGTAGGTTTTTAGAATCCCTGCCATGGTCTTACAACTTTGGGTTTTGTTTTTCTTGGAGCAGGCCAAAGGAGCAATCAGTTGGGTGAAATTCGAAATTCTTTGGCGTGTTTTCAGCAGTATTGCGAACAACCTCGAGAAGCCCAGCCAACAAACTCCCAGCCAGTATGGAAAATTTCAAAAAAGTTGATAAAAGTTCTCAAAAAATCAATCTGAGAAAAAAAAAAAAAAGTGAATCTGCTGACATATTTTCTGATGTGCTAGTTTATACCATTTTTACACCATAAGCATAATTTCCTTTTACTTAGAAGAGCTGCTACAAAGGCATAGGAAGAAACTATCCCTTTGGGTAGTTTCTTTTGGGTAGAAACTTGGGTGGGAAGGTTGGGAGGGATTCAAACATGGGATTTGTATCAAAATCAGAGAAGGAGGAAGAACAGAACAGTGGTTTGGTAAAGGGTCATTTTATTCTTACTTGGCCTTTCCCTTCTTCATTAGGCTGGGGGAACCTCAGTGGGACCTGGTAGAGCCTCTGTCCTACCCTAGTGTCTGTGCGTGCACATTGTATGTGTGTATATAGATAGGCTGATCCTCCTTGATTCTGTGTTTGGATAGCCTTGCCTCTGTGCTTTGAACATCACCCACACTACTATTAATGGTAATAAATGGAAACTGAAGTGTGATTTTTTTTTTTTTTTTTAACACCTCATAAGTCTCATTAGGTTAATGTGGATGGGGTGTGGTAAGAAGAAGGTAAAGAAATGAGGACTCCAAGAAAGGGGAGGGAAGCTGAAACAGTGAGTTCTTTGTTATTTGTTAAAGAGAATGTCAATAAAAAAGTTTAAATTTGGGGGAATTTGTTGGAACGTCGTCCATGGATTCACCTGTAATTGTCAAGTAGTGATCTGCCTGCTGCAAAACTGCCTCTGTGTCTCAGGGGTAAGAAGGAGGTAAGAAATACACTTTTATTTCCTGTTTAATGAACACAGGTTTTTAACAGGTCTAACTAAGATGTTATGAATAAATTTATATTTCCCACCCATTTTGGAGAACTTGAAATCCACATTGATCTACTATGAAACCTGATTAGAGATATTATAGATGGTGTAAGGAATTGCACATTTTTCTATAATGTTTCCTTGTTTAAGCTATATTGTGCTAACCAGAATGTTCCTACAGATAATTGTGGTGAAATATGGTGTGTTATTGTTATAAAATCCATAAAGAAAAATGATTGCAGTATTTATCTCTGGACTAATGTCCTCTGTCTAAGAGAAGCTGTCATTAAGAAACTCATGGAGATGGAGTGGTATGCTGATAAGAAAACTGTCTTGAAGAGCAGCATGGCAGTAAATACTGAAGGGTGCATTATTGCAGGAGTAAAAATACAGAGATGAAAATTGCAGCTGATTATGCTGAACGTGGTTTAGGAGAAAGGATTCAAAATTAGCCCAGAAACTGGGACTCACCTCTTGATTTCAACTTCTAAACCTGTTTGCTGTTGTCTGCTTTGGCGTTTAAACTATGGTGTTCGTGTGGTTTCACGTTTATTTACCCGTAGATATCCATATTTATCCTAGAAAAATTTAAGGGTAAGCAGGACCTAAGGCCAGGGGGAGTGGTGCTGCTACTGCTGCAAGTACCACTGTGGATTTTCCTCTGACCTATGCTGGAAAAGACAGAGATGAGAACAGACAACATATTTTTTTGAGTGTTGTCTATTTGAAATACTTCTATCTGTAAAGAGAAACCCAGAATACATTGGATTCCTTTTTTATTTTATGCTTGTAGCCTCTTAGGGAAATGCCTGGATGCATTTAATGATTTTGAATACATTTTGTCTTATTTTCCAGTATCCCTTCCTTCTACACAATCCTTCCCCTCCCTCTGTCGTGCTGCATCTATCATATTTCCATGCTGAAAGATGAGCCCATCCGATGGGGGCTTCTACATACATGCAATTTCTAGCATAGCTTGTGAAGTGTTTTTTGTGTTGCCTTCAGAAATGTTCTAAAGGATTTAAGAATAATATAAAAATCACAAGAAAGGAAGAAAAGCTGCTTACTTGTACAGTTGTGAACCATTTTGATGCCCCAGTGGGGTAGTGTGGAGTAAATTGGAAAAGAAAGCAGCTGGAAGTTTGGATGGGATCTGAGAGTTTTTTTTTTTTTTTTTTTTTGGAGGGAACCAAGTGGAGTAAGTGATGCCTTGTGTATGAATTTAATGTAGAGTTTCTAGACAAATGGCAGAATGCCCAGCACTGCCTTGTGTAAATGCCATAGGAGATGAATTAAATGCACTGTAATGGTGTTCCCAGAATAGCTGCTGTAAATAAAACATAAAATATATCGACCCATGGTCTGAAGAGCTCTGAAGTGGGGTCTGTAGGGTGACCATCTGTTAATCTCTAAGTGTATATGTAACAAGAATTTGGGGCATCAACACTTTTTGTGACTTGCTAGAACATTCATTTAACCCGATGCAATAATTTTCATCAGTCAGTCACCAGTAATTGTGTCTCTCTGAAGAGCAGTATTTGATTTCTGAAGTTCACCCTCTGTCCCATCTATGCTCTGCTAGTAAAATCTATTTTATATTAAGTCCCAGCCTTACCTTGGACATATATACTTCTTCTGGAGGCCAAAATCTGTTTGTGGACTGGTGACTCCTCAAAGATGCCAGAGGAATGAGGAAGAATGGACATAACCTGCCCTTTTATCCCTAATGTCCTGTATATGTTCTTGTTATTGTTTCCTGTGTAAAACAGGGGAGGTTCTGAGGAAGGTGAAAAGGCCTCTTGGTCCATGGTATTATTCATATGATAGTGATACTTCCAGATCTTCTGGTCATCCAATTCATTTATCCCAGGTTTCTTGCATCACCAGCATCCAGCCAAAATGGAGATTTACTTCATGACTGTGGGTTGGCAGAAGATAAGATAAAATAAGCTGTAAATGATGCTTCTAATGGGGAAATATGGAGATGCTGGTGAGAAGAGCAACTGCACTTTGTATTCTGGAAACGTGCTGCGCCTTTGTCGCATTGGCTTGGGTTACTGAATGCAAGATATCTTCGAGACAACGTGGCTGTACACAACATTTTTCCTTGTGTTTGGTTTGAGAGTTGCCAGCCTTTTCCCTTCCAGCAGATCTATGTATATGCACCTGTTGCTCCCAGGCAGGGATACTAGGTTAAAGGCTGGACTAGATAATTTTAGCGGTCTTTTCCAACCTAATCATAATTCTATAATTTACCAGGGTAAGTCTGTGACATCCAATGTGAGGCTATTACAATGCCCATTGCCTTCTGCTTTCAGGTTTCCTGAAAAGCTGCATGAGGTTTTTGAAGCCTTATTTGCCAACAGACATATCTTAAATTTGTATCATGCAGACACATTTAACCATCACCTTTTGGAGGTGTGATGCAGTGTCTGACAGGATGAATCAGTCATAGGTCTAACGAGAGATGGGTCTCCTCTTCTTCTATCGATGTCTTTTTGGGGATTAAACAGTTAGTAGGTTTTTAATATATTTATATCTCTGTTTGCTTCGATAAGCAGAAATAGTTGCATTTTACACATCCTCTTTAATATGAAGGTAGATGAGGAATCATTTGTAGTGGTAACAGGACTGTGCTCCCCACCTACAAATTAAATCAGAAGTAAAATCCCATGTTATCTTCAGTTTGCATTGGCTAGATCTGTGTCAGGCCTGACAGACATGAGGAAATTGGCTATTTGAATTTTTACTTGAGTACGCATCCAGAACACTACATTCAAGGCCTGAGACTCAGCTGGATAGAAATAGCCAAGAAAGTTCCTACAGTTTCAATGTACTTTTTACAATGGTCTGATGAAATTCCAAATAAGAAGATTAATAAGATATTAAATACTATTTTTTTTCTTTGAACACATAGAGATAGCATTCTTTCAAATAATTCCGAAACTCTATCATTGAATGTGAAGTTTAGCAGTAATTCTGATTATTTTGCACAAGGGATCACCTCGTTTTATTTGTGGTAACTTCCATACGTGCATGTTGTGTTGGGGTTAATGAGTGTTTTTAAAACAAAGTGCCATGACTCTGAATGTTAGAAAATAGATTCTATTAAGTTTACTTGACTGTGATTTCTATTGCTGTGCCTCCTGGAGAAAGGGGAAGGTACTTGTCTTTTGTCCGTTCACTGAAAAATTCCATTCCATACCTGAAAATTTTTGTCTGCCTCTAAATAGTGCTGCAAATAATTTCTTTTTCATGAAACACAATAGAAGGCAGTACGTGTGTGTGTTTGATTTACTGACTAGACTACAAACATCATGGTAATCGGTGCTGATTGATCAGTTAGGAGAAATCAGTTTTGTGTTTAAGAAGGGAAGGTAAATGCAGAAGTGTGATTATTTTGGCATGAATGTAGCAACAAAACCATGGAGTTGTTCGCTGAACCCTTTAATTATATCTCCTTAAGAAGAATATTTTTTTCTTTACTGTTGTGTTTGAAGCTGCTGAATAAGGACATGCAGGCATTGTGAAGTGCCTGCTCCCCTATTAATGGACACCATCCTTGGTGAGGATGAAATTCTTAAATTACAGGCAACCTGCAAGTCTATCAGATCTTTCCCATGTACTGCTGCATTCTGAGTGGTAATTTATATACAGTTTGCATTGTTATCAGGCAATTTTTCTTAACCTATCCTAAGAACCAAAAGGCAGTCTAAATGCTAATGAGCTTGAAATGCACTACAAGAGTGTATCCAAAACTATGTGAGCTATTAGGAAGCAATAAGTATTATAAATATTGCATGTACTTAGGAGTTCATTTATTATATTTGGGAAGTGAATCAGTTATGAGATCTTTTTGAGAAAGAGTTCTGTTTGGTATCCGCTTCTAAGTGAGATATATGGCCTATTTCCAGAACAGAAAAATGCGAGCTTAATGGTTCTAATAAACTAATTTAATTCCCATTTCTATTTATTGGGTAAAAGAGAAAATGTGAAAAAGTGAATTAAATTTGGCTAATTTGTTCCACCATTAATTTTTCATCTTATATTTAGAGAATCAAATATATTGCACATTTCTGACTTCAGTTTGGCATAGATCGTGTCTGTTTCCCAGTGTTTTTTAAGAGCAAAAATATTCATTTTCGGGATACACTGAGAAAATAAAAAGCCTCCTGGGGAAAAAAGTAAACAAGGGATGTGAGGATGATTTTGAATTACATCTTTGTTTGTCACTGCACAGCATGGAAAGATGGAGAATTTAAGAAAGCTTCTATCCCCTGGTAATGGTCACGAGTAATTTAGCTTATGTTTTTAAAATTGCATTGAATTGTCATCAGATACTCTTTTAGTACTATTTTTGGACATTGTTAATTCCAATATTTTCAATTTAACTTTAGTTGCAAACAGATATGGGAAGCCATTAATATGTTTCGGTAATTTTACGCTTTTTCCCTTAAGTAATAGCATGAATAGGAAATCAAACCTATGAGATCAAAGACCAAATTTCAGGGTATTGTTAAACATCCTTAGTAGCTCTAGCAAAGTAGTTTGGTTTTGATGACATTGCTCATGCAATAGGATATTGTTCAGTGAATGTAGAGTCCTACAGTGACAGCAATAGTTTCATTCACATAGAAATATAAAACTTGTTAAGTGCAATTATTCTTTTCAACCAAAACTCTGTGTACCACTATTAAACCTGAGGATGCCTTAGCCTAACCAGAGAAATCATATTAACTGGTCAGTTGATACCCATGGGGGAATATCTCTAAAATAAGTTATCTCCTTTTGTGCTGATCTTTCAAAGAATTGAACTGATGTTCCCCTGGTCCCATGAGAGCATTATCTTCTTTTACAGTGGGAATAGAAAATCACATGTAACATTTAGGCAGGATTGGAGATAGTAAGGAGCAGTGAACATGATTTATAGTTCCACTTCTTACACATTTTTATTAGTGTACAGTATATTGCTAGTAATTGGTAGCTATATGAACCTAACAATCTGTCAGCTTAGCAAGATTGAATAAAGGCAGCATATTGAATAAAGGCAGTATCCTTCATATGGAGAAAGTGATTTTCCTTCTGTAGTATGTTATTTTAGCACAATATAAGTAGTGCAGCATAAATAACTGCAATCTAAGGATTGTGACTTTTTGTTGCACTGCAATTTTTCGTATTTTTGTGATTAACTTAAAAACAGGGTGACCAATATGATGTGTCCTCATGGAACCATTGTGTTAGTATGAAGAAGCTATAGACCCCCAAATCTTCTTTAAAATAGTATTTTTCAAAAATAAGTGAATTCTTTCCTATTCAGGAAAACAGAAAACTTGTTGCTATAATCCTCACATGTAGAATTTGAGAAGGTTGCTGGCTGTGATATGCTGAAGCATGGCAGTTTAAACAACAGCAAGTTAGTAGATGTTTTCTTAATGCTATGGAAAACCTGTTAAATGGTCAAGTCACCCTGTGAAGTCCCTAAGTACTAATTAACAGTCACTTGTTTATTTTGTGTTGGGTAACGATCCATCATGTAATGTACTGGCTGTTTGTCATGTGCAAACATCATCTGCCAAGCAAAGGAGAAACCTCTGCTGTGGCCTGCTGTGAGGGCTGGCTGTGCCATGTGTGGGTAGCAAAGAGAATACCCTGCTTTTAAAGAAAGAAGAGAGTTATCATGCTGCCTGGCATTCAGATCTTTCAATCCTTTTCATATTTTCAATATCCGGTAGCAGTCCCAGAAAAGTGAATGACTATTCTGAATTCAGCCTCTAATCTGAGTTTGATCCATCTCATAATGAGTTCATAGGGATTTCCACAGTGCTGAGTCAGACATCGATTCACTTAACGGGCATATGACTTTTTCATTTTAGAGTATAAATAACAATAACCTATGCTTCATATGAGACTTGAATGGCTCTTAATTGGAATTACAATCATGACCATGAAGAAGCAGAAGTAATCATATGCAAATAACGAATTAGCTGAGCCAGCTAAAAAGGCAAACCCACAAAGCGGTTCCTTTAATCCTTCCAGAAATGTACTTATAGATTTGCCCAGTCCCTATGAACTAAGTAGTTTTGCAGCAGAAACTCAAGAGCAGAAAGAAATTCCTGGAGCAGCAGGTCATTGCAGAGAAGTACCTCTGGGGAACACCTTCATTTGCACGTGACTGAGAGCACAAATGTATTGAAGGCAGGCCACTAACTGCAAAATGACTATCAGATGCTTGATCTTAACCATTACCAAAAAGAGATGAACTGTCACTGAAGCTGTGCCGGGTGGAGGGCTCTTCCCCAACTGATGAGGAGGTCAGATCATAGCAGATATAGGGAGAGCTGGATTTTCTTCAGCTTTTCAAGAATGAAAGATTGGGTTGCACAGCTGTCAGCACTAGAAACCTCTTTAAGTCAAATACTGCCTTGGTAGCTTTTACAACAAGCCTGCAATCTCTGTGCAGCGTCAATAAATCCATGTATCAAAGGAACCTGCATTTGTTTGCTAATCTCTGCAAACTATGGAGGGCGTGGAGAGGTGTGAATTATGAAACAGGATGACTATTCTGCTTCTGTATCTCAGTAAGTGCTGTTGAACAGAAGGAAACGTTCATTTTGTCTGCAGTTTGTATGCTCACTTCACCTCCAAACTTCACAGAAGTCTGGATCTAAATACATGCTATGGGCACTCAGTATTGCTGTGAAAAGGATTGCAGGATAATATGACATCTCTGTCTCTGGTTCTAATTAGAGTGCATTTATTCCTTGCATACTTAAAATAATGGAACACAACGTTTTAGCAGCTCTTGAGTCTGTACGTAGCAATGTGATTTACCCAGCTAGTCATCGGCACAAAGCTGTGCCAAAGCACACTGTTCATTATGATCATATTACTGAATGATAAATTCTTTTAAGCAAATTCAGTAGTGCAACAAATAGGTGGGATTTTGTTCTTAAGCTGTAAAGACTATGAGAAATGATGAGAAAATTAAAATGTAATTGTTCCATAGTACCAAGCATTTACAGTGTATGGGAAAGGATCTGTGACAAAGTGGAAGACAAAGTGCACCCCCCTGTATCCTAATGGCGGTAATGAAGGATGTTTGGAAATGTTGCCTAAAGAAAGTTCCAGTCCAGATGCTCAGAAGTGCCTAACCTTTGGCTGCAGGTCATTCACTCACGTGTATGGTTTTAGAAAAATACTAAGTATGCATCTTACATTTTGAAATTATTCATAACTCCATTGGCCTTTATTTAACATTTTGTTTTCTATTTTCTTTTTCCTGATGTGCAGAGTTTTTCTGTCCTCCTTCCTCAACTCTTTAGATATCAGAGTTGCACCTTTAACACCTGAAGACCTGTGGGGTTTGGGTCACATGCAAGAGTGAAACAACCTTGTGGAAATCTCCTCGGAGAAGCTCAGCTCTTTGAAGAGGAATCTTGTAGAACATAATTGCTGTCTATTTTTTTTTTTGTTTTCAAAAACCTTTATCAACCCATCTCTGTCTTCTGGGAACTTGACTTTTTGCTGTAATTGAATCAGACTCTTAATTAGCTAGATCCTTTTCAGAAAGTACAACTTATTGCAAAATACAAATTTACTTTCTCCTCGTGCCTGTGTTGGGCATGAAAACAAAGGAACAAAAGTCTTGTACATACTTTTATAACTAAAGTTTTCCTCCCACATACATTCATCTCTCTCTTGTTTCATTAGTTTTGGAACAAGATCACCTCGCCATGGAAGAAGAGTATTATTTCAGCACAACAAATCTAATGAGCACTTGAAATTGAATGATAAATTCTTTTAGATCATGACCCTTGTCATCTTTTACATGACTTGATGTACACAGACCTAGTAGAAAACAGTAAATTAAATAGTGGTTGCTTTATCATACAACACTTATAATTACAGAAGAAAAACAATCAAATATAAAAAACGTACTTTTCAATGTGCATGTATACATATGGTAGGTCAGTGAGCCGCCTTCATGTCATTAATCACTGACTTTTCCTTTAATAATGCAGATTCTCATTCCTAACTTTTCAGGAATTAATTTAGGTATTATTATTATTATTTTAAAATATATTGCCATCTCTTAAGTCTCCTTGCCTTCCTACCAAACAAATTTAATGCATAAAATATTATTCAAAGGGTTAAATATTGACACAACTCAGGTCAAGATGTAGGATCAAATCTCAGCCACTTAGGAGTTTCTAATTTTGCATACCATCTGCAGCTATAGTGTCAATGTCCTTACAGATTTTCATGGGAACTTTGAATTGCAGGATCACAGAATGGTTAGGGTGGGAAGGGACGTCTGGAGGCCATCTGATCCATCCCACTGCTCAAGCAAGGTCACCTAGAGCAGGTTGCCCAGGACCACATCCAGGTGTCTTCTGAAGGTCTCCAAGGAGGGAGATTCTACAGTCTTTGGGGAACCTGGGCCAGTGCTCAGTCACCTGCACAGCACACGAGTACTTTTTGACGTTCAGGGGGAACCTCCAGTGTTCCTGTTTATGCCCATTGCCTCTTGTCCTGGCACTGGGTACTACAGTTAAACAGTCCCAACTATCTCAGCTTCTCCTCATAGGAGAGGTGCTCTAAGCCCTTGATCATCTTAGTGGCCTTCTGCTGGACTCTTTCCAGTACGTCTAGGCCTTTCTTGTTCTGGGGTGGCCAGAAGTAGACAGAACAATCCGGATGTGGCCTCACCAGTGCTGAGTAAAGGGGAAGGACCACCTCTCTTGATCTGCTGGTGATACTTTGCTTAATGCAGCCAAGAATACCAGTAATTTTAGTAGCAAGGGCACGTTGCTGACTCCTGTTCACCTTGGTTACCATTAGGACCCCCAGGTCATTTTCTGCAGAGATGCTTTACAGCTGGGTGGCCCCGAGCATACCATGCTTTCAATTTAATACCAACTGGTGTCATTGCTCCCAGGTGCAGGACTCTGCACTTCTCCTTGTTGGACATCATGGGATTCCTGTCAGGCTACATCTCCAGCCTGTCTAGGTCGCTCTGGATGGCAGCATGGCCCTCTGGTGAACCAGCCACTTCCCCTGAGTGTCCATACACCTGAGAGTATTTTAAGCCAGAGAGAATACCAGAGACAGTGAGAATTTTTATGTGGTAGAAAATGCATCTGATTTTTTTTTTTTTTTACTTTGCCTAGTTGCTGTCTTTCATTTTACCTTTTGAAAGAGTTCAAGTTTGTTCACCCTTTATAGACAATTCTCAGGATTACAATGTGAAGTAGCACCAGAGGCTGGTGCTTTTTTAAGGAAAAGAACTTCATAAAGCCTTTAAAATCTTTTTTTTTTTTTTTTTAAAAATAACTCAAATCCTAACACAATAGATCATGAATGTTTGATAGCAGTGAATTTAGTTCATCCCCACTAAAAAACAAAAACAAAAAAATCACAAATTGTCCAGTTGACCCCCCCTGTCTCCTCCCCCCCCCCCCCAAAAAAAAAAAAAAAAAAAAAAAGTAACTCTAGGGTCTGGCTTGTATTTGTAATTCCTGATCTGAGTGTCTCATTTTGCCTTGTCTTCCAATTGTGACCAACTCTGATTTCTTTTATTTCCTATCAGGAAGAAAAATCAAATTAAACAACATTTTAGCTGTTATTACATTCCAGAAGATTTTTGTCTGTAAGTGACATGACTTCTTAGTCAAGTGAGGCTTGAATATACAAGATGTAGGGAGGTTATTTGAGAAATTGCCTTGTAATTTCTCAATAAAAGCCTATTCTTTTAAAAAATAGTTTTCTGAAGGTGATATACTTCTTTTCCCTGATAAAAGCTGTTGAATGTGACAGGGATAATCTTTGCTGAAGTTTTTGTTTGCCTTTGAATTTATTTTGCTGATATCGATCTTGAGTATGTGTTGAACTCAAATGTTAAATGAGACATAAAGTACTTATAAATAAATATGGCTGCCAAGTGATCACATTTCACTTAAATTTCTTGAGAATTAAATAGCAGTAATTAATAGGATAGCATCTTCTTGCGGTTGGCTTAGGAAGTACTTTTAAAAACACTAACACATATGTAGCATTGGTCTGGGGATGGTACCAGACCTAATAAAATAACTTGACAGTTCTGCAGTTCTCCTACAGGGAAAGAGACTGCAGTGATATTTTGCTTGATTTTACGCTGCTTCAACTAAAAGCGTTTATTTCAAGGACACAGAAAGGACACTTTTTTTTTTTTTTATTAAATGAAGTTTTTTTACCTAATGGTACCTATCACAACCCAGAGTGTCTGTGGTTGGGCTGCAGATCAAGTAGATTGCTTGAGGTAGGAGCTCATCCAGATCCTGCACTGCGCATGTGAAATCACACACCAGGATACTAGCCAGTGTGCTTTACCCAGTCTCCTATAAATTATGTATAAGGTTTGCAGTGAAGTGGTGCCTGGGGTTTATTTGTTCCGATTTTCATTGCAAACATCTAGGAAATGTCTTAAAATATCCTTGGTCATCATATTGTGTCCTACTCTCGGTGTATGATGCAATAACTTAGGAAAGAGATAGATGATGACTGTACTAAAAATGTACTGTAGATCATACAATGAGGCAGGTAGCTTGCAGATCACTTCAAGGAAGTGAAATGTAGGGAAATTGTTAACTAAAAAAGAACACCCAAACTGTTGGTCAGAATTTAATCATGTTATAAAAATATTCAGAATAATGAACGTTCAATAATGAAATGTTGAAATAAGATTTACTGCTAGCTTCAATGTGGGCAGGGGAAAGCAAATTATTTTGACAATATCTTTCTATTTTTTCCTGTGCACAAAGGAATGTGTTACTGGGTGAGCTGAAATGGACTGCAGATTCAGTGGCCTTGTGAATATGTATGTCCTCACATACAGATTGAAGTCTGTAGCTCTGGTTGTAACGTTGAGGGTAGACAGAAATAGGACTTAACATCATGAGCTCCTTCTTGACAGCTCTTGAATGCTTGGATCCTGCCACTTCCACTACATCCTGTAAAATATTTTTCAGTAAATATATAAATATTTTATTATTATTTAAAAGTAGCATTTTAAAATGCTGATGAAAGCTCAATGAGTTGCAGATCCTCCAACGAATACAGCTGAATGTATGTCCTAAAATGTTCCTGATATGAGGCTAGTCCCTAATTCCGAAGTTCAGTGTGTTCATATCTAATATGGCAGTTTCAAGGTAAAACCTAAACTAGTGGGCATGACATTTTCTGTAAGGTTTGGAGTCTTCAAAACTAGTTTTACATTTTAAGCTGATACTTAGAAATATCTGCACTCTGGGTGGACCTGGTGGGTTTTTCCGTTTGGGAAGATCATTGGTAAAAGAAAATTGTTTTATTAGAGGTAATCAGCAGAAATGGAATGGCAGATGCTTTCTGTGATACACTAACAAGATGTGCTGTGCCTTGTGTGCTGTTTCTATTTTTTAAAATTTAATTAATACACTTATGAAATATGTGATCACCCTGCTATGGATTAATATAGGATATTGCCTGTACCCTGAATAGTTTATTTTGAGGCTTCTTGAAGCTGGGCGGCTCCCTGCCTACTGCAGACCAGTTGCCAGAGCACACAAGCTATGAGCTGAAGCACACAAACAGCAGGAAGAGCAGCTGCTGTATTTGCAATCAGGTGGCTAATCCAGCGCACTTACTGTGTGGGTTCTGGTAAGCAGATAATTCCCTATTTCTTTTTTTTAAAATGTTGTATGCTACTCTCCAAAGCTGGTGCAAGTCTTGTATAACATGTGCACAATCATTAGTTACCACAATCAGAGTTAGTGAGGGTTATAGAAAATTTGGAATAAAGACTTCATGGATAACAGCTAGATTCATTAAAATAAATTTCTTTCACTTTTTTTTTTTTTTTTTTTTTTTTTTTTCCACAGAATCACAGAATTTCTAGGTTGGAAGAGACCTCAAGATCATCGAGTCCAACCTCTGACCTAACGCTAGCAGTCCCCACTAAACCATATCCCTAAGCTCTACATCTAAACATCTTTTAAAGACTTCCAGGGATGGTGACTCCACCACTTCCCTGGGCAGCCTGTTCCAGTGTCTAACAACCCTTTCGGTAAAGAAGTTCTTCCTAACATCTAACCTAAAACTCCCCTGGCACAACTTTAGCCCATTCCCCCTTGTCCTGTCACCAGACACGTGGGAGAACAGGCCAACCCCCACCTCACTACAGCCTCCTTTAAGGTATCTGTAGATAGCAATAAGGTCGCCCCTGAGCCTCCTTTTCTCCAGGCTGAACAAGCCCAGCTCCCTCAGCCGCTCCTCAGCCCTGAACAAGCTCAGCTCCCTCAGCCGCTCCTTTTTTTTTTTTTTTAGGAAGAAAGCTGAGATTTTTACCACTATCCCATAGAAAGGCATCCTTTTCCATTCTTACACTGAACATATATTAGCCCCCAAATTCATCTGAGTAAATGTGAGAAGGAGAATTTCAAATGCCAAAAAAGAGGTCAGAAGAGGTAGGAAATGAAAGGAAAATGAAACTGTGCCACAGTTAGGAGGGAGCAAACGGATACAGTTAGAGATTGTGTCAATGAAAGAATAAGACCAAAATATCACTCTGATTTTGGCATTTTTTTGCATGTAGATATAACTTAGCAGTTATTTCTAATATTTAATTAGATATTATGGAATTAAACCTGTATTTAAAATTATGAATTATTATTATTATTGTTATTATTATTATTAGGTTATCCTTAAAAACATGCTTAGATTTTACTTCCACATTTGTGAGCTTTTACCAAAATAATTTGATGTGTATGAGCTCATTTCACTTATTACTTAACTCTAGGAAAGGAGCAGAATTTTTAGATTTAATTAATTTTAAATATTGAGATGTATTTCAGATACTGGTAAGATGTCAAAATGATTTTCAATAAAACTATTTTTTTAATCTAAAAGTCACATTTAAAAATGTTGAAAAAGCTCAGTGTTATGGCTTTTATAGTTTTATTGTTTTTCATTTAGAGACTTGCTGTCATTCATCAACATTCATGTCTTTCTAAGCAGTACTTAGAGAAGCATGTTTGCAGCTTGGTACATCTGTGATTCTGTAATTGTATTTTCATACAGAAAACTAAATGTGATTGAAAGGGTAGACATGCTACACTATTGCTATCCGGTGACAAACATACATATCTGACTTTCCAAATACATAATATATCATGCTTTTTAATATTTTGATATTTTGATATTTTAATATTTTTGTAATACATAAATGCTTTTATAGAAATTGCTTGCCTCATTTAAAAATATGTATTTTTAAAATAGTGCTTATCACATAATCTAGAAAACTGATGTTTCTGCAAGCTCAACTATAATATTAGTTATACGATCCTGGAAAATGACAGGAGAATAGCAGACAGTAAATGACATTTATGCACATGGTTGATTAACTGTCTCTGGCTTGCTGTGCAAAGCAGTTGCATGATAGGTTAATCTAAGTGCCTCTTACCAGTGGCAAAGCAAAATAACCATTTGCTTAAATAAAGTTAGGCAATCAGCTCTTTACCCTTCATGGTTTTCAGTAATTGTATAAGAAATTAGTATAAGAATTAATAATTGTATAAGAAATAATTGTATAAGAAACTGCTGGTTGCAGTCAAACATGAAGTCCTTTAATGTTCTAAAAAGAAATAATAATAACACTTAGAAAATGCATAAAATAACCTTTGACGTGAGTCTCTTGAAAACAGCAAGTTATTAATTTTTTTTCATCTGGTATTGTTGTGCACTTAGAGCATTTAGTTTTCCACTTAGATGGAAAATCAGGAAGGTATACATCTAGCTAGGAATATATTCTGTGAAATTACTTGGCTTTTTATCATAGGTAGTGCTGTAACAGTTGCTGGTACCTGCTGTGCTTACCGACTTACCCAGTTAAAATTTCATTGAAAGTTCTTTGTACATTGTTAAGATTTGAAATGTTAAGTCATGCTGATTTCTGAATATGCATAAATGCAATCTCTGGTGGAAGGTGAGTTTGAAACACTTATGAATTCTGTATTTTTTAAAAAATGAAGCAAATACCTAAATATGCTGGGTCTGACTTCTTTTTTGCCAAATGTGATGGAAATGCTTATAACATCCTGGTAACGAGAGACCTTGTTAAAGCCTAGATGGAAACGGAATAACAAGCTGCTGTACAGGAGAGTGTTGCTTGTTACTGAGGTATATATATTTGCTAACAGATATGTTCTTCTCCAGTCTAATTTATTTCTAAAAAGTAACAGAAAGATAGAATTGCATTAGTAAGGGTTATTCTGTCAAAATTACTTTAGAATTGTCTTGGATATCTTTCAGTGCTTAGGGTGTAGATTGTCAGAGATTTGTTAGGAAAGAATTCTAGGTATTGTTCCCATTAATATTGTAAAAGTATTGTATAAAACAATGACATTTTATGGGAGTGTTTTGTTATGTAGGATTGATCCCCTGAATGAGAATGCCCTTGATGTCATTCTGGAGCTCAAGAACTGGGACAGACTGCCTCCAGCTGTGAAGTGAAACCTTCTAGGCCACAATAAGGAGATATCAGGGGCTTCCAGCAGACCCTTTGGTAAGCATACATCTGGGGAACCCCTCTATGTGCACCACTCTCCAGAACATCAGTGGTCCTAAATGCAATATGCTAATGCACAATGGCATCAGCGGGTCAAATTATCAATAGCAATTGCATGTCCAGAAACTGGGGAGCAGAAATAGCAGTTATTATTTATTTATTTATTTACTGGGTTTACATAGCAAGGCTTTAGTAGCAGTGGGGCTGCGGGAGTGGCCTCTGTGAGAAGATCCCAGCAGCTGCCTTGTCAGATCAGTGCCAGCTCCATCTGGATCCAGAAGGGACCTGCTGCTGGCCGGAGTTGAACCTTTGAGTGGCATTGGTTGGACCTCTGTGAGAGCCGATTTAAGAAAGGGATAAAAGTCCTTCTGGGCAACAGCAGCTGGGGGAGCAAGGAGTGAGAACCAGCTATGCAGCCCCCAAGGTCAGCGCAGCAGGAGGGCAGGAGGTGCTCCAGGCACACAGAGGCAGTTCCCCTGCAGCCTGTGGAGAGGCCCCTGGTGGAGCAGGCTGTCCCCCTGCAGCCCATGGATCCCACATGGAGCAGATCTCCATGCTGCAGCCCGTGGAGGAGCCTCTGGTGGAGCAGGTGGATGTGGTCTGGAGTGGGCTGTGTCCCATGGAGAGCCCCTGCAGGAACAGGCCCCGGGCTGGAGCTGCAGCCCGTGGAGAGGAGTGGTTGTGGTGGTTTGCCCAGTTGGGTAAAACCACCACACCTTTCTAGAAAAAAAAAATATATATTTGAACGCATTTCACTCATCACAGTGTTTAATTCATAGTTAGCTTGTTTGAGGGAGGTATCTTTAGTATGGGTTATATATCCACATCATCATAAACATGTCTATACTGGTGTGTACACCTATACATTCTGCAAGTGCAATTCCCAGATCTGTGATGGGGTGAGGACCTGGGATGTGGTGACATATCCTGCCTGGCTGTATAGGCACGTGGAGGTGGAAGCTGTCAGGGGTGCACCCCAGGAACTGGGTGTAGTCAGCCAGGTTTCTGCTGTGTGTGGAAAACAAAGTGTGGGCAATGAGCATAAATTTGTACTGCACCTTCCTAAAATGACTTGTTCATCCTTCTGGAAGACTGAAGGAAAGATAATTTGATTACATTTTTGAGGCAATATCCCACTGGCTTTGTTTATTAGTTTTAAAATTTGATTTGTATTTCCAATGAGGTGTCTATCCTTCTGTGTTAGCACTTGCCAGTAATTAAACCACAAACCACACAAATTATCATAATAAATATTTACAGCTCATTGTCACTCCTATAGTCAAAATGTGGTCAGCCAAAAAAATTCAATAACCTGTATAGAGCGGTGCTTGCCATGTTCACCCTCCAAGGAAGCAGCTTTAACATATGGACTTAGCAATATGACTTATACATTGTTATTGAATAACTGGGGGATGAATGGCTGAGTTTCAGATTCATTTCAAAAAAAATAAAAAATATCTTCTTTGAAAGGCACTACATTGAGTTAATGTTATTAAAGATGACTTTCTTTGGGATATTATTTTAAATGCTAATTAGCATATTTTTTGAGTGAAAAAGGGTTTTACTTGGGGAAATTTATTTAGCATTCTTTCTTTAGCTAAGTTTCCTTAGCTATTTGAAACTCTGCATTTAAAAGAATTGTCACATATATTCATGTTTCTTTGTTTGTGAGTTACTTAACTCAGTATATAATAGCCACGAGAAGGAGTCTGCAGTTAACATTTTTTTAAGGAACACTTTCCACACAAAGCAAGGATGTGGTGGGCAGCTGGTGTTGCCCAGGCTTTTGGGAACTGTCCTTGGTTGTCTAACTGAAATTATAGCAGACAAGCAGCTACATTGCACAGTGAATGCACAGTCTCCAGTAACCAGACCCTAAGAGAGGAGAAAGGAAAAAAGAGTCAGGAGTTTTCACATTTTTATTCTTTCAGCCAACAGCAATCAGGATAGGCAGGCCAGCTGCTGTGCTGAGATACAGCCTTTCCCACTTGAAAAGTACTAAGCACTTGCATTGAGATAAGCTTGTCACATGGCTGAGCATAGGAAATTAAAAATGAAGGGTTTGTGCTGACAAGTTCAAGAACTGGTGTTCACACCTCCAGCTGATGTGTGTCGCTGGCATACTGAATTTACACTCCTGCCTAATTAGGCTCCTGACACACTGACCCTGCTGCACTAGAAGAGCAGCTGCTGCTCTTCTGCTTGTTGCAGAGACTGAGCTGCTCATGGTCAGCCTGGACACTGCTTTAGCAAGGACATCTGCATCTCTGTGTACTTATGTCAGGCTGTAGCAGCCTTTTCTGTCCACTTCACAGCCAGCCCCTACCATGCAAGAGAGTGTTCAAGCACTGGGACAGGCTGCCCAGGGAAGTGTTGGAGTCCCCATCCCTGAAGGTATTTAAGAGATGTGTGGATGTGGCACTACCAGACATGGTTTAGAGGTGGAACTTGGTAGGTCAGGTTGATGGTTGGGCTTGATGGTCTTGAAGGTGTTTTCCAGCCTAGATCATTCTATGATTCTATGAAAAGGGACAGACAGGGACTCCTGGGAGATACAGGTCCTCTAATGAGGTATAAGGAGCCGTGTGCAGCCAAATAGCTCTGCAAGCAACCAGCTCAGATCCTGCATTGTTTGTTAACTGTGGAGGGGCACTGACATTCCTATCCTGGCTCTTCTGGAGCTACCTGGTACGTCTGTTTCAGCAGGGGTGTGTGGAGCTACCACAGGTCATCCCAACCAGCCAGATGTGGTGCAGATGCTTGCCCTCTCTAAGACAACAGAGGCAAGGTCTTCTGCAATTGCTCATTTGGTGATCACTACAGTCGATATCAATAGTAAGGAGGTGTTGCTTGTGGCTTGCTGGCACTGGAATACTTCCCCAGAAAAACACAGCACAGCTAGGGTTTTAGAGCAAGCCATCATCCCAGGTTAAAACGGAATGTTGATTGCCATTTTGTATAGGCGTAAATCAAGCTCTGAAAGTAAGTAATGGTAAAATACTTCATTTATGTGGTTTCTGAATTTGCACTAGCTATTTAAGGCATTTCTCAGTGGCATTATGAATTGTTAAGTTTGCCTTTTCTTCTATGAATGTTTTAACATTGTTCATCAGAGATAATAAATAAATCTTTGTGTTGCAATTCAAGGAAGGAAGTTACTATAGGATCAACAGTACCTTTGTTGTTGTTGTTGTTTCTCCATCAGGATGCCTGGAAATGAACTCTCATTTTTTTAATAGAAAACATCACTTTCTTTCATGTGTATACTGTGCTGTGCTTCATATGGGACTTTCTCTGTCCTTCACCCTGAATGTTACTCAGAGAAGTATGGGAGTAAAAGGTGACATAATAAAAAACATTATTTAAAAAAAATGTTTAAGCTTTTTCTTTGAACCCCTGCAGTGTTGAAAAAAGGGTTTTGCTTCAAGATGATACCGAGATGATACCGACTTCTTGCAGCTAATAAATTGTCCTTGGACCTTGGAAGAAATAGTTAATTTTCTTCTTGACTTTTTTTTTTTTTTTTTTTTTTTTTTTTAAGAAGTGGCTGATGTATTCCTACAGTAAAAGAAAAAGAGCAAACCTCTTCATATCTGGTGTAACTTCTGAACTGCAGTGCACTTAAAGGTTGATGAATTGAAAAGTTTCAGTGCAACCTCCAGATTCTTTTCCACTTTTACATCTAAAAGGTCTGTGTTTTTAGTCACTTGATGTGTATACAGCACTCTTCAAATAAGCTGTATGATACTAAATAGCAAGTATGCAGTGGAAGACTTTCCCAAGAAACTGATTTCTTCTGCAATTCATAGCAGGACTTCCATTTTGCAGCATAAAAAGTATTGTAGAACACATGAATAATGATTGAAATAAGGAAAGCAAACATCACTTTTAAAAATATTACTCATGTTTTTGATTGCATATGTGACTAAATGGAATTACTTTATGGTAGTACTGAATGATGTTGAATGCAGTTCATTAATGTGGCAGGTTGAAGCTAAGATTTACATTTGGAAAGCTACTGCCTTTGATTGAAAACAGCATCGAAAGTATCAAAGTGCATAGACTTCATTGCTTTTTGGATACCACCATAAGAAACAGTATTTTTATTGGTGAAAACGTGCTAAAATCCCTAGCTTTGGATTTACAGTGTGATAGAAGTATCATTATCCTGCATTTACTGCTGAGACTTCTGTACTTTATTGATAAGTCGTATGACTTACCCACTGGGACTTGCCACTGGGACTTCCAACATTAATCTCCTTGTTCAACACAGGAAAGTAACCAATACTTATCTGTAGTTATTACATTACATCAAATGTGCAGCAGACGTCGTGTAGTTCCTATATGTTATATTGTATTCAATTACACATTACAAGAGGTCTTGGTCTATGAAATGGACCATGCCTTAGCTTCTGGGAGCGTGACTGTAAGCTCCTGACCAGCTGCATTAATTGTGCTATGGCTTCCATAGCAGAAAAATATGTTCTTACTGAATTCAGACCAGTTTTATTTTATGTGTTGGGTTTTGTTTGCAATGACAATGCCACCAAGCTTTGTTGAATGTTAAAGTTTTTTCATTAAAAAAACAGATTGTTCTAAAGTCTGTACCAGTTGAATGACGACGGCAGATAAGAATAGATTGTTGCTGTTCCACAGAGAACAAAGCTGTTACATATCGATCGCTGTTGTTCTCAGTACAGTGTTGTTTGCAGATAAACACTCTCCATGGTTCCTGTAACAATTATAAATCCGGAAATATTTTGGAAAACAGGACCCATCAACATGTTAGTTCCAGGTCTTTAGAAGATGTGAATATTAGCTCAAAGTGCCTCTTCTACACTGTTTTTCCCTGTTGGTCAGGAAATTAAATGAAAATTATGATTTGAAAACAAAGGAATAAATTAGTATTTTTGCTTTATAATTTGAATATTTAAAGTTTATATTTTTATTTTCTCTGATTCTAGGAATGGCAAATATTATTCTCATATGATGTATGATTACATCTCAAGAGCGATCATTTAAAAATATATATATCAAATGTTATGTAACATGTAATAAATACCATGAGATTCATCAACATTGATGATAAATTCAGTCTGGATATCAGAAGAATTTGTCTTTTTGTTTTCTTGGGAGGCATTGCAGCCCCTATAACCACAGTTTCTTTTACATAATAAGAATTTCAGAGTCCTGGGTGAGGTATGTGGATTTACAGAGACAAAATTTGGGAACATCTGTCTGATTGTTCGATTGATTGATTGGTCAATCTGATCACATCAGGTGCCTCTCCAACCTGAACCATAAAAAGTAAGTAAACTGAACTAGGTTTCTTTTTCATAAGTAAGGCAGAAATGGTTGCAGTTAAAATTTCACATTCCTTTGGGATAATCTAAATGGAGAAGCAGTTCTAGAAGTGCTTGGAGGCACGGGAATGGCCGTTGGCATTAAGTGGTTCCCAGGAATATGCAATGTCAGGCTTGAGCATGACAAAAACATATAGAGGAAACCACAGATGCCATTTTGAATAGAATATATATTAAAGACAGCTAGTTTGTTCTTGACTCATACCATCTGCTCGATTTTTTTTTTCAGATGTGCAAGTTATTTGTCATGTCTAGAGAAGTATTTTAGGAATCATATATTTCTTAGTTTTAGATCAATGTTTTATTCATTATTTTTGAAGAATTGCTAAATAATTGATTTGGGTCTTTGATGAGCATTTATGGTGGAAATGGCTTGCATTGTGAGACTAGCGCACTCCTACAGGAATCATGTATGGTCAGAGAGCTGGAGCACCTCTCCTGTGAAGACAGGCTGAAGGAGAGGTTGAACCAGGTTGTGGTTGTTCAGCCTGGAGAAGGCTCTGGGGAGACCTTACAGTCTCCAGACCTTCCAGTACCTAAAGGAAGCCTACAGGAAAGCTGGGGAGGGACTCTTTGTCAGGGAGTGTAGTGACGGGACGAGTGGTACTGGCTTTAAACTAAAAGAGGGTAGATTTACATTAGATATAAAGAAGAAATTCTTCACTCAGAGGGCAGTGAGGCACTTGAACAGGCTGCCCAGAGAAGCTATGGTTGCCCCATCCCTGGAGGTGTTCAAGGCCAGGCTGGATGGGGCTTTGAGCAACCTGGTCTGGTGGGAGGTGTCCCTGCCCATGGCAGTGGATGGGAATAGACTGAATCATAGAATCATAGAATCATAGAATATCCTGAGTTGGAAGGGACCCTTAAGGATCATCAAGTCCAACTCTTGACACCGCACAGGTCTACCCAAAAGTTCAGACCATGAACCACTGGGTCTGGTCTGAGCTGGAAAGGACTTCAGGCTGATCCTATCTGGAATTGGGGACATACATACAATTTTGTTTTCCAGTTAAAGCTCTCAAACATATGCACATTGTATTTTATAAAAGCTCTTGTTGCTCTGCTGCACTCCTGTTCCTGAAATAAAGGTCACACAATTACTTATGGAAATCACGTAACCACAGGCCATGCATTTCAGGGAGCGGACAGCAAAGATACAGTGTGTGATCGTCAGTTGCTAAGTAGACAAATAAGAAAATGAAATACCACCTTTTAATAGTGAAAAGGTTATGCTAAACTCTGATCAGAAATTGTTTTTATTTTCCTGTCAGCCAACAGACATGATGTAACGTCTGCACCTGAGTATTTTGTTAATTAAATTAACCTTTTATTCCATAACTTACCTCTTTGTCAGTTAGCCAAGAAGGCAGAAGCTGCTTTTATTCTACAGGAGGCCTTCTCCTCTAGTTGCTTTTCTTCCTACTCAAACTTTTCTCAAATCTATGTTCTCTTTTCCAGAGATGTAGCTCAGACACCTTTTGCTGGTTCTTTTGCTCCCCTTCTTCTCTTAGCTATTGAAAGGTGTTGGCAGAAAGCCTGATGTTGATTCCTTTCATGCTTTTCAGCCCACTTCAACTTGAGTTCAGTCTATGTTCTTTGTTATTGCATCGCATTTATCCCATCTAAAGAAACAGAAATCTCCTTTGCAGGCAGGTTTCAAGCAAGCCTCCCTTTTCAAACTAGCCTTTTTTCTTCCTGCGGTCAAATTCAAATCAACTTTCTAAAAGTTATGAGGCTTGACTGTGACATCACAAGGTACCTCCATGAAAGGACTTGATATAACTCCTTAGATATGTATGCCTTTAAATGTGTTCATGTTTTAACTGGAAAAGGGGTTGGGATCACATTTCTGATTTGGCTTGAACCACCAGGTTATTGAAGGCATAAATTTACTGTGCTGTGCTGGCAGAAGGGCACGAAGAAGGCTTCTTCGTAATTAGGAATGGAGGCCAGCAGCATTTGTCTCTAATGAGAGGCCTCACAGAAGATAGTGAGAACCAAGACTTTTCTGTAAAGAAGTCAAATGTGAAGGTGGGAGAAGATAAAGTCTTTTAGAGGATTCAGTACAGTGAAAGTTTGCAATTTGTGCTGCCAGGCACTGGAATTTTGTGCTCTCTAGCCATATTTGAGACAAGAATTTCAAGCTTGTATTAGGATACGCTACTACTCTGTCTTCACGAGATTTGTTTTGGAGTGAAAGCACCTTCGCAGTCTGTTAGTGTCTCTTTTACTATTTTATTACTGTGTGTCCTTTGTCCAATTACGTAACAACATGGTAGATGTGAGGAAAGCATTTGTCATTTTATGTCATGATTGGAAGAAAATGTTTCCAATGAATGGATTCTCATTTCACTTTGAAGCAAGTAAGCTTATGATTCATATATGCTCTGTACAAAAACATAACTAGGAGTCAGTCCATACATCAAGAGAAGTTAAGTTGAAATAAATTGAACAATAATGGATGACTCAGGGTATTATTTAATACTTGTTCTAAAAGTGTCTTCCCCCATGCTACCTAAAAAGGTGGCATGTTGTTGTTTGACTTCTTTCTAGACTTCCTTTTGCTTTCTGGTAATGGTGCATGGGCTTCACTCTCCCTGGGCAGGTAGTTCTTTTAGGCTGGTTGGACGAAACTTTCTAATTAAGGACAAAATGTTTTGTTTCTTTGGGATCTGTCATAATCAGGCAAAAACAGGTTAACAGTATAATCCTGTGTTTCTACTTACTGATTTTTTTTTTTTTTTTTGTTTTTGCCTTTTTTCAACCTTTCTTCCTTATGTTTGTTATCTTGTGATGCCATCAGTCCTAGAGAGTGCGCATCTACAGGGTGGCCAGTTTGCTTGGGAACAGTCATTCACAGCTTGTCTCCAGGAGCCACGTCTTCCATCAGCCCCTCCAGCTGGTGCCCGGCAATGATACTGCCACTGGCTTGACTCTGGGGCTCCAGATGTCATTACAGCAATTAGCAGACACTGGAGAAAAGCTACTGTAAATATATTTTCTGTAGTAACATCTTCTCATGCTGCAGTTTTATACCATACCTGGAGTTCACAGGAAGTTCTTTCATGTGCTGTTGTAGTGTTCTAAGTCTGCAAACATTTTCTATTTTTGAAAGCATTTTTTTTAAGGAAAAAGAGTGTGAATTGGGTGTATAGTTATTTACTATAGGTAATGTATGGTGCTCATATCAGTGTCTAAGTTAACAGTTAAATTGTTTTGCACTTGACATACAAAGCTATGGTTTCAAATGCAGCCTCTGTGAATTGCATCTGGAGATTGAACTGGAGAAATGGAATTATACCTTGCACCTCACATTAAGTCACAATTTCAAATGTCCTTTTCATCCTGAATGATAATTTTGCTAGTTAATTTTAATGTGATTTGCAGTATATTGCAAATACTAGCTATAAAAAGAACATCTGCAGGAATTTTGTTATCCTCATATAAAAAAGTCTGTTTTACCCTCATGATGTCCTCATCATGATAGCTGTGGTTTGTGCATATCTTTGTAAGATGGGGAAGGATGGGATAGCAGACCAAGAATTTCAGAAGTGCAGTAAGGAGAATGTTTTACGGACTTTACTCTTCCAGACAGCTCCATACCATTCAGCCATATGCATTCTGCCTCGAAGCAGGACTGGAAACCAAATCTACAAAGAATCATAGAATGATCAAGGTTGGAAAAGACCCTGAACATCATCAAGTTCTGACCTACTGAGTCCTATCACTAAACCAATCTCTTTAGTGCCATGTCCACAGTCTGTTAGATATGTCTTCCTTTTGTTCAAGAGTAAACACTTGATTTGAATATGGAATATCAAATTATGTGATGGTGTTAGCAGGCAGGATTTGGGAGATGTTTGTGACTAATCACTTACTGGGAATTCCATAATGACTGTGTTATGAAAGTTTTCTGAGATAAATTTATTCATTTCAAAGGCTGTCCTAAAACAATAACTAACTATGAATTTTGCTAGGTTTATTAAAGCATTTTATGTTTTACTTGTTACATAGATGAATTTAGGAGGTAGCTTCACAGTTTTTTATAGCTTCACAGTTTTCTACTCCCATTTGCTGGGCAGAGCGTTTCAAAGTTTATGCTTTCTTCACACACACACACAAAAAAGAATTATGGAAACAATGACGTCCTTGCTTCTGTATAAATTGCAGCATAAAATCTGATTATCTTGTGAATTTTGTATGTTCAAATATTTGCTTATGTACTATGCTGGAGCAAACTGCATATTTTCTTTACTAGTACATAATATTCATTTTGCAGTCACTGATATCAACAATTTTTCATTGTGCTAGCAACACTTGATAAATAAACAATGTCAGAGAAAAAAATGTATCGGAGAGCTCCTGTCAGACCAATTATATTTTCATTTTACAGTAGTTTTCACTTTATGATCTCAATATTTTTAACTAAAAATAGAGCTGCTCTGAACCCTGTCCAGCCAACCTGTCTTTAGAAGCTGCACATTCTGTTCAAGCCAGTTGCTGGTGACTGTCCCTAGCAGCTGGCAAAGAGAGAGACATCTCAGCTTAGGACAGACCTGTTTGTGGTGTTCCTTTCCAGTTAAAGAGATGCTTGACTACTAGATGCATAAACTCAGGTGAAATATCACTAGCAGGTTGTTAATGGCTTGTTTTATCCTCTTGACCTGTTTGACCATATGTTTTCTATCTACTTGTGGTGTCTGATAAACGAGGGAAATTTCTTTTGGAAATTTCCTCCTAGTTACTCAAAGCTGGTATGAGTTTTGGCTGCATGCATGAGGGATGTATGCCAACTGCATACTTAAGAGCATTCTTTGTGCTGCTCTGTGGTTCTGATCAGTCATTCCAGGTGTGTCGTGTCTTTATTGACAACCTGTCCAATCCCCCCCCTTTTTTTTGTAAGCAAGATGATAGAAAACCAAGGAAAATAATATGCCTCATCAATGGACAATTAGTGGGAGGAGAATAGGAAGATATATTGTTTCTAAATTCTGTAGGCTATCTGATGCTCCAAAATGTGGTAGTTATGGCAGTTGTAGTAGTTATCTTAGCGGTACTATTGCAAATATTATAAATGTATTTAGAACACAACAAAGAAGGTGACTATGCAGGAAGGGAATTTCAAGACAAGGCAGGGCTGCTGTGATATTGCAGATGGACTCTGCATATACAGCCAGTAAAATGTGTCCCAGAATCTGAATAAAATGCTGATCTGTTGGAGAAACATTTAATCTTGTCATAATATCTATAATGAGTGAGTGTAAAGCTTCTCTTTTTAAGCTTCTCCTGCTCCTAATTACCATTACTCTGTTAATGGCAGGAGTAGTTTTATTTCAAGGTTGAATTGCTCCAGCTTTGTTTGGATTCCAGCCACATGGTTTTTCTAGCTCTTTGTGAGATTAAGAAGTCCCTTGCTATCAGATACTGTTTCTGTGTGTAATTACCTATACACGATGATTCAATCACCTCTCAACCTTCTTTTCAACAAGCTGAATAAATTGAACTGCACTTTGTAGGACTGTATTGAAGAAAATCCCCAGATATCTTTTTTACACATTTAACAATGTCAGGGCAGAAGTAAGCTGCTCTCATTTGCTGTTGATATATATTCTTCCATATATTCCTGCTAACTAGCATGTGTATACTCATGAGAGTATACTCATATACATGAGAGTATACTCATTGTAGAGACATAACACACATCAACTACTTGTTCACAGCAATGTCCCTTTCAAGGTATTCAAACACACCTTAAAAAGGGGGATAACTGTGCATTCTTTCACTGTACAGGGATAGAGATGTGCCTCCCTCCCTGGTGCTGGGATGACCTTCTCAGTCCTAGGACTTGAATGCTGGAAAGCAGTTTGTCTCAACAGGGGAAACAGTGAGCCACTTACCTCTGGTTAATTAGTGTCAAAGACAGCATAAAAGTTAGTGTTTGTCTAACCTATTTGTTGGCTTGTTGGAGTTTTGCTAAATGGAAATTGCTTAGTTGAGTTTCTGTTTTGGTCATGGTAATCACTCTGAATAAAGCAAGATTTTGCCATGGTTGAAAGTTTGTGTCACATCCCTGGTGTCAGGGATCCCTTGCTCTGGGAAGGGAGATTTTTTTTTTTGTCAGAGGTGGACAATTTTCTACTCTGGGCAAGAAGCTGCCCAGGAACATAAAAAGTGAAATATTTGCCTTTAAAACAGTGCAGTTGATGCATATAAAGCAGAGGCTGCCCAAGTTTTAGGAGACTAATTTCCTGAAGAGCTACCTGCACAGAGCATGTTCTGTTTGGGAGAGAGCTGGATAAGATCCCCTCTTAGTCTTCCCCAAGCTAAGCAGGCCCAGCTCTCCCAGCCTCTCCTAATATGAGAGATGTTCCCATTCCCTAATCGTCTTCACAGCCCTTCTCTGGACTTGTTCAGACACAACGTGGAAGGAAGGACTGGGTAGGTCTGTGATGTGGGTCTAAAGATTTCAACACTGTTGGTTGCCCATACGAATAATGACAGAATTAATTCTGACTTCTTGTGAAAATCCTGAGAGAATGACACCCGTACAGATGTGTTAGAAATACTCAGTGGGTGAAGGAAGGGAGAGAGTAAGATGGCAGGCTCAGGTATTCAAGATATCAGGAAAGGTTAGGCTCTACCAAAGTCATCTGCAGTTTCTCAGCAGAAAGACAGGTTTCTCTCTCCATTCAATTTGAGGAGATCAGCTCTCCTCCTCCAGATGCCTGTGGCTTGAATCTTGTATATCTTTCTGTGGTTTCTTCCCCTAAAGTAGAAAAGCCTCAAGGGCCATACAGGCTGAAACAAGGGAACCTGTACAGGAGATCCTACTGTAGACAATTCAGAATATATAAATAATGCATGCAGGAGTTGGCAGCAGGTGTGAACAAAATGCCAAGCCAAATGTTGCAAGGAATAATGTCAACTTTAGGGAGCTAACAAAATCAAAAACCGTTTCTATTGATTTCCCTTAGAACAACTCTACCTGAGATTGTTATTAATCCTCCCGAGCATCCCAAGTTTTTGTTCTCTCAGACTTCAGCTGCCTTGCTGCAAAAGATGATTTGCATCTCAAACTACCAGAAGCCTTGGGACCGCAGAGCAGTCATATTACCAGGCGATTTTACCCTGGGGAGGAACTGCACTGACTGCAGCTTTACTTTAACAAGAGCTCGGGCTTCAGGTTTGGGAAGAGGTGGAGAGATTGGAAGAGCGGAGGAAGCCATATGGGAGTAATTTTAACCTTCAAAGTATATTGTATATAGGTTTTTGATGTTACAGAAGCTCTGGTGTCAGTAGGATTTCTGTGCCTGAAAAAAATAATCTTAAAGGTGTTGTCTCATGCTACAACCTGTGAATGTATAAATGTATCAGCAGAAATTTCAGGGTTGGTAAAAGGAATCACCACTTGACACTGACAGTAAGTTCACGGGCACTTGACACCTTCCATCTCAATAGCTTGAACTTTCCAGGTCATGGAAACACAAAGACCCCGAGTGGGAGTCAGGATTATTTGTAAACCCTTCCACCAAAGGCAATTGATGCAGAGACTGGCCCTACAATCCCCTGGACACTTTTACCTGTATTTCTACACTTCTATGTGCTCATGGTGTGATACATCACATTGATGTGGATGTCCAGCATCACAGGTGAGTGGGGCAAGGCTGTGGGCTCCGCTCTGAAGTTGGCCCAGGGGAAGCTGTGGTGGGGCTCTGCCTGCCTCTCTGGTGCAGATGGGAAAGAGGCAGTGTGGCAGAGACAATCTGAGGATGGACTGAGCTTCTGAATGAGGTACAGCCTTTGCCTTTTTCTTGTTTGCTGTCTCCAGTGTCTTGTTTCAGGCAGTATTGATCGTGTCAAACCTGGGCAGCTCTATCAGCAGAAATGGTAGTTGTGCAGAAAGGAAAGTCCTCTGACAGCCAGCAGAGCATTTAAAACTAATGGAAGTGCTGTTACAAAACCAGTAATAAATGTGATGTGGCTTGTTAGCTGTTAAAGTGTCATGGTACAAAATTTCTCTGAGCCCATTTGGTTGGGGTATTATTAAAGGGCGGGGACTTTTCTGTGTGTGCCCTAGCTACCAGTCCTTCTGGTAGCCAGGGCTTGTTTCATCTCTGGAAACTCCACCGGATTCTTTCCTCCACCCCCAGATGACCTAAAAACAAAGCAAGGAAGCCCCCTGGTGATAACCTGCCTCCTTCATAGCTGGCTGCCCTACAAGTGAAGGCCATAGGCTTTGTCCCTTACTGTTACAGCAGCTGCTGCAGCGCCTGTATGAATGGCCACAACGAGGGAGAGGGGAGGCTGCTAAAACTCTCCTCTAAAGCTGTGTTGGAGCCTCTTCAGGCAGCTTTGCAGTGCTCCTGTTTAGCTTCTGCAAAGAGATAGTGGGGTCAAAGGTGAAAGATTTCAGGGGACAGAAGATGGGACTGAAACATACAGCCTTTAGCTACAAGAAAGAAAGCACAGACCAGTGTCCAACACTATCACCAGTCCCAACAAGTGACAATAAAATACTCTCCGAAGAGACAGGTCGACAGTGACCTTATCTATGGTGCCCAAACTGCAATAGGTGAGACGATGTGAATTTTCAAAGGAGAAAAATGCAGAGGCAGAGACCAGGTCAAGAAATCTACTCAACTCTGCTGAGAGTTTGCCATTCAGGAAGGTGCCTTCTAAAGGATTTGAGTGAAATCCTGGTACTGTTAACATCCAGGAAGGTTTTGCCACTCATAATACAATCTCAGAGTTCATTCCAGGTTTCTCTATGATAGGCAAGCCCTGTCTACAGGGGAATACAATGAAAGTAAATTCACAGCTTAAATGGCTTTCATACAATTGTGATTATGAAATAGAGCAGAGAGGATTAAAGATCGGCAGCATTAACTCTAGGTAACTTTAATGAGCTCTGTAATTCTAGAAACAGTGAGGAGCTCAGCATTGATACTTACTGACGTAGACAGACTAACAGTGTTTGAAGAAAAAAATTAGCACCTTCTCAGACAAGAGGGCAAAAGGCTAAGGAGAATGGCTGTGCATCACTTTCTCTGTCCCAGCCTTTATGCCTCGTTCTTATCCATGAAATCTAAAATGGCTTTGAGTTCCTACTAATTTTCTTTTTCTTCTTAAATGTCAGAGTAATATTTTTCTGCCTCTCTTTCTTGACCTTTCTTATTTTCAGTGAAGGAGGAAAGATGCACTTTTTATGAATCGGGGTGAAAACTGTTAACATGCAGCATACACACCTACACCAAACTTTTGGAAAATAGAGGGCAGCCACACTGTGCCTGTGTAGACACAGAGAGTGTCTTGAAGCTTTTTGCCTTGGAACATTTCTGATGGGGAAATAATTTTTCCCTGCCTGCTCCTTCTCTGCTCTGACAGCTCTGGTGTGAAGGATCACTCCTACATAGCGAGAGGAGTAATTTGTCTTCTAGGGCCTGAGCTAAATATGGACAGGGTCCTATTGATTTCTATGGGAGCTGGATGGGCTCATAAAGGCACCTTTGTAGACATAATTTGCTACTCTGAGCTCAGGTCACTGCTTTCAAATACTTGCAATTTCATTAAATCAGGAGTGCTTTCAGAGAGGAGAGTCTTTACTAGTTCTTGCCTCATCTCTGACTGCATGATCTTGAACAAATCACCCAGGTCAGAACCTTCTATTTTGTATTTTTGAGTCCATTTCCAGGTGACATCAATGAATCATTAGACTTTCCAAAGTCCTGCACGCCCACAGGATAGGGCTCCCCTGCTTTAAAACCAGGAAAGTATCTCTTTGCCAGCAGACATGGAACCTGCAGGACTGTCCTATGTGCTCTGTGCTGTACAGATCATAGTAATAGGTAAAGAAAGACAAAAAGAGAGTGTCCTTTACAAAGGAATACTGTCTGCCTGGCCGATAAACACTGCAGGAAGAGATGGCATGCATTGCAGACTGGGAAACCTGCATGGTGTGAAGATGTTTGAGGTGCTACATTGCAATGTGGTTGGCAGCAAACCAATGATGCTCTGGGGTAAAATCTGGGACTTTGCACTGCTTCAGTCCAAATCTGCAAAGGAAGCAGACTTGGAATTCCTCTGTGAAAATGCCCCGAAATTTTCTGCTTCTTGGTTTGCTAAGAACAAAAGGGGCGAGCTTTAGAACTCAGTGCTTGAGGCGAGGGCAGGTGCAATCCACATGCACACCGCTTTAGAACAAGAAGGCTTTGAGGGAATATGATAGCTGCTGGCAGAAGAAAACTTTCCTTTTGAAAATCCAAGAAATGTCTCTATTTTAGCTTATCTTACAGGGTCACTCTTGCTAGAAGAAGCCAGCTGAGAAACCTCAGTTGCTATTAGTCCTCTGGAGTAAGTAAGCAGACCTCTGGCCCCAGAGCAGTCATACCAGAAGGTGTCCCTGACTTCTTAAAGCTTACAGCTGTTTTTTACACTTCTGTGCCACATATAAGTTACTGCAGCTTTCCCATCCCCTATGAAGATAACGATGCTGTCTCACAGCTTTCACATATTAACCACAACTAGGTCTCTGCCAGCTTTCTCGTATCAGTCATCAGTGAAAAGAGCATAAATATAGCCCTACAGCCACCTGCAAGCAGTAGGCCTGGTAATTGCATCCACCAGCAGGTAGGGCAAGTCTCCTGGTCCTCCACATGGAAATTGTGCTGAGGAGAGGCTTCCTGAAGCATGAGTTTTGCTGACTTGCAACAGATAAGCTGTCTGCAAGTGTACATACATGGGCTTGTAAAATTTGTTGGGTTCAGGAGTTATCTTTCTTTTATGCAAGATTACTTGAGTCTGGGAGAGAAAGTCCCTTGAAAGTGTTTAAAGGTGGCTTTCAGGTGTGTGTGGAATGGCTCCAGATCACAGAATCACAGAATTTCTAGGTTGGAAGAGACCTCAAGATCATTGAGTCCAACCTCTGACCTAACACTAACAGCCCCCACTAAACCATATCCCTAAGCTCTACATCTAAACGTCTTTTAAAGACTTCCAGGGATGGTGACTCCACCACTTCCCTGGGCAGCCTGTTCCAATGCCTAACAACCCTTTCAGTAAAGAAGTTCTTCCTAACATCCAACCTAAACCTCCCCTGGCGCAACTTAAGCCCATTCCCCCTCGTCCTGTCACCAGGCACGTGGGAGAACAGGCCAACCCCCACCTCGCTACAGCCTCCCTTGAGGTACCTAAAAAGAGCGATAAGGTCACCCCTGAGCCTCCTCTTCTCCAGGCTGAACAAGCCCAGCTCCCTCAGCTGCTCCTCGTAGGACTTGTTCTCCAGGCCCCTCACCAGCTTCGTCGCCCTTCTCTGTACCCGCTCAAGCACCTCCATGTCCTTCTTGTAGCAAGGGGCCCAAAACTGAACACAGTACTCGAGGTGCAGCCTCACCAGAGCTGAGTACAGGGGGACGATCACCTCCCTAGCCCTGCTGGTCACGCTGTTTCTGATACAAGCCAGGATGCCGTTGGCCTTCTTGGCCACCTGAGCACACTGCTGGCTCATATTCAGCCGACTATCCACCATCACTCCCAGGTCCTTCTCTGCCTGGCAGCTCTCCAACCATTCCTCTCCCAGCCTGTAGCTCTGCTTGGGGTTATTGCGCCCCAGGTGCAGGACCCGGCACTTGGCCTTGTTGAACTTCATGCAGTTGACCTCAGCCCATTGGTGCAGCCTATCCAGATCCTCCTGCAGAGCCTTCCTACCCTCAAGCAGATTGACACACACACCTAACTTGGTGAGTGTGGTTTTCATAGCTCAGTGCTGTATCAGGATGAATTGTAGCACATGGGCTGTTGCTTGTTAGAAAACATGGTAAATTTGGTAGGTCTCAAGTTATAATCGTTCTACTTGGAGACTAGAGTTGTAACTCTTTAAGCTTGTGTCTTATGATCCAGAGTCAAAAGAAATCTCCACAGAGACCTGATACAGCACTCTCCAGTTTGTGCTGGGTTGGAAGGAAGCCATAAGCTCCCAAGTAGACCCTCTGTGAGGGTCTAGTTATGTGAAGACAATCATCCACATAGACATTTTATCTATGCTTAGGATGGGAGTTTATTTCAGAAAAGGAAGCATTTAGAAAAGCAACAGAAAACCTAAATTTGTGCAGTACAGCAGTTCTGAAAAAAGCAGGCATTCTGGAGGCCTATAGCAGCTGTGTAAGAATGCATTAAGGACTCATTAATATTTCACAAAACAGAAATGTCAATATATATTAAAGTATTAAAATGTTAGCCATCTAATTTCCCTGCAATGGAAAACAAACACTAAGAAGGCATTCTGTAGGGAAGAACATAAGGATAGACTTGAATTTACATTGCCTGTGAGCTTTATTTGTGCAGTAAGGTGTTAGGAGAAAGGAAGCAATTTTCAGGGTCTCTTCTAGTTTTGCAACCACATGTATTTAAAATATGCATCCTACGCTGGAATAAAACCAGGGTAACTTATTTGTGCCTATTCACAGTAGCTATGACAGTCACATTCAGATGCCCATTGCTGGCCTCCTGAAGGCAGAATTATGCACTCATTTTCAGAGCCATTGGCTCTGAGCACGCATGGCTGCTCAGCAGCTGAAAATGAAGATGCTTTAGTGGGATGCTGGTGCTCCAACTGCTGAATAGTAACTGAAGCCAATGGGGCGACTCGTCTGAGTGCCTGCACCCTGTGTGAAGCTTTGGGCAGTGAAGGCTGAACAGTTTGTCTCTCTCCTTTATAAGATGCCAGCTGCGGTGTAAACCAAGCTTTATCCCAAGTGTAGGCAACGATTCAGGCTGGTGTCACTAAAGCATGCCGTGCTTTGGATGAAATACCTTGCGCGTGCTGCTGTGACCTCCTCTTCTCCAAATGGCAAGGAAAGTAATTGTGGAAAATAAAGGGCTGCTTGTTTATTTTTGCTTTTGCGGTGAATCACAAGCAAGATTTGTCAAGGAAGACTCAGTGCTGTGGAAATGAATCAGTATCTCTGGCACTCGGTCCTGAAATGAGGCCTCTGATTTGAAATCTAGTGGGGTAGATTTAGGCTTCTGGGTTTGTAAGTAATGTTTCCTTCTTGCCTAGGCATACAAATAAGAAAGAAGTCTTTGCTATGTATAGTTATTAGATGCAGAATCCCATCCCCACAGTCTTCAGGGGTTTCAAAGTCCAGATCTGCATTTTGCAGTATTGACCCTTACCCAATACCAATTCATGTCACTTGCTCGCTTTCCCCAGTAGCAATGCAGAGGGTGTGTGTAATGAAATATTAATCATTCATTACATGTTGGGCAGCCTAGGGTTTTTAAACTTCTGTTTTTATAAAATATCAGTTCAGCTCAAAACCACCGGGGGATAGCGACCGTGCTGTGTTTGCAGCGCGAGCACACAAACAGCTGTTGGGCTGTCCCTGCAGCTGCCACCACCTGAAGGGCATGGAGCATCCTTCAGCTGAGACCTACCATTTTTGCTGCGTTTGGATGCATTTAACTGTTTTATGTGGAGGTCCGTGAAGATTTATTCTTTGTTGTTAAACATAGTGGTGCTTTTTTTTTTCCTCAGTCAAATGAATTTTATCAAGTGCAGTTGTACTTCGGCAATAAGACAGCTGCAGGCTTTAAAGACATGATGTTCAGGAGAAGCTGGTGCTTCAGCTCACTCCAAATCCCTTTTGTATCCCTTTGAAAAGTCAGATATCTAGGGAGAGTTTTGTATGTACGAGTGATACTTAACTCCATTAAAAAAAAAACAACAACAAAACCTCCCCCTAAGCTGCAAGTAAGAACACCAGCCTCTTAAATAAGCCTTTGCTCAGTGTAACCTGGAATACTATATGTGGAAGTGGAATGTGTTTTTTTTAGGTGGGAAAACTGAGGCAGTGCAACTTTACCTGCAGGTTTCACACGTTACTGGCTGCAGGGGTGAGGGACGTGGTGGCTGTGGCCGTGGGTTGCTTGACCATGGCCAGCGAAATGCTGCTTCTGGGCTGTCCATGGGCCAACTCTTGGACCAGTGGAAGCCGTTAAGCCGAAATATTCTCTTCATCCTGGTTTCTCCTCAACTGCTGTACTGTGTTGATGCATAAGCTGTTGTCCTGTGCTGATGCACATGCTGGCTGTCCATCAAGCAGCAGGAGCAGTTGTGGACCAGTCATTCCTGCTCTTCAAACTGAGCTTCCCAGTGCCCAGGCAGTGCTCCGAAGGGCTGGACACGAGGCAGTTGCTGTGGCTCAGCTGGCAGCTGGTGATGTGGTCGCTTTCAAAACCAAGTTTGGAAGTCCCTGGCTGTCTCTTAAGTTTAACCAGTGATCCCCTCTCAACTAGTCTGTATGCCAGAGTGCTCACTGTTGGTGAATTATTTTGGCTTATATCAGCAGCTTCAAGTGAAAATTAATAATGAAAAGTAGAAAAAACCCTCAATGCAGAGAAATAATGGGATTGCTTAGCTGTGATAGGCTTATAGTTTCATTTGACAACATCTACACTGAAATCAAAGCTACACATGTGAAATGAGAATCCGAGAGTCACTCAAGAATCATTGGAAAAGACCCTTAAGATCAAGTCCAACCATTAACCTAACACTACCAAGTCCACCAGTAAACATGACCAGTATAGGGGTGAGTCTGCCCATAAAACAAATAATCACGACGAGGGGTGAACAGGCAGGGTGCATCTTAAATATTGGCAATGAGTTCCTTTTGAAATGGTGGAAGCATCTGTGTTGTTATTATAGCTCTTGTAAGGCACTCTTCATCTGTTTCAGAGTAAAAGTGTTCTGTAAAGTACTCACACAGATGACTAACATTGATTACAATTGAAGTCTCACCTTTGCTGTTAATTTAAGGCATGCCAAACACGATGAGAGGCTGTTACTTTGTGATTGCACACTTTTCAATAGCTAACATTGGCCTGTAGCTGCTTCAGAAATCGATCGTATGGAGTGTATAAATGTTTCATATGACCCATGGCCATATTTGAGATAACTTGGTATTATTAATTTATTGTTGCTTTTGCTTTAAAATCATGGAGATAAGGTTTCTCTGAATTTAAGATAAGAGCAGCTTGTTAGTAGATAGGTCTTTTGTACGTATGGAGGTAGTTGTGTATTTTTGGTTTCCCTTTGCACGTGTTTTGAACTAATGTCATGCATGCATATGTGTATTTAAAGCCCAGCATAAGTTGTGCTTAAAACTGCTAGGTAGACAAATGAGGGTTTCAGTGCTTAATTCTACACAAGAAACCCCTCAAACATAATTAAATCTGAACCATTTTACTTGCAGACAAATGAATAATTCATGGAGTTTAGGCATAATCAGGTTATGTGCTTTCTGAAATTCTCAGATGATGTGCGAAGGTTAATTTTTTTTATATAGGGAAAAAAAGGGTGGTTCCATCCCTAACACAAAAATGCAGGTTGCCTAGGATACCATGTTAAAGGGGCAGGAGGGCTCGGGATGTATGTGAAGAGGATGTATACAGAGCCAAACACATCCTAGTATTTATTTAATCCAATATACATAGATTTTCATGTCTGGATGGCTCATTCTTTTCTCTTGGGGAAAACAAGACAAATGCAATGAGGAAAAAGGGTGAAGGGGGGAGGGAGTGGCAGGAAACTGGAGCTGGGAAACTGAACAGGCAAGCTCCAAAAAGGCAGAAAGAGAAGGAAAATAGGGCTGGGAGGAGCAGCAGGCGCTTGGCAGGTTTAAAGCAACCTGATGTAGGTAAAGAGGAATTAAATCCCTGAGCCTTCTCTGTACGTGTACCAAAGGGGAGCTACAAGGGCTGGTAGCAATTCCTGCCCTGGTGTGCTGCCAGACGTATTGGCCGGGGAGGGCTGGCAGCCTGGGGGAGCTCTTCTCACGCTGGAAAACCCCAAACCGAGAGCTGCAGGGAGGAGGCAGGGTGCTGGGCGATGCCGACATCGGTACCACGGTGCCTGCCTGCGCTGCTGCCATCCACAGGCAGCTGGTCCCTCGCTCCCCAGAGCATCTTGACTTGGCTCTCAACATAGAGATGCTCTCTTTTGCTCTCCTGGTTGCTGCTCGTGAAACCCAGAGGCTTCAGGAACCCCTTTCCACTGTGTATTGGATTTTGGAAAATATTTAACCGAGCCCTCAGTGGAAAAGGGATCAGCGAGTTTGTGCAGCTAAATAACAAGTAGGGATGCTTTTCTTCTATTAGTGCTGCATAATAAACATGAAAGAAGTGATTCTGTGGTTTTGGTCCCATAGGTATATTCTCTAGAACACGTGCTCGAAATAACAGCATGCTTAGTATGTGAAGAGAGGGGAAAATAGGCTTAGCAATAAGTCTCAGTGCATAGCTCGGACAGCTGTTGCCGTGTGTGCTGTGAAAATTCCGGTTTTTAATGTGCCAAACTAATCTGCAGTTGTCCTGCAGCTGTGCCATGAGAACCACTAATGCAGCTGAGTCGGGATCTCCAAGATAATAGTAAATAGGAATTGGTCTGAAATTAATCTGGCCTTGTTTGTGAGCAGGAACACACAGGCATATAATCCCTGGAGACACCAGGCTTTCCCACCAGCTAGCTGGAGCTGGCATCTTCCAGTCACCCACAGCGTTTCTCACGGCTCTCAGAGCCGTATTTGTGCTCGATGTAGGGCTGCCCCAGTCCCCTGAGCTCCAGTAAGGAGCACTGTAATCCAGGATTTTTCTGAATTGTCATGAAATATGCCTTTATGTTGGCTTATTGAAAACTGGTGATTCAAGTATTTGGCTGTCAAGGTCTTGAGAAAGGGCAAATGCCTGCTTTGTAGTTTGGAGACTTAACTGTTGTAATAGTACTTTTCATTTTTTATCTCTTGTACTACTTTTAGGTCACCTAACACATCCTGTTTTCCATCGGCCAAATGAGTATAGCAAGAACAGTCTCTTGAGTGTATATTGCTATTTGGAGTAAAGCTTGCATTTTCCACCCTGATTGAGTGGAGCAGTGTGTGTTCAGTGTAATGCTGCTATCTGGAGAGCAGTATTAAAAGCATCTGTCATATGCGTTGTCTTCCTGCTCACTGCATGAGTGTTTCACGTGGAACAGATAAAATGCTGCATGTGTTTGATGTGCAGCAGAGTGCTCCTCCCTGAAATATTCATCCTTACTAGCATTGCAGTTGCATCCTTCTGATGCCATACCACCATATCTACCAAAAAGTCTCTGGACTTTTCTCTCTTGCATGCTTTAGTTTTCAATAAATGTGTTGTATGTGGTAGTTTAAAATAGTTGCCCAGCTGTTCTCTGAGACCACAGGCCTGAGGTTTGAGGCTGAGCCTAGGAAAGGCTGGGTGTTGGCAAATGGGACTGAATGCAGCTCCCATTCCTTTAGCTCTTATTTGGGTGACTTGTCATATGATGACCATGGCCCATGCATGGTCTCCCCTGCTTTGCATTGTCCTATGTAACAGAGAAACATGAAACATTTCTTGTTTCACAGTCTTATCTTTTCCCTTGCCATAGGTCTAACAGCAGCCTGTCTGAAACTCGTTTGATCACTGATGGCTTTGCAGCAGAGGGGCTTTGTGCACAGCCTCTCATCCCATGGGAGAGCTTCCAGAGCATCTGCTCATGCTGTGAGGGAGAGGCTGTGAGCCTGCCCAGTACCTCAGACCAGCTGCCAGCTGCTTATCAGGGGGCTGTGGGTGTTCTGGAGCCTTTGTGTTAGGTGCTGCATTGCAAGTGTTTGCTGTTCTTTGCAGTCTGATTTAATTAGGAAAAGAACAGTAGGGGTTCAGTTTGAAAAACAAAACAACAGCCAAAACAAAACAAAAAAAAAAACACAAAACAGACAGATACTAAACACATTAAACTGCTTTTTAAAATTCATTTTAAAACATTATTTAGAACTAAAACCATTCTACAGAGATGAGCCAGCATAATTCAGTGAATTGCCTGGAATTGCTGATAAGGTAGATGTTGGTAATGGATGCAGAAGTTGTTGCATTGGATTATCCATATGGGCAGTGTCAGTGTATCATCTGACTTGTTTTTATTTTATACATCTGCCTGTTTGTGTCTAGACCTTCCTAGTCAGTTCTTCCTATAGGGTCTGGTGTGGCCTTTCTAATAGCATATTTATCACTATTAATGATTATTTTCCTACCCGACTGGAAATTCTGTTTCAATGGCTTAATGCCCTACTGTCACTTACTGCTTATTTTTGTGACTAACTGAATCCTTCTCCTGAAACAGCTCAGTATCTGTAATGAATAAAGAATATAAGGCATTAGCTTGCTGGTATCCCATCCTATTGTAAGAAATCACTTACTGCCTTCTATCTGTGCCGTTATTGTTTTCTTACAGCATAGGTGAAATCACAGGGAAGGCTGGAGATCAAAACTATTTCCCATTATGTGAATGCTGAAAAACATTAGCCTAATATCTTTGACAATCAGGAGGAATGACCTCACATGAAAATAAGTAATCTGTTCATATAGGCTTAAAATACGGTTATGGCAGTAGAAAGAACTGAAAATCTTGTAGCTGTGCCTCCCTGCTGTATCTTATCTCTCAGATCAGTAGATAGGTACTAAAATGAACACAAGGTCGGGGAACATCTTTTCAGTTTCTTTCTGGAGAGCGATGTTAAGTTTCTTTTGTATCAAATTTTTCTGACTGGGAGGAGAAATGTTTTTCTGCTTAGATAACAAATGCACCTCCACTATAGAATTGTATTATGAGAGTCCAAGATGAAAATGCTTTTGAAGGCTAAATTGACCTAATCTTCCCAGTTGGATTTTCCCATTTCAATCCATTTTTGGTGTTCTATTTTTTCAAAGAAATATTTGAGGTTAGGTGCCTTATACATACAATATGTGTATATACAAAATCATACCCAGTTTCTCAGTGCTTAATTGAAGAAGGAAAGAGTATGGTTCACAGGGAGCATTAGGCTGTGGAAATGTAAGAAATTCTGTTAACACCACGGTGAGGGTGTGTGCTTATACAAAGCATTAGCATGTATAATGGCTCATTGATGTAAGTTCATTTGATCTGAACTTTGCATTTCCAGAGCTCCCCTGCAATAGCTGTTTTAAGTTCAAATGCTTATTTTTCCATGTAAAATGTTATTCTGCACATTTGCTCTTAAATTTTTATTAGAAAAATTTTTAATATAGCAGAAAGGGCTTTAGATTTTAGTCTGGCTTAAAATTTGATTTTCAGTTATGTGATAGGACTAAGGCTGTTTAAAAAAAAAAAAAAAAAGATGATTTGGTCAATCCAAACACAATTGCTGTAGTCCATTTCAAGACCTGTAAGCCTTTTCACTAACTTAAAATTCTTCTAGCTGGTAAAGTAGCTAGGCTATGAAGCATTTGTTTCCATTAACTGATTTTTTTTTTTTTTTTTTGGTCATGACAATGAAATATGTGGGCAGCAACACACAACAAGGATAGAGATATTGATGACACATTTCAAGACACCTGTGAACCAAAGAGAGCATGCAGGGTGGATGCCTGATGCCTACCAAGTCCCAGAGCTAGGCAGGACAAGAAGAACAAAAGGCCAGTAACATGCCCAGGAAAACACTAATTTTGTCTGACTCCACTTGGGTGCCAACACTTGTGAGGGAGAATCATTGAATCAAAAGCAGATCTTACATCTCACATCACTTTCTTCCAGTGATCATGTTTTTCCTTTCTGCCTTTTCTTTCCTTTCCAATTGCCTCAGCTTCAGAGGATGACTCTTCGTAGTCTTTGTTTAAGCAGATGGGCTATCCTTTTTCAAAAGGAAAAACAGAAAAGCTATATTGGCAGCTGCTTAGTGGGAGAGGAGACCTCGTATGTGGGAGGTTTGGCTTTCACTGTGACCAAAAGAAAGTGGACCTGTGCCTGTAGAGAAGCTGGCTGTTAAAATAGCCTATTGCTACTGTGTGAAGGTGATAGATGATGTGGGGGAAAAGGAGAATAAGAAATAGTCTGGCTGTGATATTAGGCAAGTATGACCTAATGAGGATAAAAGATGATTGTTCACTGTTGCCTATTGGCTAGGGACACAGCACGGATATACATGTATTTGGGTGATGCTTCAGATGAAGGCTGTGTGACCTCTTTGAAGCTGGGCCCAGCTGTCAATTTTAGGATAATTCCAGGTGAGTTGCGGGGGTCACAGATGCCCTCCTGTGCTGGATTCTCCTGATGACTGCTCTGTGCTTGTGCGGAGTATGAGACGCTTAAAGAAAGAATTGGTTTTAAGCTGTTGTAGGAAGTGCCCTGCTGCATGTAAAATGTATACTTAAAACCTACAAATTAGAACTTAGTGGTGAAATGTAGTCATTGCCTCTTATGAGTTGACATTGAATAATAGAAACAATATAAGCACTTCTTACAGGAGGAAGGTGATATCCCAGGTTCTGCTATGTGTTGGCAATGTTTTGGCAACTAATGACTTAACTGCAGGACATGGATCAGCACTAAGGCTGTAAGAAGCCAGTATGCTTTGCATGTAGTGTGGATACACCCAAAGTAGAAGAGCAGGAAAGCGATTTAACTGGGTCATATATTAAAGATTTTTTTTCTCCCCATGTTAGTAGTGCTCTTGGAAGTAGATAAGTAGATAAGTAAGTCAGGGACAAAAATACATTCTGCTTATGATTTGAGAGGAGATAACTGAGCAAGTGCATGCAACAAAGTTTTATTCCAAGACTTGAAATCAATTTGAGTTTAGTATACAATAAATACTCTTCTTAGTCTCCATATACAGAAGCCACCCCACCATAAAGCTGGACTAGTTTTGTAGATTTTATGGGGATAAAAAAACCCCTTTGCTACTTGCAAAGGATTCACAAAGTAGATTCATGAAGAATATTCATGAATTAACCAGATTAATTTCTTGATGTGTTAAATCCACACCATACAAAATTCAAGAATGTTTACAAAAAACAAAAATCCCAACCCCCAAACATAATGAGAAATTAGAAGACCTAATAGGGAAATGTGGAGATACTAAAGCCTACTTGCATGAAAGTTGTGTTGCCTCTGTGCTCATGGTATATTTTGTTTTATGGGTGGTTTTTGTCAGTGTTCTGTTTTAGAGAGCTCGTGTTGTGAATCTTTACCTACCGGAAGCATAGTTCTACCTGGCAAAACCTTATTAAAAATCTTCTATGTATCCAGGATAGCCAGATGTAATTTGGCTCGTAAACAAGAGAAGCAGACATTAAATTGGCATGTTATTTTTTTGCGTTATCTAGGGTCTCTGAAGCAATTACTTCTGCATATGTTAGCAAGTCTGGAAGTCTTTCAGTCTGCATATTTACAGGGCAGAGACAATAGCCTCAAGGTCTGATCCTTGAAGTGGTACAGAAGTTGACAGATCAGGTGTATGCTGATGCCTATAGTAGATGTACACAGAGTATTTTTTAGCATTAATAAATACTTTACTCCCAATGTTGGCCCTTTTACCTCATGTATCTGGCAACAAGGCTCATGTGCAAGCATTGTCTATTACAGCCTCTAAGAATTTAATATTAATTCCCTTCATCTGGGTAGTTCTACTGCCTTGGCTGAGAATACTTTATAATTAGTGGCATTTTTCACTTTGGTCCATTGCTTGTTCCTGCTATTTTCTCCACATGAGAAGAGTTAGTTTTATTTTATAAGTGGTTGATAATACAGCGTATGCTGTTTCTGGGTGTTAATGTGTGTAATCTAGAAACTCACCTCCTGCCTGCCCACTTCACTGCAGTCCACAGCAGGCAGAGCCTTCAGCCAGCAAGGGCAGTCCTAAGACTTAATTTCCTTTCTGCTGGAGGACTCTAAGTATACATTTTCCGCTTCTAAGTCAATCTGGCTGTTAAGGGCCCTGAAATATGCTTCTTGTACTCTCTCTTGTTGAGAGGAGCAATTTCTATAGGATGTTTAAGTACCAATTGGTCCAAAAAGCAGGAGAGTTGCTGTATAGCAGAACCCTTCAAGCATTCCCTAGAGAATGGAAAGCCACCACTCAAGTCCACCACCAGTGTGCTTTGATTAACAGGTGAGGGAACAGGTAGTATCTCCTATTCTCTCTGGTGAAGACTGTAAATGCTGGGCATCAGAGTGGTGCTCCTCCTGAAGCAGGAGGAACTGCTGTTTGGTGTCTCCCACCCACAACGAGCACAGCAAGGTCTGGCTCCTTGTGTGAGGAGGGTGCTCACCAGTGTGGAAGAAGCTGGACAGTTCAATTGCTGATATGTTAGATTGTGACTGAAAGAAATGTAAGAAAATGGGGAGAAAATATCCCATTTAGCTTAAAAATAATAAATTGTAGGAAGGTACTATAGGCAGGCAGATCGTGACATGCTCTGATGCCTGCTACCCTGCAGCAGGATCATCAGCCCTTATTTGAAATAATGATCTGTATTCTGGATTTCCAATGGAATAAACCAGCTAGTTACCAGTGTGCCAAGTTGTGAGATCGATTAAGAATTGAAACAGTTTGCGTCTGCAGATGTGCTGTGCACAGTCAATTATACAGGCATCAATATTTCATTAAATCAAGACTAGTGTTTGTATGGGCACTTTGATTACAGATGTTATTCAGTTTAGAGTTTTTCTGGGGGTCCTTTTGTTTGCTACAGGCGTACATGAGCACAGCACAGTTTCTTTGTGCTTGGGTAGGCAGAAATTGGGTGGGAGGCCTGTGCCTCAGGAGAGGGAAAGGAAGGTTTAGGGAAGAGTTCCTACAATTATTTCAGTATGTTAGAAAAGTGATCCAAATCCCAGGGGAATGGCAAGGGAAGCTGCAATGCTGCAGTGCTCTGCAGCCTACTGGAGATGTTCACTGGAGTGAACATCTCCAGTAGGTCACTGAAGATGGTCACCTCAGGCAAAGAAGGAAAACATCACTCTTGCATTTCAGGTAGATGCAGGTGGTGGCCTCCTTTAAGTAAGGGTTTCCTGGCTGTGGGTTCCAAACAGGGATGGCTGCTTCTTTTTCATCCAGAGGTAAATCCTTAATTATGCCTCTTCTGTTATGTCTTCCAATTGCACGTGCCTCTCTTTTCTGTCTCAATTACCAGCCAAGGTTTACTTATCTGCCAGATTTTTGTGGACACAGACAACCAACTCTCCATGTGCTGTGAATATGGAGTTTGATATATCAGCTGGGGTTCTGGATTCCAGTAGATCTCATAGTACCTAAAAGTTAGGGGTCGCAACTCCCCACTAGTAACTGAGCCTCTGGGAAAGAGTGCTTCTAAGCCATATAAATGCAGAGCTCCAAATGTACAGTGAAAATTTACAGTTCTTCTGGGATTTAATTTTCTTTTGAAGAATTAGTTGAAGAGATGTGGTGCCTTCAAGTGTTGTGGACAGGACCATAGAGAAATAATGTTGTTGAAAAGCATGGAGCAATCCAAAATCTCAGCTCCTTGCAGCATCTCTCGCTTGCTCAATTCCGTAAGTCCCAATCTGTTCAAATGCCTCCACATGCACACTTGTCTGCAATAACATTAAAGTAGTTATGACTAATCAAGTAAAGAGATAGCATTTACAGATTTCAAGTGCCTGTGTAACTGAGGAGAGCTCAGGATATTCCCTGAGCTTTGACAGGCTGAGAGCAGTAGCTCTCTGGCACCATTCATGTATTGTCCTTATGACACTTTTTTTTTTTTTTCAAACTGGTGCCATTCAGGGCAGCTGTTGCTATGAAAGTTCACATGGCAAATGGAGAAACTTGAGCTTCCTTACACTATGCTTAGCAAGATGCTTTTCAGAGGTTCAAATAACACTTGAGTAGGGGGTCTATTTTTTTGAACCATGAAGTTCTCTGCCTTAAGAAATGAAGGTCATGATGAATGTGAGCACAAGAGATATGGGGTGTACTGTGCACAAGGCCATGGTCTTGAACCCATCTTCCTGCTTTCATGGCCTGCTAGCACAATAGGAGGCCATGGAGTGGCTGTTGTCAGAAAAGTCAGTCTTGCTGTGTACCTTTCTACAGTTTTCGACTCAAATACTTATCTCAGTAAGAAACCTGGCACCCAATTCATTTTCAAGTATCACAGAGTTATTTCTCAGGATACTGACCACAGAGTGATGGAGAATAGGTTCACCAGGCGAGGGGATCAGCAGATGAGCTGATTGCATTGCTCTCTCCTCTGTGAGGGTGCTGCTACCATTTGCTGAATCAATTATTTAGGTTTCATGAATTAGTGATTGATTAATTAAGAGACATAGTGAGAGTCAAGGAGTTGACTAAAATAACACAGTCCTTTTGTGGCTGAAATACTAGTATGAGGGATGACATTTATTTTCTTAGCTGCTTCTATTAAAGAAAGTTTTCCCCCAAAATGAGGTATTTGGGATGGTCACAGAATGAAGATACCCTCTTTTGCAGATGTTTTCATATGTGATGCATGGAACAAAAAAAGCTGCTTGCTATCAAGTCAAAATATGTCCTGTATATCATACAGGGCCATGCTAACTTTTGTCACTATAGGTCATTTGCTCATATATTAATAAAAAATGCATTAAATTCAGTTACCATTAATGGACCATTTCTAAATATAGTATATTTAATAGGCCATCTAAAATTCTTCCTTTTTGCTACAGGTCTTAGTTTTTAAAATGTGACCTGAACGTTTTCACAGCTGTAACAGATATTGCTTGTCTCCAAAGATAAAACACTACTTCTAGAGGTCCAAATAGTGTTGAAATAAAATGTCTTAAGGGAGATGCAGAACACACTAATTACCAAGCTGAAAATCGTTCTGACAGAAGGAATTATTCTGAGGTGTGGTTTTGCACTAGGACTAGGCCTTACAGTATATTGTTTTGTATTATTCTGCATGTGATTTAACCCTGTTTGTAACATGCTGAATGTGATGACTCTACCAATTTGACTGAAGTACAGAAACTGTATGGGTTGTGCTCACTATGTCTAGTAGCATTAAAGGATTGAAGCATGCAATCTGGGGATGTGGATGCTGCAATGTGCCCTAGCATAGATGGGAACAGGGAGAACTTACCTTGAGCCATCACTTCCTCCTCCACTGCAGGCTGTCTGTCCAAGAGGCCAGTCCTGTGGCATAGACAGAAGACTGGCAGGGCTCAAAACACACTCCTGGGGGCATTTTGCTGCTGCTTTGGAACAGTTTGCTTTGAGTTTATTTTTGCTTAGCTGTGATTGCTTCAGAAACTGCTTTGTAGCTAACCTCCAGTTCAGAGTAGCCTCAGCGCTAGTGAGACATCCTGTTGTTTTTCTGGCTTGTGTCTTTCAGAAATAAACTGTTTCTGAAAATGGTTGTAGAGCTTACATTTTATTGTGACTTGAGTGCTTACAAGATAACTCTAACCAGATATTTTCTAAATCCTTGATAATAGGAACTGAAAGGAACAGAAAGCTGTATCAAGGCCACTTTTGCTTCCTGGATCCCAGTGCTTGCTGTCTGAATTTTAAATGCATATAAATCAGGAAAGCTTGTGCTGCAGAGCGCTGACCGTTTGTGCAGTGCAATGCATAGATGCCCCTGAGGAAAATTTCTTTATGAGAGGGAGGCCAGCAGCAGCCATGAATAAATGCTAGGGCGCATTTCTGGACTGAGATATTTACTGTATAATGACTCTATAATGAAAAAGAGTGCGCACTAAATAACTTCTGTCAGTAAGTACTTAAAACCCAGCTATTTTACTGATTCTCAGAAGAATATGCCTGCTTGTTCATGCTAGCTTTTTTATTCTTTCCAGAACTGTATACATTTACAGCGGTGATCAGCCATACATAGTAAGAAGCATGTTTCTCATCTTGTAACTCCTTTCTTCCTGGCCTCTTGGAGCTAGGATTCCAGAACCCTTGTGCTTGGCAGGTTCTTGAAATTGCTATGCTTCTCTTTGAGCCTGAAATTGCATTTTTAATATCTTGGCAGATGGTGTTCAAACGCTTATGAGTTTTACACCCACAGTCCCCTCTGGTGCCAGTTGGGTATTTCTTCTGAGGAGCATTTTTCTTCTCTAATTACAGCATGCTGCGGGTTTTTTCCTCCTCTTCTCCTAGCAGTAGCATGTTTCTGCAGCCTAGGATATGTTATTACTATTGCACAGTTTGGAAGGTGGAAAGCACTGACCTTCAAAGTTGTTGCTTGTTTTCCCTCTCCCTTGGTTTCTGCTAATGTGAAATTCAATTCCATTAATGTTTTGTAGCCTGTTATGCATCTCCAAGTGGTTGACTGTTACAGTAAAGGGGAAGAGATTGGAAGTGCTGTTTGGCAAACAATCTCGGCTGTATAGGCTGCCTGCTGAGTAAATAAACCCACCAGTTAAATCTATCAGTGTGCATTTAAGTATGAGAGAGGGGAAAAGAAGGCCTTCTGTTGAAACATAAAGAATGTAGAAACGAGGACATCACTCTTTCTAAAGGTTAATGGGAGACAGATAATGTCATTGTCATATTAAGGAGTTTTCAGCATGGAAAAAAACACACATTTTTCCCGATCTTTGGAACACTGTACAGCAGCCTCATGTTTGAGTCACCAAAATGTACTCCTAGGACATCTGTACCTGTATGAAGGCTTAAAGAAGTAGTTTGGAAACTGGTAGCAGAAAGAAAACGTAGAGACTAGGGAAGAGAATGGTGGGGCGGCGCTTTCTTGAAACGGGGCTGGAGGATTAGCCTGGCTGCAGATAAGCAGGGTGTCTGTGAAACTGCCTGCCTCAGATGGCATGCCCCAGCTCCGAATGGCCTGGAACCATGTTGTGGTTGACTGTCTCAAGTCACCAAAGTCCCCAGCTACAAAATGACCCATCCCAGCTCCAAGGGCTCTCTAGTCATCACGACCATCCCAGGGAATGATGACTACAGTCCAGGGCCATATGGTGTCTGTCTCTGTAACCTGCCTTCTTCCTTGGTTCTTCTGAAATTATGACCACAGAACCTGGATATCAAGCTGGGGTGGGTGTAAATATTCCTGCATCTGGACTCTAGGAACATTCCTAACTGCTATTTAGGAGCTCTATATTGCTAGTGAAGAAAAAGCCATTGTTTTTAAATTGGCACCCAGTGCATCTTTTCAAAAAAACATGAAAAATCTGTGCATGATATCTTTTGTAGATTAGGTGATAAGTGCAGTTGATTGGAAAAAGAACTGTTTTATAACAAAAGGAAAGAGTTGAGCTTAAACATTTGTTTTTAATTTTCCCCCTTGCGAGTTTTTTTTTTTTTTTTTTTTTTTTTCTATTACGTTTTCTATCTATATCTTCATTTAAGTCACTTCCAAATAAAATTATTGCATGTTAGATGTAGGAGGTTAAAGCAATTCTGTTTACTTCATTTTATTTGTTCTGGATTTAGAACTAAAGCCTTTTGATAGAGGTAGTCTATACAAAGCTTTGTTTCATATTATGGAACATGCTGTTATGCTGTTTGTTCTATTAAAAATCTAAATGAAAATTGCAAGTTGGGATTGCTCAGAGAGGACCAGGAGGAACATTACTGGATTTCTTGTTAACTAGGGAGCTTCTCTGCACTGTCTCAAACAATAGACCTGGGAGCCTCAAAAGTTTTCAGAGCATCTAGGCAAGTTTATCTGGTGTTACAGTCACTTGTTACCTGTGAGTTTCTGCCACCATCTCGTTCTGGAACTGTAGCACATACTCAAAGAGCACGAAGGAAGAAAGAGATGGTGGCTTCAGGGGGAGGATATGTGTTACGTGAATTTTTTCCTTCTGAACTCTAACACCTCAACTCTTATGAGTGAAGCAGGATAAACATTATTCTCTTGTAGGGTTTTGGCAGTCACATACTGATGTTAATTCTTTTCAAGTATGGGACTAACATGATACATATTTCTGCTATATGCCTTTTCATGGGAACATGGGTTCTATTTTATTAAATCTTTTCCAGAAATAAGGCAGAGATTGAAGTGATGTGATGATGGTATTCTGATATTGTGTTATTTAAGCATTTTAGTTTTAGCTTACAAGGGTACTGCCCAGAGGAGGTGCAAAGTGTGCTACATGCTTCTGTAATACACTGTCTGCAAAGCACGTGCAAGTACCAAGAATATAACTAAAACAACCAACTATGTATACATTACTTTATGAAATGTCTCTATAGAGAGAATGCCAGGTTTCCCAGGGAAGCACTTGGTATATCTGAGGGTTTGGATCTCACCCAGTAGATGCCCCTATGAGGGAAGAGAGGTATGGCCTGTTGACTGATCCCTGATGTCAGCAATGCCTTTCTGGCTTGTCTGAGATGGTATCTTCCCTAACATTTTCCCTCTCTTGAGCAATTTTATACTATTTTCTTGTTTTAAGGTGGAGCTTGAGTGACTCTAGTCATATGTACTTTTGTTACAATTGGTATAAAATTTTCTCAATTTTGTTTTAAGGGAATAGGCTCAGAGGAATTCAGAGTGCATGCTCAGTGAGCAGTGGTTGCACCTTGGATTATAATGAGCAACACTCACCCAGAGGATGTGATTTTGTTATCAGGTTGTCTCAGGGCTGGCCATGCAGTCTTGTCAGGTCCATAGTACCATCGGGTTCCCCGTTCCCACATAGTCTGGCCATGGTGTCTTCACTCCTGTCCACCCTCAGTGCTATTTCTCTAGAGTCATAACACCAGGCTCCCCTGGTGTTGCCAATACCTAAGGTTGAAGTTTGTGTTGCCAAGGGAACTATCATGGAACAGACTCCTTGCATATCTGCCACATTTCACCCTGGAAGTTTCCTTAGCACTGAACCATCTCTTAAAATGTGGATATAGGTTTAGTCTCAATAAACCACCTCCAGCTACTATTCCATACACATTTATATCAAATAACACTTTGACTAAAAACAATCCAGTTCAAGTTGTTGTGGAAAACCTGTTTTCTATATGACAGATTCCCTTTCCTGCCTTGAGTTAGATTTGCATTACTTACCTCTCCACTATTTATAGATGCTTTAAATTGCAACACTCATTCTAACAATACCATAAAATGCTTGTTATTAATATTTCCATTTTAGGTGTTCTGTGGGTTCCATCACATCAGACTATTCCTGTGAAAATCAGCATAATTTTAATTGGCTTAGTTTCTTCAAGTCAGTGGTGGATGTTCTGCCTTCACTTGTGCTTTACTTTGTGTTTAACAGTTGTTTCCCTGCTGTTGTTGTGCATTTGGCATTGTTAGGCATACCACAATAAATCCAAACAGACACATTTATGACTAGCCTACCATCTTATACAGTTGAATTATGCTGTATTTAAAATAACTTCCAAAATGTGCTGATGTCTTTACTCCACTTGCAGCTTGAGCTATTGAGTAACTGTGTCATCATCAAAACTCGTTTCATGACTATTTGTTTGGGGACTAACTTTTAAAATATAAGATTTGGCTTCCTTGGATTAAAATTTCATGTGGCTGCTGCTAGCTGCAATATAATATAACCTGATTTGGGGTTCTTTTTTGTGCAAGGCAATTTATAAACCAGACCTAAGAGGCTATGGTTTCTGCCCATACGGTTTCCAACCCAGTAAATAGTTAAAACCTCACAAGTGACAGGATGCTGACTGTCATAGGGTGGGTTGACCCAGGCCAGTTCTGTATAGAGAAAGTCTATATTGGAATAAAATGTCAACAGGGGGTTGCTGTGGAGTAACTCTTCTGGCCAGTCTTTTCTCAGAGAAGTATTTATACATACAATACAGTAACGAGTGACTGCACAAATAAAATTACTCAAATGTGTTAATGTATGCTTGTAGAAGTTGGGATTTGGAAATCCCTGACATAGGATTCTACAACCAGTTATGCAGTCTCGAATGTCTTGTTATGCAGTCTTGAATGCAACCAGTTATGCAGTCTTTTTCTTGAGCTGTTGCTTTTGTCTGTTACCCATGAGAAGAGGTAGATATTGAGAGAGCAGAAGGACCTATGACTATTTCAGCTTTGCTTCTGTTGGAATCAGATGGGTTCTTCACATCTCCATAGTGGTGCAGATGCTTAAGAGCCTTTCTGGTACAGCCTTGAATCCCGTAACGTCTTTCACTGAAGAAAAATCCTAGAAGGTGATTGATAGATCTGTTGGATTTGGATATCCAATACTGAAACTAATTTGTGGCAATGTACCTTTCTTCTTTGTTCTCCCTAAACAAGGGACCCGATCCCAAGTTGGGGTAAAGGTTAGTGGTTTCATCATCTAATCACTATCTTAAAGGTTTTTCCAACTTCTTTCCACAGCCACCTTATCTGTGCAACTGAAAATTGAATAATATCTCCTCATGTTTTTTATTACTGAGGATGTTAGCTCTCCTTTTCATAGCTGACTGCTATTCAAAGCTTGATAGTGACCCCTCCATCTGCCTTTTTTTGAGGATGTTTTTCATGCTGGAGAACTCAGAAGACCTGATTTACATCAATTTCTACTGCTTCCTTTTGGAAGCAGTGATTTCTGAGCTGCAGGATATATATAAGAGTCTTTCTCCTCAGCAGCCTGGAGTTAGTTATACCATGGCTTGTCCTATCTTGACCTTAGTGTTTTTGTTCCTGTTAGGAGTGGGGAATAATTTGTTTCACTGCTGAGAACTGGGACTACTGTGCCCCCTCTATCTCCTGCCAACAGTTGTTATGTTACTTGTTATTTTAAGTTGATGTTTTAACAGTTAGTATGCGGTGAAGTCTATGTGAAGAAGGATTTGGAGGTTACTATAGGAAGGTGATGCTGAGGAATGGGACAGGAATGAGGAGGATGAGAGAAGGGAAATTAATGCAATTTGGGAACATATCAACCTTGTTTGATCTTACTGACTCTTCAGGTTCTGAGCCAACATCTGAAGAGAGTAAAAATGTTAAAGTTCTCCATTTTTACAACAGAGATTCTGATCCAGATTTCTGCACAAACTGCTTATGGCTGGCTGCAAAAAGTTCTTCTGTGATATGAATGCCACTTATGATCCTAAGTTTCAAGCCAGGCTTGTTGGCCATTACAGTGTAAGGAATTTTGGCTTATCTGAGGGTTGCCATATGTCATCTGCTACTAGTGATGTGAATTCCCAAGCACTTCCTGGGACTTACTACATAATTTATCTGGAGGGATGACTTCCTTGTGAATGGCCAATTTATAACTCACTGCAAATTTAGCATCAATTATTTTAAAACCAGGCACTTCCTTAACCTTAAACCTCTTTAGAAAATAATTATAGGGAAATGTTTTGAGGAGATAAAAATGTAACACCATGTTTTCATTTTGTCATGGTGTTTTTCTCTGCCAGTTTTATTTCTGTAATATAGTTTGTTCCTTTTACAAGACTCTAGTGGAATCAAAAGATGCAATCCATTCTAGTTCTTCCATATCTCAACTAATGCATATTCAACCAATGCTAACTTAGGTTTTAGAGCCATGTTTAGGATTAATAACTTATAAAATCTAAATATTGCATCATTTTCAAGCCTATACTATTGGTCTGAAAAAAGGAAACATCTACACTGGTCATTTGAGTATGAAGTCAAACATTTGTCAGAGAATATGTGCATTTTAAAAATGAGCTGAAAAAGATGCATATAAAAAGTAACTATAAAAGCTAACAATACAAAAACAGTCTGTCCCTGTAACTTATAATGCTTTGCAAATAACTGTTTTTCACCCTTATGTTATGTGATTTTTTTCTCTTGTTGATAGCTTCCATTATTGGTGTAGAATTGTTTCTTAGCATATAAAAATAAGCTTAGAACAGTAATAGCATGGATTTAATGACACAGATGAATAACTTCTAATGCATCCAAGAATGTATCCATTACTTTAAGAAAGCATAGTCTCATAGCTATTGCAGACTTGGATTCCAGTGTTGGACCAGCACAGGCATTGTTTGGCTTGAAGATCTTTGGCCAAGCAACATACAAAATATTGTTGGAATTAGGAAATTAACACAGATTTGCCACTACTGACCACAAGGGGAAGTTGCTCCTGGTTGTAACACCCAGTGAGTTTGATTTCTGGGGAAAAAGCCTGCAAAAGAAAACAATAACCTAAGCTGCTTAAACATCCTTTTATGACATGTTATTTGTAAAAAGTGTCAATGGTTATGTCTACATGATAGTCTAGGCTGGTCCTGAACTTGAAGACACTTAAAATGCCTGGTGAACACACAGGGCAATCCCTTGATCTCTGAAAGTTTTATTCCACTGTATCTGCTTTACCTGACTATGAACACAACGTTGAGCATGTAGAGCTGTGCTCCATGGAGCTCCCTGTGCGTGTAAAATGTAGCCAGGATGGAAGTTCCTGAGCAGGAATATCCCTGATCTATGCTGTGTTTGTGTGGAAATCACTAAGGCAGAGCGCTAGTGATGCTCTGCTTCCCGTGGGCAAATGCTGCTTTCCACTGTTGGCCAGGAGCCCAGGGCAAGCACAGCCAATGAGTGTGACTACGGAAGCATGATTGGATCTGTGTTTCAGAAAGTAAATCAGTGGAACAAATTCAAAAAAAAATTTTTTTTTATAACCCTCCTGTAGGGACCTTTTAGCTCTAAAATTCTTTCTCTATTTTTGTTTTACCTTTTCAACTTCTAAAAGATAAGTCCTTGTCAGCAGCTTATAGTGATGAAGATATGAGTGGAAAGGAAGGGGCATCTATAACACGAGAGTATTCAGTACCTGCCACCTGATAGGATTTATGCAATATAAAATATAAAGCTTGGAAAAAATTCATAGTGCTTGATTGAGAGCTCAACCTGAATTACTTAAAGGTATGTCCAAGTAGATACAGTCAGTGTGCTGACGTGAGGCTGCTATTTATACTGAGGAGGGAAAGATAAACTCAAGCAAGGAGTCAGCATTTCTGCAAATCTCTTCACCTGTGAAATGTCATTGCTAAATAAGCTTGCCAGTGCTCCCTTTGTAATCTTGCAAATACCAGACAGTTAAATTAGAAGGGGAATTTTTTGACTGGAGATGCAGAAAAGACAGAGATCCCGGAGGCGGGCTTCATAATTTCATGCCTCATCTTGATCTAATCCTAGGAAAGGACGCAGATACACCTGGTATATTTTAAGACTTATTTCTTTGGACTGTTTTATTGTTTTCTAGCTTTCTAGAAAACCAACCGTTATGGTGCCTTTCTCATCATGATTCAACACTATCATCCTCAGGTATTAACTGCTGCGTGAAATGTTCCTGGGGTTATTAACCTGGATCTCTGTCAAAGAGTAAATAGAGATCCTGTGATCAACCCAACTCATTCAAGGCCTCCAGAGAAGAGCTACTTTTTCAATTGTATGTTCTTACAGATTGTCTCAGTGGGAACCGGTGTTTTTCTGCTGTAGATTGTATGAAAAATTTTGTGAATATTGCAGCTTTCATGCCTAAGGCCCATTTGAAAGAAGCATGCTGTTAGTATGGCATTTGCATTGCTCCCAGGTGTCTCTATAGTCAGATCTTGAGATCTTTCTGTAAACCTCTGTTTGTTGATGCAATCCTAGATGGAGATTCAGGAGGAGAGCAGAGGCGTGATGTTCTATTATGAAAAAGCAAACTATAAGAACTGCAATATCTCAACACCTCCACCCTCCAGAGCTCTAGTGGGGTGAAATGAATCTCTGCAGTGGGCCTAGCACACACAATGCTTTTGAAATTAACTGGAAACAAAGCCATCTTCCCTCATATTTTCTTGCTTCTGTTTGTTTTCAGTGGACTTGTCCCTCACTTGTGTCAGGGGAAGTGCAGAACAGGTTCTTATCCAAGTATTCAAGGTGAACGCTGGTTCCCACTGCCTCCACTCGCTGTCAGCTTGTCAACTCAAAAAAAAGTCTCTTATCAGCTGAGAGGAGGTGGGTGACTTTCCCAAATAGTTATGGAATTGTATACCTATTCTCTTTAAAATGAGGACTGCTCAAGTGCTCTGTTTAACAGTGTCTTTTCATGTGGGCCTTACATGGGGTTACGTATGGTTCTGTGGTGCTGTGCTCTGTTCTCGCTATGAAATCCATTACATTCATTTCACTTTAACATCCGTGGATTGCTGTAGAAATCAACCTTACACTGATTTTTTTTTGTAAGCCAAGAAATCACTGATATCACACAAAGTAAAACTATGTTGCCCACTGTATCTAAGTAGTAGACTGAAAGCTGTTCCTCTCCTTCAAGAACTTCAATCAGTTCTGCTGTGCAGGAGAAACTCATTCTCATGCTTAACATATTCCTTGTTATCAATACTGTGTGTCCTATTGAAATGAGGCATCAAGATGTGGGAAATTATTTTGGGTTTGACCTGATGAGTTCTGTATGTTTTTAGCATGTGGGAAGTCTTTTTTTTTTTTTTTTTTTTTTTTTTTGTGCAGAAATGCTTTCCTTCCTGCACTTTCATCTATCTAGCTGACTTTTGATAGCTCACTTTTATGGCAAATGCATTCCAGTCTTAAGTGGAAAACCTGAAAGTAATATTTAAAATAAGAAACAGATACACTTCCTAGGTGGACTTTTATAGTTCCTCTTCCCACCCCTTCTTTCCTTTTTACCAAATAATCTTATGGGGATCCCTCTGTTGCTGCTTGGAAGCCAAAATGTGGAAGCGCGAGCTCTGATTCTAATCATGATAATGTGTCTGCTCAGCCCAGCTCTGAGAACTCACTGTAAGCAAATGTCTTTTTTGTTATTGATTTTTTTTTTTCCCTCTAGGGGATGTACTTAGACTGCTAGTTGTCACTTTGAAATGTCAGAGATGCCATTTTGACATTCCTTTGCAGGAAAACAATGACAATGGGAGGTCAAGAAAGCTATGGGTTTTAAAGAAGTAGAGCTCTAGTATGGTTCAGTGCATTTCCACAGCTAAATGGCATTGATATAAAGTTAGACAAGGATATATGTTTCACAATAAGATGAAGTGACTGAACCAGCTTGTGGTTGCTGCTTAGGTATGTAACATATCACCTACTTAAACCTTTTTTTAATTCCATATTCAGGTTGAAGAATATTTCATGGCAAGAACATTAGCTGTTGTCAGTAAATCAGAAGCAACTTGAAAGTGATTTCTAAAATTAAGTACTTCTACATTTTTTTTTTGAGTAGGATTGAGCTCCATATAGGTTAAAAAAACATATAATAGGTGCAGCCCTTACCAGAAAGCTATGGTATTTATAACTTTTCTTTGAAAATAAAGCACAGAAGTATGTAAGCTTACATAACAAGATAAGAAGAGTCTTATATTCTCTAATCACTTTCATTTATTTCTGCTGAGCTCCAAACAGTTTTAATTAGATTATTAAAGTTATAGTATACAATAGTGCTAAAATTCTTGCTTTGTAGCTTGGGGGCAACCTTTGAATCTATCATTAATTAAACACATGGAGTCTGACTGTGTACTCCCTGGGATCTGAATTTCACTGCTTTGATTTTTGGAATAGGAAAGCTACACTCTGTGCAAATGATGGGAGTCTTGCAGTGTAGTAAGTAACTTCAGTTACAACAGAGAGCTGGACCTTGAACACTTCTTTTTGCTCTGGAATTGTTTGTGCTGCCTGTGCCTCTGTCCCCAGAGATCACACATTTGCAATCCGTTTAGAAACCAGCTGAGATGCTGCAAACGCTAGGTGGTGCTTTCAGTCCAATATTGAATAGTGAAAAAGAAACGCCGATGGGAGTTGTAGAGGCAGCTCCCTACCAGTCCCAGTTCCAATCCCTGGAAGTTGGAGGGTTAATGAAACTTGAAAGCTTTTTAAAATATCCACGCTTAGTGTAATGGACTTAAGAGGCAGCTTCTTCTATACTCCCCTCCATATCAAGTTGCTTCTGGTTGTTGCCCCTGTTGGCGGTCGAGGATGGAGATATAAGCATCCTCTGAAGATGATCCTGTCGTTTTCTCTTGGAGTCCTGGGAGTGTTATCCCTCTACACCTGCCGTCTGCTTTGTCTTGCAGCTCTCTTCCTCTCCTTAGATCACACCGACTTTATAGACTATTGTACAAAAGTTGATTTGTTTTAAAAGGCTTTTCACATCTACAAGCTGCAAACTTAAAAATAAATGTGTTTTCTGTGAGCTTTGCCCCTCCATTGAAAATACAGGTCTGGTTTTGTCAGGTGCAGCATCTGTTGCAGGTAATAAATGAATTGGTTGTGATAATATTTACATGAAAAAGTCTAAAAGACTTATGTTCCTCTATAAAAGGAAGAAAAAAATATTCTATGTATAGGTGGGCTTGCAGACTGAGTACAGCAATCTCCAGCTGCAAGTCTGCCATAGGTGACAGTGCAATGTATGTTTTGGAGCAGTGCTGACTCACTGCCAGTGACAGCAAATTAGTAACATGATGCTGTCAGAGCTCCCTTTTCCAATGTCACAAGCTGTATAAGCCTAAAACACAAAAGCTTTTGCTTTAGTACAGGCACATAGCTGATGGATCACTTCTACATCATTCTCTGAAAGGACTTGCGATGTGCATTTGAGATCATTCGTAGTGTAATTTTTAGAAACAGGGCTATGAATGTAAAATGTGGTTTCATCTCCTAGTATGCAATGCCAAGCTGATGTGTAGCCTGGGGAGATAGATGCAAAAGGCTTTGCTGTTTATGTCAAGGTCTTGCAGGAGGGACTTTCATTGGTTTGATGAAGTCCTAAGGTAGTAGGAGCATGCTTTGGAGAGATCTGGATTTCCAGGGGGTGGCCAGCAATAACTTGCTGAAACTCAGGCCTCTGAAGTAGGTTTTAAATTAGGTGCTGAAGTTGCTACCTTAAAGCTCAGATGTGTTTTTTTTATTAGTGTGTTCAAAATAACCATGTTTTTATTTCTGCTCCAAAGCTCTTTTGATGTCCCTCTCTTGGATGGGTTTGAAAGTGCTCTTGACCTCTTCAGAGTAGATCCAGCTTTCTCAGTTGCTTGAGAAATCAGCTGTTTGCACTTTGAGTCTGAAATTCATACTGACTGGCTGAGACTTTTTTTTTTGGAAAAGGAAGAGTTTTGATCACTGAATGACTTAGGTGCTGTGTGAGCTGTGAACTTTAAGCAACATCAAACTGGCTTTTGTTTTAAAAAACAAAACAAGCTGAAAAATGCATTTGTTGTTGATATTCACACTTAGTACAATGCTTAATGAAAAGACATTAAGAGTTGAGTGACAGAATAGTGTGCTTCTGATCATGGACAGTTATTCCTGTATGTTTAACTTCGCTTAGCTCTACTAAGTATCTTTCAAAGACTTTAAAATTTAAGTGTTTTATTTATTTATTTATTTATTTTATTAGTAACCTGAGGCTAAAATAGAGGAACACTAGTAAATGACTGGCCTGTTAGGGAGCAATTATGTAGATGAGCTGCTTCAAGAATTGGGTAGGTGCATGTCAGTGTCTAACTCTCAGTGCCTGGGAGGAGTTTGAAGTCTGCAGCAATTGTGGCTGGGTGCAGACGTGTCATTGTGTGACAGTAAGGTACAGTGAGTGTGTATGTTTGCCTGGCCCCATGGCTTCTGCCCACATGAAAATATTTGTTAGTCTTTTTATTAGTTGTTTAAAAAAAAAAGGGAAAAACAAATTCAAGTGCTTGGAAGCAGAAGTATTAAGTAATGCTTTGCAGAATTTCCAATAATCCCATAGCTCTTGAGAACTTTTATAGGGGATAAGAGGGGAAATGTTTGACAGGTTTTTGAAGTTCTGGTATTAGAGATTGTTATGGGAAACCTTTGTTTGTGAAGGAGTTCAGAAGAAAAAGTAAAAAAGTAGGCTGAACATAAGCTGGCTACTTAAGATCCTTTTTTTCTTTTAAGAGCCAAATGAGGAAACAGGTGAAAGAGTGAAAGGATAAGCCAAAGGCAGAAAGTGCAGTTTCTGTCTTAGGCGTTGATGCTTTGCCATACCCTGACTGCGGGAGAAAGGCCAGCCCAGCTGGTGCTCTGGCCAGGCTCCACGAGACCCTCTGATCACGGGCTTTCCCAGCCAGAGTGAAGAGAAAATCTGGGTCAGCTAGGCAAAGTTTGAAAGAGGGAAATTTGTGGGTGCGTGGGGAAGGATGAAACAAACAAACAAAACCCAAACCCCAGAACAGCAAGGAATGAAGCAAGGAAGAAAACTTTCCCTGAAAGGCTGGTGTGACAGCATCTCCCAGGAGTCATTCTCTGGCCTGGCTGTCATGGGGCATCTTTGCATCTGTAATGGATGGGATGAAAAGATATCATAGTAAATCTTCGATTTTTAGTGAGTAATGGGGTAGCAGACAGCAATTTGAAAACTGCTTCAACAATTTAATCTAACCTCATGAATCATTTGGTCTGAACCTTCTTTTTCTCCAAGCTTCTTTCATTTTGTTTAGGACCCCTGAAAAAGTGGAATGGGCACAGGATTTGTTTGTGGTTAGCAATGATGTCTAATATCTGATGGGCAAACCGTAGTCTCTGAATTTTTGCTCATGTTTCATGTTTCCAGGGGCAATAGTAATGTAGCAGTAAACCTTTTGTCTGTGCTAATTTAATAATCTAATCTTCTTTATGTAAGTTCTGTGGTGCTTGTTTGTTACAATCATCTGTGATACTTTAATGTAACTTCTGCTTTCAGTGCTACAGATGCTACGTCTTAGTTTTGCAACGGAGGAATGGGTTTTGTTTAAATGTAACTGTTGATCACCTCATTTACTCTTCACTTCCATCAGTTTCTCCCTGTTGCATCTGGAACTCAGTAATTTAATTTAGCTAAAACGTGTCATTCAGAAAGCACGCAGCTTTCTGGTGCTGGCCTTAATTTGGACTGTTTCTTGAGATAAGCTTTTCCCAGTGGATAATTGCCCTCACTGTGAAATGTCTTATTTGTAACCCAAATAATCTGAATTAAACTTGTCTGTTGTTGTAGTAACTTCTATATTAAAAATAAAAAAGCCTTAATACTTAGTATTCTCTTTGAAAGGGAATGTTTTGAAACTGGGGGCTAAGAACTGATTCTGGTCTGAGAAGTAGGGATAGGGCATAGCTGGAAAATGGGTGGTAAGGCTTATATTTAAAGCTGTGCTACCCCCTTGTAGTTTCTGGGGAAAGCAGATGTAGTGTTGCCTACAATGCAAGGTCAATCCACTTTTGCCTTTTAATCCTGCCTATCATAATTAGCTTTGCCATCAAAATTGCAGCAACCCAACTAAGACTGAACTAGTGCCTATGCAAATATCACCAGCCTTCCAGTTCTCATTTTAAGCTTTGTTTATGTTCACACCACATAGAAAATTAAATCCAGGTGGGACTAGGTCTGTCATTGACTATGAGACATGGCCATAGATATTGCTGTTTTTGTTCTTATGTACATATTTCCTAGCAGAGCAGAATGGTAATGTAGTGGATGCCCTCATGCTGGTCAGGCATCTATTTACATCCTGTTGGAGACAAAAGGTACTTCCTATCTTTGCTATGGACTGAAGTTACATTTTAAAGTTAAGCTTAGGGTTCAAGTGCAGGTAAATCGTCTTGAGTATTTAAAAGTGTTGAGCTAAGATTTCTGGAGCAGGTGTATAATCCCTGTAGCAGCTGTGAAATCTGGGGGTGTTTTCTTCTGCAAATAGACTAAGTTTCCGGAGAGTGAGCTTAACCACAGTTTCTGTACCCATGGGCAAAGGTTTGGTTGTGGATCTCCTGCTGGGTGAGGTTGTTTGGGATGATTAAGGGCATGTGCGCTTGGGGCTTTGGCACTGACTTACATTGTGTGTATTTATATGTGTACATGTAGAGAAATGTTTTCGGTTGATTATTTGTGACTGATTTTTTTGATTTCATTTAAGAAAAGATAACTCCTTTTAAAATGAGCTGAATAGCCTTTCTTTGAGAACAGAGGATGAGCATGTCTTGCTGGCCAGCTCTCAGGAACTGCCTCACCCACCTCCCCTGGGTCAGCTGCTGACTGAAGCCACTGAACACCCTGGCTGGCACAGCATCAACAATGTCAGTGCTGGGGCCAGACCCAGCATGAAGGTGGGTGAAATAGTATTCTGAGTGAAATATAGGGGAACACTGAATCTAGGGGTATGGGTAGGACAGAAAATAGTTTTTGAGGTCAGGTGGAAAGAGAAGGGGTGTGATCAGTGCAGAAATATTAATTTGGTTTGTAATTACAGTGGGGGTTTTTGTACTGATTCTTGCTCTTTGATTTATTGTTTGCAATTGCAAGCTGCAGTTAGCAATTCTAGGTTATTCCGCATGCATTATTTGAACCAGAGCAATGGTGCCTCCTTTGTGGAGTCTGATAGAATATGTAATTACTTGGGTCACCTATATTACAAAGAACAATGTAATAGCAAGGAAGGAACAAAGCCAGTTTGGTTATCACTAGTGCAGTGTAATCCCTCCTACAAATAATTACTGGTTTTCACCTGCCTCTCCTGGGGCTTAAACTAATTGCTGTGTTAACAGTCTGCAGACTGAGTTCAAAGGCTAGTGCTTATACAGCTGGTTCTGCAAGGAAGGTATAGCAAGAAAACTCAAAGAAAAGGAAAAGAAGGAATTTGGGGATTATGTTGCCATGAACACTTGACATGAGAGGTTTTGGTCAATTCTCAGATGAATGACTTGCAGTTTATTGCTATTTTTCTTTTTGGTTTGTCAGCCACTTCCATCAACACATACTGTTGCTTCTTGCTGTCCTCCTGCATAGTTACTTGAAGACAGGTTACTGCTTATTTTTAGCTCTCCAATAAATACCTGCTGAGCTTTAACATCCTAAAAAACTTTACAGGGGCATTGGCAATTTATGAAGCAGGAAATAAGCACCAAGCTTTGCTGTCAGAGGGACAATGTATGCTGCAAAAGCAGGGGAGCAGAGTAAATTTGTAGAAGCAGCAATGACCCAAGGAAGAGTATACTGTAAAATAGACTAGCCTTAAGTAGCTGATGTTGTGCTGAAACTCTCAGCAGTGTGGTTCTGCTGGGGGTTTCAGGATGCAGGGAATAAGTATCCACACGTGGTACTCAGATTCAGTGATCTCATCCACGCTTGACATGCAGAGCAAGCATTCCCCAAGAACCCAGCAATATCTCCCTAGTAAAGGAGGATTTTGTTTGGAAATGGTAATGCCCAATGGATTGACAGTTGTACATGCTCTAATTTAAATTAATTTGGAAAGTGTAGAATACTGTGGTAACTTGGGAGATATTTTGGACTCTTGGATAAACACCACGTAGACTAGTGTAAATTTGTAGAAGTTATTTTGACAAAAGAACTATTTACACAGGTTAATATGTGCTTTATTTTGGTGCCTACTCTGTCTGTATTTGATCAATTTTCATACTGTTTACTTAAACAGTACCTCTCTAATACTTTCAAGATATTCTGGGCTACAGGATAGAGTATATTTTTGACTTGATCTCTGACTCAGGTTTAAGGCAGACAATGATAATAGATTGAAATAATCTGAGTAATTTTGAGTGTCATATTATTGCCTGACCTATTTCTTCATAGAGTCAGAAGAGTGTTACAGGAGAGGTTCCTAAGATGTTAAGAATCCACTGGGTTAGACTTTCTGCTGAAGGAGATAAGTAAATATGCATGTGATAGTGGTTTCTTTCTTCTAAAAGATGCTATTTGTTCCATGGTACCACTGTAATTAGGATTATAATTTAAAGAGAGCTCTTAAAAGATAAGTGAGGCACATGCACTGCCCCAGAGAAGAAAGCAGTAGCCAGTTATGGGCCTTACAGACTGGGCATGAAGCAGTTGTACGTCTGTTTGGTGATGTGATTGCTAACAACTGTTTTTCTCAGCCAGGGCCCAGATTTTCAAGAGGATGATTCAGAAGATAGGAGTGGATCTGTGGTTGGAATGAGAAGGGAAGAAATGGTGCAGTGAGTTAATGAATGGAAGGATAATTGGTTGAAGGAACAGCTAATATTAGAAACCTGAAGGACAGAATCAAAGTGTGCAAAACATGATCCTTAGTAATGACGTAAGAAATAAGGTTCTTGTCTTTCGACTTTTGAAAAGTTGAAGTGTCCATGCACATCACAGTGGACCCTTACTTGGATATGTGCTTGTGGTATTTCCCCTCATAGATAATAAGAACCCTGTGCCACTATTTTGCTGTAAGCCTCCATTTTCCTGGAAGCAAATATCCTAGTGGTGGTCCTTAGAGAGACTACCGAGAGTCAGGAGTAGCATTTAATATCCAATAAATATTCCTGACAATGCAAAACTTATTGGAGTCATCTGTCCAGCAAGAAAATCTTGACAAGCCACCTATGAATATGGCTTAGATTATTAATTTCAGGTCAGAAAGGAGATAATAGAGAAATACAGTTTGTTTAATTTCCTCTCCATCTTTTTTTCCCCTTCCATGCACAGGAAGTAAACTGTATATGCTGAGTTTGTAAAAAGATGAAGGAAACGGTATTATGGAAAAAATGACTGGCCTTCATCATCTCTTGGTATGTTCTCTTCTTTTATGCATCTTCATGCTTTCTTTGGCATTGCCTTTGATGTGAAAGGCAGACTGCAACGTACCTGGAAAGTCAAAATGCTTCCCTGTTTGGATTCTAAAGCTTTGCTTTGTCCAGGTGTTCATGAAGCTTTCAGTAATGATCAAGGTAGAGCTCATCAACAGTAAAAGGGATAATCAACTCTAATGACAAATAAAAACAGAACTCCTTTCAGAATTATTTACATTTAATGTTCTACTCTGTCAAAAGTTATCAAGGGTATTTCTCTATTGTTGCGTCTGTAAAGATGCATCAACAACTTTATTTTGTGGAGTGTGTGTACATGAACACCAGTGGATCAGAGGAAGAAGGATATGACAATACTCAACTATCTGGTCCTTCAGCCTATATGACTTCTCATCTGACTTCTCTATAGAAAAGAGCATTCATTTTTCTTCCAAATAATTTTGGAAAGTTTTTTTTTTTTTTTTTTTTTTTTTTCCTTCTTGGTTCTGCAAGAAATTGCCTGGGAAATACTTAGCAACTTTTGGTTGAACTAAAATATTTCCTTTCAGCCCACCATCCTTGACAATGACTTCTTTCATCTACTGATTTCATAGCTTGCTTTTCCTTGTCCCTTTCAGCTAGTCCCATTTTTTTTTTTTTTGTCTACTGCTTCTTCTCTTTGGCCAAACTCATTTTGGACTGATTTGCAATGGGGCAAAAAGGAGGCCTGCTATGCAGTGCCATAGAACCATTCCACTGAATGACTCTATGTATAGTTTATTTCTCTTTAACTGTTGTGTATGTGAAAGATATAAATAAAATTTTCTATGTACTGTTTCAATGCTCAGCTTGCAAAGAGAATAAATCAGCTCAAAAGGAAGAGGTATAGTCAGTCTATCACTAAATCCTCCACTATTAGCAGTTGATGACATGTAAGGAATCAACAAACATTTATCTACCGTAATTAGCAAGTACTAATTTCTACCATTTTAGGCAGTCATTTCTTTGCTTATTCCCTCTATCAAGATGATCAGGCAAATCCCAGTGGCTCTTACTGTTTTTGCTTTAGGCTGTGTCAACATCCAGTGATGAGACTCCAAAGGCACTGTCTCTTCCAGGATGCAATTATATTAAAAATAACCATCAGTTTCCTCTTAATGAGTGATGTTGTTGACACAGCAGCTGGAACTCTGGTTTCTTGGTGCATAGCACTATAAGTGTTTTTTTTCATATGTGAGAGGTGTAATGGCAGACTTTCACAAACCAGAACATCCTGAGATGCCTAGCACCATGCTGAAATCTTGGAACACACTTTTCTGATGATTGATATGCCTTCATGCTCAGTGCTGACAGTGCCTATGTGGGATTTGAAACCCCTGTAAAGGCATAAATAAGAGTCACCAAACAGGAAAAGGTTGGAGTCAGTTAAACAACAGGACAGATCTCACCCTGACAGCTCTTTTTCTTGAGACAACAAAAACAGTTGCTTAACTATGTAGCTGTCGAGTGATGTACTAAATAGCTACCAAAATAATTCTGAGGTTTTCTGAGCCTCAGCAGAGGGGATGAGTCATAGCATGTGCTGAGGTGGTTAGGCATTTGCTGCACTGAACCATGAAGCTGGTAACACATCTGATACCTCATGCTGGCTAATGAGGGGAAGAGCACACAGTGGATGTGATACTCCTTGCTGTGGACTGTCAGTCAGATGCCACAGCTGTATTTCTATGGTATGCATGGCTGCAGGTGTGCCATGTTCCTTTTGAAACCCAGCTTTGAAGAAGACATGGATGGTGGAATAGCTTCTTTAATTCTCATTTTTAAAGGCTACATTGATTGGTCAAGACTCTGCATGTTATATGACTGCCTTGTTACTTATGGCACCCCTGGATCTGAATGTTTTTTTCTTAAAAATTACCTCTAGGTCTTCTGATTGAAATGTGAAACAGTGCACTATCCAACTTCTAGTACTTCAGTCAGGCTGAAATGCATTTGAGAAGTCCTTTTTATTTTAACTCTGAAGCTCCAACAATGCTGCTTTTAAGATACCCATGTTAATCATTTGATCCATAGTCTTTCCAGGAGAAGCATTGGGCTGAAGATTGCCCTTACTAGATTTTTAACCATATAATGGGATCGAGATGCTAGATACTGTCAATTTTACTTGAATGAAGTCTTTTTTTCCTTGTAGATTTACTTATTTCAACCTGCACGTGGGGGTTGCCTATCTCCATGCTTTGTGGGTTAGGCTTGCTCTGCTTTGCTTCTCCCACATTACCCAGCATGTTTCTTATTATCTCAAACTCTCCATGGAAACTTCTGAAGCTGCAGAACTGCTGAATGCACTTGGTGATATTTGCCTTTCTTTTTTTTTGTTTAGAATGTTTTTTTTTTTTTTTCTCCTCAGTTCTAATGTCCTTAAAGTACGGAGTCAGGTATTCTTGGAACATCTTCCAAGGGAAAACTTGATTTTCTTTGCATTCTTTCTGGAAACTTAACAGCAAATTATATATGCATATGCATACTCTTTAAATGGGAGTGAGGGGAGCAAAACTGCTTGTGGTACTATGTAATCTTATTGCTTCATATCATAGCATGTACACAGCAGACCTACACTTTGTCTTTTAAGCCACTCCTTAATTTGTAAATCAGATTATGTAGAAACAAATATGGAGGTGGAAATGTCCTGAATTTCACACTCACTCTGACTCAAGCTTCATTTCTAAATCTGTTCTTGTTAATAGCATAGATAATGATAGCTCTGTATTTTAATTAATTTAGTATGGTTTGTCTACATATATGGCTGATACTATCAACCTCCCAAAATGGAGCTAACTGCCTGTCTGTCATGTGTGAAATTTGTAATTTATTTAATTACAAGTTTTCTTTAACCTTAACCTGGGCTTCTAACTGCTGTTTTATGCTTTCTTATGTGAGCTCTGATTAGTGACTCAGTTTGTCATTTGTATAATACTGACAATTACAATTTCTTCTTAAAGGAAGTCAGGCAATAAATCAAGTTTCTTTGCAGAGAAATAGATTAACTAAAGGTATCTTTAGCATAAAAATTATGCTGTAAAGATGTACATATACTGCTCTTGATATACCTCAGTCTTTCCTTTATTGTCCCTATTGAAAGCTAAATGAAACTACTGTGAATTGGGCTTTCAAAACAAGTGTATTTGTCTGAGGAAAATGGTGGGGAAACTGTACTCAGAAACTTTATAGCTATTTTGATGTTTTAATGTCCTCAAAAACATGGACTACTTAGAGCAATTCAGGTATTTTTCAGGATTAGATAGTCAAATCTTGAGGGCTCTGAACCCTCAAGACTTTTTTTGGGAGAGGAAGATGGGGGTAGGGGAGGGAGGCCATGCTGATGTGAATGACTGGGAAGTTGGTGGTTGTTAGAGATCTAAATATAAGGTTTGAAATGATCTCAAGGGACAGACTGTTCTGTATCTCATTTATACATGGATTGTATTAGAGATACCAGTCTTTCCCCTTGTGGTGACCTGACAGAAGAAGGTAGTTTTTCAGATAGTGTGGAGTATGTAGAACAGCACAGCACACTTCTGTGATTCTTTGTTTACTTCTTGTGTACTAACATCATACTTCTTGTTTCACTGCTACCAATATTTTTGTGGGATTCTTCCTGTGAGGTTGAAGGAGGCCTTACAAAAGGAGAAGCATGATCTGAAATTGCAGGTGTACAGAATTTTAGATAAATTGATGGGGGCAAGGTGGAGGTCTGGCTTGTGACAGCTATTACTTGGGTGAGACACCCTTTGTTCTGGTCAAACAATTGCTCAGTACCAGCTGAGGCCAAAAGGTGGGAGATGGCTAAAGGTTCCGGAGTGTGACTGGAGGTAGGATGTAGTGGCCTCCAGGGTGAGGGGTTTAGGCCAAACAAGATGGAAGTGAGAGACCAAGTAGGGCAGAGCTGTGGGGGGTTGCATAGAAACAGCTTGTGAAGATAGTGGGTCTTGTTTCCTTATGCTTTGTTTAACTGGTCTTTGGGGACTGGTGTGGAAAAGCTGTGAAATGGATGGTGAAGGATTAGAGTCACAAGATGAGAATAGTTTGGGAGTCTGTCAGGAGTATAGATGATGTCCAGATTTTGGTTTAAGCTAGATGTTGAAGCACCATAGCAGAGCAAACCAAATTCCAGACTGGTTTAACAGAGGTGCTGGAAAGTGCCATGTGTGGTGAGCACATGTATGCTATTCTTGCAGAATAGACTGGGGCTCCTGCGAAACTTCTTAAAAGCCAGGATATGTGAACTAAATACTGAGAACAAGCAATAAGAAGCAGTCATTTGGCTGATTTTGGAGAACACCTTTTGATAATTTCACTGGTCCCAGTGCCTGTGTACTGTGTGCTGGGAGAGGTGTCAGCTTCTCAGACCAAACCAGCTTGTAAGTGCACTGTATTGAGATACTGGTTTCAAACAGCATTGCAGCCCCATGCATGCAAGCAGGCTCTGCCAAGCTCTTCACTTTCCTGGCTTTCTTCTTTTATGACTCCTACAGGTAGCAGGGAATGCAGCTTCTTCCTGGACACCCTCCTGTAAAAAGGTTTTTAAACTCCATCCCATCTAGCAGAGGCTTGTGATGGTGTTGAATAAGATGACACATCTGTCCCAGGTGGATCAATATTTGAGCTGCTTTTATCTCTACCTGTCGCAGAAGAACAGTTAAATAAATGGCATGAATTTCTAAGAAATATTCACAATAGCAGCTGACAGGAATGTCACTTCTAAATGCATTGTCTGCCTTCAGTGTGATGCCTCCCTTGGAGATCTATGGCATGTGGAGTGTGCACCTAGGCTGCTAGGATTGTCTGGTTACGAGGTGCACATTTCAAGTGAACAACTGGCACCTTCAGGGCATTGTAGAGCAGGTGGAGATAGGTTTTTCTTTCATCTGGGAACCTTAGCTGTAGTCTGTAAATTAAATAATAAGTCTTCACTGGGAAAGAAAAACAAATGCCTGCTAGGGCTATGTCGACTTTCACTGATCACTTCAAGGTACTAGGCCTTCTGTGGAAAATAAAGTCCTTAAAGGCTGTGATGCTGGGCTATAGTGCTTCAGCTTGTTTAGGTTGGTCTTCAAACATGCATTTTTTTTTTTAACAGTATTACTCTAAAACAGTATTACTCTAATATTCTGGTAGTGAATTGCTTTGGGCTGTTTCTTATGATGAGTCACTTGGCCTGTTCTCTTTGGAGGCTTACGGGGATAGGAATTAGTAAGTATGAGCTGGTTGAGCTCAGCAGGAAGCCTCAGGTTAGCTTGGTGTGTGCTAGGTGCTAAGCAAGGGTAAACCCTGGCAGGAGATGTGGGGTGCCTGAAGAGCAGCACCTCTGCCAGCTGGTGCAGGCTCTGTTGGAGGGGTTTTTCTGCCAAAACCAGCTACGCCTTCTGTCTCCCTTCCCACCAAGAGCCCCTCACAGCTCTCCCTCTGCTTGAGTATTTATAAGGAGAGGAAATGACTCGTAGACAGTGATGGACCAAAGAGCTGCCACAATCATGGAAGAGGTGGGCAGAAGGTGGATGGTTAGATGAGAGGCAGGGAGATATAGGGATTACTTACTTGTCTGTCCTTGGTAGGCTGCTGCTGTGTGAAGTTCTGCATGGGTTTATGTGGATACCTGTGCCTTAGAGGCAGTCTGACAGCTTGATTACCTCCAGTTCCCTGAGGTGGTCATGTGTTGCATTTTGGTTGGAGAATGACTAAAAAATGCAACTACATTTATAATCTTTCTGTTTAGCAAATGTGAATCAATTTGAATTTGAAATCTGGGAAGACTCAGCTGTGTTCACCCTGACAGGTGACATACAGTGTTGCTTGAAATAGACTTTATGATGAGTAAAATGTGTTCAGAAAGGAGTAGATTACAATCTGTTTTGTTTTTTTGGGGGTCTGATGCATATTCCAAGTGCAAAGTGGATGCTGTCCTTTGGGTCCAGTGCCTTATATCTGTAACAAGGTGAACTCTGAACTTCTGGTTAGAATTGCTCTCCTCCTGACCTTCATCTGCACTAGGAAATGAATATGGGAGGGAAGAAGTACTGATATACAAGAATAGAACCTGGAAGAGCTGCAGGGAAGGGAATTTTAAGTGATGCCAGAGGCACTGTGCATTTGCAGTTGGGCAGTAATGGCTTACTGCAAACCTATTTAACTTAGAAATGCCCTCCCTTCATATCCAACACTCCTGCTATTACAAAGCTTGTGATAGCCTGTCCACTGATGTCACTGCTGTATCAAGGTTCTAAAGGTGATTTCAGACTGAGGTTAACTCTGTCAGCTGCTGTGGAAGGGTGTAATAGGCTTATCTGTGGAGCATGCATTTAGTTATTTGATTTTAGCAGACTTAGGACCCGATTCTGCCTAATCTGGGGAAATAGAGATGTTGTCATCTCACTCCTTCTCACTATCTCCACACAAAAGGAGGATGCTCTTCTGTTGGAACAAGCTGTTTGCTTCTTCAGTTTCTTTCCGTAGCTAATGTATGGAGTAGGATGCTGGCAGGGCTGCAGTTAGAATATTGAAGCTACTTTGGTTTTGGTCACTGTGGGGAGTGGTCTGTTCAGCCACAGCTTCCCAAACCCCAGCGTAAGCAGGGAAAGATTATTTTTCAGTGTCTCAGCAGTGCCTTGTGCTGGGGAACAGCCCTTCCACAAGGGAAGGTGACCTGGGAGCCTGCAAAGAAAGCAGGGCAGGCCTGGTGGTGACCACCAGGTTCAGCCAAGAGCCCAGATCATGATGGAGGTCTCTGAAGAGGCAAGCCTGAGGGTGAGTGGAGAAACACCCTGCAGGACGGGGCACAGATCAATAAGGCACCTGCTCAGGCATGGGGATGGCTGCAATGCACCTGTGGTATAGCTTAGGTGGAGATCAACGGGGGGAACCTCTTAAATAGATACTTAATAATGTACTTACTGTTTGTACATCTTCATGTTCAGTATACTGTCTTACAGTTAGAATGTAATAAAGTAAGGAGTAGCACTTCAGGATGTTTTACTCTCTGGTCCATGTCAGCTTTACTAAGTTCTTAGGGACAGAGCATACTGTTCTGTATGGCAGGGACAGAAGGCTTTTTTCCCTGAAAATAAGTTTGTTTCATGGGCTATAATTTGTCACACATTACTAGGAAAAAAAATAATCTGGTCATCTTTGTTTCTCCATATTTACACTTTGAAAGCATTTGTTCTCAGATTCCTCCCCCTGCAGTGTATTTTGTCTTTTAAGCATAAAAACGAGTAGACCACTCCTAGGCTAACCTGGAAGCCTGCATCTATTAGATGGTCATTGGTATTCAATTTGCTTTATTGCATTTGAGCAGCAGTTGTATTTTAGGGGTCTTTGGAGTGGTTTCTTGACTCTTAATACTACTATTCTGTTTCAATATTGAATATATTCAATATTCAATTCATTGACTATATCTGATGTTTTCAAAGAACAATTGTTGGAAAAAGCAGACAATGTCAGTTACTCATTGCTTTCTGCTAACTCATTTTGTTTTCCTAAATCTACCTTTTAGTTTTAGGTGTAGTTGTAGAAGGAAAAACAAATTTAAACATTTTCCTGTTTTTTCTCAAGTTTCTCATTTCCTGACTTAGAAAGTTCTCAAGAATTGAAACTATAGTGATATATCCACCTGAAGAGTTGGGCACCGTGAACCCCTCAGAGCTCAGGTAGCCTACAAACTTTGAGACGGCTGCCTGTTTTCATCCTGCTGCTTGTGTCCTTGCCACCACTGTCCATGACCGCATACAACTGAAAAGCTGTGGATCTTTGTCTGAAGCTGACAGGGTTCTTATTCAAGGGGAACTGCATTTCTTTCAGGATGACTTACCAGTGATAAATTACCATATGATAATTTTCAATTTTCAGTATCTCTTGCTGTAATTTTTTTGTAGAGATCTGTTCAAGGTGATGTGCTAGAGCTAATTACTTTCTTAAAATAGTTCTTGTATCTTTTGATCTATCAAGTTCGTTTGAGATATTCAACTTGCTAATAGCTTGTCTTTTTGGTTCATAGTTATTTGGTTTATTCTTTTTGAAATTTGTACCTATAACATACTTAAGGATGAATGCTTTATGAATGGTTTGTGGCTTTGAAGAAACATGGCAGCTGATTTTTTTTTCCTTTAAGACATTAATTCTATAGCTGCAGAAACCAGCATCATAACTCATAATCCACTTTCTGTAATAGCCATGAGAAATCATGTGTAGGTTTCTCTTGTTTACTGTTGGAAAGATGATCTCTTTTATGAGAATATTCCTGTATTTCTGCTCTTGCTGAAGTAGAAGTGGAGTTCAATGACTATTTTACTGAAAAAAATAAATAAATCATGGGATTTTTTTTTTTCCCAGATAAAAACCCATTTCTCTCTGCTACATGTAATAATCTTATGTAGTTTTCAGTACACTTGCTTTGAGTTTATATGAGCATTATAGGACTTGATTCTTCTCTTATAAACAAGGCCTTATCTCCTGTTTGATAAAACTCAAATCTGTTAGCTACTGCAGAGGAGATATTGGGTGATAGATTATCTATTATAGACAACTATTTCTGTTGTGTTCTTTAAAACTCAGCTGTGGAGAGGGGACACCCACAGAGGTAAGATATTTTCTGAAGTTAAGATGATGTTTAATCACTGTACCATTTGCAATGGCGTGAGTCTTCCTGGATGGTTACAGATCAACTTGTTAACTGCTGAAGTGTGCAGTCTTTCCATTTTGTCAAATCACCTAATTTGACAAAGGACAGTTACATGCTCATCTGTACCCTGTTTGGTAAGTGATACTGTACTGATCTGGCAGTCTGCAGCACAACTGTATGATTTTGCTTTGCCTTGATAACTATTAAGCCAATTATAATTTCAGTAGTGTATTCTGCACCACTAGTTTATCTGTGAGGAAAAAAAAGCATGATATAGTGTAAACATTTCAATACACCAGTTGTTTACTAGCTTGAAACACCACTTCAGAATTATGTAGCCATTTGTGGTATCTGCTTTGAAATTAAAAGTGGAATATAATCAGCACCTCTCACAGAGTAGCACTGAAGGTATTTGGTATTGACTATTCCGAAAGAGAATACATCAGCCATATCTTCAAGGTGGAGAGGCTACACAAATAAACAGAATAGGTAGTCAAGCTCAGGCTGTCAGAAAGTAATTTATTAGAGTGAGTGAAGAAGTAAACAAAAGCTGCAGAAACCTTCTTTAATGAAAAGTGCACAATGCCTAAAGATGAATGCTGACCGAAGAGATTATTTTCTGTTGTGTTAATGGAGGCTTTTAAGATAAACTGTGGATATCCTGATGAGAATAAAAATCTTCTTGCCTGATTCTCTTCTATTTTTTTTTTTTTACAACAGATTTATTTTATCTTTGCCTAAATGACTGCTTTATTGCGTCAAGACTTCGGCAGTATTGTATAGAATGCCTTAAAGTAAAAAATGTTAAGGAGAGTGAAAAGCAATGCAATTGTAGCTGTCTCCAGCCCAGGACTGATGGAACCTGTCCCAGGGACCCAGGGTCTCTGCCCAGGCTGGGGAACATGGCTGCTGCAGGTTCAGCTGGTAGCATTTTCTGTTGGTTTCCAGTTTCTGCCCCCTCCCAGTGCCGGGCCCCTTGATTCACAGTCTTATCAGCTGCAAGGTTCATCCTTCTTGGAAGTGGTGTCTGTAGCTGGTTAGCCCAATTGGTGTCTGGGAGGTCTGTTTCTTGTGATTGTCTCCCACCTTAGAAGGTGGAAGAAGTCCTACACTCTCCCTTACTCTCACAAATTAGTGTGAGTGAACAGACTTGATTCCCAACACTACCTCCCTTTCCTGTTATCCCTTGGTGCCCTGGAAAAGGTCTTTAACTCAGAACTTGGAAAACCTGCTGGTGGACTTAGAGAGCTGCCAAGGCAGTGGGGCAGGAGAGGCATCCTCTTTAGAGAGGCTTACCTGAAACCCTTTCAGGTACCTCTAACGACAAACTGATTAACCACCACAGTTTAGGTGTTCGCGTTAAAGTGAGCTAGTGACATTGCAGCTCAGTGAACAATTTAATCAGATCTCTTCATTTATACATTTGGCTGTGTATTTTAAATATGAGCACTTTCTCATGACATTTCTTCTGTACTTGCCTCAGTGGTGACAATATTGTAATTTAATTAGCATAGGACCTGTGATTCCTGTGATTGTTACTAAAAGATAACATCAATTTTGTTGTTACAGGCCTTACTTAGCCAGGCATAGATTGGTTTTATTCGTGGATATGACTGTATTTCAGTGGAAATTCTCACTCTAAATGCTGGAAGTTCCTGTAACTCTGAGTTCTCCTAAACAGACTGGCGTGGATGAGCACGACCGCTCCAACCAGATATCAGCATGAAGTCTGTCAAAAGCATGAAGACATGCCCACTTCATGTCATGTGCTGTCATGCTATACTCAATTTATTGCTCATGTTGTGCAGTTATGCCAGTTATTAAACAAGATTAAGACAGCTCTCATTTAAGCTATGTGATATCACTGAATCTTTAACTAGGATTAAAGGTTTAACTTGGAGAAAACAAAATTTGGTTTTCTTGTTGTCAGTTAAGATGAATCTGAACCTGTCAGCACTTCCTAGCACCAATACCTATGTGTGCTGACTACTGCCCAGGTAGCTCTGTTTGCTTGGTTAGAAAGGAATGGCACCCACATTAAGACTACAGAGGGTGTTGACTTTGAAAACTTTTTGGTGTTTTTTTTTTTTTTTTTTTTTTTTTAATTTTGAATTTAGCGTAGTTAGAGTGAAGATCTGTTTCTTCAGAGCTCTTGCTGTTCCTATATACTGGTAGAACTTCTCAACACCCTGCTCATGCCTTCGCTATCTTAGAATTATCTTCCCTTCCCTCTTTGAAATTGATTGTGCCCCCCATAAGGTGTAAATGTCAGAATGATTATGGGAATGTGGCTGAAGGAAAACAGATATTTTTTGCCTCCATCAAAAAAAAAAAGTTGAAAGGGAAGAGATCTGAAGTTACTTTCAAGTTGAATATTTTATATGACTTTCCTTTAAATTGTTTGCTACTGCTATCTTTTATACAGAGCATTCTTTGTTACCATTTTGGAGGGGAGGAAAGAAGAAAGGCTGTAAGTTTTCTTCCAGGAAGAAACTCTCATTGGATGTCAGTATCTGATTCTGGGGGAAGTTGGTTAGAGATGGTTTTTGATTTAAAATACTAAAGCTTGCAAGGCTGTGATGTTTCCTTTGACCCCTCCTTCTCTTTCCTGGCTTTCTTACACCACTTTTCCAGAAGGTAATGAATGCTGCTGAGAGCTCAGGAGTGAACCACCAAGAGCTTCCAGCCCACCAATTTTTTCAGGGTGTAGGTTCCCCAGAGACCATGAGGGTAAGGACTGAGGTGTTAATTTAACAAAGTGGCTATACCTAAGAGGAATTGTATCATGAAGCATTAACTTGCTCTTGTGAGGAGATTCTGCTCAAGAGGAGGCAGTAACAGCAGGGTCTAACCAAGAGGAGCAGCAGCAAAACAAAAAGCAAACAAAAAACACTACAAAACAGGCATAGCACAACAAAACCATGAAACAGCAGCAGCAACAAAAACATCAAAAAACCCAATGAAATTATTTAAAAGTTCCACTTCCTGGAGAGACAGTAGTTTATGGATTTGTTTTGATGTCTCAAAGTGGAACTTGAGCTTGTTTCTGGGTAGCTGCTTTTAGGCAAATGTTTTTCAAGTGGCATCTGAATTCAACCCTTAATACAAACTTTTTAGAAATGGGGATGGGTGAAAGCAGAAATGGAGAATGTGGGTTGGATTAGGGGCCAATCTGGAGTTTAAATTTGAGACAGGGTGATGTTGTATGTCCTTTGATATGAACACCTCTGTTTCCTTTGAAGTAGGACTGTGCTAGTGTTGGGCAGGTCCCTCTGTGCCTTGGGATTGATATATACGTATGCTACATGTACATCTTGACAGTTGAATAGGATTGGGATTATGTGGTTGCTGAGCCCTTATTCCTTGGATATGCTCTCCTATTGCCTACAGCAAGGACCACCTCCACAAGTGCTCCACCTCTGCATCAAGGTATTAGCTTAACAACAGTTTTATTTCACCTCCTTAGCACCCAGCCCCTGAGCAAGGTATAAATCAAAAGACCATGTGTAAGACAACATACAGAGAAGTTCCCAGATAAAATACCAACCCAGGAGGGACTGGGGTCCTCTGTGTTTTGGTAACCTTGCCTGGATGAGGTGGAAGATGGGCAAGAAGGCATTGCTTGCTGAGCTTCAGTGTGGGGAGGAGCAGCAGTAGGGCTGGGAACACTACTTGTTCAAGATGATCTTTAATATCCAGTGCTACCACACAAGACTTTATCCTTTTGCCCACTCTTTTTGTTTTCACTTCATTTTAGGATTTTCAGAGATTCAGTGCTATAAATGGCACGACTTCTTAGTTAGCTTTTTTGCAGCTATTGCTGTCTTTTGAAATGCTGCTCCAATGTGGAGTAACATACTGCACCTAGCAGTTAACGTGGCTTGCTCAGGATTCCTGTCAGGTCTGTCCTGCCTGAGGTAGACTGTTTCTGTTGTTTCATATTCACTAGCACTAACCTCATCTTAAGACTTGCTACCTAGATTTCTGAGACTGAGATAGTAAAGTGATCCTATGCTGTGATACCATATCTACTTGCTAAATCCCATCTGAAATTACCCTTGTTAACATTCTTATTTGCTTTTCTGTGCTGCAAATCTAAGATGAAAGTGAAAAAGGCATTTTTTTCGTTTCCATTCCTAATGTCCTCCTGCTGTATCCTATTCCCCATATGCCATCTGAGGCAGAAGCATTCAGGTAGTATTCAGAAATGCAGGTTTTGCCTTGTCAGTCTGTCATGTCTGTAAAGATTGATGGGATATGGTGATGAATAAGCATATGGTCCTTGCACGTAGCCTCCTTTGAATATAAAGTGTAGAAGAAATTCCTTAAATAAAACAGAAGTGTGGGAGGGGGAAGATAGGTGAGTCAAATCCATACTCAGAGGAGTTCATTGCTTTGGAAAGGAGCCAGTCAGAATGTAAAAAGAGGCAGAGGCAAGCAATGAAACAAAACCGGACGCTTTAATCCAGCTCCCTTGAAGGTTTCATAGCAAAACTCTAGGTAATGTCAGTAGCATGTGGGTCAGCCTACTGAATCCAGCACAGAAACCTTGTGTCTTGAGTGGTTTTGGTGACTAGGGATGTTACCTTCCATGAGAAGTATACCTTCTGGCTTAAGGAACTAAAAACTTGATTAACCGAGTCCCCACAGACAGTGAAAGCTTGCTTTTCTCATGTGTTTTTCATTTAACACTAAAAGTGGTGGGTAACTACTTTGTTTTGTTTCAGCTTGGAGCTGTAGTTTACATAAAGTGTACAGATTAATAGATAGATAAAGTTCTTAACAGAAATCACCCCACAGGTTAACATATAAGGCTGCTGAGTAATCCCTTACAGGCATAGAGATAAGACTTATAAAATAACACGGGCAACCCTCAGTGTATACATTCTGACCTTCCTATACAAATCTGTTCTCTTTTAATTTCCCCAGTGTTCACAGGAAGACTGGCATTTTCTGGAGATAAGACCATAAAACTGTTCAGGAAAACATTGTTGGTGAAGGTAAAATGTATTCTGAAGTTAAAATCATAGAATAGTTTGAGTCGGAAGGGATCGTAAATACCTAGTTCCAAAATCTGCTACCTGTGACTTGTTTTCCTGTTTGCTTTCTAGGAACTTTGTTTTTTGATGGTATGTTCTGTTTGTATGCAAAGGTTGTTTATTTTTGGACTCACTGTTCAATACTTTATAGGACTCTTCTCTTGTTCTCTAGAATCCTACCGCTTCTAATGCCAAGGAATTTTTCACAATTTGAAGAAATGCGTTCCTTTTTGCTTCCTAGAAATCCTTTGTAGAAATACTGCATGCTTTCTAGGACTCCTATGATTTGTCTGTAGGAACTGCAAAGACTTTTTAGGACTTGCCTGTTCAGTTTCTAAGATCCCACCTCTCTTGCTTTCTAGGAATGTTCCATGGTTTCTATGAACTCACTTGATTAATTTTCTAGGAGACACCTATTTTGCTTTTGAGAATTTTCCACTAGGATCCTAGGATTTTTTTGCAGTTGCTTCCCAAATGTTTTCTAGGAATCTTCCAGTTCCCTTCCTAGGGGTCACCACTTTTTGTGGCACATACATTTCATAGGAATACCCTCGTAAAGGATTTATTGAATCCCCCTATTTTTTAGAAGCACACAATACTTTCTATGAATACCTCCTTTACTGTTTTCTGGGAGTTTACCACATACAAAATAGTCCTTCCCATCCTTTTTTTTTTTTTTTTTTTTTTTTTTTTGATATTCCTCTCTTCTTTGGGGGGTGAATTTCTTCCTGAAATCCTACTTGATCTTAAGATCTTAAGGATTTTTTTTTTTTTTTTTTTTTTTTTCATTCTAGCTGTTCCCTAGTGCTTTAAAGAAATTTCCGATGTTCTTCCTAGGATTTACAAATTGCTTTCTAGGATTTTCCCATCTCTTTTGTCTTTGGAGTTCTTTTCCCCTCCTGCTCTGCTTGCTATGAATTCCCCACTGCCATCTAGTATACTTTGTTATACATCTTGGAAACCCTCATCTGTTTTCTCTGAATTCCCATATTCACTTTCTAGGAATTCCCCATCTGCTTTTCAGAAAAAAAGTGGTTATGATGCTTCTGAAAATCTCTGAGTTGTCTTCCTATGCTTTTGCTTAATAACAAAGCAGAAAATGGGCACTGATGTTTGTTAGGGGTCAGCCCAATGAACTAGAAAAGTACCTGTTTATGTTCATACAGCATTTCTTGTCCAGCAACCCTGGCCTGTCCTTGACTACATCTGTGAAGTCCATGGAAAGGAGGCAAACCTACTGGGCTTATACTGGGCTTACATTCTTCTAGTGAAGAATCAGTATCTCCTTTGGAAAGGGGAAGCACATTCCAGAATAGAACAAACCAAGCAGTCTGTTTCACTGTGAATCACGTATCCTCCTTTCACCTTGTAATGTCTCTCCAGCTGTATGTCTTTGATCTGGTTTAGTCAATTGGTTTCTAAGTTCCTCACTCGGAACCGTGCTACCTTTGCATACCTTGTGATCCTGGATCTGGATTCAGCTAATTGACAGTTTTCATCTCAGGTTGGCTCTGCAGTGACCTTGGATCTCCACAGCTGTTCTTGCTTCATTCCAAAAGCTTAATTCTTCCTCTGACAGGCTAGATGACCTCCTTAATGTACTTTTTCTGCCTTATTTGTCCAGTACCTCAATAGCTGGATTTTTGCCAAATCTATTTTGAGCAATGAATGGGGTTGAGAAGGTTTAACTATAGACTGTTTCCATTCACTCATCTGCCAAACCCACCCTTCAGCCTTGCATGCCCCTTCCCCTCAAATCCACAAACTGCCATGGATATCTGCACCTTGTCAGTGGAAGCAAGGAGTGCATCTCTACTGGGGCTTTCCACTGCTTAGTACCAACCCAGGTGAATCAGATGACAATACTGCATTAATGAACTAGTGACAGCAATGGCATAAGACGGATGTCGGCCAATATCACAACTGGCTTTGGTCAAGGAAGAAAAGGGCAAGTTTCCTTCAGTGTGTAGCTTGGGAGGACAGGCATATATCCTTCAGGGTTGATGTACACGGAGAGGTGAAGGAATGGTTGTAGTCAGAGACCTTGGGTTCTGGAAGAAACTTGGTTCCTACAAGTGAAATCTGCTATCCCAGCCCTAAACAATGTGAAAAGAGAAGAAACTGTGTCTGTCAGATGGGACAGGAAGTAAATAAAAATATTTGAAAGCATTGTGCTTCAACAGACTTGTGTGCTTCAGGGAAAGTTGCACTGCCTTTCCAGTCTCGTGGCTCCTCCAGCCAGTACAAAGAAAACAACCAAAGTGAGGAAACGGCCTACCTGTAATGCAATTGTCTTGGAGACAGGAACCAGTTTGGACCACACGTTTTCAAAGCTACTAAAGTGACACTTCTCAGTAACTGACGACTCTTTCAACCATCTGAGAGCTTTCAGTGAGTTAAAAGTATGTAGTGTTTTTATAAAAGGTGGCTCAGAATGAGTAAAGATCAGGGTATTTGAGTTGTGAAACAAGAAAAAAGCCTTGATGACACTTTTCATATTCATCCATGATGCTTTAAACTGGAATTTCTTCATCCCAAAAGTGTATGTATTCAGTATTACAGAATGATGTATTTGCTTTTTGCAAAGCCCCTGTTTCTAGTCTGACTTGAACCTTACCAAGAATAGATTTTGCTGATGGTAGAGTTATGAATACAGTATTTATCAAGAAAAAATGGAATCACCTTTTTCCTGATATAGCTGTCTCCCCGGTACAAAGGTTTTTCTGACTGCTAATGCCAGCCAAGGTGAGAACTTGGTTTTGACACAGAGGCAGGTCTGTATAGTTTGAGCTGAGTCTCAGATGCTCACTGCTTAGTGCTCAGTGACACTGAATATTTTTAGGTTGCATTAATTTTAGTAAGCTTTGTGAAATCTAAGCAACTTTGCAAATAAGACTATCAAAGACAAATGTTTTGAGGCAACTGTGTAGAAAAGCATAGTATCTTTTCCTTTTCTGATGAAGAGTGGTATGTTGTCTCCCTACAGAGTGGGAGGTGTGCAGAAATTGCTCACAAGCCCTGAAACCAGAATAGAAGCAGCTTAGGACTCTGCATTGACTCTAATACTAAATCCATTGGTTTTCAAAATCTGAACTTTATAGTAGAAAGCCATAATAAACTTGAATGTTTTTCCCCTCTTTTTTTTTTTTTTTTTTTTTTTTTTTTTTTTTTTGGTCTTTTGTAGTTGCAGACTTTTAAAATCACTGAATGCTGATCAGAAAGGTCAAGGTAACTTTTGTTTGTTGTTTACTTGATGCAATTTTTGTTGTGTTGACATCATACCCTGACTGCATTGTCTGCTAAAGATAAGTTTTTGTTCATCCAACATTGTCAGCTAAACATTTCCTTATCATTTTTCTCAGCTATTTGTTTGGTTATTTTTAAATTATTCAGACTCGGGTTTGTTGAATCTTTCAGGTCATTGCTACCAAAAGAGATAAGAAAGTTTATTAAGTGAGCACATACAATGATGATGGAGGGTGGGGGGCAGGTAGAAATAGATGGAGAGTGTTTGTCTAGCTTATCTTTATTCATGAAGCCCTTGAGGGTGATGGAAAAGGGTGCCAGGAATCCACACAGGCTGTCGACTCATCCAGCCACATTTAACTTTGTTTGTCCTGGTTGCCTCAGCTAATGCACACACGAGGCTGTGCCAAGAGTTGTGCTTTGCCCACCTTACATTATTGATGCTCCCAGAAGCACTTACATTTGTATGCAGTTGGCTGAGGTGAGACTTGCTCTGCTGTATCTCCCTTGAATGCTGCATTCATTGCTGTGGCATCGTGGCTCTATGGATGATATTAGTACTGAGTGGGCATAGCTGGAGCAGAGCACTACCTAGGGTTTTTCAGTGCTGCCAATGGTTTTAATCCAGAAATATAGGCCTCTTTGAATTCTGATATATTTAGTTAGGGAGATAGGGATACGTGCACAGACTGAAAATGAAGTCCAGCCATTGTTACCCACAGTGTGATTATACTATGTGTTTTAATATCTGTCTCTTTCTTAAAACTGAAATAAAAAGCTTATATGAGCTTCTATCTACTATCAATGCAGAAGACAACTTAAAAACCACAAATAGGTGTAATGTAGGAACTGAGATGAGCATTCCTCATAATTAAAGACAATCTCATGGGTTCTGAACTGGACTCTTGTATAGAGTCCATAACATTGCAAATAGGTTTATATTTGTTTTGTATTGCTCCTTTTTTGCTTTTGAGGACTGCAACCAAACAGTGTTTCCACTTGAAGTATGGATGTCTCATCATGATGAGACCTGATGAGACCTCTTTATACTGCGTCTTGGCAAGCTGCACTATGGCTGAGTGCTGGTGGTCGAGTGCATGTGCACACGAGGGCTCTGTCTACCTGAAGCTCCCCTGCTGATTTTCTGACTTCCAGCTGATCCTTTGGAAGTGGAGGCTTAAGTATTGAACTCTGTATTTATTTCCCTTCTCTAATTGCACCACGCTGTGTAATATATTTGGATAGATAACATTTGGTGTGGCTTCCATAGCCAGGTTATGCAATATGGGTAATGTGAACGCATAATGGGCTATTCCTGTAATAAATTTGTGTAAGTATACCATGCTTGATTTGACTCCACCGAATGCAGATGAGGGAGGCAGTACTGTTCAGTACTATTGCTTCTAATCTGGGGTTAATGTTGGGTTGCCAAAAATGCTACCCATCAAAGAAGAATATTACATTTGGACATGAAGGATGTATATGTAAGAAGTTAATGTATTACTTCCTCATATGCTTGGTTGCATTAAAAGTGTGCTAAAGGAAACCAAATAAATTACCTATATGTCAGTACAGTACTGCCAGCATCAGGCTTTCCCAAATCACAGGACTAGCTTAAAATCAATGCATTTGTATTCTACTTTTTTTTTTTTCCCCCAAAGAGCTGTCTCATAATGAGTGATTAGTTTGAATTTTTAACCGTTCTTCTACAATGAGGCCTAGAAATCTACTTAAAAAAAATCACTGACAATTGGTCTCTAAGGAAGATGTAAAATATGAGACTTGTGATATAAGTGGAGACTTGTGATATAAGATATACTGCTGCTATTATTAGTTTTCCACGTGCATTCCTTTGGGTTTAGAATATACCAGGACTTGTCAGAAATCCCATCACTTGGGCTACTGTGAATTTGAATTTAACCAGTTCTCTCTCCCTCCCTGTGGCTGATGCTGTCACTTTGTGTGCTATTGTGCTATGGAAGGCTGCTGGCAGGCATACGTGCAGGATTACTTCAAGCACATTTCTCTAAACTGATGCAATATTAGGTCTTCTAGGTAGTAGAAGCAAGTTTTTGCTTACTTCATCCCCATCTGTTACTAATGTAAAATGACTGGAAAAAGTCAATTTTTAATTAAAAGCAGAAAAACAACAGGATCAATATATGTTAAGATGTATTAGATTTAGGTCATGTTTCATCCAGACATCAGTGTTTCATGCTGAATCCTTGATGGCTGCTGTTCTTGAGTAGATCAGCATGTTTTAACCAGTAAATTCACCTAATGAGGTGGGAAATTCAGATAAGAGACAAGTGGTCAAATCAGGCAAATAACACAACATTTTTAATCGGCACAAGCAGTGTTTACAAGATTGTATAGAAGGGCTATGACATGATGAGAAGCTTTAAAAATTATGCTTAATAAAACAAGCTTATGGTCTTCTCACAACATCTGGTACTTAATAAAATAAAGTAAAATAAACTCTTTCAAGCAGGTGCTAAAGAACATTTGGCTGTTGGCCTTTGTTTTAATGCATGAGATTTTTCTCATTACAGGGAAGTGGTTCTGAAAAACATACAACAGCTTTATGGAGATGCCGCAGCTTGTGTATGGAAGTTCTAGCTATTACATGTTAAGGGCATAATTTGTCATTAGATGATTAGTACAGTACACCCCTGTAGTGACAACCAGCTGTTTGTCATATACCCACTAGCAGATTTTTACTGTAAGGTGACAAAGAGGAGGGCAAAGCAGTGAAACATTGCCCTGAGGAAAAACAGTTACTTGGTACTAAACAATTATAAACAGCTAGAAGAATACATACTTGTCTCCTGGTTCAGAATAAGCGTTCTTCAGAACCTGTGACATAGTACACTCCTTTTACACACCTGATTCTGCATGTAAATTAAAAGCAGACATAGCCCTGATTACAGGGAAAATGATGAAGCCTAAAATTAACCTGTATAAATCTAAATCCTGCTTGCTTTCAGTGAAAATACTTGTTTCCTGTTGAATTAAGCACTTTGTTGTTCTTCTTTGTCAGCCCTGATCTGAACAGCTCTAATGCAGGTCACTGTAATCATTTGGGATAACCTTGCTATTGTACTAAACAATTAATATGCTTGAGGCAGAAGGTGTGCAGTAGGTGACCCCTTAATATCCTTTCCTCCCCCCATAAGTGATGACTATGTCCTTTTATACTCTCCTGTCTCTAGTAATTGTAAGCTGACTCTGAAAACCTAAGAGTTCAGGCTTTGGGGGATCACAGAGCTCTTGCTGCTGCTCCTCTATCGGTGATGTAAATGATGGGTGAAGGAATGATGGTTGCTGCAATCAGTATTCAAAATGTTTGTCCTCAAGCTGAGTGACTCATTAATTACAGGCTATAAAATGCTACTTTTCTTCTCTTGCTCCCTCAATCTAAGCTGCAGACATTTAACTCATCCTTCCCCAGATAGCACATAGATGCAGACAATGAAAATACTCAGTAAAATCACTTTTTTTTTTTTTAGCTTTGTGAATCTGTCTCATCTCTGAAATGACCCCTTATGTGCACAGGTAAATTTAAAACAAAGCTAGGGATGAATTGCCATGGATGGTTCCTGGTAGATAAGGATTATTATTATTTTTCTCTCCCCTTCCTTTTCTTTTACAAAGGGGATTACTCTTTCATTTAAATGCAACTAAAATTAGGTTTGATCTTGTTGATAACTATCCATGTTGCATTTTGCCATACAATCTGTTTTTATATCACCAGCTCTGGTTCATATTGTTATCTTAAAGAGCTTGTGGCCAATAGCTAAGGATGGGTGATTGCTGCAAGAAAATAAGATGTGGATAAAGGCAATGCTTCCTCCTCCACCCCTACTAGTTGTTGCTTCATCTGCTGCCTCAGACTCTCCAACTGTTATATGTTGTTGAAGATCTCGAAATAAGTCCATTCGTTCAAGTGTCATACAATTGCTTATGATGGAAGGTACATCTCAAGATCACCTGGTCAGCCTCCCCTGCCCAAGCAGGGCCAGCAATATCAATTACCAAGGGCTGTATCTAATTCTGTTTTAAATATCTGCAAGAACGGACATTACAACCTCTGTGGACAGCCTGTGCTAGTGTTTGAGCACTCCCACAGTACAGTGTTTTTGTGAACTGAATGGGCTTTATATGCTAACTTTTCCCCATTCCCTCTTGTCCATCCATTGAACAGCATTGAGAAAAACTTCTCTGTCCTCTTTGCATGCTCATTTCAGGCATTTTTGTATGTTGCCTAAACCCCCCTAAGCCTTCTCTGCACCCATCTGTACAGTCTCAGCTCTCTTAGCCTTTTGTTCTAGGGGAGATGCTCCTGTCGCTTCATCATCTTTGTAGCCCTATGTTGGATTCTCCAGGAGCTCCATGTCTCTCTTGAATTGGGGAGCTGTGCTTTGGGTGTGTCCTCACAAGTTCTGAGTAAAGGGGAAGGATCACCTCCCTTGACCTGCTGGCAACACTCCTGGTGATGCAGCCCAGGATGCTGTTGGCCACCTTTGCCCCAGTGGCACATTGCTGGCTCATGGGTAGCACTAAATTTTTGGACAAAACTTTTTTTTCCTCTTCCCCCCCGCCCCCCCCCTTTTATTTCCTTTCATGCCATGAATGGAATCCTGGAATTTGTTTGTAACTTCCCCATCCCTCACCCCACCGTCCTTATTTTTTGCCACAAGCTTTGTTCAGCTGTTGGGCTTGTCTGCCTATGACCTGTTAGAATCTAACTCTACCCTACCAGAATCAAACTGAGATGGTGAAAAAGAATAAATGCAGCAGGAAATGCGGGCAGATAACTGTCATTGGGAGAATGACAAGAACAGCTTCAGAGTGGATTTATATAGTGCTAACTTCTTTCTTTCATGTTTAATTTAATCACAGAATCACAGAACTGTAGGGGTTGGAAGGGACCTTGAAAGATCATCGGGTCCAACCCCCCTGCCAAAGCAGGTTCCTCAGAGCAGGCTGCCCAGGTAGGCATCCGGACAGGCCTTGAATATCTCCAGAGAAGGAGACTCCACAACCTCCCTAGGCAGCCTGTTCCAATGCTCCGTCACCCTCACTGTGAAGAAGTTCTTTTGCATGTCAGTGCAGAACTTCCTGTGCTCTAACTTGCAGCCATTGCCCCTTGTCCTATCCCCACAAACCACTGAGAAGAGGTTGGCTACATCCTTCTGTCCTTCTGTCCCCCACCCCTCAGATATTTATATACACTGAGGAGATCCCCTCTCAGTCTTCTCTTCTCCAGGCTGAACAGACCCAGGTCTCTCAGCCTTTCATCTTTGTGGCCCTCCGCTGGACTCTTTCCAGGAGATCCCTGTCTTTCTTGTACCGGGGAGCCCAGAACTGGACACAGTACTCCAGGTGAGGCCTGACCACGGCAGAGTAGAGGGGGAGGATCACCTCCCTTGATCTGCTGGCCACGCTCCTTTTAATGCATGCCAGGATCCCATTGGCCCTCTTGGCCACAAGGGCACAGTGCTGGCTCATGGTCAACCTGTCATCCACCAGGACCCCCAGGTCCTTCTCCTCAGAGCTCCTCTCCAGTAGGTCGTCCCCCAGCCTGTACTGATACTTCGTGTTTTTCCTTCCCCAGTGCAGGACTCTACACTTGCTCTTATTAAATCTCATTTGGTTTCTAATGGAATTTCTTAATGGAAGTCTAAATGATATGATTAATGCCTAAGAAGTAGTTTATAAAAAGTGAGAGGGGTCAAGAAAGTTGTTGTTTCTGAATAGTGTTACTGAGGTCTGTCCTCACAAAAACCTTACCTCATGATACAATGTGTATATGATGTCTGATGTGAAAAAAGCTCATACAGGTATTCCTGCAGTAAACCAAAAAAGTCTTGTCAGAGATGAATGCTGAGATAAAATATTGCCTTCAAATATTCCTTACAGAGTCTTAGACGAACAAAAGGTATTAAAGTCAGCAAGCCTTTATTACCTCTGATGTGCAACTATGTTAGCTGAGCACAGAAAGCGTTCATGCTGTTAAGTCTACAGATCTAGAGCCTACAGCCCCATAGTGCTGTGCTGCTGTGATTTCAATAGATGTAACTTCTTAAGGTGATTATATATATATTTTGAAATTCCATCCTATCAGGCAGATCAAAGTAAAAACAGCTATGGCTTTCCCTAGTCTTTCTTTGAACTGAAAAACAAACTAGTTTCATTTACAGTACCTGCTATGATTTGTCTCAGGTTACCAGGTGTAGATATTAAAACAGTATGTCACAGGGAGAGAGTAGGGCATTTAAGGTACAAAAGGGATACAGAAACTTGAATGCACCTAACAAACATTTGTCTGGTTCACTGCTCACCCCCTAAAAATCTCAGTAATCTGTGCTTGTCTATTCTCAAAATCATTGAATTGTTTAGGTTGGAAGGGTCAGCTTGAACAGGTTGCCCAGGTCTGGGTCCAGTAATGTTTTGAGTATTTCCCCGTGTGGATGCTATAACCTCTCCAGACAAGGTGTTCCTGTGTTTGAGCACTCTCACAGTAACATAAAAAATAATAAAAAATTGTTCCTAAGAAGAGGAGAGGGAAGAAAGATTTTTTGCTTCCTATTTTCATAGCAGATTTCTTCTGTGAAAATGGGGTAAAAAACTTGATGTCATGTTTGTTTCTCCAAGTATGAAATGTTAAGGTAGATCCATTAATGTTCATGGAAGCACTGTAAAAAGATAGCATAAAATTTTCAAGGCTAAGAAAAGAGTGTGGAAATTGTGCAAAATGTATTAATATAAGTATTTATATATCTTCTGAACGGATATTGAGAGCTAGGTTTGGAGGAACCAGACTGGTCTCAAGACCAGCTGAACAGAGATAAACGAACTGAACAGGTAAATGTTCCTGTCCTTGAAGATAAACTCAAGCAGTTTACCTGCCAATGTTACCTATAGCTGTAGCTTTTAAACTGGGACAGATTCTCAGGGAAGATTTACCAATCTAACATATTCTCATATGTGCTAACCCCTCTCATTTAGTAACAGTACTTAAAAAAAAAAAAAATTAAAAAAAAAAAAATCAAAAAATGACTAGAACCATGCAACTTTCTCCCTGCAAGAAAAGTCAGCTCTAACTGAGAAATTGTTAGGTCCTTTAAGGAATAAGACTCTATCTTTTGTTATGTAGATTTAGATTAGATATAAGGAAGAAATTCTTCACTTGGAGGGTGGTGAGGCACTAGCACAAGTTGCCCAGAGGATCTGTGGATGCCCCATCCCTGGAGGTGTTCAAGGCTGGGCTGGATGGGGCTTTGAGTAATCTGATCCAGTGGAAGGTGTCCATCTCCATGGCAGGGGAGTTGAAACTGGATGACCTCGAAGGTCTCTTCCAACCCAAACCATTCTAGGATTCTATATATAGAAGTTAATAAGATATACACAATATATCTTGTAGTCAAGTTTATGGTTGATTTTCACACCTCATTTCCACTCATTGCTTATCAGTCCCCCAGACTTTCAAAAAAGACATGTAGAAGTGTAGTTCCCTTCCATCTATTGAGACCTTTTTGGACAAGTATGAGCTGCTTTAAGTTTGTTGTTGAGGATGGTGATGTTTTGATTCATTGTAAATTCATTAGGGCAAATTTTGTAAACTTTTAGTGCTCCATGTGGCAGCTGAAATCTGGACTTCATATTAACTAGATAACCATTGTCAAGAGATATGCCAATCAAAAGCTTATCCTTTGAAAACCAATACATGGTTTCACTCGCATGTCAATGACAACATATGTTGCCTGCCTTTCAAAATCCTGCAAAATGTTTAAAACTGCCATCTTTCTGTATGTGAAAATCATGCTGGCAAGTCCAACGTTTTCAGGCTTCTTCCTCTTGCAGAGGGAACTTGATGTCCTATGTTGTGCTTGGCTTCCTCTGCTGCTGGTATTTCAAGGCATGTCTCATTCTGGTACCATGAAATGTGCACACGTGGAAAGAAGTTTTACCTCTGGTTGTTTCTGACTGGCAAATAGGTAGCAGTAGACATATGGGTGAGGTGGATTCAGTACTCAGGAATATTTTGAGAACAAATGTACGGTGAAGTACGCTTTATTGGGTTTTATTGCTTTTCTTCCTGTACAGAAATGGGACTCAGTTTGTCTCTACTCAGCAGGCACTGGTGAGAACAGCACCCCTACTATTTTCAGCAAGACCAGAGGGTCAAATGAAAGATGTAAAAGTATCATAAGCTCTACTATCAGGCAGGAAAAGATAGTATGACACTTCTGTGCAAGTAGTTGAATCCATGTGAAAGCCCTTCTAGATAGTGAAAGTAATTAAATAGGGTAACTAATGCAGCTAGATCTTTCCTTTTGGGTTTCCTTTCTTTGTATCCCAGTATTTGAATGTCATTGTGATGATTCAGTTGGATAATTAAAGATATTGATGTGCGTACACTTAGTTATCTGATAAAATAGGTTTTCTAGCTAGGTGTCTGCACATGCTCTATTTTTTTTTTTTCCATTAAACTTGTCTTCAATTTTTGTCCTGGTGAACTTTAAGGTGAGAGTAGTTTAAGTAAGGTATGTTAGCTGATCGATTCTATCTAGTAATTTTCATCCTTTTTCTGAGGTAGCTCTGCAGTGAGTATACAGTAGTGTCATTTCTGTTCTTCTCTTTACTGTCCCCCTTCCCTATAATCTCTAAAATCAAAGAGGACAGCAGGTAGATGCCCAGCTAAGCTCTTTGTGATTTTTTAGGGAAGTTGTACTGCAGTCACTGTGTCCAACCAGTAAGTAAAAGGCTGACAGAAGAATGCTGTTTGCACCAGCAGGAGTGTTTCATCTCTGTATAGCAAACATCCTAAGGACTGGGTGCAAGGCAAAAATGAACACAAAATTCTTCCTTTTTGGTTGATTTGAGTCATGAGCAGGTATTACCCAAGTGCCAATGGTCAGGAAAATTTTCTCAAGCAGAACTATTTCCTTTGTTTGTTATATGACTTTAAGACTCTCCTGATGTAACTGACGTTTTGTTTTCAGAAATATTCCGAAGTCATAAAACAGAGAATGAAACACATAAGAGTAGGTAAAAAAAAAAAAAAAAAAAAAAAAAGCAAGTGCTCTAGTCTGAAAATCTAGAGGGAGCGATACGTGGTTATTTGTTTCCCTGATAGTGCAACCAGTTGTAACGGGCTTACGTGGCAAGGTTTTTGGTATCAGTGGAAGTTGCTGATATGGCCTCTGTGAACAGAGTGCAGCTGCCCGTGTCAGATCAGAGCCAGATCTATCTGGATCCAAAAGGGACCCGCTGCTGGCCAGAGCTGAACAAGTGAGCGACGTTGGTTGGGCCTCCAAGAGAACAGATTTAAGAAAAAAAGAAAAAACCACAAACTGCTGCAGAACAGCAGCTGGGAGAGAGGATTGAGAACAAGCCCTGCAGACCCCAAGGCCAGTGGTAGAAGGAGGGCAGGAGGTACTCCAGGCATGGAGCCCCCGGTGGAGCAGGTGGATGTGGCCTAGAGGAGGCCGCGGCCCATGGAGCAGGCTCTGGGCAGAGCTGTAGCCCGTGGAGAGGAGCCCATGCAAGAGCAGGGGCTCTGGGGAGAGCTGGTACCTGTGGGGGACCTGTGCTGGAGCAGTTTGCTCCTGGGGGATGGACCCCATGGTGTGGAACCATGTTGGAGCAGTTCTTGAAGAGCTGCTGCCTGTGGGCAGCACCCGCAGGCTCAGTTCAGGAATGATGGCATTCCGTGGGAGGGACCCCACTGGAGCAGGGGCAGGGAGTGACCATGAAGGAGCGGCAGAGACAAAGCGTCAGAGCCTGACCACAGCCACCATTCCCTGTTCCTCTGTGCTTCCTGGGGACAGGACATAGAAGAGGGTGGATGGGGGGAAGGTGTTTTTAATTTATCATATAATGGCTTGGGTTGGAAGGGTCCTTAAAGATCATCTAGTTCTAATCCTCCTGCCATAGGCAGGGATGCCACCCACTAGATCAGGTTGGCTAAGGCACCATCTGACTTGGCCTTGAACAGATCCATGGCTGGGGCATCTACAACTTCTCTGGGCATTTTATTTTCTCACCGCTCTGGTCTGTTATCAATAGGCAATGAATTGCATTAATCTCCCTATGCTGATTCTGTTCTGCCAGTGGTGATAATTGTTGAGTGATCTCCCTGTCCTTATCTCAACCCTTGAGCTTTTTTTCATCATATTTTCTCCCCTTGGACTGTTGAGGAGGGGAGGTGAGAAAGTGGCGTGGAGAAGCTTAGCTGTCTATCAGTGTGAAACCACCTGAGAACAGTCAAGGGTTTGCAGTATAGGTCTGTTTGCTGTAATCCAAATACTTGTGTCTTGGTTATGACTGAATGGGAACCATGGTCTCTGAAGCCAGTATTACAGGTGCTGATATGCTTTTTATTTTGCCTAGAACGATCTTTCCTATAACATATTCTTGATGCTTTTCCTCTGGTGGGTTGGGCTGTATTTCATACATATATTTCACGTGTAGCTTTACAGAAAAGGCGTAGAAGGGAACACTGCAATCCTTCAATCTTATTAGCAACCCGAGGACTGGAAATTCCCATTCCAGCAATGTTCAGAGGCAAGTTAGCTCCATTAGGTGTGTGAGAGCTAGTGCCTACCTGATGACTGATCAACTGCATGAAGTCCTTGCTATGAAACAGCAGAATGCTGTGAGCATACTAAACTTGATTATTTCAGTCATTTGCCTTTTACCACAGTGGTAATTTTGCTGAATGCTGATAAAAACTACAACTAGCTTATGAATTCAAAGAGAGGCATCTTCTAAAAGGCTAATAAATGAATGATAAGGGCAATTCACCCATGGCTAATATATGATGTCAGGGCTATAGAGAAATAAATGTCAGTGCAATGTATATATGCTGTTCAACATATTAAATTAAAAAGTGTCACAAAGTGTGTGTAGCATTAAACAGGGAGGAGAGAGATGAAGATAGGAATACATGAAAGTCATATCTTTCTCTGTCATTAGTTATTGCATAGCAGTGCCATTTCCTGAGTGCTCCAGGAGAAAAACACTGGAAGGTAAGGGAGCAGTCAGGGCATTTACTGCAGAGCAGAGTTCAGTTTGAATAATAACACTATCCAAACAAGGAGCATAAAGTCTTTTTTGTGATCTGCATCATATTTAGCAAATCATTTGTGTGACTTCTCGTTGTGAACCTCTAGATCACTGTGAGCAGTATTGATATTTGGTGCAAAAAAATGAAAGGCAGAGAACAAAGGCAGTGCTGGTGAGAAACGGATGAGAGAGGAACAGCAGATAATGAAGAGGAGCACAGCAGATAGGAGGCTTTAGATCATTTAAGGGATAATAGATGAGAAAGATAGTTCACTGCAGATAAATGTGGAATAATGATGACTTTGATGAATCCTTTTCACTCCAGACTCTGTTTCAAAAAACAGGGCTTAAAAACAAAAAAAAACAAAAAAACAAAACCACAAAAAACATCACAAAAAGTAGCAGTCAAAGGCATAGCTCTGTGTGCTGTTAATGAATAACGAACAGGAGGAAGATGAATCTTTGCATGCAAAATGGTACCACTGGTGGTGAGCTTCATCCAGCATATTCAGGAACGTGGCAAAACAAAAAGGAAGAAAAAAGGCAGGAAGAAGGGGGAAGGAAATGAACCCCAAAGGCAAAATAAAGTACATTTTCTTAAAAAATAAAATAAAAATAATAAAACTAAATGAAGCATTTGGAATATTGTGCTTGTATACGTGAGCTTTCTGATGTCAAGGTAACCTGCTGGAATTAAGTGAATTGGTCCTAAAAAGTTTCTTTCAGTTTACTAGTAGCAGTTGCATTTGGAAGCAGTGTGATATGTCTTTATGTATATTTAGAAGGCAGGTTTTGACTACAGTCCTCTGATTTTGTGTGTGTGATTCTCAGAGACTGGAGGAGGGGCATGCAGCACTAACACTGATAAGCCAGTTCTCCCTTTGCTGATGGCAGGAGTGCAGAGACCCCAGCTGTGGCTGAGAAAGTCCATCTCAGTGATGCAGGCCAGGGTGGCATATGGAAGGATACATCAAGGATTTGCTTTTTTTTTTTTTTTTTTTTGTTAATGGAAAGGAGAGTCTTTTGCACCCTGCTAGTATTTGTGGGTTGCACACCAGAGCGTACTGAGCCTTCTGTTACAGAGGAGGCACTGCTGGCTGTTTTCCTTGCCAGAAGACCAGGAACTTTTGGGGGCTGTTTTTCAGCAATGGTTCATCTATATGAGGCAAAAATCCTACCCTTTTTGCTGTATGTGTGTGCTTTGAGGAAGGTGTTTCCTGCAGTATTCCTTGCTTATTCCTGCTTTCTCAGTTCAGTGGAGGTACAGGAATACAGGGCAGCTCCCCTTAGCTGTGGAACCCAACATAATCTTCAAAGCTCCAAAATTCCTTAAAGCATTACATACTTTGCTCAAATGGTGGCTTTCATGTCTCCTAGATTTATGGTCCATGGCAGGGAGCAACTTGGGTTGACATTAATTTCTCTGGGGTGAGAGAAGATTTAGCACAAATCACCCAGGTTTGAAGATAATGTGGATTTTTTTTTTTTTTAAATAAAATTTTAATCTGTTTTCTTTGTTCCTCTGGAAAGAAGTGGGGAAGAAATTCAGAGAGAATTATCAATATTCCTCAACGTTGCTCCAGTTTGGAACACAAACTCTGTTTTGTGCCAAAACACTGGAATTTTCAGGACAATGAGAATTCCAAATTTTGTGGAGGGCTTCTGCTGTGCTCCTGGCAGTCCTTGTGGTCCCCTCTCAACTGCTTCCCCTTTCCTTTCTTTGATGGTATTCTAAGACTTCCTACCACTGTCTAATGGGAGATGCTTTCTTTCTCCTAGTTTTCTCTATGGCCTTCACTCCTGCATATTCAAGCCTTTTCAATCCTCATGAATTTCATAAGCTGGTCTCGTCCCACCTGGAACTTCATTTGGATGTGCTTATGCCTCTGCCACTTTCTCTTCTGTTGCAACTGTTCTCTTGCTTTTACAATTTCTAAATTACATGGTATGTTAATTAAACTTAGGCATTAAACTTCATTGGAAAAATGCTGAGGTCTTGTACACTTTGTCATGGTACTGTGGAATAATGAGTCAGTGTGCCTGTACACATGTCCATTGCCAGTGTCAGGTAAACCATATTAAGCTCTATTAATTTGAACCCAGATTTGAGGGTAGAAATTAATCATCTTTGCAAGCACCTAAGATAGTTTAAAATGCAATTGTTTTGAGGACATTGTGAAACCTCTTGCTAGTTAATCCTGGTCCTACCATGAGAGCCGACTGATCTTACTGACTCTCATCTTTTTCAGGGTAAAACCAGCTGCTTTAGCCTAACCAGCAGTTACACTGACTGAGTGTAACTCAGCTTTGAGTGAAGTAAACTTAAAATATCTTCAAATATCTTAGTTGAGGAATGGGAATGTCAGTAAATTCTAGCCTGTGGTCAAGGATGAACAGTTTGGATGCCCAGAAGCAGATACTATTTTTTTTTTCCTTCGTCAGATTTTTGACTGTCTAATTGTACCAGTAAGTGGAAGGTTTGGATGATGCCTTGGTGACTTTCTGATCTGTGCTTAGACTTGAAAGCCCAGATCTAAAATTTGAGTTATTTATCTGAAAAACAAAAAATGAGATGGACATTGAATATCTTTACATTTCAAAGTCAAGGAATGTGTGACTTGTGAAGTTTTGTGCTTGGTGGCAGATTGAAGTTGAGAGCTGAAGCAGAATTGATTGCATCTTTGCCCTGTGTGGGAGCTTAATGACAGTAAAACTTCCCCAGGTCCTACTAAAACAAATTAATTTAGTTGGTAAGTGAAGGAACAGGCTCTGCAGATGTGTGATACAGGCTGGTAAGATCTGAAGCCCCATGTCCTTCAGTTCAAAGTTTGGAAACTGCACTAAAGTGTTGCCATTTGATCATTTAAGAATTCTCTTTTGAAACTTAAATACTTTGTACGTTATTTCTATTGTGTTTTCCACAACAATTTTATTTTAACTTTAGGAACTGCAGTGCCTATATGTGTTCTGAAACAATATTTGACACTGTTTTGAAAGATTCAAGTGAACATGTCTTGAGTTCATTTCAGGAGCATAGATAATTCTGTGGCAAAAGTTTTGTAGCTCTTCTGAGTGTGGCTATAATTGTTCTTGCTCAAATATTGATAAAATCTCCCTAACTGTATCTTGGAAGTTGTGTTGTGCTCTGGGTGGGTTTTTATTTTATTTTATTTTATTTTATTTTATTTTATTTTATTTTATTTTATTTTATTTTATTTTATTTTATTTTATTTTATTTTATTTTTACCCTTTGTATTTCGAAGTTTGGTTGTCATTTTCTGTAAAGCTGAATTACTGAAAGCAAAGAATGGGGAAGCAAATATGTATCAAAACTAGGAATCAGATATTTTTTCCAGACTCCCAATGGCAGTGCAAAACAATTTTTTTTTTTTTTTAAAACCACGTAGTCAAGAGAAAGGGAACTAGATTTTGGTTAATCTTTCTTCTTGTAATTCTTCTGGGAATTTCATATCTATGTTTGTCCTGGCTGAGAAACTTGTTAGAATGGCCCTCTGGCTACCATGCCTTTTAAATAGCTGTATACTAGTTTTGTGGCATTGCTGAAAATGATCAGAGATGATTTGCAGGTAGCTGTGTAGTGGTTGGAGTGAGCAAGTTAGACAATATGTACAAAATGCTTTTATTTTTTTAATTAATAATTTCCATCAAAATGTTTTTTTTTTTTTCCTTTTTCTTCACATACATTGCTCTGGTAAAAGGGTCAAAATGTTTATTTCTCCTAAGCAAATAATCTATTTAGAGAGATCTTTTTTTTTTTTTTTTTCTTCTTTTTGAATCTCCTTTGAGGGGAACCTCTGTTTACCTGCTGGGCCTTCTCTGAGGTTGGAATGGGAAAGTGAGACCTTATGCACATGATCTTTGGGTCAGTGCTTCTGTGACATGTCTTACTACCACTGTAGATACTCTTACCCTAGACCATAGACTTGGTTCTCTTATTTTCCAGAAGCATCTTATTTATATGTCTCTAATTCAACCATCTTTCTGTAAACATTATCTCCAAGGTTAAAGTGTTGAAAAAGAATAACTTATTAAAAAAGAGAGTGAGAGATTCAGTATACTTCCAGACAGTACCAACAGAGGAGAAGCTTGTTAAGTGGTGCTGTAAAGCTAAAATACCTTTTTTTTTTTTTTTTTTTTTTTTTTTCCCTTAGCACAGGAGTTGCAAATCATGTGACAACACACAGTGTGTGGATCGTTGGCTAGACTTTATTTGAACTGGCCCCCATGCCTGGCTGTTATATAGTCTGTGGCTGAGTGAATCACTTAGATTCTATATTCTTTAGTCTTCCCAAGTGTAATGCTTCTTTTGAAATTTTGATTGTCAGAAATAATAGAAAAATAGTTACTCATGATGTTGGCTTATGTGTGCGGTTAAATTTCTATTTTATCAAATGAATGACTAGACATGAGCTTTATGTCTAATACATATTAAAGGATAATGATGTATTTCTATTTTGCCATACAAATGAGGTATGACTTCAAAAAATTGCAGTGTAACCACTGCAGCTTGGTTTATGCATAAATGCAAATTAAAAAAAAAAAAAACAAAACTTTAAATGCTTCTTATCCTACTACTTATCAGACACAGTTGGTTAATGGCAACTACTGTTCACAGGTGCTTCTGGCATCAGAGCACTGGGAATCAAAATAAAAGGTTTTAGTATGCTTTTGTGTGCCTGAGCTATATGAACAATGACTTGGCTTCAAAAGATGCTTCTCTACAGTTGGCAAAAGACCTGTGTGTGCTTCTCTAAATCATTTTGCCATAGTGACAAAGCAATGACAGTTCTCCATGAAACTGCAATTTAAAGAAGAAACTAATTAGTTCTGTGTAAACAAAGAAAAGCTTGGCCAAAATCTGACTGAAGAAGAGGAGGAACTTTAGGATAGCAAGAGAGAAAACAACCGTGTCCTCCCTAGCAAAACTCTGACTTAGTGTAATTTAAAAGGAAGTGTGCTGACTGTCTTTCAGCGTAGACTTGAAATCTGTGTCAGCAATTGGGTTGAGAGAAAATATTTTTGCACCTTCTCAGATTGCAGGTCATATTTCCAAATATTTTTAAATTAACCAAGCATAGTTCTTTCTCTTGTACTTTCTCCCTCTTCATAAAAACTCCATATGTATCCTAGAAGGGCACTGATTTGTAGAGAAGCTCTACCCAACCAGCTGAAGAAAAAGAGCTCAGCTAAGATATGAGGGGACAGGAAAATAGGGACTGAGCAGAATGCTTCTCTCCATGGTAAAGAACATATTGCAGCTGACGAACTTGAGATTTCTGTTCATAACTAAAACAAATCCACTTTCTACCTCCATGTGGGGTCAGATTCCAAGTTGTCTGGAGGCATTTAAAAGGAGTACCTATTCCACTGTAAGATTCATGTGTACCAAGAGGCCATGCATATATGCTAGCATTTTTCTATTTTCATCTATCACAGAGTCACAGAATTTCTAGGTTGGAAGAGACCTCAAGATCATTGAGTCCAACCTCTGACCTAATACTAACAGTCCTCCACTAAACCATACCCCTAAGCTCTACATCTAAACGTCTTTTAAAGACCTCCAGGGATGGTGACTCCAACACTTCCCTGGGCAGCCTGTTCCAATGCCTAACAACCTTTTCGGTAAAGAAGTTCTTCCTAACATCCATCCTAAACCTCCCCTGGCGCAACTTTAGCCCATTCCCCCTCGTCCTGTCACCAGGCACGTGGGAGAATAGACCAACCCTGGTCTTCTTCCACGTCAGCTTGTCTTTGGGCATGGGGGGACAGACCGTTCCTGCGCCATTAAGATTTCCTTCTTGAAGAGCGCCCAGCCTTCCTGGACTCCTCTGCCCTTCAGAACCGCCTCCCAAGGGACTCTACCAACCAGTGTCCTGAGCAGCTCAAAGTCAGCCCTCCAGAAGTCCAATACAGCGGTTTTACTGGTCCCCTTCCTGGCCTCGCCAAGAATAGAGAACTCCACCATTTCGTGGTCACTCTGCCCAAGACAGCTCCCGACAATCACATCCTCCACCAGTCCTTCTCTGTTTGTGAAGAGAAGGTCTAGCGGGGTGCCACCCCTGGTAGGCTCACTGACCAGCTGCGTCAGGAAGCTATCTTCCATGCTCTCCAGAAACCTCCTAGACTGCTTTCTCAGGGCTGTGTTGTGCTTCCAGGATATGTCAGGGAAGTTGAAGTCCCCCACAAGTACAAGTGCCGATGATTTCGCAACTTCTGTCAGTTGCCTGTAGAACTCCTCATCCGTCTCCTCATCCTGGTTTGGCGGTCTATAGCAGACCTCGACCAGGACGCTAGCCTTGTTGTCCCTGCCGATCCTAACCCAAAGGGACTCGACCTTGTCATTCCCAGCCTCGAGTTCTACAACCTCGAAAGACTCTAATATAGAGAGCCACACCACCACCCCTTCTGTGCTGCCTGTCTCTTCTGAAGAGCCTATAGCCAGTCATTGCAGCACTCCAGTCATGAGACTGGTCCCACCACGTCTCCATGATGGCAACCAAGTCGTAGCCTGCCTGCTGCACGATGGCTTCCAGCTCCTCCTGTTTCTTACCCATGCTGCGTGCATTGGCGTACATGCACTTCAGCTGGGCCATTGCCTTATCCCCAGGCCTTGCCATTGTTCCCCCTGGCACAGCTCCAACAAGCCTTGTTTCAGCCCCATCCCCCTTCTTACCTAGTTTAAAGCCCTCTCAATAAGCCCTGTCAGCTCCTGGCCCAGGATCCTTTTTCCCCTTAGAGATAGGGACCCGTCTAGCAGCCATCAGGCTGGGTGTCAAGTAAAGCACCCCATGGTCAAAAAAAAACAAGGTTTCTGTGCTGGCACCAGCCTCTGAGCCAAAAATCTATGTTTAAAATCAAATCTATGTTTAAAGTCAAAATGGATTTCCGGGGATATCTGTATATGAGTGTTCATGCATGTCTATGTAATCTCACTTTACTAGATGAACCTTAGACCTCCATATCATAAAGTTTTGGATTTTAACACGTATAAGTTTACTAATGAGGAGTGAACAGTCTACCATTCCTTCTCCCTCTTGTCAAACTAATATTGACTTGTGCAGCCTGTTCTGTTAGGTCATGCAGTATTGATATAGTGTGTTTCTATCTTCAGCTTCCTCTTTCCTGCTATCGTGCTTGCTTAATATATATTATTTGGTCAGGATGCCCCTGGCTCATAGGTGTCACTGTGCCATTCAGTGCCAAAAAACATGAAGTGCTAATTCCAGAATAAGCTATTCCCACAATAAAGAGCTATAGCAAACCAGAATTAGCACTAAAGAAAAGTATCAGAACAAAGGATTTTCAAAGGATCACAGAAGGCTAGAAGATCCCTATTAGAAACACACAACTTGTAAAATGAAATCAACAGAAGAGCGAACAGCTTCCATAAAACCATTAAGAATAAACCGACAAAAATACTTGCAGAATGACTACAAGGGCTTTTTATCAGGGACCATGTACTATGCTCTCAGCACCAATTTCACACTCAGGACCTTTATCTAAGAATGTTTTGCCTTAATCCAGTCCTGACTGATCTAAAAATGGAGTTAAATAGCAAGTATTAGTGAATCATCAAGCAGGGTATAAGATAAAGCTATGTGTAAAGAATTGTTTCTTTGAAATGCCATAAAAGTACTGAAGAGTTCAGCAGCAAAACAAGTTAAACACAGTCCAGTATCTTGGAGAAGGCAGAACCTGACTGTCATTTTACCAAAAATTGTGATTTTGAAAAGCTTGAAAATTAGAAGTCAAAAGGTTTGGATGGTCAGTCATTGTACAGAAATGAGCTTTTCTTTAAAAAAAACAACAACAACAAAAAACTACTGGTTGTATTTTTTTTTGCAGGGTAGAAGAACCCTGATGGTCTCTGACTTTTATGACTGTTGACACAAAGATGTTGCATTCTTTTGGTAGATGTAATAAAAGTACAACATCTTTATTTTCTATTTCTGTCAATGAAAGTAGAACAAAAAGCTATGATCTCCACTGAAGAATTGCTGCTTTTTTAGTTTGGGATTCTGTGCCTTGCACAATGAAGCCTATGTCACAGTGCATACTATTTAATCTGAGATCTTCCCATTGAACTGTTAAAATGTGATGTACAGAAAATACATATCTTGGTGGAAATGCTTTAAAGTTATCTCGAAGGTCAGATCACATTCTGATGAGTCCTGAGCTATTCTTATGCTTCACTGCACAGCACACATCAGCTTATTTTTTTATTGTTCTATTATACTGTTTTATTATACTATTATTGGTTGAAATTCTTCAGGACAGAAAGAGGGATTTAATATACCCAAACCATTTGTTGCAACATTCCCTTTTATGTTGCTGAAAATGGAGCCACAATCACGATTGCCTTTAGGTAACAATGATACTCCAATGGAGGTGTTTTTCTAAAAAAGCAAACAGAAGCTCCTTTTTTTTTTTTTTTTTAACTAACATTGCAAAGTGTTCCAGTGCCTTTCCAAGCTCAACACAGAGGTGCTGTCTATTTGGAAAAGCATCTGTACAAGGAATTCTTATCAGCTCATTAACAAATGAGCTAGCATGTCTGAAAATGCCCTAGATACAGAAGTATGACTGTATTGCTTTTATTAGTGTCCCAACAGGCATTTCCTTTCCCTAAAAAATATTAACTAAACAGCAACAACAAAAAGATATTAACTTCATAACAGACAGAGATGATGCAAGACATTCATTTAGGATATGAAGTTTGTTTAAACTATTTTGCTCCACTGTATTCTCCTGGCCTTCCTCTCCTCTGAACTGTAGTTACCCATTGCAATGCCCTCTGCTGATGATGTGCTGGTATTTGGTGTGTCAGAGTACACAGAACACCTGCTCCTCATATGCTTCTGAAATCTTGCTTGTCATCCAGGACTAAAGCAAGAAGTAGTTTTCAACCAACTCTGTCTCTTGCTACAGTTAGATGTCAGGAACAGATGTTCAGGCTTTAATCTGTGCCAGAGGTGGGGAGAAGCGGAGATTTCTTTTGCAATTACTGGGGTAGACAGAGATGGAAACTCCTGAGCACTTTGGTAGCTTCCAGGGGGCAACACAAAAGCACAGGGTAACAAATTTAGATCATGGGTAGAACTGTTGGTTTGATACCCTATGGAAATGACTTGAAGGAGATCAGAAACTTAGAGGCAAACAATGTTCATTCTATCAAAATCTGAAACATCTGAATAGGAATCTATGCCTATCACAGGCACTGTGGAAATATCTAAATATCTTCTGGGTAATTTCCACTGGTTATTATTTCCTCCAGTGCTTATGCAAAATACAAGACATTTAGCAACTGCTTCTTTTTAGTGGTCTATCCCTATTTTCCCATATTAGCTTTTCACTCTTCTGTATTTTCTCAGAAATACTATTCCTTGCACGCTGATGGTGGCCAGGTGCTCCAGTGGAGGAAGCATTTCATGAACACTGAGGTATCATCTGTTGCTGCATCCTTCCAGATGGCTTAAAACCCTGGACATTAGCATGAGGTATTTTTGGAGAGGAAATGATTTCACTTATTTTGGTGAAATATCTAGAGTAACAAGTTGAGTAGTGCCTGCTCTGAATAGTCCAGACTTTGACCTTAAGCTTTTTTTTTTTTAATTTTAATTTTATTTATTTATATTTTTTTTAGCTCTTATTCCTGTGGAGTGCAGCTACTTTGCTGATAACCTCATTGCACATAAAAGACTCTCAACCTTAATAATTAGTTTCCTAGAGATGTACCACACAAGCTTTGCCTAAAAATCTCATACTTGAAAAAATGTCAACAAATCTCACACCAGTTAGTATCTTAAATTAGGAGCTATAGGGGTGTGGGTATTTTCCAGTGCCTTGATAAATAAGAATTACCCTGGTGGCTGTGGCATAAGGCTCTTTTGGAGACAGCACATAAAAGTCTGCTTGTGTATGTTGATAACTGAGAATGGTTATAAAAAGTTTCTAGAAGATAATCTTTTGCCTTGTAGAAAGGGATTTACTAGTCATAATTCAGACAACTTATCTGCTTGGAATAAGACTTTGGTATTCTGCAGTCCACAAGTTTCCATGGTATGACTGAGCTGAAAGCTCCATTCCAGACAGAGACAAGAGAAGTAGGTATTAGGTAGTTATTCACTTATGATACAGTCATATGGTAATATTGAAATGTACAGCTAAAAGCTTATTTTAAGAATTGGGTGCAGCACAGCCTGAAAGATGTACTTTTTAATGATGGAAAGACAGGAGGTACATTCTGGCTTATGATTTGGGGACTTTCACTGAGGTGAAATTCCCATTTCATTCATGGATGAATGAGGAATAATTTTTGTGAGATGATAGTGATGTATGAATCATGTTTTTCTTCTACTGACAGGACAATCTTTATAATTACAGATGGCCATGCTTCGGTTGCCTTACACTTTCAGCAAATGACATTGAATATTAGTGATTCTGCCATATCTGCAGGAAACGGTTTGAAGCTGCAATTCTGCAGAATGATCACATATTCTGGAGTCTTACACTACTAAATTGAAGTCTTTCTGACCTAAAAATTAGATCCCTGGCACTGCAAATGATGCCACAGTCATTGTTTGTTCTGCAGCAATATATGAATAAATACGTGCCAATACAGCTTCTTTTGTCATATTGTGTGTATTTATAGACAGCAGCTATTGTAGTATGGGATAAGGGGAATTAGTGTTTAAGGGCTTTTAGAATCTGCTGATATAAGACAGAAAGAAAAGGTTTAGGGGTATTGAAAGGGATACTTCCAACAACAATGATACATTTGTGGGAGAGGTAAGCTAGATAACTCAACTCTTTTCAAATGGTGATCTTTTAAAATGAGTAAGACTCTCCAGAGGGGTAATGGGAAAGAAATATTAATGTAGATCATCTGTGGCAAAACAGGATCTATGAAGGGCTTCAAAAGAGAGAACCCAGTGCAGGGCTTGCGGTCAAGGCCCACAATGCAGAAAGGAGAAGATGCAGAGATAGTCAGTGGGAATATGATGAGCAGAAAACTGATGGCTGGTGAGAGATATTCCTGCAGCAGGAATATCATTAGGCCACAGCATTGGGCTTGAGCTGTGGAAGTGTCAACAGGACGAGAATGCTGGATGCATGGGCTGAGTAGATGTTAATAGGAGTATTCGAACTGCAGCCTTAAGATCTCTGTAGAGTGAAGTTTGCTTTCTGGCTGTTTAAAAAAACATGCATGGCTTTTTATTTTACAGCCCACCTTTAAACTCTAAAAAATAACATGCTTCCCCTTTTCATACTTTATACTTCAGAACTACCATTCTCTCCCTCTTTCCCCGGCCTTTTTCATTCTTTGCACTCTCCTGTGAATAGGCTTACTGAAAGCCTCAGGACCTCCTTGCCACCTGCTTGCTCCATCTCTACCATTGACTATCCTGGACTCTTTTTTGCAAGTTGCTTGCTTGATCTTTCAGCCACCTGCTTCCTGGTGGGTAATGTTATGACAGGAACAACGAAGAAGCATGTGATAAAGTAATAATGTGGGTAAAATAAGCACCAAGTTTTGTCTTCCTATTCAGTCCCTTAATTTGGTTTGCTTTTTTTTTTTTTTTTTTTTTTTTTTTTTTTTTTTTTTTAAATTAACCATTTGTGAAATCTGCTTTTTCCACTGGTGTTGTTCTGTCCAGCCTATTGACAGACATGAAGTGGATGAAAAGGGCATGGAAGTGGTTCTCTGGTGTGCATGCCAACACTTGTTACAAGAGGCTGTTTTAGCTCATTGGAACTGTGATCCCCTGAATTTTTACCTTCTGTTTCCCAGTGTGACTGGAGCACTTGACAGTCACTATGCACTCCTGCTGTCAGTGATATCAGTCTGTGGAGAGCTGTGCTGCATGACAGACTCTGCATAAGCATCTCTGCCACTCAAGTAAGATCTGATACTGTTTAGCAAGTCCTTATTTGAAAGGACTGCCACGAACCTGATGACTCCAAAACCAGCTGGGAATGCTGAGCACACTGTCTGTTCCTAGCGAGCTGGATGCCTTATGTCTGCTTTATGCGTATCTGTTTGGAATGTCATGAAGTGTTTGTTTCAAAAAGCACTCCTTAATTAGTGACATCCAATTATGAGTATGGTTATGGATATTGTGGTATGTGATAAATCTCTATCCAGTTCCCACATCTGATGTTTTATTTTAAAGCACAGAAAGGTGTGTTTGCACATATATGCTCAATTTTAGTAGCTTTAAGACCTCTGGTAGGTCTTAAATCACAGTTTCTCTTGTTCCAGAGTTTTATTTTATTTTATTTTTAAATCTGTTTTTTATTCCTCCCTCATTTCCCCTAGTAGAAGTGGTGATAATTAACATGAAAGTGTACTGAGCATTTGTGCAAAGCTCACTGACAATGCTGGGTGAGGGTTGCCTGGCTACGCTCAGGTGTTTCTTTCTTATCACCACTGCTATTAGCCAAACTAGTGAAAAATAAGTATAGAACTGCCAATAGGTGTTGAAATTAGAGGGTACGATGACAATGTAACTCTTCCTCATCTTTCCTACAGCACTGGGAACCTACCTGCATTTTTCTGCTCACCTATCACAACAGCTCCTTTGGACACATAGCATTTACTTCTACTCTCAGCCATTTGCTGTGGTTGGTACTTACTAAGTGAAATGTGAATTCTTCCTAGAGACTTCTACAGAGCAGACTAATGATTACTGTGCAGGATAAGCTCCATGGGGAAGGGACTGGCTCTTTACTGCAGACTCTTCATTGACAGTAGTAGTGATGTTTCTTGGCATACAAGATTTTTGTCTGGTCTTTTGCGTGATGAGTAACAATGATGAGTACTTTGAGAAAGGCACAGAAAGAGGAACCGAGGAGTTTCTCCTAGGTGACTGTGAGACAAGGTCTAAGTCCTTATGTCAGAACCTCTGTCTTCTGAATGTTAAAACCTCTAAGTGTGTTTTTCTGGCTCAAATAGAGTATAATTTTCAAGATGCTCCTGGAGTTAGGAGGACACTCCTGTTGTTACAGAGCAGCACTTCTGAGATGTGAGGGTCAGGAAATCGTCATTGCTTATGAAATGTAGTAATTCAGCCCTTATGCAATGACTGGATGCAGAACCTACTCCATGTGGAGCTGAAGATATGCGGCTCCTATGGAGGGGCAGTGAACAAATCATGCCTTGCTTCAGCTGCACTCATTCTTGTACATGTATTAATTTTTGGTGGAGAAAGAGAGCCTGTGCTGGAAATTTGAATAATGTGGTAAAGAGGTCATATAGACTTTTACATAACTGAGCAAAAATTTAACAGTGAATCACCAATGAGATGGTGTGCACAACAGCATATTCTCTGTGTCAGTGCAGTCAATGTGAAATAGCTTTTGATTGGCATTTGCAGTCTGAGCTGCCCCCCATTATCTGGAGCCTGTGGATGGTGCTGTTTGTTCATTAAACAGCTGGGGAATGTAGAAAATGCTTATGATTTTCATGCTTACACATCTTAGCAAAAATTATTTTGGATGATTATTTGGAAGAGCGTCTGGATGAGGATAAAGACAAAAGCTGGGATGGGAAAATAAGGGAAAGGAGTTAATTCAGCTAACTCTTCCCACTCTGGTTTCTCTCCAGTGCCCATGCATTGATTACTTACATTCTGCTCACAAACTCTTCCACTTGAAGTGAAAACAATATAGCCACTTCCTTAAGGCACCTGCAAATCACCTGTCTGTCTTAGCAATTCTTAGTTTTCATCATCTCTGGAAATGCAATCTTTGTATTTTTTTTTTTTTTCTCTTTGCTCCTCTTCAGTGTTATGCTCTTTCTTTTGGGGACTGACTTTTTTGTTATTTTTTCTCTGAGGTGACTAGTGCTTAAGACACCTCTGCAGTGAGTTGGAACAGCCTCTGCAATTTTAGATTCACTATTTCTTTTCATACATCTCTTTTTTTTTTTTTTTTTTTTTTAATAAATATTTTAGATCTCTCAATCTTACCTGTGAGATTGGTTTTATTTTTCAGAGGCTGTTTGCTTATAGCTTTTACATTCCTATTAAACTGCATCAGCTTCTACTGCCCTTTAACTTAACCAAGATGAATTTCATTTATATATCTCATCTTTCTTTCTTTCTTCCTGTAGTGGGCTTCTCCACACACCAGTGAGGCAAAATCGTAATTCCACAGTTGTTTCATATTACCTCAAAGTCAAGGTTCCAAATGCCAAAATCCATGTTCTTCCTTCAGGTGTTAGTTTCTTTGAGCAGTCAGTATTAGATAACATCTCTCTGCAGGCTCAGTGTGATCTCTTACCAGCCTTGCTCTTATTGTGCTGCTAGACTAAGAAAGGAAGTGAGAGCATTTGTTGGTTACTTACACCTCTAGGCATTGCTTTATTATATAGATGAACTAGTGAACATTCAAAAAACCACACATACTTATTTATTTTACATACACATATATGGTTATTTTACCTATTTTAGCACATACTGCCGGTGTTACATTCACAACCAAAGAAACATTTGAGCCTCACCTAATTTTTACTCTGTTTTGATTTTCTGTCTTTAATGCACATATGGCTTCTTTCTGTAGCATATAACAATAAGGGGATGAACATTCAGAATGCAAGTTTGGGGTAAGAATGCATCAGTGAATATTGCACTGGCTTTGATAGAGCAAAACTATCCTCAACAGGCTCTGGTGTTTAATTTAACACATTCAGTAAGCACTTTCACACCCATAATGATGAGATTTTTTTTTGGTTTTCAGACCTTTTCCTCTACCTTTTGCATCATGATAAATTAATCTCTCCTTTCTGTTCTTTTTTCCAGGTTTAAACCCCCTGGAAATACATTATCACTCAGGCCAATTTCAATTAATATGAGAATTAGGCTTTGTCAGACATTTGTTTCAAATGGTTTACCTAAGGAGCAGAATTAATATCTGGAGCTAATTTCTCTAAGATTACCCAGGGCTGTATATAAATCACTATGTACATTTCATTTCCTTGACCACTAATTTTGCTGTTCTCTCTAGAAAAACTGACCAGGGCCAGAACAACCATTATCCCAGTCTTTCATGAGATACAGCCTGTTATTTTTACTTGAAGCAGGATCTATGACAAATTAACTTCATTAACTTCAAGCCAGCACCCAACTCTTCATTTATATATATATATATATATATATATATATATATAAATATAGCTCACAGATCTCTAGCTGCAATAAAGCATAACATCAGACTTCAATGAGAAGTGAAATTCATCTCTCCCTTCAGAGCTTTGAGGCAAAGGGCCTCTTCTGAAGCGTGCATAAAGTAGTTTTGGCTTTTGTGCCCTAGTTCTTTATAACCATCCTTCCCTCAGTGGCAACTGTCTCCAGCAATCATGTTGTGCTAATCCACTGCAGGCCAAGTCCTTTAAATTATTTCAAACAGTCTGAGGGGTTTGGGATGGTGCCTTGGCATTTTGTCTAATGCAGAGGAGGGGGAACTTATGTGGTTGTTTTCCCAAGGAAAAGTGCAGATAATAAGAGCCTCCAATGCATTGGTGGTGGTACACGGTGAAGGTGCAGTTACTCGTGGCAGGTGGATATCTTATTCGTGCTTTGAATGTAATGGACAGTGGAATAGTTGAGTAGAAATGGCTCATGCCTGAGCTGAGGTTAGTAGTGTTACCCTCTTTGCATCTTCCAGAACACAAGTTGCCCTAAAGAAAATTTGGGAGAGACAAGGGTGTGTCTGTTGCACTCCTTCTTGATAAGGATTGGTGCAGGTGGTGGAGAAAACTGTACAACCTCAGGATACTCCACAATATTTACAAGCAACTTCCATACAGGCCAGAGGGCCCAGTGTGGCTCCTTCTGCTCTCTCAAAGGCAATGCAGCTCTACACCGCTGCTGACCCAGTGCTTCTGTCTCTATGATGCTGGACTGTCCTGAAGAGTAAGGTCTGAGCAGACCGTCTCAGCAGGACTACAATGGCCAACTGGGTTCAAGCATGGTATATCAGTGCAGACTTGATTCTAATAATTAACTTGAGTTCCGTCCTGTCTTAGCTGATAATACCTGCAAGGATCACATTTTGAACAGAATTTTTTCCTCAGGACTTCCCTTCTCAACCAACATGTTTTTGCAGGGTGATCATGCGCCTGCCACTAACTCTCTTGTTACAGGATGTCTTAGTTTAGTTTGGTGGTGAAGACTGATGTTTCTAGAAGTATTTTTATTTAGTATTTAGTATCTTTCTGGAGGAGCCGGGATATGACACAGGCTTGATCCTCATTTTTTTTTTTTTTTTTTAGAACCAGATGGGATCTAGATTGTCCCAGAGCAAGATTTGTTCTTTTTAAATCCTTCACTGTCCAAAAAAGAAAAAAAAAATCCTCAACAAGACCTACAGTTCTCAATGCCTTGTATTAACACACTTAAACCTTGATCTTGTTGTCTTCTCTTTTCCCCTTTGGATCTGCTGTATGACCCTAATGCCTATCATCAAATCCAACTACTGGTTCCACTCAGGACCACGCAAAAATCAAGCTGTATGTCTGAGAGCTTTGTCCAGATGCTTCTTGAACTCTGTCACACTTGGTTCCATGGCCGCTTCCCTGAGGAGCCTTTTCCAGTGCCTGACCACCCTCTAATGATGAACCTCTTCCTAATATTGAACCTGAACCTCTCATATCACAGCTTCATACCATTCCCTCAGGTCCTGTCACTGTCACCAGAGAGCAGAGATCAGCTCCTGTTCCTTCACTACCCTGCAGGAAGCTGCAGGCCGCCATGAGGCCTCCCCTCAGTCTTTTCTCTGGGCTGAACAAACCAAGTGACTTCAGTCACTCCTTGTACATCTTCCCCTCTAGACCTTCTACCATCTCTGTTGCCTTCCTTTGGACACTTACATTGCTGCACCCAAACCTGCATGCAGTACTTGAGGTGAGGCCACAGCAGCACAGAGCAGAGTGTGACAATCCCTTCCCATGACTGGCTAGCAGTGCTGTGCCTGATGCACCCCAGCATATGGATGGCCCTTCTGACTGCCAGGGCATGCTGCTGGCTCATTTTCAACTTGCTGCCAACCTGAACCCCCCAGGTCCCTTTCCACACGGCAGCTCTCCAGCTTTATTTTCCCCCAGTCTGTATGTGTATTCAGGATTGCCCCTTCCCATGTGCAGCATCCAGTACTCACTCTTGTCATATTGTTGGTGATTGCTCAGCTCTCTTTATTTGTCAAGATCTCTCTGCAAGGCGTCTCTACCCTTGACAGAGTCAATGTCTCCTCTGAATTTGATATTATCTCCAAAGTTAAGGATAAACCTTCCAGCTGATAAGACTGTGAACCAAGGGGTCCCAGCCTGGGACTATGCAGATGCTGTAGAGTTCTGCAAACCCATGGTGGGTGTGCAGGAGGAAGGGGAAGTAGGAGGAACAAAGAATGGGATAGAGGGGTGCGTGAGTGAGCATACACAGCAAGGCAGGCCTCAGGTCTGACTGGGGTTACTGGGCATACAAATGGACTGTGCCACTTGAAGGGTTTGTGAACGTGTGTGTGCTTGTAAACGTGGAGAAATGTGTGCATGTGCCTGCACTAGTGAGCTTCTGTTTCTACCGGCTGTAGAGCTCTTGGCTGTCTGTGTCTGTTTTACATGAGTCCGGTGTGTAAGTGCTGTTGGAAGCAGCCTTTGTGGCCAGTCACATCAACGTCCTGTCTCTGGAACAGGTGCTCAGCCTTGCTGACAGCTGGACCTGCAAAAGGGAAAGCAGCAGCCGTGTTCCCTAGTCTGGGCAGAGACCCCAGGTCTCTGAGCAGTGCTGGGCTGCAATGGCTGGACTGGAGTGGTGCTGGGCTGGAGTGGCTGCAGAAGGCATTCGTGCTCTTTGCTCTTTACCTCCCTTAACATCAAACACTATAAAGCTGTGGGCAGACAAGATCAGGAGAGACTGCTGGGCTTTCATGACTTACAGAATAGAATTATTTAGGCCGTTTGCTAGGAAAGAGGTTTAGATCTTATACTGCCTAGTAAGTTAAAAGGTCTCTGTATTTGAGTCTGTTGTAAGATCCTGAGGAGACAGAAGAATTGGCCTAATCCTGTGGTGAAGGGCAAGGGACATTTCCTTAATTAAGAGTAAATTTTTTTTTGTTAGATTTCAGTCATGTATTATTGGGGGAGCATAGAAGGGCATTGTTAAATTAGCCACATGCTTAGATCTTTGTGTTGAACACTTTTAAATTCATTTTTAAAATTCTCCTTTGTGCTGTTTTATGGATGAGTAATGTTTAAAAAAAAAAAAAAAAAAAAAAAAAAGGTTGTGACCATAACATGGCATTAGAATTATCTGGAACAGCTGGTGGAAAACAGGAGGGCTTATAATCTGGCCAAGGCTCAAAATTACCTGTGAGAAGCTGGGTTGCAGTCATTCTCATCTGTAGTGCTTTGCTCAGTCTTCCTACTGGCAAATGGGAATCTTTCAATCTGAGTTCCCCTTGGAAAGTATGATTCACTTAGCACTAAACTTTCAGCAAGCTTTTACAGCCTAATTAAAAGAGATGGGAGACAAAAAAGAGACAAAAACGCAGTATGGGGATACCAAAATGGGGCACTCATTCAACAGCACACTACATCCTTATTGAAAGCACAGTTCTCAAATTTACAGTATCTAAATCCCTGCTTCCCACTTACTGTCTGTGAGCAGGGAGTTCCAATCATTTTAGAAAAGCTTTCAAGATTAGGACGTGAAGGTGTACTCTCTCAAGCTGTGCCACTAAACAGAACTGACTGCATCTTCTCACTGCTGAAGCCAGGTTGGCTCTTCTGCTCTCCAGCTGCTATTAATTCCTTGTGCTATGAGCAATTTGTTCCAGATCCAGAAAAAAAGCCTTATTCTTTGCAGTAAGCAGAATTATTTCCTTACAGGGATTGCTGGTGTCTTCCCCCATCAGCATGAAATGGCAGTGTAGGGGAAGACTTAAGGATGTGACTGAAATATGGGGTTACAAAGATGACCTTACCCCAGACTTTCATCCTGTTACATGTCTGGCCTATGGCTGCTCTGAGTAGATGCTAAAAGTGAAGGTAAACCTGCAGTAAGTTTTCTGATAGCTTCATTTTCAGTGAGATTTTGAACTTGGCAAGGGATGCAAAGGATAACACCAAGGGATTCTACAGATACATGTATGTTTGTTGGCTGGAAGGCTAAAGACAGTGTACTCCTCCCGATAAACAAGATAGGAGAACTGGTGACAGCAGATGGGGAAGTTGAGTATCTCAACTTTTTTTTTTTTCTTTCTTTTTTTTTTTTTTTTTTTCCTCAGTCTTTGCTGGTAATCACCCTCCCTACAACTCTCAATCTCTAGTCCCTAAATGTTAAAGAGGAGTGAAGTCCCTGCCACTGTGAGAGAAGATCAGGTTTGAGAACACCTGAGGAACTTGAACATGTCTGTGGGGCTCAATAAGATGGTTGCCAGGGTTCTGATGTAGTCACCAAACCACTCTCCATCGTGTTTGGAAAGTCATGGCAGTCTTGGGTGAAGACTGCCCAGTGTGGTGGTTTTACCCAGCTGGGCAGCTGAGCTCCACCAAAACTGCTTCCTCACTCCCACTCCTCAAAGGGAAAGGGAGAGAAAATACAATGAAAAGGGCTCAAGGGTTGAGATAAGGACAGGGAGATCACTCAACAATTATTTTCACAGGCAAAACAGACCCAGCACAGGAAGGACATTTACCTCTAAGAGTGGTTCCAGAGGAGGGCCACAAAAATGATCAGAGGGCTGGAACACCTCTCCTATGAAAGAAGGCTGAGAGAGCTGGGGTTGTTTAGACTGGAGAAGAGAAGGCTCTGGGAAGACCTCACTGTGGCCTTTCAGTACTTAAAGGGGGCTTATAAGAAAGATGACAAGAGACTTTTAAAAAAGAGCACATAGCGATAGGACAAGGGGTAATTGTTTTAAACTAAAATGATCATTGCATCATTTGGCTTTAGTTTAGCTTTATTTTATAGTAATAGCAAGTAACCAAAATAATAGATTGTGTGGTGGAGTGAAAAGGCAAGGTGATATCAGAAGTCCCAGTCAGTTGGCAATCATTACAGAAGAGCTGCCTTGTCAATTGGGTAAAGCTAGTTTATACATGCTTGAGAACAAACAAACCCAAACAACTGGGAAACAAAGGAATGAAAGATGATATAAGCAGGGTCTGTTAAGCAAATGTAAGAATGACTGTTAGTGGATTTGAGGAAGAAGGGAATGGCACTGTGAACATTGAACTCCTCCTGGTGAGGACCTCGGGATGCTGAAGACTTGTCATCAGCTTTACTCCTACTCTATTTGAGGAAAATGGAAGCCATCAAACAGATGGACATGAAGGGTGAATATACATGTAATGCTGTAAAAAGGGATGGATAATAGATAATTCTAAGGGAATTTTTAGTGTGTGTAACAATTTTAACTGTACGATGCTTTTCTGCAGTATTGTGGACTATTGCAATTGGACTAATTCATAACTGGAAAATTTTAAATTAGGTTGGTAAGACATAAATAAAACTAACAATAACTTCTTAACTCCATAAATCTGTGTATTTATATGTATACATATGTATGTATACAAACATATGGGCCAAAATTCTGTGATTTTGAGATCACCAATCAGGTAGGGTCCTTCTGCTTGCTAGTACTTAAACTTTCCAGAACCTCTTAAGCAAATCACAGTTGTTTTTTTTTTTTTTTTTTTTTTTTTTTTCCTAGTCCTCCTTTTTAACATATCTGACATGTACAGTTTCCTTTTATGTGCCTGAGCCCTGTGCATTATATGGGCATATATCATCAGTGTTGTTCAAAAAAAATAAAAATCCATAATTAAGATTCATGTCAACTGCAGAGCTCTGCATTGCTTGAATGCATGGAAATGAACATGAAGAACTGAAAATAATAAAAAGGCTCTAAGTGGCACAGGCTGGAGAATTCTTGTCATCTTGGCTGTCATTTTGTCTTCCTCAGATGCTGAGTGATCAAATGTACCCTCTGATGCTGATTTAAAATTGCTGCTTTATCCTTTATTTTTGGGCTATCCTACAATAAAGGGGAAAAGTAAAACAAGATTATAATTTTGTTCCTGTTGCTTGGAGTCAGTGCAAAGAGCAGATCTATTGCCCTTCACAGTAATGCTGTAGCTAGATCTCTGGAATCTCGTGGGTTAAATTGCTAATTGAGTCACAGCAGTGTGTAGTGAATTTGGAGGACAGTATGTCAGGGGAGCCACAGAAGACCTTCAAGGCTCTTACAGATGCTGTGAATCCAGCAATAGCAGGATGAATTTCTCCTCTGCTTGTTAGGTTTTCCTTGTGCCAGAGTTGCTGCCACCAATGCAGATCAGCAGACTGAGACTGAAATAAATCTGTTCTCAGCTGCTACTATTGTTCAAAATCTGTCACTTCTGTTCAAATCTATTTTTTTGTTTTGTTTTGTTTTGTTTTGTTTGTTTTTGTCTCCAGCGCAGAGGTTATGATGCTGTGGCTTGTATGCTGGCTGCTTGAGCATGGATGCTGTTGGATATATCCCTCCCACTGAGGGGAAGAGTAGCAGTGTATTAAATTACCACAGCAAGGTTCCCCTGGTGCTCATCTGCTAGAGGCCAGACTTGTACTGGGCGTAGAAGCTCCTGAAGAGCTACTCTACTGTCCAGGACTGCAGAATTGATTTCATTTCAGACTTCCAGCAGCTGAAGGGTCCTGTATGGTTTCACAGTGGACAGATGTTGTTTTCCAGGCCATGTGTCAGTCTCTCTTTCCATTCCACCATGGAGCTTTTAATCACCTCAGTGAATAAATACAATGGTAAATGTGTTTTTTGTACATTCCATGGCATTTCAGCATAGTAACACTCAAGCAGATATTCAAAGTGTAAAGTTACTTTCTATTCATGATCAGTTTCTGCATATTGATGTTATTGCTTTGAGGGCAAAGAGCTGCAGTTCTGGTTGCACTGCAGTTCAGGAATTACAGCAGCGCAGCTTATGATTGCAGTTTCTTTTATGTGTGACTTGATTTGCAGACCTTAGTTCAGAGATTCTGGTTTCTGAATTACCTGTGAAAACATTGCAGGAAAAGCCTCTTTCCTTGAAATAAGCTGGCCATCAAGGTTTGCATTATTCCTTTGTCTGCTGTCAAGGACAAAATCACAAAATGGTTCAGAAACAGCTGGGAAATCTAATGGCATCTTCAGTGACTAGTCTCTTTTTTTCTTTTAATTAAAAAACTATAGGTAGAATGGACATATCGTATTAGCTGTTTGGGACTTCACCGAGGGAATCTGCTTATTCTTTTTCTCATTAACTTGTGGATTACATAAACGAGGCATGTAGTGAAATGTTCACAGAACTTGGTGTTCTTTCTTTTCCTTCTGTGCTTTCAGAGAAGATAGGCTGCTATGCATCTGTCATATTAAAACATGCCTCCTGGTAATAGCCCAAGTGCTGTGAGCTATTTTAATGTACCTGCATATTGCCATGGAGGATTTCAAATACCTCTTTCAAGCATCTTTGGAGCTTCTTTATTCAGTGCTGTCAGCAGTGTGGGAAAATTGGTTTGAAAAAACACTCCAAACAAACATAAGCCAGGGAAGGAAATACAGTAAGAAAGAAATACAAGATAGTAAAATTGCATTTATGTCTTACATTAATGTAGGTTATTGTGTGTTTATCACATGGGATAACACTTAATCTCTGGGGAAAAACATAAACCAAGTTTTCACACAAAGGGCTTTTTGTCTGTCCTGAAATGCGGTTATCTGTGAAGTGGTGGGTCTTACACTGTGAAAACTAATGTGCTCCTTGGGTAGGTCAGTAAGCTGTACTTGACCTGAGTGAGCTGAACCATTCCTGAAGAATGCTTTCTCTGACCCCAGTGCCTCACAGTGGTAACCCAGGCAATCCATACAGCTCAGTATTCAACGATTCATTGTCCTGAGTTGAGAAGTGCACCAACACATTTAACCACGTTAGCCTTGCTAATTTGCAAAAGGTCTTACTGCAAATAGAAGAACAGGTCTAGAAGAAATAGAAAAACATTTATCTATAGGTTATGGAATAGCAAAGACAGTTACAGGATTATGTCTGAGATTGTTGTTCCTGTTCATCAATTATATGATGGTGTTTTTTGTAGGCTTACTTTAGTGAGTTTTTTTTTTTTTTTTTTTCTTTTTTTTGGGGGGGGGGGAATTCTCAAAGGCCTGGATTTAGTGACAGTGTTTGGGAACATTGACCAATATTATTTTCTCCTGTGTGGCAATGACCAGTGGAAGGCATGGGATTAACCATGAAGTCTTTTGTTTGCTCTGGTGTCCATATTTAACAGTAATAGGCAGTACCAGGTGCTTCAGCTGAACACATAAGTAGAGGTAATGCCCTCCCCTTTGAAGTCATCTTAATTCTTAATCAATAGAGTTTGGCTTATGCTTTATCTGTTATGTTTTTTTGGTTTGATTTTTTTTTTTTTTTGGGGGGGGGAGGAGGGATGTCCTTTCTTCATAGACTGAATTAAATAGAGTAAAATGTAAGACTGTAGCATATACGCTTAAATTCTGGATTCTTTTTGCTTTGAAAAGGTACCAAGCATGTGTGTGAGCTGTGACTGGTTCTGATTCAGTGGATTTTAATATTTCTGACAAACACTCTCTGGACAAAGTAATCTTTCTGTTTATGCAATCTAGATAGAACACAAGAGGAGCGCAAGCTCTTCCCCATTGGCCTATTATTATGCCACAAATCAGAAAAGTGCAATTTTAAATGCAAATTTTTTTTTTTTGAAAGGATTGCCAAGCTTGAAATGTGCTGAGTAGGGTTGTCTGCTTTCTGAATGTTCAGAATATGCTAGGTTTGGTAAAAGACTATAATTTTCTGCTGTAATGATACAGCTGTTGGGAATTATGTGGTAGCCAAATTCATATAAACTTTTCCAAGAATTAAAAATGGTCCTACTCAATCCCGAAAACAAAGAGGAATAAGAAGGTAATTGCTGGATGATTGCATAGCAGAATGTTTTTGAAATGCTACCAAGAAAATATCAAAGACGTGAACCTGAGCCTGACTCTATAGTTCCAGTTCTTGACTGTCAGGAGAAGACAGCAGAAGAGCTGATAATTAACACAATTTGGATGGCAGATCAGTATTAATTTGAAGGTAAGAAACTGTAAGTAGTGGAAAAATGAAGTAAATAATTTTTGTGATGGTACTTTTGAGTGCCAAACAACAACCATGTATGAAAAGAACTACAATACTTAACTATCTTTAGTCTATATGAATAATTTCACCTCATAATTTCACTTTCCTTACATATGGAAGAGGTTGAGATTTTATTTTTAAGCATTAACTTTGAAAATCAAAATGTTTCAGCCAAAAACTGGGCATTTATTTTTCTTTTACATGCCTCAGAAGGGAAACGAAAACCAACCAAACCAAACAATTTTCAGGAAAATATCTGCTGTATCCAAAACGAAGTTCTTTTGAATTTTGTTCTGAGAAACGCATTGAAACTAATGGGACTATGCCTATGCTAACAAAGCCTCTACTTCCTTTAATGTCTTGCTGGATTTGCAGAGAGAAATTACACAGCTTGAGAACACTGAAAGGAATAATGAAAGAAAAAGAATAAATGGAATGGGATTGTGATGAGCAGCAGCAAAGGCAGAGTTGCAACCTGCCATATTAAAAGATGGGAAAGCAATGGAGTGGGTGAGGTCACTTCATTAGAATTAGGAAAAAAAATCTTACACAGCATCCTGTACATTAATTAGCAGTAATGAAAATAACTGTTCCCTCCAGCTTGAAACTGTGGCTAATTACAATTAAGTGTTCATTACAAGCTAACATAATTAGACCTTCACGATGTTTTATAAATACACGGCTTAAATTATGCAGGGAGGGAGGAAGCGTTGTCCTTTGTAGCACTTTCCTGTCTGTCTTTATCTTGTTTTCCTTCTACTGCTACAGCTGTTTCTTAGTCTTCTTTCTCAGATGATCCCTCTGTGTGTGCTAGACCTGATTATCGAGGCAGTTTCTTGCCAAGCCTGAGATACGTTTATGGTGTTTGTCCCTTGTGTCAGACAGGATTGGTGAGACCCAGCTTTGCAGAGGATTTCAGGAATGGGAACCTCAAAGAAGTTGTGCTTTTATGGCTCTGTTACCAAATGCATAGTTTAAATAATAAGCTTTTGTAAAATGCACTTTATCAGCATGAGCAAAGAAGGTATTAAAAAGGGGGGAAAATACTAAGATTTTCTGACTTTCCTAAAACTACAGTTTGTTTGTGATAAAACATCCAGTACTTTAGCTGATGTAGGCTACTGTGTCTGTGGTGTATTTGTGTTTTTTGTTTTCCATTGAGATCTGGAGGATACCAGCACAACAATACATTTCTTTACTTCTGGATAGAAGCCACGGTAATCTTTATTTCCACTTGGGGGTAAAAACATTGTTTACTCATTCTTCATCCTCTCTCTCTGATATCCTGTTATACTTACGTTGCATGTGAAAATAGTTCCATTTAGCCTCGTCTCTGCTCTCTTTTGCCTTTATTTTCATTGAATTATGTAACTAAAAACTTGTTATGTAACTAAAAAGTTGTGCTGGAAAGCAGTCACTAGAGGTTAGCCATTACGATGGTTATCTTGCAGCTAGAGGATATATGGGATCTAGAATATTGGTGTCAGGAAGCCCTGGTTTTTGTCTCACCAGCTCACAGGTGAATGTGGGATATCATCTGAATTGTTTTGTGATCTGTTCTAGTCATTAGCTCTGGAAGAGATGGAGATGACAGAGATTTGGAGGCGATTACGGCCAAACAAGGAGTGCACTGATGCCTGCCTAGGGAGAAGGGAAGGAGACTGGAGAGCTAATTGAGCATGAAACTAGTGATGAAAAAGGCAAATGGGGGAGAGAAGGAGGGAGAGTGAAATGGCCATAGATGAAAAAACAGTATAGCAAAGTGAGCAGATAAGCAAACAAAGAAAATGCTGCAGGCAGTGATTCTGCTTGACTGCACAAAATAAGCAAACCTGAGCCATTTAGTAGGTGGCAGGATGCTGCAGAGATCCTGGGGTTCAGCAGGGCTTGCCTTTCCCTTTGAGCCTGTGCCTTGCCGCTGACTGCTGCTCTGTCAGGGAGCTGCTTCTCAGGTGAGATGCAACAAGGCAGGTGCAATCCTGTGCTTAGTTATCAGAGACCTTAATGGCTGTTTTTGTCAAAACAGGGATTTCTCACTTTGAATTCTGGCCCGTTTTCAGGCTGTGTGCTTCTGTTGTCTTAATGTCATGCTGATATTTCCAAGGCATTTTCTACTGGATCTGTTACTTGGTCTCAACTCCTGTCTCCTGCCCAGATGTGGCGTGTAGTTTTTCTGTGGATTCTTGAACTACTGTTGCATGTTTTGTGAAGGTGAAGTGGCTTCTGCAACCTTAAAGTGTTTGTGATTGGACCCTGGGATAGTAGGCATGGGGTCAGCATTATCTAATAAGTCTTTGCCTTTGTGTAATATCATTCAGCCTGAAACAGACTGGAACTGAGATCTCTTAATTAATAATTCCCTGATTTGGCAATCAGACTTTTACAGACTTTACAAAGTTTTTAAATGGGATATCCTGAAATGAACAGTCACAGGATCATTTAGATTCAAAGGGACATCGGTGGTCCTGGGTCCAACCTCAAAGGGCAAGTGCTCCAGCCTCCTGTTATCTTGGTGGCACTCTGCTGAACTTGTTCCAATTTATTCATACCTGAGGTCTATTGGAGGCCCATTCAGGTCCCTCTGAATGGCAGCCTTGCCCTTCAGTAGACAGACTGCTCCCCCCAGCACTGCCCCAATTTGGTGTCATGTACAAGCTTGATGAGAGTAGCCTCCGTGGCTTCCTTCAGGTCATTGATGAAGATGTGAAGGAGGACAGAAGCCAGGACAGGCCCTGAATGTACTCTACTTGCTACCTCCAGGTAGAGCGTGACCCACCAAGACCTGCCCTCTCAGCCTGCCCACCCCACTGGTTTTCCATCCATGTAGCTGTCTATGCATCCAGCATAATGCAATGTATAAACTTAAACGTGTTGCTGCTTTGGGGGAGAGCATCAAAAGCTGTGCTGAAGTTGAGGTAAATGCCATCCATTGCTCTCTCTGTCCATAGAATCAATTCATTTTACACTAGGAGGTGCTCAGGTTGCTCACTCATGACTTACTCCTCGTAAATGCAACAGCATTAATTAAAACAAGCAAAGAAACAAAAGAGTTCTACTCTTTGTGCAAGAAACACAGCTTTTCTCTTTTTATGTTGGAGTAGTAGATTTTTTTTTTTTTTTTAAACTCATGTAAACAATTCTTTTGCTGCTAGCCTCTTTAGATTCTTAAAATCCCAGTGAACCGAAGCCAGTCAGCCAAAATAAATAAATAAATAATAAAGAGGAATGTTGGGGGAGAATCTGAATCCTGTATTCTCTGCCCTGGGAAAAATATGGCAGAATCCTTTGTTTATTTTCTCTCTGTGCTTGTGAGCTCTCTGGGCTTCATGCAGGTGTCTGTGAAATATAATGCAGAATTCCTACTTGCCTAGCTGGTTCAGTCTCCATCAGCCACATACCCAGGGAAGACTGGCTTAAGAACAAAAAAACATTCCCCCAGACTGATGCTCTTGTGAGGTTTTGTGTGGTTTGAACCTGGCATTCTGCTGACCGATGGATCTCTAGAGCCAGTTTTAATGCGGTGAAGTCCAGGTCCCATAACTCCTCGTGAATTCAGAACAGAGCAGTGATTAGTTTTCTTTGGGAGACTGACCTCTAGTGTTTCAACACGACGAGCTCAAGAGAAGGGGAGCAGTATACTCGATGGATTGATGCCTGAAACCCATCTGCAGTGAGTGATGCTAAAACCTGCAAGATAATTAATATATTTAATAATGAAAAGAAAGTGTTGCCATGGAACCGGGAGGTGTATTTATATTGCTATGGCCACAGAAGGATTGCATGATATTTTTAATCCTTATTTTAATTACTGAGTTCAATTTTTTTTTTTTTGAAGTTGCTGAGGCCTCTTACGTTTTTTGATTATGCAGTGTTCTGAGAGATTGAAATATGAATTGAAACAAGAGCTGTTTCACTCTTTCCAGAGAAGAAATCAAATAATCTCTGAAGCCCCAGCTATGTGCTAGATTTGATTAAAAGTCTCACAGAGGTCACTGGAACAGCCATTGCCGAAACACGCTGTTATTTTTTATACATGAAAAGCATGAGTTTAGCCTTAGAAGCAAGACAGAGATATCTGTTATTCATGGTGGATTTGTGTGTTTCCGTGCAAAAATCCAAGACATAGGCAGGTTTTTATTGCTTCAGGTCAGACCCCACAGCATGCCACATTTTGGCTGGGAGGTATTAAGCTCTTTTGAATTCCTATTGAGTTAGCATCCTTCTGTGTCTAATCCCAGCTGACAGCTGGGGTAGTGGAAAAGGTGTCTGATTGTTTTGCTGATGCAAGCATATTTCTAAAGCAGATGTTTATGGAGCAAAACGTGCATTTCTTACTATGGTATTCCAGGGGAATCTGTTCCCTCATCTGATCACTTTCATGTGCATTTTATAACATGAATCTTATTATGGGATTTTATTTTATTTTTTTATGAAAAAAATCATGCCTGTTGTAGACAGAGAACATTCCTTCCAGAAATAAGAACAACAGCTTCTCCAGGATTTATTTAAAAAACAACACAAACACTTTTATACAGCAAAACAATCTTAACTATTCTGAAACTGCAGCTGTAGAAACTCCCTTTTCTCTCGCAGAATTGAGTGTAACCTTAACCAAGGCCTGCTTAGAAGCCATTTATTCAAGTCTAAGTTTGTTGATACACAGCTAGAACAACATGTGCTGCTGGGTGTTGAGAGCAGTAGCTATGGTTTAGATATGGATCGTTAATTTTTCAGTCCTTTGATCTGTTATCTGAGTTTAGGCTCTAATTCTGATACCCTAAGTTTCCTGCTACTCTCTCCTGAAGGTTTCTTTGAGAGACAGTTTTGCACATGGGAGCTAATACCTGTGAACAAATGTACTGTTCTATCTGTGGTAATCTTCTCTAGTCTGGCTCATCTAGGGTCCACAGACAAAAAAGATACCTTATATTTATATTAATACAAGATATATTAATATAAACCAAACGTTGCTGCTATTACAGTGTTCTTGTGGAGGGCTTCTTTCCTCTGGAGTACATTATTCCCGCTAATTCAAATAGCCTGAATTTGTTCACTTTCTGACAATGGTGCTAGACTTTTTTTTTTTTTAAAGGAAAGCTACTGAGAAATTGCATCTTGCCTGAAGGACTATGTACTGAGAACATGTTTTGAAATATCTGCCTTATTTTTGCTGCACAGTAGTTTGGTAGCCAGTGTTTTCTGACATGTTATTTTGGCTTGTTTATTCTCTTTTCAGGCATCAAAGTGAGAGCTTAAGGAGCATAAATGAGTATGTTTTTCATATAGAAAAGTAAAATGTAAGAAGGGGTAGAATTAGGCAAGTAAGGGAGTTCTAGAAAGGCAAAAGTTATTCTTGGAACATCAGTGGCACTAGGCCTGTGGCAGAGAATTTGTACCATAATTTAAAATTTTATATATTATTGTCACACCAATGGTTTTGCAATGCAGTTTTAAGCATAACATGGTATCTATGTTTTTTTTTTTTTTTTTTTTTTTAAGACTTCTTTTCTTTAAAAGACTTCTCTGGAAATCACAGAATCACAGAAGCATTGAGGTTGGAAGGGACCTCTGAAGATCTAGTCCAACCACCCTGCCAAGCAGGATCACCTAGAGCATGTTGGCTGTGCAGGATGGCATCCAGGCAGGTTTTGAATTATGAGATTTGTGATGATTCATTTTTGCTCTAATGCATATCTCTGTAAGAAGAAAAATTACACATACCTACTTTTCTCCTTTACCCTTCTAATATGATTCCATGTCTGTGTTGTTAAAACAGACTATGGCATCCTATTGCAGACTTTTTCCAAGGCAGCAGGCACTGAACAGGTGACCAGAAATAGTTCATGTCAGGAACATCAATTAATCCATTCTGAAAATGAACTTGTACAGGCAGAGGTTGCTCTTTTACTTAATCACGCCTCCTGTGTTAATGTTATTACTGCATTCTTCATGAATGTGAGACAATATTAGATATATCTCAGAAATTAAGGGGGGTGAAGCAATGTATGGCTCAAAAAATTGTTGGAAGGACTAAGAAATAACCATAATCTCTGCTGATATTTTAAATCCTGGCCATTGTAGTATGGGTTTTGTGTTTCAAGGTTTGTTGTTTTCATGAAGAGAAATACCAGCTTCGCAGACAAAATGAGGTTATGATGCTAGTGTTGATCTTGGCAGAAGCCAGACATGTGGGTTTAGAAGCTAATACCCCTTCAAGATGTGTTTTGGAGAACAGTAATGCTGCTTATTGCCCATGCAGAATGAAGAAATTTGCATTTTTGGTGCTAGTGCATCACCTGTTTTAAATAGAAAGATTTGCAGTATTCATTGTTATTAGTTTAGGTGCATTTCCTGTCAAAATAAATACATATACATATATATAATATTATTTTAAGATTAAACAGTATTTAGGAGTGAGGTTGAATAAGATGCACAAATCTTATTCTGAAAGCCTAAGTTTCAGAACAAAATCAGAGGAAGTATTTTGAATATAAACACAACTTAGAAATTAAATGCTGGTGATATTAACATGTTTTGGCAGTGTTGTTCTATTTTGTGACCTCTTTAGTTATGTTTAATGTAAATTCTTTTTAAAAAGCTGCATGTAAAATGTTGATGGCTAGTAGACTGCTTTAATCTGCTGTAGACAAATAGACCCTTGCATGCAGACAGCATGGTGCTATTTCCATTTTGAAGGATCCTCTGTTAAAGAATACTTGAATTCCAAAAGTTAGTAGAGAAATACAATCCTGTCTCTTTCAAAGGATTTTTTTTTTTGGGAGTAATCCCAAACTATTGCTTGCAATCACTATTTTCTTTCAGATTGAAAGGGTAGGGTATAGACATCTGTGAAAGCCATACAAACTAGGCTTATAGGTGTAGTCAACAGAGATAAATTGATTTTCAGGTATCATTCATTTCATTTGAAATATGTAACTAAAATCAGCCAGATAAATGGAGACTTTCAGAGCATAATTTATTTCTATTGTGTGGAGTTCCATTAAGTTTCCTTTTATGCTGATATTTAAATCTGTTATGGACTAAAAATGAATACCTCATTCTTTGTAAGCATTGCAGAAGATGTTTTGTGTGTTCTCCTTGGCTTGAATCTTTGCTTTGCTTTAAGGCATCAAATTTCTTCACCCTTTACTGTGACTGCATCACTAGTGGACTTATGGAGAGCTTTTGCCATGCTCTTTAGCTTGTGTGTATACACCTCCTTCGGGATGATCTTTTACAATCATATAATACTTTTCTCTATGCTTCTCTCCTTCTACATGTTAGCATTGGCAACCAGCCTATCCTCATCCCTGCTCTGTAGCCTTCCACTTCTGTTGGGCATATTTGTATCTGCTCTATTTCTTTAAATCATGTTTTAACTGGTTTCATGGTTCCATGATTACATAGAGACTGGTTCTAATGGTCAGCATAGTGTTTTTGTCTGTGAAGTTGAATAGAAAAGGTGGGCTTCATCGTCAACATTTCTCAGCTGAAATTAAAGCTTGTCATTGTCAATTTTCTGAACAGAACAAAAAGTTTGTGGCCTATGTCAGAAACAATACACATCCACCAAAACAGTAAGATTTTAGTATCTTCTTGCTCCTTTCGTCCACCAAAAAAATCCAAACTTTTAGCAGAACAGTTGGGTTCTGAGAAGGAAAAAAAAAAAAGGTGTTTCCTGGAGCCGAAAATAACACAGGATTTAATTTTGGATTATGCTGCATTAGTAAGAATCCCCCATATATTGTAACAAATTGTTGCTTACAGACAAAACTGAAAAGATTTATATATCTATTTTTGAAGTGTGGAAATGTTTTGGCTTCTCCAAAATTTTTGATGGATGGTTTTCAGCTGAAAATAAATCTGCTAAGTTTGTATGCATCTAAAAATATTTGATGATAATGCACTGTGTATTCATAGTGGGATGATGCACTTATTTTTAAGTGCTAGTGTTTATTCAGATGTAGAAGCCTTTCTGGTGTTACTAAGATGATTCGAAAAGACGGTTTGGGTTTTTGGTTAGCAAAGTGCCATTAGAGATGATTCTCCTGTAGACCAAAATATGGATGTGGATCTACATGCTGAAGTTATGCTCCTCCACAAATCTGTATTTATATGCAGATATATGTGCATCAATTAATGGTCGTACTATTTCCGTAAAAATACAGAGGCAGTTCTCGATGCACACAAAAGGAGTTTCTTTTGAACAACAGACTCAATGCATTTTTTTTTTTTTTTTGAATACTAGACCCTTAAAATCCACCACTGTCTCAGTGATTTGAACATGAAGGACATTTAATGCAAGGTGAGAATTTTATGAATTTAGACAACAACAAAATCTCTTTACAGAATTTTCACTTTTTAGTTATAAGTGAAGTCTTAAGGGAAAAATGATCAAAAGCTGTTGTGAGCGTGGACCCCTGCCATAGCCCCCAGATCACACGCAGAATCATCTCTTCCTGCACAGAGGTGGTGCATTGTTAGCCTACACAGTTTCTGAACCAAATCTAAATCCAGCCTGTTTTCTTTGTTTTTGCCTGGAGGGTGATATATTTTCTTTGTTTGCTATCTCAGAGCTCTCTGGAAAAAAGTGGCGAGAGTGATGTGTTCATGCTCTCTTTCTCTGTCAAGCTGTTTCATCAGCTCACATTTTATGTTCCAGGCTGTGTGAGAACAGTTGTTGAATGCTTAATAGTACTTTCATTCGCCAAGCTAATCTACTTCTGGTACTTAAAATTCAACTTCACATGAAATCTTTGGCAGCAAAAGACCTATGCTCAGTAGAACCCATGATAGTTGACGAGTATTTTGAATGCTAGACTGTAGTCAGAGATGTAACTGGAGAGGAATTAAATCACAGATTTCATCATCCTGCTATTTTAGGAGAGAGAAATTAATCATAGAACATTTGTTTTTTAAAAATAAATATAGATCATACTGACAAGATCTGAGTGCACTTGCTAGCCAGACTGCTTAACAGTGAAAATTGTAAAGGTTATGGCTTGAATATAGAGTGGGGTACAGCAGTAGCAGTTCGTCTTAATACTGTTGACTTGCTAAGATGTTCAGGTAGCTGGCAGTGCAGAGTCTTTGTTAGGTTTCGGTCTAGTAATTGTGAGTTGAAATCACTGCCCCAGCCTAGGTATCATGTAAGATTTTTTGTAGCTTAAAAGCTAAGAGTATATACCTCACTGCATGCAATATTTTTTTTCTCCTGGTAGGAAGAAAGTTTATATTGTGTGTTTGGATTGCATATAGTATATATTGCAAGGAGCAAAATGGTCACAACAGCTCCCATAACCTGGTGATAGCTCCATTTTATAAGGTAAACTCCTCTCTGGTTTTCCTTTGCACAAATGAGATTACTGATGTCACTCTTCATTTAATCATAAACTACATGTCTCATTAACATCTGTACCTCTGGCTCTATAGGTTAAGCTTGAAACTGCAACATTTCTCTGTCTCCATGGCTGCTCCTTGAGCTCTCAGACAGCAGGAGCTGGCAGTCATGTTTTTCTAAATGTTGTTCAACCTTTGCAGGCTTTCCTTTCAGGCTCAGAACTTCCTCTCTTTATTTTATCCTTCCTGAGTCTTTATTCTGGCTGCCTCATTTTGCCAGGCTTAACATTTTAGTCATGGAGCAGTTTCCAGTTATTGCCAGGATAAATACAACACCCTCTGTCACATCTCACCTATGTTTTTATTACAGGGAATTGAGCCAAAGGCAGTATGGCTCCTGCTTTTGAAAACTGTCAGATCCAAACTAATGTTATGTGAGATTTGACAGAAGACAACAAAGTAGAGAAAGAGTCAGAGATTGCCCTTAAGATGACTCACTCAGGGCCATTGCAAAGCTAGTGGCAAAATCTGGGTCCTTTGGGCAGTGTTAGACTTGTTTTTCTCCTGAGACATCCAACCTGAGGGCTGTGCTTTGGAGTGGCTCATCTTGTTTGGGATATGCTAAGCACACTTTAAAGCTTAGGATTTTGAAGCCTGACCTGTGAATTAATTTTTTTTTTTTTTTTCAGATGGAATTTTTATGGCTTCTGTTGAGAGTGAATTATTAAGGAAATTAATTTGGTGCAAAATGATCATATTCTTAATTAAAAGTTTGAATTTTACTCTCTTGCCAATGCGGCCCACAGATACCGGTACATTTTGTTTCAGATGGCAATGTGTAACCCAACTTGCTTTAAACAAAGTGTAACCAAGATGAATTGGAAATGGGAGAAGCAGGTTGTTTGTCTCTGCCTTGCAGCAACCACATAGACAGAACCCAACAGTCAGCATACTGCAGCTCTTGGCAAGGCAGCAGTGCTCCTTGGCTGTTTTGTTCAACATCGTCTCTGCCTTAGACGCAAATATAATTCCCAGGGCTTAGAGTGTATTCTGCTGGTATGATGGCAAAGAAAGGTGCAGCTCAGTAGCTTTGGTTTTATTTACTTCTAATTTTCCTCACTCCAGGAAAAAAAAATAATCTTAAATCTTATGCAAGACTTTGTCCTGCTTTGCATCAGTGGGATTTGAGTTCTTACCAGAATTAGAATTGTATTAAAATTCAGGATTTGTAGGTGTGGAAATAGGTCTTTTAATTGTTGTGCAATTGTGTGAAGAGTAAACGCATCAGTGCCTGCAATTAAAGACTCAATAAGCTGTTGTAAATGTTTTTATAAAATTTCAGATGCATTCCCAATTCACTGGTATACCCTTATAGCATATTCTTACGACTCTGGAGTGTACGGGGAACCTGACATTAGTATGCACTGGTAGGTTGGATATTTTAGCCCCATAGACAACAGTAAACATGCATATTTTATGTTTAGTATAAATTAGCCATGCAGGATATCAGATGAGTGCCTGAGGGGAGGTGCAGCGTGTTGAAATTAAGAGTCCAAATGAAATCTGTTAAAGCAGTCAAATCCTGAGTTAGTTTTCACTGCTATCAGCCAGTCCAACTCTATTAAGTTCGGTGGAGCTGTACCTGTTGTCTGCTGGGGAAAAGATCTTCCCTGAGTGTTTTGAGTAAACACAGCCTAGTTCTGTTGATCAAAAAAATACTTTTATGCAGTATCTGAAATGTAGTTTGTAAATTGTGAGAACAAAAATAATACTGAGCCCTGTCTGTAAACAGCTCTAGTGGGTCACTGCCTTTCATCAAGACAGACTTAAGAAGAGGGTTCCCAGGTCTGATAGAAGAGGAGAGGCTCTCTGTGGGGGCCATGCAGGATTTGGTGAGATGCTGATCATCTACCCTGCCAGGCTTGGGGACTGCACATCCCTAGAAAGGGGGAAACTTGCCCTTAGAACAGCCTATGAGCTTTCTTTTATTTTACTGGCTGCAAATTGCAACTTTGCACTCAGGCTGGCATTGTCAAAAAAACAAATGCCAGATAACTTTGGAGCTGGAGGCATGTTCCTTGTCACTAGGACTCAGGGTTCTAAATAAATCTGAATTTTAAACATTGTTTCTTGAAGCCTTGGCTCCTGAAGATATTTTGAAGAATTACATCCTCTGATATGAAAGTGATAGTTACCTTCAAAATATCATGGTTTAATTAGCTGACCCTAATAGAAGAAAGTCAAACTTTAGCATTCTTTCTCTCTGCCAGTTTTAATTACTGCAGAGACGGAAGGAGGAAGAATGACTCAAGCTTATTTGTCCTGTTCAAGTTCGATGATCTCTCAAAATAGAGACCATCAAGCTTCCTGGGAGGGGGCAGAAGGTTTCCCCATAACAATATGAGACAAGCCCTCTTTAATTAGAATAGGAGGGATTTTGAGTGTTTGTTCTCTTGTGACTTGAGTTAGCATTGGAAAAGAACAGAAGAGCAGGTAGATAGAAATTAAGGCTGAGAGAAGTGTTTGAAAGGAAAAAATAAATGCCTCTTGTGTCTAGACATGGAGAGTACCTACATTTACAGACACCACAGCTGCAGTATTTATACTGTCTCTCATATCACTTCAGAGTAAAGAAAAGAGCCTATTGTCTTTCCTACTTGTGTTTAAAGCTCTTCAGTGCTGGCTGGACTGTTTTGTACCCCTGGGTAAGCATTACCCAATTAAGCTTGGGGCTCTGTTAGATTTGGCAACTATATTTCTTACAGTTTTTTATTTTTACCTTCCCAACTGGATGGTTGCTTCAAATGAAGAGACTTTTGTATGCCAGGACAGAAACTTTCCCTGGGGGGGGTCTAGTAATTGCTCACAACAAGAAATGTGTTATCCAACACCCCAAAGTAATAGCAAACAGCAGCACCTCCTTAATTGTTTACTTCACATTGTTGGAGTTGTAAATATTCCCTTTTTTTAAGACAGGTAATAAATAAATTATAACTGCAATATCTCTTTTCCACCCAAAGGTTATGTTTATTCTTGAAGCACACAACAGAAAAAAAACACAACACATGAATACCATAGTAGTATCTTCCATGGAAACTCAGTACAGGCATGTATGCTGCTCATTAATTACATTAATTATTGATACAAGATAATCCTGAGGGCTAATGTTTTCAAAATGAGGAGTCTCTGCTTCATATTTCACTGCACACACTGTACAGAATCATAGAATCATAAAATCATTTAGGTTGGAAAAGACCTCCAAGACCATTAAGTCCAACTATTACCTGGTACTGCCAGGGCTACTGCTAAACCATGTCCCTAAGCACCACATCTATATGTCTTTTGAATACCTCCAGGAATGGTGACTCAACTGATTCTTTGAGCAGCCTGTTCCAATGTCCTACAATGCTTTCAGTGAAGAAATTTTTCCTAATATCCAACCTAAACCTCCCATGGTACAACTTGAGGCCATTTCCTCTTGTCCTATCACTTGGTACTTAGGAGAAGAGACTGATCCCCACCATGATACAACCTTCTTTGAAGTAGTTGTCAAGTGAGATAAGGTCTCTCCTGAGCCTTCTTTTCTCTAGGCTAAATAACGCCAGTTCCCTCAACTGCTTCTTGTAAGACCTATTCTCTAGACCCTTCACCAGCTTCGTTGCCCTTCTTTAGACACACTCCAGGACCTCCATGCTGTTGGCCTTCTTGGCCACGTGAGCCCACCACTGGCTCATATTCAGCCGACTGTCCACCAATATCTCCAGGTCCCTTTCTGCCAGGCAGCTTTCCAGCCACTCTTCCCTCAGCCTGTAGCACTGCATTGGGTTGTTGTGCTCCAAGTGAAGTACCCAACATTTAGCTTTGCTGAACTTCATAGAGTTGGCCTCTTCCCATCTATCCAGCCTATCCAGATCCTTCTGTAGAGCCTTCATACCCTCAAGCAGATCAACACTTGTGCCAAATTTGGTGTCATCTGCACTTACTGTGGGTGCGCTCAATCCCCTCATCCACATCATTGATGAAGATACGAAAGAGAAATGGCCCCAGTACTGAACACTACCTATGACTGGCTTCTAGCTGAATTTAACTCCATTCACCTGGCCACACAGCCACAGTTGCTTGCAGTTTATGCAAGTACTATAAGAAAGAAAATTTTTATATATGATTATTTCTTTTTCATCGCAAAGACTGCAAAAATTTTCAGTAGCATTAGTAGGCCTGTACTGTTTACAGGCTGCATCCTGTTTGTATCAGTAAGATTTAGGAAAATAAAGTTCTGAACAAGATAGTACAAGGCATAATATAAGAAACTCAAAAGAAAATTAAGTTACTTTAGGTGTCAGTGAAATTAATTGAGGGATTTTGTTCTTAATAGTCTGATTTCTGCATAGGAGCACCTGCACGGCCCATTGGCAGATTGGGGTGAGTGTGATATTTGAAATATTAGAAGAATACCTATTGACAGATGGGAAAAATGATGTGGTATTTGAAGTCTTAGAATAATAATGAATTTAAATTAACCTTTTTAGCTTCATATTTGCAGATAATTAATATTGTACACATCACCAGTTGCCACATCTCTGGTAAGGGGTGGTAACCTCTTAAGAGTTTAGAAAGTCTAATTTGGTTTCTTGCAGTTTGCTTTCTATGAAAGGATAGTAGAAACATGTGGCATACAGTGAAATTTTATTTGTGACTAGTGTCTTGTATTTGATAGGTGTCAGAGAGAGCACTCTTCTAATCTATCATGAAATTTGGTCTGTTGAATAGCAGCTTAAGCTCCAGGTATTGTCATTTAATTCACAGACAAACAGTCAGCAAATCACTTTCTTTATATTTAGAGTCACAGAATATCCTGAGTTGAAAGAGACACAGAAGAATCATCAAGCCCAACTCCTGGCTCCACCCAGAACCACCCAAAAATCAAACTGTATATCTCAGAGCTTTGTCCAAATGCTTCTGGAACTGTGACAGGCTCAGTGATGTGGCTCCCTGGGGAGCCTGTCCCAGTGCCTGACCACCTCTGGGTGCAGAACCTTTCCCTAACTCCCAGCCTGACCCTCCCCTGTCCCAGCTCCATGCTGTTCCCTCGGGTCCTGTCGCTGTCCCCAGAGAGCAGAGCTCAGCACCTGCCCCTGTGCTCCCCTCGTGAGGGAGCTGCAGGCCGCCATGAGGCCTCCCCTCAGCCTGCTCTGTGTGGGCTGAACACACCAAGGGACTTAGCCACTCCTCTACATCTTCCCCTCTAGATCTTTCACCATCTCTGTTGCCTTCCTTTGGGCACTCTCTGGTAGTTTTATGTCCTTCTGATATTGTAGTGCCCCAAACTGCACACAGTACTTGAGGTGAGGCCACACCAGCACTGAGAAGGGACAATCCCTTCCAACCTCAACCATTCTGTGAATCCGCACTTGCTCTTATCATATTGTTGGTGATTGCTCAGCTCTTTAATTTGTCAAGATCTCTCTGCAAGGCCTCTCTATCCTTGAGGGAGCTAACAGCCACTCCCAATTTAATGTCATCTGCAAACTTAGTTAGTATGCATTTGAGTCCTGCATCCAGACCATTTATAAAAACATTGAGGGGAACTGGCCCTAAAATGGAGCCCTGGGGAACCCTACTAGTGACTGGCTGCCAGCCTGATATAACCCCATTTACTATAACCCTTTGAGTACTGTCCATCAGCCTATTGTTCATCTTTCACGTTATGTACTTGTCTAGCTGTATGATGGACATTTTGTCCAGTACGATACTGTGAGAGACAGCTTCAAATGCTTTGATGAAATCCAAAAAGATCACATCTACTGGCTTCTAAATGGGTCAACTAAATGGGTAACCTTGTCATAAAAGAAAACTAAGTTATTTAAGCAGGATTTTTTTCTCATGAAACCGTATTAGGTACAACCATATATATATTAGCTGTGAAGTAGGAGGTGTTACTTCGGGAGAGCCTTGGACAGTCAAAGAACTATAGAACAACAGGTCTAGAAGGAACTGTTAAATGATGCAGCACAGTCAGGTGGAATTGTATGCCGTCAAACAAACATGAACCAGAACAAAATCCATGTGGAGTGAGTTATGCTGTAAATATCTCTTTTTAGAATAAGATATTCTTCCCACTTGGCCAAGAATGTTGTTAATGTCTGGGAGCTCTGATATCTTGTCACTTATATTCTGTTATCTGGTCTTCACTTGCTCATGGAGAACCCTGAATATTTGGAATGTACCAACTGTCTTTATGTAAGCATAGGCTTAAAAAATAATTTATGTTATATAGGCATAAGATGGATGCCCACATGCCGTTATCACAGACACCTCTGAATCTTCAGTGCTCATCAAAACCCAGACATTGCCTATCACTTTCCCACATCCTACTGGGGACTTGTAATTGGGTATTCAATCCACACTAACAACTGTGTCCAGCAGCCCCAGAGAAGACTATTCCTCTAAGAAACTTATATGTTGCCATGAGCCATCTTGTCCTTCTTGCTTCCTTGGGAAACACATCTTTTCATAATGGAGGGCCTGTCTTTGTCTTAGGGTTTTCCCTTATACATGTGAGAAGAAAAGTAGCTATCACTTAAATAGATTAAAATACACTTTGCCTCATGATTAACACATGCCACAAACAACTGAAAGTATTTATCAGGTCTTCAAACAAAATATTTGCTAATGTTCTTAGCTTAAAGAAGAACACCCAAGATATTACTTTGTATTATTTGCATAATGTTTTTTTTAATATCCATATTTTATTACTGTAGAAGAGTAGTTGTTAATTACTGAAGCCACCCTTTAGAGGAAGGGACATATTTTGATAAAATAATCCCCAGAGTTAATGAACTTTACAGATTTATTGCTGTGATGCTCAGAGTTATGACAATATGTACTAAGTAGGAAGTATATCTCTGTAGAGAATATAAATTAATTCCTCTTTAGCAAGTGAAGATGAGTTCAAACGCAGGACTTGCTTTGTCTTGACATTTACTGATTTTACTGACAATATGGAATTTTCAGTAGTTAAGAAATACTTTTTTTTGTTGTTGTAACCAGTAGTGCACCCCAGGCAATTAAATTAGATAGCAATCATCTTTAGGTCTTTTACTGAAAAAAAGTCTTTTGCTTTAGGTCTTTTTCTAAAACTGAAAATTCTCTTATTGAAGATTTTTTTTTTCCCTTCTGTTGTCTCTGTTGATTCTAAAAGTTCTATGATGAGGCATAAATTAGCGTAGCAATACTTTTCTCACAAAGGCCTCACAAGTGCAGTATAATTTTCTGATGACAGTGCTTTAGGGATTATTCTGAACAAAAATATAGCAGAGAAGCTTCTTGTTTTGGAGGAATCATAGCAAATGAGTACTTAATGGGTAAAGACTGGTAAACGATATCACTAAGCTGGGGAAACTGTCCTAATGGAGCATCCTGCCTTACTGAGTTTGGAGCCTGTGTATTAGACAAGGGTTATTGCTTTCCTGAACTGAGCAAGGTGAAGATGGACTTTCAGAACAAACAGACTCCACTTGTGTAAGAGCTGGGGCTCTGCTTCCTTGTTGCTGGTAGGATAAATGACTCACCAGGTTCCCAAATTTCCAATGTTTGAGAGATCCAGTCTTATGGCTCCCCGAGGCTTTATTTCACCTTTTCATGGGTATGTGTTAAGAGAAGCAAATAGACAGAAGGCAACAGATCAAAAATACATCAGTCTTCACATAGGTAGCCCAGGAAAATGCTTTGCTTTTCCATATTGGGGTCTTCAGGAATCAGGTCTCTCTGCAAGCACCCTTTCTTTTTAATACCGGTTGTTTTAAATGATGCTCTCTCTTCTGTTTCTAAGGAAGTGCTATTTGTTCTGTCTCCAGCTTCTAGTAAGAAACCTTGCATCAGCAAACCTGTTGGCTAAATTTCCTTTTATTTGAATGTGTACTCATAAAGATTTGCTCATTCTCTGAAGTCCGTGATCTGATACAACCTTTACTAGTAATGAATTGCGTATTCATAGAAGCAATTGATAATGTAGATGTTTAATTAAATTAAATAGACATCAAATGTTTTATGTAGCCAAATTTCCAAAATACTCACAAGGCTACAAATGCCTTAAATTGGTACCTGGTTAAAATGCAGGAAGAACATATTACATGTTTTTTTTTCACATAGAATTAGGACTATTGCTGTTTTGTGAGTTTGATATCTCATGAACATAATCAGTTAAACTATTCTGGGTAAGACAGGTCCACTAGTTCATGTGTTTTGTGAAAACAATCCAACTGCATGTGTGATTTAATTTTATGTGTAGCCAGTCTTTTATTAGATAGATTTTACTTAGCACACCTTCAGACTGAATACTGGGGTTTCAGGATATGACAAGAAAAACATAATAGTGGAGCTATTATCCTATGCCTGTTTCTTTCATTCCTCCCTCCCCAGCCCAACATCAGCTCTGTCTCAAAGCTGGAATTAAAACAACATTCCATAAATCTCTAAACACAATATTTTATTAAAATTATATAAAAAAAAATCAAAAAAAAAATCTGTGGATTTCAAAGTTGGCTTTGTTTTCAAAAATTGTTCATTATCAAGTGGCAAGAATAAAAGTTTTTTAAGCGAAACGTCAAGGTATTACTAAAAATAATTTTAATTCATGTGATCGCTGTGCCCATCTCCTTGACAGGACCCTAGACAGCAGAAAAGTAGTATCTGGTATAAAGGACTTTATGTTTAAGCCTTCATTCAGCAGCCTTTGTTTGGTGGAAGCAGGTTTTGATTTTCTTATACTAGCTGTGAGAATACGTAACCTTAAGCGGCTGCTGAGGAAGTAGGAAAGCAAAGCGCACCAGCTCTTTGTAGCTACCTAACAAATGAAAGACAGAAATGTGAGTTGGTGTATAAAATAAACAGCACTTCAGCAACAAAGCCCTGGTGATCAGAAAGCCTTGTTGCTTCTGGAAAGCAGGCTTCAGGTGAGCAGCCCCAGACTGAGATATGTGAAATTGGAGGATACTTATGGTGCCATAAAGAAAAGGAGCAAGCTTGAAAATAATGAGTACAAAAGCTCTTGTACAAAAACCTTAGTGATATAAAAGCAAAATTGTGAATGCATCCTTCTGAGGAAAATAAAACTGATTTCAGTGCTGCATTTGAGAACATAACCCAGTCAGGATATATTGATATTCCACAGCCATTTTTTTTTTTTTTTTTTTTTTACCTCTCTAATTCTTCTTCAGTTATCCTATTTTCTGTTATGTTAGACTGCTGTCTATAAATGATGCTTTTAATTGTCATTTTAATATGAGTATTTTTATTCTGAATAACTGGCTCTTGTTTTTCTTCTCATTGGTTTGAGGAAATTGAAGTGCCTTGCTTAGTGAGAAGTTCATTGCAGACTGCTTTTGTATCACAGCTAGGAGTCAGGATGTAGGTTCATTTTCTGAGCACTACAGGGCTGTTTTGTTTCCCTACTTGAAGGAATATTGCAGGCTATGGAGAACAGAAAGGCAACCACAGGCTCAAAGAGGGAAAAAGGCAACCACAGGCTCAAAAGTGGGAAAGATTCAGTGGTAAATGTTATGTTATTGAATGATGCAAGAATATTCGGGGACTAGTGTAGTTTTAATGTAACAATAAGGCTAATAAAGACTCAGAAGTTGGTTATTTTAAGATCTTGAAACGCAAAATGCCTTAAGCAATGCTACTTTAATTTGCTCTGGTGTGTGCAGAGACGTACACATATACACAGAGCAGTAATAAAACTGGACTAACCCTTGTTTCAGTGTCATTTAATCTAGTTCCTGGATATCAGGGGAACACAGAATGAAATCATTTTCTGGCTTCAAAAACAAAGATGGCACTATTCTGTGCTATCAGCAAAAATTAGCAAAACAAAATAATAGCAACAGCAGCAACAACAACAACAAAAACTGTTATAAATTGACAGCCCCCTGAAGGCCATTCATCAGGGCTAAAAGGAAGCAGAGAAAATGCCTTTTTTATTGTAGATAGCAATTAACACACCTTTTCAGTTTGTTCCAGTTTAGGAGGATGGAGGCTGTTTGCCATGCGTGAGAGAAAAAAGGTTCATTACCTCTGTCCTGAAATTCTGGCTGAATACTGTTTATTTTTATTTTTTGATATACAGCTTTCTAGGCATCTCAAATACTTTTCCTGAAGGCTTGGAAAAAAGGGTGACACCTCAAATAATGTACATCTAATATCATACTTCAGAAAGACTTTTTCTTTACTGTTTAGGATCACTATGCGTTTATGGGATCTTCTAGTGGTATTACATGGGGAAGACTGATTTCATGCATCTCTGGCATTTTGTTCTTATTGTCTTTAACCGCTGCTGGTTGCAAATGTTCAATTTTCAATGAAAATATTTTTAATATCTGCAGGAGTGGATGCAATGTGAAGCTGAAAATCTGTTTCTCTTCAGAGATTGTGCTCCAAAAGCTCCCTGAATCAAGCAGAAAATCTCAGTTGACTCTATGCATTTTTTTTTTTAAGACTTGTTCAAAGGTGATTTCCTTGCACTGGTACTTTCTGGGGGTTTGTATTACAGTATCAGTGAGGCAATACAGGCTGAGTGTAAGCTGAAGAAAAGTGAGTTTGCAGAGGTGTATTTTTGATGCATGTTGCAGTGTGTGAGCTATCAGCTCTAGACATGGTGTGGCACTCTGTGTAGATCATTTAGGCTTGCTGGGTACAGGTGAAGTGCTGCTAGAATCCACAGCACTGTTCCTAGGTATAAGGGGCAAGGGGGTATTTTTGAGATTTTATTCAGTAACAGAAATATTGTACCAACTCAAGTGGTAGAAAGGACATTATGCATTTTTGATACATTTTGAGACATTTCTTACTGAAAACTTGTACTCAAATTAATGAGAAAAGTGAGATATGAAAATTTGACATGGATAGAGAGATATCATGGACCAGTGTAGTGAGGAGGGATAAATCTATCAAAAAATAAAGTGCAAATGCAACCTGGTTTAGATTTTTTAAATTATCATTCTTATTTGTTTATTTATTTATTTATTTTTACTGTGCAGGTAAGAAACTGGAGAAGAGACAGACCAGATATTACATAGCTGTCTGGGTTTGGGAGGTCTGTGAAGATGCTGAGCATACTGGGTAAAAGTATTGTGTTATGGAAAGCATAGGACAAAACTCAATTAAAAAGGTCACGTGTGCTGTTCATTAGCATTTTCAAGCTCTTTCTCCTGTTCAAACAACAGCTATGCAAATAGAACAGGCACATGAATTTAAAATCTGCCTATGCTGCCTATTTTCTTTGCTCCTATCCTTTTAAGTGCCTATAAATAATAATACAAACTAAGGTATTATGGTCCGATGCTGTATCTGGAACACACTTCAAATAATGAAGTTTTTGGAGAAGCTCCTACTGTTATTAGAGATAGCTTTGTAGTTTGGTCAGTACTCATTCTGTTAGATTGCGTGTGAGCCACAATCACAGTCAATGATGGACTTTTTACAGTTCTATAGTTCAAAGGCTATCTTTTCATGTTGACTATTTTTAAATTCATGATCAGGTTAGAGGTCCTAGTCTTAGTTCAGAAAATGACATTCTTTACAGAACTCGGCAAATAATTTTAATATAAATTAGGTAAGGCAAGCTTATTAATCATTTAAGACTGTCAGAATTTGAACTTATTTTGGAATATATTGAGTTTAACTTTAGAAAACAGCCTTATTATGTTGTAGGTTGACTAAGCCTAAAACACTATCTTGAGTTAACAACCCAGAGAGTAATGCATATAGGGCTTGCAAAGGCTCATAAACTCCTCAGCTAATTTAGCAGGAGGCTCTATCTTCCAACCTTATTAACAATAAAATATTTTAAATAAACTCCAACAAAATGATTGCAGGGTTTCTTCTACTACCTTATGGCTGTTGTCACACGGCAACTATTAAAGTAATGTTATTTTAATGGGAATATATATGTACACACATAGCAGTCAGATGCTTTATTGTACAAGCACAATTATACATGCCTTTTGGTACAGAGGTCACAATTACTGAGGCAGTATTTTCCAGCTGTTTCACACAGCATTTTCTGTGAAACTGCATGTTTGCCCAGCAATCAGAACTGGCTAAAATGCAAAAGTAAAGGTGCTTGTACATAAGGTGAACACATCCATTGTTACTATGAGCAGTAGAGTTACTGCAGTTGCAGTCTTGCTAACAGAGAGGGGAAGGATAGATGCCTGCCTGTTTCTAGGAGCTCCTGTCTGCCAGTTTAGTGACAGCACTTCTGTGGTGATTGAATGTGATACCCCACTTTAAAATCAAATCAGAACAACAGGAAGCAACTTCTGCAGGTGCCTTACTACATGTAGATAACTACCTTAGAATAGAAGCCTGACTTCTGGGTAGCTACTTTTAAATTCAACCCCACCTGTAAGAATTGTACAGGCATGACAGGGATGTTCTAGATGGGGTGTAAAAAGCAATGAGAATCCCCACCCTTGGTTCACCGACTGTGCTGGTGTTAATGCGGCCAGGATGCTCTTGGCTTTCATTGCTACCAGGCCTGAGCTGGCACACCCTTGTCTCCGTGTCCACCAGGACATAATGGCTGGTTTCCACAGTGCTGCAGCCTGAATCATTGCCAGGGCTTCTTCCCTTCCAGGAATGGGACTTGGTCTTGGTCCTTGAATTTCATGAGGTTCCTGTTAGGCTTTTCCTCTAGCCTCTGCAGGTGCCTCTGAATGGAGGCCCTGCCCTTCAGTGGATCGACTGCTCCCCCTAGCACTGGCACAATTTGGTGTCATGTACAAGCTTGGTGAGAGTAGCCTCTGTGGCTTCCTTCAGGTCATTGATGATGATTTGAAGGACAGAAGCCAGGACAGGCCCTGAGTGTATTTTGCTTGCTACCTCCAGGTAGAGCATGACCCACCAAGACCTGCCCTCTCAGCCTGCCCACCCCACTGGTTTTCCATCCATGTAGCTGTCTATGCATCCAGCATAATGCAATGTATAAACTTAAACGTGTTGCTGCTTTGGGGGAGAGCATCAAAAGCTGTGCTGAAGTTGAGGTAAATGCCATCCATTGCTCTCTCTGTCCATAAAATCAATTCATTTTACACTAGGAGGTGCTCAGGTTGCTCACACATGACTTAATCCTGGTAAATCTGCACTGCCTCTTCTCAGTGCCTTGTCCTTCATGTGCCCAGGAATGTGTTCCAAAAGCACTTGATCCACTAACCCTCTTTATTTTTATTTACTTCAGTTTACTTATGTTAGGTACAGTTTTTTTTTAATCAATCTATTGGTACTGAACTTAGTGCACATATCAAGACAACCAAGGGTTCTTTGTATTCTTATCAGTCACTGGAACTAAACATATTCCTTCATAAAACTGAAATCAAGTCTTTTGTTGGATGCTGTGAACATGATTTGGCATAGCAGATGATGACACTTTTATTTTCAAATTCCATTGAAGGGTTAAAGTGATTTTTGATGCATTTCACTTGGAAATCGGGCAGTTCTGCTCAGCAATAAAAATCATTACTTTCAAAGTCTCAGATTTATTGATACCATGTTCCCTGGGGTACTCTTTCATCTGACATTTCACACTGTCATTGTGCAAATCAAATCAATCTGCATGTATTACTCAAAAAACAGTATTTTTTTGACTTTCCATACGCTGTGGTGCTCACCTGTATGTTTATATTATACATTGCATATACTATATTCATGTATACTATGTTTAGTAGTAAACTCATTCTGAATTTATGAAATTTAGAGATCCTAACGTTTTCCTGTGAATAAATCAGATGATCTCTGCTCCATGTAGTATCTCCTTGATGTGGTACATTATCTGGAATCACATTAAAGAAAAATCCTACCTGCAGATTTATGTTATTTTTGCAGATTTTTCAGACTTCAGGGTATTTTGGATGTGCCCTGCATTACCAGGATGTCATACTGGCCAGTCCTTTTAAAGCAGGGCATTAGTAGTAATGCAACAGAGTGTGATTTGGCAAACATATGCACTCCAAGACTCTCCAGGTCCCTGATTCATCCCCAACTCTCTACTCTCTTCTTAATGTGGGCTAAAGCGGGCAATTTATTTCTGAAATGTCTGCCCCATCAACAGGACCTTTAGTTTCCCACCTGATGGTCTTTGTTGCTGGTAAGTTGCTGGAGGCAGTGAACTGTCAAGAGCTGTTCACATATATCTGAGGAACGTGGAAACTGGATCCTAATGACTTTGCACTTTAATGAAATTATTCTATATATATATATATGTATGAGGCAAGAGAGATAGGACTTGAAAGTTTTTTTTTCAGTGCTTGTATTACTGTGCAGCTAGAGGAGAAAAAACAAAAGAAAACAAAACCAACAGTGATGTTGGGTTTTGGGTTTTGACTGCTAACTGCTTCTAGCTACTCAATCACCAAAGGTCCACAAGCACCTGTAACAAATGCTTTACATGTGTGTTCAGTCATTTAATGCTAACTAAATTTTTGACTGTTTATTTTGTCTTATCTGAATGCAGGACATGTTTGTCCTTGATGACTACTGCTTATACAATAAGTGACAATAACAAGTGCCTGAGGAGACAGATAGGAAACAAATCTCTATTATCACAGCCATTATCACAGGATGGCCATACTGCTTGTTTTCGGTGGAATGTGGAGACTCAGATGGAAGCTGCTAAGTCTCAATCATGATTTTTGTGGTTTTACTGAAAACAGATTTGTCCTGTCTTCTCTAGCACTTAATCCAATATCTGTGTCAATTGAAGATACCCATTGGCAAAAAATCATCATCAAGCAGTGGTTATGTGATTTGCATATAGTTTTGATCTGCTTGTTTAGTCTATAGACTCAGTAAAGAGTTGATATATTTAACATGGATTCTGCTACACTGTGTATATGAGTGTGCAACTAAAAAGAGAAGTGGAAAAAACAGACGAAAATCCTGGAAAATATTTTCTTGGAACATTGGAAGGAATAATGTGGGAGTGAAGGTGGAAAATCCCTGGTCTAACAGGATTTTCTCTCTGATTTAAATTTCTCTCTTTGTAAATTTTGTCTCTTATTTTAACTGTCTTTTTCTCATCAAAGTATGTTATCTTCTTAGATATAGAATATTCTGTCACAGTCACGAACACTTTGTTTAAAAGCTCAAAGTGAAAAACAGAGGCCTGGATTAAGGAAAAATCAACTTAAACTTGGAATTGTGGAATGTCTTGGGGTGATTTTCTGGAATTAGGTAATGGTTTCTACTTGAAAATAATGAAAATATTATGATATATCACTGATTGCAATTGTTGATTATTATTTGATTATTATTATTTATGATTACACAACTTTGACTGACTGGCATTTTAGATCTTTTTCTGTGGAGTGTGCGTCAGCTAGAAGTCAAATGGCTTCTGTCAGGTATCTCTGTTTTCTCTTAGAATGTCATACAGAGCATTAATAGTTCTGCACTGGAACAAATTTATTAATAAATATAAGGACATCTACAATACCCAGGATCCTAGCTTAACATGACTGAAGGCCGAAATCTTTGAGCAGGAGAAACACGCAAGGAGAGTGTGCACATTTTAGTATGATTAAGGTCATAAACTGAAACTGAGTAAATTCAAAGATTTTCTGTCTGCGTTTGGAGTCATGCTTAAACAGGTAACTACACAGTTTAGAAAACGGATCTCCATTTGTGTGTTCCTGTGTTTCTACTGATGGGTGAAGTCCAGTTTTCATTTCAATTCTGAGAATGAATTGTGATGTATCAATGAATTTATCTGTGAAATCAGGTTGGCTTGAGTGAACAGTCTATAGGTAGAAACATTTTCAACACTGCAGAATTTTTTTGGAGGTGATTCTTGATTTTAAAACTGTGTAACTGCTACTCTTGGCAAGCCTATTCATAAAAAAAAAATCAATTAAGCAGAAAATCAAGCTCAGTGCTTTCATAAAACCTAAAATGATATTAACTATTGCTTATGTTCATCTACAGTGTACCTAGTTTCTGTGTCAGCATACATATATTTTAATTGTGTCCTTTTTCAAAATAGGAACTGTCACATGTATCTATTGCAGTGGTACACACTTCTTTTGTGACACTTCATGATACTGGATACCTAACTCCTTCATTTCAGTCATATATTTGAGTATGCATTTTGTTATGTAAAATACTTTTATTTGCAAGAAACACAGAGAGAGATCCCTGAAGAATCAGAAGTTGTGCTAGAGTCCAGTAGTTTGCATCTGATGCCTTCTGCTTTAATGATGTACAAATTTGGAAGTCCATCTCTACTCATGAGATGGAAAGGTAATCACTGGAGTACCCAGCAGCATTTGGCTGAGGAAGGGCTCCCCATGAAGGTGTTTAGTGATCTTTATAAAGGCAAGAGCAGGAAGAATTGACAGGTTGTTGTGAGGGAAGAAAATAGAGATTTTCACTTCTTCTCATTGTTTTATATAAAGTTTCAACAGTTCATCATTTCTGTCTTGCACAAACAAAAAGTGAAGGATAAGGGAACCTCTAAGGGTTAATTAGGGTACATATGAATAGTTCAATATTCAGGTACAGAAGCATATGCATTAGAGAGGGTGCTTAATATTAAAAGGAAAAATACCTGGAAATAGTTTGTTTTAAATATATGTAAAAACTGACTCATTGCAGCATAATTTCAGTTTTAAAGTCAATTGATTTAAATGTATTTTGGTATGGGAGTAATGCAAGCGTGAATCAGTCCCATAATTATTTTGGGAAAAAAATATTATTCCAGTAGTTCTGGAGAAATAAGTTTTTATATAAAAGTCATTATTGTTTAGGGAGAAAAACCCAACATCATACATACCTTTCTTCATACTTATAAATGAATTCCATTTTACATATGCAGAAATATTATTTTTTAGGTTTCTTTAGGAAAGGATTTTTTTCCCTGTAAATAGCAGATGTCTCAAAGAAGTAACAGATTTCTGACACGCTGTTATGTGACAGAATCAAAAAAAAACCACAAAACCAACCAACAACGCAAAACAACCCACTGATTATTGTAATAAATAAAGAGGGACTGAAGGTTTTAAAAGCTTATTTCATAGTATGTCTGAAATTAACTTATTAAAAAATTTAAGATCTTTGCCACCACCTTTGACAACTGAAACTTGATCAAAAAGAAAGACTCAAGTTCTTAGCATTTTCTTATGCCAAAGAAGACAGGGCAATACTTTGATGGGTGTAAGTTAATCTAACATGTGACACTGGATGCTAGTGAAGAAAAAAATTTAGCAGTTATATTATCTGGAATCGAATCAGTGGCTTTACTGTATCTTGTATGGAAATTGTTTGAGACTGTGAAATCAAAATATTTTAAGAACTTGTTGCCAGACTTTATGAAGGTGCATAAATCTCATTAATAGATATGTGTAGTTCCTTAATTAGCTCAAGAATCTACATAAATATGTGGTAATGTATCTTAAAATCTTAAAGACTTGAAATATTTACTTTTTTTTTTTTTTGTTTATATTGTCTAAGATAGGTAAGCATTAGCCAAAGCAGAAAAGTAGAGAAGGAAATATTGCAAATATATTCACGTAGCACAGGGAAATATTGAAATACCGATGAGGTGTGACCTCTGCAGCTCTTGTCAGTTAAATATTCTTACTGAGTATCCATGCAGAAATGTACTCTTCCTCTGTTTTTATTAAAACCATCACTTAGTGTGAAAAGACAGATGTTTCAGGAAGAATGAGGAAAAATACATGACTAATTGGGACCAGAATCTATTTGAAGTTTATGTAAAACTCTACAGTACCAAAGAACTGTGTTCTGTTTGCCACAGAGAAAGATTTTTTTTTTGCCACATTTTAAAGATTTATCTCTGGTTGCAGGAAATACTCAATTGTGGTCAAACTTAGTATTTACGTTTGACACATTGCTGTCCAGATATCAGCAGGTCAGGCTAAAAAATTGGGCCACTATTGTCTGGTTCACAGGTTTTCTGAAATTCCAGTGTGAAAAGGCTTGGGAATTGATGTTCCTGATGTACCCAGAAGACTGGTAGGAGCATTAGTGTGGCATTATGTATAGTGTTGTGGTGGTTTTACCCTGCTAGGGAGCCAAACTCTATCACAACCACTCTCTCACTGCCACTCTGCAAAGAAAAAAGGGGAGAAAATACAATGGAAGGGGCTTAAGAACTTGAATTCTTTCAGGCTCGGTGCCATGACTGCTTCCCTGGGAAGCCTGTTCCAGTGCTCAACCACCCTCTTGGTGAAGAACCCTTTCCTGATAATAAAGCAGAACTGGAGTATTAAACGGCAGGTGAAGAAATCTGAGAGCAGAAAGAGTGCCAGTGAACAGTTTTATCTAAAGGTGTTCAGAGAAGAAGTATTGATAAAGGGCCTGCACAGACAAGTAAAATCACTCTGAATCTTCATCTGATGTGAAGAGTCAGATCAACCGCCCCCACACCATGTTGCTAGCCTTTATGGAAGGTGTTTTTTTTTTTTTTTTTTTTTTTTTTTTACACAGCGATGAAAAAGATTATTAAAAAGTAACCTTGTTAGTCTCTGCCTATGCAAATATTTATTAATTCATCAAACTTGCAGACAGCTTTTCATCCCAAAGTGATGAGCATGACCCATTTATATAGCCTCTAATCTCTTTCTCCTGTGGGTCAATGAAATTTTAAACTGTAGCAAATACTTTACTAAGTGACTGTGGGAAAAGTATAGTAAACTGTTTTTGCTATGGAAACCACTTTTTGAGGATGCTCTAACATTTGCTTGCCTTGTATGACTATGAATAATTCTTTCTGCTTAGTCATAAGTAATGTAAAGAGTGGCAGTTACAGATGAAAGGTTGAAAAAAAAAATCATTAATTCTCATCAAACCAAGAAGTTTGCCAAGGATTTTGGGAGATTTTTTTTCTCCTTGTTAGCTGCAGTCTCTTGCTCCTTGGATGTTGCCCTTCTGTGAATGAGGGTTTAATCTGTCCTCTTCCAACCCTCTTGTGTGGATCCTGTCAGAGACCTCTTCTAACCCTTTGCCAGGGCAGCCTGATTGTGCTCCAGGGATGTCTGCCAGATTTAATTTCTAGATTTGCATGGCTCTGTGTATTTACATAGGCTATGAATGAATATTAAATAAGATAAAATTAAGGAAAAGAGAGAAGAATGTAAAGCCAGCGGGATGTTTTATGACTAGCAAGTATAAAGAAGAATATCAAATCCTAAATACTTTTCTACCAGCACTCAACCAACTGAAAACAGGGTGAACAGTGACAGGTTTGAACTTTGTGTGTCTGATGAAAATTCGCTTTCCTTATTCCAAAATGTATTAATACCAAGACAAAAAAATCATTAAGACTCCTTGTGGATTTACACCTATGCATCCTCAGCCTCTCTATAATTCATTTCCGCCATTTAAGTGTACATTTTATGGATTTTAAATTTTGGCTTTAGAAACCTAAATTATGGATGTACCTTTGAGTAGAAAAAGGAATGACAAGATTTATATATAATGGAAAAGCAAATAACTGAGGGCCTCTCTTTCCTTCTCTTCAGCGTTGTTTCCCTGTCCCATCCACCTAAGTTCAAGGCTTTGTACTTTGTCTCATCTGACCTTCAGGTCCTCTTTGAAATCACTAGGCATCCTTCTGTTTACTCTTGTCTACCTGAATTAGTCCAGACTTTCCAGGGCCCCTGACAGAAGATGACTATACCTAAATCAGAGCCTCACAACACTAATATTATACTGAGACTGCCTTTCAAAAAGTACCTCTAATATGCCACAAGCTGTCACAAATAGCAGCAGAATTATAATATGAAGGTCTTGTTGCTGTAGGAAATTAAATAAGAAAGAAAACCTGTAAATGTACCCATTAATTAATGACAGTTTATCAGTTTGATATATACAGTAAACTCTTTTCCTTTTTTTTTTTCTCCTGCATTCTATTATATTTTCATTGTCACATTTCTCTTTCTGTTTGAATCTCAGGCCTTAAGATATGTTCTCCCAAGGCTTTAGGAGTTATTGCTTCCCTTTAAAGATGTATATGTAATAATGTAATACCTTTTTGGTATTCTAGTAGGAGATCAGATGCAGTGCTATCTTGGAGAAGAGGCAGCCAGAGACTGGCACTGCTCTGATGCTCCACTCTTGCTTATTTTATTTTCTTATTTTTTATAAAGAGGTGGCTGTTGCCAGCTTTGCTTTCAGGCTGTTGAGCCAAGTATTTAGTCTGTGTTCCTGTCTCCTGTGTTACATCACTGGTAAACAGTACTTTAGATAGTTTAAATTTATGTTAAAAAGAGACTGTTGTATACCAATATAAAAACAAGCAGGAGAGCAGGGAAAGCAGAATGTGGACCCTAGTCAGCAGGTGAGATGATTCTAATGATGATTGTTCAAATGACTGTGCAAATGATCATGAAAAGAATTATCTTTTAGGAGACTTCTCCCATCTAGTGCTGAATTTTTGCTTCTGTTTTGCTTTGTCATTGTTTATTCAAGACGTTGCTCTGCTTCTTTTCTTCTTCACCTCTTGAAAGTGGAGCTTAAGGAGAGAGGACCATGTTTTGTCTGTTTTCTTTTTTTCTGTATGGTACTTGTTCAGACCATCTCTGGTTTGAGGAGTCACTCAGTATAGAACTTCAGAGTGTGGTCTTCCCTCTCCAACTTTACCTTTGTTGATGAGCACTGAAATGGAGATCATTACAGCCAGTAATGTATCATTACTGGATTCTAAGATAGTGCACGTGGAAATGATGGACATGTTTTACAATTCTTGTTATAGGTCCTTTGCAAAATCAGACAGATGTCATTGTTTCACTCATATGCTATGTTTTCAAGGTTTTCTTTTATTTTCTACTTTTAGAAGTAAACAATGGGTGCAAAGGGAAACAAGCAGAGACTCCAACTGTTTTGGTTAATCTTTCTCCTGTGTTAGCTGTCATGGCACTGGTACTAGTTTGAAAACTGTTGATAGGTATGTTGGTTGAACTTCTACAGCTTCTCCTAGATGTCTACTAGACTAGATTCCACTCTTTCCCCCTTTTCTATTGTTTATGAGAGTTCATGAGCTTTCTTCTTTTACCCTTGCAACACTGCTTTAAGAAGAGGTGGGAACCAAAGCAGAGGAGAGACTGCATCTATACCAAGGCTCCAAAACATAGACCTGTCTGACCCAGTTTGAAACTAGCATGGGCTCCTTCAGTATGGAGGTGCAGGCAAATGGCATGTGGCTCCTGGGTCAACACTCCGGTGAATGACTTGTGAGCTCCAGACTGCATCAGTTTAAGGACTATAGTACCCAGTATAAAACCTGGTATTAAGCTACAGATGATCCGTGGTTTAAGTTACATTCCACTCAGTCCCAAGTGTCTCATCCGTGATCACACAAATGATCATTCATGACAGATGATGTACCTGAAACCATCTACCTCAAGTCCTAGTCTTGAGCTCTACACACTGGGCCACTGGCCACTTATCCTCTCTTGTATGACACACCCTTGAAAAGTCAATTTTGTCTCTCCAGGTATTTCATGGTATTTATGAAAAAAATAAAATGGTTCTTAATATAAGTGTAGCAATTTTGGCAGATTTGTCTTCCCTTCTAGGTCAGTTTCTTCAGTCCTCTTTAATATTTCTCCTTCCCGCCAATATTTCTAGAAATATATATGTATTTTTTTTTTTGTAAAGCTATTTAAAAAATATCTGTATCTAGTTAAATTACAGTCACATCATTGACAACATCTAAGTCTTAACATGGAAATGAATAGTTGAGGCACAGTACATCATGAATAATTCTTACAATAAACATATTTTTCACCAATTATAAACACTTAGGAAAACTCTCTTCTACCTTAATTTACCTGTTGGGATGTACTAGTATAACAGATTGCTTCAAGGACTTATCACTCACTAGTTGCACATTAATTCACAAAAAGTTTCCGTTGTTATAAATCTATTAAATTAATTTCCTATGAAATAGCTCTTATCCGTTTCTCCTGTTTTCTCAGCCTTTCATTGTTTATAGTTATGTGAATTGTGTTTAAGTATTAAACAAGGCACTTGATTAAATACACTGAGGAGAGTGACTGAGATGTCATGGGCTAGTCTTTTAAAAAGTGTTTATAATTCAAAATTTGCATATTCATGCCTGTTTCCAAATTTGCATGCACAGATGAGTAACATCCAGATACTTAATCTAATTGTTATGTGAACAAAGAACTATTTCTATTTACACTGTGAATGTATAAAGGCTTAGCTGCAAAACATCTCTCTAACTTACAGCCTAAGGTTGGATATTTTGTCCATTGTGCAAATCACAGATACTAGAAAATGTTTCCTCTTCCAGATGCAGCTATTACATTTTTAACGTGATATAGATGTTTGTGAGCTGTGTTAAGAGAGTTAGAGGACAGCTAAAGCCAGTAAGAATGACAAAACTGCTGCAGCTGATTACAAAGATTCTCTGTAAGAAATGAGAAACAGTGAAAGAAAAAGGGAAAACTGTTACACTGGTGAAAGCATATCTACCATACTCAGTTCACTGCATTAGGGATGGGAGTCTTCACAAAGTGAGACTGATTCAGTCTTTTGGTTATTTGAGGGAGGCTTAAGCACATCTCAAGTGCTTTACAGAATTGGGTCCTGGTACAAAGGATGGTTCACACTATAATGTTTAGTAAAATGTGCAGTTAAGAATTGCTTTCAAGAGAGATTTGAATTAATCATGTGTCTTGAATATAAATGGTTTCCTAGAGCAAGGCTCATGTTTCCCACTGAATGACCTAGCACATTTAACTAGTGCCTGGTGCTAGTGCTAGTTTAACACTCATGTCAATAAAACTAAGATTATAGTAATGTTACCCAGTAGTTGCTTTATATTAGGTATGCAGCTCAAGAAACTTAAGTGTCTATGAGAATTTTTTTAAAAATAAGCTTCCATGTAAAATTAACCTTGGAAAAAAAAATCAAGATGAAGGAACTGCTAAAATAAAATACAAAAAAGAAAATAATCTAACACACTGTATTAAAAGAGAATTATGTCTTTACTATGTCGATTACTATAAATTTTCTAGTGATCATAATGCAATTGTGCTTTAATTGCTCTATAATTATGTTCCCATATATGGTCTCAATATGAATTTCCTTTATATGTTTGACAGATTAATTTTATTCATCAAGTGTTAAAATAGTGATTCAAAGTGAAACCTATAAGAAATGATTGTAAGATGATTAAATTATAATTATAGGGATATTATTTGACATAATCAAATTATGGTATATATGCTTTCAGAAAGAGAGTGATATGTATTTGTTCTAAGTCTTATATGCAATTACTCTCTATGTGATTTTCTTGTTAAGGAAGGTGGCAGAACAAATGTTTCTAGCAGTGGAAAGTAGAAGAATAACGGTCTTATAAACAGAGCAGAAAAATTCCACTATAAATTTGATTTTAAAAGGAAGGAAATGTCTTGTCCTATATGCCATTGTATTTTACTTCTAGCCTCTTTATTCTGATCACCATAGTTCCTCTAAAATTACTTCAAAGCTTTTGAGATTGATTCTCGTTTCATGAAACTTGGTTCTTACTTGAGTATAATAAGCCAGAAAGATATTTCATTGTGTTTCATATTTTAGATTGGGGGGGCTAAGAGGAAAAGAAGACAAAGATAATGAAAGAGTTGGGCTTTACAACATAAATATTGAGATCTATTTTTCAGGTGGCATATTTGGCTAGGTGCAGATAAGGCTAAATAAGATAGAGTGTTGACCTCTTCTGTCCTGGGCAAATTATAATCAGTTTTCACACCATTGTGATTGATAGTGGTTCATAACCTCATGGGGTTCATGATGATTCTTCCCACTTTTAGAGTCAGGCTGTATGTGAAAGGGTAAATATTTCTGATCCTTACGGAAACAAAGCCAGGAATGTTATTTCCATATAAATGTTAAAATCATCATGCTATCTACTAGCTCTGTTCCAGTTAAAAAAACAAACAAACAAACAAACAAAATCTTTAATGAACAAGTGGCTCTATTTTTTTCTTTTTTTTTCTTTTTTTTTTTTTTTTTATCATTAATGCTTCACAGATGGCTGTGGTGCTGCCTGAGTTTATAACGTTTTTTGTTTTTTTTTTTTTTTTTTTTTTTAAATAATAAATGCTGCAAGGGCCATATGTCCCCTCATAACCTTGTCCTTCAAAATTAGAAGTGAATTAGTAATTCAAGGGAGAAGGTTTAATAAAGTGCTTTGGTAGCAAATAATCTATTTAGAGGATGTTTATAATTTAAAAACACCATGCCAGGGATTTTGATACCGCACATCAGCAGGAATAAAAATATTGGATGTGAAAGCAGAAACTGTGCTGACAGAACTGTTAAGATATATGCTTAAAAAAAACAACAAAACAAACAATAATAACAACAACAAGAATATTCATTTTCATTATCTGAAGTGCTCTAAAGAACAGAAACAGAAGTGAGTTACTAAGTGCAATAATGCAGATTCCAGTGGGTGCTCAAATGTGAGTTCTCTGCAATACTATTGTATTCAATGAAAAGTCGCATACAATTCTAACAGCTTGCACTTACAGAAATACACAAGTAAATTTATTGAGAGGAATGAGAGAGGTTAGAAAGCTGTGAAGGACTACTAGTGTGCAACAAAACCCTCTGTCACCTCTTCTGTTGTAGATGAGAAAAAGCTCCCCACTCTCAATGGGTTTGTCCAGGCTGTGAAACCAGTGCTTGCACAAGTGAGAATTAGGTAGCTTTGAGGAGGGAGATAGAAGAGATGCTCTGAAGGTGATGGGAGGAGGTTGTCGTACCTTAAGCCTTGCTATACACTTTCCATAATTACAACTTTACTTGCAAGGCTCTGTTATTCTTTTTAGTCTCCACATGTATCACATTGTACAAACATCTCTATTATGCCTGTGAATTTCACAGGAGAGAGGAGATTGAATGCCACCTGAATGCTCAACTGAAAATTATTTCCAATTGGCTTATACAGGGTGTTGTCAAGTGGCTCGAGAACTGGAGTATCCAGTAGATATATAGGAAAGATGTCTGGTTGAGTAACTTGCATATCATACTAAATATTTTTGTTATTGATCTGGAAAAGAAACAAAATGGAAATCCCCAGAAACTGCTAAATAATGAAAAGTGGTGAATGTTTGTGAAGAGAGACACGTTTACATTTGCAGAGGTACTTAAAAGCTGAAGAAAGGGTGGAAAATATATTAAAAAATTAAAGTTCAGGGATGTGAACTTAATATATCTAGAAAATAATGTAGCTATTCAGTGGGAGGGAAAAATCAGCAAGACATCAAGGAATGAATTTGAACAGCAATTTTCATTTTATTATGCAGATGAAAGTCTGGAAGAACTCCATTGATTCCTAAGAGTAGCAAATTATACCTTTCTGACACATGAATGTGATTCGTATTGATACATCTGCATTAAACTCTCTTTTATATCTGAGAACAGGGACTGTTGTTGCAGGAGTACAGGTGGTCTGAAATCAGGGGATGGCTGTGCACCAGTTTGCAAGCTTAACTGAACCTCTATCTAGCCAAGGTCTTAATTGCGTGTTTAGCTTTAAGCTGGCTGAAGTCCATGACCTTAAATTTAATATTCTGGATGAGAGTCTGTGTGTGCTGTTCACTGTATAGGAAAAGCATGATATATTATCTTGATCTGACCATTTAACAAAGTAGTTTGCCTATCTACACCCACTGGGAAAGTCCACTTGACCTTGGGCAAGTCATTTAAACCATTTGCATCTCCAGCCCCAGCATACATGTACACTTTTAAGCTTATACATCTTAATTTTATGTGCTGTTTACTTCATCTGGAAACTCAGATGTCTGTTATGTGTTTGCATGATGTAAGCAGTCTGGACATTGCTGTGCTTTAAATAATAATAACAAGATGGAAAGGACGGACATAAAACCAGAGGTGAGAAAGAAAAGCAATACTTTGGGTGTATGTTGCGCTGTCACTTAAGCAGAAGAGCTTTCATGCTTTGGCTTTGAGAGCAAGGTATTTAGCAGTGTCCATTGCTGATGTGTAATTTTATTTGCTGAGGTGTGTGCCACATAGTGTCACTAGAATGGAGCACTGGACTGCCTCTTTGAAACACCCGCAGGCAGTTTGAGTGTATCACACAGCCTCAAGGGTCACTGGCAGCCTGCTGTCTTTAACTGAGCTGCAGATTAGATAGTACCCTCATTACAGTATGTTTAAATTGATTAAAAATATATGTTTAAATTGATATAAATATATGTTTAAATTGATATAATATATATATATTGATATAAATATGTTTAAATTGATATAATATATATATATACACACACAATAATACATAATAATACAGTGTATATCACAATTTTGGGGCTGCTTACTATAATCTTTTTTTTTTTTTTTTTTTTTTTGAGGAGTGAAGCAAACACAGTTTGCTGTTCACGGAAAACCTCAAGCTGACAGAAACAAAATAACTGCCTGCATTCTCAGTTATTGTCTCTGAATTATGATCTAAAATGCTGGAGTGCCTTTTCTCCAACTTCCTTCAGTTTTCTTTCCTTGTCTTGGTGATGGAGAAGCTGTAAGTGCAATGCACGCACTCTCACTGATTAAAGCCTTAGAAATGCATGGGTAGCAGTGCTTCAGGGAATGGGTGATATGTTACCTAGTGAGAGATGATTGCCTTGACTTGCCCAACGCCAGCTGCTTCCTGGGTGATAAGGAAGAGGAAGGGTTACACTGATGTGCCAGTGGCATATGGGTGCTCAGAAGGTCCTTGAGAGGGTGCTCTGTTTCACCAGGTGTAAGTACAAACCTGTAGTCTTCATCTGCATATAGCAAGCCACTATCTTGTTAGGAGCTATATGAAAATGCCAGCAGTTGTTGATGTCAGTGTGTGACAGTGGCCTTTGGCACGTTATTGGTGTTCTGGCATTATCATTTCTTGACGATTCAACAGCAGGGGGATTATCAGAGCTTTCCATGATGATTTCTCAGCATGTATTTTGTTTGGCTTGTGGTGGTGTGATCTTCACACAACACTTGTGTGTCTTTGTGACAGAGTGAGTTTCTGTGGTTAAAAACATGTAGTACATGATTTCACTTTTCTTTTCTTTGATTTTAAATGTGCTACCTTTTCAGTACTTCATTGTATGAGCTTTAGTAGTCACAGTTCAATATAAATCATCATTGGCCCATGTACATCACACTGCTTTTTGTATGGCTTATATAAGTCTAAGTTTTGTCGTAGAGTGGTGAAATACAAATAGGTATTGGCACTGGCGTATGAAGAGGAAGAGGGCCAGATCTCTCTGTTTTACAGAAATGGATGCTTTTTACAAGGCCTGGGATTTTCCTGATGGGTAAGGAACTGTCAGCATTGAGATGCTGAGATAAGCCTCAGAAACTCTAAGGCATGAGTGTCTAAAAAAAAATAAACACTTTCTCTTTGGATTGGATGAGCTAGAATATTACCTCTCTGCCTTACTGTCATTCTGTCTATGGTTGGGTATCTTCATTCTTGCAACCTGTTGCTTTCTAGGGGCTATTGTCATTTTTTGAAGTTGTATAGATGTTTATTTCTAGTTGCTTTTTTAAATCCTTAAGTGTGTTAACTTCTGTTTTAGTTACATTAAATTTTCACTTCAACGTAAATAAACCAACAAGTTTGAAAAAAAAAAAAAGAAGTGACCTGGCCTAGAAGTTCACCAGCTGCCTTTGTTTTGTTTTATTCAAATTCAAATAGAAACTTTACTTAAACAAACAAACAAACAAACAAAAACTTGTCTCAAGTCTAGAATCTCTCAGGAGACTAGGAAGCATAGGAAGCATCTCTTTCTTTTTTTACTTTTCCTTTCTTAAGCCCATGCTCCCGTGCCTTCTGGTCAGCACAAAGCAAGTTTATCTCACTGTGGTTTCATGCAAAATGTGTCATTTGCCAGGAACTCCATGCCTGTTGCCATTGAGCTTGCATCCTTTACTCTCCTGCTGAATTTACTCCTTGAACATCTTCTGGCAATGAGACTTTTCAACTTAGCTATTTATAGACTAAATGTTAAAGTTAATACAATTATATTTAAAGCAAAGCAAAACAAAACAAAACCCTACTGTGTTATCTTCAATTCATATTTATTAGTTTCCCAAGTGACTACATAATCATATTGTCCTTCTGCCTTGTCCTTCTTTCTCCTTCACTTTTCTCTTAACTTAGTTTATAAGCTCTTCTGTACAAGTAGATCCATCTTTACAGACATTCCTGAAGTCTGTGTGCTACTCCATTCTCTATTACCACTAAAAATTGGCTAGGTATGAGAGAATTCCTCTGAGTGCTCCCTAAATAGCCTCCATCGCTGCAACCTTGCACGACAACTCTTCATTATTGCATACAGCCTTGCTGACTAAGCAAGTAAGTATCATGCCCTTCATGTGTTTGCTGCTGCAGGACTTGGTGATGGCTTTTAGTATGGGCAGGGGAAGACCAGCCAAGAATTGGAGGTGAAATCAATAGAGAAAATAGAAGAGAGATTTGGTCCTGCTCTCATTTCCACAACTTTTTATTATCTGGAGTCTTTTTTGCCTCAGATGCTGTTGTTCTTATTGGCTTGTCATTGTCATTTTCCATTTTGGTCTAAAACTGTCCATGGCTGATCCAAAAGGATGTCATTGTGGTGATTAGTTACAGAGCTTCACAGTCTTGATTACCCAGAAAGACAGTGAGGGCATTTTGCCTGCCTTTTGCCTTCAGTGAAGGTTTGGGCTAGTTGTTGGGTGCTAAGGGAAATGCAAGGCGACAACCCACAGAGAAATCTGTAATTCTGTACCTTTAATGGAAAACTTTTGCTTTAAACTCTGTGCTGCTGCAGGGCTCTCTTGAAGCGTATAGCTCAAAATTCAAAGCTGAAAGTCCCTGCTTCCTCAGAGTTGTGAAAGGATGAAAAAGAAAACAAAGCTCTGGAGGCGGAGGGGATTAGCTCAGGATCACCCAGCAGGTCAGTTGCTGTGCTGGGACTGCCATTGAAATCTGCTGCCTTCTAGATCACTCACCTGCTTGATTGTGCTGCCATGCCCAAAACATCCAGCTATCTGGGTAACATGCGCTTTAAACCCCACGTTGATGGAGAAGGACTGGTTGTCAGGCACCTCTGCATTCCCTAAACTGTACAGCATTGGTTATCCCTCTGTACTGCTTATTTATCTTTGATCATGATTCTGAAAATGTGCAGATCTCAGGCTGCTGGAGAGGAGGGCTCCAAAGTGCTGTCAAGATGACTGCTTTCCATAATTCCACAAACAAAGCCGGAGCAACATAGACTATGCTTCATTCTGCTCCATGGGCCATATAAACTATTTCCATGTCAACAAGGATAGATGTACTTTTTGTTTTTTTGTCTCTAGAAGAACTAGTGCTCTGGTCTGTTGAAATCTTGGTTTTGCTTAGACAAAAATTACCTCCGGACTTAACAGGATAACACATGGTTTCTAAGGATGGTTCACTCTCTTTTACACATTCATCATAGTTTTTTTCATTTTTGGTACTATTTGGTGGCACCCAGCAAACTTCTGAAATGTCTGCACTGCAAGTATGGAAATCATAGTTTCAGGACAGAAAGTATGCTAATTCTTTTCATCATTATAATTAAGGTAGGACTTGTAAAATACTGAAGGTGGTAGCTATTTGAAAACTGTTTGGGAGTAATTCCATTGTTAGGCTTGGTGGACAATATTCTGCATCCATGGGTACAGATGAAAATTATGTTAGAGAAACAGCTTTTCTTCACTGGATTTCTGGGTCAGGAAGCAAGTGGACGCATCTGCCACTACTCAACCTTTCTGCCATTACCGTGATCTTTCTGAAGACTTGAGGGCAAAGCTGTTTGCACATGTTTAATGGAAAGAAACCTTAAATACTGAGAACTTTCAAAGAGTGAGATGCTGTAATACTTACAGACAGGAAGAAAGATCTTAATAGGGAATGTTAAACTGCATACCACCACCACTGCATACTGTGGAACAGCACATTCAGTTTGAACAAACCCTCATAGCTAGTCAATAGATTAAAAATGTGAACATCATCTTTAGAGATTCAGGATTTCCACTCCATTAATTGTGGCCCATCAGAAGGCTGGGCTGGATAGTTTTTAGTTCTGGTGACTTACTTCACATTAATACTTTAGTTTCATTGAGATGTCCAGGACAGCAAAACTTTATAGGTCATCTGATATGTAGTCCGTCAGTGCAGAAATGCACCTGGAGAGCAGTTCAGGTGTGTGCTCTTAAAAATATTTGACACAGATGCATCATCTCAACTATACCATACATCATCTTAACTACAGTATAAGGAATACCTCTGGGACAGTAATTACCTTGCAATCCTCTGTGGTGAGATCTGCTGTAAATGAATAATTCACAGTTGCCAAACATAAGCGAACTCTTCATATTAATTTAGAACTTCTTGTGGATAGGCTTTCTTCTGGAAAGTATCACAAGGGAACAGATCAAGGATAGCTTGAACCTCAGAGAATTTCTGGCTATTAAGAGAACAATCAGGTTCCTTTTTTTATATTTATGCATTAAGAAACCTAATTTTCTGTTCCTTCATTTAGAGCTTCTTGCCAGACAGATTTTTTTCCCCTGCTTGGGTTATTGGCAAAATATAGTATAAACAAATTAGCACTTTTTCAAAAGCTTTAATCTTGTTGCTTTTGCCATACCTAATAGTAAAGAATAGGCAAACCAGAGCCATGCAATCTTAATTTTAAACCTCCAACTAATTTAGTCTTCTTGATATTTTTAGCCTTGAAGCAAGTATATTGCTTTTGAAATATTAAATTACATATTTGATTCTATCAATGTTATCTTTTTCATTCACTTTATGTTCTATTGGGAATGGAAGGGGTTTGGCAAAGTTGGTGTTGATTATGTGCTTATTTATAGGAGGTGTATGTATACATGTATATAAAATTTGCACTTAATCTCCAGAGACACTTTAATGGGAAATATCAGGAATCGTTGCTGAATTATATCTTTGCTTTGGAAAAGCCTCTTTATTATCAGCTATAATGCAATATCATCTAGCTCAATGTTTTACACATTCCAAGTGATGTACAATTACTGTTCAGATTATTGCATCATAAACTTCACAAATTATTGAATTGTATATATTTTTTCCAATATCGAACTGCTTTTGCCAATGTGCATTCATTCGGGCAGGATACATTTTTAATTAAAAAGAAAACTCTCAGAAATAAATAAATAAATAAATGTGGATCAGTTTTATCCATGGTGAGCTGCTGATATTGAATTAAATTCACGTCAATCTCAAAAGCTAGTACTAATTTACTGAGATCTGCTGAATGATAAGTCATTATGAACTGCAAGCCTGTTGAATTGTTCTCATCTTTTCCATTCATATAGGTTATCCAGAAAACATCAAAGAATAACACACAGCCTGTGAAACAACCACAAGAATGGATGATGTGGTTCATTGGGTATGATGCACCCGAGGACCTCACTCCTGTGATGGATGCCATTCCTGCCTCAGAAAACTATGTGATGAGTTTGTCAAGTGTAAGTTTAATAGCATAGGAACAGTCCAGGTAATATTAGCTTATTTTTTGAAGGAAAAATAAAGTTGTGACTTCCTCTCTTCCCTACATTCACCTGCCAGCAACTGTGGTCAAACTATAACCACTTCAGACAGAAGATTCAGGATCTGAAAGATGATTAAGTTTCTGCAAGTTTCATGAAAACTAGTGACTTTGCTGAAGCAAGAGGTTGCGAATGTTGTCCTCAGTGCAAAAATTGCCAGGTAAGAGGATGTATTCTGTTTGGCCTGCCACTTGAATGTTCAACATGAACCTGTTTGCTAGTTGGCATATGTACATAGTTTTAAAATACCTACAGCCAATGCAACATCATGCCAGCTTGCAGCCAGGGAAAGGAAGCATGGGATATGAAGGGAAGGTGGAGAGGGACTAGGAAGAAGCATGGGGTACATTGGAGCTATTACTGTCGTGGCTGAGGAATGGGTGGACTTAACAGGTTTATTGGATATGAAGGGAAACTAACAGCATTGACTCTGATAAATGGGATTTTTGCTGTCAATAATGTGTAAATCCACAGGAAAGGTGACACCATTTATTCTACTTGTCTTGGAACAACCTGTTTGTTACCATTAAAAGATAGGACCTTTTTGTTTCATAACTGAGCAGAACGCTTCTGGGCATCTGAGCTGGCCTAGCTGTTACAAGCTGCCTTAGCCTGCCTCTAAATTTGCAGTCTGGTGGATTCTTCTTTATCCAGCCTAATTCCAGTTTCAGCTTCTCTGCTGAGTTTGCCTAGAAAGTCTACTGTTTTCCTGCCAGGTCTGAAGGTAAGAATAAGCTTGCCACAGGGAAACTTTTGTTTGAAATAGAAACACAAGAAATTTTTACCAGGCATGGTAAATAGACAGGAAAAAACATACATGTTTTTCTCCTGCATTGTGTCTTGTGTCACAAGGAATTGAACTAAAAAGATTGTAGTGGTTCTGCAGTCCCTTCCTCATGAATTAGGGCAGAATTGCAGCACTTCCAACATCTCTGTAATCTTCCCCAAATTCTGTAGTTGGTTGACTTGGTCTTGAAATGCTATTAGCTACTGAAGGGAGAGACTAATTCAAGTGTAACAAGTTATGTGTCTTGAGGAATGGAGCTCCCTGTAAAATACTAGGATATTTCTGGAATTCTTGGATAATACTGTAACGGAAGCATGGTCTAATATCTGCTGTGTTTCTCCGTCCTGTGGAAACAGGTGAGGGGTTGCAAAGCTGTCTGAATATTTCTGAAATATGCCACAGAAGATATTGATATTTGTAGAAAATGTACAGAGAAGGAATTCCTGTTTTATCCCAGAGTAATGAATTCAAGCATTTTTTTTTTTACTATGCTAACTAAAATTGAGATTGTGGAAGAGGTAAATAAAAACGCTGAATGTACTAGAGTCTTTTGCTGTTTTATTTTTTATCAAGAGACTGTTTAATCTGGTCTCCTGAGTAGTCCTCCATGTCTTGCCTCATCTTTCTCCAGTATAAATAATGCATTGGGCACATAGAGGTATAAGTGTATTGAACCATTTTCATTTCATGTGGGCAGCAGTGAAGCTTGTAGGCATTTCAATTGAGACATTTAAAAATTGTATGAACACGCTTCTGCTACATGTAGCTAAAACCATTTTGTTTTGCTTTCTGTTACTTCACCCAAGAAAACAATCTGAAAGCATAGTTTGTGTGCAGTCTATTGAGTCCTGATCATGCCTAATAAATAATAATAATCCTAACTGCAAAAAGTCTTTCTACCAGATACACAAATCATCCAGAAATGAGACTCCTACTTCATTGCACTTTATTTATGTCCAGTAGGAGAGAGATTGAGGGAACTTAAATAAATTCATGCTCCATATCAGCTGGTTTATACTAGATTTCTAAGGCAATTTTTGCAGGCAATTCTGCTATAAATTAATGGTTAATTTAATTTGACCTTTTTAAAATGCACATACCATAAGTAACTTTCTTAAACATCTTCCATGAGTTCCTTGATTAAAGAAATGCTACTTGCTTTCTTTTATTTATTTTATTGCTTATTGTGTATTTTCAGAGTTTTATGCAACTCCTTCCCTAATGTAATACAATCTAAATGAAAGTCAGATAACTATCAAATGACTAGGCAGCTCTGAACCCAATGAAAATGAGTAGAGCTTTGTATTATTTAAGTGCTGTAAGACAGATGTCTTCAAGCTGTTGCACGATGTTTTCATTGAGGTTATGGTACAAATTAAGTTCCCTCCTATTGCACAGGTTCCTTGTGAGAACATACTGTCTCTTTGTAACTACAACAACCAGTTATATGGAAAACTAAATTTAGGAGTATACTCAATGATTGTCTCACATTTTTTTAAAAAAGTTAACCAATTATATACCAATCCTAATTGGCAGCCTCAGCAGCCCTACTCTCTGTCTCCCTTAACCTAGCACAGTGAACCCTGCCTTACCCCATGCTAACATGGTCAAGAATTGTATCTTTAATCCTGCATCTCATCAGGGCTGGTGTGGTAGGTTAGCTTCGGCCAGCAATCAAACACCTCTCCAGCTTCTCACCACTCCCCATTCAGCGGGATGGGGGGAGAAAATGGGATGAGTAAGCTCATGGTTTGAGATAAAGGACATGAGATTGCTTACAAGTTCCTGTGACAGGCAGAAGAGACTCCACTTGGGGAAAATCAATTTATTGTCAATTAAAATAGGTTCAGTAGTGAGAAGCAATAAGACAAACATTGGAAGCATTATGTACATTAAAGTAACACATTTCCTTCCCCCTTTGCCAGGCTTAACTTCACCTTAGCTTCACCTTAACTTCAAAGTCCTCCACGTTCCCAGCCCATCCCTGAACAGTACAGGACAGGTGGGGAATGTGGGGATGGAGTCAATTCATAATAGCTCCTCTCACCCACTCCCTCATTTTTTCCCTGATCCAGTGTGGTGTCTCCACACAGGCTGTTTATCCTTCAGGATAAATCTGCATCTGTGTGGGCTTTCTGCGGTCCTCAGTTTCCTTCAGGAAGCCTCCACCTGTTCCAGCCTGGGTCCTCCATGGGCTGTGGGGAATCACTGCTGTGGTGCCTGGAGCACCTTTGCCCTCTCCTTCTCTGACCTTGGTGCTCTCAGATGTTTCTCACTTTTTTCCTTCCCTCCTCCTCAATCTGTCCAGCATTTTTTTCCCTTTCTAAGTATGTTTTCCCTGAGGTAACCTTGCTTGGGGCTGATGGAGACAGCTGGAACTGGCATGGGACATACCCACAACTGGTTTAAGAGGCTATTTTTACCTTGGAAATGAGAGTTTCAGAGTCCCATGCTGCCCATGGAGCAGCCAAGCTCTTGTGTTCCTGTCCCCCATCTGTGACCCCACCTTGGGGTGGGAGGGAAAGATGTTTGCTTTCTTTCTCATCTCAGTACCATAGATACAGCTCCAAGGCCATGCAGTGTAGTAAGTAACTGATAGCTAACATTTTCAAAAATTCTTTAGATAACAAATATCACTTTTATGCAGCCAAGCTGGCATTGAAAAAAGTTCTGAAAAGAGCTGTGGTTATAAACTGCACGTGAGGCTTCTGCATCTCCCCTGATTTTTGCTAGAGGTGAGTACTAGTGCAGAGTGCTACTCTGCATGATAAGTGAAATAATCCTTTGTGGAACAAGTTATTGCAGAATTACTAAACCAGTTAACTAAAATGGCAGAGATAAAACTACCAAGTATGTACCTTTGGATAGGTCTCTGTAGTCATCAGTGTTTGTGAGGAGATAGGAAGAAATGTGGTGAGGCCAGAAAGTTGAATATTGTATCACAGCAAGGGGTAAAAAAAAGCAATATTAACCCACAAGAAAGAAACTTTTTTGTTTAAAAGAAGTTAGAAACTGCCTGAAAGAAAAAAGTTAGGATATTATATCCTAGACTCAGCATGGAGGCACTTAAAGAGCATCCTATTAGCATCACAGAAGGAACAGTACGCACACCCCAGAATGTAAAAAGGAAAAAAAATCGAGGAAGGAGAGAGCCCCTGTAATGTGTTCAAGAGATAAGATACAATAGTTTATTGAAGCTAAAATCTATCCTTTAGAAAGAGACTAGGAGTCCAAACTATTCTAATAAAATGAAAGGGACTTTGGCAGATAAGAGAAGTCAAGCAGGAGTTTGAAGAAGTAATATTCAGATACAAAGACAAGAAATAAGTGATTTAAGGTAATCAGAAGTAATCTGCCTGTGGGGAAAAATGTTGGACTCTTAGACCAGTGGGGCAGAAAGAGGACAGACAAAAATGTGACAACTTACAGAGTATCTTATGAGTTTTTCTTTATAGAATTAGGGTCTTTCCCCCTCTGAGCTCACAAAAAGCTAAGTGCCACTTCTTGGGAACTCTGACACATCCCATTACAGAATGCAAGGTGTGGATTCTTTTTAGGTAGAAATTTTTAAGTCACATAAGCTTTATTTTGGGGGTGTCATCTTTGGGATATCAAACAAAGATGAATGGATAATAATTTCATGGTTATTTTGCAGGATGATGGGTTGATACATCGGTGGGATGTAGGATGAATTATTTTAACCTACCACCCACCTCCTTAGCTTGAAGCAATAGATCTTTTTTGTTGACTTCACTTTGTGTTGGAAATCCTTTTTGAAGCCCTTCTAATTTTTTGACCTTGTTCAATGCAGGCTGCAACAAATTAGTTTATTTTTCCCCCGCTTTGTCTTCTTTTCCTCTAGTCTAAGCAGTCACTACTCTTTTAAAAGCTCAAGGTCATTTTCATTCCTACTAAAAAAACAAAACAATACCTCTAAACATTCTGCCATTTTGTCTTGAGCCTCCTTATGCAATGGTTTTAGAGATACAACTGCCATTAAAGTTGGAAATAATTATAGGATTGATTCTGTTTGATTGAATACTGTGTGATTTTGTCAATGGGAAATGGCTTATATCCTAGATCCATGGAAGAAAAAATGAATTTTCTGCTGTTTGCTATTCAGTAGTTCTGAAGTTACCTAAATTAAATATATACCTATTCATTCTTTCTTCAAAACTCTACTTCATCAATTTTGTTCCCAGTGTTTAGTTACCAAAATATATATTTAGAATTTCTGTCTTTTAGCTTTGTTGCAGCCTTTGTAGTTTTCTCAAACAGGATCTGAAAGAAATATGAAAGGTTTTCTTGCGGGATAAGAAATGTGTAAAAGTGATCTATATCACATCTAGAGCTAAACATGTCTGATATGCTGCTCAAGTACTTCAGCAGTGATATAAGTAATCTACCAATTTATACTTTTTATATTTTGTCCAGATTTTATTTAAAATAACTGTTAATGTAACTTTCTTTTCTCTGTCATTTCCTTGTGGTTTTATATATGTTTATATATATTGTGTAATGATATTCAAATTTCTTAGTTTTCAGGAACAATTATAATAATATTTGATAACAGGAGTTGGAGCTCTATATGACTATCTAAATTGTTTCATCCACTTGGCTTTTATTGATTAAGGAAATTTTGCAGGTTCATCAGAGACAAATGATCTGTCTTACTTTATTACAGATGCAGAAAAAAAACAGGCTATTAACAAGCTCAAGCACATATTGTGTCCCTATATGCTTCTTCTGTAAGAAATTAAATCATTTCAGTTTTTGACTTATTGCTGTTGACAGACTGACTTACTATTTAAATTTTATCATATAAATAATATACTGGTGATACTGCTCATTAGGTCAAAAAAAACATATGTCAAAAATTGTCATGTTAGCAGATTTTATTCTTTTTTTTTTTTTTTAACAAACAAACAAAAAACCTTCTTCATGCAAATTAACATTTTTACTTTTTTAGTCCTTTCCAAGTTCTGACTACCTCATCAAAACAGCTCTGAACAGCCCTGGTTAATCAGCATCTGACAGCATTTTAGATATAATTGTAGAATGATAAAGACTGATTGAACTGAAGTTAATTTCCATTTGGCTTTTACCTTCTAATTATTTAGCAGGTGAGCATCAAAACCCCTTTACCATGACATGCCTGCAGGGCCCTTAGTAGACAGTACATAGATCGGTAGAGTTCAGTTAACTGAAAAAAAAATGTTACAGCTCAAGTGATTTTGAAATGCTTGAAAGCTGAGAGACTTTGCTGCTCATGAGACTATAATGAAAATTGGCAATTAGAATACAAATGTACTAATTAATGTATTGAAAAATTAAAACTCCAATAATCATATAACAAAAATTAACAGCCAACTGGCTGACAAACAAAGTTAAGTCTGTTCTGAACTCTGCATTTTGGGCAAGCCAGAGATGCTATCACAAAAAAGAAAATTAGTAACGTTATACTTGGTAAAAATAAGGCATTTGTAGGCTCATTATTTTTCTTCTCGTAAGATGCTGATGGTGTATTATCTTCATGGCATGGACGAGATCATAATTTTTTTTTTTTTGGTAGAAGCCAGTCTCTTAATGCATGTGCATGATGGCATTTGCTCAGTTTAATGCCCAGAGGACTTGGGCATGTGGTTGCATAAGAAGTGAAGGTGTGGAAAGCTGTGTTATGATTCAAATTAAAGGCTAAACTAAACTCTCTAGTGAATTCTTGGGATAACAGAATTTCTAATTAGAGAGTTTTTCATTGTTGTCAATGATATATACGAGAGAGGATTGTGAGGGGTTAAAGACAAATCTTGGGGTTATTGGGATTTATCAGAAAAACAGTTATTTTCAAAAGTGAATAAATATTATTCTTGTTCATTAGGGCATGACAGCATACAAAAATTGATGTCATTGTAAAAGAAAAATAATGTAGGTGTAACTTGAAAAGGATGAGGACTATGTTTTCTTGTAAATTTATGATAGGAAATTTTCAATGTAGCTTTTTGTTTTCAGACCTAATTCATTAGAGTTAAGAACAGTCATACTAATTTACAAATTCAGTGTGACTCTGGGGAGAATCACAAGTGATATCAGCTGTTTTGTGAGTGGCAGTCCTTTATTCTGAAGTAGATAGCAGTACCTCTGCCTTTCTCCTCCCTCTGTGTGCACACGTATGCCTGTATGCATACATTATGCATACACACTCATTGGCCTAAATGGCCTTTTATTGTGATGGAAAAAACAAAATGCAGGAGGTACCATCTTTCAGATGTGATGTAAAGCTCATATTCCTGTGATTTATTGTCTTTAAAACACTTTCCTATTTCTGCAGGAATTAATAATAATTTTGAGAATAAGTTGTAATTTGGATAATTACATTCTGCCTACCTGAAAATCCTCCTGTAGCTTCAGTTAATTAAATATTCCACACTATTTGTCTTGAATTGCTGTATCTATCTGCAGTTATAAAAAATAAATGTTCTAAATTTGTGGAAAAGCAGTGTTTTAGGGGAATTATCATTGCCCTATCATTTTCTTTTCTACATTAAGGAGGCACAGCTGAGTTCTCTAACTGAAGATGAATGGAAAAGAGTAACTTCATGTTTAAATACAAATTTTCAAGTTTCTTTTCTACTATAGTTTGATTGCTCTTCATGAACCTGAAACTAAGGTAAGTTTGGAATGCCTGAAATCCAAAGAAACTTTTGTATTACAAAAATAGGATACAATAAATGTATAAATTATTTCTTCTAAGAAAAAAAAATTCTGAAGTATTCTTTACCAGAAAGATTCTCATACATTATTAATATATAAGATGCAAATGATATACCTGGTGCCTGTATCAATAAATTGTCTTTGAGTTAGATCCACAAAGAAAGTTAAGACATTTTTGTGCTTCATTTCCTCATACCTGGATGGCTCTGAACAAACTAATTCCCTTGAGCTATGTGATGGAAAAAGTACTTCAGGACCACTTTTGTTATAGGGAGCATTACTAGGAAAAGTCAAAGTTATATGAAATAGTAATGTTCATATTAATTTTAATATATGCAGAGTACAGACAAATAAGCCTGTAGGTCCACACCTGTCAAGAGAGAGAAAAACAAAAAAGTAAATTATGGAGTTTAATATTTCTTTTGAGGGTTTCCATATTTTCTCCTGATTGGCATGCCTGTAATATTCTTCTGATGACATGAATTCCAGCACTTTTTTTGCCTTCATTTTTCTTTGCACAGTGGTAGACTTCTTCTGTGCTGAAACACTGGTGGTGCTATTGAGAATCATACCCCCAAGCAACTCAAGATAAATAGTCTGCATGTGTAATGGCAGGCTGTGTCCTCAGCATGAAGTTGTGTAAATACAGAGGCCATGGCAGGTGTCAGAGCGGAAAGCAATTTGAGAGATGTCTTCAAGGACAACGGGGAACCTAAAAAAAAAAAAAAAAAAAAAAAAGTAAAATCCTTCTGCCCCTCCCACACCAAGACTTTTGGTGGTGTAATAGTTCATGACTCCCTTACCTGTGAATGGAGAAGGAAAGAGAGGGACACAGAATGACTGCTGAGAGACACAGTGTAGCTTGAAGGAGTTGAAAATTTGAACATTAAATGCTCTTTTTGTTCCACCTGACAGTAAAACCTATCAAAACCCCCAATGTAACCAGGGAGAATATCCAAGGTTTCCTGCATCCAGAGACATCTCAGTGGATTTCCACAGAGAAAAGAACAAATACGCCTTTCTTAGCAGTGGAGCTGGGGATGGGGCTCATTCTCTTGGTTGTGCTTACTTCACAAACCTCATCAGAATAAAAAGTAGCAGCTGTGTGTCCCTTTTGTCATTCAAATCTACAACCCTGACATCAGTGTGATGTGAAGAAAAACACAGTTTTTCCTTTGTGGGAGATCCTTTTCCTGTATTTTAACATAATTTTCCACATTTCCTATTAAAAATAATAATAATAAAAAAGCCTTCCTGTTTGCTTAACGTATCTGGAGAACTTAGTGCTGGACGGGAGCAGATCCATGCTGTTCTGTTGTTTTTCTGTCTCTAGATTTTGTAATATTTTGCAGAAGTAAACCTAAACACAGGCTTTATGCTGCTCTTTTAGGACAAGTCCAACCACCTGCTCCACATGCTGACAGTTTACAGAATTAATTAATTTCCTGCAGCATGGATGTTCTGCTATTACAGTTTAGCAGGCTTAAAGGGACCCCACATTAAAGATTCTCTGAAGCCCTTATTTCCTTTCAGGGAAAGAGAAAAAAGTAGAAATTACGTTTGAACACCAAGATGAGGGGTGTGCTTGACAGTGGCTATCAATTTTTTTCCCTTCTTTTTAAAAGAAATCTTATAATAACCCATCTGTTGTAACAGCTTTCCACATATTTTCTGACACTGGGGGAATCTATATTTGTGTCTTCTGTTGCTCTTTGACAATATAAGGCATGCTAGAATTGTAGCTTAGTTTTTGAGTATTTTTTTTTCCTTCAAGTAAGGGGAGCTTAAGTCTGAAGAGGTTTATTTTGACATTTCTGGCTTAGCAATGGAGTAGCCAACAGGCGTTTCTAAGTCTTTGGGTAAGTATTTTTAAATGCAGGAGGAATCTCTAATTGAGACTTAATTGTTTAGGAAAGGACTCTCCTTAAGGAATTCTAGTTTATTTTTGTACATCTTAATATAGAAACACTCTTGACTGTCAGCTGTGATTTCTGTTTCTGAAGGCATTGGCAAAATCATGCACATCAGCCTTGCGGTGGCACTTGTCTTCCACGTAAGGTGATCCACCACTGGAGAGCCATGTCTTAAAAAAATTAGATTTTCTTGCTTTTGAATCCAACTAAAGGGTTGCGTATCCCTACTTTTCTCTCATCAGAACTCAGGAATCCAGCCTGAATTGAGTCCCTCACATCCTGCTGTTTGGAGTATCTGAGTAGTCCTTGGTGCTACAGTTGGGATTTTTTATTTTATTTTATTTTATTTTAATGTGATGGGGTGATGTATTAAGTTGATTTTTGAAAGTACTTAGGTCAAGTGTGACATTAAATGTCATGGCAGTCATAGTGCAGGAACCTTCTGCAGGACATGCATAATACAGGTATATTTGGTGCCTACGAGGATTCCTAAATACTATTAGATTGTGGAGGAATGGTTAAGTGAAATAGGACATGTGGATGTTGGGCAGTTAAGAGGCAATGGGCTAGTGAAGTACCGTACTCAACTCACATGAGTCTGGGCATGTATGCAGCTGGCTGAGAGCCAATCAGGCTCAAGGACACGATGCCCTTGAGCGATTGGGAAAGTCCCTAAGGCGGGATGGTGGCTAAAAGAAGGAGGAACTAACTGAAAAGAGCGGGAAATGTTAGCCAATCCTGAGCTTAGTTTTTGCAATATGTATGAGTTGATTATGTTCGAACTAGATAAAAGGCGACTGAGCTATCCATTAAAGTTGAAGTTCATTGTTCACTCATATTGAGTGTCTGTGTCTTCCTTCTGTCGACAACATTAGATCTTTAAGCTGTAAGAACTAACACAGAAGAGAGAAAAACAGCTGTTTGAAGAACTATGGTTGACATGCAATCTTTGCTCCCTAATGGAATTTTAAGGCCAAAAACATGATAAAAAGTACTGGGGATCACTTAAAATAAAGCTTTTATACACAGTGTGTCTTTGTCTGATGCTGCTGTGAAATGCTTTAAAACCCACATGTGCATTATTTTTAAAACTAGAAAACAGAATGCTTCAACAGCATAACTATGAAAGAACTTTCTCCCGCTAGCAAGCATTGTGGTTTGAACACTTTATTTTTAGCAGATTATAGACCCAAAGACTTTCCTCCTCTGGATGCACGTTTAACTTTCAGTAATATCAGTAAATCTTTAATGGTAATAATCATCATGTATTCATGAGTCTTTAGCACCTCAAGAACTGTGTGTTTTGTCTAGTTTCCTTTCAATGCGAGCCTTTGTTTTAGCTGTTTGAGGCAGGCTGAAGTTCAAGACACTACTATAGCTTGGAGGATTCATGTAATAAAGAAAGGTTAGCTAGGCCAGACTATTCTACATCATTCAACGGACTTACTGGCTTGTGGTCTTCTTCATTAACTGTATACTCTCTTATCACATAGTGGTTACTGACAAAAGTCTGTCTTTACAAATTTACAGCATATGTTGTAGAATGGCTTAAACAATACCCTATCTTTTTATTTGCTTAGTGATGCTACAGTTAAATTCTGACTAGAAGCTCACACAAGAATAAGAACAGTTATAACTTAAACGTATATCTTCCCTCTTATGGAAATTAAGTTCTTATCGTCTCAGTGCCTTATTCACACAGGCCTATATTTGTAGCACTATTCATCTTCCTGAAAGGGATTGTATGAGACCCTGGAGATGAGTAATGGCTTTTCTTAATCAGCCTTTTGAAATGCTATTGTCTTGTCTGTCTTTGTTAGAACATCAGCACAGTGGTGGGTGTTTTGTGGTATAATATGAAACAAGGTGCTTGCTGCTGAGAGCTTGTAATTTAAACAAAGAAGCAGCAATCAGGAAAGGGGCTGGCATACACTGGCTCTTGATATTCAAGGGTTGAATGCATTCTGCACTGAGGGCAAGAGTGTGGGGAAGAATGAACAAACACCAAATGGACGAGAGTCCCCTTGAGCGTGCTGGGGCAATCTGCCAGGTCCTACTAGCAAATTCTGCTGCTCTTGGTTTGTATGTTCTAGGTTTATGTAGCTTCTCCTTGCCTGCTAATTTTGCTGTTAACATTTTCTTTGATAAGCACGTGAGTATTGTGTAAAGATTCAACCCGCATATGCTTTTATATGCCTGATCCCTGTTATTTGTTGCTTTTTCTGCTCTAAATAAAAGATATTTCTCAAAAGCTGAAATAATCCCAAACTCTCACATAAGCCATAAGCACAAAACTTATGACTATGCAGTGCACTTTCAGCACACAGTAAAAATGTAACATGGGATTTTCCAGTTTAGGACTTACAAAAGACAGAAGGGGGTCTGCAAAGGTCATCAAATCATGTCTTAGACGTGCACAGAGAAATGTACCTACTTACCTGCTATACCCTAACTGACCTTTTCCTTAAATTCCTTAAAGCCTTCCAGTTAAAGAGCTGCCACACCAGCCCTAACCAGCCAATTTCCCTGTTTCACCATTCTAATGACTGAAATCATCTCTAAATCCACTCCAAATAAGCTGTATAATTCCCTCCTTTCACAGAAAACCTTTATATTTGCTGCCGACTCCCTCAACGTTTTCTCATAGCTTTTTTTTTTTTTTTGTGTGTGTGTGTGTGTCTTTCTAATATTCTCATTTGGCTTCTATCTAACTGGTCTGCTTGCTATTTTAAACACCCCATGCAAAACTGGCTACATATTGAGGTCTCATCTGAGTGAGGAAGAAATATCTCCTATGTGGTGGTTGACATTGCATTAATGTACTTAGCATCGAGGCTTGCTGTTTTGTCTGTACTACTGTGTGCTTGATCTGTATCCTCTTTGTGGTACAAACGTAAGTCTCTCTCTCTCTTTTTTATTTTTTTTTTTAATTTATTTTTATTTTTTTATTGTGGCATCACCAGTTACTTCCCATTTTGTAGTTGTATTTTCATTTTCTCTTTATCCTGTGTAGCACATCAAACTTGCCTTTATTGAATCGCATCCTGTTGATTTAAAACTCTCTTTCCAATTTATCTGGTTCATTTTGGATTCTGATCTTGACCCTTAGCCTGCTCGAACCCTCCTCTCTTCATCTGCTGATTTTGTAAGTACACACTCTGGTATACCATCCAAGTCACTAATGAAATATTGAATAGAATTTGGCAGCTGTAGGATGATGGGTAGCCAGAGATGAGTAAGGCCAGAGATTTTGGACCCAAAAATGGGGCATGATTTTCTAACTACAGTAGAGAGCCATTACTTTGCTATTTCCTTTTATTTATTTATTTATTTTCCCCAGAGTGATGGAGACAGTGCAATCATTAGTTATGATGCAAAATGCTTTGATTTTATATGGTGCTTTGTATCCCAAGTTAATTTTAAAAAGCAATAAACACCTTTATCTCCATTTTATAGGCAGAGGACAAGGTAAAGCAACAGGCCAGAGGCAAAACCAGTGCTGGAGTGCAAATTTCCATGAGTAGTACTGGGGACTCCTGTTCTGATCTGCCTTGCTTCTCGTAGTGACTGCCTTCCCTGTGTTTCTGTCTACCCCACAGAAAAGTTGGTGTGGTAAAACAAACTAGCAACATCAAAATAGGCATGCTCTCCACCTTGAATAGTGTCTGTAAAATGCCAGAGAGTTGGTTAGTGATACTGATATTGTGAGCAGAAGAAAGACAAGGGTTACAAAGGAAAATCATATAGACTTACCACAGTGGTGCATATAACCCTGTAATTCCTTCTGTCCGTTCCCCAGCTGTAAATGGGTGATGTATTGCACCACTGTGGATGCAAGCTGTGTGCCCTGCTATTTATTGCAAATAGGTGAGTGCCCTGTACCGCTGATGTCATTACTATTGATTCAAGATAAGTGAATATGTCACAGCATGTGGATTTATCTGTTGTCTTTCAGCTCCCCCACTCATTGCAACAGGAAATATATTACGGGGTTGAGTTCAATGGGAAGTGCTAGGTTTTCAGGCATGTAGGGGGAGATACTTTCAAACCAAGTGAAATTAAAGACTTTGGTGTCTCCTCTCTGCCTAAAGCTGTTTGTGGAGTTCTGATGTTCTACTCTTGAATAAGGAGGGAAAAAAAAAAAAGTAAGATCTATCTATCTATTCTGTTTGCTTTGCGCTAAAATTATCACCCTTTTTACCTGAAAAACAGTACTTGGAACCTCAAAGTAAAACGCACTTCAGGAATTATTTAACTGGCTGTTAAGCGAGAGTGGATGTTATTATTTAAGTCAGAATTAGAAAAGATTGAAATAGAATTGGTCTTGGTGTTTTCACATACAAATACATTGCAACAGATGTTAAGATACCTCATAACTCCTAAACTCCACTGAGACACAAGTAGGCTTAGTATGAAAAAAAACAGTGATCTGGTGTAAGTCTTCCAAGATTTCTTGTTTCTTAGGCTATGAAGGGTAAAGATTAACCCTGATCCTAAAACTAATCCCAGGTATTAAAATCTGTGGCAGAGTTTGCATTCATCGATGCCAGGGAAACCTCCATAATCCCCCCCCCAAAAGGTTAGAGCAGTGAGGACCTGCTTAGAAATACAGTTAAGAGAAAGAAAAATGAGTTGCCCTTCATGCAACCTCACTGCAGTAGTCTGCAGATGCTAAATTACAATTCTTGCGTTTTTCAGCCAAAGGTTCAATGCAGAGCAGTTGTTGTGGTATCCTCAGCCAGAGACCCCATGGAGGGACACTGCTCAGGATGGCGCAGCATCCACCCACTTCTCAGTGGTGGAGCCAAGCAGAGTTGCTCTATAGCTCTGATCTGCAATTTTGGGGCTGACCTTTTTCGAGGAAGATCACAACAGGATGGCTAAAACGCTGACCCTCTCTTCTTTCTCACTGTGGTTTATTTATTGGAGGACTGCTGGGAGTTTCTTCAGCCCTGGCAGAGCATACTGCTGGCAGAGTTGACCTTAACAGAGGCGTGGACCTACTTTTTATAGGGATCTGTGCACGTGCAGCTGTCAGTAAGTTCAACAGGGATTTCCAGACTTTAATGTGTATTTTGAACTGCAATATTGAGGTCAGTGATGACCTTTCTTACTGCTGTCTCTAATATAAACTAAGTGCTTGCTATGGGGAGATGGATGCAATATCCCTACTCCCATTGAGCTGGGATCTTTATAACTATTACAGCCATTTATTGTAGGGAATGGTGGGGTGCAAAACACCTAGTCCTCCTCATTATGGAAATATTTTTCCCTTAAGATATGCTTCTATTATGGGAAATAACTTTGTGACGATGATGTTGTGGGGCTTCAGGTGGACAGAAATTGTTTCTGTTACTAGAATATAACTGCAAAATTATTTTAGCTGAGAACTTGCTAATTTACTTCAGCTTAGTTATTTGAGCCTGAAGTTGAACCACCAAATCCTTCCTATCAGCTCTACAAACAGCCTGGCACTCAGCAGACTGGCTGCTTTCTGATTTATGGATTATGGATGGTAGAAAAGGTTTGGTAAGTCAAATGTTGTCCCAAGGTGAGGCTGTCATTTCACTTCTTCCATTCTACCTGACATGCTGCTAAGAGAGAGGGGAACACTGAGGACACTGCTGCTGAGGAAGCATGTGCCAAAGGGAAAGAGAGTCTTCTGTTTATTCCTCAGTTGCTAGCATTAAATATGGCCCTGAACTGCAGGGTGGAAAATGTCACTGTTTCACTGTCCCTTCTCAGAGCTTACCAAAACTATGTTTGATAAACAACATTTTCTGCCTGCACCTAGTTTTCACAAACCTTATTATTTGGTTGTTTTACCAACCTAATTGCAACTTTCTCCTCCCAATAGAAAACAAAGCTGTTTATTTCCATACTGCCCACTGCTGCTCTCTCCGACTACCAAGGAGGCCAGTATGTTCAGCACACTTGAGGGTAGTCAGTGGCCAATCCCACCTTCTTGCTGTAGTTCTGGCCCCCTTCCTTCCTAACAAGGGAAATGCCTACCATAAAACTGGAGTGTTTGGGGTATCCACATTAAATGAAAAGCAGCAACATTTGCAGGAAAATTAGAGAACTGTCCATGCTTCACTGTTCACTTTATTATTTATTGTTGTTGTTTTGGTTTTGGTAGCACTTCAGCTGTGAAGTAGCCCTGTCATGTCTTTAGAAAATAAACTTTCTTGGGTAAATATCTCAACATTCATTGCTGCTCTACTAAACTGAATTAGTATTAAATTTTGCGTGCTCCACATTGAGGGGTAGCAAAGGATGTATGAAGCTTGGGTGAAACAAAATACTTCCTCTGTCAGCTCTTTTATTTTGGGGAACCAATGCCAATGCCATTTTCAAAGCAGTGGCCGGCAACAAAGAGGACACTCTTTATTGCCGGCAGATGCAATCTTTGATTGCATCTGTGCTAAGCTTGTCATAGTGCTGAGTGACAAGTAGGTTATGAGAATGTCCTCTATGCAATATTTGAATATTGTTAATCGAGGGGATTACACCAATCGTTGTTCCTGGTTAATGCTGCTGTTGTGTGTGGAAATCGGATATGTGATGCTGTTCAGCGTTGTAGGAAGCACAGCCCACGGAAGATCGTAACACTTGGTAACGTGTTGGCAGTAACTAGATGGTTACACAGTGCTATGTTTTTCACATAATGTCAGATCACAGGAAATAATAAACCACATGTAGAGCTCTGTTTGCTAAGCACTTGGTCTGTAGCTTCAAACAGGTTGCCAGAATCTAGGTCAATACATTGATGGTACTGAAGGTGGCTGTATTAGGCTGTTCAGATGAATGAAGCAAGCTGATATCTTGCCTCAGAATATTTTGAACTGACCAAATGTGCAAGTTTTAACTCTCCTTCACATAGTCGTCCCTCACCCATTTTGTAGCAATATGTCTTGTTATCCACAGCTGCATTAGAGAGGTCATTCAGGGTGTTCAGAGAGTTAAACAGCTTTTAGACTTTTTCTCCAGCCCATTAGGCACAGGCTCTCTGCTGTCAGTGTCACATGACTGTCTTTTTGACTTTTTTTCCTTTTTTTTTTTTTTTTTTTTTTTCTGAAAATACACTTTTTTTGTGGGTACTGCAAGGAAAATTATAGTCCCTGCTAATGTTTAAAACCTGTTTGATGGCATCACAAAATCATGACTGTTTGGTACCTGCAGTATGTCTTTTTCTTTAGGAAAACTCAAACGATAAGGGGAAGATAGTGGAGTTTATGACTCTGCTCCATCAGAACTTTCCTCTCCTTTGTCCCTCTGTGCAGAAGTAGACTTATTTTACTGTTGCTGGTGATGATTCAGAATGACACAGACAGTTTTTTCTTCTAGCCATGTAGGTCTTCCCCTTTTTATTCATGTAAATCCTCCTGATTTAACAGGAGTAGGAAAAGCTGGGGTGAGTTTATTTGTGTATTATTTGAAATGAAAACATTTTATGCAGAACAAGGAAATGTGATGATAATCTTATCAGGCAACATGACTGCTGAAGGGTAGAAGTTAGTTGAAAATACAGTCCTCCAAGAATCCCTGGAGTGCCCTCATTTGCTTTTGTTTCAGTCTGTTAGAAGACTTACAGAAGCCACCTCTCTGCTCCATCTAAGAAATTTTTAAGCTTGCTAGTAGGCTGATGCCTACTGTTGCCTACTACAATTGAGGTGGGGAATACAGAGAAAATAAATTATGTAACAAGAATAATAATCTTTTAGAATAAACACATTATCGATGCTGCTTCATATAACTTAGCTGTAATTTTTTTCATCTCAGTGGCTGTTTTACCTGTGTGCACTCTTCTGTGTATCAGTGGAACATTGTGTCCTGTTGGACCCTGGGTAATGTGAAATTCCCTGGTGAAGTTTAATTTCTTCCACCATTGCTACTATGGTTGTTTAACAGTGTACATCATGTTCACGTTGTGTGGCTGGCATGGTCACTGTTAGCTTCCCAAGTTATCGCTCTACAATCTGATTTTAATTCAGTTCTCCCTACTGAGAATGATTTCAAAAATAATTAAGTGTAGGAGCTAATAAAAGTCATGAGAAGCCAAATTCCTTTAATTCCAGTACTGTTCATTCTCACTTTTAATAATTCCCTAAATAGGAGATTGCTTACATAAGAGGGAATGAGAATAAATCCCTTTATAAAAAAAAATAGTAGAAAAAAATGTATTTTTCAGAGGCTGAGTATAGTGTGATTTTTTTTTTTTTTTTTCACACTATACGATTTTTTTTCGTCATTTTTTCTTTGCTCTATTACCACTTTGGAGTTTTGTCTTTGTGCTTTTCTTGGAGAACAGTGGCTTTTATTATGCAGTTCTCCTTGTTCTGACTGGCAGCGATTTGAAGTTCTCAGAAATATAAAGATCTGTGGGCTATCCAGCTCTTTTATTTCTTCCAGAGGTGATAATATCCACTGCTGAAGTACAGCGTGCTCTGTCTTGATGCTGTTCTTATTCACCAGGACTCATCTGTATCTTCATGCTATTGTGTTTCCCCAGAACCTCTGGGAGGGGGTTTGTCTGCAGATGAAAGTCTCTGAGGGGGGAGATTTCACTTCACTCCAATATTTTTAGACATGCTTCAACTCATCTATTGATGCCTGATGGGTTGGAGTGGGGTGGAATATATGGTCTCCCAGTGGCAGTCATTAGATTTCCCTGATCTTCTGCAAGCAACCTGAACTGCTATTTGCCAAAAATAATCCCAAGTGCCAAGTCGAAATCTAACACTGAGTTAGGGTTAGTGCACTTAACTGAAAGAAAGCCTACAATAGGCTAAATGTGCCCTTCTAACAGTATTCCTCCTCTTCCCCACTCCAAAATTAATTTGCAGTTATTTTCTATAGTGGATGACACTTCTGTAGCACATAAAATAGCTTTGATGCTTGTATGCTAAGGTATTTTGCAAAATAATGAATTAAAGCACCTTTGTAGGTAGGTGTGAGATTTAGCAAACAAGTCATTGAAGTAACTTGTGACTGATGACACATCACAGCATAATTTCCCATGGATTCTGCCAAGCTAGGCAACAACTGGCCTCAACAAGAATCACATATTTTTACTTAATTACATTAATGCTTTATGGGTCCAAGGGATATTTTTCCAGCACTAAAATATTTATTAACTCTCAGATTCAGGCACACATGTATTTTTGGTGAAACTCTATTAGCATATGTAGAAATTCAGGCAAGTGTGCTACATGCAGCTCTGCACTGAGGACTGACATTCTGTACTAAACTATATTTTTCCTTCTGAATCTGACTAAAAACAAATTTTCTGTTTTTCAGTGAAGAAAGAAGGATTCTTTTAGTATTTTTTTATTTTTATTAAACTATTTGTTTAATTTTACTTGATTAGGTTTATAATAGCGATGGCAATATAGCACAAAATCAGTTTCAAATGAAAAACAGTATTGAAATGAGACACGTGATTTTTTTCAATGTAAAAACAAGCCATTACAGGATTTTTTTTTTGGTGACTAAAGTCCTGTTTTGTAGAACACAAATTTGTTGAATTTATCTCCATAACCTGATTAAAAACAATCAACGACAAACATTCTTTTGAAAACTCCTTGACCAATGCCTGCTCAGCATGCCAAAACAGAAGCATATGCTCCTTTTGTTCAGAGCTTGGTTCTTAAATTTTAAGAAGGAAGAGATCCAGTGGGATCTATTAGGTTTTCTCATATTGGATAAACTCTTTTAAATCTGACCCTCATTTGTAGGAGCTGAGTGCCTAGAATTGTGGCTCTGAGCTAAGCTCCTTCAGGTTATAATTCTTGCTTCATCTTCTGTCACTTCATACAGAAACATCTGCTCCTTTTTGGCAAGTTTCCATGTAATTTTCCTTCATTTCATAAAAGAGAATTTGATAAGGTTCTCCAGATTTTTACATATTTCCATTTACTTTTGGGGTTAAAACATTTTTTAACTTCTGAAACCTTCTGTATGTTAGAAAAGACTCCATACATAAACACATTTAATCATTTAATTGCTCTTGAAAATTGTTGTATCTTCTTTACTCCTTAATTTTTCCAGGAATATTACTCCAAAATCATCATTATTCTCCAGCTCCATTATTGTGATATTGAAGCACAGTTTAGAGTTGTATATAGATGATTTGTATAGATGAACTGTTGGAGAGTGTCCAGAGGAGGGCTACAAAGATGGTGAAAGGCCTGGAGGGGAAGACGTACGAAGAACGGCTGAGGTCACTGGGCCTGTTCAGCCTGGAGAAGAGGAGGCTGAGGGGAGACCTCATCACAGTCTACAACTTCCTCGTAAGGGGGTGTCGAGAGGCAGGAGACCTTTTCTCCATTAACACCAGTGACAGGACCCGTGGGAACGGGGTTAAGCTGAGGCAGGGGAAATTTAGTCTTGACATCAGGAGGGGGTTCTTCACAGAGAGGGTGGTTGCACACTGGAACAGGCTCCCCAGGGAAGTGGTCACTGCACCGAGCCTGTCTGAATTTAAGAAGAGATTGGACTGTGCACTTAGTCACATGGTCTGAACTTTTGGGTAGACCTGTGCGGTGTCAAGAGTTGGACTTGATGATCCTTAAGGGTCCCTTCCAACTCAGGATATTCTATGATTCTATGATTTCAGTTTCAAACCAATGTATCTCATTTAAAGGCAGTAGTCAGTAGAAACTTCTTTGTTCTGATTAATGGTGTGCAGATCTGGATTGGTGTCTTTATCTTGTCAATGTCCATGTGGAGATCACTGACAAGTGGTGTCCCTCGGGGGTCCATACTGGGACCAGTACTGTTTAATATCTTTGTTGGTGACATGGACTATCAGCAGGTTTGTGGATGATGCCAAGATGAGTGGTGTAGTTAACGCTTCAGAGGGAAAGGGATGCCATCCAGAGGGACCTGGACAGGTATGAGAGGTGGGCCCTTGTGAACCTCATGAAGTTCAACAAGGCCAAGTATGAGGCCCTACACCTGGTTCAGGGTGATCCCAAACATCTGTACAGACTGGGTAACAAATCAACTGAAAACATCACTGCAGAAAAGGACTTAGGGTTACTGGTGGATAAAAAATCGGACGAGCCAACAGTGTGTGCTTGCAGCCCAGAAGGTCAAGTGCATTTTGGGCTGCATCAAAGAAGGATGGCAAACAGGCTGAGGACTTGATTGTCCATCTCTGTTCCGCCCTTGTGAGACCCCACCTGGAGTGCTGCATCAAGGTCTGGGCCCCCAGCTTTATAGAGACATGGACCTGTTAGAGTGGGTCCAGAGGAGGGCCACAAAAATGAACAGAAGTCTGGAAGAGTTATCCTGTGAAGAAAGGCTGAGACAGCTAGGGTTGTTTAGCCTAGAGAAGAAAGGGGTTTGAGAGGACCTTATAGTGGCCTTCTAATACTTAGTAAGGGTCTACAGTAGAGCTGGAGAGGGACTCTTTATCAGGGATTGTAGTGACAGGAAAAGGGGTACTGGTTTTAAACTAACAGAAGGTAGGTTTAGATTAGATATAAGGAAGAAATTTCTCATTATGAGGGTAGTGAGTCACTGGCACAGGCTGCCCAGAGAAGCTGTGGATGCCCCCTCCCTGGAAGTGTTCAAGGCCAGGCTGGATGGGGCTTTGGGCAGCCTGGTCTCGTGGGAGGTGTCCCTGCCCATGGCAGGGGGTTGGAACTAGGTAGTCTTTAAGGTCTCTTCCAACTCAAATTGTATGATTTTATGATATACCTTATGCTGCTGCATGTGCAGACAACTTTTTCAGCATTTTGGTCTAGGTTCTAGTCACAAACACTAGTTGTGTATAGAATGCAGAGCACAAAAGAATTCTTTGCCCCAAAGCATCCTGAATCGGACAGATGCATTTTCTAGGGGTGCAAAACATTAACCTAAGTAATGGCTCTGTGGTGAAGGCCGGCCGCCTCGGAGCCGGGGCAGCCGCAGCGCCCGACCCCGCGTTACGGGAGAATTGGGGCCGTGCCTCGCCAGGGGCGGCCCCGGAGAGCGGCGCGACCAGGCCGAGGCCGTCCGCTCTCGCGCGAGAGGCTGACAGGAGGGGGCGCTGCCAGAGCCACGGGGGCAGAGGGTTCTGTCCCTCCTCCCTTCCGAGTCTGCCCTGTTTGCTGGCGGTCCCTGTGACCGCAGTTTTTATCATGGTCTCCCCCAGGCAGAGAGCTTGCCCCAAAAAGGCTGTGGCGACCCAAAGGGAGGGGCTGTCCAGAATCACAGAATTGTGGGGGTGGAAGGGACCTCAAGAGATCATCGGGTCCAACTCCCCTGCCAAAGCAGGTTCCCTAGAGCAGGCTGCCTAGGTAGGCGTCCAGATGGGCCTTGAGTATCTCAGAAGGAGACTCCACAACTTCCCTGGGCAGCCTGTTCCAGTGCTCCATCACCCTCACCGTGAAGGAAGTTCTTTCACATGTTGGTGTGGAACTTCCTGTGCTCCATTTTGTGGCCACTGCCCCTTTTCCTGTCAGCACGACCCCTTGAAAAGAGGTTGCCCAAATCCCTCTGTCTCCTACACTTAAGATACTTGTAATCATTAGTAAGATCCCCTTTCAGTCTTCTTTTCTCAAGGCTGAATGGACCCAGGTCTCTCAGCCTTTCTTCATAGGGAAAATGCTCCAGGCCCTGTATCATCTTTGTGGCCCTCCACTGGACTCTTTCGAGGAGATCCCTGTCTTTTTTGTGCTGGGGAGCCCAGAACTGTACACAGTACTCCAGCTGAGGCCTGACCAGGGCAGAGTAGAGGGGGAGGATCACCTCCCTTGACTGCTGGCCATGCTCCTTTTAATGCATGCCAGAATCCCATTAGCCCTCTTGGCCACGGGGACACAAAGTCAACCTGTCGTCCACCAGGACCCCAAGTTCCTTCTCCGCAGAGCTCCTCTCCAGGAGTTCGTCCCCCAGCCTGTACTTATACACAGGGTTGTTCCTTCCCAGGTGCAGGACTCTAGACTTGCCCTTGTTAAACTTTGTTTGGTTTCTTGACTATGAAATTGTACAGTTTTCTATCCTTTGTGATGTCAGAAGGGTAACTAGCAAAACTGTTGTCTTGAACTTCCTGAGGGCAGACTCCAACCTATTCAGGGCACTTGTTGCAGGGGTCCCTTGGGAGTCATTCCTGAAGAGCAAAGGAGCCCAGGAAGCCTTGACACTCCTCAAGAAGGAAATCCCGAAGGCACAGGAGCAGGCTGTTCCCAAGTCCCATAAGGCAAGCCGGAGAGGAAGAACACTGGTGTGGATGAACTGGGAACATTTGTTGAGACTCTGGGAGAAAAAGAGAGTGTACGTCTGCTGGAAGAAGAGACTGGCTACTTGGGACAACTACAAGGAAGTTGCTAAGAGATGCAGAGAGGAAGTTAGAAAGGCAAAAAGCTCAGCTTAAGCTCAGATTGGCCACTGCAGTAAAAGAGAACAAGAAATTCTTTTACAAATATATTAACAGCAAGAGAAGAACCAAGGAAAATTTCCATCCTTTACTTGATGCAGCAGGGAATGTGATCACTGAGGATAAGGCTGAGGTTCTCAATGCCTTCTTTACATCTGTCTTTAGTAGTCAGATCAGTTATCCTCAGGGCACTTTACTCCCTGACCTGACACCCCCTGTGATTCAGGTAGAGAATCACCCCCTGTGACCCATGAACAGTTAGAAACCTGCTCCTCCACCTGGAATGTCACAAGTCCGTGGGACCAGACAAACTCCACCCTTGGGTGCTGAGAGAGCTGGCAGAGGTAATTGCCAAGCCGCTTTCCACCACCTATCAGCATTCCCGGTTATCTGGAGAGGTCCGAGAGGTTTGGAGGCTTGCCAATGTGACTCCCATCTACAAGAAGGGCCATGAGGAGGACCTGGGGAACTACAGGCCTGTCAGCCCGAACTTGGTTCCAGGGAAAGTTATGGAGCAAATCATCTTGGGTGAAATCACCCAGCACTTGCATGGCATCCAGGGGATCAGGCCCAGCCAGCACGGGTTCACAAAATGCAGGTTGTGCTTGTCCAACCTCATCTCCTTCTATGATTGTGTGACCAGACTGGTAGATGAGGGAAAGGCTGTTGATGTAGTCTACTTAGACTTCAGCAAAGCCTTTGAGACAGTCTCCTACAGTATTCTCCCGGGGAAACTGGCTGCCTGTGGCCTGGACAGGTACACTCTTCTCTGGATAAAGGACTGGCCAGAGGGCCATGCCCAGTGGGTAGTGGTTAGTGGAGTTAAGTCCAGCTGGTTGGTACTGGGGCCTATCTTGTTCAATATCTTTATTGATGACCTGGACAAGGGGATTGAGTGTTCCCTCAGGAAGTTTGCAGACAACACCAAGGTGGGAGGTAGTGTTGATCTGAGGGTAGGGTGGCCCTTCAGAGGGATCTGGATAGGCTGGACTGCTGGGCTGAGGTGAATGGGATGAGGGTTAACAAGGCCAAGTGCTGGGTCCTGCACTTTGGCCACATCCCATGCAACGCTATAGGCTTGGGGCAGAGTGGCTAGAAGATTTTGAAAAGGAAAGGGACCTGGGAGTGTTGATGGATGCTTGGCTGAACGTGAGCCTGCAGATGGCCAATGGCACCCTATTAGAAATAGTGTAGCCAGTAGGAGCAGGGAGGTGATTGTCCCCCTGTACTTGGCTCTGGTGAGGCCGCACCTCGACTACTGTGTTCAGTTTTGGGCCTCTCACTACAAGAAGGACATTGAGGCCCTGGAGCATGTCCAGAGCTGGTCAACAGAACTGGTGAGGGGTCTGGAGCACAACTCTTATGGGGAGCAGCTGAGGGAGATGGGGTTGTTTAGTCTGGAGAAGAGGAGACTCAGGGGAGACCTCATTGCACTCTACAACATCCTGAAGGGAAGTTGTGATGAGGAGGGGAGCGGTCTCTTCTCTCAGACAACTAATGATAAGACTCAGGGAAATGGCTGCAAGATGAGCCTGGGGAGATTTAGATTAGATACCAGGAAAAACTTTTTCTCTTAAAGAGTGGTCAGGCACTGGGATGGCCTGCCCAGGGAGGTGGTGGAGTCACCATCCCTCGCAGTGTTCAAGAAGCACCTGGACAAGGTGCTACAAGATCTGATTTAGTAGGGTAGTATTGGTGATAGGAGGATGGTTGGACTAGATGATCTTGTAGGTCCTTTCCAACCTTTTGTTTCTATGATTCTATGATTCTAATAAGCCTGAGTTTTCAAGATACCAAATATTATAAAAACTTCTGCACGATAAATACACTAAGTAGGAATTTAAATCCGGAAAGGTCACTTGATTTAAACAATTAAAACAATTTTATCCAATGCAAATTCTAAATTAAAACAGAAGGCATTTGTAAGGAGACTGAAGCTGTCCTAATTTCCACTGTATTATCCAACTATGTAATCTCTAACTATGTAACTGAAAATATAGAAGTGTACTTTCAGGCAATTCTTGATTTTTTTATTATTTTTATTTTTGGTGTTTTGCCCATTCAGACTGTCTGTTTATTGGTTTATGGTGTAGTCTGCAACCTCAACAAATTGAGAATGATACTCAGATTTAAATGAATACCCTTCACTGGTTTTAAGGGGTAATGCTCCTAGGATTTGAAGACTTGTGCTATGCATATTAAGGAAATTAATATTTTGGTCTTGGTGTGTTATTACAATTGAAAGTGTTTCTAGATTACAGCTGAAGGCACACATGATACTTGAAACCTGCAGTTAGAGACCCCTTGTGATCCACTGGAATTTTATTTTCGATGAAAAAATAAAACAATGCCACCACAATCAAAATCCTACTATTTATAGATAGTAAAACAGTCTCATTGAGAGGAGAAAATACTACCTTTACTCCTTAATCCTGCCATAGCCTGATCATTTGCTTCCCTTGGTGTCTCAAGAAGCATGCACAGCTTTTTGAGATTTCAGCTGGGATCGGTTAGTTTTCAGAGGCTGCCTTTATACCTGTTGCCTGGATAAATTGCTATTGAATTATAAAGAAGACAGACATTGCTGCAGTATATCTGCCAGGAGATGTAATTTTCTGGCAGGACTTTCTGCCTGTCCGCTAACTCTATATGGTAGTGTGCTTTGATACTTGTCAAAGATGTATGGTTGATCATAGTTCAGGGGCAACATCAAAAGGCTACTTCAGTCAGGATGAGACATTGTTCTCTGGGAGGGAATTTTCATAAACATATTGCTCTAAGCTATGTGAGCCTCATATCTGTTTTCCTATGGCCCCCCAGTCTCTCCCTCGGCTGCTATTAAAACATACAGGCCGTATGTATCCAGACATGTTCAAAGGAATGAATCTCGGGTAAAGGGATAAATGTTTCCATGGCAATACATTCAGGGTGCAGGGAGTAGGAGCAAAGATTGGTCTTATTGTTACTGTCACGTCAAGTGCTATCAAGTCAGATTCAGTGTTTTGTATAGTAATTGAAAAAGTCAATTAAACCAGCAGAAACCTTTATTCACATGCCAAGGCTAATCAAAAGACTGCTATTTAAGTCATCACTTAATGAACGCTTGCATCATAGACCCATTGCCGGTTGATCTTATTTATTTGCTAACGGCTTTTTTAGGAATTCCTTGAAGGAAAAGATAAAAGTGTTTAATCACTGCTACCCTTAATTTTCTTATCAAAGAAAACGGTATTCTGTCATAGGATCTAGCAACGACCACACTGGAGACCTTCACATACTTCAGTACCAAAGGTGAAGAGGGATTCTCTCCTGAAATTTAAAGTAGAAAAAAACAAACAAACAAAAAATCTAGTCAAGAAAGAAAGTGGAAAAGAATCTTTGACAAGTACGATGCCTTTAGCTTGATTTATATTTACATGAAAAATATTGTTTTGGAGAGGGTCCAGGAGTTATCATTTATCCCAGTGCCTTTTCTGTGCTAGTAGCTAGTATTCGATGCTTATGGCAATAATGTAAGTACTAACAAGTGCAGTCTCGTATTTGTTTGCGGTTTACACATTCAGTCTGAAGTGCCAGAACTTCATAGAGTTATACATGCTCTTTTAATAGACCTTGACAGACTTCCATTAATTTATCTGATCAGTTTTTAAGCTTACATATTTTTTACATAAATCCATGCTTTATAATTTATCCCTTTATGCTTCCATCATCTTATGGCAATGAATTCCACGATATAATTATGTCTTTTCTGAAAAAAAATCCTACCTACTGAAGTCAGGATACAGTGTTGGCATAAATGCAAGTGGGTGTAAATTCACATGAGTATATTTAGGTTAGAAATAAGAATAACAGTCAGACTGTCAGGGGCAAAAAGTCAAACTGGTCCAAAGAAGGAACATGAAAAAATCATCAGAACAGTTATAAAAACACATTTGTAGGTGACCGAACTTAATCACCCAAGTACTTTCTTACTGTGAGATCCTCTTTTTCTTTAACTTTTAAATCACTGATGGTACATCTTTCTTCCTGCAAAGCATGAAAAATTAGGGAGCACAGCTCCTGTCAACATTAATTACAGTTGTTATGAAGTCAGAAGACTGTTGGGAAAAAGGCTCTTAAAAAGCATTTGTAACTTGTAAAACAAGGACTGATCTATTGTTGCCACTATGAGCCTCAAATTTCAGAAGGCACCATAAATCTTATGACTTGTGGAGCCCTGTTCTATACAAAACATCATTTTGGCACCCTGGAAAATCACCATGCCTTTCAGTCTTCAGCTGTGGGCACCAGAATAGAGTCATAAATTATCTTCGGGCATTTTTATTTCCTGCCTCATCAGGATGAGTCCTCTGCTGTATTTAGCCTTTCGATTGCCTAATTTGTAAACACTTTTCATGAACTCTGTAATTAATTGGCAGGCAAGATTACACACTGGCTGGAAGTAATTGTAGATTGCTCTTAATTGTAAGAGCATACTTTTGGTGGCTCGTTTAAAATACATATGCAGATTAAAGACAAATATAAACAGTAATTAAGGTCTGAATGCAAACAGTGTGCTGGTTTGGAAGGTGTGCCATCAGAGTTCATCCTGTTTTCCTGAGACTCCTTACTCCCTGCCTGCCTTCAGGCTGGGCTACAGCAGCATGGCTGCTGCACCCAAGCAAAGGCTCAGAGCACCGAGGAGGGAGAGGAAGGTGAGACTTAAGAACAAGGTAACCCACACACTAAGGGCATTCCCCACCTGACAGCTACCCAGTCAAGTTGCACCTCTCACAGAACAGTCCGTCTCCTCTTATCGCCAGCTGAAATAAATCAAATGCTGGAATGAGTCAGCAGAGCTAAGTTAATGCTTCTTTGCAGGTTTGCAGCAACTGTTCATCTGTCTGGGTGCGCAAAGGCACCCAGCCTCCTTGTCAGGAAGATGGATTATTATGTAGATATAATGAGATTCTGACTTAAACTTGTATAAATGAAATCAGAATTGGTCTCTCTAAAGTTGGCTGGTTGAAACTGTCGCTTTTTATGTTCTATTACTTTACATGTTTTCCTGCTGCATTTCCTGTGTTAGATAGGTGATTATATTAGGCTAGGAATTGGAGGATTTTTACATCTTCTTAGTCGAGCAAGGAGGCCTAAGACTGAAACTATAAATCTGACATGCTGATGCTAGTCAAACAATTGACTATGGAAAATGTAATTTTCCTGTACAAATATGAATATTGCACAGGTACCTTCAGAGATAGGTTTGAATATTTGATTCTTGCTGCTGGAGCCATTATTATTTTAGCAGGCTGCAGATGCTTATGCTGAAGCAGTCTGATTTTTGATGTTTTGCCCATTCAGACTGTTTATTTATTGGTTTATGGAGTTGTCTGCAACCTCAACAAATTGCTTTGATTAAATATCCTAGATAGCTTCTTTCTATTTAAAAATCTTAATAGGGCTAAAAATGATTCATGCTGTGCATTAAATTCAGCATTTCTGCAAGCATACAAGCATGGACACAGTGCTATAGTTGTTTCTTTTTTTTTGGTCATAATTCTTTTGTTTTTTTTTGTAAGTTTGGTTCCCCCTGGAATTGCTTATATAAATGATTGAAATATTATCTAAGTAATCATATTTTAAATATTTAAATGATACCTACTTGAGTCAAATCATCTTGTCAATACATTGAAAGATATTTCTGTGCAAGCTCAGCAAAAATGAGCATCAGGATATTCTGGTTATTGTGTGTGATATTTGATGCAGATAAATTGGTAGATTTTTGGCTTAATTCTTTCTATAAAATTCCTTACATGTTCTCTATTCTGTTTGAATCAAAGCTTGCATTGATTTTTTATGATTTACTTTCTTTATTTGTTAAGAATGAGAATCAAAATCAGAACTCTGGAAAAACTGGAAAAACTTTCTGGAAAAATATTGCAAGAGTACATACATTGGGTAAAATTTCCCAACTTGTTCGACGTAAATAAAAGCTTTATTTTTGATTTCTGTGAGATAATAGGTGCTATGTAAGGAGAATGTATTTTCAAGGTTCTTGCAGTTTTTATGTTCTGGTAGAAGAGAAGGGATGAAGGAATATTAATTGTTTCTGCAACTTAATGAACAAAAAGTATGTGTTCGGACTAGAAAAGAAAGCAGGACACCCAAATAAAAACAGGGAGCTATGCCTGGCGTTATGTATATGATGATAAATTCTGCAAAAAGAAAGTAATTTGAAGAGTCTTTGAAGTAACTTTCTCTCCACTATCAACACTGAAATGAATTCTGGTTTCAAACAAAGAGAGGAAAAATGTAGCTCTTCACTTCCAATTCAGTGGAAATTTTAAAATTGATCAGAATTATTTGGATTACTGCAGTACAGTAGTCTGTTTATTGGAGTCGTAAAATTTGAAAATATGTATTTTTTCCTATTTTTTTTTCCTAACTCTTACTTTCCCATGAAAATTTTATTGCCAGGCAGAAGTTGCATATCTGTATACCAATGGATATTTTTATAGAGTTGTGCTTGTATTAAAAACTGCTTTAATTACAGAAGAAGTATTCTGATTTTATCAAATCAGGAAGGATGTAGTTAGGCTGGAGACAGGTTGAAAAGAAGAAAACTTTACAGCATGTTGAACCCAAAATATGAATTCCATAAACCAACTTTTTTTTTTCCTATTTTTTCTTTTATTTTTTTATTTTTTTATTTTTTTATTTTTAACAGGAAGATATATGTTTTGTGGATTACCACTTTTTCCCCCGCTCATGTAATGTTTTATATATAAAATGACTTCATAAGTAATTAACTGACCAAACCATACTGAGATCAAACAATTAGAAACCAGATGTATTAAAGGACATGAGTTGCATTTAAATGGCAGCACTTCAACAGTTTTGGTAGAGTAGTTGCTTGTATATATGTCGTTTGTGCTTGAAAACATGTTAGAATACAAAAAATGTGTGATATCACCTTGTCTCCAGCTACCCTGTTGCTGTGGAGCCTTAATGGCAAAGTGAATTTTTAGATTTGTATTCGATTTTGGGCCACTGTTACTAGATTATAAAAAATTACGACTCGTTCCATTAAAAACTTGGATCGCCATCAACAAGGTGCTCATTAAAAACTGTTTTGTTAGAAAATTTAATAAGAAGACATTTGAAAATCTATAGTGGTGTTTAGATAAAAAATATGAGGACTGAAAGATAAATTGCCTGAGTTACTTGTTCACTGGACTAAATGTAGTAATTGACTATTTTTTAATTGGCTCTTGCCCTGTCTTTTGCTCAGATATAAAGAGCTTGATTCTAATCACATTTATGGATGTTTTGTCAGTTAGAGTATAATTTTACGGCACCTATCACATTGGAAAATTGAGTAAAATATATTTTATTCAAACACATTTTCTCTCTGGACTGGCTGTGAAATACTTGTTGTGAGTACTCCTTTGAGTATATTATATCTGAAATTCAAAACCCAGGTTATTTGCATGAACTGGACTACTTCATTTCTCTGATCTTATTGCCACAACTCTTTAAATTTAGTAGTGGTGTATGGATGTGTTTATTTACAAATATCCAGGACTCAAAATACATGTACGTATGGTACTCAATGGAGTTTGAAACTAAGATGTCATCTGAGTGAAGTCACATGAGTAAGGCAAGGCTCGAACAGGCTTCGTTCGAATCCTGGAATGCAAAAGCTTTCAACTAAAATGCACATACACCAATCCAATAGCTTTTAGGTAACTTTTCATTACCACAGTCCTTCTCACCTCCTTGTTCCCCAGTTTCTGAAGGAAGGAAACCTACATTGTAAAGGTCTGCGTATGTCAAATACTGTACCTGTCTTATTCAAAGTGCTTTATTTGAAGCATCTGTTTTTTTCTACATGCAAGTGTCATAGCTCTAGTGGCTTTATGTGTTATCCTTACAGGCTGCACAGAGACAGAGGGCTGCTTTTCCTACACAGGATGTCTAATGCTGCACCATTTGCTGGAGACTCGTATTTATCTCTTGATATATTTGCTTTCCAAATGCAGAAATAACTTGTAGCTGCACGCATTGGTTTGGTTTGAAATGATGTTCAGTAAGTAGCGATATTAATGGATAGGAATACTTCTGCAAGTTCGCTAAGATGACAATATTGGGCATTAGTGTGCAAGTTAGGATGCCTGGACCCTATTTGCAGGTCTGTCACTCACCAGCACTGGGGAATTGAGAATGTTACTTATTCCCAATTTTTTTTTTCATTCTTCTCCCTTTTCTCATTATTTTGCTATCCAGCCAGAGATCTCTGTGTTACATTTGGGCAGTCTTAAATTCTCTGGCATCTTGTCCCCTGAGTCATGAGGTGCAAATAATGGTCCTTGCTCTTGTTTGAAGATGCTTTAGCATTCAGAATTAGCCAGATTCCTTTCTAATACTATTTCATTTTTATTTTTTCGTAATGCACAAAATACTCTATCAAGGTTGAGAATTTTTGCAGAAATAGGTAAGACACTAATAAGATTTTGGGTTCCAAACCTGCTTGTCTGCAGGAAATGAACAACATTCTTGGCTTACTCAGACCATTTGCGTCAATAAGAAATTAAACAATCCATCAGCAGTGAAGTTGGCACAAGACTGTCCCAGTTCCAAAAGAGTGTTCCAACACTTTATTTTAACAGTATAAAAGAGCTATCTTATTCCTACTTGTGTACTACACAGGCATATAATTTAGTACACTCACTTCTGAGAAGCTCAAAGTAGATGTTTTATTTTATTTTATTTTATTGATTTTTTGTCTTTTGTAAATTATAGAAAAGCAATATTGCTTCCCACAATTATAAATTATTTGAAAATTTCAAGTTTTCATTTGTAGTGCTGGGAGAGGGGAATTTAATCTCATGATTTAACTTTGAAGTCTCTGTTTTTCTCTTGAGGTTGCATTAGCGCTGCTAGTATTTTCAAAATTCGCAGAACGTATTTTGACAGCTTCAGAGATTCTGACAAATTTTTTCTTGGACTGCCCAGCACACCATGATCTGCACACCATAGATGTCAGTCTCACTCTCCTCCCATTTCAAAGTTAGAAGTAAAACCGATGGCATGCAAATTACAGACCGTTTGAAAATGTTTCTGTATACATCACTTCTCTGGTCAATGTTCATATAAAATGAAAGCCAGAAAATACATGAGCTTAATTTAGAGGATTACATGGCTTTCATGGAATAATTTGTTACGTGGATTTCATTCTCTGTCCTATGATTTTCTTTTTTCCTCCTTCCCCTCTGACCAGGGGCTGCAAACAGCTTTCTCTTAGTCTTGATTGCAGTTCAAAATGCCAGGCTGATTATTTTTTTCATTTTAAAGAAAGAGATGAAATGAATGGTGATTATGGGTCAGATCCACGTATTCTGGAAAGCTGAAGTTCATAAAAATAGGGTTAACCTATGACTGCTGTTTCAAATTATTGTGATGACTGACTATATCTGATAGATCAGCCTGCTCCTGGATCAGGTGAGCAGATGTCTAGTCACAGCCAGTTACCTACAGCATCTTGAGTTAAAAACTTCATTGGATAGAGGGCAAGAGGAAAACAGAAGAATGTAGCTTAAGCAAGTTCATTGTCATTAAGATCATAAACATTTTTTAGGGAAAGGCTATCATTTTTGTAAATACTTCACTGTTTTTAAAATATTAGCACTGGAAATCAGCCCTATCACTGGAGATCACTGAAAAACAAAAATGATTAACCCTAAAAAGCTGCACATTTAAAAAAATGTAGTAATCATTACTGTGACACTGAATACTGTCTACCTATAGAGACCCCATTCAAAATTGCAATTAGTCAAACCTTTTTGTCATCAGTCTTTGTTTCTGAAGCTATTTTTATAACCAGAAGGATTAAATCAGAATAAAATATAGTTATTAAAAAAAAAAAAGAAAAAAAGCTGGGAATCCAAAACACAGAATATTATTTTGGCGATGTTTGTTGGCAGAACTGTCAACAGCTCTTCCCAATCCTTTTCTAGGCTACTGATATTTAAATTTTTTTTTTGCTGACTGATTCTGCTAGTGACCAAAAAAATTTATTAAGTTTTTCAAAGAAGGCTTAGTTTCTTATGCACACGTTTAGGGCTTCTAGCAAATGGACAAACAAGATTGCAGTTCAGCCCTTTCCACAGAACTCTGATGTTATCATGGTACTGGGAAATGTTTTGGGTTAAAATCAAAATAAACTGAAAATGCTCACTGTGTTAGATTCTCTTTCCTGAATTATCCGGAACATTGAATGTGTATTTCCTGGACAGCAGATGATTAGCTGTGGATGGTGCTTGAACTCTCAGAAGCAACTTTACTATTTCTTCCCATTTCCATTTTGAGTTGCACCTTTAAACTGTAAAAACAAGGGATTTAGGCATTTTTCTTGTGTATATTAAGGTAGGTGAAATACAACAAACATGCAGCCACATCCTTCAGCTGCTCCTGCCCGGGACTGTGCCTATGTGTCTGCTGGAGCCCAGCCTGGTGCCCAGGGCCCTGGGGTCTGGTTTGGGAACACACATCGCACCAGCCCCAGTGTTTGGGAGGTCTGCTCTTGTGATACTCTCCCGCCTGAGAAGTCCTCCATTAGTGAACCCTGCTCATTCTCGTCTGCTCTCATAAATTAGTGTGAGTGACTTGGTTCCCATCACTGCCTCCCATTCTTCTTATCCCTGCTGCCTCGGAAAAGGTCCTTGACCAGATACACTTGCAGGAACATCCACTGTCCTTCTACATACCCTTCCAGCATATAATGTATTTCTTGTGATGAAGTCTTACCTGGTAGATGCTCTACAGATGGTATAGAATGCATGGGTGTGATTTTTGCCATACTGCTTTCATTGATCCCTGCAAAAGTTACCTGTTATCACCATCAGATGCCATGTGAACTGCTCTCAACTCCAAACCACTTTTCTTTTGTACTTTTAAAGCATCTCAATTCCAGGCTTTTCTTATTCAAGAATGGGCAACCTGTCCTCTTAATCAATGTGATTACCTTCACCATTCCCACGTAGGAAATTTCTACTGAGGTGCATTTCTGAAATTGAATTTGAAAGATAGCGACACCCCCCTTTTTTAGTGGTTTGACCTTATCGCAGCTTTCAATTTAATGAAAACCCAATTAATTTTAATCTACATAGGCCTATACTCCCACGTAATAGATCACTCACATTCCAGAGCACATTGTAGAGTTAACATTAATGAAAGTATACTTTAAGTGTGTATGTAGGGAAGCAATCAATTGAATCTCTTTTGACTTGAGGTTTTCCATTTCTTGTGCTATGGTGCTGAATTCAAATATCCAGACTTTCTTCTTCCTACTGGGCCAAAGGAAGGAATGAAATCAGGCTTTCTACATAGAATACAGATTGATAAACCAATGACATGGTGGTATAAAATAAATTGCCTATAATTCATGGAATTTTTAGTTATTCCTTGCTTCCATTCTCCTTCCTTCTTTGTTTTAAAATAAAGAGGCTAAGACAGGATGCTATTCAGATCCTCATCTGACGTTCACACAAACCAGAAAGGGTCTTTCCAGTGGACTCTGTATTATACATGCAAATACCTGCAGCACAAATTTGACTAAGATATATGGTACAGAATATACATGTACAAAATACATGTGAAAGACTGCTTTTGAACTTTGTAGCAAAAGTACCAAGTTCAGTAGGGCCAGGCTTTCAACACAGATTTTTGTTATATTTAACACTTGCACTATCCTTCCTGTCAAAAAAAACTTGCTGTGTTAAAATCACATTTTTGATAAAATATTAAGGTTAACAATAAATTGAATACATTTTATTTTATTTATTTATTTGTTCTTCTTGTCATGAAAGGGAGAGAATTCAGTTCTTGATCACTAATTATTATTTCTAAGGCAACTCCAGATTTTTCTTTATTTAATTGCCAGACTGTATTTTTGAACTAATAAGACCCATGTGTGATGTGAACACACCTCTAAGAAGCTTTTGTTATTTAAGGATTTGTGTTTCTCTTCTGATTGGAGAGATCTGTAGCTGACAGCAAAGTTAGAAAGAAGTTCATTGGTGGATTTCTCTACTTAGTAGTAACTGGAATCAGTGAAGTTTATGTTGACTTGAAGTTGTTTGCTTTGTATCTTGAATATCCAAATGCATCTTCCCATATAGAGATTTTGGTACTGAGCAATATGTTCAGTACTGAAATTTCCTAGAAACTTGCTCCTCCCAGCACCTTATAAAATAATTGAAAGACAAAAGATTTAAAGTCTTATCTATGACTACCAATTTACCGTTCAGTATCTAGTTGGTGTATATGAGTATAAATAGTGTATTGCATGATGATAAACTGAATGGAGTATTGTATGACAATGAACTGTCTCTATTCTAATGTTATTCTTCATGTCCTGTTTTTGTGTTTCTGTTTCTATAGGGTGATTTCTTTCTTCTTTATATCTTGTTTAAAGTTTGTCTTTATTGTAAGTTCATATTTTTACATCCTCGTGTTTTGTGTAAAATGAAAGAAAAAAAGTAAAAGGCTGCAGTTAGGCAACATTTTTTTTTTTTTTTTTTAACTTTCCCTCTTTTCTAATGATATTAGAGCTATCCATTTAATTGTCTGCTATTCATTTTCATTCTCCGTATCTGTACTCTCATGCAGCATATAAAGATTTTCATCACAATCCTCTCTTTTAGATTGATGATTTTAGGAAACTATCTAGTCTTCTCATCTTCTATTTTAATCTGTGTAGAAAGACATTTTGACATCAGTCTTTTCAGTCTTTTTCACACTCTTTTCCTAAGTGTGGAAAATTAGAACAATGTTTCATAACTATCTGAATTTCTTCAAATTTGAAGTTAAGCACTAGTTTTCCTCAACAAGTGATGTGGTTCGAAATGAAGGAGGGAAAGACTGGACAGAGGTTTCTGGAAAGGATATACTTTTTTCGTTTCACTTGGCATTCATTGTAGATAACCACTGAAATTAAGTTTTATGCACTAGTGATATTGCTTGACTTGTATTATGAATGGGTGTGATAAACTGTGTAACTTGAACTGTAGCTATGAGCATCAGTAAAAATACAAGGATAGATGGAAGACATAGCAAAATTAAAGGTTTGGCAATAAACAGGCACGGGGGGAGTAGATAGGATTTGAAATCTGTGGCATAGGATAGCAAAAAGACCCCTTTTTTCTCTGAGTTCTCCTTAAAGTGCATGCAAGGCATCCTTTTGTCTGTGATGTACACTTGCAGTGGAGAATTAATCATACTGGGCCAAGAAGCTGTGCTGATGGAGGAGAATCTAGAGCTAATTATATCCATGGAAACTGATCTTAGACACCACAGATCTGACAGCTGCTGCAGAATCTTTCTGCTTAAAAAAAAAAAAGAAAGAAAAGAAGGGAGGGTGGGCAGGGTGTCTTATACTGCATGTTGCTCATGTTGCTGTTAAATATAAAAATTCAGACCTCAACATTAGGCATTAGGTTTTAAATTAGCTTTGGAATAGACAAGTAGTTAGTATGAAACAATCGAATTAGTGATGTGAATGAGAAGTCTCTTGCAGTTCAGTATGGTATATTTAAGGTAATTTGTATGGTCTATTTTGTTCCTTTTTTTTTTTTTTTTTTTTTTTTTTAACAGTTGTAGTGTTCAAGATGGGGGAAAGAAATAAAAAGGGGGGGGGGGGACTGCAAGATTTACATTGATCTAATTCACTACTTGGACCCAATTTAAAGTGATGAACAAAATTAATGACATTTGTCTTTCAGGCTTTAGATGAAAAGCTTGTAGCAGCTATTATCTGGATATGTAATTCATCTTTTAAACTGAGAGAAGTCAGGCGAGATTCTGAAAGGTTGCAAATTCCCCATCCCACAAAAATAAAACCAAGCAAACAAATATAAAATAAAACAACAACAAACCACAACCTTACTCAATGAGAGCCTTTATTTCCTTCAGCTGCATCTTAACCACTTCCCTCCCTCCTCAGCTTCCTTTCCTCTCCTCCCATTCCCCCCAGGCATTTTCCTTTGAGCATGAAAATGTTGGAAGTGGCGCAGGCTCTTTCTCAAACATGTTTCACAGCTCTTTCTCTCCATTTGGCACAAGTGATCAAAACTGGTAGGTCTCATTTTTCTGAGTACTTTGTAAAGATTTCTTCTGGATTAAACTGAGTTGTGACTGATGCAAATTGAAGGACAGTGTTTTTCCTGCACTCTTGTCACACCCAGAACTGTCCCTACAGGTGCAACTCCATTGCTAAATGAAAGAAGGCAGACAGTAGTTCTTGGTTTCAGGGCTGAGCGGTGTTGACAGGCTTAGGATAATGCAGCTTAGATCATTCTTCCTGGATAGCAAACTCTAGAGACCTCTTTGGTGCATTTTAAAACATATCTAAAATTGAACTAACAATGAAACAATGCAAATAGGCAAAGGTCTGGTACTCAAATTTGCTCTGTGTCTGCCTTTTTATTTAGCGCTACAGACATGCCTTAAGAGTTCACAAGCCCCTGTTATGGTGTGTATGGCCAACAGACCCTAAAGGGGATCCCATGCTTCCATTATACCATAGCCTGAATAGCAGGAAGAAATGGACTTGTCTTTTGTCTGAGATTAAAACACCAAGGGGAACTGTTAATGAGCTCTGCAGGGATAAATGATGCTATTTCCAAAAGAGTAGTTTAATAATATCTGCACTAGAATTGAGTATTTTGAAATGTTTGGAAATGTCCATTTTCTCAAGGATCGAAAACTATTTATTCAAAAAGTTTGTTGAGTGAAACCAAACCTCTCACTGATGGTGGTGGTGATGATGATAGCTGTGCAGGAATCTCTGCGCATCACCACTCATCTGTGAGCAGCCTGCGCTGTGACTCACTGCTGCCCGAGATGATGGGCTGTTGAAAATTGCTTGGAAAATAGATGAAATGGTGTCTTTGATGTTCATTGATGTGTCCTATGTATGCAGTCTAGCCAAACCACCATGATTAAAATGGCCTTATAACCCAAGCACCACGAGGCACGTTAAGCAGTTTCATTCTTCACAGAAAGCAGAATTTCGGGGATTGTTAGATCCCAGACAAGGGAACATTTGGTACAGTGCACAATTTGTATTAACTGTGTTACCATCTAAGTCTTTGTGAGTCATTCTATTCATCCCCAATGACTCAGCAGCGTATTTTTGAGATTTTCTTCTTTAAATTATAAATAAAGTTTATAAATATTAATATACTGAAAAGAAGGTTAAGAAGTAACTACTGATGCCTAAACTCTCTTGTGCGAGGGAAAGCTACCTGACTCTGGAAATTTCTTTATGAAACAAAGACCTACAAAGATCAGCCAGATGAGAAAAAAAAAACAGAAAAGTGTATACAGTTCCCTGGGCAAAATCCTGAAATGGAACTGGATACTTTTGGACAGATACACGTACCAGTTCATGTGTGAATTATTTTGAGTCAACATGGAAACAAGTGGTGACTTTCTATGGTTGTTGGTGTTCTGCAGCTCAGCTAGATCATTTTGGTTCCTTCTATCTTTAGAATCTAGAAGGAGAAGCTTGTCCTCATGAAGCCAATGAGAGAATTATTGACAGTCTCAGTATAGCTGGGAATGTGCCACATGAGTGGGTGATAACATATATGTGACTAGTGCATAAATGTACTATTTTGATGGGAAACAGTTTTTGTTGCATGCTGGAACTTTAAGATTTTTAACATTCACCATTTTTTCCCTAGAAAGCTTTGTAAATGTTTCTGTTGCATTTACTTCCTGAGAAAACTTAGTGACTTGGTTGTTTTTGTCAAAAGACAGAACATTGCATTAACTAGCTGTGCTGGTTTGGAGAACATTTTGCATAAGGAAGTTTTCTCTATAATGCTGAGTTCCAGAGGTAAAGAGAGAAATTGCAGGAGAGAAAAACCTGTGTGTATACTTGCAGGAGGAAGTGAAATATAATACTAAATAGGAAACACAAACTACTACAAACGTGACACCCCTTAAAATGTTGTTTTTACAGTTTGCTGGAGAGTGTTGATGTAGAGAATTTGAGTGTCAGAAACAGTGTTTGAAAGAACATCTCTTGCAAGTGTTGTCTTTGATCATTGTGAAGCTTTATATGTGTTTGGACTGCAGTATGTTAGCATGACTCTTTATGGTTTGTAGATCCTACTTGAATCAGAAACCTCTTCAGGAGACAGATCTGATGTGTCTGAGGGGGAAAAGTTGAAGGATCTTAACAGCAGTATTTATTATTGAGCTCACTGAAGCTAGCATTTTATAAATTGTTTTATAGCTAATTTTGAATGTCTTTTGGAAAAATATAGCTGGATTTTATTTTTAGTTCCTTCTCTAGACCTCAAGGGTGTCTGAGTAGTGAGAAGATGGAAATCTATGGAAAAATGTGTAGAGGCTATAGATAGGATGAATGCCTTCCAAGGGAAAGAGAAAAGAAAAAAACAAGCAGAGAGAGGCTTTGGAAGAGCTCTCGGTATGATTAAGAGATGTCTTGTGCTGTTGTTATAAGTACCTTATGTACCTTTTGGTGTTCTGTTTTACAAACTGAAGTCATCATGCTGTGTATGTGTAAGCAGCCACACTTGCCTTTACCAATTTCATGCCATCACAGTACTTCAAACACACGCTAAATGGAGTGAGAATTTGCTGGCTGAAGGTTGATAAAATTGCAACTTTTTTGAGGATTGTTTCTTCATAAATTTACCTCACAGCTGCCTCCCTACACCCCTGGCAGGGATGGAGGAACAGCCTGCTACCATGTAAAATGTAGATTAAAGTCAGCAACATTCAGAAAAGAATTGGGACTATCCAATAACCAGCTTCAGCTGCAGTGATACCTGCCACTCTCTTCACCATAATTTATTGATTCCTCAGCACTTTGGCAAAGCAATTACTTGGAGAGAGCAGTTTACAAATGAAAGAATGAGTTTCTGGGCTAAGGGAGTCATTGTGGCAAAACGTGAGCAACTAGGCTTCAAGTTGCTGGGGGTGGTTATTGCCTGTTTTTTTAATTTGTTACACCTATTTTACTCCTAATTAAACAGCTCATGGACTGGTTTGTATGTGGGCATGGTCACATTAAACAGTGAGACTTAGCTCTACGAGTCACCAAGGTTTCCATGTTATTTATGGTCTAGCAAAAAGAGGTGTTAAAGCATAGGACTGACTTTAGTTTATCTTATTTCTGCAGATCAGGTGTGTGGTTGATAGTATGGTGTCAACACCTCCTTTCACAATTTTGTCATCCATAAACTTTTGTAGCAGATCAACTTTACCCAGGTCTTTGCAGTGGCTTTTGAGTTATCAGGGTTGAAGGGATAATTGCTACATCAAAGAGATCCTGGAAGATGCCCAGTATTCTCCTAATGTGGCATTTTGATGTAAGGGACATATCAGTCACCAGCCCAGCAGTGAGGGGAGAAGGCATTTGTTGGGCTTGTCCTGCCTAAGGAGGCAATTATATTGGATGATGACTTTCATGACATTTTTTTGGCAGAAAAAAATAATAAAAAAAATTATATCTTCATACGAGAAAAGTTTGAAATTTTGTGAGAGGATAAATATTTATCAGATCACGGAGGGAGCTGTGGCCAATCTAGTATTTTCTCATCCAGCTGACTATATGCTAACTAAAATGCTCCATTGCAATGACCTGTGCTCTTGGTGGCTGATGAGGACAGCTGGTAGTTGGTTGCAGTTGGGTATGAGCAGAGAAGACTGACAATACTTCCTAGGTAGCACTGAATAACCAGGATTTGATGGAGTATCCTGGCCTGGCCAGGAAGATGGTGCTTTGTTGTGGGGTATCGGGGTGGGAACTGGCATCAGCCTGGCATCAAATAGCAATTAATTAATTAATAGTTATGTCTTGTAGGCACTTATTCTATAGAGGGGTCTGATGACCTAACAGTTCAAACATTTGAGGAGGTGCCTCCTTATATGACTTGTGAGAATGTTTGCAGGGGGACAGAGGGGTCCTAGCAGAAGGCTTGATTGGGCCTGAGGTAGGATGGGAGGAATGACAACAGTTCAAACAGCTGGAAATTATAAAAGAGGAATAATTGCCACCTTCTGCATGGTATATTTATTGCCAGGTGGTTCCCAAAGGAGTTATTAACATTACAGTCTCATTAGGGAATGTCCCTTACATCTTCTCTGTCTTACAGGGTGGACAAGATAGCAGGTTAAGTTTGTGCTGTAGGGCTGTGAAGAGACTGAAAAATAATTCATCCATTTCATGAATTGTTCAGAGCTAAAGCCAATGATCAAGAATTGCAATGTTAACATAGCAGATGGCATGACTTCTTAAAAGCCCGTTTGACACATTTTTGGCACAACTACATTTCTAGCTGAGAAATTTTTGAAGCTCTGGAAGCGTTAGAGCTGTCAGATGGATTAAATCGCTGTTTAATATTTTTTTATAGAATAGAGCTTTATCATAGAGATGCCTTTCCCTCCCTCTGCTTAATGATAAGCGATTTGTGTTTCTATAATAGTTTGCTCATATTCCATGCAGTTTCAAAATATTCATCAATGAGTTTTGGTTGAAAATTAGGTGATGTGCTCTGTCTTTTAACTTAACCTCTATATTAGGAAAAACTTCTTTACCAAAAAGGTTGCTAGGCATTGGATGGTCTGCCCAGGGAAGTGGTTGAGGCACCATCCCCGGAGGACTTTAAAAGACATTTAGAGTTTAGTGATACGGTTTAGTGGAGGACTTGTTAGTGTTAGGTCAGGGGTTGGACTTGGTGATCCTGGAGGTCTTTTCCAACGTAGATGATTCTGTGATTCTATAGTGTTCAAGGATGTGATAACCAAATTATATGTTCAAACACTCTTTGAATCTGTAATTTTTGCTCCTTTGGTCATCTCAGTCTACCTTTAGTTACCATCATATTCTGAATTGTCACTCAGCTGGCACCTACATCCATAACCAGTGTCCTATGTAGCAGCAGCATCTCCTCCATCTCCATTTATTTCTGGTTAGACCTTGATGTAGTTGATATTTCCAGGCTTTCAAAATAGTATTAAGCCCTTCGTAAATATAATTATTTGTCCTTAGTTGCTATGATTTGAAGTAAGATCTCATGTATGCTGGGTGAATGATGTAACTAGTAGGCTACCGGTTATTCTGTAGTGTTTTTCCTTCTTTTGGTCTTTTCTTAGCTTTTCAGATGGACTATGCAAATTGATCTGGGTGGCCTAAGCAACTGAGTTATATATGCAACCAACTTCAGGAAAGCGCTCATACCAAGCCTGCTTGTCATATGCCGAATTAGGCTCTCCATGCCACCTATTTTCTGTATCTTTCCCAGCTGGTTAGGTCATGAAGTTTCCCAGCTCCATCCTGACACTACTTTTTGTCTTCCCATGCAATATGTGAAGAGGTTGGGCACCCATTTTGGATCTGAAGGTAACATAGGTAGGATGCCTGCACGTTAGATATTACATGCCCAGGTAAAGCATAAGCTTATGGTCATGATAGCACATGCATCAAGGATTCATAAGTGGGTACCCAAAGTTTATAAATGAAATAATTTGGTTTACAATAATTCATGAGTCATCTTCTGCAGATTTTTCTATATTTTGCATTTGATTTTGAGGGAGAGAACGCATCGTATGTAGGACCTGTTACTGCTTTTTCTTTCCAGGAAATTTTCAAAAGCTTTCTTTCTCCAGTTTCAGTGAGGTCTGTTTCTCATGCAGTTTTTTTTCCCTCCCTCTCCTGCTGCCACCTCCTGTAAGCTTTAAGACACCCAATCTTGTGGCTGCTCTGAATCCTGTGAGGTGTGCAGTGGACTTCTCTGTTGTCCTTCGACTGCAAGTATCTTCTTTCTTTGGTATTGACTGCTAGTTTCTCCTTTATTTTAGATGCTGTTTTTTTTTTTTTTTTTTTTTTTTTTTTTTTTTTTTTGGTGGGGGGGAAGACCTAACAGGCTTCCTCTTACAGTCAGTCAGTGCTGGGGCTGGATGGTCATCTGTATCCCCAAAAGTACTACATACTTGTGCCATCAGGATGATCAGGCATCTCAGCTGTGTGTGCCTTCTCTTATCTCAGCATATGGAAGGGTGATCTGAAAGGGCTTGACCCTGCAGTGCCAAAATTGTTTTTTGTTAATGACATGAAGTACTTCAGCTTTAAAGAAAGACATTTCAGTTAACAATGACAAGAGGGGAAAAAAAGTAAAGAAAAAGACCATGGAAGTAGAACTGCTGAATGGAATTAGTATTGTTAAAATCTTATTACAACTGCTGCTGAAAAGCAGGTCCAAGTTTTCAAATGTGCTTGATATGCTCTAGGAGCATGCTCAAGTTGGTCAATTTAGATTTGGAGGATTTTAACAGTCTGCTTTGAAAAAAGGGGAAAAATCCATGGTTGAGAAAACTTGGAAGGATTTAACACTGTTAGGAAGCTGGCGACGCTCCCACTCTGATCAGGAGCTGTGCTTTCAGTGAAACGAGCAAAAGAGGATGCCAGCCTATGTACGTATTATTTCTGACTACACTGTGAAAGTACTTGGAGTCTTTGTTTTTTTGGCTTCAGTGTGAGGGTGGAAAAAAAAAAAAAAGAAGGTAGCAGATGAGCATGCCAAAGGGCTTGGGACTCATTTTTCAGTGTAAGCTAGGTTCAATACTCTGTAGCTTGCCTCAGACTGAGGCACTGAATTCTTGCATGGTCTGCTCATCTTTCAAGATTATAGATGATTTCATATTATCAATTTCCATGCCGTTGATACTGAAAGGAAAAAAGCGTCTTCTGTGAGCTTTAACGATATGCCTTTTAATAGCACTTCAAGCTGAATCATTCCAGTAGATGTCACTGTGGACTCCTGAGTTACAGCCATCCCACTTTTAGCTGTTTGCTTTGGTGTCATACACCTGCTATCAGCAACACTCAAACATCTTTGTAACGATGGTTCCGAATTACAGCTGTCTCGGCATTGCTAATTTCAGTTCTTTACTGGGCAATGTGAGGACACATCATCTCTTGATCTTGGCAAAAACTGTGAAGCCTGGAGACAGCATAAGTAGTGAACGCCTGTGCAAGAACGTGTGAGGATGAGCATCTTTGTGCAATGTGGGAGATAGGTGTAGGCTATTTTAAGCTGGGTTATAAACAGTCCTGAGCAAATTCATCGAGTCTTATGGTAACAGAAGAGAAAAACAGATTTGCTGAATATAACTAGCAGAGCCTAGAAGCCTAAATATAGAACTTAAACAGTAGGGTTAGGCTGATGTTCAGACCCTCATCAGGGCCCTCTTTATCCTTTTTAAGTATCTATAAGAGATATATACTCTGTCCTCTATCCTGGGACTAATGCAGAAGTGAGAGAGCTCTGCATAGCCCAAGGAGAAGCTGTAACCTTTGGACTTTTCATCTATGATTTCTTTCATTTGTTGGTCCACAAAGTAATGCTCTGAAAGGTGTTTTTATTAATAATCTTAGTTGCAAAGAGTCTGTCTGAAGGAAAGAGTTTGAAGGTTAAGGTGTAGGGCTCTGGTCTAGATATGGTATATTTACCATAAACAACTGGTAATTACAACTTCAGAATCTAGGGCCAGAATGAAGCTGAAGTTGTGTTACTTCAGCACACCCTTTATTGCAGACCTGCCCTTTTGGTATGAGATGAAAACATCTGCGTGGCTAATAAGATTATCTTCAGTCTTTCAGGATAGCACTTATTTTCACTTTCTGGAGGTTTAGATCACTTAAAGGACAAGCAGCAAAAAAGATAAAAACTTAAAAGGCACTGACACAGGAAATCATATATTGTGTATTTCTCCAGATGTAACAAATGGCTATCCTGTTCTTGATATCTAATTGTTATCACAAAAATTAACATTGAGATCTGCACTTGTTAGATAGAGATAGGTTGTGTACTTGCAAATTAACTGGAGATAGTTAATTTGCCTACATAGATATACTTTTTTTTATTATTATTATTTTTTAGCTTTTGCTAGGTTTGTATTGAGACTTTTTTGTAGAAATTGGTATATTATGTAGCTGAAAACAAAGGATTTGATTTTTGTGCTCTCTTGCTTTCAGCAGCACTTGTACGTGGTCCTCCTCAACCTGCTGGCCACTCCTCTGTTGATGGAGTCTGGGATGCAGATTGGCCTTCTGGACTGCAGGTGCAAACTGCTAGTTCCTGTTGAAATTTTTGTCCACCAGAACCCCAAGTCCTTCTCAGCAGGGCTGCTATCGATGAGGTCTGAACCCAGTCTGTCCTCATGCCTGGGATTGCCTCAACCTATGTGAAGCACTTTGCCTTGGCCTTGTTGAATCTCATTAGGTTCACATGGGACCACTTTTCTAGTTTGTCTAGGTCCCTCTGGATGGCATCCATTCCTTCTCGTGTATCAACTGCACCACTCAGCTTGGTGTCATCTGCAAACCTGTTGAGGGTGCACTCAATCCCACTTCTATGTCATTAATGAAGATGTTAAACATCACTGGTCCCCAGATGGACCCCTGAGAGACACCACTCGTCACCAGCCTCCACCTGGACATACAACTGTTGACCGCAACTCTCTGGCTGCAGCCATCCAGCCGCTCCCGTGTCCACTGAATTTTCCACCTTTCAAATCCTTCTCTCTCCAAGTCACAGACAAGGATGTTGTGTGGGACTGTGTCAAAGGCCTTTGAAAAGTCCAGGTGGTTGATATCTGTTGGTCTTCCCTTGTTGATTCATGCAGTTATTCCATGATAGAAGGCCACTGAATTGGTCAGGCATGATTTACCTTTGGTGAAGCCATGCCAGCTGTCTCAAATCACCTCCTTGTCTTGCATGTGCCTTAGCTTGGTTTCCAGGAGGATCTTTTCCATGATATTGCCAGGCACAGAGGTGAGGCTCACAGATCTATAGCTCCCCAGGTCCTTCTTAAAAATGGGAGTGATATTTCCTTTTTTTTTTTTTTTTTTTTTTTTTTTTTTTTTTTTTTTTCAGTCACTGGGGACTTCACCTGACTGCCAGGACTTCTCAAATATGATGGAGAGAGGCTTGGCAGCTACATCAGCCTGTTCCCTCAGGACCCTAGGATGCATGGCATCAGGCCCCATAGACTTATACCTTCCATTAGATCATGATTATTGTCACTAAGAGCATGAGAAAACAAGGCTTGTTTCATCCTTAGCAGTGTTAGCCATTGTATTTTGTTAATGTTTTCTTCTACCTTTTAAAAACATTCCCAGATTTGATTACACTGCTTCCCTGCACACACCCCTCTGAGATAAGCAAGAAAAAGAAAGCTTCAGGCTTTGACATTCCTGGCCTGCTTCTGCACCTTCTAACTCATCCACTTAATGACTATAGTAACATATTGTCTATTACACCAGATTTTCAGCTGATCTAAATCAGCAAAGCTGCAGTGACTTTAATGGTGATAGGACATTTTGTAGCAGCTGGAGATGAGGCTCAGTGTATTACCTAGACCAGACTTCCATCATAATTATCTAATTTATGCCATTGAAAGTGTGCTATAAGCAAGATGTCTGAGCTAATGGTGAAGAAGTAATCATAACACTTGAATTTAATGTTTTTGAATACTACCAGTCTCATCTAGCTGTTTTATGCCTCCCATTGCCAGTATCTCAGAACTCTAGCCTGTCTTGTGTTATTGCTGGACTTAGCTTGCTCTAGAAGCGATCAGGGCTCCCATAGGATGCCAGATTTTCATTTTGAAAAACACTGAGCTATGCTGATTTAGACAGTGCAATTCTAGGAGCTTTACTCATACACTTTGTCATAGAAAGCTTTTGCAGGAGGTTCTCAAACAGAAAGCCCTTGAGTAAAGCTATAATCCTGCCTTGGAGCAAGAGGCAATAGACGTGTCAGTAATACGGTGGCATGGGAAATGATGCTGTAATTAAAGTTTGCTCAGCTTTTTCTTAATAAATTTCTAAAATAGAGGCTTTTTATGCTAATATAGCTGTTTTAATTTATGTTGTTTTGAAACTACACAATCAGATTGTCAGCTTTACTATGATCATTTCTCCATAAATGTATTTTGCAAAAGTATGCTTATGTGATGTTGTAAAATAAGAAGGATTTTTAAAACTGCCAAACAATTTCTTTGGGAAGCCTCTAAGCTCAGGTGCAAAACTATGGAGACTGCACGTAACCACCTGTATGTTTGCAGGTTGTTATTCTTTAAAATGCATAAAAGACCTTTAAGTTGGAGGTTATAAACAATACTGGATTCTAAGTAACTGCTAGTACATGGACTAGCATAAGATCCTATTGAAGTCAGTTACTGGGTGGAATTCAATGTAAAACTTCTAACTTTTAATTTCAGCATTATTGTTTACAAAGCATATGTACCTGGCCTTCATGTGGATGTTGTTTGCTTGAATGATTTCTATAATAAAAACCCATAGAGAAATGAAAATCTGCTCACAGTTTGAAGCAGGAGAAAAGGCAAAAATTGCCACACATGTCATTAAAAATTAGTAGTTCTCTTAGCTGTAGGGTTGACCTACTAAATTATGGTATAAAGATTCGCAGCCTCAGAATTTTGCCTCTGGGAAGAAGCAGAGGAATTATTACTCTTTTATTTTTTCTCCCCCTACTCCTTCTTCCTCTGCTTACTACAGTTTGAAATTGTCCTACCTCTTTTTATGTAACATTGGTTAACTCATTCAGAATTATTTTCAAGTTTGTATCTATATTCAGAAACAGCTACAGTTTAAGAAGCACACAATGCTATTTTAAAAGTTGAAGTGGTATTTCAAGGGTGAAATAAATGTGTTAAGTAGTTGGCTACAACCTGGTCAGACCAGACTTAGAGTAAGCAAGCAAAAATTAGCCATATTGATTCAGTTTTGCTGGCAAGTGCTCCTCATGCAGATGGACATAGCTCACTGTCCAGGCATGTATCAAAAAAATCAATATCTGGAAAAAAAAAGTTTTTTTTTTTTTAAAGAAAAAACCTTGAACTCTAAAATATTTTTGTACCTGCAACTATGTTAACTTCAGCCAGATGAAAATATCAGAAAGGGGATCTCCCACCCCCTCCTAATGTAGTTGTATTGTCTGGAGGCAAAGTTTTAACAAATGTGCTTCTTTACTACAGCATTTATTAATGCTAGGTCTGTGATCAACAGTATTGTCTGGAACCACTATTTGCATCCACATCAGTTGGGTGTGTTTTGTTTAACTGTAAATGCGCCAGTTTATTTTCACATTAGATAACCCTTCTCATTACCCATGCTCTAGCTCTGGATTTTGGTCCTTCTTCAACCTCTAGATCAATTTTGAAATGCGGGTCATTTTGAAAAGGGAAAATATAAATGAAAAAATGTAATCAAAGCATGTAGTTATGTGTTTTCTCCCTGTTATGTCACCAAATATACTGTTGCAATTTGACTAATATGGAAAGCAGATCACTCTCAAAATGATAGTCTTTGGTGAATGCATGGTTCAGGGAAATGCACTATTCAGGTTTAGCACTGAATACACTTCAGGTATAACTTTTACATACAGAGCTCTGCAGTATTTTGAACTTCAGATGAAATTCTGATTAACTTGTATGGAGATCAGCATAGTAAAGACTGGGTTCTTGACCTAGGTTATTTAATTTCAGCGAGGAAGGATTGTTTGAATGTAAAACGCTTTCAGCAAGGTTTACAGCTCAGACATTGCAGCATAGTGCTCGTACAGACCAAGGAGTTAACCAGCAATGGTTGCTTACCCATTGCAGGAAATGTGTATGACCCTACAACATACACTTTGGGGAGTATTATTAAGATGTCTTACCTGTACACTGTTGGCTATAAACTTAATTAGTTCTTTTCAGCTCAGCAGGAAGTAGGAACAGGTATTTTAAACTGTTCCTCCTTAATCAGATTTTGAGTTCAGAGATGATGAAATGGAGCAATTTCTTATATGATATTTTCCACTAGAACCAAAGAATAGGAATGAATAGAAGGTAGAAGCTAGTGATCAAACAGATGGAAGAAAACCATGGATTTGTGTCCCTCCTTCAGTTCCTCTCTTGTGATGGTAAACATCACTATTTTGAAGATCACTATCACCACCAACTGGTGGGCAGCACTGCTTATTAAAGTGAGTAAACGAAGAATTCTTACTTTACCAGCAGAGTTAATTTTGTAAGTGGAGTAACAAGAGCTCACCTCAGTACCTATTCTGGTGGGTATGAGCACCAGGTATCCTTGCATAAAAGCAGGTTGACAACTAGGTGAAATGTTGGCAAAATCATTTTTACTGCTCAACTGCTTTCAGGTTTTTTACACCCTTTCTTACTCCAGTGCCAATGTATGGGAATGAGCTGTTCTCTTTGTCACCTTGCCCTCTGATTCCCTCCTTCAGTGTGGCTTCGGCTCTCTGTAGAGTGAACTGGTATTTTAAATTTTGCTGCATTGACCATGGTAATCTGATCTTGGATTAGCAGAGAAACTAACTGGCATGAGATAAAATGAGCTATTTCATGCTAGCATAACTAGCGTGAGATAAAATTCTGGTGTACAGGATAGATATTGAAGCTTTCACGTGTCAAGATCTGTAAGACAGTCTAGAAGTTTGATGTCCTGTTGGTGTTGTTAAATAGCACCACATTATTAGCACTTTAGCTAACTTGAGGTATGTTTAGCTTTTTTTTCTCCTAATGAGTCAAGACTTCTTGTTATGCTATGATAGCAAAACAAACTTGTGCAATTTGCTTTTAGAAGCAGATCTGTGATCTAGAAGTGCCTTTAACTTCTTGTGCATTCTCTCATGACACATCTTATTGCTGAAACCATATGAAATGTTTTGAAATAAGTTGATGCTTAAGTATTAATACTGTTTGGTTTCTCTGCAAATTTTTCATAAGAGATTCACTGAGTTTATTAAAAATATATAATGCACAACTGACCTTGCAGCTGAACAATAGTTTGTCTGCTACTACTATATACTAATTCTTCCTTCAATAGTTTATATAAGTAAATCAATTTAGTTTATCAGACTAAGTAGATAAAAAGTTTGTTTATTACCATTAACTCAATAAAACCACTGAATTTTACATTCACCTTGGTACTTGTTAAACCTAGTTGATGGATATGGAAATTATTCCTTAGCAATGGTAGTTTTTAATCACATTAAGGCTATTCACAAACTATTTATTTGCTTTTAGCTTTAACAAAGCTCAAGCATCAGCTGTTTGAGATTCTTCACCACATTACTCTTCCAGCACCTAAGATTCACCATATATTAATAGAACGTATAATTAAAAGCTACTTACTACTACTTTAAACTGGTCAAAGTGCTGGAGTTAAACCATAACTGACCTGAAATTTAGGTGAAGGAAAGACTTATCCTGTATTGAAGGGAAGGTCTGAAGTGAGTGGCTTGCTGCCTACTCACAAATGGAATAACAAGGAAATGGTTTGTCCTCACTGCAAAACTGAGAAATCGGGTTGAGATTGTAGCTTTTGATAAATCCTTTCCCCTTTTTCACATTAAATAATTCATAGTCTCGCCTCCAGATATCATTGAGAGATTTAGTCATGTTGTAGTAATCATAGCAATGATGAAGTAAGAGCTACACTGACATTAAAGAACAGTTATGGTCTTCACCATTCTGTGGATTGGGGAAGAGTTGATGCAAAAGATCATAGGGTGGTTCAAAGAGCTGGTAGTGGAATAAATGCTTTTCCTCAACCAAGCTGAAACATCTCCTCTTTACTCCAAATCAGTACCAGGCACAGAAATGATAGGAATGGGACAAGGAAGGAAGGGCAATTTTCAGCTGTTTCTGGAACTCCATGAAGTTCTGGGTTAATAGTTAAACTGGAGAAACAGACTGTATTTTAGAGCTAAGCTGTCTCACTTTTTACAATTAGAGGTATGACCCTAAGATTTTAGAAAATATATATTATAAAATATGTATGTTTCACTGACTGCTAGTGCCTATACTCCTATGGAGTTATGTGCAGATTATTTTTTTACCCTCTATTGATAAAATTGACCAAAAAAATATTCCAAAATTGAACTCTTGGAGACAGCTATGACAGAAGAAATACCCTTTTTTATGACCGAGGGATGAAGCTGTGTCCAAAGCTAATCAAAAAGAGGTTTTTGATTGCATTCTGTTTCAGGTAGGAATGATCCACAGCATGTATCTGATATTTACTGTGCAAGTACTTTATTTTACTACAGCAAGTGTATTATTCTCTATCACTCCTCTTATTTTCTGTCATAAAGGTCAATATTTCCCCTATTGGAAATCACATAGCACCTCTGTGATAGTTCTAGCTGTTAGGAAAGTGCAATGTTAAAGTAATACCCGTACTGTTAGAGACTGTCTTGGCAGCTGTTAGTTCAGGACAGTCAGTAACCGGGGGGAAACCACAACACGTTGTCTTCATATGACTGTTCCAAGTTCTTTTGATAGCAATAGGAATTTTTACCCTTCTTTGCTGTCCAAGAGAAAAAATGCAGCTGCCACTGAAAGTTCAATAGCATGTGAAACTGCTAATTTTGAAATCCTGCAATCTGTTCATTAAAAATCACATTTTTAAAGGTAGAAAAAACCAGTAATTATATGATTTGAATATTTTTGGAATTTTCAAGCTGAACATTTTCTTCAAACCCTTCAAAATTTTGGGTAGAAAAGGTCTGATGTGATTAGTGGGAATATTATTTGAAAATGCTTTTATGTGTCAAATCATACTTAGTAAAATTGGAATAAAACAAGTTCAATGGTGTATGCCGTGGCTCTCTTTGAAAAATATTAACCACCTTTATGCTATATAAGTGCAAATTATTATTCTGGAGTATATTATTATACCACACTGCTCCTGTAGCTATAACAGTACTCAGTGTACTGTAAATGATAGGGAAATGCTTCTCTACACAATAAGAATTGCACCATGGTTTTAATTAAGTGATCCATTTCAGCAGAATATGGATTTCAACTGGATAATAGTCCCTATCAGCAAGATAAATGCTAATTCATAGATGGGAAATTATAGAAAATAAGCATCCATGCAAAGTGGTAAACCATTAGCTAGTCACAATGCTCCGTGTCACTGACATTTTTGCTGCTGTATCTAACAGTTCATGTAGAAATAACATAATAAATAAAAGATTAAAGTAGCAGGTGGACCCCATGTTTCAGTAAAGGACTTGTAGCAGCTTTGAGAACATAAAAAGATCCCTTTTTGGTTTGGCCTGAAATCAAATGCCTGCTAATTCTGAGGCAGCTAGAAACCATCCTCTGGTAAAATTCTACCAAATTCTGGTACACCTAATATTAGTCTAAACATGTGAGAAAAGTACAGTGTCCTAACAAGCTATATGGATCCTTCAGTTGCTTTCTGAATAACGGTTACAGGCCTATAAAAGAGTAATTACAATGAAGCATCAAACCAAAACAGCACATTCAGGGAATGTAGTCAGTGTGGGGACAGAAAGAAATGGAGTAGTGTTACATACATGTAAACAGGAAAGAAACCAGTCCAGATTGTTTGTAGTAGCAGGTGCTGACATATATTTCCATTTACAAATGTGGTAGCAAGTCAGATGAGCTGTCTTAATTCTCTATGAACAGAGAGAAAGATGGCTGAAATAAGGCTGTGCAGATGAATCTCTCCCATTTCCTACCTAGTCTGTGCCTGACTTTGAGAGCAACGGTATCTTGGGTTTGTTCAATTTAAGGCAGTAAGGCCTGTCATCACCCGCCCCTCACCATGTACATTTGGCAGTTTCTTCATTACCTTTGGTGCAGTGTGGTGCCAGCAAGGCAGACTTCAGCGCTGTGTCTCCTGCAGCTGTTTGTAAACAATTTGCAGTTAAGAAATAACCATGTATAGAAAGCTAAGACCAAAGGCTGTTTGTGTGGAAAACTTACTAATTGCAGGCATATTTTCTGCTTCTTACTAGAAAATGACTGGGCGATCCTTTCTTTCTTGTATTTTGGATAGTAGCAGACTGCACTGCTTTAGTATCATATTTAGTAATGGATTCTGGAGAGGGAGAGTAGTGATAAAATTGCTTATTATGCAATAAGTCTGTTAAACTCTTCCCTGACTAAACTCAGAAATAGATCTGCAGCCATTACCAATATGTGTAAGATGATTTTTTGCAAATTTGGAAATACAAAAATATATATATTTTTTAAAAAGACCATTTGTTAATAATAGAAAATATTTTAATTCCATCTTAGGTACACAATTTCAGTTGTAAAAAGATTAGCAAACCTATGTAGATATTATTGAAGCATGCCAATATACCTTGTTCTTGGATCTAGACCTCTGTGAAAGTGTACGCAAATTATGTTTAATTCTGGAAGGGAAATGCAATGCCACCAGCAGTAATCATACTTTGTTTCATGACTCAAGCAAGAAGAACTGTGTCATATAATAATGAGAAATGTGAACCTTATTGAATCTACTCTTGTCCAATAAATATTTAAAGAAATGACATACTGTTAAGCGTATGGTTAATTTAGGCACATTGACGTTTCAGTTCTTCATTTGAGTTGTCCTTCAAGTCCATTTGTAGGGTATTAAGTCTGTCAAGTGATTTTTCTCTTTGTCCCAAATTAAATGCAATGCTTTATGCCTTTAAAAAAGGAAGCTGTTTTTTAGACATAAGCAAAGCCAAGCCCATTGAAGAGGTAGCTGTAAATGCCAAAGAAGGTGAAAGTAATGAAATGTAGGTAGCTTTAGAGAACAGCTGTGTTTATTAAAGACTGCAGTTTGACACATTTAGATTTTTCCTTTCTATCTGCCAACATCTGTTTGAGGGGTTTGCTTTTTTTTTTTTTTTCTTAGCAACTGAGGCCACAAATACACACGATGAAGTAGCTTTTAGTAAACGCTAAGTAAAATGTATAGTACTCTTTCAAATTAAAGAAATGAGGACCTTTGTGAAATACATTCTGAAAAAGGTGCCAAAGCAGTAGCCATGCAGAAGACCTTTTACTGATGTAGGCTGACTTGACTGAAGTAAATTCAATCAATATCAGACAAGCTACACTGCAGTCTAAGGCAATTGGAAATACAATGAGACATGCCAATTCACATGGCAAATTATTTGTATATAGATCACCTCTGTTAACAGGACCAATTGTAATTTCTGTAGTAGTTTTGAGACCTGATTTTGATCTCATGCTATCAGAGTTGCATTAATTCCTTTTTTTTTTTTTTTTTTTTTTTTTTTTGGGTCTAGGAAAGCTAAATCAAACCTACCCCTTATATCTAGAGACAACTATGAGACTCAGTATCAAAACATATCAGAAAACGACACAGGGCAGCTTGTTCACAGCTTTGCATTGGTTGATCTTAATGGAAAATACTGTAGACTAATATTTAGGAAAAAAAAATTAAAATTAAGTATATTCAGGGAATTATCTGGAAAAGGCAATCCACTCATTCAAAGCGTGTTTCTATATGAAGTGAGAGAGTGTGATTTCCACTGCCAGCTCAGAAGATAGAGGAGCTGGCATTCTCCTCTTTATTAGCATCTCTTATGCTCTCTTTAGCATCTCTTTATGCTCTTTCCTCAGTATAATATCCAGTCAGTCCTGAAGAGTATCTGAAACAATAAAACACCTCTTTTGATTGGTAAAATGTAATAAGAGCTGTGGTAAAGTATAATAAGATCTATGTAGCAAGCAAAAAAATATGTTCTGGGTTGGCAAGACAGAAATATGTTTTCTTGTTGTTGCTTTCACCGTGACAAGAAGTGCAGATCATATCTTCTACCTGTCTTCGTATGCATTAAGACCTGCACACCAGGTGTTTAACTGGAGTATAAATTATCAATAAATAGATTGGCTATTAGTGGTCTCATTTTTAGTATAGGGTGACACAGGATAGGGTGTCTCAACAGGTTTCTCCTCTACCTTTGCAGGAATGTAAGTGTTTAATTTAACTTTCTGAGATGAACCCATATATCTTTTGTGAGATAAAGGAAGGGTTAATTTGCCTGAAAGATATTATATCTGATAATATGCTTCCGAGACCTTAGGGAATATATAGTTGCATAAAGCTGGCAAACGCAATTCAGAAACAGTTTTCGCTTATCGATATTCCTGAGGGCATGTGTTGCCCAAAGCTATGGCACATGAGATAAGGTAAGATTTTGCTTAGCCTATCAGAGCATCAGTGATGCTCGTATTTAGGGATGTTCCTTTCTATTAAAGAGTCTCGTTCTGGTTTGTATATTTGAATTGCCTCTAAGCTATATTTATGGTTTAATATAAATGTTTTCACATAAATTTGTCAGCTAGCTATGGTAAAATCAATGCACTCCAGTCATTGCTATCACCTCCCCATAAAACCTTTATTTTTTTTGCCTTCACTCTTAATTGCAATTATGTAGGTTTGAGTCTTCTTGAAAACTTGGAATATTACTGGAATATTAGAGTAATTATTTTATCTTTCACACAAAATTATTTATGTGAATGAAGGCTTCTTAAATAGAAACATCTATGAAAACCTCTAAGTCCAAACCCCAAACCTTGAAATTACTTTAAAATATGTTCATATTTCAAATAGCTTTTTTTGTCAGTAAATATAACCATACTTCAAACATTACCGTACAATTTTCAAATTTTATCCTGAATTCTTACTCAAATGCAGCTATGCTTATTGTAAATATAACTTTGATATATTTCACTTATTTCAGAAAGAATGGTTTAATTTTTCTTTTGAGTATATTTTTATGGGACTTCATTTAAAAACTGTAACAGCATTTTAGTTGTATTATTTTGTGTGGATTTGTGGCTTAGATCATTTTTTTTTTTTTTCTGTCACAATTAAACTGTAGATTTAATTAAACTGTGAATGAACTTAAAGGAGAATTTATTGCAGAAATTTGTGCCACAGTTGTTGACTGCTTTTTGATGCAAACAGTGGTCCTCTGCTTAGTGACTGAAGCTGGTCTTCTGCCAAGCCTGTTTTCAGCTATGGGTCTGACTTCCCTCTTCTTGATAGTGTTCTCTTTTTCCAAAATATAAATAGTTTTGATTACTGATGCCACAACAAGTGATAACTAACTGTCAAACTGGTGTGGCTGCCAGGCTAGTTTAATTGACCTGACCAGTCTGTGTTGGAAATTCCTAGTAACAAATCAAGGTTTGATGAATTATATTCTAGTAGTAGTATTATAAAAACATTTAGGAAGAAGGTGACAGTTTTTTTTTTTTTTTTTTTTTTTTGTCTTATAACTGTGAAAGACTTTTAAAAATATATTTATTTATTTATAATATTTGATGTTCACATTGTTGTAAGGCAGCTGGACTTAGCTGAAACAGCTAGCAGGTATACATTGAGCTTTTGCTCTGGTGCATAGCTTAGCCTGCTGAGTAGGAGCTCTGTAGGCCAGGTCACTGGAAACACCAAGCCTAGCAGCTCAAGAGGAATTTCAACTGCCAGTGTGTAAGCTTTGTAGAATTTTCTGTGTATGAGTGGGAGCTCAGGTTGACTAGAATAACAGCAGTGAAATTTTATGTAATGCCAGTGATCAGCAATGAATCTGGTTCTCAGAGGCTTATGGTTGCATAATCCTCTATGTTTACTCACGGGTAATTTATGAAGGAGTTAGAACCACATCAGAGGGAAGCAGGTCTGGTGAATTAAAGACTTACACATTCTGATTTACCTGTGTCTCAATAAGCTTGACAAATAGCACTGAAGTCTGTTTGTTTCTTGGGGGACTTGTTTGGTTTGTTTCCCATCAGATTTGTAAGCTTTAACCAGATTTGTAATAGTTCAGCAAATACAATCTAGCATTTGAAGAATATACATAGAACAGAGTCCTCTGAACTCTTCTGGCAGAAAATTGCTATCTTGGAGCTTTTAGGTTGTGTCTTTCATGCACTTATGCTTTTCTATGCCCTTATTTGCCTGTAGACTATTATCGTGTAAAGTCTGTCATTTCCACTCTGTCCATCAGGCCCCTCCAGTCAGTGAACCTAGGGGTAAAATACTAAAAGTTGGCTAAACCAGGTGAACTTGAACTGAAGAACTTGTGAGAGTACAGTGTGTTTAAGAGCATAGTCTCACTTTAGGCTGAGAATTTGGGCTAACTGTAATGAGACAATTAAATGACTGAATGTGAAGATAAAGGACCTACTGGGATTTTCAAAATGATTACACTAGCTAGCTTTAAGTACCTTTGCAAATCAGGTCCTCAAATTTGCATTTAGGTGCCTAATTGCCATGGAAATCAATGGAGTCTGGATATGAGCATAGATAACAATGGATGTCCACTCCAATGTTCAGGTTTTATTATATATACATATATATATATATATATTTTTTTTTTTTCTGTTATTGCTATTAAAAACCAACAACATACTTAAAAATAAAAATAGCTGCCTAAACACTTAGAAGGTATTGATGTGAGTTGTTATAGGCTACACGAGACATCTAGCTTGTGTGCAGGAGTAGTCCATAAAAGCAATAAAGGAAACTTAAATGTTTATCTCCAGTCCATTGATTCACACTAGTTATAAATGAAGTAGGCCAGTGACAGTTGCCCTTTCTGTCCTGTTCCCCTGAGTGCTGACTCTTACCATGGAAGATAGCAACATTTCACTTCAGCTTTTGTTTTCAGACAATGCAGATCTTTTGATTCCTGAATCTGTATTTAGGTCCTTGCATTTAAGCAGGTTGTTAAGAAATACTGAACAATTTCACTTTTTAAAGCAGCTCTGGATGAATTTTCTAAGATGCTACACAGCTGCCACAGTATGCTATGGGGTAACAAAAAGAAAAGGTGTATTCTGCTTTGGCTGGGTGTTCTTCCATAACAGATGAATCTTTTTCCTTTGTTGTTGTTTTTATTGTTAATATTTTGCTTTGTGGAGCATAATGGGAGAGAAAAATCATTTTCAGGCTTTCTCTATTAAGCTAAAATAACTATTGGATGTCTGACTGGCTTGATTAAAAGAAGTGAGACAATCTATAGCACAAAAGAAACCAGGAAGTTGCTTCATAATGTTATTGTAATAGTGAGTGCAACACTTTACTTAGATTAATGAAAAAGGATTTTTACATCTTATTTATTTTACTTTGTTTTCTGATTGAAATAAATGAAGTTAACTTTATTTTATTTTAAAAGACAACTATGTATTTGTTGGACGGTAAGATATTTCTTTTTATTTTATTTGATATTTAGTGGGCAACGTATTGGAATATAAATGTTTTTCTTTGATTAAAACTGGTGCTTCAGTGTATGATAAAAACTTCATTTGGGGTAGTATCTGAATAATGTATCAAATGTACAACACATGCTGGCTATAAGAACCCTTGGTATAAGTTGATGCAGTTCTATTGACTTCATTGGTTGTGTCGTGGTTCCGCTCGAGTGGGCAGCCGAGCTCCACCACAGCCGCTCTCTCACTCCCCCTCCTCAAAGAGGAATGGGGAGAAAATATGTGAAAAGGGCTCAAGGATTGAGATAAGGACGAGAAAATCACGCAATAATTATTGTAACGGGCAAAACAGACTCGGCATAAGGAGATAGTAAGATTTATTGCCTACAACTAACAAGCGAGAGAAGTGAGAAAACAAAGGAAAAAAAAAAAAACAAAAGCACCTTCCCCCCCATCCACCCTCTTCCACCTCCTCCCCCCGAGCGGCGCAGGGGAACGGGGAATGGGGGTTATGGTCAGTCTACAGCACTTCTTCTCTGCCGCTCCTTCTCGGTCACTCTCGTCCCCTGTGCTGTGGGGTCCCACCCACGGGATGCGGTCCTTGATGAACTGATCCGGCGTGGGCTTCCCACAGGCAGCAGCTCTTCCAGAACTGCTCCAGATATGGGTCCGTACCATGGGGTCCATCCCTCAGGAGAAAACTGCTCCAACCTGGCTCCCCTATGGGCAGCAGCTCCTGCCAGGTCACCTGCTCCTGCGTGGGCTCCTCTCCACGGGCTACAGGTCCGGCCCGGAATCTGCTCCGGCAGGGGTCTTCCACAGGCGGCAGCCTCCGTCGGTGCAGGGCCACCTGCTCCACCGTGGTCTCCTCCACGGGCTGCAGCGTGGAACCCTGCTCCACCGTGGTACTCCATGGGCTGCAGGGGGACATCCTGCTTCACCATGGTCGTCACCACAGGCCGCAGGGGACTTCTGCTCCGGCGCCTGGAGCACCTTTCCCCCTCCCTCTACACTGACCTTGGCACCTGCAGGCTGTTTCTCACTCCCTTGACTCTCCCGGCTGCTGTGTGGCGCAGTGTTTTTTTCCCTGTCTTAAATATGCTCTCACAGAGGCGCAAACAACATCGCTTATTGGCTCAGATCTGGAAAACAATGGGGCCCTTCCCAAACATGGGGCAGCTTCTAGATCTTTCTCACAGAAACCACCCCTATAGCCCCCTGCTACCAAAACCTTGCCACGTAAACCCACTACAGGTTGTAACAAAGATGGTATCAGTTGACAATATAGAGAAAAATGGTAAAGAATATGTCCAAGAAAACGAGCAGAAGATTTTGGTTATGAACTGATGATTAGACAAGTGGATTAGATGAAGGGGTTGGGTTTCAGCAAGCTTTGGAATTTTGGGGAGTGGATTCCAAGACAGAGGAGGAAGGATATATACTTTGGATCCTTTATTTAAATAGATGACAAGTGTTTAGGGTAGAACTAGAGGGAAAAGACAACACATGGACACATTTATTGTAAAATCAGCATGAGGTATGTGAGAACAGCCTTGACACCAGAAGACAAAGGAGGAAGGATTTGTTGATTGGCAAAATGCTAATGGGAAGGATCGAGATAATGTCAACTGAGAATTGAAATCCTCATTTGTGAGCTTAAATGCAACTTAAATTATATGACAGAGACTTAGAACAGACGTGACTGGAGTGTTGAAATCCACCGTGTAGAAAGGATCAGGTAGGCAAGCAGTCAGACTGTTGCTTTTTGTCATGTATCACTCAGAAGCAAGTGATCTTGGCAACTTAGAATTGAATCACAGCAAGTGAAATGTGGTGTAAGACTACATCATGCGGGCAGTAGATCAGCAGATAGTTGTTACAGAAAGCATTTATACTAGATCTATGCTTCATATATAGGAATCTGTCCTTGACTAGTACTGTAGGTGTCATGTGGAACACATTTTACCAGTTCTATGATATCTGTGTAGCTTTAGAAAATGATTGAAGAAAGTGACTTAACTCCCCTCAATGTAATTTCAGCTATGGGAAACTGTGTACTAAAATGGCTTTCCAATATATTTACGTTTATTTATTTATTTTTAATAATTTTAGAACACACCAAGAATTCCAGAAGCAGAGGTAAAGCTAAGGTTTTGTCACAGGATAAATGGGCTTACTGTCATGTAACTGGCCATCCACCACAAGTAAAGTTAGTGAGTGGTTGATGTGTGACTCGATTGATAAAGTGTTTAAGAAGTGGATTGTAATGAATGCTAATTTCTCACAAATTCATAAAAATAGACTTTAATAAGTTAAACATCACTTTTTAAAGGTTATATATTTGGTTGATAAAGGCACTGATGCAAAGTCTGCAACAGATATCTCTAAAGCTTTAGAACTTGATAGTCCCTGCCATTTTGATTAAAAACTAGTCTTACCATGGCCCATACTAAATTTATTAAAACAGGCTAATGCATCACAAAATACAATTATAAACATATAATCATTTTTATACTTACATATTTCTGGTGGAGTCCCTAGAGGGACTGTTTACCAGCCTTATAGTGTTTTATTTTTCAGTTTTAATCTGCAAGACCAAGTGGAAAATCATCACAAATTTAAGTTTGCAGATGACTAACATTTGTAAGAAGCTGGTCAGTGATGAAGAGAACAAACCGGCAGACCCTGAGTAATGCTGAATCACTTGGTAAGAAGACAAGGAGACAGCATTCAATGTGGCCAAGTGTAAAATCAGGCTTGTAGCAAGGAGCACTGAGCACATTAAGGCATAGGAATTTCTATCCTGTGGAAAAAATGAAGGGTACAGACCATCTCAAAATGACTTGCAGGATGACCTTGAAGGCTCATGTAGCAGTCAGACTTAAGAGCAGATGAATACAGGACTGAAGTGGAGAAAGTCACAGTGCTTAACATGCTGCAATTAGAGTAAAAAACTAGGTAAAGCAAAAGCTGTGCACATAAGCAAAGCAAGGAATTCATTTGCTACTTCCCATTGGCAGGCAGTTGTTCAGACACTCCCAGGAAAGCAGGGCTCATCACGTGTAGTGGTTTCTTGGAAAGACAAATGTCATCGCTCCAAACATTCCCATGTTCTTCCTACTTTCTCTCCAACTTTTATTGCTAAGTGTGACACCACATGGTATGCAATATCCCTTTCACTGTTCTGAGTCAGCTGTCCTGGTTCTGTCCCCTCCCAGCTTCTTGGGCACCCCCAGCCTGCCTGCTGGCAGGGCAGCATGAAAAGCTGAACAGTCCTTGGCTCTGTGCAAGCATTGCTTAAAACCACTGGTGTGTTATCACCACTATTTTCATCAAAAATCCCAAACACAGTGTCATATGAGTCTCTCCTTGGAAAATTAACTCTATCCCAGCCCAAACCAGGGTGCTTAAAAGCATGAATTGATTGTCCTGCTACATCTCCTAAGAGTGTGATTTTTGGTACCAAAATTTACATGATACATCAGATGAAATCTCTGTCTACAGCATGGAAATATTATCATATGTGGAGACAGGGAAATCCTAATTCTTGTGCTGTTCTTTGATTGTCTTTCCAACGTTCACTTCTTTCTGATGCTCTACCTCATTCTCTCCTCATAAACTCTTAGACGCGTCCTGGTTTTTGGCTGGGATGGAGTTAATCTTCTTCATAGTAGCTGGTATCATGCCACGTCTTGGATTTACAAGGAAAATAATGTTGATAACACACCAATATTTTAGTACAAACACTGCTTATACTAAGCCAAGGACTTTTCTGCTTCTCATAGTGCCCTGCCAGTGAAGAGGCTGGTGGTGCACAAGAAGCTGGGAGGGGACACAACCAGGATAGCTGAGTCAAAATGACCAAAGGAATATTCCATGTACCATACAGTGTCATACTCAACAAAAAACTGAGGGTAGTTGGCTTGTGGTTGGGGTGGGAATGTTCCTCAGGACTGGCTGAGAGCATCAGTTGGCTGGTGGTGAGCAATTGTGTTGTGCATCACTTGCTTTATGTATTTTGTTTGTTTCCTATCCCCCCTGCCCCCCCCCCCCCCCCCTTTTTTTTTTTCCTATTAAACTGTCTTTATCTCAACCCACATGTTTTACTTTTTTCTTCCTGATTCTCTCCCTCATCCCACTGGGGTGGAAGATGAGTGAACTGCTGTGTGGTGCTGAGCTGCCTGCTGTGTTAAACCACAACAAGATGTCATGCAGAAATAATTTCTTATATCTAGTCAAAGAGCTGTGTCATGCCTATCATAGGCAGCTGACTCTCTGCTTTCCTTCCTGTTTATTGTGATCTTCAAACTGTATTCATCTATTTGTCATGACTAATTGCATTCAGCTGAAGTAACTCTAATTTGCTACAAATTCAGTTTGTTTTCAGATCCTCACTTAGCAACTTCTTTTGCCATGTCTTCAGTATGGAAATGAGTGCTTTCTGTTAATAATACTGAGGATTTTAGTATGAAGTGTTGCAAAACCTTTTAGGAATTTAGGATTATTACCTTTGAACCCTTGTGATCAGATAATGTGTGAATACTGAAACACTTTTGAATGGGTTTTAAAATACACTAGGTATTTCATGTAAAGGTTTGTTCAAATCTTTTTGTGTCATAGTGCCACAATTATGTTTAGAATGAGAAAATACATGTATATGAATTGGGAATGATAATGCTGATAAGATCTATGTGGGGATTTATATTCATGTAAAAATCTCAAAAGCATCCACAACTAAGTATGCATTTATGGAAAATGGAATGTGTTGAATGGAGCGTGCAACAATCTGAAATGGTAAGAAATTAGCACTGCTATCTGATGAGGCTAATGGATTCAAGATTTTGTTCTGTTAACATCTTTGGTCCCCTTCTGAGCTTCTTAAGAAAGAAAGCAAGCATCTGGTTTCACATCTTTCATGAGAAGAGTAGAGTATTGATTTCTTTTTCCTTAGACTCTATCTTTTCACTGGTTTTGGTTGATGAAAATACTAACCAAGGCAGGATTTTTCAAACTTCTTATGTGTCTCTTGGCATCTTATGTTAGGGGAAATATACACCTCTAACCAAAAAAATCAAGAAATGGACATAAAGAATAATTGTAGATTGAAAATTATACATATAAGAATAATATAGTAATTTGGGTCAGGAGTTGGACTTGATGGTCTTTGTTGCTCCTTTCCAACTCAGGGTATTCTATGAAATGCTGATACTTTTTGTGTGACCATCAATATTTATCGTCATTAACCATATCCATCCCCTTGAATTGGTATCTTTCAAATTTCAGTGAGTACACATTGAATGGGTATCTTTCAAATTTCATTAAAGATATATAATCTAATTCAAGTTCTTGTTAAGGGAAAGGTACGTAACATGATTTTGTCCTGCAAAAGTTGTCATTACAACATGTTACAAGAAGCACTCATTTAGGAATACATGTATGTTGTTTTCTGATGGGAAAGGTAAGATAGGAGCTGTCTGCACATTTATGCTCATTCATTACATTGGTTAAAGTAAAACAATATGAATAATTGTGGACAGACATAGTTTGATAGAAAGATTTCTCCTAAGTGAATTGACCCATACAGATAGTCTAGGTTTAATGGAAATAAGAGGTTCTATATATACTTATATATATATTTTCTATATGTATTTTTTTTTGCAGTAATTAAACTTATGTAGTTTAAAAGTTAACAGAAATAAATTATAGTATAGACATTTATAAATTTGAACTAAAAAAGCCTAGGAGAAGCCTGATGAAGGTTTCATTGAGTGGTATCTGCAAACTCTGCCTTTTCTGAATATTTTGTGCTACTTTTATGAAACACAAACAATAGAGATTTCTTTCTACAAATGTAGAAAGTCTAACAAACTATACACATGTACTTATCAGATTCCCCTAACTCTGCCAGCCTTGTAATTCTATGAAAAAGTATTGTATTTACAGAGGCATGAAGAAACTTAAGTGTGAAACTTGCTACTTTCAACAACAGTAATAAGAGTGATAGAAATTCAAGTATGTGCTCTGAAATACTGATTCCAGTAACTTGTTGCATGTGAGAGGCAACCTGTGATGCCAGCAGAAGATCCTGGTGATACAAGAGGATGTCAGAGTAAAGCAGTCATTTTTGGTTAGCAGTGTGCACCTAGGAATATGGTGAAAGATAGCATATAAGGATTTCTTAAAAATGCATAGAAAACACACAACATAAATTTAGATTTGGACAGCATTTGAATATGTGCAATATAAATAATATAATATCAGTAACATTATATACTTTACAGAATAATATATCCTTATACAGGTTCAGAACAACTTTTGAGCACATTCTCAAAAGTGCACCTAAACATGGAGGGAGGAGCTCCTGTGACAGGAGCAGTTCAAATATACACTGAGCTCTTTCAGTCAGTTACTTAGTCAAGATTACAGCTGTCAGTTTTATAGTTTAAAAATACATTACTGAAGCTTTAATGCCATCCTTGGTTTTAATCATTTTCACCAAAGCAAATCCCACTCCAGAGGTTTGTCTGTTCTAACAACGCATTTGATACAAACTTCCCTAAGGCACAAAGCAAGATGGGCAACCAATTGGAAATTATAATAATCTAGTCAAGGTTAAGATTGCCTTGTTCTGCTGGGATATTATAAATTTTGAACCATGTACATACATCTAAAATAAATTAGCTGTAAGTGGTTGCTGGAGCTTTATCACTCTAGGGAACTCATTCCTTAAATTTGAGATACATTGGACTCCTATTATTTGGTAATGCATTAATTTCGGAGGCATATATTTTTAGATTAGTGTTGGCTCCAAAATTATTTGAGTATTTGGGATAAAATGGGGTCAGAAGAAGACAGCTTGAAAGACAAAGAATATAATTATTTTAGAGTCTGTGACCCCTGGCAATGAGATACTTGCATCTCCCCTCTATTAAAAATACATGCTACACTGGAGGCTAAAAGCCTCATCCACTCAGTTGGCCAATGCTGGTGGTCTCTGTTTGCCATTCCTAAATAATTTTAAACAATATGCAATACATTATAAACTATATATATATTCTCTTTTGCTCTAGATATCTGGTTATTTAAAGCCCCATATTGCCCAAATTGGTACATGTAGTCAGTTTCCTATGTCTCTGCTAAATTCCACCATGGGGCTGCAGAAGAACCCGTTCCCACAAACCCTGGAGCAGGTTCAAGGCTCAAATTAGACACAGCAAAAAAGCAGACAACAGTCTGAAGGACTTGGCAACCAGGTGTAATATTTTACAAATGTTCTTTTCATTGTGTATACACAGAGAGAGGTATACTTGAAGGACTGGTTAATGCCATGGTGTTATATTAATCCAAAGGGAACATGAAAGCTTTGATATATGCTCAGATCACAACCAAGTCAACCTGCAGATACACGTGTTGGTGTGATCCAGGCTGATGTTGTCTTTCTCCTGCTGTTCCTATCTCTTCCTGTGGAAAGGAAAAAATAACATCAGTACGTAGTGGCTATAAAATCAGGATACGGCTAGGACATGGATATAGCATGCTGGATTGGAAGTGCTCTGGATGTCCTGGTTGAAAGAAAAACCTCTTCAACTACCTGGTCCTGTGAGGTGTGATGACTCCTGGAAGAGAAGGACATAGTAGAGTACTTAGTGTTTGTCCTTAGAAAGTGCTAACCCCTTTCTGGGGTCTATCAGGTAGCTGTTGGATTATTGGAGGATTTCAGGCTATTTCAATGTTACAAAATCCAGTCATTGAATTATATCAAGATTGATGGTAACAGATAAAAGGAAGCAAAGGAGAAAGATGGAGGGACACAGAGATAGGCAGCATAATAAATAACCTGTTTTGGGGGGCAAACAGAAGGGAGCAAGTGTTTAGAGAAGTGAGACTGAGTAAGTGTTGTCTTCCTGATCAGTTGTTTTTGTTTAACGTTGCCCAAACCAAATTATGGTTGAATGTACTGACAAAGAACATTTAAAGGTTAGAGAGTGGAGGAACAAAAAAAAAGAGAGGAAGTCAGGTAAAGAAAGGAGCACAAACATGAAGAAAAAGGTGCCTCCATGTATTAAAACTAGGTGCCAAAAGACAAAATTAAACATCAAACATAATCACAATGTTTTGCTGGGTATTTGTTTGCTTTTCAGGCAACTAACAAAGTGCTGCGGAGCATGAGAAGGAGCTGATGATGGAAAGGGGTAAGGTGTAGGCAGGAGTCAGTGGGGCTAATGACCTAAGAAACTACAGAGAGAGGAAACAAAAGATATTTGGAAGTAAAAGAGACAGGATGAGATATGAGTTGAGGAACTCTGAAAGAAGGTGCAGGTGTGAAATTTCCCAGGAAGTGCTCAGCAGCTGGCTGAGGAATGGTCACAACGGCAGCCGGTGAGAAATGAAGTACGTCTTAGGTCCTAGGTGTGTGTTTAGAGTATGTGTGATAAATTACCTTCATTTGTCCAACCATCCTATCTCACAAAGGGCAGCACAGTCATTTTCTCTTGCTGTTAACTGTGTATTTCTCACTGGCATGTCTCAGAGGAAGGGAGTCAGTATGGTTTTTGCTAGCTCCCCAAACAACCAACTGGTCAAATGAGATCAGCCTAATCCCCTTTCTGCTAAAAACACTAACAGGTTTTTGTGACGAATTTTCAAGTAGCCCTGTTTTTCAAAAAAGAACTTCTCAAAGAATGTAAAAATAATATTTTTATGCATTTGCTGTAGTTACTCTTTGTGTTTTTTAATCTCTGCAGCAAGGTAATTTTAGATATAAAGTACTGTGGTTGTAAATCTTTTCCCAGATTATGTAAAATCTTATGCATAATATGATATCTAACAATTTTTGAAGAACTTTTTTCTCTTTATTAATGATCTTAGTCTACATATGAAGTAGATGTAATTAAGTAATCAAACCTGGCCCATGCAGTTGGCTGTCAGAAAGATTTTGTGCGTCCAAGAACTAGTGTGTGCTGAAATTTCGTGTTTCATACCTGGCATCATGTGCTAATAGAGTTGAGTAGCCTCTGGCACTTGGACCAAATTGCATATCCTTTGTTTTGTGATTTGCTCACTGAAAAGTCTGTGTAACTCTATGTTTCACCTCTCCACAAAGGTGCCTTTAATATAAAGTCTCAATGCAGTGAATTAAATCAAAGCTTGCCCTTAGTGTGCATCTAACCCTCACTGATGGGAGCACTCCATAACTTGCAGCCACTGTAGCAATATGGTCAGATGGAAAACGATGTAAGAGCCATACAAATATTTATTAAAGAAAGTTATTTTACATTAACTTTAAAGTATTTTTCATGTTATTTTTCAATACTAGAATCTTTATGTCCACTTGTGCAGAGACAAATTCTTTCCAAAGGGCTGGTGGGCTAATTGGCTCTCAGGCAAGAGTGTGAGCGTACGCTGCAGTGGAAAGGAATAGATGCAAAACATTCAGACTTCTGAACTTGATAAGCCTTATAAGCCTTCCAAGATTAAAAGAGTTTGTCTTCATCTTATAGGAAATAGAACAATGAAGCAGTATTTACAATATGATCTGTATTCAGTATATTGTAAGGTAAATTCACTTCCACTTCATAAAGCCCTCAGACTGTGTCGCTATAATCAATAGGAATAGCATATAACAGCAAACACTTTATAAAGGTATTTCTGTGTCTCTCTCAAGTGGCAGTGGGTGTCCCAAATCTCGCTGATTCATTTCCTGGTATAAATGCTGTAAGTTCAAATATTATTTTTGAACCTAAACCACAGGTTCTCAATCAGAGGGATTTGAGCTTCCTGGTCAGCAGTTTCAAGTTTCGGCCCAAGCAGACACAATTTTCTAGAGAGCGACATCAGCTCTGCTCAGAGACCAAGCTCAGGACCAGCTCCTTATGCATGTAGAGCTTTCTTTCTGACAGCCCCTGTGTTTGTGCAGATCTTGAATTACCAAAATGAACAATTAACATGTCTTTTAAAGCCAAAAGAGTAACAGTGACATCAAGATATTGAAATCTTTTTTTATTTTTTTATTTTTTTATTTTTTTTAGCTTTCTTTAAGAGCCATTAAAAAATGCATTAGCTGTCTATGTATTTATGTCTAAAAAATCTCCTGATCTTGTTTCATGTTTAAAGAAAAACTGCTAAGAATAATTGTGTTTGGGGTGGTTACGAGTGCTAGGAGGAGTCTGCTTGGAGACTATCGCATTTTCTCTCACAGTACAGAGCTCTACTGACACAACTTGATGTAGAATAAAGTTTGAGCGTAGTGTTAATCCCTGTTTATCCCACCACAATAAAGTTATTGTGAAAGTCAAACAGTTCACTGAAAAGAAAACATACATCATTACAGTGTAGACATAAAAATACCTCCATGTGAACAGAAACGGAAAAGATTCTCTGTTTAGTTCAGAAAGGAGGTTAGGTAGGGGGACAAGGGAGAAGACTAACAATAGCAAGATGTTCAGAGAATAGCTAAGGTAAATACAGTGCCTTTCTTTGTAGAACAGAAACAAGATCAAAAAGTCTTAAAACAGCTGTCTGTATATGACCTCCAGTTCTAAAAACAACAACAACAACGGGTTGGATGTTTTCATACTTCTGGAGCTTTTTACTTTCATACCCTTCTTTCCTTCCAAGGAGATGTTGACATAAAAATGCCGTTTGAACTTCTGAACCTCGAGTTTATACATCGTTAATTTGCTACTGATTTCAATGAGAGCTGTAGGAGATTGGTAAGGCTTCCCTCCCCCCCCCCCAAGAAGTGTTGAACACCAGTCACTTCAAATGACATCCATGGAAATGATCAAGGTCTGGCTTTCCTGAGAAGTTAATCCTTGATTTCTTTTGTAAATCAAGGTTTTATATTCTGGAGTACAATTAATAAGTTATAGAGGACCATTTACTTGATTCATCCAAACTGTTCTGATCATGAATTTTGATTCTCAACAAATCTGATGGAGTTGAGGTACAGGCATGCCTTGCTACCTGTTGAAAAGGTTTTGATTTTGAATATTCTGATGTAGGCATAGCCTTGTGATAGTGCATGAGGTAAAGTTTGCTGATTTCTGATCTTATAGTTCTTATAGCTCTTATAAGAACTTATATTCTTATATTAGATCTTACAGTTCTTATAGTTCACATAAAAGGATATTTCAGCCTTTGCTGCCAGTAAACAAAGATTTTGTTGGTCATATATCTTAGATAGCTATTTCACTCTTTCAATGGCAAAACAACAGTGAGAGAATGATACTGATATTCTCAATTCATATGTAACACAAATCACTTATCAGTTATTTGACTTTGAAAGATGAAAGAGGAATTGTGTAAAATCAACAGTAAGTGGTAGATCTTTGTTTTCAAGGACAGTTCTTCCTTTTTTTTTTTTTTCTTCTTCCTTTTCCTTCAGTATGATCAATGCTGAATGTCTGAGATTAATTTTCTTGTGGTTGTTTGTTTCTCTCATGTGTTACAGGTACCGAATATTTGAATATTTTGGATTCTGTATTTTTGGACATGCTGTGCCACTATTTTTATTGAGTTTGTATATACTTTATTTATTTATATATTTATTAATAGATAAGATTAAGAATAGTCTTAGGCTAAAGGTTGAGTCTCTGTGTTGCATTGTTAATGGCATGATTATTGAGAATAGTTTAACATGATTTAAAATCTAACATTTGTGTGTGTGTGTTTAGTTAATTCAAAACCACCAGTCTTGCTGGCGTATGTTGTTCAGTATGCTTTCCCAGACTTTCTATTTCTATTGTAGGGACAGCAGTACTACTTTTTGCACCAGGTTGTGTACTTTGGAGATGGCTACATAACTGCTAGCTGCCTGTGCATCGGGGAAAGCAGTGCATCTGCTCAGCCTGGTTCCTAGTAAGTGTCTACTCTTTCTGGTGGTGGAGTGGAGGGTGTGCAAAGATAGTCCTAGTTCATCTGATGAAGCTGGCAAGATGAGACCCTTGATGGGTAATGGCCTCCAAGAAAAACGTGTGCGTTAAGAAGGACATCACTTCCATACTCCTTGAGTGTGCTGTGCACCTCACTGCAACAAGATGGTAACAAAAGCAGGTCCTGACCTTGTACAGCTTGGAGGGTGCAATTTATAGCTCTTAATGTGAACAGAACTATTGGTACTTAGAGTTAGGGCAGCCACATGTGGTGATTTCCTGAGTCAGCTGAAATTAATAGCAAAAAGAAACAGTTTTTAACTGAATAGCCCAGAAGGTTTCATTTCTTTTTGATGACACCCAAAGAAAGGGGAAGGAAGGAGGGGAAAATAGATGGGGAAGATGATATTTTCCTTCTGTGTCCCCATTTCAGCTACAGACTGGAGCCGGAAACTTGCTCTATTCTGTGGTGGATAATTTGCAGTAGGATTAGTCTTTTAACTACTGTGAGTAGCTAACTGTTTTCTCTGTGTTTTGAAGTGCTCTTAATGGAGAGGAGCACAGTTGCAATATCTGTGCTCCACAACACTTGCTTTGCCAGCAGGTTTAGTGGTGCCTGTGAAGTTCTGTTTTGCTTGTGAGTCTACCAACTCTGAGTGTTCCCCACTCATCTCATTCTCCTGTTCTGATCTTGAATTATAACATGCCTTTTAAGTGACCTACTGGCATGTAAAATGTGTTTCCTTACTCTTGTAAATCTTAAGTGTTCAGTGGCAAGTCTGATTTGAAAATCTTGTTACAATGGAGAGTGAATGTCTTTATTTGTGGATAATTTTTGCATTTTATTCCTGCTGCAATTTATGAGACAGAACCCCAATTACAGCAGTGCAGCTGTAGCCAATCAATATTCTTAAAATCTGCATGGTTTATCATTCAACATCCACTATTATTTGCTTATGTACATACACTTGTAATAGAATGAAAAAATGGATTAGTAATAAAAAGTATTTAATCTTACGCTTTTTTTTTTTTTTTTTAATTTAAGATACAGAGAGGCCTTGAAATCTCTTGAAATAAATGCACAATACTTTTATCCAGCACATTTGCAGAATGGTTTTTCATCTTGCTATACAAAGCAGTGTTGTGCAAAAGGCTGAAAACAGAACTAGCAGCTCCCACACTTTCCAAACCTTCCAGAAAATAAAGTCTAGTATCAGAGAAAGCTAGAAACGTATGCATAAGAATTTTCATCACACTGCTTACTGTGCTAAGTCACACTGTTCTGGCATGTCGTATTATATTGTTTCTGATTTGAAACAGCATACCCATAAATAACAAAAGGAAAATAATACCATGTGGTTAGAAACCCTTATAGTCTTTGAAGAGTATTTTTTTTTTTTTGTCATTTACTTTTTTTTAGTTTTATTAAAATTTAATGACTCTACTAAATATATATATTTTTTTTTGGTTGGGCTGTCAGAGAAAGCCTTGCAATGCCTCCCAGACCTGTGGTGACTTCATTTTGAATACAGCTTGTGATAGCACTTCTGGGAGTTTGTACCAGCTGTGACATACTGACTAACCAATGTGGACTGCAGACAGACTGCACACCTAAATGGCATCAAAAAAAGCCAAAGCTAAAAGCACAAACCTCTCCTCACCTCCCTAAAGTCTTATTGCCCTAGTGCTCATTTGCTCATTTTTCTTGCAAAGGGTCTCCTGCACTTGTGGGCATCCTTCACCCTCTGGAAAATTTACGTAGTTCCTGCAAAGTGGAGCCAAGTGCAAACTGAAGCTCAAAGATACAGCTATGACTATGTTTTGATCATGCACTTCCATAGAATGGGTTTGCATTTCTGTAATCCTATCATTTTACCTGTTTTATTTTTTTTCCTCTCAGTTTTGTTTCATTCTCCAGAATTAAAACCTGAGTACCTGATAAGCTCTAACTAAAACCAATTTGCAAAGGGTTTTATTGATTCCTAACCAATGTCCTCAGTTCAACAGTAATTGTGCCTATAAGTGGAAATTGTATCTTACTGATGGAAACATGTTTAATTTTGTTCAAAAATAAATGTTTTATTCAGGATGTTTTCTTAGTTACCTCTAAACCTTGTAATGACAAGAGGTGAATGGGAAGGTTTAATTTCATTTTGAGTTAATGATCGGTTGACACATATATTTCTAAAGCCTTGTGATCGGGGAAAAAAGGTAAGTGAATTTAGGATATTAAATTAGATACCAGGAAAAAAAAAATAGAAGAATATAGTGTCACATGATCACTGCTGAAATAAATGAAATTCATATTGAGAGGTTTAAGTGATGATAGTCTTTCTTTTTTCTTGCTATCTGGCAAGTAGCCAGTTATCTACATAGTAGCCAGTTATTATTTGTATTGCACCTGACAGGCAGCAGCATTAGGAGCGTTATCATGTTAGAAACTGCATCTACACATTGTAAGGGGTTTCTGGACATAAAGAGTTTATATTCTAAAGTAACATGACAAGAAAGAGTTTTTTTTTTTGTTTGTTTTTTTGAGATTCCTGTTTGCAAGAAGAATGAGTGATGCTCAGAGTATCACATGACTTTCCCAGATGTCATTGTAATGATGCTCTCAGACATGTGAACTGTGCCCAGATGAACTGATCTAAATGTTTTGAAAACAATTCGGTGAACATCTTTCTGGTTTTAGGGGAGCTCTGTCCTTGAGGGGAGTTGGCACTTCAGCGCAACTTTAGACCTCCCATGTTTTTGATTGAAGGAAAAAATGGGATTTGTATCATAACAGATTGTATAAAAAGAATGTATTCTCAAGCCCTTTTTTTTTTTTTTTTTTTTTTTTTTTTTTTTTTTTTTTAATGAAGTAATGCAGAATTGAGCTCTTGGCCTAACATACGTGCTGGAGTTTCTAAAGAGATGTGTGATTTTTTTTGGCTTATATCTGTTTTTTTTTTTTTTTTTTTTTTTTTTTTTTTTTTTTTTTTTTTTTTTCCTACAAGGTACATATTTAAACAACTTGGTTCAGAAATACTTTCACCCATCCCACTTTATTGAATTTAGATGCAAATCCAAGCACCCTGATACAAGTCAATGGGAGATATTTACCTGTGTCAATATTTTATTTCTTGGCTGAAACTGCAGGCAAAAGAGGTAATTGTGATGGCTTCTGGAGCTGCTTTTGGAGTCTGTCACACAGTTGATGTAATGATGAGCTGATTGGGCTGCCTTGTCCTCATGGACACAGTTTGGCTTTGATTCTTCATTAAATCTGTAGGAAAACAAGCTGCTGTGCCAGTCCCATTCAGCAAGAGACTATCACAGATGACTGTTCTTCATCAAAAGGAAATGGTGTTTTCTCATGGCCATATGCTCTTTGGGATTTCTTCTTCTGCAACTCTTTGTTGCCCTTTGATACGGTGTATATACGACAGTTGAACATTGGAAATTTGTTGAATTTAGAAAGGGACTGAAAAACTAATGGAAGTGTGACAAAAGAACTGCTTATTCTAAAATCAAAAAGAATTGCATATTGATAACCTGGAAATGAAATAATAAAAAATTCATGATCATATTGTGGATGAAGTTCATATCTTTGTGACTGAACCAAATATGAAATTGGAGCTTAGAATATTCTGTTTCTGACAGAAGTAGTTTTCTCTTTTTGTTTTACTGATAACAGAGACGTATTCTAGTGTCTATATAGCACATGAAAGTATTTTAAATGTGTATTAACTTTTATTATTAAATAAAATTTTATAATTAAAATGCTTAAAACAAAATGCCACAGGGACGGTACAAATGCAAAAGGGAAAAATCATTTGTGATTGCAATGTAAGGGTCAAACGTAAGTGACAAGATCTTGTTATGTACAAATCCATCCACATACAAGAATTAATGCAGGAAATATTGAAATTTAGCTAACAGGCAAGGTGGTTGATACATAGTGGAATGTTTTGAGAAATAAATCAGAGAGGAATAGTGAATTTTGTTTCTGACTAAAATCTATCTAGTTACATTAGGGTTTACATGTCTTTAAGGATTATGAATATTGGAGATCCAGACTTCTAAGGCTATACACGTAATTTTCACAGTGAATTCATAGAATCACAGAATATCACTAGTTGGAATGGACCCACAAGTATCATTGAGTCCAATTCCTGGGTCCTCAAAACACCACCCAAAAAATCAGATTATGTGATTATGAGCCTGTCCAATGCCTGCCACCCTCTTGGTGAATTGGGAAACACGCTTTGCAAATCCTTGCAATAAAATCTTTATTCCTCTTTCTCTTTCCCAAAAAACACTTGGAAATATATTAAAATACACATTCCATTAATCCAGAATTAAAACACATTGAGTTATGCAGTCACATTTAGCAAAATGCTTCACGCGTGTGAAGTGCCCTCTAATGAAGATTTCAGTTATGTTTCATCATGTATGGGCATTTTGTGAATTCTAGTCTGAGAAAGAACTGGAGGATTTGGCTCACCATATAATTCACTCATTGAAAGTAGTCTCTTCTAGTGTTTAACAGTACATGGGCAGCTTAGAACAGGCAGAAGAGTATCTGATCAAAGTGAATTGCAAAGGGAATTTAGGGAGGCAAGAGGCAATTACCTGAACTGGAATTTGGCCAGGAGATAGGAACTAACACTGCAGTGCTTATTAAACACTGTGAGTAATGAAGAGCTATCTTACTGGTGTATTTCTTCTGCCAGATAGTAATGGATGCTGTTGAGCTTGGAATGACTTGATATGATTCACATTTTTTCTGGAAAAAAAAAAAAAAAAAAAGACTGACATTGTCAATAACTATGAAGCACTCACTGGATAAAGCTTTTATTGTGTCTAGTGGGTTTCTCTCTGGCAAACTCATTTTCTTCTATAAAAAACATGTTTAGATTACTGATAAGACTGTAAAGAGCATTCTACTTGATTTGCTAGGTGAATAGCCTAATTCTTTATGGCCAAGAACTTGTTGGGTATTGTCATTGTTTATTTCTGAAAATTGGCAATAAGGGAGTTTGCAGATTTTCAGTTTTGATTATTATCCTATTATTAATCCTTTATTATAGTATTTTTGCTTTTCAACATGAAATGTACAATATGTACAATATTTTTTTTTATATATTTCATCAAGATTCTGATTCCTACTTTGTATTTAACTTACAGGTTGACATGATATTTTATTATCATCTGCCTCCTTTATTTTAAAATTCTTTCAAAAAATTCAAAAAACTCTTGCCCAAGGCATAATGCAAGCTACTGATTTTCTGTTTGTTTTCAAGTAGAGATGAAATAGAAGTATTTCAAAAGCTTACATTTCTTGGAGGAACATTGAGTTCCTACTGGCTTCGTGGAATTCTTTAGGAGACTGTGAGAAATCTCAATTAGCATTGTCTGTATCTTCTACCCAAATGCAGCTGGAATAACTAGTGAAATAACTAGTGAAATTTGCCTGCAGGTGCAATATGTTTTTCTTGATAACCTAAAAATCAGATGTCTTGGTTTCTGCTCCAGTTCAATTTCCCTGTCTATATCTCTTCTCTCTTATTTTTGCTTCTTTTGTTTAATTAGACTGCCAGACCTTTGGTCTGTTTTACTGTTTTTATATACTGCATAATGTAATTATCTTAACAATATGTGAGATTCTCAGCACTTTATAGAATAAATTTCAAGTACTTCAAAGCAATACGAAATTACCACTTTCACCAAGACTCTCATTCAGCAAATGTGGTTCACTTTTAGCCTATGAATTCCACTTGATTATTATTGAGACCCTATTCAGACTTGAATTTAAACACCTACTGATGTGCTTTCTGATGAAATATATGCTATGGGAAAGTTACTCAGAAATGTATTTAACACAATAATTTAATTCATCTCCACTCTATCCCTCTTCTGAGACAGACTGACGCTCCTAAGTGTCTTCAAATCAGACTTGAAGAATCTCAGTAAAAATGAATATATATTTTATTTTTTTTTCCTGAAAGTTTGTAAAGTATGTCCTATATATAAACACTTGGCTGAGGGATGTATTTAATTGCAGTGAATTTTACTAGCCTAGAACAAGTCCTTTAAGCTATGATCATTCAGATTCTTCATGTTTTAGTCTACTAGACCACGAGTTTTTGCGACCTGTTTTTGAATGATGAGATAATCATTTAGGCTGGCATTGAAATCAAAGTCTTACTGATTTTCTTTATTTTTTAAAGTGCAGGTGAATGTGTTGTTTTGTAAGAAAAATAAGGTAATAAATGTGAAACCTAGAACAAAGTAGTTGTTTATGATCCATATAATGACTGGGAACTTGATGTATTTAAAGCAGGCACCTTCAGGCAAGAAACAAACAAAAAAACACACAAACAAAACCCAAGAAAAATAATAAAAACACCACAAAATCAACAACAAAACAAATCAAAACAAACTGAGAATTTCAGTGAAACAAAATAGTCAGGGCTTACTTTGATAAACTCATTTTATGTTGAAGAATGCTTCAGTCTGTGGGTGTACTCTGCTCCTCCTCAGTAAATTCTGTCTCCCATGCCACACAGCTGTATGGGTGAGTACTACAGACAATGCATATCACTTACTGTAACCTCTCAAACAAACATCCCCACATCCCCACTTCACATATATTCACATATATTCACCCCTTTCCCTCAAGGGTTATGGAATCTGTAGCTAGATGTGGAAAGCCCCCCCTCCCAAGCCCTGAGGAAAGCAATTAATATTTGAGAATCAATAGCAAAGAAAGATGAGCCATCTTTCCTTGATGGTGAATAGCAGAGCTGCAAGCAGAATGTGGAGCTCTGACTTATGGCCAAGTGTTTTAAGCATTTCGGGCTTGATCTAAAACCTATTAAAGTCAGTTCTGTAGTTTCATTTTTCCCACTGCTTTAATAGTTTTTGGATGGTGTATTGAAGCCAATAGAAAAGCACAAGCCAAATCTGAATCCTCTGGATTTAGCCAGTCTTGCTTTCACTTCAACACTGCTTATAGACTTCCCTGTCCAGTCAGCCAGCTATGGTTTAAGGTCTTTGCAATATATATATATTTTTTTCCCTTGCTGCTGAACAATTTTATTTTGAAGATGGTTTGCCTGGAATAAAGCTTCATTCTCAACAGTTTTCTTTAGATACAGAAAATTATCATGAGGATGTGTTAAATTTTATTGCAGCATTTCATAAATGGATGCTGCTCATTCATGAAAACCCACTTCAGCCAGCTAAGTGAAAATAAATAGATATGTATTATTTACAAGACAAAATGTACATACACAAATAGCAGATGAAAAACAAGCAGATAAAAAGCTTGTCTTCAGGCACACATGTTGTATATATACTATAAAATATAGTATATGCTAAAAAACTGATATAAAAAAATTTAAACAATAATTGTCACCTACAGACTTTACTGTGAGAAACTGGTGACACTGGCATTCGCTTCCTCCAGCAGTAAGACTACATCTTGATTACAATCTTCTTTATGTAAATGGAAGAAAGAGATTAACCTGTTTAATTAGGAGATTGCTTTCCTTGCTGCCTAAGCCTTTTGCTTGATTTTTCTGGAAGCTATTTTCATCTGCCCCAGAAAATTATAACCAGCCAGCATGGTGTGCATAATTCTGGCAATTGGGGTTCATACAGGCAAACCCTTCCTTACACCCATGTACTGAACACATTAAGTAATGTGCTATTTTCTTGCCTGTTGCAGTGTTAATTCCAATCAAAGTGACATAATTTCTTGATACAGAAGAAGCACATGGGGCAGCACATGTCCTCCTTGAAAAAGGGACAGAACCACAGCGCATGGTCAAGAAGAGCAGAGCAGGACCAGTGATGGCTGCCAGGGTCAACCAAGAGTTCAGATCCTCAGTCCACAATGATGAGGCAGAACCACACCAGCCCAAGAAGGCAAGTCAGTGAGTCAGGACAGCAAGGCGCAAGGCTGAGCACGTGCCTTGCTTAGGTAATTGCCTGAGTGGTTCCTGAACTAAGATAGGTGGGAGACCCAGTAAAACTTTCTAAAAGTCTTTTCATAGCAGTCTGGTCCCAAGTTATACACTGCCATAGCAGAGCTGCCTTGAGGGCAGACAGCCACACCCTAGGGATGTACAGAGCAAGAATGCAAAGGAGTTTGCAAAGCCTAGTCTTTGACAGTGACTATTCAAGTATTCCCATTTTCTGAAGCTCTCCTGACTGTACCAGAACTTTCTCAATTGGTAGAAAGAACCTTGCAGACAGGAGTCACAAGAACTGTTATACTCATGACTCCTGGATACTCCAGATGTGGCTGATGACAGATTTTGCATTATTAGCTGTTTTAGGCTTTCTATGAGGAAGTAGAAAACTTAAAATTAAGAAGATGGGACATAATGTTAAAAATACTGAATAAAATGTCAATATTTATTTTACTAAAAACAATTTTACCCATTATCTGACAATGGGAAAGATTTGGTTATATCTTTGCCCTGTAAGCGTGACCTAAAGCTATGATCTGCCACTGATTTTGTATCATGCCAGAGTGGCCCAAGAGAAAGAAGGGATCTGGCTATGCTTGTGAAGAAAACATTTCTCTGCACATATCTGAATAAACTCATGGTTTCTGTTGATAAATATATTGTAGCTGCTGTGAAGAACCTTTATAATGTCATAAATATAAATGAGTTGTGGGACGAAGAGATGCTATCTTGGAAAATGAATTGGGAACACTTATTCATACACATGGGAAAACTATATGTCTTAGCTAATTCATAATAAGAAGTTCTTATAGTCTCCTTCCATGTCTAAACTACATGTTGAAGCTAGGGACTGAGGAAACTGCTTGATAAGAATGGGAACTCTTTAACTCAGTACTCCGATTACATTGTGAGATGGTAAAATGATAATTCATTAACAAAAACAAAAACAACAACAAGAAAAAAACACACCTAAAACTAACCAACCAAAAAACCTGCCCTACACTAGTCGTAAAGTTTATAAAAGAATCTTCCTTATTAATATATAAGCTATTGTTAGAATGGCTGTTTATCTTAGTAAGTGATGATTTGTGAATTAACTTCTCATTTTTGATAGGAAAGTTCAAAATAAGCACCTCAAACTCTTCAGCATGTAGAAATAGTGAATATTTCAAATGGAGATTGTTTGTTTTTACTCAGTAGTGCAAAATAAGGAACTCTGCAAAAAGCTACAACAATGCAATTTAAGCGGTTTTAGCATAGTATGTCAGCCCTATTTGTTGTACTGCATTATATTCTGCATTGACTTGCCTTCTCTTTTGACATTGAAATTACTGTTGAAGTGTCAGAGATTCCCTTGAGACTGAAATTTGGCTTTCTATGTAACTTTAAATGGATCTGCATCTCTTCCCATACTGGTTTGATTTCTTAATTTTTAATGCAATTACTCTTGATTTATACCACTAAATGAGAAGGTGTTTTTTTTAAACCAACAAACATGAGCCACCTGGGTTTTCTTAATTGCCTGAATGAGTTGTTCACATATGCCTACTTTGTATGTGATAGAATTATTCTGTTTAATACCCACGTTTCTATTCAAGAGGAGAAGTAGTGCATATTTGCAGGGCTAATGCCAGCTAAAGTGATTTATCAGTGTACTGCTGTGCAGTGTTGCATGGATTTTCTCTCTGCTAATAAGCCATACCTTTTACTGGCATCTTTAAAAGCTGGTATATTTGTGCCTTCCTTTCATCTGCTTTTCAACTGGCATGAGTGGGTGCCCCTGCACTCTCAGTGAAGACATATTATGGGTAATTCTGTTTCACTTGAGTGCTTAAACTGCACTTTAGAATTTAGTGTTGGAACAGATGCAAGAGATTCTGCCATAGAGAAGGCAGAGTGGCTAGAAGAAATCTCTCAACAGTTTTCCATTTCAAGGTCCAGTATTTTCATGTTAATCCAGGAAGTCTGGGAAATGAGAAATTACAAATGAGACATTTTAGAGACAAAAAATTCTTGCTTTGTATTTATTTCAATGACCATTTTACAGTGACTGTTGCTCTGTTTGGAAGATGAGGGTAAGTAAACCAGAGCACTTTAAGCACATTCTGTATGTTCATAACTATTTTGTCCTTACTAACAAAAGAGGATCTAATTAAAATACTATTTTAGGCTTATTTCACTGACTTGCACTAACTTTAGTCTTGTACATACATCCTGAATGAATGTAAAATTAGACAGGTGATCTATATCCCACTCATTTTACATTCAGTGTAATAATTAATTCATTAGCAAGATGGGAGTAGAAAGAGCTTACTTCTTGCTATTCCTTGTTGTTCTTGTCCTATTTATTGCCATTAAGAAGTTTTTGATGGTTTCTATATAATATCTACAAAAATATTTAAATACTTATTTATACTATATACTTATATACTTTATATACTTATATGCTTATATACTTAAATACTTTAAATATTTAAAAAGAAAGGTATACTTTGCACATAAACATCACACTGTTCACTTTCTGTATGGTTAAATTCAAGGTTTAATAGCCACAGCAATCACAGATTTATATTGATACAGGTGACTGACAGTGATTGAGCCAACAGGGCAGGTCTGGCTTCTGTTGAGGACAGCTCATTGAGCTAGGTGTGAAAGTGTTAAGTTGGAAGGCTAGAAATACTGGCAAGTAAGATATCAAAATCTCTGTAAAGTTATAAAGACTGAATCTACCTTCTACTATAGACATAGTCACTGCTGAAGGCCAGGCTTTCCCAAGTCTCTTATTTTCTTAGTTGACTGTTACTTTTGGTTTTTCCTTTAATTGACTGTGACTCCAAAATACCACCTCTTCTTTCACATAGTTATATTGCTATGATTGAAAAATAAGGGGCTTCATTTAATTTAGATTATAGACTTTTACTCCTGTTAATGCAGGCTCTACCTCTGAGGAATGTGCCATTCCCTTTTGATGTAAGCTTGCCTTGAGCAAGTAACCAGGAGAAATTTTTTGTCATACCTTATGCTTCGTGCTACAAGGGATTTTTCTCTTTGCTTTCTAGGATTTCTAGGATTCAGTTGTGTATCTTGTCTGTTATCCATTGTGCACCTCTGCTTTCAGGTGAGAAAACTCTGTCAAGATATTTTACTCCAGCACCACTCCAGGTTATTTTTTGCTGATGTTCACTTATACATTATATGCTACCAGTGCAGCTGTGGTGGTCCACACGGCTGGAATGTCCTGATGTAAAGCCTGTTTCAAGCCAAAGTTTGTGAAAGATTTATTCCTCCTGTTCTCCAGTCCTTGCCATTCCCATCTTTAATAGTAGTTTTCTTTCCTTGTTATTACAGTAATACTTATTGACTACTAGGGAAACAATAGTGATATATTATTACTTTCCCTTTTCCTTCTGTATATAATTTGTGTGTTGCGACTTTCTAAAACTTGGACTGGACATACCAGTAAATAGCAATTTCTGGAGAAATGAAAGGTTAATAAGTCTTTGTTATGGCTGTCAAGAAAAGTAACACTAATTTAATAATGTGTGATGGTTCACTGATAAAAATCACTGATCCAATCCATAAAGCCTAAAACCTATTCAGATGCCTATTCAGGACAAATTAACTTTGATTCCATACTACAGAAACAGACAGGTAAGCTAGTAAGATAATGCTTTAGTAGCTTAAAGGATACCTTAGTTCAGTTTGTCTTGTTTCACTTTATGAATTACTATTAATTTCTTTTAAAGAAATACATATTTTAAAAGTATTAATTATAAAATTTGATTTAGCTGTTAAATTCCTTGGAAATCAAGGGAGAATATTTCCATTAAATTTAATGGAATGAGAAGGGCAATATTAAAAGTGTGGAGCATAAACAGACATAGCAAAATATTTGTATATTAAATATTTGTATATTTGTACATAGTTTCTACCATTGGTTGTCTGTAGCTAATGATGCCCCTTTTACCCTTTTTATTTTATTTTTTATTTTTTTTTTAATACAGCTGTAATAGCACAGAATCATAGTAGAATGGTTTGGGTTGGAAAACACCTTTAAAGATCATCTAGTTTCACACCCCCTGCCATGGACAGGCTTATCTTACACTAGACCAGGTTGCTCAAAGCCCCATCCAACCTGACCTTGAACACTTCCAGGGCTAGAACATCCATAAGTTCTCTGGACAACCTATTTCACCATGCTCTGAGTAAAGAATTTATTCACAATGTCAATCTACCACAAATCAATGAAATCTACCATATTTCAGTTTAAAGCCATTACCCCTTTTTCTGTTGTTACACTTCCTGATAAAGAATCACTCCTCATCTTTCTTGTAGGCATACTTTTAAAGTACTGGAAGCCAACTGTAATGTCTCCCCAGAGCCTTCTCTTGGCTGAACAACCCCAGCTCACTAAGCCAGTCTTCAAAATAGAGGTGCTCCAGCTGTCTGATCATTCCACAAAAGTGGAATACAGGGGGAGAATCACTTCTCTTGACTTGTGGGTCATGCTCTGTGGATGCAGGTGCAGCCCAGGATACAGCTGGCCTTCTGGGCTACAAGTGCACACTGCTGCCTCATATCCAATTTTTTGTTCACCAGTATCCCCAATTCCTTCTCTGCTGGGCTGCTTTTAATCTTGCCTTCTCCAGTCTGCAGAGATATTTAGGATTTCGCTGACCCATGTGCATATTGCACTTGGACTATTTAAACTTTGTGAGATTCATGTGGTCCCACCTCTCAGGCTTGTCTAGGTTCCTCTGGATGGCATCCATTCCTTCTGGTGCCATTCAGCTTGGTGTCATCTGCAAACTTGTTGAGGGTGCACTCAATCCCACTTCTATGTCATTAATAAAGATGTTAAACATCACTGGTTCCCAGATGGGCCTTTGAAGGACACCACTCGTCACCGGCTTCCACCTGGACATGGAACTGTTGACCGCAACTCTCTGGCTGCAGCCATCCAGCCACTCCCGTATCCAGAGAAGGATGTTGTGTGGGACTGTGTCAAAGGCCTTTGAGCCTTTGATGATATCAGTTGGTCTTCCCTTGTTGATTCATGCAGTTACTCAATGATAGAAGGCCACTAGATTGGTCAGGCATGATTTGCCCTTGGTGAAGCCATGTGAGCTGTCTTAAATTGCCTCCTTATCTTCTATATACCTTAACATGGTTTCTCTAAGGATCTGTTCTGTGATATTCCCAGACAGAAGTGAGGCTGATTAGTCTGTAGTTCCCAGGGTCTTCTTTTTTCCCCTTTTAAAAAATTGATATCATGTTTCCCTTTTCCCACTCTCCAGAGACTTCACCTGTCTGCCCTGTCTTTTCAAATATGATGGAGAGAGGCTTGGCAAGTACATCAGCTAGTTCCCTCAGGACATTGGAACAAATTTCATTAGGCCCCGTAGATTTATGGATGTTCAGGTTCCTCAAGGGGTCTCGAACCTTATCTTCACTCTGTGGCAGGGACTTCACTTCCTTAGTCCCTGTCTTGAGGTTCAGGGACTTGAGAGACATGGGAAGAGTGATTGCCAGTGAAGACTGAGGCACTTTTTTTTTTTTTTTTGAGAACCTCAGTCTTTTCCATGTCTGTTGTCACCAGTTCTCCCACCTTGTTTATCAGAGAGGGGTGCACTCTCTTTAGTCTTTCTTTTTTTTAGCTAATGTACTCTTGTGCTCTATAAGAAGAGTCTTTAAAGAGCTGCCAACTCTAATCAGTTTCCTTATCCCTAAGGACAATTTCCCAGGGGATTTCAGCCACTAATTCTTTAAACAACTGAAATTATGCTTTCCTGAAAGTTAACGGTCCTGACTTTACTCTTTGCTGGGCCCATATTCCTCAAAATCATGAACTTACCAGGGCATAACTCATCAGCTGCCTGTATTGTTTCCTCCTGCAGGACTCCGATGACTCTGCAGGACTCTCAGTTTTCTCTCAGTTTTTGACTGCTCAATGGTTTGAACTTGCAGCAATACCCCACAAAGCTGATAAAAATTATCTTTTGTAAACAGGGAAACTGAGGAGGGCTTGAATTAACATGACATACTAGAAAATTTCAGGATGTGAAATAAGTGTTTCGTAATGTCTTCATTAAGCTAAGAAGAAATGATTGGTTAAAGTGGGCTAAGGCACACTTTATATCCTTATAAAGTTATAAGTTTATAAACATATAATTACAAGTCTAAGTAGTTATTTTTCTCATATTGCTGGTTCAGAAATAAATGCATGGTCTGAGAAAGTCTTCTCTCAGTAGTATGTTGATGCACTGCAAATGAAGAGAGAAAATGTGTGTCATATTTATACCTTGATAAAAATATTTCATGAATCTGAGGGGAGAAGCATGCAGTGTGTTTTTATTAGTTTGTGTATATGTGACAGATAGCACAATTTTGTGAAGTCACTTAGCATGTCTTATAAAATATTATTTTATTATCCATACTTACAGTTTGAGACCATCCTGATTTTTTTTGCAATTTTGTTACTGTAAAATATTTTTGTTGTGTGAGTTACTAGTTTACATATATTTTCTTACCACTGCTGGGATTTTTGGAACAATTTCTTAGTATCATATCATATTGTGTGATTTCTCTAACTGGATAACTTTGTTATTCATGGCTACAAATTAACTATGGAAAGGTCAGAAGGATTTGTTTCTAAATAGTTACAGTTTATTTCAGTTTCTAAAGAAACTGAATCAAAAGAGGTGTGGTGCATTTGCAATATGAAGGTGAAATCAAGATGTATTTTGCATATTATCTCTCAAATCAAATAAACAGGAGATTATAGGCCTGATGTCTGCCTACAATCCTGGAGCTATGTATTTCTAAGTAATTCTTCTTGTAACAGCCTACTGAAATTATTTTACTATATATTTCGTTTTTTGCCTGGACCGCTTGGCACATAAATTGTCTTTGGAGGTGAGGACAGTTGCGGTTATCTGTGTTGGCTTATCTGTTTCTCATGGTACTCTGCTGTGTGGGTACCTGCTGGGGTGTCCAAGTGCTCCTATTAATCTAGGACAGCCATTTGGGACACATGAAAATATCTTCATGGCAACTTCTGCTTAAGCAGATTTAGATGTTTTGACTGCAGAATGAAGCTTTGCTTCTTCCAGATTTCTGCCTGAGCCATTAGGCATTTGTTAATGGCTTGCATTTCTTCAAGCCATTACCTTAAGAAAGATTTTACAAAGTCTTCTTTGTCCCTGGAATCCCCCTCCGTGTGCTTCTTTTCAGGGAAGGTTCTCAGCATACTGAAATTCACCTTTTTTTTTTTTCATTCGCCCCCTTTTTCATTTTTATTTATTTATTTATTTATTTATTTATTATTTATTTATTTAATCCCTGTCAGATCCTAAGGGTGCAATGAGGTCAGTGGGAATTTAGGCTGCAAAATAAATTACTTATCAATTACCTCGTTGGATTAAAACAGCTGGATTTTTAAGGAATGTGCACATAACTGCACCCTGGCAGTTAAGTCAGTTTGACAGCAATACAATAATGACAGGTTTCAGCCCTAAAACCATACCACGAGCAAATAGTGATATTTGGATCCTTCTTTTTCATTGGCAACTTTATTGTTCTGCAGCTGTAGAAAGGATATAATAGAATTGTTCCCTGGAAGTTATAAAGCTTAACCCAAGTTTATTTTCCCATTTCATTTGTGTTAGAAATATAGAAGCTGACCTTGGCTACCATGTCTCTTGAGACTACTTCAGTTGTGCTTGTCTTAAAGGCAGGAGATAAAGTCTTCTAAGGTCACTGGGGAGTATTTAAATATGTGCAAAACACTTCTGTTTGAAATTAGAAGAAGAAAGGTAATAAACCAACTTAAAAATTGGTGGATTTTGGCAGAACAGGCGTATGAATAAGCCTGGTGAAAAGGTTATCAAACTATTTTATTTTATGCTGAAGAACTGTCTAGATAAGTAGCTTGTGTATTTGTGTTTGTACTTTATACATTTACATTCCTATTATTTTAATCTGGTAGAATATCCTAATTTGCCAATGGCTAGCCATCTAATCCATTTGGGGAAACAATCCTAATTTGAGAGAAATGTAGGTTCAGAATGCAGGGAGTTTCTTTTGGACTTAATTTATCTGTTTTCATCAGGGTGAGCAGGAAAGAAAGGATAGAGATGAGTCACTGTAGTGGTTTAACACTGATAGATAGCTAAGTACCATGGTCACACTGCCCCTGTTCCAGGATGGGGTCCCTCCCACAGGATGCCATCTTTCCCAAACTGATCATGCATGGGTTTCCCACAGGCAGCAGCTCTTCAAGAACTGCTCCCACATGGCTCAGTAGTTTGGGGTCCATCCCCCAGCAAACTGCTCCAGCACGGGTCCCCCACGGGTGGCAGCTCCCTCCAGACCCCCTGCTCCGGCGTGGGCTCCTCTCCATGGGCTGCAGCTCCAGCCCGGGGCCTGCACCTGCGGGGACTCTCCGTGGGCCGCAGCCTCCTCCAGGCCACATCCACCTGCTCCACCGGGGGCTCCTCCATGGGCTGCAGTGTGGAGATCTGCTCCATGTGGGACCCATGGGCTGCAGGGGGACAGCCTGCTCCACCAGGGACCTCTCCACAGGCTGCAGGAGAACTGCTGCTGTGTGCCTGGAGCACCTCCTGCCCTCCTGCTGCACTGACCTTGGGGGCTGCATAGCTGGTGCTCACTACGTTTTCTCATTCCTGTCTCTCAGCTGTTGTGCAGTGTATTTTCTCTGTTGGTTCAACAACCGAGAGAAGATGAGCCTCATAAGACACACTACAAATTCAACAGTGACCGCAACTGAGCTGGATTTGGCATCCAGTGACTCCATGCAACGTATCACCTCTCCTGTCCTGAGCAACAACCCATATCACATAGAATCTAAGTCATGGACTAAAAGAATTCAGGGGACATTTTATCGATGTTTAGACAGGGATGGTCCATAGACTAAGGGAATGATACCTGTGTATTAATTGAAGGGTGGTGATGTATTGGAAAGTTTGGGACCTGAGCGTGACATAAGTGGCATGGAGTTAGGGGTAGATTTCTGACGTTTTTATCTGAGATATTTAATTTTCCTCATAGAGGCTTGTATAATGCTGTGTTTGGGATTTTTGATGAAAATAGTGGTGATAAGACACTAGTGTTTTTGTTTTGCAGAGCAATGCTTACATGGAGCCAAGGTCTGTTCAGCTTCCCATGCTGCCCTGACAGCAAAGAGGCTGGGGGTGCCAAGAAGCTGGGAAGGGTGGTTTGTGATGAGAAGTTCCCTCCCTCCAGAGTCTCTCCTAAATTGGTGCTGCCTAGAATGGCCCCATATATCTTCTACGTACATAGGTACTTGGATTGCAAGACATGTGAGCCAAACTACATAATTTTATTCATGTCTTTCCTGAAGACAGTGAACAAAAGGTCTTTTTTTATTTATTTATTTATTTTTTTTTTTTACTGGGTTTATTTTCATGATGCTGATGATTGTTTTAATTGAGTGACAAGGAGAAAGTTAAATTGTCTCTACAGATAAAAAACAGTCATGTTGACAACAGAATTATTCAGAATGCACGTAAAAAACTGTTACGAGAAAGATAAACTCAATATGATAGATAGAAAGCTCAAAATGTCCTTGAGATTTTCAGCATTTCTGTTAGTAAGTCCTTGATGCTTGATGGAGAACTGCTTAGTTGTTATTGATAACTAACTACCTTCCCCACCTCCCCCCCCCCCCTTTTTTTTTTCAGATTGCGTGAAATAGTTTTTCTCTACATTGAATCCCTGATGCTAGTGATGGTTTCCTTCCCCACCTACACCACTCACGTTTTTGTTGTTTTCTCCTCCCATGTCACACTATTCCATTCTGTACCTCCTGACCTACAAATTATGTCCTGTTGCTGTTCATCTGCCCTTGCCCTTGGCAGAATATATCACTAGCATAGTGACAAGGTGTTTATTTATATATTTATAGCCTTACTACTCTCTACTACTCCTGAATAGGTCTTTTTTTTTTTTTTTTTTTTAATTAATGATCTGTTTTGGGACTTGTTTTAGCACCTAAATTTTCCATATGTCTTTGGCACATTAGTGTGGACTACTCAGTTTGAAAATAATGGAATGAAACTATCTGGAGAGTTACCCTGAAATTTTTCAGTCTCCAAAATTTTTCAGTCTCCAAATAGAAGAGATTGGAATTTAAATATCTCCGTGGAACATGAGAAGGTTCCACAGTCAAAAACATGAAACATATATATAGAGAGAGCTACATATATGTTTGTTTGTTTGTTCGTTTGTTTACAAAGTCTAGGAAAGACGTTATTTGGGCAATTACAATTAAAATGGAGGATTTAGAATGTGAAACTCTTGGGGACTTGAAAGTGAAGAAAAGCATGAATTTCCAAATTCCATGCAAAATTGTCAACTCATTTTTAAAAATGGTTTACTCTGTAATCCTATGTGTCTATAGTTTATATGTCAGAAATATACATGCCGACTTTTTATACCTGTAGAAACAAAATTTAGAAGCAACGGTAAACATTTTCTATGTAATTGGGAAAATAATTATTTCCTAAGTGAACCCATATCAGTTTTTATACAGTCAACTCTACTAAAATGAGGATAATGCATTTCAATTTAGAAGTGATTTCTGATAGCTATATCACCATAAGTAATGATTTAACCTGAGAATAGGGTAAGATAGCATCTGAAGAAACCTGGCTTGATTTTGTAGGTCTGTTGATCTTATTTGCAGCCATGTCAGTTTTCAGTAATCTCCAAACCAAAGGCTAAACTGACTTTAGCTTCAACTCTTTTGGCAACCTCTGTTCTGATTCTCTCCCACATATTTGGAAAGATAGTATTGCTGGTATTACATTCACAGTCATTTCGTTGTTATTTTTCATCTGTGGTGTGCTGTGTGAGTTTTTTTTCTTTTTTTTTTTTCTTTTTTCTTTTTTTTTTTTTTCCCCCATAATCTCCACATCATTTTAAATTCTTTAATATATTTCATAATTCTGTCATACCGTGGGTATAGGCTATCAAATTTTCTTGGTACAGAGAAAAGACCCTATTCCTGGCAATCAGGGCAAGGCTTGGCTTACAAAGTAGTGCTGAGTTACTACCATGCTTGTTGCAGTTTGTTTTGTCCCACTTGAGAAAATGTTGGGAGGTAATTTAAAAGTCTGTTTAAGGAAGCCTCAAACCTTGAGCCACTGTTTTTATTCCTGTGCTTTGATAAAGAGAATCAACCACAATCACCATGCCAATTTAAGGCTAGCCTTTCATGGTAGGGTAAATAGGAGACTTGAAAAAAAACAAACAACAAAAACCACAACATACATAAAATGTTTGATTTGCTAAGTTGCTGAGTCTGAACCATCATAGAGGAAAAAAAAATATATACATATATATATATATTTCTGTTAAGGACTACTTTTGTTCTGTTTTCATCCAGCACTTGTTGGAAACTACTGACAATCGCATCCACCGGTACGACCTTGAAGGAAAGAACCTACATTAACACCAGACTATCAAATTATGACCTTCCTGATAAAATGGTCATATTTCCAAGTGTCCAGTATGTGTTGTGAGTGTGAGAATAAGTACAGACTAGTTAAAAAAAAAAAAAAGCTAAAAGTCGAACCTCTGGTAAAGTAAACTAAATGAAATTATCCTTACAAGTTGTTTTATCATTCATGTTATGCTCATAGTTAGAACTAAATAAAATGGTGATTTTACTGACAGTAAAATAATAAATAAAAATAATAAAAAATACATGTGTTGGAAAACTTTCTTCATTAAGAGTGAAGAAAAAAAAGACAAATGCATGTGAATAGCAGGGGGAACATGAAGATGAAAACATTCAGCAGGCTGCTGAGGAGAGAGCAGGGCTTACTAGGCAAGCAAAATGAGAACCAGTAAACAACAGCAACAAAAAAAAACCCACAAACAAAATAAAACATAACAGTGTTATTTGACTTCTGAGAAATTTGGAATGAAACCAAAGACAGCACTGAAAAGCCCAGGGCTATCTTATTGCCTCTCAAGTCAAGCTCTTCAATGCTATTGATATGTTTCCATGGAAAATGCAGTTATACTGAAAGAGTATTTTGTAAGATGAGCGTTATTTTATCAGTGTACCATTTCTGTGTTTTCTCCCCCTAAAAGACCCTATTGAAAGCATGGAAATGAATATTGCTCTAAAAACCTGTTCAGTGTTTTGGTCTGTCATTGAAAACCTTATTTAATGAACCCTACCTATACTGAACCTATACTGGATGCAGAATGAATAACTAGTGAGATTTTTCTCTTTCTTACAGAAACTTATTTTATATTAAAGGAAAACATAAGAAGACAGGATGTTATTTTGAGAGGCAGAAGACCTGCTAGAACTCTGTGAGGTTATGGGGACTTTGTCTGCACCAAGCCACATTCTCCTGTAATGGAGAAATGCAAAGGCTGTTCTCTCTAACAGACTGACATTATGAGGTGCCCTGGGAAACATCAACATTTTCAGGTTCTTTGACTATAGAATGCTTAGTTTCCCTTTCATTAGTCTTTGAACTTTTTTTTTTTTTTTTTGTCTCCTGAATTTCACAGTATTTTATAACTTATGGGTAAAATATGTGAATAAGACAAACAAGGCCCACAAAGGGTCTTCTAAAATGCATTTCTTTAAGATTGTTATTTAAATACCACAGGGCTAGAATCGATTGAAAAGTCTTGACTTCCTCAATGCACAAGCCAATGGAAATCTATAATAACCCCTGGGAGAGAAAATCAAAGCTTGTGGGTTTAGTGACCTTGAGATTTACCAGCTCCAAATCTGAGTATACATGGTGAAAAAGCAGTTTTTCAGCAAACGAAGGATGCTTTATGAAATAATTTCCATTGGCCAATTTCTGCAGTAACTGTACTGTCTAATCCTTACTATAGTGCAAAAAGAAATGGAATGCTTTCGTGCCTGTAAGTTAATGTCAAACTGTAAAGAATATCTGTAGGAGTATAATGATTCATGAATAATGGATAATTTTGTGGTGTTATGGACAATATGGAAAAAACACACACCAAAAAATAACCAGATAGGAGTATTTGGTGGGTTCTAGTCCTGATTTTGGCAAAGACAGACTTAATTTTCTTCCTAGTAGCTAGTATGGTGCTGTATTTTGGATTTGAGATGAGAATAATGCTGATAAAACACTGTGTTTTTTATTTTTTATTTTTATTTTTTAATCACAGGACACTAATAGACACGACACTACTCTTAATTTCAGCAGGAGTAGGAACAACGGAGATTAAGATAATTCAGATTCCTATCTAGGGAAAGGGTAATGTACACAATTAGAGTGACTTCCTTGAAACAGTTTTAAACCAAATTCTTTTATTAATTCATTTTTAACTTCAGCTGAAGAATCAAATTGATTGAAATTAGAAGATTAGAATAAGCATGATTACATTAGAATGGGAAATTCAGAACTGATAAAAGAAAATGCTTTTCCATGCAGCTTTTGATTAAACTGTAGAACTTTCAGACACAGGAAGATATTGAGGTCAAGAACATAACACTTATGAGATGATGAAGTATGTATTTGTATTGGATATCCATAACTACTCTAATTAATGACAAGTACTTCTGGATGGATTTCAAACATTGAGCTTCAAGGTTTAAACAAATACTTATTGGAGATGAGGCCCGGGAGCACATTATTTCACATCTTCTCCTTGTTCTGGAAGAAGAGAATCATTGAATTAACATGGTGTTATTTCAGTGAAAAAGGCCAAATGCACACCAGGTAGCATGTAGTCATCAGGCTGAAGGAAGACATGACTCCCTCCATGTTGTAATGACATGTCCAGTTCTGGGCTCCATGGAATGAAACATATTGACATAGTACCACCAGTACAATGGAGGTCACCAAGATGATCAGGTGGCTGAAACAAGCTGTGCAAAGAGAGGTTCATAGAGCCTCTTTGTTCAGCTTGGTGATGGCAAATGGGATATTTTACTGTTGTTTATCTAAAATTTAAAGGAATAGAGAAGATGGTGCTGGACACTTCCCAGACATATGCCATGATAAAACTGGAGGCAGTAGACATAAGATGGAACATGGGAAATTCTGGTGAGTTAAGTTTTATTGGTTATTTATCTATTTTTTAACCCTGAGTGTGGTCCAGTGCCACCTGAGATGCACCTTTGCATCTTGGATTAGTTTGCTAATCCACCCTTGGATTAGCTTGCTTGGCAAGATTTCATTCTTAGAAGTACTAAGAATATGATGGGACATACCTGTGAGCAACTTGGTGTAAGCTGAAACTGGGAGTAGAAGGTTGGACCAGGTGGCCTCCACTTTCAACCTAAATTGTTCTATGGCATCTGTCCAGAGCTTGAGGACTGATCTGCTTGAACAGATGCAGATCTAAACATTTTTAAAATGGTGCTGACAAGAATGCAGAAAATGACTTCATCAAAAGTGTATCCTATGAAATTAGCATGCATGGGTTGGGTAGCACAAAAAACTAATCTTTGGAAAATAGGCATTCACTATGTGTTCAGCGGTCTATAATTTTCTGAACACCTTGATGTTTATGAATGAAAAAGACAGAAGAAAATTTACAACGTGGAATTTCCCCTTGCACATAACATCTAGTGTTATTCTTTCTGGTGCTTGGTACTTTTTAAGTCTGCTTGGAGATCTTTGTGATTCTGCTGTAATTTTCTCCAAAATGCTTTGTGTAGACCTCAGTACTCATTAGACTGCAATAGTGGGAGAAATCTATCAAGAACTAACAGCAGTCGAATAGTAAACTAGTGGAAGTTGCCTAAAACTAGTAAGTGGACATTTACTGAATGAGAAGTAAAATGTGTACCAACATCAGACAGAATGTTTTCTGGAATTTTGATTGCTTATATTGCAAAGTAAAATATTTGTCTATCTTTCAAAAACTGTCTTCCATAAAAAAAAAAAAGGTTCATTTAAAAATATGCAGTGATTCTTTAATTTGTATATAAAGTGTAAAGGTTCTATTTTATACAATGAACCTCACAGATGTATTGCATTCTGGGTTTTGTTTGATTGGTTGTTTTTTCCCCAATTGCACTGTGATTTTAAAGCAGCCTTTCCAGCTTTTCTTTTTGCTTCTCCTGGAGGATAAGATCAACTTTCCAATTTTGAGTTCCACAGTGCCTAAAGTCTTCTTGAGCTTAAAGCAGAAAATTTATTGTCTACTGCATTAATGTCAGGACATTCTTCTATAAACTTCTCTCGAAAGGGAGTCTTTGCTTGAAAATTCTGTTTGCTGTATCAGTGATTAATTCTGGGCCATACAGTAGAGACTCTTTGACTGCCTTGTCTCAGAACCCAAGATCAGGCTGATCTCTTGGCTGGAACTCTGCCTCTAATGATTGCCTCTAAAGATTTGGCTTTTATACAAAAATTTGCTGCAGTTTTTTTTTTTTTTTTTTTTTTTTTCATGTTGTTTTCACCCTGTGATTAAAACCTAAAGAAACCCACACCTCTTATGTTTTACTTTTACCTGTAGTACTTTCCTAATGGTTATAATCCACATAATCCATTTTTGACTCTTAACGTCACAGTTAGTATCTATAGTTTACAGATAAATGGGCAAAATATCAAATGTTTGCAATGGTCCTCCAAATTTTCAGGGGATTTTACATCTGGCAGGCATTTTAGGAGCTCTGATTTTCAAACGGTTGTTTGCTTTATTCATGTTGCTGTGTGTTCATTGACCACTCAGGACAAAGGAGTGAGTCCTGGCTGCTGCATTATTTGCAATATGAATGCTTCTACAACTCCTAAGAGACTTGTACGTGACTCATATGACTCTTTTTTAGGATAAAGTTTCCTAAAGTGCTTCAGGGATTATCTAGAGAGTTTAGATGATGTCAGTGTTGCTCTTGTGCATTATGCTGTACTTTTTCAAATAATATCTTAAAAAAAAAAATCCTTCTTTATTAGATCTCATGTTCATGCACTACCCAGTTGCAAGCTATCTATATTAAGCACTGCTGAAACACATCTTCTATAATTCCAAAATTGTGTGCATATTATATTGTATTATATTCAGCTTTATAACGCCTTCACCTAATTTTTAAATGTAATCTTTCAGTAATTCTGTCACTCAGTTGTCTAACAAGTTGTTCACAGTATAATGAAGTTTATTCTTAGACAGTGAAAGACAGAACAGCCACCTCCACTGGGAGTATGCCTGCTTTATTTTATTTTATTTTATTTTATTTTATTTTATTTTATTTTATTTTATTTTATTTTATTTTATTTTATTTTATTTTATTTTATTTTATTTTATTTTATTTTATTTTATTTTATTTTATTTTATTTTATTTTATTTTATTTTATTTTATTTTATTTTATTTTATTTTATTTTATTTTATTTTATTTTATTTTTTTGAGAATAATTTTTGTTAGGAAAGAATGTACCTGAAGGTTGATGCCTTGGGAAGCTTATTCTGAAAGTGGTATTTTGGAAACACAACAGAGGGGTATATGAGAGAGAGTTATGGTTAAAGGAGTACTGTGGTAAGGAGGATGAGAAACATTCAGGGCACTGCTGAGCCAGCTAGCAGGGAGGAAAGAGTGGTTTTAGCAGCACTGGAAAGATGAAGCTAGAGCATTAATGAACTTATGACTTTGATGCAGAAGAAAAAAAAAATAGATGATCCCTGCCTTTGAGATGAGAAGAGTAACAGGGATAAGAGGCTGAAGGAAGATGAGTTAAACTGAGCATGACTTTAAGAATCATTCCCAGGGACAGAGGATCTGAACCCATGCAAGAAGATGAGGTTGTATATCTTACATACTTACAGTCGTACAGTACAGTAAGAATGCCTTAAACAAAGCTTTAAGCCCTGCTTCACATCAAGGCAAAGAAAGGATGAATAACCATTAAATATTACGAAAGATATAAAGAAATGCCACATTGATAACAAAGGAAATCATTGTTGAAACTAGGACAGTAGAACAGTCAGTCAAAAACTTGTATAGAAATGGACTAAAATTGTCGTCTAAGAAAAGAAATTTGATTCTTCCTTATGCTGCTGACACATTGCCCTTGCACTCATTTCCTAATTAATATCACAGTGGGAAATGTATGGGGGAGGACATGCAAAAAAGTCTAGGCTATTCACTCTTACATGTAAAACAACTTTTAGACTCTGTAGCCCTTAAGGTAATGTGAATTCAAATGGTTGAATTGGAGCAACTATACAGCAGCACCAAATTGAAAGTTAGCGGTCAGCAAAATTCGAAGACTTTTCTATGGAATTAATTCTATCTTGACCTAAACTGACTGGGAAACTCAGTTCAGGTGAGTACAGAAATATGAAATACTTGAAGCAGTGTGCAACTTGTGAACACTGATTATTTTCCCCAAAGCCTGTTTGCATTTCTAGCACATTTTTGCCTGCTTGTTCTACTTCCATTTAATAGGAATACCAAATGAGGCATTACTGTAGTTGCAACTGTATGAAATGCACTGTGTTCATTTGTCATGCTGCATTAAACTGTAAAGGCATTAATGACCAATACAGGGAATGGTGTCATTAAACAGAGGCTTAAATAGACAGAGCTCAGATCATTAATGAAGCCAGTAGATAGGAGGTATAAACTTACGGGACAAATTACCACTGTGCCCAATTTATTACTGTATAAAAGTCCACGAGATGTGGCAATAGTGTTGAAAATCAGTAAGGATGTATTTCCTGTCTTGTTTGAAATTAAGTGGTATTTGTTAAACAGAATAACTCCACTACAGCTTTTAGGCATTGCCTTCCGTTATCAGTTCCATGGGAAGTGGGCCATATAAAGCCTTATGCCCTAAAATGTAGTGGTGCTTTTTCAGGCTGTATGACCTCATGATAACTGTTTATGGAGCTATGCTGATGCTAAAGTATAGATATACTGTCTCAGTGGTTAACTGGGTAGCTCTGTACTTTACAACCAGTTTATAGTCTCTTTTACAACGTATCTGTTTATACTCTGTATAATCTGTTACTTAGCTTATCACAAATGCACAGTCCTTAAGTAAGCTGTATGGTTTTATGTGAGGAGATGGATTATGTTTTTCAAAAGTACTTCAGTTCTGTCTCCAAAGAAGGTGCTGGCAACACTAGGTATTGCACAACTGTATCTCACATGGCATTTTTGTGCCAAACAGATGTTGCGGAGTGAATGGTGGTGTCCCAAGGTACATTTTAAGACTCGCATTTCTATCTCAGAATATGTTTCATTTTGCTTATGTTGCCTGGGCCAAAGGTCTGGGCGAGTAAATATATCTCAGCCTCAGACAAGAATGAGACACAGCAGCTGGGCTCAGGAGATGTGGAATAGTGAAGAACCAATTCACTGATGTAAATAATAAGGAAATAAGGATCTTTAGTCAAAGGCAAGGGCTAGCTCTGTCAGCAGAAGGGGGCTGTGAGGATTAGTAAATGCTGCTCCAGGGAACCAGGCTTTTTTAGAAATGTTTAGCTGGTGCATGAATGCATATATGCACCATCCAGTCCTGAATGCTGAAGAGGACCAGTTTTGGAGATGAGAGTTAGATACCTATTCATCTGTGTAGCTCTACATGGCATTACATTGCATCCTACTATTTCAGTCTCACTTTTGGTGCCTGCATAATGCTTTACTGTGGCCAGTATCAAGTGTATTTTGACAAGGGAGCAGAGGACATTTGTGATGGGGCTTGTGATATCATCAAAATTAAGAGACTGGAAAGAGAGTAGTGTGCAGCCAGCACACTAATGGTACAGAGCCCTTGACTGCCATACTGTTGTTACCTGGGGAGCAGCAAAGTTTTGAAATCTTTTGGGTCTGGAGATCCAGAGGCTAGTGTGGGTGATTTAACCACATAACAGCCCAGAGCTGGGCATAGCACACTCTGTGAACATCCTGGTGTTGAAGCTAATGTACCTTGAGTGCCTAATTCTCTTACTTTCTCTGGAAAGTGCCTGGATGGGTATACAGCGAGAGGTTGTGGAGGGTAAGGTGGGAGGTTTCTTTTTGCTTTCTAAATCATTTTTGTTTGTGGATAAGTGTTCACTAGCCCTGTAATGATCCTTCCAGAGGGCAGGTGAAGTAAAATTAACAGTACTTTTTCTTCACAAAGCCTGCTACTTCAATATGTCTTCATGTGCTGTTTGTTGGCATGGAAACACGATGCTGAGGCAGAGGCCAGTGTTTTCAGCAAGACCCCCACCTCTTCTCCCTGTCTCCAGCTGATCTGTTGTCTGCAGCTGAATCCTAATTGGAAACTGAGCACAAATTGGGGCTGTGTTCAGGGATGAAAAGGAGAGAGACTTTGAACTTTGTAATAATGAATACAGCAGGTTGTAAGGAAAGACCAGGGGCTAGTGGAGGAAGCAGCAATCTGAAAAGTGGAATACTATCTGATTTTCTCAGTTAAAATTACTCAGCTTCATCAGCAGCAGATTCTGCCTGGTTTCCATACTATAGTGACAGTGGTACAAATTGAGCAACATTTGCTTTCAGTCTGCTCACACGATTGTGGTTATAATATGATCAAATGAAGAATTAATGTCTGCCTCTTTGTTCCCAGAATACACTGGTGCATTTATACTTTTTTTTTTTTTTTTTTTTTTTTTTTTTGTGACAAATGAGATAGAAGTTCTTAGAAATGATGTTAATATGATCTTATCATATTTTTTAACTCAATTTATTTTCCTAAATATCTTTATCACATTAATTTGTAGAAATTTATATCAATGCTAGTTTCTGCTATAAATGATTAAGCAAAGATACTACTAAAACTACCTAAAATGAATAAAATAAACCTGTTTCTAGGTACTTTACTGCCCCATAATCCCAGAATAATAAATGAGATAAAAATGGTTAAGTACATATTAAAGATTTCTCTTCACCATAACATTTCAACTTTGTTGCTCTTTGACCTGCTTCATTATCATTATTTTCCTGTGAAATAGTAGAGAAGAATGGGTGAATAAAATCATTTTGTCCCGCTTCTCTAGTGCCTTTTTCAATGATGCAATTAGCATGAGATCTTTAGCACTCTTACCTGAAATGGTTGACCAAATAGTATCAGCACATCCTTGTTTAAATACTTCGTCACAGGGTTTTGTTTAATGGGAAAACTCAAAGGCATAGCACTCATGTCTCCTGCATGTTTGACACAAATCCACAAAACTGATAGTCATAGCTTCAGAGTATCCCACAGTGGCACAAATAGCCTCTCATTCTGGTGGAATATTGTTTTAACATGACAAACTGTATTTGAGAAATAATATGATTACCCGTGGATAATGCTCTTGGCCTCATTGTGGTGATTAAATAGATGCTCAGTTCGCAGCGACTTCTGCAGCCCTCTGTTAAGCGTGACCTTTTCTCCTGGCTGCAATGCACCATGGCACATTAGCATGTGTTCTGCTCATTACAGCAAGAGGTGATTGCTGCCCTGAAAAATGTCAGATATTCCACTTAGTACATGATCCGCTTTTCTCTTCCCTTGGCCTTAACCTACTGTCACTGAATATCCTGAACAAATGCTGAAGACAGTTGGCAATATCATAGAAAAATTGATCTCAGCATCTGGCACAATGTGTTTTGCACAAGATAGCACTTTAAGAGCAAGTGTTGTGCCTCTGTCTATCTTTCTTCCTTTTCCTTGCATAAATATTTCTGTCTCTAATTCTTAATTTTCCATATAGTTTGGGGAGCATAACGCTAAGGTGCCATAACTAAGGTTCAGAATGAGTTTGTCATATAAAGCAGTAATAAAAAGACTATATGTATGCAGAAAAAGCAAAGTCTAAAAAGACAAGTCTTGCTTTACAGCTTAAAGCCCATTTTCTTGAGTGTTCTATCAAGCCTTTTTTTCTCTTTGGTGGTATGTGGCTTTGTCATGACAGAGAAGTGGTATGACCACACCACAAGTAACACTGGAGATGGAAACCTGATCTTGTTACCCTGAAATTAAATATGGATTAACTTCATTAGTCGCAGTGGAGATATTTGAAGCCAACAGCATTATAAATTTTATTTCATCAGAATCTCATTATAGAGAGATGCAGTACTCTTCAAATTAAAAAGACAATATTTTTGGCGTGGCAGGGACAATAGGATATAGGACAGTGCTACTTACCTCAGCCCTTTCTGCTCATGGTGATGCTTTTTATGCTACCATATCCCATGTTTACAGGCCTGTTTTCCAGCGACATATATATATATAGCCTTACTAAAGGGCAATTGCCATTGCTACTGCACACTGCAAGAAGTGTTGGATCAGATGCTGTGTTCTGCATCTCCTTATATGAGAAACTGGAAATGAATGAAGTACTGTAGATCTGATAGAAGGGCTGGTATAGGATAACAAAGGATACGTCTCTTTAAGAAGTGAAGAGTGTGTAAAAGGGTCCAGTGATTTTATGAGAACCAAGCAGGTTTCTCAAATGAATACTGTTTTACCTTCAATCCTACCACAAAAGCTCTTCTAGGAATGCTACTGAAGTGTGGCCAATATATTACTGAGGCATTAGTTTATCTCCCATGGAAATGCTGACTGGCTGAGCTAATACAGCAACTGGCAAGCTTATCCTTGAAATCCTAATGCTTTCAGACTTTGTGCAACCTTTTTCTGGGGAATTGAAGGTGCCATGCAGCTGGCTTGTATATGAGAGACTCCTGCTTCTCTGCAGTGCTCGCTGCTGTTCTGTACATGTTAAGCATCCTTTACAGTACCTACATAAAAGAGGGAGCTTGTAACTCTGTATTTTCTTTTCACATGAGGTAAAACATTGAGCTCACTCTCTATGGATTTGGGGGTCTGATTCTGATTTTGCACCAGGATTAAATTAATCAAAATTGAGTATAAATTTAATTAAATTAATTAAAATGAATTGAAATTAATCTTGCTGATTTAAATGAGCTTCACAGAATCACAGAATCACAGAATTTTCTAGGTTGGAAGAGACCTCAAGATCATCGAGTCCAACCTCTGACCTAACGCTAACAGTCCCCACTAAACCATTTCCCTAAGCTCTACATCTAAACGTCTTTTGAAGACTTCCAGGGATGGTGACTCCACCACTTCCCTGGGCAGCCTGTTCCAGTGCCTCACAACCCTTTCAGTGAAGAAGTTCTTCCTAACATCTAACCTAAAACTCCCCTGGCTCAACTTAAGCCCATTCCCCCTCGTCCTGTCACCAGGCACGTGGGAGAACAGGCCAACCCCACCTCGCTATAGGCTCCCTTGAGGTACCCATAGAGAGCGATAAGGTCGCCCCTGAGCCTCCTCTTCTCCAGGCTGAACAAGCCCAGCTCCCTCAGCCGCTCCTCGTAGGACTTGTTCTCCAGGCCCCTCACCAGCTTTGTTGCCCTTCTCTGTACCCGCTCAAGCACCTCCATGTCCTTCTTGTAGCGAGGGGCCCAAAACTGAACACAGTACTCGAGGTGCGGCCTCACCAGAGCTGAGTACAGGGGGACGATCACCTCCCTAGCCCTGCTGGTCACACTGTTCCTGATACAAGCCAGGATGCTGTTGGCCTTCTTGGCCACCTGAGCACACTGCTGGCTCATATTCAGCCGACTATCCACCATCACTCCCAGGTCCTTCTCTGCCTGGCAGCTCTCCAACCATTCCTCTCCCAGCCTGTAGCTCTGCTTGGGGTTATTGCGCCCCAGGTGCAGGACCCGGCACTTGGCCTTGTTGAACTTCATGCAGTTGACCTCAGCCCATCGGTGCAGCCTATCCAGATCCTCCTGCAGAGCTTTCCTACCCTCAAGCAGATCGACACACGCACCTAACTAGCTTCTAGTAATGTAATAAATACGTAATTAGGGAAGGGATGGAATTCTATGTTAGAAAGAGCATGGATTTTAGTCTGATCATACATAACAGCAAAGCTCCTCCTTTCTGTCTATGTAAATAATTCTGCTGATTTCAGTGTAAGATTAGAAATAGTTGGTAATTTGACCTTTTGAATCTGTTCTAATTGGCTTCCTGCTGCTAAGCAAACTATCCTCTCAGTGTATTCTTTCATTTGGAGAGGCTTATGTCACTTCACTGAAAATAGAGGTCAGATCCTCAGTTTGTGTATATTATCCCATTCCCTTTGAGTTAATAGTTATGTCTGTTTTTTGACTTGGGAGCATATCCCACGTTGTCTTATAAACATGTTGAATATATGGAAATAGATAAAAGCAACTAAGTGAAAAGAGACGGTTTCAATATGTAATCAAGTAGATATGCTCAGTTTCTGTTAAAATCTCCAGCACGATCTTTAACACCACATTATTCACTTCAGCGTTTGTTCTCAAGCACCAGGGCTTCTGCTTTAGTGAAGTGTTAATGCTTGATCAAGCCTTGAAGCTTAAAGGTTTTAAACATAACACTGAAAACATCTTCAGCTAAGAGGTGAATCAGAAACTTTGATACTCCAGCGTATTATCTATGCAGAAGAGAGAATCTTTCAAGATGCACTATGAATGCCAACACTCCTTATAATCCCTGCAAGGTGCAAGAAATTGTGATTTCTTGACATTAAATTAATCTTTTCTTAAAAAAAAAAAAATATAGGGTGAATAGAGAGCTTAGAAATAAAAAGTGAATTACTGTATTGTTGATGCAGTGGAGCTCTGAAGAATGAGCTGTTTACTGAAGCAATGGATACTTGAGAACAGTTAAGTTAATATTACCTCCTTCAGTTAATCTTACCTTTTACCTGCACATCCTTCAACATATTTTGCATATTTTATTGTTTGAAAAACATGCCTTTGCAACAAATGACTGAAAACAAAATAAAAATAAAAGCGTTCTGAGAACTAATCATTTCTCCAGTCCTGCAATAACCCCCTTAGTTATTGTCTGGACAGCTAGTATCAGATTTTGTTGCATAATGAAGATTTTCCTTGTGACTGCTATGAGGTCTACCCAGAGCCTTCTCTTCTCCAGGCTGAACAACCCCAACTCCCTCAGCTTTTTTTCAAAGGAGCTCCAACCCTCTGGTCATCCTCGCAGTCGTCCTCTGCAACAGGTTCATGTCCTTCTTATGTTGGCAGCCCCAGAACTGAACACAGTACTTTAGGTGGGGGTCTAGTTCTGTACGCCACATCTCTGTCAAGGTTGTTTGCTGTTCCTCCTGAAAGCTATCAGCAATTAATTTTGTTCTTTTAACAGAATCACAGAATGGATGAGGTTGGAAGGGACCTCTGAAGATCATCTAGACCAATCCCCCTGCCAAGGTAAATTACATGACAGACAGTATGGTGATGCCTGCTGTAAATTTTTATCTATGATATTTAGCATGGGATGTCAGACTGTTCTGATGCCCTAACTAATTTCCAGAAATTTTCCAATCAGAAAATCTGGTATGATGACTAGAAGGAATTGAGAGATCTGACTCCTGACCCAAGCTAGTTCATTTCAGCAACCACAACTCTTTCATTTATTTGCACCATTTTTAAATCAGGGCTGTAAAAAGGAATGTTGTTGAAAACTTCTAGGGAACTTTTGGACACTAGCCATTTGCTATGTACTGGAGTCTGTGAGTTGAATCAAGGTGGTTTTTATGTCCTTGAGGAAGTCACTGAACCTCTTCTTGCTTCAGTTGCAAGGATTAGTTCATTCTTGTTTGAAAAATACTTTGAGATTCTCATCTGGATGGAGTCATAAAAGTGCAAATTATAAACAGTGCACCACAGCATATGTCTCAGCAAACTAAAGAAGCACTGAGAGAAATATACAACTGAGTGCTATCCAGGTATTGCTAAATCATCTTTATGTCCCTAGGGATTGTACTGCTGAAGTGTGAAAGTCTTTTTTTTTTTGAAATACATTGGAAAAAAAAAAGAATAAATTGTTTACTTGCAAGATGAGTGTCACTTTGAAAGTCTTCATATCCACATTTTAAGTATTGCAAGTGAAATGTGGTGCTACATTATTCACATACAACTTATCACGTTTTTTTCCAGAAATACTGCAAAAAAAAAAAAAAGTTTAACATATTGTTGGAAAAATTTCCACATCCTGGGTTAAAAGTCTGAGAAGGCATCTTACTTGAATAGAAAAGTATACAAATACAATTATATATCATTCCTTCTCATTCCTTTTGCTATGCTTGTGTGAATGGAACAAATTTGTTGATTCCTGACACATGGTTAGTTTAAAAAATGTGATAGACCAAATGTCAAAATCTTTCTAAACGCCCCCTCCCTCCTTTTCATATCTTTATATTTCATTACTGTCTTTTACCTAGCCCTCTTTTTTCCTGATCTGAAAAGAAATATTCAATTCAGAAAACTTCTGTACTTTACAGCAAGATTTAAGCAACTTAAATATATAGTTGGAAAGGTATTGACAGTCTGCAAAGAACAGCATTTAGAGGAACGTTCCTTTTAGCATTAGCAGTATATTTGTGAGCAGATTGTGGTTTACTCAGATAGGGTTTTGAGTTTTTTCAGCAAGTGTTTTTGAATGTTTACACTATTGATTGACAATGAATATTCAACGTTTAAGCTCTGTGCCTACGAGCTCTGTGCCTACAGGCTATCGATCAGAAGCATTTTATAATGGTTTTTCTACTCCTTGATTAGACAAACATGCAGGCACTCTGGCACAAATAATTGTGTGGGTGAAACTGAGGCTTATTTGCCAGGAACACTCTTTCTTGGGTTTTTAAAGTTTGTCCAAAAACTTAGGTCGAAAAAAAAAAAGGTGAATCAAACATTTTCATATAACCAACCCAAAGGCCTTGAGCAGGGTTGAGAAAATACTTAAAATGTTCATATTAATAGTTGCAGACATACTTCTTTTAGTGTTTTCCTAGCTGTATTAAAAGCAGAGCAGAAGATGACAGAGTATGTAGATCTAAGTAACCACATATGTAAATAGCAGTAGTATTAAAGATTACTGCCTACTTGGAGAGAAGCATTTATGTTGCTCCTAATCCTTCAGCCACATCTACAGAAACTCTGTTGGGTTTGACCATGCCGGTGCTAGCAGGGATATGGTTTGCACTGCCTCCTCCATGACAGAGCCCTTAAGTAACATGTCTAGTGCCTCTAGGCAGCAAGCTACGATGCATCTGAAAAAGGGATATAGCTTTAGTTTCCAACAAAAGCATTGCAATCAGTGTCATGCTGAGGACTGGGAAAATTATTAACTTAGGTCTCCTTAGAGCAAGAAATGCTGCACCATTCCTTATGGTCTGTGAAAGCCCCTGGTAAAAAGTAAAGAATATGAAAGGTAGTGAAAACACTGTTCAGACTCTGATTTGGCTCCTTTAAACTTGTCAGCTTTATGTCATAAGCTCACTTTGGTTCATGCAGGGGGTCAGGAAGAAGAGAAAGAACTGTGCTATTGAGCCATCTGGGAAATATCAAGCTGTCAGGCTCTGAGTGTGGAAACCAGTGGAGCCGCTGAAGTCAGGTAGCATGAGACAGTGTCTCTTCTCTTCTTCACAGCATTGACTAACTATGATTGCAGCTACATGGAGAAGCTGAGGCTCAAGCCTCACTGAGAAAACAAGAAAGGTAGATATCAATAAAAGACCTCTCACATTCTTTAGCACAACATTGTTAGAGTCAGAAGGAAGGTCAGTTGACTTCACCCTAGCCCAGGTTTTATCTACTGTGTCTGGGTATGTTCTCTCTGTACATCTTTACCAGAGCTCGTAAAGTGGCTTGTACCAGAAGCAATGCAAACTGAATTATTTATTGCACTTAATGTAACTCTTCTTAAATGTTTGGGAACTGTGAGAGTATTTGTTCATACTTACTTGCCAAAGGCTGAAGGTTGCAAATAATGTGATGTTCTTTGAAGTCTTTCTTTTCACAGTGAAGTGAAAACAAGGATCCATTGAAACCAAATGAGAATTTTTCTCCTGAAATTGGCAGACCTAGGACACAAAGTATGGATTAGTCTTCCAGATTGGGCTGCTGAAAATTTTCATACCGGTAGATAACTAAATAACAAATGACAAACAATACAATTTTCTTGCATAAAGTCTTCATATATCTTTTTTTTTTTTTTTTTTTTTTTTTTCTTTTCTGGTGTTCTGAGCAGTTCAGCTGACTAATATGACACCCCTTCTATTGATTTGCTTCCTCTAACATTCAGTAGTGGTCACAATGTCCACGGTGGATTTGTCTGTTGGTAGGGACCATCATTTTGAGGCTATTTGGAACAGGGCCATCAATATTGGCACTGTAAGAAAAAACAGGTTCTGTAGCTGTAGTGAGCAGTGAGCAAGCAGGCTGATATATCCGGACAAACTGAGCTGCCTTGCAGAATAACAAGCAGATGGGTAGAATACCTTTGCTACACATGAATCACTGCTACAGTGGTTCCCTTTCATTTATTTGGCTATGTTTTCTCTCAAGCACATCTGTGCTACAGCCATTTTTCACCTCTGTTTATTTGCCAGTATAAGACATATAATACCATATTTCTCTTGCTCAAACAGAAAATAACATTGAAAACCTTTCTTTCATGTAGCAGAATATACAGAGTGCTTTGAAGGTCCTTCAGAGAGACAGTTGTAGTGATCTAAGATTTCAACAATGAGCACTCAAGGACATAGGTTGAAATTCTGGTCTTGGCCTTGAGCTTTGCTTTTACCTGTTCTTGTAGGTTGTTTTTTGTTTCCTTTCAGTTTTGAAGTTGCTGATATAAGATAACCATGCTTTCCACAGTCTCTCTTAGTTACAAACTTTGCCACAGAGAAGGAAGTACAGGCAACACTAAAAAAAAAAAAAGGAAAAGTGTGATTATAATCTTTCCATGGGGCAGTAGACCATTGCAGAAACCAGAATCATGTTTGCATGCATTTGCCTTGATCACAGTTTCATAGAATCATAGAATTTATTTAGTTTGCATCACTCTTGCTGTAGTTCTGCTGTGTATTCCTTCTGTCACAGTGTATACCATGTCAGTGTATACCATGGTCATGCAGTCATGACCAGTTTTGGATTACTGGGAGAGGCTTCTGATAGCCTCTGGACCCTCTCTGCTAGCCACAAAGGGTCACAAATGGTGGCAAATCAGTTCTAAAAAATCTAGGCTAGATCATTAAAATCTGGCAGTAGTGATTAAAAATCACTATGCAGTTAATGGAAGGTTTGGAAAAGGCTTTTTCTTGAATCCGAGGGTGATTATTTTTCCTCTGATTTGTAAATAAGCTTACATATTGCTCTGACTTGCAACACAGCTATTCCTGGTTCTCATTTGTTACATCTCATTATATCTTGCACTTTGTTTTACATCTCTTGTACTTTTTACTTTATCCTGAATGCAATTAAAGTGCCTCTGGCATGCATTTGTGTATCATTATTGATATATTTCAAAGTAGGCTTATTTCTCATCTTCTCATTTTCACACTGCTTCTTAGAATCTTTCTATGGAAAGAGAACATTAGGCCCAATTCCTAAAGGATGTAACCCAGATACCAAGGGCACATATTTATCTGCTGTTTGTCTATGCAAAACTACAATCCTAAATATAAATACTCATCTGTTAGTTATTTTCATGCAAAAAAGATGATGGATGCATCCACCATCCACAAAGCTCTTTTTTTTTTTTTTTTTTTTTTTTTTTTCCCCAATTGCTCTGGGGAAGAGCTCTGTGATGCTGAATTACTGTAGAGTGGAAAAGGAACAATACATTATTTTTGTCAACAAGAACAATAACAGATGCAAAAACTTAATTCATTTATACCGATTATTTACTGATTTTATATATTTATTATTTTACTGATTTAATGTCTTCAGTTTGGGATTGTTTTGGCCTGGAAGTCTATATCTTTCTGGGGGGTGCTTTGGCAAAAATTCTGTTGTTTTGGGAGGCTAGGATAACCACAACACCAGGACTTGAAAAGGTCAACAATTTCCACAGATTCAATCATTCTCACTTTTCTTCATCTTTTCGTAGAGAAAATTGCTTCTTGAAAAGATTCTTGACGCATATTTCTGTTGTGTTGAGGTTGTAATGCAGAGCACCAATTTCATTAACTTATTGTGGCTATACCTGAAAACTAAGCCACAGCTTGAGATGATTATTCTGAAAAACTTGGGGCTCATAGTCTGCATTCATACTGATTACAGACTGAAGTTTAAAGACTATTTTGTCTTTGTTGTGCTGGAGGCCTAGGAACAAGTTAAATGTCTTCTAAACTCAGTGGTAAAACTTCTTTAGGCTATATGTTCAGTCTTGTATCTATAAAACTAAGCCTGTGAGAGCCATGATGAAGGGGACAGGTCTGTGTGAGAGAACATGGGAACTGCCAAATTATAAATGAACAAATTAGAGTGGTACTTTAGAACAAATTAGAGTGGTACTTTATTACAGTTAAGCCACAATATAAGAGAACAAGACCACTGTGTAAGACAACTGTAATGTTTGATACAGGTAACAGAGCACCAAAGCCACAGCAGGTTTTGATTACTTAAAGGAAATCAATTAAACAATTTTCAAGGACTGCTAATGACAACTTGCTTTGGGAAAGCACTCAAAGCACAGTCCCAATACCAAGTGAACTGCAGTCAAAATGTGTGTAGAGAGTTAGTAAGCAAGAAAATATGTTTAAATTGTCTCAGTAGATTATTTACTCAGCTTTTAAGGAATGTGAAGATTACAAGATTATAAAAATGTTTTGTGGATTAACTGAGGACATTCTGAAACTCTCTGGTCATGTCTATTTTTGGTTGGAAAAGGTATATCTCTGTTCTGCTGCTATTAATGATTGCTCTTTTCGTGTGGAGAATTTCTGAAAAAGCTTTCAACTCTCATGTCAGGGAGCATTGAAATCAACGTGGGATTCACAAAGTACCTGTTCTGTTGAAACCAGCTATTACCTTTGCTTCAGTGTCTTATCTTCTAAAAGAAGTGATCTTTGCAAATTAAGAAATAAGGTGCATATACCATAGAGATTTTTGGTGGTACATTCATTTTCAAAGTTTTAATGGTTTCTTCAGTCTTTATCTTCAATTTCTCCTTTCAAGAGACAGACAGTTTAAGCAGGGTTTGTTTATCTTTTGGGGTTTAAATGAAAGTAAGAGACTGCATGTTGAAACACATGCTTGTAATAATGAAGTAAAAATACCAAGACATTGTAAAATGCTAAAAGAATACCTTGTGATATATTCACTATATTACACATACTTGAATTTGACTGGGTTTTCCAAGGTATCACTGCACTGACATGTTCATGTATTAGTGGAAGTGACCTTGGCTCTCCATGACATTGCAGGCCTGAACCTGTCCTTTCCACAGACATGGCTAGGACTGGGTAGATGTTTCTTTACCAAATCTTGCCCACAGAAAAGTACAGATTTCCTTCCCCAAGCCTTTCTTCATCCCCTGTAATACTATACGGTTACTTGTCCTGCCACCCAGAATGATAAGAATAGGATAATGCTTTTTTTTTCTTCCTGTCTGTGTCAAGCTCCAACATTGCTTCTTTTGCTTTCCTCTGAAGACTTAGACCTCTGTCTGTATCAGCCAGGAAACAGAGCCCAGATAACTGCCCTCATCCTCTTTTGATTTCCGCAAGCTCCCTTCTTTTGATTTTCTCAGTATCTTCCCCATGCTGTTCCCATTCAGTGATGAAGTGGCAGGGAAGTTTTTTCCCCCTTCTATTGACATGCCACAGTGTCTCAAATCTTATTATTTTCTTGCAGTCTAGTGTAAATCCATGTTTGCCTACATCTTCAGCCTGGTTAATTGTAAAGTAATACTTGCTTTACTGCACTTTTCCCCACTCATTCATAAACATACTCTGTGCCTTTTTCTATATTGTCTTATGTTTGGATAATATCATTTTAGGTTGTTTGATAAGTCATTGCACTTTTCTCATTGATATTCCTTCTTAACACTTACCATTTCCACAAAGCCAAGCGTATGTGAGCCTGTACAAATGAAACCCTCACTTCTGGTTGAACCTCTGTGTGCTTGCTTGAAGGCAGAAGCTGAATGATCTTTTCAGTTTAGGTCTTGTCTTGTCTTCTCTCTCTCTCACACTAACTGCATCCCCTTGAAAAGCAGGCAGTGAGTTCTTTGAGGCAATGCTTGTGACACACATGAAAACCATAGTGTATCTGGCAAGTAAGATCTTGTGTACCAAGCATAAAAATGTTTATTTGAAAACAAAGTAAATGAAGTGGAGAAGAAAGCAGATGACTGTATCGTATAACTGGCACAATAAAGAGGTTCTTTGGGAGTACTGAATCTGTATGACACCATTTGTGCAGTTACCATATGATTGTTTTCTGTTGAGAAATACCTTCTTTACCTGGGTTATGTTTTGGCATTAGCCATCTGATTTGGTATGCACACTCCCAAACAATCCTATTTTTAATGTGCTGGATTCAACAGGACATTTCTAACTGTCCTGGTTTCAGTTAGAACAGAATTAATTTTCTTCCTAGTAGCTGGTGGAATGCTGTGTTTTGGCTTAGGATGAGAAGAGTGCTGATAACACCCCGATGTTTTAATTGTTGCAGAGCAGTGCTTATACCAAGCCAAGGACATCTCAGCCTTTTGCTCTGTCCTGCCAACAGGCAGGCTGGGGGTGCAGTAAGAGCTGGGAGGGGACAGACCCAGGATAGGTGACCCAAACTAGCCAAAGGGGTATTCCATACCATCTGACGTCATGCTAAACAATATATAGGGGTGGCTAGCCGGGAGGAGGGGGCCGGACTGCTCGGGGTTAGGCTGGGCATCGGTCAGCGGGTGGTGAGCAACTGCATTGTGCATCACTTGTTTGTACATATTATTATTACTTTCCTATTATCACCATTGTAACATTATTGTTATTATTGTTATTATTATTTTGTTATTATTATTTTCCTGTCTTATTAAACTGTCTTTATCTCAACTCATGGGCTTCACTTTCCATTTCTCTCCCCCGTCCCAGAGAGGGAGGGGGGAGGGTGAGCGAACGGCTGCGTGGTATTTAGCTGCCAGCCGGGTTAAACCACGACACTAACTCAGCTCTATTGTTATTACACTGATTAGATACAGCACTGAGAGGCACAATCCCACAGCCTGTGGGATTGAACATGGTTTGGAGGAAATTCAAACAGAGATGCTTGTGGGATGACTTAAAAAAACAAATAAAATATTCTGAAAGAGAAACAACAAAATGCCATATTCCAGCTGTGAACATTTGTGGTATTTATATGATTCTGTAGGGATTAGAGGCTATGTGATATTGGGCTGGGAAGTTGGCAGTGGCATGTTTAACAAATAACTAGCCCTAAGACTCTCTGCATGCATTAGTGAAAAGTAATGGTATTGGTCTGGTGACATCTGTTGATAGTTTTTCATTTCATTAAGCCTTGATTCTATCCATTCCCATAATAAATGCATGCTAATTTATGCTTGATCCCATGTGTGTTTGGGTAGGAGAATGCACGAAACTCTGTTTGACTTACTCCTTTTTCCCCCTTCTGCACCTGGATTGGAGCAGCCCTGGGTGTATACACAGACTGGTAGATGAGCAGCTCTGCAGAAAGAGATCTGGGACTTCTGGATGACAGCAAGTCACCTGTAGTTTCTAGGCCAGCTGATGAGATGTATGAGAAACTAACTCAAGCTATTTGCAATTCTTCCATTTGTCAGGCATGTTTTCTGACATTTTGTATGCCATTTGTCTCAGCATAACCACTCTCTGTGGTTGGTGCATGCAATAATGATATGTACTCATTTTGCTGTAATATTTTATTTTATTTTATTTTATTTTATTTTATTTTATTTTATTTTATTTTATTTTATTTTATTTTATTTTATTTTATTTTATTTTATTTTATTTAAATTGAGATAATTAATTTCAGATAGTTGCTTTGTGGCAAAGTCCTAGATGGAGTCAAGTGGTCCTTACCTTGACATAGCTTGGTGAAATTATTATGTCCTTTTAACTATGGCTGACCTCAGCCAGATATATTAAGACATTATCTACATAGCTGATTTTCTTACAAAATGTTCTAGCTAAATCAGGTTAGTTGTTTTGCCATCAAATAGCCATTTTTTCTTTCTTTCTTTCCTTTTTTTTTTTTTTTTTTTTTTCCCTGTGGCAATGAAAATACAAATTCAATGTACTTGACAGTAGAAAAACTCCATCAGATGGAGTGAGGGTGGTGAAGGTAGAAGCTCGTGTTCCTATGAAGTAACCCATTTGCCCACCAAAACCCCACTGATTTTATTTTTTTTCCCTTATCCATAGTTGATTCTGGTTTTGTGAATATTTTTTATGATTTATGTTTCTGTTTGTATTTGTTGGGAAATCCTAGCAGGTGTTGTGCAATGGAACAGAACCTTTCTGGATTATTTGATTCATGATTCTGGAGAATTCACACACCAAGGATTTGTTTATAGACATTTGCATGTCATCTTTACTACCTCCTGAAAAAAAAAAAAAAAAGTCTAAAAAAATCCTTTCTGTATCTGTAGATGTTGAAATTTCGTACACTTTTATCCTCCTTGAAAAAGAAATTCCTTTTTTTTTTTTTTTTTTTTTCCTTCTGCATTGGTAATATACTTAGTAAATTCCCTTTTTTCCTCTGCATTGGTACAACAACACCTACAACAGTAATTTGTTGATAGGTGTAGGACATCAGCTCTGGTGATGGCATAATCTGCAGCAGAGTGAGGGATTGGAGTGTGAGGTTCACAATGCTTGGGTGGGGCCAGGAGAAGTAGTGGGATGTTTAAATGTGATGTATTGACCATTAACATTTTTGTTGCTGTTCTTGTTGTTGTTTTTTGTTTGTTTGTTTATCTTCCTCTGGAAAAGAGATGAAATGAGGAGAGTTTAAATGATGCACACAAGGTCATGCCAGGATCCTGGTACAGAGTCAGGAACTGAGTACAACTCTTCATGTCTTATGCATCTGAATGAAAGACTTTTTTTTTTTTTGGTTATGAAATGTTCTTCTGATCATCTCTATGATGTCATTTCAGTCATAGCAGAAAGTTATGTGATGGCCACTGAACTGAATGTTTCACTTTTATAGTTCTTGCTCACTGTTTGTATGGGAATGATCTTTCTTAATTCCTCTTCTCCTTTCCCTGTTGTTTCCTGTACCTGAAGTGTACCCAGTTGTGCAATGAAATTACACATTTAGAGAAGCTGAGAAAGGAGAAAAAATTTTGCTACTACTTCCCCAAAAATGAATAATTCTTCATGTATGTTTAAAAAATCCCGCAATAACAAAATACACAACCAATGAAACAAAAATAAAACCAACTGAAGAAAACTTTTTCATATTAAGCAGGTACAAAATACAAAGATTGAGATTGGGGGAACATAAAATAAATTGTTTGCATAATGTAATTGCTAATGATGCTTTATTTTTAACACATGAATTCCTTGATGTTTCTAAACAAAAATCACATAAAGTACAGAATAAATTATCATAAAGCAAATAAAATGGAGTGGAAAGTCTTGCATAACACCTAATATGAAGTCTCAAAAACATGATTTCAAACATGACATTTTTAAACAATTCAAAATAATTCATTTGGAGTTCACTCCAATTCAGTTATATATTAAGTCATTTTTAGAAAGTCATTCTCATTTAACTACTTTTGCATATTGCAGATTGTTACCTAAGGAAAAAATGTGTAAGATTTCTTGCTGATGATCTAAAGAATGTGAATAAGATAGCTGGCAGATGGCTTACAGATATCATTCTGAAATATCTTATACTGACAAATAGCAACGGTGTGTATAATTAGTACTCTGCAGATGGTATGCAAAATGATCTGCATTGTCTTAGTGCAGGAATTCTTTTTCTTTTCTTTTTTATTTGACCGACCGACTATTTTTCAGAGACAATTTTGAAAACATGGCTTGTAGTGCCATTCAGAATAGATCCAGCTGTAGCTGAGAATGTATTTCCTGCCTGGTTCTCTGTCTGAACAGTGCTGAAGCTTTGGGGTCCTGGTCCATGTAGAGAGTGTGCTGCCACAATGTAAGTAACAATGACACATAGGTAGGTTATATTAGGCTTACATAAATTTTGCAGACTTCTAAAGAGATGAGATCCAGAGGCAGGGTACAGCAGAGTCATTTAGCTTTTGTTTCTTTGAATTTAATAAATTATCAGTTATTTTCAGGCATGCAATGCATTTGCAGGCTAAAAGTTCTTTCTGGCACAAATGATTGTACTTGTACCTTCATAATGTTGATCCTTGATGACGTTTTTTCACCCAGATATTGGCAAAGGCAACTGGCAAAAGTAAACTTTGGTGGCCTCCTATTGTAATGATGCTACTACCATTTTTTGGTGTTATAATACCAGTAAAGAGCCTTCGTCACTGATCAGTGCCCATTGTCTTAGGAAATAGTTCACACAAAAAATAATTTTCTACCTAATGTAGACTAGAGGCTACAGGTGAGCACATCCAGCTACTAGAATGAGAGGAAACAGGAAAATGATACTTTTATGATTTTAGTGTATGACTTTTTGCATATACTACGGCTGAGGAGAATACACAGTTTAGAGGAACGAAGACATAAGGCACAGTGGTACAACAAATTGATTCATCTGAAAAATAGAAAAACAACAACATGGCAAATAAATGATGGCAGGAGGGGTCGCAAACCAAATAGGAACTGGAAATAGTCTTTTAACAGGTAATGAAAGATTATAGGGGAAGTGTGCTTTATGAAGCATTTTAAAAGAGAAAGAAGAAAATTAGTTTATGACTTTTGTGGTAAAGAAAGGAGACCATAGAAAGATACAAAGTGAAAAAGCTGCTGTAGTTGAAGTAATTGCCTATGAATATGATTTCAGTGAGCAAAATGGAAGTGAGAGCGTGGAAGTGATTTTTAGTAGCATGACAGTAGCTAGACAGGAAGGATTATAACTGAAAAATCTTATGCAAGAAAGCACTACAGAATTTGGATGAGAGCTCAGAATTGGAGGCGAGACAGGGTTTTATCATCCTGAACTACAAGCAAAGCGGTGAGTTACAGGGATCGAAAAAAAGAGAAAGGGCTTGTGGAATGGACAGGTCAGGAACTCTTTTTAGGTTTTGTTGCACCTCATGGCTATCAATCACTGAGAAGTTGGCTGAGATAATGAGTTTTGCTAGGGACAAATATGGACTATACACAGGTATTTGAGGTTATAACAAGGTGAAGATATTTGCATTTCTGATCTTATGTCAATCTGGGATATGCTTTAGAAGAACTGGCTGCTGGCAAAAATGAGTGGAGTTAGATGGAGTTAGACAAATGCACTTGGTGATAATATGAGAGTAGAGAGAAAGAAAGAATAAAATAACAGAAACCAGAGAATTTGGTACCAGGAAGGGCATATATCAAACCACATGAAAATGGAGTCCTTGCTTGAAAATGAATATTATGAAGCAACCATTAGGGACTAGCTCTGCAGAGCATGTGGGCAAGAAAAGCAGAAGCTAGGTAAGAAGGGGTTGAGGCTGAACTGTAGAAAAGAGATTCCTGATATCCAGTAGCAGCAGTGTATTTAAGGATCTTGGAAGTGAAAGGTCAAAGAGGAATGTGACAAAAGAAAAGAGACAAATGAGGTCATAGGTAGAGAAAGAGCAAACATGCTGCAATTGGAGAGGAAAAACAGCAGGGAGAGAGAGTGATTTCAAAGGGAGAAGAACAACAAGACAGAGTCACTGGGACATATGAAGGATTAGTGAAGAAAAGGAAATGCTAAATTCTTCATCTGTTGGAAGAAGGAGAGGAAAAGAGGAAAGGAAGCAAGTGAGGAAGAGGTCATAATGCATTGTGTCAGTGCTCCCTTGAAATAAGACACTCAGCTCCTGTGCAGAAACAGGAGCTGAAGTGCGAATATCTATTTGAGCAGCCAGAAATGGTGAAGTTTGCAAGGATTATAGAAATGTGCAACAAGATCCTCAGATGACACTCCTTACAGTGAGCATGCTGGAATTTACCAAAAGGACTTGTAAATTCAATAGCCAAGTTTTATTAGAACAGAAACTAGAAGAAAATCTTTGAAAATAGAGAAAACTTCAGTTGAGACAGATAAAAAGGGGTTGTAAACAAATCTGCCCCTTTCTCCTCTGCTCTTGCAGGGCAGTAGTCTTCTTTCATGCTTGCTTCTTAACAACTTGGAGTGCTTCCTCAGAGACTCTCTGCAGGTCATTTGGTGTCTCTTTATTCCTGTTACATCTGAGGCATGTGGCTGTTTCAGGTAACATCAGCCTTTGCTGGATTCTGTGGATCTGTTTCTTCTAGTTACAGAATCTCCATGCCAACATCTTGCACTCTATGGACAATTTGCTTCCCATAGTCTGTATACTTGTTACCAGAAGGTCCACCTGACCCAGTTGTACTCTGAAAATAAATGCATACAACAACAGCAAAATAATCATCATCCATGACAACATGGATTATGTTCAAGTGAAAGGAGAGATTTGCTTAATTATTTCAATGCTGACAGGACAAATCCATCGTATACATCTGATCTTGTTTTTTCAATCAGAAATGTTGAGAAAGCAGGAAGGGGATCATGAGGTTGTACTGGGATTGCCAGGTTAAAAGATGAAAGAAAGGAGGAGAGAAGAGATAGTCAGGCCTATGTCAGCATCTGAGAGCAAAGAGGAATTAGTCATCAGGGTGGAGAAGTTCACAGTGCTGGAGCGTGGAAATTGGTGCCACCCAGGGTGAGAAAGCCCAAGGGAAGGGTAGGCAGAGAAGTCAGAGTGGGGAATCACTACTGTAAAAGAGATGAGAGGCAGCAAGAACAGTGTGTCCTGACATGCTGCAATTACTGGAGTGGGATGACTGAATAAGAGACATGAGGAGCCATTCAGATGTGGGTTGTATGGGTCACGAGTGTGAGAGCTGAATTCACCTGGAATTACAAGCACAGTTTGTGGCAGGGAAAAGGTAGAATATGGTGGAGAAAGTCAGTACTGCTCAGAAGCAGACAAAGGAGAGAAAGGTGTTTGAGCAGCAGACAGTGGCAGAGAACCTGAACAGACAAGTTTATGGTACGTTTATGGTACATGTATATGATCTGATGTGAGAGCAGACAGCTCTACAAGGGAGAGATGCTGCATATTCAGGTAACAAGAGCAGTGCTAGATAAAGCTGAAATGTCTGTAAGTGTTGGCCATCTGCTGTCAAATACCTGTATGCACTACAGGTCTTATAAGCCTGCAGGCATCCATTATTATTCTCTGCACTGTTTTTACTTTCTGTCATCTGTCATTAGAAAGGACAAGTAGCTGATGGCATGTATTTCAGCAGTAATGAATTCTGTTTTGGAAACCAGGACCAAGGTGGACAATGTGGTTCCGCTCAACTAGGGGGGAAGACATACAAGAAGTGGCTGAGGTCACTTGGCCTGCTCAGCCTGGAAAAGAGGAGACTGAGGGGAGACCTCATTGCGGCCTATAGCTCCCTCACAAGGAGAAGTGGAGGGGCAGCTGCCAATCTATTCTCTTTAGTGACCAGTGATAGGACCCAAGGGCATGGTGTCAAACTGTGACAGGTGAGGTTCAGGTTGGATATCAGGAAGAAGTTCTTCACTGAGAGGGTTGTTTTGTACTGTAAGAGAATCCCCAGGGATGTAGTCACGGCGCCAAGCCTGTCAGAGTTTAAGAAATGTTTGGACTATGCTCTCAGTCATATGGTCAGAATTTCTGGGTAGAAATGTGTGGTGCCAGGAGTTGGACTTGATGATCCTTATGGGTTCCTTCCAACTCAGGGTATTCTATGCTTCTATGATTCTAACTCACGTGTACGCAGGCATCCAGTGCTGGAGTATATCTGTTCAGAGTGAAAACAACTGGAGAAAGAGCTGACAGCTAAATAGGAGTAGGCCTCTCAGTCTGGGAGATGAGGAGGACCCTAGGAAGAGCCACCTGAAAAAAACTATGTTGGGATTGCATGCCTCTTGGAGAGAAGAGACAATTCAGTTGAAAACAGTGTGTTAGATGCAAATTATAGCAGTCTGGTTTTGACAGCAGGTTCAATAAACCTGATTGATTCACCACCACCCACCCCAGCATGCAGTCAGAGCATTATATTTTAATACTCCTTTGTCGCTTTCTGCTGCTACAGTTATACCCTCCTCCACAATATGAGGTCAGTTGGATTTATTGCTCACTGAGAGTGAATTGAACACTGGAGATTGAATATGTTTTTGGTTCTTCAGTGTCCAGGTCTAATGTGCATAATTTTGCTGCTATTATTCCTAGTGAGGATGAACATACCTGTGTTGATTCTGGCATTTAGCGGAACTTCAGAGAGCTGTCAGAACAGCATACCCAGGAAGACATCCTCTTCTAGTTCTTCTCTTACACTCATGTCAGGAGTAACGTCTTGGGCCATTCCTGTCAATAGATATCAACATCTCTTCAGCCAGTGATACCTGTTGCTCAGCCTCTCCTTGAATTCAGATGGACAGCTTTGTTTTTCCCATGTCCGACTGTGTTAAATGTGGTCTCCACCATTATTTACAATGGATTTACTCTGAGCAGTGAGTAGACTTAAGAAGAGGCCTGAAAACTGCCTTTGGGTCCAGAATCTATGGGAAATGCTTAAATTAACTTGAATGATGGAATTATCACATACAGAATCACAGAATTGAAGGGGTTGGAAGGGACCTCGAAAGACCACCAGGTCCAATCCCCCTGCCGAAGTAGATTCCTTAGAGCAGGCTGCCCAGGTAGGCGTCCAGATGGGCCTCGAATATCTCTAGAGCAGGAGATTCCACAACCTCCCTGGGCAGCCTGTTCCAGTGCTCCATCAACCTTTTTGTGAAGAAGTTCTTTCGCAAGTTGGTGTGGAACTTCCTGTGCTCTATCTTGTGGCCATTTCCCCTTGTCCTGTCCCTGCAAACCACTGAAAAGGGTTTGGCCAAATCCCTCTGTCTCCCACACCTCAAGTATTTAAACACATTGATGAGATCCCCTCTCAGTCTTCTTTTCTCCAGGCTGAACAGACCCAGGTCTCTCAGCCTTTCTTCATAAAGAAGATGCTCCAGACCCTGTATCATCTTTGTGGCCCTCCGCTGGACTCTTTCCAGGAGATCCCTGTCATACATTCTTGAGGCTTGCACAGTTTGTGGTGCATTACATTATAGAGTGATAAACTGTACATCTTTAAATATTCCTTTAGTTATATTGAATATATTGGGCTGCTACAGTTCAACAGAGTTAGATCATCTACAATTCTAGTCTTCAGTTGCAGATGGTCCATTTAAAGCTTCCAGGAGACTGACAATTAACTGAAATCATGATGTGGCTGGTTAAACTGGTTGTGAGTGCATTTTATATTGATCTAATATTTTTGATTCAGTAGCAACCACTGTAATAGCATGAGTGTGCCTTTGTGGACTGCAAAAGAAATGTTAATATACCTCAGAGTCACATACAACAAAACAGAAATAGTTGACATTTAAAAAAAGTTTATAAATATACTGGAGCACAGAACAAGGCAAAGTGATGACTTCATTTATTATATGAAGACTCTGTTTAATGACTTAAACAATTAAAAAGACACTAGAGAAGAAGGTAATGCTCCACTTTGGTACATTAAACTTCTTGTTTATGTTTCTACTTACTGGGTTCTCAGTGTTTGCTGTGATTGTGTTCAGATTGGGAATATTTTCTAGTTCCTAGAAGGGAAGAAAATGATAGAAACACTCTTTGACTGGGGAGTGTTTCAGACAAAAAATAGCTTAAGTTGTGTGTGGGGGTGTGGCACTGAACGTCAAAAACTGAGCCTCTCAACTTCCAAGCAGAAACCTCCTACTTGCTAGGCACAACCAGTATGTGGTGATTTTAAATTTTGAAAAACTGGACTAAACTGAAACAACATGGCCTGACTCTTCCTGTTAATAAAGGTATGTGAGACAGACCCACCAACAAGGAAAGCAATTGTATCTTGTGCTTCTATGCGTAGACTACTTAGATTAGAAAAAATGGAGACTTTGGAGTCTGGGAAAAGAGAGCTGTAAGGACAAAAAAAGAAAAAAAAAATCCCCAAAGGAAGAAGTGGTCTCAGAAAGAAGTGGCTCTGGAAGTTAGAAGTGGGTGGTTTTACCCTGCTGGGCAGCTGAACACCACCACATCTGCTCTCTCTCCACCTCCTCATATGAAAAGGGTGAGAAAATATAATGAAAAAGGGCTAAAGGGTTGAGATAAGGACAGAGAGATCACTCAACTATTATTGTTATGGGTAAAACAGACTCAGCATAGGGAGATTAACAAAATTTATTACCTATCATTAACAAGGTAGAACAGTGAGAAAGTAAAAACTTCTCCTTCTCCATATACATTCTTCTATCTCCTCCCCCGAGTGGCTCAGGGGAATGGGGAAAAAAGCAAAAGATTCTTCAGCCACATATATATTTATATAAACACAAAGAACAACGAGTGAAGAATTGTTTGCTATACAGTGAGGGAGAGAGAAAACATAATCCATGCATAGCTAGGAATTGAAATGAATGGTTTGTGTTGGGATTTAGCAGGCCTGGGATGTTGACCATTTCAGCAAAGGCAAGACGGCTAACAGGACTGAAGTTATGTAAATAGAAATTATCTTTTCCGAGATGGGAACCCAAAGAGCTTAATCTTTTCAAGCCCAGAGACCAACTAATTTCTGTCCCACAATGCTGAAAGAGCTGGCACATGAAATTGCAGGACTGCTGGTGAATATTTTTAATAAACCTCAGGGGAGAATGGATATGAGTACAGAATATCAAATGTACTACCTTTATTTAAGAAGGGATAGGAAAAGTGATGTGGGAAAGGACAGGCCATTAATCTCACCTCAGTTGCATGCATGGCTTAGAACAAAGTTTGAAGGAAGGACTAATTAAGACACATGAGAAAATGGGCAATGGGATAAAGCATAACCTGGCTTTACCACAAGTAATCTAAAGAAAAGGCAGGCACCTGTTTTTTTTTTTTTTTTTTTTTTTTTTTTTGTCTCAAAGAAGAATGCTCAGAAATTTGAAAGACTGCTTCTAAGCACCTACTCTCTGGAGAAGATTCTTAATTATCACTCCTTAGAGGCTCAAACTTCACAGTGGTTGTACTCAGCATTTCCCTCCAGACGTCCCTAAAGTTTCCTGCTGAACAAACTGATTTTTAGTAGTCATTTAAAACATAGTTATGGTTTCCTCTCTGCATACCAAACACCAAAACCTAGAAGCAAAACTAAGGCTTACTATGATGATAAGATGTTTTATATGTTTTTTACTGCATTATTTTATTTTTAATGTTTCTAATTGTTTTGTGTATCTGCAGTTGAGTGTCCTCTCAAAACAAGGACAATGTGTACTGAACCAGCCAAAGCATCAAAATAATTTTTAGGAGGCTTAATTTGGTTCAAAACAAAAAGTCAGCATTTAACATCTTTGAAATGCTTCTTAGGAGCAGCGCTCAATCTACATCATTAAAAACAACCAGTTGGTCAAGTAAGCAAAGTGAAGAGAGCATTTTTCTGTAAATGTCAAGGAATTTAACTGTAGTATTCCAGCATTACTTAGAATATATTTAGACTATGGGTATTTTTATGACTTTATTTTGTTGTAATGTCCAGAGAAATCATAAAGGAAAGTCAGATTGTATTAAGTGCGATCTCAGCCTGTTTGTACTTTTCAGTTGAGCTCGGGCATTTCTACAATACACTCATCTGCAATACCACTGTGGCAACCTTGGCTGAAGCATGCTTGGTACAGCTGCATTTCATGTTGTATCATATGTTGCTTTTCTTTTTCCTTAAATTTCTAGATCTGTATGTAATAGTAACCATGTGTACTGATAGAGATACAGAAAGTAGACTGAATGAAATGCTTCTTGAAAATTTCTGTAATCAGCAAAACATGCTAAAAATGTCTTTCCTTTAAAAGTTAGTTTACACTTTTTGCTCTCTCTAAATGATCCTTACGCATTTTGATATGCTTAGGATATTGCCTCATCGGAGAATTTTAATTGTGAGATCCTTATAGCCGTTACAATTTCTGATTCTGAAAATATTTTTGATTAGCTGCAAGTTTTAGGGACTGCTGAGAAACAAGAAGGACATTGCTGTTTCAGGCTAGGGGAAAGTATCAGCCAGTGGGCCTCCTCTTCGGTCTACCTTATGAAGACTTCTGAAAAGCTTTCAGAAGGATTTCCATATGATACCTGTATGCATTATATCTAACTCCTGCCCTTTGCAGAAAACACTAGATACCAAGGAACAGGACTGGTACTTCCCAAAGGCCCTGCAAGGTCAAAGAATTGCGTGTCCTATCTTTCCAAACACCTCCCATAAGGAATACAAAAGAATGAATATGTATGGGGCATTTAAATGAGTGTCATCACTATGAAGTGGGTGAAAAAAATAAGCCAGAAGAAATATGGAAAATGGAAAATTCCATTATTAAGGTTTAGTCATGTTACCCTCAGTAGTCAATTTTAACAGTTTCTTCACATTCAGATAGAATTATAGAATTCTAGATAGAATATAATTTGTTTTTAAATTGTGACCTGTCTTTGCTTGTATCCCTTTACTTTGTAATTTATTCTAGAGAATTTTTCAGATTTACCCATATTGAATGGTCAATACCCCTCAACAAATTATGCACTTTATGATGAACTAACTTTTAATTACCATTTCACTTTGAAATGCTAACTCTTGTTTTGGCTCTGCTCTAAGAGTGCTGGAAGAAAAAGAATGAGGCCCTTAGATTCAAATCAGTTCAAACCTCCAGGAAGTCCTGTTAAAGACATGTGCATATGTATCACACACACACTTGTATTTTTTTTTTTTTTTTGTATTTATACCTGGGCATTGGTTTAATATCTTGCATAGCTTTAAGGAAAAGTAGAATCAGAATAAAGGGACACAGCAACAACCCATGTAGTTATTTTACAATTCAATGCTAGATTGAATTTTATTGAATTACAGCTTTGCATACAATCTACAAACTAAACAAGTGTACCTAAGTGGAAAGGAGTAAGTATATAATAAAACATGGAAAGCTAAAGATGACTAATGAGCGCAGCATTTTCATGTTTCTGTTTTGTAATGCTGACAAATTATTACTATTGCATGAAAAAAACAGGTTTTTGCACAAACTTGCACATGAATTTATGTATGCTGGTTTTGCTGTAAACACTTAGACATTTAATGGTCTTTAGTTATGTACAAAAAAAAAGCAAACCCAACCCTGTAAATCTGACTTCACAATTCCATGAACAGTGGGACTGAATCTACATGTATTGCATGACAAGTGATGTCTCCTTGTTATCAGTTGAAAGAAAGATCTCTGTCTATGAAAGATTCCTAATTCAGCTTCAGAACTGCATGTTGATTTAGTGGTAAGGTTTCATTAAAAATAATCTTTGGCATATTATGGCCCATTCTCAGAACTGTATGAAAGAGAATGTACCTAAACAACTTTGTTTGAACCATTTCCAGTGGATGTAAGAAAAGAATGGTACAGGTTCAATTTGGGTTATGAGTAAACGTAATTAAGATGGATGATGTTTGAAATGGAAATTATATATAATTATTAATAAAGTATTTTTATCAAAAAAATAGAAAAAAATATGGATCATACTGTGCCAAAAGCTATTGAAATTAAGCCATAAGAGAGATATAAGGTTGAAAATTAAATTTGTACTATAGTTTCAGTTGTGGTGCAGCTATGTATCATGCACTCGACTTATTAATTCCCTGGATAGCCCAGGATCTCATTGGTATAGAAATGTTTGCCTAGATGTGACTAGCAACTTGCTTGAGACCATAGATTGACTTGAGATGAGGTGATTTCTGTCTTGTAACCACTGCCTCAAAAGTATTTGACTATTTGCTACAAAAGCTTTTCAGGTAGGAGTTTCAGAAAAAGCCCTACGGGTTCCCTCAGGCAACTCCTGCTGAGTCTAGAGCAATTTGTGTGTATCAGTGTTAATCAGCATGGGAAATGAGTGGACCACGTGGCTGTACCAGAGAGTCTGAGTGGTTTCTGCTACACAACTAACCAAACTGGACATAGGTAAGATGCTTGTAACAAGCTATTAGAAACTGTTTTTGTAAATGTGGAAATGATCACAAAGGAGAGCCTTTTGTACATAGTTAAGATAGAGAGAAAAACCTATGTACACATTGCAGGATAATAAACAGTGATGTAGCATGCATACACTGGAGCAATCAAATAGGACTGGGCCAGCTAGATGTAAGAAATCTTCCAAAGAGCAGTTCAGGGAGTTTCTCCCAAATCATGTGAACTCAGTGTTGAAAGGACACTTGTGAAAGAGTCTCTTGTTGCTTTTTGGAGAGTAACTGACCCATCCTATTCAAGAGATTTGATTATCTATGTAGGTAAAATAGTTTGTCTAGGTAAAATAGTTTGTTGTCGTTTTTTAAACAAGCACTCTGTTTTCACCTGTGTGACAATACTGACAGCTATCATATAATTATCCATCACAATGAAGTAAGGGTTTTTGCTAAGATACTAAATGCTATTTGGCTCTTGAAATATTTACCCATGATAGTATTGACTTGACTAACTGCATGCCTAGCATCAGTGGAAAAGTAATCAATACTTGAACCCCCAGGCTACCAACTGCTATTCTGAAACCAAATTACCTAATAGAACTTGCTGAATAAAACTTACATTATTTCATTCTGAAAATATTATTCTACCATTTTTTTTTTTCCCTGAGTAACAGGGTGTGTTATTAGTAACTAAGCCCTCGGAGAAAGGCGATTAGTCTTTGAGTGCTAACCCCCTTCAAAACATGGGTGGATAGCTGGTGAAACTGTGATGAGGAGGCCTGTTTTTTACCAGAATAATTCTGAAAACAAATCCGAAAAGACACTAAAAGAATGTTAAATAACAAAGGAAAGTAGAAGGTGAATGGTAGAACCAATGGAGTACAAATCCAAAACAGAGTCATGAGCTCACAAAACCAATCAAAGAAGTTGAACAAAATTCTAGTGCTGGCTTCATTGGTAATACAATAGAGAATTATCGCTTATTTATAGACATTAATTTGATTGATATTATTAGTATTAATTAATATTAATGAAACCCGAGGGGGAGAACTTTATTATGAGGGTAGAAATGATGGTCATGAAGTACCAAGTGAGAAAAAATGGGAGAGGAAGTGGCAAATTGTGCCAAAATAACATATCTTATTGCCAAATGACTGGTACCTTAGAGACAAATTGTGTCCAACATTTTCCAGTTTCTGAAAGTTAAAACTGTTATTAGCTATAGTTAAATTTATTAGCTATGAATTTGAGCAGGAAAAAAAAAAAAAAAAAGGAATGATAACTGGGAACTGCTTTGGGATAGCTCAGTAGATGTCTACAAATTGATGATCAAACCCACAGTCAAGATGCTCAGCATGAGAAGATCTCATGTTAAAGAAAAATGACCTGGCTAGAGAAGAAATGAAAGCAAGCTTAATTATCTTGTTTTCCTGGCCAAGGGGCAGATATTGGCCATTTTAAGCCAATCACTACTTTGCTTAGTTCACTCTTCACTTACATAATTTAAGAAGTAGAAGCCTGATTCAGTTAAACATAATTAACTTCATGAACACATCACTGGTAAGTTAACACTCCTTAAGGGATAGGAAGGGCCTAAAAGAATATAAAAAAAAACACCTTGAATCACATTCCTTTCCCTCTCTCCCCCCCATCCAGTTTTTCACAGCACTACATGCATGTCCCTCTGTACTTTATTGAGACTGTTCAAATGAATACTGGAGTCTCATCTTTTAAAGGGGAGGTGCAACTCAGAAGGTTCTTAAACAGCAACAGATTAAAGGTAAGTATTTTACATCCAGAGATCTAAATAACTCACAAAGAGCTTTTATGGATCACTGATGTTGTTTTTTGTGTGTTTTTTTTTTTTTTTTTTTTTTTCAGGATTTTTTCAAAATTATGAGAAACATCCCTGAAATGAAAGAAAACAAGTATGCAACATTTAAATACACTAAAACAGACCATTCCGGGTACTTCTTGGCCTGTCAGTCTGGTGTCAATCCTGGACAAAATAGTTCTAGATGCTTTGCTTTAGAAATGTCTGTTACTATTGTTCCTGATGAATTGAAAACATTGAAAATTTGCTGAGACAATGCATTGAAACTACCCAAATTTCTCATTAAGATCTAAAATGACACAAAATCAAAATGTTCTACAATGTATGGATGAAAAATAGCTAAGTGTGTCTCAAACTTGAACTGTAAACAAGAAGTCATTGAGAAACAAATCCCGTCTGAAATTTTTGTCTCTTTCTAGTGTTGGCTTAACAAGAAGATTTGTACCACCAGTGAAGTTCAAAGGTGACACAAGTATCGGGAATATGGCGGTTGCTGGAAAAGAGAAAACTGTTGGTGCAGAATGATTTGAATTGGTTGGTATGCTGAAAGAGCAAAGAAAACCATGTTTTACTGTGATTTTTTTTTTTCCCCAGTAGTGATAATGATGGTAAGGATAGGGAGAATTCCCCTGTGGCAAATGACAATGGAAAAGTCTTGAAACTTCTGTGGAATACCACCTGGATGTGAAATCAGCATATTGTTGTGACTGAAAATCTCATGTAATCTTGCCTATATAGAGAGAGAATTATCAAATTTGGGGTATAGAAGGTATATCATCTGTACACCTGATATATGTTCCATATTTTTTTAAAAGGAATGTAGTGGTTTTACCCTGATGGACAGATGAACTCCACCACAACTACTCTCTCGCTCCCCTTCATCAAAGGGGAGGGAGGGGGAAGAGCAGGAGGGGAGAAAGTAGGATGGGAAAGGAAAAGGCTCACAGGTTGAGAAAAGGATAATTTAATGAGAGGGAAAAGAAACAACAACAACAACAAAAAACACACAAAAATCATGAGTTTCCCAGTAAGCAAAGTAATCTGTGCCATATCAGAAAAATGTTGAAAATGCTTCAAATGTGGAAAAAAAATCCAACAAAATTCCAGCTCTTGACTGGCCCCAGAAGTTGAATTCATGATAGTCAAAGGTAAAAGTACAGCAAGAGAAATTGCACATGTTAGAAATGGCTCAGGATTCAAATTAGGATTAAATAAAAAAATAGGATTTATTAAAAGAATATAAAGGAATAGAGGTAAGCAAACAGCGCTGGGTGCACCGGGAGTCTCCGCTCCACCAGGATGCACACCAGCCACATCAAGTAGCTGATTTTTATGCTCCTAGACTAATACATATTCATTACTACTTCTAAAAAAAACAGGTTATTATAATTAGCTTCCGGGGTCCAGTCCCTCCTACTGGAGCATGCACATCAGTCTCCTCTGGGGGTCTCTAGGGGTCTTTCATGCTGAAGGCTCGTAGTCTTCCTCTCCAAGTCCTTCCCCTTTGTACTCCTTTGGCACCGTACCAAGTTTATAGAACATTTTCTGCAGGTCTTGTCTCCCAGCCGTCCTTCAGCTTCTTTTTTCTTCTTCTTAATCTCTTGGCCACCTGGCCAGATACCAGAGGTTTGCATAGTATCCCATAATAGTAACTAGTTGTTATCAGTTGTTCTGAAACCCCCAGACATCAAAGACTTCATACAAACACAAATAGCTTTCTTATTGACACTTCACAAGTAATTAAAACATTCTTCACCAGCCATTCACAGGGACAGTCACACCTATAGCAGTGTTAAATTAATCTCGAAGAAGACAGAAAAAAGGCTGTAACTGTTAGAAATAGAAGTCCGGAATAACAAAAGCAAACAGGTTCATAAATTTGAGGAGTATTTTCTGAAGACTTGATAAATTGACTAGAATGAGGGGGAGACTGGGACACACTGCATCTGTGGTTCAAGAATTAAATTGCCAGTGCAGGGCCCAGAGGCAGACAGGACTGTTCTTTATGGACATGAATTGTTAAAACATTCCTCACACACAATTTACATTCTTTAAACGGCTTGAGTTTAGAAGGTTAATGTACGATACATTGAGACCCCACAGTGCAGTGTCCCATCACAGAACATTATCAAATGCTACCCCTGACAGCCCATGAGCTGAAGGTCAAGAATTTATCATCCTTTCATTAAATAATCAGAATGGAAATAAATGAACAATAGAAGGGGAGAAAACCAACAGCTATAATGGCAGTAAGATTAAAACTAGCGCTTTCAGGAGGATTACTGTTAAAGTCCACTAGATTTTAACAGTAAATGCCAAGGTTTGGGATTTTGTTGGAGATGAAAACCCTAAGCTATTTTCTTCACTGTGATGACCTTTCTGTTGTAATTTTCCTTTGAGCAAATTGATAATAGGAAAATAAGAGAGAAGATAATCTCACCCTGATACGCTCTGCCCATTCACGGTTTTGCTCAAGATTGTGTTTTCAAATGAGAAAAAGAAAGACCTTCTTTCATTTGAAATCTCATGAACTATTTAGTCTTAAATCACAGGAGATACAACAACCTGAATGACTCCAGCAGTTTGCATTCTGTGAATAATTATGCTTTTCCTATGAGAAAATGAAGTTATTACCTGGTTTAATATGTCGCTTCCTAATTCCAGGAGAGGTTTGCCTTTTTAAACTTTATTGCAAAGACTGAAATGCTCATTCGCTCTTTCTTTTCCCCCCTCCTCCACCTATCCATCATTTTTATTATGTCATTAAGAGAACTAGATATATATATTAGCTGCTATGGGCTCAGATACAAGGTGATGCAAAGGAAAGAGGAGGTATCTTCATCTTTGAGTTATATATATGATGACCAAAATAAATACGTGATTTTTTTCTGCCTGTAGACTTCCAATTATGCTTACAGATAAAATAAATACTAAACCCCTTTCCTTACTGCTGAAGTCAGGATATGTCCATTTTCCATATAAGCTGATCTATGTTTGAATATATGTACTGATTATAGCATTGAATTGATAGTGCAACTGTGTTCAAAAAGACAATAAAGGCAGAGTCCTAACAATTCTGGCAGTAAATCCAGTCTCAAAATAATGTAATTATTTAATATAGTCTTCTTTTGCTAGGCCTTGATTCTGTTTAAAGGAAAATAATATATTCCTCTTTTGTTCTGCACAGCAACAGAGCAAGTAGAGAGTAACAGAATGTTCTATTAACTGAACTAACGGAGCAGCTCTTTCTGCTAAACTTATATAACTCTTTAGATACACCATGTGCTGCTTGTTCACTTCCAGTCTATCTCCTAATCATTCTAGCAAGTCAAGTAAGGTCTCTTCCTGCTTAAAGGATATTTCCCTACATCACAGTCTTGAAGCCTCACTTGCTGCTAATTGCAGTGATTGCAAATGTGTTGACACTAAAGCTTGTTGAATGCTGAAAAGAAATCTGCAAATATTTATTTGACTTAGTAAGCACATGTGTTTTCACAGTGTTCACACCCTTTGGAGATTTACTTCTACTCACAAGCTTAGTAACACGAATGGTTGCAAAGCAATGTATTTTGAATAAATATTGCAAATTTCTGGAAAGCAAATTTCAAAATCATAATGGCAAATATTATTGCTGAAAAACCATTCTTAAGCAGACTGTTAAGACTTACTGAAGTTGGTATAATATTCTGTAGATGAAATAGCTCGTGAGTTTTCAAGAATAAGAGAGATCAGTGAATTTGCCAGTTTGCACCAGCAAAAAACTTAACTGCTAAGCCATATCTGTAGAGCCATCTGGGCATCATTACTTGAGATGTGCACAGTTTGTCCTTGGGGAAATGAGGGATTTAAATGCCAAAATAAATGTACTGTGCTACGGTTTAAAGTATACACTGAATTGTTTTAACATTCTCATCTCTCTTTCATTTTGAAAACTGCAGAGCCCTGCAGTGATCGGTTTATTAGTGAACTTTTGTGAAAAATAGTGCTCAAAGGATCCTATTGCTCTGTGTCTTCATTTTCTCAAACCTCCTTAGATATTTTCCTTACAGGATTTTTGTTCTCCATGTTATGTACTTGACAATATAAGAAAACAAGCTAATGGGGTTGAAACGGAAGAAAGATACAGGTGAGGAGACAACAGTAAAGAAGGGATACAATCCTAATTTCTAAATAAGAAAAGGGGAATAGATGATTTTGTAATTTTTGGCTAGTAAATTTCACACCTTTGCATATAAATCAGGAAAAGATGATAAATTATATATTATATAACTATAGAACCTACTCTTTAACTGCCATTTCACCTCTGGTCTACATTACTTTACATTTAAAACATGATTAGGAATATTACCCATAAAAGCTAAGCATGGGAACAAGGTTAAGCCTGAGAAATAAAATTACCTTTTCGTTTCAATTCTTTAATGTATATATTGCAATGTTAGGAGAAAAATGGATTATGTTGAAGCTTTTTTGAAGCATTTAATCTTAGACTGCTCTTTAGTTTCAGTATACTGAATCCTACTTTGATGAAGTTACTTTAAAAAAAGAATGATAAAAATGTGCTGATGCTCAACCTTATAGAAATACTATTGCAAGCTTAAACAAGCAGTTGTCCATTTTATACTGGTGCAAAATGTAAGATGTTGACAAAAGAATTTAAGGCAAAAAAAAAAAAAGGAGTTAAATTCCTTTGAAAAAAAATAGTGTGGTTGCCCCACATTTTTTCTTTAGATGCTTCCCTTTCTTTTACCTCAGTCCCAGCTATTTGAGGTTGCCATGTGTTATTAGAAAAAAATCTTAGATCAGTTTATTGTCAGTGTGTACAGCTTTCCCCAAACTATTATAATAAGAAGCCAAATCACCTGCAATGTTTGAAAACAATTTGCTGCTGCTGTGTGTGTATTCAGTGTCTTACAAAATGCAGGTAATTGTTTTAATTGTTTATTTAGCAGTATCTGATTAAACATGCAGACATATCACCATAATTAAGCTAGTTCTGTTCTGAACTTGGTGTAAATCAGCTCAGATGCTGAGGTCTAATCACTGGTAGTTGAAAGCACTAGTGGCATCTGGTGAGACAAATGGATAAATATCTTACAGAAGTCTAGGAGTTGGTGAGGTTACCAGCCTCACAGAAGACCATTATTTTGTCATTAACTGGTGTGAGCAACAGTGTATAACTCATTTGCAGAACTCTCAAACTATGAACGTTTCCTTCCCCTTCCTTCTCATTCCCCTCCTCCCCCCAGCAATGTGCAAAATTTTAGTAAGAGACTCCATGTCCTGAAGACCATACCTTTGAAGTATATAAGATGGGCAAAGTGTGGCAGAAGGGAAGAACTGTTATAACTAATTTACAGGAAACTGAAGCTCAAAGATGTTAACTTTTTCTAAGATCAGACAGGAGGCTGGAACTGTGAATCAAGGTAAGGAGCTTAAGGACAGGATGTTCTTTCTGGATTTGTTTTCTTAAATATTGGAAAGAAAATGTTTGTGATCTCCAGATTTGACATAGCAGGGATATTTCTCCCCTTGGAAATCTCCATGGAAACGCATGATACAGATTGAAATGGAGACTGCAAAGCAAAAGCAATACAGCTCTGGGCTGTTTAACTGTAGCAAAGAATTTTCTATGCGGTAACATCTCCTTAAAAGTGGATTAGGATAACTGTGAATAAAGGGAGCATCTTTGTCAAGGACTAAAACCAGAACTTTTGTCATCAGTGAAATGCTGTGGCAATGTGGCACCTATTCTGTAAGGGTTATCAGATTATAAAGGCTGAAAAGTAGGACAAATCCAGAAGAAAAATCATTTTTACAGTAAAACAGAATTGTTTAATGCACCTGTAGGATGGCATCATGATTGTTCCTTGTATGCACCATTATGTTGTGTATTTCTCTGGCTGCTCAGCAGCTAGTGGAAAATACAGAAACCTCAACTGATTAATTTGCAAATGGACTCAGGATTTTTCTATATAGAATGAAGGTTTTGATTCCTAAAGGTTGTCTGTCAGTCTTTTTTTTCAGCATTCTTTTGGAATCTTGTGGCATAAAGGCCAGACTCAGCCTATTCTGGGTAGAACACCACAAATTAGAAATTTTATGGTTTTAATATTTCTAAGACTTCAAGGTAGAGTTAGGCATTGTGGTCCTTTTTATGTAAAAGTAACTAGTTCAAAGACTAATGCTGCTTCTTTTTGCCCATATGTCTTAATTTCCATCATAATTTTTAGGTCCTAAGAAATGTAGATTTGGGCCTTTTCTGTTCTAAACTGACTGTGTAAACTTTGTTCTGAGTTGATGGTGCTGCTTAGTCAGTTCTACCAAGAATGAAATATATGCATATGTAGTTTAGGTATGCGACACATTTATTTACCTTCATTGTTATCCTACTATGCTTATATTCTGTCCATAAAATAATGGCTAATAAAGTTTTCCTTTAATTAGTATATTTTGATTTGATATTTTCTAGCTCATTTAAGACATGCAGAATTACTATTTGCGTGTGTTTATTTTCTTTTTGCAAACTTACAGTTATGTTCCTTTACTGAGAGACAATGTGAACAGTTAATACCAGTTTTCTAGCTTTCATGCTTTCTAGCATACTGTCTTGCATTTTAAGTTATGCCTAAGAGAACTCAGAGTAATAACTCTGATTTATTCTCAAAAGATACAGCTGATATTTATGTAGCGGTCTTGATTCTGCAGATACCTGTGTGTTAAATCCTTAATACTCCTGCACTTTCAATTCCTACATTCAAGTGTTGTTTTCTGAAGTAATGGGGTCTTTGTACATGCCAAAGCACGTACAAAGTGATAATGAACATATAATCACTCTAGGAAGTTTAGAAATCACTTTCATTACAGGAAGTTACTTAAAAACATTTTAAGTCCTATATAAATTACCTCGAATTAATGAGACTTTCACTGAAATAGAACTGACATCCTTGCTAATGCTAAATGGAATCATGATTGTTAGTCTAATACACAGAGTAAGAAATCTGTGCATTATAGTTTAAGAACACAGGGCATGCGAGACTTGATAATATATTCACAATCAAAGGAGCTGTATTAAAACATTTTCATTGTCTGTCCTCTCTTTCCCCCTGGGAGGATGCCTGGTGTAGCAATGTTGTGTCCAGGCACAGACGCTGTGCCACTATGCCCAGCCAGCACACCAATTAGACTTAAATGGGGTATCACTGCTGTGAGCTTTAAGGCGTCACCTTTAAGGCATGAGGGAAATTCCTTTGAATTTTAAAGGAGAATAGGCTATTGTCACTTCCTTATTTTAGGCACACAGACTGTGTAATCAGGGGAAGGATCCTCCAACAGAGAGCAAGTGAGAGCAGGAAATTAAATGTAAGTGATCTGGAATACCCCTTTAGAAAAATTCATCCATCTCCATGGGCTATATGGTGATCCTAGGAACAGCAGGCTTTGAGTCAGTCAGCTGAAATGGGAGGGGGAGATATTTTTGACTAGAGCTAGAATAGAATTTATGTCAAAATATCTTGGTGAGAGAATAAAATCTTTCCAGCAGCTTCATTAGTTCAAGTGAACCTGTAAGTTGTGTTACAGCAGGAAGCCACTGGACTTCTTTTGGCTTCAGACAAGAAACTTCTCGAAGCTGCTGTGTTCCTCTTTGTGTCTTCCCAGACTACGAGGACCTTCTCTTTCTCACTTGTTTTGCTGTCAGGAAATGATAGAGTTATCCTGAAAGCTGTGCTTGCCTTTCCACAGAGCAATTGAAATTCAAGCCCTTCTTCTGGACAGTCTTTAATGAGTCAAGAAATCTGAAATTTTTGGTGGAAATTGTGATTCTTCTTGGGAAGGCTTTTGGAAACACACGATTTATAAGTGAGAAATAGGGTCAGGAAAAAGCAGAATTTTGACTCTTAATGGCCAAACTGTTGCGCATTCTACCGGAAGAAGCAATTTCTAGCCTGTACATAAACTTCTTCCTGTCTCATCTCATTGGTCTTCCTGTCTTTTGAGACCTGTTATTCTACAATTATTCACTTTTCCACAGGGCAGGCTCCTCAGCCTCTTTTACTCCTTTTACTCCATGGACTAACCCCCCCCCACCCCTTTTTCTTTCTCTTTCTTTACAGATGGGTTAGGTTGTTTTTGTCTAGCCTTGCAGCTATTAATATTTCTCTTCATGGGAAATTTCTCTGGCTTTTTTTCAGTCTCATGTTGTTTTTGTGGTAACTTGCCCAGAGTGGGAGTTGGAACAAATTCATTTTCCTGAAATGTAGTTATGGGAGGGCTGCACGAGAGGATGAGAGAGAATATGAGAGGATCTCCATTACTGTGTTTATAGCTACCTGTCGCTATTGATCATTAACCAATCTTGCTAGAAGTATGGCTTCAATTTTCTTTTTTCAATGTGGATTAAGCAGTGTTGCCAATGCACATTTTTCTCTGTCAGACTTTACAGTAAGTATGTAGCACACAAAAGTTTGAAAGCCATCTCCTCAGATGCTGTTTTAAAAAGGACTTTTAAATGACTCAGTCAGAGATTTCATGCTCACTGGCATTGAAAAATTAGAATTTAACACTTTCAGCTGACTTTAAAGGCTGCAAAAAGGCTAAAATGGACAGCAGAATTCAGCTGTGTGAAAGACAAAAAAAAAAAAAAGGAGTAGAGAACGGTGAGGAGATGCTTGCTTTTGAAAAGGCTGGAACTACAGCACCACTTAGCATACAGTGCAGCGTTTTAAAAAAGAAACAAGCAAAAAAAAAAAAAAAAAACCCGGAAAACAGCACGTCTCTACCTGTGTTGGGATAGCACTTGGGTCAGGATAGTGAGGCATCTGAGTATTTTCTGAGGTCAGCAGTACCCCAGGCTTTTACCTCCACTAAGCACCTACGCACACTGAAGGAAAATAGGTGAAAATGAACTCAGAGGAAACAGATAGGTGACTGGGGAGACTGAGATTTGGAAACAGAGCTTGAAGAGTCTTATATAAAATGTCCAGAATAGAGGGTGACAAAATCAATAGGAGGAATGGTGTGTGTTCATACATTGCAGGGGATAGCCATAGGAGTTTCTGTGTTCTGGATGTTTCCTACTTCACTTTCATTGGACACTTATTTCTACTGTTACTAAGGCCAGAACTAGGTACTCATGTAGGAAAAATAGGCAGCAAACAGCCAGAAGTGGCAAAATGTTGGTGATCTTGTGGCTTAGCCAGACGCTGGTGCTGCAAGGTAGGCATCTAGCTGCTGTCTCGTCAGGGCAAGAGCTGGGCTGTGGGTGGGCAGCTGGCTCACAAGAGAGGTGCCAGCTGATGTCCCCCTTCTCTGTCCTGCTTTGGCTGGCTGTGTTTCTCCCACTCTGTCTCTTTCCCCTGTGGCTCCCTGTGCCATGACAGTAGTTGTCTGGCCTCAGGTGGGTTCCTCACCCATGTTCAGCAGCTACAAAGCTTTGAGCCGATGCTGGCTTGTCATGTTAGAAGGTAGTTGGTCCTCTTTGTTTTGGTCCCACCAAAAACATTGTCTGAGCATAATTTGAGGAAGTTCAGTGGCCTCTTTTGTAGGACTATCCACCACAACCCACATGGGAATCGGATGATATTATTGGGTCATGATTCCTCACCAGGAGGGAGCTTTCAAGTGCTGTGGTGTTTGTAGCTAGTTGTTTCACAATGATTTACCAGGATTTTAGCAAGTCAGTTGCTTTGGTTGTATGATATTATGAAGCAGAGGTATTACATATAAAATTATTTAAGAAACATAGGGAGGAAAAGGTGGAAGCAGCATAGGAGGCACTTCATCATCAAAAGCTAAGGAAGAAAGGGTGCAGTGCTGACACTTTTTGCTGTCGCATCTGTCTTGCAGCTTGCAGCAGGTTCCAGACAGCGCAGCTGTCTCTGTTTTTATGGTGCTGCAGTTTGTGTGTGAAAATCGCAGTACATCCTTGGCCCCTCCTCCTATCCCCCTGCAGTTGGGGTTTTCTACCACTGGTTTCTCTGGGGTCAAGGTTGCACTGCTGAGTTGTGTGGAGAGGCCTAAGACATCAGGCATACATGCAGTAGGCACACCTATCTGTCAGGGTTTCCCTCAGAAGGAGCTGCCCTGTCTACTCTGCTCTCTCTGTAAATAAAATAAAAATAGAACTCAGGCAGTATGTGAAAGGATTAATGACATTGTCTGAAGCTATATCAGTGTTGTGTACAAACTGGTAGTATGCCAGTAGTGAAATCAGATTATTTAGTAAACTTTAGTAGTAGCATTTCAAGATGATGATGCAAGATTTCTGCACAAAGTAAAAATAGTCAACTCAGATGTCTGCACTCCTGCACGTTGCTCAGCTAGTATTTAGGTGTGACATGTGTATGCTGCATCTGCAATCCAACAGAGAGAAACAAAACTCCACTAATAGCTGAAAACTCTCCTGAGTTTAATAGGTGTGGTCCTTTCAGTCTTTCAGGTTTCTTTTATTTTCAGATTTATTTATTTATTTAATTAATTTTTATTTTTAAGCTTTAGGTTTGGTTGATTTTGCCACTTGGCAATAAAGGTATCCTCCAGCTGCCTTCCAATAAATGAGAGTTAATGTATAGAGTACCGTAAAGTGTTAGCCATCTTTGTGGAGCTATCTCCCTGCAGGACAGCACATGTAAGAAAAATGCAAGCCAAAGATTCAAGAACATACAAAGGAAGATGAAACCTGCCCTCACAAAGAAATAATGCTTCGGGTGAAAGGAAATTTGAGAAGTTACGCAATGTACCAGTAAAAAAACTAGAGCTTATAGTGACAAAATAAATAATGTTAAACCACTGAAAATTCTAGTAAATGCACAGGTTATTTCAGAAGAAGAGGTCCACCTATAAATTTGGAACAGGCAGTTTCCTTCATGTTGCAAGAATGAATGAGGGAGGCAAGAGTGGCATGAGATCAAAGGGCACTTACAGGGTATACTAAACGAATGAGGGAGAGACAGGCAAGACAGAAAGCAGGATCAAAGGACACTAATGATAAAGAAGCTCTGCTTGCCATCTCCTATAAAGAAACACAGTGAGTCAGCAGAAGTTCAGAGAGTATTAAAAGAAAAAATCTAAAAGGAGATCACATTAGAAGCAAGCTACATGTATTTCCTGACCATCAGAGGATGAAATAATAATGGGATGCGGGTGACATTCAAGCACAAGCTTGTTGACTGCAGGTGCCTTTGGCTTGCAGCTATGGATTGAAAAGCCTTTAAGGGAATAGTCTGAAAGAAGCTAAAGCAGCCAGTGCATTAAATGATGGTCTCATTAGGGAGCTTGGTGGAGCCCTGTCTAGAGTGCTTTGAGTTCAGATCCGTTCCTAGCTAATGCCCTGCTGTAAGTATATAGAAATGGTGCACTTTTTTTCCCCCTCTTTTTTCTTTGGTTTTCCTTTAGGTTGTTTCATTGAAAGGATAGTGAAAAGCAGCTTCAAATCATACTCTGAAAGGGTACTCAATTAAGGATATAAAAAAAACGGATTAGAATAATTAGGAAATTGCTCAATATAATAGTTAGCATTTAGATACTAGTTTTCATCCATCAGTTTCAGAGGACTTTATGTGTAGTATACATAGCATATCCTTACTGCTGTTTCTCAGAGGCCTGTTTGTGCTTGAGTCAGTAAGTGGCATGTGTAGTGCTATGCCACAAATCCAATGGAAACCTGGAAACATAACTCATATCTAAGGCTTGAAAGAGGGAGGGAAATGTGTCATTTCAGACAGTTCACAATAGTGTGTTATGCATAGTCTATAAAAAGCATTATTGCAGGGGAACATTACCAGCTACCTCTAGAATGGGGAAAGGAGAAGAAAAACAAAAACAAAGGAATAGCACCAAAGTCACAATTCTTCCCTGAAAAACAGATTTCTGTATCTTTATGCATCTCCCATCACAGGCCTTACTAGCAGTGTACTACCTGGTCAGTATAGCGTGGCAGGAGACAGAAAACAACTCAGGAAATTCATTGACCTGTTCCTTGAAGTAAAACGTGTGCTTTCCATTGTCCTGGGAGATGGATGGGAGAGCCAGCCTCTATATGTAGTATCCTGTACAGAGTACTCACTTTACAGGCTGTATATACCAGAAGGTGGCATGGAGCAGTCAGTAACAGCAAGACAAGGGACTTAGGGCCAGGCTCCTCAGTTGATGCAAGTCCATATAGCTAAGAATCTTCTCATCTCTTTTACTAAATTCCATGAAGTCTTAAGACTTGCCAAAAGGAGTGAAGCTTACCTTCTGTCAAGTTATTTACTGTGTAGGTGCGGTTAATCAGTGAGTGCTTTCTTTGGAGTCCCTTTCCTTTGTGTTGCTGCTTCCCTACGTATGCCTTGAGGAATTTTTCCCAATGTGGTGAATATAATCTTTAAACTTCAAGTCTCCATTGCTTTCTGCTCAGTTTATTCTAGCTGGCTTAATATTTCATTCTACCTGATTCATTTTCCTACTAGCCCTTACTTCTTATTTTTTCTTGTTGAATAAACTGTGGTAGGAAAACAGATTGAACTAGCCCAAACAGTTTGAAATATGGAACTTCTTTAGCAGTTATTCCACTGTTTTACCACTCTCAATTGCAATACAGCTGGGATTCCTCCTTCTTATCCCTGATCAATGTTCTAGTGCTTTTACATCTCATTTTTCTTTGTTTAAACAAACTAGTACCTGATTTTACTATTTTTACTCTAGAAATTTCAACTATTATTTTAGTGAACACTTTTTTTTCTTTTTTTCTTTTTTTTTTTTTTTTTTTCCTGTTGGAGTAGTTAGAGTATATTTCATTTTACTACCCCGTTCATTTTCATTTTACTACCCCTTTCCACAGACTTCAGAGTTATCTTCTCACGTGCTTTCTGTCAAGCTTAAGACTTTAAAACTATCATCTACAATTTTCCATACTTAAGGTTTTTGTTAGAAGGATGAAAATTCCAAAACTGCCAGATTACGTGGAACCGTTTTTATTTAATGAAGTAGATTTATAAAAGCATGTGCCGAAACTAAGCAATGTATAATCCCTTATATATATGCATATATATATATATGTATATATATATATTTGTTACTCTTGATGTCATCCACCTCAGTGATCAAGCTGCTCGATGTTTTTTGAAAAACATGGATCTGACTAATGCATCTTGATCATCTATGGTTCTACCTTTTCAACTGAAATTAAACTCACTAATTTTACACAAGTTTTTAATTTTGATGGAAATTTAAATTTAAGATCTTGAAATTTAAGCTCACTTTTAGCATTGGCAGGCACAGCAGTAATTAGAATCAAGAGTGAAAGACTTGAATTTCTAGTCACTGAAGACTTGATAAAAATACGCGAGTTCATATATTTCATGGAACATATACATCTAATATATAGTAATGTTATAACTTATGTAAAATGTTCTGAAAAAGAAAGGAAAGGATCATATCCCCCTTTACATGCAAATGCCATATGGTGCAGTCCTATATATTTCTGTGCCAAAACGATTGCTCTCCAGAAATTATATGATGAAGTTGCCATAACAGTAGTCCTTTCCAAGCCGTGTGTGGTGGCATTAAAATAGGATAAATGAACTTCAGTAGAAAAGGGAAAATGACTCATTCCAGTTGAGTGTGAATAATTACAAATAAATTTACAATATACCCTAAATCCATGATGGTTTAAAAGTTTTGCTCATGTAAAGGATGTTTGTAATTCATCTGCAGTCTTCTGTGTGACCATCATCACTGGTCAGCAGACCTAGTTCTGAATCCAGCATCTTGAGGCTACTGAGCATTGCAGACAACTTTCGGAGCTTCTGATTCAATGAACATAAAACAATTTTCCTTCCCTAAATGGGAAAAGCATTGATCCTAATGGAGAGAAAGGCTCTGAGGTATGGTGTTGTGGTTTTCTTCTGGGACATAAGAACTTCTTGTATGTTCTGTTTTCTACCCAACAAGCCTAAATGTTACTCCCTGAAAGAGATTAATGTCTCTGGTATAATCACTGGTTTCTGCTAGTCAAAACTAAATGTGGAATAAAAAATAATGAAGTAATAGAAAATGAGTCCAAACATTTTAATAACAGCGAAATATTTCCTCCACTATATCTGAACAGAACATGACCTAAGATCAGGTTAAATTGGGAGAAAACATTTTGGCCAGATTCTGTCCTTGAAGTCAGGAATCAAGTGGAGATATGCCAGTTGACTTTGCTTAAGGATCGGATCTTTGGATGAGAGAAAACAAAGGGAAAAACGTATATACCACAGCTAAAATAAGGTTTATTAAAGTGAGTTTGAATGGGAAGTAATAGTGCTAGATCTACAAAAGAGATTTAATAGGGGATTTAAATTGAATTGTGAAGACTTATTGGTAGTACATTATCAGCCCAAGGTATTTTTTCATCATAGCCCCATAGATTAAAGTAAAGACCATTAAGAGATTGAGGAAGGCATTGTGAACAATGACTAATGAAAAATAAGATTAATGTAGCATTCCCTAAACAAAGAATGGCCTTCAAATAAGAAAGAAATGAATCAGCAGGCAGCAATTCCACCCTGAAGATTAAGACACAGTTTAAGAACCAAATCAAACCTGAGAAATAATTATGATATGCCACATGTTTCTGATGACATGCAACACACATTCTAACTCAGCTTCTCAACTTCTCCTCATTCCTACTTCAAATTAGAGAAGAAAAAGACCTAACAATATGCAGTCTGACTGAACAGCTCCCTGTTTCCTGCATCTTTCCAAGATTTCTCTGGATTTTGTCCTCCTAAGGCCTGTTGATTTGTAATCCTCACCTGATTTTGGCAATATTCTGATTTTTGGTAGCAGACTTCAAAGTTTGATTGGAAGTAGCAATTAATAAACAGAAGCTAAATGGTCTTCATAGAACCCTTTTAAAATGCGAAAGGTCAGAACAGCAACACATTCTCCCAACAGTGCCATCCTGACACTGTTTGGAGATTCCTGATGGTTGAAGTTTCACAGTCCCAGACCTGAAATTTATGGCCTAATTTTTCACCATTCTTTGGAAATAAGCATATTTTCAAAACACCAAGGGACCTTCACCTGTGAGAGATGAGCAATCTAATTTCTAGACTGTGAAGAACCCCTTCACTCTCTCTCACATATCCCCTTTTTTGTTCGTGTTGCAGTCCTTGTCAGTTTTAAAAATGGGCAGGATTCACCTTGAACAAGTTAGTTCTGAAAAGACAAAAATTTAACCCTGATTTTCAGGAAAACTTGGGAACAGTAGAAACATCTTGAAATCTATTATCTGTGTCTTGGAAAACCCCTGAGATACAAAACAGGGTCTATAAGGAATGCCTTGGATAAGTATAATTTGTCTTTCATGCACGCAACTCTACCAATGTAAGCTGATATGTTAAGTAATGGATTTGGTTAATTTGACTGTCATAATGCTAAATGACATCACATTTATAATCCTATAATTAAATTGTAATTGAGGAGGGCTTGAATCAGCTAGCTAGCTGCTAATATGCAGCAGAGAGTTGAGTTGAATGAGAAGAACTGCACATTTAATTCTTTCTCCTTTTATGCTGCCTGTTTGTGTAGCTTGATGGTTAACTGTTTCAGAATAAGACTGGCTGGTTGTGACTCAGCTATAACACCACCACCATGTCATGACACTGTGTCATGATAAGCAATCAAATTCTTGGATGGGGGCATTAATTTTTGGAATAAAATATCAGAATGGTCCTGCAATCAGATGGAATTACTCAGAAGCAAAACAGAGTAACTGTACTAAAATTAAACAAAAGTAAACTTAATAGCTTAAAAATGATAAAAATGTGAAAAAGATAAGGATGAAAAGCTGATTGGAAGTCTTATGGAGTATTTTCTAAAGATGGCAATGTGTATTGTTGATAAGAACTGTGAAATAATTTTGCATTATTGAAGGTATATATTAACATAAGAAAAAGAGTTGTTAGCAGCAATTTACAGCAATATTCTTGTATAATAATCACCCTTGGTCTAGGTGTGTTTATTCATCTAGATCTTCGCTTTCACGAGGATTTTATGACAGTAGTATCAAGTACAACTGGAATGTTCTCTGCAGTCCATTGTTTACATATAGCCTTCTTTACGATACTTTTTCAGGTAGGTCTGTTCAAAAATTTGTCCTAACATTTTTCCTGGTTTGATTCTACTGCAGTTTATTTTTAAATAGTTGTAAGAAATTAAGTTAGTTCTACCTGAACTGTTCTCGAGAGCATAATTTGTTAAGTATGTTTGAGAAGCCTTCATTTGAAATTGAAACTCGTATGCTGAAGTATTAAAAAGAAGCAAATATTCCCTACGTGGACATTGCAGACATTGCAGAAGAGGCATGTAAGAAACATATACACAAAGTATAAATTTGCACGTTCTGGACACATTTTATTCTTTTCCTCTTCTCTCACCTTCTCCCTCCCATCCTTCCTTTTTTCTCTCTCCCTTCCCACTCCCCCCACAATTTTTATATAGCTCTCAGCCAGAGAAAAGGGATGTGAATATTTTTAGAAACAACCAAGGTCATAGAAATAAAATTCAGAAGAAGTAAGAAAAAAAGAGGTGCCCTGAAGCTAAGCCCCTGTTAGCAACCAATTAACTTGCTGCCTATTTGAATCATTTGGCAGGAGGGGAATACTTCCCTTCTTAGTTTTACTCATCAAATTATTGCTTACCTCCTTCATCTTTCCTCATCAAATGAAGAATAGAACTCTACTGCCCAGTAGAACTTTTAAATCAAAAAGTAAACTTCTGGACGTGGATTTTTAACTAGAGTTTACCAAGAATTCCAAAGGCTGAATATATTTTACGTCATTTGTAAGTGAGATCCTTGATAGTCTGAGCAATATTTGGGAAAACCTCAGCATAGGTAAAGTACTAACTGATTAAATACAACTAATTGAAATGTCAATGTGAAAAGCCTGAGACCTTTTCTGAGAAGGAACTGTGATGGTTAGTTTGGAAATCTGCCTTTTTAATCTGACATATAGTTGTGGCATGACTGGATTAGGACTCTGTTGGTAGTAAGCAGTGCCAGTTCCTAAGAGCTAGTCCACAAGAATCTGTGACAGAAGTGACTGGATCAGTCTGAACCCATGAACTCAAATTTGTCCAACTTGCAACATTTTGAGAGTCCTCTGATTAGAAAATTAAGAATCCTGGTTTATGTTGCAATAAAGCCTAGCTTCTTGGACAAAAATAAGACTTTTGTGCTTCTTTTAGAACCTCACTGAAGCATATGATCTGGGCACATCCATTTCAGAGCTCTGGCTCTCAGGTGAAGAGATAAAATTACAACTCTGACACTATAAATGAAGGTATCTGGACAGCCCACGTGCTGGTTGGGGTGTATGAAAAGGAATGGGTGCTTAGGAAACACAACATTAAGAGTGTTTTGGCTTAATAGGCCCAAATGTTTGCAATCAGAAGCATACCCTTGGAGGAACACCTATATTTTTAATACTTAGGTGCAGCATTTAGCTCCCCAACTTCCCAGAGGGACATCTCTTTAAAAAAAAAAAAAAAAAAAAAAGTATAAGATAAAAAGGAAATAATGAGCATAAATCTATAACTGCACATGTCACTAGAGGAATAGATTTTACAGTCCCCTGTTAAATATGGCCTGTCCTTTCATGTCATGAGGATATTTCTTTTTGCATAAATCCTTTTTGCTTTTGAAGGTTTGAAGTATTTGCAAATATTAGCAAGGTTACCCAGGAATGGAAAGAGAGCAATGGGCTTGCTTCTCAGTCATACGATTTATTCTGTTTCTGTCATTAGGCCAGTGAATTTAAGAACGGTTTATTAGTAAACGTAGATTGATTGAAGACAGCAAACAAACTGAGGTTGTAAAGGAACAGGACACACTATGGAGACCCCAGATATTCACAGCTTCAGGAAGTTATTTTGCAAACTAAATTGTGTTTCTCAAATTCTCAGAGTAATTCAACTTTGGATTACACAGAGTACCAAAAATCCACCAGAGTCTCTCTTCCTCATAACCCAGTTTGATTGGAATTTGTTGGTTCCCAGATTTCAGCTTGGAGTAGCAGAGGTACTCCAACTAAATCTGTGCTAGTTAGCTTGGGTACCAGAAGCACTGTAGATGTAGCAATGACAAGCATCTTTTCTATGTGGCTTCCAAGATGCTAGTTGTTTTCCAGCTGGTTCTGGTACCTCAGTATAATATTGCAGTTTTTAAGGTGGGTTGCTTGCAGGGAAATCAACCAGAACCTTTTGATATTTGTACCATTGTTTGAATTTTTCATTATTTGAGTAAGACGTTCCAGCCTATTATTCTGGTTGGAAATTTTTCAGTATTGCATATTTATAGTACTGAAGTTAGAACTGCCAAAGCTAATATCTGCAATGATAAACTCGAGGCAAAATGAAGATATGAGCTATTCCCTGTGTATCCAACGGCAGTGCTATAACTGCCAGACTCTAGAGTCTTCAAATTCCTTTGTCACCCTCCCTCCCCCATTTGCAGAATTGTTGGAAAGAGCTTAGCTTTGCCTCCCAAGACCCTCTGACATTACAGAGCCCCTGGACATTTTGCAGAACAAAATAAAACAAACAAAACCCAACCAACCACCAAATCTCAAAACTAATCAGCCGGAGTTCAATTTAAAGGCCACCTATTAAGTATTTATGGAGCAAAAGCAAGCGGGAGTATGTAGGAAATTTCAAGAGACCTGTATGCTAAAGTAATAGGAAATTTTATTGTTAAAGCTCTACTCTGGGACAAAAGCAGGAATGTATGCCTTATTTTCTGATTACTTTGATGCAGCCCTAACACTGTGAGTGAGTCGCTAATAAGCTCTGTATGTATAAACTCTATGTTTGCAGAGATTAGAGGTTTGTATGTCCAGAAATTTGCTGTGACACAGTAAGGGAAGAAAGCTGAATCATCTCTGTGCAGTTAGCAGTAACTGGGATGGTTGTAATTATTAATAAAAACATACACAAAGACCTAAAATAAGCTGCCTGTTGTTCTGGCTTTTCACTGTATTCTGTGTAAAAAGGAACATAAAATGATGTTCTGATAATTAAAGGGGTAAAAAGTGCTCTTACAATCTCACTATGCACCCAGTATAACATGTATACTTGGTCGCTGTATGTGTTTTAAAATCAGATGAAAACCATAGAAAGCAATATGAAAAGGTACTGTGTTTAAAATCAGACGAGAGGAAATAAAAAAGCTGACATTTTATATCTGTCTGAGTTTGGATTGTATGACTGCTCGTTATTCTTAACACTGAATCATCTCATTACTGAATGACCTATCTCAGGTCACAGCAAAATACACATTACAGTATCTAACATCCATTTTTGTCATTGTAGTGTATAATTTACAAGATGTAAATATAATTTTAGTGAAAACTGGACAGGTCTTGTTTTGCGTTTTGGATACAGGTTAAATAATCTGCATTGCATATATATCAATGTCTGATTCAATGGAAATGTCCATTTTGACCTGGTTAACTCTTAGGAAGAATTGTCTTCTACTTAACACCGTGCCTGTCTTAAATTATGATGTCCTTAACTGGATATTTTTGGCTTGTAATTTTCTTCTGCTGTGTTATTTGCTGTAAATATGCATCTCTCTCTCTCTCTCTCTTTTTTTTTTTTTTTTTTTAATGCAGGGTTTTATGAAATTGTAATTTTTATTGTAACATAAATAATGCTGATTTTATAATAGATATTGATGCCAATAAACATTTACCTATTTTATTGCTGCTATGTAAATAGTGTATTAATTCTGAATGTCATTTACCACTACATAGTCATTTGTAGTTCTGCAGTTCATTGAAGAGCTAGAATATACTGATTTTACCATTTTCTCTCCAGCACAGGCTGGAGGTTCAAGAGATAAGAGGAAACTTTAATAAAGGGACTTTAATAAGATGCTTCTTGAAGAAGTTACAAAGGTTTAGCAGAAATATACATTTGAGATAAGTTGCAGCATTTGACTGAGGAGCAATTGGATAATTTCACAGATAACAAACCTTGTTGTTGTTTCTTCCCCTAGGGAAAGATAGTACATCTCAGAGCACAGAACTAGCTTGGGAGATCTCTCGAGTTTGACTGCATTGTCTGGGGTGATAAACTCAAGGCAAAATGAAGATTTAAGCTATTCCTCACATATCCCATGGCAGTGCTGTAACTGCCATACTCTACAGTCTTCAAAATCATTTGTCACCCTTCCACGTTGCAGAAGTGTTGGAAAGGGCTTGGCTTTGCCTCTCAAGACTCGTGACACTACAGAGCCCCGCACGTTTTGCACCACAGAGCTGCTGTTCTTCACTCAGTGCTGGTAACAAGTTCCTGGTGTTGACTTTGGTGTTTTACATCAACTGCACTATGACTGGAGGCAAAGCGTCAATGGGGGGATTTGAAAGGAGCGGTGGGAAGGGATTTAAGTGCAGCACACTGGAGGAGCACGTATGCTTGGTGCAGGGTGCAGTGTCGCCGGTGGCAGAACAGTGGGGCACTGGGGTAGAATGGAAAGGGGATGGAGGAAATGAGAGGGTCTAATTGGGGATTCAGTAACTTCTCTAAAACCTTGGGTAAATTTTGTGTGTTCCTTTTTGGTTGCTGATGTCTGTTGTCCTTATTAGTTTCTAGTGCACAACAACAATGTGTTTTTTAATTTTCCTTTCAATGTTTCATTTTGCATTATAGTAATACATTTTAAATTATATAATAAAAGAATAGTACATTTTTTTTTCTTAACACTTGTTTCTGTCCTGCAATGTGGGCCCATTTATCCTGTCCTTCACTCCTTCATGTTGCTTGTTTATCTATTGTTCAAGTCTCTGCATGTGCTGTAGGTCTAGTGAGGTTTAAAGTCTTTTCCATATGCCAGGGTGCTTGTGCTTCCCAGGGATAGCTGAAACTTCTTAAACACTACTTAGCTTTTACTCACCTTAGGTGAATCCCCCCTGCATGCAAGTTTTGCATGACTTTTGAGGCCTTAACGCATTGGAATTATACATTTTGGCAGGTTATTCTATACGATAACATTCTGTGGATTCTTCTATTGCTCTCTTTACTCTTTCACATGTTATTGTCCCTTCTTCTGACATCATCTCTATTGTTGTAAAGTTAGATTTAGATGTTGTATTGTGGTTCATTCTACACCCCTCCCCTGCCCCCAAGAGTACATACATTACTGTCCACAAAACTTTCATGTTTTGGGTTTTTAGGATCTATAAGCCTTTAGCTATTTTAAGTAAAGATTGAAGAGCAGACTCTTGAATTCTCTGTGAAGTGAAAGTAGATGTGACTGGTTGTTTCTTGGAAGAGATTGTTGGGATTCAGAGAAGAGCTAGGAATGTGAACAGACAAGAGGAATAAGAATGCTGTTATTGTTATTAGAATGGAGATGAGACAGCCTATATAAGTGCAGATGCATTCATGTAAACTTATATGAGTCTGCTGTCTGAGAATCCAGTGAGTTGCATAATGTTGTGAGGAAACGAATGATTTTACTCGATTTGGACATTGATATGGTCAGATGCTTTGAGAAAGAGTTACTTAGCATTGGAACAAGAACCTGCAAAATATGTTGGCAATGCCCCTCCTTTCTGAATGGCAAAACAAAGGATATATTGTCTGTATGCAAGTACAGTCAGAACTTTTTGATACAAAACACTCGGTTGGTCATGGAATTAAGATCTAAATTTGAAAGTTTCTGGCTCAATGTACTGCTCATTCCTTAAGCGAAATCCTCCTTGGTCCTTGTGATCAGTTTTGAGGTTTGGGGTGCATGGAGTGGAGTAAGAGTGCAGGATAAGGGAGATCTCCCGTATTACCCAGTTACTTCACAATTACTGCCTTCCTCTCTCAGGCCTTGCACTAGAGAACCCTTTACAGAAATGGATCAAACCATACAGTAAAAATAGGAAGGTTTTGCTGGCATTTCCCCTACTGACCTGATTTATCCTGAGCTATGCTGTTCAAACAGGAACTTCTATTTTCCCTCTAGTGGCTAGGCTGTAGCTATTTAGTTTTGTCCTTTAGCTCATGCTGCTCATTTCCCTCCCCAGTGCTGATCTCTTCTGTTGTCTTGCATTCTCAGTCTGTAGGTAGCAATGTTGCTGCCTACCGGCTTTCATTTTAGTACACTAAGAAAACCAAGCTCTTTTAGTCTGACCTCATAATAGGCTTGCCACCCTCTGTGCTCCTAATAATTCTTGCTGTCTGCTGAATCTTCTGCCACTGCAGTTCAGCTGGAGCTGCAGGTACACAGCATGCCCAAAAAGCAAGCATGACTGTATGTTAGCTCAGTTCATTTTTTAAAAGGTGATTCTTATAATCACAGGATTCGCATGGTATTAGCATGTATGTTACAGAGAGATAATGCTAGTGCTGCCACCAATACCCATCCTCCTCCTCCTTGCTCTCCATTCCTGAGGCGTGTGCCTGGCGCTTGTGTCACAAAGGTGGCCTGTCTTTTATGTATTCCTTCACGCAAGCAGCTGTTAAAATAACACCAGCAGGCATTATAAAATAATAATGAATAATAATGATCCCAGGAGTAGCCTGCCCCTCCATTAGCTCAGCTGGAGGGTAGGATAAATTGTAGTACATTCTAGTTAAGAGTTTAAAGTCAGTGGGGGATATGAGACAACCCTGCTTTATGCAGATACTTCACACGTGGATGTCTGCAAGGCTGAGTCTCTGCTGACTTGCCTGTTTAACAGGCAACTTGGCTGCCACAAGCACTCCCTGTTAAGCTGTTTTTGTGATCCATTATCAAGGTGTGGGAAGAAAGCAAGCACACTCGTTTCTGTGATCCGTGCTGCTAATGGACACCTCATAGAAAGTCTTTTAATAGAAAGAAATGGGCATAATCAGAGGAGCTCTCATGGACACCTTGCAGGCTGATTATTGACCTTACTCATCATTAATCCCAGGATATCTGCAAGTAGCAAGAGTTACAAGTTAGGTGTTGAAGCAGCAACTTCACAGTAAACTCAAATTCTTGATGACCAGGATGAATTAGTACACGCAGCCATTTCCCCAAGTCTCTTCCACAAAAACAGTCTGTTTTACTTAATGTCCACGGATGTGTGCAGCATTTTTCTCTGCTACTGAGCATATATAAGCTGTTGTGAGGCCTTATAGTGCTGGTCTGATCAGAAAAGTATTGTAAGTATTTATTTTGTGCTTTCAGTGACTGTAGGACAGCTAGAGCCCACCCATAACTCAGCTGGTTGTGTATTTAGTTTTGGTTCTGGCTTCTGGGATCATGCATGGGACTCCCATTGGTAGTGTCGCAAAATTGTTTCCAAATTAAAAAGAATTTCACAAGTTCCTGAAGGAAATACCAAGAAGTAGCATCTTTGATAATCCAATAAATGGCTTTTCCCTTGCTCTTAACTCTTCATTTCTCACAGGGGAGAAGTTTGAAAGAAGAGCATTTTTCTTTAGGAATTTGCCAATCATGGAATCACAGAAAGGATGTCTGGAAGAGACCTAGTGAAATCTGATGAAGAATGAAAAACATGCCTGGCAGCATCGTGCATGAGGCCAATAATGAATCATATGATCGCTTCAGTTAGCTTGTGCATGCCAGTGAAATGTACTTATTATTTTTTTTCTATCATTTATTTCACAGTTTTGCCTATCTCCTCAGTTGTAATTGTCATTCCATCGGGGTTCTGTCTAAGAAAGCAGAACCATCTGGGGAAATCAGCATTGCTTCACTCAGTCTCAGTTGGAATTAAAATGATGTGATGTGAAGATGAAGAAGGAAAAAAAAAAATCCCAAATACCTTGTCATGGGAATTAAATGGGGCTGTTGACCAGCATCTGTAGTTCAGTATGAGAAAGAAATTTTATTTAAATACTGTAATGTACACTAACATTACAAACCAAACCAAACCAACCAACCAACCAACCAAACAAAACATAGAAATAGCTCCTGTTTTTATAGAGAAGACAGGCAGTCCTGAAATTGTGGTGCATGTGTACTCTAATGAAAGCCAATGAATCGTTCCTGCTTATAAAGACGACAGGATGAGCCCAGCATGTGTTAAAATCAGTGAAAAATATTAATTCTCATTCCTAAAATATGACTTCATATCCCCAAGATTGCAGAGATGAAAGATATGCAGTAAATTAGCCCAACAGCCTTTTACCTCTAGGTCTAAACCCTTAGATCACCAGCTGAAATGAATCTCTGTCTTTATCTGAAGCATGTCTTCTCTGAATATTTATTGACATCACAAAACAGCTTTGGCATCTGGCACAATTTGACATGATTAATTGTCATTGTTCAAAGAGACGACAGAAACAGAGCTGAGCTCTGTTGTGTTGTCTGGGAGTCTGCACAGTGACTGCTAAACTCGTGTTGCTGCTGTCAGGCCTACACTTTCAAAAACATGCAGGAAGCTAATATTAACAAAAAAAGTTTATGTATATGTGGGCGAGAGAGAAGGATAATAAATAAACATGTTAGCAAGCCAGTTGTTCAAAACGATCATCTATCACACACAATTCAGCACTGATGTCTTAATTGATGCTTGCTGCTTAAAATTTGAATGTCTCATAAAATTATCAATGCAGAGAATGCATTGGCTAAATTATCAAATAATATGAGGATTAAAATCGTGTTAAGAAATAGCATTAAATGAATAATTCTCTGAGCACCAGAGCAAATGAAGCCTGATGTTTTTTTATGAATTTTTATCCACTGTTTTGACAGGATAGAATTTATTATATGGCAACATCTTCCTGTTAGGATATTTCTGTCTTTTCTGCATAGATCCTAGGGTACCTGATAATGTTTTATTTTGTAGGCTGTGCCTTGGTGAGGATGACATGGTGTCTCTCCTCTAGCTAGCCTCAGACATCAAACATCTGGCAGTGTAGCATTGACTTTACATGCACAGCTGGGATGAGCTGGAATCACAGCCATTACTCCATCCATCCTGCATTTATTTATTTATTTATTTATTTGGATAATCTGCATTGCCAATGTGGCTGTTGTTCTTGCTGCAGTGAGACAAGTAAAGACCTGGGTGTGAGAGAAGCACAAGCTCTCAGTGATAAAGGCAATGTAGGTGTAACTTGCCCAGACTATTTAGCTCTCAAGCACAGTCTTTCTGTTGAATTTAGGTGAAGGTGAACCTTGTCAAAAGATGGAGACTGACAGATTTTGGCACTATATAGGCCCTACATTAGACTTGCTTCCAATAAAAGCAGGTCAGCCGTTGTGCAGGAGCTGGGAGGAACTTCATGACTTCCCACTTCTGCACTTTTTAATGAATTGATGAATGGCAAATGATGACATCTGTCTGTTTCTGGAAAACAAATGCAAGACTCAATCTTATAAAGGCTTATATCAGAGCTACTATCCACTGTTAGCAAGGAAAATGTTTTAACTGATTAAAAAAAAAGCAAAGTAATGAAAGCAATACCACCACCACAGTAAGGTTAGAGATTTTGTTTCTTTTTTGTCTCTGTTATTTGATTTAAAGCTGGAAGGAGACTGTAGTGTTTCATTGCACTAGAGGGTTAGAAAAAATATCTGAGATTGTCATAAAAAGTATGGGTGTAGAAATGGTGTTTTCACCCATCAAATTTTCCAGCAGCTGAGCAGAACTCTTGAGAAATGTAGGCTTCAAGTTCTGTGGAATAGCTTTTCCTCTGCCAAAAGCACGAGCTAGCTGGATGCCCTCAGTGGGTGTTCCTGGCAGATGAAAACAGGAGAGGGGAAAAAAAACACAATGCACAGAAAATGATAGTCCTAAATCTTGACAGTGATATGGGAATATTAATAGGCAGTGCTGTTTGTTAGGGACATTTATTTTTGCACCTTTGTTTTATGTTTTGTATTGTTAAGAGTGGAAGAGCGTAATAGCTGTTCTGTTTCTGTGGATGAATCTGCCTTGCTTGCTGCTGATTCAATATCACCCCATGAAGCATAATAGAAAGAAGCGAGGGGAAAGAGCTCATTCCTCTTCTGCAGTTTCATACTGCTGCTTCAGGTGGCTACACTGTCTCCATGTACACGTATGCAGGCATATCACTTTGAAAGCAGCCGAGTATTTGTCCTTTCCAGGTTGAATGCCATGCTCACTGTCTTACTGTTTTGATGTGATTTGGTTTACGTTTGAAAGTTATTTTATGTTCTATAAAAGTATACATTTATAAAAATACATGTCTTGGCTCATAATTTAAGAGCTTATTATCACATTTAATATCTTAAATGAAGTAGCATACAGCTGTCAATTCAATGATCAGAGTACCTGTGTCTCAGGGGCTCGGATGTTTAGAAAAAATACTCCATGCCCTGAGCAGCTCAAAATCTAGATAAATGTCCCTCATCAAATATGGCCTGGGGTGAGGAGAAGAAGGGCAGATTGCAGAAGTCAGACAGGGGTGTTACAACTATGGATCGATGATGAAGCATAAAAAGCTATACTTAAGAGGTTGAAGAACAAATGAATGAATGAGCAAACATTTATTTGATCCATTTATTTGTTTGCAGCTATCCAGACTTCACTGTTTCAGACACTCAGATAAGCTCCTCCCCATACTGTGTTTAGCTCATTTTATTGTACATCACACCTGATTTCTCTGGCCACACATCTGAGCCGGTGTGGACTGATTCTGTTAGCTGTATTTTGAATCAGTCTACATTTATCCTTCACTAGAAGGATTCATTCTTCCCATTTCTTTTTTGCTGTTTCAAATAAGCAGCAATGACCTGCAAAAACACTGGCAAGTGAGTATGTTTGAAGTGGAGTGTCCACTTTTCTGAGCTTTTCTTTATGTTTTGTGAAGTAAGCTGCCTTCCTGTTAAGTGAATTGATGGTGTACTTGATGGGTACTTTCTTCTAATGATGGCTGGGCTTTACTTCAGGTGAAGTGCAACTGTAAGAATGGACTGGTGTTGTTCAAGAGGGAGAGATGAGTGCTTTCAGAACTGAAGATGGGTTTTTGATCTATTCTGGGACATTGTACGAGGAAGTTTGAAAAATGATGTAGGAATATGGAGGAGGTAAACAAGTTATCTTCAGGGTTTGAGGCATCCAAGGCAGGTTTTTGGAAGTGAATAGGCAATTCACTGTCTTGTGCACTTTATTTATTTGATAAGAGGTTGTTCTGGTGCTTATGCATTTGAAGGCTTGTTCTCCAAATCCCTTATGTAAAGAACATAAGTTGTTCCTTGCTTGGGAGAGTTGGAGGTCCATATTTGCAGAGAACAGCATGGAGTAAATAGGTCTTGAGAGGAATATGCTAAACTTCAAGGAAAATCTGCAGCAAGGCTAAGGCAGACTGAGGAGATGGTAACTACAGTTACATGTATGGGTAGGTCACACCTGTGAATGAAGAGATGCCCACAGGCATAAGCACACACCCTTCAAGCAGGGAAGAGACAAACTAGAGCTGCTGATCAGACCGTCCCCTGACTTCCAATGTCCCTCACATGAAAAGCACTCTCTTGGAACCACCCTGTTCTAGTGTTATTTTTGCCTCCAAAGTTGGATTCTGATGTGATCTGTGGTGGTAATATTTTGGAAGAACAGCTGGCCTCTCATCCACTGTCAGAATGAAAATGTGAAAGCAGACCAAATGACAGAGACATCAGAGTATGCAATTTGTAAATTTATTAATTGTGGATTGGTGTTTCCCTGTAAGTTTCCTATGAATTTCATGTGTAGTGCGTGTGGAAATCTGTCCCATCTCAACAGTGAATTCTGTTGATCCACATCATATAACTATTTGGCTCAATCAAACCATCAATTGGTATATCTAATAATGCTATATCCTCTTGCTACAGTGTGCTGTCTAAAAGACATTCTTCATTAAAGCTCATTCAAAGGAAGCATTCTGTCAGGCACCAATAAGCCTTATTTGCCTAGACCAGCCGCAGCTGGGACTCACTCCACCTGTCCCTCCACCCTCTGGAAGTTTCTTGCAGAAGCTCTGTTTAAACTGCGGTATGGCTTTTTCTTCCTGTCTGGGTTATGATGCAGGTGTATTTATTTCCAATTTTGCTCCTGACTTGTTCTTTGGATTTGCTGAATTGATCTTGGACCTGTTCTATGGCCTTGCTTTTGTCTGTGCCATCAATGAGGCCTCCTGCCTCCGCTGCTCTACTTGCCCAGCTCTGGTGTTACAGACTGAGTCCTGTTGGTGAGGTGGTTGCCCAGCCTGCACTGTGGCCATACTCAGCTCACCTTCCTTCTTGAAGCTGCCCTGTTCTCGCTCTTCTACCAGGTAGGGAACTTCTTATCATTTATCCAATTGAATGAGTTTTAAATATTATTATTTCATTCTGGAGTGTCTATGCAATGTGGTACAAGTTAAATCGTTGTTAAAATCATAATAACAACTATCGAGATGTATAAGCTAAGCATGAAAGTGAAGTTAGGTCTTCCAAAAAGTTAAGGTTATTGCTTTTGACAAAATATCAAAGTTGCAAGTGGCTAAAGACAGCTGTAATATTTTGCAGTAGAAACAGTTAAAAAATTATTCCATTTGCTGATGCTTATTTTTAAAAAGTAATCTGGGGCTAGGTGGTTTTATCATATTTGAAATGCAGATGCTGATCTTAGGTGCTTCATCGTTATTGTTTTCTGTTATTATTATTGATTCTTTTAACTCTGTAACTACTCTAGTGCAGTCATATTGGATGTGTGCTTTCTGAAGGATAAGCAGTGTCACATATCTAGCTTTCCAGTCGGGGAAAAGAAAAGAAAGGGGGAGAAGTTCTTTATGCTTTGGGAGCTGCAGGAGTGTGTCTCTAAAGAGACCCAGGAGTACCTTGTGTGCCTTCCTGCAGCCCTGCTGCTATAGCAGTCACTGCTATGTGCCTGGATGTGTCTGTATAAAGAAAATAAGGCCCACTGTGTAAGATGGAGTACGAGGGGCACTCAGCTGAAGAATTTGCATTTTATTCACCTCTTGTTGCACTTCCCAAACACTGCGCCTGGACTCAATTCACTAATAGGCAGGAATAAGGGAGGGTGAGGTGAGATGGGATGGTTCTAAGCAGAAGGTTGCTCATGAGTTTGTCGCCGGTACCTGCAGAAAGTTTAGGGGCCCACCAGTGGCTCTGAGACCATGCTGTTTTCACAGGTTGCATCCTTCTAATAACTTATTAGGTGGCAGATTTACTTGGAGCGATGTAGATATGATTGGCAAAGAATATAATTCAGTATAGTCCACCAAGGACTCTTGTTTTTTTAAGCCTTTGCTATTCATCTAGCTGAATGTACGCCTACAGTCACATTATGAAAACCTTTTCAGTTACTGCACTGTTTTGAGCTACTGTGAGCCAAATGAGTAAGAAATCCATGTAATGCTAGGTGTATGCTTAAAACATCAAAGGCTGTTCAGGAAACTAAATGGCCCATGGGCTTTGCTAGATTTATTAGTTTTTGAAAAGCAAAAAGTAACTTGTCTCATGAAATAAACGCAGTGATCCCAAAAGCATCTGTAGTTTACCAGCAAAGATGGATGACAAGCCAAATTATGCTTGCTTCTTTGGTTTAACAACCAAAGTGCCCAACCACAGTGCTCAACCATGTATTTATTTGGTAGTAAAAATAACATGACAGAAAGCAAAGTCTATATACGACTATTTACCAATTCTGCCATTGGAGATAATAAATGCTGTTTGAGTTTATATTCTCTTGTTGGTTAATTTGGAGGAATTTACCACCACTGTGAAATCTGAAAGTGTAAGGGAAGAAGCTATGAAAGGGAATACGTAATTTCTTTACTCTAACTGCTGTTTCATTGCCTCAATTAATCTACATTTCCAAGGCCTTCAATTTATGGAAAATTATTGGAGTGGCAATATGCACCATGGTACAGCTGAAAGCTGGATTTTAATAAATGTGGACTATTCAGTACATAGACATAGGCTGGCCTTTGAAATCCATCAAGGCTTGTCCAGCCTGTTCTGAATAATTTTAAGAAATCTGTGCATAATTAATGAAGAATGCTAACAGATCTTCTGCCCATGGGCTATCATCCTTATTTCCATGAGGAGCAGGAAACGTGAGGTTTGTATAGTCAAGGTTAAAACTTCTGAATCTGTTCCCCTCTTGTCCCTTGTCTGCTAGCACAGGAGTATGATTTGTATCTATGAATTTAAATTAAGCAGCTCTTTTCTGTTAATGAGTAGTATATGTGAACTAGAAGTGTAATTATTTATATAACACATCTAGTCATAGTGTCAGAACTGTATTTCAGTGTGCTTTGGCTCTGAAAGGATGTTGCCTTGTATCAAGAAGCTGGGGTGCAGTGGTGTGTCCCTCTTCCCCGCCTCCCAGTGTCCTGATGCACCATTCTGGCTGTTAAATCTTATATATATATATATATATATATATATATATATATATAAATTACATAAAAAAAAAAAAAAGTATGTAACTGGAAAATCTGAATGTGGAATCTGCTTCTGAGCAGCCTGTGAACAAAAAATGAAAACAATCCTGACACAGGAAGCTGGCATTTGCCTGAGACTGAGGTCTCATCTGCCTCATTATCCCCTCTTTTTCCAGCAGTATTCGTAGCGAGGAGGTTGGGCCTGGCCAGGCTCCTCAGCCATGACAGGCCCAGGCTGCGGCCTGGCAGCCATTTTTCCCCTGCCAGTCTGTCCTGGTTTGGCCTGGGTTAGCGTTAATATTTTTCATGGTAGATGGTGTGATGCTGTTTTAGATTTAAGATGAAACACACTGACTTGTCAGCTTGTTGTGCTGCCCTGCCAGCGAGGAGGCTGGGGGTATCCAAGGAGCTGGGAGGGGACACAGCCAGGACAGCTGAGCCAGAGCAACCAAAGGGATATCGCATGCCATGTGGCATCATGCTGAACAAAGAAAAAGTAAAACTGGGAGGAGTTGGCTAGGGAGGCCGTCATTTCTGGGCATCCATCAGCTAGCTCTGAGCAATTGTGTTGCTTTTTTTTTTTTTTTTTTTTTTTTTTCCTTCCCACTTTTACCTTTCTAATTCTCTTCCCACATCCTAGTGCACGGGGGAGTGAGCGAGTGGCTGAGTGGTGCTGAGCTGCCTACTGGGTTAAACCACAACATGGTTGCCAGCATTTCCATGTAGGCACTCAGATATTCAGGGGCCTACAAATAGAAAGTGACTGTGCTCTAGTACAAGTAATCACTCATTTTCATCTGAAGATGCCACTAATTATCTTTCTAGTGGGTTTGATCCTTCTGCTGCAGTGCTTGGCCTGCTATTAACTGTGAGTGGCCAAGGGATAGATCAAGGTATTATAGCTAGTGCCACTGGTTTCAATTACACTATCTGAAGTGAGCTTGGATTCTGAGCAGCAGAATTTTTTTTTTTTTTTTTTTAAACATTATTGTATATTAAAGAAGGCCTCATTTCTGAACCCTTAGAAGCTGGTAGAGTCCACAAAAAGTAAAGGGAAGGGAAGCGGGGACATGCCAAGATACCTTGCCATGAATCTCCCACTTGACAACTATTTTGTTTCCAAATAGAAACATAGGATTATGGAGATTACCAGACTTGGCTGTTGCTTCTATTCTACCGTAATCCATTTGTTTAGCTTTGTGAGCATTTACCCCAAAACCACAATGCTTTCCTCCTGCTTTTCCTGTTCTGGTGTTGCCACACATCAGTGGCTGAGTGACCTTCGTCAAATTTTCAATGCAAATCTGCTTTTGGCAAATGGTGTATATCTTTGCCCTGCATTGTCTTCTCTTAAATTTATTTTTTTTTTCCTAATGTCTAAGTGGGTTGTTCATGTCAACTGGCAAGAGGGAAAGGCAGCATTCTGCTTGACTGCACAAGGTTGTTTCCAGAGGATCAAAGCACTATCTGCACCATGTTTAAATCACTCTCCAAATTTTAAAATTGCTTGTTTACAATTTACTAGTTATCTGAAAATATCACATAACCCATAGAACAGGCACAGATAGTTCATTCAGTCTTCATTGACAGTTCTTGCTCATTATAAAATGCAACTTATTTTTATGTCTGAGACCAATACTGGGAAAGTGCATCATGTTAGCTCCACCATTAAAAAAACAAACAAACATTAATAGTCTACATTTTTAGTCAGAGAGTAATGATTGAAATGTCAGCCTTGTAGCTTGTTAAACCCTTTGAGGGTTCACAGTTCATAGGAAAAAAGATGACTACTTTCTTCTTGACAAAAATGAACTATTTCAGTCTTGGAAACCACTCCCTAATTAAAAAGTAAATCATGTTAAATGTTCACCATGATGAACTGGTAATAATTGGAAATATCAATTTTATTGATATAAGGTAATAAACTATTTGTGAGTAAGAAATCAAAAATACCCTTATATTCTATGTTTCAATAATAGTCTTTTTAATGTCTATAAGCATAGGCATTACTTTTGTGTCTGTTGTGGCTTAATGCTTTTATTATCTTGAATACCTCATAGAAATAAGAAATTGCTTTCCATCACATTTTAAATATTATTCCATAATAAACCTTGACTGTACCATTAAATCTTCAGGAGCTCTTAACTGCTTTAACAGTAACAGAATTTACATTTGGGCATACTGTAGCTCTTTGCTTAAGTACAGGACATTTAGGGGTTGGTCATAACTCCATAATAAAAGATATTTGTCTCTTTTCTAAGTATTAGATATTAGCTGGTTTGCAAATGAGGTGATAGTGCAGAGCTGTATCAGTGCAATGCATACAGGTGTGATAGAACTGCTAGTTGCTCACAAACTACTTATTCCAAGGCAATTTCAAGGCCTATTCATTTAGCCTTTGGTGACTGAGCATCCAGGCTAGCCTTGTATGTAAGCAAGAAGACTTGCACCACTACAGAGATACAGTATGCAGGCAAACTGGAAAATGCAATTCTGTAATGTTTTAAAGTGGATACCATGAGAACCAAGTGTGTAGTAGAACTACATTTCCCTGAGTAGGCTGGGAGATGGAATTTATTCAGCTAAATGAGGTTTCAGATTCAGGAGACTTTTTGGTGCAAATGATGCATGTCAGGGGAGGTAACACAATTTTGCATGATAGGAGGCTTAGGTAATAATAACAATCCAGACAAACAAGTCCCCAGTGTTCTGTGTATTGTATTTAAATGCAAACTTGTGTCCCTACCACATTTTAAAATAACTGCTCTTTGTACTAATTCTCAAAAAAGATAAGATTTCTTTATAAGAAAAAGCGCTTGCTTCTATGCTTCTTTCTGGGTTCTGCAGCAAAGTCATTGTGATCAATACTTGTGAAATTACAGGTGATTCTTGTCAACAAAAGTTGTCATACTCTGTATTCTAGTTTCATTGCAGAATAAGGTAAAATCTAATTTAGGAGAGAAAAGTTGTTGTTCATAAAACTTTACATAGTTAGAAAGCACAACAGGGGTAAAGGAAATTAGACACAGTAAATTGCTTTTTGTTCCAACTTTCTCTTTATTCAAGCTTGCCCCAGCGTGGTAGCCATTCTTTCAGTGTCAGTTTTCATTAGTGATGCCAAGAGATTTCAACAGCACTAAATGGTAATCTTTAGCGTCTCTCAAGCTCAAACCAATTTCTCAGTCTTCTGATTTTGGTGAAAATAATCCCTTTCAGGGCTACTTATGTCTTGGGAGGAGTTATGTGAAGAAAAATCTGATCTTTGCCCTATAAATGATGATAATTTCACAGATAGAAAGCACACTAATACACACTTGGAGGCAGAAAACTGGACTCTCAAATATTAATGTCAGGTGTGAGGCTGTGCTTGTTAAACTTATGTAGGCAAAATCAATTGTGATATTCCAGCTTGAGTTCTGTCATCTAAAAAGTTTTTTTTTTTTTTTTTTTTTTTCCTCCTATTTGAAAGCAGCTTCCCTCCCTCCCTCCCCCCCCCACCCCCTCTATTATTTTAAAGCAGAGTAGGGAAAAAGTATGTACCTGTGGTACAAAATGGTCAACAAAGAACTGCTGGAGCTATGTGCTGTGTTGATAAATCTGTGTTCCAGTCTTAGAGATATTTGAGGTAGTGTCTTGGTCATGGTGGCCTTAGGAAAAAGGGAGTGTTGGATGCAATTTGGCATTTCCTGTTTAGAAGAATTAGTGCCTCACTTTTACTGCAGCATAACGTTTGAGCAGCCTTGGTGACTTTGTGACTGTTCGTTGCCTTTGAAGGATGGAGTAGAGCTAATAGAGGAGGACAAATGGTGATACACTCTATTCAGGCTTTCCCAAAGCTGTCACCATGCTTGGCAAACTTGAGCAAGGAGAGCTCTGCAGGACCATATTTCCTACTGTTGTGTGGAGCTGGACCATGCCACTTCAAAGAGTTCAACTGGGCTCTCTGGGACTTGGCAGTGTGCAAGGGTGAGGGTTTTCTATAGAGATAGCAGGGTGGAAAACCCCTGGACAGCTTAGTGCTTGCAGTCCTAACTGCAACTTCTGCAGCATGTGATTCAAAGTTCTCCCTATCAAGAACTTGTGAGTGTACAAAACGTGTCAAATACCACTTGACAATACTAGAAATAGCCAAAACCAACACCAACTTCAATATTTTCCCATTTGTCTGAGTGTAGTGCTACCTTTTCTCCTATGTCCTCAGTGTTCTACCTGGATCATGAGTAGCTCCCTTGTGCCTTTTTATATACTTCTGGGTTTGGAATAGACTATCTGAGTTTTTGGTTTGGAAACTGAAAAAAAATAAGGAATATTGAACTCTGCTGATCTGTCAGTAGCTAGCCACATGATCTAACTATTAATAAACTATACTTTTGCAAAAAAAGAATCACAGCATGTGTTTTACATGTTTCTTAGTCATTCAGATGCTATTGAATGTTTTGTAGTCTAGGAGTGGCTGAGTTAAGTTCAGCTGGGCATGCTGTATTTTTTTTTTTGTTTTGTTTCATAACTGTGTGCTAGTAAATGGAGTAAAACTTAAATTGATTTCAGTTTGAACAAGTTTCTGCCTCTGTTAATCAGATAAATTTAGATAGTGGTGGTAACTGCCATTGTTGATATTGCATAAGCAGTTCTGCTTTGCTCAGCTGGTTTCTGCTAGTTACAGTATTTTCAGTTATAGCATTTTCAGTCAACAGTTTTGGAGAAAGAAGACTGAAAATGTTTGCTCCATGCCACGAAGGCATATGAAGTTACATATATCAGTCTCTGTGCCTTGCTTATTTCTTTATCTGTAACAAATGTTTGAAGATTTTTAAAAATTTGTTCTTTGCAGTTAAATGCCCTCAAGTGTCCTGATGAATATGTCTCTTAAAACAGACTAACACACTAAATACGCCATTTTGATTAAGTCCTGTGTGTATTCATTTGTAACTTTATTAAGAGAGAAGGTGGGATTTACTATCACTTACCAAGGAATTAGGGAAACTAGCTTTTGTTATCACATCTTTCAGAGTTGTGCACTCTGTCTCTGGAGATACAGGTCCATTCAGGAAATCACTAAGAAATGTCAATAGTTTCTGGGTTCTCCTATGTACCTGTGTAATTTAGAACTGATTGTAACAAAACATGATTTGAAAATCACACTGAAAATCACATCATGAAATTGCGATTTGAAAATCACACAATATTCATTCTCAAAGAACAACTGGTCTTTGGACTCTGTCTAGAATATTAAACTTTCATTTATGAAGGAAAAATAATCTTTAAGATTAAACTTATACTAACCCTCCACAGAAAAAAAAAAAAAAAAAAAAAAAACAACGACAAAAATTCACCTCAGTGCTTACATTGCTCTAATGTAGGAAGTACTGATGTCCTCCAGTGGTGTGAGTTCAGTTCCAGGAAAGTGTAAAAAACAAAAACAAAAAACGTGTGTGATATCAGCATATCTATTGTATCTCTTTCTGCTTCTTGCTTGAGCTGCATTGGCCCACTGAGAATATTTCTTGGCACCTCTTGTCCCTGTCCATTTTTTCTTATTGCTTAGAAATAGAGAAACAGCATCACTGCTTTCCCCAGCTTTGCTCCCGAATGACTGATTTATTCCTAAATTAATCTTGTGTTACCATCCTTTTCAAACATCACATAAACCTACATAATGAACACTACTTGGCATTTATCAGCTTGTTACTCCAGTAAACTAACTGCAGACTTTCTGGTCTAGTCACTAGTTTAATTGTGCTTCCTTTTATCAAATTCAAGCAATTTTTCAGATTATGAATTGATGGTCTTAGGTACTTTTAATAAAGTGTGTGCTTTTATCTCATCTTTTAAAGCCTTTTATGCTTGGAGTTTTAATCACTGGTCAGTACTGACATAGTTGGTGATTTATGATTAAGGAAGCAGCCAGTTATGCATTAAAATTCATTTCTACATAAATACTTTAAAATCATCCCCTTAAACTATTTGGTTTGCCATTATTTGCAAAGAGAACCAGAGTGATGGTAGGGTAATTTATGCACATACAATGTTCTCTTCATATGGAAACTTTTCACATAAAAGAAGCAAATCTTAAAACAGCTGTAGTCATCTAAGAGTGAAGACAGCTTCTTTTCTAAGATATATGTCTATTTTAAATGCTGACTAGCTTTCTGTTATGGTGGTGGTTGTTTAATTTTTATGTTTTGCCAATTGAAAATGCATCAATATTTGTTCAGGCTTAGTTGCAAAATGACAGAGCAATGGCTCATGTACTGTACTTTCTTGACGGAACAATTTGATTGAAGTCCATAGGGAAACTCATGGGGGGGGGGGGGGGGGAGTAAATCAATGCTCATTTCCAAGGAGATTTCAGGTACTGTCTTTTCAGCCATAGCGGCATAACAGATAACTATGGGGAGGCATTATTTTACAGTTTGGTATTCTTGTTGACATTTCTGCTCTTTTGAAAGACATTCAATGCAAGTGTGCAAAATATGCACAATATGCAAAGTTTCTGGGTTCTGTTCTGAACAAATCTGTTAGTCTGGGAAATCCAAGTATGTTTCATTGTAATGAGAAAAAGTTAGATCTATAACATGGTATTTCTGCTTCAATTATCTTTCACATTTCACTCTCCCATACACATTGGATTTGTGTCTGTCTGATATTTAAAACAAAACATCTCACTGGGAGACATAAAAAGGAATAAATGGAACATCATGTTATTGCTTTATACAAACTAAGTCAGTAAAGAGCTGTAGATGACTTCTACTTTTTCTAGCCATTTTCTTAGAGCTTTATAAACGTAGATACCATAAATCGGAGGAAGGATAACCATTTTTGGTGGTACCAGGATCAGCTGGTGTACCAGGATCCAGATTTTAAGTGTTCTCTGCCTAGTTCTGACACAAATTATTGGCTGATTTTGATCAAATAATTACTACTATTTTTTTTAACATTTGTATAAATAGTTGAGACTGTTTAAATAAAGATGATAATTTGACAGCTCAATTATGATAGTCTGTACTTGAAAAGAACTCTGAATTTATGCAATAAAAGCAGTTCTGTAAACTCAAATGGCTAGACAGACAATTTATTACCAGACCTTTTTGGTGCAAATTTCCTTTCCAAGTGTATGTGCACAGCTACATAAAGTGATTTATGGGCAGCCATAGTTACTTGATTGCTGATACTAATGATGTTGATGGTAACACCTCAAAATTATTGTCCCACATAGCCCACATACATGGGATCAACTTTGCCTTCATCAGCTTACTGTATTCATGCGATTCAGAAAAGGACTGATTTTATTTTCTTTATTTTTGGCAAGCAATATTTAAGTATATTTCTTACTCTTCAATTAACATTGTAACATAGCTTCTTTGACTGTGAATATAAAGGAAATCAAAATTAATACTAACTGCACAGAATTTGGAATAGAATATTCCAAATACGTAAGGTGTTTCAGTATGTTATTTATGTTATTTAAGACATCTGATAAACTGATTTGATCTGTTCCAATGAGAAATAGAACTCTGAATTAATAACTTCACCACTTTTTGGAATTATCCCAGGATGAATCATTCCAAAAAAAAAAAAAAAAAAAAAAAAGGAAGAATCATAGTCCTGAAAAATCTCTAGGCCATAAAGCAAGCAGGATTACTGACAAGTGTACTTCCTGTACATGTGTCTTAATTAACGGAGGATAGCATGCCTGAATTTGTGTACTCTGTTATTTTTTTTGTATGCAACTGTCAATTTTATGATCACCTGTCTATCCTGTTTCAAAGCGGGTGGCAATATGTGAGAGGATTTTCACGTGTAATCGCAACTATCCTATCTATCTCATTGCATTTCCGATAGTTGCATCTGTCTCTCATAGGCTAATTCAAGAGGGAATTGCTACCATTGACAAGATCAACTTGTGCTGGGTAATCTTGAAGCAATTATGAAAGAATTTTCTGACATCAGACTCTTTTCTTGACTTTCATAATTCCCCCCAGGGAAATGCACTTTTAATACAGGAGATTATTTACAGAGTCTATGACACTTCTGGATTCTGTACACAGAATGAAAAGGTGGAAAAACACTCACAAAGCAGACGTTGCATATACAGCCCGTTTTACCTTCCAGGGGTCTCCTGTTGCTTTGAGATGTGCTTATGGGTGGACAAAGCTTACAGAAGAAATAATTAGCTCTTGACTAGCTGAGAAGGAGGCTCTAACCCCAGTCCTAGGAGAGGTTTTTGAGTCAACCCCATTATCCTTGTAAGGGTGGAACACAATAAAGAAGTCTTGATCCTTTCATCCCGTGCCTTTAACATGGTTGCTATCAAGAGCTCTGCAGATACTTGGGACAAAACTGACCTTTGGACTTGGAGAAGCCTGGTGGTTCTGGCCTTTCTTGATTGTGAGGAGGAAAAAGAAGAAAAGGAACCATTGGTTTGATAGGCCAGTCTGTCACTTTAACCTTATAAAGATCACTCTGGGGGGGGGGGGGGGGGAAGTCTGGAAGAAACGTGTGCTAAAACTCTGTATGTTTGTTAAAGAGGAAGGAGAGAAAATTTACCTAACTTTAAAAAAAAATATATAAAATATTTAAATATTTATGACCTAAAAATTGGATATGATTTGAAGTGGTGGGAAACAAACAGGAGAGAGACTATTCTAAGGTGAGGGAGTTTCTGAATGTGCCTGGTATGAATTCCCTTCCTGCTGACTCATGCGGGATCTTTGTCTCCTTCAGTCTTACTCCATGCTGTTTGAGAAGATACAGTTCCAGAGACAAGTAAAGTTGCTTTTCTTTACTTCCATGAATCTGTAACAGTTCACTAGAAGTTCAGAAAAAATGTGTTGGTGGTTGGAGAAGTTTTTCTCATAGCATTTGAAGTTGCGCCTTTCTAGAAATTGTGGTTAGTCTGCAACTTCTCGGAAGTTCATGGATGTCCTGGCTGATGCTTCCTCGAGATGTGCTATAGCAAAAACAAATGTTCATGAGCAGTTTGTACTGAGTGTATGGTATTTCCACTTGGGGAATTAGAAGTGTTTTGAGTTCATGTATGGCAGGTGCTGCAGTGTTACTACCTGGTGCAGTCATTGCAAGGTTCAGTTAATAGTACGGATTAATAGAACAGAATTTATTACTTCTGTATCTTGCACACTGTTCTGTGGTGGGAATTTTTCATGTGCCATGAAGCTGTGCATTCTGCCACCTGCAATGTTTGAAAATAATTGCATGGATCTGCCCTGGATATGCTTTGGTCAGAGGGTGTGTCCCACGCTTCAGATACATTTAGATGTCACAGCCCCATGGCAGAAGTTTGCTCCTAATGAAGGCTTTATTTAGGCTGGAATGTGTCTCGAGCCTTTATTTGTTCAATATGATCATCAAAGCAAAGTAAATACAGTTCTGAAACAAAATGTCAGTGAAATGACTTGGTGGCCCTTTGGTAGCTTGGCCAAGAAAAAATAACCCTTTGAATATGTGTAAGCGGATGTCAAAGATTTTTCTAAAATCTGGAGGATTAGCCCATAAATGAGAAGGAAATGGCTTTTCCCTTTCCTCCCTTTCAAAGGTATCTGCCCCAGTCAAAATATCAGTATTTCTTGTATCACTAAACATGATACGCTGAGTTTCAGTGAGAGGGATGCTTTATTTAAAGTAGTGTTTCATAAAAAAGATTAATTTCTCAGAGGCAAAAAGCAAAGCTTCCTGAAAGAACTGTGATGTTGATCCAATTCCATTACTTTCAACCTTTTGATGCCTGCTGAAGCGTAATGTTGCTTCAGAAGTGAAAGGAAGGGACTTTTTCACAGATTGTAAAGAAGTTGTGACATTTCTCAGATTCATAATAGCTTCTCAGAAGTTCCAGCATTAACTCTTTTATGCTATCGTACATCTGAACTGAAAAACCCCTTTGTTCCCTATACCAATTATCTTCTTAGAGTGGATCAGTTGCTACAGCTCATGCATACCAGAAGCTCTCTATTCCTAGGAATATGCTTAGCTTTGTTGTGCTTCTTCTATATAAAAAAAATAATCATATCAGTCTTTCCTAATTTTATTTTTTTGGCTCAAATTAATGGATGTTGCAGTAGCAGATCCAATATTAATGCAATTAAAATACTTAAAGTATAGAGGAGCTGAAATTCCAGGAAAATGTTTGCGCAAGCTGAGAAGTGAGATTGATATTTTACTCTTCCAGTAATAGAATAGTAATTATGCTATTTCATTGCAGGTTCAGTAGTGATTATCTACACTGCTGAAAAAGGAAGTGGGGCAAAATATCCTGCTCCAGGCTTTGACAATAACTTGTTGTTTGAGTCTGGGCATATTAACTAATGTCTGCCCATTCCTTTTCATGAGCAGGAATCCAGATAATGTGACAATAAAATCACAAAATGTGGCTGGGGAATAAGGTGGTGTGACAGGATCCTATCTGAGAAAGCCAGCAGAAATTGCTGTAGGATGCTCCCTAGAGGGCCAACCAGTACAGCTCTGACTAAGGCATGAGTTTGTGCAGGAAATGTGCTTCTAGGATACTGAAATCCTTTCTTAAAAGATCAATCTTTATTTTGTATTTTTTTTTTTTTTTTGCTTCATGAGAAAGAAACTTCTGTGGCAGAAGGATTTTTTTTTAATTTTTTTAATGTCAGAAAAACAGATTATTTTGAACAGCTCTGGTATTTAGTACACCAAAGGGCATGTTGTGAGACTTTTATATGCTTCCAGGGAAATCTTAATGAGTGGAAGAATAATGTGGGGAAGGAACAGTGTTGCTCCTTACTGAGGCAAGTCAGGTGTTGCTTCTTTGGTATCATGAAGCCTTGCTGCTTGGGGCTGCAGACTGTGTCACAGAGATGTGTGAGCTACTGGAGCAATTCACCCTGTAAGTGTAGAAGCAGTACACAGCTGCGTGGGAGCTCTCTGTAGAGCTTACTGGTTTTGGTGTGGGTCTCTACAGCTTTGCTAACACTGGTGCCTCAACTTAAGCTCACTACTTTGTGGATGCAGCAGACCACTGCAGGGGGTGGGAGGTTAGACACCTCCTAACACTACGTTCAGGCTGCAATATTTAAAATTTACATTTCCTGTGGCAAAGCACAGAAGAGACTGCTGCAACCACTGCATGCTTTAGGTGGTGTCAGTTGTTGCACTGAGTTAGCCCTGCAGAGATTTCTGCGTGTATCCCACAAACTGTCCTTCACAGCGAAGTGTTACTGATGCCAGTTGTCCTAATGAGATGGTCAAAGTACTGTTATGGATCAGACACTCTCTAGAAGGGAAGAAAACATAAATATTTCATCCAAGGTCAATATCATATATCAGCTAAGCTGTGCATCAGTGGTGCATTGCTCTCAATCCCCTTTTTTCCAAAATATGAATAAAATTGGAAAATTGGATGATAGTATTTGATAACTTTACTTACAGTCAAGAGGACACTGAGCAATTTTGGCATGAGTTCAGACTAGGTGAAGAGACTATATGGTATCAAGTCAAATTAAGAAGTGCCAGGGGGGTAAAGGGATGGGGTTTCTAAACCTGTGGTTTTTAGAATGACTGGATTTTTAAATGTTTATTCTTTGCTTGGAGAAGCCACATCAGACTCAGAGACAAAGCAGATGAAAGATGAGTATACACTAAGAGTAGAATAGTCAATAAAGGGAACTTCCCAGTAATGCTGTATTACATCTTCCAATGTAACCCAGGGGTATTCAGTACATGGAGGAGAAAACTCATGACAAGACAGGAAAGGTTGAGAACAACAACTGAGGAAAGAGATGATAGATACATGAAAGAGTGTGTTCCTTTTTTGGGGGGGAATTATCAGTTGGAGATACAAGTGACATTAATAGCTTGTAAGACAGATCTCCTTCTTCCCTCATAACCTCCAAAACAACAACAACAACAAAAAAGAACAACAAACTCCAAGAGGAATGCATTTTACAGCTTGTAATTTGGTAGTGCTGACAGTCATGATGTAATTAAATACTACAATAAAGGAGGGGTATTTAGAGGTATAAATTCTCATGCTTCAGGGATAAGCCAAGTGTCTAACCGCTGGAGTTTCTAAAAGAAACCTTCCTCGAGAACAAACTATTTCCAATTATCTACTGCAAGGTTTCTTAAGGGAAATATTCTGTTAGATCACATGGAGGGTTTGTACCATGCTCATGTTTTTCTGTACTAACTAGTTGGTCATTAAAAGAAGCAGAATCAATTGGAGTCTGTGACTCCAAGTGTCACTGAACAGCCCACTATCTTCACTTTTTCTCTGAAGCACTTGTTGCTGCTAGGATGCTCATCTAAGTGTAACACTGCTAAACAGTACGTCAACTCTTATGATCTTTGTTTCTTTTGATCTCTCCTAAAAAATACAGTTTGGTCAAAAACAAGGGGAAGAAGCGGAAACCATTAATTTTATCACAATTAATGTTGTGCAAGCCTATGCACTGACTTCTGTGTCTACTTGTATAAATAAGTCTGACTGCTTAAAAGTTTGATATACTTCAAGAACTGTTTTGAAACTTAGTTTATTTCAAATGATAATGAAATTTGAACCCATATGAGGTTTTTGATAATTTTGGCCTTTGTTTCAAGAGCAGTTCTGAAGAAGTAATATTCTTTTATCTCACGGACTACCTGGTATTTCTCTGTTTTGTATTACAGTTGTTAAATTCACCCCACACAATCTCATTGATTTACGTGAGATTTTTCCTATAAAAAGGAATTAAATAGCCTTCAGAATTAGTTCCCCCATGAATTCAAAATATTAGATATTACCACAAATCATGTTACTGTTGCATGCTGTCAGTTTTCCACCTTGTAAAATTCTTGGTGCAGAAGCAATATGTATACATACACACACACACACACATATATATATATATATATATAAAGTCTAGGAATTTTGTTGACGCTTGTTTAGGCTACTCTGAGCATCTTCTACAGGAAAGGAAGTTCTTTGTTCAACGTTTTGCCCTTCCTCTCCTCCCCCTGCAATTCTGCATTTACTTTGTTGTTATGCATTTAAATGAAGAAAAATAACTATTTTTTGGGGTAAATGATAAGTACATGATAAAGGCAAGGGCATAATAAAAGATGCCAAGCTCAACATGATTATTTTAACTTGAAAAAAGACCCACAATAATTTACATTTTTTTTTTTTTTTTTGTGTGTGTAATGAGAGCAAAAATGCAACTAGTGTTTGGGAAATGGGGAGTAACATTATCATTAGTTATGCAAAATTAAAGGATTCTTATGATGACTTCTCCTTTATATGAAAGCAAACTTTGGAATACTTTTAATCTTCCTTGGCTCTTTTTGAGGTCTTGGTCTGTCAATGTACGTTTATGCCTAAAGTTAGCAGAGAGACACAGTAACAGAATTCAGAGGTGCCCACTGGACTTTACTTTGGATTTAGAAAAAGGAAGAAAAAGTGATTTGATGTACAAGTTGTGAATAATGTCATTCACCTTAATCCAGCATGTGAAGGTTGCTTTTTTTCCCCTCAAGACTTTTTTTTTTTTTTTTTTTTTTTAAAAATATGCATCTTCCATGCAATTAGATAATTCTAACATGAGGTGGGTGATTTTGATATGAATTCAATTCTTTTTTTTTTTTTTTTCCAGTATATAAAGAGTTTTGAGGATGTAGTAAGAAATAGACTAGAAGCATACATACAACTTTCTATGCTATGTGCACCAAGTGATAAAACAAGGGGAAATCACCTAAAGTTTAGGTAATTTAGGCTGGATAAAGTTTAGGAGGTTTAGACTGGATATTAGGGGAAATTTATTTAACGAAAGGGTTGCGTGGCGTTGGAATAGAGTGCTCAGGGAAGTGGTTGAGTCATCATTCCTGGAGGTCTTCAAGAAATGTGTAGAGTTGGAACTTAGTGTGGTTTGGTGGTGGAGTTTAGTACTAGGTTAAAGGTTGGACTAAATGATCTTAGAACTCTTCTCCAGCCTGTGTGATTCTGTGCATATACTTCATAGGTTCAGATGATTAAGTCAAGGAAAGTGGAGCTTGTCAGTCTTCCACACTAAAGAAGATAAAGTTTATTTAACATTTCATAGCTGAACGCAGTATGTATAGCATGTCCTTGTGAACTGGTGTTCTTTTAGCCAACTAAAAATAAATCCTCAGGTTATGTTTGGTTCTCAGCAAGCGACAGTTCTATGTGTTTGTTGTTCTGATTTTTTTTTTTTAAATCATTATTATTTTAAAACTGGATGTTACGACATGTCTGTGGATGTTGTGCTCCATAAATAAATCATGTACTCTGAAAGCACATTGTAACTGCATCATCTTTAAAATGCTCTAAGTCCTCTGGATGGATTGCATCACTTTTTTTTTTTTTTTTTTTTTTTTCTTTTTCCCCTTATTCTTTTATCCTTGCCACCATTTGAAACTGCTACAGTTTCATCTCTTCCTCAGAACTGGGTGAAAGCCAGGGGCGAGATTTTCACCTAGAATAGATCAGTGCAGCTTGTCTGGTTTCACAGGAAAAAAACACCCTGCCTTTGCCCTGCTGATGATCTCACTCTCTGAGAACATTTTCTTCTTGAAGAAATGTACTTCAGCCTGCCTTTCATAACAATGTTGTTCCCCTGAGATGTCTAAGGAGTCTGGCAGGTCTGTAGCCTGGCTTCCAGCACTCTAACAACTTCCCTCCCTCCTACCCCTCACCGGGCAATATGTTTTTTTTTTCTTCTTTGCTTAAAACAGGCTTAGATCACTTCCATGGTTTAACAAATGGAAACAATGCTTCTGCATTGGTAAGAAACAAGGTTGAGGCTTCAGGTATGGCTTTCCTGTACTGGGCCTTATATATGGTGTGCCTTTGTGAGCTGACATTTTAGCAGTAGTAAAAGCACTACTTGTTTTAGCTCAGAAATTCCCCAGAAGACACTTTAACAGTAAATAATCTAGAAATAGCTAATCTTATTTTAAAGTAAGCACACCAGATCTTGACTTCCTGATTTAGTTTTTCATTGGTCAAGCTGCTATAGACTCTCTATGAGCTGGTTCAAGAGACAAGAATATAAACATGCAGGCCTGAAAATACAATAGTACAAAGGCACTGAAGATCAAGAGTGGCTTTATTGTTACAGAGCAAGTGACTACATAGGTGGTATCTGTGTGTTTGAACAAGTAGGGAAAGTATTGTGCTACACTGAAACTCAAAATATAATATATTTCTAGTATTTTTTATTTCTCTGTAGTACGAGCTGATAGAATTTATCATCATGAGCTTCTCCTGAATGGGTTTTGGGAACAGATATTTCCATAATGAAACCTAAGATTTGCAATGAAACCATGTGATCTCAGGAGCTAGCAGATAATGAAAAATACTGAACTTTGTGGAAGCTTTCAGTTAGCAATTCTGCAAGGCAATTTCTGGCCATTTGGGATGCTGCTTGCCCAGGACTTTACTATCCATATACAAAGTCAGTTGTTTGATTTTTGTCTTTAATCTTTTCTCTATCACATGAGGATCTGCGGTGTCTAGTATCTAACTTGTTGTTTCCAAATACTGCAGAGTGACTGTCATAATTTTGTAATGAATAATGTTATTGTTCAAGGTCTGCATAAGATCTTGATGGAATTAATTGGAGGGAAATTCAGCATGACTTGAGGATGTGCACAGGGAGAAAAATTGGATTGCTGATATTTATTGCTGATATTTATCAAGGAAGGGTTTTTTCTTTTTTTATTGACACACTAGGAGCTGTTTTTACTATTGTCTTGTAAACCTGTAGAAGAAAGATGAAAGAAGAGAAGCAACTTCAGGGAAGATATTTGTGACAGATTGATGATGAGTTTCACCAGATAGTTCCACTCTCTGATTGAATGTGAACCGGGAAAGGTTTGTCCCTTTCCTTACTTGATCATTTAGGCTTATCGCCTGACAGAAAGCAGGAGGCATGCTCCTAGCCATGGAGCACAGCAGGACTTTTGTTTGCAATAAAATGACACTATAGAGAAGTTACGAGTCATTGAAGAAAGAACAAAGCAACCTTTCTGGAAAGGTTGTGGGGTCTGCTGAATCGGAACACTGTGTTATTCCAGTGCAAATGTTGAAGCCTGGTGTGATCTCAGAGCACTGTGGTTGATGCATGACACTATTTCTAAATGAGTGTAGAAATGCATTTATGTGCATAGCAGGGGCTGCTAGCAAAAGGCCAAAACATGCAGGAGACTGTGTGGCACTGTACTCATGGGGTTAAGGTTTTCCCTAATATCATTCAGTTAAGCCTACTGCCTGTTGGAAGTATCCAAGTTCCTTTCCCACAGCTTTGTCAGGTCTTGAGAGTGAGATGACAGAAAGAGTATAGATAATAAAAAGACTTCCTAGAGATGGCTTAATAACTGCAGACATTTGTCATTTGGTCAGAAAAGCTTCCAGTGCAAAAGAAGCAAGCTGGTATTTGCTGACCATATGCTCAAGCAATTAATATACAATTCATGTGTGGTTTAGGAGCCATTTGATCTCAGCCTTCTAGACTGCCGTCAGACAACCTGATCAGGCTGTGGTGGTAGGTGAGAAATCCAGCTTGCACTCAGGTGGCCTTGTCAGGCTGCTGTGTGTCAGACTGCTGGATAGCTGTATTCTGTCAGGCGTAACCAGTGAAAATATTAAGAGTGGGGTGGTGACCTTTACTGTGTTGCTGGCTATCGAATACTTCTAAATTTTGGTTGTGTGTGTTTCTTGAACTGCACAATTGTGCTTAAACAGTACAAAATATGGCATGGCTAGGGAGTTGAAGGCCTCATTGTGAGAAGTATTCAGGAAACTCCTCATATTTGTATGAATTTGAGGGGGTATTCAAGAAGAATAACAAAATGGTTCAGCTATTCTGATATGAATGTATGAAAACAAGTAGAAAATTAGAATAATATAAGCAGATCAGCCTGGCTGCTTCAGTTTTGTAACGGTGGAAGTGTCTGCAGGTAATCCTAATGTAGAACCACAGAGTCAGCATAGGTTACCAAGTCCAACTCCTTGATTCCATGCAGGGCAACCGAAGTGTTAAACCATATATCTAAGAGCATTATCCAAATGTTTCTTGAACGTGGACAGGCTTGGGGCCATGACCACTTCTCTGGGGAGCTTGCTCCAGTGCTTGACCACCTTTCCAGTGAAGAATTTGCTTCTAATATCTGATCTGAACTTCCACTGATGCAGCTGTAAGCTGTCATGATGTTGGTGGTTGAGAACTTTGTGCCTTGTCCTTTTTGCTGTTCCCCTGAGAGACCTCTGTTAACTTGGCTTTGCAAAAAACAAAAACAAACAACAACAACAAAAAACACCACCTAGAATATAGACGCAATCTCAACCTTTCCTTTAGCAATTGGACGAGCGTGGGTTTCCCTTGTCTGTTCCTGCTGTTGTCTTATCCCCGCAGGGAGACATGCAGAGCACGGGGAAAGAAATAGCAGATGGCATTGTTAGGGTAGGCAACAACAGCACAGATGATGAGGAGGACATGCCCTACAACAATAGATGACCCAGGCCACAGACATAAGCGAGGGGCAGAGTAGAGGAGAACAGGCAGGCACTTACCTCAGATACAGAGCAGTGAAAAATCTGGAAAAGAAGCTCATCTCATGATTTGCACAGCTGTTCACTTGTCATTTGGCCTAACACCTTTTCACTGGTGAAATGGGCTCATTAGGACCACTGTGAATCTGGGCTGGTATCAAATTCCTCTGCTGCCCTCATTGGGCTTGCTGGCCCTCAAGTCTCTGTATGGACTGTCTGCCCAAGGGCCATTGTGTTGCTCCAGAGGGCAGGGCCCAGGCAGAAGATGGTGGCTGATGATGCAGTGTCAGCCTATTGCCCTGTTACCATCCCCCTACCTCCTCCTTTTTGTCACTTCTTTTCCATGACTGTGTAAGAAAAGGCAGACGAACATTCTAATAGAGGAAGCAGGAGTTAAATGGTACAGACGTATTTTTTTAAATAATTTATTTTGCAGTTTTAGTCAGCCTTGAGATGGGAGCTCATTTGTATTCTACCAGTGAAAGAGAGAACATTGCTTATTTCTTTTTCAAAAGAGGGTTGGTTACTAGGACTTACTGAAGCTGTGGATTTTGGCAAGCAACAAAAGACCTAAAGTTCAACCAGTTTTGCCTAAACCAGTCACATTTAACCTCTGCATCCCAGCTATAATCTGTGATTGGGTCACTTCAGCAGAAATGGTTTCTTTTGTTTAGAAGCTGTGTCATTCTGTCTGAAAACATAAAGGCACAGAATACAGGTATAATACAGCTCTTAGACCTGTGTAAGCCTTCTTGAACCTTAAAAGCCCTTAAAAGCACTAAAAAAAGTGTTCAGTTAGTCTTTTGGACTGTAGAATTTGTGGGATCTCCATTCTTACAAAACTCCTGTATTTGAACTAGATGGGATAGGTATCTATGACGTTTTCCTCTGGTCAATACCACTAATGCTATCTATAAGAGTACCAGAGAAATATTTTTTTAGTCTTTGCCCTGATTCCCTCCCCTCTTTGTTTTCCTTTGTACACATAGAGGAAAAAATGCTAAAAATCAGTTTTATGAAAACATCTGATCTTTAGTACAGAACTGGTTACTATTACAATCCAGCTTTTATTAGCAGAAAAACACAGGTTAAAGCTCTTTATAAAAAGAAACAAGTGGCATAGCAGTGAGAGCTAGGTGTCTCCTGAAATGCCCTTGGTCTGTCTTTGAAAATATCCTTGAGAGAAGAGAAAGATGTGTCATCTGTATGTGTATGTGTTTGGAAAGGAAAAGTCTCCTAAGATGTACCAGTGTGTGGTGCTGGTGTGGAAGGCTGCTTTTTCTCTGTATGTGTGTACATGAATTGAGGTAGAAAGTGAGTCTAGACTGTGGCAAATTATGATTAAATAAAGTGCCCTTCTTGTTATTTCCAAAGGAAAAAGATTTCATTACTCTATTGATTTACAGTGATTAGTGTTTTCTTTCTGTCTCTCTCTCTTTTTTTTTTTTTTTTTTTTTTTTTTTTTTTTTTTTTTTTCCCTTTAGAAGCTGCATTGTCAGAAGAAGAGTGGTCATTCACAGCCTCTTATTGATTCTAACCAGGACTGAAAAGATGATTGAGTGCTGTGACTTTTTGTGTCCTATAATTTGTCCTTGTACTCTGGTGAAAAACAAACAAGCAAAAAAACAATTAAAAGTATTCTTGTTCCCAATAACAGTATCTTCCTACGTACTCTTAGTCTCCAAAAATACCACTATGGAAAGCAATGGAAAAGCCAGTGATTACCAGACAACCTAGTGTAAAATGAATGCTCATCATTTTACGATATAACATCTATAAGCAGTACAGTCAGGTTCTTTGGAACGGGATTGGAGCATTAATTTAATCTGTAAAACTGCAGGCATATAGGAATAAAGAATTTTAACAAAGAAAAGATTTAAGGATTCAGCTGCACTGTAGTTTGTTTATGATAACCAAACATCTAGAAACATGTCCGATTAGCTGATCAATGACAGTCTGTTGCTGTGCTTTTTATTATCCTGTCACTGCGATAATGACATCGGGGATGTAATTGGTTCTTTAGCTTCGTTGATACTACACATTTGAATCCAAAAATAGGATTTAGCTTTGCTAAATATAGATTGGGATTATACAGCATTGCTAGCACTGGTTTTTAGTGCTTCAGCATTTTAGTGAACAAGATTGGCTTTGCTTCATTCTTGTGGGTTCTTTCCAACTCAGGATGTTCTTTTCTTTAAAAGTGCTTGTTCTCCCACTAGTGAAAAATATAGATGAAGATAAAACTGGTAGGTTGATAAGGGGAATAAAGCAGGGTGCTGGAAAAAATGTGGATTTTGAATCATTGTCAAAATTGTGGATTTTGAAGTAGTTTAAACTGTTGTTGTAATCCAGTTGCATTGGTTGACATGGCTTCTGGTTTACAGCTGTCACCACTCTTGGATCAGAGGCACCCAGGTCATCCGCCTTTTCCACACTTTTCTCCCTTAATGGCTATTTTTGTCCCCAGGAAGCTGTAGACTTGGTAGCTGTTAAAGCTACCTTTTCACTGCTGGGATACCATGTAAAGTTTCAAGGAGACACCCCCGATTGTTGGTCATACTGTTTCTCAATTTGCTCCTTGGTCACTGAGAAATGTCCCTCTGGGGTGACAGTCCGCAGCATCTCACAGGGCATCACGTTTGAATTTCTCATTTGATAGGTATGCAAGGTCTTTTATGGAGATGAAAAAACATAGCAACAAAATCTACTTATTCATCTGATCCTTTTTTCCAGCCTAAAAGTGAACAGCAGCCAGAACCCAAATAACTAGGAAGTAATATGTATGTGAGCCAGATCCTACAGCTCCATTGTAGCTTGAGTGATCTTTCTACGTACAAGTCAGACAGTGAAATCTACTTAATTTCTGGGAAAATCCAGGGTCCTGGGAAGATCTGAATTTGTGCTAGAAAACATTCCTGATCTTCCCCCTCTGTTGACAATAGACTAGGCATTTGTCTGTGTGACTACTGCTGCATGAAAGGAGAGAGCTGAAATTGTGTGTACGTGAGTTCAAATGAAATGCGGGAAATGCCAGCACTCGGGCTTTTTGGTTTTACAGTAGAGAAAGCAGGCTCTGCCATTCTAGTTGGATGAGGTAAAATATTTGTTGTCCTCCCTCTTCCCCCTCACCCCTGCACCCTTGCTTTATTTAACTTGTCACTACTTGTTTTTCTCTGGCAGACGAGTGTTTGTAGATCCGACTTACCTGAGCACTGATGCTGACAGTTTTGTTGCAGTAAGAGCGTGCTAGTGCCTGTGTCATAAATTACAGCTACTGATTTGGAGTTAAATAACAGGTATGTCTTTGTCCTGTACAATCAAGGGGCAAAATAAATAATTGCTATGGATTTTAATAATCAGCAAAGTACTGTCAACTATATGTTGGTTGCTGCTGGTATGTTACATGTGTTTTTTTTTTTTTTTTTTTTTTTTTTTACTATTATTAAATATAACATTGAGGAACATGGCTACTGTCAGTTGATAGAAGGAATGACAGCATTGCCACCAGCGCAGCTGTTTAGCTGGAAGTGTACTGTTGTCTCCCTGAGGAAGGGGGCATTTATGAGAAGGCAAGACATACTGCAGACAGCAGTAATATTCCTCCAGCTGTCAGGGGCTGACATCTCCTAGAACAATCGCAATAGCAGCAGAGTTCAGTGCTAAATACATTTTCAGTAAACCAAAGAGAAGTTCTACCTAGAAAATCACTATCCATATCCAGCCCAAAATGGCAAGCTGGCATACAGAGTAAATTTGAATTGGGTGATCATACTGGGGGCAGATACATTTTGGTGTCTTGCTCTAAGCTAAAGGTCAAACTTCTTGCTATATGTTTCACTGGAAGTGATGCTGCTGAGTGCCCTGCAGGAGAGAGTGGATGGTTAAGGGGCAATATGTAGGTTAACTAAGAGATATTATGGGCGTGTCTACTCTCCTTTGTTAAAGGAAAAACATGCCAGGGTTTCCATGCATAGAGCACTAAAGTTGAAAATCAGCACTGCATTCAAAACTAGAAAGATTTGGTGGCAAAATCAAAGTCTGAGGTTGGTTAGAAGAGGGGCTGCTATGTACTGATCTGTTGCAAAAACCAGTACTGAAGGTGTTTGCTTTACTTCACTAGGAACACGTTTAGCCAATGCCAGTGTACCTGAATCTTCTAACACATCATCTTCTAGTGCTTTGGATGATCAGTCTAAAATACTTCTTGCTACTGGAATTATTTCTACCTGGACAGGAATAGAAAGGTTCTGCTGACATTTTATTTCTGCTGAGGCTACACCTCCTACTTAGACTGTGCTGTTAAAGCTGTAGCAAACCTCTGATTTTCACTGTATAACTACTATGTTCATGTATGAAAACTGACATTTTGATACACTGAAGAAGATCTTAAATCAAACAAAGGTGTAAAGGGTTATTTGTAGAGAAAAATAAAGAAACTGTATGCTGGTCTCTGAACTTGCATCTGTATGAGTTGGGCTCTGGTGGAAACGTGTTTGTTTTCTCCTAAGAGAGAGCAGCTCTCTCCTATAGCAGGGAATTGTGTAATTTTCTTTTAGCAGTTGAAAGAATTCTCTTCATCTTTCTGTTAGTACTCTTTCTTGTAACATGGCATGCCTTTTCTTATCTGAGTTGACTGGAGAACAAAATGTTTGTTTCCCTATTGCATTGCTGTTATGATACTGTCATGATGAAAGGCAGATATGCTGAGCGTGGTCATGTTTCTTCTCTGTCGGCCTTGGAGAAGAAACCAAAACCTGTTTAGTCCTGGACAGTTCTGCCCAGGCTCAAAATCCTTACCCCTGTACCTCTGTCCTCTCATTTCTGAAGTGAATGGTTTTATGTGGAAATACTGACCTAATCCAAGAGGTACCTGCATTTCACCAGCTTTAACAGGATGGCCAAGTTCCTTGTTGTTAGTGGCTTTCACTGTAAAGGACAGAATATAAGAACGGAAATAAAATAACCCGTGATTATTAAAAACCAGTGAACAGCATCAATGAAGTAGACAGAAAGCTGCACCATATATATAGCGATGTACTTTTGATCCTTTTGAAAATTACAATTCAAGCAACTTCTTGTTTTTCTTGGATTTAATGTCTTGAATAGAAATAATCTTCGTTAATGTGTTTGCTGTTTGAATAAATCATTCAAATTTCAGCACTTCAGAGAGGTCTTCATACCAACCAACTCATGCATCTAACACAGATGCTCTGAATTCCCCCATTGACTTCTCACCATTCATTACGTAAAGAATTTCATCTCCTAAATTGCGAGATGTAATAGAAAGGTACCTAAAGAAAGAGGTGGAGCAACACTGGAGTTGCTGAAACTCCCATTCAGAATTGTAAATGGATGCAGCTGAGTACTTAATGGAAAAATAGTCATATATTATTAAGGAAGAAGAAAAAATATATGCTTAGAAACTGGGAGTCTTAAACTGCAGTGGCATACTGGGGGAAAATACTTAACTACTGTTGTTAATATTTCATCATTCCTCACGCTTCTGAGAAAAAGTTGTAGAAGTAGCACTTCAGTCAATATGTTGCTAATATATTTACATGTTATGTCTCAGATCATGTGTAATGCTTTATGAAAAAAATAGTTATTTGTCATGAGTTTTGCAAGAGATACAACTTTACAATCTGTGTTAATATTGAAATATCCTTTGCTTTTTAAAGATCTATGTACCATTTGTAGTGCTGTTGAGGCTTTAAGTTTCTACCTCCTTGCTGATATAATTTATTACTAACTTTTATCTGAAGGATATAAATGAGGGTAGAATTGCTTGAAGCCTTCATATAACCTGCAGGCTTCTTTGATATAGGATAATGAAGAAGCAGGACATTTTCCCATGGTGCTTGCTTATTGAAAGTCCTGTTTAGCCCAGTGGAGATGCATGATTTCTTTATATTTATATATATAAATAAATATGTGCACATATTCACTCACTCTCCTGCAAATTCTGCAAGGTACCATGAGAAATTTATGTGTCCTTACTTTCTTTTTAAAAAAGGAAGACAAAGAAGAGAGTTGTTAGGGCACATCATATACAAATAGTATTTAGTTTCCTGCATTATAGATCATCACATTACCTGCAGTTTACTGGTAATACAAATGTATTTTTTCCCTTGCTGGCTAAGCTACACTTAGCTAGTTTCAGGTATTTTAATCTACAGGATCTTGCTTAACTTTCATCTCTTATGCCCTGTAGTTTGTGATAGTTTTCTGCCATTAAAATGTGAAATTTTAATTATAAATAAAAATTCCAGGAGGAATGTGATATAACTGATATATGGTTCAGTTTTCCAGTGGGATAGCTTTTCCTGCAGATGGAATCAAGCATGAATTTCAATGCTGTGCCTCTCAAGACTTCTGTGTCTCTCTTGAGACCTGAGAAGTATTGTTTTTCTTTGTAGTAATAGACTGTCAGGAAGTACCTTCAGTGATTCTTAGCAGTAGACAAATGGAGCAAAATGGACGTAGAGTATGATTCTTAGTAGTAGATGAATGCTAATGAAAGTGATTTGTAGCAGTAGATGAATGAAGCAAAATGGACATGCTAGGTTGGCCTGAGGAAGGCAGAATTCTTACTAGTTTCTGACTGAAGAACAACAAACTGTTGTGAGAAAATTTCTTGACCAGAAATAATTTTTAGTATTGTGGCTTTTCAGTGAACATTTGTTTTCTGCAATGAACTACTTTTTCCAAATTCACATATTAAATTTTTCCCTGTAGTGGGAAAATTTGGAAAGATTTCTTAGTGAATAGAACACTACTGAGCAGCAGAAAAAAATCTAGAAAACTTTCTATTGTCTAACTCAGTGACATAAACCTTAGGCAGTAAAGTATGCAGGGATAAGCTTGTTAAACAAATGCCAGTATTTACTTCTCCCCTGTGGTGACAAAGCATGGTTATCATTTTGATTGTTATAAGATCAAAAAAAAAAAAAAAGGCATGAAAATTATTTCTGTTTTCTGACTAGCAACTTCTGACAGATTTGGAGTAAAACTAGAGTGGAGCAAAGCTTTCATGTCTTGCCTTTCAATACCAAGGCATTGTGGCTTAGGCAGGTATTCCTGACATGTTGACAGTGATGTATATACATGATCTAACTTTAAATCCAACTCATTAGCTAAGTGCTGAGGGTATAAATAAGGAATGAACTTCAGGAGCTGTGGATTGACTACTAACAGATCAATAGAACTGGGAGGGGTACATCAGCTTTTGAAACTGCAGAACTTTTTTTCCCTGTGTGTTTTCATGTTGTGTAGACATGGGAGTTGCAAAATTGCTTTGCTCTTCTCAGTATCTGTATTGAGCTTTTTGATAAGTTATCCAATGCGTACCCCATGTTTGTAGATGCCTCACTTTTTCTAAAATAAATGGACTTAAAATTCTAGTAAACAGTGAAGTGGGTTTTGGATGATGATCAGTTCTGGTATTCAACTGAATTAGGTATTACCTAAAGCCAGCTAGTATTGTCATGTCACCATGCAGTTTTCTCATGAACATCTGAATCAGCTTCCCTTTTGGTAGTACGCAAATCTGTACAATGTAATACACATACTTCAGCTTGAATCTCAGTGGGGTGTAAGCTCTGTCTCTGTGGGACAGCGTGCAGGCCACCAGGAACGGTCCCAGCTGCTCAGAGGTGGTGTTTCAATTCTACATGGTTGTGGTGATGCTGGTTTTGTAGTTTATTTGAAATCTGACTGCACCTACAGCTACATGGTGGTACCTTTCAGTAGTGGAGCAGCTAGAAATGACTACTGAAACAAATGTTCAGCAATTAACATGTTTCTGAGCCAGAAACACTTCACTGAGAGGTCTGAACCTTGAAAAGTATTCTCTATTCTAAGACAGAGTTTGTTGGCTTCCTACTTGGATTCCTAGTGGGTTTGTCCTGGAGCAAAGCCAACACCAAATAGCAAAAGATATTTTGGGCTGAAACTTTGTAATTTAGAAGCTCCTTTCACAACCATCATACCAGCAAAAGATGCTCACAGTATGAAAGAATAAATGCTTTCATAATTTGCCAGAAGTCATCTTGGCATTGGAAACTGATGTGGCTTCAGTCTTATCCCGTATAGATTTCTTTTCACATTTCTTATGAAAGAAAATAGATGTAATAAACAGTTACACTGCAACAAAATTATAAAACATACAAGTATGAAGTCCCCTCTTGCTGACCTCCTTTTTACTATTTGAAAGGGAGCTCTGCTGTTGAACATATCTTCCTGAAACTTGGAGGAATTTCACTCTAATTCACCAGCAATTTTTAAAGGCTTTTTAAATCTTTAATACCTGCTGGGGAGCTGTTTGCATGTCTGATATGGGTGTGGTGATGACTCAAAAAATCATGCAAACACTTTCATTTGTGGCTACCATTTTCAGAATGGCAGGTGGAAATGAAGACTTACTGTCCGTTTATATTTATTCTACATGTATATCTGCATTGCCCCATGTTGTGGTGTACCTTTTTCTTTTTTTCGCAATAAACCTGTGGGAAGCTGTTGGACGTCTGCTGCATTCATGGTTTCTCTTGCAATGTGCAGTTTACCACGTGCATCTTTTGCATAGAACACCATTCACTCTAATGCCTCTTCCTTTACTGCATATACAATGTGTGCATATATATGTACATTTTAGAGTTGTTATTTTATTTTATTTTATTTTTTTTAATTTTACATCTTCTTTTATTTGCTGCTAGGCAGACAAAATTTGGTCATGATACTGCTGTCTTGTTCTTGCTTTCTGTGTTCTAATTGGTTATCACAGGCAGGCAGCACCATGTAATCTCAGAGGTTTATTGGTGGTGAGGAGGAACCTCACATTTGTGAGTTGAGGGTATTCAGCCTGTTTGCAAGTTAGAGCGTGGTTTATTTTGCTTTTTGATTTGCCATAGTCATAATATGCCATTGCTGCAATGTTTTTCTTAGGTGGATTATTTTTTTTTTCTCCCACAACATCTGTGAAGCTCCACTAAGTGGTAGGAAACTAGGAAGTATTCTTTCCTTGCTGGTTAGTGCGGCTCCTCCACCTGATGCATTTTCAGTATTTTGGTTTGCAGTTATTTTACCCAGGAGACCCTAAAGCACCTCTATTTTTCACGTACATTTATACTGCATGTTTGTGTCAAGGGAAGAAGGGGAATTGTTGATGGTTCTCTGTGGCTGACCACAGGGACGAAGCTTTAGGATGATATGTCTTTGTGTTAGGCATTCTGCTAATTTTCTACATGATGAGATGCATCTGGGAAGCACAGCACCAAATCATACTGAATTCTAACTAATCTCTCCTCATTGCTTCCTCCCACTAAAAAGGGTATGTATCCTGAGCATCATTACTGGCATGTCCATTAACTACTTAGAGTAGGCAGCTGCAGTTTTGGTGTGCATGGCCTGTGGCTGTGGGAAGACTTGCTTGTTCCCCTCCTTGTTCTGTTGCTTGTGCTCTTTCCAGAAATTTGCCTTGCTGCTGGTCCTTGATGCACTAGAGCTGAGCACCACTGGGTATTAGGCTGGATGTGGCAGGGCAAAGGATTCTGTGCAGTGTTTGTGGTGTGTGTTTTTTTTTTTTTTTTTTTTTTTTCTTGCAGGGTGGCAAGCATGTTTGAAGTGCTGATCTCCTTTGCTAAGGGGAAAATGGGTTCCTCAGTCTGCCAAAGGCATTGATTTGTGTCCCCATATATCCCCATCATCCCTACTAAAATTTAACAATTCTGAGATTTATTCAATGTTTTTTTTTGACTCCTAAAGAATCAGAAGAAGTGTATGAAGCCCATCTGACACAAAGAAACTTAACTAATCTGTGCAATTTCTAATAACTTTCGTTGGTCTTCTTCTAGAGTATTTTATGCTTTTGCTGGTGGTATTAATTGAATCTAACAACTTAGTCTTGTTAGTGGAGACTGATATAAACCAGGGTTTATGTTCATTGGACTTCCAGATACGATTTGCTGATACTTTGGCTCTCATTTGAGCAGCAGTCCTGCACTTGTTTTGCTCTTCCTTCTCTGGCTAATCTTAGATGACTCGTCTGTGAGCTGCATCTCATTTTATGGCTTATCTGTTCTCACTAACGAGCATTGCTTTTGTTCTTCCTGCATGTTTTCTTCTTGTGTGAGATCAGCAAATAAGGTCTCATTCAGTTGACACACCAGGCTGCGCATCGCCTGGCTGCTAGAAAGCATGTGAGTGGAGTGTACAGTATCTGAGGGTGTGTTTTTGCACCGTGTTTTTGTGGGTTGGAAACTTTTAAGTAGTGCCTTCAGTAGAAGAAAGGTGGTTCCAAAGCTGTTGGATAATTAGGGTGGAAATTCTAGATTATATTCTTACTGCAGTGGGTATTTCATATGCTGAACATACTGTTTTCCTGCTTGGGGCAGTGTGATTTAATCTTAAAAGAGATTTTGAAAAATACAAATGTATGAATTCTAATACTCCTTTACCTCTCATTTTTAATATTTTGTAATGGTTTTAACAAGTGTTATCAGATGACTTTGATTTCAGGGCAAATCAAATTTTCATTTTCAACTAAACAATTGGAAATAAGGATTTCCAGCACATGAACTCTTTTTTAATAACAGCCATGGTTAAGCTTATAAAGTATTGCACAGTAATTAGGTTTATTGCAGTGTGCCATGGTGTACGCTTATTTAAATTCTGAACATACAGATCTAATTTGTATCTTGATGGCAGGGAGAGAAAGAGAATACATAAAAAGGTGTTACACATACCACTGCTCTGTTGTTGGAAGGTGATGAAATAAAAATCAAACCACCCTAAGTGCAAGAGTAATGTGCACTGGATAACATTCCTTTTAGACTCAACTGTTTTATACAGTATTTTTTTTAGTGTTATTGAAAATAATGCATAGTAATTAAAATGGGGTGATTTTTCCCTTCCAAGTAAGCCTTTATATCCTGTCTAAGAGCAATTGGATGATATTAGGTAAATTCATTCTCTGCATTCAGACATGTTATCTTCTTCCTGATTCATACGTTGCTATAGAAACAATTGACTTCACAAGGGCTGACTCAGCTTTCACAGAAATATGAAATGTCCTGTTTTATATTTTTTTCTGGCATAAGTCACAGAGGTGACTTCAATAGCAATAGCTGATCTTTATACCATGATTTATCTTTTTTTTTTTTTTTTTAATTTGAAGATAAAACAAATTTTTTTCTTAAGTTGAATACATTCCTTTTCTTCCATATTTATTTCTATTAGCATAAATAATGAGATTTGTAGAATGAAAAATACAGATATGATTTTAAAAAGGGCAACTATGATTTTAAATCTTATTTAATTATATACATGCTTATATCGAACTTCTGTTAGTCACCAAAATTGACATCAAATGGCTAAAACCTGCATGCCACATGTAAATATGCAGGTAAAATACAAGTACACAAGGTAAATGCCTTCATTCACTCACCAAAAAAGCAAATGGAAATGTTGCTCTGACAGATCTGCTCTTCTTGACTGACTCCTTAATTCCTTAGTTTGCTCAGAAACAGCTCTTTCCCTTGCCTTGTGACTTTCAAGTGTTACGGGTCACTGTCTGCCCAGCCATATTTTATCAACCCATAAATTGACAGGACTATAAACAGATTTAATAAATGGAGTTTATTGCTGCCTTTTGACTGAGACCAGGCAATGATAATCAATCAGGCTGAGGTGACAAAACCCAAAAGCATCCTGTAACAAACAGTGAAGCTAATCATTCTGCATTTGCAGTGGAATCACTTTTAATTGTTAATAGAACCAGACTAGCTTGCTTGATGTCTGTATGTCAAAGTTCACAGCAAATTGCATTATCTAGTGAGTATTTCAAGCTCTTACATCCCTTCACAGGAGAAAGGCTAAAACTGTAATTTATGTGTGCTGTTTATGAGGCAGTGACCTTGCATGGAGTTTCTAAGCATGTATTTAAGAGTTCATTTTACAGCTTTTCTCCAGTTATTAACAGAGATAATTTAATTGAGTTCTAGAGTAGAAATTTTTACATTACCTTATCATTATGAACTTCTAACGGATGCCCTAATTAGGCAGTGTTTCTACTGGGAATTTTAAACTAAATTAAAATAGGGATGAAAAAGTTCAACATGCTTGGTAGCTTTAGCTTGGAAGGTTGTGCATCCCATAACCTGCTCAATAAACAAGGGTAAATGAGGAAATGAGGCTGAAACATAGGGTGTGAGTTTCATGAGCTTTTTTTGACATCACACTGATATTGAGGTAATGTGCTGGCTTTTGAATGCTTGTTAGTGAAAAGTTGTTATGCTGTTTTCTTCCAATCTGTGAAGAAATGCAGCACATGAGTATTGGAATTCCCATGAAATGAAAACTTAAAATTTGGGGGTAGGGGCCTTTCCACTTAGTGTCACAGCTTTTCAAAAGAGCAGGTGAAAAAGATGATATTTTTATTATATATTTTTTTAAATCTGTACCAGGAATAACTTTAGAATTTCTCTATATATTCTGATCTGCATCTCTTTACTTATTTGAACTTTATGTACTTTGCAACCTTGAACTGTAAAATTGTAGCTGGACTGAAAACAGGCTATTTTAAACTTTTCTCCTCCTTGATTTCTTATGACATTGCCACAGGCATGCATGAGATAGTAGCAATGTTGATGACAACTTTCTTCACTGACCTGGGAGGGTTCTACCACCATGTGACCTCTGCCTTTTCCATTTACTCCTTACCTCCCACCTAATACATCATAATTGGGCCTGTGAATGCCAGAGCTTAATATAACCACAGGAGAACAAAATAAACCATCTTGAAGATGGTGCAAAACAACAGAGGTGTCCAGTCATGTGACTCCATTTCAGGTATCGCACCTGGAATACATTTATCTTGGGCACTGCATTCTCCGCTCTTCTTGCCCACAGCAGATACTTGTGAGTGCAGTGCAGCCATCCCACGCAACAGGGCATATCCCTTCTTATGATGCCTGATTACAGGGTAGGGAGAGAATAAATCTCTCTACTGTGGCCAGAAAAGTGCTGGTTATACAGTAGTGGTATCTACAGCTGCTGCATGAAAGTCCAGTTTATGTATGGAAAAGGTTCGTCAAAAAAAATTTAGTACTGATTTTATAAGAGACTGGGCTGCTTTGGTGGAGGGATAAACGTATAAAGAATGTGTATAAGGATGGCAAATTAAAATCGCATAGATAATCTGAATTCTGGAATAGTACGACTTTTCAGTGCCTAAATCTGCCATGGCATTCTATCAAAGTAACATTTCTGTGTTAAATATAGATGCCAATACATTTACTTTTTTTTTTTTTTTTTTGAGAATTCATGGAATAATCAGTAGAGAGTCGATTTTTGCAGTAGTAACTATTCTTATTGAGAACGCAGGTGAAGTCATTGCACATGTTACACAATATAAATTAGTCACCCCAGTGGCTGACACATACAGGTGTGTGTATAATTTAGAAAATACGTGATTGGATGGAATGTTGATGCATTTAATTTTTCTCTGAGAGTATTCTGAATAATTTTATTTTTTTGTGACAATTTCTCATTCTTGTACATTTGTGCTAATTTTAGCTTACCTGCTAAAGTAGGTAAGCATCAGAAATACTGTTCTGAGATGCTTCTGAGTAACCTGTTGAAATTTGATTGCTGTTTCTAATTACATGAGATTAACAGGCTACAATTTGTACTTCATATTTTATTTTCTTATCTAAAGATTTTCAAGTATGCAAACTGAAAAATAGCAATGCCCTGGTTTGGAGTAGGGAAGCATAACAGCAAGAAAAACAAGAGGAAAAGTACTTGCAATGCCTAGTCAGCCTAGGTGTTAGCATTTATTTTTCAGTGCAAGGTTTGAGATATTTTCACTGCATTGATGATTGATTTTCTTCAGCTAGTAATGCCCAGAGGGGCAACTGTCATGCAGCAAGGTGTGAAAGGGCATGTAGCAGAGCTGGGATGGAGCAAACCTCCCAGGATGTTATAATAGTCCCATTTGCTTAGCTGTTATGTGTCTATTCATGGTTCATTAATTTTGATGGTATCTAGCATTCTTTCAGCTTTCTCGGAAAAAGAAATGATTCATTCATTTGTATTATTGTTTGGCTATATATTCAAAGTTCATTGAAACAAATCCTCCCTCCTCAACCTCCACAATATTCCACTTACCAGAACTGCCCTATCTGTAGGGTATTGGTAGAATATGAATTTCCTGTTGCAATTTTATTATGTCTGTCTAAAAAGATCTTCTAGTAATGGTTTATGGTAGTGGTTTGTTTGTTTGTTTGTTTGTTTGTTTTGTTTGCTGTTTTTTTTTTTTTTTTTTTTTTTAAATTCTGTTGGCGTATTTGTGGGTAAAAAGATGAAGTTTGCATGCAGTAAATGCTGTTCTCTGTTGGACTCATAAATAGGAATCATTAAATGGCTAAACTGGTGTTCATGTTCAAATATCATATTTTAATTACCAGCCAGGGGCTTTAGACGTGAGGACGGACTGTTTAAATCATCTTTGCTTCTGGCAATGACAGATTTTCTGCTTACTGTATATTTTCTATGCTTTTGTCCAGTTTAATTATAAATCTCTAATTAGCAGTATAACTTAAGTAAATTTCTAACAATGTATGTTTCTTGGCAGGGTCTTAAATACATTTGCAAATCAGTCTGCAAAGAAAAAAATTATCTGTGGTAGTTATTTGCAGTGACTCATAAATAGCATTGACATACAGACCTATACTCAGTAAAAGAAGAGAGATCTGTTCTAGGCTGAAGGAAATAGACCAGAGCAGGACAGAGTGTGGGGAAAATATTATTTTGTGTGCAAGGGGGCAAAAATATGTCTATTGTACACATATATGTTGAATGAAGTGGGGCAACAGTAAAAACAGTCTTTTGAGTTCATATAGAAGAGAGAGAAGGTTTTACTGAGGGTTACAGCTCCTCGGTGAGACTGTACAGCTATCACATTGTAATCATGTACCACTAAATTGGGTCTAAGCTATATGAGGATAATTAAAGCAGTGAACACACTTGAAAAAAAAACAAACAACTAGCTAGATTGAATTACTCAAAGTCTCTAGAGGTCTTCAAAAAACATGTAGACGTAGAGCTTAGTGACACGGTTTAATGGTGGACTTAGGAGTGCTAGGTTGGACTAGACAATCTTGGAGGTCTTTTCCAACATGAATGATGGCCTGAAGGGTCCCTGAATGGGCTAGTTCTGAGTCCATGCTGTGAGCCAGGCTGCACCTACCAGAGGTTCTCATCTGGGGACTGTGGGTCTGGCCCTCTGGGTCGTCCAGCTTGGTTGGTTGCTGCTGAGGTGACTCACTGGTGCTGGTGGTTCTTCATTCAGTCCGTGTGACTGCAGAAGCTGGGGAATAAAGAAAGGTCAATGACAAAGCTGATGTCAGGATATATGATGACAGTATCTTTTCACAAGAATGTGAAATGAAATACACACGACATTAAAATCTTGGCCCCTGTCTGAGAATGGATTTTTGATTTAACTCAGGTGGAACTCTTTTCTGATTGTCATAAACCCATGAAAATACATAACCCACGCTTCTGTTAGAAATAAAGAACAGTTCAATGTTATTAACAAAGTAGACTTTTATTATTATTGATATTATTTTTTTCTAAATGGACTCTCCTCAGCTTTACAGTCTTTTTTCCCTCCTCCAAGTCTCTAGCTTGCTCCTTTTCCCCATCTCCTTTACTTTAAAAAATGCATTGTAAAACTGAATGTAGAAGGAAGGAGGAAGGCTGTGGATTTAATGGATTCTAATAATGACCCAGGGATCATATTAAAAACAAATAAAGGAGAGAAAAAAAAAAGGAAAAGAAAAGATCCTTAAGTCGTGTGCAGCCTTATACTTGGCAGTTAATTATGCTTCGCTGTACAATATGTAATTCAATATTTCATGTGTGGCATTTGCACTAGCTGCATGAATGCTGCGTTACATTTCTGAATGACCTGACTATGCTGAAGTATGTGCAGTTTTCCTGCGTGCATTTCATTCTTTTTTTTTTTTTTTTTTTTTTTTTTTTATTGTTCAACTTAATTTTCATCGCATTTTAGGAAGGCAGTAGATAAAAAGCAATCTTAATGATAAAGAAGGTATCCTCAGCAGAGGAGAGAAATGATGCAGGTCAAAATGTTGACTCAGTGCCACTCAATGGACTGTTTCTAACTTTGCAGTGAACGAGAGAATTTGCTTATGGACAGCCAAGTTTGTGTCAAGCTCACTAGGAGCTATGAAAATATCCCTGCTTAGGATACAGCCCAAGTCCCTCTAATGGAAGTTCTCACAAATTTTGCACTTTCAGGAATTATTCTCGCATCCTTCAGCCACTCTGGGCCTATGATCTCTTAAGAATGTTACAGGTTAGCTGATGGATAGGGTTTTTTAAGACCACTTGAGGTATCTCTTTGTTTACTCCTTCCTCTGTTTTCAAAAAAGCAGAAGTTTCTTTGCTCCCTCACATCCTTGTTAAAATGACTCTGAATTTCCTATTGGAAGTGTTAAAATGGCTTTCCAGGCAAGTTCCTGAATACATTTACGAGTGAATGTAATCAGTAATAAAGGAAAAATTGGCTTATAAAGTGGGCTTCATGAGCACGGGTCTGTGCGGACATTAGCACTGTCCTGTGGGAAAGCAGTGCAGTCCCTGTGGCACAATGCCTCAGTTTTCTGTGCTTCAACTTCTTCTTTTCCTCCTTCTACCATTTTGCAATTCTGTATTCCCCAAAGGAAGAAGAGTGCAAACTCACTCTAAAACGGATGATTATGATTTGATTATTATTATTTTTATTGGCACACATGAGTTGCTCAAAGACAAAAAGACTAGGGAAAATTTTTACACCATTTTCATATAATATATATATATATTCTCCAGGCTGTCATAATCTGTGTAAATATCTGAGAGATATTTCTTTCACAGTAAAGTTCTAGATTGGGCATTTATAAAGGAATATGCTTTCCAGAACATCAGTGTTTATCTGAGTAAAGATATATTTTTATTTGCAATATAAGTTTAGCGATTAAAATGTAATTAGTGACTAAACAAGTAAGACTGAAACAGAAACCTCAGTGGTATGAGAGGTTTCTGACTCCTGGAAGGGTGTTAATCCATTTAGAGATTTTTCAAAATAACAACAACAAAAAAGGCGATAGTAATTATCTAATTAATAGGCAACAGGGTCCACTTTCCATAACCACTTTTCTACTGGTATGTTACATTTATTGAAGATAGGGTGGTTCACTGCAAAAACATGAGGGTAAACTTGCAACTAGGGCCAGACACAATTAAAACTGAAAATTGAGACCTGTAACGTTAATTAGAAAATCATTAACTATCACTTATGATAATGTGCCTTTGTGTTTCTCCTTCATCCTCATGTCCCTGTCTTGCTCAAATAAAAACAAAAACTTTCTGATATATCGTTTCTTGAAGGGCAGGGTAATCATGTTATGCTTCCATGCAGTGTCATAATGATTTAGGGACTGAAACTCATGCTTCATTCATAGGAAGGCCATCATGTTGTGGCTTGAGGAGTAAGAAAGCAAATGCTGGGGACAGGATAGAAGGAAATGTTTGAGGGAGAGGGTCTGACATAAAGAAGCAAGTAGCAAGAGTCTGTCAATATAAAGATTACATTGGGATTAGATTGTTTTCTCAGTAAGCATGATTTAAACATGGTCACTTTAATTTGAGGAAGACCAGAAGAGGCAGGTGAACAAGACATTAGAGTAAACAACTGTTTATCTCGAAATCAGTGAAAAATTTCTTTATATAATCTGCAGAAGGTATATTAAAACTTGGCTGTTTTCAAGACTTGAGAGATTTTCACATTGGGAAATATATGAGGGGAGATTTATTACAGGGAGCTACAAATCAAAGTAATTTCTGAGTCATCCACAGCTGGCATGTATGCTACCCATTATTTCTGATAATATGTTCTTTCATTTCATGGACAATATGAATATTTAGTAACAAAGAAAGCTTGCAGGATTTCAAGACACTTCATTAACAGCAGTGAAGGTAGAATTGAGTAAAAAATCACCTTATTTGTTGCTTTTCATTTGGTTGGCAAAAAGACAAACAAACCGCTATTTCTGATTGGATTGACAATAAGCCTCTCTCGTTCTCTGAAATGTTGATAATTAAGAAAATAAATGTTCTGAGGGTGATCGTGATTTTCTGTGTTTTGCCATGATTTGTGTTTGAAAATATTTTGACTTTTAATGAGGTTTTCAATTCAGCTTTTTTTTTTTTTTTTTTTTTTTTGAATGGGAAGAAGTCATGCATATTTTATGTGGGAACTATCTGCTTAGAATTGTGTTTATTTATTTATTATAAGAGTGAGAAACATGGTGAAATAGGAAAATGTTATCAATTTTTAAGTGAATCCTTACTGGATACAGTTTTTTTTTTTTTTTTTTCTTCTTGGCATGGCTTGTTCTCACCACCGAAAGTAGATTTAGGGAACATTTAGGTAAATGGTTTGCTGGGGTAGTAGGATGGTACTTTGACATTCCAGAAAAGGTTTCAGTCCCCTCCAAAAGGCCTCTTCACAAGGCTGAGGAGAACACAAAGATGATGATCTTTCTTCTCACATATCAGGGATGTCTTTGTGCTGCACTAGTTTTCAGCTGGTTTGGGCACCTTGTATGTTTGATGTTATCTGAGCTTTCCTTTAATGCAGAGTGGGTAATTTGCTTTCCTCAGACCTCGGCCATGAGAATGATTGCTGAAGGTTTGTGTTACTCTCATCAGCGATGCCCCCTCTCTCTTGCTGACCAAAGCTATAGTGTTACCTATGCACCAGGAGATCTCTCATACCATAGGAAAATCTATTTGAGGTGCCTGAACCAGCTTTGTGCTGGTTCTCAAGCACCATGATTCAGTCATGTGAAGCTGCTCATGTGCAACAGACAAGGTCAGATGGCACCTGATCTGGTCAGCAGGTGAAGTGAACTGTATTCAGTTAATAGGACTTCGCAGAGTTGACTCCCTCTTCACACTGCCTTACCTCGGAACCTGCACTGCTATTTGCAGAGCAGTACTATAATTTTTTGATCTGGTAAAAAAGTCTGAGCTGTCTGAGACAGACTGCAGTGTTGTCCCCAGCCAGCGTGCAGGTTCACAAGGCCAGAGGAGAGGCTACAGAGGTATTTAGGAGCTGGGAGGCCACCTGTTTGGAAGAAAAGAGTTTGCTCAAGACTTAGCCTAACAGAGGACTCCAGCTCTTAGAGTAGTTAGGTAAAACTAACTGAATGTTTTTTTTCATGGTAGTGTAGGCTCATGTGGCATGCCTCTGAAAATTACTATTAATGCTCTAAGGCTATAGCCATATTTCTGTTGAAAACTGCTCTTTTCATGTGTAATCACAGCAAACAACTTATTAGGAATGTTCTGTGTAACCAAATGATCTGCTGTGTGTCCTAATTTTTGTTAATGTTATTGCTCACATGGCAAATTTATTACCACATGGCAGGACCTATGTTCATCGTGCCACAATTCATCTTTATAACTCAGACTGCATAGTGTATCACCTGGGTAAACATCAGCTTGAATGTAGGGACACACCATCCCAAAAGACACATCAAGGCAGTAAGTGCCAGCCCTAGCAGTGTGCAGAGGGTTTATATTCTCTTCATCCCAGTTTGTTAAAGAAGCGTACCTGACCAGTTTGTGTGGAAGCACCAGTTTTTGAGGAGGATTTGGGTTTAGCAATCCTTGTTCGCATCTGCTGAGACCAAGGAAGCCAGATGCCTTAGGTGGATTGGAATATTCCACATTTGATGCTGAAGAATCTCATCGTCCTGTTGGAGTTTGTAACAGTTGTCGTTGGTAGCTGGCAGTTTGTAGTATTTCATTTAGCTAGCAGAGATAGCCATAAATTGTTATTTCTATTAACGTGTGATTTGTACAGACGTGGATCATTACAACAATTCAATGCTCTAATCATCATGATAATGGAGCCTAATTGCTAAGCTCCGTAAAAACTTTAAGACAAAATCTATGCTAATACCATCTGAAGGCTGGCAGCAGTTCATTATTTCTATTTTGATTTATATTATTTCTATTTTATGTCTATTTTCTGTTCCTATTCTGTAAGGGGGGGAGGGGGAAGGTGTTCTAATTATGCACTTTGAAACATGACCTTGGGATTGTAGATTCAGGCAGACAATGGGAACATTATCTTTTTTTCTTTCTCCCTTTCTGAGTAAGGAAAGAACACCGAATTCTCACATACTATCTAATAGGTAAGCATGGTCTTATTAAAAATAGATAATCAAACACTCAAGGAAGAGCTTAATTAAATCCAGTGTGTCTTTTTTCATAAGGTTGCTAAAACAAAAAGAGGGAATAGCTGAACCTGCTAATAGTCTTTTAGAATGATCTGCCTTCAGTGTCAGTCTCAGTTTTTGGGATGTACTAAAGATGTATATTGTGCACATCTACAGAAAGAGCTTCCACACAAGAGTTATTTATTACCTTCAGAAGGTCAGCAATTGCATCTCATTGCAACACAAAAGCTCAGGTATAAGGGTGACATTTCATACCTAGCACAACATCGGTTTCCAAGCATTTACCTGCAAAATCAGAACACTTGACCACATAAAGGCCTTTTCTGAACATGCTTTCCTTTTGATAGAAAAATTGCCTTCTGAGCACCACATCAGAATGAAATTTTGAGTTAGCTAGACAGTACTCTAATATTGCTTGTTTTTCTTGCAAATATAGCTTAACGTTTTTATCTTCTGACTAGCACCAGGATCTTCACTGTACATGTCACAAATGACGCCTATGAGCTTGTGTCTGTAATTCAGTGAAGCGCTTACACGCTTACAACCTGAATAGCACAGGCATTTCTAGATGATTCCTGCACCCCCCCCCCCCCCCCCCACTCCTCCATTTTTTTTTGTTTCCATTTTTCTTTTTTCCTTACTATCCAAGGTCTTCTCAGAAGATATGTGCTACTTCTGGGAGAAAAGACCATTCTCCATGTTTGTTAGCTCTGCCTTGCCCTCTGGTCTGTACCATTGGTGTTCTCTTTCATGGAGCTTTTCAGAGTGTGTTCAGCTACCCTTCAGTTTTATTTTCACCTTCCTTTTTGTGTCAACCTTAAGAGTATAAGTAAGAAAAAAATCTTTCCCTACCTCATAAAAATGGTCTCTTAATCAGCATTTGAATATCTAGTAAACAGTTTGCTTCAAGTCTGATGCCAAGAAAGCTTTCCTGATGTACTGTCACTTAGTTTCTGCAAGTTTTCATATATAGTATTAAGTATTTTTCTCAAAGTTTTTACAGGTATTGCTAGTAACACTGATCCAAATTACTTTGTTGCGTGTTTTATGGAAATACATTGAAAAAATAGAAGCAATCTTCTTCTGCAGGCTGTAGCCAATACACAGGGCTTAATAAGCGAAGTTATGTTTGTCTGGGGGACTTTTTCACGAAACATAACTGAGGATGACAGCTTGGTTATGAGAAACTCGATGTATACATCAGTTTAAAAGCTTGTCACCTACTTGATGCATTAATTCAAGTATTTTGTGCAAGCCAAAGTTCCTATTCAAGGCAAAGCATATGGTCTGTCACTTAGCACATGACATGTTTTTAGAGCACTGTGTCTGCAATTGCACCACCATCCCTGAATGTGAATGTATAGGCTTGCCCTGTAAAAGCTAGCACTAATTTACTGCTCGTTCAGATAGCTCTGCTGTATTGTTGTGATTATTTATAGATTAAATATGGGGAAAGATGTTTATGGTTTAGCCCACAGGTTGACTTTACTGTATTTCAAGTTATTCCTGTGAGAAATGGCTTCTATTAATCCATCAGTTTAAATAATATTCATAGGAGCATAAATGTATACACACGTGTGTCTCTGTAGAAAAGTCTCAAGTCTCATAACTTTTGCTTTGACTATTTGCTTTGCTTACTGGGAACTGAACTTGATTGTGTAAAGATTGGCTAATTCATCAGGGCTAACTAGATTTTAGTCAGATAAAGGTGAACTGAAAGAAAGAAAGAAACAAAACCCCAAACACCTGAAATTAAGCTTTAAAAGATATCTGTTCATTTACACTTTTGGCCAGCAACTCTGGGTAACAGTACATAAGTATAATTTATGATCAGGCTCATACATGTAGGAATGATTTACTTTTCAGTGCACCAGAATAAGGTCCAAAGATCACTCAATATATTACGCTAAAAATCAGTAATTGCTGGATACCTGTGTTCTAAAATTTCATGCAGTTACTGGGGCATAGGTACATTAGATTAAGTGCCTTTCTATAAAAGTAAGTAGACTGCGAATTTAATGAAAAATATCAAAATCTCTGTTCTAAATGTCAAATAATATGTCACTTCCTGAATGAACCAGAAGATTTATAAATGTGATAAACTTGCAACCAAATTTTGTTTCCCCATAGAAATGTAGTAATTCAAAAAAGTACATCCCTTAATAAAACAATGAAAGAAAAAAAATCTGTCTTTAAACATTTATTTGCATTCTGGATTGCTGATTAGCATGATTAACCTTATTCCTTTTCCATTTTCTTTTTGCAGCTATTGATATGAATGTTTTCTTTTGTTTTCATACACTGATTAGCAAATGTCAGTAACAGAATGTGCATATCTGCATTCGTACATGTCTTGAAGCTTTTGCTCTTTGTGTTTTGCTATTATAATCCCTCCCCCCTCTAAGCTGTCACCATTCAGTTGCAAAGCAGAAAAGGTGCTGGCCTGTGTGAAAAATTGCACACTAATGAAGTGAATTCTAAATCTTGGGATAAAAACCTGTGAAAAATGCATAGGATGTATTTCATCCAGCCCTGGGAACAAGTATGTACCCAGACTGCTTGAAGGGGTGAACTGTAGTTAACTTTTTTTTTTTTTGTTAGCTTTTGTTTTTCAGGCCACTTTTGTCCTTCAGAGAAAACTTTCAAGTGTAAAGTAAAGAAAGATTCTGGCATGTGACAAGTAGTATTAATTTCAAAGACTAATAAATACTGCATTGTAATTGGTTTTGGTCTGAGTGCTGTGAACATGCTCTTCCCCTACCTTTTGTTCCTCAAATTTTGTAAAAAATAAAAATAAAAGTAAAGGCATGTGTGGAGGAGATATCCTTCCAAATGCATGCAGGTACAAAAACTCGAGTACAGAAGATGTAAAAATTGAGAGGTATATGATTTTAGCAACATGATCAAAGTTTAAGCATTAATACTTGCTTTGGTATCTCTGAAAGAGGTATTACAAAGGTTGTGTGAAGCTGTGGTGGTGGCATTTAAAAATGGGTTTGTAGGAAAGCGTGTAATGACCCCCCAAAAAGCATACCAAGGCCTGGAACAAAATGAAAGTAGTAATTGTTTTTGCACTTTGTATTTACAAAGGAAAGATTTGTGCATTGACTTCTTGAGTCTTGAAACATGGATGTGGAAGGCGAGTAGAGCAGGTAATTGGCTGAGAAGGGGTGGTTCCAGTTTTGTGAGGAAATCATCTAATGTCTGGTGTTTCCTGGTAACAAAATTTGCAGCCTTGCTAGCTACTTTATTTACAGTGAACAGTTCAACATATGTTCTGATTAATGTTCATTTTGCTCGAGGTTTTCTCATGTCTATCTCTATTTTAAACAACGTGCCAAATAAACCTCAGGTTAGTAGGTGTTAGTTTTTCAGGCTGTTGTATCAGAGACAAATTCTGGAAGTTGTGGGAAATGAAAACATTTCTGACTTCAGAAGGAGAAAAAGTGAACACAGGAATGAGGTAGAAGACTGAGCAATCACATGAAATTGAAACACCTGGGTGTTAAAGTAAAAAGTGCTTCCTGGCTATGACTTGCTACCTTAGGGCACTGAGCATATTGTTGACATTAGTAGGGCCAGAGCTAGGCACAAAGTACTTGAGAAAACAGTTTTCCTGTCTCACTGTTTCTGCATTCACATGAAACAGCTAGAAAATGACTTGTATTGTCAAGAGCTCTACTCAGCTTAAGTTTAAATAAATAAATAAATAGTATACATAAACATATATATATATATATATATTATTTACTGATTCCTCTCAGTGTTCATTTCACTTCTCCAAAGAACTGAGTGGTACAGTGGCTCTTCCCAAATACAGCTTTTCTTGAGAGTGAAGAATCAAGTAATAAGATAAATGTAATTAGGAGAGACTTGTTCATTTAACAAATGGAGCAGGAGTTTTCGAACAGAAGCTTGGAAGAAGCAACCTAGTGGAAAAAGAGCTCAAGTATTAGCTTTGTTTTCCCTCAGTTAATTGTATTCATAGTAAACAATATGTAGTATTGCTCATAAATGTGATTTTTTAAAAAATCTGTGGTGACTAATGTATCTAGCCTTACTATTATCAGCTTAAAATAAATAATAATAATAATAATGAAAAAAAATGCCCTAGGAAAAACTCTGATTGGCCTTAACACTGGTGCAGTCCTACTGATTACAATAGGATTTCATGAGAGAGAAATCAATGTAAAATTAAAGTCCTTATATTTATAAAGCACTCTTTGATCAAAGGCCTCTGCATTAAGTAAGTTTTACAGTTTCTGAAAAATATAATAAAAATCTCATATTGAAAATGTTATTCAAGGCTGTTAAAATAATTTGCTTAAGGTTATAGAACAGAGGAATCAGGAAACAATATTCTGTTCACTTTTTTGAAGTGCTCTGACTGCAATTGTCTCTAATGCGCTTGACCAATTCTGCTAGAGTAGGGTAAAAATAAGTGTAAGAAGAAAACTCTTGTGAGAGAATCAGTGAACTGCTTTTATTATTGCATCTTGCCGCATAAAGCAATCATTACTTTCAGAATACTATATTGGATTTGCACTGGGCTAAATAAAAATGGAAGTTCAGCAGTATGTTGGCAAAGACCAAGTAAACATTTAACTGTTGCTTTTTACATCTTAAAACCAACCAACCAAACAAAAAACAGTGCATCAGATGCCACATTGCCAGTCACCTTTATGGACTCTGAACTAGTATTATCTGGTATGGCTTGCAGTTGATCCCATCATGTGACTTGGTGGTTCAGTCAGGAAGATAACTTTAATGCCAGACAGGGAATAAATATGTTGTTGCCAGTGTCTATAAAGCAGAATGAGATAAGGGTTACTTCAGCATTTTTAGCTGAAGTAGATTGATCTTGACTGGGATTGATCTTAACTGGGAGATAAAATGGCAGATTGAATTCAATCTAGACCACGCACCCTGGGGGCAAAAAATCTTAAATAAAACGATGAGCTTTGAACTGACTGTTTCTGCTCAAGAACATGATGTTGGCATTGTCTTAAATGACAGCACTGACTTACCATTTTGCTTCATTCTGAAAAAGTGGCTTCAGGTTTAGAATTATTAGGAAAGGAATGGATGGCAAAAAAGTGTGTGTTATTAAGATACTCTGTAAACCCGTGGTTCAACTGCACCTCAAACACTGCATGGAGTTCTGACTCTTCTGTCTGAAAAGGTTCAAAAAAAGTGTCAAAATATTTGGAAGGATGGGGGGAAAAAAAAAAAGGCTTCCACAGGAAGATAAATGAAGTGGGAAGGAGATGTAGAGAGAAGTATAACACAATAAAGGCACCGAGGAATCATAAGGGGAACAAAGAGGGGTAAATAGCAAATGATTGCTTGGTTGTTCCTGTACAAGAAATGATGGACGTCATTTAACAGATGGATGGTTCCTCACACTGCATGTAATTGGGTTGTAGAACTCTTTGCTACAGGACCTTGCTATGGGATTTTGGGGAGATAAAAAGCTAACTAAAAATAAAACCTTATAAGCAAAGAAACAAAAATCCACCAAGGGACTTTTTATAAGATGTTAATACTGGACCCAGAAGACTATTTTGGGTTAAAGTACTAAATGTTTGCCTTATCCTCATGCAGGTCGTTTTACATTCACTAGTGATTATGCTGAGCTATAGATGTGCATTTGCTCTCATGGAGTGTAGCCATGCTTATTGCAGTTACCCAAAGCAAAATAGCTGTATGGTTTGCAAAATTAAATCTTTCAGTTACTGTGCACCATTGTGGAAAAAAAAATCCATATTTTTAAATGGATAAATAAACTCAGAGTAGTTTGTATACACAGCTTCACTTATTCGTCTTTATTTTCAACTGTATTAACATCTGCACACCATAATCTTGGGATATAGTGACAATAATAGCAGTAGTGGAAGTGACTGATAATCCTTTCACCTGTTGGTTCACTGAAGACTTAAAGCAGATGCCATAAAAATGTGGGACTAAGAAACTGAGGAGTAGTGATGCTTTCCCTTATATTGGTGCATAAAACTTTATGTTTTACTCTGGAAATATGGCTTGTGGAGCTTGCATGAGGACTTTGTCAACAAAACCAATTGGCGGTCCTCATTCCAGAGAGAGTGATTTCTGTTAGACTTATTAGACCTCTGTCCATGGAGTGGCTGGACTATCCAGATTTTGGTGTGAAGACTCAGCCTTATCACAGAACAGTAAATCAATTACAGAATTTCTGTCAAAGGATGCTTATTGCCAATTTTACCAGCTTCTCTAGGGTGTTAGAGGGTAGAACACACATAGCAGAACCCCGCTGCTGTGGGGAAGAACAGACAAGTAGGAATATCTTTGAAGAGAGATATTTAAGAGAATTTAAGAGAACAGTGCTGATATAAAAGGGAGATAGAGATCATAAAATTAATTTCTGTGGGGGTTGGGACTGTTTTGTTTTAGGAAGGAAGGATAAATACGTACGTGTTTATCTGAATAAATTAGTAGATTAACTTTTTTTTCTAGAGTGCTTGTACTCTATAGAAATTGTCTGCTTAATAATTAAGTAGGGGAAAAAGTGAAATTAAAACGGCTTTTGAACTTTTGCCATGGAAAAGGAGTTATTTCTGCATAAATTAAACACATATTTAAATAGAATTACAGAAAAAAGAATGGAATTATTGCTTTCTTCTAAAAGTATTTTATTTTGACAATATGCTATTTCAGTCCTTATTTTCTGGATAAAACAACTCTGTTTTCAAATGTAATTGTTACCATCAAGTGATATGGACATTTTTTTCATGACAAGTAAATTGACTAAAAATGAATGTTCAGAAGCATTGAAATGACTTCTCAGTCTGGGTCAATTTGGTGACTAAATTCTTGTTAAATTATATTGATAAAGACTTAAAAAAAAAATCAAAGCATACTGTACTTGCATTTAAAAAAACTTCCTTACTTGTCTGTTTGAAACAAAACTTCTCCTGAAAACTCTTGTTTATATCTTAAAGTCCAATGTCATATTGGAGATGTTCAAGTTTATTTCAAAAGAAAAGATATCCGCTGAGCCAAAGTAAATGTCTTTGTGTATTTTGGAGTTATATTTCAGCAGAACAAACTGTACTTATTGATTCTGTTGCTAAATAGAAGAAACCAAATTTTTCCTAGTTGTAATGCTGCTATTGTCACATAATGTCTTGTGTTATTAAAACTAGCAAATCAGTATAATTTTTTAATAAACATCTACTAAACATTTTTTATTAACCATATCCTTAAGCGTTGTGAATAATTCCAAGTGTTGGTGGTTTCCTGGAGAATTCTAAGACTGCATGGAACATGTGAGATAAAATGTTAAATCACCAGGACTTGTATCAGTGTACTATCAGTTCAACAGAGTGGTATTGATACCTACTCAGCTGAAGGTATCATTTGCCCACAAAAGTGGGCAAATTAAGGGCAGGAACTAATTTCAGGAAAAGAAATATATTTAAACATCAACTGGGGAAAAATGAAAATGATCATTCTTATCTGTTACCAAACTACTATGCTAATTCTGTTTTTATGAGACCTTGGAAAACTAGACAGCACAGAGTTGATAACAAAAATCATATGAAATATTATAAATGTCTGTTTGCCTGGCAGAGATGTTCAATTTGTTTCTGGTAATTTTTTTGTTAACAAATTAAATATGTCAACATGACCTTAGTTTGGATTTTGCTCGATGCTATTTCTCTTCAGCTTAACAAGAGTTAAACACTTGCATGGACCATTTGAACACATGGGGTTATAAACAGATCTTTTATCTTTTGGCTCTCAAGATGGAAACCAGTTACACTTTGTAGCTTTTGGTTTAACAGAGATTGCTTTTTGGGCAGCATGTGGTACTGTCAAACACTCTGATCGTGGTGATAACTTGCCAACCTCTTGATTATGTCCTCCCATAGTTGTTCAGGTTCAATTATCACATTATCGTCATCATCCAAAAAGTGGCAAATATATACAGATAACCTGCTATGCATATAATCCAGATATGTGAATTCATAGTGAACTTTAAGAAAGACAGTATTTCTTTTTTTCCGGGGGGGGGGACACTTTGAAAGGTCTTTGGATGAAAATATGGCAACGTTCTGATCAAGATAAACTCAAGGTTAAATAAAGATGTGGCAGGTAGCCAAGTGTAAATAAGTTTCTGGGTATATACTATAATTCAAATAAAAGATGGTTCTTTGGTTGTAGAAGCTGATTTGATTTGATTTTTAAAGGGAAGGGAAGAAACTAGTCTTGTAGCCATCAGGTGTTTCTCAATCAGTCTTGCAGGAACATGCAGGAAATCTTAAATGCTCCTGTGAAAATGATGAGAGTTTTGCTTCTCCTGTGACATTGGTAGGTGATTTATATATACAGCACATCTGACAATGACATATAAATGTACAGCATGAAATATTTACATCTGAGCTTTATCCAAGGTTTAACAATAGCATTGAAGTCTCACTTCTTAATGATGACAACATGGACAAGTATAAAAGACGTAGATAGAAAGTATTTCTATTCTGATGCTCCATCAAACACAATTGCATGAAAGAGGAGGAGGAGGGCAAGGGGAGTGGGGGGGGGGGGAAGGCCTCAGCCATTTTCACTGCATCTCTCATTCCTCTTTGTCCTAGCAGCTCCCACTGTAAACAGTGGTATAGACCTAAGATGCAGGTAATTTCTCTTGTCATAATAAAACACTGCAGAAAAAGGTCTATTTGTGAAAACCATCCTGTGTTCTTATACATAGACCATTTATTTTAAATCAAATGCTATCAAGAAGTCAGTATTCTTTTGTGTTATTTTCTGACAGATAATATGCATGCATCCTGTTTGAAGAATCATAGAGTAAATTAATTACTTAGTTTCTTTAATGGTTTATTTTTAAGTTATATCAACTTTGCTGGTATCGTAATTACTAACGTCAGTAATCACTGTGTGTAAACCCAGCTACAGAGATAACAAAAGGCACTTGAGAAGTAAGCACAGAATAAGTTTGTTTTCATTAAAATCATGATATATAACATCAGTAGTGATTACCTACAATTTCTTAAACTGATATGCTGTGTCAACTGAGGATAAGATATGTTCATGTAATGAAAAGCTTTTTTACAGTGGATGAGCTCATTACCCTGGACTGCTCCTGCAGGCCTGGCTTCCAAAGTGAGAGATCACTAAATTAAAAATTAAACATGGTATTGATTTCATTACTGACAATATGGTTAACAAGCACTGTGAAACAGAAACAAAGAGCTGGTGCAAAATCTAGCCTGGAGGTACCTGAGGAAAGTGTATTGTTTTTACCCAAACTCTGGGCCAAGTTCTAAAGCAGAAAGAATGGTTCTGTGCTGGGTCAAAGCTTTCAGAAGATGGGAGATAAATAAATGGAAGAAGGATAGATTTTTAAACTATATACTAGTGCAAAGTTAAAAATAGAAGTGGATACAATTTTGATGCTCCTACTACTTTTAATTCAGGGTAATTTTTCTTAACCCTACTTGGAACAATATCACATTGCGGGTTTGTACTCATTTTTCAGCCCACTCTAAATAACATGTTCTATTTGGTACTTCAGCTAAGTTGTTTTTCTCCATTTTTGTTTCTAATCTGTCATGTGCCATCATCATTGTTTTTTTTTTTAATTTATTTATTTTTTAATAAGAAGTCTTATTGATTTTGATTTCAGGCTATTTCTATATCAAGATCACTTGAACCCATCATAGAAGTGTTTGCAGGTGATGTGCACAGTCTCTTTGTTTTGCCACCTGGGTTATTAATGGACATTTTGAACAGAAATAAACCTGAAAAAACATTCCCAGGTTTAAACAGCCTCTTGATTTGACACAAAAATTGTTGATACTCAGACATGAAGCGTTGGCTGCACAGAAAACTCTAATGTCATCACATAACTGGTTTGTGGAATTGTTGGGGGGACAGTATCCATTGCTTCTACAGGGCTTGCAAAAGGCAATGTAAATCAGTAATCTTAAATATGTAAAGTTTACAAGGTGCTCATACCTCTTTGGCACAATGGATATAGATCCAAAAAAACAAAAAAGGTTGAAAAGACAAAGAATTTGTAGTGTTAGGTAGATGGTTGGACTTGACTATCTTAAAGTCTTTTCCAGCAAAAATGATTCTATAATTCTATGAAAAAATATCGACCTATATATAGATCTATATACATTTTTACCTAGTTTGGCTATATAATGTGATTTTTGCTCTTTAAAAAATGCATTCAAAGCAACAGATAGTGCATCTGGTTTCTATTTTATTTTTTTTCCCCACTTTCTATAGCACTGCCAGAGAAGGTATTTAAACTGGATTGATGGAAATTGTACTTGACAAATTGATCCCCTTCTGCAATATTGTGTGATCTTTTAGATGCGTAACACATTGCTTCCTTAATCATTGTATCTTTGTAGATTCAGTTTTCTAATCTCCAATTCCCAATGTTCCCTTTAAAATTACATGTTACATTTGCTTTTTATAGGAATAATGACTTAATTGGCAAATAAATATAGTTGTAACTATTTTATGTTAATATGCACTTTTAATGAAGTAACAAAATGTAACAAAGTAAACCAAAGAAAATAAAACAATTATCTGTCAAATAAAATGTTTTTCTCCACTTTACCATCCTCTTGATGTAATATAACCAGGCTCAAAACACCTTTGACATCATTCAGATGTTAACTAGTTACTATTGATTTTTGTTTGATTCTTTTTTTTTTTTTTCCCCCCTCAAACAGAGAGAGGGAAATAAAACAAACTCTTTTTCTTTCCTTCCTCATTTTCCTGTTTTGAATCTGCAAGTTGAAAGAAAGAACAGCAGCAAAAGAGCGAGGGAAAGAGAACTAAATACGATAGCATCCTGGGGAAGGTCTGTTGTGTTTTTCTGTGTTTCTGTCCACTGGACTCTAGGGAATGAAGTCTTCAAGGTTTCCGCCTTGTCAGTTCTCTAATGTATTTCTGGACTTTATTCCCACATAATGTAGATGCTCTCCTGATTCTGGAGGAACATCCAGCAAAAATATTCAATCTACAAAACAGAAAATTAATGTAAAGACCTTGCTCCCGTATTTAAATGTTGATGTTAACAGACCTGTGTTCAGCTTGCATCAGTTGAGGATTAATCTAGTGATTGAGGATAGTAGTTGAGGATTAGTCTAGTGATCAAATCACAAACATGGCTGTGAACTAACCAAAGGTCCACTTGTCATGGAGAAGTGAAAAAGGTAGACTGAGAAAGCTAAAAACATTTGAAAATAATGGTAATAAGTAGTTAAAATATTATTAGAAGCCTAATGTTTTTCTTCTTAGTTTTGTAAGAAGGTATTATAGTCTACAATAAAACATACTTCTGGAATACTCAGAAAATATATGAAAATACTCTGCAGTATTTTCAAATCTCTTATGCCAGTTTACAGCTACTTTTTATTCGCAGCATGCTTCTGCTGTCATTACTTCTCAGTTTGTCTTCTGCTAACATCAGGGATACTCCCAAGACATGTCATCTCTAGTGCTTCCAGTTGATATTCATTTACATTCTTCAGGGTCCATAGCTCTGGACCCATACAACACCAGGGAGAGCCTCTTTGTCGAGGCAGTTAAGCAGGAGCATAATACCCCAGTCAGTCACTGGTGGGCTTGTGTTCCCAGAGTACATAAGTCCTAAAGACAATAAACGGTAATTTACCCAACTGATTATCCACTGCTTTAAAACCCAATCAGCTGTTGACAATGAGTTCCTATCAGCCATGCTCTATGAATTTAATAAAATCATACTGGAAAAGCAGGATCATACCTTGAGAGCTTTTCTCTCTGTGTGTGTCCCTTTATAGCTCACTCAAAAATAAGGATAAGCAAAGCACTTTAAATAAGAGCAGGAAAATGGTAAATTTTACCAACTTTTTTTTTTCCCTCTTAATCCACAAAGGTGAATAAAACAGGAAAGCACTAGACACATTTTCCTTTTGCACTTTTTTTTTTTTTTTTTTTTAGTTGGTGTGATTTATGTTAGTTACTGTTGGTTATTTAAAGGTATATTTACAAGATTTTAGCATTGTTTATAGAGTTGCTTTGGTTAAGCTTGGTCCTTCACTAGCATCTCTTCACAAGAGGATTTTCACTTCAGAGAGAGCTTGAAAGAAAAGTGTTTTTATAGAAAAAGAAATGTACTTAAGCAAGGTTTACTTTTTTTTTTTTTTTTTTTTTTTCTTCCCCTAAGCATCTCCTTAAGACTCTAGGGAGCAGAATGTTCAATAGGAGTAAGTATAAACGCTGTTCAGGAGCTCATGAACAGAAGGCCAGAAAGCCTCAGCTGCATGAATGAATTCACTGTGTTGGCAGCTTCGATGAAGAGTCATTGATGATAATTTTCAGTGTTCTTCAGGATACAATTTATTGGCCACAGGCTGAAATTTGTTTTCATTTTGACTCTAAAAATGCTATGCTCTCTGTGGACTTTTTTGCCTTGAATTTGATTTGACTCTTGATTAAAAACAAAAAATAAAAATCTGTGGCTTTCCAATTCCCCGAGTCTGTTGGTCATTTGTAGGTACAATCTATCTGCTTTCCATGGCCTGTAACCAAAAGAGATATTTTTTGTTGTTGAATCAATAGTGGTAGGAAGTTTTGAGATATGATTTTTTTTTTTTTTTGTGGAAACTTTATTGTGGGTGCTGACAAAAGGAGCAAATATCTCCTGAGTTGTCCATACATGTCTAGCACCTTCTATATTTAAAAAAAAAAAAAAAAAAAAGCCTCATATGTAGTTCATATTAAACAATACTACCTAAGATGAGCACATTAAGAAATAAGAAATTAATGCAACAGATATCCAGTGTCGCTATTTTTGTTATAGAACTAATTTGAAGTTAGTTAATTATATTTTTGTGGTTGTGTTGCATTTAAATTGGCAGAAGTACTTTAAAGACAGAACCTCTCCATAAAGATCATGAGGTGTAGAGGCTTGCGGTGATCATTAGTGGGCATTTGTTGCAGAGTCTTTGAACAACTTTCTAGTAAGATGTTTCTTCCTCATTGTGTGAATATTACAACAGAGTGGATGGCGTCCAGAAAAGGGGGGCAGCTAAATTATAGCATTAGATTTTCAGCGTGTTTGAAAAATTGTTCCTGGAAGTAAGGTATATTGATTTGTTTTCAAGTGAATTCTGTATTTGTGTGTGTATATTACATACATGTATACAGTGCATTCATTGAATGTATATTTATATAAAACTATATCTCTGTGCATACTGATTTCAAAACAAAAATCAAGTCAAATGCTATTTGAAGGTTTCTTTCCTAGAGGCATGCAAAAACATTTTTGGTGTATACCTCTATATGAAAACTAGCTATTTATTTTCAGGTTTCTTTAAAACATAAATCCCTAAGAGCCATCTGGAGTAGAAAGTATGCCCTGGTTTGGGTTGCTTTTAATTGTTTCATGTTTTATAGAAAAGATGACACAATCTTTTGGGCTAAGGTAGTATTAGGAAATATACTCTCATTTTTTTCCTCGTCTTCTAATCCACCTCCTCCCCCCCCACCCCCCAAACAAACAAACAAAACAAAGCAACCAACAAAACAACCAAAACAAAACAAAACACACACACACCACACACACACACACACACACACACACAAAACAGAGGAAAATTAGTATTTTCTTTTCATTTAGTCTTCAAGGTATGGAGTTCACTAGCATATTATGTCACTGAGATCATGTCAGAGACCACTGAAAATGTAGAGGAAATTAAGTTTTCAATTTTATGGTAGGGAACCCAACTTTCAACATGTAAAGTTGTGATTCATGAAATTACTGTGTTTAAATCCCATTTCCCAAATTATCCTCTGCTGACGCTTACGAGATGATTATACAGAGGTTTATTTACACTCAGACTGCCTCATAGAAGGACCTTGTGTATGTAAAGTATTAATATTATCCTGTGTTGAGGTTAAAATCCTACTCTTTCAAATTTGAGCCTTGGGGTGGGACTGAGTACTGTACCCTAAACAATTACTAAAGTAGCAATTTGAAATTCATGCTGGAGTATGGTTTGGGTAGGGCAACCCAAGTGAAGCTTTCCATTCCAGCCAGTGAAAAATCCTGTTTTGCCTAGTGCTTGAATTGATTAATGACTGTGAGCTCTGCATCCACCTGCAAGTGGTTCTTGCAAATCAAGGCAAGATTTCAAAACTTTTTTCAATAATTTCTCAACTCTTCCCTGTGGTTTCTACTTTAGCAGAATAAATGTGGTTCCTTGACCTGCAGGCTGCAAAATCCTGCTCTTGACAATAAAAGGCAATCTGGGAGCGGGCACAAAGACTGCAGGCAACACGTGGAACTCTTCATTTCAAATGGGTGTTTTCATCATCAGCTTTCTTCCTTGATGTTCTATTCTGCCTTCAGAGTTTAAACCCTCAGGCCTACATCCCCATTCCAAGTGGTGATGTGGTTGTAATTCTCTAATTGCCTGGCAAGAAGAATAGGGTCATTACCCATGATTAGCAATACTAAAAGAGCAGCTGGATTTTATACCAATTGTGATTTTTTTTGTTAATTGTTGAATGGCTGACTGGCTGGGTACTTCATGCTAGGGTTCTTAGGTGTTTTACTGAACTGTACCACTGCATGTACTCAGGGTTTATGAGACAGATAATACCATGTCAGCGTCTCCTGGAATTAGTATATATTTTAGGACTTTTGATTATTTTCATAGTGTTGTAAATGAGTAATCTTTGTGATAAAAAACATTATTTTCAGTAAACTGCTGTGAGAATTGATGCTCTTTTCAATCTGATGCCTACTAGAAGCAATAGCCCAAACAGACTGAATTGCAGAGTTCTGGGACATACCTTGATCCTGGGTTGTCTGCAGACTCTGGAAGGAAATGAAAGAATAAAATCTCACTAGACAGTGAGTAGAAGACCAGGTAACCTTGAATTTTGGTTTTAACCAGTTGCAAGGGAAGTTTTTCCAGAATAATTAACACTGCATATGTTAGAGGTGTGAATCATGATATCAATAGGGCTTTTCAAGCAATTGCTCCACACACAGAGGCTGATGTGTGTGAAACACCTTACCTGCAGAAAACCTTCTGCATCTCTGATTCTGTGATTGCTGAGGTTGATGCCTTTTTTTCCAGATGCCAATCAAAAGAGTAAATAAAACATTTTGAATTTTCCTTCTTATCCTCTTTCTTCCGTTTAAGTTAGATGAACTCAGTGCTTTTCAGCGTTATCTTTAAGGTGTAAAAGTGAGTCTATAGCTGTTTAATCACAGAATTTCTAGGTTGGAAGAGACCTCAAGATCATCGAGTCCAACCTCTGACCTAACACTAACAGTCCTCCACTAAACCATACCCCTAAGCTCTACACCTAAACGTCTTTTAAAGACCTCCACGGATGGTGACTCCACCACTTCCCTGGGCAGCCTGTTCCAATGTCTAACAACCCTTTCAGTAAAGAAGTCCTTCCTAACATCCAACCTAAACCTCTCCTGGCACAACTTTAGCCCATTCCCCCTTGTCCTGTCACCAGGCAGGTGGGAGAACAGACTAACCCCCACCTCGCTACAGCCTCCTTTAAGGTACCTGTAGAGAGCAATAAGGTCGCCCCTGAGCCTCCTTTTCTCCAGGCTGAACAAGCCCAGCTCCCTCAGGCGCTCCTCGTAGGACTTGTTCTCCAAACCCCTCACCAGCTTCGTCGCTCTTCTCTGGGCTTGCTCAAGCACCTTGATGTCCTTCTTGTAGCGAGGGACCCAAAACTGAACACACTACTCGAGGTGTGGCCTCACCAGAGCTGAGTACAGGGGGACGATCACCTCCCTAGCCCTGCTGGCCACACTGCTTCTTATACAAGCCAGGATGCCGTTGGCCTTCTTGGCCACCTGAGCACACTGCTGGCTCATATTCAGCCCACTATCCACCATCACTCCCAGGTCCTTCTCCGCCAGGCAGCTTTCCAACCATTCCTCTCCCAGTCTGTAGCTCTGCTTGGGGTTATTGCGCCCCAGGTGCAGGACCCGGCACTTAGCCTTGTTGAACTTCATGCAGTTGACCTCAGCCCATCGGTGCAGCCTATCCAGATCCTCCTGCAGAGCCTTCCTACCCTCAAGCAGATCGACACACGCACCTAGCTTGGTGTCATCTGCAAACTTACTGAGGGTGCACTCAATGCCCTCATCCAGATCATCGATGAAGATATTAAAAAGGACTGGCCCCAGCACCAAGCCCTGGGGAACGCCACTAGTGACTGGCCTCCAACTGGACTTGACTCCATTCACCACAACTCTTTGGGCCCGGCTATCCAGCCAGTTTCTAACCCAACGAAGCGTATGCCAGTCCAAGCCAAGAGCAGCCAGTTTCTTGAGGAGAATGCTGTGGGAAACGGTGTCAAAAGCCTTGCTGAAGTCAAGGTAGACAACATCCACAGCCTTTCCCTCATCCACCAAGCGTGTCACTTTGTCATAGAAGGAGATCAGGTTCGTCAAGCAGGACCTGCCTTTCATAAACCAATGCTGACTGGGCCTGATTGCGTGGTTGCCCTGCAAGTGCTGCGTAAGGACTCTCAAGATAATCTGCTCCATGAGCTTCCCTGGCACTGAGGTCAAATTGACAGGCCTATAGTTCCCCGGGTCTGCCCTCTGGCCCTTCTTGTAGATGGGTGTCACGTTTGCTAGCTGTCAGTCAACTGGGACCTCCCTGATAGCCAGGACTGCTGTTAAATGATGGAAAGCAGCTTGGCCAGCTCCTCCTCCAGTTCTCTCAGTACCCTTGGGTGGATCCCATCCGGCCCCATCAACTTGCGCACATCCAAGTGCCATAGCAGGTCACCAACCATTTCTTCGTGGATCGTGAGGGCCACGTTCTGCTCCCCATCCCCTTCCACCGGCTCAGGGTACTGGGTATCCAGAGAACAACCAGTATTGCCGCTAAAGACTGAGGCAAAGAAGGCATTAAGCACCTCCGCCTTTTCCTCATCTTTTGTAACAGGGTTTCCCCTCGCCTCCAGTAAAGGATGGAGATTTTCCTTAGTCCTCTGTTTTGCGTTGATGTATTTCTAAAAAGATTTTTTGTTGTCTTTAACAGCAGTAGCCAGATTGAGCTCCAGATGAGCTTTGGCCTTTCTAATTTTGTCCCTGTACAGACTCATAACATCCTTATAATCCTCCTCAGTGGCCTGCCCTTTTTTCCAAAGATTATAAACCCTCTTTTTTCTCCTAAGCTCAAGCTGCAACTCCCTGTTGAGCCAGGCTGGTCTTCTTCCACACCGGCTCGTCTTTGGGCACGTGAGGACAGACAGCTCCTGCGCCATTAAGATTTCCTTCTTGAAGAGTGCCCAGTCTTCCTGGACTCCTCTGCCCTTCAGAACTGCCTCCCAAGGGACTCTACCAACCAGTGCAGAGCAGCTCAAAGTCAGCCCTCCGAAAGTCCAATACAGCAGTTTTACTGGTCCCCGTCCTGGCCTCACCAAGAATAGAGAACTCCAACATTTCATGGTCACTCTGCCCAAGGCATCTTCCGACCACCACATCTCCCACCAGTCCTTCTCTGTTTGTGAAGAGAAGGTCTAGTGGGGTGCCACCCCTGGTAGGCTCACTGACCAGCTGCGTCAGGAAGCTATCTTCCATGCTCTCCAGAAACCTCCTAGACTGCTTTCTCTGGGCTGTGTTGTGCTTCCAGGATATGTCAGGGAAGTTGAAGTCCCCCACGAGAACAAGCGCCGATGATTTCGCAACTTCTGTCAGCTGCCTGTAGAACTCCTCATCCGTCTCCTCATCCTGGTTCGGCAGTCTATAACAGACCCCGACCAGGACGCTAGCCTTGTTGGCCTTCCCACTGATCCTAACCCAAAGGGACTCAACCTTGTCATTCCCAGCCTTGAGTTCCAGAACATCGAAAGATTCTCTAATATAGAGAGCCACACCACCACCCCTTCTGTGATGCCTGTCCTTTCTGAAGAGCCTATAGCCAGTCATTGCAGCACTCCAGTCATGAGAGTGGTCCCACCATGTCTCCGTGATGGCAACCAAGTCGTAGCCTGCCTGCCGCACGATGGCTTCCAGCTCCTCCTGTTTGTTACCCATGCTGCGTGCATTGGTGTAGATGCACTTCAGCTGGGCCATTGCCTTATCCCCAGGCCTTGCCATTGTCCCCCCTGGCGCAGCTCCAACAAGCCTTGTTTCAGAGAAAACCTTGTTTAAGTTATTGTAGACTTAATACAATGGGGTAAGAAGTACTTCATTTATCTGGAAGTTTGTTTAAAATTTACTGTACGTAATTTCTTATTAAAAAAACAGAAGTGGTTGCTTTTCAGCTTGGTACAAAGAATCATAGTAGGAACAGATAGTGGAGAAAATAAGACGTGGATGCACAAAGAGTGGAAGTGTAAGCAGGAAGTATTATAGATGAGGTTCTATTAAGAAAAATAACAAAGCAAACAACAACAAAAAACACCACAAACATTTTAATATTTATTTAATGGAAACCAAAACAGATTGAACTGACTGAATTCTCTAATTGATAATCACAAATAAAATGGCAGAAGAATATAAGTTTTCTTAATCTTTCTTCATTAGCAGGAGCACATTTTTTGATGTTGCTTTCTAGTTAACTTTTACTTTTAATTAATATATAAATTGTGGATAGGACCTGATATTTGGTGGTACCACTACGGAGACAAGAGTGGCTCACCCTCTTTGAGTTAGTAGTCACCAGATGGTTAGCTTTACAAAACTGTTTTCAACCCATAGGAATTTTCATGGTTTCTAGATGAATGGATATTACTGGGAATAAGTGGAATATGGGAATGTTCCTGGTGGTGCTCAGACCTTGTCAGTACATGGTGGACATTGCTGGCAATGAGGAGCAGCACAAAGACACCTGCAATTGTCCGAAGTACTGTATGTACAAGCTATGTATGGTTTGTGTGATTAAGGAACATATATCTAATAATCATAGTTATAAACAAATATGTCACTGGTATTTCTACCCCTCTGGCTACCCAACCTGTCTTGGAAGAGATTGTGATGTGTCAAATTGGACATAATGACTTACCTTTAGTGCAGAATGATAGAAGAGCAGATGTGCCCTTCAGTGTGCTCCTGGTTAAATACAGACATCTGCAGCCTGAAAAGCACAGGTAACAGCTTAAGGATCTATATTACCCATAAAACCAGTAGGGATTACAGGCATCCATAAACTGTCACATGTAGTCAGAAGTAAATTAATAATTAAAAAAAAAAAAAAAAGAGAGAGAGAGAGAAAAGACATTTTAGAAGGGAAAACTTGTAAATAGGACTACACGGTATACTGCTATGTTACCACTGCACTTTGTCTCAGCTCAGCTCATGAGGGCTACCGGAACTGCTGATACTGAGATAACTCATGTGCTGTGGTTGCCACCAGAGCTATGGCGTTTCCCAGGTAGTGAAGTTTGCCAATGGAGGCAGGTGTTCGCAGGGCTGATCTCCTTTCTCCTACAGGGAGAAAGTTCAAATCTGTCTTCAGTTGCATACCTGCAAATTATATCTTATATTTGTATTATATCTTAGATCTGAAACCAAAACAAAATGAATACACGTATATTTAATAAGTATTATCTTTACTAAGTGTTCAGAAGCGAAGTATTTCTTGAACAGTATGTAGAGGAAAGAAACTTAATACAGTATAAGGGCATATTTCTAACCCCATTGAAGTAGATTATTAAATTCTGATTGACTTCAGTCTGCCTTGGACCAGGTATTAATGGAGGATGAAGAAATGCTCTTTAGCTGATATATCTCAGCAGGTGTTCTGCTTTCCTTCTAGCTGGTATTTAAGTTCTGGAGAGCATGTCTCTTTGTTGACAAAAGCTTTGTTCTTTAAGAAGGTGGTTCATTTTAAAGTTTGGATGTTGCACTTGTCAAGTATAGATAATAATGATTATTCCTGTTGAGATATATTATTATACTGTCCTACATAAAACTATATAATCAGCCCCTTTCTAAATTGGTGTGTTTATTGGCAGTAAAATTAGTGTGTTGGCAGAGTGCAGAGATGCTATTTAGAAGAGCATTGGTACATTGGCTTAAAAATCTGGAGCTAACAAATATTGGTGAGAGGAAAATGAAGAGTAGATTGAACTGTAATGTCAGCTTTTAGCCCAAAGGGAGCGAAAGATTATTGCAACTCACCTGCTGTCACGTATGATAGCTAATCTCTTGTGATTCCTTGTACGCTTCATACAATACTGTGAAAAGTACATATATTGAACCAGAGTTGTTTTCATTTGCCCCATTCCCAATTAAGCTAACCTGATTGTCTCTGATCCTTGACAAGTGAGACCTGGAGTTAGTGTCATACAACCACAAGCTGTTTTGAGCAAGTGGGACTGTATAATGTGCTTCAGCATACTGTAATAGCACTTGTTTGACTGTTTTTGTATGGAAGGGCTATGCTGCTTAATGCTTGGTGTAGATCTTGACCTAGTGGCATGAAAATGACTGGTTAAAACTTTTGTTTATGTGTTTTTGTTTTGTTTTGTACTCCCTATTCCCACTTGAATGCTCTGGGGCTCTGCAGAGAATGTAGTACTGAAAATAAACTGCCTCACCTTGTAGTTGCTGAGGCTAAACCAATAGTTCAGTGCATTTTTATTTTTTATTTTATTTTATTTTATTTTATTTTATTTTATTTTATTTTATTTTATTTTATTTTATTTTGTTTTATTTTATTTTATTTATTTACTGCAAATGTAAGTAAATAAGAGGTTGTGACTTCTAGATTCCATCCAGTTGTACAAAATTTTACTTAGGAACCATGTAATGGACAGCTGCCAGGAAGTGGACATTGATACCTGCCTGATGAGTTCTCTGCTGAAATTGGTACTATTTTCACATTGTTGCCCACTCCCCTCTTGTCCTTTGTAATGCAGGCAGAACACACTGCTCTCATAGACGTAGGTGCTTAGGTGCTTAAAGAGAATTACGTTAAGATTTCAGGACTCCTTCCTACTACATACAACAAAGATCTGGGAAAAAAATACAAAACAAAACAAAACACATTGCTTAAAATTTCTCCTTTCCTCTTGCATTTTCACTGCAGAGACTGTGACCTAATGGTTTGCCTTGGCAGGGCTTCCCCTCCCCTGCTGTTTCTCCCCCTGCAGCTGCTCATTTTGGAGCCCATGAGGCTGCATGCGTTGTTAAAAGCCACAGCTGCTCTGCATCCATTGTGAGCTCCAGCTATTGATTTAGATCCTCCAATTTTAATGTGCTGAAAAAGAAAATGGTTGTTTAAAAAGGCGTTTGTGCGGGACCTGGAGTCAGCCAGGGCCTCGAGGCAGAATGGCCACTACTTCCCTGTACAGCAGATATGCCAAAGTGCTGAAAGTGTCTCCCAGGCTCTGGTCCTTGTTTCACTAGAACAAACACAAACTAATAAGCTAGAACCAGAGAAATGTTTTAGAGAGAACACACGGATCTGTTGGGTCAGGCAGATTTAAATCAAAAGTGTTTTTTTTTTTTTTTTTTTTTAATATAAATCTTTTCCATCCTCAATGGGGCCTTGAAAGGTTGGTCCTTTTTTTCTGATTTTGGTTTTGACAGCTGCTGAGAAAAGCCCAGCTTTGTGGGTTGGAATAATCCCCCACGCTGCCCTAGTGAGCTGCAGGTACCTCTCCTTATCGACATCTCCTTTGGGCCCCTCTGTGGCTTTGCTTCTCTCTAAGCATGTGCCCTACTTCTCTCCAAGGTATACAAATCCGTATTTTCACTGGAAGCTCTGTGCTTGGCAGTGTCTCTTTTCTACCTGGCATGTGTTGCAGTACACAAGCTTGTTGTACTCTGCCATTGCAGGGGAGCAGAGCAGCCCTGTCTGAATTTCTGGAAGGATCTTGACAAGACCTGGGTCCAGCCCGTGGCTTTGCTGCACAGCATCATGCCACCACAGTATAGTTTATGTAGAACACAGCAAGCCAGGGAAGCACAACAAATGGTGCTGCCATCATCACTTTGCTTTATACAGGCTTTTTAGCACTTAGGTATTTATTAAAAACATGAAAAGATTTTAACTTTAATGTTGACTCTTGTGTATCACAGCTCTTTGCTTTCTTGTCAAATGGATAAACATAGCAGACTTCACAGAGCTTTTCACAGGTCATTATACATGTATTTTGTTGATGTTCTGGTAGTGAGTGAAGAAGATAAGGAATAGGAAATCAGGGGCGTTCAAGATTGCTTGCAAGAAGTCCTGATTCTCATGGATGGTTTAAATCATGACCTGCCAAAAGGCAGTGTTCTCTAAGGATGATTTGAATTATGTTTTCTGTGAGCTCTCACAGGGTGTGTTGCTTTGTGGTATGCTTTATTTCACCTGTTCATAACATTATGGCCCTACGCTCCTGAATGTCCCATGATGACTTGCCCATTGTCATTAGACATATGGATTAGGACATGAATGGCTGGTAAAAAGAAGTATATTAACACACTATCTCAACAGTTGCAAGGCTGTATTTTCTGTGACAACCTACAGCAGAAACATTTTTACACGTAGGTAACTGAGAGGTCAAAGTAATAATATGTTTGTTGTTTCTCTTCCCATACTCCCACCGTCAAGATTTAGGAAAGCATATTCTAGAAAGCATATGTGAACAGTCAAATAATAAAGTCAGCATCTTTTAAACCACTGTGCTTAAGGGCATTAAGTGTTAAATCCAGGATTTAGAGGCTCTAGGTTTTGCTAAAGATTTTCTCTGCAATCTTAGGTGAAGTCATAGAATCCTACAATTCTTTGAGTCAGAAGGGACCTTAAAGATAATCTGGTTCCAATCCCCCTGCCGTGGACAGGGACACCTCCCACCAGACCAGGTGGCTCAAAGCCTCATCCAACCTGGCCTTGAACAGGGAAGGGAATTTACTGTTTCTTGGTGGAGCCTGTTCCAGTGCCTCATCACCCTCTGAGTAAGGAATTTCTTCCTTATATCTAATCTAAATCTACCCTCTCTTTGTTTAAAGCCATTTTACCCCTTGTCCTATCACTACACTCCCTGACAAAGAGTCCCTCTCCAGCTTTCTTGTAGGACCCCTTTAGATACAAAAAGCTTGCTATAAGGTCTCCCCAGAGCCTCCTCTTCTCCAGGATGAGCAACCCCAACTCCCTCAGGCTGTCTTCATAGAAGAGGTGCTCCAGCCCTCTGATCATCCTTGGGGGCCCTCCTCTGGATGCACTCCAACAGGCCAATGTCCTTGTTATGCTGGGAGCCCCTGAGCTGAACACAGTACTCTAGGTGGTTAGCCATTAACAAAAATCTACTAATTAATAGAACTTTAGAACTTTTTTTTTTTTCTTTATCAGTGGAAAATACTGTACATAGCTTTTCAGTTGAAAACTATCAGACGGAGCCATCATACAGACTGGCAGATAGAAGTATAGCATTCTCAATTAATTGGAAATTTTCAATTGTATACAGTAAATACTGGTGTTACTAAGAAATGTAAATATATGTTATCATACCGGAAATTGTATTTTGAAATTAATATTGTCAAATCAACATTACTATGATTTTTATTTCAGTAGGTTAAATTATTAGTGCAGTAATAAGCTGCAAAATACACTTGATTTGTTTTCTAGAATCTGCAAGCAGAATGAAATAAGTGCCAATTGATATCAAAATAAGTGTTCAGGGTGTACCTGTTTTTAATTAAAGGTCTATTTGCAGCAGTTTATTTGTATTGTTTAGACATAGAATTAGAGGTGTCTGTGGAAAAGAAGAATAGAGCTATGTCTGCATATACTGAGTTTAGGTCTAGTATATGTTTTGACTGCTGCAGAAATGCAGATAAACTACTGCAGTCGCTACAAGATTGGGATGAGATATAGATCAGAAGCAGGTTTCACCCCAGAGTTAGGGTAGGGAGTGAGGTAGTGGCTTCTCCCACTACCCATTTCTCCTTACTAAATGTAACTATTTTGTCCTTCAGGAGGGATAATTATTTATTGCGTGATGTGTCTGTAGCCAGGGTCATGCATTAACAGACATATAATTTGGATGGCTTATGCATGCCCATTATGGAATTTATGTTGCATCCACACTGGAACCATGTTGTGCCTAATAGCTGGGAGTTTATGGTGCATGGGTTTAGCAGCTGAGGTTATGCGTGGAATATAGGATTCAGAGTGTGCCTTTGTATATAACATGTTTTGCATGCTTTGCTGAATACGCATCTAACATACTGTGGAAAACAAGCTGCAGGCATGTTTTTGGGAATTTATGGCATAACAAAGGAAGCTTGTCTCAGGTTTGGAAGTTTGGTACTTCAGTGTCAAACTTTTTGCGTTTGGGATGGAATGAGTGTTACCTCATTTATTGTGCTCCTAAGTTCTGCGTATGATTTGTTGTTTACTTGGTGCCAGCGCACTCTCTTGGCAATCTCTGTTTTGAACTGTAGCACAATATTAGTGAAATACAGTCAAAGCCTCCTTAGGGAGGCTGTTTGTATATCACTGTACAACATGGCACTATTGGTAGCTATAAAAAGGAATTTAAGAAAGCTAAAAGAGGTTGTATTTTAGAAGACAACACCTCTGTGTAGCTGCACAGCACTATATTCAGTTCCTTTGCTGTTTACTCCATGGATTGCTCCTGGCCTGGAATATGGAAGACTTGCAAATAGTTCCCTTCATCCTTTGCTTTCCTAAGAAAATAAATTCATTAGGAAAATTTTTGCAGAAGGGAATGTGGTAGTAAAATTATTAATATTTAAGATTGAGAGGTCAGGCTAAGAAATTTATCCTAACTAAAAGAACTAGGGCTTTTCAACTAAAAGCTAACTTGGATTGTTTCCATCTCCCCACTTCTGAGATAGGATGGTTCTTGGTGTGCCACTGCTTATAGGCTCCACCAAAAGCCATCTCTACATAGTGTGGCAGTTAACAAGCTACTTAAGGAGTCTATCCTTCCTAGGCCTTGCTAATGGTGGAATGATTGTTTTTCCTCAACTTTATTCCCCTTCCCCTTCCCCTTCAACTGAACTATTCTATGCTATTTTATGCTATTCCTCTATGCTGTTCTCTTCTATGACTATAGTTAATAAAACTTCTCACTGACCTGTCTTAAATTGCACTTCCATTATTGCAGATGTTATTGTAGTCCCTAGATCACCAACAGGAAATTCTGCTGTTTATACAAATTTATCCTAGCAATGTGGAATAACATCATACATGCATAAAAGATGCTTCCAGCCCTTAATAGAATAACACTTACTACTAAGAGATTGCCAGTATGGCTTCTTTTCTATGGGAGGATGTGGGGAACACAAACTGAATGGTAAAATGAAGGTGCCAAAAGATAAGCTAATCAAGATGCACATACTGCTTGTGCAACAGTTTTTTCAAAGGACAATAAAAATGTCAGAAAATTTCAGACTGTAGAAAAATATGCAGATGTGTGCCTACGATACCAGCTAATAGCCAAACACATGGATTAAGTAATATCATTTAGATGCAGGTATTGCCTTGTCTTCCCTCCTTCCCCCTGTATTTTCCACCCCCGTTTCAATTACTTGCTGAAGACCTCATCTTTTAACTGTATTATGTCTTTTAGGGACAGGCACTTTCTACTCTCGGGGGGGAGGGGAAGGAAAAAAGAATTAGTTCACTGCCTCTGGAAAACTAGTGCTCTCTCAAGCTTAAGCCCAAGTTGTCTTAATGGGTTTTACACCACCAGATAGCAGGCATTCTGCTCTATGACAACTCTACTTTTGAAACTCACTGAACATACGTAATGGAAATGGATGTAAAGTGTAGTGACTGTTAAACTGTGAAGCTTAGAGACAGCACCCTTGAGGTAAAATTCTCCAAACGAACTGAAACTGCAGAATAGTTGCAGGATAAGGAAATTTGTCACATAACCACTAGGATCCTTCATTACTCCTGACTGGCAGAAGACAAGATAAAAACAGTCTCTAGCTACCTAAAGTCAGAAACAGAATTTCACAGTTAAGGAGTAAATCAATTTTTATTTTTTATTTTTTTGGATGTGTTTTATCTTCGTAAACATCTGATTTTACTGAATTGCAAATAAGCCTATTAGAAGGTTAAGTTGAATACCAGCAGCCCATGTAGTACACTGACAAACCCTCTTTGTTACAGTTTCTATTTTTTTTTTATTATTTTTATTTATTTTTAGGATAAGATGACAGTGTAACTTCATGTAACTGCTATTAGAGAACTTTGGCAATGATATAATACATCTTTCCTGATCTTGTCACAACATTATCCTTCTTTATAATTCATTTAAGGCATGTTAGAGTTGGAATTTGAGGACTCTAAAGCCCTAAACAGGTAAATTTTGGAATATCCAAGTTTATGTTAAGCTTAGTTGGGTGCCAAGTTAAGCTTATGCACTTGACCTGCATGACTCAAAAAAATTGCTTTTGCAAAGAAATGGGGACTGTGCTCAGTGGCACAGTCTCTTATAGTGCAACAGAAACTTTACTTGTCTCAAAATTAACAACTTGTGAATTGGTGTATTACGTGTTGTCTTACAGCATGATCTAACCATGGAAATCAGCATGAAAAGTTACATATTTTGGTAGGTTTACTAGTGGACTCTGATATGTAAAGCCTTTCGCTAAAAACTTTCCCTTTAGACACCAGATACTCTGAAAGCTGTAGAACTGAAGTTAGATTTAGGTGTGTCTGTTCTGTTCAGAAATACCTGTATCACGATACTGAGAAGATGGAGAAGAACAACTTTGTTTTGTGTGTGTTTGTATCGTCTGAGAGTTTTACAGTCACAGTGGTGTTGAAAGATGACCTGTGTGACACTGGGTGTTCAGGGCTGCTGTTTCTAAGATACCACCATGATAAACAAGTAAATATGACATTTTTGGAGAGCAGAGTCCTTTGGGATGTCACCATTTTAGAAAACTATAGATCAGACTCCATCAGATGATGATCTCCAGTATTGATCCATGGTTTCAATATACATATATGTATATACATGTATATCTCTCTCTCTATATATATACACACACATAAACACGTATGTCTTCTGAGAATCTGCTCTGTATTTCCTGTATTCCTAGGAGCTTCTTCACTGAAACAGATCATGATGACCTGACAGTGTTTCTGTGGAGCAGGCTGTTGGTTGGAAGGATCTCTGTGCCTGTCAGACTGTGGTTATAGAATGGTCTTGTTTCTTTTATATTTTGTTGCCTGCCCCCTTCCCCTCCCCCCCCTTCATTTGAGAAGAGGTCTAAGAAATTGGGTTCTTTATCTGAAATTGGAACTATCCTGGATGAAATCTCAATGCTTTATTTTTATATGCTCTACATACTTTAATATGTTTCTGACTATGAAATAAAATGCATCTTTTCAATGAAATAGCTTCTTTTTTACTGCTGTTTCACTCTAGAAAGCATCTTCTGCAATATGTTTAACTTCCCCAGCAGCAATTCAGCTCAGTTAATATACTACAAGTGTAGAACTTGTATTAAGTCTGTGAAATGACTGCTCACCCCAAAATAATCTCACTAAAGAAACTCTGCTAAAAACTGTTAACACATCCTAATAAAAGGATGTAATAGCTTTAGAAAGTTTTAAAGAATTGCTATGGAACTGTAAAGCATATTGCAGAATTTATTTTATTGCACTTCTTAGGTGAGCAGAGTATGAGGACAGTTGCCTTCAAGTGGTAGCTGTGAGAGGCACAGATTGAGAGAAACTTTCTTCAGAAACTGGTAGTAGGCCTGCATTTTGGCACTCAGCTGAACTGAGCCTTTTCTAGACCTCTTTCATGGAGAAACTGTCCCCTCCACTATTGCCAGTTTTGTGTGTGCTGTCTGCATCCTGACGCGCACAGTAGCATGTGCCTCTTCTCCAAAACTATGAGATAGGAAGTAAAAGTAAAGGCTTGCTCTGTTTGACTTAGCGTTACCCATGAAATGTATTGTAAGGCACTGGCCTAGAGCAGGTGGGCTGGCAGTGCCATAGTTTGAGACTGCTGCTTCTATGGAAATGGCACATCTTTTGTGCTCTTGTCCTGTGGAAACTACTGCATGAGATATGATTGAAAGAACATGCTTACTTAAAAGCATAAATTTACAGTATTGAAGTTATATAAAAAGAAAACAAAACACAACAAAACAAAAAATCATTAATATTATACCCTCTAAGGATACCACTATAGCTTGCAAGCCAGTTGTGTCCTGAGAAAATATTAAAGCTATGTCCTTCCTGCTTCTGTTGTGAAATGTACCTAGCAGAGAGATGTAGAAGTTTCACTGGATGTTCTGCTGCTCTTCAGCACAAGATAAAAAGCTTCACTTCATCTGCTCTTTATCTTACTCCTGTGGCTGGGAACACCACTTGTTGATGCTGGGGGATTAAGTTATTTTCTTCTCCTTTTCAAAGTCTTGAAACATGTATACCTTATTGGTACATTTCTAACCTTTTGCGTTCCAACTGTTTAGTTATTTGTTGTCTGTTTATTTTAGGCCTGTTCAGACATGGTAATAAGATTTTTAAGGATTTTGCATTATTGCCATTGCTAATCACACACATTTTAGGCATTGATGAAATTTGTTTATTTTCAGCAACGTGTATGTTTACATCTCACATCTTGGATTCTCAGTTAATGATGATGAGAAAAAAATAATCACAAAAAAAACGTGCCCATCTCTGCTTTAAGGAATTCTCAGGTGACATGGTTGGAGGGGTGGTGTCTTGTATGTTGTGATGCTCATGCATTTCTTCTTCATGAAAAAGAAAACATAAGCTTTTAATATCTGGTAGTGGAAGCATATCATAGCAACAACGATGGGCTCCCTACATCAAGCAGAAGATACAGGACAAGAAAAAACGGACGGGTAGTAATTAAAGCAGAGATTGTGCATTTCTAATATTTCTATGCAGATCCATGTGAAATGCAGGGGGGAATTGGTTTAGTCCTAAGACTTCTGGTGTGTGGAGGAACATCAACAACATAGCTAAAAGGTCTGCTGATTCTCCTACCCTACTGAGCCCTTTCAGTGCAAAGACAGACAGGCTGAGCTAGCTCAATAATACCAGTCTTTTCTTCTAAAACATACAGAAGTTGATATTTATCTATTTCTTAGTGAAAGAATCAAGATGAATAGGCAGGATTATGCACGTGTCCTTCTCTTTAAATATAAAAAGTCTGATTATTTGGCAGTAGGGCAACGTTATGATATCAGTAATGATAAGAAGCTGGTTTACACTTGCACAGACTTTCACTGGCTCCATTTTGAATGTAAAATAAATAACCTAATATTTCAGTAGCACTATTTATCAGATCATCATGAATGAATAAATATCATTTTACCATCACCTTGGCTTTACTGAAAGTCTGGGTTAATGGAAAAGGCATAATCTATTCCTTAGTTGGCTTTTTGGTGAATTATTTAGCTGTTCCTTTTATATTTCTTTTTTAAGAGCTGCCTGTTCTGAAATTCTGGATGTACAGCATCTGTAAGACTTGCTGTTGCAACAAGTAGCATGAAATGATGGGGCATATTGTTGACCAGACATAAAATACTTTTATAAACATGTTCTGATGTCTGAATTATCTCTTTCCTTAAAAGGAAAACTTCAGTTTTAATTTGTGTCTTCATCCAAGTAAAGATGTAAACACAGAGGAAATCTTGTGTACATGCTCTTTTTTTTTTTCTTTTTTTTTAAATCACATATATCTTTTCTGCATATACAACTAGATGATGAATTAAGTTCCTTTCCCTTCTCAACATCTGAGAGACTGTATCATTTAGAAGTTTTTTGAAAGACTCTTAGTTTCAGTTAGCATATGTGGTTTTCCAGAAACTTTCCAGATACAGCCAGTACCTTGGTCTTTCCAGGAAACGTTATAATTACAGATTACAGAGACAAATGAAGATTAAGAAAAAGTGTTGCATGTTGTGGCTTGGCAGAATGATCCTTTTACCTGTCTTCAAACCTCACTTGAGTGAACACAGGAGAGTATAAACTTAGAAGTCTACTACTTTTTTACTGATAAAAGATTCTACATTTTTCTGGAAAGTGGTGCAAAGTGGCTATTCATTTTTCTGATTCTGGAATGAAGCTTCAGTGACAGAGATTAGTTAGAAAAGGGAAGAAAACCCAATAAACATGGCTTCTTTTTTTTTTTTTTTTTCAAATCTTCTACTTCCAAGGACACTGTTGGTTCACTCAACCCTCCATCTGTGAACTGCTTGGCATGGGGTATTTCCATTAGTGTAGACTACAGAAGAGAAGGAAGACAGATTGGATCCTCCTACTCACTGTGACCTGTTTTGCCCTGAGGCAACACTCACCTATCTTTCTCTCACTGAGAAAGAAAAAAAGGCAAGATGTTGGTGTGTTTGTGGCAGAGGAGATGGTGATATTTGAGTTGGTGGTGTAGTTATGAATATATACCTCTAAGCATCTTCCAGTCCTAAAACGTGTTGCTCACCTGCAAAGCTGTCACTTGTGGGCAGTCTGTGAATGCATCTGCAGCTTACTTCTTAGTAGGAGGGACATGTGAGCACAAATGGACTGCATGTCCAAACAGCAAGGCTGAAGTAAGTGGGTGAGACGATCACCTGGCCATCTGCTTAATGATAGGAGTGAATTTTCAACTGTTGCAGTAAAATAAGCATTTGTCAAAGTATTAAACAACAGCTAGTATTATTTTGTTCTCAGTTTTTCTCCCAAACAAATTCTGTGACAATTTAAAATATTTTTTCCAGTAACTTGTGCATAAAGGTCTATTAAAAAAGAAAGAAAATCAGTCAAAAGAAACTACAGTCAGCTCTGACTAAATGCGTACATCCTGAAATGAACAATGGAGTTAAATAAATAAATAATTAAATAAATAAAATCTATTGGAGAGAAATGTGGAACTTCATACATAATCCCAAATAAAAGCAGATATAAGTTTATCCTGACTCAATCCACTAATTTGTACTTTTCACGTAACAGAGTGCAGAAACTTAAATTTGATTTGTGTCTTCTGGCACAAATGCATATAAAAAGGCTGCCAAATTTGCTTATATAAAAAATCCAATATTTCACATATTTTCATCAGAAGTAAATCTTTTGCTTGTTTTCTTTTAATGTGCAAAGCAAAAAAAAAAATATTTTCAGATTCATTCGTACTTAGTTTTCCAGAAGTACAGGTCATTAAACGGAATTATTATCTGTTTAAACCATGGGACAAAGTATCAAATTGAATGGACCAATACTACTACTTGGGCTAAATGTCATTGTAGTGTCACCATGTAACTAACAGAAAAAAAAGGCAGTTTTCCTTCTTTGGGATGTGTTTCATTTCTTGGTGTGGCTCTTAAATTCTTTGAGAATATTTTGGACAGAACCTTTCAAATATATGTTTGCTAAGACAACTGAAACAGCCAAAATAATCCACTTATTTTTAATAAAATATTTTTATTATAATACATAGTTGTACTACATGTAATTCTTTTGTAAAATACAAGTCTCTTTTGCAGTGAAACATAGGATAATTGTGAAGTGTAAAACACATGAAATGAGAGTGAACATGAATGTAGTTTAACAATGGCAGATGATACATTTCCCTAAAGTCTGGCTGTGATGTTATCAAAAAAAACATTCTCACTATAGCACTGTAAAACAGTAAAGTCATTTAGTAACAGAGATGGTGTTTCCATGATATACAGAAGAGCAAAATATCTATCCTGTCGTGTGTGACAGTACAGCTCTAATTATGAATCATTTCTACAGAATTATTTTGATTTTTTTCCTTTTAAACAATCTTCCAGGTTCTGTAAACCCAGCACTTGGGTTTACAGCATTATTATATATATTACCTATATATTATCTCTCTATATATTACCTATAGATATGAATAATATATTCAGGTAAACATATGCCATTCATATTTAAAATATGCTCTTGGCCTTTTTAAATTATATATCTATACTTTGGTATAGACCAAATTGTAATATAAATCACGAGCACCTATCTAATTAGATAAATCAATTCTAAAAGCATTTAAATATTATATTTCCCCCTGACTTTTCCCCCTGTCCTAATACTGAGCTATGAAAGCAGCACTGCTAGTCCTCCTTACCAGGATGGATCTTATCCTTTCAGAAAGAAAGGTTAGAGAGGTGCTCTTGAGGGGATGGACAGGAGAGGAAAGTGAAGCCTGGTATGGACAATCAGCTGTGTAGGGTCAGTTGGATGTTGAGAATGTAGTAGCGCTAAATTCTCTTACAATGTTTTTTGCTGAGTTATCTGCCTGGATTTCTTCTTTCTGGAACCGTTTATTTATTTATTTTTTCTGTTCCCACTTTCCTAACATGTTCCTGTTTCTGTATTACCCTTTTTCCTCCAAGTTCATGAACAAGATACCCTTGCTCTCCTTGTCTCTGTTTTACTGACCCCTCTGGTATAACTTCCTTGACCTGCTTTCCCCAGAAAAATAAACCCTAAGAAAGTTTTGGAAGGACAGAATATATATATATATATATATATATATATATATATATATATATATATATATATATTTATGTATATATATTTATTTATTTATTTATTTATTTATATAGTTATATATATATATTTATTTATTTTTTTTCAACCCCACTGAGGTATAACATGCTGTAAATGTTTACTTGCTAATGTCAGACTTTCATTCTCTTCATTCTAGTAGCATGGTAAAAAGTAGTTTATTTTCTGATTAACTGGTGACAGATTACCACGAGAGGAATGAAAGAAGTTTCAGAGAAAATTAACTCCATGACTTTGAGTTCCTAATACTCACCCAGCTAATTACTGATATTTGTCATTAAAGTTGGTTGTGGGAAGAATGTGTGATCCCTTTGACTCTGGCTTTCATATTTTTATTTCTCACTTAGATTGAAATGTCAAATATCTGCAAGTGGTATTGTGCTAATAATTAATTAAATCATAAAGAAAATAGCCATGACTGTGTAGACTTATCAGTAAAAACAATTGTTTATCCCAGCTGTGTTCTTCTCCAGAGCAGTCTTTCAAAATTAGTATTGGAATCCTTTTTTTTTTTTTTTTTTTTTTTTTTTCTTCTTCCAGATCATTATCTATTTAATTGTATTTCATTAATGCTGGTTTTTATTCTTTTGTTTTCCCTTTCTCTTGGTTTCTGTTATTTCTCATGTCAGCACTTTCTGCTTTCCATTTTTTTTTAATACAAGTTAAATTATCCAAATTAAAAAAAAAAAAAAAAAAGATTTAGAACTTCACATTAAACAGCATAATTTATCCATTGGGATTTTTTGCCATATTATTTCAAATGTGTGAACAGAAAGAATCACAGATGTATGAAATCACACAATTCAGTTCTGGTTTCATTAATGTATAGCTACTGGAAGTAAGAGTATCAGCATATGTAGCATGCAGATTGATGTATAAATCAGCATACTGAAGATGCAACATCGGTTGATCAAGGTCTTGATCAAAAAACGCTGACCAATAAATAGTAAATTTTTATGTCTTTTCAGCTGAACTTAAAATCTCTTAGAAATGTATTGGAAAATAGAAGAGATCAGCAAATATCATGTGAATGAGGACTGCAAAAAATATCTTTTTCAGTAATCTGACAGCATCACTGCATATGAAATTTATCAGGATGAGGTTTCTAAAAACCAGTGTTTGGTGTTGCATAGCAACACTCATTGAGATTTTGATGTATAAATATTGAGCTACATCAGCTCTGAAGTTTGGGATTCTTTGCTCTACCTAAGGTAGCTAAAAGTTAGACATCTACACCCACACTAATATTTCTGAGGCCTATGTTTTATAACTGGGGAAATATAAGCATTTCTCCAAATCTGATTCCATCCAAGAAGGGTGACTTTGGCCAGTTGTGACGTGGTGGTAATCTTGTATTTCTCAGTTTTTGGATGCTTAACTTAAAAATGAAACCCTTGTGTCAACGGAGAAGACAGGAAGCCCTTTCTAGAAAGGTAGACCTTTTAAAGATGGTACAGGGCAACCCACACGTAAGAGTATTAATTTCAGTTTCGAGTGTGAAGTGGTAAGGAGAACATGCAAGATAAGGACGTGCTGGGATATATAGAAAGTCAAAAAAATGTTATGTCTAGAATGGAAAAGCTTACAGAAAACTGAGCCTGTGTGTTGTCAGCTGGGAAGGCCCAAGTGTTTTTTTTGCTTTTTTTTTTTTTTTTTTTTTTTTTTTTTTTTTCCATTTTGTTTGATTTTGGCTGTTGTGCTTAATGGGTATGTGGGAAGAAAATGTCTTGCATTGCTGCTGTGCTCCCTTCAGATTTTGTCTTCTTTGCCCTTCTGCAAGTAAACACGTAACTGCTTTTTGTCACATTTATTATGTTTCTAGTGCTTCCTTTCCTTCCTGCACTGCTACCGTCTCCATCTGTGCAATATCATACACAAAAAACAGTGAGGCATCAGATAAAGTAGTCTACAGTCTCAATACATTGCAAACATACAGGGGCTGATTCTGACATCCTCTTTATGCATTCCTTCGCTACTCTGTCTGACCTCTGAAATAAAGCACTGCAGAATTAAGAATGACAAAATCTGCTTCATCATAACTCAGCTTGACTATTCAGTTAAAATAATTAACAGGCAGTTTATGTGAGATGATGTACAGAGAAATTTTATGGTATATCCTGTTAGAATTATTTAGGTGGACCATGTGAAACAGTGTGGGAACTCCTTGCTGATCTGCAGAGATAGACGCTTTGTGCTTCCCTGTTACAAATGCATGCATGTACCCATACTCTGCTAACCCATAGGGATTGCTTGAGGGCTTGTGCGTGCACACCACAAGCACCAATACTTGTACAATACAGGCACATAATTGAGGCGTCGAGTTTGTATACACATACATTTGAGGCCAATGACAGATTGGCTGGGAATTTATTACATGAACTATCCTGAGGATCCTGAACCATTTTTGATGCTCACTGACCACAGGTGGCTGATGCAGAGCATGAATTTGTTGCTCAGACTTCTCCTTTTAGGCTTTCTGATTGGTTGGAAATGCAGCACTCAAACTAGAGTTAAACAGGTATATGGCAATGTAAATAACTGCTGCTCGGATTTTGACCTGCTCAAATCCCAAGTATTGAATCATACCAGCATTGGCTGTTATCATCTGTTACGCATCTAAAGGGCATCTCTTAACTGGATCATTTCTATATCCAGATGCTGAGCCCACAGTCAAATGCTAATCACTACTAAAACTACGGTCTCAGGCCATGTAACTTTGAATGTGGTTTCTGGAAGTTTTTGGAGTCGCAAGTTGCCATTGTGCAAAATTGTTTCTGCCTCTTGTGCAAGTCAAATGATAGCCACATCATAAACCATATTCCATTCACAAATGGAATTTAGTTGTGCATGTAGTTGGCTGCTTGATATATGAGTGATGGAGAAAGCAATGTAAAGAGGCAGCAGAGACTGAAAAAAAAGTTAATTACAATACATTTTCACTGATGTTGGTAGCAGAACACAGCTGAGTTCAACATACTTTTCAGCACTACAAAGCTGATACATGACGTGAAACATCTAATGATCTTTGTCCAGTGTCTGTTGGGCTCTCTGCCTTTGCAGCACTGTGTAGGCTATGGAAAGCATTCTGAAAGCCCGACTGAAAGTGGTGTAAACCAGTTTTACTATTTTGTCCTTAGCTGAACTAGTATCAGACCAACTGTAGAACTAGCCAGATCCATAACCTTTACAATTTGGCATATATAGGTAACTTTGACAGAAACTGGTTCTATGTTTGCTTGTGTATGCAGATATGTGTACAAGCATGGAATGATTCTGAGTTGGTACATATTTTCTGTTTATTAATGAGACGAGCACATTTAGCCCTACTGAGACAGCTTATCATTTCTTGTATTGCTCTAGTCATGTTCTAAGTGATGGCAGATGAGGGTTGATTTTCTAACATGCAGTTTGACTTCATTAAGCTTACTTTTCAGAGCTAATTCATCTATTAGTGGCAAATTGAATTTTTCCTGCTTTGACATGCTTCAAAATACATTTTTGAGACTCCCCCGTAGCTGAAGATAAGACATGCGTTCCATCTCAATTCACTTTTTCTGCATTTACCTTCTCTTTGTCACTGGCAGCAAGATATGATCCAGCAGCAACTGTCTCATCATTAGAACATTGGTTTCCCATTGAGATTTCTATTGACCTCCACTTCAGCTTTGTTTACAGCGAGAGCAATAAGCTTTCAGCGCATTGTTTGGTTCTACCATATGGGACAGGTCCTGCAGACAAAGAAGATTGGTTAGGTCTCAAATCTGAGCAGGAAAGGCATTAATGCCAACACACTGCCAAAAGCTAAAAGCAATTGGATAGTTTATGCTTTGGAAAGATCCCATTTTCTGAATTTACTGCATGGGCTCCCTGTTTATTTCTTTTTCCTTTCTTGTGTTGTTGTAACATTTGATTTCTCTGTCCAGTTTTACTTCTCACAGTCAAATTCCTTTCTGAGGATCAGACAATCGCTGTCAGATTTATCTTTTTCTGTGGCTGATCTTTATTCAATGAGGACAGGTTTCAAGCGAAGCTGCATGGTCCAATGGTAAGAAACCGACACTGAAAAAAAATGCTCTGTTTTTCAGTAAATCTTGGTATTAGGGTTGAAAAGTGTTAGATTATAAGTGGCCTGGTTTTATGCAGTTCTATTGCCTTCACTGAACAGTTTTCAGCTTTTATTATCTTAGTGTGATGTCAGAGTGCTTTAAAGGCAAAGTACTTGAGATCCTGGGTCCAGATTCTGGATCCAGAGGTTGTGATTAAAATGGGCTTTGTTTGAAAGGCAGTAAGCAGAGAATCTCACCCTACTAGCTGCTGAATCAGGTCCTTGGCACTTTACTACAATCCTTCTCCTTCCTTCTGACCTCATTCACCCTCCCTGCAGTGCCCCCCAGAAGGATGCTGCTGGTGTGAGAAGTGAAACCATCAGTGTAGGAATCAAGTGATTAAGTGGGCTGTGGGAAAATTCAAAGACATCATTGTGCTGCTTCAGTGACAGACAGAAGAAGTCAGCAGGTCTATAGCCTGCTCTCTAGTTTCCTGGAGGGAAATACATATATTCCTCCTACTGTATGTGGTGCTTCAGTGGTTGTGACTTCTCTATTGGGTAGATGCAAGCGGAGTTGATGCTTAGCTGACCTGTGACACCTGCTTGTCCACTTTGTCTGTTGTGAGGCCAGGAAGAGAGAGACATGACAGCAAGCATGATCGGGCTTCTGCCTCCCTCTGCATGCAGCTCTGTGTCTTTCATCAAACCTTTCCCCAAAGGAATTTTTGCCAGATTTGTGCATCTCTGAGCAGGCAGTTATTAAAGTAAGACTGAGCTCCCAGCTGCAGGAAGGGCAGTAGCAGCCCACTGGGGGCTGCCAGCATCCCTGTGCTGTGCTGCATGATACAGGTAGTTTCCAGAAAGAAAAGAAAAGGAAAGGAAAGGAAAGGAAAAGAAAAGGAAAGGAAAAGAAAAGAAAAGAAAAGAAAAGAAAAGAAAAGAAAAGAAAAGAAAAGAAAAGAACACTGTATGCCTCCCTCTGCATCTGCTTTATGAAGATTACTGTGGAGGGTAATCTGTGGCTTTAATTGGCCAAGGAGCTCAAGGGACTGTGGGAAGGGCTCCTGAGGGACCCAGCAGCTTGGGAATGGTCAGTGTGATCTCTGTACATAAGGTGTCAACAAAACTTTCACAAAGGATAAAATTAGTAGATAACAAGTGAGTGAAGTGAATGGGATGCGTTGGGAAAGTGTCACTGTGGCTTTTCCAAAGGGACATAATGCCTCGCAAATGGCTTGGATTTCTCTGGAAGGGAAAAAACAAGCCTGTCAATCAAGTGATGAGCTAGATTTAGAAAAATGTTACAGAATACACTGGAAGCTATTAAAGAAATTAAGCTGTCATGTGGGAGGCTTTCTCATGGATTAATAACTTGTTGGGAAGGAAGGATAGTTTAGTCCTGCTTCTGATTTTTATGCTTTTCTAATGTGTTTCTTTCTCCAGAAATGGCTAGGGGTAGATACTGAGCTGAATAGATGGATTTGGGGTCTAACGTAACATGGTCATTCTTTCAATTTAGATATTTGCAATATTTGAAGTTTTGCATTGCATTATTTTCAGTAAAACATGATCTGTGGGAATATTTTCCTTCACTGGAAGATATTTGAAGCAGACAATGGTAGGTATAGAAAACACTTATTAAGGAGTGCTCTTTTACTGAGAGACTAGTTAAGGAATACACAATAATTAATATCATGTCAGTTGGAACATCACATGGAAGTGGGAATAACTCAAGATTAAGACATTTCAGACATTAAGACATTTTCAGGACTTTAATTTACTTTTTTTTTTTTTTTTTTTTTTAACAATCATTATTGTAGCTATTTTTTTTAAGGATAATTTAAAAGAATCTAATGATCAAAATAGTTTGCAGTTCTGAGATTTAGCATGCACTACTGCTGCTGTTTGAAGAGCTTTTCAAGACCTTGTTAGGTCTGGTTTGAATGTTATTTTAGTATAAAAATCATCTCTAATCCTCATTGTTAAGCTATTGTATTTTTTAAAACCTTGTTATAGGTTTTAAAATAGGTTAGGAGGGCATCTAAGCTTTCTTTTTTTCCTGGAAAGGTTGTAATAACCTCTAACCTAGCTGAAGACACTAATGAAGTATAACAGCTGAATGTGCTGTGTGGGTGGATGCCTGGTGCTTATGCTGCTGGTGATCCCTGCAGGGACTAATTTATTTCCAAAGTGGCAGCTAGATAAGAAAGCTGACTTAGACTAGAATTTATTTCAAGAGTTCAGTTTTGCTTCACTTTAATGTAGCCTATCAAATGCACAAATGGAGTTTGAGAAGTATTATCAGAACATTGCTAATATGAAAGCTCCATCTGTGTGAGCAGTACTATTATTGATTAAGTGCATTTGTGATATGAAATATATGACAACCCTAATGCCAACTTATACCAAACTTACTGATGAATATTTGCTGAGCAAAGTGAGGTCTGTTTGTCCAGTATGTGCTGATGACTCTTGACTTGGGCTTAATGTACTTCAGCCATAGTTAGGAGCACTGATCTGAGGACGGGTTATGGAGGTGGATGCAGGACTTTAGTGGTGAGCTATCAAGTGACATCTAGACTTAACTGCTAGTGAGCATTTTAAATCTAGTTCTGAGATCCAGTTGTCTTAGCACTGCATAAGTGAAATCTATGTGATCCAAGTGAAGTCCCATGAATGTATGCAGTTTAAAGCCCCAAGCCAAGTAAGCTTCACTTGTAAAAAGAGTTGTGTGGCCTGTTTTAAAATCAAAATATCATGTGGTACATTTATGGCAAAGTTGTGCTTGTTTTTTCTTGCTAAGATTTGGGAATATGTAGGTGTCATCAGTACCTTTGCCTTAGGGTTACACTAGATGTAGACAAGAGCACCCAATTGGATCTGATCATTACTGTTGCAGAGGATACAGCTGGTCACAGGAGGAACTTCTGAAATGAAAGGCATCTACCTGTATGAAGAGTAGGCACTCCCTCTGAACTAAAACCAAAATAGATTTTATTGAAAAAAATAACTTTTTTTTTTTTTTTTAAAAAGCTTCAATTTGTAAATATTTCCATTCCAATTCAGCTTGTCGAGTCCTACTACTCTGTACAGACATATTAGCTTTACTAAAGCAGAAGAGCAAATTCTTAGGGTTAAAAACAGCCTACATGGAAAGGTAACATTTCTTTTCCAATGCTAATACAGCAGTGCAGCATTTCTTAATATATACGGTAAAAGATGAGTATCTCCTATTGAATATGGCAGCAATAGCTGGAATTATTCACTCTTCTGCTCTCTTCCTTCTTAACATATAGGGAAGAACTTGATCTAGAGGGATTATACTTTACCTGTGGATTTATTTTCTTCTTCAGTTCATGAAATAACAACAACAGTAATTGATTGTATGAGATAAACACATAAGATAGTTGTTGAATTCTTGAGGAAAGTGTTTTATTGAGGTAATTTCACATAGGTCAAACTTTCTGCAGCTCTTTTGGCCCCTATGGGCAGACTGGAAGGCCCTTCAATAAAATTCCAGTGACTTTCAAATAATAAAATTTTGGAAATATGAGTTACTGCCTTTCAAGTGCTGTGATGTGATGGTCATTTATTTGCAAAAGACCAATATTGGTATAAAAGGGGAACATTTTAATATAACAACATTCAATATCAGCATATCATTGGTCTACATGCCTACTCTCTACTCTTTTCAACAGGCAGATGAGTGCAATGGATCTGTTGGGGTGTGAGGAACAGATCCTGCTCTACTTGTTGCTGTGTTAGGTTGCAGAGAGTGCCAGCTTGGGTGGAGGCTGGTGGAGCAGCTAAGGAGGGACTGTGTACCTTAGTGGGTGAGCTCTTTTTGGGGACAAGAGTAAGGTTTGAAGCAGATCTTTATGTATATTCAAGCTGTACTGTGGCATAGGTGCACACGGGCTTCTGAAATATGGGTAGAATTAGGGCAATAGCCTTTCAGGCATTTATAATTGACCTAGAGACAGAAATAGCTTCTTTGGTTTTCTTACACTGGCCCTTTTCTCAAAGCAAGAATAAAAAGGCCTTTCTGACTGGATCCTTCTTCTGAGGTTGTTTTTTAATATAGGCATAAATGAAACATGGGAATACTGTATCACCCTGGTGTGGAAAGGTTGTACAGGTTAGTTATTATGCACTTCGTACTTTTGCAGATACTGAAATTTTGAATTTCAGACCTTCCCTTTGTATTTTCATATCTGTTTCTAAGTACAGAAAGAGCTGGTTTTATAAATTGCTCATAACTCTTTTCTGTATGTATCTCTTGTGCTGCCAGTTTTTAAATAGTACAAAACTACTGTCTTTCTGTGTTCCTTGCAGTGCTGTGACTTACAGTTAGGTGAAATATCCCAAATATATGGTGAACATTTAGAATATAATATCCCTTCATCCTAAACTGAACCACTTCTCTCCCATTTTATTTCATCTCCAGGGCAGCTGTTCTGGTGAGGGTCCTTCTGCAGTGGAAATAGTGCAAATGTCAGCTTAAAGAGTTGTCGCCCCATTTTCTCACATAATATTTGCTGGCAGGCGATAACTACTGTAGATATCTTGTGAGGACTGTGGTGACAAAGATAAACCTCAGGCTAATTTTCTAAACAAAACCAGTCAGCTTGAGTGAGTCTTCTTGTTTAAAAATTAGATAACGATGATCTTAGTTGTAATGTTTTAAATTATGTAGTAAATAAAGAATGGGATGCTTCCTTGTGGTTAGCTCTTAATTGTCATCTCCAGTGGCAGTGACAGGATATGTCAATGTTTATGATTGATATAGAGATTGTTAAAAAATTTCTTTGGGCAACAGTCTGGAAAATCTACATTTGCTTACACTGGGGAGAATAACATCTGTTTCTCTCTCTCTCTCTTTTTTTTTTTTTTTTTTTTTTTTGACAATGGGCACCAGCTATATTTTATCATGACATAAATTTCCTGGGGAGACAGTAGGTATTGATCCATAAATTACCATTTTTTTTTTCTCGGTCTTTCTTCAAAAGTAGTTTCCTACTGTAAAAAATAAAAAACCATCCATGGAGGAAGGCAACCGTCAGGTAGACAGGATCCACTGTAGCAAGATGTAGAGCTTCAAGCTGATCTTGCTGCACTTGTTTACCCATGCCTAAATGGTATCAATCCTATCTGCTTCTTGGTATTTGTGCATTGTTAAATGAATACATGGGTTGATGCAGGCAGCCCTACTCCTCTGCACTTCTGAGATGGAAAATCCTGAGAATATGAAAATATGTCCACTAGGATGTTGATATAAGTCAGCTGTGCACGTGTGTTATTTTAGGTTAAGTCTTTCTGTTCAAGTGGAACAGTGTCCCCCAAGTGCATGAATATTTCTGTCAGTAATGAAGATACATATTCATTTGGAGCTTATGATACTCATTCTTGGTTCCCTTTCTGTCATTAGAGGAAAATGAGCTTCTATTTAATGACATTTTCCCATTCTTGATTATACAAGAGGAAAGATTGTAATAAGTTTAACAAGTAAATCACAAGTCAGAAACAGATTTTAAAACTTTATTTCAGCGATGCCACCTGGTTTTGAGAAAAGCATAGAGTTGTCTGATTAGAAATGTTGCTTTGGAAGTGAAAGCAAAAACTTGACATTTGATATGATGAATAATAATCTTCTTATAATCAGGATTTTCAGTGAAGCCCATGAGTAGAAGTGTTCTGTAAAGCTTTATTCCCCCAAAGGACGTATCCATGTGGGGTCACCAATGTACTGCACACTGGACTAAAGTATGAAATCACAACCTCACAATGTCATTCCCATTGCAGAAGGATCATTTGTGAGCAGGAACATCCAGACCATGTTTCTTATGCTGGAGTAAGCCTGGGACTGCTATGTCTGAAAACTCACACATGGATTTAGTTGCTTTGCATATACAATAGAGAGGATTCAGCTGAGGATATGAACTGAAACTGGTATCACCTGCTATATCTGTATCTCAGTGTCATGGGGAGGGGGGAAAATGACTTTTTTTTTTTTTTTTTAAATGTGTTGAGTTTTTAGTAAAGATGGTGCTGTACAAACTGAAGAAAAATTCCATATAAATAAAACAGAATTATCAATCTATTCAGACTGGAGAACAATTTGGTGTTAAAATACAGCTCATACTCTGATGAGGCTAGTGTGCTGGGAGCAGTTAGTGAGTATTCGGTCTTGCAAGCACCATATGTTTACCCAATGCAACTAAAACTTTAATAGGGGAATCATCCTGGAAGGAAAATTGTGGGAATGCCATCATTTTCCAGTTTAATTTTAAATGTATTCAAAGTAGTTACGTTGCATTGCACAACTAGAGATGTGAAGAGATGGACTCTGCTCAGATAACGGTTTGAACTGGGTCTGAACCTGGGCTGGAGGGTAAAATTCTAAGCACTTGTGACTGATAACATAAAGGATCTACAACTAGAGCCTCTAGTGCTTGTTCAAAGCTTCTCCAAAATATAAACTTTTTTGGACTAGCACCTAAGTGGAACCAAAATTTAATGGGAACATGCTTGTAACCCCAAGCCAGAATATGACTCACAGTGTGGAAATGCTGAGGAATGTGGGAGAGGCAGTTTTAAGTCTGGTTTAGATTGATTGTAATCCTGATTTATACTTTTCATCTCTAAGGGCATTTGAACAGGGAAAATAGCTTTCCCTATGGTTTAGGTGGCTGAAGGACCATATTACTTAAGACCTCCACACATTGGCATGGCTGTGAACCAGTCAGAGTTTCAAAACCCTGATGTTCCCTTTGAGAGCAATCAGAAAGGTCTGTAAGAAAGTGTTCATAGAGGAAGCAGAAATATTTTGTAGGACTGTGTCAAAAAGCATCCTGTAGTCTTAACTATAATTGTGTGGCAGCTCTGGGCTGCAGGCTTTCATAACTAGGGCATTTTGCAATATAATTTTGTCAGGAAACAGTTTGCAGCAAATAAGTCACCAACTTTTTGGGCCTAATATATGTAATTTAATCCTATTAAACTTGTTTTCCTCATTTACAGCAGCACCACCAGCAAGCAAAACAGTGATTCAGTGCCATTACAGTTTCCCAGATGCAGTCTGTGCCAGAGACTACACAGACACTGCCATTAAGGCTCCCTGAGAGACTGCTCGGAGCAGCAGAAAATGTGCTACATTTTCCGGATGTCCTCATAAGGCTGAATGTGAAATGAGACTTATTGTTTGAAAGCAAAGCATGCATATAATGAGCCAATAATATTAGATATCAGATGTGATACTATTTCAAAAGATATATCACGTGCTTTTACCCACTTCTGCATTTAATACTATAGAACATTTGTTCTGCTACTCCCTCCGAGTTGGATCACAGGTTTGTTATTAAATGGAAACAAATAATGCTTTTTAGTCTGCATCATTTAGAAGACTCCTTCCTGAGAAGTTCTCACTTTCATTTTCATTTCAACAACTATATCCTTATGGTCTACAGTGTATAATAGAAATTAAATTCTGTGCTACCTAGAAGATATATTTTCCCTTCCACTATTTTTTTGGATCACATGGGTAATTTTGTTCTTGTGGGGATGTTGATGCAGACTTTGAGTCAAACTTGCATTAAAAAGTCCCAGCCTGTCTGAAATGCTTTATTTTTTTTTGCCTCTTTTTAAATTTTGGATTTTTTTTTCAGGTTGTTGGAAGGCTCTGAAATGTATTTTGAAAGACCCAGGAAAGACTTTGAACTTGAAATCAAACCTGCTTTTATTTTATTTTATTTTATTTTATTTTATTTTATTTTATTTTATTTTATTTTATTTTATTTTATTTTATTTTATTTATTTTATTTTTATTTTTATTTTATTTTATTTCATTTTATTTATTGTTGTTGTTGTTGTTGTTGTTATTATTATTATTATTATTATTATTATTATTATTATTATTATTATTATTATTATTATTATTATTATTATTATTTTAGTTAGCCCCACTGTAATAGATGGTGAATCACAGAAAGTTCTAAACTTCATTTTGGAGGTGTTCTTATTTCAGTAGTGTTTCAGCTACCACAGGGGTTACTTTTTATCTGTGTCTGAATTTAAGCATGTGTGAGGGGCCACTATGGGGAAGGCAATCTACTACAGATAGGTCAGTGAAGTATTTTTGGCTGTGGCTGGTTTCTTTATTTTCTTTGTTGCAGAGGTGTGCTCACAGTGGATTAGCTTCTCCATCTGTAGCAGCGGTGGCTCCAAATGTCTGAAAACAGTTTGGTTTGGCTATCTGAAAGGGGGCAATGCCTTTGAGGGCCTGGCCTTCTAGCTTAAGGAACAATATCTCACATGAAGGCTTTTTGTTGTGGCAAACTGTCACTTTTAAGGGATGCCAGAAAATGATCTGAAAACACGAACCTGCAGAAGAAAAGGTTTTTATCTTGAGATTAAATTTGGGCACTTTGTAACGATCACTCCTCATGTCCTCAGTCCAATGACTTGAGACTCATCTAAAATGCTTGGCATTTCTAGCCTGGCTTTTAGAGGCAGACTGTTCTATACCAGTTACCAGGCAAAGCTTATTTGGAGCATCTTAATTAAAATTACAAAAGAAAAGATATAGAAGAGATACTAGCTCTGCTACAGTATTTATTTTCCTTGTTGTGGCTCCTTGCATACTATAATGACTGCTTCAGTGGTACTGCTTAGCATAACTGCTTTCTTAGTAGTTTTTACAGTTAAAGAGATTCAAAAGAATGACAGTGGTAAGTGCTCCTCAACTTCACGTGGGATTATGAGCTGAGAAAAGCTTCCACTTTGAGAGGTCAGTTAGGCTGCATACATTTCCTTGCCAGAATTGCCATATTTGCTGGAATAAAAGCCTTCAAGGGAAAAGTCCAAGAGGGAAAAATTACGCTTCAATTATTAGAGTGTAGTGTAGTTATTTATCTAATAGGTCATCATTTCTATAGAGATGTAAGCCTCCAAGAGGAAAAGAAATAGTTGTGGGTACTCAAACAGAGATGCACAGCAGGAGCACAGAGCATAAAGTCTGGACCAGTCCCTCCTCTTGGACTGTTCCCCCCTCTCTGGTGAGTGGCTGTCCTACTTTCCCTGGATGCAGCCGCTTAGATCAGTACAAAGCAGATTTGACATTGGCACTAGAAGTGAGTGAATCAGGGAGGAACCAGTTTGCATTGCTCCCATGCCACACACTGTGCCACAACATAGATGCCAACCCCAAAGTCGGGACTGATGGGAAGCACAAAGGAAAGAAGCCTTCCGCTGCAAATATCGATCTTTTGTTTATCCACATGGAAGGTAGATCCTGGGCAGTGCTTAGCCACGTATCAAGCATGGGGTGAGTTTTTGTGTATGGAAAACATCTTCAAATGACTTAGGGAAGGAAAGAATTTAAAAAGAAAAAAAAAAAAAAAAAGAGTTCTTGGGTAATTCATAAATGATAAAAAAAAAAAAAAAAGGCTAAAAGCTCTGAAAACTTCCCCCATTTCTTCCTCACAGTTTGCCAGCTCAAACAATGGCCATTAGACAAACTTGTGCAACTTGCAATAATGCAGTAGCAAGCCATTTGCATGTCACAATACTGGGATTTGTTTGTTTGGATACAGTTCACTTACTGTTTGCAGTTGTGTTGGTAGTTCTTGATAAATGAGAAATAAGAACTTAAAGTCTGCATATTCATACAACTGCCATCTGATCTCTCTCCTCTACAGGGTGCATAGGAAGTTAGTGTAATGAAAATGTCTATAAAGGGGCTGTGCTTTGAAAGCGGAGATATGTTTTCATACTAAAAGGCCATATTGTTGGACCGAAAACTAGAAAGGTTTATATTGGTATCTGCCTTTTGATTCCTTCAGACCAAACACTTGAATTAAAACATGTTTTTTAGAATAAATGTGAAAGAGAATGGAAGTTACAGGTACTAGCATTCCATTATCAATCTTATTTCAAACATGTCCTTACCAGTTCACAAACAGAAAACTGGAGCCTCAGCTGGTGAATATCAGCATACTTCTATGGACTTCGGTTTGAACTGTACTGACACTTTTCAACAGACTTGGTTTAAAGTATTTTTATTTTTATTTTTACTTTTTTCCCTACATCAAACATGATCTCTTTTGCTTTCAGACTATCATCCAGTTCACAGATTATTTTTTTTTCCTAGAGCAGGAAAGCTTCAATGTTTATACAATGGAAATGTTCCACAGCAGTGCTGTGGATGATATCACTATTATTTCTAAAATAAATTTTCTTTACCTGAAAGAAAAAATCAGAACAAATGAATTTACTGCTTGTATACCTCTGGGGAAAAGTGGAAACAAAAAATATATTGCATGAATGATTTCACTGAATATTTTTACAGTGTCTTAAAAAATCTGTTTTTAAATTGTTTAAATAATAAATAGAAAATAGAACATAAATGGAGCTTATTTATCTAACCACTGTATCTTAAAAAATGGTGAATGTTGCCAATACTCTTAGTTCATTATGATTATATGGGTATGTCTGCAGTTCTTCAAGTATGAGAAATATGCTTCTGTTTCATATTTGTTTTTTGTCAGCTATTCTTCACCAGCATAAGTGCTCACTAGCAATCTATTTCAACATCTCCAGCCAGTAAGTTTCCTGAAAAGACTTTGCCTTTGGTGTGCATTAAACACAGCATAGACATAGTCAAAAGAGGTGATCCTCCTGCTATAGTTAGTGTTGGTGTGGCCTCTCCCTTTCTTCTCCCCTCCTCTCCTCTCCAATGTTTCTGCATATAGGCAAACATGAAACAAAAATATTTAAGCTTGGTTTCTCCACTTCTCTCACAGTTAATCAATGAAATTTGCTTAGTATATATTAGGGGCTTAGTCCTCAGATAATACATTTGGATTATAATTGAAGATTGTCATGAATGTTCTGAAAATTGAGAGATCTTTATGTGTTGCTGTGTGTATATAAGGCAGAGGCTAAGTTAATCAAATACGATTTTCATAGTGAAATAGATGCTACAGTTGCTGAAAATTTAAAGCAACATATTTGGTGCCCAAATAATTTCTTTTTTTTCAATAAGCTAAGAATGATTGCTTGTTGATAATGATCCGTGAAAGACATTTACATTTTAGTGTCGCTTTACATGACAGAATTTGATACTGTTTTGAGGACTTAAAAAAAAAAAAAAAAAAAAAATGACAATTATGAAAAGGCTCCCCTTTTTCCTATTTAGTAATGTATTTTTCTTTCATGTGTGAAAGTAAACCTGTGCAAGAAAAAAAGAAAAAAAGAAAAAAAGGTGTCTACTACTTGGAACTTAACTCCTGTGTCTATTGTAAACATATTCAAAAAACAAATAAGTACCTTAAGCTTTTAATATTATTATTATTATTATTTAAAATATTAATATCTGATAGAAATATATGGTCATGAATAGAAACTAGAGTAGTCCTGAATTAAATCTTAAGAATTAAGAACTCCTCAGAATTTCATGGAAGTTTGGATGTGAAATTGTAAGCCAGCTATGTTGCTATCTCTGCTTATGGTCATCTGAATACGAGTGCACAGCAGAAGCCTTCTAAATGGAGTATAAAGTGCTAAGTGTGAGTGTTTCATGGTCCAATAAATGCAGTTCATCTTCTGTCATACAAGTGAGTTCTGATTCTCAGTCTACAACTTCCTCGTAAGGGGGTGTCGAGAGGCAGGAGACCTTTTCTCCATTAACACCAGTGACAGGACCCGCGGGAATGGGGTTAAGCTGAGGCAGGGGAAATTTAGGTTTGACATCAGGAGGGGGTTCTTCACAGAGAGGGTGTTTGCACACTGGAACAGGCTCCCCAGGGAAGTGGTCACTGCACCGAGCCTGTCTGAATTTAAGAAGAGATTGGACTGTGCACTTAGTCACATGGTCTGAACTTTTGGGTAGACCTGTGCGGTGTCAAGAGTTGGACTTGATGATCCTTAAGGGTCCCTTCCAACTCAGGATATTCTATGATTCTATGATTCTATGATTTTTGTGATTCTGGTCATCCAACAACAGTATAGATAAAAGTGATTTAGGATTTCAGGCACATTCCTGAAGTGGTGAAAGAACAAAAAGGGGAGAAATTCTAATAAACAGTACACAAGAAGGAGATTAAGAAAGAATGTTTTATGCACTTGCATATAAGATAGCATAGAAATAATGATAATGAAAAAATACTTCTCCAAGGTATCCAATTTTGAAACAATTCCAATGCCTTTAGGGGAAAAAAAAAAAAAAAAAAAGGAAACTCAAACCAGGCAGATCTAAAACCAGCAAGCTATAGGATTTGTTAAACAAATATTCCAGCTCAAGGGGGTGTGGTTGTTTTACCCTGCTGGGCAATTGAATTCTGTCATAGCTATTCTCTCACTCCCCCTCCTCAAAAGAAAAGGAGAAAACATGATGGAAAAAGGGCTCAAGGATTCAGATGATGACAGATAACTAATAATAACTGTTACAGGCAAAACAGACTCGACATAGGGAAATTAATATTATTTATTGCCTATTTGTAATGGACTAGAGCAGTGAGAAACTCAAAGCAAACAAAAAACACCTTCCCTCCATCCACTCTCTTCTACCTCCTCCCCCTGAACGGTGCAGGGGAACTTGGAGTGGGGGCTGTAGTCAGACCCTAACGATTTGTCTCTGCCCCTGCTCCCGAGGAGCAGATCCTGTGTGGGTTTCCCCACAGCCAGCAGCTCTTCCAGAACTGCTCCCACATGGCTCCGTACCACGGGGTCCATCCCCCAGGAGCAAGCTGCTCAAGCACTGGTCCCCCACAGGCGGCAGCTCCCTCCAGACCCCCTGCTCCTGTGTGGGCTCCTCTCCACGGGCTGCAGCTCTGGCCCAGGGCCTGATCCTGTGGGGGTTCTCCATGGGCCACAGCCTCCTCCAGGCCACATCCACCTGCTCCACCAGGGGCTCCTCCAAGGGCTGCAGCATGGAGATCTGCTCCATGTGGGACCCATGGGCTGCAGGGGGACAGCCTGCTCCACCTCTACACAGGCCTTTGGGCAGGCCTGTGGGCTTCTCCATGAGCCACAGGGGAACTGCTTCTGTGTGCCTGGAGCACCTCCTGCCCTCCTTCTGCACTGTCCTTGGGGTGTGCAGGACTGTTTCTCAGCTGCTGTTGTGCAGCAGTTCTCCCCCCCCTCCCCCCTTTATTAAATCTGCTCTCCCAGAGGCCCATCCAACATCATTCAGTGGCTCAGCTCTGGCCAGCAGTGGGTCCCTTTTGGATCCTGCTGGAGCTGGCTCTGATCTGACATGGGGCAGCTAATGGGCTCTGTTCACAGAGATACCCTGCAGCCCCCCTTCTAGCAAACCCTTGCCACATTAGAATTAATACTGGGGGAATAAAGTGTTTAGAGAAAGGAAATATCAAGTGAATAAAAATTTAAAATGTTTTGCCTTCTGCAGCAAAGGCACAGTGGAGACAATAGCTGGGGTTACTTGGCAGTGCTTTCCTGCTGTTCTAGAACAGGTGTAGCAGATAGATCAGGAATTTGGGTTATTGGTAAGGCTTGCAAGAAAGGCTTTGAACTGCTTAGAGGTTTTAACTGCACAGCTATTGACTTTGAGAGTGGTGTAAAACTTTGGAAAGGATCTTATTTTTCTTTATTTTTATTTTTTGAAACACAGAGATGTCTTTTATATGCAATGTGCTAGAAAGTGACACGATCTGTTTTGGCCCTAACCTAAGTAAATGAGCCTACTGTGACAGACAGTGCCAGAACTGTCGCCGTCTAGGGTTTTCAGCTTCAGATGTCATTATATTCGACATTGTCATGCAAGCACATTTTTGAGGAACAGCACAAGAATGAATTTTGCCTTCAGGAGAGCTGACTTCGAGTAAATGTGAAATGCCCTAGGGATTTCTCATTGGAATTCAGTAATGATTTGGAAGTAAATACAGAAATAGAGCTGGTTTTAAAAATAGAGCAATAGGTAGGTCTGAAAGAATGTTAATATATGTATATGTATTTTATCAGAGAAAATACAACTCTGTCTAATTGACCAGAATTTGAAATCGAGTAGTTGATTTAGTTATACATAACTAAAGACTTGATGGTTTTTATGTTAAAAACCAAACATATAAAGTAACATTAAAATATATATATGTCTAATAAGTAAGACATTGTACTGAAACAGTAAGTTGACAATGTAAAGATTAATTAAGATGGTATTTAAATTTACTTTAAGCCTTAGTAAAACTATTCTTCTGCACTTCAAGAATTTGGATCATTTTTTATGGGTCTAATGGTAATGTGAATAAAAACTTATTTCTGCCAGTGTGTTTACAGAAGATTGAAGTAATATCTGATCTACTATAAAGTGAATTTGAAAACAAAGCATTTTAAAGAAGGTCGATTTCTTTTAGTAGTCTTTGCTTTCTGCCTTTTTGTGAAGCAAGCACAGCAAAAATTTACTTTGGATAGCCAAAGAGAAAATGGTTGGCTATGTGAAGGCTGCATGTCCCAAAGCAGCTTTCCAAATTCATAAAATGTAGATTTTTATTTTCTTAACACACTCTGTAAAAAATAATAATAATAAAAAAAAAACATAGAATCATATATGTTGGAAAAGACCTTCAAAATCATCAAGTCCAACCATCAACCTGACCTACTGAGTGCCATCACTAAACCATGTCCCTTTGTGTCATGTCCACACATCTCATAAATACCTCCAGGCATGGGAACTCTAACACTTCCTCAGGCAGCCCATTCCAATGCTTGACCACCCGCTCTATGAAGACTGTCTTCCTGAGATCCAATTTTGAACGTCCTCTGGCACAACTTGAGATGACATGAATTGTTTGATTCCAGGAATGCTCATGCACAGAATCAGAGAGCTAGGATGTCACAATGTGCACAAACCCACTTATTTTTCTCAAGAGTTTATGAGATTGAACTATTTAGGTTGATTGGCTTTGGCCTTGATTGCTCCCCCCCCCCCTTTTTTTTTTTTGTAATTATACTTGGAAATAGATTGTTTTTTTCCAGAAGCTGATAGTATGTAGCATTATCTAGGAGCTATACAAAGCTGAAAATTGCTCTGTCAAATTGTTGTAGAATACTCAGTAATATGTTTGTCTTCCATTGGTTCATTTGAGTACTGGAGAAAAATAACCTGAGAAGGAAAGGAGGAATCAACAGACAAGTGATAGTGAAAGGCAGCTCAAAAGGCAAAGGCAGTATACAATACAGTATATTGGTGAACTAATTTTGAGAATTTTTGGGAGGGAGAGTGAAGATGATCCAAGCTGTGGAAACATTTCTGAACAAGGAATGGTTAAGTAGGTTAGGACTGTTGCTTGTACAAGAGAGAACTGAAGCAGAAGTCACAGCAGTATATAAAGATCAGGATAGCCAGGGAAAAGAAAGGTTGCGGTTGCTTGTTCTTCTCCCAGTATAAGAACTAAGTGGTATTAAATGGTCACATATTCAAAACAAGAGAAGATGCTTCTTTATGCAACATGTACTAGAGCTGGGTACCCAGACGCAGGATGCTGGTGTCACTGCTATATGCTAGCCTCTTTAGAAAATACTGCTTCCATGATAGATCAATTTTGAGAAGATACTCTTATCTCTTTGAGGATATATTAAAAATCATTACAATATTACTGACCACATACAGATCTGATTTTCAAAAGTATTAAGGAATGTGAATCTGTGATTAACTACAAAGAGTAATGCCACTAAGAAAATGGATTTGTTGGCCTACCAAATTTTTGAAATTTCCAAAATGACTGTCTTCATCAAAAAAGATGAAGTTTTTCTATTTTATTTTATTTTATTTTATTTTATTTTATTTTATTTTATTTTATTTTATTTTATTTTATTTTATTTTATTTTATTTTATTTTATTTTATTTTATTTTATTTTATTTTATTTTATTTTTTATTCTGAGATGTAATAAATCAAAAGAGTTGGTATTTTGGGGGAGAAGCGAGGAAAAAAATTACATGCAAAATAATGGGCCTATCCCAGCAAATGTTTTAGTAATTGTATTTCCATGGTGGGTTTTGGGTTTAGGTAGTCTGTTTTCTAAAGACGAAATTGGTCTTCAAAATGCCCCTGAATATCTTTGTGTGTGAAAAGACCTCTAAAGATAAACAGGATTCATAGAATCACAGAATGTTAGGAATTGAAAGGGGCCTTGAAAGATCGTCTAGTCCAATCCCCCAGCCATTGGCAGGAACAGCTTCCACTAGATCAAGTTGCTCGAAGCCCCATCCAACCTGGCATTGAACACTTCCAGGGATTATTGAAATGCTTTGTTCAGTTGAGGCCTACCTTTAAGACATTTTGAATAGATGGCGTGACAAATTGTCAATTGTCATCAGATGTGGATAAAATAATTGTATGGTGTTTTTTTTTGGGTCCGTTTTAACAAGTAGATTCAAATGCTAACGTTTTTTCTTTTCTTTTCTTTTCTTTTTTTTTTTTTTTCCCTCAAAAAGCACTTAAGAATTACTACAATATATGTAGCATTGCTACTCCACTCTGTGTAATAATCCCCATTGTCTGTAATCTGAATCCCAGTATATGAACGTGATAAATAATTCAGAACTGTTAGTTTGCCAACTAAAGCTGCTTCTTAGATTGCTGGAGAGGGTTGTTTTGTGCAGGTATGATCTGAATCAACAACCAGGGACATTTGATTGTGCTAAAATGCCTGGGAACAATAGCTATCAAGAAATAGGCATTTCTTACACAGTAGAGAGAGTGATCTGATTTTCTTTTAGGTGGATGGAAGATGAAAATGCAACCACATTTGTAACATTAAGACTGGGTACTGGCAAAATAGAGAATATTAAATGAGGTAGGAATAAAAGTTAGGGAGTATGGGAAAGGATTTAGTCTCAAAGATATTTGCTCAATGATTGCCTCTGTCAGGCCACTATGCAGGTAAATGGAGGAAAAAAAAAAGGAAAAAAAAAAAGGATGCAAGGTTAGAGCAAGAAGAATGATAATGGGGTTAATCCTTGCTGATATCAACTGGCAGAGATCCACTGACATCAGTGGGGCTGGCAGCTTGTATCAGTTCTGTAAGTACTGGGTTATAGCCAGCCCTTCAAAAGCAAGGTTAGACATATTAGGATTTTCCTTGTTTTATTACAGAGGCATGTAAATTTGGCTTTAAAAATAGGGCAATGAAGTTACCATGTTTTTAAATATTAAAAATCAGCTTTTAATATCAACTTCCTATAGGACACTCCTTTGCTAGTTCTTGTTTCCTTGAGAGGTTATTTAATACAATTAACCTGAATGAGGGTGTCTTTGTAACTAATTAATAATTAGTTACAAGTTTTTGGTTGTGTTGCAGTGTGGGATCGTGTATTGATCCCATTGAGGAATCAAGTAGAATTTCAACACACAGGCTATTCTAGGGGAAATCAAATAGTTCATGCTCTCTGTGCAGATATCTGGATGATTTGAACATCCTGAAGAATGGAAGAGGGAGCATGAAAAGAGACAGAAGAGATAGATCTTCTTGTACGGGCTGAAGGCCCTCAGAGGAATTTTGAGAATGAACTTTCAAACTGTACTTCTGCTTCCCTCATATGTGTCAACTAGTGCAAAGCATCTTCTTGCTGGGGTCAGTGATTTGGCTTACAGAAAATGCAGTAAGTGGCTAATTAGATGGATTCCATATCTACCTCATGCACAATTACCTAATTGCTACAAATTTGATACACTGCTCATGATTTGTGAGATAAATGGAGACAGAGATCACAGATCCTATGGCACCATGCAAGTTTGGATTTCATTATGCAAGCATAAAAAAAAATCTAGTGCTTAGCCTTTTGATTATTTCTTGCACAGGCAGTATTTCATAATCAAGATCTTGTTTTTATGACACTCTCAGAAGAAAATCAGCAAAGGAACTGTTTCCATATGTCTGAATCATTGTCTGTATGGTTTTGTGCCATGACATCAACCTACTATCTTTTGAAATCTCCTCCTCTCCTTTCCCCACAGTTGCATTTTAGGGAGACTTCCTCTTGTATCTTCAGTGAAGTATCCCAAGCAATGAAAGAGGCTTTGTTCATACATCTTTTCTCAAGTGAAATGTATTTAACTACTGACACTTTAGATTAAAGATAAAGTCCAAACAGAGTCAGAAATTAAGATCTGACTGGAAATCTGAGAGTCTACAAAACCAGGTTAAATGAAAGTTGAAGAGGTTCTGATCTTACATTATTTTATAATGGCTTAGATTCATTTCCTCAGCTCAGCAGTTTTAATTACATAGGAAGGAATACCCACTTACACCCAAGAAGGTAATTGCTAATGTAACAAGCCAATTACTTGCAAACTTTTGGAACAATGAACTGTTAAATAAAGAACGTGGTAAAAGTGGGCTGTTACAGATGGCTTAGAGCTGGGCTTTCATTCCCAGATTAGCCCTGTGGCTTTGAAAAGATTTTGCTCAAAGACAATTGAAAACATTTCCAAATGCTCAGCTATAATACTCTAGTAGTTTAGAAGAGCTTCAACGTGTGTTTAGACCCCAGATTTGACATTACTTCTGTACTGGCAGCAATCACTATCTTTCTATCCTGTGTATATTCATGATTTGTAGAACAGGAGAAATAAGACACAGAGCAGCTTTGAAGAGCAAGTGAGTTATTTGGTATATGCATGTGCACAGTTAAAGGACATGAGCCCCATGAACCAGCAATGTGCCTTTGTGGCCAAGAAGGCCAGTGGTATCCTGGTGTGCATTAGGAATAGTGTTGCCAGCAGGTCGAGGGAGGTGATCCCACCTCTCTACTCAGCACTGGTGAGGCCACCTCTGGAGCACTGTGTCCAGTTCTGGTCTCCTCTGTACAAGAGAGACATGGAGCTACTGGAGCGAGTCCAGCAGAGGGCTATGAAGATGATTAGGGGACTTCACTTATGAAGGAAAGTTGAGGAGAGAGGCCTATTTAACTTGGATTAGAAAAGGCTGAGAGGGCATCTGATCAATGTTTATCAATATTTTAAGGAAGGATGTCAAGGTGATGGGGCCAGATTCTTCAGTGATGCCCAGCAAAAGAATAAGAAGCAATGGGAACAAAATGAAATGAACATGAGGTTCCATCTGAATATGAGGAAAAACTTTATTGTAAGGGTGACAGAGCAGTGGAACAGGTTGCCCAAAGAGGTTGTAGAATTTCCTTCTCTAAATATATTCAAAACCCACCCAGACATGATCTTGTACAATGTGCTCTATGTGACCCTGCTTGAGCTGGGGGCAGGGGTGGACTAGATGATCTCCAGAGATCCGTTCTAACCTCAGTCTTTCTGTGATTCTCACATATATGTGATTAATGCAGTGAATGAACATTTCATTGCTCTTCAGTCACAGACTGTAGCTTGTTGTCCATCTGTTAAAGCTGCCTGTTGTCTGTCTGTAGGAGTCTGAATGCACCCCTGAGTTAATGACCAGTGTCCTTTGGCACAGTAAATGGTTGATGCCTTGAGAATTTGTTGAGTTGCTGGGATCAGTCTCTGCCACTGAGGAAGTTTAGATGTTCATTTATTCCATTTTCTCTTCGAACTGTCCGGTTCCTTGCCTATTGTGCTGAGTTTGATTTTTTTTTTTTTTTAATGTATTGCCTATTGATGATCTACTGAAGCAATTCCTTGAACATCTGGATTTCAAGACCGCTGCTCATCTTGGGTTTTATTTTTCCATTTGCTTTTAAGTAAAGCAGGAAAGCTTTTTAAGGAACATACACACACACACAAAAGTGAAGCAAATGTGACAGCAGAGCACCCTTGGTCAGGTTTCGGACTACATTTTTCCCTATGCATGTTAATACAATGTGATAGCACAAACTACATGGAAGCTAGTCTATTTCCTATAAGGCTCTTAAGATAGAAATCTGATAACTATAAATATATAGACATCTAACATTTTTCCTTGCTACAAAGAAGAGTTTTGTAATAAAGACCAGCACCGTTTCTGACAAACTGTAGGCTTGTGAATGCTAGGTAAATACTTGTTCCTCCTTCTAACCATTTCACAGGCTTATGACTCAGAAGAAAATATTCATAAACTTTATTTTCAACCCGAATTAGGTTAAAAAAAAAAACACAACACACACACAAAAAGCCAGCACAATTGTGATACCAATGTGCTCAGGACTTTCATAGGCAAACTGTCCAGCTTACACTATGACATAATATGCCATTTTCAGTAACTTCAGCATCATTTTAATAACAAATGAGAAGTAATGAGATTAATGGTGGTTTGTTCACTAGTTTTTGTGAGAACCATTGCCATCTAACATGGACAGCTCTTTTGAAGAAGAAATAAAGCAGAAAAAAAAAAAATAATTTAGAGTAAGAAATCCAAGAAGACTATTCTTCTCATTTTCTCTTCTCATCCCATGTTTGTGTCACCTGTCATAGACACCCAGATGATTTTTTTGAAATTAAAAATACTGTTTTTCTTTGTGGCTTCTGAAGAACCACTTGAATTCTTAAGTGATATTTCGCCTAGGAAGCCTGAAGAGAACATGATTCAAACAAATAACTCTCAGATGCATGTTGCATAGGGGTCTCTGTGGAAAATGACAGATCTTGTGGTCCAGCAATGTGATGGCAGTACTGTTTACAAATGTGGAGACTGTAAGAGGTCCGACCAGATTGACTAGTGTCCTTGATTCAGCATGTTTTAGAAATAAATTAAGAATTTTCTTGGCTTGTTCTTTCAAGACACATCTACCTGAGAGTTGAACTGAGTTCATCTGCATTTCTTAAACTCACTTGGATCTTTATTAATATTCCAGTGTCCTAAACAGTACCGATTCCCTGCATAATGCAACAGCTGTCCCTTGTAGCCCTTGTACTAGTGCTGTCTGTAGAGACAGCTGGTCTCATGCCCTTTAAACCTGATATCAAACACTGAACAGTTGTGCGGGCTAAAGCGTCCCTAACAACTGTCTCCTCCAGGACCCTCTTGTCTACTTAGACTGATGGTAGTTGGTGGTGCACTTGACCAGTGGAGAAAATGAATGAGAGGGAATGAAAAGATGAGCAAGTTTCAGCAGAGAGGGTCAACAGCTCCTCATAATTTAGTATTATCTGCAAACTTACTTAGTATAATTTAGTATTATCTGCAAACTTACTTAGTATACATTTGAGTCCTGCATCCAGATCGTTTATAAAAACATGAAAGAAAACTGTCCGTAAAATGGAGGCCTGGGGATCCCCACCAGTGACTGGCCACCAGCCTGATGTAAACTCACTTACTATATAACCCTTACAGCCTGACCTGTCAGCCAGTTGTTCACACATCATCTTATTTGTCTAGCTGTAAGCTGGACATTCTGTTTAGGAGGATACTGTGAGAAACAGTATTGAAAACTTTGCTGAAATCCAAAAAGGTCACATCCCATGTCTTTTCTTGGTCAACTAGATGGGTAATCTTGTCATACAAGGAAATTAAATACGTTAAAGAGGACTTTCCTTTTGAGAACTTGTGCTGACAATCACCAATGTGTCTGTTGTCTTTCAGATGATTTTCAGTAACTTCCAGAATAATTTTCTTCATAATTTTACCAGGCACTGAAGTGAGATTGACAGACCTCTAATTACTAGGGTCTTCTTTCTTAACCTTAGTGAAAACTGGGGCAACATTTTTCAGCTTCCCGTAACCTGGAAAAACATCCACCAGCTCTTTGAATACCCTGGGATTAATTCCATCAGGCCCTATAGATTTACGTGCATCTGGCTGAAGCAGTAAATCTCACACAAATTCAGAGCTGGCTGGGAGTTTGTTGTTCTCGCAGTCATGGTCCTCCAACTCAGGGTCTAGGGAGTAAAGAATCTCCCAGACCTCTGTTTCAGCTGTGTGGTATTCCCAGTTAGCATCTGGGAAGTTGAAGTCCAGAAGGACAAGGATAGATCTAGAGATCTTTCTCAGATCCTTGAAGAATAACTCATTGGTGAAATACACCATCATCACCACAGTACACATGTCACAGGACTCTTCCCACCAAGTTTTGATTATACCAATGATGTCATAGGTCTAGGACTGAACCAAAGCTTCTCTTGCTTATTCCTCTTGCTTCGTGCATCAGTATAGAAACATTTCAAATGTGCTCCAGTGGACTCAGCATCTCATGGAGAAGACTGAAGGACCTCACTAGCACACAGTCCCTCAAACTTAGCCGTAGCTTATCAACGGTGAGACTGATTTTATCCCTTTCCCCTCCAAATCTAGTTCAATGCTCTTTCAATCAGTCCTTCTAACTTGTGAACAAAAATCATAGAATCATAGAATCATAGAATATCCTGAGTTGGAAGGGACCCTTAAGGATCATCAAGTCCAACTCTTGACACTGCACAGGTCTACCCAAAAGTTCAGACCATGTGACTAAGTGCACAGTCCAATCTCTTCTTAAATTCAGACAGGCTCGGTGCAGTGACCACTTCCCTGGGGAGCCTGTTCCAGTGTGCAAACACCCTCTCTGTGAAGAACCCCCTCCTGATGTCAAACCTAAATTTCCCCTGCCTCAGCTTAACCCCATTCCCGCGGGTTCTGTCACTGGTGTTAATGGAGAAAAGGTCTCCTGCCTCTCGACACCCCCTTACGAGGAAGTTGTAGACTGTGATGAGGTCTCCCCTCAGCCTCCTCTTCTCCAGGCTGAACAGGCCCAGTGACCTCAGCCGTTCTTTGTACGTCTTCCCCTCCAGGCCTTTCACCATCTTCGTAGCCCTCCTCTGGACACTCTCCAACAGTTTCATGTCCTTTTTATACTGTGGTGCCCAGAACTGCACACAGTACTCGAGGTGAGGCCGCACCAGCGCAGAGTAGAGCGGGACAATCACCTCCCTTGACCTACTAGCGATGCCGTGCTTGATGCACTCCAGGACACGGTTGGCCCTCCTGGCTGCCAGGGCACACTGCTGGCTCATATTCAATTTGCTGTCTACCACGACCCCCAGATCCCTCTCTTCTAGGCTGCTCTCCAGCGTCTCATCGCCCAGTCTGTACGTGCAGCCAGGGTTTCCCCATCCCAGGTGCAGGACCCGGCACTTGCTCTTATTGAACTTCATGCGGTTGGTGATCGCCCAGCTCTCCAATCTATCCAGATCCCTCTGCAAGGCCTTTCCACCCTCATTCGAGTCCACAACTCCTCCAAGTTTGGTGTCATCAGCAAACTTGCTCAAAATACCTTCTATTCCTACATCCAGATCGTTTATAAAAATATTGAAAAGTACCGGCCCTAAAATGGAGCCTTGAAGGACCCCACTGGGGTCCGCCAGCCTGACGCAGCCCCATTTACCATAACCCTTTGGGCCCTGCCCGTTAGCCAATTGCTCACCCATCGTATGATGTTTTTATTTAGCTGTATGGTGGACATTTTGTCCAGTAGGATCCTATGGGAAACCGTGTCAAAAGCCTTGCTGAAGTCCAAAAAAATCACATCAGCTGGTTTCCCTTGGTCCACCAACCCTTTCCATCTCTGAGAAAGGTGTATCCTGTCAGGTGCCAGCAGGCCTGGTGTCGTGTAGACCACCCCATGATCAAAGAAAAAGTAAATTTTGCCAGTGACACCAGCCTCAGAGCCACGCATTGATAAGCTGGGTCTGCCTGTTTCTACCAATATCGTTCCCTGTTACTGGAAGGGTAGAAGAAAACTACCTGTGTGCCTGCTCCTTTAACCAATAGTCTCAAGGCCTGGAAGACCTTTTGGATTGCTCTTGGACTTTCTTTGCAACTTCATTGCCTCCTACATGAAAAAACATGAATAGTCTGAGGGCCATACAAGTCTAGTGAGTTTTCTAGCAATATCTTTAACCTGTCCCCAGGGAGGCAGCAGACCTCCCTGTGAGGCAGGTCTGGTTGGCATACTAGGCCCTCTGTTCCCCTCAGAAGGGATGATGCCCACCATGCTCCCTAAGGCTGCCTTCCAGAGGTGTCGGGATGGCCACTGCTGCTCCTGGCTCCCATGCCTCCTCAAGAGAGCTGCCAGTTCATGGTGGGTCTTTGCTGCTCCAGGGTTTCCCCAGTGTGGTGAGAAAAGAACACTAGACCACGATCCCTTGCTCCGAGCCAGCACAGGAAATGGTCACCTCAGCGTGAGATATGTATTTGCTAATAACCAAGACATGTTATTAAAAAGTCAAAAATGGAAAGCAAAATTAGAAAGGAAAATGTGTGGGAGAAATGAAAGAGGATTCTTTTAAGACAAAAAAAAAATAAAAACATAGTAGACTGTAGGGCTCCAGTTACTATGAATGACTTAAGCAGGCAGACAACACAAAAGGGTGAAAAGGAGGAGAGAATAAAGAGAAGAAAAGAAAATGTAGGTTATACAATCCTTTATTACAAAAAGCTTTCACAGGTATTTGGATTTCAAATAGAATTAAAATGCACTAAATTACTTCAGTTATTATGAGGAAAATTAAAACGCCTTTTTTTTTTTTTTTTTTAATATGAATATAGATTCAGACTATACCCGTGATCTTGGTAGTCATATTTCTAATGTAGTTGTTCATTATTTGGCTGGTGACGGAATGCAAGTTTTCCTCACTTCATTCTTTCTCTGAGGTATGCACAAAGGTTGAATTTAATTTAATGGAGAAAACGCAATTATATGGCAGTTAGAATGTTAAGGAAGTAGATTTAAAGTAAGTCAAACTTTTTTTTTTTTTTTTTTTTTTTTGATAAAACACTAGTTGCTTGTACTGTGCACATTTTAAAGTGCTTCATCTTTTCAGCAGGGACTGCAACGTTTGAGATTATCTTGACTTTGCTAAAGTACTACACATTTGACAACTGTCAACAGGACTATATTTAGAGGGCCAATACTTCATGTAGTGGTTTAGCAGCCAGCGTTCCAGTGAAGGAGCATTTCTCAAAGGCTCTTCACTCAGTAAGTAAATGCATGAAGCCCTGATCTGTCACCTGTTCTGCATGTAATGAAAATGTTAATTGTTCTCTTAGATGAATATATTCTCATCTCTTATAAAAATGAAAAGTTGTCCAAAAAATAGCAAGCACAGTAACCATCCTGTAGGGGCAGAATCTCTTACATAGATACAATATGAAGTACGTAAAACTGTATATACACAGTATATAGTCAATTGTTTTGTGTAATTTAAGTAACTGAATTGAGAGCCGCTCTAGAAGGGAAGATAGTGGAAACTAATTTTGTTCATTGCAATAACTGACTAAAGAGGCTGTTGGAATTCTGTCCTGGTATCTGATGTCAGAAAGAAAATTCAGTATTATGCCTTAAGGTTGTTTTTTGTTTCTTGGTTTGCTATTTAATCTCAGAAGAATTTTATATAATACTCTCAGTTGTCTATAATTTAATTATTTTACATTTGGAGCCTCCACTCAAATGCTGTGTTTTCCTTGAAAATGAGTACTTAGTTGGGAGCTCTACTGTTGCAGCTCCTCCATCCTGGTTAGATCAGGATGAAACCTGATTCTCTAAAGCTGCCTGATCATAATTTGCTCCTATAATTCCTTTTAACAATGCTTTTACAATTTGGTTGGCCTCAGTTTTTGAATCTGTCACATACCCACCACTTCTTTTGTTCTGTTTCTGAATCATGTTTTGAGAGAAGATAAGCTTAGTGGATTTTTTTTTTCTTTTTTCTTTAATATCTAAGAAGGAGCTGGTAGGGATCCATTGTTGTTGTTATGTGTGTTTCGAGTCTGAGTGCTTCATTACCATAGCCTGTGAAATCCGTAAGAATCATCTATCCCTCAAGGTATGGGTTTTGTCCCAAAGATGAGGTTTTACCTGAGCCAGACTTCAAATTGATTAAGAACAAGCTGGTTTAAGACTTCTTTGTACACACAACTGCTGGATTCTTGTAGTCTTTAGATATGATTTAAATCTATGTGTACAGAGTTAATGGTTCATACACAGATATATATATCTGCAGCCGTAGTATTTACTTTATGTAGTATTTCCTTTTTATGACTTTTTCAAGCTAAATTACTTGCCATAACTGACATAAATTAAATGTTCAGAACCTGCATTCAGTTTTCACTCCAGCAATTCAGTTTGAGAGTTTATATTCATGTGAGCAGGAAGTAGTCACCCATCTGATGATCTGTCTCACAGCCTAAATCACAACCAGAAAGTATTTTATGCCTGAAGAAATAATCTCTGCAACCTCTTCATGATGATTTCTTTTGACTCTATCAGTCTGCAATGTGTAAGGGTAGTCTGTGTAATCATATTTCTACTCTTAAGTTATGTGGCAGTATTAGAAAATGATTATGCATACGGAGAATAATAGCAGTTATAACTTCAAGATAAAATCTGCTTCCAATCTTTAGTTAGTAAAGATTTTGAAGTGTCGTGGACAATCTTTTCATTTTTGTGTTGGTGTGACCTTGTCTGGCTGCCTGATTCAGTCAGCTTCTCTCTTGTTCCCCTTCTCAACAGAACAAGGGGAGAAACTAAGAAAAATTTCTGGGTGTAGATAAGGACAGGGAGATGAATTACCAATTATCACCAAAGGCAAAACAGACTTGACTTGGTTAGGATTAATTAGCTTTTACTAATTGAAAATAGAGTAGGATGGTGAGAAATAAAAACACAACTAAACCCACCTTTCCCTAATTCTCCCATCTTTCTTGGCTTGCTTTCCCTCCTTTGCTTCCTCTACTGCCTCCTCCCTTCCATGTGGCACAGGAGATGGGGAGCAGGTGTTGCAGTCAGCCCATAAGAGTTCCTCTCTGCTGCTTCTTCCTCCAAACACTTTTCAGATATGTGCAAAGGATGGAAAAGTAATAAATCCATGCTCATGCAGCAGGAGAGGTGAGTGGAACACATACAGAGCCATCTCCAGGCACTGCAGACCATTATTGATATGCTTGAAAGTTGACATTGTTAATTTTTCCTCTAGAAATCATTGGCTGTTTTTTTTTCTAGTTAGTTCAGTGGAGGCTTTTATAAATATGTTTTTAAAATAATGTTTTTAAATAATGCAATAATGCTAAATGCTTATAAAACACACTCTAACGACATTGTTTTAGGTTCTGTGTGTCAGTGTCTGTGCGTAGGTTTTACTCTAAGCACATACAAAGCATTCCAGACATCATTATGCTCCAACTAGAGAAAGTGTTTTTGCAAAAGCCATGTTGTTAACTTTCATAGTGTTTATGACTTTTCTGATGCTTTATATATATGTGTGTGTATGTAATATATATGATTTCTTTCTGTAAAAAAGAGTTCACAAATCTACATTTCTGAGCTATTAGTTTTCAGGAATGTTTTCCTTGCACCTCTATGGTCACCTATATGTGGCATAACTTCAGGCTGATTGCGATAAAAAGGTGGTACATTCATGGCACTAGCAGCCAGCTTCTGAAGTCTTTGGCAAAATCCTGTTCAAGTTGTAAGGATTTTATCCAGAGTACAGTTGTTGCTGTAAATTACAAATGCTGTTTTGCTGAGATAAACTAAGCACTTCTGATCATGAAAATGTTGCTATTCACGGGTACACATTAGAAAAATGTTCACTGGTTTTGTGGTTTACTACTTCTCTACAAAAGAAAGTTCATTTTCTGTAAGCTGGTCAGTTTGGAGTGAAAGACTTAGTCTACTTTGATGTCACCTTTCTTTGTATCAGAATCATGCAATACCAATGTGTGTGCCTTTTACTGTCTGGAGCTATGAACACTCCTAGAGACCTTTTTTGTCTTTATCTTTCACCACTCATGCATAAAATTTTAGGATATATCCTTTCTTTTGTACCTCTGCTTTAATTTTGATTGGGTGAAGTACTGTCTGAGAAGAAAGGAGAAAATTGCTAACTGAGATCTATGGAAGCCTACGGTATGCAATTAACTTCCTTTAAACATGTAGTATTACGTGATAATAGCCAGCGAAAATAATTTCCCAGTATTCTAAAGTTGCAAAGCTGACTCACCTCTAATAATCTGGGCAAAAGCATTTAAGCTGGGGTGTAAACTGTCTTGGATTATCAATGTTGAGAAATATGAAACTGAATAACATTTTGGAAACCCTATTCTGAACATTTGATACCCACATGTACTGTTTCTCAGAGGAAATGACAACTATTAGCCAAAAATTTCTCCTGTCTCCCCTTATGCTGACTTACTCTAACATCTTCAGGGAGTACCTGATCACCATGGACTGCCGCATATGGAAGTGGGTTTATAACCTCAGGAAATAAAATCAAGAGACAACTGCTTAACTTTAAATCCCAAAACTCAATGTAGCAACACTTACAAGTGTGAAAAGATTTTGGTTTACAGTGTTTAATTATAAATAGCAACAACAACAACAGTGGGAAAAGAGTAGTGCTAGCAGGAAAAGTGTGGGGGGCAGGAAGGTCTAGAAATGGAGGGGAAAAAAAGTTATTTTTGGAATACAGCTCTGATTAAAAATCTTCAACTACCTTAAAATTATTTATGTGATGAGTGTGTTGCTGCTAGGTTATTCCTCCAGTTCAGGGAAACTCATGGCCTTTTTAGAAGACAAGGATTGTTCATGTTCATGCTTCAACATGCTGCCTCTGTGATAGGAAGAGGTGTTTGTTTTCTTATAAGAACTTGTGATTAAATTATCCAGTCACATCCTTGACCCTTGAACAAAGCATTTTGATAACTTTGACTCATATTCATGGCCAGACTTGCCAAAACATGCAGGCAGAATTGAACCCGAATCCAAATCACTCTTATTTCTCCCTGAGACTCCAGTATAGTATAGACCAAGAACAGCAATGCTGATTATTTAAAGGAAAAAAAGCTGACGACCATAGTGACCCCCAGTGAAGATGTGTACAAACAGCAAGGCAAGTGGAGTTTATTCCTGAAAGACCCTGAGCTCCTGTGTTTATATTTTGTAAATGTGGTATTCTAGGATTTCATGGCTTCCCGCTGCGGTTAATTGCCCAATCCCCAGACGGTGCTTTCTCTGCATGAAAGACAGCCATTGCACACACTTATTCATGTGAGGACAGTTTTATAGAATATCTGACTGTGTGCTAGAACACCAGCTGTTGGTCTCCACTGAGGTGTGCAGCACTCATCTGTACTTAGTTTGATTACTTTTGTTGTACTTCAGATTCGTTAACTCTTCAGAAGCTTTACAATTAATTGGCAGTCAAGTCACATCACTCCTTTTCTATTTTTCAGTCTTTGCAGTATACTTTAGGCAAATGATCTTTTCTTGCTCAGACAGTCAGGTTTGGCTGCTGTCTTCAAAAACATTGTAAAATTAATGCATTGAGAATGATAAGAAAATGCCTTTTAATTTCTATTGCTATTACTGAAGGAAGACAAACTGTTTAGAAGGTGGAAATGATAGCATGCAGTTCATTTAGGTTTCTTTAGTAGGTATGTAGTGCTGGATGAACAGAAATACTCTGGTGTTGACAAACAAGGCTTTCAATGGATCAGCTGATAAACTGCTGTGTTTGTGTGATATATTACCTACAGGTGCAGGTATATATGGTGACTGTTAGCTAGAACCCTGTTATACAGGGATCAGAGGTTGCAGTGAATGAATTAAAGATGATTGACTCATAATGTAGAGAGCTGCTGTCATTGCTGGGCTGCTGTTGACTTTTGACAGTAAGCTACTCCTTGCAAGAGCATAAGGTCTGAAGTAACTTCTATGCCAACCAAAATAATTCTGTGCTTACTCAAAGAATTTGACTATCTCCCATTTCTCAATGGTGAACATAGAGGTATCATCATATTTCAGTAGCTATAAGCCTCTGTTTCATAATAGCAAGAAGAACTTACTGCAAAGACTTCTATATATAGAAGCCATAGTATATTCCTGCTGCTAGCAGCATGCTTCCTGTTGTGGGTCACATTGGTATTATCGTTTTGGCTAAGGAAGTGAACTTGTGATACTCTAATAGCTGGATCTTGCTACGTTTTCACATCATACTGCTGAATCTCAGTACTTTGGTTGTATAAACACAGCTATCTTGCAAACTCAAGAACTGTATTTTATGATCTTTGAATTTTCTTTGTTTCATGAGTATTATGTGGTATCTGATGTATCCAGTATGTGTGGGACATTTACTTATTAAAGGTATTTGGGAAAGAAGTCTAACTGTAGAGCACAAAAGTATCCTGTCAATACTAGGGGGTGTTTTTGACTTTCCTCTTAGAGGTGGGAAACTGGAAGGAGTTCATGGATACCTGCAGGCCTCTGGAGGGATGAAAGCTGTAGATACCAGACACAGGCAGTAGCTTGTTGGCTTTTGTTCTCAACACTTCTGAAAGGTATGGTGAAGAAGACCATTGATAAAGAAGGAAAGCTCTATCTGGGATACTGGATGCTTCCTTTAATAGGCTTGAGTAAATGAAACAAAGTTTAGGAACACAGAAAAGCTCCTGGGAGCTTATTTGATTTGATTGCTAAACCTTTTGAAGTGTGCTTATTGCTATAAGGAAGGAAATCTGGAAAAGGTCAAGTATGAATTAGGTGAGAAATACAAAAAGGAATTGCTTGAGATGGTCATTAAATAAGACAAAAATGAGATTCAGGAATAAATGGAACAGTATCACTGTAAAGGTGAAATGCCTCAGCATAAATCACTAAAGACAGTGAAACTGGAACAAGTCTATCCAAGATGCATTGATTTTGTAGAGGTCCAATTCCAATCTGATGAAATTGATATTTTGCAAGAGCCTCATATCCCAGTCTACATGCCTGCTTGTGAAGACCTTGTAAAGACTAAAGGTCAGTCTATCTGTCTCTGTCTACTGTACTTACGTATTTCTAACACAACCATTACCATCATGTCTAGGAGTAGGAAAAATGATCAATATTATCGTCTCTGGTGTTGGGGAGTATCCAAAGCCCTGCTACATTAGGCTCTGAGTGACTGAAACAAAGATATATCCGTGCCCATGGGAGCTCACAATCTAGTGTTTGAGGCAATAAGAAAGGAACAATTGAATAATCAGATGAGCACGAAACAAAGGCATGGTAATGCAGATGAAGGAAGCATTCAGTGTAGCTGCCAGAGGTGTCTGTAGTCTGGGCCTCCAAGTTATCAAGATGTTTATTTGAGATGGGACCCACCTCCTCTTTTCATGTAGCAGTGTCAGGGATTATCAGAGCAATTCTCTGGGACCTTTCTGATGCTCTGTTGCTTTGCTGCCTGCTTTGAATGGGGGAAGACTCTAAGTCCTGTTGTTCCCATGTGATTATTCACACTCTGAATCAATCCAAACAAATCTCAGGTGTATTTCTTGGGATTTCATCTTATTTGTCCCACTTTTTTATTAAAGTAAAAAGGCCACCAATATGAAACAGGTAATATTGCTCAGAAGGGGGCTCTGGGACTTTGAGAATGATCGCAGGAATAAATCAAAGGGTTAATACAGAAATAAACTGCTGAACACATTACTTAGGTCTTTGTAATATTTGCCTTCTAAAATGTAGTTTTATGTGAGTCATGTTAGTATCAATATTAATATCTGCTGAGATGAACAAAACTAACAAAGTAATAGGAAAAATAAATGTTAGCCTCCACAATAAAGTTTTCCATGGGGAGTGTCAGAAAGCCTAGGACAATTTGCAAGGGCTGATTTAAATCTCTGAATTTTAGACTGGTGTCACTGTTCTACTCAGTCTGTCACTGTTACTTATTTTCTTTTTTTTTTTTTTTTTTTTTAAACCTGTCTCTACACAGTTGCAGTTAATGTCCTACAGAGAAGAACATCTTTAGTTTGTGCCTGCATGAATGTGCATAGCTTGTTTCAGTACTTAACTGTCTGATATTTTCAACAGAAGATACAATAACTGTATTTTTAAGTACATTTTTCTTGTAATTGCAATATTAGATATATTCAATGTACACTTCCTTGATATTTGCAAACACTAAAATGAAAGTGGTTTATAAGAGGAGAAGGGGATCATCCATGTTTTTTTTTTTGTTTTTGTTTTTTTTTTTTTTTTTCCAGAGGATATTTATCTTTAAACAAGTTGGACAGTCTGGAGATGAAAGAAAATGCTATATAGCTCTACAGACAGAGCCAAATACAAGTGCTCTGTACTCTGTCTCGGTGTAGGTCTTTAGTGAAAGCCCAGAGCTAAGCTACCTGGACAACCATTAGCAGGGAAGATGAATATGGGCAGTACCTTCACATTTAGGATTGCGTGTATTCGTTCTGTTGACAACTCCGCCATTGATAGCTGGTATCACACTAGCTCAGATTTGCTTGAACATACTTCCGTCACACTGAATTACAACGTAGATCTGCTCTGACGAGACAACACCTCATTCTCTGCCCCTGCTAGATAGAGGTTTAGCCAAAGCATCCTCTTGTGGTCTCTGAGCTCTGGGTGATTGCTCGTTGTCTGACAGCTCCAAATTCCTGCAAGGTACAGCATGTCCTAAAACCAGCACGTTGCTTGTAGCCATGCCTTCCCCTGAACAGCCGCAGGAGGAAATTTCACAACTGTTTTCCCAATTGTTGTGACAGGCAAATCCAATGTCCTGCAGGGGTTGGAAGCTTTATGTGGTCCCTGCTGCCATTCTGGGGAGCTTTAATCCAGTGTCTGGATAGCTCTGCCTGTAACATTGGCAAAGTAGAACTGTGAAAGAAATGTCTATGAGGGTGTTTTCTCCAGTGACAAAAACTTGAATGCAGTGAAAGCATTTTATTCTGTGAAATGGGGGCCAGAGGCAGCAGCTGGTGTAAATCAGAACAGCTCCTTTGAAGAGACTAGGGAGATGATACTTTAGATCTGCAGCTGCATCTTATCTTGCATTTTCAAATTAGAATATTATGCATAAACACAATGAGTTGTTCTCCTCAGTGGTGTGGGAAGTACACATTTTGGCCCTCTTGACCTGCAATCTGTTAGCAGCTTTCAGCAATTACACACTTCGTATAAATGATAAATGACTAATATTACAGAATGCATTAATTTTACACTCTTCAACCTCTTGGTAGATATTTTCTTGTGGTAAAACTATATCCTGATATTTATGAAAAGAATAAAAATCTTAAAGAAAAATGAGCAAAGATCATAGAATTGGCCTGGTACGGTTGGCAGCCTCTGCATGTTTCACTCATGTACAGCAACAGCCTAGTAAACACATAAGGGTATCTCCATCTTCTATTAATTATCTCAGGCTGAAAGGAGAAGGAACCCTACCTTGTACAGAGGTCTCATGAGAGTAATTATTTTTTATGCTAATTCTGCCAGCCAAAATTTTGGTCATTGTGGAAACAAATGCCCCTGTATTTTCCAATTATTATTATTATTATTTATTTATTTATTTTTTAATAATGCTTTCCATTTAGGCTGTTGTTCTTGCCTTAGATGTTGGCCCTAGCAACTTGGCCAATTCCTGTCTGTCTCATGGGCTTTTTCCATGTCTTCCTTCAGGCAGACCACTGCATACCTGCACTTCCCACCATGATCAACTCCCTGGGCCATTTCTCCTCACCAGCTTTTGACTCTGTTAATTGCCCCTGGCTGTGAAAGTCACTAAGTTTTCCCCTTCACTAAATATCACAGAGGCACAAGAACCTCATCACAGTGCTGAATCCATCCCCTTGGCTTCCTCAAATGGCCTTTTGCTCTTTGCTTTCTGTGGCAGCATAATGAAATGAGGCAGCAGGTTCATTACAGTATGCTCCAAATGCTGTTTTATGTAATGTTGTTTGCAGCGCTGTAGTTTGCTTCCTTACTGCCAGTTTCATCACCTTCTATAAAGCTTAATTCAATTGTTTGTTGATTACCTCTTTGGATTAGTGCATAAATCTCAAATCGAAGCTGCTAGAAGCATTGGTAGGGCTATAGATGTCACAAAACTTTGTCTCTCTATTTTTGTGTCCTTATCTGGGGTTACACTGGAGTAAACCTTTGCTGCTGTTGTAAAGATGTTCAGGAATGAGAGGAGAAGGCTTCATGCTCATAAAACTTCTACAGAATTGTTTAAAAAGAACAAAAAGAACAACTATGGAGAGAATTGTATATGTCTACTCTAAGTTCTATATCCTCTTTCAACTAGAACATGTATTACTTTGCATTACTTTGGTGTTTGTTAAATTACACGAAGAGAATAAATCTCTGCTCTATTTAATGTATGAGATATTATCTGAATACTGCCAGGACCATGAAGGTTTCTATTTTGAGGCATCTCTTTAAATAAACCACATTTCGTACTTTGGAAGCAAGCCAAACAGAAGTGGTTTTGACTCAAGTTTTTAAGCCAGGATCTGCCTTAGAAGCAGTTGTGTTGACCTCTGCCTCTTTGCCCACATTCCCAGCTCCTGAGAAGTCCTGAGACTTATGGAGATTATGGTTTGCTTTCATAACTTGCAAGGTGCTTTTCTCACCTCTCCTATGCCATCTGAGTGTGGGAAGCTCTCACGTTCATTTTAGGTTTTCAACATGGATCTTTAATGTCTTAGTATACGTTACTTTAAATGTTTTTTCCTTTCAAAGGTTATACAGTTCTATTATTCAAATAGTTTTCCAGGTAAAGGAAATTATATGCTATATATAGAATTAAACACAGAGGAATATTGATAATAAATTGAGATGGCATCAGCAAATGATGTGTAGACTTGTTTACAACTAGCTTTTTTTTTTTCTCTGTCATGCTTTTATGTGTTTTTACCCCCCCCCCCCCCCCCCCTTTTTGCCTTCCTTTTCATTATTTTTTTTCCTTACTTTTTCCTTCCTTGCCTTTCTGTCCAAGTTGCATGTTCCGTCTTACATGGTTTCTGCTCCATTTTCCTTCTGTGACCTCATGAAGGCAGAATAGAAAGCCATTAATATTAACATGTTGTCTGAAGTTTGTGATGTACACAGGAATTCAGAAATGAGCAATATCAATTTCCCAGCTATTATTGAATCTGAATTTACAAAAAACAAATACACTTGACATTTTCGTCATATTTCTTTCTTAATTAAGTTTGTTGAATGCCTTGGTGCAATTTTATTTATTGGAAAATTACAAAAAGCACGTATGGAGATCATGAAACTTCTGCTTGGTCTTCTGAGACCCAAGATGCAACTACCTTCTACAAATTATACTTGGATAGGGCTATTTTTCTACCTCCTTTTTCTACATATCAGCCTTGCTTGTTTGGTGACAATGGCAAGAGCAAGTGATCTACTCTGGTGCTGCTGTTTCTTGCTTGTGCAGATGGTCACTTACTTTTGCTGGGGACTGTGTCTACAAGGCCAGTCTTCTTCTGAGAATTGATGAGGTTTCGGTAATAAACATGCCTTGATGTAATACATAAGGATTTAAATGTATATTAAAATATACTGACAAATAAACCCCTTAAATTACTTGAAGAGAAGGATTTTTGAAATCTGATTCACACTTTCTACTTGTAATGTGGCTAGTGTTTGTCATCTGACCCTTATCAGCTGATGAGAGCAACCTGTCCACTTTGCTTACATTTTCAGTCAGTTTATGGTCAAGTTTCATTGTCCCTTGTGTACATACCATCAAGGTGTCACAGCACCATAGCAGCAAAACCAGGAGAGTGTTTGCTTAAAAGTATGCATCCTTTTGGAGTTCCTCCTCCAACTCTCATAACCATTTTTTGTTGACTCTGAAACTAGGTTTTTTACTTTTTAATAAACCTTTTATTGGGTGTCAGTTTTGCTTGGTGGTGTCCCTTTAAATACTACACTCTGCCTAAATAAAAGATGGGAAGACAGATGTTGAATGAATGTTCATTGATTGCTTTCTGATTGCTACTTCAGGTGTCTTTCTTCAGCCATATAGAATGGCCATATGGGAAATCAATAGTGATGATCTTTATTATAAAGTACCAGAAGCGAGGTGCTTCACCTATACATGTTTTTGGGGAGGGAGAGGGATCAGAACCCAATTAGAAAATGCATGAAACTGACAGAGCACAATGTTCCTTTAAAATTGCTGAGGGCTGCAAAATGAACAGAAAGCTTAATGAAATATTCAGACATTTGCATATTCTGTATGTAAGTTAATCTCAGAGTTGGAGAGGTCCACAAATTTAGTACATCTTGCTTCATTTTTGTATAAAATGCTGGTAGTTGTATGCTTTTACGTGTGAAATTACAATAATTAGTGAGAAAGGCATTGGAAAGTTCAGTAAGTTCAATTATAAAGAAGTTATTGGAATTGATTCTCACTGAGTAAGCAAATAAGCCAGGGTCTGATTTGATCTCTCTGATACTTCTTGTTATGTTAAGAATGACAGGTTTTTTATTTTTATTTTCTTACTATTTACTTTTGAAAGAGTAGGAGTAACAATTTCAAACTCTTCAAATCATACTAAAAGGCTTCGCAGCAGACATGCAAGATAAGACAAAAAAATTCAGTCATTGAGGAGATAATGGGTTTGGGTTTTGGATGGTTAACTGTAGTGTGTGCCTAAGTTAAATGTATAGGCTACACTTGCAGAAGCAGCCATCTGCACTAGGCAAGAAAGTGAAGTTCTTTATCTACCTGCCCAGGCGGTGCAGCACAAGCTGCCACTGCTTCTCAGCTCCACTGAAATCTTTGTCAGTGTATCTCTACCCTCCTGCGGCAGCTGCAGATTTGTTTGCAATGTTTATTTTGGCATTTCTTATTTTGGTCCCCCAAAGAAATCAAGCAAAACTTGTCTCTAGCCCATATTGTATTATATGGGAAGAGATGCCACTTCTTTCTTACCCTAATCATATTTTATGATTCATCAAAGGTTTGGTGCAGTCGTAGATCTGGTTGTACTTCACCCTTTGATTAAAGACAAGTCTTCCACATCACCAATTCCATTTCAGTCTCCAGATTCTTAACATTTAGATATGTAGGGCAAAAAATAACCTCTGTATCCTGTTGTAAAATCCAGGAACTGTTTCATTTTATTTTGCCTTTTATCTGACTTTTTTTTTAATCTTTAACAATGCCTGTGCTGTAAAAAGCTATATGGAACTTTCTGCATGTTTATCATATATTTATCATCTCAGAGGGGTAAAAAGTCATCTAGTTCATATTAACTGAACTCTGTGGTTCCCTGTGGTCAACAGCTGGATGACAAGACATCGAGTGTACATTAGGCAGCTTTCTAATTAAACATCTTCATTGCATCTAAAACACATAGTAGCACTTCCTTGCTAATAAAGTACACTGCAGTCAATTTGTTGCAGATACCGCATTGCCACTCCTATTCCAGACCTCTTACAGTCTGTTGCAAGAGTAGGATACAAACATAATATGTTGTAAAAAGTAACATTTAGCTGTGATTTTGCAAAGTGTTATGCTATTTGTTTTAAGTGTCATGTAATTATCAATTCATTTACTACCTATTGTAATGCCATGAATCATAATGAATGTATTTGCATAATAGGTAGTATCACATGAGCTCAATTATAATTCAGTATTAGCTAAATGTACCATGAAAACAAAATGTTTCCCATAAAGGTAGGCTGGGGTTGATATATAACCTGTCTCATACATGGTGTATCACAAAAGCTGTCAAGGGAAATTGTTCCATTTGTGGACTTGCTCTCAGAGGGAACTATTTTGCAGCTCTGAACTTCATATATTTCCTCTTCCACCTCCAACCCCCCATATTTAAATGCTCTGTGGCCATGTAAACCCTGCAGATGAAGTTATTGCACACAGCATGCTCAGAAACTTGTCCTTGCTATTTAGTTGATATGCCAGTGCTCTGCTAGCTCGTATCACAAAACAGTCTCTGCCCAAAAGACTGAAATTATTGCTTCAGTGATACTCTGAGACCTTCACACACTGTACTGGGTGACTGGGGACTTGTCTCCAGAGGGCTGCCTGAGCTCTGTGTAGGCTTTAAAACTCTTTGATGCCAGACATAACTTCTTTTTAAATAAAAAGGTCTCTAAAATGACATCTGCTCCTTCTCGGAATAGGAGTCAGCTCTACCTCACCGTGTTGCAGAATTTGATATGAACAGTCTCCCAGCTGCATCAGTTACTTGGTTTGCTCAAGTTACGTTGCCTGTGCTGTCCACCACTTACTGATTATCACAGTCAGTTGTCACTTCTCTCCCTACTGTGTTAAAAGCAAGGTTTTCCTTTCAAAACCAGACCCAGCCCATTGCATATACCCTAGCTTGAAGAACTGCCTGATGTCCCTTTAAGTAAAGAACAATGTTATCAGCAGTCCCTGGTTTCTGTACAGCCTGGCATTGCAGATCCTGCTATACCTCTCAGTGTTTCTAATGGGTGATCAAAAGTGATCCACCAGGGATACGCCACTGGGGAGGAAATGGCTCTGTACTTGCATTAGTCATCATTGGCAGTTCAGCTACCAGTATTCTTTCTCCACCTTTCCCCTTCTTTATCTTAGAGCTGCTTCTCCTACCCCAAATGCTCTCTGCTATATCCTATAATTTAATATGCTTTTATTACATGAAGATTTATGTAAGCTGATATGAAGCACGTATTTGCATATAAAATAAGTGGTCCCTTTCAGCTTTGGTTTAATGTGTTTTGAAGACATATGGTCTTGCAATAGCAGAGTGGGTAGAATAACCCAAATGTGAGGAAAAGCCAGTTTCTGAGATGAATGGCTCATACCACTGATTTGGTTCACTTACAAGTTCAATGTTTTCCGTTGCAGAAGCAAGAGTTGCTCGTGCGGTTCCAGTTGCCTTGCAAATGATTGTTGTGTGAACTGCTGTCTATAACAGATGTGTCTAATCCCACTTCTCACTTTTAAATGTATCCTATTTCAGTACAGAATGTGAAATGCTCACTTTCTGGCTAGTCTAGTTCTTTTTTTACTTGTTGCCTTCAAGTTAAATTAAATATACTGATATTGTTGAGGAAACAAGAGAGTTATTTTCCCAAATATAGTATAGTTAATGGTGCCTCGAGGATTATTTAGCCTGATCTACATTCAGGAGACAGCACTGCAATGGCAAAAGGCTAACACAGTTGGCAAAACTTAATTTGTTTGGACTCATGTCACCATCGGCTTTAAAATGTGACAGGAGAAATACATCGTAGGAATTGATGAAGTAGTGACACATTTGCACAATACTACAACTCTTTACAGTCACTTAGGGCAGTGGAAATGCTCCAGTGTTACTACTGGGAATGGTGCAATGTTGCTGCTGGATTTATGTAAATTTAGAGTATTAAAAAGTGAAAGACTAAACGTGTAAGTATTATAAATGTTACAAGGGATCTGTATGATATTCACATAACAGACATTCCTGCTAAATGTATTGTTTGTAATCCCCTTAACTGGGAAAAGCACTGGACCTGACAGAAGGGAGTTGTCTATGTACATATACACAGGCTGGTGTACCTGGCACTGGAACTATACTTCAGTAAGAAAGTTTTTCCAATGCCTGTATATGCACTAGGCCAGTTTGTCAGATAGTAGCATCTCCAAAGAAAGTTGCTGTTCTGAATTTGAAAGGAAATGCTTTCTGTTTAATGGAAATATCAATTTATGTTTTCATAGTTCTCTTTGGCTTAGTGCTAACTATCAGTCAGGAATTTCTGGGCTTTGTTCCTTAATATGAAGTTTGCAAATAAGGATTAAGAGAAAATTAAAAGCTAATGTGCACATGAATTTCTCAGGGGATTATTCCGTGGTGTTTGTATTCTTTATAAGGTTTCTGTTTTAAGCATGTATCTTTGAAATGCACCTTATTTTTATTTTTTGTTCTTGTTTTGTTATAAGTATCCTTTTTATAGGACAACCGCTTATTCAGGTTAATCACAGTTGCAAGGATCCTACTATGTAGGAATCAAACTTACTGGATGATTGCATTTGCACAGCAGATGTAGTACCATCTTACGTAAGACTTACAAGTCTTATGAAGAGCAGCTGAGGGAACTGGTGTTGTTTAGTCGGAAAAAGAGGATGCTCTTCTCCAGAGGGAAGAGACCTTTATTGCTCTCTACAACTACCTGAAAGCAACTAGTGGAGAGCTGGGGGTTGGCCTATTTTCTCTGGTAATTAGTGATGGGACTAGAGGGAATGGTATCAAGTTGCACCAAGGGGCGTTCAGGTTGGAAATTAGGAGAAAGTTCTCAGAAAGAGTGGTCAGGCATTGGAACAGGTTGTCCGGGGAGGTGGTAGAGTCACCCTTCCTGGGTGTGTTTAAGGAAAGGCTGGACGTGGTGCTTAAGGATGTAGTTTAGTGGGTGATATCAGTGGTAGGGGGATGGTTGGACCAGGTGATCTTGGAGGTCTTTTCTAACCTTAACGATTCTATGATTCTACTGAATATGGTCATTAGTAGGGGAAAAAGAACCAAAACTGTAAGAGGTCTTACTGTGATGGCTTTTTCAGTGTAATCAGAAGTATCGTCATGGTTGTACCAGTTACTGGTGACTTTGCAAAGTGTATGATCTGTACTGGATAATGTACAAGTATTATCAGCCCTTCTTGCACAAGCTGTTAGCTGCATTCAAGTGATGGGGCTACCAGCTGTCCGAGGCTGATTAGGTCTCTCTCTTACCACCTCTCACCTTGCATGAGACTTCCAACAATGGCATGAAGAAAGTTTGGATCAATTTACGTACCTTTTATCTTGTGTGTCCCTGTTATCCTTTCATGGAAAGGCAGAAGGTTGTGGTGTGTTTGAATCCTAACTCTGATATATCATTTAAGATCCCTTTGTGATGACAACTCTGAAAATTGTCGATTCACTGAATGAGATGAAAAGGAACAGACCTGTCCTAGGAATCAGAGCCTGGGAATTAAAATCTCCTCCATGTGCCATATGATGCTCAGTGTAATTTTTACTGATCCATAAAAAGTGAAACTATGCAAAAACTCTTCCTGCATGATTGTAATTATGTGCTTTTCTTCCCCCAAGACTCCCTCTTTAGTATTTTGTATTGCTGTTAAATGTTTTGAAAAGCCTCCTGAAAATTACGTGGAAGTGTCTTCCATTCACGCTATGGCTTCTGTGATGCTAGCTGTAAATCTGCTAGCTTGGGGTCAACTAAATTAGTGGAAAAGTTCAGTTCTGCTCTTCTATCTTTATTTCATTTGGGGGAAGAAAAAAAAAAGGAAATACTTCTCTAACATTGGCAGCTTCTGCATCAATTGAAAATTGTTACTGGTTGCACTCATTTGTTGACACAACAGTATTTTGTCCATATAGACATTGTGTCTCAAATGGGAAGAAAAACATTATCATTTGGCACAGGCCTTGAAGTGGTGCAAAGGAAGAAGAGGAAGAAATAGCTGCATATGACCTAGAGCTAGGTACAAGCATTATAGTTGGTCATCTGCACTTTTATTGAACTAACTCTTTTCAATATGTTTTAGTTCACTAGTTCTGATGAAGGTTCGTTTTGCAGATGATACTGCAAAGAGAAGCAGTTGCTTCCTTGTTTTTATACAGACTTTCTAGATGGGATATTTCCACCAAGAGTATCTTTCCTTAATTTTCCCTGCTATGGTACATCAATCATAAACATCCTGAAATAAAGCTCTCCAAAATCATTTGTATCATGGGACCAGTAACACTGCTATATAAAATTTTAAAGCTTAATGAAAGTATCAGTGTAGTCTAGTATAGCCAAAGCTAGAAAATACCTTCTCATCTATAGTTTTTTTTTCTCTTCCAGTTTTCCTTTACAAGCTAGACTTCTTCAAGCTCTGGTTTTGCGCTCAGCAAAAATGCCTGGAAACCTAAAATTCAGCAACCTTCTGTCCCCCCAGATATGACTAGCATAACTTTCTGCATGCTTTGACAGCAAGGGAACCAAATCTTATACTGTGGTGAGACATTAGTACCTAAGTGAGGAGAGCACCATGTGAAACCTTGCCTGGCCTGCTTTGTGCCTAGTTAGTGTGACTTGTTCACAAGCCTTGTCACTTGCACAGCTTCAGCTTACTGCACAAGGAAGTGATGGTATACGCTGGCAAACTGCGTGAGGCTCTACAAGCAGAGTGAGTCCTGAAAAGCTCTATTAAGTGTCCAAGACACTCACTGTCTGCTGCTCCACTGGCACACCAAAAAATGCAGTTCAGGCACATTTATTTCTTCATTTATTTTAAAGCTAAGCTTTGCATGTGGGACAGAGCACATTTAAATTAATTATGTGGTTTTGAAAATACTCTGTCTGTCTAACACTATAGCTGTTTGGTAGGTCAAGCTTGGGCATTTTTCACCTTAGCAGTGACCCTGATAGTAAATTTATAAAACCATATCAAGGATGTTTAGTTTCCTGTGTCCAATAAATTTCTGTGCAGTGCCATTTGTAAATGGCAGCAATAGTGAAAGCCTGCAGGAGAAGCTTTTCTTGCCTGCCTGATGTGGTTTCTAATTCTTGGTCCTGCAGCTGTTTACAGACATCTATTGTGTTATGTTAGTTTTAGTCTATGGGTGGCAGTCACTTTCTAAATTTCTTGCACGATGATTGCAGTCTTGCCTGCACTAGCCTTATCAAATTTGCTGTTAGTAACACACATCAACAGGCAATCGATAAAATCAGAGCTAATTACATAATGTGTTTTTTTCTTTTTTTTTTTTTTTTTTTTTAAAAAAAAAAAAAAAAAAAAAACAACTGTCTGCAGCACAAGCAGATGTTAAATGAAAGCTAATAAAGTGTGTCATCTTTAAATAAGGGTATGCCCTGTGATTTTAGACTGGACAAGCTCTGAGCCACAAAAGGCAATTTCCACAGAGGTCTGCATGCTTCGAAATAATGAAATAATCATGCAAGCAATGCATACAGGAGCTAAACCTGAATAGTCATTTCAGATCTCTGCAAACACTTGGAGCTTGTTAGAAAATGAAAGAGATACCAGGCAAAGGCAGCAAGCAGTGCAGCTAGCAAACTAACAGACTACTTAATAGTAAAGATACACTATCAGAGTCCTGGCCATTTCTATAGGTTTTCATATGTCTTCACTGGAAGTCCAATGCTTGTCTAAATAGTGGCTCATTTGGTGCTGGGGTGGTGCTCATTTACGTGACTTTTATTCAAGAAGGGAGAATTTAAACTACGGGCTATTTCATACTGTGAAGGAGAGCACAGAAGATAGAAATAATGTAACAGCTGGCTATTATTTATTTATTTATTTATTTTACTTGTTCCACTAATAATCTCACACAATAACACATTATACTACTGCAAGTTATTTTTAGTTTTTTGATTCCTTTATATTTCTCAGCAATATTAGTGACAGGGAAATCTCTATGGTTTGAGACTGTATCCCTTTTACAACTAATAAGTAATTGTCCAATCTCTAAGCTGGCTGTTAGTGAGAAGAGAGCCAGTCCAAAATAGGAGGAGGGGAAAATCCTAAATTCCACCAAAATCAATAGAAATAATGGACTGGCTCTGCCTCACAAGTAACATTGTGAATTAGGTATTGCAAGGGCTGTGCACGTGCTTTGTCAGGAAAACTGTGTTTTTCACAGGCTTAAAATTCTTCTTGGCACTTCAGTAAATAGACAGCACTAAAATTTAAATGTCATGAAACAGATTCCAAGTATCCTGCAGGTAGTCACTTTAAAAAAATATATATATATACAGCTGAAACACTTTTATTTACTATATATATTTTGGACTCCTGAGAGCTCACGTTTTTTAGCAATCTTTCCCTGAGTCCCTAAAGGCTGCAAATTTATTTTATTAAAAAAAAAAGAGAGAGAGGAAAAAGGCAAAGCTAGGAATTTCAGGTAGTGATATATACAGGTGGCTTTTAATAAAATTTTATTAAATGTGATAAAAATGTTCAGAAAACAAAATAGCTGAGAGAAAATAACGTTAAAAAAATAATAGTTTTGAGCAATCACCTTAATGTTCATGAACAATGAATATTATCATCACATTAATAAGAAGAACATCATATTTGAATTGTTAAATCCTATTTTTTTTCATGAATGTTTGTTTTCATTATTCAGCTACCTTTATTTCCTTCCCTCAGGAGGGGAGGTGGCTCCTTCACAGATATCATTCTGTTCTCCGTGCCTTTTGATAATGATCTAAAAGGTTATTGGAATAATTTGTCACTCCTGTGTGCCTGAAAGCTTGTCTCCCTCAACACTCTAGACCAGGTAAAGACTGGAATTATAACTAATGCATTTCAGAGGCCTCCAAATATTGTTTTAGACTTTGAAAATGCAAAATAATTAGACTAAGTTATGGTATGTCAGAACTTTCGTAGAATCATACAATCATAGAATGGTTTGGGTTGGAAGGGACCTTAAAGACCATCTAGTTCCAACCCCCCTGCCACAGGCAGGGACACTTCCAACTAGGTCAGGTTGTCCAGGATGTGTCCAACCTAGCCTCCAGTGATGTGACAACCACAGCTTCTGTGGGCAACCTCTTCCAGCGCCTGACCACCCTCTGAGTAAACAACTTCATCTTAATGTATTTAATCTAAATCTCCCCTCTCTTAAAACTTTCTGGGGCTAGGAAATGAGAAAAAAAAAATCAGAAGTTATTTTGAATGAGCTTTTTTTCTGCTATCAGTAGAGCATCCCTTCAAAAGCTATGCTAAATAGGAGTACCCTAAAATAAAAACGTAACTCAAAAGACTTTCAGTCAGCCTAGACAAATTTTGAATGGTATTTATGACTTGGTGGACTTCATCATCTGTCTTGTCTATACGGTTCTTGCATCTGCTGGCATTCATTTATCATCAGAGCTCTTCAACCTTGTTACCATCAGACCATGCCTCACCACAAAGTGGTTTCTTTTCCCTCTTTATCTGGGTGGCAGAAAGTACATGCTATAACAAGATATCAGCAGTGGTCACAAGTGACTATTTAGGAGGAAACAAGAAACATCAGTGGTAATTTAGCATCTTCCTCTTATCTCTCTTCAGCACAGCCAACAGTCCGACTCCTCAATGGAAGATAGATTGAAGCATGAAAACTAAAACTAAATAAGTATATTTATTGGATTATTTTTATCATAATATTTTAACTATAGAATGATACTGCTAAATAACCTAAAGGCACTATCACATTAACCTTTCTTTGCTGTTTCTCAGTTTATTGGCTTTCATAAAAATCCAGGCATCACACAAAATAACTAATCAGATTCAGTGAGCAGGAGGGCTGTGAGATGGCATTTTAATCAGAAATGGTGAAGATTTCCAACATTTCTCTCTCTGTGTTAGGGGGTGACATTTTTAAATGCTCAAAGGGCATGCAGGTACTCAACTCCTGGTGAAACAATGTGTGAATGTGATGTTCAGCTCTGATTTCTGTTCTTTATCGTAATAATAATAAAAATACTTATTATTATCATTAGTTATTTCAGATCTGGATTTTTAATGCAGTAATAAGAAAATATGCCAGCCAGTGACACTCCGAAAAAAAATCCACTCAAGGAACTGCAACTACAGAGCTCAGCGCACACACCTCCCAGTAATTGTATTTTATTTAAGTAGAATATACAGACATCTTTTAAGATCCCCTTGTTATATGTGGCTAAATAAATGCAGCTTTTTAATTATATTCAGTATAATTTGGTAATTACTTGGTTTCAGAAATTGCCTGAACTTTTTATACTCTTTTCATGCACATATGAATGATTTGAGTGCTGCAAGTGTGACTGTCTGCTGAAAGAGAGAATTTCAGAGTCCTGAGAAAGCTGAACAACTCTAAAAAGCAACATTGACATTTTCAGAATTATTTTGTCTGGAAGATACTTTCTGCTTGCTCATTAAGGAATCAGTATTAGGAGGAGGTTGATGGTCAGCTTCTTATTCTCTGGGAGGAATGTGCAGGTCTCAAAAAGATTTAGTTTTCTACCTGAGGAGAAATAAAACTCATTCATTTTATAAAGGCTAAACTTAATAGTCATGGTCGCAAATTGTGAACTTAGTGTTTCAGGAAATGTACATAGCAGAGGATGGACTTGATGTGCAGAGATCAGCCATGTCATTGAGAAGATAAGTTGCAGTGGTTGGATACTAGTTGAAATGTCAAAAAAAGTGGTAGGCATGATTATATTGTTTTAGATTATGAGCATAGACAAACGTTCTTCCATACAGATGGACCTGATGACTTGAACAGTTGGCTACTTGATAGGCTTGGAAATAGAAGGCTATGAAAGCACTTAAGCCCATCTGAAAATTTCACTGTGGATGTTAGATCTGTAAGGTAAATCTGTGTTCTGATGTTAACTGAAATTGGGCTCCCTCCACTTGTTTCCTCCTTTTTCTAGTCTCTTCCAGTTAAACTTCTTTACTACTAGAAATTTCTAATCTGCAATAGAAGGGTATATATGAAATTTGAGTACTCTGATTTTTGTTTTGTGTCTGGGCATAATCCCAAATTTATCTGTTTAGAACTATCATGTTTTTACTAGCTTTTGATAAATCACTTTTTTTCTTTCCATTCTGTATCCTGTGATCACAGTTCGCAAGAAAAAAATTTCTGTTCAAAATAATAGTGCACTGGGGAGAAGATTTAATGTCTTAGATTATCAGATCTCTGAATTTATCCAAATTAGGTCAAGGCAATCCTAAGAGCAACTTTTTTTTTTTTTTTCCCCCCATTTTGAGCGTCTCTCCTGCTTATTGTAAACTAAGCCAGTAATAGGCCATATTCCTTCCATGTTCTCTTCCATATTTCCTACTGTTGTACTGTGCAAGTGATACAGTTTAGTTGCATCTCTGCCTCCACACTACATACTAGAATGCATGAATTAACTACTCAATACAGGATCTCAAAGACTGAAGTGTTTCAGGATGGCAGTATCACATATGTTCAATTCATGCCAGTATGAACAACATATAACCCAATTAGAAAGAAGTGAACAGAAATTGAGTGAGATGATGGCTCACCGATTAGTGACAGGAGGTAGGGTGGGGATGGATGACAGCAGGTGAAACTTCACCTTGTTGTGGGGAACCTGCGGCTTGCTGGAGATTAGGTACAAGAAATAGCTCAGAGGGATTTCTTTCAAAACACAGCTGTGAGCTGACACTGGTTGACAATCCAAGGCAAAACACTCGGATATGAAGTGTTCTACCTTACTTATTGTACTGTAAAATGATTTGTCTGTCAAGTGCACACTTTGGCAGACAGACATGGCATAATAAACTTACCATAAAATATCCATGTATAGCAAATGCCTATAATGTCAGTTACAAAACTAGTTCAAAGTTGAAAAATATTTACAAAATTTTCGGCATGCCTATGTTAAAAAGCTTTTGATATATTAAAGTGATGAAAGTTTTGTTGTTATTTAGTTTTCTTTTTGTGCTTGGCTAAATGCTTGGCTCAAATTTGCCTTTTTTTGTTTGTTTGTTTGTGTGTTTGTGTGAATGTTACATACTTTTGTAGAACTGAAAGCTGGTCCAATTGCAACTGGATGAGCTAAGCAAACATATTGCAATGCAAAGCAATATATCCCCCCATCGCAAAGAAACTGCATGGCATTTGATGGAGACTGATTAGCCTTAAATCCTATAAATACATATTCTGTAACACTGAAGTTGTGTGGAGTGAGCTCATAGAGAGACAGCTCTGTGCACTCTTGAGTGGGACATGTTTCATGAAATGGAACAATATCTTTTACCTGTAGGACTGTAAATTAAACGTTTTGAATTGTGGACATGTATGCAAGTATATATACTGTTTTCAAAACCATGACAGGGGAAGATTGTTGATTTTGCTTGAATTTTATTCTTAAAATTAGGCATCTGCTCAAAGGTTTTCTAATCAAAAGGAAAAGGCTGAATCCAGTCTATTGGTTTCAGAGCAGTATGAGAGGAATGAACTGACCTTTATAGGGAGAGATAGCAATAATTCAACCATTTGATCTTTGATCAATTGTTGTATTAAAAAAGTGATATAAAAACTTTTAACACACAGTACTTGAATGCCTACATTCTTCTGTCTCCTTTTGTAATCATCTGTCATTTCCACTACAAAATGAAACAATGATAAAGATATTTGATACATCAAACAACAGAAGCAGGTTATCTGAGGTCTACATAGCACTTGTAAAAAGATCAGTGTACTCCACATAAAAGATGCACTGAGATTCATGAGTTGGAAATTAAACTTCATGCTGATTTTAACAAAGATTTTAAGATAAAGCCAAAAAGCTGTCATCTATATCATTCAAATCAGTTACTTGAATATTCAAGGCTATTATTTATATAATGGATAAAATTCAAAATATATACAATTTCTTTAGGCATCTTTCTTTTTTATTTTGGTTAATCTATGCAACTACGCAGTTAGGAAATAGAGTATATTATTGTGATCTTGTGCAACAATGCACATTATAAGAACTTTGAATAGCTGTGACTTGTTTGTTCTGAAAGATACTATTCCAAAGGGGCTCTGATCAAAACTTTGTAAAACCTACTAGTATTTGATCACTGGGTTTGGTCTATTGTGACTTTATCTGTTGAGATTCCGACTCAAAAATTCAAAGGCCAATTATGTTGGTTATATACGATTTCTACCACAAAGAATAAATTGGCCAGAGCAAAACTCAGATAAACTCTTGAGAAACATGTTTGATGGTACATATTCTGAATAAATAATTTATTCAACTCTAATTGCAGGCACTGAGGGATTATAAACCAGATTTTTCATGTTGAAATGCATACATAGATATACTTTTAAGATGCAGAGATTGAAAAAACAAAAGGGAAAATGATGATTAAACTAATCTGACCTCTTGTGTAATGTGGGCTAAGGAATTTCAGTGGTTCTCACTTCAAATGCTAAATGATTGTGTTTTGTTTTATAAATGTGTTATGGTATGAGTTTCACTATCAGAAGCTGGAGGAAACTAAAAGGGAACTCTCCTGAGTTGCAACGCATATCAAATGACCTCCCTGACTACTATGTTTTGCTGAGGTTGACAGTGTCACAACAAATAGGGTTTGGACTCCATGTTGAAAAGGTGAAACAATAAAATTAGCAAACGGGTTTTGCAGAAATTCTAAAAGTGTTAACACAGTAAAACATATGAGTCAGCAGTGATTATCAGTGGGGTTTGTTTGTATTATGACATAAATGTTAACCAGAGAAGGCATAGTAGAATGGAAGCAGATTGCTAGTCAAATGAACTTGACTGTGATGGGCATCTGCAGACTTCTATGTTTCTATGCCAGATAGGATAGTCAACTTAATTGTCTTCAAAGCGAGTTGGGCATTCATTTCAGTTCTTTGTTGGCATACGTATTTCCCAACCTGCCAGGCAGCTCTGTTCTTCAGTCATGCACAACTGTTACTTGGGACAGTCTTGCTCCACTGAAGTGTTATTTTTTGAAAACAATGAATGAGGGGAATTTGTATTTCCATGTAGCTTCCTCTGCCACTGTACTGTGCCATGTTGCCAGTATCACTTTCTCACTGTAGCAAATATGCTGTTTCTACTCACTTCAGATTCCCAGTATGATTGCACATAGCGGCTTTATAAAGAAATGGCAAGAGGTAAATCAAAAAGCCAGTAAGGAACTATGATATGGCTCAGGATTTTTATTTCATTTCAATGTCTATATTTAATTTTTAAACAAAATTTTAAAGTTCTAGGAATTACATGTGTGCTTGGCTGCTTTTTCTTTATTATTATTATTTTTTTTTGTTGTTGTTCAAGGAACCCTTTTAAATGAGGCAGTGCTTGCAGATGCATTTCTTAATTAATTGTGAACACGTAGTGTGGTGACAGATGCAGAGGATGTTGCCTTTATCCTGATCACATTAAAATGAGTTGTGTTGAATATTCTATGATGCTTGGGGAAATTGCTTAATCCTATTACTTCTTGGAGAAGATTGAGTGCCTCCTAATGTGAAATACGAAACCTCACAGCCGCACAGTGCAAATGCTGCCTCTGAGAGTGCAGCACAAAATGTATAGGATTTCTTCTAATGTGAGTCAACAATGATTTCTAGGCTTGTTTATCACATAAATGTTATCTGGCAAATTATTAGACAGTTGCTATGGAAACAAAGGCCTACTACTAGAAGGATTTGTTACCATAAGCAGTTAAGACAATGCTCAGACCTGCATTCCTGCTGCAAACAGTCAGCTCCTAAGGATGGAAGTGACAGATAACAAAACACACTGATAACAACAATACAGAAATATTTATCAGCTGGCCTTTTTTTTTTTTTTTTTAGCAAATATATAGATATATTATAAAGGTGTGAGAACACTAAAGGAAAATGCTTTTTATCTTATTTCATGTGGTTCAAAAAGAAAATATAGATGTTGGAATCTAATAGAGCGCAGAGGGTAAGACATATGGAAGGCCTGGACAGGCTTATATTGCTCCTCTGTAGTGTTTCATGAAACAAAATGAAAAAGTATTCCATCTGGAGGAAATATTAATTGCTGATTTTTGAACTGGATAGAAAGAAAAGCAAGATGTTTGGAACTGGTGTCTTCTTCCGATGAAAGGTATAATGGAAATATTTGCAAAAAAGGAAACAAGTCCTTCTTGTGGAAAAGATGATCTACAGCCAGATTGCTCTTGATTATATTCCTTTGTGGAGTGGCAGAAGTGATATCTCCACTTTCTGTATTTATCTAGTAAAGAAAGGCAAGCTGCCTCCAATTTCCACGTAGATTTCAGTGACCTTAGTGCTTGTAATATTCTAAGGGGTTTCATAATATTTTGTGTTTGATCCATCCTCTGAATAAGGCAGTTATCTGAACTTCTCTGCTGTCATTTTGGAAGACCTAGTCTTTAAATTTGTAGAAAAAACCTTGGAAGATGCGAAGGCTGTAAGTTAAATAATTGAAAGCTATAAATCCCCCAAAATAAAATGTCATTTTGTTTTTCCTGTCTCATAATTTTGAAACCAATAGCACATCTACTAGGCTGGGTTATTTTTATCTTCTTAGAGCCAGCAGTCCCATGATTCTCATGAATGTGATCAGTATTTTTGTGAATATGATACTAACATTTTTGTATGGCAGCTTCCAGCAGCATGGTTTTTGGACTGTGGAGCGTGAAGCAGCATGCCGCATTAAGTGCGGGTAGCAGTTACAGGCATATGAGAGGGAGAGTCCTGTGGCAGCAGCGTAACTGAAATGGGAAGTCAGATTCCAACAAAACAGACTCTGTAGTGGCAATTGACACCAGCTGAAGTGATTTCCCAGTGCCGTAAGCATATGGGAAAATGTGCAAGAAATATAGCCTGCTACACAGCTGGGCAGAGAGTCTGTCATCACCTGTGCAATATGCACAAAAAAGACAAAAAGGTGACATTCATTGTGTGATTTTTTTTTTTTTTTTCCTAGTAGCTATGGGCAGGAAGAGAACAGAATATGAACAGGCTATTGATCTAAAAGCAAACAGGATGGTTGTTTAAATTAGATGCTCATACACAGTCTAACACATTGCCACGAATTATGTTCTAGCAATAAAGGAAAAGCCAGAGGCACTGGAGGGTTAAAATACTAAAGCAGATGATTTATAGAGCTGAATTTCTATGTACCGAATGCATACGTTAAATGTGTGGGAAATGCAAAATGACACAACTTGTGCTAGAACCAGCAAAAACAGACAACGATATCCATCACTGGGTTAAATCCTATCAGACCTTTAGCAAGAGAACAAGGTTTTTTGGTGGGTTAGAAAGAGCTAAGGAAATTTTAATACTTCATTCAGGGAACACAAAAACTCTCAGCAGAATATTGAATTGAGTTAAAAAAATAAATAAATCTCAGTTTAGCCACATGGTTGATGCCCTAGGACAGATTCCCCCAGTCCAAAGAAGCAGAAAAAGAATTGCGTAGACCTGTTGCTTTGGAAACTGCTGAGCAAAGAGAAGAAACAACAGGATGGATGTATTAATTTTTTTTTCATTTCAGGAGAAAAATGAGGAATTAAATACATTAAAAGGAAAGAGGGGGGGGGGAAAAAAAGAACGCTCTCCATCACATATAAAAGACGACATTTCTGGAAATGTGATTGATGCCAAATATATCTGTATATACATTTATATATATGCATAGTTATATTTTATAATGAACGTAACAGCAGGGTTCTGGCAGCTCTTTTTAGCAAACTGAACTAGTCTTTGTGTGTATTCAGCACCTCCTTTGGGGAGACAGTTTCCTCCTGCTGCTGTCTGGATCATGTTCAACACCTGAGGTGTAACACATTTTTGAAGGTATAGAGGGCTTTAGGTTTACACAGATGAATTTTTTATCTGGGGAAAAACAGAAGAATATACACCCAAAGGCAATGAGACATTTTGGGAAGGATGAGAATTTTGGCTTCAGCTAACTACATGTAGATATGCAAATTGTGTATGATAGAAATAAGATTCATGAGACAGAAATTAATCTAGCAGCATGTACAGGTAGATCTTAACTAACACACTTGTCCCAGTAGTCAATGGAAAATATACAGAGTCCTTATTTTGAGAGATTTTAAGGAAATTTGGGCCATATCTTATAGGCTTTGAGATGAGATGGCACAGTGATAGCTCAGTGAATGAAATTCATGACCTCGAACATGCTGAGATGAGGTCTTCAAAATTAACCAATGGAAATACCAGCTTAATTTCTGAAATTCTATTTATTATTATTATTATTATTATTTTATTTTATTTTTTTTTTCTCTGAAACTAAGGCGTGTGTTTGCTGCCTTCAGTTAGGTGCAGTGTAAAACTGGAATATCATAGTTTCCAAAGGCATCCCACGGAGATTACAGGCTTGTCCTTTCATTTCAACATGGAGTCAGTGATGGTTCTGTGACAGTAAAGGCAGCAGGGGACTGAAACAGGGAGTCTGGGGTTAAATTCTCTTCGCAGTCAGAGAAAATCAACTCTATATTACCTGCTGTTAGAAAATTATCTATGCCATCCCCTTACACATCCCAAGAGCTCATTCTTATTCATTCCTCTTGAAACTGGACATCAGATTTAAAAGAATCCAAGGAGGAATTTTCAAGGAGAGAAAGCAAGCGTGAGCTTGACTTAATGTCTGGGAGTAAGGACTTAATGTCTGGGAGTAAGGAACCTTGGGGGAAAAAAAAAAAGAAGTGCCTAGAAAGATGGTCCATTTAGCAAGGATGATGGTGACTACATATATTCAAGAACAGATTTTTGAATGCCCAGAGATTTGCAAGGAAATGTAAAAACCTGCAGCCTTTCATATGCCTAACCAGGCTTTGTGCATGCGCAATGCAAATTTAGGATTTAGGCACACAGCTTCTGCCAATTTTGTATCTGTAGTGTGCCAGTACCAGTTTGGATCTTGCCCTTTGTGCAAAATACAGCTGCTTAAACAATTAAAATTGGGAACACACTGTGGAAAGAATAATGTCCGTGACTCAGGGAGTGTCTCAGTGGAGTTTTGAGAAACCTCTGTCAGTATGATGCAACATGTTAATTTCATCTCTTTGTATTCAACGTTGTACCAACTATTAAGCAATTAGATTAGGATAAAGTTAGGTCAAAAAGGAAAGAATAATTTTCAGTATAAATATTCTTGATTTTTTTTTTGTCAGCTTTCTCAGCCTCTAAAACTTGGATGCCCTTCATAGAATCAGCTACCTTTTGGTAAGCTCTCACATGTACTCAATTTTAGAAGCTCTTTTCTTATAATATACACATATGTATATTATAAAATTCCTTATACTTGCAAAGATATATATGTAGCTGTTTTTAATGATGTAAGCAATACTCCAGTTCATTTTTAGGTATATTTTAAGGTATGATATTGATGAACCAGTACTGGTTTAGGAGGAAACTGCGAAACTGGAACTAATTTAATGTCAGCAGTATTTTAACATTAGAAATGGGTGACTTATGTTTCCCAGCCTCACTCAATTTTTAAAAACATTTAATTCTGCTTGAGAATTCATATGTGTGTGTGTATATTATAATATATATTATATATAATACATATAATATATATATTAATTTCAAGTGATGTGAAACTTCTTCCTTTTTTTTTTTTTTTTTTTTTTTTTTGTGCAAACAACAGAATAGACCCAGGGAAGGTAGGTCTTCCCACTGGATCTTTTCACATAAAACTGTATTATGTGTGTATGAGTATGTATGTATATCATATCACATCAAATCTATTATATGATCAGTAAAGACCATATGTGATTTTTGCATGCATGCATATTTGACTATTAGGAGTAAATATAGCCAAAAGTATTTCAGAAAGCAACTTAGAAAGTTCAGAGCACATCTCTTTTTGGGCTATAATTGCCATTAAAGCAATTCTCCTTCATAATTACAATGTGTTTCAGCATGCATTTCTCAGTCCAATTTTGCATTAACAAAACAGATGAAAAACTACATCTCCTTCATTTCCTTCCTAAAATCAGGGTTTCATATTCCCCTGTATAATCACTAACAGCATTACAATATTATCTTGAGCAAGGCAGAGAAGTATGAAAAGAAGGAAAAAAAAGGCTTTCCTTCTCTGCCCACAGGCCAGTAACTTCATTGAGTCTAGTGTGGAAGACATGGAGCTCAGAGTATAGGGTTTCAGGGAAGAAAAATGATTTTATATATTTCCTTTTGTGTAGTCAATTTTAATTCATGGATAACCACCAGTGATTGTATTGTGTTCATGACTTCAATCTTTAAATTCTTTTTATTTCTTTGTAAAAAATAGTTTATGTGCAAAAGGAAATATCCTTTGAACCAAGCAATTGTCAGTAAGCATGTTGCTTACGGAAAAACATTTTTTTTTTTGGGTAATTTTTAAGTCTGTATTTATTTTCTTTAGAGAACAATGAAAACCTAGCAACACCGTACTACTTATTTTTCTCCCTTTCCATGCTTTTCCATGCATCGACTAATTTTCTTTCCTCCACCTTACATCCTAACAGTAAGTTGAAATGCATTCAATTTTGTGAATGAGCGTTATTTGTACAGATCGGCTTTGAATCTTTTGGAGTGGAACTATGGCAGGTAATTCTGGCAAATTTCATTTTCTTTTGTTCTTGTTACTCAATTGCTCAAAATTAGGAAATGGAGCTCAAAGATGGACAATTGCTTACCTGGATAGAATCCTTATTGTTTTATTACAACTCAATCTATTGATAAGACTGGAGGTCATTAAGGAAGAAATTTCCTCTTTACTATAACCTTTGACATTCAGGAGAGAAGAGGAGACAAAGAGAAAGCTGAGACTCCCATGGGGCTGTGAAAGAGTCAGTTCAAATCTTCAGTTCCTGATGGTATGAGAGGAAGAGGTTAATTGAGTACAGAGAAAAGGCATGCATCCAGAAATGAGCTGTGTGACCTATTTGTGTTCTGAGAGGACTTTCAATGAGCTATAGGTGTCTGTTTGGAAGCTGACAGCATTAGAAGGTGAAGTGAAAATCTTGCTGGAAAAAGAAGCATTTTTGTGTTATGGTCAGGTACTGACTGTTTGCTTTGAAGATCCTTCATTAGTGAAGGAGACTCATGAATAAAATAGGGCCTTGCTTTCCTGAGAATGGAGCCCCACTTGCCAAAGGTGTTGCTTGTAATGCATGTTTCAAACTACCATTTAAATAACTAGCAAATCGCAGAAGGCCATAGTCTGGCATCTCGCTTGTCCAACGAGAGAATCACAATTTAGCTTGGTTTCCCAAGGGCAGAAGACTTCTGTGACCATGTTTTGTAAATGTGTATATATATATGGAGCTATACACACACTTTATTTGTTCTTTCTGTTCTCCAATATGTCTTTAATCTATTGGCTAATTTCAACCAAATTTCACAGATTCACAAAATACTGTATTTCTAGGAGTTTTATTAAAAAAAAAAAAAAAAAAAAAAAGGCAGACAGAAAGAGGAGAACCTACTACTCAACTGAAAGAAGTTTCTCATCCGAATTCTGTGCTAATTATACAGAATGAAATCCACAGGGATAGCCACCGAGACACAAATTATTAAAAACTCTGCTTCCATTAATTGTATGGTTCATGAAACTAATCCTAGTAGGTAGAAATTAGCAGGTTCTTGAGCAAACTTGAGTCTAAATAACCCTAACACTGGTGGGGAAACAAAAAAATAAAAAATGGGGGTGGGGGGAAGTGTGAGTGGGCAACACAACGCATTTCATGTCTCAGCAGCAAAGAGTGCTGTACTATTTTTGTCAGCTCTTGCATGATGATTAGGTTTCTTAAATGTTATGGTTTACCAATAAAATAAAATATAAAATGTATGCTTGTAGACATTAAGATGCTGAGCCATTTTTTCCCCACCTGCTTTTGCTTAAATCTGATTTACCTCAAAATATAATTATTGCGATCACAGATTTGCACACTTAACCACTTAAGGATAATGTTAAAATAGCTTAGATGATTGTATGTCAGGCTTACCTACTTACTCAGCTAAGTTTTACTCAGTTTAATTCTGCATATTAAATTTTGGAGATAAATTAGATCTTGGCATGCATGAAGATCTGTGCCTTTGTGCAGACTACAGTAAAGGTCACTACCATTAAAACATAACAAACAGAAATCTTAGTAAATAAATTGGCTACATCAGACTTGCTTCAACTAGATCTAGAATATAGATTCTGTAAACATAAAATGAGAGGAAAACAATATGGAATGGCTTAAGTAAAAAAAAAAAAAAAAAAGTACTCCAGAAATCAGAGGGTGTTGTTCAGATTTTTGTTCTAGCCTATTTTTTTAATTGTTGTTTTAAACCAGTATGCAGTTATACCTTCTTTGTATAATGAACAGATGAAAACATTTCGTATAATAGAAATGAGGACTTTTATGCTGTTACCTTCTTGTAACATGGCAGTAAGAAATTTGCAACTAAATTTGAGCTAAAATTCAACCTACGTCACTTCTTACTGTGTGTGTGTATCAGGGTAAATCTTTACCTTCATTGGTGGTAGAAAGAGCAGTATAGTTGAGGAGATTTATCTTTGTCTTTCTGGTCCAGGCTTCTGGAGCCGGACCAGCAGTGATAAACACCTAATGAGGTAGGCTTTGTCACTACTTTGCAGCAGCAGCATGTGCCCAGTAATGAATGCATCCTCTGATCTACAGAACATGCACTATAGAGCCCAAATTGCAATCACATGGTCTGGCACAGAGATGTGCCAGTCCATGGATACTCAGGCAGCTCTCCAAGCACTCTTTGTAGCCATTGTACTAGGCTTTTTTTCCTTGTTTGTATATTTGTTGGTGCAGTGTAGGAAGGGGGGGGGGAGGGGAATGACCTATGTAACTTGTCTTTCCTAGCTCATCTGTGATCACCTGGGGTGTGATAATTATTTCTGGTGTTACTTTCTATGAAGATGATGATCTGATTTCAAAGCACTTCTGTTCATTAAAAAACACTAAATCCTTTAAATCTCTTCACTGAAGTTTTTATATGTTGTTGCTTGGTCCTTTCTTATTCTGCTTCTTGCCCTATTAATTTTTATATTTGAAATAAAGCAGCACACCACAAGTTTAGAGTCAGAGTTCCCCTTTCCTGCAGTACAACAAATCTGTCTTCCTATACACCAGATGGAGATAACATTGGCTGCTGGAGGCTTGACCATCATCTCAACAATGCATAGATAACTGTGGAAGCCAGTGTGACAGTAAATTAACAGGATGGTAATACTTGAAGAAGTTGCCTTTGAAAGGAATGTGTGGTAATTGACTTTGTGTTGGCAAGAAGTATGGGCACTCCATCCTACTATAGCTTCTGTGACACCTTGAGATCCTTATCTTTTCTGAAATTAGTGTCACAAGCTAGCTTTTTTTTTTTAATTTAAAAAACAGAATGGAACACCTGTTTAAGGGAGGCTTGACTTTTTTAACCATCTCCACTGACTTACAGTGCATGCCCATACCCAAAGATCATGTGTTATTGATTATGTGCATGTTAAATAACTCCTGTTTGTCTCAGTCCTTCCCCTGTGTTGAGCATGGAAACAGTTTTTGGTTGATAGAATAGATTTATATGGTAATTAAAAATGTTATAAGTGTACTCTCATTTCCTATTTCTTAGCTTTCTCACGTCTAGTAACAAAAGGCATGTCTGAAACAGGCAAAGGGCAAGGAAGTTTTTGTTTTTTACTGTGAAAGATGAAACTGGGAGAGCTCGTATGGAACACAGCTGTTGACCTGTCCAGCACAGAAAGGTCAGATCTGTGCAGAAGAAGGCTCTGCTAGTAAACAGAGCCAAATACTAAGTCTGGACTTTCAAGAGGGAAGTACCTCTGACATTTTTTTTTTTTCTCAGCAGACAGGGAAAAAAAAATAAAAATTACCTGGCAAACCACAATGTATACACCTATGTCACTTGATTTAGACTCTTATTTTTCTTCACTTCAGCAAATCCTCCCTTGCTGATGCCTCAGGGACTGTGTAAGGTAGCAGCTACCCCAGAGGTAGCAGAGCTAGCCTGTTTGCTTGTTTAGCATGTATCTTAATACTCGATTTTTCAAGCTTGCAGCCAGGAGTCTTTGGCTTATCTACAGCAGGACAGCGCAGGCAGGGACAGTTTACAATGCTCTATTCTGCAACTCTGCTTTCCAGCCATCACCTGTGGGAGTGGGGGAGTCATTCCCTTTCTCATTCATTGCTCTAACGAAGCAAAGCTGTTCACAAGGAGGCAGTGTTTGGTGTCCCCTCCAGAATGAGACTGAAGTCAGCAGTTTGTGTCAGATATGCTGTGAATGGCTCTTGCATGGATATTCAAGTATGCTGTCTATATAGCCAACATCAGCATTTTCTCTGGCCACATCCATACTGTGGATGTGTTTATTGTTTGTTGCTGTCACTGTGCTAGGGTTTGTTGGGCTCTGGATGTAACTATTCAGTTAGGCATAGGAGAGCTTCCAGTCTCATTACAGTCAAAATAAGCAATTCAAACAGTCAACATAGTTCCTTCTGACAGAAGTAGGTCATAGAGGTATCTTCTGGGCAGCTCAGCCAGTCATTCCAGTGTGGCTGGAGACTCCCACTCCTCTCCCCCTCCCCCACAAATGGGAAAAAGGAGGACAAGCAGGAGGTGGGAGAGCATCATGGGCACTATGCTGGGAAGAGTGCTCAAGTTTACATCCTCAGGTGCAAGATATTCATTATCTTGTTGGTTCTTTTAATGTGTTTCCAACCCTTCTGTGTTTTTCTTTATCTCACTGAGAATAGATTTTGAATGCTGCTGTTGTGTCCCCATATCCCAATAGGTTTCAGAGTACTTAGCTTGTCAGTGAATAACATACACAACTGCTTGATGATAATGTTAGTAACAAAGTATATAAGGACATATTAGCAGATGACTATTTCATAGCCATTGCTCAATTAATGAGTATGAAAAATGTGGTTAAAGAATTGTGCCATTCATTCACTCCTGATGGGGATCCAATTATTCTTTTATTTCCTGCTGTTCTTTATTTGCATGTTCAAGATTAACAATATTCTCAGAAGGACAGCTTTAGAAAGCATTTTGTAACCCTGGCTACAATGGTTCCTCTTCCCCTACAGTGATGGTAATCTGATTTTAGAAAACCTTACTGAACTTCAAAGCTCATCATGTGAAACATACAGTGTGACGTTAAAAAACAGTATAACTGGAGCCAGAAAGAAATGTGTGATTCTCAAAATAGTGGCATCCCTTCATCATGTAGTACAGCTTTCAGCAACAAACAAGCAAAATGTTGTAGGTGAATATATATTTTTATGTATCTATCTATCTAAGTCAGAGAATTAGATATTATGTTGATAGGAATATTTAGAAGATTGACAAATTAGGCCATTTTTCAACTTCAAAACTAAATGTCACTAAATTCATTCTTTATCAACAAATTTTGCTCTTCTGTTTTTCTGTCTGCAATTCCTTGGCTTTACCCCTTTGATGGTCAGGTTGTTCACATACTGTTTATTGTATATTGAGTTTGGCATAATACTTGCACGTTGTTGTTGGTTACATTATTTTAGTATGCTTATATTTGGGTTCAGTGCAAGCTAATAACAATTATTTCCTAAGGCACTTATAAATTCTAGGTATCATAGGTATCTGTTTTGCCTTTCTTCAGCATTGTTTATAAAACATAAATCAATACTGTGGTGCTATCATCTGGGAGCCCTATAACTTCATCTGCCTCTGGTTCTTGTCCTTCTTTTACCTTATCTTGTGTCCAGCTGAACATTTTGTACCAGCTGTATGGAGGCGGAAGAACAGATCTGATGGCTTTTTTCTTTTTTTTGGAGAAGGATGTGTGTGGGAAAAGCACAATATAATGCACCACAAAGCAATCTGTACCTTGCCCAAGAGAAAACATAACTTGATGAAATGTCTCAGTACAAAAGAATATACCCTTGGATTTGACATAAATGATCAGTGGTCATGTGTTTGTAATATAGTAGTGACTTAGTTTATTTTAGGGTTAGTTCTCTTTAATGTAATTATAAATTACCTGTATGTAGGATTCAAATGTCTAAGTAAGTTTTCAGATAATACTCAGGTTGGAGGAGCTGTTGACTCCCTTGAGGGTGGAGTGGCCTTGCAGTGAGATCTTAACAAACTAGAGGTATGGGTGATCACCAAGAAATTTAACAAGAGCGAGTGTCGGGTTCTGCCCTGGCCAAAGGCTGGAGAACAGCCCCTGCAGAAAGGCATCGGGGTTTTTGGTTGATGGCAAGATGAACATGGGTCAACAGTGTGCCCTGACAGCCAAAAGGGCCAACTGTATTCTCGAGTGCATCAGAGACAGCATAGCCAACCAGTCCAGTGAAGTGACTCAGCTCTGCACTGGTGTGGTTTCACCTAAAATACTGTGTGCAGTTCTGGGTGCTACAGTATCAGAATGGCATAAAAGAAAAAGTGTGTCCAAAAGAAGGATATAAAGATTGTGAAAGGTCTGGAGGGGAAGATGTATGAGGAGCGGCTGAAGTGACTTGGTTTGTTTAGCCTGGAGAAGAGCAGACTGAGAGGAGGCCTCGTGGCCTACAGATTCCTTGGGAGGGGAGGGAAAGGACCCGATCTCTGCTCTCTGGTGACCAGCCAAAGGAATGACGTGAATCTGCATCAGATGTTTGGATTGGATATCAGGGAAAGGTTCATTGAGAGGGTGGTTAGGCACCAAAACAGTCTCCCCTGGGCAGTGGTCATGGCACTGAGCCTGCCAGAGTTCAAGAAGCATTTGGACAATGCTCTCAGACATAGGCTTTAATTTTTACATACTCGTGTGCCAAGTCAGGAGTTGGACTTGAAGATTCTTGTGTGACCCTTCCAACTTGTGATATTCTAGGATTCTATGATTCAATGTTTTCCATTTTTGTCATAAGTATTTCACAAAACCAATGACCAAGTGGTCATTTTTAGGAAGGGCTTGAAGGAAGGACAGAAGTGACCCTCAGCTTATGTAAAGTTGTCTCTGGGGAAGACACATGGGCAAGAATTGAAGTCATTTTGGAACAGGGAGAAAATCTAATGATGAAGATTGTATTGCTCTTGAGTATGTTCTTAATGAGAAATGACTAAAACAAATGGACTTCTGGCTAAATTCAGAGTCATTAGAAGATGAAAGGGGAAGGAGGGATGCAAAGTAAATGAGCCATTTGCAGGTTGCCTTATCAGCAACCTGCTGTATTGTAGCAACTGTATTGCTACCTTAACTTCCTCAACCACTGTAATAGGGATATGCAAAAAGAGTTCAATGTGTGTGAAATGCTAGCTTTTACAGCTCTAAAGGAATTTAAGTGCTTTATTCTTCTTATCCAACCCTGGCTGCCATAGCCAGAAGGAAGCATACTGTCGTGGTTTAACCCGGCTGGCAGCTAAACACCACGCAGCCGTTCGCTCACCCTCCCCCCTCCCTCTCTGGGACGGGGGAGAGAAATGGAAAGTGAAGCCCGTGAGTTGAGATAAAGACAGTTTAATAAGACAGGAAAATAATAATAATAATAATAATAATAATACAATGATGATAATAGTACTACTACTAATAATATGTACAAACAAGTGATGCACAATGCAATTGCTCACCACCTACTGACCGATGCCCAGCTTAACCCCGAGCAGTCCGGCCCCCTCCCCCCGGCTAGCCACCCCTATATATTGTTTAGCATGACGTCAGATGGTATGGAATACCCCTTTGGCTAGTTTGGGTCACCTGTCCTGGGTCTGTCCCCTCCCAGCTCTTACTGCACCCCCAGCCTGCCTGTTGGCAGGACAGAGCGAAAGGCTGAGGTGTCCTTGGCTTGGTATAAGCACTGCTCTGCAACAATTAAAACATCGGGGTGTTATCAGCACTCTTCTCATCCTAAGCCAAAACACAGCATTCCACCAGCTACTAGGAAGAAAATTAATTCTGTTCTAACTGAAACCAGGACACATACATGAATCCATTTGGGGTTGAAAAAGCCCTGAGTGCAGCACAGTAAAAGCTGTTGCACTTTTCAGTCAGCTTTCAGAGGGTGGTGTAGCTTGGGCAGCCTCCCTGGGGGAACTGCTTGTTACCAGGTGGTGAGCACAGCCTGTGCCCAAAAGAGAAATTGCTTCCGAAGCCCTAAATCTGCAGAACTGCCTGTATCTTCTGCATGCCATTCAGCTGCAGTAGTTTCAAACTGATGGCTATCTAAACTCCAGCATACTGCTCTATCACTCCTCCTTCTCCAAGGAAATCGGAGAGAAAATGATGAAAAAAGGCTCAACGGTTGAGATACAGACAGGATGATCACTCACCAATTCCAGCAATTGCAAAACAAACTCAACAGAAGGGAGATTAATGTAATTCATTGCCTATTGATAACGGAGTAGAACACGGAGAATCTCAAAGCAAACTAAAAATCCTGCTCCCCCCTCCACCTTCTTCTGTTTCCTCCCCCTGAGTGGCACAGGAGAATGGGGAACTGGGGCTGCGGTCAGTCCCTGACACTTCGTCATCTCCACTGCTCCTTCACGGTCACTCTCTTCCCCTGCCCCATGTGGGGTCCCTCCCACAGGATGCCGTCCTTCCCAAACTGATCCTGCGGGGGCTTCCCACAAGCAGCAGCTCTTCAAGACCTGCTCCCACATGGCTCCATACCATGTCCATACCCACATGGTCCATTCCCCAGGAGCAAACTGCTCCAGCATGGGTCCCCCATGGGTGGCAGCTCCCCCCCAGACCCCCTGCTCCAGTGTGGGCTCTTCTCCATGGGCTGCAGCTCCGGCCCGGGGCCTGCTCCTGTGGGGACTCTCCATGGGCCACAGCCTCCTCCAGGCCACATCCACCTGCTCCATTGTGGGCTCCTCCACGGGCTGCAGTGTAGAGATCTGTTCTCTATGGGAGCCATGGGCTGCAGGGGGACAGCCTGCTCCATCAGGGGCCTCTCCACAGGCTGCAGGGGAACTGCTGCTCTGTGCCTGGAGCACCTCCTGCCCTCCTGCTGCACTGACCTTGGGGTCTGCAGGGCTGATTCTCACTCCTATCTCCCAGCTGCTGTTGTGCAGCAGTTTTTTCCTGTTTTAAAATCTGCTCTCCCAGAGGCCCAACCAACTTTGCTCATTGTCTCAGTTCTGGCCAGGACCAGGTGCCTTTTGGATCCAGATGGAGCTGGCTCTGATCTGACGTGGGGCAGCTGCTGGGCTCTGCTCACAGAGGTGACCCCTGCAGCCCCCTGCTACCAACACCTATTCATGTAAGCCCAGTACTTCATTGCACGTAATTCTTCAGGTATTCGGTTTACTTTGAAGCTGGGGCTCACGTATATAGGTAGTACTGTAAACTATGGGAAGGAAGTCAGGCAACTGACTAATTGTGCGTGCGTGCAAGGGGAATGTCTATATCCTCCAGGCTTAAAAAAAAAAATTAACTTTAGTATATCTTCGTAATTTTATAGCACACGCATACATGTACATATTTATGATGGTATTATGCACTTCACTTGAAAAAAATATAATTTCTGTACAAAAAAGTGTTTTAAAGATTTTTTCTTTCTAAAATTATTTTGAGGATTTTAAATGATCATAAAAACAATTGCTTTTGGACACTTGCTCTTGATATTCCAAAATACACCTCTAAAAGTTAACATAGTACAGTGTTATCCCCAGATGCTCTTCTCTACTCTAAAGGAAGAAAAGGAATAGATAAATGAGTTATATTTTAATAAAGTCATCTGTTGAAGCAGGTCTTAAGGGGGTAGTTCTAAAGAATAGAAAAGTGTATTTTGCTAAATGATTATTTCTGTCATTTTAATAGTAGGGGAAAATTAAAATGCAGGCAGTCATGATTGGGAAGAACGGTATTACTCTTGACTGTGCAAGAGCATGAAGGATCTGTTCAAGTGGAAAAGATAAAAGATTATTGAATATGGGACAAATAGGTTTGGGGCAACATGATTACAGCTATATTGAATAATGGGATGGAGGGTGAATGATGTAATTTCTAAATTGTTTCTTTAAACAAGGTCTCTTAGTCAAAAGGAGCAATACTGCTTAGGAGATGTTGGAGATGAAAGTGGAGATGAAATTTATGAAAATTAGGTCATGGAATAGTCACATGAAGAGAACAAGCTACAATTCTAATAGGGTTGAAAATGAGTGTTTTTCTTTTTTTTTTTTTTTTTTTCATTCTTTTGATTACTTTCTAACAATCTTTTTAAAATAATAGGAGGTTTACTTTCTTTATTCTCCCCCCTATTTTTTTTTTTTTTTAATTTTTCTCAGAAAAGTTTTTGCTACCTGTTTGTGGACCTGTTCATATACATGGCTTACGTACTGATTTATGAAATGATAGGTTTAGTTTTAATGATTTAGCACTTTAAGGCACCTACTTATTATCCTAGACCTTTTTTTTAGAGGTTACCATTTATGCAGAAAGAATGACAGAGCAAGATATGAACTGCTGCCTCAGCTGCTCTGCATCACAGCCTGGAGTATTAATGTGAGTGAGTACTGAAAGTGATGAAATAAAGATACTCTAGGAATCACATGCAAAATCTTTCTTTTATAAATCAAGAAACTGGAAAATGCTCTTAGAAAATAAAATATTTTTTTATTCTGTTTAAATTCTTATTTATATTCTTCAATGAAAGAAAAAAGTATTTTTTTTTTATTTTTTTTTTTTTAAATAAAACTAAACGATTTATTTGAATCAAAATTAACTTACTGTGTCTGTAGTCTTTCAGGCAGGAACTCTGACACTGACACTGTACCCTCCTGGTACAAATATGTGATTGACTTCAGATATCACATTTATGCCTTTGACTTCAGTGCATGGGTCATCTACTTTAGAGAGAAGCAAATTTATGTAGCAGGGCTTATGGCCCTGATGTGCATAATTTGCTTGGAATTAATTTCTTTCATATACTCAAATATTCTAGTGGAAGAGCGTAACCTATTCATTCTAAAACTTTTTTTTTTTTTTTTCCCCAATAACCGTTTGTTATATTGTCAGAGTTTCTGAAATATTTTGTGATGTTTGTAAGTTGGTGTTTATTATTTTGTAAAATATTTTGAGTGTTAGTTTCACAGTGTGTCCATCTGGGCTTAATAATTGTTGGGTAAATGAAGAAAAAACCCTCATTAATGTTGTTATAATTACTGTTTAGTATTAACTACTATTTGTCACCTGCTCAGGCAGTGGTGTAGGATTTTGGACTTAGGACAGAATTAATAGCAATACAAAGGTTTTAATCATAGCAATTGTATTTTAAAGGAACTGAGAAGTCTAAAGATGCACCCCCCCCCCCCCCCATATATATATAGTTGGTGATAATCTACCATCCCCTTTTTAATAGCACAAACATGTCATATGTCTGTTCATTCCTTCCTTCATGCACTCAGCTTTTTGTGGAAGAAGTAGGAAAGACAGAATGCCGTGGATCTGTTCCCCTCCACCCTACCAATGTTCATGGGAGCTTTTTTACCCACTCATGTTTTCGACTTTCTGTGGTCTGTAAAGTAAATCTCCTATGGCAAAGGGAACTCCATGTTTTCTTATACCTGTGTTATGTTGAATGGTTTCCCTGAACTACAGACTCAGTTGTACAGAGTCCAGGTACAAGAGGCTGGTCTCTGGGTTATTTGGTTTAACACCAAATGATGGAAAAATAAGTTTTATTGTTCTTTCAAATCTCAAGCTTTTTTGATGAAATAATGGTAAAACCACTTTAATGAATATATATAGGAGCTCAAATGAAAACTGCTGAACACTGCTGTCTGTATTCCATATCTCCTGTATTTTTGCAATATGTGAAATTACTTTATAGTTGTATGTTAGTATTAATTTTAATTCACTTCTAGACTTCTGCTTTTGATTAAAGATTGATCCTTTGTCACTCACAAGCAATAAATCTGGATAATGTTGTGAGAGGAAGTCATGTACAAGTCCTTAGCTGCTGTAAATGTACAACAGTTTTTTGAGGTTGTGCTTATTTAATGCTACATGAGCATTTGTCCTGCTATATTTATTATATCATGAGTATTTTGTTCTAAGTAAAAGCAGACCTCTGTTCATCTTCAGGAGAATGTTATAGGCTCTGAGTTGCTATAAACAGCTGTAACACCTCTGGCCTTGGCAGCTGTCTGCTGAAATTATGATTTTATATTAGGAACATGCCCTTACCTCCAATTTTAATGGTGGTGGACAGTACATTTCCATCTGTTATTTCCATTTCACCTTTTTTATAATCTTATGCTGAAGTACATCTAGATTTATGCTTGTTACCCAGCTGTAATTCTGGGATAATGCTTTTCTGGGGCTAAAAAGGGATCTGAAGAGCTTCTGGTGTGGTGCCAGCATCTCCCCCTCCAGCCAGAGACTACAATGACTACATGGAGCAGTCATTGCCTGTCACAGTAGCAGCAGCAGGGCTTCTATTTTTTTTTCCCCCTTTTCTCCAATCTCAGTGTAATTCTCTGCTTTTCTCATGTTGAACTAAAGAACACCCATCTGCTAAACATTGACCTCCAGTCTTCTAGTCCATCAACTCAAGAACAGGAATATCATTTCACAATGATTATAACCGTTCCTTGCCTTGTTTTGTACCATTCTAACTTCCTGAAGTTCCTTCACTTCTGTGAGAGGAACATTTCAGGATTTAAGCATAAGATGGTCAGTGTGACATCCAGATTTTATACCTTCCTTTGTGCAGACCGTGCTCTCTTACCCACTGTTGCTCAGCAGTTCCCAGAGCTGAGTCATCAGGAGGTGTGCATTAAGGGCAAGGAAATGAAACCCTACCTTGGATCTACCTTCTCTTTGGTATGGTTGAGCACAACTCCTATCCACAAGCCATTTGTATTAACACAGTGTTGGGCATGAGGCCGTGAACCATGATGAAGCTGGCCTCTGCACCACACTAATGAGTGAAACAGTACTCGGGATGGAGCCACCCTTTGGTAGCCAGAATGAGTCCCTAGGCTTCTCTGGAACCTATAGACGCAGTCAAAGTGTATGTGTAATCAGACAGAACCATAATTCTTTTTTTTTTTTTTTTTTTTTTTTTTTTTTTTTTTTTTTTTTTGTTGGCTACTCCTCAGAGTAGTGATTAAGACAGCATTCAGTGTTTTTCAATACTTCACATTTTTCTTCAGGTTCAGTACAGGTACAGTCCAGGTACAGTTTGTTGAACTTTTTGTAGATGGAGATGTCTGTAAAATGAAGAGCAGAATGATGACAGTATAGTTCCTGCTAAATGAGAGACCTAGAGAAAAAAAAGAAAATCAAATAAAATACAAAAGTAACATTATTTTTACATTTGAGTTAGTTATACCTAGGGATGAAGCCCTACCTCTGAAATAGAACCCAAGTTAGTCCCATTGATGCTGTAAAAGATTTTATATAATGTAGACTATTTTGCTATATCACCTGTTAGATGATTTTCATTAAAAGCCTAAGTGTTCATATGTATTCTTTACCTAAAAAAAAAAAAATAAATCTAACTGAAGACCAAAATTTTGGAGGGGTTGATTAATATGATCAAGTAAGTTTAAATTTAAAATGGTGATTCTTCAAGTAGAACCAGAAATTGGTAGGGTTATTATCATCAAAGAAGGGAAAGTGTAGCTACTGGTCAATCAAGTAAATACAAGCAAATCAAAATCAAACTATCAGATACACTTTCATTTGGTTTCTTGAACTTAAAAAAAAAAAAAAAAAAAAAAAAAAAAAGTGAGAGAAAAAATAAAAAATCTTCAACAGTTCCTTATGTTTCTAGCTGGGGGTTTGTAAAGTGTCTCACATCACAGAGGACTGAATTTGGGATTTTATTGTAAAGAAGACTGATGTATTTTTAGCTGATGTTAATCACTTACTGAAATGATGTATGAAGATATATCTGCCCTATATCTTCTTACCTCTATATTCATGTGAAGTGTAAAGGAAAAGTGTTAAAGTAGGAACAGAAAGAAAAGTACCTCTCATGGAGTGTTCTGTTATTTCTCCTGTCTTGTCTCATTCTCCCTCTCCTCTGCAGTGTTTCATATTGTAACCATGAAAAGAAGGAGGAGGCATCTTCCCCCCTCTGTAGTTTGAACAACATTTTATTTGCAGTTTGCTGTGAATACCTAACTAGCAGCATACACATGCTGGCTTTAGAGCTCTCTTTGAATTGGTGAACTGCTAGGATTGCCACATTGAAATATACAAAAGAGATTTATTCCCTACAAGTATTTACATGAGCAATAATATTATCTCCCATTACTACTTCATATCTTGGCAAATTGCTCTTAGATCATATGCATTTATAAACAACAACAAAAAAGCCAGTTCTTACACAAACAAAATAATTAGCATCCACCTCTAGTTCTCTATCTGCTAAAATTATTGGAAGCTATAATAACAAAATCTGCTGATGCAAGCTTCTCCAATAGCTGTTAAATCACATCAAAATAAAACTTGCAATTGGCCGCTGTGAGTTGCAGGATCTATTCCAGGTTATTACACACAAAGCATCCTTTGATCCCCTTCCTTGTGCCATGTCTTAATTCAACTTTTTTTTTTTTTTAACCTTTATTCTGCATCATAATTCTGTTGCTTGCCTTTCTCTCTCTCCTATGGCGCAGAACAAATATTAGGCCACAAATGGCCTTGGTAACTGACCAAGTCTTACAAGGACCTTTTCTGGTTATCAGGATGAGCTCTCCTACTGTTGTGGGGGCTGGAGGGTGGTGTGGAGGAGCACGCACCACTGTATTTTCCTGTTGGTTTTAGATTATTCATAATTTCAGATTTCTGTCACCCTAAAGCTATATTCCTGAAGATGCATACATCAGTAACATCTTCTTGTTCAGGCTGGAGATCAAGCAGAACAATACAGATGTAAGGTCTAATGCCCTCCTCCTTTTAATGTTTGGAAGACTTCAGATCAGTGTTTGGGTGCCTGTGTTGCTGAGATTGGTGTTTTTTTGTTTGTTTGTTTATTTATTTATTTACTTATTTATTTTTTTGTACTGAAAAACTCATTCAGAAAATGTCTATCCAGATTGCTTGAGCATAGGAAACTGAGCTAGAATTTCCATTAGAAGTTTGATAAATTTATGGCATCTTGCCATCTAGTCCAGACTGGAATGTGGAACTTTAAGACTCTTATCAGAACATTTCAGACCTCAAATATATTTTGGTCTTTAAATGGTCACAGGTTCAGCACAGAACTAATGTGTTTGTGTCATTTAGTTCGGTTCATTTGCCTCATAACCTGAAAACAGAGGCATAAACTCTGACAGGAAGAGTTGTAGGTTTAGTGGTTGCAGACTTTTGAGTATGAGGAGATGTTAATGTGCAGAAAGTTGTAACAAATATACAGGTTAATTGAACAACTGCGATATAGAGGAACATTTTTCATTGTAGGGAACAAACAGGCAAGGACAGGTGGCCTTTTTAATGTAAGCTGATGATTAATGCAAAGCAATATGAGTTATGAAGTGTGTTGATAGCCCACTAAACCTTATCCCTATGAGTTCTCATGGGAGGCTGTAAAAATGCATTATTTGTTGTACAAAAAGTTGTAGGCAAGATTAGTTGTTCTTTCTTGCCTCACTGTTTCTGATTAGAGGAAAGTGGCATGCCTGACTCCAGCTTCAAGACAAAGCTGTCTACTGAAAGAAATTAGGACAACTAACTGTACCTAGGAGAGGTAATAAGGTCTGTTACATGGAAAAGCAAAATGAATGTAATTGCTAATGAAGGAAATCATGGTTAATTTACATACTTTGCATTTGGTTTGGTTAATTTTGATTTGTTGTCCATTTTTAGTGGATTCGCCTGTGGCACCATGTGTCTCATTTTACAGTCTTTCACAACTGCACTTGGATGATCCTGATTACCTTGACCTAGCAAAGGGATCTTTATGCACATTTAAAAAAAATATTCTAGTGAGTGGTTTTTAATAAAACAACAAATAGAGCTGATAGTTCAGTGACCTTCTCATTTTCCACCTGGAATCACAGAGTTACAGCTGAGGTTTTATTCATGCTGTCTATCATTTCCAAAGAACATCTCCTTGCTCAGTAAAACCTGTCTGAACCTTTATTGCCTGTGTCCCATGCTGTTGTGGACCTAGAGGGTGTGTTGCTTTATGCATATGCTGTTGTTGATTATTCTGACTCTCCCAATTTAAATTGTCTGCATCTGTTCCTTGAATAAGGATTAATTTTTAAAACATGGAAAAATTCCATATTCACCATTATTTTAGCAAAAAGGAATTCAATCTGCATGTTCCACATAGGCCGTTGATTAATTCCCAAGGCAAAGGTACCCTTTAGCTTTACCATCTCACTAAATTTACGTTTTGTGCAAAGAAAACACATTGAGCTATGATCCTGACAAATGTAGTTATGAAAATGTATTTAATTTTGATAGTACACAGTCTTAAAATATTACTGGGTGGTTAGTTGGTCAGAATATGCAGAGAAACATATTTTGTTTTGATACACATGGCTGAGCAAATAAATTACCTACACATTTGTAATTTTATCTTCAGCAGTTTTCTTGAGGGAGATGGGTGAATACTAACAGTAGTCTAAATCATATCCTTTTCTGCAAAATATTAATGAAAATTAGGTTGTTGATTCTTTAAATAACAATAGCAGAAGCAGCAAATAGAACCAATTAATCTTTATGAGTAGATAGATTCATCATAGTTAACTATTCATACTGCATTTGCATCAACCTCTGAAAACAAATGTAGGAGGGCACCACTGCTCAACTGTGAGTGCCAATTTGTCTGATGCACTTTGGCAGATGTTGCCGCCTCCCCAACTTCAAAGGTACTGAAAGAAGAGGAGTAGAGAAACTTTTATATCATGATTGCTCAATCTTGAAGAAACACCTAAGACTTTGCAAAAATCTTCTCTCTGGGAAGCTGAAGAACAGCCACAGCAGCACCAGGACTGGATACTGTGCTGGTCTAGGTGAAATTCTGCCCTGCCCTTAGATGGTGCCAAATAAAACAGTGCCTCTCTTCCAGTAGTCTAGCCTCCCTGCCTAGTGAAATTCAAAAAGGAGCTGGTGAAATATCTGTATCACATAAACATTATTTAGGCATGATATTTTTTGTAATTATTGCTAAGCTGGGCTTATTTCTAATTAAGGAAAACATCAGTGTGTGGGTTAGGGAACCTGCCCTAGCTTTGTCCTGGTTCAAGCAAGTCCTTGAGAGAGTTGATTTCTGAGCATCATTGCACAATGGCACGTGTTAGTGAGGTAGTTGTATGTACATGTTCATCTAATTATCTAAATGGATGTTTTAATCTTATTATTAAGGAGCCTGTGGAAATCAGACATTTAACATCACTGATCTATGTTATGGAAAACAACCATCTCAGCTATTTGCAGCTGTAGAATGGGTTAAAGTTGGCAGTAGCTGTGTTTTACTTTGAGCCGAGGCCATTGAAACGATGATTTTTTTTCAAAAAACTTATACTGAAAGTGGAGGTAAAATATTGTAAAGTAATGGAGAAAAAATCTGTAGGAACATCTATTTACACTATTTTTAAACTGCATTATTTGGAATTGAGCCCAGAAGCAAATGTGAATGTTGCCAAGGATTGTATGTAGGTATAGCAGCAACACATGCTATTCACTCAGGTCATAAGTCGAAATGACAAGTTCTTTAAATGTTAGTTGAAATGTGCTGTTTTTTAAAATGAGAATTAAAACTGTAAACAGATCCTTAATTATCTTTATAGGTGGCAGGTAGAACCAGTGGAATAGCTTTTGTTGAAAATATTTTATTTGAGAAGTGGGAATATTTGTCAAAAATATTCCATCATCCCATTCAAACTGAAAGGCTTGACTGAAAAGCTTAGCTCATAAGCAAGGAGGAATTGTCCAGTGACTCCTGGACACTTTTCCCTTAAAAAGGTCAGAAAAATCTAATTCCAACTGAATACTTTCAAAATGATACAGAAGTTTTACACATCCATTGTTTAGAATGGACTGAGTTAAACCTATAGCAGAATAGGTAGAAGTTTTTTTTTCTTTTAGACATAGTAACAGTGAAAAGTGTCTAAGAAATTAATTGTTATAAATTATCTCTGCAACTTCTTGAGGAGGGGAAATGGAGAGAGAGATGCTGATCTCTTCTCCCTGGTAACAGATGACAGGACATGCAGCACTGGCACAAAGCTGCACCAGGTGAGGTGGGGTGGTTTTACCCAGCTGGGCAGCTGAGCTCCACCACAACCACTCTCTTGCTCCCCCTTATCAAGAGGAAAGGGGGATAAAATAAGATGAAAAGGGATGAAGAGTTGAGATAAGGACAGGGAGATCACTCAACAATAACTGTCATGGGCAAAACAGACTCAGCACGGGGAGATTAATGTAATGTATTACTTACAGCAAAAGCAGTAGGTAACCAAAGTAAAAACACCTTCCCCCCCCCCCCCCCCCCCCCATCTGCCCTATGTCCTCTCTCCAAGCAGTGCAGGAAAACAGGGAATGGGGGCTGCGATCAGTCAGTAAGGCTTCGTCTCCACCACTCCTTTACGGTCATTCTATGCCCCTGCTCCATGTGGGATCCCTCCCATGGGATGCCATCCTTCCCAAACTGATCCTGCAGGGGCTTCCCACAGACAGTTGCTCTTCAAGAACTGCTTCCACGTGGCTCTGTACCAAGGGGTCCATCCATCAAACCTGTCCACGTAAACCCAATACAGGAGGTTCAGAATGGACATTAGGAAAAATTTCTTTACCGCGAAGGTGGTCAAATACTAGAACAGGCTTCCTTGTATGAGGTGGTTTTCAGTATTGCTTGTCACTATGCAAGAGAGATTTGCCCTCATTAAGAGACGATGCCCTCATTAATGTGCTTTAAATTTTGGTTAGCACTGGAAAGGTTAGGCAGTTGGACTCAAGGATCTTTGACTCAAGTTGGACTCAGGAGTTGGACTCAATGATCCTTGCAGGTCCCTTCCAACTTGGGATATTCCATGATTCTATGATCTTTGAAGTCCCTTCCAAATGAACTATTCTATTCTATTCCATTGTATTCTCATAAACCATGGTTAATGTATCAACACAATTAATGCATGTTTTCTGGAAAGAGAAGTATTCCAGTGAACAGCTTTATTATAGCAAGTTGAATAAAACCATACCTGATTTTTTTTTTTTATAATTTTTTTATAATACAAATATTCTACAGAAAATTTGTCATAATGAATCTGAAAATAATGTCAATTTCAACATAATTTTTCTAGCAATTCTGCAGTAGCAATCTTCACTACAACACGCTGTCTTATTTCATTGAGATAAATCTTTGGAATGTAGAACTAGTACTAAATGCAGTGTAAATTTACCCCCTAAGTAATTTCTTCACATACTTTTCTGGGTTCATGACAGGAAACCTGTCTCATTTAAATTCACAAGGTACAGTCAAATCTTACCCATATTCATCATTGTATCACACCGACTTTTAAAAAATATTCAGAAATAACACCCTTGATCTATAAAGTGTAGATGAAGAACAGGCTATGTTTGATGTGAACAGTATCCTTCCGTTATTCTGATGTCATTTACACAATCTCAGAGAAGTGTCACCTACACTGCATTAAATCTGAAGATTTCCATGCCAGGAATGACATTCAGACTTTTTTTTTTTTTTTTTTTTTTCCACTGTATGTGTTGTCTTGGTTGTGCACTATCATATCTTAAGCTACAAAATTAATCTTGAAAATTCTGAGCCAAACTCTCTTCTCAATGTATATTGATGACACTGTTGAAGTCATACAATGTACACTGATAAAAAGGAGGCTTGAACCAAAGTCATGAAGATAAAGCTTAGAGGAATAGTGATAGCGATCCCCTCGAAATTTGAAGTCTGACATCTCAAGTTCCCTTCTTTTCAAATGTAATGGATTTATGACATGACATTTAATTTACTTTTCCCTGTAATCATGTCACCTATGTCTGCCTGGACATCATTATTTTGACATGAGTTCCAAATGATTTGATGTAAGGATTACTCTGTTCCTAGACGTAATAGGGAAAACAGATGAAATACAAATATGGGAGCTTGATTCTATAAATCTCCTTCATACTGAGTCCTTTCATTTCAGTGATGGTCGTAAGTAGGGAGTTTCAATTTCTGCATGTGGAATGTGAATTTTGCATGTACATGTAGGGACATTCAGGTATCTCTGTGTACCTAAATGAATCTGTAAACCAAAGAGATAACATTAATATAATATATATGCCAGAAATGTCACCATTAATGCCACCTAGTCATTAAACTGGAAACAAAAAGATGAGAGATGACACGTAACCATTCAGAAATATTATTTTTACATATGGTAAATATTACAGAATCACAGAATTTCTAGGTTGGAAGAGACCTCAAGATCATCGAGTCCAACCTCTGACCTAACACTAGCAGTCCCCAATAAACCATATCCCTAAGCTAATCCCTAAGCTAGTTATTCTATTTGCATTCTTCAGGAAAAACACTCTTATTTAATCCTGTATTTTACTCCAGCATCATCATTTCTAGACACTATAATCTGTCTCAAAAATGGCAAAAAATTCTCTTCAGAAAAATCATTAAAAAAAACAAACAAAAAACTGTTTCTCCAAAACATGTGTCATTCCTCTTCTGTCAAAATGCCACATCCTTGCATAATAAAACATCCTCTCCTAAACAGAATGTTCTTTGTACTTGAAGATTATTGTTGACTTCTAAGATCATTTCTACATCAAAGTACATCTAGCCTCTAAGTAAAATAGCAATATATTATATAAATCTTAATTAATGCTATGCTGTACTAAAATGTGTACTGAAAAGTATTAAGAACTTACCTAGTAAAGTAGAAACGGGTTATGATTTTACTTCTTTCCCAGAATATCTGTGTTAAGTCTTCAAATAGTTCATACACTTGGCCAGACTTACCACTGAAAGCAAAAGAGATCAGTGAGCACCAAATGGTGCCTAACATTTCTGTTTTCCAAGGTGCAAAGTGCACCTTCATATCCCTGAAGCCTTCAGAATGGCCACCTACTCTATATGTGCATTTTGCGGTTTGCAGTTGACTTCATGAAATACACCAAATGCGGGCAGGAAACTACATGGGTAAAAATTGCTCTAGAATGAACACAAACACAGTGGTCAGTAAAGAAAAGAAAGAGTTATTTCTTTGTGGAAGAATACTTTCCATGTTTTTGGAAGTGCATTTCTGAACTCTACACACTGTCTTGGTTTGCAGAGCAGAGTGTGCTTGGAGCACATAAACTGCATTTCAGTTAAACCTTTCAGTTGAAACTAAATGTCAAAATACATTATCAGGAATGCACCTGAGGTGCTCCAGCTACAAATGGCCACTTGGTCCACAGCAGCAAACAGGACCTTGCTCCACATGTTACCTAGGTAGGTGTATAGTGTAGGCATTGGGAGTACCTCACAGAGCTGCATTGCTCTACAGATGTGCTGATAGAGGCTTCACTACTGGCAAGCTAGTTGCAGCATCAGGCCGCTTGTGGTAGAACAGTCCATGTTTCTGCAATTACACTCTCTTATCCTCTAGAATAGGGTAGCAACTTCCAAACTGCCACCAGGACTAGTCTGAGGCACCTTCTAAGCCTCTAGCGATGCCAAGTAAATGTTTGAAGTAATGTTAGTTGGAATGGGCCAAAACCATGTGATGGATGCTTTTGAAAACATCATAGTTGTGGTAGTTGAGTTCCCCTGCTGAGAAATATCTGACACTTTAAAGATAGTGATACAAGTGTAGCTCCTCTGTCCACAAGCTAGTGCTGCCAGGGGGACTATGTGAATTCAGACTTTGAGAGGTTGGGATCTGTAACCAGGGACCAGTCTTGCTGACTGAGCTTCAAGCCTGGCACTCAGTAGTTTCATGACCATTGGGCTGTAGAACCCAGTAACCAAATGGCTCCAGAAGCAGGAGTGCTTTGCAATCCAGGTCTGCCCAGGACAGGCATGTGGAGCCCTGTTTGTTACTAGCTCAAATGTGTATGTTTAGTATCAGTTTCTCACCACTCTTTCAGCCTTCACAACTTTGTAGACATTTGCGACGACAGGCATTCTGACTTCATTATTTAGCAAATTCACAAGCCATTCTTAAAAAGAGTCGTTTGTGAGAATTTGAGTGAAGAGGTGACAGTAAACAAACCCATGTCAGTGGCAGAGATGATAAATCCCAGCTAGAAGTGACAAATCAAGAAAGGCAAAACGCCTACTGCAAAAGCAAAAGTTCTGTCTCTGACAGGTAAGGGTTAGGAGGCATCTCCTGTACCTTTTCTTTCCTCATATTGCTTCCGTATAAATACTTTTAGATCTGGGAAATGTGAGTGTATTCTTGCTCATCACAAAAGAATTGTAGGGACTGAAGGCAAAAAGGTGAACTTGGCATTACAATACATTTTCACAGGCTGAATCAATACCCGTGTGATTGGTAGTGTTTAGTATATGGGAAAAGAAAAGAGCTTCTACCAGCATTTTCCTTATTAAAAAAAATGCAGAATGAGCACAAAAAAATGCTCAAGATTTGTCTGATAATTTTTCTTCACTAGAGTGATGTTTTTTACCTTTCTCTTTACTTTATGAGAAATAAAAATACTTATTTTTAATATATTTTTCTGGAAAATAAGTGAGTGTAGGAGATAAATAAAGACAGAAATGGGACCAGAATTCAGTAAATATGCAAAAGCATGGCAAGAAATTAACAAAATATGTGGGACTATCCTCCCTCACATAAATGACTATTTAAAGACATTAATTTATGCAACAGTAATGGGATAAGAGTCATGGCAGGTTCTGTAATATGAACAGCATTATAAATAATTCCAGATCTCCGTGTAATGAAAATTAAAGAATACTCGTTATTTCAAGAGAACTTTTGATTCCAGATCACAAACTTATTTGCATCAGTTTTATTTTGTAGTTGCTTCTAACTTACACAGATATAAAGGTGGAATTGGGACCTCTTTTACATGTACAAATACACTACAGTCTATTCCACAAGAACTTTATTGTTACTTCACAAATTGCAACACTCAGCCTCAGAAAGGATAGATGAAGCTCCCCAGGGATATTGAATCTCTTTCTTGGACATATTTACCAGTAGCAGGGTAGCATGGATGAGGAGTGAAACCCATGAAAATACACAAAGTGAATTATTTTGGATTCAGCAAATGTGTGAAGTCTTAGTAAATGCATTGGGCTTATTTAAGTAGTTATGCATTACGAACTACTTTTTGTTTTAGTTAGCTTTTCTTTGGTGTTTATCATGGTTACAATCCATCATTTCATCTGCATTAAAGACTGTAGAAATAGTGATATATTACTACCACATTAGTAGTTTGCCATTTTACAGTGTGTGTTGCAGAGCCTGGAAGCAACCTCTCTTGGATTTGTTCAGGCAAAAACTGTGGTCTCATTTCTGCTATTTCTGTACTCCAATTTGGGAAAAGCCTTGCATAGGAATTCCCCTGCTGCATTGGGTTATTAGGTGTAAGCGTCCTCTCTGGTGCCAATTAGTTTGTGGGATAACAAGTTAGCCATAGTTAATGCCCAGGTATTTCTCATGAGTTAGAAGTCAAACTTTCACTACATGGTTTTAAGACTGATACATCTTTCCACGTCGTAAGTATTCACTATTGACATTTTCTCAGTGCCTGCAAAATCCTTTTAAAACTCTGCTTAGTTGTGATAACCTGGTATGAGTTTCTCATTCATAGTGTAACAAAGTATTTTCTTTTACTATTTTGATTTGTGTAGGATACCATATACTCCCTAACAACATACAGAAAATTGCTAGACCAATTGCATGTCTGGGTGATAGGTTCCAGTTTGGTACAAGCTGTACCACAGTTTTATAGACTTACTATATTAGTGAGTAAATGAAACAGGTGAGTAGACATTTGGTACTGGGTACTGACAAACAATTAAGAAAGGTGACTAGCTGAAAAACTCTAAAAGTTGCAAAGGAAATGTTACAAATCTCTCTGCTACCTCTGATTTTCTTTGAGGTAGAGGCCGTAAGGTTAAGGCAATTTTTTTTTCCTTGGCACCTTGATTCCTGTGGAGCAGATGGGTAGTACTAGTTAGCACAGTGAGCCAGTGAGGGAAGCATCATTGTTTCTGGCTAAGGAGAAGGGCACAAGTTGTACATTGTTGGGTTGGAAGGAGTAACACCAGCTTTTGGGGAATCCGATGTGTAACCACTGGACAAAAGCTTCATGGGTAGCCACTGGATTAAAGCCTTAGGTAGCATTTGTGGCCTTGGTGTTAATGAACTCCTTTTGGGTAATGAACTCCTTTTCTATGCAGTTGTGCCTTTGGTGAAAGCTATAATGCTGCCAGCAATGCACATATGAGATACTGACCCAGGAGGAAGAGTTCAACAGAGGTCTGGGAAGTGGTATGTTTAAGGTGAAATAATGCTACACGTATTTTAAAGGGGCCACTAATTTTGGATGCCCTGCTTTTTAGCTGGTCAGATATGAAACATTTTGGTAAAACTCACAGAGGCTTTAGAAGCTACCAGTTCTCACTGAAGTGAAAATGTGTACCTGTTTTACAGTGCTTTGCACAAAAGAGAAATAACAGGAAGAGTATATGGCTATTTGAGAGGTGAACACTTAAACCAGAAGAACATTTTTAGCCTACAAAAAGACATATAATCACTGTAGGAGTGCTAAGATTATAAAAAGAGAAACGATAATGAAATGTTTGTGGGGAAATAAATATTCTTGAGCTCAATTACATTATAGGTAGTAAAATTAGTAATTAATAATGAATTATTAAATCTTAAATACTACCGCTACTTAGCACTGGAAAAGTCAATTTATGGCTCAGTATTTAGTGGAACTGTTATGCCCTACAGCAGCAGGTAACTACTAATATATAGATCCATCATCTGGGCTTGCTGCAAGCAGTTCTGCAGTTCTGAGAGGTACTGACTGTTTTCCCAAAATGCTCATGGGGCTAAATTCTGTCTGCGGCTTTCTGTGTGAATGCTAGTATCTGCAATGCAGTCTTTTCTGGAGCATATATTACTCATTTGGTACGCATGTATATTACACATGCTACTGCATTGACCTTTCCCATCCCTTCTTTCTGTTTCATTTGGCTTGTACAGAGAATATCCTTGGCATTTGTCTGCCCTGTCAGTCAAACAGGGTTATAAGCCTGTTCTTAAATCTGGATTAGCCCACGTCCATTATTTATTTATTTATTTATTTATTTATTTATTTATTTATTTATTTATTTATTTATTTATTTATTTATTTTCCCCAGAAGTATTACTTAGGCACAGGCTGTTATTTAGAGCACACTTGAACATATTTTGTGCTGTATTGCAGTCTGTGTTCATTGTGAGTGAGGTGGACATGGACAGGACACAGAAATGTGCTGTGATCCTCTCTACTAGCAGCACCTGCAAGCTGCTATCTTTACCAACAAATCTGACCTTGACTGGTGCCCAGAAATGTGGAACAATAAATGCTCAGCCAGGATTTCAATTTTGCCTGCCGAGCCTTTTTTTCAATCTGACATTTTAGACGGCAGTAGAAGGTTGTCCAAAATATTGAAAAGTCAAACTCGGATACTGAGAGGCTCTTTTCTTAGGTCTCTATCCACCAAATGTGGAGGAATTTATTCCAGTCTGCTCTCCATACCATTGTGTGTTAGCCTTGGGCATGACAGTAGCAAAGAAGTAGAATGACCAAGGTGTGACAAACATGAGTTCACACAATAAAATCACTCTCATTTAGTGGAAAAGAGCTGTCATTCTTGTTTTTTTGAAAATCACTTTGTTGTTTTTTAATAATATTCATGATGACTGCATCATAGTTATTGAGTACTCTTGTTTTACCACTAAGCTTTCTGTGTTATATGTCCCATTATTTTTGTTTGCTCAGTGCAAAAGTGCTGAACAAAGATGGCAAAGGAAAGCAAATCAAACCAAATCCTGGAAGGTTTTGCTGTCACTTCATCTGTTAATGAGGATAGATACCAGCATCTAATAACAACATAAGGATTTTTCACAGAGGTGGGATTATTTTCTGCTTCTTTACAGTTACCACATATTCTTCACAAAGCGTAAAAGAACAAATAGGAGGTAAAAGTTGGATTTTTATGGTCTTGCTGATATGCAGTCAAACTTGAATAATACAAACTGATGAAAATTCTGTTGCTGTGGCATTCCTATATTTCATTTTAGTCTTCTCAGTTGTACTATTTCCTGATTGTTATTATTCTGACTCAGATACAAGGAACTCTGATCAATGTCCTTTTTGAACTATTACTTTTAATGAAATATTAAGCTATTGGCAAGATCAGAGACATACCCAGAAAGTTGAGCTGCACAAAAGTTGATGCTGTACCTAAATATACCACATATTAATACAGTGTCCTCATCACTGCATACAAAGGATGTATGCAATGTACATACATGTATGTAGTTACATCAGTTGATTATGGAAATGATCATTAATGTATCAGAGTTGCATGTTTCACGTAGAAACTCAATTTCAATTGTTAGTTTGATGCCTTAACAGCAGCTAGGATTTTTACAAATTATATCTATGCAACTTATTATTAATAAATAGCTGTGCCTGAAGATGTTTCTTGTTCTAAGAAAAGTGGACCTGAGTAACTTTGCACTCTTTCCAGTGAAATTTCAAAAATAATTAGATACGTAATAATGGATTCCTTTAAAATCCCTTTTATGCAGGCTTAGAGTAATGACCATCTTTCAAGAACAGGATAGCAAGTCTTAAGTGTAGTCTAGTTAAACTGTGGCATGACATCAGTGTACCCCAGTAAGAAAACAAGCCATATCTTAAATGATGCCTCTTCAGCCAAAAAGAGAGAACTGCACAGATTTCTCTAACTGTTCAGCCTACACTGCTGTTCAGAGGAGGCTTAAATACTGTCAGCTCTTAATTTCTGTAAGGTGCTACATTGGGCCCATATTTTCCTTCAGACTTTAGGAAAGGGTTACTTTTTAAAGTACTTATAAGGAAATAAAGATATCCTCATAACCTGGAGCTTAGTATCAGGAGCATAATGTGCATCGTTAGTAATGCAGCTGTGTTTTCATTTAGTGTGCTGCCATTCAAATACACACATTTACAATTTCCTTTTATTAAGATATCCCCTTGATAATATTGTGAAAGATTACAAATTATTTGTGACAAATCCTTCAGCAGGTATTGTATATATAGCTACACCTCAAGTAATTCACATGAAATAGATTTCAAGGGAAAACAGTTGTGTGTCAACAGCTCATTTCATTTCTTTACCTTATTGAAGAAACTTCAACAAAGTGAAAGCCATTCTGTTCCTGAAACAAGATACAGATGATATAGCTCACTATTTTGGAGAACACTGTGCAATCCATAAGCTTTAGAGCACATACTGTAATTGCTTTCAGAAGAAGAGTGAGTGTGGCATGTAGCTGAATTAGGTAAAGGATCAATTAAGCTATTTGTCTTTCTGCTATTTACTCTATGTAAGAAGGATACTTTAAAAGTACTTATTTTTCTTAATTTAACCATGAAATAGCTATATATCCAAAAATAAAGCCCAAAGCTTTCAGTTTCTAAAATACAGCAGATATTTCAGACAAAAACATTTCAAGGTGATTTAAAGCTCTAGCATAAATTTTGCCTTAATTGTGTCTTACATTGACTGTGTTTACTATCCCTTCAGCACAGAGTCATTGCACAAGAATGTTTTACTGAGCTGATTGTATTATCCAATTCCTGGAAAGATTCAGTTTTATAATATTATATATGCTTAGGCCTAGCTTATTCATGGAGATGAGCAGATTCTCATATTGCAGACACATTTATATTATACCTGCATAATATAATGGACATAAAAGAATGATAAAAATATAAAAGAATGGGTACAATATATATATATAAATATATATATTTCACCTATTTATTTTTCTTCTAAAATATAAGCTGTTTTGTGAGTTTTATGGAAGGTCACAATCCAAATCACAGTAGAAAAGAGTCTGATCAGGTGCTTCCTTATCCTTGCCCTTCCTGTTTCTCTTTTCCCCTTTTTCCTTTCCTCTTTCCCCTTTCATTCTGTCTTTTCTCTTCTTCAACACGTTCCCATGTGGCAATGCTGAGTTGGGATGAGCTGACAGAAATAAACTGGCAGTTGCAATTCACTTCCTAAGTTACAAGTGTTGATGCTCATGGCATCTTTTCTCTTGCGGTTCATGGCTTGGCATGTGCTGAAGGGAGATGGACAATAAGTAACGTTTTCAAACTCTTGGTGATATCATTCTGAAGCTTTGTTTTAGCATCAATAGATCTTGAGTTTCCAGCTTGTGGGAGACAAGTGCACTTTGACAGCAGGTGGGTTGTCTGTAATATGGTAAAGGTTGGTGCATAGCCTACGTGTTTACAGAATCCCACACATGGAAAAGTTAGTGTAATAGCATAAATTCGTGGAATATTACTGAACATAGGAAGCTAAATTCCCACTTTCTAGATTTAGATTCAGCAGCTCAAAATACATTTTTTATTTGAAGAATGTAGAAGCTCATGAAAACAGAGACTGCTGCTGCTTCACACAGGCTTGTGGCTGTGTTTTGCTGGCTTCACCAGGAACAGAAGATAAAACTCTGAGATTCCATATTAAAATGCAATCAGGGATGAGTCATCAACCATGTTTTCCTTGTTAGGAGCCATTTAAGTTGTGCCTGGTACAGCTGCTCTGTCTACAGTTAGTGCCAAACACTGTGTCAGGGCTGCCAGCTCTACTGGGTCAGAAAAGGACAAATTAAGGACCAGTACAACTGTTTTCATAAAATCAGTTTCAAAAATTGATTGGAAAAAGACTGGTCCTTTACCAATATACTAGTTCTGTTCTCACAGGGAAAAACATTTGGTAGAAATGTCTGTATAAGGAGCTGGTGCTTTGCTAGTGGCATGGTGTGGAAATGTGTGTGTGGCTTCCCACCAGTGCTGGTATTGAGTAATCTTGAGTATTGAGATGTCCACACCCTGCTCCAACATGCCAAGACAGGCTTGCCATCAACCCCATTCTTCTTCACACAGCTACAGCCATGGAAAGGAGTCTTGTGGAAATAATCCATGTGTGATCCTGTGGGCTTCTAGAAGCTTCCTTCACATGAAACCTTTTCTTTTAAGCAAGTGTCAGGCAGAAATCTGACCTCAACAGATTGAAAGGAACCTGTAGAATGTTTCACAAGAAACCTTTTATTTCTTTCACTAAGATGTGTAGCCTCAATGCTAAATATCTCTTTTAGTTAACCCACTTTTTTCCCATTAGAATATCAAGGATAGGAGAAGCTTATAAATACTAAAAAGGACTTTCAAGAAATGCTTGCAAGGTTTTGCACTGCTGTTCAAATTGTATTATCTGTTATTCTTAAAAAGTGTAAGCCTTTGTCAACACCTCCTATGGTCAAAATTGTCTCAGTCTGGTTACCAGTAGCATGACTTGACTACCTGTATGGCTCTTAATTTGTCTTCCTTTAGGGAGATACTTTTTCTCTCAGCAATACATAATTTAAGCCTCTGAACTCTGGAAGTTAAAATGAAAAGGTTACCAGAATTCTCTAAGTGGAGATTTTCATGCCATTTAGGAGTCTTTTTTTTTTTTTTTTTAAATTATGATCAAAGATTCATTTTATAGACTCCATCAAATCCTTTACATGTATAACATTCAATAGTTCAAAGCATAGTACATGGTAGCTTGAAAACTGCTCTAACTGGTCTGAATGCTCCATTTAACTCCATATTCCATGCAGCTAAGGTGTTTATCCATTGTCTGATCTGCCTTTTGCAGAAAAGGTGTGTTTGCTTTTTAAAACTCTTCTTGCATTTATAAATAAGGTGTGGGGTTCATGACTGTGGCTTAAATTGAAAAAAAATAATAATTCTGCCAGATAAAACAGGGACAGATGTGTTGGTTTGTCAGGTTGGTGACTTAGTACCGGTATAGGCTCTTCTAAGCAAGGAATGTAGACCAAATTATCATCCCATTAAAATCCTAGATAAATGGTCTTTCCTTGAGTTTTGCAGGAGAGGATGTTCCTGGAGGTCTGTATCTCAGACCGTCTAGACCAGTGAGAAGTGAAAAGACTTGCCCATGAGGTCAGAGTCTAATCTGGTTCTTCTGAAGTCAAGCACTGCCCCAAAGCAGTACTTCCAAAAATGTACTAAGTCTCAAGTCCTATGTTTCAGTGGGGAAAAAAAGCTCCTGCCCCTATTGTGTGTATCTTTCTCGGTGTTTCTGATTTCTGCAGGATTCACATGGCTCAGTCTTGTGCAAGTTTACATTTTCTTGAAATGCTAAATGACCTGCAGGTTTTCTGACAAGGGTGATGGTGTGGTTTGTTGAAGCAGAATTCCTGGTATGTACTAGCATTTGCCTGCAGCTTCAATTAAGTTTATCTAAACAAGTGCTCTACCAGATGGTAACTTGTAATTGTTTTGGATTATCACTGCTATACTGCCCTTTCCTCAGGGCTGGGCAACAAAACTTCCGTAGTCTCTTTTTTTTTTTTTTTTCTTCCTAGAAGTATTCAAAGACCAAATTTTGAGTGGCAAATGGGTATGCAGTGCAAAGAGTAGTAGTTGCAGTAGGGTTTTTTTGTTGTTGTTGTTTTGTTTTTTGTCACTTTATGGCATGGATTTCAAGCGGTTTTCTGGAGGTCAGTCTAGAACTGCCCATGTTCCTTGTCCATGTCACTCTGAGAGCAACATAAAATGACAAAAAGTGGCTGTAGTCTACTTATGCTGATCTGGATTAAGGGTAAATTTGTGTTAGATTTGTTGTTCGTTAATTCAGCTTTGATTATAAAGAAGAGTTTGGTAGGAGAAAATAACTGCATCATGCTAAAAACAAGAGGTAAGCTCTCCAGATACAGAGATTACAAGTATATGTGTAGAATCCAAGAATTAGTCTCAAATATCTCAACAGTGAAGATTTTCTGATTGATAATGGAGTAACACTGATTTATACTGTCTGAGGACCTCTACTGAAAAATGAGCCATTGTTGGTTCATTGCTGTTGGCTGCATATCAGAAATGAGGCTGAAAAGGAAACACATCAGTTGCAGAAAATACAGGTAACAATAATTATGTGCAATAGGGAAAAATACAGCATTAGGAAAAAATAATAAAAATGCGGTTCACAGCTCAGAAAATAGGACTGAAGAACTACCGTGTAATTAATAAAATTCACAAAGTGTCAATCAAGTAAACAATCTGGTTTGGGGCAGATTGAAAATAGAGAGGGCCAAATTCTGTCTTCAGCTGCTCATATGTGGTTTTGTCTCCGAGGCAGAATTTACTTTATAGTCTATGAATGGATAACAACAGAAAACAAGAGAAAGGATGTTTTAGTGGTAGCCACAAATGACAGACACGAGGCAAATCTGTTAGATTTAACAGAGCTTTAATTGAGAAGGCTGACCTTGCATAACAGCAGCAGACTATGCTGCCAGTCCTTGAACCTACCCTCTAATAAAAAATCATTGTTAACTGTTAGGCCTTATGAATACAGCATTGGTTTCCAGCCAGAGAATCATAAGAAGTTGATTGCCCAGACATAATGGTAGCAATTTCGAATAATACTGTGTTGCAGCAGTTTAGAGGATATAGCAGCATGAGAAAGAGATGCAACTGCTTGAAGAAAAATGTATGTTGCTGGCATACCCTATAAGAAGCTTGATTAGCAAAGAAATAGTTAAAAAGTGATCAGTTTTTCAGGTAGGCTAAGAACATGGATGAAGAAATATTTGTCTAGGTTCTTCTCACCCTCCAAAAGTCTAGAACATGGATAGATCTGAATGGAATAAGGAATAATGAGATAGCAGAAGACAGCTTTTCTAAGATTCCTGGTAAGAAAAAAATGGGATTTCTACTATGATAATTTCAGTAGCTGTTGTGGTTAACGAAAAGGGTGCAACTAATGCAAAGGGCTACATGGGCATTTTTTTTTTTTTTTGTCAAAGCACAGCAATGCAATTATGCGTATGGCATCACTTTTAATTTTGTATCATTTAGATATTTGAAACTATGGAGGCCACAGTAATTTAGCATGTATTAACAATCTAAATTCAGTGTTATTGGTGAGATTGTCAGAGGACATCAATAAGACAAAATTTGTAGTAAGAAGTAATATATTTTATTGGACAAATAAGTAATTGAAAAATTGAAACAAGCTTTTGGGCCTGCAAACCTTCCTTTGTGTCTTCATTTGAAAATACAGCCTTTAAAGGGTGATGCAAATGTGATCTTCAGGTGACTTCCCCCAAATTGTATAAGCATTTTATTGCATTCATATAACACAGAAAGCAGAAAAAAACTTTAAAGATTTTAGTGTCATTTAGGCCCCACATGAAGAATACATAAGCTTCAGTCTCCTTCCCAGACTATGTTGCACTGAATTATATCTATAGCCACAGGAAAACAAAACAAAAAAAAACAACAACAAAAAACAACAACAAAAAACACCACACAACCACAAACAAACAAAAACACCAGAAAAATGGGAGTAGAATTTGTATCCCAGAAGAACTATCCTTTTCACTACTGACTTTGGTACAGCTCTCAACAAGCTCCAGAAAACAAAGTGCCTTTATTTTAGAGATGAGAGAGTGTCCTGAGACTGAAATTCTTGTCCATGTCAAGCACAAATTTCATCAGGATTCCTGGCTCAGCCACACAGAAATTTAAGGACCTCAAGTTGCTTATCTAGTCCAGCCTCTGTTTAAAGGTTCACTGGCAGATGTTTTTCTAATCCATATTTAAAAAATTTCTGGTAGATATTCCACAACTTCCCTATCTATAACCTGTTCTAGTGCTTGTTTTGCATTACAGTTATAAAGTCCTACCTCATATCTAGCCTATTTTAATTCTTGCTAAAAATCTGTACTTCATAGGAAAATGCAGAGAACAATAGATAACCATCAAGTTTATAATGCATTTTTATAGTGAAGGAAATTAAGCAGGGTCTTATGTAGTCTCCTCTATCACTTCCTTCCACCTTGATAAGTCATGTTTATAACCCTCTTGTTATTTTTGCCCTCTTTGGGATCTTTCCATCTAGTTTACATTTTTTTTTCCTCAAGTGTAGTGGAGAATGGGATTAAGAACTTCAGTAAGGCTGTGTCTGTATTGAGACAAGTCAAGTGTAATAATGATTGACCTTGTTGTACTCACAATGCTCCTGTTAGTACATCTCAGAAAGACACTTGCTGTTTTGGGGACATGTTGTTTACTCACACTTAGCCCAGAGTCTGTTACAGAGCCCAGATTATTTGCCAGTTATTGCACATTTTGTATTTGTGTATTTTTTCTTCCTTCCTAAATCCACTTTGCATTCTGTGTTATAGTACATCCTATTGATTTCAAACAATTTCTTCCCTTGATCAAGATCATTACTTACTTTAAGATTTTCATCCCAGATGAATCCCAGTGAGCTAGTTCTCAACCACAGCACAGGTTTTATAGCTGGATTCGTTATTTCATCTTGCAAGTCTTGAGTGAAGTTATTAAACAGAAGCAAGCTTCAGCTAGGCCTCTAGTAAAGTGCCTTCCCAAAGTGATAGCAAACCTTTTCAGAGTACACAGGATAATGCATTCACCTTTCACTAGTCTAATTATGACTCTGTTTTCCTGACTCATGTAGGAGAATGCTGTGATACAGTATCTCAAAAGCCTTACAGAGGTCAAATTGTATCACATATACAGCTTCTCCACACTCCACAAAACCAGCGTATTCTGTCAAAGAAGCTAATGAGTTTGGTCTTATATGATCTGCTCTTGACAAATCTGTGTTGTCTGTTTCTTTTCTGCTTATTATGCTTGAAAATCTTAAAAACAGATTATTAATAATTTGTCCCTGTATCTTTCCAGGTGTCAGTTCAATGCCACCTTGTCTACAAATCCCCAACTTCCTCTTTTCCACTTTTAAAAGTTATTCAGTTACTTGTCTCTCCTCAGGTCTTTGGGAACTCTTAATTTTCAATGAGTTCTTGAAGATAATTATTAATGGTTTGGAGATTGCTTTAGCTAGTTCCTTAAGCACTCTAGGGTGAATTTCAGTAGGCCCCGCTGACTTGAATTCATCTGACATTTAAATACCCTGCTCTATCCCTCTCTTTGCCTGTACTTCTCTCCTCTTATTCAAGCTAATTGTGCTAATCATTCTGAACATTTTCTGAAAAGACAGAAGAGAAGTACAGGAGGTATTGAAGACTTCAGCCTTCTCTATTTCTTTCATCATTTGTCTCTTCTTTCTTTCCATCTTCATTATTATCTTTATCTAGGTCTTTACCTTTAAGTTTGATCACTCTGTAATTCACTTTTTACTGTAGCTTCTCAAAGTTTAATTCAGGCCATCTCTTGGCTTGTTCTACACATCCTCCAATGATGCAATTACCCTGCTTACATTCAAAGAATGAAGTGGTTTATGCTGTGTTTATGGTGCAAATGGGCTTAGTATGCAACCTAGAGTTTTTCCCTGCTGCCAGTGTGTAATGTATAGAGTTTGACATATTGAACTTACTATTATTTTTTGGAAATAATACCCCATGCTGCTGGATCTAAGATACTATCACCTAAGATCATCTGAGATACTTTTGGACCTTATGACTTGACCTGCTTATTTTTTTTCCTATGCATGAAGGCAGCAAAACAGGTGTGGGAATTTATGACTGAACTCAATGAAGTCTGTAGAGACTGTCATATAATTGGGATGTTAGTGAATGGCATTATCTGTCAGCCTGAAATCCAGACCAGAGGAACACTTCCAGCTGCAATAGGGACAACTCCTTATGTATCCGTTCAAGGGGGAAAAAACAAAAACAAAAAACATACTGCTTGTGAAATCTTAAATAGCAACATCTTGAAAGTTTCCTCTTTGAAAGTAGATTTTAAGAGGTGCTATTGGAATAGAAATTTTCTTTACCTTTAAACATTTTCTTTACCTTTAAAATGCTGAGGATAGCTTACTCTATTGTTCAAAACCAGCTGTGGCTGTGCAGTAGCTGTGCTTTGGTGAAAGATATGCAATGGTGGTCATGACTTCTGAAAGAATATCAGCCATGCTACTGCATCAGGGTTGTTCAGAGCACATATTATATGGGCACAGGTCCTCACTGTCTTTTTTTTTGAGTGCTGAGGAGAGAGTTGCTGACTATAGCAGAGCTCACAGTGCTCAATTTCCTTCTGCTTTGAACCTGTGGGAGCTAGTAGAGAAGCTTGTACTTTGACACGGATGTGTTAGGCTACTCTGGACTTCTGACACATGCCCTGGGGGTGTGAAATTCCTAGAAGACCTGTTTCTTTACTAAATATGTTCAGGACCCATTGCAGCAGGAAATGTTCAAAAGCCTCTGATAACAGTAACTTCGGCACATACTTCTTTCCCCCCACATATCCTAGGCCCCCACAGTTCCAGTGGGGCCTATAGAGAGTTGACACTTCTGGTTGTCCATCCTTTTGCTGTATAAATGGGTAAATATTGATTCAAGAGTTGATTCAAAAGATGATCACTCAGGAAGGAGGCATTATGGAGGTATTGCTCTTAGTTTTTTTTTGCCTGGTGGCATTGCCTGGAGGCCTGTACCGGTGCTTAGAAGTCTGCATGTGCAGGTAGCAGAAAGAGATTTCTGCAGTGCAGGAGAAAGTATAAGACCCATTAAATGCATCATATTACTAACAGTAGTGTTATTTTGTATCTGATATGCTGACAGTAAAACAAAATAGTATCCACTTTTATTTTTAAACCCATGACAGATTAGAAGACAAATCCGTATGCAGCTATCTCAATTTGTTACCTCCATTTTGTTTATAAAGGCATTTTTGATTGCAAAGCTGTCCAGTGCCCTGCTATAGATTCCACTGAGACTTCATGCTGCACTGAATCAGCAGGCTGTCAAGCCTTGAGAATCACCCATTCAGACAAGGCTTTCATGAAGAGCTAACTGTTTTCTAGCCAAGAAAATCCTGTTTCTTAAGAATCTGTAACATTCACGCATCGAAACTGAGAAAGGAGGTAGCATGTACGCGTCTGTCTTACATCAGCATCACTTATGCTGTTGCAAAATAAAAATGATTGATTTAGTAATCTTTCTAAAATGTCTTTGTCTTACATCAAGTAGTTTGTGGTCACAAAGGGCTTAGGCGTTAACTGGAAAATCTTATAAATTAGAGCTTTGCAAAAAGGCCTGCTCAGGCTCCTTGAGTGTTTTGCGGGGCACAGGTGTAATTTTCAGGCATCTGTCTTGCAAAATCCTTTTTCTGGCAAAGGGATACATTTCAGTAACTCAAACCCCAAGTTTAAATAATGATGTCTAGAGCTCTGAGGGAGTGTATCTAAGTAGTCTGGTCCTATGTGGAAGGAAAGTGTGGATGCCATGTGAGATCACAGACATACATATGTGATTTGGCTTTTGCAAGGTCAGAAGCTGCTGAGGTTATACTGAAGTCCAACTGAAAAATACGCAGGAAACTAACTTTTTGGTTGGGTCTGAGGTGAAATGAAAAAGTTAATAGAGAATGATGCAATCATTGGGTGCTTGTCCAAAGGCTAACAATTTTGGCCTGAATTTATACCCCACACAAACTCAATTGGAAACTAAATGTTAGCAGCAGACCCCTTAAGATTTGCATTTGAAGAGTTATTTTCCATTTATTTATTTCTTCTGGAGCTTCAAGAAACAAAGTCTGGAGACTAGAACCTGCCTTACTACAAATTTCTTTCAAGTAGTTGTAGAGATCAATGACATTTTTTCTCAGTCTCCTCTTCTCCAGACAAACCAACCCCAGTACCCTCAGTTGCTCCTCAGTCAGTTTTCTAGTCCCTTCACCTGAGATGGGGAAGATTACTTGTAGGAGGAGGCAGTTTTAGTGAAATGTCTGACACTCACAGTTCAGGAGCATCACTAAGGTAGAAAAGGGTTTCCTAGTGTTGCTGAAATATGTTCAAGTATATGAGTAAGATGCAGTCAGCTAATAATTTAAATCAGGCTTACGGCACTGGTAAAATTTTATGAAAACCAAAGATGTCTTCCTACGTATTTGCTTTTATTTATTGTTCTAAAAATATCATACTTTTGTGAACAAATATATTAATAAATCTGTGTTAATAGTATTGAAACATCTACAGATGTTAGTTGAGTTATCACTTTGCCCCAAGTATATAATAATTTCCAGCTCTGGATTAGTTCATTCCTAGCAGGAAGAAAATAGGTAGATTAATAGGACAATGTGAAAATGCATGTTGTTCGCCACTGACTCAACTCCGCAGAAACACGCCTCTGAGATACAGTTGAAAGAAAATACTCAAATGTATAGAAACAGTGTCTTTACAGAGCTTTCTGAGCTTTATAGACCCCCTTCTCATTATTGGCTTTCAGCATTGAATGAAGGATTGGAACTTCAATTATTTGTAAATTCTACATAATTAAAGAAATGATTTAAATCACACTTGTATGTGTGTGGAAAGATGTTTTACATATTTTTCTACAAATTCTGGTTATTTTAAATGGATTCAGAAGTATCCCTAGGAGGTGGGAGCCAGGTGCAGCAGCTTCACTGTTCTGCCTAAATGAATGGCTCTAAATCTTATGTACCTCTTTGGTACTATAAAGAACAGGAGCTGTGTGTCTGTGTCTGCTTGCCCTTCACTGAGCTGACTGCCATCACGCATGCCATTTAATCTTTAACTTGTTCTTTCATGTGTCTTACACATAAACACAATTTTCTGTTTGCTTTTCCTATAAACTGGCTTGTTAATTTGGATGTCAATGAGACAGAGTTTCTTATAGTGCCAGACATGTAGTCACCAATGTACACAATCCAGGTTTGGTTGCAGAGAGCTCCAGGAATTATTTGCACCTTTCCCGAAAGGTCACTCTCTTCAATGTGATCTCAGTCTTGTTTACTTCTGTCAACTTCACAGCTCTTGATGAGAGTTTACAACTACTGTGTACCTGAGAGGTTTTGCTACCATTGATGGTGCATAGTGCTAGTGTTAACATCTGTTAGAAGGATCTGGAGAATGGCTCCTATCTGATAAAAAAAACCTGTTGAAACAACAAGCTTCCTTTGTGCAGTGTTCTTTCAGGATTCATGTAAGGAAATCTGTTAGTTAATGGGTTAAAGGTTTGCACATTAGTTATTCGTCCAGTTAGAAGCTTTCTAAATGCTTGTCTCAATTTTACACTTTAAAAGAGTTAAGAAATGTGTAATAGCTAGTTAGAATGGACTGTGTTTCAGTAGGTTGAGTAACCCAGTCAGTCTCTGAATTGAAGTAATATGATTACAGATAAATTACTGTTATTCATTCAGCCATCTTTCAGGGGATTATTGATCTTGCCAAGCCTCAGAGAACGTGTTGTTCCCAGGTGCAAACACAAACTGTCATGCCTGCGTGGGTCACTGCAGCTCAGAGCAGAGCTAGTGCAGACTTTGAGCAAAACTGCAACAAATTTGGCAAGGCTGGAGTGGATGCTCTGGACTATTTGTACTTCCAACAATTCAGCTTCAAAGAGTGCAATTTGCTTGTGCAGTCAAGGTTAAATGAAGACTATTACCTTCTGGAAAGATCATGAGAATGGGACAGGTCAAGAGAATAGTCCATTGAGAGGTATTTTCGTTTTAATAATGCTACTTTGGACTTTGGAGCAATTTAAACTAAAATCTGAACAAGCTTGAGATTTTTTACTTTATTTCTTTATTTTTTTATAATGGTGAAGGCAAGTACAGTAACCTTGGGCTGGGATCTTTTGTTTTCAGTAGTTACTACCCCAGTGAAACTGATAACATGCCCCTTAAAGAGTGAAACTTTATATTTTGCACATACCTCAAGTAAATGAATACAGTGGTCTGGTAGTGGGATCACAAAATCATGGGATGTCTGATTTAGGAAGGCACCTCTGGAGATTATCTAATCCAACCCTGCTGCTCAAAGCAGTGTCAGATTAAGCAGGTTATTTATTGCATTGTTCAGCAGGGATTTTAGTATCTCCAAGGATGGAGATTCCACAGCCTCTCTGGGTAACCTGCTCCAGAGTTTGATTGCGCTTCCAGAAAAAAAGTGTTTCCTAATATTTAAGTGGACTTTTCTGTATTTCAGTTTGTGCCCATTACGTCTTTTCCTGTCACTGGATATATCCCTGAGAAATCTGGCTCCATCTCCATTACTGCCTTGTGAGGAAATAAGATTGATACCATTCCCCCCGTGCCTCCTCCAGGCTGCTCAGCTCCAACTCTCCCAAAGTTTTACCTCTCCCATTGTCCAAGAGATGTTCCAGTCCCTTAAACATCCTTGTGATGCTGTGTGAGGCTCACTACAGCATGTCTTTGTCTGTCTTGAACTGGACCCAGCACTACAGATGTGTCTCACCAGTGCTGAGTGGAAAGGAAGCATCATCTGTCAGCTTGCTGGTGATGTTTTTCCTAATGCAGTCCAGAACGCTCTTGGCTACAAAACAGTCCAGAACATGTGGGCTCATGTTCAAGTTTGTGGTCACCAGGACCCAGGCCTTTTTCTGCAAAGTTTGCAGATGTGTTTGTCAGTACCTCCTTGTGCATCCATGCAGGCCACCTGCTACCTCCTTTGGTTGACTTGAGTGGACTAGGCCTTGGGCTTGGAGAATGTGATCTTTGAAAATCATCCCACCCTCCTGGACTCCTTTTTCTCCAGGCTGCATACATGGGATTCTTCCAAGCAGGCCCTGAAAAGGCCACAGTCTGCTCTCATGAGGTCCAGGGTTGTGATCCTGCTATTTACTTAGTTACTCCTGCTAAGGTTCCTGAAACTCCACTACCTCATGGTAATTGCAGCCAAGGTTGATCCTAGTATTCCCATCCCTGACCAGCTTCACCTTTCTTGAAAATACTAGGTCCAGCAGTTGCCTGAAGAAGGCCTCATCTATTTCTTTCTGATTAGATTATCTGCAGCTGACACCTACCACAATGTTGACAGAGCACTCTTCCACTGCCTCACCACCCTTTTGTATCTAATCTAAATCTACTCTCTTTTAGTTTAAAACCATTACTCCTTGTCATATCATTCCACTCTCTGACAAAGAGTCCTCCCCCAGCTTAGGTACTGGAAGGATGCTATAAGGTCTCCCTGGAGATCTCCTTTCTTTTCTCTGGGAGAGATGATTACAGTCTTATACTGTTCAAAACCCAGCCTTGATGGTTTAGTGCAAGTGGGAAAAATGCCTTAACTTAGTATGTGCATTAATAAGATAAACAAATACAAAGTTTTATTTCTTCAATTCCTGAAGTTTTAGTAGAAAAAATACTAATAAGATAGAGAATTCAAAACTAGTTAGGTATTCATCAAATTACATTCTAGAGGAGACAGCAAAATTAGTTTCCTGTTTATATGATGAAAAGTAAACACAAATGTATAGTTTTCCAGTTCACACATGTTCTGTATAAAATGCCATTAGAAAGGGAATTAGGTACATTATTTAAATAACCAAAAAAAATGAAACATAACCCTCATTACATTGACATTCATGGAATAAAGAGCAGGATTAATATACTTATTCATATCTCTTATTTAAATCCTTTAGAGAGCAATGATAGGAAAGGCTCTGATTGCATTGGGGAAATTGCTGATGACCAGCCCATAGTCCTGCACTGAAGAGCAAGCACACAGGAGTACTGCAAGGTCTGACAGCAGGACAGTGTAGCCATAGCCACCCACCAATTGTGGAGACCAGTCCTTTGTGCCCTTATTACCCAGTGAGCACACAGGATAGGGACATGAGCTGATATGAGGATCTGATGCCAAGTGCAAGCTTTTAACCTTTTGAAATTTCAGTCTCAAATAGTCACAGAAAGCAACCGGGAGTGAAAATTATTTCATTACAGTTCACATCAGACTGAATCACTATTTAAATCACTCAGCTTTTCGGCGCCGTTCCTCTGTTATTTGCCTTGTTAGTGTGTACCACTGTCAGAAATGAGATTGTTTAGTGTCCTTCAGAGCACAGCACTTAAAAAGAAAGTTAACTGTGTCAACACATCCTGGTGAAAAGATTGCTTATTTTACCATGTACTTCATCCTTTGTAGCATGTGGAAGTCTCAGGGCAGATATGTTCACTGTACAAATACTTGGATCCTTTGGGTCTTCACATAAACCAGTTTGCCTCATCTTAGAGAAGATGTGTGTGTTTTTACAGCAGAAGTGTGTGTGTAGCAGGCTACCTAGTTTGTGATTACAGTGTGGGGTAGGTTTTGCTACATGGGCTTAAATCAAGTCTACTGGTTCCAGTCTGTCCTGCAGAGAAGATGGCTGTGCATGTACTAACTTTCCAGGGATTTACTGTGCTTCTTAGCTGGGTTTTGCAGTCTGTGTTAACACTAAGATATTGTATGTTAGCTACTACTTATTATAGATGTATGGGGGGACTTAAATCCAAGGATGCCCAGATTTGGAAGGCACCCAGAGATACATAAATATTTGAAGAAATATATCCTGGCTGCATCTGTAGATGTATTTAGAGTATTATAGTTCTAAATAAATATATCATATTGTAAACATAACCCTTAGAGACCATAAATCAGTTCCCTCTGCAGAATTCATTGTTTATGCCACTGTTTCCCTTTGGAATATTTGGTGAAATTGTTACATTTTCATATTTTTCATGATTTGTTAGTTTTGTTAGCAGTGTTAACTTCTATTAGCAGCTGAATGTGTTATAGCGGTGCTAAGGGTGTTAATAGAACAATGAGATTAGAAGATTCAGTAAGCCCCCTCCTTCCCATGAACTGGAGATTATTACAAAGGTAATAAGGCTTGCCTTTTCAACTATTTCATATAATTTTTACTGATATCAATTTAAGTATGGCAGCCAGAACACTAGGCAGAAATGCAGGGTTAGATATGTTCTTAGCTCTGTCACTGATAAAACTGGGCAGGCCATTATACCTCTCCAAGCTCCATTTTCCCACCAGTAAAACCACTTTCACAAACTGTTGAACTCCGTGACACTGCCAAATATGTTTTGAAACAGATGAGGAAAACACAGACTACTGCTCTGTAAAGGGCTTTGAAACGTGTTAAGCAGCACCTAGACAGCATTATATTTGCTCTTCTGGCTTCTGAAAACTCTTACTGGATTCTGATTTTCAAATTTTATTTATTTATTTATTTTCTGGCTATGTCTTATTTTGAAATGGGTTGTTGCTTTTGTCACCTTGGGAGTGACTTGTTTATAAAACAACAGATGAAGACAGTGACCCCGTACAGTCAGGTGTCTCAGACATGTAAGAATCTGTGGTGATGCTGAGCATATCTGAAAGAAATGTTCCTCCATTCTAGCATTTTCTGCTCTAAGGATCCTCTGGAGATCTTTCTGTAAATTAGAAGGACTAGAAAGCCTTTGAGGTCACACTGTTGTACTGTCTTTGCTAGTTACATAGTAAAGTTAAAGACTATATCAGTTACATTAAACTTGATAAATTGTTCAAGGTGAGCTCACAGAACTGCTTTGCAAAGCTGTGAGGCCTGTTCTGGGAAATAAAGACCATCTATGGAGCTTTAAAACTCTTGATCTATTGTCTTTTCTGACGACTTAGTTTAATAGAATCAGAGTTGGGCAGCGAAGATTCAAAAGGTCAAGGCTTCATCAAGGGCTGTGTGACATCGACCTGGTCAGTAGGACATGCTTACATTATCTTTATTTCTGCCAATTTCCCTTTCTCTTCAAATAATAATTTTGAAAGTTTTATTTTTTCCAGTTCAAAAGCTGACACCAGTAGTGAAACACATCACATAGCCTGGTGACAAGGCGCTTGTTTGGAAAACATCTTTTTCCATTCCGTGCTCAAGTAGATACAGGTACCACACTTTGTGGTAGTTCTGGTAGTCTTGTAGGAGCTGGTGTTTGGACTCAAATCCCATTAGCAGAGAAGAAGATTTCAATCTGAATCCACTTCATCCTGGACAAACATTACAAGTATTTTATTCTCCCCAACTCCACAGCTTTTTTTCCTTCTCTCCACCATTCATTTGTCTTTTTTTTTTTTTTTAATTCAATGAAAAAATATTTGAATAAAATGTCAAATTCTCAAGGGGTGATAGAGAACAGATGATAAAAATTTAAAGTCAGCATTGACAGATACTGAAAGAAAAGTGAGGTTATAAATGCTCTTGACACCATGTTGTGGATAGGTCAAAATGGTTTGGACTATGCTTTGCAGAAGGCAAGGGGACTTTAAACTTACCTTACGCTTACGCTGCAGCAGATGTGGGCTCTGCACAGATCACTCCTTCTTGTTTCTCTTTTTTTCTACTGCCTTGACAAAATGTAGTTGGTGTCATGGCTGGGCTGCTTGGCGCTCTCATTGCTGCAAAGTCAGGGCAGGGCTGTCAGGAGTACAGAGGGATTCGTATTCAAAGAATTTCTTTTCAGTGTTATAGCTTCTCATCTTGAGCTGACATTACATACTGCATTGCTGTTGCTGTTAGAAGTTACCACAGTGCTGGTAGCAGCTGCAGCATTTTCTGGATGAGAAAGCCTCTGTTTTCATTTTGTAAACGAATGCCAGTGAGTCCATATTCTTGACATGCTCCCATGTTAACAACACTGTCCCGTGTGCTGCCAAAAGCACATGGAATAAACAACAGAGGAGGGCTGGAAAGATTCTCAAACTTACTGACATTCATGATAAGTAGTTTTATATAGCTGCCTTTATTTTAGAAAAATAAAGAGAAGAAAGTTTTAGAAAGTGGATTCTAGAACCAGTCAAAAGGTGGAAGATGCAGAATTTTTTTTTTTTTTTTTCCTCTGGTTGAATTTGAATCTACTTAATTCTGAAGAAGTATCATAATTCATTGGTCCTCCCATGATGCACCCCAGTTCCTCTTTCCCTTTCCCTCCTTAATGCATTGGTATTTTTTTTTTATTTTTTTCCCCTTACTGTAATATGCTGACAAATGAGAATCAGAATTCACAGCTATCTCTTGATACATTTGATATATGGAGCTTTAAAAGTAGTCTGAATGGGAAGGAATAATAATATGTGCCTTTAAAGATTGCTGCTAGCAGGAATTCAATGACACAGAGTGGAGATGAGGAAGGATCTGTTGACAGTTTGACAAACCCTCATATATCCTAAGAAGAAAACTTTGGGAATATGGTAAAGAACCTGGAGACATAAACAATGGTAAAACTGTGCATTTGAGCTGAAGCTGGCATTTAAGGTATCTGTGGGTGCTGCTGATGAGTGATCGTTATTTTTATGCCATGGAGGGTCTCTCTCATCTAGTTGATGAAGTCCATAGATTGACACTGAAAACTGAATTCATCTTTATTAGATTTCAGACAAGGATCTAGATCTGAATTAGAGGGGACGTTGATTTAAAAATCTCCCCTCTTTTAGTTTAAAACCACCCCCCCTTGTCCTATTATCTTCATAAGTAAAAAGTTGCTCTCCATCTTTTCTATAAGCCCCCTTCAAGTACTGAAAGGCTGCAATGAAGTCTCCCCTCAGCCTTCTCTTTTTCAGGCTGAACAGCCCCAGCTCTCTCAGCCTTTCTTCTTGGGAGAGGTGCTCCAGCCCTCTAATCAACTTTGTGGCCCTCCTCTGCACATGTTCTAAAGATCAACATTGTTCTTGTGCTGGGAGCCCCAGACCTGGATGCAGTGCTCCAAATGGGGCCTTGCAAGGGCAGAACAGAAGAGAGCAATCACCTCCCTCAACCTGTTGATGCAGCCCAGCATGCAGTTGGCCTTCTGGGCTACAAGTGCACACTGCTGGCTCAAGCCTTTTGTCCACCAGAACCCCCAAGTCCTTCTCTGCAGGGCTGCTCTCGATGAGTTCTTCTTCCCATTATGTACTCATGTCTGGGATTGCCCTGACCTAGGTGCAGCACCTTGCACTTGGACTTGTTGAACCTCATGTGGTTCACAACGTAGGCCCACTACTCATGTAGGCCCACTTACCTAGCTTGTCCAGGGATGCCCTCTTACCTGCCTGACAGTATAGCTGTGATATATTGCTTCAGCGTATAGGGTGTGCTTTAGAAGGGGTTGCTAAAAAGGCATTCCTAAACAGTTTGAGTGCCACAGTTTGATCTTAGCAGTTCCTTCTGTTCACATACTTGGAGTTGGGAAGAGTATGTCTTTTTTTGGTAGACCTTACATTTAACAAATAAATGACCTTGATCTCTTGATTTGTGGATCTTCCATGCTTATGAACAGCATGTGACTCATGAGCTGTTTAAGGTTTTCTCTTCAGCGTTTGACTACTGGCAAACACATTGTTGAAGGCTCCCTGCAATGTCAGACCTCTCCTACAAAATGCCACACACATTATAACATTCACTGAACGATGATGCCCTCAGACATGCAATTCTCCATCTGAAGTGGTATGATGTTAGCTAAGGTTGGCTACGCTATTTCATGCTGTGTGCTCATTTAATGACATTTAAAAATAACTCATACTTACAACAAACTATGAGATATTGTGTTAACATGTGGTTGCTTAGCACAAATGGGTCTGGATATATATAAGTCTCCAGCAATGTTCATTTCTGAGTCTAAAAGTCTCATGTATGGGTGCCAAAAATCAGACACCAAGTCCTTATTCTTTTGTCATCTATATAATAATGTGTTTCTTGCCAGGGCAACACACCTTACAAGGAAGATAACATCCCTATTATCCGAAGTACAGATTCTTGAAGTCCATGAATTTCATTGTGCTGCTAGGAATTCATATCTATAGTACTTCAATTTAATGGCTGCAAACTTCTCTTACAGATACTGAACATACTGAAGTGTTTTCTGAGAAAGCAATTTAAATTGTTTGCATGAGATGAACATATAGGAGACAATAAAGCTATCTATTCTAATATTCCATAAGGAGAAAACATGTGGCACATTTTATTATAGTCTAGTAGAAATACAAATGTTTAAAGGAAAAAATAGTTTCTACAGGAAAGTATGATATGAATGATAGAGAAAGTGTTCCAGGTGAATTCAATCAAGTTCAGGATATGGAAACATTCTTGTCAGGAAAGTATTAGATTGTTCAGAACTTTTCTTATATTTTTGTCTTTCTTGCTGATAATCTAATTTTTCAAGAACTTCTCATGGCTTTACTATCAAAATCAGGTCCAAAAACAAAAATGCTGACAAAAAAATCAAACTTATTCTGTTGATGAAATATTTCAAATGAAGAATGTCAGAGGGCAAATGACTCAATTGACTAGGTATTTCTTGCACATCTACCTTGATCTTGAGAATTCACGCATGATGCAAAGTTGGTTAGATACTGTAGTTTTAGCTGCTATGTGAAAATAGCTCATTTTTTTTCTGAAACAAATCATCCTTAAAATTCAATGACTAACAGTTGTGTGATACTATTTTGAAAGGGGGGGGGAAGGAAGAATGAAAGGTATTTAATTAAATGTGGGCTACTAGAAGCTGTAGCTTTCTAAAAAGTATGCTAAAGAATTTACCCTCTCTCTTCTTAAAATGTATTTCCTAATGTAGAATGCGGTATAGATTTTTTTTCCCCCATGTTGTTATTCACATTTACAGACAGTATTGCTAGATATGCTTTGTTTTTCCAACATTTCTGAAAGTTCTCCAGAGTCCCCCTGTTTCTCCAAGAATAGCACTGCAGAGTTCTGATAATTCAACTGTTTAAGTTAGGCAGCCAGACTAGAGATTTTGAATGCTGAAAATCTAGCCTAAAAAGGCTAAAACCCCTTTGCATTACAAATGATTCTGTAGACTTCTCTAGAACCCGATGTGGGACCATGGAACTGAAATACAAGCCTTTTCTTTGTGATATTTTAGTAGCCATCATAAAATAAAGATCTGTTACTAAAAGAAAAAAAAAAAATAAAGATGGAAACAGAGAGAGAAAGGAGATAAGTGTCTAGGGATATCTATAGATATCCTCTCCCCTGTTTCTTTTAAGCCACCCCCCCATTCTTTAATTACAGGGAGGGTGGAACAAGACACAATCTTTCAAGTGAATTGAGCTGCTCCAGGAACTTAAAGAAAAGTCCAGTACCAATTAATTCCAATTGTCTTAGCATTTAATGCAATCCCTGTGTGTGTGGAGTCATGCATAGATGTTTGTATTCCAGTCTTAGAGGCGACAACACTGTGCCAAGTAGAAAATAGGATAAGGGAAATTGAATGCATTATTTCTTATGCCTGTTTACGATTTCACCACACATAGCACATTGCCTTTCCTGACACTGAATGCCTTTAAAATGTGAATAATCCAGTAAAGTCCATTTGTCTACCACTGGTTGAAACATCTCCTTTACAAGACGGTCAGTTTAAGACTGTCAGGTCTGCTATCAGCTCAGCTGGCATTAGTCATGTCATTGAGTGCTGTTTCCTCATCTTTACTGAACTCCAAAGTGTTTGGAGCCTCATGGATGGCTAGTCAATGTTTATGAGGTTTGGGAAATAAAACTATAAGTAACTTAGTGTGCAGATATTGAAAAGTCTGCAGGAGAAATCATTTTAGGAAAGGGTAGCAATTGTATGAAATTGTTTTGGCTTCTTAGGCAGATATATATTATACAAACAGACTCTTTTAAAATTACTTAACCTTTTTTTTTTTTTTCTTTTCTTTAAATGCTTAAAATGCATACACAGTTTTTTATGAATCTTTTTCTCTGATAAACACTTTCTTCTGAGCTGAAGGAGCATTAATAGTAATCAATTCTTTAGTTTCATCAGCTTCTAAGCAATAGATAAGACTTGACTTGTGTGCTTGAGATAGATCCTTATCCAGCTTATGTTACCATGGCTCTTCAGTTTAGCAGTTAACATTTGTGCTATATTAACATTAATTCTCTGCCTTCCTCACCGTGCAGTTCCCGTTACGTGATGCACCTGTCTAACCCACATCTGTAAATAGATTTTTCACCTCCTAGGATGGCACCTGAGCCTAAGTGAGCCACATCTGTTAAGGCAGTTTAATTGTAAAAATGCCATGTAAGCTAGAGGAGGAGGTGATGACATCTGCCAGGATGGTTGGTGTTTCTGTATGACTTCTTTTAAATGTGGTAAAAGTCAGGGAAGGGAAAGGAAGAAAAAATTTGGAACTGAGTAACTCATACAGCTAGATCTGGATTCCAGAGGAAAACACGTCCCTTTCATGGCAGGCCCTTCCTCATGAAAACAATGCACAAATGTAGGACTCGGTCTTTGGCCTGGTACTATGAGGCACCTATATACCTATGAGATGACATAAACCTGGCTCAGTTTGCACACTGTCTTCAATTAAATAAACCTTTGTCGTTTTTATATTTTATAAAAGATTAATTACTTTAACTCACTTTTTTATCTTGTTAGTGTTAAAAGTGATTTGAGGTAATAGACCAAAACAATCATAAGCATCCCTTTTGGCAGCAGTGGTTCTTACAGCTGACCTACATGAACATCTTTGCTGTTCTAGGAATTGCTCTAGAGCATTCAGAATAACTGATAAAGTAGGTATTATCATCCAGACCTGCTTGGGAGATAGTAGCATGGGAGTCTGTAGACTGAGAGCAGTGATTATTCTCTTCTGCTTGGCATTGGTGGTAACACATTTGGAAAAGTGCTTCCGCTATGAGAGATGTTGATGAACCAGTATAATATATATGTATATAATGTAAGTAAAAGCAAAAGATGACTACGAGATCACATTATAATTGAGAAAAGAGGGTGATGGGGGAAGACAGATAGACACCTCTCAGAGGTGCATCGCAAACAAAGAGGAGTCTTAAGTGGAAACAAAGGAAATTCTGATTTTAGATTAAGGAAAAAGAAAATTTACCATGAGAGTGGTTCAGCACTGGAAAGGGTTGTCCAGAGATGCTGTGGGATTTTCAGCCTTGGAGATTTTCCATACTCAGCTAGAGAAGGCCCTGTGCTACCTTGGAAATTAACCCTGGTTTGGGCAGGGGTTTGCTCTAGGTGACCTGGTTCTGGCCAACCTGCATTACCCTGGTGTTCCCTACATTGACCAGCTCTATTGAGAAAATCTTCCCTGCAAGTTGGTCCAGGAGCAATTCTAGTCCTGATGTACAGGTGAATGCAGGAGTTTCTTTACAAACACTTTGCCAGGGCACCTCTCTGATTTGTTATATGTTCTTTTGATTTCTGAAATGACATAAGAAAAGAAAGGTGTGCAAGCAGCTACAGTGCTTCGAATTTCCATAGATACAGTATAATGTATCTTGACCTATTCCTATATATTCCCACCTAGGCTCAGATGTTCCTTACATTAAGTTGATGATGTTTAAGTGAACTGTTCAGTGAATAGTATAATTATGAGGCACTCCCAGGTTCACAGTGACTTTCCTTGCCTGTACACCATTATGTAGTTAAAAGCCAGCTCAGCTTGCTTCTAGCAGCCTGCTATCTATCTGCTGAACAAGCCACGTGCAGGTTGATTCAGAAAGAGTAAAACACAAAAACCAAGAGAGCAGGAAAATCTCTAATATGATAAGGAAACATATTTTTCAGTTCCTGCTGTTCTTTATTGTTACTCTTTTCCAGTGTATTCACTTACCTTGCTGCTTTAAGTTTGACATTTTTAATTTATCTATTAGCTGTGGTTCAGATCACACTACATGCATGAGGAATGACTTTGCTTGCCAAGAAGCGTTCCTGAGGTATTACAGCTCTAGCAAGGGGCCATACCTTACTGGAGTAAAGTTTAATAATCTCTAAAATGTTCATTGAGAAAAACCTGCAAGTTTAATTCCAACTCTTTCCTTATAAATCAAACAGTATTTTTTATGTGTATAGCTATGCAACGTAATTATTTCATTACTAGAAACATGGTGCACTAAAAGTCTTACAGTATGACAACACAATAATGCAAATTTGATGAAGTTTCACATGTAGTTCTTGCTGTCATCATAAAGACAACTTTACATTTTTTTTTTTTTTTTTTTTTGAGAATTAAGTGATACAAAGGTTTTATGAGACAGGTAAATTTTTCACAATCAAAATTAGGAAAAAGATAACATGTTATCTTATATGCCTCTTATATGTATAATATAAGAGGCACGGAAACAACCTTAAAAGGGGCATGAACCATATACATGAAACAAAGAATCTATTCAAAGTAGAATTAATGCTCTAATGTTTTTCAAATTATCAAATCAATACAAAAAAAGCCTCATTAATAATTCAGTTAAATTGTTATGCAGAGACCTCACATCTGTCTACCCCTATTTCCTAGTGTTATGCTCACCATACCAGTGTTGCTCTGGATCCTACAGTCAACATTTTCAACCTGGCTCCAGCAGAGCAGCAGTGGGCTGTGGCAAGTCAGGGACTTGTTGAGGTCTTCACCAGGAAGTATATTACAGGTGTTATGGAGACCTCCTTGGTCTAGTGTCTACTTGGGTTTATTTTTTATACCCTTTTCATCATAGTTTGCTTTCTTACCATGGGTTTCCCACTCAAGTTTGAAAATCACACTCTAGCATCAACTAGCATAAAAGGGGTATTGTTTCTTATGAAGTGTCAACCTGGGTTTGTCAGATCTTTGCCAAACAGTATTATTGTATTTACAGAATTTAAGATAACACAGATTATGTAATCATCACTTGAACCAGTAGACAACTGCTAAAACCTGTTAAATCTAGACAAGGCCAAGGCAGTCCTGGACAACTGCAGAGACCCCACACTGTCAAATCAATACAAAACCCGTGGCCCTTTATTATTCATGGCAGAAATCACATTTACTAGGTTACAAGGGAGGGAGCAGTGCTTTTATAGTTGGCCATATACAATTATGCAGTGAAAGCTGATTTATCACTCCATGTGGAGAAAGGAGAATGTGAATAAAGCTACCCCTGGAGCAGAATACTACAGATACGTATAAGTGTGATAGCATAAGTTGCACTGTTTTAACACAATAGACATTTGAGATGTAGTGCTTTCAGTGCCAGAAAGTATGTCCTGCTAACCTCAGTAGAGCTGATGAACAGGAGTCAAAAATAATGTGTACTTTCTATTGCGTATTTTTGAAATCCTTAATTAGGTTATTTTCTGAACTTGAACTTACTGCAGCATTTCTGAGAATCAAACTTTATTCATACTATGTAAAACAATATTACCCAATTCAATGTCCTGGTATTGTTGCTGCATTTTTTTTTTACACTTTAAAAGCAGGATTGTGCCTGACTCCTTGCATTTGTACTGTAGGTGGGAAGAAAAGATACAGAGATTGTGTTGTCACTTGTTCCACTATGTAATATTCAAATATATTATGGAGTTTAACTGTCTCTTGAAAGAAGAATTTTGTGGTGGTGGTCACAGTGGATTGTGAAACTGAATGGCTAAACACCATCATCAATCATAAAATCACAGAATTGTAAAACCACAGAATCATTAAAGTTGGAAAAGACCTCCAAGATCATCTGGTCCAACCATCCCCCCTACCACCAGTGTCACCAACTAAACCATGTCCCTAAACAGCATGTCCAACCTTTCCTTAAACATCCCTAAGGACAGTGACTCCATCACCTCCCTGGGCAACCCATTAAGATAATCAAGATCATCAAGCAAGATCATCAAGCTTGAAAAACATGGGAATGGGTACCACTATATTCTGACAAATCTGGGAAGTCTTTGTGAGAACTTCTGCTCAACTCGACTGTGACTGTGGTCTAAACTGCCCTAGGTGGCTAAAAGCATTCCTTAAGCTGGTGGGGACGGTTCGTTTCATGTGACTAGAGTTCTCTTTGCCCTTAATCTGTCTCTGCTTTGCACCACCTGCATCCTTTTTCTGCTTTTTCTGACATCCTGAGAGTCATTTTTTTAATGTTGTATATAAGATCTTGCTCCATTATAGTCACAGGAACATAGTTATTGAGTTCATGTGTCACATATTTTTAATCTACTTATATTGATTATGTCCTCAGCAATCTAGCAAAAGTTTTATCTGATCTGGAGTGTTTTAACTTATTTCTGATACCAAACAGTTCATGAATGATAGCTGACCAAATCAAAATTATCAGATCTTCTAGCAATCACTTTCCAAATACACTAATATGTTTTCTTCTGTCATTAAGGGTATGATCAAGAATTTATTTTCTAGCCATATAGCTGAACTTCTGCTGTTTATTGAATTCAGAATGCAGATGCCCTCAACCACTTTTTTTTTTTTTTTTTCCTTTAGAAAAGGAAGTAAGTGAACATCCTGTATCTAGAGGTCTTTTATCAAGTACTAAAAATGTTAGCTATACTTATTGGCTAGGTATTTTTTACACTGAATACTGAAAATGAATAAAGAGGTACTATCTTGTGTTATGTATTTATACAAATTAAGCAGATGCTGAATGAACATTTATAATGTTCGAATAGGCAAATCAGGTGAGTATGAAAGCTGGAGTTACCTTCCACACTGCTATAGCTCTGCAACTATGGTTTTGCCCTACTCTCCCATATAATTTCTATATTCTCTAAAAAGATTAAATTTGCAGTTTGCCCCATAATGATCTGACTCATACTGTTTCAGAGAAGTGTTTAGAAGTAAATATTTCTGTCATTTGAAGGAATTTCTTTACAACTATCTAGGTAAATTACAGTGTTCACATTGACTTACAGACTGGCAACATAAGTACACAACAGCAGTGCAAGTCATCCCTGTACAATGTGCTAATGTGTCTTTTGCAAAGGTGGCACAGGAGTTTAAAATTAAGCGAAATGCATTCCTTGGTTCTGTCACCAAGAGGTATAAAATGATGTGGAAAATGTGGCAGTTAAATTAGGAAAAAATAGGAGATAATGCTTTTATCTTATCTACCTGAAGGATGTAGAAATGGATGAAGAGGAAGGGTTTGACAATAGGTCTGAAGAAGAAAATAATGAGAGGAAATTATTAAGAAGAGAAACTTAGATTGAATATCAGGGAACTTGTCCAGACAGTGAAATCTGTTACAACCTGGAATTGTCTCCCAAAGGAAGACGTCAAAACTTAATTGCTTTGGGCATTTTTAACAATTCTTGTCAAATTGCATGGAAGAAATGTAGAGAACAATCAAGGACTTGCAGAGGAGTACACTAGGTGATATACTAGGCTTTGCCACCTCTTATTCTTTAACTGCCAGAAGGAGTGACACTAATTATACTGGCAGTTTTTGTTGGGAGGGAGACCTGTTGTCTAAGAGCTCAGCTGTATTACAGCCTTGGTTTGAAACAGCCTTCAAGCATGGAAGTTCAGAATGAAGAAACTAATGGTCTATTGAGGGTGTTGTGCTGAAACCTGTAGTCAATTCATTTGGATGTTGAAGCTTCTGTTAGGTGACCACATAAATGGTCAGGAGAAAGTGTTCATTAGACTGGAAAAAAATGGAAAGTAATTGGATTGCAAGGCACAAGAGATCTGTGCTTGCTTGCCTGTAAAACAAGTTGCTGCTGTGGGCTTTGGAGAGGAGGACAAGGACAAGGACATGGATGAGGGGAGGATGTCCTCATTTGCCCTGAGGTTCAGGTGAAAGTCTGGTATTATGTATTGCTTTATAGCTTTTCTCCTTGCAGTAGGCAAAATCAGAGTGGGAAGGCAATAAATTACCGACATTCCAGATAGGATCATCTCTCCTGTCTGTGGGACTGTTAAGCAAAATTAATAAAGAAAAGGTTAAAAGTTAGATTTTGCCCTTCTCCACCAGACCACAAAGATACTTAGGATACAGGACTGTAAACACAAAGAAAATAAGCTCTGAAAACTGCATATATTCATATTAGTTGTGGTGCAGATTTTTGCATGGTCACATTTAAATCCTATTAACTGAAATACAATGTAAACTCATTTGTATTAATGTATGCCAGTGTACAGGCACATAGGCATGCCAGAGAACATGTACTGAGAGTATTGCAACTTCTTGTCGAATTATCTGGCACAGACATCAAAGAAAAAAAGTCAAAGACATTGACCCAACACAGAGGAGAGTGTTGTTGTTGTCGTCCCAGGAAGTGAATCCACTGGGACTGCGTCATGTCCCTCAGTAGGTGTGTGGCTAGAACTCAGCTCTTATTTAGGTTGTATATTGTTTTCACTGAAGGTCCAGTGGTTCTTCTATCTGTTTGATAGTGAACCATGTGAATGTTTGATGAAAACAAACCTGGAAATTGGGGAAAGGAAAGGGAGTTGGGTCTAAGTGTGAAAGATTGTGCCACACTGAAAGTGAGGTGCCACTGTGCCTAATTCACCTGCAGGTGTAACAGGCAGAGTAAAATTTACTTGTGCTTGCTGTTCTGTGTTTTTGTGCAGGCAGCATTGTCCTTGTGCTTTGGCCTATTTCACCTTTACCTGTCTCCATTCTGGGTACAACAGTGGTCTGTTGTAGGAGCAGGAGGAGCATTACAGGCCATGCATTGTTGTGGCCTATATCAACGGTAAGGAGCCTCTTTTGCATACTTCCACTTTTAAGTGGACTACCCACAGTTTTTCTTAGCGCTGTAGATCTGCCTGTCATACTTTGCTCGGATTACTGCCATCTGTTAAAGAGATTCATTTGTGGTCTCTGTTTCTAAAGTTACCATGAAGGATCAGGGACCATAATTTTATTATGTGTTAGTAAAGCATCCAGCATGACGAGAGTCCAATTCCATTTGAGATCAAGAGTTTATATTACATTTCCTGTTATGTCTGTTATTGTTATTCATTGTAAACCAAATTCTTTTCTTATTTTACCCAGTGGGCTTCTCATTGTCTTGAATGGGAGCTGGATTAACTCCTGTCAGACTACATGAAAAGTCTCTGTATTTTCCTCAGATATAATACTGCATTGTTACTCTTTTGGTGTGATGAAATTATAAAGCTCAATTGCTTGTTGAGTTTAGTACATGTTACAAACACCTATACATTGACCTATGGAAAAATTTTGATGTGTCACTGGTCAGACTGATTTTGTAGAGCTCTTAAAAATGGTGGCAGAAAGGTGGCAGTGTATGTGACAATACATTCTATAAATTACAACAATAAATTTTAATTAGAAGAGACTAAGATACATCTTCTGAGGAATAAAATGCTACTCAGAGAAAGTGGCAATAAAAGTAAATGGCTTACTGGTCTTATGCCTTTACTTTTGGAAAGGCTGAGGGGGATGGTACACTTCAAATATTCTTCATCAAGTTAGCTTCTCCGTTACAGATATGCTGAGCACAGAAATATTGACCTTAACAGCACTGTGAATTTAAGATAAGATCTGACAGTATTAACAAGAGTAAGGCTTTATGGTCTCCTCTAGCCTAGTAAGTATCATCTGAGGATATTCAAAAAAAAATCAGATAAATTTAGATTTCAACATGTGAAAAATCCAGACTAAACCTAACAAGTCCATGAGATACAGGCTTTTTGAATTCCTGCTTGTAAGTGACTGATTTCAAAGTAATTATTTTCATTTTTTTCTTCCATATTGCTTCAAATGATTTTCCTTTTCTTAAAAAAGAAACACACAATGGCAGATTATATCATGCTTTATAATGCTATATTATGCTTCATTAAGCTTTAGCCACAACTGTTCAACCATGGGCATGTTATTTGAAATATACATGTATGTACCTGAGTATGTGTGTTACTCATTCAAATATATATGTAAGAGGAGAGGTGGTATATGGATGCTGGCTGATGGACATTTGCCCAATCTTTTTCTGGTAATTCTAGTGAAAAAGGCTTCCTCATCTTGGTTGGCAGCCTGTTCCACTTAGCACATAGTTATGTAGTTATATATCCTTTCCCCTTTTCTGGCAGCACATGGGTAGCAGTGGATAACATTCTGACTTTTGCAAACTGAAACATCCTTATTGTGTCCCTCGCTATCTGTCTCTTTTGGAGACCATCAGACCAAATCATTCTACACTAATTCATGGCTAAGACCACTTCATTTAAAGCTTCTTATCAGTTCTGTTTCTTTCCTCTAGCCCCTTTCTTATTTTCTCTCCTTAAAGAGCACACTCCAGTTGAGGCCTCGCTGAGGAAAGAATAATAACCAGATCCCATGTTTTGGAGAGTGCATTACTATTGCTGAAGAGCAAAATAGATTTGTCTTCTTTAGCGTTTTCCTTCCTTCCTTCCTTCCTTCCTTCCTTCCTTCCTTCCTTCCTTCCTTCCTTCCTTCCTTCCTTCCTTCCTTCCTTCCTTCCTTCCTTCCTTCCTTCCTTCCTTCCTTCCTTCCTTCCTTCCTTCCTTCCTTCCTTCCTTCCTTCCTTCCTTCTTTCCTTCCTTCCTTCTTTCTTTCTTTCTTTCTTTTTCCTCTCTCTCTTTTATTTTTTGATTTTTGATTTTTTTTTTCCTTTCTGTTTTCTTTGTTTTTCAGCATGGGCTGTGTTGACTTGCAACTATAGTAACAGGTATGGAATTAAATGATTAAATATTTAAAATCCAGGAACAGCAGTGTGCTCCTGTGATAATGTACGGGTTCTGGTTCTTTCACAGCTGAAAATTTGACAACTCCAGCTTTCCGTTCCTGTTGTACTCACTGATAACACCTTTTGGGGCTTTGGGGGTATAGAGATGTTTAATATCCAGTCTGAGAAATGTGATCTTTAATAGTTTTGGGACCTGTCCTGCTGAAATTGGCAGAAAGAGCTGCTCTTAGATCTGGCCTTTATCAGGTTTCTGTTATGTGGACCAGCCATAATATGGTTTGGTTCAGGAGTTATAATTAATAGCTGCCATTTTGATACATCTGTAAATAATTTGGCCAGGGAAGAATTTTTTTAACAGGGATTTAGAAATTAAACCCCTACATTCTGGAAACATTTGCAGCAAAAGTAAAGAAGCAAAGTCTCATAAAGAAACAATAGTATTGACTAATTTGAACAAAAGAAGAAAGTCATATTACATCCCAAGTCTTGCTGAAATGTGGATAATCTGGAACATTTGAAGCAAGAGATAGCCTTGAGCAATGGTTATTGCTTAGGGTCTAAGGTCAGTTGAGACAAAATAGAGGTCAGAGTAATGGCATCAGGTTTAATAGCAGATGTTTTCAATCCCACTGAAAGCATCTGAAGGCATGAAATTAGTCGCTGGAGGAACAAGGCATCTGAGGAAATGTAAACTGATTCTAAGGGACCAACTTCTTAAAAATGTGCATTCTTAGAGAGAGATATGGAAGAAGTTAAAATGTATAGTTTTGTGCCTTCCAATCTGAAGGCTTGCAGAAGGCTGAATTAGCATATATTTATCTGAGCTTTTCATACATATTTTTGCCTGATTGAGAAAAATCACAACAGACATTCCTTTAAAATTGGAAAGAACTCTGTTTTAAGGATGGGAAAATTAATACACCGAACTGCTAATAGTGATGAAGGCCTCTGTGATTGAGTGCATGTTTTGGGGGTCATTACACTTGTGACTAACTTATGCTATTATGTATTGAAGCCAAGGAGTAAGTATTGCAAAATCATACTTACTACAAAAATACAGAAGACATATCTTTTTAAAGTGTTTGCTTTTAACTTTGGTCTTCTTATCTTTGCTGTTTTTTTTTTGTTTTGTTTTGTTTTTTTTTTTTGTCCAGTATGATATATAATTATACTGTTGAACCTATAGAAGCTAGTTACGTTGTCTGTGGCTTTAGAAATGATACATACACTTTCAAATTACACTTTATGATCCAGTGTCCAAAATCTCATTTTTATCTGTCTGAAGAAGTAGTGAGCAGTTGAGTAGCCATCGGTTGATGTGACAGAGTCCCGTAGTAAACTGATGGCAGCTGGGACTGCACTTCAATTCCCTCTTTTCAAAACCGTTTTCTGTCATACCTGTATGTCATGGTTATATTCTGTGAAGAGCTGGGAAGAAACAGCAAGAAGCTGAGACATGCTGACACCAAAACTATGATGATATAGTCATCTATAACTGAGGTTAGAGTGGAGAGCTTCCTTGTCCTAGTTACATTGTTGGGGATTAAAACTGTAGTGGCCAAATGGGAGAGCAAACCTGACATGGCTTGATTTGAAATTTCACTGGCAACAGTCTCTTATACAATGATATAAATTCAATTTGTAGAAGAAGGAGGAAATGAAATTAATATACGTGTATTTTTTCTATAACTGAAGAATGAGAGAAACATCATCCCCAAGAGAGCCCTTTTGGTAATCCATTCATGCTGCAAGGAAACCTGATAGTCTCAAAAAACATGTTTAAAACAGCATTTCCCCCACCTGTGTCACCTATTTGGTGTAATGTTAGAGCAGTATTATATTAATCCTGCCATCAGCTGTCAGGATAGCACTGCTGCACCAGGCCTGAGTCTGAGTAGGAAGCCTGGCAAGGGGAGGCACTTAGCCTGTTGTGTAATTTTCCTCTGTTATTTGATTCTGATCCTCCAGTTGATCTCCTAACCTGGCAGTCCATTTTCAAATTTCCCTTGTAATAAAAATGCATCTAGCTGATCTGTAGAATACCAGACTCTCCTTTTCTTTGAAACTGAAAAGCTTGTGGACACTGGTCATGGTACTCAGAATGTCTCTTAGTATTTATGCCTGAATCGTATGATTTACCAAACACTTTCTACCAAGTGCCTTTCAAAACTGGTGATACCAGTTGCCAAGGCAGTGTGGAACACCCTTGCAAATGCAAACAGTGCATTGCAGCAAAATACTGAGATGTTTTTATTTACTGAGAATATTTTATTATTTACAGTTGGTTAGGTAACTTGCACTGCTTAGTCAGTGATGAGGATACATGCACCAAGTAACATCACATTGCACTCTAAGGACAAAAATGACTTAATTGATGATTCTCTGAAGATCAGATAAGTTGTTAGATATCTAGAAAGTCTTTTGTTATTGTTCAGGGTGTTCATATGCTCTCAATTGTTGAATTGAAAGCTCTTGATAGACTTAGATGCCCAGTTTTAGAGATTTTTCCTTCACTTCTAAAATGAGGCGAGAGTGACAAGAAAGGAATGGGGATGTAGAAGAAATTATAATGAATCATGTAATACTTTGAATTTCTCCTGAAGCTAATTTCAAAGTTTGTAGTGTTAAAAAGGAATAAGTAGTTCACAGTGTTTCAATGTCTTTTAGAGGAATCTAATGTGCAAGAATTGGAGTTTCCTCATATTGGGAAAATATGGTGTATGTGATTTTCAACATATTGTTTGTTCTGGAGCATTCCCATATGGTCTTTGCATTCATCTCAGTAATCCCTTACTGATTCTTTGTCTTTACTGCCTCTCCATCTTTTGCCTTTCGTCTTTGTCCACCCCTCCATTATTTGTTGTATTAACTGTTTATTTGTGTATCTTACAGATAGGCATCTCTTTGCCATCTACCTTGGTGTTTACTTGTGCAGGAAAAGGGGGTAGTGGCCAGCTGCCATGAGCAGATAAATTCTCACGGAGTAGCTGGCTTCACTTCCCTTGTTTTTTTTTCATCATGATAAATCTTCCTGTCTCTGTCAGTTCGGCAAAATGACTCACAGGCACTGAGTGCTAGCAGAACAAACATATTTCCAAAACCATATCATGTATGTAAGAATTGATTTTAAAGACTGGGGAGTTTCATTCTCCAGTTTATGTAAAGTCAATTTAAAAGGCTGCCAGCCCAATCTGAGTGAGCTTCATACTCTGTAAAGGCAGGACAGCAGTCCAAAACAAAGTCCATTGAAAACAGTGGAAATCTTTCTGCTGTTTTTGCTGTGCAGTGGATCTGGTCTTAGCAACCATGAAAGTAAGATGCAGAGTCCACAGGTTTTTTAGCCAGTGGCTTTTATATAACTCTGAACAGAAATTGTCCTGAAAATAAGCAATTTTGCACATACATGTTTAAACATCCAGTGACAGTTAATTATAAATAAAGATATTCTATCCAAGGAGAGCAGATTTTTTAAAAATAGTGTTATCTTTTGAAATCTGAGAACTGTTTATAGAAAAGATTGCATAGGAATACACAGGGATGTCTTATTGGAGACTTATTCAGGGTAGCAGCTTTGAAAATGAACAAGAAGTTTGCTGCATTTCTGTCCTAATTTTTATTTCTTCCTAAGTTTAGATACAGTTTCAGTTTCTTATTATAATTCTACATTTCTGTAAATAAAGTGTAGAACAACCCAAAGACCATTTTCAATGATGTAATATGCCCTTTTCACTGTCTGCTGAGATCACAGCTGACAAAAAATTGTCTTTCTGTTGTGTTCTTTGGAGACCTTCCTGCCAAACAAGATTAAGATCTGTACTGCAGCAATACAGTCTTTGCAGGCAGCGACAGCTTCTGCTGGTGGAACCCAAAGCTACTTCATTTTAAAGATGAGAAAGGGTTAACATGAATGCAATGACATCTGGTTCCTGGTAAAAGGCCTTTTTAATGTAGCTATATGGCTTGTAGTCATAGCTATATTATAAAAGTCCTTTGGGAACAGTAAAAGCACATGCAATCCTTGCAGGTATAACAAGTGGAGAATTTTCTTAGTGCTTGATCAAGGTTAAGGTCAGATTAAATTTAAAGGTGATTCAAATGTTTGCCTCAATTCAGAGCAAAGTGCTGAGGTGATAATATGCAGTTAGAGTACAAGGGAAATGATAAGAAATTGGCTATAGCAAAGTCAATGCAAAAGAAGAGCACCCAATATACTTGCTTACATTTGAAGCTTGGTCAGATGTAACAGTCAGATGAATGCTCTCATCTTCTTGACATAATGACCCCTTATGAGGCAGCTTGACATTTTTCTCCTCCCTTGTCAAAGCTTATTTACTCTACTTCACTTTGGATAAGATAACTTACAGGTAAGTCTGAACATTGCTGGAGGTACCTTAGATACCGGAGTTTCTTACAATTTCCCCGTTTCTCTATTTAGTAATTGCTGTAAAATGAAAATAAATAAATAAATAAATAAATAAACCCATTGTGTCCATTATCCTAATTCTGGAAGATAGGGAAACATATTTTACCTTTTCAAGTACAAGTAGACTAGTATCTTGTGAGGTTGTAACCCTCTGGACAGGAGCTATCTCTGCTTCCAAGATCACCCTTTCTTTATTCTGCTACAGTCAAGCTAGTTAGGCTGTATAATCTCAGAGAAGCCGAGGCCTCCAAAATGTAAAACAATGGGACAAAATTCACATTTGTCAAGTTTTTCTTATGTATACTCATATCTGACACGGAGAATGATATGTTCTGCAATTATATGTTGTGCATTTTGCAATTTAGATAGTATATACTGATAAGCTGTACAGTTAAATGTTGTTACTCTGTATTCTACAGTTTGAGTTAAAAATTGACTCAACTCCAGCGTTACAGGACTTGAGCAGACTGTATAAATGCGAGTCATTACTGCCTAAATGTTGCAGAGTGTTATGGTGAGCAAAGACAAGTGTCAAATAAACCCTTTTATCTACGGACAGAATAATTCCCTGCTTTAATCCTAAAACAAATGCAATTTGTGAAAAGTCAGACATTAGAGAGACCTGCATTTTGATAGACTTTATAAGCAGATATTAGGGTAAGTGTAATCTTCAGAGAGACATGTCATGCCTGTGGGTTAGAACAAATTCCGTTAATAATTAGTGGAGTAAAGCTCTGACAAATAAATGGTAGGTACTTAGTCTGAGCTCTGTCTTTGCCTTTGTGGGTTGTGATTAGACTATCAGTGCTACATCAATGGTATTTTTTTTTCTCTGATTTAATACTACATCACTTCTATCCCCAATCCAGTTGTGATCTGATAAACATAGCTTGAGTCTAGAAAAAGAAATGCCATTCGCACATTTTAGTTTATCCTTGTTGGCATTAAATGCATTCCAGGCACACTTTCCTTTTATAAGACAGCATCTGAATTTGAGTGGATGTATTTGTAATAAGAGTTTTACCAGATACATACTTATTTTGACATCTAGTGTTAAATATCTTCAATATGTACAATGGCATTAAATTCAAGCTTGCATATACTACTGGGTTTGACTTTGAAATTGCAAACAATGGTCTAGTAGAGATTGAAAGTTTGCACACTAACAGCTTGTTTCAGATACCTCAAAGGTATAGCATAGCCTTTCTTTTCATAAGAAAATATGGTGGCAGATGTTATCACTAATAGTGCTAAAGAGCCTCAGTTTGTGTCTCTCTGTGGACTGTATTCAAGTCCCATTAAAATCACTGGGAAGATTTTGCCTGCCTGCCATGAAAGCAGAGCAGGCCTTACATCTTTGAACTACACTGGCTGAAAATGTCTTCAGTGCACAAAACTTCATAGTCAACAGTTCTTAAGAAACTGATGCTGACAACAACTGGGATTATTTTCATTTTCCCATAACTACTGGCTTAAAAATAACTCATGAATGTGCACTTGCTAATTCAGAAAGTGATGAAGTATTTTAGAATTTTGCTTTTTTATAACTAGCAAGAGACACAGTAATAGTGAATTTGTCATGTAGAAGTACACAGCTGCTGCACTGAAAATCTTTTACAGCATCGGGACTATATGAGTGGGCCTAACTAAAAAAAAAAAAATCTTTTTTTTTTTTTTTTTAATTCTTTTTTTTTTTTTCCTACCTGAGCAAGGTTCTGCGATCTCATGTTATTCATCATATGTGATGATAATGTCTAACTGGCATCTTTTTTGCTTGCCTGGAAATTGCTGAAGGAAATCCTTCCAAGCATCAGCTGCCAGTATCTGTGTAATAGTCCAAATCAAGGTCTGGCTTCAATAAAAAACTGTGCTGTTAGTTCTCTGAATTTCAGTAAGGTTAACTATTGCATGGTGTTATATGCACAGGTGCCTGCAGCAAAGTAAGTCCAGAACATGGGATGTCTGGGAACAGACTTAGAGGTGAGATTGTAACTGAGTACATGACCACCAAGAACTGTAAGATCTCTGAAATTCATTCACCATAGATTTATGGGCACCTGACTTTTATTAATTTGCTGCTTGGCTCCCACTTTGCAATTTACCTTGCTGTGTTATAGGGCCTCATCTATAGCTAAATAGTCTGAAGTACCTGTGATGCTCAAAAGCCAGGGAAGGTGGTGTTTGCTTTGGCATTTTAATGATGTGTTGTATGTCCCTTATGGCTATCAGACTGGCTGAGTCAATCATTGCAGATAAACAGGAGATATTCTTTCTCCCTTCCAATTGCTTATATCGCGTATATCACCCTACAATGTCCCAACAATGGTTTTATCTTACATTTGCTGTTCAATTAGCTAAACAAGTGCTGCTTTGACTTGCTGCTTTGAGGCTGTTGTTACTGTGAAACCATGGGTGGCTGTTAGCAGTGTCCAGGGGTTATAAAAAGGACCTTCCCAATACCTCTTTGCCCTCACGGTTTAGAATTATTACTAAAACCTCCAGCCTTTTTTGTCTTTCTTGTGTCTGCTCCCCTTGGGGATTAGTGTTCATGGAGGCCACCCAGGTGGGCAGGTGGACTGCATGTGGTGCCCACCACTGCTGAAGGCCTGTTTTAACCCCTTATTTCAAGTAGGAGGCTGCTGTGCTGAGGAAGAATGGGCTGCTCTCATGCATGAGTTCACAACAGGACTGCTTTCCCTCTGCTTGTCTGGTGCAATGCCTTTTGGGGGGCTTTGAGTGCTTCTCTCCTTGGCTCCTCCTTTCACCAACTGTGAAATGAAGAGCAACCAGTACCAGGTAAGTTATTGCCAGCTCTTTTCTCAGATGTATTGAGTGAATAGCTCTGTGACCTGTTTAAACCACAGCCTCAGTCACCTTGTTCCTCTTCCTGCAGTGTTGAGGCTTATGGATGACAGTTTTGCCTGAAAAATATCCAAGCATTCTGATATACGTAGGATTTTCAAATTTGGGAAACGATTGCATCATCTTTTCTTCATGTAGCAATTTCCTTTTAAATTGTGCAGAAATGCAGGGGGCAGCTTTCTGAGCTGTTTATAAAATTAGACTGCCTTCATTTATTTGGTTTTATTGTTAGGAAAAACAAAAAGCATATAACCACGTAGATATATATTCAGATGCAAGTAGTCCGTGAACACCAAAGACAGTTTTTTAAACAGTTCTAGAAATGCAAGCCATATTATTGCTTTCTAATATGTCTGCATATAGTTGTTCACTTTTCTGCTGACATATTTTCCCAGAGGAAATAAACACATTTTACCAGTTTGCCCATAGCATTCACTCCCTGGCTTTAATTTTGTAATGATGGAGCAAAAAGCCACAGAAGGGTTTGGCTGATAAACAGAGATGCTTCTCTCCTTATCTAGCTATTATGATGCAGTCATCAAAATTAAGATAGGAGTAAAAAGATATAAAATCAATGATAATGAAGCAAATGTTCTAATAGCTGTTTAGTATTTTACTAAATGGCAGTGGTGTTAGCTTTTAGAAAAATGTTACTTTTTTCTGGACTTACAATACCAAAAAGTGCTGCATGAACATTATTAATACACTAGCTCAGCTTTGCTCCTGTGTAGAACAGGTACTAACCCAATGAGGTGTATTGGTAGCCATTTACAGTTAAGATATATGGGTTGGACGATGGGCTGTGATGGGACTTCCATGGCAAATGTGAATTTTATATGCTTTGTTGCAAAGCTGTCTCTGCAGCTAACCTTTGGGTGATCTGACACAACCTCCTTAATATGTTTTGTTTTATTTATTAATGTATTTATTTTTATGTAACAACTAGATATAACAACTTTGATGTTCTTTTAAATCAGTTAGAGCAAGATGGGAGGTATTGTTTCTTAAAGTCCAGAAAATTGACTGCAAATCATAGGTGGTCTCACTGATAAAGCTTGATATTGATAAACAGGTTTCTGGTGATCTGTGTGTAGCTGTACCTGTCTTTGAATGCTTTAAAAGTCTGTATGGGTACATTATGAGGTAATAAGTAGAAAAACAACAAACAGAAAACCCTCTCCAATGAGGGGTAGCAAATGATTTTAAAAAGTTAAAATCAAGATGATTTGATTAAAACTGATACACTTATGCCAAGTAGTATTGGCAACAAGAAGCATCAAAATTGTTCTGGATCTATTAGTACTAACTTTGCTCTTGTTCTGTGCAGGTCTGTCTGTCTGGATCTGCAGAAGTCATTTTATTTTTTTAAAAAGAATAATAGAATCATTCAGGTTGGAAAACACCTCTAAGATCATATAGTTCAATCTTTAACCTAGTACTAAAATTCACCACTAAACCATGCTACTAAGTTCTACATCTACACATTTCTTGAAGACCCCCAGGGACGGTGACTCAACCACTTCCTTAAGCAGCCTGTTCCAATGCCGCACAACTCTATCACTAAAGAAATTTCTCCTAATATCCAAAGAGGATCGAGACAGTTGATTTGTTCTCTTTTGTTGCAAATTCACAGAAGATGTATGTTATAAATGGGTAGTCTATATTTGTAGCCCATTAGGGTTTAAGGTTAGAGCATATTAGATGCTACTGGCAAAAAGTGAACTTTGTTGTCAGATATTAGCTGTTCAGTCTCTTGAAAGCCTTGGGGTTTATGAGCCACATTTTCATTATTTTTGGTCATGGCAAAAAAAAAAAAAAAAAAAAAAAAAAAAAAGCAACAAAATAATAAAATGGCAAATAAAATGCAAAATTAAAGCCTTTAAAGAACTCAGAGGATGAAGGAAGCAAATTAAAGATGTTGGGACTTATTACAGATTCTGCCTTAAATGATCTGTGAGGTCTGCATATGAATCTGGAACAGTATTTTGAGATATAAAGAAATCAAACAAAACACAACAGTATGTTATCCTTAGCAGATGAAGAGGAAACAAAACTGCAAATGGGTAGCTTCCTACATTTTCATTCCTGATGCAGTTTCTCATTCTAAGATTCTTTTGCACAGAGAGACTTTCTTTAATAATGGCACCATTTCTTTGTCTCTGAAATAAAGTGTGAGACTAATGCAGTAGGTAGCTATCTGCAAATTTGTTCTTACCTTGCAGTGCATTTACTTTTTAATGAGAACTATAGAAGCTGATTAACCGTGGCTTCTGCACCTATAATTTAGGTAGGACACATTTTCAAACAGACTGCCCATCAAACTGAACTCATCAGGAAATCTTCCTGTTTACAGTAATAAAAGATACCATTTAAGAGTTCCTCCCAGAACCAAGATTGTTCTTGGAGCTGAGGCTCTCAGGGGTAGTGAGAATTTGCAACATCCATTAAAACCAATGAACTGGTCCTGCAAACCTTGTACTCACCATTAATTCTTCTCACCAAATGTATTCACCATTATTTCTTCTGGCCAACATTAGCAGGATGGAATAATACTTTATTTGGCCTAATATATTATACTATGGATGGATTTGTTAATTTATTAATAATCACAGTGTAAGAGTTCTTATTTATATTAGCAATATAGTTTGTAATTAAAAATATCTTTCAAGTTAAGAATTCAACTTCATACCTGTCTGTAATGAAACCCTTATATATGAAATTTCTGAATTAAGGTCTCCTTAGTAGTCTAATGTATTTTCTGTGGAGAACATGTTTGTAGGATGTTTGACAAGAGGATACTGTCATAAATTTATAAGCAAATACTGTATTTAGATTCAGTTTTCAGCTAAATTGAATAATAAATATAGTTTCTTACATGAAAAGATTGGCACTAAATACATAGTCCCATTTGTTCTGAAGGTTTTCTACTGCTAAAATACATTAGAACATGTAAGAAAATAATTAACTCACCCTAAATGGCTTCTGTTAAATCCCATTTGTTTTATTGGATTTTTCTGTGCCACAGAAGTTGTAACCCATGTTCTGTTTTCACTTTTGCTTTATTTGATAACTGTATGAAGTTGCATGTAGCTTGGTAAAATCCTCTCTTTGGAGAGGAAGTATCCAAATTGTCAACCACAGCAGACAGGGTCATGCTGTACAAGCGTCTGTTCTCTATTCCAGCTGCCTAGCAGAAAGAGTTCAGCACATGCAGCATCAAGGAGTTTTTTGATAAGTTTTATGTCTTTTTATATCTAATTTAATGTTGAGCTTTCCAAGAACAAAAGCTGTTTGCCTTGAGATGGCTTATTTGGGTTTGACAAAAGAAAGCAAAAATATGAAAACAGCAATCTATAATGATGATAATTTGACTCATGGCATATGCTTTTGGGTTCAGTGAATTTCCTGTATCGATTTTTGAGCATGAGCATTAATGAATTCCATCTTCAAGCAACATGCATCCTTTGGGATGCGCAGGCTTTCTGAGTATTATTGAATTAAGGCTGTGGGATGCTCACGAGGTATTTTTTTCCTTGGCTGCTGATGGGGGTTCCAGCTGAGTTTTTGTTCTGCTACACTGTTTCAGCTTCATGGTTGTTGTCTCCTTTGATTTTTTATTTTTTTCAGCAGAATCTAACAGCTTGATATTTTTAATTAAAACGTTTGATAAATATTCATTCTAATTTGTATATGATTTGCAGCATTTTCACTAGAGATCAGCCTCTGCACTGGGTATTCTCACATGTAGGTTGAACCAGCAGTTCAAATTCTCAATGTGTTTGCAATCATAGTTTTTCTGGGTTTTATTTTAATAATCTATGCAATATTCTTTACAACTTTCAGTTCTTTTGCATAATTCACAATCAGTTTTCTTGTATTAGCTCTCATCAGCACCACCAGAAAACATTGCCACCTGGGCTCTTTTACCAGGAGGGACTGCCTTCTCTAAGGAATACTTGGAGGTATTTTACTCTGAACTTACATCGTATATTAAAAACTACTGTAGTATCCCCTGATCCCTCCTCCCAGCTGAAGAGTACTGAATTTCTATCTTGTGCTTCCTTAAAACAATTACATAGCATGAAATTACATTGTTTCTTTATTTGAGTATTGTGTTCCATATTAGGTGGTATTTTAACTAGAGTTGAGGTGCCCTGGTAAGGCTGATACTTTAGTGATTGCTTCTACTGGCATCCATTGACTAGTTTGTTCTGTCCACCAATTTGTGATTAAAATGTACAAAAATAGACGGTATTCTTGTGATAGATGTTTATATGGTTCATGACCAGCAGTGCTTGTGGAAATGTGATTCTGATGTTTGGATTACAGGAATGAAATGAAAAAGTGAGAACTCCAAGGTATATCTTATCTATAGCAGACAAATTTACAGACACAAAACAATCTCTGAATAACATGATTCCTTGAATAATATGATCAGGAATATGACCTATATTTCATTATATATGGACTCAGAAAATATCAATATAAACATGCTTAAGATCTCCAAAATTACCAAATCCATACAGTACCATTCTGTGGTGTCAGGGTCTATTTTGGTATTGCTTATAAGAACTGATGTGCAAGTCAGCCATTTGCTGAGTTGTGAAAGACAGGAATGCTGACCATTTTTTTTAAAGAAAATTTGCAGCTACAAAACAAGCGTTTCTTCTGTGTACGGTCATGATAGAGTGTTTGCTGATTTTTTTTTTTTTTTTTTTTTTTTTTTTTTGTGAATCACTTAGCAGTGGAAGACAAATCAGCAGTATAAGTTTGTGTGGTAATAAAAGAAATCTCTTTTCAGAAAACAAAACGTCCCGCTGTTAGATTCCAGAATAGTTGGATAGTTGGGCTGGGAAGAGTGACATGGAGTCTTCAACATTTTGTGTGTCCTCACGGTTGGCTTTGACAGTATAGACTGCTAAACACATTCTCTTATTTGTTGCAGAACATTAGACATTGGGCACATGCCTTTGAACAAAATAATGGAATTAATGCTCTGAGCTGTTAGAAAGTCTCACTCTGACAGATAATACTTTCATCCAGGTCTGCTGGGTGTATGCTAAGTACACACCCCTGCATCCTGGGGTTCTGCTTTTATTCTAAAGCCATCTGTTGGGAAAGGTCATGTCTGTTTGCTAGCCCAGAAATGTTTCCTATGAAATGTGTTCTACTGTTTCCTGCTTAAATAGTCTCAAAGTACCAAGATGGACTCCTTTCACAAGCGATCATGATTCTAAACATACTTGCTGTTCAAACACACCCACCACTAAGTGAATCCTTAATAATAATAATAATAATAAAACTAGCTAAAGCAGAGGCCAAAATAGAATACAGAAATCAGTCTCAGATCATCAGCTTTCCATTTATTTATTTTTTAATTTTTATCTTTTCTGGTGTTTACGATAATTAGTGACAAACAAATTGTCCTCATTATCAGCCTCCTTGTCTCTCTGATGACACTTGGAAATATGTTCCAGAACATGTTGTCTAAGTAACAAATGGTTTTTTATTTTTAAGAATGTCACTCTATGAGCTTTTCAGCTAGAAGACCAAACTCATCTATCATTTGTGAATTGCAAGGTATTGAATTACAGCCAGGGCCTAATTTGCAGACCCAAACACCTACACTAAGCAGCTAGCTGGACCCAGGGATGTCAGCACCCTTAAGTATACTGTGTTTGAGTGAGCCCACAAGTTAGTCTGAAAGCTCATTTAACTGTCTGTCCTTGAAAACTGAGTTCCTAAATTCCTAAATTAGTTTTGGCACGTTTGGAAAAGAAAACCCATGTCTTTGTTAAAACTGAAAAATAGGCATGTATGCTGGGAATTCATATAGACAGCATACATTGCTTCAAGTGAATATATGCACTTATCTGTTATTGAGTCAAGCAAAAGCATCACAACTTTGTGTCAATAATGCTGCATAACATGATCAACTGTTTTCTTTTGATGTAATAAACCCTGTCTTAAAGCTATAGTAACATGTGTGTTATTTAATGCAATAGTGTTAAATGACAACCTCCAAGATATAGGTAGTTTATTGAACTCAAATCAAATGACTAGAAATATTCTAGTAGAAATATTCTTATGAAGAGTTAACACATCAACTTGCTAAGCCTATCCAGTAGTTTTGGAAGGATTAGCCAAGTATTCTCTTTGTACCGTCTTTTTGGCAAGAACATTATCTGCTGTACAAGCATGTGCCTCTTAAAGGCAATTTATAATTAATATAATTGCTTAATGGGACTTTTCCCTTGACCATAGCATGCCATGCTGTCCAGACGTCATCTTATGCTTCAGTGCTTTGCTGAAGAGCTACTGGCATTTTTTTCAAAGAGGAGAGTAAAAATGTCTCCAACAAATATGTCATCCAATATCTCTAAAGCAGGGGAGTAAGTTCATCATGACACATCAAATACCATATCCTGTATATGTTTGAATTGGTAACGTATTTTCTAGTTGCCTTATCCAAAAAGTGTCTCTGTTCAGGAGCTACACTTTTATTGACATGAACTCCAAGGATTGCTTTTAATTTACGGTAAACTGCAAACAGTCTACTGGTTTTCCTTGGGTGCTGAGGGATCAGTAAATAATATATGTAACCTATTGTTATTATGTAAACTATGTCTGCTAGCATAAAGGTCATTTTTCTAGAAAGAAACATTTACTGATTCTGGGGTGACATCATTTTAAAAGATAGAAGGACCCAACTGAACTGGAAATCTCTTCATTATAAATTGAGCAGAATTGCCCTTTTGTTTATAAAATAATCATGTTTCAGTTTTCTCACCTCTTCCTTGTTTTGCCTAGCAGTAATCAAAGGGCTGTGAAAAAGCTTCATAAAGCTGTTTTTTTTTTTTTTTTTTTTTTTTTTTTTTTTTTTAAGCCTCGTAAATTATTTACAGCTTTTAGATTGTGTAGAACTATCTGTAAATCATGCTGAGTTCAGTGACCATTTCTGTCCAAAACTAAAACAAGTTATCAGAACAGAAAGAGGAGAAAACAAACACAAAGGTGAAAAATTACCCTGGAATATTTTATACATATATATATATATACACACAACTAAAGTATTTTTCATTATTGGAATTTGAGAAAAAAATTAATATGACCACATAAAAATTATAAAGCAAAGCAATATGAATTGTTTCATTAAACTTAAAATACTTGGAAGGCAGTGAGAGAGTTGGAAGTACCAGGAGGGAAGAGTTATTTCTGTCAAGGAAAGTATTTACATTTCAAGTTGGAGGTTTGATTTGCTTTGCAAATTTAACAAACTGAAAAATCAATTATTAACATAACTCTAACTTCATTTACTAAATAAGGAGTATTATCTCTATAATTCCAAGCTGAAAAGAAAAGTACTAGAAGTAGTACTAGAAAAAAAGCCTTGTTGGCATTCATCTATTGGCTTTGATTAGACTAAAGATTGGTAGATTTTTAAGTTAAGAAAAAAGGCACAAACCTAGCCAAGTCTTTTGAAGTTCTGCTTCCATCTCTGAGATGGAAAGCAGGGAAATTCGTGTTATTATGGCATTGTTTCTGACGTATCAGGGAATGGTTATATCAGAGATTACTGAGAGGATATCCATTCTTACTTTTCTGAAGTTATTATGCATTATTTATATTTTTTCCTGCAAAGTCCTCTTCCTTTTGACAATGCAGAATGCATTGGATCAAAAACTAATCAACAAAGCTTAATTCATTGCCTTTTTTGCATGCAATTAGCAAATTTTGCTCTTAACTTTGTAGGTAAGCTAAGCTTGAAATCTGCAGAAGCACAACTCTCTTCAACTTGAAGCAATAACATGTACAAGACAAAACCATGGTAGGTTTTGAAATCTTATTTTTAGAAATTTGCTATTTGAGAGTGTCAATGGAGCTGAGGTCACTATTACATTTTGCTGCTCCTTGAAGTTGCCAAATAAATAAATGCCTTTGTAGTCTAGCTATCTTTCAGTGTTTGAACAAGCATTACAGCACCAAAATGACTAAGTCAATCAATGCTGTGTGCTAGCTATATAGTATGCTGGATGAATGTAACCACTACCATTTACACTAATATCAGTGAAAGTCTCCTAATGGATGTTCAAGTGAACAAATATCAGTAGCAATATTAAATAAAAACAAATGCCTACTGCAAACCATTTGAATTTACAGTTCTGTGAACAGTAACAGCTATTGTTACAGTATCTGCTACCCCCCTACCTTAACATATTGGAATAAGGAATAGTAACAGTCACTATTTGAACATCTTTCAATTATTAAGTTATTCAGTGCATTACATAAGGTTAAGCTGGAAAAAACATTTATTCGTACTTTCTAAAGGCATCCAGTGGAACAATAAGCTGGACAAATACTGTTTTGATGAACATTCAACTCTAGTAGAATTATATGTATTTTTGGTATTATTTTTTTGCAGTATTAACTCTACTGGAAAGGAGAACTAAAATACAATAAAATTAATAGCAGCAACTACATCTTGGCGTATATAAAAAATAAAAGATTTTGCAATTGCGAACTATATGTTTGCATAATACAGTGGCTAAGAAGAGCTTGTCATAAAGAGTGTTTTCAGTATCTGTTATGTAGTTTGGATGATCTTTGAGGATGAAAGTGGGTCATTCTGCATGTGCCTGACCCCTGGGGGAGGTAAATGGAAGTTGTGCTGTATTGCAATTGTCTGCAGAGACAAAAGTAAATTTGATCAATGAGCTCTCTCTGTTGTCCAGTTGTCAAACACTTTTGTACATAAATGATGCCTAAGAGTAAATTGCCACTGAATATATCTAAGTAAACACAATGCTATGGTAGCCCAGTAGTAGTTTTTTTTTTCTTTCTTTCTTTCTTCTAAAGCATTTGCCATACTCCCAATCATGAAAGAGGAATACTAAAACAAACAAACAAAAACAAAAAACAAACAACAACAACAACAACAAAAAAGTGTTTCCACTTAGCCTCCATTTTCTCTGATTACAGAAAGAATATATGCAATGAAATAAAACATGAGAAAAAAGCATAAAACAACGATCGAGCTTTCCTTAGAATTACATGTAATTTCTATTGCCCAGCATTTGAGAAGCAAATAGGACAGAATTATATTCAACGTATTTCATACTTGTTCAAAAGCAAAATATATAAGGAAAAATCATGCTTAGAGGTTTAGGATATTGAAAATATCCATTAATTCCCTTTGAACCAAAAAAAGATAGAGTGTTGCTTACAGGCGTGAAGGACCTTTCATATAACAGTCTGTTGCTTTTACTGGGGGAAAAAAAAAAAAAAGGCCATGAAAAAAGTGCTTGTTTCAGGATTAGCATGTTATCCTTTACCCAGATCCATGCCTCTGATCAAGCATTTCCTTAATTTTTTTGTTACGTATACCGAGAGAAAAGATATGCCCAATGCGACATGATGGATAAACTTTTGTCCTAGCTGCCTTATTCATACATCTTTGCCTTTTTCTCATCCTCACATTTAATTCAAAGTTTGATGTCATGCGGGAAGGCAGATAGATGTCAATTTTCATTAAAAAATGAACTAAAAAGGAAACATACTAAATATCATGAATAGTACTTTCAAGTACCTAGAATCCTCAGTTGACTTCTCTGGTGTTTAGTTAAAGACAGCTCCATAGCATTATTTCATTGCTAAACTGGGGTCCGCTGGTGCCCGCAGTACTCTGATTTGGAGGATTATGGACAATTACAGTAACTGTTTTACAGTGCTTGGAATTGAAAACTTGACAATGAACTAACATTTCTGCCTATATAGAAAATATATGCAATGGATCTAGCAGACCCGGTTAAAGGTGTACCATCTGTATAAATATCAAAACAGCTTTCTGTGAACAGTAAGGGATGCCTTAGATCTTTATATTGATGGAAGCTAAAATACATAACTATGGGTAGCTCAAATACATATGTGGATGAAGAGAATATATCATAGACGTAAACCTGGAGTAATGCATACTACTATCTACTACTACTATCCGTGAACACATAATAATGCTGTCAATCAAAAAGTGAACTTTTCAGAGTACGGGCTAAGCTCTAATTATTTTTTTTTTATTATTATTATTATTTTTTTTTTCAGTGGAGTCAATTTTCCACTCTTGAGATGAGGCTCAATCACCTTTAGTTTTGTATTACATGTTCACAGGACGGAACCAAGTGGTTTTCAGCTGCTGTTGTGATGTATTCACAATGATGTAGCTAAATCTGTTTCAGGGATGCTGTTATGTTTTTATAGCTCTTTAAAATGGGCCAAATTATCTGGCTATAACTTCATTCTTCATGTATGGTTGGGTTAATTGGTTTAAAATCAAAAGACAATTCAATGCTAACATCTGTAGCAGTGCAGAATGACCAAAGTAGTTCTGGGATTTCCGTGTATATTCCTAAGATGTTCAAGAACTTTAGCTCTTTAATTTTTACATTAGAGGCAGGAAGAAAAAAGATTATGCATTAAAAAAAAATATATATGTTTTCTCGTATTTCTCAGTTCACTAAAATAAATGTGTCACAAAAATCTTATATGCTCATCACTTCTAATTTTTGTTTTCAAACTGAGTAGGATAAAATCACAGACATACTTTTGAATATTCCATAAGCTGAAATAACAGACTTAATATAGTATTACTTATCAATAGCATAAGAATTAGCAAATATATTTGCTGTATTTTATTGCTTATGCTGTTACTAATTCTTTTGAAATGATGTACTATTCTAATCCTTGACATAGTCTGAATAAGCCTTATTTTTTTTCCTAGTTTCTAAGCTTTTCTGTGACATTGTGAAATCAGTTTAACATCTGACCTTTTAGCCAGCTGACTGGAGAGCAGCCCTGCTGAGTTTATGCAGAAGGGCTTGATTGCTCTGCTGGATAGTACAGTATTTTGGATATGCAGATGTTAGTGACTGAAGTGAATTATCCATCTTGAACGCCACTTGAATTTATGCTGAAGCTTTCGAGCTCTGTTCTTTGAATAGGTCCCACAGTAATTGAATTCTCATATTGTGCACAAAAAAAAAGAAAAAAAAAAAAAGTCATACCTTATGTGCAGAACTGAGAAACTCCCCTGATTGTTAAAAATTGGCATGAGAGGGCTTTCAAAAAAAGGACATCGAGCACCTGCAGCAATATTCTAGCTCTCCAGGTTCTGATAGTTTCATATAGAAATTGATTTCTATTACTGACCTAGGGATGACAGACAGGATGACAATGTGCTGAGCATTCAGTGTTATTGCAGCTCCTGGAGATTTGTTGAAATTTTCAGTGCTTCATTCCTCTTGCCTGCCAGATCTGTCTTCGAGTACTCAACTCTTTTTGTGGAGCTAGTTAACTTCCTGTGAGCATGGTGCTAAATGAAAGGAGGATCCCAGAGGAAAGACATGATACCAAAGAGTCAGACAAGGTTACCTAGTATGAGAACAAAGTTAAGAAAAATTTCTTCAGATGTTAGTTCAGTCCATCCCTGAGAAAGACCTTCAACCTTCAGATACAGATTCTGGAGATTCCAGTGGACTTTCACTATACACTTTGCTGTCACTTCTGCAGTGAAGGCAGGAATACCCAATTTACTATGAGTTTATTGGGGGAAATTGCCACCACGTCTTAGCAAAATGCAGGCACTATTGATTTTTCCCACAATAAGAAAGATAGGCCTCAGAGACAAACTGAGATTGAAGAATATGAGCTCACAAAAGTGGAGGCAAAGTAACAAGAGTTCCTTTAAAGAAAGCATGGTCTTGCAGAACAGTAATGATAACAAGTGGGCTCTAGCTAACAGTTTAAAGAAAAGTCATTTGAACTAAGGTCCTGTTTTGCTGAATCCCATTCAGCCAAGGAAGACTGGTGAGAGAATTTCAGTATTTCTATTTTAGTTGAACAGCCATGGGAGTTGTCTGTCTTCTTTCATAGTACAGTAATTGGTTCAAATGCTGCTGCCAGTTAAGCAGCTCCTGTAGACTTAATGGGAATCTATATTGTGCTCACAAGGTTAGAGTTTGGGTCAAGGTCAAAGCAGTCACCATTATGGACATACTGGGGACTGATTTAATATATTAAGATGATAGAAAGAAAAGCATTGCCTGACCACGAACACCATTTTCTACTGTCTATGTTTAACAGGACACCTGAAATAAAATCCATGAGAGTCTTGCTGTCAGAAGCAAAGAGTTGCAACCCTCTGTGAGAACAGTAGGTCCTATATTTGCTCAGGAATTCTGTAAACCAGTCTTATGTCTCACATGAGGGGTGTTATACTATGAATGTACTGTTTTTGGAGAGGTGGTCTAGATTTTTTTGTTTGTTTGTTCTAATAGTGATGTAAAGTTCTTCAGCAATAAACCACTACTTCATCTAACATATTATTTTGACAACAGCAGGGCCAATCCAGTTTTCTTTATAGGAAGTCATGGAATCTTTGTTATGCCTCTAAATACAAATTTTAAGAAAGGGCATAAATTTCTAGCTGCAATCTATGTCTTCTGCATAGCCTTTCTTCCATAGTTAGAAGACCATTTTATACACGTATAATTATGTTATTGAATTTTCAATCTTTCTTCAGGTTTTTAATTTCAAGAAATGTCCCTCAATAAGTTTTGTGATTGTGCAGAATATACCCTACAAAAACGATTCTGCCATCAGGGAGTACTCACACCTCCTAAGGTTTGACTGGCAGAAACATGTTTTCCAATTGAGTTCTGCCAGTGGTATTTGTGTATGACAAATAGGACCTCGAAAGAGAAGAGATTCAAGCAAGACAGTGTGATAAATCCTTCTGCAGAAACATAAATGATTTATTATATTATTATGAATTATTAATGTTTCATCAGATGGACTTGAAAAGCTTCAGCACATTATTGTAAACACTGCATCATTTCTGAGTGACTCCAGGTAAGATTAAAGTAAAAAGCAAGGTAGAAAACAGAGCTGACTGTGGTGACTAAAAGTCTCTTAGGGTCACAGAAGGAAGGAGCTTTGATCAGTGTCATCAGAAGAGAAAAACAAAACAAAACAAAACAAAACAAAACAAAAAAAAAACACTAAATGTTTTCACTGGAAGAGAAGTTACCAGTTAAAATACCAGATACAAAAAATGTTTCACAGTGAAGTCGGTGGCTGTAAACTGAAAAGTCTTGCAACCCTTTGCTTGAATGGTTTATCTGAATCACTGCAGTGACTCAAATTCAACACATACGCAGTTTTCCTGTTCAAAACCTCAGAAGGAATCTTCCACTTTGAAAGTATCGGAGATCCCATCACATATTACATAAAATCCTAGCTATCACTTAAACTTTTATATCTGCCTTTGAGGAAAAGTCCAGAACACTCTGAAGTGGTGTGCCCACATTTAGCCAAGCAGAGCATGAGCATTTGGCTGTCTGGGAAGGTTGACATTAGCCCTTCTGTAGGGTGGCTGCCACTTCCGACTCTCTATCCAGAATTTTTAACAAGCATCATTTAATTACTTCTTTCAAGATCATCATTATGTTGTTTTGAGTTTATATCTTTGTCTAAAAGATAATAAAGAATATAGTAGCAGTCTTTTTTTTTTTTTTTTAGTAGTTTTACTGTACAGGTTAGTCATCATCTTGAAGATAACTTGAGTCCTTTCTCCAGTGATTCATATTTTCTATCATGTCTTTAGTGTCATCAGGCCATATACAGCATTTTATATATGCGTGTTGGAGTAAAGACTTACGTGCTCAGCTTCTCCTAGATAATGTTCCTGAAACTTCTGAATTGAAAAAAAAAATGCTAATATTGTTCCAGCCTCACCCTATGTTGATAACATCTTCTGTCTCTGCTTGCCTAACCCTGTGCATCATTTTCTTCCAACCTTTCTCAAGCCTTTTACTCTGATATAATTCATCTGTTCCTTGCTTTTGTGACCTGCAAAAAAAAAAATAAAAATTCAAGGATAGGTCCCCTTAAGACACACAGGGCAGCCTATTGTGAAGATAAATGTTTCAAGGTCTTTGGGGATTTGAGAGCATTTTTGCATCACAGATAACAGTTTGTGTTCCTTAGAGAAGTCTTTTCCAAGTATAAACTATTTTTTTTTGATTAAGCTGATATTCTTGAGGACAACTTTAAAGTTCTCCCCTTCCTTATCATGCTAATTTATTTTCATTGCTTTTTTTTTTTTTTTTCTTTTTTTTTTTTTTTTTTTTTTTTTTCCCCGAGGCAAGACCTTTCTGCTTTGTAAAAGGGATACATAGAGTTAATGCATCAGGTGTATTTCTTGGCTGGAGCATGGCTCCAATACTGCTTGGTTCATTGATGGTCTCCTGATGGTCAACTAATGTGTAAAATTATGGTTTTGTCATTTCAAACCAAAGGCTTTTCTCTTTCTCTCTGTGACCATCTCTGTAGTCAACTGAGATGCTGAATCTGGATTCCCAGTGCCAGATGAATAATAATATAAAAACACTTATAGATCTTTCTATAATGAACTTTAAAGTACATTTTTATGCTTTAAACCATTTCTTCCCCTCTATTTTTTAGCTTTCAGAGCAAAGCATGATGTTTGGGGGAAGCACTGCAGTGTGAGTTGTTAGCTCATGTACCCTGGGGAATTTTTGTGCATTGACAAAGACACATGGGCTTAGATGCTTTGTGTGCAAGAGCTCTAAAGCCTTGGGTGAAACAGGTATTTTTAATACAGATTCTAAATAAGTAATATATATATATAATAAACAAAAGTGACAGATATTTACAAATGAAAAGCATATAATTGTTTAAGACAGTTTGCAGGAAAGTTGGTTGTTCAATTATTTTCTTTTGGATAGTGGAGGGAGTGTACATTTTGTGTGTTGACCTCTTAGGGAGCAGAGGAAGCAAAGCTTAGCAGTTAAATAAGAGATCATATGTCTCCCTTTGTTTTGGTAAAATTAACAGATCTTTTTCTATAGCTCGGAATAAATATTTGGAAGGTGTCTGTCATAGCGTGTTCGATTGTATGCCTGATAGCTGACAGTCGATCAGCCTGAGTTTTATAAAAGGAGAAGAAGGGCTCAAGCAGAGGGAACAGAGCTTGATGGTCTAGAGTTACTTCCATGTGAAATATCTCCTTATGGGAAAAGTCAGGATCCTTACCCACATTTTAAATACAGAAAAATAGATGTCAGAGTCAAAGATAACTTCTACAAGTACATAAACATATTGCTCTTCAGCTGAACATTTAAACCTTTGACTTTAACTTAATAAAACACATTTTTCTTTGGATCCCCAGAAAAATTAGGGCTGCCTCAACAAATTTTCAAACAATGTTAACTCTCTTTGTAGGAGGAAAAAGGACTGAAAAAACTATAAAAGGTTTCCCACTAGAAAGGTTTGTGCATGAATATGTTAGCCTCGGCTATGCTGTTAATGGATCAAGATAAAAAGAAAAGCAATAAATCTATTTCAAGTAGTACACTTTAAAATAAATAATTATAAATTAGTATTTATGATCTTTTTTTTTTTTTCTTTTTGTGTTCAGGTGCAATCAGCACCTGATTCATCAGCAATACCCATTTTTAATGTTACTTTTGTCCATACTTTTGCATTTATGCAGTGCATTATTTAGTATCAAATAAAATTGTTCCATCATTTAGCAGTCTATTTTTTCGGCAGTGGAGTAAGGGCAAAAACCACATTCTTCAAAACGTCACTGAAAAATATCCTAAAGCCCAACAAATGTGGATATTATAACTCAGCTGTCAAATCAAAGGAATTTTGAACACTCTGGGAGAACTAGAAAAATAATATTTTTGTTGCGTATTGATACTTGCATATATTCAATTAAAGTGAATCTTTTTTTTTTTTTCTATATCCAATTCCAGTAGTAGTTTTAAAATTCATGTTTTGGAATAATATATTGATATGTTCCTTTCAAATATAGCTATGAAACATTTTGATTTCTTAAGAATGCAAATTCTTTTAAACTTTTTTACATGCCCTTCCTGCCCTTTTTCTGTCAAACTGTTTCACAAAATGAAAGTAAATATGTGATCAGTTTAATTTCTTCCAAGTTGTACTTTCATTTTCTCCAAACCTGTGGGTTTTGGTGAAGTTTCTGTCTGGGAAACACTTTTGCCCAGCTCTACTTCCTAGTGAAGACAGTGATGGTTTTATCCTGGATCTAAATGAGAGTTGCTTCAGATTCCAGTACTGTGGCCATTATATAACAAATTTCTGAATTGTCTTGCAAGGTCAGTTTCTCACTAAATGAAGTTATTTAAGATGTACAGGCCAAAAGAAATAAGGGATATTTCAAATATCAAATCAAAACTATTTTCTTGGGTAGTCAGTGATTTTTGGTACATTTTATGTAACTGACTTAGAAAATGATAAGGAAAATAATTATATACATTAATTTATTTGTTTTCTGCAGATTTTTCACTGATGTATCATTTCAATGTATTTGTCTGAATGTCAAACCAGAGCTCAACAGCTAAAATTGTTGTAATTCTTATATTTCATTAGTATCATTAGGCTGTTCTATCGTCATTTATGGCTATAATGGCTGCTCAACCAAATTTTAGCACAAATTAAAAGCATGATAGAATCTCTCTTTTTTATTATTATTATTAACCTTTAAAAAATGCATGTGGACTCTACAGTGTGGATTATTTAATACAACATTGTCTTTATGTGGGCAGTTTCTTCTCCTGGTTTTGATAATCATCGTTATTTAATAAATGTAATCTAATGTTTATATTCTGGGCTTGATTCTACGCTTCTACAACTTTATACTTTTTGTAAAGCTATCATTTTAATTCTAATTTTATAATTCTAATAATTATTTAACAATCCTTTGCAGTTTCTGCATGTTTTCAAAAAGTGAAATAATACACAAAAACTCAAATAACTCTGCAAGAGTAAGGACATTTGTATACTTTTGAGTATTGCTGTTTTTTAAGCGCTTTTGTTATTTTAAAAGTTATGAGACACAGCATCCACTGATGACGGTTGGAAAACTAAGGAAAGTTGAAGTGCATCTGCTATGTAATTTAATATAGGCCCATTTCTGCTGGTACATAAAATGTTTATAGTCAAATTAGACAGATTGTTTCTTTTGATACAGATTGAATTTAGGGGTAGTCCTATACTCAAATCTTGAGTATGATCAGAAATGACCCCTTGAAAGGGTAAGATCAAAAACATGTTGCTGATTACAATTTCTACTGCTGTCTTGACAAGAACCTCAGATTGAAATTTATTTATTTGAAATTTATTTAAAAGTTAGAATTCTTGTCCCTGCATGTGTTCTTCCATTAATTTCTACACTTTCACAATGATACGGTAAAACAGAGAGAGCTGTGCCCATCTTTCATAACTGAAGAACAAAGAAACCTGAACTATGTCAGTGAAGTTGTGTATTTGAATCTTAGTGAGGATCCCCCAGAATTTTACGTAAGCCCTTACTTAATAGTTTTTGTTTGTTTGTTTTTTAATTCTCCATTGTGATCTCCTTTTTCTATTCATTTTGAAAATGTCTACATTTCTAATTGAGTATTTTTATAAAGGTAAGGAAGCTCAGATGTTGAGCATTTATTCCAACTGCACCTTCCTGCCAAAAAGCAGCAAGTGCTTGGTTTGACTCTCCCACCCACTCTGTCTTTAAAGTCCTGGGCATCTGTGTGAGTTATATCCGCCCTCATGTCAGACAAACACACGCCATCTGGACGGAAGACACTGAGGCATTCTCTAAGTAATGAGGTCATCTCTCAGGAGTGAAATTCAGCAAAAGCATGCCACTTCATAATGTACATATGTACTGATTTCTAAACTCATTGAAACTGGAAAAAAAAAAAAAAAAGAGGAAGAAGAAGGAAAAAAAGGAAATATGGAAAGTAGCTACTGAAATTCATGGAACTCTTCTTTGTAAGTGAACAAATATGCTTTCTTGGTAGGCTATTTGTGCACACTCTCTTCATAGTGAAATAATTTGGACTGCACTAAGATCTATGTGATAGATAGATGTTGGAGGCTGCATCTGTGAGCTGCTGAAGTGGCATTATGAGCCTGTATAACGCATCTGTAAGGTTGGAATTTCCATGTACCCTCTTGTTATATAAATGCCCGTGTGGTTTGATGGCATTTTTAATGACAAAATTATATAACAGTGTCTGCTGAGATGGTCTAAATAATAATGCTACTATGGAAATAGCATTGCAGCTAGGGTAAAGAAAGAAAGTGTTCTCTCTAGGAATAAGATAACACACAAGTATTATTGTAATATCCATATGAATAGTAGAAGCAGATGAACTGAGTAATAAACTTGTTGAAGATCTGTACTATTTCCTCAACCTTATTCCTCTCGAGAGACATCAGCAGGTGCCAGGCTAGCCCAAGATCATCTAACAGAAGAACAGAGGCAATAGACCAAGTAGACAAGAGAAGTCTTACTCCATTCCAGAGCCCACCTGATATTTCAAAGTTCTCTGCTTACCATCCTTCCAATGCAACAGAGAGATGGAAAACACTAAGCAGCATGGAGCAGGCTGCAAATCTTCCCATGCTTTTATATACCACCAGAGATGTAAAGATTTGTTGCTGCCATCCCCTCAGCTGTAAACCAGGGATGACCAACTTCTCTTTCATCCTTATGTGGTTATAAACTATTTCACACAGTCACATCCCACAAAGAGATTAAAAGCAATTCAGTCAGTTTAAATCAAGACAAACAAGTGCAATGGAAATGTTGTTTTTGAGCAAAGGTGTGGAAGCTACTAGACAAAGCTTCACAATGAAAGACCAGTGGAGGATCTCTGTGAGCAGAAGATGTTTTAATTTTGTATTATTTTTTGTTAACAGAATGGAGCAGGTGCCAGACCTAGTGGCTGGTTGGATGCATAATTAAAAGACAATTTCATTTAACAATGGAATAATAGAATCGCATAGTAGATTTTAATTACTTTAGGACCAAGTTAGTACTTGATACTCCCCAGAGATGTGCCTGAAGTATTCATAACTGAGATTGCCTCACAGAACAGGAACAAACCTATGTCTGGGATAAGTACAGCCAGAACCACCTCAGACGTAGCTATTTTTTATCAAGAGGGTGGGGGGCTCTTCTGCTTCCAGCAGATTGGTTCAAATACTGAATTTAACCTGCTGGGTAGATTCCTGCACTGGGTAAAGGTGAATAGTTCCATGCGTTCAGCTTGCTTTCCTACCCTCTCAACCTACTCACAAGGTAATTCTGCAATCAAAGCAGCATCCATTTAAAAGTAAAAGCAGGATTAAACATTGCCTGGTGGCATAAGCTATCTGGGCTTGGTAGGTCCCCTCTCTAAGAAGAGGCTGTTGCTGTCCCTCTGTCTGCTGGTGGCAGGGTGCAGAGGAGGACGCATGGTCTCACAAGGGAGTGACAGGTGCAGTATCTGTCGGCATCCCTGCAGCAGCCCTTTCTGCAGTGCTCCATGCTGGCTCCAAAGGGGTGGCTGCTCACAGGGCATACCACCCCATGCAGCATTTTTGGCCTCTATTTCGCCAGACCCTTGCTTTTCCTAACATTTTGGCTTAGACTTAACACCTTGTCTCTGTGTGATACATGACTGTAGAGCAGCAATTCCTCTTTGGAGCAGGGGAGGATAAATAGCAGTTTGCTTCAGAGGTTTTCTTCCTGCTCTGTACATGCACTTGGCAAACAAAAGACCATTTTCCCCAGCCTCATTATATGCATGTCTTGCTGCCAGCTTTGTGTTACTGTATCTGTGGTTGTCTGCTCTGCTTCCCCCCTTTCTTTACTTTCCCTGGCACAAATCTCCTAGTCTTCATTTCTATTTTGGATATTTTGTGGCTGCTGAGATTCATGGTATTATGGCTTATGACCATAAACAAGGTAATTTTATTTTCCTGAATATTATAATGTTTTAAGGACCAATCCTATTTTTTTATAAAAATTAGTGAAAGGTTTTCTGTTTACATTTGTGGGAAAAGGCTAACCCTCTCCATGATTATGTCTTGGAAAATGAAATGATCTGGGCTTGGTACCATGATGTCTCTGTAAATTGTTCCTGTTGTGCTGTCTAATCCAAACAACATGTGATATATACGTGAATACACCTTAGGGTATAATCTTTGCTGTCAATAGTTCTCTGTAGCTGGTAACTGGCATAATTTTCCAAAATTCTCATTAGCTTGCTGCAGATAGAGGGCTTAATCGATCACTGATGACAAATATTTTTTTAAAGTATGCTGTGTCAAATCCCTAACCGAATTGTGTAAGAGAGAAATAGATATACCAGTTATTGCAGTATGTAATGCTGCTTTGCTTTAGTGTTTTTGGGACATTTTAAGACAGAAACACATTTTCATGGCTTGGTAGACCAAACTATTGATGAACTGTATGAGAAACAAACTTTGAAAGCATGAGTCTGGATCTTGCCCTCCCTCCCTTTTTACTCTAACTTGTTCCAGCCATTCCCTGAAGCTAAACATTCCCAAATTGATGCATTCATTTTATTTTCTCAGACCTATTAGACTTTCCCATTCCCATAATTGCTTTTCTCAAGACAGTTACTCCCAGCAGAGAGTCACTTAGTTCCACCTCCCTCCAAGAAGCTCCTTCACTTCTGCTGGAAATGTCTTCAGGCAGATTTTCCCCATCCGCTTGCTCCTCCCTGGAAAAGGTTGCTGGAGGTGATGGAGAGCAATGATAAGTCCAGACTGGACAGCAGGGCTATACACAGCTATCCACAACATTAGTGGACTAACCACAGCTGGGCGTTATTTTGTTCTGTCTCACAAGAGAAACAAGTCGTTTTTTTTAGAGCCCAGTTACACTGTAATATGGTGATTACCAAGAATAGCTCTCCTCCCATTGTAATGGAAATAAGTCATCACACACAGATCTGCTTACTGCCAGCCAACCAGTGGTAAAACCAGGGGAAACAAATGGAGAAATGTTTTATGAAGTTTTGGGAAGTATGGAGATACAATTTTTTCGTTTGCCTATTTGTCTTGAATGCAGGATCCAAACTGTCTGACAGCATAAACCTTTATTTTTAGTGTATAACTGGACCAAGGATACTGAATATTATTGGCAAATGAGTTATCTAATGAGAGGTGGAAAGTGACCAATCCTGATATATCTAGGCAGAAATGCCTTGAATTAGGAAAATATGAAGGGGAAAACCTTTTAGGACTTAATAAATCCTAAGGCTGCCCTGCCTTTGTGAGGGATCCTATTCTCCAGCATGTATGCAGATGTTGCTTGCCCTCTCTTCATCTTGCTTCTTCCAGTGCATGTGAAAGAGGTACATAGGGATACTGGTGCTTGAAGAACTTGCTTCATAGAAGGTGATGTCATGTCTGTGCCAGACATTAGATAATTTATTACATCTTTCTTTTGCTGTGTGTTGCTGTGTTTCTTCTGGGGTTTGTGATACCTGCTTCCTATTTAGAATACAGTGTGAGGTCTAGTTAGGATATATGTAGAACTGCTGTTCTTCATTATTCCAAACTAATCAAGTTTTGAGGGTAGGATTATTTGAAATAAAGCAATGGGTAGACTTTTCTGACACTACTATTCAGGGATTGCTAGTGTTCTTACAAGTCATGTTTTCCATTCCTGTTTTTTTTTTTTTTTTTTTTTTTTTTTTTTTTTTTTTTAAATGCTATGTGCAACTTTTAAAGAGAGTTGTTACCCTTCCTAATTGGAAGCAATCAATCTGGTCACAGGTGCTGTTCTAGATCTGGGACCAATAGATATACTGACAGATTTTAGTCCTCTAAGGATACTCGGATGCTGTTTTGTCGTGGTTTAACCCGGCCGACAGCTAAACACCACACAGCTCTTCGCTCACTCTCCCCCTCCCTTTCTGGGACGGGGGAGAGAAATGGAAAGTGAAGCCCGTGAGTTGAGATAAAGACAGTTTAATAAGACAGGAAAATAATAATAACAAAAATAATAATAGCAATAATAATAATACAGTGGTGATAATAGGAAAGTAATAATAATATGTACAAACAAGTGATGCACAATGCAATTGCTCATCACCTGCTGACCGATGCCCAGCCTAACCCCGAGCAGTCCGGCCCCCTCCCCCCGGCTAACCACCCCTATATATTGTTTAGCATGACGTCAGATGGTATGGAATACCCCTTTGGCTAGTTTGGGTCACCTGTCCTGGGTCTGTCCCCTCCCAGCTCTTACTGCACCCCCAGCCTGCCTGTTGGCAGGACAGAGCAAAAGGCTGAGATGTCCTTGGCTTAGTATAAGCACTGCTCTGCAACAATTAAAACATCGGGGTATTATCAGCACTCTTCTCATCCTAAGCCAAAACACAGCATTCCACCAGCTACTAGGAAGAAAATTAATTCTGTTCTAACTGAAACCAGGACATTTTTTTAGCGGTTTTATTTTCATATAAACAATTTTCTGGGATCATCTCAATGTAGTCTTTCTCATCTCTTCTCTAAAAACAAACAAACAAAAAAACTCTTCTGTTTTAAACTGTATCATCCTTTTCAAAAACTAGGCTAGGACTGTTTGAGGGGAAAAAGGTTCTAACAGTGCCAAGTTAAATCTGATTTTCTATTAAATTAGATATATAGAGGGCATATTAAATGTTAACAGTGTCTAAGATTGATTATTGCATTTTGGGTTTATTTACTAGGATAGTACGTATTGTGTACCAGCCTTGCCAATAATTGAAGTGAATCGAGTTTAAGTGGTAGAAGAAGGACTTGCAGATTTAGTTTGTTTTTAGATTGCTTGTCTAAGCAAGTAAGCACTTTCCACTTTTTTAGCCCCAGGAAGGATGATATACTGTAAGCTTTAAAGGACTCATCAACTCAAGGTTAGGTAAGGACTGTTTATTATGTTTTATCAGAGACAGAAAAAGTACCCTGGGGATGGGGAAATTGAGTGTGTTACACAGTTTCAGCATAAAAGGTGAGGGAAGAACTAGTCTGTCATGATTAGTGGTGAATGAACTGGCATGGAATAAATATTCCATCTGTTGCAACTAGCACAGGTTCTAAATCTTGGGATCAAACATATGCAACCCTAATGATCCTGGCTAACACCCAGCAATAGATTAGCTCTTCCTAATGTGTGAAGATAGCTTTTGAAAGCACTGGTGCACAAAGGTCAGATAACAACTTCCTTTCCTCCCATGGACAAGTCCTCTTGCTTCACAGCCCAACTCTGAGCCTCCTCCTTCCAGCATGCCAGGCATGGCACTGGGCAGAAAAATAAACTCTTGTTGCAGGAGGCGTCACCAGTTGACACAAGGGCTTTAATGTCACCTCAATTGAGTTCATCCTTAAAGAGGGAAATACTAATGTTTCTTGTCAGCGTGAACTGACACTGGAAGGCATGTTAAAAAGAAGTTAGTATCTCAGCAAAAAATAAACCTGAAAGTTTAAAATGTGTTAGGCTGACATTTAATGTTTATTACTGAACAAGAGAAGAAAAATGGAAGAAAGGCATTTTAAAAATCTTTTTCCTCTTGGCCTCTGACAAATCTCCCTTCCCCCCTTTTTCAATAAATAAATAAATAAATAATAATAATATATATATATATATATATATCCATGAGCAGTGTTTTGGCATTGCCATATTGAAAATGTATGGGTACATATTCATTAACATTTGTAAATGTTCTTTACATGAGTCATAACTCTGAGCACTGTGGGAAATGAACATGAGATAAATTCCTATGTCCTCTAGATTTTAATTCTATAATAATGCGTTCTTAGCAACTTGGGTAAGATTGTAGGGTCACCTCTCACATTTTCTGTTTGGATCTTTTTACAGGTTACTCATCTCTCCTATTCAGTTTTTGAAATCTTAGGCTAACAGCCACTATATTGTTAAGGACCACAGCAAACAAAACACAGACTTTGTACTGTTAATTTGTAGCATCTGTGAAAAGGAAGTCTGATTCATCACTTACTGATGTCAAGGGTTTTTATCAGTTCCAACAGACCAGGGATGACATTTCTTTGAAATACTAAGGGTGAATTTATTTTCTTTCTTTTTCTTTTATTGTTCCATTAAGCATAGCATATGATGTGTTTGGGAGGTTAAAAAAGTGTTTCCTGTGAATTTTGTTCTCTAGCAGAGCAATGTGTTGTCTTTCATAATGAATTCAGTAAGTGCTTGGAAACTTGTTCATGCCTCTAGGTCTCACACACTTTAAAATATTCATATCCAGAAAATACCTTGTAATAGGCCAACAACAATCAGAACAGCTGAGTCTCACTTGGTCCTTAGTCTCAAGGAGCAAGTGCTTGAGTCTTTTTCTCGTTTAATCTGATGGCTGTTCAGGTCCTCTACAGAAACAAAATCAGTTGTGTCTTATATGGCTCATAAAGAGTTAAGCTGGAAAGGTGCCACTGATACAAATCAAAACAGGCTGTTTCTGTTATTAATTTGGGAAATGACTCCTTTTCCAGCAGGCAACTGGCATTTAGTAAATAAGGAAAACTGTGATAAGCAGAAAGAATCATGATCTATTATTTCAGCTTGATCACTTTTGGAAAATGCAAAAGTTAATGAGGTAATTTGTTGCTCTAGGTGAGCTGCATATTTTTCAGAATGACTTAAAGTGGCAGTGAAAGTATAGGTGAGGTGTAATGTGCTCTGGCTTTAAAAGCGAGACACAGTGTTTCTCAAATACAAGTGTTTTCTTTTCTTATGTCTTAGCCATCTTCTACTTTACCATAGCACACAAACAAATGCTCTGTAAAGGCTTTAATAAAATGACAAACCTACACTGCAAGTCCAGGATCTGCTGGACCATAAGAGAAACAAAAATAAGACAAAAAAAAAAAGCTCCAACCCCTTCCTAATTAGTTGACTTCAGCAAGGCTTGTAACCTTACATGTGCATTTAGCTTTGGGCATATGAATAGTTTCCCAGAATCTAGCATACTTGTGCATGTCAGACAGTGACTCATTGGTCTGGGACCTGGCTAATGGAGGTGTTCTCCATAGAAGCTTGAGAGAAAAAAACAACTGCTTCCTTCAGGATGAGCTGTGTGGGCAGCACAAGTCTCGAAATGCCTTTTTCAGGAGGGATAGAATCCAGAGGCATCTCCAGGCAGCAGGAAGCCTTCCTCTGTCCACGGAAGAAAGGTATAGTCTGAAAAGTTATGGTTCCCACATATGATGGAAGGAACTGGCAAGCAATACACCGACACTAGGATGGATCTTTCTGTATTTCCAAGCTTTCATAGAAAACACTCATAGAAATCTATAGTAAAACTTCCACAGACTTCTGCAGGTCTTGGATTGAGCCTTTTCCTTCCTTTCTTCCTCTTTTCCTTCCTTCCTTTTTTTTTTTTTTTTTTTTTTTTTTTCCAGTCCTATAATATTCATTCTGATGAGGTTCAACCAAAACACTAAAGTTTAATAGAAATACTTTGTTTTGTATGAGCATTTTTATCTGGAGCTCAGTAAAACCAATTACTAGTTGCATTGAGAAACAAAAAGGAAGAGACTTGTGTACTTTCCTGCACATTGGTGCCTTAAAAATTAATATTTTCTACTTCAAAAACATGCTGAATGAAATGCATGTCTCATTTATCACTTAAATAGTAATAATAGTGTCCACTGCATGCTGCAGGCTGGATTCTGACATAGGTGGATTGACAGTGTTCGCTCAGCGGAAGCAATAAACAGATCAATAACAAAACGTTGCCTGGGGGGCTGGAGGTGTGACAAGTCAACCATGATTTCAGACTCTTGCTGGGACCCTTATTAAACTCATTTGTACGTCTGAAAACAACCGATGGCTCATTGGGTTGAAGGTAGCTGCAAATATTGGTCTGAAGCAGGCTTGAATCTTATCAGTGCCCCAGAGGAACAGGAGTGCTCAGGCTTGCTCTTTTGGAAGAGCGAGAAGCAGCGAGATCCAAAATGTAATTAACTAAAAAGGCAATGTTGTATTTGATTTTTGTTTCCTTCCCCATAAATGTTGTCAGTGGTGGTTTGGACTGAGAGCTTTTCTTATGTGAGGGAGAAAAGTAAATCAGATTTTACCTGTCTTATCGTTGTACTCTCTTGTTACTCCCCACTAAGTGATGGCAACGTACCTCCAGGGCGAAGGAAATAGCTTGCTCCTTCTGGTCACTTTACTGGAGGGAGTGATAATAAGAGAGTGCCTTGCATTCTCTCCTGCCACGCTTAGCAGCTGCCTGACCACAAGGCTGTCGGAAAAAAAACTTCTCTCTTCAGGTAGCAATGACTCAGGTTTCTACTTTTTAGCCTGTTAGGGCTGTGTCTCAGTTACTCTGCCCTGGAGGCGACAGTCGTTAGGCCTTTTACCAGGAGAAGTCCCTACAGCCACAAACAGGCCTTATAAATGTTTTGCTCACCTTTCAGGCCAGGAAAGGAGTGTGCCTGATTTGAAGGTTAACCGAAATGAAAAACTTGGAAGCTTGAACACCTGTTGCGTGTTCTTCTTTTTATCAGACTTCTGTGGGCAGGAATGAGGTCAGTGGCAGGAGGAACTGTGGTGTTCCAGAAGCAGCTTGGGAAGCTGCTGAGCTGCTAACCACAGGCACCTGAGTGGGCAGAGCATGGCCATCTCTCACTCCTTTTGGATGAAAGTGCCTAGCCTGCCTGGAAATGCTGCTTTAGTATCTGGTGCTCAGCATGCTAAGATAAAACACTGGCTGCTCTGAAAAGTATCCCTCTGGCAGGTTGATCAGAATGGGTGATGACCTCACTTTCACAAGTGCTCTCCGGGAACATTATTATTATTTTTTTAATATATAAATTAACAAGTGACTCTCTAAGGAAACATTTTGCTAATACTAGGTATTAGCTCCTTGCTGTGTCTCTAGTTTAGCAGCATTTCAGAAAGGATCGTTATGGGTAGGGTAGAGAGTGTTGTGGTTTAGCCCTGACAGGCAGCTAATTACCACAGAGCCACTCATTCAATCTCCCCAGGTGGGATGGGGGAGAGAATTAGAAAGGTGAAAGTGCAAAAACTCATGGGTTGAGACAAAGGCAAATTACTAGGTAAAGCAAAAGCTGTGCATGTAAGCAAAGCAAAGCAAACCAAGGAATTGATTTGCTACTTCCCATTGTCAGTCAGGTGTTCTGCCACTGCCAGGAAATCAGGGCTCATCACATGTAATGGTTTCTTGGGAAGACAAATGTCATCACTCCCAATATTCCGCCCCCCCCCTTTCCTCCTTCTTTGACCCACTTTTATTTCTGAGTGCGACTCCATGTGGTATGGAATATCCCTTTGGTCAGTCTGGGCCAGCTGTCCTGGTTCTGTCCCCTCCCAGCTCCTGGGGCACCCCCAGCCTCCTCACTGGCAGGGCAGCACGAGAAGCTGAAAAGTCCTTGGCTCTGTGTAAGCACTGTGTGCATTACCTGAAAGAAGCTCCTCACTGTGAGAAAACTGTCGCAACTTGTGTGATGCTTCCTGTACTCAAGAAATGAGGATCCCATGAACTTTTGCAAAACAGCATGGTTGCATCAACCATGATTTCAGCTATGTTGTTTTCTGCTAGCTGGTGCGTCAAGCATTGGCTAGCAATCTATAACATATCTGACTCAAGATGAGCTAGACTGTTCACAGAAACCAAACCCATGGTGGTAGTTAAGGTTTAGTGACTAAAAGAAAGTGAGAAGAATCTGTCTGTAAATTTTGCATAGATTATTTTATTTTTACTGAATCCACCTCAGACTGCACACAGATATTCTGTCAAAACAAAACAAAACAAAACTTACATTTGCAAAAGCATTTAATTCCATGGGGTTTAGATACTGATTTAATTTGCAACCACACAGCAGGAACTTTGTTTTAAAATATAGGGGAAAAATTGGACCAGTAGTCAGACCTCAAAGAAAAAATAAATGAAATACAAATAGCTTGGAGATGACCTAGAAAAGATCACAGCTGTTTTCTGTTTAAATGGACAAATATTTTTGAAAAGAAAATAAATAACCGTAGAGAACTTATACACTTGACGTTTAGGTTCAGCGGCATATCACTCAGCATAAATGCATAAATAGCTTATCCATGGCACTTAAATGGGTTAGCCAGACACTAAGAGAGAGGAATGGTACAAAGAAACAGAGACTTCATACTATAGCCAAATTCATCGAATTCATCCTGGATACAATGAAGAATAGTACAGAACAACTATCTCTAGGCTTGGGTGACTGTCTAAACAGGTTTGAGTTGACTCATACAATAGGTTCCACTGGTTAATTTGGAGCTACTCACATGCAATTGCAAATAAACAAGAATACATTCAGATCTGTATCTTCATTTCTGCATATATAGATATAGGATAGTTATACAGTGTATCCAAAATCATTATTATGTATTATTTGTAATCAGATGCATAGTTCATTACAAGGTATAGCTTGTAAAGTGCATAGAAAGATTACAGAAGTTCAAAAGAAAAAAAAAATAAAAAAAAAAGTAAAGCTTTGTGTTCTAGCTGATAAATACATTTAAACACTTCATTGCATAAAAGTAGGACTGATAACTGGAGTATCGTCACCAAATGAATGTATGCAAAATTTTTAACCTTTCCTTTGTGAGCAGAAAGTTTCATTTTCCTAATCATGATCAAAACAGATGGAAAAAATCGATGTGGTATATACGCAGACTGGAATGAGCACATTTTATACAGAAGTCTTCAGAGGTCTACAGTTATTAATGCAATCAATGCTGCAGCTTTATTGCATAAAATTCTGTATATCTATATCCTTATTGATTTCTGGTAAGTGAACATTATGAACTTTGCTAAAAATTTAAAAATCTCACCAAACGTTACAAAGATGTTCTCCTTTATCTTAACCCTTATTTTGCTGCATTTAACAAATTAATTTTTTTGTTGCTGTTGTTTTGTTTTTTCCCCCTAGAGGATTTCAAAGTGTTTTCCATCAAAAAATTTGCAAAATGGCATTTGCGTTATCTTGTTTATATATAATGTGCTTCTGAAATGATTTTATTTTTCCTCTTAAAGTGCTGTTTTTTTTTTTTCTTTCAGCATACTAAATAACAATTACTTATATGAAATAATCTTATGTAAATTAGATTCAGTAAGAACAAACAATCTTATTTCTCTACAAAAATAACAAGAAATTCCAGCAACCCAAAGAGTCCAAGAAAAAGCAATATTCTTAGCACTTTAGCCTGTTTCACAGAGGAGGTGGGTGATGCTACCTATGTACTTTATGTGTAGGTATAGATCCATGAAAGAAGCGAATGAATCAGGCTTTTCAAGATGTCATCTGGAAACACATCATGAGGAGTAATGACCAAGTCACTAAGTAATCACAAAGAAAGTATCATTTTACTTCCAGAGTAACACATTGGTCCTGTTGGATGTGAGTTTATACATGGGGCTGTTAACAATGAATGGTCTCATAAAGAACAGTGCTGAACTACAGTTATTTATTATTTTCTTCTCTAAAGAATTAAGATTGGCTCATCTTGTAGGAAATTGCCTGACTCTTTCATGCACTTTATCACCAGCCTTGATTTCTGAAATCAAGTTTTCTGTGTTGCTTCGGCTGGTAAAATATTTTTATCTGGATTATTTAAAATGGCCATAAACTGGTGCAAACATTATATTAGAGAACAAGGTTTTAGTGGAAGAGGAAGAAGAAAAATAATTTGCTGTTTAAATTGAATGTCTATGTATTGAATAATAATTCGCTCTGGTAATTAGCTTTCAAAATAGAGCTAGTAAGATGGATAAACTAATGAAGAAAAATAATTTGTTATACCAGCCTTCATCAGATTTTAATTTAGAGTATGTGATTGGGAGGAATATTTGGTGAGATGGAATTTCTGAAGTATAATTCAGTAGGACACATAAAAGACTAAAAAAAGAAATTAAATTTTATCGTTTAAAATTTGTGAATCACACATGGATGATTGCCTTAAAGTGTTTTGTTTTGTTTTGTTTTGTTTGTTTGTTTGTTTTTTCCATCTACTCAATATGAGCAGTCCAGAGATTTTCTTTCTGTTGTAGTGGACCAAGAGAAGCATCTATCATTAAAATTATGTGGCGGGTTCCCTTATAAATCTCTTTCTCATTTTAACTTTACCAAAGTGCAGAATCATGGTCATGAAATTTGCTGTGCCTAAAGTCTTCTGAAGGCCGTTCCCAACATTAGTTGCTAACAGGTCAAAAAGGATATCATTAAATGCATTTGTTTCTACCTTCACATCATCATACTAAAGACATAGTCCTTACTTTTGTGTCCTTTTAATATCTAAATTTTGGCATGGGAAATCATCAGTTGTAGTTTGAAGTATAGTAAACTGTTAATCTTTACTAACATATTTTTTTCTTTTTGTGGAAAAGTAAGTCCAGAACTAGCTCACGTACAACAGCATAATTCCTGTGATTTCAGTAATTAAAACAAAGCAAAGCTACTTTCCTACCTTAATTATTTATATTGTATTATCCATTATAGTTATGAATACAGTGGAATTAATGATGCTTTTCTAATTTACACCAGCAAAGGCATAATATACTGCCCAATATAAGTAGCTTAATTGGTATGGAGTGAATGTCACTTTCTTTAAATAACGTTAGTATCCTTCTTGTGCAATTCATTAAAATACATGATGTGTCTGCCTATATTATTAGGGCCTCATTGGCAAAGCATCAGAGAGTAAATGACAAGAAATATGAAATCTCAGGCATGTAGTTTAAGACAAAAGAGGAATTTGTTCCCTGCCCCAAATAACTCCAGCCTTATACGTCCCAGGATGGCAATGCACTAGGGCAACTTGAGAGAAAGAGAACATGTGTGCATGTGTGCCTATGTGTTTGAACACAGGAGAGAAAAAAGAGAGAGGATTACAATGAATTTGAACACAGTTGTCATGGAAAATGAAATTACCGTTTTTCCTCTGCAAATATAAATGTAGAAGCAAATTCTTTTAAAAAATCAGTAATAACTATGAAGTCTGCTGAAGTGAATGCAAGTCTATGACCTTCTTAGTGCCTCTCTATTGCAGTAAATATTTTATGACTGTGAATGGAATTAATAAAATCTAAGCCTCACACGTACAGATATGCACCACATACACAGAGTGAATACATGCTTGTGCATATCAGACACCAGAGGTAATATTCCCAGGGAGAAAACTTCAGGGCTAATAGCAGTGTGTGTGTTTACCACAGTGTGCTAGGCAATTCTCAAGTTGGAGGAAGGGCTGTTCATAATTTCTCTGCACCTGAAGGAGATGGGCATCTCATCAGAGAGTGGGGGCTAATTCTGATCTGTGCTGAGACATTAGCAATGCTGGATTTTAATGCTCCGTACCTGATGAATAATTGCATTAATCAAGCACTGGCTATTTACTTTCCTTAAGCAATCAGAAACTCTGAGTGCAGATTTTAGTAGTGAATTAGTCTGCCATTTTTATTCTCATGGACCTTGGCCTGATACAAAAATTGAGGTCAGTTGGAAGACATCCACTGATTTCCACAGGCTTTGAATTTTGCTCTGTAGGGACTGAACTGAATTACAGCTAAAATGACTGGGAGTCCTGAATCCCTTCCACATGTCCCTGACCCGTGAGATATTTCACCTCTCTCCCTCAGAACAGATTTCAGCTCCATATATTATGTTCATTAGCCATCTTAAACCCCTGCTGTAAATCTTATGGACTGAAAGGAAATAAACCGTCAGTTTAAGAAATATATGGGGCCAGATGAGAAAATTTGTATTAGGCAGAATAAATCCACTCACTTCTGTGGGACAATTATAATTATTTGCATTATAGAACAATTATTTTCAAATTTTCATTTAAACCATTAATTAAAATGTAAATTAATACACTTCTACTTTCTACTCTTTATTAGTACAATTAATATTATGTAGAAGACAGCACACACACACACACACACAAAAAGAAGAAATTAAGAACAATTTTGGGAGGAAGAATAGTTATGTGACTGGTGGAGACAGTGGAGACATCGATCTCAATTCCACTTTTGCTCTGCTACAGATACCCCACATACCTTCACATAAACTACTGAATACCTCAGCCTTCTAGCTTTAAGATGGGTGTAGCAATCCTTGCTTTTCAGTTATTTTCTGTTTGGACTGTAAATGTTTCAGAGCACGTTTGTCTTTGGAAGAATGCTTGTATAACCCAAGAGACTTGCTGCCTCTCTTGGGACCCCATTAAGTAACCTGTGATACCTCTAATTTCACTCTTTTGCTTTGGGGATCTTGCAGAACTCTAATTTCAAATTTTTCATTGGCAGTATACGAGGCAGGAATCAGGAAGGTATATATAATCTCTTGTTAAAAAGAAAAAAGAAAACCTATTCAGCTATCGCCTCTTACTCCTCTTTTGCTGTGGTGTCAGTGCAGACCAGGGCAGTCACACAGACTGGACATGCCCTAGCATTCTGTCTGTGTTCTGGGTGAGGTTAAAGTTTATTATTTCAATTTTCACTTCCTTTTGCCAATTTAACGGCTATTTGCCATAGCCAGCTCCACTTCTTTGGAGTTATCTCACCTTCTAGATGTTTTTTGCCACCTATTACTCTGCTTATCTGTTTTTGAATTAGGACTGATAGGATGTTAGAAATGAAAAAGAATTGTCAAGCTACCTGAAGGAGACAGATTCCTGAAAACCTTAGCAGTATTTCTAAATATAAGGGGAAATCTCTCGTATCTTACTCTTATTTTAAGATGCACAGGAGTAAAATATGTTTATTTGTGTTAGAGCTTTTTGGGGCTTGGATTTTTTTATTATTTTTTTATTTTTTTAATAGTTTGTAAATAATTGTGTCATTTGTGCAACGTTCATGCACACTGTTGGAAGTTTTGTCTAACTTGTTATATAGCACTTATTACTCTATTATCTCAGCTTTGCCATTCCTAATAAGCTTTATCTCTTCAAGTTTCTGTTCCATGAGGTCCATATGTTAATTAAGAGAAGTCAGTGATATAGATAGGAACAGAAAGGGTTTCTGATAGTGTTGAAGGGCAGAAGGAGGGCAGTTTGTAGGGTTCCGTCATTTCTCTGCCATCCATAGTGCTTTCAAGACAACATGAAAGTTTTCTGGAATTTCCTTGAAAAGATATAGAGGGGGAATTAAATGCTTTCTTGTGTGTTTTTTGTTTGGTTGGTCAGTTTTCCAAAAGGCTCAGAAAAAGCATTTGGACTTTTTATTTTGTTTATTTATTTATTTTTAAGGACTTCATTACAAGAGTTGTGAGACTGAATGAGGAACTCTAGTGCTTGTTCAAAGTCTTGATTTAAAGTTTCTGGTTTATATGGTTAGAGAGATTAAATGAAAGTAGAAACATTTATCTACACCCTTTGTCATGTTAAAGTCTCTTTTCACTCTGACAGCATTGCAGGGCAGCTTGGTTAGAAAACACTAATGGTTTGCCCCCCTACTTCAGTATCTCTTGTGTCATGCCAGCAGCTTTACCACAAAAGCAGAATGTAGCCAACTTACCACTTTCCCCAGTCATCTTCAGGCTTGTCAAGCGCGTGCAATGGCTTTGTGCTTAGTGGGGTTTGTGCTTAATGGACTTCATGGTGGAGCTCAGACATAAAATTTTTGCAGGAGGATGGGGTGGAAGAGAGCAATAAAATGTAGAACTGAATCTTGTTTCAGGAAACCCAAGCCTTGTGATGAACTAAATACCACACCGTGCCATGGGGACACCTGTTGCACCTCAGAAAATTTCTGCTCTCCTGTCCTATCTCCCCAGATCGCCTACCCTGAAAAAAACAACAACCAACCAAGCAAAAACAAAACAAAACAAAACAAACAAACAAACAAACAAACAAAAAAAAAAAAAAACAAAAAACAAAAAACAACAACAACAACAAAAAAAAAAACACAATGTTTTGGGTGCCCTTTTCTCTGACAGAAAAGACAGCACCATCAAGAGCTGAGGCCCATTCTCTGTGGAGCACAGGTGTTATGTGTAAGGGAAAACCTTATCAAGGGTGTTACTGGTATGGCTGTGCTTTGAGTGTTCTGGAGACGACTGAGAGGCTGCATGTGGAGAAAAATCTATTACTGACCATAAACTCTAAATGTAAGACTGCTGCTTGTTCTTTTCCAAATATTTAAGAATATTTGAATAGCCTAATCAGAGCACTGCTTTGCCTAAATGAGAGAGCTTAAATATTTTACCCCGTCCTATTTAAAGATTAACATAGTTGTCCTGGTTTTCCTATACATTTGTTAATATGGTTGGTTTTGTAAGAACTCTGCAAATCCCCTTGGTTGTATTTGCCAGACCTGCATGATTGTACATAGGGCTCAATAGTAATTTTTATTCAGTGAAAGAGGTACTGCCTATCCCACTGATTGTGAACTATGTAGGGCAAAAAGTTTTGAGGAGGATATCTAAAACACAGTAGTCCTAACTTAAAATAATTGGGGCCCTAGCCACACAGATGAACTTAGAGAAATCTTGCTGGTTTTACACCAATCTCCATTAAAGTTGGAATGGTTTCAGGCAGCAGACTGCTTCCAAGGAAGGGTATTTCCAGGAATGAGGATATACGTGTATTTAGTGTGACTTGTGATTATAGCTGATTTATTTCCTTAACAAAAACGAACAAAAAAAAGTTGAATAATGTATTTTGAAAATGGATCCATTAGGCTTTTTACTTTCCTGGTTCTGGTTCTGTAAAGAGTGTTTGCAACAAATGTGCGAATAGCCATTGTAACTGAGCTGGAAAATAGGAAGTGAGGAGTGTAATGGTATCTTCAAATTCCATGTGCTGATCAGAAATGCAAGAAATTTAAAAGAAGGGCATGTGACAGGGTGGGAAAGATGGTGAGAATTTAAGTAAGAGGAAGCCATGCCATGAGAGCATTAGCGTAACTGAAGATGAGAAAAACCTTCAGAGCAGCTGAGTGTTTGCCCTTGTCTACCAGACTTGTATTACAACATAATAACTAAACCAAATGCTTGAAGAACCAAAACCAATCCTGCATGGCTCAAAGTAAGTGATAATACCTAGATTTATTTCAGGAGAAACAGTAGTAAGTCCCAGACACTTGTCTCTTTTATTGACTTGAGCATTAATTAATTTATGAGTGGGTTTCACATTTCCACATGTTGCAAAATTATAGGGTTGAATTAATTATTTGGTAATCATTCAATCCCATTAGGTGAAACAATATGGAGTTGTTCAGTAGCTTAAACATTATTCAACATTAGTGTAGCAGTTGTATACTCATTACAATGATGATGCTTTCATTAAATATACCTTCAATTAGTTCTGGTTCATTTTAATCTCTACCTCCTGAAAAAACATTCAATCAAGCACTGTGACAATAGCAGAATGATGAATATGCCAGGGCCAGTTCTGCTTAGTCCTTCAAGGGTACTGCACAGGCTATAGTAAGTTGAACTTCAGAAATGTTTGCCTTTCTTTTCCTTGAAACTTCATATATAATCACCAAGTCATAGAAGATCCTTAGTTGGAAGGACACAGAGCATGACATGTTAGACATCAAGACATGCTATTTTTCTTTAACACTTTAAAATAACATTAACGATCCAGCCATTTACAATGTTGCATTTGGGCCCACAGCAGAAAATAAAGGGGAATCAGGGCATGTCTTTCTTACCTGCCTTCTCCTTGCCTGTCATACTCAAAGCAGTTTGCCCTTGTACTAGAGGACCTGCTTCCTTGAAGCTATTTTCCACCTCTCCCAGTTTTGATCCTTTCAGCAATCTTAAGGTGGTGCAGAGGCAGGATGGCTAGCATCCCCAGGCCAGTACTGAGGCAAGGGATTTTTGGGGTCTCAGGACTGTACAGGGAAAATAAAACCCATCCTGAGAGACAGAGCTGTCTCCCAGGGCAAGGGGGAGGGCATGCCCCTTTTCACCCACGAGAGACCTTTCTGTTTGTAGAGTTATTTACAGCAGTGGCTATCCTAATAAAACCTGTAAAGTGGCTCCTACAATGTGATATGTGGGTAGCCAGTGGGTTTTGTCTCCACTACGATGTGACGTGTGGGTAACCAGTGGGTTTTGGCTCCCCTCAGAGTAGTACTGCACTGCCAGTTGCCTTGTAACAAGTTCTGCTGAAGATATTGCTTTGCTGCTTCTCTTGCTTATATTTAAATGAAAACCATCATTATTAATCAGAGAATTAGAATAGCTAACAAAGGAGACAATTCTTATTCCCTGGAGGATGTGATATTCAGGGAGTCAGTAATAGATACAGAGCCTTTCCCCTTTCAAATCCCAGCAAGGGCAACCGTGACTGAAAAATCATTACCATATGCTATTTTGTCTGTCATCTTTGTGAAATGAGTAAGTAGACTGGACAGATTCCATATTACATAAAATAATATTACTACCAGCATCTTTGGAGCCTCTGCAAGCTAGCTGAATGTAGCAGAGGAGAATGTGGGGGAAGTGAGAACTGAGAAAGATTCAGGCCTACACTACATGCTTTTTTTGTGTGGTGATGTTTTTGAATATGCAGCCTAGAAAGCTGCATTCCATATTCATAATCTGTGAATCTGAACTCTTTTAATATAGTTTCTTCTGGGCTCTAAAAGATGTAAATGATGCATTCCTGGTTAATAGTTCTCTCCAAAACTTGGATCTGAATTTTTTCTACCCACTCAACTTGCACAGTGACAGTGTGAACTTCTTCACAGTGACCTGCTGCAGCTCCTTTTAGAAGTGCCGCCCACTAATATTACAACTATTAACCCATCTGAGCGTAATATTAATGAACTTATTCTCTGTTCATTTCAGTTCTGCTGCTGAAACACATATGTGAAGAGTTTCTTCATGCACTTTATGTGCACTTGTCCTGGGAAATTGTGTGAGTACTGTGTACTTCAATTTCATTTGTTGTTTTGGTTTCTCTAGCAACTAGAAGGTGCCTTTGATCCCTCTATCATCTCTTTGTTTTTTGCATTTTGATGATTTTATCATGAATTCATGTTTAATTCATGTTGAAGTGATGCAGTAAGTGGCAACACTCAAAGAAAAGATACTTTCTGCAAAATCAAACCATATTCATTTGAACTCTGTATGAACTACTCCTTTCCTTTCAAGTAGAATATATTAATGAGGGCAGATATTAAAAAAGATACTTATACTAAGTAACATTTGTTATCCCATCTGAGACTACAGTGGAAGTAGATCTATCAGATTAAAAAAGAGTGTTCTTTGAGTAAACTTTTAGTTGAAACACGTTGACAAGTGACTAATTGTTTTGTGTTGGCTTTTTGATTTTTTGTTGTTTTTATGTCCTTTTCTACTTCTGCGTTACATATTCACTGATGTACTTGAATTTTATGGACAAATCACATGAATAATTAACAAGACATGCACAAATGTGAAATATATTTCCTCTGGAGGAAAAAAAGGGCATATAAATTTCACGTGGCACGCTCTGTTTACAGGCAATTTTCATCTTTTTAATCAGAGGCTTCCTGTGAAAGTATTGGTGGGGCTGTGTTTTTTTTTGTTTTTTTTTGTTTTTTTTTTTTTTATGAATTGGGTTAGAATCAAAGGAACTGTCTGTAATTCTTTCAAAGGAAACCACAATGACATGATGTTGAAGGTATCCATAGCTCTGGACATGAGATGCATGTAGCACTTTGAGATGGGGTAGGCACAGCCCAGGAGTATAAATTGATAGATGTCATCATAGGACACTAGCATATAGCATAGGGCCACTAGTGATGCCATCTTGCATAGATTTTAAAGGACCCCAGCTGCTTTGCAGTGCAGTTAAATTTATTTATACAGCTAGTGGATCTTCTGGAGGTGTCTAGATTTGCCTAACATTAATACTCGAACTCCTTTTTTTTTTTTTTCTTTTTCCCCATAGAAAAGCATCTTAAGCATTTGAGTTTTGACATAGTAGGAGAGAGTTGTATGCCTACAATGTTGCATTAAAATAAATGTATCCTAAATTGTGCTCTCTCCCCCCTCCCCCCCCCCCAATGGTTTTAACATCCATTTTGAAGTACTATCATGATTTCTGTTAGTCATAAAGTCACCACTTTCATGCAAAAGTGGGTGTCATCTGCCTGGGTGGCAGCACGCTCTCCCTGCTCACCAGGTCAGAGCAGAGGAGGAGTAATAGGACAAGTCACCACTGGGATGACACAAAATGCATAACACTATGCTTATAATTTAAGGCAAATGAAAAGCAGACTGTCAAAGAACAATTATGGTTTATGAGAAGAAAATAATTGTGAGTACATAAAGCTAAATTGGATTATATTTGAATATATGTAAAATTGATTGAACTCAAAATTTAATCTCTAGGACACCATTTTAATTTGCAGTTGCATGCAACAATTTATCTTTTTGAATGGTTATTAATTTATTTGAGAATTGCTTGTCATTGATGTTTTCTCTGGATTTTGGTAGATGTTGAAATTTTTAGTAGTTTGTTATGGGCTAGACTGTTTCATGGTTTCTTTAGCATAGTGAGCTTTTGTCTAAACAGAGACCTTAGCTTCAGTCTACAAAATTATCGGAAGCACTGTAACTGTTGTTCATAACGATGGTAGCCATTTGAATCTATATGACATTTACTCCTGAAATAAGCTGATGTAATGACACAAGACTACTTAAGAAAAAAGAAAAAGCCATGTGATGTTTAAAGTGAACTCAAATGCGTTTGGTTTTCACAAAGATCCCTTTGATTGATGTAGGGAGTGCTGAGACAAGGGAAGTGGGTTGGTTGTGAATATAGACTTGAATATACTGTGAATATAAACTTGGACTTGGTCAAGTTGATGATCAGACTTTGTGATCTTGAAGGTCTTTTCCAGCCTAGATGATTTTTATGATTCTATAAGACAGAATTAAAGGAAAGCAATGTTTTTTTTTTTTTTTTGTATATATATATATATATATATTTTTTTTTTTTTTTGTGGACATAATAAAAGTGATTAGCTGATATTTATTATTTTTTTCTGCTTTCTGATCAAATTCACTTCTTGGCCAAGGCATGTGACTTGGAGAGTACTTACTACCTCTTCATTATGGGTCAGATAACATGTGAAAATGTGACTCCTGTTACACGGAATCATCTCTGATGGACAGCTGCGGTGCCTGTGGAAAAGGGATGGGAAGAAAGTGCAAGAGGGGAAAAATAAAAACAGGTGGCAAGGGGCCCAGAAACAATAAAAGTCTGAATGAGAACACCTTTATCACTTCTGCAACAACAGCTTAGAGGCCCAAGGAGAAAAATAGATTTTGTAAATCAGGGTAAATATTTTTTACAGGGTGCAGTGTGCAGCTTAAGAACCCAGTTGGGAAAAATAGCTTTTGAAAATCAGTAAAGAAAATATATTTTCCTGGCTACTGTTTAAGAGCAGGGGGAGAGAGGAGATGGAAATAACTTTTACAGGGCAAAGAACAAATGTGTATGTATATATGTATATATATTTTGGGAGGACTCCATAAAAAGCTACATTTAAAGAAGCCTTCTCCATTGCATAGCCACATTTACTGGTTCTTATAAAACCTGTAAACCTTTGTGTGCATTTTTATGCATTAGTTACTGACATGCACTTTTATATATACTAAGTACTTGTACAGATAAAAGCATCTCTTTTCAGAACAATGATTCTACATGTGATGACTTTGGAGAAGCCCTTTTGAATTAAGAGAAAATGACCAAATACATTGTATGGAAACTCCTACTGAAGTTAGAGGTATTGAGCAACAAATCATTACAATGACCCTCCCAAAAATTATTACTTAGCTTATCAAGGCAGTTATGTGAAAAGTTCATAATGTTGTGTAGGCCCTCACATAGGTCAGGGCCATGATTAAGACCCCCCAAGTTTTAATGCCCAGTTATAGGACCCTTTGCAGAGGCATGATGCCCATTATTGCTGGTCCAGGACAGGCTCGTCTGTGAGAACAAAAGGATGATATTGGAAATAGAATTATTAACGAGACATCTTAACTAGATAAGATTTTTATTATTATGTCTAGTAAATGGAATTGGTTAATAGTGCCAAGAATACTGAAATTGGATGGAATCATATACAAATGCCTGATATTTTTTGTTTTGCTTTTTTTTTTTTTTTTTTTCATCTGATCCATCTTTCTTCAAGATGGACAGGAACTGTGTACAGATTGAGAACAGAATAGACTGGTAAAGAACATACTGAATATCTACCCACTCATTTTTTTTATTTTTTTTTTTGACATCATTAAGAAGTTGAATAGAAAAGATCAGAACACTAAAATGATTCTCATCTTATAAAAAAAAAAAAAGTCAAAATATTTCTTTTAGTTCTTTTGGCAAAACCAGGCTTTGGGATTGTCCGACTTTTCTTAGTTAGTCTGCATTGAAACGGACTCTTGTGCTTACTTGAAAATTGGGGCAATTTTTTAAAGAGCAGAATTGTCTTATTTCTGCTTCCTATATATAAAATGATGCAGGAACAGTCACCATAACAAATAAAATGATGTATTACCACTGTCAGTGTAAAATGTTATATCGGGCAAGATGCTTCCTCCTTCTCTGGGATGTGTTATTGTTATTGATGGCAGCTCTGGGTGTCTGTTGCCAGTGAGTGTGCTGGGAAGCTTTTATATTCCTCCTTGTGAAAGGACAACTTTTTTGCTTTGACATCTGTTGTCCAGACTTCTGTACATTTTTCATTTGATCAAACCTTTTGTAAGTGTCAACTGTTTTTAAGAAAGAATTTCCCCTAAACAGCGTCCTCTTTTTAAAACAAACAAACAAAAAAATGATACCTACAGCTCTTAGCTTCCTAATGAGACCTTCCTACCCAAGTAGGGGCAGTAATGGAAGATGTTGTATGGGGGAGGATGAGTTTTTAGTTTGTTTTTAGTTTCTCACTGCTCTAACTTGTTAATAATGAGTAATAAGTTTTGTTAACCTCCGTATGCTGAGTCTGTTTTGCCCATGGCAATAATTGTTGAGTGATCTCCTTGTCATTATCTCAAGCCTTGAGCCCTTTGCATCCTATTTTCTCCTGCTTTTCCTTTGAGGAGTGGGAACGAGAGAGTGGTTGTGGTGGAGCTCAGCTGCCCAGTTGGCTAAAACCACCACAGGGATGTTCAGACTGGAGAAGAGAAGGCTCCAGGGAGACCTCATTGCAGCTTTCAGTGAAGGGAGGTTATAAAAAGATAGAGAGTTACTTTTTACATAGGCAAATAGTGGTAGGATAAGGGCGAAATGATTTCAAACTAAAAGAGGGTAGATTTAGATTAGATATTAGCAGAAAATTCTTCACTCAGAGGGTGGTGAGGCACTGGCACAGGTTGCCCAGAGAAGTTGTGGATGCCCCATCCCTGGAGGGTCAGGTTGGACTAGGCCCTGGGCAACCTGCTCTAGTGGGTGGCATCTTTGCCTATGGCAGGGGGATTGAAAGTAGGTGATCTTTAAAGTCTTTTCTAACTCAAGACATTCTATAATTCTGTAAATATTGTATTAACTCGAATAGGCTGTAGTTTCTTAAATTTTGGAATGGATGAGCTTACTTGGTCTGATATCTCCTTCTTCAGCAAAACAACCTGCTTATGGTGGGTTTCAATGCCACCTGTTAGTCAAAAATTAAGGTAGCCACATTATGTAAGGAAACCTTACATAATTGTGAAACTTGCTTAGGACATGATGCACGTGTTCTGTGTGCTTGTAACAACCTCACCTGTGTGCTAAATTGACTTAGTATTAGAAGAGCTGCAACTGTATGCCAAGTGGATAATAGAAGTGTTAAAGCTGTACTGCCCTTGGACATTTGATGGTCCTGTCCTGTGGGTGTTCCCCTGCCCCTGAGAACTGCTGCTCTGGAGTGTCAGGGATCTGTGCAAAATCATGGTAGTCAACCAGCAAAGCCAGAAAGCTGATCAGGTGTTGTCCAGTAGCCTTCCAGGATTCAGTGAACAATAATCATACATGTACAGTTAATTCTTCAGGCAAAGGAAAGCAACAGTTCATACATTGATTGAGGTGGTATGGGGATCATCAAGAAGGTATTTTAATAGAAAAAAGACAATCTTATTAAAATTTAAACACTTTTGTAATGTTGGAAATAGAGTTTGAACATATATCCAGTATGTATTTTTAAAATGCTCCATAAGCCAAGTGCAAATTTACATTTTATATGAACCTGGGATGCCTTGGCACTTCCTACTAGGAGTTCCCAGAGCTTGTTTTCATGTTGTCCAGAAGTATCCTTAAATAAAAAAAAAAAAAAAAAAAAAAAGTAACCACTGGCTGGGTTGCAAGGTGTAACTTTGGAGGCAGCTCAGGGAATCACAGTTAAGTATGACCAACCTTCCAACTGTTATTTCAGAAGGAAGTTATCTAATACTTAGATGCACTAAGACAAGATAGTGTTGAGATAAATGATAAGATGTAGGAGTTCAGGAATGCAGGAAAACCCTAGTTGCTATCTTGTTTGCAGAGCATAAAGACACTGAGGTGTGCCTTGTTGTGTGTATCTTCTGCATCATTTTACACAGTGACATGTTTGGTTTAAACAGAGATTTATACTGGTGTTAAAATGTTAATGAAACTTTCAGGTACCTTCACTGGAATAACACAGCATTTAATATGAGGATGACACAAATAACTCTTTACAAGTCCTGTAATCTCAGTGATTAAGTACGTAATTTTGCAGGTGCATGCCTGTGTTCTGTAAAGTAGGTGCTTTTAAATTGTGTCCAAATCTGAACTTGAGTGTTCAGCTGCCATTAGGACCTTTTTTTTTTTTTTTTTTTTTTTTTTCTTTGTATAGCATAAGCCTCTGAATTGGTGCCTGATTTGTTACCACTAATCAAATACTTTTATCACGGTAATGGCCTCAAGTTGCACAGGAGACATTTACATTGGACATAAAGAATAATTTCCTCAGAGAGAGAGTGGTCAAGTGTTACACTGGGCTGCCCAGGGAAGTGGTGGAGTGCCCATCCCTGGAGGTATTTGACAAACATGTGGACATGGCACTAAGGAACAATGGTTTAGTGATGGGACTCAGTAGGTCAGGTTGATGTTTGGGCTTGGTGGTCTTGAACGTCTTTTCCAACCAATGATTATATAATTCAGTGATTCTATTTGTGGTTGTCAGGTATCTTCCTTATAAAACTACCTCTGGAAGGAACAGCCTGTTTTTTGTTTTCGTTGTTATTGTTCTGTTTGTTTTTAATTTATGTTGGTGTCCATTTGAACTGAGTCAGAATCCTGAAATAAAGCCCTTGTTGAAAAGGTGATTTGCTGTCTGGACAAACATTTCCTTTGGTTGTTCTACCTCTGGGTCTGTTATTTCTGTATAGGGACTGACATTTCTATTAAAGGCCACCTTGAAGCTACAATTAGTACTTACAATCAGTACTTAACAGTAAATATTAGAATGATAGGTGTATTGTGGAAAAATCTAATAATGAGGAATTGATATAATGAGCACAGTGATGATGACACTGAGTTTTCCTCAGCGGAGGAATGTGAAATGTTAAATTGTACATAATCATGAAGCAAGGTAAAAACACATATTATTTCTGACTCTGTTATGTGACAGTAGGCTGCCGCTTCATTCCTTCTCTCCACCACTGGTGGGACACCTTTGGGGTCCGTGGGCTGGGGAAAAGCCCAACAAGAACTGTTCAAAAAAGGTTCCTTGAGATCTGAGATGGAAGTTTTGTTCAGGAAGCAGAGCTGAGCAGGCAGTCTGGCTGGCCAGGAGTATTTGAAAAGGGGAGTTGTGAGCCTGTGCCTGCTGTGCTTGACAGTTCTGGAGAGGGGGGTCACAAGAAGAATACATGCAAAGCAGGGGGATGATGAGAGACTTATGGAGCCATTCAACCATTCCCGTGGAAAACACACATTATTTTCATGTGAAGAAACAGCATCAAGGTATTTTCTGCTTAATGTAGGATATGGAAGGGTGTGTGGCAGTGTGTGCTACTGTGTTCTTCCTTTTTGTTTTGTTAAATTACTATGCTTAAATAGGTCTATTGTACTTCCCTGGGAGCCCTGTTGCTCTATCGTATTAACACAGAAGTTAGCTAATGAAAGGACTCCATCCCTGCATTCTCCAAGCTGTGGGAAATTATTGTTTCATTTGAACTGACCTGCTGAGTGCTTAAGCAGTGCTACATCCTCTAGGACAGGTTTTGTTTTCTATTGGTTTTGATGTTGATGTATGAAAGAAAACCAAACCAAAACAAACCTACAATTACGAATTTCAAATTTAGTCATTTACTGCATCCTTGTAGCACCAGTAAAAACAAACAAACAAAAACAAAACAAAACAAAAACCAAACAAACAAAAAATAAAAAACAGTTCTTTCTCTGACAGTAGCAGTGTGGCACAGAACCTAGTATCTAGTATTTCTGTTTCTCTCTGAGAGTGGAGAGAGAAGGAAGTTATTCTTTAGAAAAGATATTAATTGGTTTGCTTCTCCTTTTATCCATTATTGATCAGGGAGGCTACACTTCTACAATTTCAAAATAGTAAAACAAGTATTATGGGAATGTTTCATAATTAATTATTGGGTTAACTTATTATTACTATTGAAAAAATTGTTACGGAATGCTAGAGGATAATCTTTATTATAACTTCTACAAACTGTGTGAACAAGCAATCTTTTAATCTTACCAAAATTATCGTTGAAATAAAGGGATTCTTGCTTGAATCAAAACTCAGTAAGGCCTACAGAAGTACAGTGCAGTAATCATGTGCTGGGCAGGGCATGATGTAGTGCAGCAGGTTGTGCACACAGAGGTTTATAGTCCAGGGATATGGTGTATGAATGGAGAGTTCTCCTTGCAAGGACTTACTAACTTGGGTGAAGAGTGAGGCTCACATCATTCTTCTGCTTCCAGAACGAGAAGGGGCTTGGCTTAAAACTATATTATTATCAGGTCAATTTCTATGTTTCTTAGGCATTTTTTTTTACATATACATATATTTTAAATAGTACCCTAATTTCATTTTTCTGCTGGAGCTTAAAATTTTGTGCAAGATTGTGCTGAAGTAAATTTTATATATATATATATATATATATATTTTATATAAACCTTACATTGTTAAAGTTGGTTCCTGATTAAAAGAAGTGTAGGATAAAGAATCTTGTAGTCATGGGTTGACTTATCACTTGCTTCAGTACAAATGCCTTTTTCAGAATTGGATGAAAACAGGAAGATACATTTCATTTATTTTCTTGCAGTGCTTGTGGCTAGTTGCCAGCTTGTCAATGATGTGCTCCAAAAAGGACATTGAATCATGACAAGAACTGTCAGTACAGTTGTGTTTTTCCATCAAAATTGCATGAAACAATAAACTTCATGTGGTTTTGAAGTGAAACTGTATTTAAGGTCTAGCTTGCTTGAAACAGTGCCCAGGTTTGTTTGCAAAGTTCTGGAAACTTTTTGAATAATGCCCAGGGTAATATCTTGCTGGGATCATAGAATATGACTGTCTTTGTATGATTCAGATACTGATTATAGAGATTTGAACTAAATTACTCTCACATGCTCTTCTGTGTATGGGGTCCTTATGTCATGATGATTTATAGCATTATGAGCTAAGATAAAGGCTGTAGGCTACTTCATCTACAGCCATTTAAGTCTTTTTTCTTTCTCTCCAACACAGAAATGGAACTTCAAGCTTGTCTTCTCTGCAGAGCTAGATAAATATCACTCGTTTCAGCATGTGGTAGCTCTCACTGAAGTTAAATTTATCTTCATAAATGACCACTTTTTAGAGAGGTTATCTCCTGTTGTGTGGTACTTATGCCTAATTTGTTTGGGGATTGCAATGCTTTGACCCATGGACAGAAAGAGATACCAGAATGAAAGTCACACAATTCAATCAGTTATAGACTGTGGCAAGGCAAGATCCCATACATTTGCCTGCGAATGTCTGCTTGTCATGCGCGCAATATATAAATGGGAGTAACAGTTACAGTTGAGGAGTTCTGTAGAAAAAACAAGAACAACAACCAAAAAACAAAACAAACAAAAAAACACACACACACACACACACAAAACAGACAATGATTTCATTTGCTGTGTTGTTGTTGTAGGTCTTTTTTGTTTGTTTGCTTTTTTGTTGTTGTTTTGTTTTTCTCTCCAGGGCCCAGACGAATTCAAAAAGAGGTGGTGAACCTTTATCCTTCACACATTAAAACTTCAGCTTGCTGTCAGCAAAGTGTCTTATGTAAATGTTGCAATACATTCAGGTGTGGCTGTGCTCTAAGAATAGGGCAGCTTCAGAGAGAATTTTAAATGGCTTGTCTTCTGGTACTGTCAGTCACTATTTTGTAAGTTGGTCACATATTGCTGGTGATGTGTACTAATCCACTTTCTGCCTATAGCATCACCTGTTTTATTTTCTATCCCAGTTTCATACCTTTTTTTTGGCAAAACCACAGGGGAAATATATTTCAGTGACAGTATATGATAATTCTGCTCTATTCACTCTAGCTCATTACCCAACCCTTGTCTTTTTAAAATAGAGAAAGGATTTACGTCTCCTACTATCATTTCTGCCACACACTGATTCAGTGGGAGAGCTTTGGGGTGGCTGGGAGTAAATTTAATTTTCCCTGCTGTTTCATGAAGTGTGTGAATCACTTTCTATCAGTTGATGTCACTGCCAACTTACAAGTTTTTCTTCCTGTACTCCTGTGTAGGAGGAATCGTAAGGACTCTTTTTGTCATGGTAATGTAGTTAGGTGTAGAGGACTATGCAGTACAGGAGGCAGTGTTCAAACTATTTTATTTTTGCCAAAACAGATAAGCTAAATTTGAAAGGAGGGGCAGGAAGTGTCCCATTCAAACTCTGGCTAGTGGGGAGTGAGGAATTTTGTCCATGTTTGGTTCTTACACATTGAAGAGACTTGTTTTCTGTGTGGTCCATGACCATAGCTCTAACAGTGAAGAATTTAGTTTGTTTTGGAAAAGAAACTTTAGTTTATTTTTGAAAAAGTGGAAATCCCAAAGAAGCATGTCAGGTTAGAGGGAAGGACGGTGAGTAATTAGCACTGAGAGAGAGGAAATCTTTTATAGATTATGCATGTCTATTAGGCTTCAGAGGCAGATATAAACCCTTTCTGTAATTCAGACAGTTATATAAGCTAATACTTCTTTACATATATTCCCTACGTAGAATCATAGAATTCTTTAGTGGTTTGGATTGGAAGGGACCTTAAACACAGTCTAATCCCAACCCCCCAGCAGGGACACTTCCTACTAGACCAGGTTTCTCAAATCCCCATCCAACCTGACCTTGAAAACTTTGAGGAATGGGTCATCCACAACTTCTCTCTTCTTCCTCTGACACATCTGGTGCCTTGTTATATTTGGCATCTAGTTCCAGTCTGCTGTTTGTTTATCCTTCATCTGGTGATTTATTGTGAAGTAGACAGAAACCATAGGTTCGTTGGGAGGCAGGGGGAAGAGTAGAGAATTATTAGTTCCTTATTAACCTGAAATAGTAGCAGATCCCAACTGAACTTCTTCTCCCAAAGGCTTCAGTCTTGAGAGCTGTATGTACCATCCAGATTTGGATTGTTGTTTCTTAAAGACAAATGTAGACTCCTACTGAGTGTGTAAAAATGCATTTACAATTTCATGGTCTCCATTCAGCTAGCAGAATATCTGAAATGATTAAATAGAACTATTGCAGTGTGCTCCTGTTAGGCAAAAAGAATAATGCAAGTAAAATTCATACTTACAGTGAGTTGTATTTACTTGGTTTTATGAGTATATGCAGTTCAGCTAAGTTAGTTTGTTCCTGACTAGCTGCTTTTCATGTTTGAGGGCATGCATTCCTGCTAAATGCACTTGCGTATTCCCATGATCATGCCAAACATTAAATGATTTATGCTTAATTTGTGTCAGTGAATGCATCTTTTAATACCCGGTACTTCTGTAAATGCCTTTTAGGCAAGGATCTAGCACCTTAGATAAATTGCACTCAGAGTGTCACATACCTGAGCTAAGGAAAAATTTTACAAGTAGTGTACTGATAAATGGAGAGAGACAAATGTTGATTTAATAGATAAGTTTAATTTTTGTGTCCAATTCCCCTACAATGAGTAAAATACTTCCATCCCACCAACTTCCAACCTTCCTCACACCCTATCTGAGTATTGCCGAATGAAGTAGTTGAGGAGTCCTGCCTTTTTGCATTCTTTCTCTCAAGTAATTGAGATCATCACCAAGGAAGCTGTCTCTTTGTGTTAACGAGCAATAACTTTGATAGTGCTTTCAGCAAAATGAACATATTCTGCAGAGCATGTGTGGGATTGCCATATAATTACTGTAACACACCATACCTGGTTACTTCATGTTAAGCCAACATGCTACTTGCACCTGGGTATGGGTGTCTGCATTTCTGAAGGTGTCTGGTTCACACCATACTATTTCTATGTACCTTGAATTCCTCTTCAAATCACAGAATTTCTAGGTTGGAAGAGACCTCAAGATCATTGAGTCCAACCTCTGACCTAACACTAACAGTCCTCCACTAAACCATATCCCTAAGTTCTACATCTAAACGTCTTTTAAAGACCTCCAGGGATGGTGACTCCACCACTTCCCTGGGCAGCCTGTTCCAATGTCTAACAACCATTTCAGGAAAGAAGTTCTTCCTAAGATCCAACCTAAAACTCCACTGGTGCAACTTAAGCCCATTCCCCCTCGTCCTGTCACCAGGCACGTGGGAGAACAGACCAACCCCCACCTCACTACAGCCTCCCTTGAGGTACCTATAGAGAGCGATAAGGTCGCCCCTGAGCCTCCTCTTCTCCAGGCTGAACAAGCCCAGCTCCCTCAGCCGCTCCTCGTAGGACTTGTTCTCCAGACCCCTCACCAGCTTCGTTGCCCTTCTCTGGACCTGCTCAAGCACCTCGACGTCCTTCTTGTAGCGAGGGGCCCAAAACGTACTCGAGGTGCGGCCTCACCAGAGCTGAGTACACAAAGGTGCATCCTGACTGCAGATGCTCATCTTTTACTTTTTTTTTTTTTTTTTTTTTTTGGTATGCATATTTGACTCACAAGCACTGAGAGGAAGCTTATTGCCTTTTAACATGCAGTACACTCTGCTTCCACTTTCAGTCATGGAAGAGTTGGGTTCATGTCTTTCTGCAGCCATGTGTTGTTTTGTGCTGGTTTGTAAGCCATATGTAGAAAAAAAAAATCTCAGTTCTCTATAACTATCATTCAGCTGCAGTTCAAGATGCAGCAAGCATCTGAATTTACTCTAAATATGTTTTGTGATTGAATATTTCAAAGAATCTAACCCAGTACTTCCTATGATCATAAATCATATGCATGACCAGGTCACCCACCATAAGATTGTATTATATGAAGTTATGTGTTCTTTTTTTATTATTTCTCCTTTTTTACTGTCATATTGTTGTATATCTAAAACAGAAATTAGCATCTTCACACTGTCAAAATCTGCTGTAATTACAGAAGATTGAAAGAATTTTCCTTATTTTTTTAATAAGCAGTAAATCTTGTTACTTACATTTGGCTAGATGACAGATTTATTTATTTTTTTTTTTCTAGCATGCAGAATAAACACTTCAGCAAATTTTTACAGGTAATAGTTTTTAGAAAGTCTCTTTTATATCTTACAGTAGTACTATATGCTACCTTTAAAAGAATTCCTTACCCAATGGGAATAGTTAGCACAACCTCTTAATTACAGGGCAAGAAAGTAATGTTACTACTCTTTCTAAATGTTTCATTATATCTTCAGAACATACTAAACCATCACAAACTTCCCTTTGGGCATCTAGGTATAAAATGTTGAAGCAAGAAGGTCCAAATTAGAGCAAGTCAAGAGCTACAGTTGAGAAGATTTGTTTTTCCCATAAGTGAATTTTATTTCCATACATTTTTATTCCAGTTCTGCAACATTCTGTAAGGAGAAACTACTCTGGCTGGCGTAATATGTCATTCTTGTGCATATACGTTATGATTTAATCTTTAATCAACCTCCCATAGGACTTCTTTCTTTTCTGGTATTCGAGGTGCACACTGCTTGATTATTAATGAGTACATATAGTATTGTGGTGGGTTTACATGGCAAGGTTTTGGTAGCAGGGTGCTGCAGGGTGGTCTCTGTGGCAAGAGTCCAGAAGCTGCCCAAAGTTAGATGAGGGCCAGTTTCAGCCACCTCCAAAGGGACCCGCCACTGCCCAGGACCGAGCCAATAAGATATGTTGTTTGAACCTCTGTGAGACCAGATTTAAGAAAAGGGGGAAAAAAATGCTTTGCAAGAGCAGGAGAGAGCAAGGAGCAAGAACCAGCCTCAGAGAACCCCAGGTCAGTGCAGCAGGATGGCAGGAGGTGCTCCAGGCACACAGCAGCAGTTGCTTATGGAGAGGCCCCTGGTGAAGAAGGCTGTCCCCCTGCAGCCCATGGGTCCTACATGGAGCAGATCTCCATGCTGCAGCCTGTGGAGGAGCCCCCAGTGGAGAAGGTGGATGTGGCCTGGAGGAGGCTGCGGCCCATGGAGAAGCCCCCGCAGGAGCAGGCCCCAGGCCGGAGCTGCAGCCCTTGGAGAGGAGCCCACACAGGAGCAGGGGGTCTGGGGGGAGCTGCCTCCTGTGGGGGACCCATGCTGGGGCAGTTTGCTCCTGGGGAATGGACCCCGTGGTACGGAGCCATGTGGGAGCAGTTCCTGAAGAGTTACTGCCTGTGGGCAGCAGGCTCAGTTTGGGAAGGACGGCATCCCTGTGGGGGGGACCCCATGTGGAGCAGGGGCAGAGAGTGACTATGAAGGAATGGCAGGGACTGACTGCAGCCCCCATTCCCTGTTCACCTGCATTGCTTGGGGGAAGGTGATCAAAGAGGATGGATGGGGGGAAGGTGTTTTTAGTTTTTTATATGTTTGTTTCTCACTTCTCTAGCTTGTTAGTAATAGGTAACAATTTATATTAATATCCCTGCATTGTCCATTTTGCCTGTGAGGATAATTGTTGAGTAATCTTGCTGTCCTTATCTCAACCCTTGAGCCCTTTTCATCATATTTTCTCCACTTTCCCTTTGAGGAGGGAGAGTGCAAGAGCAGTTATGGTGGAGCTCAGCTGTCCAGCTGGGCAAAACCACCAGAACTATGAAGAAAAACTTGTAATAAGCCCATGGGTTTCTCTACAATGTTTATCAATGAAGTGTCTGAATACTAGTATATTCTAATTTTATCTTCACATTAGCCTATGGGAGAAAATCATGGCAAAATTCCCGTTTTACAGATGGGAAATTCAGAGAACAGGTTAAAGCCAGAAGCATCCACCAGTTGTTGGCAGCTTGTCCAACCAATATGAAACTTTTTTTTTTTTTTTTTCTAATTTAAGTGAAACACTGCTTTTGTTGGCTTCTGTTGGGTCTGTGAATGTTCAGCATTTCTTCACAATAGATACAATGATTTTCAGAGGACTATACAGTTAAGTACATTTTCTTTACATACCTAATCTCCACTGCAGCCAAAGATATTTAGGAACCTAGTAGATCTCAGTGACTTATTGCAAAAGATTGATTTTAAGTGATTAGCTTAATTGCAGTAGAAATTCTTTGGAGAAGCACATACGGAAGCTGATTCCTTAGGAAAACATTTACTTCCCTTACAAAAGATTAATATCCTTTTGACCCTTGCAATTTTATTTTTCATTCATCTCTATGCGGTAGAGATGTGATGAGAAGACGTATCTTTGACTTCTTTGTTTTTTTGACTGGTCTTTGGGGTGCACCCACTGGCTGCAGTGCCTTTTGCAGGTGTGTGCTGTCAGTATGCTCTAGGACTGCTCACTTCTGCATGCTCCAGTCATAGGTCTTCCAGGAAGAACCATCTCTGTGTGTCTGGAGGACACAGAACAGGGCTTGGGCTTTAGCAGGTATAAGAAATAATCTGAATAAAGTATACCTGTTATTTCACAACCTGGACTTTTATGGTTTTATCTAACTGTCTAGTCTGCCATGTTTTAGTTTACAGGGACTACTGGTAAAACCAAGAATTGTAACTTGAAACAGGAAAACATGGTGGTATCTTGGCCTTATGGAGCCTCTAAAGGTGTGTTTATCAGCTCTCCCGGTAAAGCTGTGATTGACATGTTTGATATATCATCCAGGGCTTTCATGGTGTCTCTTGAAAGAGTTTCATAAGCTTTTGCCTTCCATTTATTACTTTCAGTGAATTAAAATGACATGGTAGGCGTACAATCCTTACATCTTTTGCATGTGCTAGGTGAGCTGTTAAGAGTCAGTGCTGAGCAACAGCGTCCTTTCTACTGTGGGACAAAATTTTTCCCTGCTGTGAATGCTGGGCTTGCAGACACCAACTAAGCTCAAAGGCATTTCTAGATGAAAACAGGTACCAACAGAATTATTGGTACAATGGGCTGAGGCAGAATAAAGCAGTGATGGAAAAGGCAGGCAGAAAATAATTTGTGGCAGGATAGCTACAGGAGATGAAGCAATAAAATGTGAAGAAACAGCAGGGAAGTATCTGTTAGTGCTGGAGATTACCTCTGCGAGGAAAAGCTAAATAGGTACTGATTTTGGAGAGATGAGGTAAAAAGTATAGTCTGATAATTAGAAAAGGAAACCGGATGGACATGAGATTAATTAGTTGTTTTTTTTTTTTTTTTTTTTTTTTTTGAGGAGGAAGACTAAGAAAAAAAATAAGCATCTGGTAGGTGACTATGGGATATAGATAAGTGACAGTTCTGAGGACATTTTAACAAAAATGATACAGAGAAAGTCAGCAAGGATGCAGAGGAGACTCTGGAGAAAACTTGATAATATTTGGTATTTAGTGGTATACTTCACCACTGGGGTCTCAGTGCTTTCAAAGAAACCAACAGAATAAATATTTTCTTCCCTTTACAATGATATTTTAAAGAATGATACATCATTCTAGTGAAATCTGCCAGTCTAATCAAGCAAAAAATGAGACTGATGAATATACACATATATTTATTGTTGTTTCCTACACATCAGGCTTGCAGTCTCCTGTGTAGAAATCAGATTGCTATCCACCATCCTGCACCTTTCTCTGAATCTTATTTACTTCAGTCTGATCCCAGAAGACTGATCCCTACACTCTGAACACAGAATCCTGCCTCCACGAAAATGGAGGAAGAAGGCTTCCTATGCCTATTCCGAAGATCTTCCTATGCCTGATCCCACCTTTCCAGTAAGCTCTGTGGTATTTGTGCTCCTGTTTTTCCTTTGAAGCTTGCTGTGGAGGAACAGCAGGAGTTTACAGTTAGACTAACCTGATTCCTTTGACATAAAATCCCTAGTTTACTTAGCTGGAGCCAAAGTTGGTTTACATTTTAGGTAGCAATCAATTCCACTAGGTACTAATCTGAAAAGCTATGAAGAGTGGCCCACAGACCTCTTTTACTACTGCTGAGATAACGGAACAGGAAGATGCTGAGATGAAAGTGACAGACTCAGTTCAAAGGAAGAAGAGGGATTACTCTGGTCATCCTGTTTGGAGCTAGACCAGTTTGAAAGGCATAGGTGATCCATGAGAAATGGGAGTCCTCTGCCTATGCTGTTGTCTGCTCTTGAAGATTACTAGTTGCTTCAATGGTTTTAATACTGAGAAAGGTGTGATTGTGTTCTGTGTCCCCAGCACTCTTGCATAGTGGGCCATCTTTCCTGCTTGTGGCCTCATGTTTGTTCCAAGGAAGCAGTCAGCAGCAGCTGTGTTGTTAAAAGCAGCCAGATGACATTTCTGAGTGATAAATTTGCGTTGTAAGAACAGATGTCTTGTATGCAGTTATTTTCATGGTTTAAGAGTGGTTCATGTTTTTCACATTACTTTGACCATGACACTTGCCTGTGCTTTAGAAATGTTGCATCTTTTTGTAATGAAACAGTTCTAAATGGTTTCTTTTTAAAATGAGAGTAGTTTAATCTCTAGAATATTACTTTTATTTCAGTGTGTTGTGTATCTCTAGGATCTGCATTGTATACATCTGCATGAGCTCTATGCCTTCCTTTACTGAGTGCTCCATGAACTAGGTATTTTTGAAAGGACAACCTGCTGTTCATTCTAGGTTATTTTCAAGCTTCTTTCTTTAACTCTCTCCTGTTATTTTGTGTTGAGCACAGTGGTATTACTGTATATCTGTAAAATTAGTTAGTGAGTTAGTTTGTTTTGTTTGTTTGTTTGTTTTTCCCTCATAGCCAAGTTTGCTTTAAAACAAAAAGGCAGTAGGGCTTGGGGTAAGAGGGAAGGTCTATTAGTTTATGCTTGGGAAATCTTGGAGTAAGGTTGAGGATAGTGCTGGTGCCGATAACAGGTGAAAGCACTTTCACTAGTCACTTACCCCCAGTATCTGTGAAAACAAATCCTATTCAGTATGATATATGAAAGCATAACCCTCTGTAGTATAGGAATCAATGGAACAATTCATGTAATAGATGACTTTTCAGGTTTGTGCAGTCTGCCACTTGAACATAATTGGCATCTATGTAATAAAATACTGAACACCAAGGGAAATATTTTAGATGTTTATGAGTCATCACATGGTTTATTATAGAAGACTGACATACAACTGTGTAAAGCAGAATAGGCTAAATAGCACTTGAATTACTGTTAACAGTATTTAATACTGCGTTAAAGAAATACGAAGATTTTAGACTTCCCTTGTGTTTAAATTATATACCATCAAAATCAGTTATTGGGAACCTGGCAGGTATAATATAGCAGCACATTTTTAAGCCAGTGATTTTACATGAAATCCATAAGTCATTGCTCAAAAACACAGGTGTGAAATACAGGTCTTAGAGTGCAGCATTGCTGACAAGCAGAATTGGCTGAACATTTGCACAGTGCATTGTAAGCCCCTCTGAATGGTTCCTGTCTTTTGCTGTGTGCCTGCATAGTATTTAGTGCAGCTGGGAGTCCTTATCTCAGCTGGAGGCCTCTCTAGATGCTACTGTAAAGGAAATAATAATATATTTGTCAGCTGCATGTCTTAAGCATGTTAATAAATTCCCTATTTATGAAAAGGACCTGCTTGCTTGGCATTTGAACAGCCTTGCAGCCTATTGATCTTATCCTGCAAATCTTGGGCTCTGTTTAGAGAAATATGGTAAAATAACTCTCCAGAGCTCATATCTCATCATGACAGCATTGTTTCTAGCACCCAGACAGCAAGTATAAAGCTAGCTCTGGTGTGACGATGTATTGCAGTCTGCAGTGTATACATGTTAACGTTAAGTGTTGTGCTTGCTCTGTGAGATGCTTCTCAAAAGTAAAGTTAGGAATTGTGGTACACAGAAGTACCAGAACTCTCCTCATATTTCAGCGCTACTCACTTGACAGTCTAGTTTGTCACCCTCCATTCAACTCATATTTGATTGAAAAAAATAGAAAGCAAATGACTATAAATATGTCTGCGATAGAAAGTGAATGAGTACAACACTAACAAAAAGCATGCAAGGGTTTGTACATATTCTGTTTTGCTGAGTAACAAAGCTCAGCATATCCGTCCTGTACCATGCCATTCAGTACCTTGTAAGAGTGTCTCATTTCTCTTAATTATTAATGCTTTTGATTCTACCACAGAAAATGGGAAAAAGAAAATGGTACTCTGCCTTTTGAATGTTGCATTACCAATGCTAATACATCTTCCCCACCTCCCACGAAAAATGGCTTAACCACACCAAGCACATTAATGAATTGATATGTAGTACATGTAGATGACATGTAATTCACAGGATATTCATACTATTCTTTGTCCACATGAGATGTAGATGTCCATTTTTTCATGTGCATGGAAATGCTCTGGAAAATGTCTTAAATGGCAGAGTTTTTCTTCTTCCTTACCTTATCTGTGTGCAAGATCCTTAACTGTGACAATTCTGCTTAGCCCTGCTGATTTTTTTTTTTTTTTTTTTTTTTTTTTTAAGAATCTTTCACTTATAGCAGAGGCCCTTTCTACCTTTTATTTAGTGTCCCTCCTCCCCCCTCATTTTTTGATTATGGGATGAGTCCATTTAGTCTTTAGTCCATAAGTCTTCAATTTCACTATTAAAAGTATTATCCTTAGGTAATATAACAGTAAATCATGCTTTCTTTCATTGTCCTGTCCCAGTGGTTGGTATTTCTACATTATGCATTGTTCAGAGTGTGGTGGGGGTGTGTAACAGCAAAAGGAGCTAAGAAACACAGAGATCAGGATTGCCCTGTCTCTTTACGGTAACTCTCCAGCTTGTGATTTTGGACAGCTGAGGCAGGTTTTCAAAGAGAGTGAACACAAACAGAGTTCTTGACAATTAGGAAAAAATAATATTTACAAGGTAAATATGGTTCTTTCCCTCAGACATGAAAGAGAAGTGATATTAAAGTACTAAAGATGTAGAAATGGGGAAAAATAACATGATGTAAAAAAGAAACTTTTCATTTATCCATGGGAAATATTGATAAAGCTTTCAGAACTGAAGGACAAGCCCTAAGATACAAAGCTACACAAAAATGTGGTGAAGGTGCAGGAAAGAAGATGGAAACGGATTTCCTAGGGTATATCCACTGTGATATGTATCAGGGCTAAGGTACAAAGAGACTTGGGAACAGAGGAAGAGTTGTAAGAATATGCTGTATTGGGAGAAAGGATCTGCTTATGCTGTCCCTGGATAATTAAAACCTTCCAGAATAAATCTAGACCTTGAATAGAGCTTGAGAGAAAGGTAGAGATAAATCTAGCAGGAAAAAAAAACAAAACAAACAAACAAACAAACAAAACTTTATCTGGAACTTTTGTACAGTCCAGATGAATATCTTGCTGTGATGCAACCCCATCTAAACTTCACTGACCTTGGAGACCAAAGCATTGGATCGACTTCAGTTTGCAGCCACACGAGGCTTGTGGGGGAAGGTTAACAGTTCCCTGTAGTTCTAGAAATCAGCTACTATTAGCCATAGTGTGTAGGTCAGGGATATACTAAGGTGCAAATCTGATGGGACCGTATGAGGTTTCCTTTCCTTCTTCTAGTAATCTGACTGTTAGAGAATAAAAAAGCATTTGATAGTAATATCCAGGTGCAGTTTTTTGCAGCGTAAGCTTTATTTGGGGTTTATCACTGTTGGAAATAGTTGGCAGACTGTATGGTCAACTTTCTGCTCCTAAGGAGTTGCCAAACCTGATCCACAGTACGTGGACGACATATGTGACCTTTTTTTTTTTTTTTTTTCAAATCTGCAGTGTGGCATTGGAAGATTTGTTCACACCTTGTGTTTTCAGCTTTTAATCAAACCTCCATGCTATAGAAAATTCACATGGAAATCTCACAGCAGAACCTCTCTTGGGACTTCTTAATTTTCTCAAGCATGGAACATATTTTGAGAATAGGTAGTTCATAGCAACATATTCCTTTGGGGGCAAATCTAAAATGAGAAGAGCTATGAGAAAGTGAAAATAAAATATTTTGAATCTCAGAAGAGATTCAGTATGGATTTGATCTCAAGATAATTTGGTCTATTTAGGCCATTCTTATTAACTCAAAGCTGATTCATATATGCCTATTAGAAAGGTGCTGTGAGGACCTTAAGCTAAGAGAGTGAAGGTTGGATGTCTTGTTTTTACTCTTGCAGCTTGGTGTAATGGGAATTCATCTACAAGTCAGAACAAAGCCCTGACTATTTTCCTCACTACTTTAGGTCTTGAAAAAGAATTGAATATATGTCAATTCATTACCTGATTCTTATAGTAAAAGTATGGTTGATGGTATTTCATATCAGTAGTCTTTCACAAAGGTTATTCTGTAGTATTAGAGTTATATCTTTTATTTAATGGTGTTATGTTCATGGCCACATATGTAGTGCAGCTTTTAACTGGGATAGCAAAATGGTTTTTAACTAACAAATGCATTTGCAGCATGAGTGAAAATATGCTGCAGTGTTGAAAATCTGTTGCAGTGTACCTAGCTGTAGGAAAGTGAATGGCAAAATACTTAGACATTCAAACAAAAAGCAGGGTTTTTAGTAAGTGATGAATTGCCTTTTTTTTTTTTTTTAAACCATAATTTGCTTTCCCACCCTATTGGGAATAACTTGTGCACTTCACCTCAGTATTGGAAAAATGAGAACTTCACAAATTGCAGAAATTGCCTAGCAAAAAAGAACTGGCCATATTTTTGAAACTGTTGAAATATTATTTATAGATTGGTGACAGCTTGATAAAAACTACCATTGCACACTTGATTTATTTTAAAGTGAATGATAAAGTATTTTTTAGCAAGCAGATTCTATATCAACTCCTATAAAAAATTTGGTTTGAAAATAATCAAGAAAAATATCCTCCTACTGTTTTTTTACAGTAGCCAGCCTTGGCAAAGGACTCAGATACAGTCAGCAGTGGGTTGCTTAGTATCACCTTTTGTTCTAACTCCCTGTAAAACCTAAAATCTGGTTTTTGTTTGTTAGTTATTTTTTTTTTTTTTTGTCATTATGAAGGTGTTGTGAAATATAAGCTTATGGGTTAAGACCCAGCCCTGCAACCATCTCCCTTAAACAACAAGGGAAGAGGCAGCAGCAACGAAGGACTGAACTCTGCAACCTTGTTCATCTCTCTGCTACCATCATCATACCTCCAGTACAATGATAAAACCATATCTGAGAATGGCAGCAGGAAGCTAAAACTGGGAAAGAGTGAGGATTAGTTCATGTTTGCCATTTTGTATGTTTTCTTGCATGAATATAGATCAAGACCTAACTGGAGGAGCTGTTAGGAATTGTAAGCTTATTGGGTTTTCCCAGGATTTACAGGGACTTTGTTTCTGCTAAGTGAACAGTGTCATACCACAAAAATCATCATGTCCTAAGTCATAGGACTACAAGCTCTGATCAGCCTTTACTCTGTGCTTCCCTGTGATGCCATAACTAAATGCAATGGAAACTTGTTGGCTCTACTTTCCTCAACAATGTTCATTCTTCTGCAAAACAAGCATCTCTTTGCTGATGGGGAAACAGCATCTTTTTGCTTTTCTGTACTGGCAGTAAAGGATCATCTCATTCTTACCAAGTATTATAGATATTTATTTTTTTTTCTTAAAGGGGTGATTTGTTCTTTTGACTTTATTTTCAGCTTGCAACTTCTCTGCATTGCTTCTTTCTGGAGCTAATATTGCTAATCCTAACATATTCAAATCTTCCCTTACTCAGGAGAAGAATGATATGTAGCTCATTTTTTCTACTGCTTCTATAACTTGAACAAATCAGAAATTGTTCAATTGCATTTCTGTTATGCAGACCCAGCAACTATGCTTGCAAAATCCTATCTTTCATACAGCCGAGTTCTCCCTGCATGCCGTCAAAGCAAGCAAGGAAGCATTGATAATTGTATATAAAAGGGCTCTTCTGACCATAGAAAATTCCTGCAAATCCTACAAGCAGGTACTTCGGTCTGCTGATGTCATTGATTACGGGGCCCATTCATATGCCAGAATGATTTGCAGCTGCCAAAATGGGAATAAAATGTCATTTCTGGTGACTCATTTTTTTTTTAGTAACTCAGTTGAGTATGAGAAAGTCTTATGAAACTTAATTGTGACTCGAGCCTCAGTTCAGGAACACCTTTTAATTGGTTTCACTGGGACTTTAAAAATATTTCCTGCAGCTAATTGTTGAATTGGGGACAAATGCTATAGGATTTTGTGGACACACATAAATGTGCTCAAGAAAGTTTGCAGACATGAATAATCCCACAGCTTGTGCCATTCTCTAGTAATACTCTGCACATTTATATTCTTCTTTTGTACTGTCTCCTCTACTAAAAAATATGACTTTTTATCCCCTGTCTGGTTGTGTCTTTTCCTTACATGAGTCAAATATAAAACATGCAGCAGGCTCTTCTTTCCAAAGAGACTTAAAAATAACTGAAGATTTGCCCAGTGCACTCAGGCCATTGGGAAGTGCTCTGAGAGGGACTAAAGAAACACAGATCAGGTTGAAAATCTCTTGGATATTATGGCTGGATATGGTGTCTGTCTTCTTCTCCATCTTAAACAGTTGTGATGCCATTAAAAGTCAATGTGCTTCCCAGCAGAAGTGGTTGAGTTTCAAAAATGAGAGGAATGATCGCTGTGTGCAGTTGGCAGATGAGTTTGTAATGTGCTCTGGGATTCTTTTCCATGCTGTAAATTCAAATTACATCTCATCATGTGCCTAGTTAAAGAACAGAATATGTCACAATAGAGAAAGAGAAAACCAGGAACAGATTGTGATCCTGTTGACAATTATGTAAGCCTAGACCACTTTTCTGTCATTTCTTCATTTCCCAGGATAAACGACAGCAGGGCAGGAGTTCTTTGGGGAAAAAAGCTAAGAAACAAACAAACAGCCCCAACTCATATTGGACAAATTATGATGACACTTACATTTCAAGTGATTTAAAAACTAAGAGCTACTATTCAATTTAAACGACTGAAAGTCAGAACCATCCCTCAGTGCTCAAGGATGGCTGCCTTGGAGCTGCCACAGCACCTGACCACGTGTTGCAGGGGGATTTGGGCCATGCTTCGCCAGGGATGGCCTGGGACAGTGGCATGACCAAGTCACACCTGCCTGCTCTCGCTGCGCCCCCGTCCTCTGCCTAGAAAATGGCCCCGGGAGGGTAGCGCCATGCAGTGCCTGCCAGGCATGAGGAGCATGCAGTGTGCTGTGGTGGTGGCTGTGGGAGTTTGTGTGGTGGGGTACGGGGGTTCTGTCCCTCTTTTTTGAGTCCACCCTATCTGCTAGCAGTTTCTGACCGTAGATTTTGCCATGGTTTCCCCCAGGCAGAGAGCTTGTAACCCCCCCCCACCTCCCCCATCTGCTTCCCTCACATTTCCAGGTCCCCCTAAGCAATAGGTTTCTAGCATTGGACATTGAAGGGGAGGTCAGTGGGGAGGCGCGAGAAGGTTCCCCAAAGAGCTTACCAAGGACGAAGCAGTCAACTCCACGCATTCAGACTGCCTCTGCCAGGAAAGAAAGAAGCATGGTTGTGGTAGGTGACTCCCTTCTCAGATGAACAGAGGGTCCCATTCGCAGACCAGACCCGAGCTGTAGGGGAGTGTGCTGCCTACCTGGGTCCCAGGTCAGGGGCATAACTAGAAAACTCCTGGAGCTGATTCACCATGCTTATTATTACCCATTGCTCATAGTTCAGGCGAGCAATGATGAAATCTCTCAGAGAAGCCTGCAAACTGTGAAGAGAAATTTCAGGGGTTTAGGGTGAATAGTTCAAGGAGCGGGAGTGCAAGTCGTGTTTTGTTCTATTCCTTCTGGGGAGGTTAAGGACATGGAGAGGGCTAGGAAAACACAAGTAATGAATAATTGGCTGAGAGGCTCGCGTCGAGACAGGAACTTGGTTCTTTGACCATGGGGCAGTTTACTCAACTCCTGGCCTGTTGTCAATGGATGGAACTCACCTGTCTCAAAGGGGGAAATAAATTCTATCACAGGAGCTAGCAGGACTTGTGGAGAGAGCTTTAATCTAGCTCTGACAGGGGAAGAGGGTAAAACAGGGCTCACCAGATAAGTGCCTGGGGGAACAATGCTGAAGCTGAGGGTGAGGCAGATGCCTCATCTGAAGTGCATCTACACCAATGCATGCAGCATGGGCAACAAACAGGAGGAGCTGGAAGCGATTGTGCGACAGGCAAATTATGACCTAGTTGGAATAAATGAAACATGGTGGGATCGCTCCCACGACTGGAATACTGTGATGGACAGCTACAAGCTCTTCCACAGGGATCAAAGGAAGGGTGATAGTGTGGCTCTTTATATTAAAGAGTGTTTTGATGTTGAAGAGCTTCCAGTTGGGAATGAAAAAGTTGTGTGCCTATGGATAAGGATCTGGGGAAGGCCTGTAGGGGTGACATCTTGGTAAGCGTCTGTTATAAAGCGCCTAATCAGGATGAAGAAATGGATGAGGCATTCTGTGAGCAGCTTGCAAAAGTTACACGATCACCAGCACTCATTCTCATGGGAGACTTCAACTTCCCTGATATATGCTGGAAGTATAATACTTCACAGAGGAGCCATTCCAGGAGGTTTCTAGAGTGTGTGGAAGATAGCTTCCTGACACAGCTGGTCCAAGAGCCTACCAGGGGAGGTGCTAGACCTTCTCTTCACTAACGGAGAAGGACTGGTGTGATATCTGAAAGCGGGGGACTGTCCTGGATAGAGTGACCATGAAATTGTGGAGTTTTCTGTCCTTGGTGGTGTCAGAAGGGTAACTAGCAAAACTGTCTTGAACTTCCTGAGGGCGGACTTTGACTTATTCGGGACGCTTGTTGCAGGGGTCCCTTGGGAGTCACTCCCGAATGGCAAAGGGGTCCAGGAAGCCTGGACACTCCTCAAGAAGGAAATCTCAAATGCACAGGAGCAGGCTGTTCCTGAGTCCCATAAGGTGAGCCAGAGGGGAAGAACACTGGTGTGGATGAACCAAGAATTTTTTGAGACTCTGGGAGAAAAAGAGGGTCTATGTCTGCTGGAAGAAGAGACAGGCTACTTGAGGCGACTACAAGGAATTTGCTAAGAGGTGCAGAGAGGAAGTTAGAAAGGCAAAATCCCAGCCTGAACTCAGCTTGGCCACTGCAGTAAAAGAGAACGAGAAATCCTTTTACAAATACATTAACAACAAGAGAAGAACCAAGGAAAATTTCCATCCTTTACTCAATGCAGCAGGGAATGTGATCACTGAGGATAAGGATAAGGCTGAGGTTCTCAACACCTTCTGTACATCTGTCTCTAATAGCTGGATCAGTTATCTTCAGGGTACTTCACTCCATGACCTGGATGTCCCCTGTGATTCGTGTAAAGAATGCCCCCTACCCCCACACACACCCCGTGATCCAGGAAGAGAGAGTTAGAGACCTGCTCCTCCACCTGGAATGTCGCAAGTCCATGGGATCATACAAACTCCACCCTAGGGTGCTGAGGGAGCTGTCGGAGATGATTGCCAAGCCACTTTCCACCATCTATCAGCATTCCCAGTTATCTGGAGAGGTCCCAGAGGATTGGAGGCTTGCCAATGTGACTCCCATCTACAAGAAGGGCCATGGGGAGGACCTGGGGAACTGCAGACCTGTAGCTTGACCTCAGTCCAGGGAAAGTTATGGGGCAAATCATCTTGGGTGAGATCACCCAGCACTTGCATGGCATCCAGGGGATCAGGCCCAGCCAGCACAGGTTCACAAAATGCAGGTTGTGCTTGTCCAACCTCATCTCCTTCTATGATTGTGTGACCAGACTGGTAGATGAGGGAAAGGCTGTTGATGTAGTCTACTTAGACTTCAGCAAAGCCTTTGAGACGGTCTCCCACAGTATTCTCCCGGGGAAACTGGCTGCCTGTGGCCTGGACAGGTACACTCTTATCTGGGTAAAGAACTGGCTGGAAGGCCGTGCCCAGTGGGTAGTGGTTAGTGGAGTTAAGTCCAGCTGGCATCCCGTTACAAGTGGTGACCCCCAGGGGTTGGTACTGGGGCCTGTCTTATTCAATATCTTTACTGATGACCTGGACGAGGGGATTGAGTGTACCCTCAGTAAGTTTGCAGACAACACCAAGTTGGGAGGTAGTGTCGATCAACCTGAGGGTAGGATGGCCCTTCAGAGGGATCTGAATAGGTTGGACTGCTGGGCTGAGGTGAATGGGATAAGGTTTAACAAGGCTAAGTGCTGGGTCCTGCACTTTGACCACAATAATCCCATGCAATGCTATAGGCTTGGGGCAGCGTGGCTAGAAGATTGTGAAGAGGAAAGGGACCTGGGAGTGTTGATCGATGCTCAGCTGAACATGAGTCAGCAGTGTGCCCAGGTGGCCAAGAAGGCCAATGGCATCCTGGCCTGTATCAGGAATAGTGTAGCCAACAGGAGCAGGGAGGTGATTGTCCCCCTGTACTCTCAGCTTTGGTGAGGCCACACCTCGAGTTCCGTGTTCAGCTTTGGACCCCTCAATACAAGGACATCGAGACCCTGAAGCATGTCCAGAGACAGACAACAAAACTGGTGAGGGGTCTGGAGCACAACTCTTATGAGGAGCAGCTGAGGGAGTTGGGGTTGTTTAGTCTGGAGAAGATGAGGCTCAGGGGAGACCTCATTGCACTGTGCAACTGCCTGAAAGGAAGTGGTGGAGAGCTGGGGGTTGGCCTCTTCTCTCAGATAACTGATGATAGGACTTGAAGGAATGGGCACAAGTTGCACCTGGGGAGATTTAGATTAGATATCAGGAAAAACTGTTTCTCTCAAAGAGTGGTCAGGCACTGGGGTGGCCTACCCAGGGAGGTGGTGGAGTCACCGTCCCTTGTGGTGTTCAAGAAGCACCTGGACAAGGTGCTACAGGAACTGATTTAGTAGCTTAGTGGGTAGTATTGGTGATAGGAGGATGGTTGGACTAGATGATCTTGTAGGTCCTTTCCAACCTTGTGTTTCTATGATTCTATAAATTAAGACATACATGTATATGTAAACATGAAAATTGTTGGAAACAAGTCACAAAATGAAACAAAATCAGTTGTGTCTTGTTTGTTTATTTGGTGTGGTTTGTTTTCAGTCTATTCCTTCTGCTGCCTGTTGCACATTACATTCTTTGCAAGCTTTAAGTTTTCATGATGGGTTGGTACCATCAAACAAATGCTAGGAAATGAACCATAGGAGTAAGGACCTGCTCATGTTCTGCCAATGCTGTCAAGTAGCTAAAAACCCAGCTATGGGGTCAAGAAAGGAATTTGTTCTTGTCTTGTATCACTGACCAGATGACCACACTTGCTGACCAGGACAAAATGCAATATATTCATTGCCCTTTAAGAAGAACATTTAATGTATGTTCCCAGAAGCAGAAATTGAACTATTGAACTTATGTTCCAAATAATGAGTGATATGGAGACCTGAAGAAATGTCAGAACCTAAATGTAACTAGATTCAGGGGGAGTATCAAAGAACTTTATTGGGTTGTTTACTGATTCTTCACTTCTTTTTATAAAATCTTTCATTATCCATGTCTACTTTTATTGTTGCTTAAAAAACCCACAACTGTAGTGGGTTTAAATAAACATATATAATACATTTTAGTGTAGCAAACCATGTTACTGCTATCTATTAAATTATAAGTATTTGTTTGTGTTGTCTTGGGAGTAAGCGTGTCACTTCTTGTGGGCATTTTGGTGACATAAAGCCGTTATAATGGCACCAACAATGACCCCTGGTGCTTTACAAAAGGAATTTATGGAAACTTCATGTCATGTTTAAGTGTCAGGGGAATTTAGGTATGTTACCCTGAATGCAATTACTCAACTCAGAGCACAGCCAAGACAGTGAGACTAACAATATGTTTCATCCTATAAAAATTGGCATGGGATCTTTAGTGACCATGTTTTGTCAGGATCTTAGATTTATTATGTCTCTAAAAGACATTTCTTCTGGTGCCATATTCAAAAAGACATAATTAGAAAATTCTGCTATTTTTTTATTTTTATTTTTATTTTTATTTTTATTTTTATTTTTATTTTTATTTTATTTTTTAAAGTGGTGTGCATTTATTCTGTTTTATTCCTACTCTGTTTAGCACAGCCTTCTGATGTCAGGGAGCTAGTCTTGGGAGGAAGCAGCTGGTCAGACCCCATGCCATCCATTGACGGGAAGTTGTTTCCCTGGCAACAGAAACTATGAGAAACCAAAGAACAGCTCTTTTCCAGTTCATGTTTCTTTTTCACTCAGTGTTACAGGCACTCCTTAGCTTCTTAGAAGGAATCATATAGCTACTATCAATTCAAACTAAAGCTAAGTGGAACAGTGTAAATGTCACCACAGTTTTCAAGGTTGTGAGGTTCTGAAGCCTACTGCTATCAACATTAATTTTGTATTGAAAAATATTAACAAACTAGATTTTTCCCCCCTTTGGGAATTATTCATGGTACTGTATCAAAACAAAGAGGCAAGGAAAAAGAGTAAAAATTGCTACACTGGCTTTGCTTCATGCATTGTGCAGAATGCATCTTTTTTGTGTGCAAGGATGCAGTTTAAAGGGAATTTTTGGTAGTCAATTATGGTTGTAGAGCTGACACACATGGCACAACAAGCACATTCCTTTTCATTAGTGCTCCTGAAATTCTGGAGTTCCTTAGGAAAAGGAAAAAATGAGAGACTAGACAAAAACAACAGCTGGATTGGCATAGACAGTTGACAGTGAAGGCATCCTGGAGTTTTTGTGCCTGTGTGAATGATGCATTGGAGTCTGTGTCTGTGATCCACTATGCCTTATGTAAACTTTTACCCAGGATACTACCATTTCTCTGAAATTTGGCAAATGTTTTTCCCTGGTAACATCTTCATTAAAAAACTGACTGCATAAATTGTAGAGTAATGTTAAAGAGAGTCCAGAATTTGTTTAACATCAACTAATGTATTCTCTGGATCTATTCTGCTTTGTGTAAGAAAAACTCTGATTATTGTTTTCAAATGTTATGGTTAATAAATATAGAAATTAAATCAAAAACAGGAATCTTGGGAACTAGTAAACTGTAATTCAGCAATTCATAGAACAGAATTTCTTAGTTTATGCTTGTGCAAAACACTTGATTGATTTAATTAATTAATTCACAAAGTAATATTAATATACATATCTATGTATTTCAGAAATGATGTTGCCACAGAAGTTTTGCAAGGTTTGAGGGTTCTCTGTGATGACTCCTGGAATAGCTGCTGTTCCAGGAGTGTGAAGGTCCTTTTACTCGCCAGTGTATGTAATAAGGTACACATGCTTTCTGCATTCTGTAACAACCTTGTTTTACTAAAGCAGAAGTGATCATTACTTTGTGTAATCCTTCAAGAAAATGTGTTCTTTTGTCTCATACAAACTGTGAAACTGTGAGGACTAGCCTAAGGATTGAAAGATCCACTGGGAGTTTAGGTGTGTTGGATTTCATTGTGAGCTATACAGGTCCAAAAATTGTTATTTACAAGGTATGATGAAATTTAGCATTATACTCAGGTGGTAAATGTATATTGGCTCGAGCTCAGATGATTTAAAATGATGTGGTTTTAGAAGTGGCTACTTCTACAAGTAGCAACTGAGGGGCTTAATGGAAAGGTCATTGTGACATGGGCTTTGACCAATAGTCCAAATCCAGTTTGTCTAGTCTGAGTGCATCAGAGATCAGATCCTAAAATTCAGTTAAATTTCTGTTAATTTCTGGGGTAGCTTAAAGTTCTGGGTAGAGTATGAGATGCTGCCAAGTGACCAGGTTGCATGAAAAATTGGGATTTTTATGCACATATATTGAAAACCTAAATGTTAACCCTCTAAAAAAAAAAAAAACCTCTCCTTAATAAATAGAACAAACAAAACAAACCATATCTTTGAATAGGCACCATCAAGCTGTCATTTTTATAAAACAATATTTTTTCCAAAAGCCTCATGCTTTCAAGCATTATTATGATTATATATCATATGGTTTATATGACTATTAATCTTTATAATGGCTGTCATGTTTTAAGCAGCATAAATACAGCATATTTTAATGTCTTAATAGATGCTGCTCATCTAGTTAGTCAGTGGCTTGAACTACCAATATGGTCTTTGGAGAGACATAGAACCTGGATTATTTTTATTTTTTTATTTTATTTTTTTATTTTATTCCTCTTATGATGTGTTAAAGCCAAAAAATAGGTGTATATGAATGACTGCTTTATTTTGGACATGAAACATTTTTATGCAACATCAGGTTCAATTCATGTGAAACTAAATCTCTTAAAGCCTACAGACACTGATCTCTTTCAGAACAGGTAACACCCATCCTCCAGCCCAACTTGTAATTTTACTGCAGTGCCATTTCATGAGCAGACATTTTTTGGACTTGAGCTTTTGGTTGGCCATGGCTTCATAACTGAGACTAAATGACAATTAGCTGTTGTTTGTGGTTAGTGGTTGTCACTTGGGGATCAGAGAGAGGGTGCTGTGTGGGTAGTTTATGGTTGTGATTTCTTACAGCAGTTCCTGTACTCTGAAAACAAAAACAACATTTCAACAGGTGGGAAAAGAAATCAAAAGAAGCTAGGGGCCCAAGTACTCACAGCAACATTTTAAACATAAACATTAACCTATTGTTTTCATTGCAGCAATTATTATTAATAATAATATTATTTGATGAAAGTACAGCGTCTTCCTGCTAATGATTGTTTGCTTTTCTTTAAGCATTTTAACACATACTTCATTGGGTGATGGAATAACATGTTCTTCCCTGTCAATTCCAAATATCCTTGTTTCTAATTTTTCCAAAAGCATCTCTGTAGAGGCAGAGACAATTCTGATATTTGTTTTATTCCTGATCTCTTTTTTTTTTTTCCCCAAGTTAAAACTACAAATATATGTGGTTTCCTCTTCAATGTTGTTATACCCAACTCATGAGCAGCACTGTCAAATTAAATGTGATTAAAAAAAAATAAATCAACAAAATGTATTACTTGAAAGGCTTCTAAATTCTGTGCTCTGCTTCTGTTTTGAGAATGCACTGCAAAGTGATTTTTGGTTGTTTTTATTTTGGGGGTATAATCTAATATGTAGTGATCAAGGCAAACATCTGATGCAGCACAGCTACTGAGATTCGGTAAGATGGATAATGGATTCTCAAATCCTGTGTTCAGTGGGGTTTCAGTGACAGTGGAAAACTGTTTTTCACTCTGTTATTTGTAGGAATAGCTAACCTGCCTGATAATGCATGAATCGTCTTTCTTCTTTCTCCTTATACTCTAAACCTCCAGAATCTTAAGCATAGCTTTTGGAAGAGGGCTGAGTAAATTATCAAGACAGTGTGTTTCAGGACTGGAGGAGCTGCAGTCTCAATGCTAGTGGCTCTGCTCTGATGCTACTCTGAACATCCTGTTCATCATACCCAGACAATAAGGAATAGTGTGCAAGAGCAAATGAGGAATGCTGGTTAAACTAGACACTGTTTGAGGCATTTCACAAAGTTCAGACTACCCTACAAATCTGACCAGCATTTTCACTAGCCATGGTCATGCAGGATGAGGATATCAGAACACAGTTTGTAAGCAAAAGTCCACCACAGGAACCTCTCTAAGCCCCAGCCTCTGTGTTGGAGTTAGAATGAATAGAATTGTAACAAAAACAATTAAGGATTCAATTGAAATATTGGACCTGTTTACCAAACCACTACCCCAGGTATGATCAAATTTAATGCATAACTAAGGAAGTTATGGTGAGTGTTGCCACAGTGGACATTAGATTTTATCCTATATCAACAGAAGGTTGAAAAGTAACACTTACCTGTCTTTTTAAGGCTTGAATGAAACTACAGTTATCTGTGAAATGTATCCAATTGTCACTGCCCTCCTTACATGCATTTTTCTGCAACAGTACTGAATTGCAGGATAGATGTTAGTTATATGGGCACTTATCCTGCAATGCAAGTTAAACAGTCCTATAGATTTTGGGAACCCTCTGCACACTGAGCGTTCTGAAGTTAGTGTTGAGAGCTGAGAGAATTGCTCTCTTGATGAGTATAGGAAAGATTTTTAATGAGATGCAATTTGTCTACATGTTAGTGTATGTTTTGAATGCTATGTAGCATCTAACAGTACACATCCTGCTTTGATGGTGGTGGAGACCTGAACTACACCAGAACCAAAGCCAGTTCTGAAAGAGCGTACTGAAATCAGTTATGCTAGATGAGAATGATAGTAAAGAACCTTCTCTGGAGCATTAGTTGCCTAGAAATAGTGCCAGCACTTGTAAAATTGCACAGACTCCCCTTGCTACAGATTCATATGCAGGCAAGCTTGAGAGGAGCAAGAAATCTTGCATTTTCTTGTGGGAGGTGTTGAGCTAGAAAGGAGTTTAGCTTGGATTAACAAGTTTCTAGTGGGTGGAGGTGTTCAGCACCTGTTATCTTTCATTTGAAGCTTAGCTTCTTTGAAAGGTCTCCATGCTGTGTCACTTTCCTGGAGACAATGCTTTGAAAAATAATTGCTCAAGCATCAGGAGACATGGAAACAAGTTAAGGATGGGATTTTTGTGTTCAAATTGAGGAAGACACTTTCTATGCAGCTGGTTATGGGTGTGTTTTGTTGTTGTTGATCTAGAAATTAGTTTTAAATGCATGAAATCTATTCTAAAAATCTAAAGAAAAAAAAAACAACAAAACAACAACACAGGATGTGTTTAAATTGAAATGTGAAATACACTTGCTTGAAATAAGAGTGATTTGCTAAAAAAAAAAAAAATAAAAAAATTCTTAGACAAAGGGTTGTCATTATCCACTGGGAAACTTGTGATCTGTGAGCTCTTTGATTTAATTCACTTGAGGCAGAGATGCTTGCTAATTGCTGAGAAATTAATTTAAAAACCCAAACACATATCCTTTTTGCACACACTAAACACCCATCCTGTCTTGCACAAATTAGCAAATTGTGCGTGCTGCCTATAGGTCCCCCTAGGTTAATCTACAGATAGTCATGAAATTATCCAGTTTGTACATGTTTCTATCATATTTAAAAAGAAAACAAAACAAAACAACAACAACAACAACAAAAAACATAGCAAGGGTGCACATTTGAGGAGGTGGGTGTAGAGAAAATGAAATATTTGGGAACACTTTTTAAGCATACAGTAGCTGGTAATACATTTCTAGAGCATGTCTTCCCACCTAATCATAGGACTTACCTAAGCTTCACAGGGAGCTTTGTGGCTTTGTGGCTAATTTCCTCCACATCTTTCTTTTCCCCCACACAATCCAAGTACCTTGTGATTTAGTTCAGCCTGTTCTTATTACACGTCTGTTTCCAAAACTGTTAGATACTACAAACAAGGTAAGTGGTGTGTCCCCCAAGGTTGTCCAGTCAAACCTACTCTTAACAATGAAGGAGTATTTTGTATTCTGTATTTTCTAATGCTTGTGCTTGCTTTCTTTTGAGCATCTCAAATAATGACATTTCTACTACCTATTATGAAAGATTATTTCACATGTTCTTGAATTATTATTATTTCTTCAAGTTCTTGAAATCAAAAAATCATTATGAAATCTTTTGGATTTAACAAGATATATGATAATAGAAATACACTTATTTGAGTCTATTCTAGGTGACACTTGTGCCTTCTTTTTTATGGGCCAGCTTAATCTGGTTTTAAGAAACTTGATTTTATAGGAGGTGGAGGACTAAGCTTATTTAAAACTATTTGTCCTTAGAGAATTAGAAATGCACGTTCTCTCATTGATTTCAGTAATGCTGAGAACCTTATACTGTGACAGTTGGAGGGCATGAGAAGGTCACAGAATTATATCCTAGCAATAGGATTTTAAATTTTTTTTAAAGCTTTACAGAAAATAAAGTTTCTTTAATAATTCTGTGATGAATTAATAGGTATTACAGGGCTAGTTTGTGTGTGTTGAAAATAATTTTCTTTCATAATTGAAAGAAAAGAGACTGAGCTGAATGCAAATCAGAAATTTGAAAATGTAATATAGTTTAGGGTGCAATGTCCCAATCTGTATCTCATTTACCTTTCATAGGTCTATGCTGGTCTGTATAAGCAACAGCCCCATCATCTTTAAATGGTTATGAATAAGAACTGAGGAAACAGGTCTGTTTCATCTTGTCTTGCCTTCCAGAAGTGGGAAGGAAAAAAAAAAAAAAAGCATTTTGCTTGCTTTACGACATGCTTATTATAAACTAGAATTGGTGTACAGATTTTTCCTCAGATTTGCCTCAGTCTTTAGCAAGAATAGTTGTTCTCTGGTTACCGAGCCCCCTGACCTGGTAGATAGGGATGGGGAGCAGAATGAAGCCCTCATAATCTGTGAGGAAATAGTTAACGGCCTGCTAAACCACTTCGATGTACATCAGTCTGTGAGGCTAGATGGAATCCACCTGAGGGTACCAAGGAAGATGGCAAAAATGCTCGCCAAGACACTTTATCAGCAGTCCTGGCTATCAGGAGAGATCCCAGTTGACCGGTGGCTAGCAAACGTGACATCCATATACAAGAAGGGCTGGAAAGAGGATCTGTGAAATTACAGGCCTGTCAATCTGACCTTGGTGACAGGGAAGCGCATGGAGGTTATCTTGAGTGCTATCATGCGGAACTTACAACCAGGTGATCAGGCCCTGTCAGCATGGGTTTACCAAAGGCAAGTCCTGCTTGACGAACCTGATCTCCTTCTATGACAAGGTGATGTGTTCAGTGGATGAGGGAAAGGCTATGGTTGTGGTCTGCCTAGCCTTCAGTAAGACTTTTTGACCCTGTCTCCCACAGCATTTTCCTGGAGAAACTGACATCTCGTGATTTGGATGGGTATATGCTTTGTTGGGTTAAAAACTGGCTGGCTGGCTGGCTGGTCCCAAAGAGTTGTGGTGAATAGTGTTAAATCCAGTTGGAGGCCAATCCCAAGTGTTGGGTCTAGTTCTCTTCAATATATTTATCAAAGATCTGGATGAATGGATTAAGTGCACACTCAGTAAGTTTGCAGATGACACCAAGTTAGATGCAGGTGTTGATCTGTTCGAAGGATCTGTAGAGGGACCTGGATAAGCTGGAGCAATGGGCCGAGGCCAACTGTATGAAGTTCAACAAGACTAAGTGCTGGGTCCTGCACTTGGGACACAACAACCCTATGTGGTGCTACAGGCTGGTAGATGAGTGGCTAGAAAGCTGCCCAGAGGAAAGGGTCCTGGAAGTATTGGTCAATAGCCAGCTGAACATGATCCAGCAGTGTGCCCAGGTGGTCAAGAACCAATGGCATCCTGGCCTGTATTAGAAATAGTGTAGCCAACGGGAGCAGGAAGGTGATCATCACCCTGTACTCTGCTCTGGTGAGGCTGCACCTCGAGTACTATGTTCTGTTCTGGGCCTCTCAGTACAAGAAGGACATTGAGGTGTGTCCAGAGAAGGGCAACAAAGATGGTGAAAGGTCTGGAACACAAGTCTTATGAGGAGTGGCTGAGGGAGCTGGGGTTGTTTAGGCTGGAGAAAAGGAGGCTCAGGGGAGACCTTCTCACACTCCACAGTTGCCTTAAAGGAGGCCATACCGAGATGGAGGTCAGTCTCTTTTCCCAAGCACCAAGTGATAAGGCAAGAGGAAAAGAAGAAAAAGGGGAAGTTTAGGCTGGACATTAGGAAGAATTTCTGCACTGAAAGGGTTGTGAAGTACTGGAACAGGCTGCATAGGGAAGTAGTTAAGTCACTATCCCTGGAGGTATTCAAAAGTGCGTAGATGTAGTGCTTAGTGACATGGTTTAATGGTGGCCTCGGCGGTGCTAGGTTGGACTAAATGATCTTAGAGGTTGTTTCCAACCTAAAAGATTCTATGAAAAGGCAAGCAAGAAATCCATATTCAAGTAGGAGGAGCTGCAAAAAATAACACAGGGAGGGAGGCCTGTACCTAGCCTTTGTCTTTATTTGAAGGTTGGTGTCAGTCATCTGAAAAAGGAGTGATTTTACTAATCTTATTCATATGATTAGAACTTACGTGTATGTGGCATGAAATAAAATACATGAAAGCAGTAGCAGTCATATTTGAGGAGGTTCTAGTGGTATCTTGTTCTCTGGTTTTCCTTTTTTAAAGTACATTGAGTAACCTCTAATCACAAGAAACCTTGAAATGCAGCTTCTGGAGCCTTTGACCAAGTCTTTGACCAGAATAAATTATACCAACTGTAATGGATGCCTTGAGGCAAGACGGATTTGCTCTATTTGGAACAGTTTATGAAACAGTTACAATAACTCTCTATACATCTTGTAAATTATTTATTTGTCTTCTCTGGTCACCTTCTGCGAATAAGTTGGCAAAAAAATTAATCTGCAGACTACTCATAGAACCATATTTAAGAGAGTTTTGGAAACTTTTGCACGTATGTTTGGATGTATGTCAGACATCTGAATCTCAGAGTTACACTATGCGTAGTATAAACGTTATTTTGTTCACAGACAAGATTCAGGTAAATTTGACTGAGGAATTAAAAATGTGCAAGGGTCCTGTCATCATCTTCAGATTAAAAAAAAAAAAAAAAAAAAAAGTATTTTCTGAGAAGCTACTTTGACGAAAATAGGAAGCAGTTGAAGAAAATTCAAGAATAGGGGAGATGCCATAATTGGTTATGTATTTATTATGAACCATTTATTTAGTCATTTTATTATTATTATTATTTCAAAACTATGAAAGCAGGAGAGGATAATGAATTATTCAATGCCCTCTTCAGTTTAAGAAACGCCGAAATATGCTGTATTTCTAAATACAGTACTGCTGGTTGACAGCTTCTCTACTCTGAGGGCTGAAGGTCAAAAGATACATTATTTATCTGAGTTATATTTGTTGTTTTTCCTGGAAGTTATGACTATATATATATATTTATTTATATACATATTTGTATATATATTTATATACAAAACAAAATAATATTTAGTCTTTTTTTTCCTTGTGAAGTAAAAATGGGAAACAGAATTCGTTATGGTAAAGGAGGGGAATATTTATTGATAGATTTATTGACATATTGGAAAAAAAATGGAAATTCAAAGCAGTGAGAAGAACAATGTCAAGGAAATTATTGCCAAACAAATGAAGATGAGTAACGTCAGATAATGACTGTCAAGCAGACAAGATGCAAATGAAGCTGAACAATGTTGGAAGACAATTGTTAAGTGGACATGAACAAATTGAGATGAATGATGAGAGATGGTGAATGTCAAATAGAAAGAAGCAAATGAAGATAAACAATGTCATGTGAAGTTTAGTGAGCAACTAAGAAAGGAAGTGAAAAAGATTTCTTTTTCAGATGGTTTACACACACCAGATTTCTGAGTAAAGCCCTTTCTGGATGGATTTGCATGTTTGAACTCGGAATAATGGTCTGACAATTAGATGCCACCAAGAAAGATTCCAGTAATTTATTTATTTATTTATTTTAAACACTAAAAAATTATACCATTTTTCCTGGTGCCTCACCACCTCTCTGGATTTTGTTACAGATGAGATATACTTCTTGTAGTGAGCTCCTCGTTTAAAGAACAGTGTCATGCTGTGAGTGCTAACAGAAGCAGAAAGGCTTATTTATGATTCTTCATTACTTTCAGGCTTTTAACTATGAATCTCTCTGTTTTTTTATGCTTACCTATTTCTCCCTTGTTTTTGAATTAAAAGTTGAATTTACTTTGTGCTCCTTTCCCACAATGAACAAAAAAAAAAAAAAAAAAAAAAAACTTGTTTAATTAAATAATCTAAGAAGGAATATTATGTATTATATTTTATACTTGAATTGGATGTAAACTTGAGAAATTTAGAAGTGGGTATTAAGTCCTGAGTTCTACTGATGATAAGGGAGCCAGCCTATTAAGGTCCAAAAGGCTAGGCAGCTGGAGGGATCAAAACCCACATATCTGAGAAGAGATTCAGTCATATCATTTTAGGCATCTAAGCCAGAAAACCTCAAGAGACATCTTAATTGAGCTTTCCTCATTTTGGAGCTTTTGAGCTCTTGTATCACTCAGTTGTTATGCATGTATTTGTGTGTTATTCTGTCTGTAGCATCTGCTTTGGGGAGGGCAATTAATATTACATACTCATAATTAATAGGCAGTTCTCTATTTCAAAGCAAAGCACAATACATAACTTGCCAGTAGTTGGTGGTATTTGAAAGTACTGTGCCCATCCTCACAGCTGCTTCCCTATTTTCCTCTATTGTCAGCCACAGTAAATAAAAAGTTTAATATGCTTTGCTTGTTTTTGTCATTCCTTCACATCAGTCATTTCCACTGCCTCAAAGTGGTGGCAAGATTATGCCACTCTGGTAAGGAACGCTTAGCAGAACAAAAACATGTGCTGCTTGCCCCAGTCCTGTAGCTGTTTTGTCCTTGTCCCCAGTGGTGATGTCTGCCTTGGGACACTCCCTACCAAGATGGGGAGCTGATTTCAAACTTCTTCCTCAGCTCTCCCTCAATGCGCCACCTGCAAATGAGAATTTTCCATAACAGTTTTACTCTGGGTAAACTCAGTTTTGTAAGGCTGTGCTGTTTTCCACCATGGTCTCCAGTCAGATGTCTCAGAAGCAATGGGCAGGTTATGATTCATACAGACTCCTCAGGCTATTCCTATTGAGACTTACATTTTTTCATGTCAGCCTGCTACCTGGCACTTGATATCCATTCTTGAGGAGAAGTAAAAGGAAAAGTATTTTACCCGAAGTGTCCCTTCTCTTAGATAGATATTTCCTCACATAGTAATCATACTTTTTGACCGAAGCTTTGTGGGATGGACCACATGCTACCCACAGTTAATTTGCAGCCTGCCTGGCAGACTGTGGTCATGGTAATCTGCTAGTCTTGATGGTGGTCCAAAAAAGGTTCTTAAAACGTCATAAGATCAGCCACCATAGATGTTAGTCTAGTTTTACTATGTTTGGTGTTTACTACCCACCTGCATGGAAGATTGGTGGCTTATTTTGAGGAGGAATGTTTAAGGTGTTTTTGTGCTGTGAGGAAGGGCCAAGTCTGCATGTCTTGTGAAGCTTCTATAAATGAGTTATGTAGGATGGTGCAGGGGGCTTTACCCATCCCATCAGGTATGAAGCACCAAAGATATGCAGGGAAGGGCATGGAATTTGAAATCCAATCCAAGTCTTTTTTTTCTACCCTAAGAAGTGTTTTGACAACAGCCATGGATACACAGACCATTGCCCCACAGTCTTACCAAGCTCTTCAGCTTTCTCTTGTCTCTAACACCTCTTATCAACGAACCAGTTCTTGCATTTTGTGAACCTTGTAAAAAAGGCAATGTTGGGCCAAATGTAGCTCTGGAGCTGGTGCAGCTTGAAGCAGAACTGGATAGCATGGATTTTCTACTATTTGGGAATTTCACATTTCACATTTTTAATCCTAGAATCTTAGAGTTGATGTGACAACATAGAATAGCTTTTCTGATTTTGAGTCAGGTGAAACATTTTGGTCTTTAGAAGGGGTTCTACAGGTATATTGGCCACAAAAGAAAGACTAGGGATATTGTATCACCTCTCACAAATGAAGACAGAGAACTGGTAACAACAGATGTGAAGAAGGTAGAGGTGCTTAACAATTATTTGCCTTGGTCTTCACTAGTGGTCAGGCTTCCCATATCTCTTGAGTCCCTGAACCGCTAGGCAAGTGCTGGGGAAGCAGAGTCCCACCCACTGTAAGTGAAGAGCAAGTTTGGGACCTCCTGGTGCAACTTAATAACTACAAATCTATGGTCCCACATGACATCCTAATCTCTAAATTGGAAAGATTTAGGATTAGGATTTCAAAGGTGGACCATCCAGTGGATAAGGAATTGTCTTGATGGCCGCACCTAGAGAGTAGTGGTCAATGGTTCTTTGTTCAAGTGGAGGCTGGTGACAAGCAGTGTCCCTCAGGAGTCTGTCTTGGGACTGGTGCTTTTCAATATCCTCATCAGTGACATAGATGATGGGATTGAGTGCACCCTCGGCAAGTTTGTAGAAGATATCAAGCTGAGTGGTGCAGTTGAAACCAAAGAAGGAAGAGATGATGCCATACAAAGGGATCTGGACAAGCATGAGAAGTGGACCCATGTGAACCTAATGAGGTTTGACAAGTTTAAGTGCATGGTGTCAGGGCAATCCCAGACAGGAGTATAGACTGGCAGAACTCTTCTTCTTATAAAAAGAAGTCTTATAAAAAGGGTGGAGAAAGACCTTTTACTTGGGTGGATAATGATAGGACAAGGGGGAATGGTCTTAAACTAAAAGAGGGGAGATTTAGATCAAGATGTTAGGAGGAAATTCTTCACTGTAAGGGTAGTGAGACACTGAAACAAGCTGACCAGAGAGGCTGTTGATGCCCCATCCCTGGAGGTTTTCAAGGGCAGGTTGGATGAGGCCCCAGGCAACCTGATCTACTGGGTGGCATCCCTGCCTATGGTGTACGTGCGTGTGGGGGGTGGAAGTAGAGGATCTCTAAGCTCCCTTCCAACTCAAGCCATTTTATGATTCTTTAACTATTTAAAAGACATTCTGAAATATGTGATTAATCTTTGCATTTTAAAGTAGTGAAAAAGGTGTTTCCATTTAGGTAGTTTTTTTTCATAGAGTTTTTTTTTTTCCTTCAAAATTGTCCATTCAGTTGATCATTTTCATAGAGAAAGTTTATATTGAATCTATTTATTGTCCAGTTTTCAATCATTACAGAGAATACTTTTTAAGGGTCCTTGGGTCCATTTATTACTGGGGAACACTCTGAATCATAAAGGTTGCTTAATAAACCAATGTCCAGAAATTGAGTTAATTCAGTTCATTCTCACCATTGCCTACCTATTGGAGTGAGTGCAGTGACAAATTTCAATTCTGGTTAAACATTTGGTTAAGCATCATTAGTTATATATACATATGATATAGTATATCATACCTTTTGTATATCATTTGGGCTGCCAAACTTTGTCTTTGTTCTCTGTTGTCCAGGAAGAGAAAAGTGTGTTGTCTGTTTGTCCACTGGAAAAGAAAATAAGTTTGTTATTTCACTGGATATTTGTACAAAAATATCCCAAAAGGTCTGCCCTGGTAAGAACCAAGTAAAAAAGTTTCTTCTTATCCCTGGGTGCCTTGGAAATGGCCGTACCCCAGGTACCCTTAAAGGAGCAGACAGTCTCCGTCTTCATACCCTTAGGTGTTAGGTACTTTTTTTCATTGGCTTCACTCTCATTGGATCTGCTAAATCCAGTGCTATTGAGCTCACTTTTCATTATTTCTTGTTACCTCGTTACTGTCTTACAAAAGGCATAGTCTTGAATAGTACAAAATGGATTTGCTTGATTTCAGTTAGGGCACATTGATCCTTTAAAAGTATGGATTTTCATGTTGTGGGTTTGAGCTAGCTCTAGGCCAGATCTAGTGCGGTTGACATTTGCTTTCCTGTTCATGATTCAAAAGCAGTGAAATACACCTCTTGAAAATTAGTCTTTCTGGTTTTACAGTTTTGGAGAGAAAAAATTAATATTTGATATTATTGCTCAAAAAAGCACAAATGAGATTCATTTTCAGTATTCTAGTGCTATTGAATGAATCACAAGACTTTTTGTTTTAATGGTTTTGAGGTTGGGTACAATGAAATCATGCAGCCTTCTCCTCCCAAATACTTCCATATGCCACATGCTACTGAATCAACAGATGATATGGTTTAGAATTTTTCTGTTCTGTAGTATATAACACCTTGAACTACCTATTTTCTGCAGTTTTTCTCTGTACTTTTTTTTTTTTTTTTTTTTTCCATACTGTATCCTTTTCACACCCTGACATTCCACTTCCTTCACGCCAGTAAAAAGAAGGGATACTTCATCAATTATCACTTCAAATATCATCAGAAAAATTGAATTGAAATAGTTCCAAGCTTCCCAAATGCCTCATGCCACCAAAATATTAACACCAGAAACAAGAGTATTTTCAACCTTAGCTAGGAGACAGTGTATGAAAATAATGTAGTCTGGAGTGTTTTCTCAGAAGACAAATTCATCCACAGGCAGATTTGTTTGCAAAGTGACAGTGCTGCCTCAGATGCAGAAATTAATAGAAATTCTGTTTGCATATTTCTGTATGTAGCCTCCTGATAAACCTTCATTTTAATTTAATTTGCATGTCCTGCAATTAGAGCAGCAAGATCAGTTATTACTGGCTGACATCTGCTGCTTCAACGGATTTTAAAGAAAAGAGCAGAGCATAACATGAAAACAGGAAAAGTTTAAAATAAAAAGGAACACATCCTAACATGTTAACCTGTTTCCTTAGGCTGCTTTTGTGGTATAGAGGCTGATCTCATGGTATTGGAATAGAGTTTTCCTGTTAAAGAATGGAAAAAATGTCTCTAATCCTGAAGAATAAGTACAAATCTTGAATTGAGCTGAATTTAACTAATAACATGTAGCATTAGGTTTAAGGTGTATGAAGCCATCTAAGTTAAACTCATTGGTTAGTAGCAATACGTGCTTTTATTCAAATGTTCTTTCTTCAGTTCTTAAACACTCTCACTGTAAATATGCTGAGAAAATAAACAGGCTATCTGGCATGAGTACCTCTGGCCGTTTTCATCCTTTGTATTTTGTTATTCTTGGAGTGGCAGGGCAGTGAGCAGCACGGCTGGAAATCTGTGTTTTTATGGGCCCTTCATGGTAGCAGAGGGCACTTACATATAGTGTTGCTGCCCGCATCCTCATGTACAGAGAAATTCAGTGAAATGAAAATCTTTTCTTGGCCTCTTATATTGCTGGCCTTAAGCTTTCAAGTGCCAAAAAAAGAAAATGATTCTGATGGTCCTGTCATGGTGATTGCCTACCTGAATGAAATTGGGACTAATGAGGTCTTGATACTGCACTCGTTACTCAGGCAAGGCTTTAATTAACTGAGGTGTCAGGTCCTTAATGCCTTATCCTCAAGCACCTTCTTTCCTCTATGGTGCTCCCCTTTAGATTCTAATTTAAAAAACGATTACATTGAATGCAGGATTCTTCATTTTGTTATAATAAAAATCTTTGCTAGTAAGATAAATGCAATTTGTCTTTTTTTTTTTTTCTTTTTCTTTTTCTTTTTTTTTTTTTTCCATTTTGTGATGTTTCAGTGCATGCTGTTGGCACTGTGAGATAATAAATAATACCTTACAAGCTTTTTCTCAGGTTTTGAGAAGGCAACAAAATTATAATGAAGTAACATTTTCTTTTTGTCCCTTTCCTGTGGTGCTAACTGGTTATTAGTTCAAGCTCATGTCTGCCAAACCCTGTAGAATAAAATTTTTGAAGTAGCATCTGTCTCATCTAACAACTTGTGTGGATTGTGATGGGAATGAAATCTGAGTCACCTCCAGTTCCAAAAGTATTTGTGTGTTCTTATCTATTGAGTCTGCAAAAGATCTATATGCAAGCCTTTATATGATAGACAAGAAAGATTTACCAGAGGCACTCTCTTCTCATACTATGAGCAAATCATTGCTGTGCCCTTGGAGTCATTTAAATCCCAGAATGTAGCTCTTTTATAAACTTGTAAATTGCAGAAAAGCACTAAATCATTTTTTTCTATGTACTGATATAGCGTTTTGTTGTACAGATCAAAATGAAGCTACCTAATAATGAGGGTAGCCTAAGGTTTCTGGTAAAGTTGTTTTCACTCGTATTCACCTGGTTCATTGGCAGGATGTCTTCAGACTTTACTGGCCTTTATATTACCACTTTATTCATTTTTTTTTAATTTTATTTTTTTCTGCTGGAATTCATCTTTGTGAAACTTCACTGACATCTGTGGAATGTCTAATAAAAAAAAAAAAGTTTCCTGGAATATCACTGTAAATTAGATATGGTTCAGAATTTCATAAGCAGTTGCTTTGAGTGATTAGCTGTCATATTTCACAGTGTATACATCAAAGTCAATTGGTTTAAGCTCCTAAATAACATAATTGCTTTCAAGTAATATAATTGTTGACACTTAAGTTAGCTGGGAGAGGTGGATGAACCAAGTATGTGAAGTCTAGTGTTTTGGATGAATGTAGGGTCTTCACAATCAAGGAAGCAAAGTTAAAGGCTGGAAAATCATTTTCTGTGCTAATGCATCTCTAATAGCTGAGAATATGAAAGATGTTCCCTTCCAGTCTTTCTATGGCTATGCTTCTACAAAAAATTCAATTAGTAGGACAGCTACAGATAGTTCTGGCTTTACAGAGAGATGACTCTGTAAAGCCCCAGATTCAGGTCTAACAAGTACTAGAGAGGCAGCTCCACAGGTTTCTGTCATGTTTAGCCAACTTCTGTGAGTTTGTGTCTGGCTGTGTGAGGAAGCCCATGTGTGGTTAATAATGGATCTGAACAACAGGGCAGAATTGAAATGATCTCTTATGTATAGTTGTTCCTTCCCCAGCTGTGTTCTCACAATGGTGATTTCCATCCATTTTGTGGGTGAATTTAGCTTTTGCATTCTTATTTTTGAGCATGTTGTGTATTTTTAATCCTGGTATCAGTGTGGCAATTTTGTTGCAAGGCAAGTCATTAATTACATGTTGTTTTTCAATTTGGCACAGGTGTTCACAAGATAGTATTTGCAAAATTGTTTATCTTTACCACTAACTTGTAAAGTACATTGAAAAATAACTGATTTTTAGGTCATGCGAAAGAGGGGTGTGATCATTTACTTGTGCTTTGCAGCAGTGGACAACAGTTCAATAGTTGACATACTTGGCTTTGTGCATGGCACTGACCAGATGAATCTCCTTATGCTTCTGAGGGCCAAGGCAGAGCTTCATCTGGCAGATCTATGGGCTCTCCTCACAATGAGAGCAATCTTCTTCCCTGTAGTTTATTAATACTGTTATGCCAATAAAGCTGCAAACCTATTTTTCAGCCTTTCTGTTGTCTGGATAAATGTATATATTATTATGCTTCAAGTGCTTCCTAGAGGTGCAGCTTAACAACTTATTTCGTCTTACTTATCTAGCCAGGAAACAGAAACTAAGCCAATCAAGTCATTCTGGAGTTTTGGATAAGAGAGATGTAAAATATATTGGGGAAAGTAAATGCTTTAATAAAAAGATTTCACAGACTTATGGTTGGATCTTCTTTATAGAGAAATCTCATCACCTGAACTGAGACAGGACCTGTTTTTATCAGAAAAGCAGGGTGCCAGAATAAACTATTTTTCCATCCAAGTCGCTACTTAATTGCATGGCAAGACTGAAAATTTGAGCCTCACAAGCTGATTTCCTCGTTAGGTGTTTCTGTTTGAAAATGGTTTACACTACTTGCTACTCTGCTGATGGAAAATCAGCAGGTCTTTATGGTAGGAAGTGGAACTATGTCAGTTTATATGAGATCATAGAATCATAGAATCATAGAATATCCTGAGTTGGAAGGGACCCTTAAGGATCATCAAGTCCAACTCTTGACACCGCACAGGTCTACCCAAAAGTTCAGACCATGTGCCTAAGTTCACAGTCCAATCTCTTCTTAAATTCAGACAGGCTCGGTGCAGTGACCACTTCCCTGGGGAGCCTGTTCCAGTGTGCAACCACCCTCTCTGTGAAGAACCCCCTCCTGACGTCCAGCCTAAATTTCCCCTGCCTCAGCTTAACCCCGTTCCCGCGGGTCCTGTCACTAGTGTTAATGGAGAAAAGGTCTCCTGCCTCTCGACACCCCCTTACGAGGAAGTTGTAGACTGTGATGAGGTCTCCCCTCAGCCTCCTCTTCTCCAGGCTGAACAGGCCCAGTGACCTCAGCCGTTCCTCGTACGTCTTCCCCTCCAGGCCTTTCACCATCTTCGTAGCCCTCCTCTGGACACTTTCCAACAGTTTCATGTCCTTTTTATACTGTGGTGCCCAGAACTGCACACAGTACTCGAGGTGAGGCCGCACCAGCGCAGAGTAGAGCAGGACAATCACCTCCCTTGACCTACTAGCAATGCCGTGCTTGATGCACCCCAGGACACGATTGGCCCTCCTGGCTGCCAGGGCACATTGCTGGCTCATATTCAACTTGCTGTCTGAAGATTTGCCCCCTTTAATATCAAGAATTAAATGGGACAGAATCCCCTTTATGCTGTGTGGATGTTATCATACTTTATTTTGATTATATCAGTTCTCCTCAACCTTGGATTGAGGATAACCTTGGATTGAGGAGAAAATCCGCTCCTCATGGCAGTGTATTTTGCATCTGGCATAATGGCACTGGTAAGTGCTACCTCTTGAGTTATTATTGAGAGACCTGGGGTTGTTCAGCCTGGAGAAGAGAAGGCTCTGGGGAGACCTTATAGCAGCCTTCTAGTACCTAAAGGGGCCTTACAGGAAAGCTGAACAGGGCTCTTTATCAGGGAGCATAGTAACAGGACACGGAGTAATGGCTTTAAGCTAAAAGAGGGTAGGTTTAAATTAGGTATAAGGAAGAAATTCTATACTCAAAGGGTGGTGAGACACTGTCATAGGTTGCCCAGAAAAGTTGTGGATGCCCCATCCCTGGAAGTGTTTTAAGGCCAGGTTGGATGGGGCCTTGAGCAACCTGATCTACTGGGAGGTGCCCCTGCCCATGGCAGGGGAGTGGAATTATATATTCTCTCATCTAATTGGTCCTTTTCCTACCAAAACCATTCTACAATTCCATGATTCTGTTAGTATTATTCTATGTTTTTTTCTGGGGAAGAGGACTGTTAAAAAATGTATGCAGCAGATTTCCCTACAGCACAGACCAACCTCTGTCAGATTTCTTTTTCCCAATTGGATGATTTCCCCTCCACTCAGAAGTGACAGAACTGACAATATTTACCCTGGCACCATTTGTTTATTAAATTGTGTGCCCAGAGTGTGTGAATTATGATCTCCTGATAATATATAACTATATATATATAGGTGTTTTTGTTTGTTTGTTTGTTTGTTTTTTACCTCAAAAATTTTGATTATTGTCTGATGGCTGGAAAAGGAGAAAAAAAAAATTGTGAATACTGTCTCTGTCCAAAATATGTTTGTGGGTAGTCCTTGATCTTATCATTACAGTGTCCAGGTACCTCAGAATATTAGTCTGATCTTTTCTAGTGCTCTTTGGAAATTGTTTCTTTTTTACAGGAAGCCAATTTTTGCTTTAAATTATTATCCCCTCAGTGCTTTTGGGGAGGCTTTGGGGGAGCTTTGCACAGTGCCTCCACCATTTGCACAATGCCTCCACCACTGGACCCATTGGGAATAGGGACAGGGGTGAGGTTATTTACTAGATCTTTTTGCCAGACTGCTCTGTCAGAAACACAACAGACCACTATGCTGCTGAGTCCTTAGGACCTATCCAGACCAAGAAGGAACACATGCTAAGTCTTATTTTGTTTCATGTGTGAGCAGAGCAGCAGTGGAGCATGTATTCAGCTTGTTTACTGATTTGTGTTATGTGATGCAGGCATGATGCCCATGTAGTAAATGGTCTGTGAATTAGAGGCTGGTACCCCCTAATTCTAGAGAATGGTAAGATTAACTTTCACAGAATCACAGAATGGTTGAAGCTGGAAGGGACCTCTGGACCTCTCTGGAGTAGGAGACTCTACAAGCTCCCCGGGCAACCTGTTCCAGTGCTCTGTCACTCTCAAGTGTTTTCTCATGCTCAGCTTCCTGTGCTTCAGTTTGTGCCCATTGCCTCTTGTCCTGTCTCTGGGCAATGCTGAAAAGAGTCTGGCCCCATCCCGTTGACACTCTTCCTGTGGATATTTAGACACATTGATAAGATCCCCTCTTGGTCTTCTCTTCCCCAAGAGAAATAGGCCCAGTTCTCTCAGCCTCTCCTCGTATGACAGATGCTTCAGTCCCCTAATCATCTTTGTAGCCCTCTGCTCAGCTTGCTCCATGTCCTTCTTATACTGGGGAGTCCAGAACTGGATACAATACACCAGGGCTGTGTAAAGGGGGAGGATCACCTCCATGGACCTGCTGGCAACACTCTTCCAAATGCACCCCAGGGTATTGTTCGCCTTCTCGGCCACAAGGGCCCATTGCTGACTTGCGGTCAGCCTGCTGTCCACCAGGAATCCCAGATACCTCTCTGCAGAGCTGCTCTCCTGCAGCTCAGCCCCCAGCCTGTACTGGTGCTTGGAGTTATTCCTGCTAAGGTGCAGGATCCTGCACTTGCCCTTGTTGAACTTCATGAGGTTTCTCTCAGCCCAACCTTCCATCCACTTGAGGTTCCTCTGAATGGCAGCACAGCCCACTGGGGTATCGGACTCCCAGTTCTGTGTCATCAGCAGAGCTGCTGAGAATGCACTCTGTTGCATCACCCAGGTCATTGATGTATAAGTTGAACAAGACTGGACCCGGTATTGACCCCTGGAGAACACTGCTAGCTACAGGACTTTGTAGCTAAACTTTGTAGCTAAAGAGAGTTTCATTTGGTGATAGACCAGAACATACAGCAGCAAAATCGTGTGAAGTAGTCTGTTCCAATGGGACTCTTTTGTGCTGCAGTTAAACCTTGAAAAACCTGTTATCAATACTCAAACGTATTTATAGTGGATTTTGTTTTTAAACTAATATTAAGTCCATTTTTTTCCTCAAGGATCTTCTCTCCCTTATGATTATAGTGCAAGATGCAGTCTTCCATTCTTGTGAACATATAGTTTCTTTTAAAAAGGATGAGTGTTTTTCTCTTTTTTTTTTTTTTTTTTTCCCTACTCTTTATCTTTATACTAATGTAATCATGCTCTCAGAATAAAGAAGTTCTGGGAACTCAACATCCTTATGACTGTCTCTGGAGCCAAAAGTGTAACACATCTTTACATTCAATACTGAGGGGAGAAGTGTTATCAGTAGATGAGCCTGTTTTGTTTTGTTTTGTTTTGCTTTCTGTTTGTTTTCCACCATCTGTAGGAATGGTAAATTTTTTATTCCGTGTTTTTTAAACAAGGAGAAAATGAGCACAAATAACTGCAGAAGTGTTACTGTTTATAGCATTTAGAATAAGTTTTCACATATTGGGATAGCATTTTTTCCTCTGTCCTGGGCATTCTGTCCTACTCAGACTACGGAAAGCAGTCAGAACAGAGCTGCAGATGTCTACTTGGCATCACAAGATAGGTTGGCTCCACCATCCCTCACTCCCCCTCTATGCATCACTACAGATAGGTTTTTGAGGCATAGGTGGAAGAAAAATTGCTGGTCCAATGCAGTATGCAAGCTAAAATTCTGAAATAGATGACAACAGACCAAGAACAGTTTTGCTTAAATAGTTTCTTGATGAGCCAATTCTCCCATGAAGGGATTTTGGATGGAAGCACATAATATTTGTTATATACTGATATAACACTGTTTCTTTTATGTTCAGATAAAAATTAAGTGTCATGTACATACAATGTACATGTTCTTTGGAACATAAACTGATCTTTATCATCATCATGTTTGGTGTATACAAGTGAGATTGTAAAAGTCCTGCTCATTCTGAGTAGCCCTTACTCAGCAAATTGTCTTGTCAAGTCGTGAGTATGAACAAGTTTCACTTTTTCTAGGTATATATTGCAATATACATGTATAATGTAATATAATGTAATCTAGGTATATATTGCAAACCAACTAAGTATAAGAAAACTATTTGTTATAAATATTTGTGGTAATCCCATGCCTCAATGTGATTCTGTAACAAGGAGCTTCCATGTGTCATCACTGTGTTTTTTTTTTTTTTTTTTTTTTTAATTTTTTTTTTTTTTATTATTTTCTAGGAGACATTTAAGGTTGTGATGATTTAGACTGAGACAACCTTGGGATTGCTTCAGCCTTGCCACACGTGGACTAGTCCCTAAATAAACCCCAGCCAAAAAGTTGGTATAAAGTTCCCTTTGTTTCTGCATCAAATTTATCATGGTGAAGCCCAGAGAGTGGCCCCACTGTCTTTGGGAGTCACGTCAAAATAGATGAAAATGGTACCCAAGGATGGTACTAGAATTTCAGTTCACATGGGTAATTTCAGTTTGCAAAGGACTGGTGAAACATAACTATCATCATAAGTCTGTCTAAATTTCCAGTTCATACAGTACTGACCACTTATACGAAAACAATTTTTTCACTTGTGAAAGCAAATTTTAATAATGGGAGTTTTAATTATGGGAATTTCAGCTGAAAAATTAGTATATATTACATATGTATATGTCACAGATTAGTATCAAAGTGTAGCATTCTTACTAAAATAAGATTAACAAAGCACCTTCATGTTCTTGCCCTTGAATCATTCATTGCCTTGAATAAGCTATGATGAAGAAAAGATTAGCTTCTCAGCTGGTGCAAACCAGAGTAAATTGAATCTACTGCAAGTCATATAAGCAGAAGATCTAGACCAGACTCCTCAGCTGATCTAGCAGTTTTCACTAGGGTACAGACATTTTGATTATAAGCTGCTGTTTCGTAGGATGACTGTTTACTGGGGTGCTGCTGTCTGACTAGCATCGGTAACTACAGCTCAAAGAAAAGAGTCGATGCTGTTCACATGTGCACTTTGTGCCAGAATAAAACTAGATGTACCATGATACTCCTCATTTTCTGGGTGGAAAGAGGACCATTCCTATTGAATATGAATTGCACCATTCTTAACATTTAAAAGGCTTCACTGATTTTACCTCATCAGGTTGCTTAATGGTGACCCTGCAGAGAATAAGAGAATGATATAGACCTTGTATGTGAAAATTACTTGAACTGTTCTGTCATATGTTTATATTTACGTTTATATTTACATTTGCATTAACATTTACACTCTCTTATGCAGAGAGCAGATGTTCAAGGAGTTACCTCCAAAAGTTTTAGAAGGATATTGAAAGAATAAAACACTCTAATATATATTGTTCAATGTGAAGGTTTAATCTCCAGAACTGTTAGTGCATCCCACAAAATAATTTAACTTGATTTCAAAAGCAAACCAAAAATGTAGGTTGATTTTCCCCTTCTTCCCTCCCAAAAAACAAACATTACCACACAGATTAAATTAACCTAAAACCAAACTAATCCATCAGAAGAGGACAGTAGTCCTTCCTTTCTTGGACCTGAGGCATTTGGGAATGATCCTCAGCCAAAGCACATAATAAGGAAATGGCAGCTGTGGGTCAGATCACAAGTCCACATAGTCCAGGTTCCTATCTTAAACAGAAACTTATAGCAGGTACCTATATGAAGAGTATAAAAACTGAGTGAGCATATGGTGGCACTTCCTCAGGATACTCAGCTCATCTCCAGCATCTCTGCGTTAATAGCCCTGTATAGATTTTACTCTGGAAATGTGTAACACTGTAGTATCCACATCGCTATGGGGTACAGACACCCCACAGCCTCTGTACCTGTTATGCAATCAATCACCTCCTTTTATTTGTTTGTACCACCTCCTGCTTCCTGCTGGCTTTGCTGATGCCCTGCGGTAGGAAAGGCAGGGAACTGCTAGGTCTTATTAGTGCTTGTGCGCCACAAGTGATGGCACAGACTGCCATCATAACTCCCTTTGGAAATCTCTGTTTCAGGCTGTAGTACTGTAGCACATTTATTCACCCCTTATGTGGAAGCTGTCCTACACCCACAGCATTCTTGTCACTTTTTTCTGAACTTTTTCCAGTTCTACTGTAGCCTTTTGGAAAAGGTGGACAAGGACTACCTGCATTATTCAAGATGTTGGCATTCTGTGCATATATACAGAGACACAACAATATTCTATGCTAGGCTCACTCCCACCCCCCTCTTTTTTTTTTTTTTTTTTTTTTTTTTTTAAATAATCTGTACAGTTTGCTTCATTAATTCCCTTTCAGTAGAAGTGAAAGAAATAGGTATGCTTACTCTAAGGTCCAACAAGAGTAGGTTTAATTGATGTCTAATTCCCCCAACATCCTTGTTTCTCACTCTTTGACTTCAAATAATAATACTGTAGACTTTCTGTCTACTCAGAGACAGTAGAGTGGGCTTACTGCATTTTCTCTGAAATGGAGAAATCCACAGAGTCAATTTTGTATCAAGAAATTCTCTCAAGTTTGAATACAAGTGCTAATTAAGATTTTTTTTTTTTTTTTTGAAGACTGTTGGTCATATTTTTCTGCTTTCAGCAATGGTGGATGAAATGTCAGGAAAAAAAAAAAGCTGTTGCATTTGATACTGGATTTGCTGTATTCTGCTCCTCTTGGCACCCTCAATGAGATAATTAACATGTCTCATTTCTGCATTTTGCAGGAAATCTGTTTTACACTAGCAGTTGATTCAGAAGGCAAAGAAAGTAGGCTGCACTCATTTTGTTCTTGAACTTTATGCAGAGCATGTGAGGTACCGTGCTTGAATTCAAGTTTTGTGTTCTGATGAGGTTCCTGGCATTGACGAGTGACAGGTTGGGGCCCAGTGTTCTCTGTTTAGGAAAGTGTGGTGGAATTCCTCAGCCCAGACAGTCCTTTCCCTCTCCCACTTCTGAGCACTGCAGTGCTTCTCATCTTTTGCTGAGAGCGGAAGCAATTGCACCTACATAAGCTGAAGCTAGCCAGTCTTGCATCATGGTTGCTCGAAGTGGAAGCGGGAACATAAGGAATACATCCACTCCTGCTTGACAGCCAACCCATTATGCATGCAGAAGAAGTTTGGACAGTTTTAGAAAACTACTGGCAGCAGATGCTTGACTAGTGCAAAGCATCTTCAGCAGTCTTGTGATGATCTACACCAGACGAGAATCTGATCCCTATTACACATTTGGGACTTCAGGTTGTTTTCTGCACTGCAAACTGCTGAGCTTCCCCTATTGATAATTTGAAGAGGATCTAAGTCCTCTCAGAGCCTGCCTTTTTCAAGCTTTGTAATAACACATGCTGATTGTTCTATTCAAATGATAAAAACTTATCATCTAATGTAACGTATAGCAACTGACAGAAGCAAGGAATTGCTGTATTGCTAATCTCTCTCTCAAAAAAAAAGAATATACACAGTTAACCAAGCCACAGGGCTTTGGAAATGTAACAACTTTGCCAAAAAGTAATATCATTGAAATCGTGATATAGTATGGACTCTTTGAGAAAAAAGAAAAACAAAACAAAAAAAGACATAAAGACTAGCTTTCTAAGCTGCTCAAACATCTTGCTGCTGTTCTGTATATGCTTGCAGTAAGAGAGTGAGTGTAAGCACTTTCTTGATACTTCTTTCTAAGAAACTTTGAGTGTCTGCACCTCTAATTTAATCAGATTACATTAACTGATAGTATAGATTACTAATAATGATAATAATAATTAAAAAAAAAACAGTGGAGAATACATTAATTAATTTAATCAGATCACACTCTCAAAAAGATTTATTTAAGTGTTTTATACAGATTGTTTTTACTTGAGACATTTGTAGGATGATTCTCTCTAATCTGAGGTGTTTATAGCTGTTCCTCTGAAAGCCTTTTTTGTCGACATTTTCAATGCTGTTTTTCCTAAGTAGTGGCAGAAAACCATGAATGAAGCCTTATACAGTGACATTTCTTTGCAATAGCAGTGGGAAGAGTATCATGATAACATTATTCTAAGCTGAAAATTAAAATTCACCTAGACAGTGTTTTCCAACTTTTTGTTGTTTTGCCACAATGGTTGTCACATATACTTATGAGAAATTGGTGGGTTTTGAAGGTTTTCACCAGATAACTTTTATTTTTTATTTTTTTTTAAGTAGATTGCACTATTTTAAATGCATATGTTTCTGTCTGGCTCATTCAAGAAAGAAATAACACTACTCAGCTTCATGGAGTGCTCAGTGATTACATACTCAGAGCTTATGGTTCATAGCAAATAAATGAGCTACATATAGAAGAAACATTCTCAAGAGTCCTGCAAGTAGTGAAATAGAGGCACTATACATGTTCTTTACGTTCTTTATAGAGAAAAATAAGTAAAATCTGATAACAGAAATCATTTACGTTTCTGTTCACAAAGATACTCAAACTAGACAGAAAATTGATTTGTGAGATAGTTATAGTAAAATATTATTCTAAGCCATTTTTGTTTATAGTCTCAGTATTAGTTTTAAATGAGTCTTTTCTAGGGAGCTTGAAGGTTTTTTATTAAAAAGAAAAGCGTAAAATCTTGGTAAAAAGGAACAGACGAGACATCAAGGAGATGTTTTAATATCTACCAGAACCACTATAAAATGTGTCATTTGCATTCAGAGGGTGTGAAGCATTTGTGGCTTATGACTGGAAGAGAGTTGGAGGATGCACGATCATGGACTGGCAGATGTAAACAGGCTGAAGATGATAGCTGCTTTAAAAATAACAACACTGAAGACAGCTCAAACAGGGAAATGGAAAAACATGGAATGTGTTGTTTTCTAACTAGACTGAAAGAAAACAGGAGGTACTCCTTCCCCAGATATGATTCCTGAATATTAGGATTCAATGTCTGTTGAGGTTAAGGTCTAATACTATCATAGAGTTAAAGGTAGTTGAACAGGAGCAAATACTATAATACTGAAGTACTGCAACTGTCTTGATATAGAAGAAGTAACTGCAAATTACTGATCTTATTTTAATCTGTTGCTGTACAAATGCTAATTCAAGCTCCAGAATCCCACGTATTATGCCATTATTTCCGCTGTTCTTAAAGTCTGCAGCTCTCCTATTCCAAACACCCCTTGGCATGCCATTGCTTCAACTCTTTCTCTTCCACTGAAGCTTTAAAGAAAAGGCTTGATGCTCTATAAACATAGCAATACCATATGACCATAATGCAAATATACATAACTTCATGCATGGGCTGTTTTAGCCGTCATATTGAAACAATTTGGGAAAATGCAATATCAAACAGAAGAACCCAGCTTCCTTTAGGAGGAGAAAATGGTATGTGAAGCACAGGAGTTAGGAGTTTCTGATCTACATAGATGCTGGAAGGGCAAAGGTTTTGCTTCTTCACTGTATGAGTTTTCCTAAAGTGTACTGAATAAAATATGCCAGAGGAAATATCATTTTTTTTATACAGTAACTTGCAGTATCTCTCTCAAACTGACTTTTGCAAGCTTGCAGGAGGTGTAGACTGGCCTAGCCTATGGGATTGCCAAATGCAGCTTTCACTGCAGATTGCCCAAAGGGTTTGTCAGCATGACCAATTTATTTGGATTTGTCATTTTCATAAAAGCTGTGTGTCTTGAGACTGTCAGATTCACTTGAGTCTACTTCAAACAATAGTTAAGATTAAAATGAGAGATAAGCTCTTGACTACAAAGCTGAAAAGGCTTTTGGAAAAGGGACAAAGGTAGGGAAATGTAAGGTTAAAATAAATTTGAAAGAAATCTTTTCAACAAATTTTATATGAGGCTGAGACTTGTCTTAGATGCTTTAGCTCAAGATTGAATCCACAAAGCCCCAGTTTGAGACTGTCTTTGAGAACAGACATATGAAATGACTTTGGGAAGACAGCAGCTTAGTCTTGCTTGCCCTGGGCATTCTTTGACTCAACATTTCCTCATTTTCTTTGGTCTCAAACAGGTCTCTCAGCCTCACTTCCTTCCTGTCTGTTTTATCCAAAGAGAATGGCTTTGATAATGCATTTCTACGAATATTTGCCATTTTTTTTTGCTAATTTCCTGGAGAGTTCATTTCCTGGGGAGCTTTCTCTAAATGTGCATTCCAATTTCAGTCCTCACTTAGCACATTTCTTCTGGTTGAAAGGATTTTAGTTGTCACTTAGCACATTTCTGCTAGTGGAAAGACTTTTTTCTTTTAACAGGTTTCTACTTCTGCTGAGCTGACAGCGCCCCATATATATCATAAGAAGTCTTCATTTTGCTGTCCATATCTCCTATTAAAATCCTAACCTTTGAGTTTTCGTGGAGATCATGCATCATAGGATAGTAGCTGTAGTGTTCAGACAGTTTATTTTCACTGGTGTTACCTGTTCTCAGATCTGGGGACCCTGCTATGACGAAATGGCTGGTGTTGAGAAAAGGTCGTGCCACTGGTGGGATTCTGCACAGAAGCAGATGTATTCACACACAGGCAGGCACAGATATAATGTCTAGTATAAAAGATGTGTGATTCATATGAAGGGGAAGTAGGGTTGCATGTATTTCTACACATTTATAAACATGAATCTTCCACAGAGTGTGGACATTTATCCTTACTTCAATGCTGAACCCAATGTGATAATTCCTTCACTATGACTTTGGCAGGGGAAAAGGCATTTACTCCACTGTGTTTCAGCAGGTTCTAATCTGTCCACAGCCTAAGAAGCTATGTAGAAACGACATGGCTTAACTCTGCAATATGTGTAAATCAGTTTTATCTCCAGTGAAATCAGTGGGATTTTGGCACTGTAAAGGTGAGGTATGTGTCAGGAAAACCAGAACCACAAGATGAATGACTAGAGTTACCACCAAGCTGTAGAATCTCTTGGCATAGCTAATCTATAAAATGCAGAGACTGTGTGCAATACTTCGAAATCAGAATAGTGAGAAAAGACAGATTTAGATGAGACATCGGTAAAATAGAAAAGCTGAAGGCTTTGTTTAAAGTTTGAAACAAAAATTTTTCTAAACTGTCTGAAGATTCAGTGATTGCTCTGACCGAAAGCAAGAATGGGTCTTTACCTCACCATCTCATTTATTGTAAAGACTGGGAGGAAAGAATAGCTTTAATTTCCAAACGCTATTGGAATATTTTTTTCACTTTTCTATGAAATTATATTAAAGTTAATTGCCACTCTGTAGCCTCTGAATTCCTTTAATATAGCCTTTGCATTCAGTTCTTAAAATTTCCTTCTAGGGGGAAATAGAAAAACACAATCCCAGAAGGATGTATCTATAGCCTTTCTGAGTTTCTTATGGCATTACCTGTCTTTAGAGCTGCTTGATTTTTTTTTGATTTTTTTTTTTTGGAGGTTAAGGAGGGCATCCCCACAATATAATATGCTGTGATATATTTAAAGAGCCTCAGAAGATTCAGATGTGAAGTAAAGTTATCAAACAACTTAGCTGTGAGATAAAGAGATAAAGATTTATTTATTTATTTTTTCTCAGTACAACCTCAGTGCCTCAATTTATCAAACACTTATTCTGTGTAGGCCATTGTCATATGAATTTTACATGTTATCTTATTGAATTTCAGATATATTTTATTGTTATCCTGTAAGCTCTGATTCAGTTGTGTCTAGGCATGCAGCCACTCTAAGTAGTTGGAAGCTTCTACAAACAATTCTCCTGTTCCAAAAAGCCACCTCACTGCAGAACTCTGACCTAAATTTCTGTGAGCAGCACATGCTTGTTTTAGTTGTGTGAGTCTCGATTTTTTGTTTGCAGGTGCATCAGTGTGATGACTCCCAAGTAAAAAATAATTCTGTTTATTTTTGTTTTCATATAACTGCCCCTCTCTCCCTTTTTATTTGAAGGCACAATCCAAGTTAGAAAGGAGCAGCCAGCAGGGAAATGCTGTATTTTTCATTGGGGTGATACATATAGAAAGTGAGAGACTGCTGAGTCAGGCACAGTTTGCTGTTTGTCACTGCCTAAAACCATTAGCATTATGAGATTATACAAGGAACCTGCTGAAAGATCAAAAGATCTTGCTTGAAACCCTGGAGAGTGATATTGAAGGCAGATTTGTAGCATGTAGCCTGCATAAAAACAAATACTATTTCTTTTTCAGAGCTTTTATAGTTTGACTAACAAACCCAGGAAGGCATCATGATTTTCCATGGCTTGTCTCAAGCCTTTCAAGTTGTCCAAGGTGATCTTTGAAACATTTGATAGGGGTGAGGGGGGAATTATTACTGATATTGTTTCATAGAGGTACAGTGACAGGGCTCAACCAACACTGCAGCTTTAGCTTTAACATATGTTGTTCCTGATGCACGCAAAAGTGCTGACTTAAGTGCTAGAGTTGTCTCTATAATGCAGGAGGGGAGATGGACGCATAAAAAGCTAGTGCTTTAAAAGCTCAGACTATCCAGCAGAAAGTGCCAGAGTGGGGAATATAGCTGAAATCCTGATCCTCTCAGGAGCAAAGTTAACAAACTGTATACTGCAGGGTACCATCCATCTCCAGTCTGATTTCCTCCTTCTGGTATGAGAAAGGGTGGAGGAAAGTGCCTAATGAAACCCTGATGCAAAAGTCAGCAGTGATAGTAAAACCCTCTACTCACTTTGCCTAAAGTTAGAGCATCTGCTGCCATTTTGAATCTGGGTGCTGTAACTGCTTGCTGTTCTGCAGTGGCAGGTGTCTGAGTGACATACTTGAAGCTTTTCCCTTTGCTTTCACTTTAAGTAATTAATAATTAATAGGGCTGGAAGAGAAAAATACAACTTCAGCCTAATGACTAGGAGGTCTCTCTGGGAGAAGTGTGAAGTGGGTTCATGTCCCTGCTTTAGTATGTACTGAACATTATGTGTTCATCGAAAAAAGCTCTCCTAGGTCAGCTCCTCCCTAGATGATTGAGGTCACCAGGATGCAGCAAAAACTGCTCATGTTTGTCTACATTTTCTCATATCCCATTTCTCATGAAAATTAAAATAGTTTATAGCATAGATTATGAAAGTGCTACTCTGAAAAATTACATAGTTGGGTAGTCTGAGTCCTTTCTTTTGGGGCAGTAGGAGATGCAGGTTCAAAAACCTTCAAACAGAGGATGGAGTCAAATATTTGCTCTTGTATCCTGTGTGCATGTTACTGAAAGGAGAAATCACTTAGAATCATAGAGTCATAGAATGGCTTCGGTTGGAAGGAGCATTAAAGATCATCTAATTGTCAACCCCCCGGCCATGGGCAGGGACTCCACCCACTAGACCAGGTTGCTCAGGGCTTCACCCAACCTGGCCTTGAACACTTCCAAGGATGGGGCATCCACAGCCTCTCTGGGCAACCTGTTCCAGCACCTCATCACCCTCTGAGGGAAGAATTTCCTCCTAACATCTAATCTAAATTTCTCCTCTTTTAGTTTAAAACTGTTCCCCCTTGTCCTGTCATTATCTGACTGAGCAAAAAGTTAATCTCCATCTTTTTTATAAGCTCCCTATAGATACTGAAAAGCTGCAATGAGGTCATCTTATTTTTTGTTTGCAACCTGAATGATTAGCCATGCTTTTGTGAAGTCCTGCATTCTAATGGAAAAAGGGAAAACAGCAAGAACTAGACATGGAAGCAGCCCACCTGAAATTCTAGTCTTTATTGTTAAAATCATAACTGGTCTGTCTAAGATTATTGCTAAGTAAACGACGTTGTGACTAGCCTAAACCAAATGGACCCCAATTTCTGATATCTGTAATAACAGAAGTAAAAATAAATCTGCTCTATCCTCAAACCTGACTCTCTCTCAAAAAAAAAACCAACAAACAAACAAAAAAAAATTAAAAACTTTTGTTCATTAAAGTTATAAAACTTTTCAGTCATTACACCCAAATAGAATTGGTATATAAATACTTAAAAAAAAAAAAAAAAAAAAAAAAAAAGCCTCCTATTGAAATGTTGTTTTATGTCTTTATGTCTTGCTTTCTGCAAAACAGCTGCCCCAAGTAGAAGACTGCAAATAAACTTGCTGTTGGCCTGTTTTGACCATGTCCCTCTTAATGCAGTTGCCAAAAGCAATCACAACAACCATGGATGTAGCCCTGGGAGGTCTCTTCAGTGGAAAGGGATTTCCTGGTGGTGATGAATCCAGGCTTTTATTCTACTGTGTGTATTCTTGCTGTGGAAGCAATTCAGAGAAGAAAAGGGTCACAGCTGAAGCGCCTACAAGCCCTGCCAATCCCTGTTGTCGTAGTAGGCTATCATAGCAGTGGGTGTTCAGGTGTAAGTCTGAGCAACATTTTAGTGTCCTGTGACTTGTGCCAGTGATTGGGCCAGTTACGAGCTGGCCCCACAAGGTAAACACTGTAAAGGTGGCTCAATCCCTCTGAGTCTGGCACTATGGCATGACTGCTGGGTTTGAGAGTATTTCTAGCATTCAATAGCAACTTTCTAGTGTTGTGAGTATGACACCGTCTTACCTTGCAAATTCATCTGTCAGCAAGAAGTCCCAGCTCAGACTAAAATGTTTTCTCATTTCAGGAAGAGATTGTGCATGCATTTGTAAGAGTAATTTATGTCAAATACTTTCAAAAGGCTTTGGGATCTCTCAAATCTGTACCATCAGATTTTAAACTGGCAGGCGTCTCAACGGATACAAACATGCATTGAGAGAAGTGATGTGATTTGAAGATGTTAAATGAGAAAACAGGAATATGTGGCTATCCCCTGGAAAAATAAAGCATGAATATCCTGAGACAAGTCTTTCTGGGAATGCAACAGGAATAAGACAAAACAAACAAACAAAAAAAAACCAAACAAATAAAAAACTCCAACAGCACCCTCCACCCCAGAAAAACAAAAGCAAAACCCACCAAACTGTAGAAAGAAAGGAATGCACTGTAAGTTAAAGAAAATTTTCAGAGAAAAAGTGATTTTTCAAAGCTAACTAAAGAGTTATTTACAGGTTCTTGCAGTGCTTGTGCTCCAGAAACACTCCAGGAACAGAGGTTTAGTTCATTTCAGTCACTCATTTCAAATATATTGCTTTAGTTTGCAAGTTGGCACATTACAGCTAAAATCAGTTAATGTGTTTTAAAGAGCTTTTTGGCTTGAACTGAGATTAGAAGGCTTTTTCTATTTATTTTTTATTTTTTTAAACACATATGATTCTTCCACACTTGTATTTTAGCACATTATTTAACCAATATATTCTTGACTGAGTGATTGTATAATGCAGGAGATATTCCAGGAAATGGCACTGTATATCTGATGAGAGTAGCTGTATTTCAATTCTGTTGTTTATATCTGATAGTGTTTACTTAATTCTGCCTCTCCTGTTGCAGAAATCCTTCCTTTTCCTTCAAGATCCAGCCAGGAACTTTCTGAGAAAAATATGGTGGTCCCTTCTCCAAGTATTATATCATCTCATGTTCTTTGTGTGACTTATATTCTCAAAATGTTGAAGTATCAAAAAGCCAATCCTCTCTCCTTTTCCATATGAGCAATTGAGGCAAAAGTGCAAGCCAAGAGGTAATGTCTGCAGAGCCAGATTTCCAGGTTGGAAACCACCTTTTTTGTTTGTTTGGTTTGTTTGTTTGTTTCAAAAATGGAAAAGAGAGATGTTTGAAATTACCTTAGCATATTGCCAATAGAAGCTTATTTTCCTAGAAGCCAGAATATCCCAATCTCTTTTAAATGTAATAGAATTAATTGCTGGACTGGTCTTATATGTATTGAAAAGAAATGTGATTATTAGTGCTTATTAGATTAAGTGCTTTTCTTTGGTCATTTTCATCCATATGGAATTATCTAGGGTACAGACAGATAGATATTAATGTTCTGTGATAAGTGCTGTTATTCCGTTACTGAATGTCAATTCTTGCTGGTTCCTTTTCATTTCTCCTGCATGTATAAAGCTGTGGGGTAGCATTTTCTGTATACTATCTTTTCCCAGCTGATCCCTTTTAACATACAGTTCTTGGTTTTCTTTCAAATACAGAATAAACATCAATTAGTCCCTTATCTGGTTTGTGGCCGATTATTGAATCTCAAGAGTGTAAAATCCAAGTAGCTCTGCGTGTTATGCTCATCTAAAAATGGAGATTCAGGTCTATTATATTTATCTGCTCTATGACAAACTTAGAATCTGATGAAAGGGTCTGTATGAGACTAGAGCTTAAGTGCGGAAGAGCAGGGGGGATTGAACGCATTTGTCACAATTACCTTTGTTGTGTCTCTTCCAGTAAACAGAGCATTCTTTTCACTCACATTCCTGCTGGTTTCCCAGTGTCCACTTTCATTTTGAGATAAAAAGAATCCAATTTGATTTTCTTTCTCAGATCTACATATTGATACTGCTCTGCCCTTATAGTATTCTTACCAGCTCATTCTTTCTAATATGCACTTACAAAATTTCTCATAAATGTTTAATTCCTAACAATAGACTACTGGAATAATTGTCATGGTACAGAAATGTTCTGCTGACCAACTTACCAGAGTAAAAATGCTAATATGACCCTTGGGTCAGTCATGCAGCCATCTTTAATGTAAATTTAATACAGTGATTCCCCTGGAGATGGAAGATGGCAGGCTTACCAGAGCTACACTGAATTAAGGTATCAGTATTTAGCAGACCCTGGTTACTAGGCTACTGTTCACCTCTGAGACCAGGAAAGATCACAGAAATGCACTTTCATGTTATCTGTCACATATACGACTGGCTATGTTATAAAAAGAAGATATTTTACAGATTTGACGAGAGGCTTAAAAATAAAGAAATGTCTGGGAGGAGCAAGGAGGAAAGGCAGAACATGTGGGGTTCCAATGTCCCACTCTGTTTTCTTTTTTTTTTTTTTTTCTCTAGAAAAAAAAAGAACCCCCAAAACCCAATCCATACACTCAATATCAAATAAAACATCATATTTTTCATAAACTGAATAGATGCCTTGGAAAGCAGCCAACGGGGGAATTTTCCACTTGTGCTTCCTTTACAGCCTCTTTCAAACCTACTGTTAAGCAGCAGGGGCACATATGCACTTCACTCCCTTTTCTATTATGCAGCTATGACACATTAAGCTACTTGAAATGGTATTCATATTTTATCAGCTCTCCTAACTTTGGTTCTTTATTTATAATGTACTCTGGCTTTTTTTTTTTTTTTTTTTTTTTTTTTTTCCCCTGATCTGTATATCCAGACTTAGTGAAGAAAGACACCACAAGCAGATGAAGAATAAAAAAGAACCAAACCCCCTAAACTTCACTGTGAATTTAATCATACCTTTCAGGTGCACTGTATGCTTTCATTCAGTGTTAAAGAACTCACCTGAACATTATTTTTTGTACAGAGTTTGTCATGGCATCCTCTGTGGGTCATATCTGAGTTGCTTATATTTAATACATCATCTTTACTTTGAAGAATAGCATATTCTATTCCCTTAAGCATGATATTTAATCTATGGCTGTGATCTGACAAAATGCCCAGCTTCCTGCATAAGAAAGTACTGAAGTGTCTATGCAAACCTGTGCTGATTTGCAAGTGCAATTTTATAGATTTGTCAAAGACTTTAGAAAATACTTTTTATATATGGTAGCCTTGTTTATATAAAATCAGGAAATCTCTTTTGTGGTGTCGAGGAAAACACTGATTAACTGATACTGACAGCACTATCTCATTATGTTGAAGGCAGTTTTAAAATGCTAAAAGAAACTGAATTTACTGCCATCACTCCACTAACCTGAACAGCTAGTCAAAATTAAAGACTTTGCAAGAACACTGAGTAGGTGATAACACAAGCATGCACTATTTTTGGTGCAATCTCATTGTATTTGTTTTGTAAATAAGTCCTGTTTTTCAGAATACAAGAGAAAGCCATCAGGTGTTTTTCCTATTCTGAAATACCAGGTTTGCTACTCCGGTAAGATCTGTCCTCAAGAAGCCTTTCTCTCTCCATCCTCCTACTTCCATCATATATTTAGACTAGTTTCTTAGCCCATGCTTCAATAAGAAAGAAAATATTTATCCCCAGCCTACACAGGTCATCCCTGCCATGATCTAAAGCCTATAGCGGTGGCCAGTAAGTCCCAGACAGAAGTTCAGAAGGTTTATTTATTTATTTATGATTTTATTTTATTTTTTTAATGCCGAATAATAGCTCCCAGCACAGGTGCCTTGTATGTGCAAGTAGCCAAAAGCATTGTTAGAATCAACAGATACATGAAACAAGAGATACTTTCTTTGCTCCGTGAATAGGCTTTTGATGTTTGCATTAGTTGGAAGCCTTGCATGCCAAGAGAAAAGCCATCCTCTCAAAGCTGGGGAAAGAAACTACGAGTTCAATAATCTCAGTCCTTCCTATTTACAGGACACTAAAAAAGCAAAAATCATGAAACATCTCTTATCTTTTAATGGGTGAAGGATCAGTTACATTTTATTTGCCAAACAGCATAAGTATATGCAGGGCAGATGGCACAGCATGTTCACACCCTCCGTGGGGGAAGGTTGCTGTTTTTGGGGAAGATAACAGGACAGAGCTGTGATGGCAGTACTACTGAGCGCTTCTTAAGTGCTCTCTCAATATGAAGCACATGCATAAACCTAGAAGCTGTGACTCACTCTCTGATGTTTTCCTAGAAATAAAAGATTAAAGGGAATAGTAGAAAAAATTCTTTCCGCACTACAGAAATACCAACCTAAAAACACTTTTTTTTTTTTTGGTAAGGCCTTTGTTTCACTTTCCTTCCTAGATGCAGTGATTCCCATCAAAAGACTTTAAGAAGATTTGAATAGAAAAAGATTAATCATGCATATTAATCTCAGGGACCTACCATAGACTTTGAACAACATTGTACAGTTGACCTCTAAGTACAATTTGAATTTATTTGGAAGGCCATATTTGAAAAAACAATGCTCTTCCAGTATAGCCTACCAAAGATATTCCCTTGGGTTCCCTTGCTCTAAATGTTATTCCTTATTGATGGGCACCTCTCAGAACCCTTTGCATCCGCAGAAATACACTGTTAACATTTTATCACTTTGAACACAGAAAAATGCTTGGTGGAAGAAGATAGACAATTAAGGCATCCAGCTTACTGAAACAAAAAGAAACCTAGCTTCACTCTGAGCCAGATTTTGACCTTATACAGGTATCATTAGACCTGTTGGTTTAATTAAAATTTACCTCTATGCTTCTCAGCTTTGAGTACCAGCTTTCAGTTTAGTGTTATTAAACTCTGAATTTTATGTAGTTGTGAGGATGGAGTTTGAAAGCTATTAACTTATTTAGGTGTAAAAGTTCATAACCTCTTACAGCAATACTTTTTTTTTTTTTTTTTTTTTTTTTAATCATTGCCAGACAGGTATGACTGTACATAGCAAGCAGACTTGAACATGACTTTGAAGGATTTGAGGAGGATACTTCAAAAAATAGGTAAAAAAGAATAAGTAATAATTCTAAAGCGCACTTGTGCCTGTGTTGTTTTATTTTTCTTGCTACTGACTTTTATAGATTCACTAGTTCAATATCTCTTGATTATAGAAAAGTCAGGAAAAATATTATTTCAATATAATATATAGAGTGTACCTATCCAGTACAGACGCAAACAGACAAAACCCAAGGAATAGCTAGGTATTATGGGAGAGTACAAAAAACACAAAGCTGTGACCTCTACATTAGAATACATCACAACAGAATACAGTGAGAACATCTTTAACTTATCAGAGTGGAAACTGGCAAATAAGCACGTTTGCATATATGTGTGTGTAATTTCAGAAATAGCAGGTGACCTTTCAGATCATCCTATACCAATTTGCAAGGTTTTCTCTACAAGAGCATCTTCTGTTGTACGGATGACTAGAATTTACTGGGATAAATGTTGAAGCAAAGTTTCTAATGACAAGCTTTCTAGTCAGTGTAATTCTAGGGATCTTGCTTTGAAATCATTTGAATTTCTCCTAGCTTTCACCAGTATAGCTAAGAGCAGAACTTGGCACTTTCCCAGTTTTGCTAGTAAATATAAAATGTTGAGTAGCAATTCAAAAACCGTTTAATTCTGTACGAACTTCAGTATTCTGCAGATGGCTCTTTTATTTTCATTGAATTTTTGCCAGGTTTTAGCCAGAGATGTTGAAGGAGACTACAGAAAAACAGACGGGAATATGCATCTGAGCTACTGGCCTCTTAATATGAGATCAAGCTTTTTTTAAAGTCACTCTAATTTGTGAGCTGAGATCAAACACTTAAGATAATGAGTGTAGTAAAATTAGGAAAAATGCTTTGATTGCTCAGTGCTGCAAGGTTGTTGTTGTTTTTTGTGTGTTTGTGTGTTTTTTTGTTTTGTTTTGTTTTTTTGTTTTTGTTTTTCCCTAAAAGAAAATGATCATGCAGAGTTACTATATAAATATCTTGATTAACCATTTAGCCTCTGCATTTTAAAGTCAAGATGATCTGCAAGGATATTTGTTTTTTGGGCCAGCTAAAATGATCATTGTGTGTAATTGCCATATTTTAGATTTGAATTTCAATTAACATTTACTTAAAAGGTGTGTATCAATATATATTTTTTAACTTCCAAGCATGTTTTCAAAATCAAGCTTTTTACTTTTTTTTTTTTTTTTTTCTTGCCAGCATATCACCAGAAATAACATCTGAACTAAAGTAACTGTGTGTGAAGTAAATTGGCCTGAATTCTGTTTATCATGCACAATCTTGGACTTGGCTCATTCCCATATCCCTGCAGACTCTGGTATGTGCTGGAAAGAAGAGCTAACAGCAGAAATAATAGAGGTATGGCTCAGAGCCTGGCTGTAAGAGTGGAAAAGTATTGGATAAAATTGTGCCATGTTTACATTTAAGGTTATTTTGTTGAGAAGTAAAATTGCTTAATTAAAAAAATAAAATAAATAAAAAAAACTTGCATACAATATTTGACTTTTAAAACTATCTTGTTACGTAAGAAATATAGCTTAAATAATTTTAGGAAGGAGTCTTTTTTGTTAAGTTCAAGCAGACTCCATGAAATATTTCTGTAAGTTTAATATGAGATTTAAATAATTTTAGAAAGTACACAGGTTTGAAAGCTATGTTATACAAGACAATTATAGAGCTCATTAATACAAATAGAATTGATCTCCAGCTGCAAAACTGAAGCCTGAGGCTTTGTTTCAAATAACCTTAAATGTAGATTTAAGTTGGCAGTAAAAAATCTTTGGTGAGGATGGGTGGGATGAATTCTGTTTTGGCATCCACACTGTACTATCCTGAACTAAATGCTTTCCACTTGTAATGTCTTTGTATATGCCCAAGAGTCTCCTGTATATTGCTACCTCCTTGCACAGATAGTAATTATAATTAATAGAAAAATAAATCAAGATAAAAAGAAAAAATACTATAGCATCATTTATAAATTACACGTTTTTATTTTCATTTGCTTCTCCTCTTAACTCCCTTCAATGTAGATAGCTTGTAGAAGGGAGCCTTTAGGTTTAAAAAATCTAACTAAACTAAAGGATCTAGGATAGTATTGCCAAAGCATTTCCTTTATTAATAATTAAAAAAAATAAATAATCAAAATCCCAAGATATGGCAAATATGAAAACATGGAGTGGGGTAAGGAGAAGGAAATTTGCTGAGAAGGGCACTGTTTTGTTACAGTAAGACTGGATAAGTGAGTTGGCTTGTTTAAAGTCATGTTGACAATGTCTATGCTACACTGAAGAAATAATCAGATTTAAAATAGAAAACTGATTCATCAAAGGAGATACCAAGAGAGGGAGCAGAGAGACAAACAGGTGAGGAGTTGGGAGATAAAGGCTGAAAAAGCTTTGAAGGATATATTTTTGAGGACAGCTCAAACAACACTGTTGAAAGCTAATACAGAGTTCAAGGAAGATGAACATGGAAGCAAGACACCTTCATTCTGAGAGAATATTGCTTGAAAGAAAGCTGTTGGTAAACAGCAGGTGGGTTCAGCAGGGATTTCTGAGGTCTAGCTGAGTCATTCAAATGTTCCAACAGAAATAGTCAAAGACTGAACACTTGTCTCTTGCAAATAGTACATAAATTCTTCTTACTGGGTAGCTGGTGTGGTAGGTATATTGGGTTTATGTGGCAAGGGTTTAGTACTGGGGGCATTGGAGGGGTGGCCTCTGTGAAGAGAGTCCCACAGCTGCCCCATGTCAGATCAGAGCCAGCTCAGCTGGCTACAAAAGGGACCCACTGCTGGCCAGAGCTCAGCCAGTGAGTGACACTTATTTCCCTGCTTTACTGCTGATGTCTCTTACCCTTTGTCTTACTAAAATATCTTATACACGCTTACCTACCAAACATATACTTATATGCAGACATTTAGACTTATGAAATAGTGAGCAAAACCAAATGATGTCCTCTGTACCTACTACCAAGCAAGATATTTCAGGACATTGCAGTAATTGCCAATAGCAGTGTAAAAATCCTGCTGTAGGAGATAATTACTGCCTTCTTATAATGATATACTTCACAAGGATATTACTCTTCTATGAAATTTGGAGTATTGTTTTCTCTTCTTTAACAGAAATCTGTTGTAGATTCTGTACAAGGACTAAAGAATTTATTATGAATAGAACACCAGGGCTTCCTGCCCCTACTCCCATAGTACTACCTCACTGTAGTCAACCAGTAACATTATTGCATTTCATCTATTGTTGACACCTAATGAGCTTCAACATTTAACAGTAATTCTATTTATTACTTGTACAGAAGCTTGTATTTTTCCAGTTGAATCTCATTTCTTTTCTGGGACTGCAAGTTCAAACTTATCATTTCTTAGTGTAAGTTACTCAAACTCTCTGTATTCATGTTTTTCTATTATGGATCATCATCAATTTAACTGAAATTCTTAAGGTTTGTATAGGTCACTAGGGAGAATGCTGAATAAGATACTTGAAAATGCTTTAGGTGGAGAAATCTGATCTTTCTGTAACGATTTCAGGGTAATATAAGGCTATATCTTCTTGGATATGACACCTGAGCAAGCTTCAGTTTTCAGCAGATGTTAGACTCAAAGAGATTGCTTTGGAAGTTACCCTCCAGTTATTACTATGCTTGGTAAACATTAGTAGAACCATATTGTCTAAGCAGGGGTTGATTCCTATTTATGGAAGAGTGAGAAGAGCCCATACATACATTTGAAATTACACCTTCTTTGTGACTATGAAGTTCTAGCCTTATGTTTGTGTACCTTGTGCATGAGTTCATTTTAAAATACATAGAATTGATACATCAATCTCCACAACCTTTTATACTTTTTGTATTATAATCTGCATTAATTTTCCAGAACATTTAGCTGTGGCTGAATCCCAATTCTTCATATTCTTCCAAGGCTTACCATCTGCTTCAGAATACATATCCAAGCGTGAAATGTCTTGGATATAAAATTATGTAATTTTCAGGACTTGCTGAGTTATCTCAAGTTATTTTACTCTTTCACTGGGGAAAGAAAATAAATAAATAAATAAATAAAAGTATTGTGTGTTTATAGAGACACATCCTGTCCTGTGCAGATGTGAATGAATGAGCTCTCTGCAGTTTCATAATTGTGGTAAATGGGGCCTTGCTGAGTGGAGATGATGGAAGGAGGCTAAGAAGTAGTTCAATTCATTCTTCTGCAGCTTTTTAGATTTGGTGACTGTGCCTTGCTAACAGAAACGAAAGCATTCCTGATGTTTATAGCAATATAAGCAAATTAGTGTAGTCCAGGAAAGTATCTTGGTAATATGGCTTGGGGCCAGATTCCTAAGACAAGTGTACTTTTTCTATTAAAGCACTCAGAATTTAACACTTCAATAAGAAGTTTTTAAAGATATGTGTGAGAGGCAAGGGAAAGACAAATACTTCTTGCTTAGTATCTCAATAACAAATAAAATTTGTGATGAATTTGATCTTCTGTATGTTCATCACTGTATTTTTAATGGTTTGTTGTTTCTGAGAAAATACCCTGATATTAATAATGGGCTGTAGCAATGGCACAATACTTAATCTCTTAAATCATATTTATATTGGTAGCCCTCAACTGACTGGAAAATTTGAAAACAGGTCTTTCTGTTGTTGTTTGTGTTTTTCAAGTTGAATTTTAAAATTTTCAGTACAGATATAGCCACATAGGATAGAAAAGTTAAAGTGTGAAAATAAAAGGAAGAGGGAAAAAGCCTGTTAATAACTACTACTGAAACTGAATTATGATTTTAAAAAGCAGTTATTTTCTGTGTAAGCCATCTCCCATTGAAAATTATAATGGAGCATGGCAATTTATGTCAGTATTATTCAGAAACAGAGCTCGTCAAATGATGTGTGATGGAGACTGGTGGAAAGAGAGAAAAGCATTGTTGATAATGATAACATGATCAGCGGTAAAATAGAAGTTTGCCTGTTTGCCTTCCACTAAAGTTCAGTGATCTGGAAGAAGCAGCCAGAAAAAAAAAAAAAAGTGTGACTCATTAATGATAATAGTCTTAGCTGTGTCATGGTACATGAAAATAAAATCGCAGGAAAAGGAAATCCGTGAGAACAACATTGGGATTTTAGAGAGTAAACTGAGGACAAGTATACATAGAGTTTGTTTGTGGTAATAAAAGGGAGGATAAGAAATCACAGAATGGCTGGGGTTGGCAGGGACCTCTGAAGATCATCTAGTCCAACCCTCATGCTGAGCAGGATCACCTACAGCACAGGATGGCATCCAGGGGTTTTTTCCAGAGAAGGAGACTCCACAACCTCTCTAGGCAACCTGTCCCAGTGCTCTGTCACCCTCACAGTAAAGAAGTGCCCCCTCATATACAGCTGGAACTTCATGTGCTTCAGTTTGTGCCCATTATTTCTTGTCCTGTTGCTGGGCACAACTGAAAGGAGACCAGCTCCATCCTCTCAAAACCCACACTTCAGATATTTATATGCATTGGTGAGGTCTCCCCTCAGTCTTCTCTTTTCAAGGCCTAGCCCTCTCAGCCTGTCTTCATACAACAGGTGCTCCAGTCATCTTTGTAGCCCTCTTCTGGACTCACTCCAGTAGCTCCATGTCCCTCTTGTACTAGGGAACCCAGGGCCGGACACAGTAGTCCAGGTGTGGCCTCACCAGGGCTGAGTCTCACCAGGGCTGAGTACCCCCTGTACTCGGCTCTGGAGAGGCTGCACCTCAAGTACTGTGTTCAGTTTTGGGCCCCTCGCTACAAGAAGGACATCGAGGTGCTTGAGCAAGTCCAGAGAAGGGCAATGAAGCTGGTGAGGGGCCTGGAGAACAAGTCCTATGGGGAGTGGCTGAGGGAGCTGGGCTTGTTCAGCCTGGAGAAAAGGAGGCTCAGGGGCGACCTTATTGCTCTCTACAGGTACCTTAAAGGAGGCTGTAGTGAGGTGGGGGTTGGTCTGTTCTCCCGCGTGCCTGGTGACAGGTGTTGTGGTTCCGCTTGAGTGGGCAGCCGAGCTCCACCACAGCCGCTCTCTCACTCCCCCTCCTCAAAGAGGAATGGGGAGAAAATATGTGAAAAGGGCTCAAGGGTTGAGATAAGGACGAGAAAATCATGCAATAATTATTGTAATGGGCAAAACAGACTCAGCATAAGAAGACAGTAAGATTTATTGCTCATTACTAACAAGCTAGAGAAGTGAGAAACAAAGGAAAGAAACCAAAAGCACCTTCCCCCCCCCATCCACCCTCTTCCACCTCCTCCCCCCGAGCGGCGCAGGGGAACGGGGGAATGGGGGTTATGGTCAGTCTACAGTACTTCTTCTCTGCCACTCCTTCTCAGTCACTCTCGTCCCCTGTGCTGTGGGGTCCCACCCACGGGATGCAGTCCTTGATGAACTGATCCAGCGTGGGCTTCCCACAGGCAGCAGCTCTTCCAGAACTGCTCCAGATATGGGTCCGTACCACGGGGTCCATCTCTCAGGAGAAAACTGCTCCAACCTGGCTCCCCTATGGGCAGCAGCTCCTGCCAGGTCACCTGCTCCTGCGTGGGCTCCTCTCCACGGGCTACAGGTCCGGCCCGGAATCTGCTCCGGCAGGGGTCTTCCGCAGGCGGCAGCCTCCGTCAGTGCAGGGCCACCTGCTCCACCATGGTCTCCTCCACGGGCTGCAGCGTGGAACCCTGCTCCACCGTGGTACTCCATGGGCTGCAGGGGGACATCCTGCTTCACCATGGTCCTCACCACAGGCCGCAGGGGACTTCTGATCCGGCGCCTGGAGCACCTCTCCCCCTCCTTCTACACTGACCTTGGTGCTGTTCCTCACTCCCTTGACTCTCCCGGCTGCTGTGTGGCGCAGCGTTTTTTTCCCTGTCTTAAATATGCTCTCACAGAGGCGCAAAACAACATCGTTTATTGGCTCAGATCTGGAAAACAATGGGGCCCTTCCCAAACATGGGGCAGCTTCTAGATCTTTCTCACAGAAACCACCCCTATGGCTCCCTGCTACCAAAACCTTGCCACGTAAATCCACTACAACAGGATGAGGGGGAATGGGCTAAAGTTGTGCCAGGGGAGGTTTAGGTTGGATGTTAGGAATAACTTCTTTACCGAAAGTGTTGTTAGACATTGGAATGGGCTGCCCAGGGAAGTGGTGGAGTCACCATCCCTGGGTGTCTTTAAAAGACGTTTAGATGTAGAGCTTAGGGATATGGTTTAGTGGAGGACTGTTAGTGTTAGGTCAGAGGTTAGACTCAATGATCTTGAGGTCTCTTCCAACCTATAAATTCTGTGATTCTGTGATTCTGTGAGTAGAGGGGGAGGATCACCTCCCTTGACCTTTACCTTGACCTTGACCTTTGGAAGTTAACACTCTTCCAAACGCACCCCAGGATACTGTTGACCTTCTTGGCCACAAGACCCCATTGCTGACTCATGGTCAGCCTACTGTCCACCAGGACTCCCTGCAGAGTTTCTGCAGAGTTGCTTTCTAGCAAGTCAGCCCCCAATCTTTAAAGGCACTTGGGGGTTATTCCTGCTGAGGTGCAGGACCCTGCACTTGCCCTTGTTGAACTTCATGAGGTTTCTCTCAGACCAACCCTCCAGCCAGTGCCTCTGAAAGGCAGAACAGCCCTCTGGGATATCAGCCACTCTTCCAAGCTTGTGTCTTCAGTAAACTTGCTGAGGGTGCACTCCATTCCATCATCCAGGTCATTGATGGAGTTTGACAAGGCTGGACACAGTACTGACCCCTGGGGGATACCATTAACTACCAGCCTCCAACTAGACTGCACCACTGAGCACAACACTGAGCTCTGACATACAACCAATTATCAATCCACATCCCTGTCCACTCATCTAGCCCGCACTTCCTGAGCTTATCGTATATAAATATGACATATATTAAAAATACTAAATAAATATACTAAACAAAAGAACTAAGAAAGACGATCCCAAATGAGTCTCTTATAGGGTATTTTTGGTGAATGTCTATTTCTTCAGGCTGCAGGATATGATATACAACCTGGCACAATAGAGTTTTCACTCAAAAGACAGCTCTGCTAATGCCCGTATAGGAAAGCTTTTCTTACATTTAAAGGAGGAATGGAAAATAATATAACTGTTTTTGTATCATTCTACCCATATATATTTAATTCATAAGCATGCATGTCCACTACTAAACTGTGTCCCTAGGCACCACGTCCACATCAGTTAAATACCTCTGGGGATGGTGTCTTTACTACTTCCCTGGGCAGCCTGTTCCAAAGCCTAACCACCCTTTCTGTGAAAAAATTCTTCCTGATATCTAATCTAAACCTCCCTTGGTACAACTTGTCACCTGAGAAAAGGGACCAACACCCCCTCATTACAACCTCCTTTCAGGTAGTAGTAGATAGTGATGAGGTCTCCTGTCAGCTTCTTCCTCTCTGGACCAAACAACCTCAGTTCCATCAGCTGCTCCTCATAAGTCTTCTTTTTCCAGTCCCTTCACCAGCTTCATTTTTCTTCTCTGAAAATGTTCTTGAGCCACTCAATATCTTTCTTGTAGTGAGGCACCCAAAACAGAACACAATATTAAAGGTGCAGTCTCACCAGTGCCAAGTACGAGGGGACAATTACTTTCCTCATCCAGCTGGTCACACTATTTTTGATACAATCCAGGATGTCATTGGCCTTCTTGGCCACCTGGGCACACTGCCCGTTTGTGTTCAGCTGGCTGCTAATCAGTACTACCAGGTTCTTTTCTGCAAGGCAACTTTCCAGCCAGTATTTCCCAGGCCTATACTGCTTCTTGAGGTTGTTATGACTCAAATGCAGTACCTGGCACTTAGCCTTGTTGAATGCCATACGATTGGACACAGCCCATCAATCCAGCCTGTCTAGATCCCTCTGCAGAGACTTCCTACCGTTATGAAGATCAACACACCTGCCCAACTTGGCGTCAGCTGCAAACTAACTTACATCTGGATCATTCATAAAAATAATAAACAGAACTGGTCTCAGTACTGAGCACTTGGGAACACCACTTGTGAAAGGCCACCAACTGGATTTGACTCCATTCACAGTAAACCTTTGGGCCTGGACATACTAAAAGCTTTTTACCCAGTAAACAGTGCCAAAAAAAATTATTCTTTAAAAGTCACTGTTTCCTAAAATTGCTCTTGTTTGGATCAGAATGCAAAGATGAGTAAAAAAAAATATATCACTCAACAAAAATAGCTATGAAATCTTTCTAACTTTATAACTGTAAGCCATATTGGCAAGTCTCATCTATGGGTGCATGCAGTTCTCCCAACAGGCATCAGACATTCCTAGGTCAACTTCTGTCTTTGTCTACAGCAGATTTAATCTGTAAGAATGTCTTCCCATAATGGAGAAAATGTTCCCAGAGCCCCAGTCTTATCTTCTTCTCATTACAGCAAATGTAATTTTAAATTTACATTTGCTTAAGAATAAGTAGAACTCATTTTGTAGGTAAAAAGAATGCACTTTTGTATGGATCTTCTGAGTCTGTATTATAATGTATTTCCCTTGCCTGAAAGATGGAAGAGGCATACTTAGCCATGCCAAGTGCTGAGACTTTGAACCTGCTGTTATTGTGAATTTGTATGAATGTTGATTCTGCATGACTTTGTATTGGAACATAAGAAGAAATCAATTATATTGATTTAATTTACGAATTATTTATCATTGAATTAATATCATGGAAGGTGTGGGAAAAAACAACCTGAAAAGATGACAAAAGGAGAGAGGCAATGAATGTTTTTCCTCCATGTTATTTTTATTCTTCCTTCTTATGAAGGTAACCTGTAAACAGGTGCATTCCCAAGGCTGTAATAAGCCAAACTCATCTTTGTTATAATAACATTGACCTTTCGTTGACCAGCACCCAAAATGAGTGTATTTCCTAATTATTTTTATTTCAATGGCATCATTTTTGATGCCATTTATGAACCCTCTCTTCTACTGTGACATTTTTACTTGGAGCTTGAGATTTATTAAATTCTAATACGAAACAGAAAGAAGAGAGCTGGGGATAGGACAGATGGATTCACAGAGGGGAGAGTTTAGGGTTTTTGTTTGTCTCTGGACTGTGTTGTTTATGGGAGCCAGCCCCTGAAGAATGCCTCAGAAATATCGTAGGTTCTCTTTCTTTCTAAAGCCTGTAATAGTGTTTCTAGATTTTGGTGTGTCAAGTAAATGCACAAATGTTGGACTACTGTCAAGTAAATGCACAACTTTCTATTCCTATAACAACTATAAACTGGCAGTAGCTGCCATGTGCTATGGAAAGCCTTTTTTTTTTAATTTTTTTTTTTTTTTTTTTTTAATAGCCAAACATTCACTGACAAGTTGGAAAGGTTATTTCTTGTCCTGCAGAACCAAGGAAAGGCAAACCTTTCAGCAGTGAGTAAAATACTATGCCTCTATTTTGTTTAATGTCAGACCAGACTGATGGTCTCTTCTGACCTAAAAATGTGTGACTTTGCTCACTGCCTCAACATTGCAATTTTTATTTTGAAAGCCTGATTTGAATCCAAAGAGATCTCTGTTAGTCCAAAAGGTAGCACATGAGGGCATTCTTAGTTCCTCCTCTTAAGGGAGAGGGAAGCATCTTACATATGGATCACACTTCTAGATTTATTTCATGCAAACACTAGTCTACTTCCAAAATTTCTGTTTTCTTGTCTGGTTACCACATATACATGGCTGTAATCACCCAGTCATGTTTGTCACAGTCTGTTTGAATGAGGAAATATCATGATGGGTTTTACTTTGCAGTCACTGGACATGTATAACTCTAAAGCAATTATTTATAATGGAATTCTTTCTTTAGTTCTGCAATGCTGAACTAAATGATTTTGAATGTTTTGAAGTACTATGGTTCTTTGGCTCATCAGTATGGTTCATCATTATCATAGACTTCTCCAAGCTGGAGAAGCTGTGACACCATGGCTCTACATTATCTTTGCTTCCTCCTAATTGATATCGCAGCTGGCCGTTTGGCAACCATAGGGAATTAAATTCAAAGGTGAGGCCAACAAGAAGGTCACACTAGAGTGCTGAGGCAGCAATATCAGCCGTAACAAAATCTGGGGGATTTTAAAATAGAGGGAAAATAGTTTGTAAGCAGTGGTTCTTAAAAATAACTTTGACAGATTCCTTCTACTGTGGTAGAACACAATTTAGTGTTCAACATGTACATGTATTATTTCCAGGGTTAAAACCCTTTTCTTAACAATCGTTCTGAATAGTACTTCAGAAGTAACACTTGATGATGCTGTTGTGTTTTATTTATTTATTTATTTATTATTATTATTTTTTATTTTAGAGAACAAACCTCTTTTCAGGACTAAACTATGGAATATGAAACAAAAGGAAGCTCATCTTTTCTGTACCTTGGTAGTTACTTTTACATTGTGTGATCTCCACCCTACTCATTTTTTAGAACTTATTATCAGCTACTGTTAAAAGAAGTATATGGGAGGGAAAATTTATTAGCTCTGGTCTTTCTTCAGTCTTTGCTCCCTTCATAGGCACATCCATTTTGGAATAACTTTTGGTATATTATGTTTCATTGTAGTTTGTTTTGCAAAGATAGGTGCTCCACCTCCCATTGGAATGTGTACTTATGGACTAACTTGCTGAAGACAGTATTCTTGCCTTTTCTTCCTTGAAAATAATACCCTTCCCTTTCACTGCAGATTGTTTTATGTCACGTTAATTCATTTAAAGGAGTTTTTAATAATTTATGGTTACTTAGCTATAACACTAAAAAGTGATTACTTCAAGTGACATTGCTCTGGAAAACTGTTAAAGAGAGGATGAGTTCAGAGGAGGAATCCACACACTGTTATCTGCTCCAATTTTAGTTAAATAATCTAATAATTATTTGAATTAAATGGTTTATTAGGTACAGAATACATCATATTAAATCACAACAAATAATCCAGGCTATGGAATGCAAGCTGAGTAAAACTCCCAGAAGATAAGTATATCTCTTGTACAGTACAGTACAGAGGAGGCTAGTATGAACAGCAAATTTCAGTTGTCTCTGAGAACAAATTTAGACAATATACATTTCCTGTGACTCAATGATAGTTATATAAATTACAGTAAAATTGATTTTAATGGGTTTTAATCAAATAAATCATCGTTAATGAGTAGTCAAAATAGTTCAAGCCCTTTCTGAGAATCTTAGTAGATTCAATCGTAGCAGATGTCAGTACATGAACCATTGATCACAGTCATGCCTAGGACATGCAGTGACTAAATTAGAGAAGGAATTTCCTAACCTCTTTCAAAGATAGGAAATAAATAAATTAATAAAAACAGGAAAAAAAAAAAAAAAACACAACGCTATTTTCAGGAGTCTTCCTCACTTTTGCATAGTTTTTTGCAAACTAGTGACTGGTTCATTTTGGTCAGCTGACCATTAAAATGATTTTTACCACCTATTTGCCTATGGATGCTTCTTTTACCACCTATTTGCCTATGGATGTTTCTATTAGTGATTACTATTTTTTCTATCGTATTATCATTTTGTGTTTTCTATTATTTCTATTATTGATTTGCTACTCCATTTAGATTGTGAAAACCTGTTTAGAAAGAGCAGGCTAAGAAATGAACAGAATATTCAAGACTCCCTTTAAAATCTGAGTTTCCTCCTACAAGATGTAGGCTGTCTTAGAAATATAATCCTTTAATATTTCAGTTCTTTTGGATTTGTCTGTTTTTCTTGACTCAGCTTACTGTTAAGGCTTGATATATGGAAAACAAATTGGGCTGTTGTTATGGTTGCTTACCTCCTTCTGGCAGTTGCAATGGTTTGCTGCACTTATGATTCATAATGGTTTCCCATCTGCTGCTTGCTTCTGTTCAAGATGTTGTGCATTTTTAATCTTTAAATTGTTAGGTCTGGGTCTCATCTTTAAATTGTTGGTTCTGAGTAAGTCTGGGGACAGGATTCTTTTACTGCCTTTTCTCCCAGGTAGAGGTTGCCACTCTGTGAAAACAAGTGTCTATAGAGTATGGAAGGGGATGATGCATGCACAAAATTTATTTTTGAAGAGGAAAATTTAAATTCAGTTGTCAATACTGATCTACCATGGATCCCATTCTGTCTTCAAGAAGAGGATTCTTGACAGCACGTCTTTCACTGGCTCTATTAAATAGTTACTTTAACACTTTCTTAAATTATAAACTAGAATAAAAACTGCAAGTACTGGAAGTAGATTTGGTACACAGGCAAAGTAAAATGCTTGCATTATTTATTTAGACCATTCTTGAAAGTAGCTACGGCTCTTAAATGCATCTATTTTTAGTGTGAAAACAATGTTCTTCCACTTTAAGATGTCAGAAATTGCACATTTTTTTTAAAAATCTTGGCTGAAAATATTCCTTTTTATTATTTTTTGTAAGATTTCTAACACTTGATCTAATACAGAAACCATTTGTTTATCTATAACTCCCTTCAGTTAACAATTAAGAAAATTACAGGTTATTCCTGAATCTACTTTTTCCAGGAATGAGGACTTGCATATATAGATCATAATTTATTTCATCAGTATAGAATCAGTTTCAGTTATGCGATTTAGCATGGTAAGCATTGTGGATTTTTATTCTATGATGGCTAAAGATAACAATAATAAACAGACAGACATCTTATTGAGATAATGGCAGAAGACTTTGTCTTGCAAGCTGTATGTGTTTTCCTAGGGTATATTTTTGGCTAATAACTTTGTGATCACAGGGGATGCATATTCACTATGTGGTATATGCACACGAAGTGTACAACAGGCTCCTGAAAGACCCAGAGGGATTTGGTAAGCAACTGTGTCAGTGGCCTTGACTACTGTTGTGGGCCCTTGTCTGAGCCAGGGTGGGGGCAAGGTCTACCTCTGCCTCATTGATGAAGGTGTGGGAGTGTAACTAAGCTACTAGTGGCAGGTAACTCATGGAAACCATTACTGTTCATCATAGCATCTCTTCTTAAAATGTCTCTACCCACTTTCTTAAGCTTGATTAACTATTTTTACTGTCTGGATTTAAGGGTTTTAAGTTTAATAAAGACTGTCAAGTGGATAGCTTTGAGACATATTTACATCTTCTCATCCTGATATGAGAGCCATGAAGTGCAGTGCAGGTTCTCTGTTCATAATTCTTCTTCTGTCAAGGAGCATTCAAACAGCTAGAGATGGACAGAAGGATGCTCAGGCTCTTACCTTCAAATGTCTTCTCTTTCTTTACCTTTTCATGGGGACGAGATGAGAAGGAGGAAGGGAAGGGGCAGGATTTCTACTTCCAGAGTTGCTTTATGCTAGTCTAATATATGCAAGTTGCAACCTCCAAAGTGACTCAAGAGAGAGTTAGCAAGATTTGGTGCCTCTTGGAATTACTTACACAATCTTTGGATTATTTAATGTTTTCTTATATAGTTAAAGAAATGCTATGGGCAAATTCTGCCATTCTGAAAGCTGAAATCCATGGCACGTATCAGAGTATAAAAAACATCTGTGTGCATTTTTTTTTTTTTAATATTGCCACAGAGTAACAATTTAATCTTCATAGTCAAGCCATGCATGAAATCTGAACATGTCCCTACCTGATGCCCTACTTGTATTGCAAAATGGGTGTTAGTAAAAAACGTATAAATATTTTGAGGTTATTATTTTTCTTTTTAAAAAGAGGTCCTAATATATAGCTTAGTTTTTTCCAGTCTGTTTCTTAAGTCATGACATTCTGAAGGTTCTAATAATGACTGTATCTTCTGTCTGTAATTTGAATAAGATGGAGAGCCTGTTTACTTCTTTGCTAATGGCATATGGGGCACACTGGGCACAGTGATAACAAGTACCCTTTTAAAAGGAGCTTCATTATGCTCCCTTCAGGTACTGGCTAGGGCTTGAGGCGAGATAGTGGGTGAGATGGATCATTGAGTTGATCAGATATGGCAATTGCTGTGTTTTCTGTGTGCTCAAGGACGACATAATTTTAACCAAGTATAAACATTTTACAGCTGGCTGGTACAAATCTGTTATTTATTTAGGAGTTAGGGAAGAAGGTATCATTCCCAAAGTTTGTGGGAAATGTCTATAGTATGGATTATAGTATGGATGTATAAGATGATGATGGATTTATATTTAGCTGATAACTTGGAGCAGACATTTCATTGAGGACCAGAGTTCAGAGTCTGATACTACTTTATAAGAATAAACAAGTATATTGCTTCTGGTTATCACAGGGGTTGACATTTTAGAGGGGAATGGACTGTTTGGGATTTTTTTCCCCAGGAATATAAAGAAATAAAAAAGTTTTATTTCTAACCAAAGGATGTAGTACTGGAAGTGCTGAAGACAGATGTAATGTCTTATATGAATGTGTGACAAAAATGCTTGTGTTCTTATTTTATTTTATTTTATTTTTTTTTTCAAAAATTGGACGTATGCAACATATTTTCTGAAACAACATTTAATTAGAAGAATTACTGGAAGAAAGTGTTTCACTTTGGTATTCAGAAGAAATTCTAACTGAAGGATAAATGAAATTGTGGTGTCTCATAAAGAGATAGGCACCTAAAAATGCTGAATGTCAGGAGAAATGAGGTACCTAACTCCATTAGACCCTTTCATAAACCTGCATAGTCATCTATAATCATCTTAAAAGCCTAAATATTTTCTTCAAGTTTGGCTTCCAGACAGCAGGTGATGAAAAAAATCCCAACTGAGTGTAGTCCCTAAGTACATATATGAAGTGAGCACTACAGGAGAGTGAGGTGCTTAATCATGTGTGTTCCTGCTTCCCAAACTTAAGAAGAACCTGTGACAACTGTTTCAGTAAGAGGAAGTCTTTTATTTTAATGTCTGCAAGCTCTCTGAGCCTCAGTGATCTAGCACTAGAAAAAAACATGCATAATTAAACACATAGATGGTTTGATTTTTTTTTACTTTAATACTGTTTTTGAGTGTCATTACAAAACTTATTGCTATAGCTGTATTCTCTTTTCCCCAGCAAGATGCTCACTGTAAAATGAGAAGATAGAAACAAGAATCTGTTGATGGATTAAACTATAAATACATGTGATGGGAACACTTTAACAAAAAGCTTGTTAACTACCCTTTAAATTTAATCTTGGCACTTGTAGAGTCAGAAATTCAGGGAGACTAGTATTCAACAGCTGGAGGGGATGTAGAAACAAAATAGCTGTGACAGAGACCTGATGTGGATAGGTGTGATGAGGAGGTGAAGAGCCCAATGACATGGAGTCTGGTTAAGCCCCTGAGAGGACAGTGTCCATCCACCATCTCACAAAAGAGGCTACATGCACAAACAAAAACTTATGGTGAAAAGCTGAAACAGCAGCAAAAGCAGATGTTTTAGATTCACGTGGATTTGAATTTGTTATGCAATGTGCCCATGCTTTATGTTTTCTAAGGGATTCTGAAAGAAAAACATTTGACTTCCTCAGGTTTCCAGTGATTTTCACAACCCTCTGGGTATTTGAAATGCTTGATTGAGATCATATGCTGTGCTTACAGCTGTGGTATATTTATTCAGGAGTATGTGTGTATTTAAAGTCAATTTGTGCGTATGCCAGAGTGTATACATATATATAAAGATATCTATAAATATATAGATATATTTATATAAAACTGGATCACTCTGTTTTCCCAACGACAAATGCCTCATTTTTTGACACATTATGCTGAGGTACTTTTGTTATGACATGGTGTTAACCTTCATGTCACTGTTGCTTATCATCTTTTGTGCTCCATCCACCTTCCAGCTAAACTGGAAGAATGTATTGAGTTTGTGGTACCATATATGCTAGACATTTGTGGGATGACATTTTATATGTGCTACTTTATTTTCAAATTTCCTAGAAGTTTCAACCGCTGAATTTCACTGTTGTCACCACTTCTGCCAAACAAAATACATTAAATATGCCTGTTTAGTGATCTCACTGGCAAAGTGCTGAGAAAAGTGTCAATGTTTTGTAAAGGATGTTGTTTCCCTGTCCCTTGAAACATTTCCATGTTTTGTATCACCCATTTTTAGCTGGTCTCTGTGGGTGTGGAATGAGTAGAAAGAAAAAAAATCCATCTGAGCCAAGTAAAGGGATACATAATTAAAGTCCAGTGTCATAGACTTTTTGTTGTTGTTGTTGTTGTTGTTGTTGTTGTTGTAATGCTTCTAAAGGAGTGACAATAAAATGAAGGTTTTCGTATGACCTGTTTTTGACAGGTGGCAGCATCTCACCTGTGAGCTCATTGTGTTTCCCATCTGGCGTGAAGTGGTAATGACTGTCTATAAATTAAACTATTTTTGTTTTGCCAGTTTATTTATTTTCCATTCCACTAACAGTTTCTTAAGTGCTGACTGTTGCCAGATGAGAAGAGTTTGTGGTGGTGATGCTGCTGAATGTCCTTTACCAGGTGGCTCTGAGTACATTACACGGATGTACATGGACATTTACTGCCAGAGGAGGGAACTGCTGCTCCTCAAGCTGCACAGAGTTCCTGGGACCACAGACTGCTGTCTGTGATATCCTTGTACACAGATTTACAAAGGCAAAAATCTTTTGACTTCTTCTCTGATGCAACTTGAGCTTTCTCTGTAAGCCCATTCCAGCTGTACCTTTGGCAAAAGTAACCTACATGCTGTCCAGGGAGCTGTATTATGCTGTACAGTGCCTTTGTTTTATCCATCAGACAGGAGTCCTTATCACAGGCTAGTGATACTTCAATCAGTCTAGCAGGGATGTTTATTTTTAAATTGTTCACAGGCGTTTATGTTACAAAATTGCAGCAATTTAGTAAAATTGTTAGCAAGATGAAATTATGCCTACTTTGCATAAAGTTCTGCAAAGACTTTCATTACGTGCTCTATCATAGCTAGTTATCACTAGATAAGAATTTTTATACAAAGTTCATACAAATTTATACAAACTTTATACAAAGTAACTTATACGCAGATCTTGCCTTTTAAGATTTCTCAGTAGTAAGGATTCCAAACATGATCTTAGATGCCTTAGATGCCTTGGAAAGCCCCAGACTCAAACTATTGAAACTTCTGCAAAACTTTGCCTGCAATACAAGCCTCACTATATTGTGTCACTACAAAAAAAGAGAAATAAAATAAAATAAAATAAAATTTGAAGCTTTAGCACCTAATTCAGATGTTATTTAAATGTTTCCACACCTCTTCATTCCATTTTAATTAAAAGTAATAAGGGTATTGATTCAAAGAGGAAAAGAGGATAATCTGATATTATTATTATTATTACTATTTTTAAATTCAAGGCTATAGATGAAGACTATCTTTGTCACAATAAAGGCATACAGATAATCTTTTTTAAGTATTGTTGCTGCAAATAAAGCTTACTTGTTAAAATCAAAGTTGAAATTAGTTCTGATTGTAAATTGTAGGACTTTTTATTATATGATCAAATTTTTCCTATTTCTGGGTTGGTTTTACTTCTGTGGTCATAAAACATATACTCTCTGTATTTCTTTCACCCTGGAAAATATTTCTAGATATGGGTAAGAAAACTGTTTCTTCCTTATAGGGAGGGATACAAGAAGAGAAAGATTTTTGCAGACTGTTTTGGGAAAGAGAAAATAAAACTAAATTCTGCCTTTCCATGTGTCCATGTGACAGGATCTAGGCTTTGGGAAATATTCAGAATTTCCCAATGACTGACAGGACCTTCAAGATGTGTGTGTCTTGTCAAAATTTACTTTCTTTGGATATAACTGACTTAGCCATAGCCAGTTCTGTTTCTTATGATTTATAGTGAAAAGTGGTCACTTCAGGTTTCCTTTTGCAGGAAGGGCATTTCTAAGGGGACCATTGCTGATAGGACTCATTTCCTGAAACAAGGGAACTGATAAATGGGTTTCTTATTGCAAACAACCAGAATATTCAGCCAGTTGTGTTTTAAATTCCAGGATTATTTGATCTTTTGTTGATTTTAATATTAATACACTTCTATATTTCACTGGGATTATGGTTTCTTGGTTTTCAGTGTTGCAGAATCTCAAACCCACAAATGCTGTTAGCATATGTTTAATAGTTTTGCTTTATTATTTACTAACTGAAGTTGAGAACTGCTTCTAGTCAGCAAGTAGGCAATGCATTCAGAGAAAAATTTCCAAATTATTTTCCAGGTTATCATTGTTTTTCTAAAGCAGTACAATTATATGCTAGAAATAAACAAACAAACAACAACAAACAGATAATAAAGTCATAAAACTGATTTCTCCATGAGAAATTCATATAAATATTTTAGACTACCCTGTTTTCAAATCCACAGCATCATCTTCGAACCTTTTTTTCTTCTCCCACTATTTCTTCCCATCTGTCACTGCTCACCACAGTGTCAGGAACGGATGCTCCATTTAAATCCCACTCTAGGGGTTTCTCCTTTCCCTTCAATTTATTCCTCTCCTGCCTATTTTGGAGGTGTTTTTTTTTTTGTTTTTTTTTTTTTTTTTTTTTTTCCTCCAGCTTGTTACTGTACACAGCCTAAAATTTTGCTCTTGTGATATCCTATGTTAACAAAACTACTTTAGCTCCCACATGATTCTCAGTTTATTTTTCCTATTTTGTTTCATTTCCTTTTTCTCCAACCCCCTGTGTTGCACAGATGCCCCCTGCATCTTTCTCCTTCAGTCTTTCTTGTTTGCCTTGTGCCCTTTCCCTACCTCAGAAACATGATGAAGCAAGGCTCCTAATAAGCCTTGATCAAGGCTCCTTGATCAATCAGAGGTTCATGCCTGTAGCTTATTCTTCTTGATTTCACTTCTGTCTTTCACAAAAATAATCAGTCACCTCCTCTGCTTTCCCCTCCTGTCTTTTGTGAGTATAATATCCTGATAATGTGTTGTTGACCAGTCACTTACAAAACTGGAGGAGCAAGTAGTCCAAAGTACAACTAGTTTTGAAAGCAGAAAGTGAAAAACTATTTTTGTGATCTATTAAATGAACACTTGAGTACTTTCTACATTCAGATGAAGTTTTCAAATACTTCTGGATTAAAAATAATTACAATACAGGTTCTGATATTCTTACCATGAATAGTACAACAGCTCCAGGTTGCTACCGCAAGAATTTCACTGAAATCAATAGACTTATTCCTTCAGTAAACAGTTAAAAATATTGAAATAAAGTAAAAATCTAAATTTCATGAATTCTTGACTACATCTTAATCAGAAGTTTCATATAAGGTTACCGCTGTTGCTTTTGAGAATGTTTTTCCCTTTCGGTGCTCAGAACCATAGGTACTGGCAAGAGCATGAATGGGAAATGCTAGCTCTTAACTGGCTTGAACTGCTATTCTTTCAGCTGATTCTTTTGCTTTTTTGGCTTGTAATAAAAGGATATTGTCTTTCTTATTTTAAGCAGTCAACCCTTCCAGGTAGGGAATTTGTCTCACTTAATATTCATAAAGTTTCATTCAAGTGAAGAGTTCTGTGTTAGTAATAGGTTATTATCATTAAGAACTTCATTATGTGCAGGCAAAGTGCAATTGGGTATACCATTTTCATGAAGAGTAGCATAAGGGTATTTATCACAATTCAAAAGCTATAACTGCTATGCTTGAATTAATGGGAGGCTTGCAGTGCTGAAAGTGATGGAAAACAAACAGAGGAGATAATAAGGTTATAATAATATTTTGGGGATTTGCATTGTTTAAAGTGAAAGCATGACTTCAAATACCTATAGAGAAGACACAATTACATGCCTGTTAAAATTTATAGAATCAAGAATTCTCTATGGTCTGCTGATTGTTAAGTCTGTGTAGCATTTCTGTCTGCCAAATATTACACACATACCATCTGAAGTCTCCAATTTAATATAATGCTTATACAAGTTAGAGCTTGCAACATATCTCATCTAAACTGCAAGACTGGAAAACCCTGAAATACACATATTTGTATGTTGCAATTTATGTGAAATTCAGAGTCAGTTTCCTTTAAGGTTTAATCTAGTTCTGTTATTCCCCTCAAGGTTTTCCATTTTCTTTCATGTTTATTATACTTAGAAACATCTCTGTGGTCAATTAAACCCTTTTCAAGTAACCTTAAGGTATCATTTTTTTTTTGTTTGTTTGTTTTTGTTTGTTTAACATATTTTTTCATTAAACCTCTATTTAGACTAAAACCATTTTAATTTGGCTTCATTCTTTTCAAGGATATAATTAACACTTATGTAATGACTATGAAATGCACATATTTCATATCAACAGTCTGCCTGGATAAAAATTAAAACTGCATTTTTCACTGTCCTGGCCCAGTACAAGGGACCATGTGTAGGGTGTGTTTGTGTGTAGGCATGTAGGCATTGTGTGTAGGGTATGTTTGTGTGTGCATGCACTTTTCAAGGTGCAGTCAAAGAGTTGAGCTTTTTTACCCTCTGCTTGAAGGTTCTGGAAGAAACCCTGGCATGAGATAAAGAAGTGAAGCATGTGATATGTAATATTGAATGTATTTCATCTCTGGTTAGGAAGTCTACAAGTCATACAAAAACATTTGTGTTGTTTTCTGAAAATTTGGCTGAAACTCAGTTAAAAGATTAGCAGAACATTTCTTATTTATTTATTTATTTATTTATTTAAAAATTACTCCAGCTCTGTACCATTTGCAGTGATTCCTTGTCACACAGTGAGTACATAATATGATTAAAGCAATTCTAGCCACTGAAAGTGCTTAATTTTCGTTTTCATTTGATTTCCTTACCAGTGTAATAAGTTACCCACAAGAAGAAAATAATGAGTGATCAGAATTTCATTTTCCACCTGAACACTTTATCACCTCAAAATTAACTTTTAAACTATTTTGCAAACATTTTGAACTGCTCTGTAAGTAAATCTACATCAAGTTCTGCTATTGCTATCTGAAAAGAAAGCTTTATTATTTCAGTTACTCCTTTCCAAGTAAGATATACACTGAAGATATTTCCTTACTTTTGTCCTAATGTTGGTACTTTTGTCTTTTTTGTTTGTTTGTTGGTTTTGTTTAATTTCCTGTCATTGGTGAGCAAGATGTTATACATGCTACTCCCTTTTCCCCCAGAATTCAAGCATGTTTTTTTGTCGTTGTTGTTTTGTTTTTTCATTATAGGACGTTTTTGCATATTTGTTTCATAGACAGCCATAGTGAATAATAGTGAATTAATTTAAAATGAAGTAGACAGATTTGATCTGTATTCTCTCCTTCTTGTTAAAGATTTATTTTTTCATTCACTGAGAAAGATGCTCTGTGATAACATGTATTCGACAGAAAGAATTCACAGGATTGACTGTTATCTCAGAATTCTTTGTGTTTATTTAAGGGAACCATGCAAAGCAAAACCAGAAGAAATCTCTCCTTATTGACTTTATTAGTTATGCAGAGTACCTGCCTAAGTTTTTATATGAAGATTTCCTGATATATATTTGATTATATGTTTGAACCTCTCATATTTGATCATCCAATAAAACTAACCTCCTGACATATATTTCATTATTTGGAACACAAAGACTAGGTCAGATACAACTATTATATCATAGTTCCTTTACTACCTCTTCACAGTTTTACTAAGCCTTTTCCAGCATTGTATTAAGATAAAATGATCATTTTCTTTCTTGTTTGATTCATTCTTTCATGGAAGATTTATGTACATATTAAATTTATGTTTACATTTTAACTACTGAAGAAAGTAATACATGGAATTCTCTGTCTGTGAACATGTGCTACAGATTTGTGACACTGAAGCAGAAAGTATTTAAGGCTGGGGGTGGTTTGTAATTTCAAAGGGAGTTCATAGCACAGCTTTGGAGATGGCTATGAGATAATATCTTGCTTGGATAATCATTATTTTTGCAGTGAGTAGCTGCATTTTGACCAAAAAAAACGAAATTATGAATTATAGTTCCTCATCCTGGAGATACTGAATCATCGCCTTTTTGTTTTTACTAAGATGTCAGTGTTAAACCACAGTTTGGAAAGCAGCATACAGCTTTGCTTTGATATTTTAATACTCCTAGTCTTTGAGACTGAATCCAAGGGAAGAGGAATCCACAAGGTCAGCAGACTGTGAAATCTGGTCCTCTGTCACCCTGGCAGTCTTTCAGAAAGCTGTTACTGAACCTTGCTCTTCTGACAGCATAAAACTTCCTTCTGCTTTTCAGCCTAAATGTATCAGTAAGCAGTTCAAACCAAATTGTTCTTTCACCAACACGGCCTTTTGCAGTTTTTCTTCATTCTTTTTATTTCCCCACAGGTATTCATAGACAAGAGTTATAGCTGATCACAGCCTTTGAGAAGGTAGGCTGAACAAGTTGGATTCTTCTGGTTTTCCTTCATATAATGAAGGGCTTTCCATCCTCCTAATCATCTTAAAACTTTCCCCAGCCTGTGTTTCTCTTTCCTAGCCCTGAGTAATCAGAAATCTATATACTTTAGTTTAGGCCTTAACATCAGTGCCTTGCACAGTGGGACAAAATTTCCCTGTCACTACTGGAAATAATGACCAGGATTTGACTAAGAAATCAAATAGTCCATCAGAGCCTCCTTCCTTCAAAACAAGTAGCAGGGTGCAACTGTGTCCATACATTCTTCATCTCCAGCATGGGATGAATTTCTCAGCACTGCCTGTAGGCCTTGGTCTGCACGGCTGTGCAGGGATTTCCTTGGGAACTGCATGAGAGAGTGCTAGCTATTGCAGGCCAAACCAATGGCTATGTGAGGTTAAATGGTGTGGACCCCACAATGACCCAGGTTTTGCTCCTGTTCACTTTATTAGCATGGACACAGTTCTGTGCCTGTGACTACAAACGCTATGCTGTCTGCTACTGACTCTCATGGAAATTCACAATGATCCTTTCACTGAGTCTTACCTGTTGATTTTCATCATTCTTTGTTGATAACTCCTGACTCAGATTTCCTATTAATTCCTCAGTGTATGAACTTACAATTTGTACTGAATTTAATCCAATTTGTTACTTTTGTCTCCAAGGTCATTTTTATATATACTTTTTTAGTATTATTATTTTTGTTTGTTTGTTTGTTTGGTATCTGTACTCCTCTATAGTGCCTTTCTAATAGTGCCTTCCAACTTCATATCCTCAGCAAATTTTAAGAGATGACTCTGATGATTTGTAGCAAAGTTGTTAATGAAAGTAGTAAATTAAAATGATTGTGAGATCCTTCTTGGAGGGACTCTACTGGTAATGTCATATAGCTCCTATGAATATATATATTTTTTTTCTTTAGTTGCTTTAGCCATCTTACAATTCCCATCTTAGTATTCCCTATCAGTTTGCCATATGGCATTATACTTAACGGCTTTTTGAAGATTAAATATAAAATTGAACGTAGGGCTTTATATTTTCTAGAAAATCTCTTATTTAAGGCTCTCATTTTATACTTGTAGTAAAGGAGAGCACAACTTGCTCTTTTTTTTTTGTTTGTTTGATTTTTTGTATTGTTATTTTTGTTTGTTTGAAGCTTCTTTACACTTTCCTTTACACCAAACCAGCTTTTTCTTTCTTTTCCTCTCTCTCATGACTTCTAAAAAATATATATATTAAAAAAAAAAAAAGTGATAAATTATTTTAATTGTAAAATTCTGTGTATTTCACGTGAGAAAAAATACTTTGGCTAACAATGTTACTGTCAGAAATTATAGATTAATCTATAATTTGACCTGGCAATTATCACACTGCAATATTGCTCAGTGTGATCAAACAACATAAAGAAATGGATTTTCACAAACAGGAAAGGGGATATTTCTGTTTTGCTAATGGGAAACTAAGGTATAAAGCAGTTACAAAAAACAGTTTAATTCTTCAAGACAGAAATTGTTCCAAAGATCTCTTGTAAGAGTATGGTCATCTCAGCAAGAATGATCGCAAATGTGCACATAAAATCAGTCAGTGGTATTGGTTTTCAAGTACTCAATTGCTGATAGCTCAGGAATTAGGAGGGTTACCAAATAAATTCTCATAAATATAGTTTTCAAGGTAATTTTTTAGTGCAAATTTTAAAAGAAGAAAAAATATGTAAAACATATGCATTATTCACAAAGTATTTACTTGGCTTACCTTGAAAACAAATCCTCATAGAAGAAGTTATTTAAGACTGTTTCACAACTCTTTTCTTTTTACCATTTCCTATAAAATTGCCAACATGAAGATTATATTTTGACTATTGTTAGAAACTGGTATAAGACCACCACTAATTTTCCATATATCACTACAAAGATTTCAGAAAGTAATAATTAAAAATAATTTCCAACTGTTTTCTCCAAAATCTTTAGTGTTTTTTGTCTCGTCTACATTATATTGCCTTTATTCTTATTCTACTTTCTAACTCCCCATATTTCTCATCCCCCTTCCTCTTTGGAGTCAGGAAAATGGGAAGACTTACTGAAACTTATAATTCACAATTTGTGCATACAGTTTCCTGTATGCCCTTTCTCAGCTGTCATTTCATTTGCCTTCTTCATAACATTCCTTATCTTGAAATGAAATGAATTTGCTTCTTCATCTCCTTTTATTAGTCTTTTTTTTTTTTTTTTTACTTAGATTATTTCCCCTTTTCCATGTCTGTTTTCTCAATGAAACTTAAAGTCTCTTTACCAATGTAGTTTTTGTTTGTTTGTTTGTTTGTTTGTTTTTCTATGAGCATTTGAAAATGTTCTCCTTAGCCTTGTGCACTCCATTATCAACACTTGTCATTTGGTATACCAAGCTGTCGATTTTGATTTTTATTTCCCTGCTGTTCTGTTTGAATGTGTACAAGTAGGGGTCACTAGAACTACCTAATTTTTACCAGTCTCTGGGTTTATCCTTATTTCTCTACACAGTCTTACAGACTGATTAAGAGTCCCAAAGCTGTATATTGAGATACTGGAAATATTCAAAACTCCTCATTAACATTTTTAGCTTCTTTGCTAAATGAAAAATGATTAGGAGTTCCATTGTGTCATGTAGGTAGTCATTAGTGCTGAATATGACTTGGGAAATATGATAGCTGATCAGAGTAAAGCTTTAAGCTGTCTGCATCTAGTTCATTACAATAACTGTAATGACATCCAAGACACCTTTCATGGTGCAAGCAAATTTCTATCACTTCCTCCCTTCTGCTTTTTGGGATACAAGATTGTTGTGATTGCGTGTATGTGGCAAGTACACCATTCTTTTTTTTTTTTTTTTTTTTTTTCCAGTGAAGATTTTTTATAAGTTGCCATATTCCAAGTAAAAGACTGATGAATTCAGTCCTTTTGCTTTCTTTGGAGCTTCCTTTGAAGGGAATGGTGACAGATAACAGTGACCCCCCAGGGGTCAGTATGGGTCTAGTCTAGTCAAACTTCATCAATAACTTTGGATGATGGAACAGAGTGCACCCTCAGCAGGTTTGATGGTGCCATGGAACTAGGAGGCTGATATCCCAGAGGGCTGTGTTGCCATTCAGAGGGACCTGGACAGAGAGCTGGGCTGAGAGGAATCTCATGAAGTTCAACAAGGGCAAGTGCAGGGTCTTGCACTTCAGGAGGAATAACCCCAAGCACCAGTACAGGCTGGGGGCTGAGCTGCTAGAAAGCAGCTCTGAGAAGGACCTGGGAGTCCTGGCGGACAGCAGGCTGACCATGAGTCAGCAATGGGCCCTTGTGGCCAAGAAAGCCAGTGGTACCCTGGGGTGCATTTGATAGAGTGTTGCTATCAGGTCCATGGAGGTGATCCTCCCCCTCTACACAGCCCTGGTGAGGGCTGTACCATTGTGTCCAGTTGTCAGCTCCCCAGTACAAGAAGGACATGGAGATACTGGAGCAAGTCCAGCAGAGGACTACAAAGATGGTTAGGGGTTTGGAGCACCTGTTGTACAAGGATGGGCTGAGAGATCTGGGCCTGTTTCTCTTGAGAAGACCAAGAGGGGATCTTATCAATGTATCTAAATATCTGCAGGGAGAGTGTCAAGGGGATGGGGCCAGACTCTTTTCAGCATTGCCCAGAGACAGGACAAGAGGCAACGGGCACAAAGAAACATAGAAGTTCCATCTGAATATGAGAGGGCACTTCTTTACTGTGAGGGTGACAGCACTGGAACAGGTTGCCCAGAGAGGTTGTGGAGTCTCCTCTATGGAGATATTCAAAAACTGCCTGATGCAGTCTTGAGCAACATGCTCTAGGTGACCCTGCTTGACAGGGGGGTTGGACTAGTTGATCTTCAAACATCCCTTCCTACATCTACCATTCCATGATTCTGTGACAAAATTTTTGAAATGTTCAGATATTGTCCATTTAATTCTCTATAGTATTAATGCTGTCCTGTGCTTCCAGGTTCTCCGAGATTAATGACTATTTTGGAACATGCCCTGTTTCTCCTATATATCCTGGCCCCGCTTCTTCTGGAAACAGGGAGAGGAGGAGATGGTGTATGCTTGAGGGTCATTCTCAATCCTGTGTTTTGTCTGTAATTGTTCAAAACTGGAGTAAATGAAGTGGTCCTGAATGAGTTTGAAATTGCATAAGAATTTAAGCTACAGAACATCTAATATGTCTCTCGTCTGCTGACATTCCACAGCCCTGCTCCTCTACTAATCTGGATAGCCAATAGAATTTCTCTAAACAAAATCAATCAAATCAATTTCACAGTTACAACTTTTGATAGAGATTATTTAAAAATTTAGAACAACCTCAAATTTCAGTTGTTCCCTAAATTTCAGCATTGCATTATTAACTGAGTTTATATATGGTCATTCTTCAGCTCTCCATCCTTATTTTCTAACAGACCACAGACCTTGCATTTGTAACATCTCTATTGACACCCTCATATATGCAAAACATTTGTCTCTTTATTGTTTTCAAACAAAAAATAGACATGTAGACATAGTTGTGTGGACTGTGTTCCTTATAGGCTGTATGCAATGGTGTTTAAGAGCAATGTGCTGTTTTTCAATACAGGCTGTGAATTCTTTCACAACGCATCTGTTACTCCATCCATTCTCAATCAACCATATAAAGCTTGCTTTGCTCGTCTTACTCAAGAACTTTGAAGCTGTGTTTCATCTTTCTGATTTAGCTGTCTAATGCTCTGCTTTTTTCCCCAGTGTATAGCCAATTTATGTGCAATGGAAGTGATAGATTTAGCCACAGGGAATGATGTATGCAAACAGTAGATTTCTTGCAGTTTTCACTGACATCTATCACCTTGTTCTGGTATACAATGTTTATTCCAGCAGGTCTTTTTCACAGAATTTAGTCAGCTTGCAGAGCTGTTTTTACGGTGCTGCACATCCTAGTGCTATGTATCACCTCTTAGCCAGGATTACAGTGGATGTGAATCTTCCATAAATATCTCAAAGCACAGAAAAAGGCTTGAATGTAGCAAAGAGAATATCTACTAAAATTGGATGTTTTTGTCATGGCTATATTGTGTATCATTTCTTGATGCATTGTATTAAATTGCAGAAGTGCCACATCAGATCAGCTATGACGTGGCATGCCTATAGTATGAGGTTTTATTCCCTTCAATATTTACATTAAATATCTCTTTACTTTGTGGTATCCTTGCATTTCTGAATAGAAATCAGGCAGCAGTTTACTTTAATTTTGACTCCAGAGGTATGAATCATGAGTAAATAACCCTGTCACTCTATGCTTTTCAAAATGCAGGCAAGAAAAGTGAACATTCACAGTGGCCATTTTCCACATACCTTGTTTTTGCAGAAAATATTTACCAAGGAGATATCATTTAACTAAAATCATGCTACATTTCAAGAAAGCTAAAAGGAAAAAAATAACAAAAAACATCATCACACTACTTACAGGCCTCTGAGATATTATCACAGCATGGTGTTTCAATGATTTCTGCTACTCAGCTCCCTTCCTGGAATGAGAAACACCCCTGTCACAGAGATGTGGGGAATAAAGAGATGGCAGGAGATGTTGGGATCTCTTTGAAGTTTTAAGGGTCTGAAATTACACTACTTCTAGATGTTACAAATTAAAAAGTACAAGACTTTTCTGAATTGGCTATTGACTAAAATGTTATTCCCTTTAAGCAGTACAGAAAAATAAAGTCCTAAATTGGGGTGAAATGATGTATTTTTTACATTTTTAATTTTTATATCACAAAATCCAAAATGGAAAGGGAGTTATGTGAAAACCAAAATGGAGTGCCTCGTATGGTTCCACAAGCAATTGCTCAATGCTCATTGCTACTTCATAAATTCTCATCTGGAACTGCTGGGGGACTCCGACTGCCTGTGGAGTGAAGGATACAAAGGATATGTGTTCCTGAGAAGTCTGTGGAGCTCAGTAACTTGTGAAGTGAGAAGCTGGCAGACAGAAGTCTAAGAGCCAGGGAAACCCCTGCTTCCCTGGTCAGCAGTAGTGCATATCCCAGCTGCTCCATGTCTCCCCAGAGAGGGCTCCAGATCTTCCCTGGCTGCTCCCTGAGTTGTGGCTGAGATGTCACATCCCTCAGCAGCGTCTCTGCTGCAGGAGGCACATCAATCAGAAAGCTTTTGACAAGCCCTAGTTAAAAAGTGTTTGCCATGTTTTTACTACATTAACCCCTTATATTGTGTTAAGCTTGTATTTTGTTAGGTTTCAAACAAATATTCAGCAAAGGAATGAACCCTCACTGAAAGCTGTCATACAGGAATGAGAGGATGTTACTGTGATATTTTGGACTGAGCACAAATACCAGTAGAATAAAACAAAATGTCCCATTCTAAACTTTTCCTGAGTCTGAGTCTGGGACTCCTTTGGCTAATAGTGATTTATTTTTCAATGGTTTTACAACAATGTGAGACAGGTCTATGTTCTTCTGTCTCAGATTCCTCACCTATAAAATGCAAATTGAATATTCACACCTATCTCAGAGGAGTCTTGTCAAGAGTAATTAGTTAATGTCTGTGGAATTATTTAAGGTTGTAGAATAAAATTGCAGTATATTACGTATTGTTACATACAAAATACAAAACTTAAGTGTAAAATGCATGTTAGTGCAAGGATCTGGATAGTATCACAGAAAATTCATGGTTGGTTGCTTTTTAGCATTTTGGCAACAATGAAATTACAAAATGACTTTTGTTTTGTTTTCAGCATTTGAGTCACAGTGGTTCTTCTCTATAGATGTCTATTTGGTATGTACTGATTGTGAAATTCTTAATACAAGTTATAATGCAGTCTTGGATCTTAGCGGTCTTTGGGATTTCTTCTGATGCCTAAGCTTAGGCACCTGACTGCCTCTCAAACAGCCGTTAGACACTTAAAGCTATGTAACTAAACTGAGACCAGGGGTCTATAACCCTTCCCTGTCACCTTTTCAGATGGTTTAAGGTAAGTGCAGCCAACCATAATAAGCATACCCTCAGCTGAAGGAAAATAACAGGTGGGAATTTCAGAATCAACCAATGCTTCTTCCAGTAGACTTGTACCAAAATGTTGGCCTAATTATGATCACAGAATCAAGGGGTAATTAAGGTTGAAAATCAATGGAAATTTTGCAGTTTGTTGATATGGATTATGCAAACATGAGCAGGCATTTCTGCTGTACTCAATATTTTAGTGCAGTACCTTACAGTCAGCATTCTCGGGTCAGTAGCACAGATGTAAGCCATTTGAGTTAACAGGGAAACCTGTGGCATGAAGTCATCCTCTCTGCAGATCTGGCACTAGGGAGGGATGAGGAATGCATTTCTGCTACTCAATTGCCAAGCTGTTGCCTGACTACATTTCAATTCTTGCTTCTGGCAGAGTTTTCTGTTCCAATTGCTCCCTTCTGCCCCACTTGCTGGCAGCCTCCACCAGTGTCTGTTTATTATTCTCCCCTTGCTTCTGTTCTTATTCATTTTTTTTCCATTCCTTCTCACCTGAGCATGGAAAGATTTTCACTCATTCTCTTCTAGGCTAACTGGGAACCAGTATGAGGAACAGAGGAAACACAATTTTGTTTCATATGCTCATAAAGGCCACTTTCAGTTAGAAGCAGCAAAGACGTAACATCCTCTGTAAAACCCTCTCCCATCAGTGCATGTAAAGCCATTCCACAGAGATCAGGCAGTGATCAGGACAGTCAAGATCTTTGAAACTAGCAATGGCATATTTTCACAAATCTCGACTCGTCATATAATATATGTACTCTTAAAAATATCTTGTATCACCATATCAAACTGTAGGGAATGGTATGTGTGTAAAGTTCAAGGTAAAGTTTTATTTCCATCCAAAATTGCTTGCCATTCCGAAATTCATACCAGCCTGCTTTCTGTAGATGCAGTCAGATTACTCCTGTGTGTATACAAAGCAAGGCAAAGGGTACTTCCCTGTTTCCCTCTTTAAGGCTCTGAGGGACATCAGTAAAAGATCTCAGAGAGATTTCAAATCTTTCTGACCACTGGAGATGTGATTGCACATTTGGAGAATGATTTTCTTCATTTCATTGACATTTTTTTGTATTTATTAAGGATGTTTCTTTATTCCTAATCTATTTCTCCTTTAAAACCTGGCAAAACAAAGTTTTGTCTCTGTTACATCATCCACTACTAATATGTCTTGCAAGAAGTTGCTAGGTCAGATTTTCTAGTAATATGTTCACCTATCTGTGAGTTAATTGATGCAACTTTTATCAAGATTGAAGTAGTTAAAAGTGTTGGCCCTTCTTCAACATAATCTGTAAAATTTATTAGGGCCATTGCAAATCTCTGCTGTTGGAAATAACACAGAGAGAATAGATGACTGTGTTGTAATTGCCTGCAGTAACTAGGAAAATAAAACTAACATTCACATTTTTAAGGAAAATGTACAGCATTGAAGAGGCTTTCAGGGTAGGGCATAGCTGCATTATCTGAGCGTTCCCTGGGTTTCCAACCTTAGATGCTATTGCGCTGGGAAAACTTGGTGTGCTAGCCCTAAGGAACAGTACAGAGCGTAGAGTGGAGTGGAGACACCACGGCTAGGCTCTGTAACCAGGTGGGGACTCGATTGTTCTTGTGCACACCAAGACCGATAAGCTGCACTTTTTGCCACCCTGAGCAAAGGACCTGTCATGTTTTGACAAATGCTGTACCCTAGTGTACTTTTTGCTCATTATAATATCATTTTAATACCAAAACACACCTCCATCCCAAAAGCTACCTGCCTCCAAGGTGTGACCACCCCTCACTGAGCATGCGCCCTGAATTTCTCAGAGCCTATTACTTTAAATGGAGACGGGAGAACTTTTTACCAATCATAACTAAGATATGCTTGACTAGAGTCACTCAAGCTCCACCTAAAAGATAGAAAATAATATAAATTGGCCCAAGAGAGAGGGGATGTCAGGGAAGATACCAACCATCAGGGGAGATACCATCCCAAGGAAATACAACATCCTTAGGACCTCCTGCCTCCTGGGATCAGTCGACGGGCTGAACCTCTCTTCTCCTCCCATTGGGACGCCTTTGGGTGAGATCTGAATACTTGCTTATAAATCTCTATAGAGTCTTTGATCTTTTTAATGCATTTATTTCTAGGCTGTGCACCTGTAACACCTGTAACACCTGTGTATTTCATGCATGCTAGCTTGCTTTGCAGACAGTCACTATCGCTGGCAATCCAAAAGAACCTGATTATCTGTTGCTGTAATAAACCATACTTGATTGCATTGTGATAGCTCTCATTAAGTGCAACTAGGGTAAGGGTGGTTATCCGTGATAGTTCAGTGTTCTGAATCCAACCAGACCCTCAGACGGTTAACGCGTTGTTGGTGAAAGTCCGACTGGTTCGGTACCCTGAATCTGACTGGGCCCATAACGGTTAATCAGCTACACCCCTTAATGCGACAATGACACAAAAAAAAAAAAAAAAAAAAAAAAAGAATCCTGATTGATTCTTGGAGTCATTACTGGTAGCAGGAAGAGAAAACTGAGATTCCAGATAACAGAACATATGCTGTAGCAGAAAGTGCTTCAAGGGTTAGGCAGGAATAACTAAAGAAAAGATCCCAGTACAGTAGGCTTCATGAGTGTGAACTCTCTCTCACCTACCAACAGGCTGTTTGTCAGCCAGAAAGCTGCTGTCTCAGTGAATTTCCAAATCTTGTGATATTGTGCATATTTTAAACTGGATAACATCTGCAGCCTCTAAAATAGCAAGCTTCTGAGAGCTATTTACAATTGTGTTCTCTGTTAACAGCTTGGATGCTTTGGTTGCAAAGAACATGCTGTTTGGTGAAGCTGGAAGGTCTTCCTCTGACTTGAAAGGATTTATAGATACCTGTGATAAACAGTACAGTCATATTTTTATTTTATTTTATTTTATTTTATTTTATTTTATTTTATTTTATTTTATTTTATTTTATTTTATTTTATTTTATTTTATTTTATTTTATTTTATTTTATTTTATTTTATTGTTTTAATTATTTATTTAGAATGGCAAGTGCCAAGGAAGAACCTTATGTACCCATCCATTAGTTTCTCTTGTTCTGAGAATACGGCATCTGTCAGTTCCCTCAAAAGGGCTTCACCTACCCAGTGAAAGACAGTCCTGTCACACTGCTAAGGCAAAACTTACTAGAAGAATAAATAGGCTGTTTTCTTAAGCTGTTTTCTAAGTGGGACAGTTTGATCTTTTGTCAACAACAGAGAAACGTGTCTCCAAACATGCTTTAAAGCAAATGCCAGTAACTCTAACTGTGGTTTTCTTGCAGGCTGGAATTAGAAGGGAGCCTCCTGTGCACATTTTCTTTGATTATATTGATCTAGAAAGTTCTTCAGTAAGCCTGGCTGAGTGAAACATAAAGTCTGTCAAGACTTCTGGCTGAACAGTTTTAAGCTGTCTACTTCCTGAAAGCAATACTGGAATCAGAAGCCCTGCTGTGATGGTGCAGTCTACCGGGTCACTTCTGTCTGGGTTGCATGCTAATCAACTCAACCTGAAATGCTGATGGTGTTAAAGTATTCTGTACCATTCATAACGGTTAACTAAAATGCAAACATTTGATTCATGTCACACAAGAGATTTGCCACCCAGGAAACTCAAAATTATGACTAAAATATCAGCCCATCATGTTCATCTCAGACCCCTAGTACTTCAAACTCTTACATTGTAGGAGAATGAGTTCAGCTTTCCCAATGATACCCATGCCCTCTTTGTAATGTGCAATTTTTCTTTCACTAACACCTCTCATCCTATCTACGTCAAAACTTAGAGTGAATCTAATGAACAGAGACAAACTGAAATGATTGCCAGCATCAAAGAGAAAAATATTTTATGCTGTGCGTGAAGACAATAATGAGAGTTTAGTTTTGGTTTTCATTTGCTTTCATTTTGTCTTCTTGTAGATTAAAAATAGTCAAAGTATGTTCTCAAGTTTTTAATAAAAGGCTTTCAAGTATTGAACAAATATGCCAGTTATATTTCATTTTGGAATTAATTTTTAGATCAGGGTTTCTAATGAAAGTACTGATGAAACATTAACCATCTGAACGTGAACAGTGTGACTATAGCGTTTGCCTGAACTAACAAGGAGGTGAAACATGGTCAAATGAGGATATTTTAGCTGCCATAAACTCCAACTGTATAAGACTTGAATCCGCAAGCGTAAAGGAAAGACATCTAGTACTGCTAAGAGGTTCCAGCTCTGTAAATATCAAACATCCATATGCAGGTTTCATATAGGTACAAGCTCGTGCCAGAGTAAGTTTACCAGTAACCTAGATGAACACTTTAGACTCCTGTTTAGGGTGTTTTCTGAACTTTCTTTCTGGTCTTATTGACACTGCATAAAAGTAATAAAGGCAATTTCATTATCACACTGTAGAACAAGTAGAAGTGAGGTTGGAATCAAACTATCATTTCAGTTGATATTTTTACAAAATGAGCAAAGAATCAAGATCAGCCTCCTTACACTAGGACTTGCTTAATGGAAATAAAGTTAGAAATAATTGAGCTTCCATTCCAGAAAACAAAACCAAGGCAATTAACAAAATTAAATTAAACTGAATTAAACTATGAAATTAAACTATGAAAATATTTAAATTAAACTGAAAATATTTAGATGACAAAGGAAAAGTCAAAATCACTTTCCAATGTCAAAATGCACATAGATTCTGCTATCTTATCCTAGAATCCTGTCAGCAGGTTTAAGAAATTTAGGAGTGCTATAGAACAAATATAACAGAGGGCAATCGAGTTCTTTGTCATAATGATTTCAGTAAATCCTGTTACTTGAGTGAGGCCAAAATGAATAGAATATTTCTGAAGATATATGTAGTATCTCTTGCTTAATAGGGAGGTGGATTCTATTTTTACACTTTTCTGGACTGAGAGCATACTGTCCCAGAAGGAATGGTATAAATGTTGGAAATTTGTAGACTGGCTGCTTATCAGCTCTTCCTACAGAAATCTCACATAACAGCCATGAAAAAAGAATTGGACAAGTGAAATTCTCCATTCATTCTCTGTGAGATGATAAATTTATGGAAGGGTATCCTTCGACACTATTTTTTTTTTTTTTCCTGTAGCGTATATATTTCTCCTGCATAGAGAAAGAGACTTTACAATATTGAATATCTGAAAACTGAAGTTGATTAAGTCTCCTGGCTAATGTGCATTCTTCATGCTAAGCGGAAAAATTGACTGGGACAAGCCGGTTGCATTCCCCAATTCCCTCTTTGAGCTTATGCATCTGCTATAGGAGTTACATATTAGTTATATAAAAAGTGTTTTAAGGTTATTTTCAGAAATGAAAAAAATTATTACATTTTCTTCTCTGTTTCCTGTCATATTTGAACTGATGGAAGCACATGAATATTAGCTTCAGAAAAAGGTTTCAGAAAAATATTCTTGTAACAGTTTGGGAGCTGGCAGTGTCATAGAGAGAGTGAACTGAAACGCATCAAATGTAGGTCGTGTTCCTTTTTCCCTACTATTAATTCTTTGAATCATCTTTGGCAACTCATTTTCATTTTCTTTTCTGTTCTTTGAAATACAGGACTGCTGCAGTGGTCTGATACAATTTCTGGAAGGGAGGTTGGAGAGCAGGGAAGGAAATACACATTGTTCTGCAGTAGAATGTTTAGGAATTTGGTATGGTATTAAGATTTTATTCATAGGTATTTCTGAGAGTATTTTATAAGACTACTTACGGTTTTATCACTTACATATTGCTGTACTATAACTATGAATATATTTTATAATATATATTTTTACTTAAACTTTCCTTAATGTTGACCATTCTAAAAGCAGTTCTCATTTGATGGCTTTTCCTTCACAGAGATTGTATTTTTTTTGTTGTTGTTTTGTTCTTTTTTGTTTGTTTTTCTTTTGGTTTGGGATTACCTGGAGCTAACTTTATACTTGAGGCCAGTTTTCCCATGGATCTCAATAAAGATTTGTGTATTTATTTGCATTTAAACAGCCCTCTTCCATAGAATAAAGGTAATTTCAGCAAAGTTCTCCTATTTTTTGTCTTTATGTTCTGTTGAGAATATGGCTTTTTAATTATTATTATTTTTTTTGAAAGTAGAGAATACTCATATGTTAATAATCCTTTCTTCCTGAATTCTAAGGGAGGAATGAAAAGAAAAAAAAAAAAAAAAGAGAGAGAGAGAGAGAGAGCTAATAAAATTTTCACAAGATTATTATTAAAAGACCTATTCATCAGCTTTTGCACAAGAATGAAACTAAAGGCCAAGTCTCTGATGCAATTTAGCAAATATTTGTATTAGCAAAGACGTTTCTTGATTTGCAAAGTCAAACCTATGCCTCCTAAAGGAGAAGTAAGAAAAAAGATAAATTCCAATCACTGTAATCAAATCCATTTAAGTCTAATCTTGCCTTTTAAATCAGTACCATTTAAAGCTGTAATTCCCTTTAGAGTGTGGAGAAGGAGAATTAAATAATGCCTAAAAATCTTAAGCAATATTTTTAGAAATAGTTTGTGTAAACTTAGTAGTTATATTCTTGCCTCTTTAGTCTCTGTAGAGGCTATTTTATTCCAAGTACATGTCTGTTAATAGTTTTTAATTGTGGAGAAACTCTACCTTTTGATTACAAAAGGGCTGACAAACAAAATTAATCAGAATGTAATTTTAAAAAGTTAAAAAACAAAAACATTTTACTTATTGATTACAACTATGAAACATATGTCTTTCAGCTTTTCATATTACAAGTTTTAGGACAAAGGTCTTAAAGGCAGACATAAGGAATAAGAAAAACAAAATGAGTGGATTTTTCTAAATATACACAACATTGTTAATTTCTACATTATTCTGGAATTTAAAGATTTCTCAGTCTGTCTTTAAGAACAAGTAGAGCCCTTTTTGCTCTTCTATTGTCATCATCAATCAATCGAGACTATAATAGGTTAAAGTTGAGAGAAGATAAAAGTGTACCGATCTTTAAATGTATGTATGGTCATCTTTCATTGTATTGTAATGGGGCATTACACAACGTACCTTGCTGAACCTGTTCGCTGACATATGTTTGTGCTTTTTCTGTCACCTTGAAGTGGCTAGGAGACACCTCTGTCTCAACAGAGGCTGACAGGTTTATGTGGAACAGATATGGGACAAAACATATAAATAATTCCTGGAACAGAGAGAGGAGGAGAGTTGTGTACTCTCCAATATGTATATCTGAAGGACAGACCCTGAGAATCTTTCTCTTTATCAGGCCCCTCTTCTGTGCATTCCCAGCTGGAAGGAGTTTTCTTTCTGCAGTCTTGAAGACAACATCTTGGAAGAGTGAGTTTCAGATGCACCTCCTTCTGGTGTGTTTCTTTACTGAGTAACTCTAGATGGCTCCCTCTCAGCACGGGGACTTTGTCATGCAGCATGCACTTTGTTGTAGGTGCTGTAGTGATGTGCAGAGCTCTTCCACTGTATTGCAGGTGAGACAGGCCCCTTACCTCTTTCTGTAGTGTTGAAATGCTAAATGCTAGGGCAAGCAAGAGAATTTCTTGGTATCTAATCTAGGTCAATTTTCAAAAAAACAATGCTCTAAAATGACATGTTAATTTGCTTCACATTAACTTAAAGATCTGTTACCAGAGTTTGATGATTCAGCATTTTACTTATAACTAATTTCAAATAATAAAAACAAGTTTGGTTAATGTAGTCTTGTGCAAATGAGAAGAATAAAAACTCAGTAGGAATAATGATGAGAGTTAGCTGAGACATTTTCCTTTAGGTGAGGACACAAAATAAAAGTTAAATTTCCTATTCTGGTGAAATTGAGGTGAAGATAATATTTCTTTATCAATAGTTTTTGGTAAAATTCTCTGTTCTCTTCTATCCCCCAATTCAATATCAGTACAGGTTATCTCTGAACAGCTCTGTTCAGTGTTCATGTCTGTGGCTGATAGATTTGCCAGTTACAAGCTTCAAGCAATACTACTTAATTGTACTATTCAGAAGCTGGAAACTAATATATTAGTTTATATAATATATTTCCAGAGGAAAGTGTTCCTTAAAAATAATAATAATAACTGCTCTGTTTCTAGCCTGCTCATTTTCAAACTCTGCTTTATGACATAGTGTAGCTGTTACTCATTCAAATTCTGCACCCCTTTTCTGAAGAATATACTACCTGATAGATACACTGATTGTAATTTTATTATTTATCAGATTTTGGAAAGAACACTTTCTTGTTAACTTTCACATATGCAAATCCATTTGTGGTTAGACCAGTTCTTTTCTACCTTTGTATTTTATGATTTCTATTTGACCCAAATAACTATAAAAGGAGATTTATTATTCTACTTTTCAATTATCTCCCCAAATATGCTGAGCTGTCATTTTTTGGATTTTGGTGGTTGTGCTTTTTTATTTTTTATTTTATTTTTTTTTAGTGTTGTTGACAATGATCGATGGCCTTCATTTTATTCAAATTAATTTTCAGTACCTTTCCCTGTCACTTATAATTGAGCTCTACTATCAATATTCTCCATGTATATTAAGTAAAACCAAGATTGTATTGCTTAGAGGGCTTCCATAAATGTATCTGTTTATAGTGTTCCATGTTTCTTTCCAATCTAGTCTTTGAAAGGCTCTCTCAGGTCAAACTTTTAGAAAACTTTACAGAGACTTTTTTTTTTTTTTTTTTTTTTTTCATTTATTGTCTTTTCCAGTTGGTAAAATCTGTTAATTAAAAGAAGTCTATTTTTCAGTTTTGAGCTAGTAAGGAGGGACTGCAGATCAACAATAATCTGAGTTTGTTGCTTCTTTTTGCAAATTGCTTATTGGCAAACTTTTTAATGACTTTACAGTCTGTACTTAAGTACAAGTTATGCAAGATTTATTCCATTCTCTCTTCATATATTAAAATATCCTGGATGTTTTTAATGATACAGTTACTCGTCCTGTGTTTGTTAATGAGGATTTTTCTTTCTTCCTTCCTTTTTTTTTTTTCCCTTTGTTTGGTTTAGTTTATTTCTTAAGAAAGTTTTTATTTATAAATATATATATAAGTTTTCATAACTGAAATGTTTCAACTAACAAAGAAAGAATTAAGTTTTTAAAGCATAACTGCACTATCAGTCATTTCTGACATGGGCTCAGGCACTGCCTCATCAGTTCCTTGGGTGGCAAAAATTGCAATTTCTCTTTTATCATTCAATTTTGTGATATGCAGGTCCACAGACTAGGAGAAGATGCTAGAAGGCAGTCAGTCAGTCCAGCATCTTTCAGTGATCTCCTAGAACAGTATAATAGCTGTGTGTCACACCAGAGAGTCATCCTGCTGACTACTGGTTACCTAGCAGCAACCAATAGTCAGCAAACAAACCATGAGCAAAAGTAATCAGTGAATAAGCATAGGTTGATCAGGACTGACTATGCACATTTTGATTAAAAGGTCAAGTGCAAAGCAGAAATGATGATGACAAATGGAAAATATTTTCTCTAAAATAAATAAACAACTAAAATCAATTCCATGGCCTTTATTATAATGTTGAAAATACTTAAACTAATTATGATAAATGAGGCTAAATGTAGTGTGCCTCACTGACTGAAGAAATTTGTATAATGTTACTGTGCCAATACCCAAGACCAAGTTTGGCAGAGTCATTAATACTTACAAAAATGTGGTATACGCTCTTGGTGGTGAGTTTAAGGTTTCATACATATTTATATATTTGTATTTTGTATACATGTGTATATATATATATATTTATGTGCATACAGATTTAATGTCAGTGCAGTGTAATCTATTTGCAATTAAATGTTTTCTTCAAGGATAAAAGTGTTGTGTCTTCTTTAAACTGGGTAGGTAGTATGGATAAGGCCAATGACAATTTATAAACTGAAGAATTGACCCAACACAGAAATATGTCATAGCAACTGATTAATTATGAAATTTTATGAAAGATTATCTGTGATCATGCAATCTGTAGGGGACCTGGTTCATCTAACTTGGACACATAAGTCCTTTGAATTAATACCATCCTGTTACTTTGTCATTTGCAACTCCAGGGAATGTAACATTGTACTGTAAAGAGAAGTAGATTAAATTTAAACTTGGAAAAGTAATTCTGTATTATGCTAGAAGCTTTATAGCATTTTGCCAAACTGCTTAATATACCTAACGAAGACAGGGGAAGAAATGGTAAGGAAAGAAAAGCATTTGAGAGCTGAATAATGAACACTAGAAGGTCTTTATTGATTTGGTAGCAGGTTAAAACTTTAGGTAGTTGATGGAGTGAACACTGAAATGAAATTCATTAATCAGAATTATGGAAGAGTGGTGTTTAAGCTAAAAACATGTTGACCTCTCTGCCATGTTTTTGAGTGTGCTAAGAGAGGAGACTCAAAATATGGAGTTCTGAAAACCTGGGCATACTACACCATAGTGTCATTGCAGTGAATGTTAAGGTAACAACACATTAGTAAAACCTTCCAGTGATATAAGAGTAATATGCAAACGTTATTGCGCATAACTTCTATTTATATTTTTGAAAGCTTATCTAGCTACCTTTTAGAATATTAATACAGTAAAGAAAAAAATAAATAAATAATTTTGCTATGAAAGTAGATGTGACTTCTACCCATATAGTATTCTCTACTGGATCTTTGTAGCTGTGTTGCCAAAGCAGTTCTATAACTGCATTTCACTTTACATATACATTTATTTGAAGGATTTATTAGGTTATGTGATAAAAGCTCTCTTGCATACCCCCAAAGGAGATCAGAGAGACAAGGGCAGGAGAGGGAGTCCAAATAATATCCTGCTTTTCAGCCCATCAATAGGGTGTGGGATGCATTGTGGCATGCAGGGGAAAAGCAGTTTGGGATTGCACAAAGACATTCAGGGGAGGAAGCAAAGGTGAGCAAAGGCTATTCTATTCTATTCTATTCTATTCTATTCTATTCTATTCTATTCTATTCTATTCTATTCTATTCTATTCTGTTCTGTTCTGTTCTGTTCTGTTCTGTTTTATTCTGTTTTATTCTGTTCTATTCATATTATTTTTTTGTTCCATTCTGTTCTATTATAACCTCCAGGCACCTCTGTTGTAGATTTTTCTTGGCTTCTTAATTAGCTTTGGTGTACTATACTACTGCTATACGCACTTCTTGTTTCCACTGCCTTTTCACTCTCCCCTGGGGTTGCCTCAGGTTTCCCAGAGCAATACACACTGAACAGAGCCTTTGCTCTTTCAAGATATTTTTTTTAATTTTTCTGTTTAAGAGAGAAACCCAATATCACTGAAATATGAACACTTCTGTTTTTTGTAATAAATATTATTTAAAATGACTGGGGAAACATTGGATTTGGCTTGTGGAGTAGCTTGAAGTGAGTCTGTCCACTCTAAGCAGTGTAATTTTTGTCAGCAGCAATGTTAATACAGTTTGAGGAGGTTAAAGGAAGCATTTAATCTTTCTTTCTTGTTTATTTTAAAGCATTTTGTTATGGTTTCTGCTGCTTCTGGGCTTATAAATCATCTTTTGTCCTCTTCTTGTTCCTGTGGTGAGATCTCCTCCCAGTCCATGTCTTCTTGCTGCAGCTGGAATGTTTATGGCCTTCGACCCAATGTCTCTTCAGAGATCTCTCTTAAATGAAATTTTCTGCCCTGCTGCTTTCCTTTTCCTCTTATTATTGACCTTTTTTTTTTTTCTTTTCTTTTCTTTTTCTTTTTCTTTTTTCTTTTTTACCCCTTTACTAAGACTCACTCTGTTTCTGAAGTCCTAGGCAGACCAGCCTCTTTGGCAGTCTGTCCCAAATCTCAGGATAGGGAACTGTGTCCCTAAATGCTTTCTGTATTCCCCAATTTTCTCTCTTTCATGGAGGTGGGATCCTACATCCAACTCCAGGTTTTTAATCTCTTAAACTGATGGAAACCAGAAACAAACACAAGACTATTTAGCTTCAAGAAGAAGAGCTCTAATGAGAAACAACTGGTAAGCAAATCCCAATTCATACTCCTATTGAATCATTTGTCTGCAATTGAGGGTGAATACAAAGTGACTAAGAAAATATCAGTGGATCAAGAGGCTAAAGTAGCAGATGCAAGATCAGGGCTAGTACTAGCAAGAACAGGGTTTATATGAACTGATACAAATGATAAGAAGTTATGATAAAAAGAGGAATAGTAAGAAATTTAGAAATGATCAAAATTATCAGTAAACAGGGTATGGAAAGAAAAAATATATGTCAACAGATTTGTACATGTCTCAACATCACCCCTGTATTTTGAAATTCTTGTTAAATTTGTCAATAATAAAAGGCAGGTCAAGTTAGGCAACAATGGAAATAGCTTTTCTTACATAGAAAGGAGTATGAACAGGAGAAGAAAATCTGAGATGTAACCTGGATGGAAGGAGAAAATTATTCATGATTCTATGATTCTATGATTTATGCTGGAGATTAGGGAGCTGTCTACAGCTCTTACTATAGAGGCCTGGAGTAGACAGAGCAAACCAGGAAGAAGGATTCCTCCATTTAGGAAAGCTGGGGCTGTGAATCATGGACTATATGATGTTTATTTCAGAGATTCCAAGTCATAAAGAGTGCATAAAACAGTGAAATAGATATGCAAAATCTGACAGAACAAAATTAAGATATTCACTATGCATCACTCTATGTGGAAAGGACAGCTAATGGTGAAAGCACCTGCTAAAGCACTTTTTTCCCTTGATCTTTTCCCCTTGAACAAGAATATTTTAAATAGAAAGACAACTGTGAAATGAAATGTCTCCTACCACTGTCATGTTGCCTTTTCTTAGTTGCACTGGTTATTACACAGGGAGCAAGCTGGGCTGTCTTATGCAGCTCCACCTCCCTGCTGTAGGTCTTTCCTTTTCTGTCTGTAGTGGTGAAGATGTTCTGTAAACACACCTCTGTTTTTTGGGGGAATACTGTTACTCCTGCTGGTCCTTGTTGTTGCCAGCTTCTATCCTCCAGTATTGCCCCCCTTCTTTCCGCGAGTGTTAGTGAGGGAGTTTTGGGTTGTTTTGCTGCACCCATCCTAACTAGCAATTCATGCTAAGCAGAAACTGAGCAAACTGACTCCTGACTGCCCAGAGGTTACTTGCCCTATAGTACTTAATCAAGTGCTTAAGTTCCAGTAGAATAAGAGGTTACCTATGCCCTGTGTATAGTATTTCATGGGATGGCTACAGGCAGCTTCCAGCTCAGCAGGTGCCCTTATGATTCATGCTTCACAAGTACTTATCTGTTTTAGCTTTGTGTCTGTTTTCATAAATAGCAGATATGGTCCTAACCTGTGTGCTCAGCTGAAGTTGTGTGGAAGTCTGTAGGATACTGTAAGGCATCTGGGTTCATTAGCTACAAGCAGTTACAACTGCGATCACTGCAATTGGGTCCTATGTTTCTGTTCCTTGGCTCCCTTGGATACACTAAAAGGAATAGTGATACTGTCTGCTCACAGAGACAGACTTATTAGTACTTGTAAAGCTCTGGGGCAGTGCTATAACGAGGATCGCAGCCATCAGTATAAGAAATATGGCACATACATTGCATGACCACAGAACAAGCAATGGCTTAGGAAAGTCACCACAGCTTCTGTGGGGAAAAAAAAAAAGTTTATGTTCACGGCACATTCATGCTTATGTTTGTGGCATAAACAGCCTTGAGGGGCTGGCTGCACTCTAAGTTTACAATGATTAGTTTTGCAACCTTATTGCCTTTCTTTTGACAGATTTTATTTGTTGCATGTTAAATTTGTGGAAATGTCCTGATTTTATTCTAACAGAATCCATATCCCTTATATGAGGAGGTGTAGGGCATACTCAGAATTCAGGAGCATGGGTCAATAAAGGAAAGTCAGAATTTTGGGAAATGTTGAACATTAAAACCTGTTCCACGATCAGGATTCAATAACATAGCTTTTCCAAAATGAAGGACAAGCTAGGAAGATCCTTTGTTACTATGACAGGTTGCTCATGTAAGATTTTTATTGTCCTTGGGAGATGCTGGTTTAAAATAAGAAAATTAGTCTTGTGGGTGAGTATGATAGTGCAGTAAATTGTGTGGAATCCAAGGAAAAGAACAGGGGATAGAAAGGCTCTTATCTGTGATACGTTGACTTGTAGAGCCTCTGACTTTCAGTAACCATGAGATCGTAGAGTTCAAGATCCTTAGGGCAGCTAGGAGATCACACAGCAAGCTCACTATCCTGAACTTCAGGAGAACAGACTTTGCCATTTTCAAGGATATTCTTGGTAGAGTACAGTGAGATAAAGCCCTGGAGGGAAGAAAGGCCCAAGAAAGCCTGTTAGTATTTAATAATTGCTCAGTGAGACAGAAGAAGTCATACAAAAATGCCAGGAGGCCTGCATGGATGAATAGGAAGCCTACAGAGGGTGGAAACAAGGATAGATAGCCTGGGGGGGGGAATATGGAGAATATATCTGAGCAGCTAGGGAAAGCTATAGCTTTCCCTAAGAAAGCTATAGCCCTTTCAGAATACAGTTTGGCCAGGGATGTCAAGAACAAGAAAGACTTCTATAGGTACCTCAGTGACAAAAGAAATACTAGGGAAAGTGTGGGCCCTCTGCAAAAGGAAACATAAGACCTGGTTACCTGGGACAGTGAAAAGGCGAGGGTACTGAATGCCTTCTTTTTTTCAGTCTTCAAAAGCCATCTGGACACAGTCCTGGGCAACCTTATGTAGGTATCCCTGATTGAGCAGGCGGTTGGATTAGACAAACTAGATGACCTCCAGAGGTTCCTTACAACTTTAACCATTCTGTGATTCTGAGATTGTGCAGTGTGCTTTTCACCTCCAACATTTTTTTTTTTTTCAAAATTATATGTAGTTTTGAAAGAAATTCAAGCATATTTCAAGTAATAAGATGTATTCTTGTACCTAGGAGAATACACTTGTTTTAAGCAACTCTCAGATTAAATCCAATCCCTAGCTGTAGACTGTAGGAAACTCTTTAGTAAAGAGAAATAAAATTTACCAATATACAGAATACTCATGTTTTGATCAATTTTAGTAATCTGAGAATGTTACTGATTCTGCCATCCATTTGGCTGTGTTTGTGAGCCAGACACAATTTTGGAAGCAAATGCTCCAAAATTAAAAGGAGAAAGAAGGCTAATATTGAAAAAGACTGATAAATTCTGTATTCGCTCTTCCTTCAGATCAGGAGGCTTAATATGCCTTTAAATTTAAATATACTTGCCTGGATACCATTGTTGCTAGTTCTAAATTAACATATGAGAAATCTGCTACAATAGCATCCTCTCTGATACTTCCTAATTTAAGTTAATTGCCTGTCTATGAATCCAAATCAAATATTAAGAATCAGACAAAGCCTTCAGTGTTAGTACTGTACCTAACTATTTAATCCTGTGAACTGATCTTCCAGAGATTGGCTTCCAAGGACAATTGTTATAAGATTCTGTGCAGGTCATGTTTCCAAAGAAAGTGAACATTGCTTTCTCTCCACTCCCTTACAGAATGAACTGCAACAGCATCTTTACCTTCCCCACAGAAAATGATTTTCTCATGGCAGAAACATCCCTTTGTTTGATCCCCATGGTCCTAATGCTTTAAGGGAGATGGTGTGGTTTTGTTCACAGCTATGCACAGCCCCAGCCTGGGCAGTATCACTATCAAAATGCGGTCCAGAGCTTGCTGGAAGAAATGTGCAGTGGACATAGACATTTAGCATACAAAGAGAGTTAGTATGTTTTGGAAATGAACTTAAATGCAGACTATTTCGCTGAGATACAGGGAAGAAAAACAAAGGGTCAATTAGCCTCAAAGCTTGCAGAAACACATGGTGCTTTAGGATATTACAGCTCATAGTGCTCATCCTGCCTGAATTCTGAATTAATGACTACACAGAAGAAGCACAATAGAAGCACAATGGTTGATGAAACTCTGGGCTAACATTTCATCCCATAATCTGTAAGGACATGTAGTGAATTTACCCACAGCATGAATGCTTTTCAGTCATTTCATTCTTAAGGAAAATTTTTGGTCAAGACCTTCTTTAGTCACAAACCTGGTTATATATTTCTTTGCTCCAACACCTGCAAAATACTTGCATCTACCTAAATCCCCAAGATAGTCCAGCTGGGGGATTCCCATCTTTTACTATTTCTAAGTACTACAGTTGGGCTTTCCTTCCATCTCTGAATACATATACCAGTGGCAAATGCAGTACATATAACATTGCTGCAAGGGTTCATGAAGAATTTATCTAATGTGTTGCTTGTTCTTGTACAGTTAAATGGCTATGGAAGAAATCCCATTACTCCTCCTTTCTTTCTACCATCTTTGATCTACTGTTTCTATGATTCCAAGCTCTACACCTACTTTTTATACATGTTCAGGTATAATGTAATATTCTGGGTGCTGATGAGTCTCATATTCACCTGGTCCACAACAAAATGACTGAATTAAATCAAGGGAAAAAATCCCATTATTAACATGAACATCATTGCTTGTATGTGCAAAAGGAACATCAATACTTACCCAAGTGTTTCAAAATCTTTCTGCATCAAACTCTGTGCATCTGCCCTATAGAGAAGAGACCTTAATCTGCAGAACTGCATTTTACAACTTTCTCTGACATCTTGTGATGCTGTATTCTGACACCTTGTGATGATTTCTGATCCCTTTCTCTGATACATTGTGATGATTTATTCTGAAATTGTGTTTCAAACCAGGGATTTCTTGGGGTTAATAGTCCATATTGTAGTGTTCTAAATCAAAATTGATAAAAGTTACAGATTATTTCCAGGGATTAGCCTAGGAATGGTGCACATTTATGGAGTATTTTTACACTGAAGTAATTCATCCACTCATGAGGGTTTGCACTGTCATACTACTTTCCCACTATCCTGGGTGACCTAATTACAGTGAAGTCCTTAGCTGGGATGATGATATTGATTAGCATCCTAGCATGGCTGATCAAGGAATGCTTTTCATGAGTGATATGGTTTGCTAAATTAAAGATTTGATTTAGTAGATTGGGGATCTGAATAACTTGATTGTGACTTTGATGCAGTATACAACATCTCTAATTTGATAGGTCATTAATCTGCTGGATTTAACTAAGTAACAAATTGCAGCTTGCATCAGCTCCAGAAATAAAATGAGAGTCCAGACGCTCTCTACCTGACATGCCCTTTCTCAGTAATTACATTGTTCAGGTTATCTGAGCTTCTGCATTGTAACTCATACCTTAAACTGCCACCATGAGCAGCATGTTAGGCAGGACTGCGTAAGATTTGCTAGTCATCAATTGTACCTTGAAAACTAATGTTTCCACAAGCAGACCACTACTTTTAGAAATATCAATAAAAACACCTGCTGGTCCTAAATCTAGGTATACCTACAGTTTTCTAAATTTGCCTGGCCCTACTCTATTTACTAACACAGAATATCTGTTAGAATGTGAAATGTGCTTTTTTTGTTTGTTTGTTTTTTAGTAATATTTTTAATAGCTTTTACTAGATTGTTTGCCACGTATATATCTAACCAAAGCCTCTGATTGCTCTGAACACTAATAGTTCTTACTTATCCTCACAACTGAAACTAAATACTTCTAAATATTGGTCAATAATTTTGAAGTTTGTCCAAAGTCCAGTTTTGTGAAAATTTCTTCCAGTATTGTCACTCATATTTTTATAATACTGGAAACATAACACATTCAGAAGTTCTGACAGGTCTCAGAACTCCCAGTCAAAGACCATCCAGAAATTTTCAAAAATATTCCTGCCAAAAAAATTGTTATAGCAGGGTTTTGAGATTTGAAAGCTTTTACATTTTCTTGAAAAGACATTGACAAATTAATTTTCTAAATATTGATGAGAATGGTGAGGGAGAGAAAAGTTAAAATTAATTCTTATATGATTATTATCTCCTTGCCTACAAAGGTTACAATTTTTATCTGAAAGCAGTGAGTAACATTATGGAACCAAACAGATTTCTTTATTATTTTTTATACATTATTTCTCTTACATTTTCATTGTAACATAATGGGGCATTATTGATAAATGTGATTAGTATTGGAAGATTAATAGTCATACCCAGTACTGGTTAAATCACTTTGCATTTTAAGAGGTCTAAATGTTATGCAGTTAAAGAATGTACAATGCATGTAGAAATAAAAATTTTGAGCTAAAAGTCACATGGAGAAAATTGATCTTACTGGAGAAAAACTGAAGATGAATATCTGTCTAGAAATCTAAGTGAAAGATAAGCTTTTTTATATACATTTTTTGACAGCTAACTTATTTCTAAACTGAATTAAAGATATTTTAAAGTAGGCTTTATCTTAGTGAGGGAGAATGAATGTGTTTCATTATTTTAGGAGAAAGTGGATCAAAACAAACAAATATTGTACTGAGGTACACGTAGGAAGGGGATCATGAGAGAGACTTGATTTCCAGATAAAGTAGACTGAGGAATTTAGAAATATAAATTCATTTGGAGGAAATGCACAAACCCTAGGCACCCTTCAGGCCTGCTTAAGTCCTCTGTGAAGGCCAATTAGCTACATAGCATGAATTTTCAATTCCAGATAAATATGCATTTTGCAAGCAGTCTGCAGAAGAAGAATTATTTCTTGGACATGTTTATGAATAATTTGAAGTATAGGATGAACATAGTCGTTTTAAAAATACATTTACAGACAGTTTATACATGGGTAAGTAATAAAGACTCAAGCTTAATAAATATTTGTCAAGAAAGCTGATTTCTCTGTCCGTTACAAAACTTGCTTCATGGTAGGGAAGATGAGGACTTGCTCTACCTTGGGGGAGCAAAATATCCCTTAAACATCTCTGGTATGCCAAGATGATTTTTTTGCTCTTTTATTTTTTGTATTGGAACATGTTTTACTGAGGAAAGGAGTGCTTTTAGCTTTGGGGAAGAATATGGGCAGAGTGAGATTTTACGGTGTGGGAGTCCAGGGGCAGGCCTTTATTCACCCTGTTCCCTTTTGGGAAGGTTAGTAGTAATCTGACCCCACAGAATCTAAAATTAGTACTAAACAAAAAACAAAAAACAAAATGAAACAAACAAACAAAAAAAAAACACAGAAGGTGTAAGGATATTCACACTTTTCTGTTAGTTTATTATTAATATTAACATTTTTATTTTGCCTTTCACAAGCCTGATGAGGTAAACCTTTATGGTTAGGTTTATATATTCTATATTATCCTATATCCTATATTATCCTGTATCCTATAGTGAATGTTACAGGATACATGTCAGATTGTACACATATTTATGCTTTCACACAAATTTACTTTTGTAACAAGCATAAGATGAACATACTTTTCAAGCTGAATACAGAGCAACTGGGCAGAATATTATTATTATTGTTGTTATTATTATTATTATCAGCCTGAAAGAAGAGGTACTTCTACTTATCCTAATTTCTAACTATAATTAATTCATGGCTTGTTTATACTCATTTGTCATTGTGCCAATATTTTACTGGTTGCTGAAGTAATTTTTCTCTCCTTTCATGTTTACATGCCCAGATACATTTGTAGGGAACAGTTCATATCCCTTCTCAGACATTGTTTTGAGAAGCTGAACAAACGAAGCTCTTTTAATCTCTGCTCGTAAAATAAATTATCGTTTATATTGCTTAAGCATACTTGTTTACTTTGAGGTTATTTTTGTACTGGTCTGTGCTTTAATTATTCTTCAACTTTCTTATTTGTTAGGAACACACAAGAAAAATTAAACTGAAAAAAAAAAAAAAAAAAAACAACACAAAAACAGACAGTGTTTTCTGTGCCAAAGCAGGCCTGGGACCAATGATGTCGTATTTATAAATGACAACTGGATAAACATGTGCATAGCTGATACACTTATATTGCATGAGAGCTTTTGGAATAGGATTTTTTCATGCATTACAACACAGAAAAAAGTACTTGCAAATTCTTACCAGGAAATGCCAACTCAGGAAAACAGTTCCTATTAAAAGCCGAACTGAGATAAATCCTTTGTGAAAATTCAGCAGGGAAATTTTCTGAATTCCATAACTGTAGACACTACTTGCTACAGATACAAAAATATATAAAAAATATTTCCTCACTGTATTTTAAGCTCACAATGATGACTGTATGTAGAATTTACAATGATTGTGAGGAATGGAAAACACAATTTCTCTTCTAGTGGATATTCCAAAATTATATATGTTTATTCTCTCAGACTGGAACATGACTGTGATAAAAAGCTTAATGTAGAAAATATTCATAAAGAAAGTATAAAGAGTAAAAATTATTTGAAATTGCTTTCTTTCTATAGCTCAGATGAAAACATTAATATTTTATTTTGGGAATGTGTAGATTCACAAGGCTTCATTTTGTTGGTGACTCGACTCTTAGGGGAACAGAGGGCCCTATTTGTCGGCCTGACCCTACCTGTAGGGAAGTCTGCTGTCTCCCTGGGGCCAGGGTCAGGGACGTTGCCAGGAAGCTTCCTAACCTGGTACGCCCCTCTGACTATTACCCCCTTTTGATAGTCCAGGCGGGCAGTGATAACATCGAAGAGAGAAGCCTCAAGGCTATCAAAAGGGACTTTAGGGGACTGGGTCGGTTAGTGGATGGAGCGGGAGTGCAGGTGGTGTTTTCGTCCATCCCTATGGTGGCAGGGAGGGGTTCAGAGAGGACACGGAAAGCTCACCTGTTAAACACGTGGCTCCGGGACTGGTGCCAACGCAGAAATCTTGGGTTTTTTGATCACGGGGCACTTTACTCAGCACCTGGCCTGATGGCCGCAGACGGGTCCCTATCTTTTAGGGGAAAAAGGATCCTGGGCCAGGAACTGGCAGGGCTCATTGAGAGGGCTTTAAACTAGGTAGGAAGGGGGATGGGGCTGAGGCTAGGATTGTTGGGGCTGTGCCAGGGGGAACAATGGCAAGGCTGGAGGATAAGGCTATGGCCCAGCTGAAGTGCATCTACACCAATGCACGCAGCATGGGTAACAAACAGGAGGAGCTGGAAGCCATCGTGCGGCAGGCAGGCTACGACTTGGTTGCCATCACGGAGACGTGGTGGGACCAGTCTCATGACTGGAGTGCTGCAATGCCTGGCTATAAGCTCTATAGAAGGGACAGGCAGCATAGAAGGGGTGGTGGTGTGGCTCTCTATATTAGAGAGTCTTTCGAGGTTGTAGAACTCGAGGTTGGGAATGACAAGGTCGAGTCCCTTTGGGTTAGGATCGGCAGGGACAACAAGGCTAGTGTCCTGGTCGGGGTCTGCTATAGACCGCCGAACCAGGATGAGGAGACGGATGAGGAATTCTACAGGCAGCTGACAGAGGTTGCTAAATCATCAGCTCTTGTACTCGTGGGGGACTTCAACTTCCCTGACATATCCTGGAAGCACAACACAGCCCAGAGAAAGCAGTCTAGGAGGTTTCTGGAGAGCGTGGAAGATAGCTTCCTGACGCAGCTGGTTAGTGAACCTACCAGGGGTGGTGCCCCGCTAGACCTTCTCTTCACAAACAGAGAAGGACTGGTGGAGGACGTGATCGTCGGGAGCTGTCTTGGGCAGAGTGACCACGCAATGGTGGAGTTCACTATTCTTGGCGAGGCCAGGAAGGGGACCAGTAAAACCGCTGTATTGGACTTTCGAAGGGCTGACTTTGAGCTGCTCAGGACACTGGTTGGTGGAGTCCCTTGGGAGGTGGTTCTGAAGGGCAGAGGGGTCCAGGAAGGCTGGGCGCTCTTCAAGAGGGAAGTCTTAATGGCGCAGGAACGGTCTGTCCCCACGTGCCCAAAGACGAGCTGGCGGGGAAGAAGACCGGCCTGGCTCAACAGAGAATTGTGGCTTGATCTTAGGAGGAAAAAGAGGGTTTATAAGCTTTGGAAAAGTGGGCAGGCCACTAAGGAGGACTTTAAAGAAGTAGCGAGGCTGTGCAGGGACAAAATTAGGAAGGCCAAAGCTCATCTGGAGCTCAATCTGGCTACTGCCGTTAAAGATAACAAAAAACATTTCTATAAATACATCAACACAAAAAGGAGGACTAAGGAGAATCTCCATCCTTTACTGGATGCGGGGGGAAACTTAGTTACAAGAGATGAGGAAAAGGCGGAGGTGCTCAATGCCTTCTTTGCCTCAGTCTTTAGCGGCAATACCGGATGTTCTCTGGATACTCAGTACCCTGAGCTGGTGGAAGGCGATGGGGAGCAGGATGTGGCCCTCATTATCCATGAAGAACTGGTTGGTGACCTGCTACGGCACTTAGATGTGCACAAGTCGATGGGGCCGGATGGGATCCACCCAAGGGTACTGAGGGAACTGGCAGAGGAGCTGGCCAAGCCACTTTCCATCATTTATCAACAGTCCTGGCTATCAGGGGAGGTTCCAATCGACTGGCGGCTAGCAAACGTGACGCCCATCTACAAGAAGGGCCGGAGGGCAGACCCGGGAAACTACAGGCCTGTCAGTTTGACCTCAGTGCCAGGAAAGCTCATGGAGCAGATCCTCCTGAGAGTCATCATGCAGCAATTGCAGGGGAAGCAGGCGATCAGGCCCAGTCAGCATGGCTTTATGAAAGGCAGGTCATGCCTGACGAACCTGATCTCCTTCTATGACAGAGTGACGTGCTGGGTAGATGAGGGAAAGGCTGTGGATGTGGTCTACCTTGACTTCAGCAAGGCTTTTGACACCGTCTCCCACAGCATTCTCCTCAAGAAACTGGCTGCTCTTGGCTTGGACTGGCGCACGCTTCGCTGGGTTAGAAACTGGCTGGATAGCCGGGCCCAAAGAGTCGTGGTGAATGGAGCCAAGTCCAGTTGGAGGCCAGTCACTAGTGGCGTCCCCCAGGGCTCGGTGCTGGGGCCGGTCCTCTTTAATATCTTCATTGATGATCTGGACGAGGGCATCGAGTGCACCCTCAGTAAGTTCGCAGATGACACCAAGTTAGGTGCGTGTGTCGATCTGCTCGAGGGTAGGAAAGCTCTGCAGGAGGATCTGGATAGGCTGCACCGATGGGCTGAGGTCAACTGCATGAAGTTCAACAAAGCCAAGTGCCGGGTCCTGCACCTGGGGCGCAATAACCCCAAGCAGAGCTACAGGCTGGGAGAGGAATGGTTGGAGAGCTGCCAGGCAGAGAAGGACCTGGGAGTGATGGTGGATAGTCAGCTGAATATGAGCCAGCAGTGTGCTCAGGTGGCCAAGAAGGCCAACGGCATCCTGGCTTGTATCAGGAACAGCGTGACCAGCAGGGCGAGGGAGGTGATCGTCCCCCTGTACTCAGCTCTGGTGAGGCCGCACCTCGAGTACTGTGTTCAGTTTTGGGCCCCTCGCTACAAGAAGGACATCGAGGTGCTTGAGCGGGTGCAGAGAAGGGCGACGAAGCTGGTGAGGGGCCTGGAGAACAAGTCCTACGAGGAGCGGCTGAGGGAGCTGGGCTTGTTCAGCCTGGAGAAGAGGAGGCTCAGGGGTGACCTTATCGCTCTCTATAGGTACCTCAAGGGAGGCTGTAGCGAGGTGGGGGTTGGCCTGTTCTCCCACGTGCCTGGTGACAGGACGAGGGGGAATGGGCTTAAGTTGAGCCAGGGGAGTTTTAGGTTAGATGTTAGGAAGAATTTCTTCACTGAAAGGGTTGTTAGACACTGGAACAGGCTGCCCAGGGAAGTGGTGGAGTCACCATCCCTGGAAGTCTTCAAAAGACGTTTAGATGTAGAGCTTAGGGATATGGTTTAGTGGAGGGCTGTTAGCGTTAGGTTGGAGGTTGGACTCAATGACCTTGAGGTCTCTTCCAACCTAGAAATTCTGTGATTCTGTGATTCCTTAGGTACAAAGGTACAAACCTTTGTGCAAATGGCAATGACCCCCTGTCTTCTGGCAGCTATTCTTGCTAGCACTGCCATGTCACTAGGAATGCAACACATCCTGTCTCAAAGGGGTCATTCTGTTTTAGGAGCAATGGAGTTGTCAGAGCCATAGCTATGTTCATCGAGGAGAATGAGAATCTCAGAACAATAGCTATATATATAGACATGGTGGAAATCTGATTAACAATAAATGTTAATCCCCAAGTGGAACAAACTTATGCCTAGTTGTGTTTTGTGCTATTCTAGTGCAGTACAATGTCATGCAGCTGTACCAGCAATGGAAGAAATATGGCAACAATTATGTGGGATGTTCTTTGGAGTTAAACTTTCTGTTTGGCAGAGATTAGTCACTCTAGTATCAAATGGCTTTTTTTGTTGTTGTTGTTGATAGTTTGCTTCTTCCAGTGCCCTCTTCCTTGACTGCTAGCTGTGTTTCTGCCTTACACTAAATGATACTGCTTTTCTTTTCAAAATTCATAAACAGGACAGAGTAAGGTTTTGAACAGCACAATGCAGGATACAGAAAATATCTCAGAAATAGAAATAGTAGGGAGCAATATTCAGGTATCTACACTTGTGTCTCTGTAAGCCACCTCAGCTCAGGAAGTAACATGGCCATGTTTCCTAGCAGTACACTTGATCTAATTGATTTTGGGTTGACCAGAATGTTTACAGTCTTCACATAAATGCACCCCTACACGTGGATGTCTACACTATTTTCAGACTCTTTCACCACACTGTACTGTCATGTGAATTTTATCATCTCCAAGACAGCTGAACAATCTGTAAACAGTATTTTGATACTTGATACAAGTATACTTTAATTCATTTATTTATGTAGCTGATATTGCTAGTTGGACTGAACTAATTTCCAGGGATGCTGTTTTGTCTAACTGGGTAGGTTAAATTATTTGTAAAGGAGACATTTTGACTATACAGTAAACTGGCAAATAAATGTATAGTACACAGGAACTTTTCATGTATGACAAAATAAAAGGATGCAGATAATTAGAAATAATCACATTTTCTTCCCTTTCTCCTAACCTCAGAGTAGCTCAAAATTTTGATATTTCATAAGTATATGTTATGTATAATTATAATACTACCATATTCACTTAAATGTCATCTGTGAAATGTTTTTATAACAGGAGATAACAATAAGGCCTAGATAACAATAAGTAATGATTTAAGAGCCTCATTTTCACTTGTCAGCTTAGAGGCCTTCTTTGATCTGCTTTAAATCTAAGCTATTTATTTATTTAGATCCTATTTAGATCCTTTTTAGATCCTTTTTAGATTTAAGCTATCCATTTATATAGATCCTTTTCAGTTTGTGTGTCTTTAAATAAGCCCATGTTTAGACTTAAGTATGCTGGATAAAACTTAAGGGGAGGCACAGGCTATGTGGGGATTAAACAGGAGGAAACTCAGTATTGCCAGCTGTTTTGGGACTTCCACAGAAACTAACTCCACAGGGATGCTCCTGGACCCACTGCTTCTCCTTCTTTGGGACTCAGATAAAGAGCAGATTACAGATATTTTCAGGGAAAAGGAAATCATGTGATCACCAGATGTTATAACTTGACTTAATAGCCATCACAATGATTTGGTGGAAAGGAAACTGGAAGAGAAGCATAAACTCCATTTCTTGTTACAGGGTTGGCCTGGTGTGGCTGAGGGCAGCACTGGCACTCCCAAAGGGATGGAAGATAAAAACTGCTAAGTGACTGGACTCATATCCTAGGTAATATGTATCTAGGGTTCATACTGTCAAGTTCGGTTATTGGTTATCCAAGAATAGGTGATATTAAGTCCTCTTTTTTTTTTTTTTTTTTTTTTTTGAATTTTAGATTTCTGATCTTGTTTGTTTGGAATTTTGGAAGGCGATTTATTGTTGTTTTGTTGTTGTGGTGTTTTGTTTGTTTGTTTGTTTTTCTAGCCCTCTGCGATTTTTATTGTCTTTTTGTTGTTGTTGTTGTTGTTTTAACTCTTACTCTTTTCTAAGATGGAAACTATAATTCTCAGTTTTCTATGAGCAAACATGAACTGATGGAGGCTATAAGAGTGATGTCATTATAACAGCACACTAGAAACCTGAGTTTAGCTCTTTTCTTTATCAAACATTTCATTGTAAGACAGTGATAAAACTTAATATAACTTCATTTTTTTTTTATCCTTTCCTTTTGTTTCCCAGCAACTATGCTAGTCTTTCAAAGGATGCTACTATTTCATATTGCCATGCTTTACCTCATACTACACAGATCTTACCAAAATATCACATAGCCTATATGGCAAGTAAAATAATTACTGTACAAAATTTTTACAAATGTGCAGCTTACGATTATAGTGAGCAATCCCCAAACATCAATACATTGTTTTTTGTAATTAGGTTTTGGAAAGGTCATCAGTCTACAAGAAGTAGAGAAAGCCCTGCAGACTTCCATTTCTTGGCTTGGCATTAGCAGCCAGCCTGTCAGACCTGGCATTTAAAGACAGGTTTGACCTACAGTAGAACAGGTGGTTCAACTGGTGCTTTTGTGGAGGGAGCCACTTGATAGGCGGCAGATCTGCTAGCTTCTATAAATATTTTCTTGAGCAGGCTTTTGTGTGGGATTTAGTCTTAGCTGTTGCTTTAGTTGAAATACTGCTGACCTGATTCCCTTCTCATGCTCATGTAACCCTACTGACTTTGACAATGCTTCTCTGAACACTGGTATCAATGAATTAAAGAGCAGATATTGTATTTCAAAATAAATGTGTGAGTCACTGCAGAAAACATTTTGATATAGGATGGGCACTCAACCAATTTGCTCAGAGTAAACTAGGTTGGACTGCATCAGCAACCTCATGCTGATCCCTTCTTCATGTATTTTAGCTGACAGAGCAATTCACCCAACAGAAACTTGCTTGTCTGCCCATACCCTTACTCTGCAAATAGTCACATTGATTTTATAGAGAGAGGTGCGGATAATTTCTTTTGGAGTCTGTTCTGCAGTAAATTAACTATAAACTAACCTACTACTTAGGTTATCTGCTCACTTTGGGGTACAATCAGACAGTTCTCTGCAGATTCCTTTGCCTCTGGGTGTGCAAATACAACCACAATCTGAGTGTTTTGAATAGGAAGGAGAAAGAGGACATGAGGCAAATATCTTCAATGTGCTATCCAGAAAGCAATGGGAAATGACACTGCTGATGGCTTCCTAACTCTTAAAATTAATGCATCTTCATTGTCCAGTCTGTGAACCAGGAAAATAGATTAATTAGCAGAACTGGGCTTAAAACAGCATAATGCTTCATATGGGCTTTCCTGAATTTTCCTCTGGAAAGCAAAGTGCTTGTTAGAAAGAAGTATGAAGAAAGTATAAATAGAACCTGGAAACAGTTAAAACATTTTGTTTTGTTTTGATTTTTGCTGATCATTTCAAAAATAGACAAGCTGATTTAAATGTTTTTCATTTTAACTGACAACAAATGGGATATTTTTTTTAAAAGAAATGGGTGTTTTATAAGGGAAGCACTGACAAGCTGTCTCATTGTTTGGTACTGCCTGAATATCAAAACAGTTATTTTAAATGCCTGATCTACAAAAGATATTTGTTTCCCATTCCAAAACAATGCATGTGGTTTTATTTTTCAAGGTATTTAGCAGCCTGGAATTTTAGTGATGGCTACACAGAAAAAGATTCTTGTAAGTCAAGAGCAGGCCTATACCTGTCTCTCTGTCTTGCTTTTCCTTTTTTTGCCCTCATCTCTGTATATCTCAGATGACCCAAAACATCATTATTTTTGTAACACGAGATAGAACATGTCACACTTCTGACCTTACGAATAAAATGTGCTCTCATTAAAAGTGAAAACAACTACTCAAATGCCTTTTTTTTACCTACTTAAATGAGAATATCCAATTAATAACCACTTCCACAACTTAATGCAAACCCAGACTCTGAACACAGATCTAATTGAGCTTCTTTTTATATCAAATAACATGGGCTGAGCAGGAGGTGATGTCAATCTTTGATTACCATCAATAACAGCATTCCAATTGCCATGAATGTAGCTGTAGCTACATTCCATTGCCATGACACTGTAGCTGTCAGTGAGGTGATGCTCATATACACGACAAATTTTGGCATGCTGTGCAAAACCATTGCTACCAGGAAAACCAGTCTGGCCAGTATTGGGCAGGTATTTTCTGATATTTGTAGGAGTAAGTGCTGCTTAATGTGCTGTATAGGACATATGATATGTAATCAAATTATGAGTCGGGAGAGTGGTATGGTTATTTATACTGTAAACAGATAGAAATGCCAGAGGTAGCAGCACAACCAGAGTATTTCATTAGCTAATTAGCAGCATCAATAATACAGGGCAATCTTCAACAAATATTTGCTATTTAAAAGAGGTTTTATGAAGAGGGAAAAAATTTCATAGATTTTGGTTCAATATCATTTCCTCCCAAGTTCACCTGCACAGTTAAGCTGAAATGGATTAAGCTGATCCTATTTTACCATTATTTGCTTTTTCCATTTTCTTGCAAGAAGCATCACATGAATGAAATATTGTCATTCTGGATGAACTTTCATTATATCAGGAAGCCTGATTAGACAGTAAAAAACAGCTGGGCTCCATATGTTATGAGGTTCCTTTGAAAGAAAAGTTTTTGAGTGTACTTCTGTCAGTTGGTGTTTCTCTGGCTCTTTCAAGTTTCCTTTACTTTCAGCCAACCAGCGTGTCTTACTAATATGGCATAGTGAATTTACCACAAAAAAAAAAACGTGTTGAAAAATAATGTCCAATCTACTAGATAGTTTGTTTTGTTTTGTTTTGCTTTATTTTGTTTTTCCTGTAAAAGAGATGTCTGTTTGTCTGCCTAAATCCAGGTTTTAATCTTGCACTGCTAGTTGGGACTGTGCATCCCTGAAATACTGGATCTTTCTGGAGCTCTAGAGTTTCAGATCTGGTGGTAGTTGTGTTTCTGTCAAAGGACCATTAACTATTTAAGCTCAGCAAATAAAGACTTTGCTGGCATCACAGAAGTGATCTTGGAATATTGTTTTGAGCCTGCACAACTTTACGATTAATTATGGATAATACTGTGCTTAGAACACGCTCAAGGAAATAGGAGTTTAGATGACTTCCTGTGGAAGAAAGCTCTTCACTACTTTTTGCAGTGGCAGATCATTCAGTCCCATCCGTCTTGGTTCCTGCAAAAGACAAAGAGTAAGAGCAGTGTTTGACTCCCTTTGCTTATTTTTCTCAACTGTGGTGGTTTGTCTGTTGCCCACCCCGCCCCACCGCAGCCCTGACTCAGGCAGCTTCTTTCTCAGTTATGTTTTAGTTCTCAGCTACTTTCTGAAGGGTTTTGCATAATTATATAGTTGTATGTGTAAGGATAAAATAACGATTGTGGAGAAAGGAAGGTAGGCCAGTTTGCTAAATATTATTTTATTCTGCTCATGTGGCACAGCCCAAGGATGGCTACATAGCAGAGATGGTAAGAATATCTCTACGCTTCTTAGAAGCTGAGTGAGTCTCATGACACAAACAGGGAGATTTTTAGATACTTTCAAACTAAATTTTGTTGAAATGTAGTCAAAAGTCAACTGTGCCAAAACAGTGGAGACATTATCACGAAGCACAGCCAGAGATGTCAAATTCATACACTACTATATTATATTTTTAATTGTAACATGCTAATTACACTTTCATTCACTACTAGAAAATTCCAAAGCTGGCTCTCGTTAGATACAAATTTTGTATCTTTTAATATCTTTCAATATCTAAGCAAATTAGCTTGTTTACAGTGAATCAAGAAACCTTTTGGAAAGAAAATAAGTTTGCATCTTAAAATCTTACAATGTACAATGTGGGGTGATGCTGCACGTCATACATGGATTAAATTTGATGTTGCAGGGTTTTCTATTAAGTATCCCCTTAAGTATCCCCTTTTCAATATAGAAAACACGGTCATATATTTTAACGCACTCTTTCCTGCCCTGTACCCCATATTTTTATATACAAGCACTTTGTCTTGGAAGCTCAGCTGCAGGAAATACCTTCACTGTCAGTTCTGCCCCTAATGAGCTCTTATTTTACAAGTCTTTTGGGAAGTTTGCTGTGTTAACATTAAACAGCCCTAATCTTATACTACTTGACTCCTTAACCAACAGCTCCCAAGTGGCCAGGAAGCATGCCTGTTGTGTTTTTTTTGTTTTGTTTTGTTTTGTTTTGTGTTTCTTCTTCTGATGTTTTTTGTTTGTTTGTTTGTTTGTTATTGACAAACACCTGGTGATCCCAATTTTAGAAAATCTGTGTCACAGCTTTGTCAATTCCTACTGTTTTGTCACTGACATCTTATCAATGTTGCAGGCCAGAAATAGTGAACATCATAACCTTCATATGCATTTTATTGATATTATCTTGTTTTCATCGATTGCCTGTCACTGCAATGGAGTTGTTGTGATGTATGGTTTTCTGTCACTTTTGTAGAGATGTTGTTCTTGAGCTGAATGACCTGTCAAGCCTGGGGAGTGTATTTTACAGCTTTGTACACAAAAGGACTCATGAGCATTACCCCATCAAACTCATAATTGGGTGAAAAAGAGCAGGAAGAGAAAAGAGGAGAAAACTGGAAAGGAAATAAAAAAGGACAAAGGAAGAATGTAAGTCATTTTCTGAGATTCTCTATTGGTAAATTAGCTCATGAGACTGCTGGTAGAGTGCATCTGGAGGAGGCATCTTGTTGCTCTTTCATATGTATAAGGTGGCAGAGCCTGAGCCTTCTTGAAGAAGGGTGCTAAATGACTTACAGAGTCTAGTTCATGACAGGCTGAGGCACTGAGTAGATAGAAAGGAAGCAGTAGGAGGGGATTTGTGAAGAGAAGAGTGCTCTTGAACTGCAGTGAAGCATACAGGCTTATATTTGCTCTGAAGCGCCCACTCAAAAATCTACCTTCAGACAGCACAAAACAAATACAAGGCAAAAATATTTAAGAAGTAAAATGGAGTGAGAATTAGTCACAATCTGATGATGTTTGGCACTCTACTGTTGATATGGTCTCCTAAGAATATGCCAATTTCTTCCAGAGTTTCTCGTGAAAGAAATAAAACAACATTACTGAATTTGTCCTTGCTAAGTACATATGTATGTAAGTTTTATGTAAACAGTAGATTAACAAGGAAAGTATTGGCTTTATTAATAAACATAATGATTCAAAGACATTTTAGTTATATAAAATAAGCTTTTATTTGCTTTCTGGAAAATGAGCAAATAAATCATGTTCTCTTGAATACGTTTATTTTATTTGATCCTGTCACGGTGAAAAGTGTTCATGTCCATATTTAAAATATTATTATTATATATTATTATGTTATTATTTATACAATACAATTCAGAAACATTCAGATTCACAGGAAACTTCTCAGTTTTAAATTTAATTGTATCTATATCTGTTATTTAACATTATTTTCAGGCTGTGTGTTGTTACAGGCACAAACTAACACGGGAGAGGAGGGTAAAAGAAAGGAAGGGAGGGGAGATGAGTGGAGGGGAGGGTGGAGGTGGCTGAATGAGTACAGCTAATGTGCGGGGAAGTAGAAATTTTGTAATGTAATATATGCTGATAATAATTAACTCTATGATATTCTGTCATTCAAAGCATGGGGTGAGAATGGTTTGAAAATTGACTAATTGAATACAAAATAAGGCTATCTTTTACCCCATCTCCACCCTGATAGGTGTTCGAACAGGAATAATCAGTCTGCTCTTACCTCAGGCTCCAGCATAATCCAAATTAATGCAACTCTGTTGAGGAATTTGGTGGTGTTAGAGTTTCCATAGTTGAAAGGAAATCAGGAGAAGAGAAATATGTTTTACACTGTAAAATATATACAAATCTCTCTTTTACAACAATAGACATGGAACCTAAGGTATTTAGGATTTCAAAAATGTGCTGCATGGGCAGACAAATGAACTAACACTTTTGTGTGATTCTACTGCTCTAGTTTTCCATAATTCAATCTAGCAATCAGGCAAGAGCCTTTCAAAGCAGTGCCTATGTATGAAGTAATGTATGAAATTTTCTTTTAACTTCCAAGATTAGAGAGCTTTAAAAAGCTTGTTCACCAATAGCTTTGTTCCAGATACTTCCAGCAATGTTAAAAATAACAAGACCCAAAGCCCCAAGCCTGTTCCTCTTTTAAATATTGCTGGTGGACATCAGCTAGCACTTCAGGGGGGTTATTCATTAAAATATTGTAATAGAGCCCCAAATAATTATTTTCAAGAGTGTCTGAAGGGCACTAAAGATCAGTAGCAAATAATAAATTAACTGAAAAAGAATTTAACATAATGTCACACAGTGCAAATAAATGGTGTGAGTTGCACTGACTGTAATTAACATTTAAAAAAGAAAACTGGGATTTGCATATTCTTCTAATAGGCTAAATTTCCATCTCAGAAATAGATCAAGCACAAGAAACAAAAAGTTTCCCCTTCCCTTTAAGAATATTATTTAAAAAGTGCAACCAACTGTTTTATTCATAAATGTGTTGTCACGATGCCTGATGTCTCTGAACTGCCCTGATTGTCAAGCAACCATGTGGCCCTGGGTTAGAAGGTCAGGGCTCCACTATGCCCTGGGGGCACATTATTCTCATGCTGAAGGAGAACCAGCCATTTTCACTCCCTTACTGCTGTCCCCTTTCTCATCTGAACTGGAGGAGAGGATTCAGTTGTGTGGAGAAAGTGAACAGTGAGGAGTTTGTTCTCTCTGCCTTCTGTATTAGCATAAAAATTGCACAGAAAGAAAAGTATCTACAGCATTACAAATACATACTAATTATGCAAGAATAGATCACAGATGTTTTCTCATTGTGAATGGCAGCTCATGTCACAAGGATACTAATTGGTTTTAGTGGTAGCACTTTGGAGGGTCCTGAATTGCTCCCTATACAGAAATACTAATGAAAATCACATTAAAATATGTCCTTAACTTTCCTTTTGGAACCTCTTAGGATGATAAATAAATATGCTGTTCACTGTTTCTTGAAAAATATGGTGTTAGTAGGGAAATGTGAACACATAGCTGGAACTGAGTGATTATGATGTTACTAGTGAACTAAGTTTTATTGTAAGGTTCAGGCTGGCAGGATTGCTAATAAGAAACACAATTTTAAAAGGGGTGTTTGTTCTGTTTGCATCTGTGACTACTAGGCAATGAGAGGATGATTTTTGCCCTAACCTATAAATGTCCACATAGGTACGTTAAAAAGAAGACCAAGCTCTCACACTTCAGCAGGCAATCCTGGCATATAGTTTGAACTTTTTATTCAAAATTAATGTAAGAACCATCAAACCTTTTTGTTTTGTTTTGTTTTTGTTTGTTTTGTTTTGTTTTGTTTTGCTTAGGTGCATTCCTAACTTTCTTGAGAACAAAAGCTTTTTTTCCAACATGGGTATGTGGTGGTTTTATTCTGCTGGGCAGCTGAACTCCACCACAACAGTTCTCTCACACCCTTCCTCAAAGAATAAAGGTGGTGGTGGTGGGAGGAATATGATGAAAAAGACTCAAAGGTTGAGATAAGGACAGGGAGATCACTCAACAATTACTGTCATGGGCAAAAAAGGAGAACTTCTGCTCCATGCCTGGAGCACCTCCTGCCCTCCTTCTGCACTGACCTTGGGGTCTGCAGAGCTTGTCACATCTCTCTCCCTCTCTTCCAGCTGCTGTTGCACAGTTCGTTGTTTGTTGTTTGTTTGTTTTTTCCTTTCTTAAGTCTGTTTTTAAGTCTGACATGGGGCAGCTTCTGGATTCTTCTCACAGATGCCACCCCCACAGCCCCCCCTCCTACTAAACTCTTACCACATAAACCCAATACAGGGTGAGACTTCATATTGTGATGGGTTCTGGTTGTATTACAGTTTACAGAGTGGTGAGCTTGATATGGAAGAGCCTTTTCTGTATATAATAGAAAAGCTTCTGTATTAGTTTATCTAGGATGAAAAAAGAAAGATTAAAGCTGCATGTCATTTAATTCTGAAAATTGACCAGATGTCAAATTTAAGAAGCAGCATGACAACCTTTGGATGCCAACCCTTGAAAATAAGAAGCAAGACAAGGAAATATTGAAATATATGTACTAAAAAAAAACCCTGAGTGTATATATGCATTCATGTCTAACAAGCTTAATTTCCTTCTATGACAAGATCACACAGCTAATTGGCCAAAGGAAGCCAGTCAATGTAATATTTCTGGATTTCAATAAAGCTTTTGTTACTGTCTCTCTCACAGTATCCATCCAGAAAAATGACCAGAATTCAGTTGGTTAAAAGCATAATAAGATGAGTGAACAATTGGCTTATGGGTCGGGCCCAGAGTGTTCGTGTACATGGGGTTGCATCAGGCTGGCAACCTGTCACTAGTGGGGTTCCCCAGGGCTCCATTTTAGGGCCAGTCCTCTTCAATGTCTTCATGAAAGATTTAGATGAAGGACTTGAAGTTTTTTGAAGCAAGTTTTCAGATGATACCAAATTAGGTGGAGCTGTTGATTCCATTGAGGGTGGTGAGGCCTTGCAGAAAGATCTGGTTAAATTAGAGAGCTGGGCAATCACCAATCATAAGAAGTTCAACAAGAGCAAGTGTTGAATTCTGCACCTGGGAGGGGGCAACCCTGGCTATATATACAGATTGGAGGACAAGATGCTGGAGAGCAGTCCTGCAGAAAGGGATCTGAGGGATTCGATTGACAGTAAATTGAATATTAACCAGCATTGTGTCTTGCAGTCCAGAAGGGCCAACCGTACCCTGGGGTGCATCAAGAACAGCATTGCTAGCCAATCAAGGGAAGTGATTGTGCCACTCTGCACTGGTATGGCTTCACCTTGAGCACTGTGTGCAGTTTAGGGTGCCACAGTATGAGAAAGATATAAAACTGTTAGAGAGTTCTCTCTTGTGACCAGCAATAGGACCCAAGGGAACAGTTTGAAGCCCCCTGAACAAGGGTGGTTCAGGCTGGATATCAGGAAAATGTTCCTGATAAACTGGAAAAGGTTCCCCAGTGCAGTGGTCACAGCATTGAGCTTGCTGGAGATCAAGAAGCATTTAGGCAATGGTCTCAGACACATAGTTTAATATTTTGGAGTTAGACTTAATGGTCTTTGTGGGTCCCTTCCAAATAAAATATTCTATGATTCTATGATTTTCTTAATGGTGAAACAAAAGTCTGTCTACAAGTATTTGCTTAATCATTTGCTTTCAAGAGTCAGAACTATCAGTTGAAGTTTGCCAAATCATGGAGAGATGGAAAATTTCAACCTGTAATTTTGGTGATTTATTATTTTGGTTCTCTCAGGAAGGTTATCTTGGATATAAACTCCACAGATTATTTTTAAAAAGAACACAGTTAAAAAATAAAAAATTAATAGAGGTGGTTTTTGTTTGCCCATTCCTTGCTGTCTTTCTTTCTGTTCCCTTACAAAGATTGTTGGTTGTGTAGGATAGAATGGAGGTGGGTAAGCATGTGTTGTGAACCGTCCATGTCTGAACTGCCCTTTAAAAGAGCTCTGTATAGGTTATGTGGGCATTTTTCAATCTCACTTGTAATGTTGACATTAGAAACTAGATAAATAATTTAATTATAATACTTATTGTTCTATGAAGACACTTTTTTTTTTTTTTAAATCTACAAAACACTTTATAATCATTTTTCATTAAGTCCACCTTTCACAGATAGGGTACTGTGTGCAGATAATTATCAAAATCTGAGGAAAAAGTAGGAATAAGCAAAAGTTCTTCTGCCCTTTATTTGGATTTGAAGCTGTCCTCTATGACAGAGCAAAATGCTAGTTAAACATCAATTTCTTATGCAGTGCTGCTATTCATTCAATTTCTATTGTAGCAAAACTAATCAAAAAACACTTTTATGTCTATGGTTCAATTTTTAATTGTTTCTTTGGTGTAATCAGATCTTTATTGATTGATAAAAACATGCATCTTACTTTTTTCTCCAAAGATAATTGATTTTCACCATTTATTTCCAAAGGAAAAAAACCCTACACATTCATTTTAATTAAAACTTTTATAAATTATTTTATTATTTCCTACTGAAAATTAATTAAGAGAAACATGAATTTTTAAGCATCTCCTAGCTATAACATTTTACTTATGAATTTTAGGATAATTGCAGTATTTACCATCTTGCGACTCTAATGTCAGTCATCAGCTTCCAGGAACCTGTATGTTCAACATAGTCTAATGTTTGAAAGCTATATCTAGATATTGACTATCAAAGTTTCTATAAAAAGAAAAAGGAAATAATGCATGTTAATAACATACTCAGTGTGAGAAATCAGTCAAAGAAACAGATTTTTTAATGTAGTTTTATCACTTGCATGGGGAAGCTATCAGTTCCTCTGGGCTTTCCTGTGGGCCTGGTTCTGCCAATATGGAAGGTCTGAATTGAATGACTCAGATCTTGCTAGTACTAATGTAAATTTCTCTTAAATTTCGTCAAGTTTAACTGAGGCAGACACAACGGCATTCAGATACCATGCGAATAGCCTAGGCCTCTTTGGGAGTAAAACTCAGGGAGACTAGTTACGATAAGGCAAAAGATGGCACCTTGCTAATACAGGTTTTGAGTTCATGTCTAGTGAGATCAAACCATGGATCTCTTGTCTGTCCATCTGCAATTCTGTGGTCTTACCCTTGATAATTATCCCAAACACCAAAGAAAGAAGGGAAAAGAGCAGACTTTTAGCTTTTGGTCCACGGTTTCTTGAAGGAATTGTGTTTAAGAGAATAGAGGAGTTAAGAAGCATAAAACAGGACAAGATTATATAGATTTTAAAACATGACACTCAACTCATGAGCTTTTTCATCTCGTTTTCCAGATGTCCTCTTGAGGAGGGGGAGTGAAAAAGCATGTCGGTAGGAGTCAGGCTGCAGGCTGAAGCTAATCCACCACACATAGCAAAACAGAGTCCCAGGCAGCCTGCAAGTATTCCTTATATTTTTATGTGATGAAGCTACATGCTGATGGGGGTCTGTCTGATGAAGCAAAGTCAGCACAGAAGTTCCCAGACTGGGTTAGTCTTAGGACTCATGATGTCTGTCCTGTCTCCCTTCCCTACAGCTGAGTCCTCATCCCAGCCTCCCCTTCCTCTCTGATCTGTCTCAGTCCACCATCCCTCCAGCCCTTATGGTTTCTGTCACCTTCTTGACATCTCTCTTGTCCTCAGATCTTGTTCCTTAGACCTTGTTCCTCAGATCTGCATCTTCATTCTCTCTCGGGTATCTGGTGCCATTGGCTTAGGGCTGGAAGGGAGGACAAAGAACATAGTATAATTTACCCTCCCATACAACCTTTCCTGCTCTTTCTTGCCTTTCTGAAGCTCTAATTCTGGGTTTTACAGCATGGCCGATGCTCTTTTTGTACTTTTACTCTATGGTGGAGACAGATCACAAAGACAGCACCCATGAGCATGCAACTTTCCCATCTCCTGTCCTTTTGCAGCACGATGCACAAGAGCACTGGAAAAGGTCTCCACCAGACACAACGATGTAAGCTCTTGTTAAGGGAGACATAACTTGCTACTGGGAACCAGGGATCTGACTTGAACTTCAACTTAGTGCAAGATTTTGGCCAGCATATCCCATTGAGGCCCAGGAACACGTGCATTGCAGCAGCTGATCTTTCAGAAAAACAACAATTTTGATGACACCCAGAGAAAGAGAGCCTACCTCTTCCTTTAATAATATATAATAATAGTAATTAATCTCACTGTTTAAAGGTGTGTTCTTTATTTAAATCTGTCTGTCTTTATTTCCTATTTTTTGTCCTTGTTAAATTTTCATATCTGACCACCTCTCATATTCATCAGTAGGCTGACACCATCCTTTACCAGGTTATCATTCTTAATGATAAAATAAATGATTTGCCATAAGCAACATAATTCTAAAAACAGACATTTATGTAATGTTAATACTGCACTTAGATCAAGATCCTGAAAATTCCTCTATAGCTTCAAATGCCATCATGAAAATTCCCGAGTTCCAATGAAAAATATTTTATTTTCCTCCAGGTAAAAGAAAAAAAATATATTCCTGTGTCATATAACTAATATCAGCCTTAAAGAGATGCAAAGTTAATGTTGGAAGTACAGCATAAGAATCAGTTTCTGAACAAAACCTTCAAAGCTTCATTCTTTTCATGATTCTTATTGTATAAATATAAATATATATTATATATTTATTATATATATAATAATATATATGATATATATGATATATATATGATATATATATATGATCATATATATATATCATATATATATCATATATATATCATATATATTATTATATATATTGTATAATATAAGTTTATATTACCAGAAAGCTGAGATTTTGCTTTAGATAATAACTAAATAAAAATGAGAAAAATCCAAGGTGTGTTCATAACACTGACTGCACATCTGTTGCAAAAGTTAAAATATAATTTCACAGGTGAATTTGTATTATAGATGCAAGATGAGCTATGTGACCTGGGCAAGCAAGGCAAAATGCAATGTTCAGCAGTGATTATCTTTAGGAAGAAGAATCCATGGCATTTGAATGAAAACATATACGAGTTTTTTCATTCATATAAACATATACATGTTTATATATGTATATAAAACCAAGACTGGCAAGGTTGGAGGAATCTGTGTATGAGCAAGAGGGTATGCATGTATGTGCACAGAAAAAATGCAGTGAAATGAAATGAAATAAAATAAATAAAATAAAATTAAGAAGAGCTAAGCTGTGTGTCAAGATTTCCTGAAGTTGATTTCTGTCACACCAGCTTCTCAAGTAGAAGGGGAGTATTTAGGCAGCTTTACTCTCCCTAAGCACCAGCAGTTCCACCAAATAAAGCAAAAAAGACATTTTAATCACCAGTGGTTTGTCACAATCTTTGGTTTCTTTTTGTCCTCTAAATGTATATCATGTTATTTCAGATCCTTATCATTCACATGTCACCTACAGTTTCCCATAGAATTATAAAAGCTTTATCTCATTCACTGTCACTGTCATCTAACTCAGGGGGCTGTCTGCCTTGGGAACAATTGGCTTTACTAAGATTTAGGCCAAAAGACACGTTAACAACTTCAGTGTTACCCTTATGTTCCATCACTATGTTTTCCCTCATATCCAATAAAGAATGGAGATTCTCCTTAGTCCTCCTGCTGTTGATTATGTATTTATAAAAATATTTTTTGTCTTTTAGTCTAATAGTCAAGTCTCGTTTAGCTGGGCTTTGGCCCTTCTAGTTTTCTCACTGCATAACCTCACAACACCTGTTGTCGTCCTGAGTTGCCTGCCCCTTCTTCCACAGGTCATAAACTCTCTTTCTTCCTGAGTACTTGAAGAAACTCTTTATACAGTCAGGGTGGTCTTCCTTGTCAGCTTGTCTTTTAGCATGTAGAGATGGCCTGCTCCTGTGCCTTCAGGATTTCCTTCCTGAAGAATGTACAGCTTTCCTGGACTCCTTTGTCCTCTAGAACTGCCTCCCAAAGGTTGTTTGTTTGGTTGGTTGATTGGCTGTTTTTGTGTGTGCTTGTTCATTAAATTGTCCTAAAAGTCACATTTTTGTTATAACCATACAGCAGGCAGGAGAAGGGACAGCATAAGGAGTCCCTGTTTCATACAGCCCACATAAGAACAGTTGTGATTTAGCCCTGTGACCTATTTAAGATACAGAAGTCCAGGTAAACGTGAGATTAGCTGTTAACCGGAGATTTAAGCCATGGTACATTGACTGCTGAATTCAAAGTTATTGAGATTCTCCTAGTTAGAGGAATCTGGGTTTAGTAGCGTAGCCAGTTGGCTCTCTGCCCATACCAAACTTCTGATTCACCAAAAACGTAAGGGAGAGCATACACCTCTTGAAGAGAAACATTGCTTTATGCTCCCCCTCGTACTGTTTGCCATTCGGGATACGTTCCACCTCCTGGTGCTTTCCATTTTTACACATTGTCTAATGCAGATCTATGCTAAATGCCACAGTGTGGTTCCTGATAATTCACCAAGTAAAAAGGAAATGCAAATATTATGATGGTGTGAATGCTAAGCAATAATGCACCTAATAAAATGTTTGCTGGTAGAACTCTCTCACTTGCTGGCAAATGTCATGACCCTTATTATTCAGTGTATACTAAACAAGCTGTCGGCTAAGCGTATTTGTGAAAAATAATACTGGATGAAAAATGCACTTTGGGTATTCTGAATGTCTCCAGTATTTAACGTCTGCTTGCTCAATTTGCCAGATCCAGCATAAAGTAAGTATACTAGACTATGAGGACATTGTCCTCCTGTCAATTAACATACCCATAGTTGTCAACTAACAACCTGTCATGAATGTGGATTGTCCCATAATTTAAATGTATTGTACAGCATAGCAAGCTCACAAATTCTGAGCTCTTAAGTATATAATTAAATATATATATATATTAAAATTACACTGATAATTTTCCTTAAAATAATCAACAACATTAAAGTATGAACTTCTGGGGTGAAATATAACAATCTGTAGAGAGGAATATATGGAAAATTTCCATTCTCTCTCTTTCCTAACCCCTACAAAGTAGGGGAAAAAGCCATGAGATTTGGAATGGACTATAAACTTTTCAATTGGAGGCTCCTAGTTCAATTTAGGCTACAGGTCAAGGAAGGCAATTAGCTGACAGCAGTTCTGTGCCCTGTGTAGGAGAAATTAGCTAATGAATGCAGTTTGTTTTCTTCATGTCAGACAGGTATCCACATCTCATCCAGAACAAGTCATTACCCTCCTGAGTGGTCTCACAGCAGTCAAGTACATCTTGGCCATGGAAATTGAACCCACCTGGACACTCATCTGCTCTTCTAACACATGAGGTTGTTAGAAGAGCAGAGAAGAAACTCTTCATCTTTTCCAGGGAAGTAGGCTCCTCTCTGGATATGAAATCTGTTATTAACAATGTGATGTAAGGAACTAGGGATGTCAGATAACACAGGTGAAGAAAGCTGTTGCCCAGGAATAGGGGCCTTTCTGTTATTCACCACCACCTTAACCAGTCCTGTGGCCAGAGCAATGCCTGGAGCAGCTGTAGTGGATTTCATCATCCCTGGTGGGAAGGCCAGAACCAAGAGGAGCGTTTCCATTACAAACTGATGTGTATGAGGGAAGCTGTCTTTGTAAGTAATGCAGTACCTCATTTGGGGCATTATACAATCATATTGCAATTCCATAGTATTTTCCATACAAGACTTTTCTCTTTATAGTCTGTAGAATCAGTGTTTCCATTCTGATAGCAATGTTTCCCATTCCACATCCTCTGTCATTTCTGACTGCAAATCCTTGGCACAGTAATCGCTGTCCCCCCTGCTTTTATTTTCTCTTACAAATTGGTGAAAGTGATGTTGGCTCAGCTATGCTAAATAAGTTTTATCCAACTCTAAATTTGTGTCATTTAATTTATTTTATTGTTTTTCAGCTCCAATGCTTCAAAAAATTAAGTTATTTATTTGATTTTTCTTTGCTTTAATTCATACTGTGTACAAATAGAGATGTAATGTGGTCGTGTTGACTTCACTTCAGACTAGTAGACAATTCATAATTTTATTCCCCACTATTTATTCCCATCAAATCTATCTCAGTTTCTACTTTCTTTCTGGAGCCACTCAAAGGCATCATTACTGGAGAACGATCTTTGATCACTTGACATAGACTTATATACTTTTTCAGTGAACAGGCAGACATTACTTCATATCTCAATAAAATAAGTGCTGGGCTGACATTTAAATGTCATTTTGACACACTCCTGACCCATGCATCTTTTTTTTTCCTATGAAAAACTTCAAAGCTGATGTCAAATTCAAAACTATTTAAATCAATCTTAAATGAAAAGGAAAAAAAAAAAAAGAATAATTACATGGCAATTTCTAGGGACAATATTTTTTTATAAGCATAGAGAAACAGTGATTCTTGCTTGACATGAATCTTTAATAAATATAATAGAATATATCTTAGCAGATACAAAATTCAATTGAACTTTGTGAGCCCCAAAATTTGCTTCAGGATGAGAGAGAACGAGAGAGAGAGAGAGAACCTCCCAAGGCCAATTGTGAACTTCTCTTGTGCTGTACAAATTCTTTGAGTAGGTAAAAAAAATCCTTCTCTTATCTCTAATATCAGAGATTAGTGAAAATGGCATCATACACAACCCACGAAACAACCCATGAAATCACTGAAAGAAACCATTTTGAATTCAGTAGAATTTGGCTTATTTTAGGACAAATCAGTGGCTCTAGCTGGGATAAAAGAGCAAGTCTCCAGGTAACACAAGAGGAATATCTAAGATGTGATCTAGTCTCTGGATCTGTCCAGAGATACAGGTAGGGGTGGTTTCGGGATTAACATCTTCATGTTTTCACAATGGGAGCAAGGACAACTGTAACTTTAAAAATAGGAAGAGTTCTAAAGATGAAGTTTGTAAACAAAAGAAAATAGCAGGTAAAGACTATTTTTTTGTTGTTGTTGTTCAGTTTAGTAGGATAGCACAAATAATCATTTAGTTACATTTCCCTGTAATCCTTTAAAATAACAGGAATGACATGAACATCTCTATAAGTAATACTGTCATTATTCCAGTCATTTCCAGATTACACAGGAGTAAATATATGTTACAGTAATCCTTATATATTTATCTCCTCTTAAGCTGTGTATTTTATCTCCAATCTTTGCAACATCGTTTATTTTTTTTTTTCTTCATGCTTCTCATTCAACTGGTAGATTTTGCATTCTGTCTGTGTTTCCAGGGAAGACTTACGTTTTCAAGCAAAAGCCATTTAAGTGCAATACAGTATTCTAAAAGCCTTGACTCATTTTCCTAACCCTGGAGGGCAAAAAATTAGATAAAAATAGATAGGTTTGCCAGTTTCTCTGAAAATACCCTTGACCAGCAAGATATGTCCAGTAGTTCATAGCTGTTCTTTTTCTTTTCCTGAATTCCGGAAAACAGCCTATTTTCTTCAAGTAGAAGTGCTTAAAAAAAGTTATCTTAAAAAAACAAAAACAAAACGAAACAAAACAAAAAACCTTTCTCTTCCATAAAAGTGGGAAAATTACATAATGCACAATGGCCAATGGAAGGTTTATTGGAAATTTTGTATTTTTGAGTGTTATTTTCTGGTTGAGGATGCCAGGTCCAGAGAGAAGATACTTTTAGCCGAACTTCTAAGTTAGGTCCAGTGATACATAAAGGTTTATATATTTTATATATATTTATATATATATTATATATTAAATATATATATATATATATTATATATATAAATATATATATATATTTATATATATATATAAATATATATATAATATATATATATATTTATATATATATATAAAATATATATATAAATATATATATAATATATAAAATATATATTATATATTAAATATATATATATATTTATGTATATTATATTATATATATTATATTATATATATTATATATTATATATATTATATATTATATGTATTATAATTATATATATTATATAATTATATATAATATATTATATATTATATATTATATAATATATTATATATATTATATATATGTTATATATGTTTAATATATAATATATATTAAAATATATAAAGTATATATTTTATATATTTTATCTCAGTGTTGTTTCCTGAGATACTGAGACATGGTTCTTGAGACTTCTTCTGCATGTAGAATCATAGAATGGTTTGGCTTGGAAGGGCCTTAAAGATCATCTAGTTCCAACTCCCCTGTCAGTGGGTAGGGACACCTTGCATTACACTGGATTGCTCAAAGCCACATCCAACCTGGCCTTGACAACCTCCAACAATGGGACATCCACAACTTGTTCCAGTGCCTCACCGCCCTCACAGTGAAGAAATTCTTCCTTATATCTAACCTAATTCTACCCTCTTTTAGTTTAAGAAAGAAAGATGGGAGGGAGGGAGGGGGGAAGGAAGGAAAGAGGGAAGAAAAGAAGAGAAAAAACACAAAGTGTGTGGTGCCTGCAAATAGAAACTGCCAAGCACAGTCACAAAGCATGACAGAAATTCTTACATATGAAACAGAAGAAATCAGTGTGCAGAATGTGTATGGAAAAGTAATGTGGATGTTTATGAGAGACTATAAACTTTTTAATTGTTTAAAATTAGTTTTTCAGCTTGTATGTTTTTGAATAAGGCTTAAATAATGTATTTTATTTTGGGTGATTGATTGTATGACTCCAATCCAGGGAGTTTAAATCACATCTCCTGTCCACTTTAAGAAACAAAATTATTTTTGTATCTTTGGCATCATGTATCATGTTAAGTTTGAGCCATAATGTAGTGTGTGTGTGGGAGCAATTCTGTCAGTGTAGTACATAGCCATGAGGTCTATATTATTTGTGTCATTAAAGTAGCCTCAATGTAACAGGATAAAGCTGTTATCCAGGAATAGTAAGTTACTTTCAGCCACCCAGTAAATGTATTTTTGTATGGCTTGCAAGCAGGGTGGCAGATGAGGGCATATGTGCAGAGAGAGACCTTCTATTTGGTATTAGGAATTCTTGCAATGAATTCTTATTTCCCTTGTTAAAAGTTGTGCATCTCAAACCCTTTGTACTTCAGCTGGCAGGCTGCAACCCAGAGGCAGTCTTTTCAAGGATATAGGGAACAAGAATGAATGTGCAGACATATCCATGTAACTGTAAAGGTAGATTACATTTTTTTGGTATCTCTAGGTTTTATCAGATTATTTGATAAGCCTGTTTTTATTAATGCATATATAATGGGCTGTGAAAGGCAGCAGGAGTTTGGATACATTTTCCTTCCTACTGCAATTGTGCAAATTAAGATATGCTTAATTTATTATGCACTAAAAATGCAATACTTTGATTTCAGGAATATTATTTTTCTGTTTGAAATGATATGAGGTGTGATAGTTCTTCATTTTCCCATTTATGAGGAAACGTATACACCGGTACTTTTTTCGTAACAGACTGGCAGAAAAAAAAAATAATAAAAATCACAGAGCTGATTACTGAGCAGCCCTGCTTCTCTTTCCTTGCTGGACAAGTTTCTGTGCTACATAGTCCCTCAAAGTGCCATCTCTCTTCACGCTCATCAGCCTCAGACTGGAACTGAAGAGGGGGGATGATTCTTCTCCCCCGAAGACACACTAACATTAGCAACAAGCAGCCAGTCATAACAGATGCAGCCATAAAAGCAGAAGGGAAAAATGACAGCAGCACATCCTAAATGTTAAAGAAGCTATTCCAAGACAGAAGCAGCGAGTTTGGATCGACAGTACTAGTAGCTAAATAGCTAAAGACAATAAATTCCAAAAGGGATAAATAAATAAATAAATAAGATAAATACAGTCAGTTCCAGACTTTTTTTTTTTTTCACAATTATTGATATAGCTTTTGTTTGTTTGCCTGTGTGTTTGCTTTTTTTTTTTTTTTAATTCATCTCCCCCTCCCCTACTCAATATTTGAGATAGGCTTCTTCTAAAAAAAATAAAGCACATTACTTCTTCTATGTTTTTATTCTGCATATTAATTTATTGTCCAAACTTTTTACAGTTCTCTGGGATAAAAGAGAATCACCTAGGCATCGTTAGCTTTCATGCTTGCTTTTTACTACTACTTATTTCTGTGTATCCATTTAATATGAATACTTCTTGGGTAAATGCCAGTTGCTTGCTTCATTATATTTCAAGCTTGAATATATTTGAGACACATCATGCCTGAAGTTAACTATCTGCCATTTGAGTCCATTCAGTGAAGGAAGCAGCCTACACATTAACTCAGTGTAGAGCCAGTCACATCTGCTTGCTGTTTCATGTAACCATGCATTGGATTTGATTGTGTATTATTATTTTGTGTCTATTTTAGTTTATGTCAGGATTACACAGTGAATGAGTTATTTTATTTCTTACATTTCCAGGTTAAAAGTTACAAGTGAAGTACCATGATTCTCCATACATTGTGAGCACTTCAGCTGCTGTTCTTCGTACTGGGGATGCAAATTTTTCAAAGAATTTATTACCATCACAAAATTGTATGAGTACAAAATTGAGATATGACTGCAGTGAGAGTAATGAATGTTTTCTTGGCTAATGTAAAAACAAGTCTTAAAAGAGGAAAAATTTACTTTTGCTTTACATTTGCAATCCCGAGGCACATTCAGTAATTTAAAATTATCCTGGGTTGTTTAAATGAAATAATAGCTTGCATTCTTCAGAAATAGCTTCTGACACATTATCTTGCTGGTGAAGTCAGTGTGTTTAATGAGTCAAAGGGAACCGTTTTCCAAAAACCTCAGATATTTTGCATGGATATTCATCATTATCATTATCACCAGTCATCCTAGTGAACACCAGGGAAGCTGTGTATTAGTCACTGTGAAAGGTGCTAGGTTGAACTATTCATCATTGCTACCTTCTAATAGACTTTTAAACAAGATAACATGATTTATATATATATTTGTATTTTGGAAAATTTGATGAAGGCTCTTTTTCAAGCCCTCACCCTGCTAAATTAGTACTGATTCTTTGCTAGTTCGTTACAGTGGATACAAAGGAACCTTTTTTAGGTAGAGATCATGATCTCTTTGGTGGTACATGGGAGCCAGGATTTGTGATTTGTGGCTGCTACTTGCTAAAGCATTAGTGGTCCCATCAGGAGGACCTGATGAGACTATTTAGCAGTGTTGCAGTAGAGTGAGGGAACTCAGTGGCAGTTTCCCATCCTATCCAGATACAAATTCCAGCACGCTTCTCTCTAAATTCTTTAGATGCTCTAGACCTAATGCCTGAAATCTTCCCAGGCCTGCTAGATCAGCCAAATTACCCAGCCTGTGCTGAACCAAGACTCATTTTCCTTTGGTATTGCTGCTGTTGTGTTACTTAACAATTGGTATAGTGCGGGAATCAATGCAAACAGCACAACAGAAGATAATATAAGTTTTTGAAAGGCAGGCCAGACAGCCTCTCCTCAGCCAGGTGCTTCTTAGTGCTAGTTAAAAGTCTGTTCACAGGCTGATCTGAATAAGTGGATAAATTCTCAGTTATTTTGGTATAAATAGGAGAAAGCCTAAAGTCCATGAATCAGCAAGACTGTAAAAATACGAAGAAAGGCCTCAAGGCCCTTGTCATAGGGTTACTCACATTCTTAAAGGTAAGTAAATGTGATCACTTCAGGTACATCACATACAAGAAACTTCCTCTGTACAAATGTGCTTCTTTAAAGATTTTCTAAATCACAAGATTTAGAAAAAAGGCCCTAGCAGCAGACTGGATCACAGTTCAGTCTTCTACTTCTCTCCTTCCTCGTTCTTGATGCCATCATATCCAGATAGTGTCTGAGGGACATTTTGAAGTTGTCACAAATAAGTAATTTCAATTAAATTTGGAAGAATTTGATACTCAGAAAATAGTGAATCAAATAATCATAGATATTTTTAGGTTGGTAAAGACAACCAAGATTATCTAGCCCAACATTTAACCTAACACTGACAAATCCACCATTAAACAATGTCACTAAACACTACATCTACACATTTTTGAAGACCTCTAGAGATGGTGATGTGACCACTTTCCTGGGCAGCCTGTTACAATACTTCACTACTCTTTCAGTGAAGAATTTTCTGCAAATATCCAACCTAAACCTCCCCTGATTGCTAACTTGGTGTCATCTGCACACTTACTCAATCCCTTCGTCCAGATCACTGATAAAGATATGGATCAGAACTGGCTCAAGTACTGAGCCCTGGGGGACACCATTTGTGACCATCCTTCAACTGTAATTCAACTGAATGGACTTCAGCTGAGTCCATTCACCATGACTCTTTGGGCCTGGTCGCCCAGACAGTTTTTAATTCCATAACGCATACACCCATGCGATTCACGAGCAGTTAGTTTCTCCAGGAGTATGCTGTGGGTAATGGTGTTAAAAGTGTCCTTGCAGCCCAGAAAGCCAACTGTATTCTGGGCTGCCTCAAAAAGAAGTGTGGCTAGCAGGTTTGAAGGAGGTGATTATTCCTGCCCACTTTGCTCTTGTGAAACCCCACCCGGAGTAGTGCATACAGTTCTGGGGCATCCAGTGTAAGAAAGACATAGACATGTCAGATGGGTCCAGAGGAGGGCCACAAAAATGACCAGAGGACTTGAGCACCTGTCCTAAGATTACAGGATGAGAAAGTTGGGGTTGTTCAGTTTAGAGGAGAGAAGGCTCCAGAGAACCCTTATAGCAGCCTTACAGTACTTAAAGGGGGCCAAAAGGAAACATAAACAGGAGGGACTCTTTTTCATGGAGTGTAGTGATAGGAGAAGGGGTAACTGTTTTAAGCTAAAAGAGGGTAGATTTAGATTAGATATAAAGAAAAGATTCTTTACTAAGGGTATTGAGGCTCTGGAGCAGCTTGCCCAGAGAAGCTGTGGGTGTCCCATACCTGAAAGTATTTAAGGCCAGGCTAGATGTAGTTTTGTACAGACAGATCTAGTGGAAAGCATCCCTGCTTGTGGCATAATAGTTGGAACTAGATGATCTTTAAGGTCCTTTCTGAGCCAAACCATTTTATAATTCTATGATACTACACAAAAGTTTAAAAATATGCTACTGGGAATCTGAATAATCACGGATGAAGATATTTAAGAACGGTAGATAATCAGAATTCCTAATCAGGGGCTTACACAAAAGTTTATATTTATTTTCAAACTGTCATATATTACTACAACACCATGCTTGCAATTTTCATTTTCACAGGCTACCAATGTCTTACACCTACCTACCTGGATATAAAAAAATTAAAATATTGCTCTCTTTAAGGGAAGTAGAAGAGGTGATTATCCCTTGGTAATGTGCATAGTAGCATTATTATAATTGTGGTAAAGTTACTGTTACTGTAGTCATACATTACTGCTAAATTGCAGCAGCAGTCTTAAATAATTTGGCTGGTACTCAATGAATTATCAATCTCTTACTATTCTTTTTTCTTGCAACACACCTTCTCTAGACAGAGAGTAAATTGACTAAGCCCTCTATGTGGCTAATTGTTTCTGCAACTACAGAGGTCAAATCGCATCTCTCTTCCATGTGGACTTATTAAAATTTGGCTTCTTGTTTGTGGAAGTGTGACAAAACTAGGATTTTTTAAAATAGCTCATGTTAGTTTAACCAGATAGTTGATAAGCACTTGTTCTCAGAACTAATCACTCTGATACTATAATCATATTTTTGTCTTATTACTATATATATATAAAATAGAATAAAAAAAGAAATAATGACTATTTATAAAATCTGTCCAGAAAGTTGATTGCTCATGCAAAACAAATCACCTCCTTTTACTGCTCTAGCTTCTTTCCTAATGCTCAGAATATTTCTTCCATCTGTTTTACTTCACGAATTCTTTCTATATTAACTGTAGTTCTCCACCATGCAGCGAAAAGTGAGAACTTTCCTTGGCATCCTGTCTTCATGTTGTTGCAGTTCTGGATGAATTCAATCTCTGTGATGCTCATTGGCTAGATTCATGTGTAACATCTAGTTGTGAGTAGTCATCCTTTGACACAAGACTATTCGAAACACATCAATTTATACGTACCTCAGTGAAGTCAATGTATCAGCATCATTTCAAGCTTTTTACCTCTACTACATGGATTAAAAAAATATTTCCTGTGATTCAGATTCAGAAATGACATGGAAGCCTTCCTGTTTATTGGTATTAAGAATAACTAGGTTTTCTGCTGTGTTGTAGTAAAGTGGAAGAAGTATGTAAATGGAGAAGAAGATAAATTTATTAGAAGACACTGATGATGATATTAATTGGCTGCAGTTCCTAATGATAATAATGTATTATTTGGGATTCTCTAACTATTGAAAGACAATGTCAGTGAGGCTGAAATACGGTCTTCACTTAAGCCCTCTATTGCAACCACTTCATTGTATGTTTTGCCAACGCTAGATCTTTTACCTATGTAAGCAGAAATCAATTAAGCCTCAAAAAGTTTTTAATAAACTCTTCTTATATAGGTAACAATCATAAGTATAAGGAGGCCGTGTAATGATTCATTATGGACTTAGAAGAGGGCATATCCTTTTCTACAAGGGTAATAAGGCAAAGACAAAGGAAATAAAAATAATAATAATAATATGGCTTGCCTGGGAAATAACTAAATTTATAATCCGTTGTCTTAATAAAACATCAATTTAGAACGTATTAACACTAATATTTTAACATATTTTCAAGATTATGTTTTCATAATAATGCAGATCATTTTATTAATGCATTTAGTTTTGTAGTGATATAAATATACTATTTGATCAGCAGAATAAATGTCTTAAGCATATAATATGACACTTCCACGTATGAATGTGAAAATTCAATGGTGTCAGAAATAATAGGCCATCTGAGAATTTTGCTTTGGCCCTGCTTTCTTGAAATTAGCTTAGTGCTATCTGTCATTCGTCTTGTACTTGCTGAACCAAAGGGGTTTGTGAGTTGGATAAGAAACTGCTGAAGGTTTTGCTTTGTTAGAAAATCTATTGATTTTCTCTGTAAAGAATGTTGAACTTGCATTGTGTTTATGTCTGTTGTGCAATGGTGCAGTATTCCCCATTGTAACTTTAATAACTGTCATGTGACTGTTTAGAAGGACAGTTGCAGGAGACAAAGAGAGAAAGACCATTTAAACACTTAACAGTTGACAGAACTGTGTGTAAGCAAACTCTTTTCCCACTTTCATGTTAAATTAATTGTAGAATTAACATGGATGCCCAAGTAAACAACAACAAAAATTGATTCCACAAAATCAGTGACATTTCAAGGGATTACATTCTCTTCAGAACCTTGTAGGACTACAACCATTCTTGTAGGACATGCACAGAGAACAAAAGAAAACACAAAAAACCCTCTCTCCTTCTTCACCATTCAACACCGTGGTTAGTTGAAATCTTTCATATTTTATGTCTTTTCATACTTGAAGGGCTACCCTACCACCTTTCAGATATGTTAATGGTTGGTACCTGAAAATAAAAAACTCTAGGGTCCAGAGCTGACTACAGCTCAACCAAAGCTGACGTTTTTTAATCAAACATCTCTGTGTTTTATCAGCTCGAGAACTTTGACTGCTACATAACTTTACTGGAGGATAGCACGGACCTTCAGACACTCGATACCTGGATCTTCAGATATGTGAACAATCAAATGATTGCCCCCTCCCATCAATATCATGTTTGTTCTTGAACATTTGAACTCTTCTTAGTGTAGACTCTCAAGTCCTCTTTGGGATCTGGCCTTCAAATTGAAAGTAAACATATGTTTTAGATAAACCCTTAATGTACATATTACCATCTTATATTTGATGTTCCTTATGTCCCATTATGTATGAAATCCTGTAAATCCCTTTTAAATATCCTTGCAATGAAAACAAGCCTTGAAGACTACCCTGGGAGTGAAGGTAAACTAGATAGCAATGCCTCTAAGGCTTATGCTTAGGGCTTCAACAGCGGAACCCTTTCCTGGAGCGAAGAGTTCTATCTCGATTGAAGGGCCTATCTTCATATCTTCAGCATATACCTGTTCCTATTAGTCAAGGAACTTGTTCCTATTAGTCAAGGACTTAGGAATTAGCACACACTCCATCAGCTCCTTATCTATGTCTACATTCTTATTGTAATGGTATTTTCCGTTACACAGAGAATTTTCTCATAGATTATCCTTCTTTAGACAACAGGTCTTTTTTTTTATTCTTCCTTTTTTTTCCTCTTTTTTTTTTCTTTTTTTTTTTTTTTTTTTTTCCCTTTTCTTAGTGCTTGAGGGGGGATTTATTATTCTGAAATCAATATCTAAAGAGACATTTACACTGTCATTTGGTGAACTCTCTGCATGTTTATGGATACTCACACCATATTAGTTAGCTACATCAAAGCAAAACACTGGTGCTGAAGCCAGTTAATGGACTGGTTTGCATTTCCTGCATTTCCACTATTCGTGATTAGCACTAGCAGGAGCAGAAGGTGTGCAGATGTACTTCCTGGAGCAGCAAACAGCCCACAGAAAGCTGTGTAGCTCTGCACTCCTCAGTGCAAGCCTGTTGATTCACTCCCAGTGGGATCAGTGACTGAAGTGGCAAGTGAGAAATGTGGGCAGGGGACCAAAGGAATGGATTAAAATGACAGAATGGGTATACACCAAAATATTAATTTAATTCTGTTATATGTCATTCAAAATATTTGACCTAAACCTATAAGCTCAATTTTATTATTTTATTTTTTATTTATTTTATTTTATTATTTTTTGCGTGGGGATGCTACTTGACAAGAAGCTCAACCTTCTGGCACTGTGCACTTGCAGGCCAGAAAGCTAACTGTCCTGGGCTGCATCAAAAGAAACATGGCTAGTAGGTCAAGGGAGGCAATTGTCCCTCTCTACTCTACTCTTGCGAGACTGCACCTAGACTGTTGCGTTCAGCTCTGGGTCCCCAATATAAAGACATGGACCTATTAGAATGAGTCCAGAGAAGGGCCATGAGGATTTTCAGAGGGCTGGAGCACCTCTCCTACAAAGACAGTCTGAGGGAGTTGGGGTTGTTAAGCCTGAAGAAGAAAGAGCTCTGGAGAGATCTTATAGCAGCCTTCCAGTACCTAAGGTGAGGCGTACAGAAAAGCTGAGGAGAGACTCTTTGTCAAGGGGTGTAGTGAGAGGACAGGGAGTAAAGGCTTTAAACCAAAATTGGGTAGTTTTGGATTAGATATAAGGAAGAAATCCTTCACTTTGAGGGTGGTTAGGCACTGGAACAGTTTGTCCAGAGAAACTGTGGATGCCCACTCCCAGGAAATGGTTCAAGGCCAGGTTGGATGTGGCTTTGAGCGTCCTGGTCTAGTGGAAGATGTCCATGCTCGTGACAGGAGATTTGTTGGAGTTAGATGATCTTTAATGTCCCTTACAACCCAAATCATTCTATGATTCTTTTGATCACACCAATTAATTTTCTCCTCTGGTGTGGGATATGTAGTGTGAAAATTAGCTTCCATATTGCTGCAGAATTTATTTATTTATTTATGTCTGCAAATTGTGACAGCAAAATTATTTTTAACTAGTACATCCAAACTCGGTAGCTTTTTAATAACAATAACTTACATAATTGGATCTGTATGGGTTACTTAGTCTCAGATGGAAATGAATCTTGCATTGGTACACTGACCAACCAGTTCATTGTTCAGCTCACCTGAACACCCATCTTTTAAACTTTCAACAAGCACAAGTTCAGCCTTTAGAAAAATCCCTGAAACTCAAGGAGCTAAAACAATCCAACAATCCCACATTTTTGTAAAGCCTGAGTAGCCTGGATGCAACACTGAACTGTGACTCTAGAGAATGAGAGCCTACATAAGCTGCAATACAAGGTTTGCAATGATTTACCTTATATCTCTGTATGCTGTTGCAGGAAGTTTTTGGAACAGGAGCTCCATATATTACAATGCTTGGCACAACAGGACTTCAGTCAGGGGTAAGTTCTACTGGAACTGTAATCTAAATAGTTTATCAAGCAGCCTGAAACCAGAGCAAGCTTTTTTGCTGCATCAGTGGAAATATCTCTGGCATCTAAATCAGTGCAGAACAACTCATGCCTGCCTGTTATCTTTCCTTTACCTCTCCATTAACTGCTACAGTGCAAATTTCTAAGCTAGCTACTACTCACTCACTGGTGTTCTTCAGGACCCAGATGTTGAAAGAAGAAAAACAACTTCATCTTAAATTCATGTTCAAAATCTTAATTGAAACAGAACTTTAAATATTTGTAGCTATTAGCAACAAATATGTTTGTTCTCTTTTCAGAGGCACACCAGAGGAGAACTTTAGTAAATGTGAAACATGAATTGCTTTCTGTGCCAAGTTGAAGCGCTGAATCTCCCAAAGACATTGTTATTCTAGAACTGGGTGGACTACATACAGAAAAGTTTTCTTCCACAAGAAGTAGTGGACTTTTGTGTTAGAAAAATACATACTTGACATTAAAAAAATCCTAAATTTTGATTTTTTTTTTCTTCATTTTATTCATTTTTTTTCTGGTCCTAATTTTTCACAAGCAGGCACATCTCCAAAAGCACAGGAAAAGCAGGATACAAAATTGACTGGATTTATTCAGAGGGCTTAAAAAGGTTTTTCCTTCTCACATCTTTCATCATGCAAGGTCAGGCCATTTGTTTCATTAGCACTTTTACTCCAGAAATATTTTCCATAGGCTTAAATTCCTGGAGTGAATTAGAAATTTCCTTTTTTTCATATCAGTATCCTGCTTTCTTAGTAGTAGTTCTGGTTCATGATGAACTGTAATTTTTAGTTTAGGAAGCAGTGCAAGTGTATTTACAGAAATGTACGAGCTCCAGGAGGGAATTCAGTAGCTTTTTCTTCCCAAACTACAGACTCACATTACAATGATTTATGTTTACTTTTCTCTGTTTTCTCTTTTGTTTGTTTGTTTGTTTGTTCTTTATTATTTTGATTTGGTTTGGTTTCCCCCTTTTGGAATTGATGGACAAGGTGGTTAACTAGGCAGGGGTAGAGAATTTTTCCATACCGTGTGTTGTGGCAATTCATTCTGAAACTTCTCATATATCTTTTGTTGTTGTTGTTTGTTATCGGAAATTTTTAATGACTTTCTAAATTAGATTTCTGTAGTGACAGCAGTTCTATTTGTTAATGTGCAGCTGCGTTCTATAGATATATTTGTACAGGAGCCACAAAGAAGGAGACACTTGAATTTTTGCACCCATAGGCATGGGTGGATGAATGATAAGGCTTACCTGTCACAATACAGTGTCAATTGATAGCAACTGATTAGGCGGACAGCTTCTTTGTAAGATGGCAATTTTGATGTGAAGCCTAGTGCCATCCTTTGCAGTGACTTTTATTGTACCTTAGGTTCTTTGTGTGTATGCATGTGTGAGATGTGTGTGCATGCCTCTGAGAGCTGACGGGTGTTACTAGGAGTGAGTTCTCCTGCATGAGAATAATGCAGTAAATGTCTGTTGATTAAATCTAATGCAAATGTTCAAAAACCCTTATTTACAAAGTAATTTGGTTCTGTCCCCAACTCTCTGTAAATTTACCCCAAAAGGCAGAGTATTTCTTTGTCTTAAATTATTCATTCTTTATTTAAAAATAAATAAATAAATGAAATAAAAATGTTTCACTAACTCCAAGAACATAAAGAAGAGAGAGAGAAGAAATAGAAACAACTGCAGTGATTTTCTTATTTTTTCATCTTGTTCTGTCAATCCCTAGCTTTCACTATCAGACAAAAAGCTCTCCTCTGCTGCCATAGCTGCTGTTGGTATGTTGCTGACATTTAGTGAAGTGTATGGTTTACTAGCATAGCTCCCTCGATACACTCTTAACAGAATTGATCTATAAGGAAAGGGTGTCTGCTAAAAATGTAACTTTAAAAGCACTTTAGAAAACTGTGATTCTGTTGCTGCAAATAGGTGGAGAATAAATTTTGATATGCTGCTTTCTCTTTCTTACATTAGTAGAGTAGAGCATGGGTGGCAAGAAGGAGAATGTGGGCTTTGGTTTGTAAATCAAATGCCATTAAGCTTGTGCTTCTCTTGTGTTATCCTGACAATGAATTAATCTGGAAATCTGAAGAGTTTTTGCTTAATTTGTTAGTACTTAAACTTCATCTAGCCAGCCTACATGCAGGTTATCATACTACTTTATTTTTATTGTTTCTAGTCACAGAAGTATAGTGGTATAACAAAATGAAGAAAAAGATAAACTTCTTAAACAGGATGTGAATGTGAAACCTTCATAGAAACTAGCCCACTAGTTGTGACTGTAAGGAAAAAAAAATCATCATGTATTGCCTATTAAAAAAGATATTATGACTAGTGAACAGCAGACATGCAGAGATTCAAAAATGTCCTTGAATTGTTGGATTTTAGAGCTGATATGAGCTTTTCTGTTTTTTCAAAAAGTGATTTTTTTTTTTTATTGTGTGTGTGTGTATATGTGTGTGTTTTCTTTCATTTGCTCTTTAATATGGGTCAAAATGTAATAAATATTTAGCTCTGTTTTGGCTCCTGTCCATTCCTAATTTAAGTTGTTTCCTGTTTGCTCTAAAAAAAATTCTCATATTTATTTTTGAACCAAGCAATTACATTTTTCATGGCTAGAGTGCTCAACATTTCCTTAGAGAATTCAATTTCAAGAAACATCAGTTTATGCTCAGGTTGAACACTTTACAGAAAAAGTTGTTTTACTGTGAAACTTTGAGCACCTAACTTAGTTATTTAATTTACCCACACATTCTGCAGGGGTTTTCTATTTATTTAGTAGCTAAAGTGTGTCTTCAAGAAGCAATTCAGTGCAGGATCTAAACTGGGTACACCTACTTGTTCTCATCAGTCCCCCATCTATTATACATACAACATCCTAATTTAGGTCTTACATGCTATGAAAAACCCTCTCCTTTCCTTGAAGTGATATGGATCCAAATGTACTTGTGGCCTGAGAAATTTCTTCTTACACACAGATTGCATTTATAACAATGTTAAATCACAAGATGACTTTTATGAACTTTAAATGTGTCCAGAAATTATAAGTCAGAAAAAGGACAACATCATTTTCTGATGCCCCAAGCCCACAAGTCTTCTTTTTGTTAGATCAGTTGGCTTCTGCTTGCTTTCCTTTCCCAATTAATGAAAGAGTAAAAAAAGAAAATAGAATAAAAACACCTCAGACTTCTAAGTTGTAAATTTTCAGTTTGTCAGCCACATAAAAATTATATAAGATATGGTTGTAGGATAGCATACAGTTCAGATATATACTTCACACTAAAATAAGATTAACTGTGTTTTAATTACAGTACATTGAGGTTGGCTTATTAAATGAAAAAAAATGTGCCTGCTAAGCTTAAAGTTAGAAGAACTAAATGAAAGACACACAGTTGAAAAGTATTTTCTTCTTACACAGGAGCCTTTAAAAAGATGAACACTTTTAAAAGAACTTAAGTGATTTTTTTTTATTTTCTTGAACTTAGGTAAAGTTCAGACTCCAGTGAACAACATTAAAGACTATAATGCCAGATACTTTTCAAGCATAAATGGAACTAAAAAACAAGCAAAATTATTCAGGTGAGAAGAGTGATCAGAAGCTTGACCTGAACACTTTAATAATAATAATTATTATTATTAATAATAATAACAACAACACGAGGATTTTCAATTTGAATTTGCATTTATTATTTGTATTTCAGGTATCAGCTAGAGGCCCAGACTAAGATCAAGACATTTATATTCCTGTGGCCATATGGTCTGAGGTGCTTCCTAGCATTAAGTATTATCACACTAGCAAGGGTGTGAGAAAGAGATGGTAGTCTAAGGCAGCATTCTGCTTTTGGTATACAGGGGAAAAAACCTTCTCATGAAGTCTTATGTGATTTGCTCACAATAAAACCAATATTCACTAGAAGAAAATACACAGCTTTCATTGTTTTCATCAGTCATAGACCACATTTTCTCTTTCAGATGTTACTTTTTTTTCTCTTTTCTCTTTTCTCTTTTCTCTTTTCTCTTTTCTTTTCTCCTTTTTCTTTTTCTTTTTTTTTTCTTTTTTTTTTTTTTCTTTTTTTTTTCTTTTTTATTTTTTCTGTCTTACTTCCATTCCCAACTCTGCAAAGTAGCATAGACTCAAGGAGAAAGTCTGCTCAGTTTGATTGAACTCTCAGGACTCTGTTGAGTAGTTAATAACATGAAATATTTATAAAACACTGTTAAACATTTTGGAGGAAAGGATGGATGGCACAAACCCATCAAAAGTTGTTCATATGAACTGGTGTTGTCTAAAAGTTCTTTGATTTTTAAAGGAAAATAAAATTCTGTCAACATTCTTCCTTTAAATCTTATAAACTCTTCCATGAAATAGTGAGTGAAGTCTTCTGTAGGATAAAGGTTCCTAATAAAACACATCAATATTCATTTTAAAATTATGCATTATCATAAGAAACTAAAAACAGTATATGAAAATTCATTCATTAGAAATAATAAAAAAGTTCAGACAGTTGTTTATTCTAACAGTTCTTTTTTGTTTGTTTGTTTGTTTAGAAATATGAAGCCCTATGTGTATATTTTTATTTTTTATTTTTATCAAAATAAAAATAATGGTGAACAGGAAAGACTATGTCTCTAAACCTAAACTTAACTGTATTAAATATAGCTGTTGGGTCAAAGTCTTGTTTTCACTGACTTTATATGGATTTACTACATCAAAGACAAATATGGTCCAATATCTCATTTTTCATAGCTTAATCTGATTGTATGAATTTTTGAGATATAAGAGAAAGTCCTAGCTAAACCGTTAGGAAGTTCTGTATTTCCCATTAAAAATTAATTCTTCATTTTCATTTAATAGTCAACATTAAAACATTGGTGTTATTAAAATGCCTTCAAGCTTGATAGCTGATTATCACCCTGCATGTAAGCAGTCAGCCAGCTATTTCCACCGTACATTTTCAAACATTAGCTGCTTTCATTTATCAGAAATTAGACTGACACATCTCAACATTTTATGCAAAGTTAACCAAAGAAGAAAACAGTTTGCTCTGATCTCTTTGAAATTTGAATCACTGTACCAGCTTCTCCAGGGCAAAAATTCTCCCTTAAAATCTGGATTAGCAGAAGTCAACAATTCCAAGTATGTGATACAGAAAGCATATGGCAAGCTTTTCAAGATGAAAGGAGTTTCTCTGTCCTTGAATCTTGTTACTTTAAATAGAGAACAAGAATTAAGACATTTTTTTCAACATGTGATCTATATCAATCGTTCCTAACAGTATTATAAACCTAATGTTATTTTCAGTTCTCAGTGGCTAAATCTGCTAATGATAGATTCACAAAATAATTGTTTTTTTATATAAAAATTCAAGATGCTATACCTTTAGTCAACACCAATCAAATATTTAGGTAACACAAATTCTTTAAGGATAGGTTAGTTGTCCTCGAAACAAATGATCTCAAGTATTGTTTCTGCTTGATAAAGTGACTCAGCTGATTAAATATGAGTCCAATTTCCACAGTCCTGGGTTTTAAAAAAATATAATGAATTTACAGTTGCATTTATTTGTATTCACAGTTTTGAAAACATAAAGATAATATGTTAAAACTTCCCTTTGCAACTTCAGGGGTTTGGAATACCCTCTTTTTTTTTTTTTTTTTTTTTTTTTTTTTTTTAATAAATGAGTGGCATTCTTCAGGGGTTGGTATTGGGACTGGCACTATTTAACATCTTTATTGGTGACATGGACACCCTCAGAAAGTTTGTTGATGACACCCAGCTGTGTGGTGTGGTTGACACATTGGAGGAAAAGGATGCCACCCAGAGGAACCTGGACAGGTTTGAAAGGTTCATTTATTTAAGTCTCATGAAGTTCTTCAAGACCAAGTGCAAGGTCCTGCACCTCAATTGTGGCAGTCCCAAGTACAAACACTGTCTGGATGTAGGAGAAAGAATTACAAGCAGCTCTGAGGTGAAGGAATTGGGGGTTACTGGTGGATGAAAAGCTCAACACAAGCCAGCAAAGTATGCTTGCAGCCCAGAATGCCAACTCTATACCGGAGTGCATCAAAAGAAGCATGACCAACAGGTTGAGGGAAGTGATTCTCTCCCTATACTTCACTCTTGTGAGACCTGACCTGGAATACTGTATTCAGTTCTGGGGTCCCAACATAAGAAGGACGTGGAAATATGTTGGAACAAGACCAGAGGAGGGCCACAAGGATGAATAGAGAGTTGGAGCACCTCTCCCATGAAGATAGCATGATGGAATTAGGGTTGTTTAGCCTGAAGAAGAGAAGGTTCTGTGGAGACCTTATATCAGCCTCCCAGTAGGGCTAAGAGGGCCCTACAAGCAAGCTGGGGAGGTACTCTTTGTCAGGAGGTGTAGCGATAGGACAAGGCATAATGGCTTTAAAAGAGGGTAGATTAGATATAAGGAATTCTTCACTATGAGGGTGGTGCAACACTGGAACAGTTTGGCCAGAGAAACTGTAGGAGCCCTCCCCCTGGAAGTGTTTAAGTTTGGGCTGGATGAGGCTTTGAGTAACCTGGTCTAGTGAGTGGTGTCCATGACAGAGGGATTGGTGTCAGATGATCTTTAAGGTCCTTTCCAACACCAGCCATTCTATGTTTCTATGATTCTATGAAAATGTGAGACTTTTTCTGCTACAGGTATACTTTGAGGGGAAAAACAAACAAACAAACAAGCAAACAAACAAAAAGATAAAAGTGATCCATTATCTTCCTCAATGTCTTTGGCACACATAATAAGGTGGAGAGATAATGGTATTTTTCCTCAATGTTTTCTCTATTTGGTGTTAAGAAACTATTTAATGTGATGGACTTCTAGCTTCAATAGGAGAGCGCCTTGTAGGAAGTTAGTATACCAGCCATCAGAACAAAGTTTTTCTGAAAGTGCAAATCAGTAGTTTTTATTAAAAAATATTCTTTGAAGCAGTCACATCATATAATCTTAACAGAGTGAAGCCTATGTAACGACTCAAAGCATTTTTTTTCCTCACTCTTACAGAAAAAGGCAGTGGTTGTTTCTACAATGTGGAGCGGTTATTAAGTTAATAGATCTAATATGTCTGGATTTGTAGAAAGCTATTTGACAAAGGTTCCCTTGATAGATTACTGTAAAAGTTCTCTAAATATGGGTGAGGTAATATATGATTAAGATAGATAAGGAATTGATTAGGAACCAGAGACATGAATTAAAAATATCTGTTATTCACAGGAGTTGGTAAAGAGTGAAACCCCACTGGGTTCTAATTATGTCAATACTTTTTAATACTCATTTTAACGTTTTCAGCAAAGCTGTAGCATGCTCATTTGTTATACTTGTGGGTGCTACCTGAGAGAGAAGCGTATTCAACAGTCAACAGTTGCATTTATGGGCAGCTGAGCCTGAGGTTTCTGAGGCAATGGGTCAGGCCATACAGGATCATATGAATCAGTGAGGTGAACAACTGCATGGCCAAAATTGAAAAAACTAACCAGCCAGTGCATTAGCAGCCACTAATGCACATGGGTAGAGATAATGGTTAAAGAATGGATAGTAAAGTGTCCTGGGTTATATTAATGTAACACTAGATAGGTTTTACAAATTTGAACAGTGACAACGTTTTCACATTTGGGCAGATCTGCCAACCACAGGGAAGTGAGTATTTGGAGCCGCTGCACTGTTGACAGGCTGAAGAACTGAAACCATATTGTCCCTGTGGCACTGAGTATCACTTGTTGTTTCCTGGCTCATGACTGTGTCCCTGCCTACTGCATCTACAAGCTCAGATAAGGCTGTGGTCCTTGAATGTGGAGCTGACCTCTGCATATGATGCAGATGGAAAAGACCACTGCTGCTCAGCCTCTTATACGTACTCTGGTAAAAAGGCAGGTACAGTTTGACCCATAGGCACACCTGTTTCATTACAGACCTGATCAAAATCCCAGTGAAGTCTAGAGAACACTGCTGTTAAATGTGATGGAGTTGCTAATGACAGCCATACCAGTTCCAGGTGGTATGTATGCTTCCATACTGAGCTACACAGATAAGATAGATTTGAAGGGAGTGAATTTAGCAGAAGAAAGACTGTGCACCAGCTTCCCAGTGAGTATGATGACTACCTGACAACTCTCAAGAAACCTTTCTTGATCTTTAAATTTTCTTTTGTTCCCCTTTTATATAAAGAGATTAGCTATACCAGCTTTTCAGACAATTTAAAATGCTTATCTAGATATATTCATATGATACATACTGACAGTGCTTAAAAATCAAACTAGGAGTTGATATAGGGGTTGTGTTTGATCCACATTTATGGCTGAAAACAATGCATGCTATCTAAACTGCTATATACAACCCCCAGAGGTGAGATGACATCTAAACTTTAGGGACAAAATTACTTTTCCAGAGATTGCTATAGGAATATTTTAATTGAATCAAGACTTTTTCATTCAAAAGAAAGTGAAATGTAATTTGAATGCATGCTGTCAGATGAGTGACACCTAAGGGGAAATTCTAGCACAATAATCAAAGGCTGAGACAGAGAACTACAATGTTTGACCAGAAAAGGAGAGATCACATAGTCATTAATATAACCACAGACAGGACTTTAGTAGTTAGCACCAGAGGTCGTTTTGCACCTAAATGGGAGCAAGATGGCAGCAGAGAGAAGAATGAATATCTCTCTCTCATCCATTTTTCAAACCTTTTTAGCATTAAAAGTGACAGGTCACTTCTAGTTTAAATATAACATGAACATACAGGAAAAAAAAATACTGGGAGAACAAAATGAAACAGTCTACAATTTGATTGCGTTTACCTCTTACATGTATATGTCTGTATCCTTTGGGGAAAAAAATAAACAAACAAACAAACAACAACAACAACAACAAAACACAAATATATATTTAAAAGCACAAACACACGCAAACACAAAACAAAACAAACAACAAAACCATGCACACAAGAGCCTAGCCCTTTATAGGTTGAGAAAAGTTATGAGATGGCCAAGGACCAGGTTAGCTGGAGAAGCAGTTTGAAATGACCAACCCTTGTGAAGACAGCAATGTAGCCATGGTAGCACAGTGCATGATTTTTCTCTACTGAAAAAGGCCATTGGTTGTTTGCAATGTATTCATGCCCAAAGTTTTTGCATTACTGTATTCATGAAATGTAAATGTGCTTTTACATTACTATTTTTTTCTTGTCTCTGAGGTCAGTGATATCATTGTGACTACAGCAAAGTTAATCAGCCTGATAACAGATGCAAATTTGCAACAGTTGCTTTTCTTGTCCCTTAGACACAATGTGGACTCTCCTGTGACTCATGGTTCACTATATCTCATGTCAGCAAGTTAAAAACAATGACAGAATTGGAATTGATACTGTGGGATTCTCTTGTGTGTTGAGAATAAATACAGGGTGAAGGCTGATGTGAGTAGATATTCATTGAATTAGTGGGGGAGGAAAAGAAAACAGACTGTTTAATGAAAAAAGATTTGTTGATAGTGGAATATGAGCATCCCTTTTTAACTTTCACACTGAGGATCCCTTGGAAATTCAGGGATCCTCAGTGTGAAAGTTAAATATATTTATTTATTTATTGGAACATTATCAAAAGAAAATTAAAAGCCTCAATATCAGTTTTGCATATAAGTGACATTCCTGACCCTTCTGCTAAAGCAAAGTCCACAGGACTACACTACGTGCTGGGGTTCCCTGTATAGCTCTGGTGAAAGTACCTGAAAAATAGAAAAATAATCACAAAGCTGTATTATTTGCCAACGGCAAAACAGGGAACAGAAGTTTGAATTTTAAAATCTATCTGAACCAGGAGTCAGAAAGTTGTTGAATGCTGCCTAGAATTTGCTTTGCACAAAGGATTTTCCTACAGGTAGATGCCTATGCACTTGTATACTCTGTTTTCAAAAAGTGGAAACCAGTTGCACAATGTTTACTTCTGGGAGAATAAATCTTTGGTTCATATCCTAGATATAAGAACTGTTAGTGTAATATACAAGCAAAATAAAGATTATGCCTTTGGAAATGAAGCCATATAAATCTAAATCCTGGCTGAGCACCAACAACAGCACATAAAGATTCAGATCCCATGTTGCAGTAGGCTGTCAAGGTATAGTTGTAGATGTGAACTGCAAAGTTCATCATAAGTATTTAGATCAACCAAATAGTACAAATTCTCTCACTATGTGTGAAATGGTATTCTAAGATAGTTTTTATATCTATACTTAAAACCCACATGCTGTGCATAGTCTTGCCATCAGAAATGTTTAACCCACACACTGTCCTTTTAAAGGAAAATTAATGTTTTCTTTACATAGCAGCAGGGATTTCACAGTTGAAGGCTGAATAATGTAGCTTTTAAAAATAGAACTTCGTGCTTTCATCTCCAAAGCCTTTTGCTAACACTGAGCTTAGCCATGCATTCCTCCAGGTATTGAACTTTTCTGACTATAGAGCGAGGTACAGATATAGGAATTGACAAGATCAGTCTCATCCTTATACCCCTCTTGTGAAGTAAATTATTATCTTCTTATTACAGACAGGTAGACAAATATAGACTGAATTTAATTCAGGAAAGTTATGGTACTAGGTAGTTGCTCACAAAATCAAGGCCATATTTCAAAACAGATTCCACTACCTCATTGAGCTCACAATTTTGCCAATGCATTATACTCTGAAGCAGGAATTAGGGACTAGTTTGACAATGAACTGTACTTTACTGGGATTAATATAAATCTAGTTCTGTATTTATAGAGAGGTGCAAGAATTATGTATGCATTAAATTGGCATGAATATTCAAAAGGGTGTGCTCAGTTTCTGCAGTTAGATCTGTCCATTGGTATGTTTGGCACTGTCATTGAATGGCCCTCATCAGTTGCTTATATTTTTGCTGTTGTTTTTTGTTTGTTTTTAAGTGTGAAGGTTATAGTTCCCAGGTTTAGTTACTATGACTGGATGTGTGCTGTACTTAGAAATTAGTGTGAGTGATAGAAAATGTGAGGCTTGAGAAATACCATTTTCAAAATGGAACTCCAGACACTTGAGCTATTGAAAATAAAGAAGAAAACGAAATTTTATTTGATTTTCCCATGAGCCATAGGGGTACTCATAATATTCTGTCTCTTTCACTGACATTTCTAATCAGAATAATTTGTATTTTTCTGGTAGTTTTAAAGATTTTTATGCATATATATTTGTCAACTTATCTTTCTATAGTAAGGAAAGCATACAAGTATGACACTGCTTCAGGCTTCTACAGACTTGTTAAAAACATAACATTACAAAAATCCCAATGTATGCGTTTGAGAGATTAAAGCATATTTGCAGAAAAAAAAAAAAAAAAGGAAAACAAAACAAAACAAAACAAAAACAAACAAACAATCAAAACAAAACAAAAACAAAACAGCATACTTACAAGTTGTGTCCCAACAATTTGTTTCTGTAAGGTAACTATACAAAGTAAAGAACAGTAACTGACAGTCCTTTCTGGATATTGTAGAATTTCAGTTATGCATATGATATTGTAATTTATATGACTTGGCTAAAAGAGTAGTTCTTAAGGGTTTGTTTTGTTTTGTTTTTTCTCCAAAATTTCAGGTTTTAAGCCCTCCAAACCTGAACTTGCTTATTACTAGAGGTGAAAACCAAAGCATACTCATGGCACACTTCTGCCGTGCTTATTCACATGAAGTTATAGCTGCCAACTAAGTTGTTCCAATTACCTAGGGGAAGGAAAGCAACAAACATGACAACTCCACTGGTAAATGGAGTAGACATAAGACATGGCTACACTGTGTCTAATCCTGTGTCCCCTTGCCAGTGGTGATCAACAGCAGGTGCCTAGGGATGCAAACTTCCCGTGATACCTCCTGATATGCCCTCTTAACCAAGAGTTTGCAGCTTATGGACTTCTCCACAGAGATTTAAATAAACCGTTGTATTTAATAGTTCAACTAGATTTCTTGTCCATGATTTTACAGTGTCCCCATGAGATCATGTATGTGGTTAATATTCAGAGCATTCTACAGCAAAGATTTCCATCAGTTTAACCACATATTGTATGAAGATTCACCATATTTTGTTCAGCACAAGTTGTTTCCTGTTGGCTTAATTTGTTGATCCCTAGTCCTTGCAATGGAAAAGACAATGAATAAAAATTTTCTCGGTCTACTTATAGTTTTACAGGCTTCTGACACATTTTGTATCTTTCCCAGGCTGGAGAGACCTACTCTGCCCAGTCTTTCTTCCTATGGAAGATACTCCATACTTGTGATCTTTGCAGTTCTTCTCTGAAGCTTTTCCAGTTTTATCTTTTTGAAATGAGGCAAATAAAACTACATGCACGCCATATGGATGCAACATAGAATTAAAAAGTTACTCAGCTTTGTAAGCACTTTCTTCAATTCTTCAGAGTTGATACATCCTGAACATCTTAATATTATTTCTAAACATTGATGTCTCCCCTCTCATTGATACTTTTTCCGGAGTTGCTTATTAAGGTGACACACAGCCTTCTGACAATTTTCTGACCAATTATTCTTGCTTTCTGTTTCCTGTCTTTTACCAGATTATGTATCCATGCAAATATCTTCCTTTTTATACTATCTTAACTTCCTTAAGAGGATTTGGTGGAGTATATTGTCAAAAGCCTTCCAGAGAAAGAGTAGTCAAGCCCTAATCAACTTACTTGTCAAGTTCTTCTGAAAACTACGTCTGTGTGAGACAGGACTGCTCATCAAAAAAGCCATGTGACTATGCATCAGTATGTAAAATAACAGTCCAAATATGCATTAGATACAAAATAGAATTCTAAATTAAAAAAAAAAAAAGAGACTTTTGATGAGGGAAAGGCAGAAGACAGAAACAGGACAGAGTCAGTACAGAGTCAGTAATACTGTTAGAGAAAAGTACTACAGCAGCAGAACTATGGAGGATTGTGAAACATTTCAGAAGGAAATAGTAGTGCTATGAAATTTAACTTGTAGTAAATAAACACACATTAGACTAAAATAATCCCATACTTCAATTACTAAACACAATTTTTGTGCTCTGAGAGGTCAGAAATCCTCCACAGGGGCAAACATTAATATCAGTATTAGTTTCTGTCCAGCCTCTGCTAAAAGTTAACAGAGATAGCATTTTTAAATGAGTAGAGGAAAATCAAACATACTTATGATAGTAGAAACATACTTATCATAGTATCATAGGATCTTTTAGATTGGAAAAGACCTTTAAGATCAAGTCCAGCCATCAGCCAGACCTACGAAGTCCCATCATATTCCTTAGTGCCACATCCACATATCTCTTGAATACCTCCAGGGATGGGGATTCCACCACTACCTTGGGCAGCCTGTCCCAAAGACAGGCCACCCTCTCCATGCAGACGTTCTCCCAAAGATCCAATCTAAACCTCTCCTGGTGCAACTTGAGACTCTTCCTTGCTTCCTATCACTTGTCACCTGAGGAAGAAAAAAAAAAGAGAAAAAAAAAAAAAAAAAACCACCTACACCTTCCTTTCTGTAATGTCCTTTCAGGTAGTTGTAGGGAGCAATATCTGCCTTCAGCCTCCTCTTCTCCAGCCTAAATAACCTCACTTCCCTCAGTTGCTCCTTATATGCCTGGTTTTCTATCAGATTCTCTGCACATGCTTGAACATCTCAATATCATTCTTGTAGTGAGGGGCCCAAAACTGAACACAATATTCCAGGTGTGGTCTCACCAGTGCTGAGTACAAGAGGATAATCACTTCCCTAGTCTTGCTGGCCATGCTATTTTTGATACAAGCCAGGATGCTATTAGCCTTTTGGTCACCTGGGTACACTCCCAGCTCATGTTCTGTTGGATGCTGGCTGTAGTTAAAACAGGTGTTCCACCTGTTCAACTATTTAACCTATGGCTCAAAAGCCTAATATAAGATAAAAGATGAACAGAATACAGGAATTTATGAACATATTCTGTGTGAAGCTAGATGTGTTAACACTGAACGTTCATCTAAATTTATTCTAGAGGAAATGAACGTAGGAAGAGTTGAGAGTCCCCTCAGACAGACTTAAATAAAAATTAAAAATAAAATAAAATAAAATAAAATAAAATAAAATAAAATAAAATAAAATAAAATAAAATAAAATAAAATAAAATAATAGTAAATTAAAGTAAAAATAAAAATAAAATACTTCCCTGACAACCATAGAATCATTATAGTTGGAAACGACTTTCAAGATGATCTGGTCCAAACATCACGCTACTCTACACATGTGTAAATGATAATTTGGTCATTTTTCAGCTTTGTATAAAAGTGCATTATCAATTATTCCTTGACAATTATTTTATTCTGATTTTATATTGATATCTGAGAATTTGAGAAATGTATAAAGAGAATAATTCATTTCACTCAAGCAAACAGGAGATATTTTTAAAGGACCAGATTAAGTGATGGACCTGCTGACATCCTTCTTACTTTTCATTTTGAAAACAAGTCTGTGAATAATTTCTAAGGAACCAAACCTCCATTTTATGTTACCAGAGGTTGTTTGGATATTTATCTACCTGGATCTTAACCAGATCCAGCCAGATACAAAAATGAAAAATGGTCCTGTATCTACAGATTACTTGAAAATTTTGTCAAAACGTGTCAACAAAAAGATCTGCATGAACTACATGAGACAGTCATGGAAGGCTGGTCTTAGCCTTAAATCTTTTATTGTCAAAATATATTTATCTAGCCAAATTAGTTTGCATATCAGGGTGATCAGAATAGGCCTTTTGTTACTATAGCTTAGCTGACAGACAACAGCTTATGAAGTAACAGTACCCCATTTTGCGTAGGATCACCAACCACATTGCTGCTGACTGCACCCAGAAATGCATTCAAATAGTACTTTGTGTGTGTTTATACATTTATAATTTACAATGTACACATCTTGATAAACATCAGTCATTGAATTTCTTCCTTCCACAGAAAATGGACCATAGCCCTGTGCAGGGAGTCTTAATGAGCACCTTTTGGCTTCTAAATGCTGCCGTATGGGGCCCACCCATCCTTGGTCTGAGTTTGTGTGTGCATGCATGTGTGCATGTGTATGTAACATGCACACATGCATGCACCCTGTTACCATGTCTCCCCTGTGCAGGCTGCTCACCCCTTAGACCATGATGCTGTGGTGGTTTTACCGTGCTGGGCAGCTAAACCCCACAACCGCTCTCTCACTCCCCCTCCTTTAGATAAGGAGGGGGAGAAGTAAAGCAAAGAACAACTCACGGGTTGAGATAAGGATAATTTAATTAAAGGGAAATAATTATAATAATTAAATAAAGACTACCATGAACTAAACAATTTAACTAAGGGGAAATAAAAGGGAAAGGGGAAAAAGGGAGGAAAACAAACAAACAAAATAAATGAAAGCGATATGGAAGTGCAGAGGAAAGAAATTACTCTCTACTTCCCACAAATGAGCGATGATTGACCACGTCCTTGAAGCAAGGCCTCAACGCACGCAGCCGGTGTTCGAGAGGAGGACCGACGTCTTCTCAACGAGAGCCCACCCCTCCCCTCTTCTTCCTGTTTCCACCTTTTATTGCTGAGTGTGACACCACATGGTATGGAATATCCCTTTGATTGGTTTAGGTCAGCTGCCCTAGTGATGTTTCTCTCCTCACTTTTTTGCCCACCCCCTAGGACGGTTAGAGAAAGGCCCAATGCTGTGCCACTGCTGCTCAGCAGTAGACACAACACTGGTGTGATAACACTGCTGTTCCAGCTACAAGTACAGAGTACGGCACTGAATGGGCTGCTGCCGGGAAAGTTAACATTCCAGCCAGACCCAGTACAACCTCCACCCCTTATTCCATAACATTTGTGTCACACTCAGATCCCCATACTTTAGCATACAAGCATTCTCATCGTTATCCCTTGTCCTTTAACAGGACAAGGATTTAATAGGACAGGATTAATAGGCAGATGTATCTTTTCATTCCATAGGTCTTTCTTGGAAAATGTTCATAAGAACTGTTGATGATTAGGTCTTCATCTGCCAAAGTGGCCACTCAAGGCAGGCGGAGTTGGATGTCTGGACACCAGCACCAGCTTAGCTCAAGTCCTTGTTGCACTGCCCGGCTCCTTGCAAAGTTGACCTGTCGTTGATCCTACAGCATCTTCCTACAACATATAACTTAGATTATAGATTAGTTTTCTCTCAATGTCAAATCTCCTTGAGGCACACACTTGATATCCCCATTCTTTTGCATGACCCACCAGGTACACCCTGGTCCTTGGGCGAAGACAATCCCACGAGTGGGTTTGCCTTTTCCCGAGGCAGGAGCAACCCACACTGCCTTCCCCATCCACCTTCCTATATGCACTACGGGAACCTTAGCTCCTTTCACAGTGTGTAGGGGTTTTGTTTCGGCAGGACCAGCACGGCTGTCAGACCCCCTATTGTTAACTAGCCAAGTGGCTTCTGGTAGATTTGTGTCCCATTGTTTCCACGTCCCAGCACCTAATGCTCGTAACATAGTCTTTAACAGTCCATTGTACCTCTCAACCTTCCCAGAGGCTTGTGGGTGGTAAGGGATGTGGTACACCCACTCAATACCATGCTTCTTTGCCCAGGAGGTAACAAGATTGTTTCGGAAATGACTCCCATTGTCAGACTCAATTCTCTCTGGTGTACCATGACGCCACAATACTTGTCTTTCCAGGCCCAAGATAGTGTTTCGGGCTGTGGCATGGTTTACAGGGTATGTTTCCAGCCACCCAGTAGTTGCTTCTACCATGGTGAGTATGTACCGTTTGCCTTGGCGAGTTTTTGGGAGTGGTCCGATATAGTCAATTTGCCAGGCCTCACCATATTGAAACCCTAACCATCTCCCCCTGTTCCAGGGAGATTTTACCTTCATGGCTTTCTTGATTGCAGCACAGGTCTCACACTCATGGGTAACCTGTGTGATGGCCTCAATGGTCAAGTCCACCCCTCGATCACGAGCCCATCTGTAAGTGGCATCTCTCCCCAGATGTCCTGATGTTTCATGGGCCCATCGAGCTACAAACAGCTCACCCTTACGTTCCCAGTCTAGGTCCACCTGAGCCACTTCAATTTTCGAAGCTCGATCCACTTCTTTGTTGTTCTTATATTCTTCAGTAGTGCGACTCTTGGGCATGTGGGCATCTACATGACGTACTTTAACATCCAGGTTTTCTACCCGGGCAGCAATATCTTGCCACAGGGTAGCAGCCCAGATAGGCTTACCTCTGCGCTGCCAGTTGCTCTCTTTCCATTGCTGCAGCCACCCCCACAGAGCATTTGCCACCATCCATGAGTCAGTATAAAGATACAATACTGGCCAATTTTCTCTTTCGGCGATATCTAGGGCTAGTTGTATGGCTTTTACTTCTGCATACTGACTCGACTCACCTTCCCCTTCCATGGCTTCCACAACTCGTCGTATGGGATTCCACACAGCAGCTTTCCATTTCCGATGGCTCCCTATCACACGGCAGGATCCGTCAGTAAACAACGCATACTGCTTTCTGTCTTCTGGCAACTCATTGTATGGTGGTGCCTCTTCAGCACGGGTTACCTCTTCTGTTGGCACTCCGAAATCTCTGCCTTCCGGCCAGTCCATAATCTCTTCCAGGATTCCTGGGCGATTGGGTTTTCCCATTCGAGCCCGCTGTGTAATTAACGCTATCCACTTACTCCATGTAGCATCAGTTGCATGGTGTGTAGTGGGAATTTTCTCTTTGAACATCCAATGTAACACAGGTAACCGCGGTGCCAAGAGGAGCTGTGCCTCTGTACCCACAACTTCTGAAGCAGCTCGAACACCCTCATATGCTGTGAGTATTTCCTTTTCAGTTGGGGTGTAATTGGCTTCTGATCCTCGATAGCCCCGACTCCAGAAGCCCAGAGGTCGACCTCGAGTTTCTTCTGGGGTTTTCTGCCAAAGGCTCCAGGTGAGCCCATGCTCCCCAGCTGCAGTGTACAGTATATTTTGCACAGCTGGTCCAGTACGGACAGGCCCAAGGGCTACTGCACGAGCTATTTCTTGTTTGATTTGTTCAAATGCCTGTTGTTGCTCAGGGCCCCACTCAAAATAGTTTCTCTTTCGAGTCACTCGATATAGAGGACTCACAAGCTGACTATAGCCTGGCACATGCATTCTCCAGAATCCCACGAGGCCTAGGAAAGCTTGCGTTTCCTTTTTGCTAGTTGGCGGAGACATTGCTGTTATTTTATTGATCACATCCATTGGAATATGGCGACGTCCATCCTGCCATTTTACCCCCAAGAACTGGATTTCCTGTGTAGGCCCCTTGACCTTGCTCTTTTTAATGGCAAAACCAGCTTTCAGGAGAATTTGGATTATTTTCTTCCCTTTCTCAAAAACTTCTTCTGCTGTGTTGCCCCACACGAGGATGTCGTCAATGTACTGAAGATGCTCAGGAGCTCCCCCTTGCTCCAGTGCAGACTGGATCAGTCCATGGCAAATGGTAGGGCTGTGTTTCCACCCCTGGGGCAGCCGATTCCAGGTGTATTGGATGCCCCTCCAAGTGAAAGCAAACTGCGGCCTGCATGCTGCTGCTAAAGGGATGGAGAAAAATGCATTAGCAATATCAATTGTGGCATACCACTTGGCTGCCTTTGACTCTAGTTCGTACTGAAGTTCTAGCATGTCTGGCACTGCAGCACTCAGTGGTGGCGTGACTTCATTCAGGCCTCGATAGTCCACTGTTAGCCTCCACTCGCCATTAGACTTTCGTACTGGCCATATAGGACTATTAAAGGGTGAGCGAGTCTTGCTGATTACTCCCTGACTCTCCAGTCGGTGAACCAACTCATGGATGGGAATCAGGGAGTCTCGGTTGGTGCGATATTGCCGTCGGTGCACCGTTGTGGTAGCAATTGGTACCTGTTGTTCTTCAACCTTCAGCAATCCTACAACAGAAGGGTCTTCTGAAAGGCCAGGCAGGGTAGACAGCTGCCTAATCTTCTCTGTGCTCAAAGCAGCTATGCCAAAAGCCCACCGGTATCCTTTTGGATCCTTGAAGTACCCTCTCTTGAGATAGTCTATGCCAAGGATGCACGGAGCCTCTGGGCCAGTCACAATGGGATGCTTTTGCCACTCATTCCCAGTTAGACTCACTTCAGCTTCCAGTACAGATAGTTGTTGGGATCCCCCTGTCACTCCAGAGATACAAGTGAGTTCTGTCCCTTGGTAGCCTGATGGCATTATGGTACATTGTGCGCCAGTGTCCACTAAAGCTTTGTATTCCTGTGGTTCTGATGTTCCAGGCCATCGGATCCACACAGTCCAATAAATCCGGTTATCCCTCTCCTCTACCTGGCCAGAGGCAGGGCCCCTCTAGTCCTGGCTGGAGCGTCTGCCACTTAATTCTTGCAAATGCACAAATTCTGGCAAATGAGAGGTAGAGGTCCCTTCATCGTGGTCAAGAATAACATCAGCTCTTCTACTGCCTCTGGGGTACTGCCCAATAGAAACTGGAGCAGCATTTCTCTTAGGAGCCCCTCTTCTTGCTGCTGTATTTCCTTTCAGTTCACGTACCCGAGCAGCTAGGGTTGAAGTAGGTACACCATCCCATTTCCTCATATCTTCCCCATGGTCACGCAGATAAAACCACAAGGTGCCACGTGGTGTACGTCTTGGGTACTCTCTCTCTTGAGCAGGCGAATGCTGATTCTTAGTGGCTGAAGTATCACTCTGTCTAGATGAGGGGGAATATACTTTCTCCACAAGCTTGTCAAGTCCTTTAGACAATTTCTCCACAGCTGAGACACAGGACTGTAGCGGAGCAGAGAGATTGTCTTCATATTTTTGAAGTTGGCAGGAGACATCATACATTGTTGGTCCCATCCCCTCATCCCAGTGAATTGCTGCCAGGGTACTGGCATGTGCTGCTGGTGCACTCCGCACAAATTTACGCCACATGGATGTTGTGCACTGGACTTCATCGGGGTCTTGAGGTGTCTGGGCATTGTCCAAATCACTATAAATCATCTCCCGCACAGCTAATTCCCGCAGATGTTGGAGACCTTTATCCACAGTGGTCCACTTGCCTATGTGATATATAATATCTTCCTTATGGGGATATCTTTCTTTGATAGCTGCCAGGAGTCGTCTCCAGAGGCTGAGGGCCTGTGCTCCTCTCCCGATTACTTTGTCGATTACCCTTTCTCTAGAGAGGGATCCCAGCTGCTTGGCTTCATTGCCTTCTAATTGTAGGCTACTGGCCCCAGCATCCCAGCATCGGAGCAGCCAAGTGAGGATATGTTCACCTGGGCGTCGACCATAATCCTTTCGTATTTCTCGCATCTCACTCAGGGATAAGGATCGAGTGATTTCTGATTCCTTTATGATTTCCGTCTCGTCTTCCTGCTGTTTTTGTGATGGCTCTGCTTTAGAGGTGCCTGCCAATTCCCCTTCTCCCTCCTTCTTAGGAGAGCCTTCTTCCCTTACTAAACGAGCTGACCTCCGTTTCCATTGTTTTGACTTGACTATGGGGGCGACTGATACCATAGTTGGTTGGTCCTCTGGGTCAGCCACAGCATGTGTTACTTGGTCATCAGATTCAGAGACTTCCTCCCTCTCTTCAAGTTGCTGGATGATGTTAAACAGTGTTTGATAGGAATAAACCAGGACCCAGCACAATGCTGCAAGCTGTTGTTCTCCGGCATTATCAGGATCAGGACATACAACTCTCAAACATTCTACCAAGTTTTTAGGATTTAGCACTTGCTCAGGGGTGAAGTTCAAAACTATTGGAGGAGACACTCGTGACAGGTATCTGCTAACATCATCCCACACACCGTGCCACTCACCACGAGACTGTTTCGGGACAGATTCCCAAATAAGTTTTCTAAACAATCGACTAATCTTAGAGAGAAAATGAAACCTGTTATTCAGAATTAGAAATAGCAATACATGGGTTACAGATGGATCTTCAAAATACTCCCAAACTGTTGTAATTATCCCACTGTGAAAGAAGGGAAAGGTACGATTCCTGATATTATTAATAAACTGGTGTCCAGATGAGAAAAGGAAGGCAGTGTAGTTCTGAATATTCTCTGAAAGATAGTTTCCATGGGACCCAAATGATAACAGCGCAGAGCCTGAATTCCAGAGTAAAACCAAGGTCAGTGCTTGGCAGCACAACGAATTAAAAAAAGTGAACACAGATTGTAGCACTTTGTCGGATCGGATATATAGGAGAAAGGAGAATATGACACGAATTGCATGACATATGAACAAAGCCATTATTATTAACAGGGCAAGGAACATGGTTACTAGCAAGCAAGTGTGTTAGTTGTATGCGTTTAATCAATTCTATTGTTATCTCAACCCTTCGAGCCCCACATTGGGCGCCAAAAAGGACTGTGGTGGTTTTACCGTGCTGGGCAGCTAAACCCCACAACCGCTCTCTCACTCCCCCTCCTTTAGATAAGGAGGGGGAGAAGTAAAGCAAAGAACAACTCACGGGTTGAGATAAGGATAATTTAATTAAAGGGAAATAATTATAATAATTAAATAAAGACTACCATGAACTAAACAATTTAACTAAGGGGAAATAAAAGGGAAAGGGGAAAAAGGGAGGAAAACAAACAAACAAAATAAATGAAAGCGATATGGAAGTGCAGAGGAAAGAAATTACTCTCTACTTCCCACAAATGAGCGATGATTGACCACGTCCTTGAAGCAAGGCCTCAACGCACGCAGCCGGTGTTCGAGAGGAGGACCGACGTCTTCTCAACGAGAGCCCACCCCTCCCCTCTTCTTCCTGTTTCCACCTTTTATTGCTGAGTGTGACACCACATGGTATGGAATATCCCTTTGATTGGTTTAGGTCAGCTGCCCTAGTGATGTTTCTCTCCTCACTTTTTTGCCCACCCCCTAGGACGGTTAGAGAAAGGCCCAATGCTGTGCCACTGCTGCTCAGCAGTAGACACAACACTGGTGTGATAACACTGCTGTTCCAGCTACAAGTACAGAGTACGGCACTGAATGGGCTGCTGCTGGGAAAGTTAACATTCCAGCCAGACCCAGTACAGATGCATAGCACAGAAGGATTCTGTATACATCCAGCTGACCCCGTGCACCAGGACATGAAATGAAAACAGTTTTAAAGAGAATACTATTTAAAAAAAAAAGCAAGGGACAGAAGTATGTTATTATTCTTTAACAGGTAGTGGGTTTAGATAATCCATTCTGTTGACAGTACTTCTGTGCAGATATTAAGCTATGGATTTCTTAACTTTGCTGTAGATATTTAATTTACAAGACCAACAAATTTTGGTCACAGAGGATTTTTCATCCAACTGAAAATACACTCCATTTATTAGTAATATTATTTAAATGTAAAAAAAAAAAAAAAAAAAAAAAAGCAATGGTGAACACTTTGCAAAAGATTGACAGTATGACAGTCTTAACATTTCTATCTTGCAGATTTTTTTTCTCTTTCTCAGAATATGTTTTACAGTATTTCTTAGTGTAATAATATCATCTTAAATCCCAGCTTTTAAAAAGTTTTTTTTTGGGAAAAAAATCCACCAACAAAAATAGAAAATTCTAACATGTTTTATGGCAACAGTTTTAACTGAAACTGCTTCAGCATTCAAAATCCATTAAAAGTTAAATGAAACCTCCCAGACTAAAGACTAATATCTAGGGATTCAATTACTGAAACTACTTGCAATCAACTTATTTAAGTGAAAGATCCTTTTTCAAGCTTACAAGCAAAAAGAATACTTGAAATAAAATAGAGAAGCCAACGTCAAAGTTTCTGTACATCAGAAAGCAATTTAATAGTATATTAACATACGAAAAAGAAGTTAACTGCTTTTCACAGACTTCTTTAAAAAGAATGGAGAAAAATGGAATGATGATATGTTCTTAGAATTCCATTTAAAAATTATAGTATTCTATAGATTCAGACGAACAAGTTGAGTAAGAAAGCTGTTTATCTTTTATTATGCTTGTGCTTCTGGACCTAATCGTACTCAAAATGAGAAATTGAGAAAATTTGCCAAAATTTGTCAGAGCTGAAAACAGTTTTGAATTTAGTTTTATCTGACTTACAAGCAAAGTGTCTAAGTCCTTCTTTCCTTCTTAATTAAGATGAAATAAATAGAAATATTCAGTGTTCACTTATATTGATCCACACCAAATTAAAATAGAGCACTGCAAGTATCTGTCTTAACTCTCTATTACAAGAGGTCTGGAGTTCAAAGATTTACACTGCTACACACTTCCTAAGAAAATAATATCCATGATTCTTTACTTGCTGATGATAGGTTAGCTAAGAAGACAAATAAATAAATATATAAATAAATAAATCACTTTTCTTTCAAAATGTTCATCCTGTTGGGAAATATTTTCAACTGTCTGATCTTCCCAAAAAGCCAGAAAGGAATTCTAGCAGCTCTTCTCACCACTCATAAGTCTGACATAATCATGGTAAGAATATCTTTTTCCCCACTTTATGTTACTATGTCTAATCCTCTTTTTCAATTAGATGTGGATGTTTTCAAACCAGGAAGAATGACTGTAAGTAGCTTGTCTGACCTTCTGCAAATTGCAGTCTTGATAATGTAAACTGGTCACTCTCTCAGCCAACTAGTGGTTGAACAAGAGGACATTGAATTAAATTTTCCAAGTGAAGCAAAAACTTATCTTGGAAAATGTCCCAGTGATTCACTTCTGCCTTTATCAACAGAAACATGTTCTTGAAAGGTAATCAGGGTTAGCATACCTCATGAAAATCCAGATGTCCTTCCACTGTAATATTGTAGACAAAATAAAGAATCTGCACAATTTTGTTTGTAAAATGCGTAATTTACATAATGGAATAAGTTTTAAATGAATAAGTATGTATCACAGAATCACAGAATCACAGAATTTCTAGGTTGGAAGAGACCTCAAGATCATCGAGTCCAACCTCTGACCTAACACTAACAGTCCTCCATTAAACCATATCCCTAAGCTCTACATCTAAATGTCTTTTAAAGACCTCCAGGGATGGTGACTCCACCACTTCCCTGGGCAGCCTGTTCCAATGTCTAACAACCCTTTCGGTATAGAAGTTCTTCCTAACATCCAACCTAAAACTCCCCTGGCGCAACTTTAGCCCATTCCCCCTCGTCCTGTCACCAGGCACGTGGGAGAATAGACCAACCCCCACCTCACTACAGCCTCCCTTGAGGTACCTATAGAGAGCGATAAGGTCACCCCTGAGCCTCCTCTTCTCCAGGCTGAACAAGCCCAGCTCCCTCAGCCGCTCCTCATAGGACTTGTTCTCCAGACCCATCACCAGCTTCGTTGCCCTTCTCTGGATTCGCTCAAACACCTCGATGTCCTTCTTGTAGCAAGGTACCCAAAACTGAACACAGTACTCGAGGTGCGGCCTCACCAGAGCTGAGTACAGGGGGACGATCACTTCCCTAGCCCTGCTGGCCACACTGTTTCTTATACAAGCCAGGATGCCGTTGGCCTTCTTGGCCACCTGAGCACACTGCTGGCTCATACTCAGCGGACTATCAACCAATACTCCCAGGTCCTTCTCCGCCAGGCAGCTTTCCAACCATTCCTCTCCCAGCCTGTAGCTCTGCTTGGGGTTATTGCGCCCCAGGTGCAGGACCCGGCACTTGGCCTTGTTGAACTTCATGCAGTTGACCTCAGCCCATCGGTGCAGCCTATCCAGATCCTCCTGCAGAGCCTTCCTACCCTCGAGCAGATCGACACATGCACCTAACCTGGTGTCATCTGTGAACTTACTGAGGGTGCACTCAATGCCCTCATCCAGATCATCAATGAAGATATTAAAGAGAACCAGCCCCAGCACTGAGCCCTGGGGAACACCACTAGTGACCGGCCTCCAACTTGATTTGACTCCGTTCACCACAACTTTTTGGGCCTGGCTATTCAGCCAAGCCAAGAGCAGCCAGTTTCTTGAGGAGAATGCTGTGGGAAACAGTGTCAAAAGCCTTGCTGAAGTCAAGGTAGACCACATCCACAGCCTTTCCCTCATCCACCAAGCGCATCACTTTGTCATAGAAGGAGATCAGGTTCATCAAGCAGGACCTGCCTTTCATAAACCTATGCTGACTGGGCCTGATCACCTGCTTGCCCTGCAAGTGCCGCATGATGACTCTCAAGATAATCTGCTCCATATATACACTTCTACACATATGTGAATGTGCTTACGTATATATATAAGCAAGGGAAATGTAGAAATCTTACAGGTTATTATAGAAGTTTGAAATAAAGTGTGAATTGTAACAGGAGAATAGGATTATGACCTTCCTACTTGTCTGTAAAATAGATGCATCTGTGGTGTTGCTGCAAATAAAGGCACAGTTGTGAGAAAGGCAGACAAAGTATAATTATCATGTTGAATGGCAAGTAGGGGCATGATTGCTGAATGGAATTCATGTTCACGTGGGTGAAAAAGTAGAAAAGCACAGAGTTCATCTATAACTGACAGAAATTAGTAATAAGCTATTTATTCTTGCTTCTTCCATCACCTTTGACTAATAACAAACTTCCACAGTAATGCAGAGTAATGATTAAAGCCATCACAACCAAATTCAACCTACTGACCAAGAAGCTGCAAATGAATCCACTCTTGTGGCTAAAGTCAAGAACGGTCAGTGGTACAAAATTAACCCAATCTTAATGATATTTGAGAAATGTAATTTCATGCTCCACCTCAGCTGGTTTGCCTTACCTTGTTATATTTCTTTAGAATCAGTAATACTATATTTGAACAATGAAGAAGACCTTTAGAAATTGAACATGTCATCAATGAATTGAAAAGAAAGTTTAGTTTCATTCTCAACTCATAAATGCATTCTTCCTATGCAAGAGGTGTCTAAATTATGGAGACGTCACATTTAAATGACAGAATAGGATAGGATAATCAGTTTCATCTTTTATAACAGCTTATCTGTCAATGAATAGCATGTTCCCTTTTCAGATTTTACTTTTGGATTCAGAGAACTGAAAAACTGAAAGACAAGATAAACTCTAGCCTTCTGCATCTACAGTAAATTTGCACCAGTTTCTGGCACTGGACATCTTATATGAAAGTTTACTGACAATTATTGGCAAAACTTTGTCCCATAAAGCTTAATAGATACAGATATTACAGATATTACAGAGTTAAATATAAGCACATCATGGCAGTAACAGACCAAGGATAAGGGTGGAAGAGGGACAGCATTAAATATATATATATTTTTGATATTTAGCATAAACAAGCCATTGTTTATGGCTTGTGACAATTCTTCAGTTTGCTGTAGTCTGTAAGGGTTCATATCAACATGTAAAAATTGCTTTGTCTTTAGACGGTTGGCTTCTCAGGAATTTGAATTTCCACACCATGTCATTTTACCAAAATGTGATACCTCCACATTGGTTCACATCAGTTAATCACAATTCCTGACTAATCACAGCTGCTCTGTGGCTATCCAAGGTAATCAGACTATTTAATATTTGTCTTTCTATAATAGAATTTGTTCCTTCTTACAGGAAAAGCTTTGCTGAGTGAAGAAGAAAGGCACATATATTGTTATTTTGTTTAATATGAAAATACTAGTGGCTTATTCTAAGTGAAAATTAAATTTGCAGTGTGAATTTTTAAATAATGTTCCTGATTCATATATACCAAAATGTACTGCTTCTAAGAGCAGGAGATAACCCGTGAATTTGCATTCATTGTATTCAGGCCAAGTCACTCTTTGCCCAAACTCTTTGTGCCCAGAGTGCACGATCTGGAGGACTTCTTTGAAGAACTGCTGAGGACACACACAGCGGTCAATGGGAGACATAGATCATGATCAAATACGCATCCCCTTCCTTGCTTGCATCCCAGATAGCAGGAGGCAGGCAGGGTTGTAGCAGTGTCACTGCAGTAGGGGACCAGAGGAGCACAATGGCTGTGTCTGAGTTATGCAGGGCTGTTTGGGAATTGTGCAGCCTCATTACATCACAGAGCACATGCTCTGATGCCAATGTCCTTGGTACAATGGGGTCCTTGACCTAACTGGCAGTGTGAGAAGATGTATGACACTGCTCAGGTATAGGGCTGCAGAGAAAGACTGGGGCTCCTCTTGGCACTGGGGCAGCAGTAAAGAGTCCTTCTATGGCCCATCACTTTGAACAGAGTACCACATGAAGGTCCTGCAGGAAGAAATGAGCAGGATGTGCACCATCACAGAGGATGCTGGGAGACCAACAGGACCCATGTGGATGATCTACCAGATGTAGCAGCCCAGGCAAAAATGGTGGCTCAGCTTCAGGACATGGTCATGTTAGGGAGACTGCAAGCTTGTGACTTCTGGCAATAGGAGGAAGATTCCTCATCCATCTGCAGATAGATACAATAGATACAATTCAGAATAGATACAATGCCCAGTGAGAATGAACAAGAACCATCTGGATATGAACTCAAACAAGGTATGTCTAAACCAAGTTTCCCTCTGTTGGGAAGAGAAGCAGAGAACTTGAGAAGCAATATGTTTTTTTTTTGTTTGTTTGTTTGTTTGTTTTTGTTTGTTTGTTTTGTTTTGTTTTGTTTTTTTTGCAAGCTATATCATAGTTTATATGAATAATGGTGGGATGAATTAAGACTGTAATTTTGACTTTTAATGCTGTGCGTGATTTGAAACAACAGAGGAGTAGTTGATTTCTGAGAGTTATTTTTAGTTTCATATTAATTATCTTGCATTTAATTTTATAAGTGATAAGTAATTCTTGTTATTTTTGGATTAGCCTATTTTTACCCAGCCTGCTTATTCACCTTCATAGCTGCAGAGACAAAAAATTTAAGCCAGCTTTCATATTCTCAAATGTACTTTAGTTACTTGTAATTATCCACCCAACATTATGAATTAACCCACCTTCATCATGTTCTCTTTTTCTTTAATTGGTTATCAAATAATTTTCAAGCCAGTTAAATTGCTTGACCCTTTAAAATTTTCCCTGACCATTTTTTCCTTCTCCTTTTCATCAGAACTTCCAACCTTCTGTTGAACTGGCAATTAATCATAGCAACTCTGTTGGCAGGCAATTGCTTGCTCTTTATAGAACACACCGTATGTCTCTTGCTCACAACTCTATAGTTTTTGGATATGTTAAAAATAAGGATGGGTGTAAATAGATTAGATTTAAGCTAGAAGCTGCTTTTGGAATTCTCTGTATCATAGTTCAGACTGTTTTGCATATCAAAGAAGACTACACTATTATAAGAAAAGATGTACAATAACCTTTAAATTTTCTTTAACAGTAATAATAGATCCCATACAGTCATACAATTTTGACTCAGATTTACCTCAGATATTACAGCAATTTCTATATAAAATAGGACTGACTAACAGCCTGGATTCAGAGCAAGAGTGCTACTCAAAATAGAGTTTAGATGTATTTTAATCATGTATACAAGCCTGATGGGAGGTAGCAGGGCTTAACCCTGTGCTTAAATCCATAAATAATCAAAAGAGTGTTTATATATCTATATATATGTAACTTTAAACGGAAGAATGAATGGCTTTCTGATCTGCAAATGAAATACTTAGAACAGATTCTGGCTGTCATGTTCAATGTGACCTTGTTCCAGAAGTGGAATATGTTTTTAGGGTGTGGTGTTTTTTTGTTTGTTTGTTTTGTTTTGTTGGAATACATGTAGCTCAAATAGTAGTTTGAGAATTCATAAATTACTTAGTTTAAGCAATAGCATCAGAAATTATGCACTTAATTCTTTTATTAAATCAATTTATTTTTAACGAATATTAACGTTCCCTTGGACCAAACATCACCAGAAACTGGAGAGCAGGCTTGGGCCTTTTCAAGGATCTACTTGGTAGAGTCCTCTGGAAAAGGCTCCTGGAAGAAATAGGGGCCCCAAAAAAGTGGTTGGTAGTCAAGGATCACCTCATCCAAACTCAAAAGTGAGGCATATCAACAAAGAAGAATTCAGGCAAAAATGCCAGGAGGCCTTCATGGATGAACAAGGAGCTGTAGGCCAAGCTCAAATACACACACACAATAAAACCACCAACAACAAAAAAACAAAAACAACAAATATCATCAACAACAACAAAAGCCTACAGAGGGTGGAAATCAAGTAAACTAAGAGGAATATAGAGTTATTGTCAGAGAATCCAAGAATGGTGTTATGAAAGCTAAAGCCTAAATGGAATTGAATCTGGCTAAGGATGTCAAAGCCAACAAGGGCTTCTAAAAGTACATCAGTCAAAAAAGGAAGACTAGGGAAAATGTGAGCCCTCTCCAGAAGAAAACAGGAGATCTGGTTACCTGGGACAATGAAAAGGCCAAAGTACTAAATGCCTTCTTTGCTTAGTCTTTACCAGCATGGCCAGCCTTCAGGAATCCCAGCTCTCTGAGGCCAGGCTGAAAGGCTGAGGCAAGGAAGATATATCTTTGGTGGAAGAAGATCAGGTCAGGAATGCTTGAGCTAACCAGACATTCACAAGTCCATGGCCCTGATGGGAAGCACCATGAGTGTTGAGGGAGCTGGCATTTGTAGTTATGATGCCACTCTCAATAATCCGGTCAATCATGTAACTAGGATAAGTGTCTGAAGGCTAGAGGAAAGCAAATGTTACTCCTATCATAAAAAAGGTCAGGAATTCCCTCAAACTTTGACATAGTTTATCGGTGGTGAGACTAATTTTATCCCTTTTATCCCAAGCAGAAACCTGCATCCACTTCCCCCTATCTCTTCAGTACCACCTTCTGCCAAGTAGTACATGGCAAATGCATGAGAAATGTGGGATATGAAATAAATATGAGAAACTACCGAGCAGAGATTTTTCAGCAAAGTACTTACACATCTGCAAAAGAAAAATGTTTTGGCATAGGTTTGGTGTTTGGCAGCATGAAAAATAAACTCTGTGCAGCAAATTTCTGTCTAGTATAGCAATGCAATAGCATTGCAATTATTCCTTGACAATTTGTGCTAACGCTACTTACAGAATAAAATTTTACACCCTATATATTCTGTTAACTTAGCTATAGCCATTTTTTTCCTTTTTTTCCTTTTTTTTTTTTTTTTATTTTTTTCCTTTTTCTTTTTTCCCCTCAATGTTTACTTGCAATTGTGTTGAGTTTCAAGATATGGGAACCTTACATTAAAGTGAAGGAAAACCTATATTAAACCCCTTTGTTACTCCATGGAGCACTTACTTATGGGACAAATCCCAGTAAGTTACCTGTACAATAATTACGCAGCTGAGTCAATTGGCTCACAAAGGTACAGACTGTTAAGGATTATATCTTCCAAAGAAGGCAGTACATTTTGCTTTCTATCTCAGTACCTGCTCCTCAATAAATAGAAAATTACTGATCTGAAATGAGGATCACTCCATGATCATGAAAACATGTGCCTACATTCATTGTAAGCATTTTATTAAAAAAAAAAAAAAAAAAAGTGCAAAAGATCTTGTTTATCAGCCCTGATTTCCAGACATATTTGCTGAATCCCAAGTTACGTACATCTCAATTAAGTCTGGAGTTGAGGTGAACACAGTGTGTGGTTTTTGTTTTATTTGGTTTTAGTACTCTAGAAAATGATAGTATGTGAAACCTTGGAATGGAGTTGCAATAGACTGTAGCTTATAGGCACCTCCTTACTCTAATCTGACCTGTAGATTCTGAATCAATCATTCTTTTCTATTAAGAAGAAAACTTCTTCAAATACTAACTGCAATTACCAAGAAACTAGCAGGCAGGCCTGTTGCTTTCTTTTGAGGAAAAATAAAAGTAGCTAATTCTGGTACCCACAGGCAATTTTTTTTTATTTTTTTTGTAGCTTTTTAGTAGATGATTTTTAAAACTAATCTTAAAATTAGTTTAATACATTTTTAATGTGCCTCATTCAATACTTTTTATGGTTATGTATGAAGGATGCATTTTTTGTGATAAAAATAATTTTCAGTTAAGATGCATGTAAATAAAATATTATTTCTAGAAGCCAAAAAATATAGAATGCTTAAAGTTTCACACAGATATGTGACAGTAAGCTACCTTAACTGTCATTTTAATTAGCGTATAGATCCTTACATATAATTTCAGAAGCAAGTGAACTGAGGTAATAATTAAATAGCACAGATGACTAGACATGAAATTTACATTGTGGAGTTTTCCAATGGCTGTTTTTGCTACATATATCAAAATATCAGAAATCCATATAACAGCAATATTTGATATAATAATTGTTTATAGTTTATAAAGGAAAAATGTTATTTATATGTAATAACTACTTTAAGTGAATTCAAGGAAAAGAAAAGTAAAAAATAATATAAATAACACTAGAACTCTAGATATGTTAATATTGTTAAGCTGAAAAACATATGTTCGTTTTTTTTCCTCCTTTCTGAAGGAACAAAACAACTACAGTATAACGAAGAATACATTGAACTAACTTATGACCAAGTGAATGCAGATTAAAGCAGACAGAAGCAGCAGGGAAAAAAGAGCTTTGTGAAACAGGGCTAGCAATCATCTTAAGTGCAAAAGTATTTGTATGTGTTCTCTATATTTTCTGGGTAATCATTCATAGTGTAATAGTGTGTATTCAAAATTCTATTCATTTTGCACTTGCATTACGCATGTTAAAATTCATAAGAAAGGAGTTTATTATTTTTCCTCCACAGTAGAGATTAAATTCAGAGGTTTACAAAAGTCAGGAATCTCAGAAGGAAAGAAGAAAAATATAATTTGGTTGTAATCTTTAAAACCAGAGTTACTCACCACAGAAAAGCATCTACAACACTTTTGTTCCATGGGAAAATAATATAATTGGCAGAAGAATGAATGTCTTTCAAGAAGAATAAAAATAAAAACATTGGGCTTTTAATGATATCCAGGAAAAAAAAATAATAAAAATTGTTTGAGGCTTTTAGTGATGGATCTTTCATGCTCACTGCAGAAGGGAAACGAACTGCACTGATAGATAGATATATTAAGTAGGCGAGGAAGGGTGAGGAAGTTCTGAACAAGATTCTCTGCACATCTTCACTGTTTCAGCAGAATTTATATGATAGTTGGATGTTGGTGCAAACTGAGATTGTAAAGGTGGAATTTAACTGAGAGTCATATTATTTTTGGATTATATTTTCAGCAATGTAATATGAAAATTAAGGTAATAAAATTTCAAGAAAAGCAAGTGTGCTTGTCTTTTGTGTTGATGTTGAATCAGTTAGAAAGCAGAAGATTGAAGAAGTAACTTGTTATGTCAAGTCAAATTCAGATAAAAGAATACACAACACAGATTGTTGTTATTAAGTGACCCATCTTTATCAACTCTTTTCTAAAACATAAGTATAGTGTGTATACATGGGACCTTTCAGTGTTCTGATTGGTTAAGGAACAATTTACATTTAATCCTGAGTAAAAATTATTTTTTTCGATAGTATATGTAATGCACATATTTATCAGGTCAGAATAAACTCAAATTTCATATATTTTCTTCCCAGGAAATATTATAGCTCCCTGTTTAAAACTAAGACCACATTTAGGATTTTTCATGAATAGGATTTTTCTGAACCTTGGCATGCATTTTTTTGTCTTTTTTTTTTTTTTTTCTTTTAAAAATAGGGCTGTCTATGTACCATCAGCATTACTAGAATCTGATCCAAAGACCATGAAATTCAGTGCAAATATTTCCACTAACTGCAAAAAACTTTGGAGGAGGCTTCATGATGTAGGAGCAGGGTCATAGAAATAAGATAAATAGAAATGTCCATGTTTGATTAATTGTAATGAGACATTCTGTTTGTTCTGTTCAGACTGTAACATTCCCCTGACTTTTTCTGCAGCTAGGACTGGCTAAAAACTAGAAAGAATGAATGACAAATATTGCCATTATTATCTGAATAATTTATACATTGGTATAATTAAACTGCAAAATGTTTAATTAAATTATATTCTGTGAAAAATGGCAACAGTTACAGAACAATTCATTCACATAATATTGACCAGATATACTTGCAAACCAGACAGTGGAGTCTTGTGGTACTTAAGAAGAATGGCTTGAGAGGGTTGAAAGAGTCTAGGCTGTATTCTTTGACAATAGTGCGAAACCTAGCCAGCTTTAAGAGTTAGTTTTGCAGACATATGGCTTCTTTTGGTAATCTGAATGAATTTTTTTAAGAAAAAAAAATTGAAAAAAAAATTCAAAAAAACTTCATGTATATATTTTAGGAAGGAAGAAAAGGTAAGAGATAATTGTTACTCTATGTCCAGAAAATAATGATTTTCTGACATATTTTTTTTTTTCAGTTATAGCACTATAAATATGTTATAATATTAACAATGAAATGTTAACATTGTTAAATTCTTATGTGTTATTTTTCATTTGGAAACGTGAAATGCCATAGGAAAATTCATCTTTGCTCTGTGTCACACTAAGACTCATGAAGTGATTAAAGCATGGATATCAGTGCAGAGGGAGAACTTTTATGTTTCAGGCCAGTGCTCTAACCAGACAACCAATATTCATTTTGGGTATGCTCGGTCTGGATTACAGCAGATTACAGCTAGTGAGCAAGCAATATTTCCAAGTATGGGTCATTTAGAAACAAAACAAAGAACTCCTCAATTCTGAGTTTTGAATATTTTGGGCGGAGAAATGCATATCTGAGAAATAGGGAAGCCAGCAGAGCACACTGGCAGTATCCATTGCTACCAATGAGTTCTCCAAAGATTTAATTTATGCTGCACAGAAAATGCTACATAAAGATGTACTCAAGATATTATAAAGAGATGTTACATTACCTTAGCATTTCTATAATTCAATTAAAATAAGTTAAGTGAACCTCTTTTATGTGTTTCAAAATAGCTTCAGTTTGCACCACTGTAAATGTGGTGCAATGTGGTTTACAAGTTGGATGAATTCATGCATCAGTTGGAAGACAATTAAACTCAATACACAGAATATTTCTAGTACAGCAAGTGAGAGTGTTATAGTCAATAATATTGCAATTGTTAACCTCAGGTGTTTTGATTAAGTTAGGCATATCACTTTATTAGAACAATCAGTAGAAATGTTTATTATGTAGAGTGATGGTTATGCGGGTATTATATATTTGGGAAGACAGAAAAAGTTCCAGCCTATTTTGATTCTAAAAATTAACTGGCTATATAACCTCTTGTTTTACTATTTGCCTTCACATTTGTATAATTTGTGTTATATTGTTTTGAGCTTTTTATATGCACAATTCTGTCTTGATCAAATTATGAATGGTCACAAACGTGGAGCTAATGTTTTATGCCAGTTCATTTAAATTGAAAAAAGAAAGAGTATGATAATTTTTGAGTTAAATAGATGTGGTGGTTTTACCGTGCTGGGCAGCTAAATAGGGAATATAGGGAACAGAATAGGTTAAATAGAATTCATTTTTATATACCCATCATCAGCTATTTCCTTCTCAATACAACTTATTTGAGTAGGTGTTTAATTAATGAAAGGCAAAGCAGTACACATTCCAGCCATAGCTGTTTGAAGAGTGGGCTATACATAAACTTGTTGCATGGAAGTAACCCTACCAAAGTCAAATTTTGCCTCAGTTTTCAGTAAAGACTATGACACAAAGGTAGTGCATCTCAATAGTGTCTGGATTGGCCTATTGCCAAATCTAGACTTAAAACGAGACAAAAAAATGTTATTTGTACAAACTAGAGCCATGACGTGATATCCATTCAAAAATTTGGACTAGCTATCCTTTCCTAATAGTAATTTTTATTTTAGTAGTAATATTTTAAAAGAATTTTTATCATTCTTTAGTGCCAGAGTTCCCATGTTACTGAAGATTGGAAAATGTAGCAACTATACCTTTGAAATAAGAATGGAGGACGAGAGAGGATGCCCTTAATAACAGGCCTTGCCAGTCTGACCTTAATAGTATCCAAGGCTTCAGAAGAAAATTTTTTAATTGTAACTGATCTGAGTAAAATAACAAGAACACTAAACAAACACTTTTCTTTTTGCAATGGAAAAACAGAACAAAACAAATCAGAACTGAACCCAAAAGAAGACATACTAAACTAATTTACGACTGAAGGAACACAGATTAAAGCAGACAGAAACCATTAAAACAGCTGTTTTGTTTGCTTTTTTGTTTGTTTGTTGACAAAGTAATGTATCATTATAAATTGTAGTAGTATTTTTGTTTGTTTGTTTGTTTTCTACACTTCCGAAGTTTTTGTTCCAGTCCTGTATTCTTGCTAAATTGTATGTGGGGCTCTAATATCCAGTAATGACCATTTCTGTGTGTGTGGAAGAAAAAAAAAAAAAAAAAAAAAAGACCCTGCTTAGCTGAACTGGAAGTCTTTGTAGGTTTTTCAACACATGTACATGCTTATACCTTTGCATTCTGATAAAAAATTAACAGGTTGAAAATTCTTTGGCACTTTATCTTATATACAGCTGATTACTATTTTGAATGTCTCTTGTTACTGGAGAGTTGGTTGTGTTAACCTATGCTTGCTTATTTTAATGTGGGGGAGGTGATGAACTTTCACAGAGTTTTTATATCAACAATGCAGAAGGTTTTTTAGTTGATACCTTACAGTAGTCAGCCATTTTGAGTTTTCCATTCCACTCAAGGACTTTTCTGTTTAGAGACAAATTTCTCATGCTGATTCTACAAAAAGGAAAAAAAAATAAATAAAAATCAGATGCATCGGTATTTTGAAACAAAGTAAGGTGAAAAAAGTTACCTCTTGTGAATTCTAATTTTCTGTAAAGAGAGTGAAAATAGTAAAGAAGTCATCAGTAAAGCAGATGAAAAGCCAATTATTTGGATTTTTCCAAAGCTGTATTGTCTATTGGTTTTTAAGCATAGTTTGATTTTTGACTTGCTCTGTTGGCTTCATACTGGATGTGAAGATGTAATGTACAACCATCTTTTGCAGTCTGTTAGAATGCATTTCACATCAATTTACTTCCACAAAAACCTCAGAGAAGTATTCCACTACAATTTCTTTTATGTATTTTGAATGTTCAGAATTTTTCTGAAGTCCTATTTTCCCAGCTAACTGCCACAGGTCTGGAACAAAGCTCTCAAGGTAAAATCACAGCAGAGAAAGTTTATGTTCATGCCCTTGTTCTTACAGACTGACAGGTTATTTTAATCATCAACCAAAGCATAGAAGCCCTTGCTTGTTACTGCAACCTTTTCTACCTTTGGGGCCAATGTTCAGTGACATTAAGGAACTTTATGACAAAATGATACCACCTAATGAGCTACAAGATATCAGGCACTTAAGATGAAGGCTAATATTGAAAGAAACTGGAATTCTTTGTCTCTTCTTTCTTTCCAGTCTGTTGTTAGTCCTAGATTTGCCTATCCGTTATCTCTCCAGAACTTGAGGTTACACAGCACCAGTTGTAACAGAATAACTGTCACACCATTTCCCCAAAAGGAATTAATTTGCTTGATCTCTTTTACCAGGCATAGCATGGCTTTTCCTGTGTAGGACAAGTAAGTTTCTTCCTCCCCTTCCTTGATTCCTCTATTCACTTGTTCTTAAGAATGTGTGTTGATGTGAGTAAACAAACCCTAACATCCCATCACTCTCTCTTTGGGAATGCTGCTGTATTATATTGGTTTTGCTTTGAAGTTTAGAATTAGTTAGAATTGGGGTTTTAATAAATAAATAATTTGTTTAATAAAGGAGTGACATTTAATAAATAAACTACTATCTGATTAGAGAGAGCGGTAGTGACATTTTGTAAGGAGAACGTGGGCTAAAGCTTAGCATGTACAGAGGTTTAATGTACTTTCTTGTTGTATTAGTGCAACCTTCTTGACTTAGATGTACCACTTCTTATTTTTGTGGCTAAATGAGTTTAGACTCATGGAATAGGTTTCAAATTTACATATGCACACTGAAGAATTATTTACAAATATAGCTTAAAATGCAAAATTTGCAAGTTCAAATCTAGCACTTTCAAAACTCAGTACTTTAAACTCCATTAAGTAGATTTCCCCTGAAGTCTTTACACACAATGTTATTGCCATTTATCTTTGATTGGCACATTTTCTGAGAGGGGCACAGTCTGGCCCATACTGTTTTGACTGCCGTATGTTGAGATGAGTGTTTAAGAAATATCTACGTCTTCTTATTTGAGTGGTCTTAAAGTGAAAGAAATTTTGTTAAAAGCAAGGACACAATTTTTCAATGCATCTGTATCTCACGGTTGCCCTAATTTCAGTGAAAGCAAGAAGAACTGACAATATCACTCCTAGATTCAGGACAAGAGAATGAGAAGTTTATCAAATTCAAAGTCCTGAACATTGCCATATTTGGCCTGCAACACTGAATAAAGCATAATTTAGATGGGATCCTGTGTTGGGTCCGTCTGAGCTGGAGTCACCTTTTCCCTGCAGCAGCCCGCACAGTGCTGTACTGTGCACTCGTAGCTGGAACAGCACTGATATCACTCCAGTTTTGTGTCTATTGCTGCGTAGTGCTGGCACAGCATCAGGACTCCTTCCAAACCCCCAAGAGCCAGCAGGCTGGGGGTGGGCAAGTGATGGGGAGGGGACATTGCCGGGGCAGCTGACCTAAACCAACCAAAGGGATATTCCATAACACCTGATGTCACACTCAGCAATAAAAGGGGGGGCTCTCGTGGGGGAGGGGGCTGTTCCTCCTGAACAACCACTACGCGATTGAGGCCCTGCTTCCCAGGACGTGGCCAAACACCGCTCGCTGATGGGAAGTAGAGAATAATTTTCTCTCTCTCTGTGCTTCCACGTGGACTGATTGTTTCTTTTGTTTCTGTTTTTCCTCCCCATTCCCTTTCCCATTAATTAAACCTTTCTCATCTCAAACCTCGAGTTCTCTGTGTTGTATTTTCTCCCCCTTCCTCTTTGAGGAGCGGGGGAGTGAGAGAGCGGTTGTGGTGGAGCTCGGCTGCCCACCTGAGTAAAACCACCACAGATCCTGTGCCAGGTTTACATGGCAAGGTTTTGGTAGCAGGGGGCTGCAGGGGTGGCCTCTGTGAAAAGAATCCAGTGGCTGCCCCATGTTAGGTAAGGACCAATTTTAGCTATCCCCAGTAGAGACCTGCCACTGGCCAACTGGCCAGAGACAAGCCAATAAATGAGGTTGTTTGCACTTCTGTGAGAGCAGCTTTAAGAAAGGGGAAGAAAAACAAAACAAACAAACAAAAACAAAGAAACAACAACAACAACAACAAAAAACCTGTTGTGCAACAACAGCTGGGAAAGAGGAGTGAGAAGCAGCCCTGCAGACCCCAAAGTCAGTGCAGCAGGAGGGCAGGAGGTGCTCCAGGCATGGAGCACAAGTTCCCCTGTGGCCTGTAGAGAGGCCCTGGTGCAGCAGGCTGTCCCCCTGCAGCCCACATGGAGCAGATTTCCATGCTGCAGCCCATGAAGAGCCCCTAGTGGAGCAGGTGGATGTGGCCTGGAGGAGGCTGTGGCCCATGGAGAGCCCCCGCAGGAGCAGGCCCCAGGCCAGAGCTGCAGCCCGTGGAGAGGAGCCCATGCAGGAGCAGAGGGTTTGGGGGAGTTGCCACCCGTGGGGGACCTGTGCTGGAGCAGGAGCTCCTGGGATATGGACTCCATGGTGTGGAGCCATGTGGGAGCAGTTCTTGAAGAGCTGTTGCTGGTGGGAAGCCCATGCAGTATCAGTTTGGGAAGGACAGCATCCCGACAGGACAAGGACAGCATTTTGGGAGGGACACCACACTGGAGCAAGGTCATAGAGTGACTATGAAGGAACAGCTGAGAAGAAATGTCATGGACTGACTACAGCCCCAGTTCCCTGCTACCATGCACTGTTTGAGGGCAAAAGGTGGAAGAGGGTGGATAAGGGGGGAAGGTGTTTTTAGTTTGCTTTTTTTTTTTTTTTTCTCACTGCTCTAGCTTCTGAGTAATAGGTAATACATTACATTAATCTCCCTATGCTGAGTCTGTTTTGCCCATGATGATAATTGTAGAGTGATCTCCACAACCTTATCTGAACTCTTTTCATCGTATTTTCTCCCCCTTTTCCTTTGAAGAAGGGAACTGAGAGAGCAGTTGTGGTGGAGCTCTGCTGCACAGATAAGCAGAACCACTACATTATGGAATGACATTTTAAAATGAGAAAAACAGATGAAACACTAATTACAATGAACTGGACAACAGTTTATAATAAATAAATAAATAAATAAGTAGATGGTTGTTAATGTGTTACCTCCCTGGGAGAAAGGCCTCCACCAATCTGCAATTCACCAGTTATGCAGAGGGTACAGGGAAAAGACAGGTCTAGGAGTTCATTGAAGAAGGAGGAGAGCCTTTAAACTGTTGTTAATTTCCTCCTTAAACAGAATGGATTTGGGAGGATTTCCTCTCTGTTTGTGAGATAATACCCCAGTGGCATTTCTCAAATGCAAGGCTCATAATACAGACACAAATAAGCCTTAAGGAGAGAAACAGAAAAACATGAAAGACAAGAGTCCAGAAAGCGTTTAGGAGAGTTCATATTTGCAGGTTCAAATTAAAGAGAAGAAAGCTATGCCTGATTGATGGAAATGAATCAAAATAACCTTTTGTTTTGCTGTACTACAGACATATATCTCTGGTCTAAGTATGATTTACCAAAGTGAAAACACATTAAAGGCAAACACTGTCTCTTTTCCATGCTGTATAGTACAACAGAACCTCAGTTATATTTAGACCCTCTTGAGTACTGCCATTATATAAACATCTGATAACCCTTTACTGTGGATGAGATCTTCACATTTTCTCCAGTGTACTGCATAAGCTAAGTGACCCACTTAAAACATTACTACAAAAATTTTCCTCAAAGTAACTCGTTCATTTGGCAGTGGTTATATGAAACAACAGTAGAACTTCCATTTATTCATTTATTTATTTACTTTTCAGGTAGACTCAGAATGTGCTCTATGATACAATAGTAGAACTTCCATTTACTTACTTATTTATTTATTTTTCGGGTAGGCTCAGAATGTGCTTTATCTACCTCCACAACGAAGGAGTGAATGACCATTTCTCACTCAGCAGCAGTATATGTCTCTCTCTCTAAGAGCTGCCTCATCCCTCAAACGTGATGGCTGAGCTTTCTGAGCAAAGCAAAATCTCCATTCTAGTGCATTAGGAATCAAGAGAGTGTGTCCCCAAACACAGTGTAGATAGCCTTCTTCTAAAGTTCCTGCCTGCACAGAGTAGAAGGTTGTTCTAAGAGGGATGGATTTGGCGAGCAACAAAGAACCCAAGGATAAAAGCTACATCTAGCTTTGTTCTGTGAGTAAAAAAGAGTCTATTACATTCCTCTTTTGTTTCCTCTGTTGCAGGAAGTAAGAGATATTAAAGGAGCGAAGTTCAAAGACAAATGCTATAAAAAGGTAAACATTATTTTTTTTTTTTTTTTTGGCTCCACAGAAATCAGGAGCTGTCATTCCACTAAAATTCCTTGAGGAGAATTTTTAATTTGGAGTCCTGATAGTTATGATACTTCCCAGACAGAAGTAGCTGTAAAGTTTTAGTTTCTGTTTCAGTTTTAATCTCTTAGCAGATGCATTGTTTCTGAGAAAAGAACAGGTCCTTTATGCTCTTTTCTGTGTGAATAGTTGTCTGAATACTTGTCTTTATATATATAGAAATTATTTCTATATTATAGAAATAATATATTATATTTTATTATATAAATATATTATATTATTATAATTATTATATATAATATATAATATATATAAATATATATTATATATAATTATATAATATAATTATATAATATAATTATATTATATATAATATATAATTATATATAATATAATTATATTATATTATATTATATATTAAATATATATTTATATATATTTATATATAATGTTTATATTTAATAAATAATTAAATATAATTATATTTATATATAATATATATAAAATATATATTATATTATATTATATTATGATTATAATATAATATAATTGATATTAATAAATATAATTATATATAATATAATTATATAGATATTATTTCTATATTATTCTGGTGCTTGAATCAGAATCAAAAATAATGAATCCTATTCCCAAGTACTTGAAGAGCATTACTTTCAGCCTTAACTTTACTTCTGTTATGCTAAGATGATTAGAAAGTCAAAGTAAATGACCACATATGTCACAAAAATACATCTTCCTTTCAGAAGTCTCACCTATTTTTAAATCAAAGCTAGTTGTTTTTGGCTTTACATTGTTGTTGTTGTTGTTGTTTGTTTTGTTTTGTTTTGTTTTTCACTGACGTAGTTGAAAAGCAGTAATAATTTTATGCTCTAGAAAAAAAAAAAAGACAACTGATACAATATTCCAAAAGGGGTTTTTGTTGTTGTTTGTTTGTTTTTAATTATTCTAAGTTGCGCAATTTTTTGCTGAAAATGAATGTTGTCTTGGGGAAGACCACAAGTAGCTATTGAATAGCCTACCACAAGTAGTGAAGTGAAGTGAAGTGAAGTAAAATACATATTACACTGCATCCACATCCAACATAAACTTCCATTGCTAATCAGAGAGCAAACTGCATTTATAATTCACCTTTCATAAAGTATATCCACATGGTTACTCTGACCAAAGAAGGCTACCCTTTATTAAGACAAAAGCGTAGAAGATTTATAACCAAAACCAACACTAAATCATGAAAGCTTACACATCAGTAAAATGGTCACGGAAGTTCCTTATTGCTGTACCAGTCTTATGACTTCAAGTTTCACATTAATGTCAATTAACCAGTTAATATTTTTTGCTGTGACTTGCAATTAAACCCAGCTATATTTTTAAATGCCCATTAAAAGTATGTTATATAAATTCAATTTTTAATTTGTTGTATTAAAAAATATAACTATATTTGTTGCTTTTGTGATATTAAGCAAATTACATGTCAAATAGATTTGCGCATTATGTAATTAATAAAACTTAATGAGTATTCTTTTTCTATTTGAATATAGTTACCTTTTTACAACACAGGATTGTCAAAGCGATGAACAGATAAAACTAGTTTTTGGCTTTTCTGTTGGCCCACCTACATAGAAGTATCCTCCAGTAATGCCAACAGTGGAATTAATATTCAGTCTTCCAGGTAATCTTTCTTATGAGTAAGTCAAAACATAGCAAAAGAAACCTATCTTCAGAAACCTTTTTTTTTTTTTTTTTTTTCCATGTTTGTACTTTGAATTAATATCCTGAGTATAAATGTCATGATTAATCAATAAAGTAAAAACAGATGAATACATAGTGAAAGACTTCCTTTACTTCCTTTGTCACAGGAACGTATTATATAGGTATATGTAGGAAGGTATATATATTATATACTAAATTCTAGTAATTTGGTCACCTGTATTATTAACATGGATAACAATAATCAGAGGAAATTTTTTTTCAAGTAACCTCTGGTCTTAGAAATCTTGGAAAAAAGAAACAAGCTAAAAGTGCATTAATATTAGCAAGCAATGCATTCTTATACTTTATCTCTTACTAGACTATCAAGAACTATTCCTTGAACATGATTTTTAAAAATTATTTACTTCCCCTGTTTCTCCTAGAGAGGTTTTTTTAACCTAGAATAAATGTTTATGATAAAAGAGAGAGAAGATGCAAATGAATGCACAGGAACAGAGGAAAAATCAAGCACCTGTCCCCTGTGCTTGCTACAGGAACTGAATCCAAAAAACACTCTAAAGCAAACAGCAAGTAATATTGCTGCCAGTGGAGAAGTGGAGCAGAAGTACTGATGATGTGAACAACAGATGAGTCAGTGACAGTGAATATGCACTCTGATATACAATAAGCACAATCTTTAAATCTTATGTAAGGGAATGTCATCATCTTACCTATTTACTCATTTACTCATTTACTCTGGAGGCAATGTCAAGCTCCTAGCAAAATGTCAAACCAGCTTTTTTTTTTTTTCTTTTTCAATATGCCACAATGATTTTTTTTTTCAATGTGTCACAGAAGTTATTCTATAAATAAGACCAGTGTGTTCCACCGAGTCATTTTATGAATGGAACTATCACTTGAAGGGTATTTTTTTGCTTCCACTCAGGGGAGGGTGATGGGGTTCCCCTTAAAACACTTTTAGAGAATTGATTTAGCTTGTTATAAATTTATTATTTCCAATCTATAAAGAAAAAAAAAAAAAAGCCTATTATTGTTTAATTCCTTTCTTCATGCTTCACATGTGGGGTGGCTGAAAACCAAGGTGTCTCTAAATGAGTTGCCCAAGACATGAAAGTTGTTTGTGCTCTTACTGGGTCTTACCACATTTCAAGAAGTCCTTTTATATGCTTTCTAGGAACCCAAATGTGTCTGCACAGCATGGGCACTTTGTGCTAGTCATCTCAGCAAAGAAATCCTTCTGCGTGCTACAAGCAACCCAAGAAGCAGTAACACAGGGAAATACAGATAAATTAAACATCAGGGATTGAACACACAGAACCAAAACCAATGGGCATCTACATTAGCATTCAGACACCTTGACTTTTTCTTGCTAAACTCAATAGGTATTAAAATGCCTTTAGAATTAAAATCTGAACTAAAACGTGGGAAAACTGAATGGGCTTTTCCCAAGTCTTGGGGAAGGAACAACAGTCCAACCTAGTAATTGTTTTCAGAAATAAATGTTGATTTTGAAGAAGAGATTAATTAACTCCAGAAAACAAAAAATTCAATTTGTGATTATAATATGAACACATTTCACCCAGGCATAACAGTCACTAAAAGTGAAATGAAATAGCACATGAATAAAAATGTGGACATAGTGAAATTGTTGCATAACTCAAAAACTGAGAGGCTTGGAAAAAAATAAGACAAATTACTAATGAACTGGATTTAAGCAAAGTGTGGACAGACAGGTCAGTCGTCAAAAAAAAAAAAAAAAAAAAAAAAAAAGTTAATTAAATGATATATTTAACCTGTTGTAGCCTATTAACCTGTTGTAGCCTATGTCAGATGGACCTGAGGTGATTTTACTCACCTGGGCACCTGATCTCCACCACAACTGCTGTCTCACTCCCCCTCCTCAGATGGAAAGGGGAACAAAATACGATGAAATGGGCCCAAGGGTTGAGATAAAGACAGGGAGATCACTCTACAATTATTGTCATGGGCAAAACAGATTCATCATAGGGAGATTAATGTACTTTATTACCTATTACTAACAAGCTAGAAAAATGAAAAAAAAAAAAAAAAAAAAAAAAACTAAAAACACCTTCCCCATCCCTTTATCCACCCTCTTCCACCTCCTCCCCCTGAACGTCGCAGGGGAACTTGGAATGGGGGCTGCAGTCAGTCCCTAACACTTCACCTCTGCTGCTCCTTAGTGGTGTCTCTCTGCCCCTGCTCCATGTAGTGTCCCTCCCACAGGATGCCATCCTTCCCTAACCGATCCTGTGCAGGCTGCAGCTCTTCAAGAACTGCTCCAACATGGCTCCACACCATGGGGTCCACACCCCATGAGCAAACTGCTCCAGCACAGGTCCCTCATCGGCAGCAGCTCCCCCCAGACCCTCTGCTCCTGTATGGGTTCCTCTCCACGGGCTGCAGCTCCGGCCCGGGGTCTGCTCCTGCAGGGGCTCTCCATGGTCTGCAGCCTCCTCCAGGCCACATCCACCTGCTCCACCAGGGGCTCCTCCACGGGCTGCAGCATGGAAATCTGCTCCATGTGGGACCCATGAGCTGCAGGGGACAGCCTGCTCCACCAAGGGACCTCTCCACAGGGGAACTTGTGCTCCATGCCTGGAGCACCTCCTGCCGTCCTGCACTGACCTTGGGTTCTGCAGGGCTGCTTCTCACCTCTCGCTCTCCCAGCTGCTGTTGCAGAGCAGTGTTTTTTTCCTTTCTTAAATCTGCTCTCACAGAAGTGCCAGCAACATTACTTATTGGCTTGTCTCTGGCCAGCAGTAGGTCCCTTTGGAGCTGGCTAAAACTGGCCTTTATCTAACATGGGGCAGCTTCTGGATTCTTCTCACAGAGGCCACCCCTGCAGTCCCCTGCTAACAAAACCTTGCCATGTAAACCCATTTTTAAAAGACAAAAGCGATTATAGTGATTTTGAAGATAAGTCATGAAAACCTCTCTCAACATGTTGTTGCACATTTATTAATTCAATTGACTGGAGGTGGGAAATTTAGGATTGTGTCCTCTATTGATAATATATATAATTGTACATATGTATTTGTAATAATCTAAAAATAGTGATTTCTTCTACTTTCATTAAGAAATGATATAAACAATTGCCCTTTTTGGAACTACTATTATCATTGTTTGGGGCTTTTCACAAAGTTGTCTTCAGTGATGAACAGTTCTATGGGTTACATTGCCTTACAGCCCTCTTTATAACAGGGTTATCATATACAGCGCTAAAGTCAAGTAAATTAAGGAGTTTGTAAACAGAAGATCAAAATTTGGAAATTTGTAAAGAAACATGCAGGATGGGAACCCTTTAATTAGAATAGAAGCACAGAGTTACATTTGACACCTTGCTATAAGTATTATGTCCAACAAGGACAGAAAAGCAGGTCGTTGCCAGCATAGGCTTGTTCTGCACTAGGGAACATTTAGAGAACATTCCCACTATTGCAGCTCCACTGACATTAGTATATGAGAAGCTGCAATATTCACAGCTCTCCAGCACCAGCAGCTGTTTCAACACTGTGTTAATTAGATTGGCACTGAGCTGGTTTAATAGACATGATGCTACTGACAGCTGCTGGGGTGCCATCTACACTAGGACTGCCAGCACTGATAAAGCTGTAGTAGCATTGGTAGCTGTGGCAGTTACTTACAGAGTTCTCCACAGTAAGTAGAACTGAGATATGTGGGCTGAAGTCATAGTATGTATGTGAATGTATAGATGTGATCTTATTTATTCTCTCTTTTCTGTTAACATCCTACTCCTCTGTATACACTTTACTGTTCATTTGTGAGAACTGAAACTCTCATGAATCATGTATCTTCTGGTTTGATATTGTATTAGATCAGAAAGAGTGGAGGGAACAGGAAATCTTGATATTTAGGATCAAAGATGTGAAATAAATTGTGTCTGGGTAAGAGTAAAATAAGGATGACAGTTCTCTCAGTGTGCGATCTGTGAAGCAGTAATGAATTGTGTATTGATTGTTAAAGCACTTTAAAAGGTTTTCAGTGCCCAACACAAGTTGATTGTGCTGATCTCATCCACCTATATCTGTATGTGATACCTGCTTTCCCCTACAAGGCAAAGCATGTTTGCATGAACCAAGCATACCTCCAATGAAATATAATTTATAAAGATAAAGGAACAGTAGAGTGTCTGTACCTGAGAACGTGTCAAATCATTCATTTTTTGTACAATGTTTTGTCATTTGTCTTATGTGTGTGTGTTTGTGTGTGTGTATGTTTTTTTTTTTTTTTTTTTTTTTTTTTTTAACTGGTAGAAACACTTTAAACACTACCAAAATTACACATCTAATCTCTGTTTCCATTTTCCGTATCCCACTCACTCAGAATAATATAGTTCTTGACATTTTTTTATTTTATTTTACTTTTTTTACCTGTATGGGAAATTATCACTGCTTGGTTTAACTCACATGACAGTTTTCTTAGTGGTAATAAACTACGTGAATATAGGTAACATTCACTTGCTCCAAGTAGCATCAGTTTCATGATTTGTAGAGAGGACCCACCCTTTAAACATCCAGCTGTTCATCAGTACCAACCACTTCAAAAGCAGCCCAAATACCTTCATATGCTGCCAATATCTCATTTTTGGTTGGAGTGTAGAGGGTCTGAGGTCTTTTGTATCCTCAACTCCAGAACCCTAGGGATCTACCTCAAGTCTCCTATGGGGCTTTCTTACCAGAGGTTCCAGATAGGAACATTGCTCCCCAGCTACAGTATAGAGCACTTTTTTTTTAACATCTTGTCCTGCCTGGGCTGGACCAAAAGGCTTCTGCATGATACCCTGTTTAATTTATTCAAGGGGTTATTGTTGCTTGGGGCCTAATTTGAAGTTGTTCTTTCAGATCACTTGGTATGGAGGGCATACAATCAAACTTTAATTTGTTTTACTCTACCACACGTACATACAGATTAGGTTTAAAGTACAGTAGTCTCAGTGTGGAGTGTGGTAAATTTTCTAAAATATTAAAGAAAATACAGGCCTGTTTGTTCTGTGTAAAAGATCTGCCAATTCCTTTTTACTTGCTTTTTTTGTTTGTTTGTTTGTGTGTTTGTTTTTGTTGTTTGGTTGGTTGGTTGTTTTTTTTTAAAAAATCCCTTTGTTTGAAGAAAGTTTATAGCTTTTAAAAATGTAGTATATATGTCAAAGGTAGATTTGTTGTATTGATTACTTTTTGTGTTTAAAGCAAAATAAAAATGTCAACTGTATTCAAGAATCTGAGCTGGAGTAATTGAAGAGCAGTACATGCAAATAAAAGCTGCTTCTTCAGTAGTGTTTATCTTAGCATGTACTAGTGCTGGAAATTGCTAGCAGAAACTGTAAACTCTAGTCATCTGAGAGTGTGAGAAGATTGTATTGAAAGGTCTTCAGGAAAAAAAAAAAGTTATCTGATACTGGATAAGCCTATTTATTAAAAATCATTATAGTGATTTTACTGGCAAAGGCCATGCTTTGTCTCTGCTTTGCTATTATATGTATTTCATTTCTTTTTCATAAGCATCTGTAAAACTATCAGCCCTCTTGTGAAGGAGACATGATCATGTTACCTGTTACATGCTGTATTTTGTATTTTCTCCTGTAGATATCATCTCTGAAAAAAAATAAATACTTATATTCAAAAGTAACCATGAAATATTCAGTGAAAAAAATGGTTACTAGATTTTTCACCAGTGAAATAGTGAAAGCTTTCTAGGATTAGTGAATTTGGACTAAAGTTTTTTCATGTTTTTTAGAGACTAAAATTTTTAAATCCAAGCAGTTGCAATGCAGACCTTGGATGACCTAAATTCTGGCTTCCTTCATTCATTGTGCTTGATATTTTTAATGTTAAAATAATTGAACATTTTTATAAGCAGGGCCTGTTTAATGCTTTCACAATAAATTCTCACCTCCTGTTAGTTCATATTATTCTTAGTCCTTTTTTCCATCTACAAGTTCATATTATTTTCCCAAGAGATTCCATCATTTTATTGCTCTGAAAGTGTACAGTTTGTAGTTCTGATGCTGCAAAACCTTTTTTCATTCACTAAGATCAGTCCCACAAAACCAGAAGATTGGTACTGTTTGTTGCAATACCTTTTTCCATACACAAAGAAGGATCCAAACCTGATATTATAGAGTTTTTCAGTGATTTATAGCTCCTAGGCTTTATTGCTAAAGGAGAATATGCAACATTAGAAGAACTGAAATCAGCCACTGGACAATAGATGTCAGCAAGCATTGTCTAGAAGGTGCTCCAAAGATGAGAATAATAAAATAAAGGAACAACTTAAAGGATCTGAACTAAAGCCACTTTTCCTCCACCTGCCTTTGCTCCATTCTTCATTTGCTTCTGCCTTTGTATAGCTTTGCTCCAGAATTCATAACTGTAGTGTTGATAGTGAAGAATTATCCTGAAACAATTCCTCACAAAATGTTTTCAAACCTCAGTGAAAACAAAGTGTGCATAAGGAAAATGAAATAAAAATGACAAATTTTCTATTTTATAATGTTTATTTAGAAAAGGAAGCAGAAATAACAAAAGACAATATGGGATAAAATCTCAATGCAATTGCAAAAATTCAAGGTTTAAATTCAAGTTAGAGAATAATAAACAGTTAAACTTTGACATACAATGTTCTTTTGCTCTCTTTCTTATATAACAAAACCAAAGAACTATATATATACATAAAAAAACCTGCCTCTAGAACAAAATTCTTTCACCAGCTACTGAAAATTGTAATGCAACCTTCATCTACACTAATTTAAAATATTCCACATAAACAAATTAGCAATGGGCTTATGGTTAAGACCAGTGATGACAATTGCATGCATATAAGGATAGTATATGCATATTAAGTATGAATAACTGGGTCAATTAAGTACTTTGGGTAGGAATTTAACTTAGTTTCTTAAACAGAAACAATTCTGGTAGGATTTGAAATGAACTCAGCACTAATGTGCAAATGAAGAGCTTGACAAAGCAGAAACAGAAAAGTGTTATTTTACAGTAATGTGGGATCCATTGTAATCTGCTGGTGCTGTTACAAAGTTATAAAGTGAAGACTGTCTTTAAGCCAGAGAAAGTGTTTTAAAGTCACTTCCACCAGCAGTAAAGAATAATGATGATCATGGATATTAGCACTCATACTATTATCTTCAGCAAGCCCAGTAGGTAGTCTGGGAATTGATCCAGATTCTTAAACATAGCCATCTAGTGCAACTTTGCATGTTCTTGAGTATCTGTGGAACTTACTTGGCAGGTAAGGGAGTGGATATAGGACATACTTTTGAAGGAACTGCTGGAAGTTAGATGAGAGGCCCATGAAATATAAAATGGTATGTAAAATTGCAAATACTTATGTTGCCCATGCTAGAGGCCTCTGATATCCCTTCTCAATTGAAATACTAAAAATACCTGCACATTCCATTCACAGGTTTTTCAACAGAAGCAAAACTAATTCCCAGTAAAATTTTTTCTTCAAAAACTAAGATCTAAGGAAACTGTTATATCGTTAAGAGCTTTCAGTTTTATCCAGATGCATCTCTAGCCAAGCATCTTACTTACACATTATGACATGCAAGTGTCTATATGACTGGATGCAAATTAAGTGCAACTATTATCCTATCTGTAGAGATAGCACTAGTGTCATCATTCAGTAACATTTAGATTTAATGCTTAATCTTTCCCTCTGATATAATTGTAGCCTCCACATGGATAGTTCTGTAGGTGGTCCTGAGGGAAATGTTTGTGGTTCATAGTCATGGACTGGACAGGGAGTGGAGAAGGAACAGCTTCATTCCTCTTCAGCTTTTCCCAGAACAGAAATATTAAGGCCATTTCTCTAAAAATTATTGATAGTGTGAGTCCTTTTACTTTTGAGGTGGAAACTCTCCTAGATAAAAGATACCTGACTCCTTGGAACACTTACTCCAGGATCAGCAAAGTGGATGATGGACACAAGGTGCCTTATTTGTCTGGTAGTGTTTTTAATTCACTTTCCTGAACTGTGAATTACTAATAGTTATTTTACATCTAGAGTAAGTAAACTGTTTCCAGTAACAAGATCGCATGGGACATGAAAACATGAAAAGCAGTGGTAAAGAATAGCCTTAAAAAAATGCAGAGGATAAAAACTAATTTACAGAAAAATTACTGAATGCTAAAAAATAGAATTTTACTTCTCAAAGAAAAGATATAAAAATTGAAGTTCTCTGAAAATGTCAACTAGTATATGAACTGGTCTTTTTGCTTTTTTGGTTTTGTTTGGTTTCATTTTATGTTTTTTTTTTTGTTTTGTTTTGTTTTGTTTTGTTTTGTTTTGTTAATTTTGGAAAGCTTAAAGTTGTTTACATCAAACTGATACAAGTTGCCAATGTTTCAGTAAAATATTTTTAAATCTTTTTTTTTTTTTTTTTTTTTTTTCCAAACTGACAGCATAATATTGTATTAACTGCCAAATTATTGTCTAGTTCAGAAACTGGAGTCACCAAGAGTATTTGCAAGAAGTTGCAATATTATGCATGATTAGTTACTTGCTATAGTAATCTAAGAGGAAAAAAAAAAAGTGGGGGGGGGAGGCTGGTGTACCCCTTGCTAAATTATGTGAAAAGTTCTGAAGGTCTCAGCTGATCTTAGATTTTACAAAACAGAATATTCAAAAAGACACCCTATTCGTGTGCATCAGCAAATTTGTGGGAGGTCCAGGTCTTGTGAACTTTATATGGAAAGTGGATCCCACACAGCCCTGAATTCTTCTCCCCCTGTAGTCATCCTCCAACACACTCACCACTCAACATTATATAAATGAAAAAGTAATAGAATCCCCTGTGATTCTAACTATGAAAAGACTAAGTCTGAAGATGGAGACAGAAGCAGAGGGCTTGCTTGATGGCTAAGTCAGAGGCAGAAACTGACAAATTTACACTACCTGCTAGACATTTCCTTGGTGTTTTTTTTGGCCTTATGAGCACTGAATCCTAGTGACCAGTTGAATCTTTGAATATGACAAGTCCTGAACAGTAAGGGAGGCTTCAAGAGTATCATGGTGAAGATTGCACAAGGCTTTGCAGAATTCCAGCCTCTCTAAGACCTTTGGGAGAATTCAGTATCATTCACATTCAGAAAACGATTATTTTCTGAAGCTTGCATCATCTTCAATATTTCCCTGCCCATGGAAGCAAGGAGTTGTTATTTTGCTTCTGTAGCCATGTGCTAGGGACTGTGCCTTCTATGCAAGACAAATATACAAGTATTGCAGTATTTTCAGTTAATTTTAAACTTTATGAAATTATTTACATAAATGCCAAATACTGTAATATTTTTAATTGCTTTAGAAAGTGTTATGAATAGAATAGGAGAAAAAAAAAAAGTGCTTATGTATGTATGTATATATATATATATATACCATATATATACACATCTGTATGCAGAAATATTTCTCATAGTATCCACTAGGTGGACTCATGAATAGAGTGTTCAAAATCAAAACCCAAACTCCAGGTAAGGAAAAACATCTAATGTTAAGCTACTGCCATAGTCTCACTAACAGCAGCACAGCTGGGGAAAGGTGCTTCAGTACCTTCACCTTCTGTCAGTGCAACGGCTACTATAATTTTGCTAGGAGAGAAGTTCTGTCTGAATCCTGGTGTTCTCTCTGATAGTGTTGAAAATACCTGCATATATTCAGCCAAGAACCTTACAGATTTCATAATATACAAAGCATTATGTGAGTACTTGAGGTAACAGAAATAAGACATTTGATGTGCTCAGAGTGGAGGTAGGGGTAGCATATGGCCATAAATGTGGAAAAGGTATGTGCTGAAATGTGCTAATAACTAGCTTTAGCAGACAAATGAATATATTGCTTGAAATGACAGTCTTATTAACAATCATTGCCTTCAATTATTTATTTTTTTCAGGCTACACGTTAACACTACAAGCTAAACTATTATTTATGTCGGCTTGTTTCTTTACTATAGCCAGCTGCCTTTCTCTTTAGTTGTCATATTTTCTAAGTAATGCAATACTTTCTCAATCCACAAAATCTTAACAGTTATCAACGTCTTCAACAATAACCATTTAATTAAAATCATAGAATCATAGAATGGCTCTGGTTGGAAGGCACCTTAAATATCATCTTGTTCCAACCCCCCTGTCATGGGCAGGGATGCCACCCTCATCCTGCTGGCCACTCCCCTTTTGAAGCAGCCCAGGATGCTGTTAGCCTTCTGGGCTTCAGGCTTGCACTGCTGGCTCATGTTGAGCTTTTTTTTTTTTTCCCCACCAGAACCCCCAAGACCTGCTCTGCAGGGCTGCTCTCAATGAGTTCTTCTCCCAGTCTGTACTCCTGTCTGGGATTGCCCCAACCCAGGTGCAATCAGGTGCCTTGACACCTTGCGCTTAGACTTGTTGAACCTCCTTAGGTTCACATGGGCCAACTTCTCCAGCCTGTCCAGGTCCCTTTGGATGGCATCCCTTCCTTCTGTTGTATTGACTGCACCACTCAGCTTGGTGTCATCTGCGAACTTTCTGAGAGTGCATTCAATCCCGGAGTCTATGTTGTTGATAAAGATATTAAACAATATTTGTCCCAGGACTGACTCCTAAAGGACACCACTCATCACTGGCCTCCACCTGGACATAGAACCATTGACCTGCACTCTCTGGTTATGATCTTCAAGCCAATTCCTTGTCCACTGAATGGTCCACCCATCAAATCTATCTTTCTCCAATTTGGAGATCAGGATGCCATGTGGAACAGTGTCAAAGGCCTAAAGTCTAAGTGGATGACATCAGTTGGTTTCCCCTGTCAACTGATGGAGTCACTCCATTGTAGAAAGCAACCAGATTGGTCAGGCATAATTTGCCCTTGGTGAAGCCATGCTGGCTGTCTCAGAACACTTCCTTGTCTTGCATGTGCCTTGGCATTGCTTTCAGAAGGATCTTTTCCATGATCTTGCCAGGCACAAAGGTGAGGCTCACTGGTCTCTAATTCCACAGGTCCTCCTTTCTACCCTTTATAAAAATTGGAGTGATGTTTCTCTTTTTCCAGCCACCAAGGACTTCACCTGACTGCCAGGACATGATGGAGAGAGGCTTGGCAACTACATCAGCCAATTCCTTCAGGACCCTGGGATGCATGTCATCAGGCCCCATACACTTGTACCTGTTCAATTTCATCAGATGGTCCTGAACTTGCTCTTTGCTTATAGTGGTAGGGACTTTGCTCTTAACCTCTTTATTGAGTTCATCTGCATAGATCCAGTCATGCTTCTCCTCTGGTTGTTTTGTCTAATGTCAGGACCAGGAATTTGTCCTCAATGCACTCTAAGAATCTTCTGGATTGCTTACAGCCTGCTGTGTAGCTTTTCCAGCAGACATCGGGATGGTTGAAGTCCTCCATCAGGATGAGAGCCTGTGAGCATGATGCTTCTTGTAGCTGAAGCAAGAATGCCTCATCCACAGGCTTCCCTTGATCAGGTTGCTTGTAGTAGACCTCAGCTGCAACCTGTCCTTTATTGGTGTGGGCCTTAACTTTCACCCACAAGTTCTCAGCCTGCCCATGGCTGTCTTTCAGAGGCATCTCTTTGCAATCTCTTCCCTAATGTAGAGGGCAACACCCCCTCCCCTCGTTCCCTCTCTATCTCTTTTGAAGAGCTTGTAGCCCTCTATTCCAGTCTTCCAATTGTGTGATCCATCCTATCATGTTTCTGTGATAGCAATCAGTTAATATTAGTCTAATTGCACCATGGTTTTCAAAATAATTTTCTTTATATCACCTTGAATGCATACCTGTAGTTATGCATACAGTAAGGGGGAGAAATTGCCTCCAGAGAACACACTTGCATTTCTAGCTAGTTCTCAGTTCTGACATCAGAAAAAAGCCAAATAATAGTCAAAAGACAAAACGTAAGAAGACATTAGCAAAGCTTTGTGACTAATACCCACTCTTGCTCCAACTTTCTATTTCATGCAGTATAGGAGCTGAAGTAGTTCTTCAGCAGATGTAATGGCACTGGGGCTTAACAAAAGTCCTGGGATGCTTGACTGTAAAACTGAGTGGAGAGTATATAATGAGTCTGTTTTTCATGTTTGATAAAATAGTTGATGAAGTCAGTGAATAAGGTGTCCCAAAAGTAACATGACTTTAGTGCTGTGAAAGTTGAGTAAAATAAATGTTAACAAACAATAACTGCTGCAAAAGAAAATAAACAAGTGCTCCTACCACAACCATTCAACCTTCATGATAATGTAATGTATGCTATGTAAGTGAAAGTTGCCAGTCATACAGTTATAGGATTGCGAGGAACTTCAGGAGGTCACCTAGTACAGGATGAGAACACTTTCCTATATCATTCCTGATAGATTTTCCATTCTTAATGCTATGAATGGCTATCCTTTTCTTAGAAATTGCCAAAGTCAATGACTCTGACACTTCCCCAGGCAATCTGTGACAGCAGTTCATTATCTCTATCATTGAAAATACTGACTTATTTTTTAATCAACCACCCCTAACTGTATCCTGTGTCATTTTTCTAATCAACACTCATTTATTGTCATATCCACTGTGGACATGGAGAACAAGATTATTTCCTTCCTCATTCCAGCAGATTTTTGTGTCATTTAAAGTGTTACTATGGTCTCCTTTTGGGCCTCCTTCTCTCTATTAAACCCTAAACAACCCTAATTCAAATGATTATGACAGATCTTGAGGAAGAAGTCTTATATTTCAATCTATACCTAATATTTTTATATATATCAGGTGGATTTGAGAGGACAATTTCATTAGATTGGCAATGAAATTGCATTTCACTGTTCCTTCCAGCTGTGGATGACTGATCATTCTCCACATATCAGCCTGTTGCTATGCCCTTCTGTGGGACTTTTTGCTGCAGTGGTAATAAAATATTGTAATCTAAAGAAACAAAGGCTTTTTTAAGTACTCTAAGAGAAATTATAAAGTTTGTTGAGAGACGGGTTTCTCTGTATGTTTACAAATGTGAAGAATCAAAAGTGAGAAGAATGTATTTGTGAGAAAAGGTTATTAACTGACTAAGGAGGATCAAAGTCTGAATGCACTCAGCCAAAGGTGGACACTTGAGGAACAAGAGTCTTTTGCAACTCAGACAGCAAATATTGAGCCAAACTAGTCTCTTGAAACTTTCTCTATGGCATAGAAAAATACTTGTCTTCTAAGTATCCTGAACAGGAGATACTTTAAGCAGTTTGCATCTAGTCTCATTTCATCTTCTAAACTATAAGACAGACTTAAAGAAGGTACTGTGAATAGCATCTATGCAGTCTCTTCCAAAGGGAGTAAACTACTGAAATTTAAGTGGGGAAAAAAAGAGTTATAATGAAGTTTAAAAATGGCTCCTGATTTCATGCGACTTTATTGTATTTTCCATCAGTTTGAGAATAATACAGTAGACAACCCTGACATTTACATTATGTTTTGAGTAGGTCTCATTAAAGAAAATGACGTTCCCAGCTTACAGTGTTTGTGGTGGTCCTAATACTCAGAGTGGAAGATAACAACATAGTAAGTTTCACTTACATAGGTGATAAATGCCCTGTTTATTTTACATCACATATGCAATTGAATGAGTAATTTTGTTGATGGCAGGACACTACTCTAAGAAAATATGGATGGTATTTTCTTGAAGGGGCAATTACACCATTCTTGAGAAGGCAATCAACTTACAGTCTGAGAAAGAGCAGTTGTCCAAGGGCTTTACAGTATACCAGGACCTGAAGATGTAGGTTGGGTATCCCACTGTCATATTTATCCATCTTGCTATGTTACTTCTCTGTCTGATTTGACCTTTGCTGCTGATTAAATTGAAACATTGTATGTGTAAAGCACATGGAGACCTTCAAGTGAAAAGAGCTAGGTCTTATCAGGGCCATATAAGCAGTAAATAAACATATTTTCTTAAACATGCTTCAGGATACCATTCCTGAAAACAGATAAAATCAGTGCTATGAAAGTCTGTCTTGGGTAAGCGTTTGATATGTTGCATGGCCTTGTGAGGATGATCTTATGCTCTGTTTCTTTACCACTTCAGCAATACTTAGCTACTAAAGTGGTGACAGAATAAACCATGAATTTTGCTAGATATGCATAAACAGCAAGTCTTAAGCATGAAAGAGGTTTGAGTCACACAGCTAAGTATGATTCCTAATCCAGCTTCTCAAAATCTGATTTAAATCAATGACTTTAAAAAACACAGTGCTTCATGTAGTGTGATAACTTCTGTAGTCACCTTACCTGGAGTGATAGTAATAACCTGCATTAGGAGTTTTTATGTCTGTGGTAATCTTTCTTGGCTCATATGTGTCTTATCTTTTCTCAATAAAGAAAGTAGTTTGTAGTGTGTTTAGTTTATATTATATGCAGTTTGAAGTGTATTTAAGGTGCTATTCACAAGAATCCATGAGTTAGTACTTCTCTGTGTAACTATGAGACAGGCCAAGCACAATTTTAAATACCTTTGTAGTTTCTCACGTTAGCCCTTCTATCTTACTAGCCCTGAAGATCTGACTAGACCTGATGATGAGACGACTACAATGAGGCTTATTTTATTAGTGAAAACTTCAGATCTCAAGTAGCTGCATGAATGTGTACTTATGTGATAGCACAAGCATGTGGTTAATGTTGTGCCTTTCAGGAAAAATACAAATTATTAAAAAATCTGTGATAAGGTTGCAAAAACAAACAACATTCTGAGTAGAACACTATTCCCAGCTCATGCCCCCACTGTCTAATGCTTTCCTTGGTTGCAACGTTTGTCCTATGAATGTTGAGAAAGCAGTGAGCACTAGGGAATGGCTGTAACTGTAGTTCACTGTGCTCATGAATACATCAGCTGTGACAGCTTAGCAGCTGTAATAAAACACAACCATGTTTTCATTTATGGAATTCCTGCAGTTTTAAATAAATTTGATAAAATAATTTCTGTCCCCTGTCCTACATCCTTTCTGATACAAAGGGACTGGACACAGACATGCACATTGTGCTGAGTTAATGAGATGCTAAACCGGGATTGCATTTTCTTCATTTTTAAAGCCTGTAAAACTAGCTTTTAAAGATTCTTCATTGCTTTTGAAAATCTGAAGAGGTTTCTCTTGCCTAACATTCTCTCTTCTGAACTATATTTGGATATATACATATATGGCCATATATAGCCAAATATACAAATATATTGCATTTACTTTATCTGAATAGAAGAAATTCTAAAATTCATGCTTTTGTGTGAGCTACTGTTGAATACATAAAGCTGTTCTATATGCCTGAACTGATGCTTCTCTCATTAGTCAATGCTAGTACTGGGAAAGCCTTCAAATGTATCATGCCATTAGAAAAAAAAAAATAAAAATAAAAAAATCCTCAATTGCTTGTTCCTCTTAGTTTGGTCCTCAAATACTTTGCAAAGACTGTAATAAATCCTTGTTATTGTGCTGAATAAGTTATTTCCTCTAGACATTAAAATAAATCCAGATGATCCATATAGGGTGCCTCATAAAAAATTCACCTCATATATGCAGGACTCCAAAAAACAGTTCTCATGGTCTTAGAAATACCATGTAAGTTCTGAAAGCTTTCTGTGCAATACTTCTAGCTGAAGTCTTGTCCAGTGAATTCCTGAAGTCCACCAACCTGTAATAAATACAGACAGACATTTTTATTGAAGGGTATTGGCTAATCAAGCTATGTTTTATTAAAAGGGGACAATGCTACTACTGGACTGTTTTGGTGAATGCAAATTCTTTGGTGAATCTTCCAGTCACTATGATTGAGTTCTGTAATAATTGGCCTTTATGGAGCAATTGTTTTTTGTTGTTGTCGTTGTTTGTTTTGGTTTGGTTTGGTTTTGTTTGTTTGTTTGTTTTTCATTCCCAAACTTTATCAAATTTCCAAAGGAATATTACAGGTTCATGCATTCTGAGAATCTGTTTAGAAGTTTTTCATAATTTTCTATCTCTATAAAAGCTTGAAATGTTTAGGTTAGAAAGTGGGCACTTGAGTTAATGAATTATGGAGTCATCAGTCTCCATAACTGAATTTCCATGGGATGAGTCAAAGCACTCAGGTGCCATATATGTGTCACTGACTACATGGAAGGTAAAGCTCATTTTCAGGCATGTGTATTAACTGTTTAAATCTGATTGTGAATATGCTATTCTGATGGCAGATATTCTATTCAAACACCTGAGATTGGACAAAATTTGTATTTACTCATTTTCTCTTACAGGTTAAAAATATATTTTATATGGTCAAGTGTATTGGTATTTATATGTCTGAAAAGAGAAGTGAATAAGGTGTGGAGAATCATTTAATTACTTCTGATACAAAGTGCTTAAGTTGTATGAGCAATGTCCGTTATCACAGTTTGCTCAGGCATTTTGCTCAAGCACATGAACTAACAAAACTGTCCATTTTTCCACCTTAAGTAAAAGGAAACTTTTTTTTTTCATGAGTTTATGAATAGATAAGAGCCTTTCCTTCTTTTTCTTTTTCTTTTTCTTTTTCTTTTTCTTTTTCTTTTTCTTTTCTTTTTCTTTTTCTTTTTCTTTTTCTTTTTCTCTTTCTCTTTCTTTTTCTTTTTCTTTTTCTTTTTCTTTTTCTTTTTCTTTTTCTTTTTCTTTTTCTCTTTCTCTTTCTTTTTCTTTTTTTTTCTTTTTCTTTTTTTCTTTTTCTTTTTCTTTTTCTTTTTCTTTTTCTTTTTCTTTTTCTTTTTCTTTTTCTTTTTCTTTTTCTTTTTCTTTTTCTTTTTCTTTTTCTTTTTTTTTCTTTTTCTTTTTCTTTTTCTTTTTCTTTTTTTTCTTTTTCTTTTTTTCTTTTTCTTTTTCTTTTTCTTTTTCTTTTTCTTTTTCTTTTTCTTTTTCTTTTTCTTTTTCTTTTTCTTTTTCTTTTTCTTTTTTTTCTTTTTCTTCTTTTTCTTTTTCTTTTTCTTTTTCTTTTTCTTTTTCTTTTTCTTTTTCTTTTTCTTTTTCTTTTTCTTTTTCTTTTTCTTTTTCTTTTTCTTTTTCTTTTTCTTCTTCTTCTCCTTCTCCTTCTCCTTCTCCTTCTGCTTTGTTCTTCTTCTTCTTCCTTTTTCTTCTTCTTTTTCTTATCTATGCCTAATTTATGATCTTGTGTTTAACATTTCTTTAGTCTTATGATCTTATTACAGTTTGGTAGGAAATTTCTGTCAAGATGGACTAAAACATCTCTTTTGACAGCAAGAATATAGGTAATTTAAAGTAGAGGAGACAACCAACAGGCAAGGCCCCTTTTATGACTAGATAAGCTTTTTGGAAAAGAAGGAAAATAAAAAGAATGTGTTAAAATTCTGAGCTTGACAATAAGACACTTACTCCTGAAGGTCAAGAGATCCTTACTATGCTTGTTGGTGAGTGCAACTCTACAGGTACCTGATTTATGTTAAGTTTTAGCAACTTAGATAGGCAGTACACTATTCACTGTGACTCTTTTCAATATAACAAATTAATGGTATCAATCTACTTATAATAAACTAAATTGCTGCCATATCACTAAAACCATGTAAGAGTTGGATATCTCCTGTGACATATAAAACAATATTTCAACCCCCTTAAATTTTCTAAGTAGTATCTTTCCTTTTCAATGGCATGGTTTTCCTTCCTGTTTCTGTAAGTTTTCACCTTCATCGTGACCTCCATGAAGTCCAATCTAGGGCAGAACAGTCTATTCAATGGCTTAAGGATAAAATTCAACTGTTGTGCGGTAGTCAGCACAGTACTGTATGTTATACAGGAACTGCTGGAAGGATATAGATGAACCAATATAGAGGTAATAGCATCACTGTTAAGTGCTATAGATGTGGTATCAGTAACAACCCCTCTGAATGCTCTGGAGTTAACCATGATAGAGAAATGACAACCAGAGACATAAGATTCCTTGGAGGAGTCCTCCCTGATCTTTATAACTATGCATTTTACCTAACCATGAATTAGACTGTCAGTCCCATGCATTCTTTACATTAGTTCATTTCAGAACTTCATTGTAGCAGTTTTTATAAACATATGCATCTCTACATAATAAATTACTCATTGTACCTTAAAGCAAAATGGTAATGCCTGCAATAATACTCCAGTGTAGTAACTTAATGAATAAATAATACATGTTAATTCCATGGTAAGTACAAGGAAGTGCTGCTTCCTTTCGATTTCAGTGTATCGGATGTGCAATTATTGCATAATTAAATTCAGCTTGTATGACAGGTGACTGACATTTCCACATTTCTGTTCCAAGTTGACTACTCAAGCACCCTAAGTATGTTATACAACAAAATTTTACATATAAGCAATGCAGACAGCTACTTGAGTGCATTTCATAAGCCAAAATGGCTTCTGTCTCATTTTCCACCTTGGATAGGCAAGATACAATTCTGAGGACATGTGTATGAACTAAGAGACCCAATAAGCCAGTGAAGTTCCTTAATTAGAGAAATCACAACAATGGTGCACAGAGGTTAAAATGAGCGCAGTTTCATCTCTTCCACAGTATAATTTCTATCTTTTCTTTCTTTGTTTAAATTCACCTACTCCCATTTGTCAACTGACAAGGGGTCCCATACCACATTTGCAATTCTAAATGGCTGAGCCCTATGAATCATTCTGTTAGAGATGTGTAAGAAGTCAGTCTCAAGGGAAGGAAAATATTCCTCTAATCAAATTTATATAGCTGATTCCTCACTGCAGCTCTAAAAAAATATATTGAAGAAAGTTATATTTCTTTAAAATGATGGATCTTGTAATTAAAAACAAAACAAAACAAAACCCTTTATTTTCCTTGTAATTGCATGGGAATTCACAAATCTGTAATAGTTGACTCATAAACTGCTTTTATTTGGAGACGTTTTTTCCACCGATAAACCAATTTAGATTTACTATATGAAAGAATGTTGTACCATTATAGTCAATAAATAGCAGATTCTAACCTTACTGTTTCCAGTTAATGAATGTTTCAAATACAGTTTCATATGCCTTTCTGGAAAGATGGGTACTCTTTATGATACTATAAAGCTATGAATGCAGTATGCAGAAGGAGTTGCAGTAAAATCAGTTTTTCACAATGTGAAAATATGCAACATTCCCAAAGTCCACAGAAAGGGCAAACATGAGAATGTTGTTTCAAAATTCTTTCATTAAAACTATACTCAGAGGCTATGACTTTGTATTTTATTCTGTCTTTTCCATTCATATATATTTATTTTTTTCTGATGGGGCTTGTTTTGTGAGCATGGAACTCAAATATGAGTTTTGCCTTTCATTTCAGCCCATGATGAAGAGTTCCTTTGAGTAAGAAGAGAAATACAAAATGGTGAGATGTTTTCTGTAGATGTGAAACTGTTAAAATTCCTTTTGGTCCACTTCTGTTATATCTAAAATGCGAAGGAATTTTTTTTTACCAAGTGCCCAAATTTTTCTAGTCAGAAACTGAAGTGAGCTAAGTTAACTCCCCCAACATAGTGAGAAAATAATCACATCTTTTAGCTTAATGAAGTGGAATTTGAAAGGAGTACTTTAATTAAAATTAATATTACCATTAATATCAATTCTATATTAAAACATTATAAAGCACACCTGGTAGTGACAAGCAGAAAACAAGTCCTCCAAGTTTTTCAACTTTGACTCTCCTTTGTTATGTTCTGTTCATTTCCAGAATGCTTATAAATCACATATTCCCATGAATTACTTAAAGGATCATGATTTCATTCTAGTTACTTCTACACATCGAATAAAAAAGAGAAGAAAAAAAACATCCTTTCATGCATGCTACATTCTTTACTACTTATGCCATCAAGTATATCCTTACTTTTGGAATTGTACAGAAGGAGATCCTGAATAGTCTTCTTTACCTGTAGCATTGTTATCTTCTTGTTCTGTCTTAAGCACTGATTGCATTAAAAGTCTTCTAACCCAGTGGTGGCTGATGCCTCCACCCAGAAGGGGCTGCTGAAGGGTAAGGACAGTAATTAATGGCTTTAAACTAAGAAAGGGTAGATTTATTTATTTATTTATTTATTTATTATGGCAGAAACCTGGCTGCCTTATTTTCCAGATTTGTGTTAGAAACAATTTATATTTGAGTGTCATTTAGCACACTAACTGATCTAATGAAACTTTTCAGTCATGGTGTGTAAAAAGTATATTTCAATTAAAAATATGTTGCATTTTATTAATAGTGATTTCCTCTTTATCTACTTTTATAATTTTCTGGAGAAAAAAAAAAAAAAAAAAAAGTACAGAACTACTTAATCTCCAAGAAAAATAATCATAATAAAATAAGGAAATAAAGAGCACTGTTCTGTTTGTTTTGTGTTAAGCTCATGATAGAAGTAAAATAAAAGTAAAATGCAAACAAATGATAGGGTTCAAGTACCTTTTTTTTTTTTTTTTTTTTTTTCCCCTGGATAATATGACATTAATAAGAAGACAGAGAAAAAAGTACTCTCTCTAGCTGCCATCTGGTAGCTATATAACACACTTATGGTGGTCAAGCAATTTGTGATTAACCAGGATTCAAAACGATGATTCACAGCAATCATCCACAGCAGGGAGTGAATCATGGCAATATTCTGCTGGAATTCACATGCTGAAGAAAAGAAGGTGACACAAAAGTTGTGTGGGCAGGAAGGGCTGGGAGCTCATAGGAACTTTGTTTCCTTTTGGAATTATCAACATTTTTCAAACATCTGATGGTTTTGTAGGGTTGTACAAAGAATTGTAGGAATAAGGGCAAGCTGTTTTACGTTTATTTTTCATTGGGATTTACAGAGACGGCTTTACAACTCTGAATATATTCTTAAACAAAATTATAAAGGATGTCCTTTATTCTTCAGTGTTAAAGTCATTCAATGAAGTAAAAAAGGTATACTAGACAGAAGTTCATGAAATCCTCTTCAAATTGTCCCATTACAGAATCTGCAATTGGACAGGTATAATTAAGAAGGTGTGAATTGGAATATAATTCCACATTCTTAGAGAAGTAGGATTAATCAAACTGATCTCTATGTTTTCTTTTGTAAATGAGAACTTGCTGATCATCTTACTTGGTTGAAAGTCAGTATAGCATTTGTTAGGGAGAATGTAGAGATTGCACACTAACATTTTGCAGCCATGAATACATGAGTCAAGAACCCTTTAGAAGAGATTATATGTTAGTACTACTCTGTGCTGAAAATTCATTTGGAATTATGTACAATTCTGGTTGTCCATGTATAAGAACGATTAATACAAACTGCAGCAAGCACAGAATAGCAGACTGAAAGGGAAGAATATCATGCAAGAAGTGAGTAAACAAGCTTGGTTAGTTTGATTTAGCAAAACACAGATGGAGGGAGAGATTATTCTACATTATAAATACATCAAGGGAAATACCAGGGTGGAAGAGGAGCTGTTCAGTCGGAGACTGTTTGCACACAGATAATATGAAAAGTCATGGCTATAAATGTATTTAAGATGAAAATTACAGTGTGATTTTGAAAAGTGAGGTGCTCCAGCTCTTAACAAGAGGCAGTGGGAACAAATTTGAAACCAGGAAATTCCATTTAAACACAATAAATTAATAATAAAAAAACATTGTCAGGGTAGTAAAACACCAGAACGGGTTGCCCAGAGAGGTTGTGGAACATCCCTTCATGAAGGTATTCAAAGGCATTCTTAATGAAACCTTGAGTGGCTTCCTGTAGATGACCCTGCCCTGTGCTGGGTTGGCCTAGATAATCTACAGAGGTCCTTTCCAACTACAACCACTCAGTGACTTTCTGATTCCAACAGCAACAGGAGATGGACATGTGCCAAAATGGATGAAAATAGATTTCAGCTGAAGCTTGATTGAATGTTGTATAAAATGAATAGTAGTGGAGATGGAAGTCCACCTTTGTTCCTTTAAATCATGCATTGTTAGGACTGGCGGGAGATATTCAGTTTCAATGCGGGATGGGGGAGGAAAAATAAAAGAAATGAAGTGTTTGTCTAAATATGGAATAAAAAGAAACATAATTCCACTTACTCTCAGTATTGGATAGAATTATCTGTATAGTCATTACAATAATTTAAGTATACTTAGGAACTGATCACAGACTGATCACAGACAGCATCTGACTAACTTTCTGTATTTCTTTTTCATAGGCTGCCATGTTTCAAGATTGGGCACCAATTACTTCAAAACATGCACCTTCCACCTATGTCAAAGACACCACTGATACTGAAATCAGTCATCAGATCTTCAGAGATGAGCCAGAACAGTTAAGACAAGTTTTTGCTATTTCACAGAGTTTAACTTACAAAATTACAATTTTATTTGAATTTAGTAACTTAAAATAAAGGAAGAATGTTTATTGAAAAACTGTAACTTATTCTTCGTCTTTAACACCGGTGATGGGCCTCAAGGACCCCTGGAGCCCTGAGCTGTAGGACCATGACAGTGAGAAACTCCCAGCTGATTCTAAACTGGTGCAGGATTTGCTGCTCCAGCTGGATGTATATAAGTCTGTGGGGCACAATGGGATTCATCCCAGGGTACACAAAGAGCTAGCTGATGCCATTGTGAGACCTTTCTCAATTACTTTTCAACTGTCTTGAGAATATGGAGAGGTTCCAGAAGACTGGATGCTGGCAAATGTTGTTCCAGTTTTCAAGAAGGGTAAGAAAGAAGACCCTAGTAGTGACAGCCCTGTCAGTCTCAGTCTCATTACCTGATAAAATTATGAAGAAGGTTATCCTAGGAGTTACTGAAAAACACTTGAAAGGCAATGCAGTCATTACTCACAGGGAACATGGGTTCATGAGGGGAAAGTCTGGCCTAACTTTTTTGACAGGGTTATCCATCTAGATGACCAAAGGAAGCCAGGAGACGTAAAGATGCAAAGGTTTTGATAGTTTCTCACAGTATCTTTCTCCACAAAAAGTCCAGAACAAGCTAGAAAAGTACATAATGCAAAGGGTGAAGAACTGGCTGCCAGGTCAGGCTTAAAGAGGTATAGTAAATAGTGTTACAACCAGCTACTGTTTGGTCATTAGTAGGCTTCCGCAGAGCTCTATTTTTGGGGCTGTTCTCTTCAATATTTTCACAAAGGACTTGCATGCAGGACTTGAATGTATACTTAGTTTGTAGATGACACTAAATTGGGAGGAGCTGTTGGCTCCCTTGATGGCAGAGAGGCCTTACAGAGAGATTTTGACAAATTATAGGGCTGGGCAACCAACACCAATATGAAATTTACTAAGCACAAGTGCCCAATTCTACACCTGAGATAGGGCAACCCTGGATATACATACAGAACAGGTGATGAGAGGATGTAGAGTAGCCCTGGAAAAATGGATCTGGGGGTTTTGGTCAATGGTAAGTTGACTATGAGTCAGCAGTATGTCCTGACAGCCAGGAGGGCCAACTGTATCCTGAGGTGCATCAAGCATGGTATAGCTAGCTGGCTGAGTGGTGTCACCTCAAGTACTGTGTACAGTTTTAGGCACCACAATGTAAGAAGGACATAAAATTATTAGAATGTGTCCAAAAGAGGGCTACAAAAATAGCGATGAGTCTAGGGAGGAAAACATATGAGGAGTGGCTGAGGTCACTTGGTTTGTTCAGCTTAGAGAAGAGGAAACTGAGGGGTGACCTCATCACAGTCTTCAGTGTTCCCATGATGGGGAATGGAAGGGAAGGTGCTGATCTCTGCTCTCTGGTGACCAGGAATAGGACCCAAGGGAAGGGCATGGAGCTGTGTCAGGGGAAGTTCAGATTTGATATTAAGAAAAAGTTCTTCACTGAGAACTTTTGGTTGGTGGGGACTGGACATAAAGTCCCACTTTCTTCTCACCCTATGCACATTCAGAAGTAAAGACTTTTTTTTTTTCTTTTTTTTTTTTTTTTCAGTCATTTGATAATTTTTGGACATAGTCATAGACTCAGTTTCCTTCATGCGTCTTTGATTAGCATATTCTTAGCAGGCCATGAAGTACAAATACACCCAGACATGGAAATTATTCAGGCAGTCAGTGGTTCACTTTGTTGTTCCTCTATAACCAGGAAGACTTGCTTTCTTGTTTTATCCTTTTCCATCTAATAAAGATGGGTCACACTAAGCCAATACAAAGCCAATAAACTTTTTTATTTCGGTGTCTTTCTTTTCTTCCGTGGTTGCTGAGTATGTTGGGCTCACTTCATCTTTGCCTTTTTTAGGTAATGTCAATTACCTAAAAATTACCTCAGATCAGCAAGTCCTATGCACGCTAAGGTTGAGAAAAATGATCTTTTGTCATACAGGTGTTTTCTCTGAATAGCTTACATTTTGCATCTGGACATGGATAAACTGTAAGTATTGTGCCAAAATCAATGAACAAATGGAAAAGTGAATCTAACAATGTCTGAAGTGTATGGCATTTTATATTTGTTTCTGATCCCAGAATTAATGGAGGTAAGCCAGAATTCAATTAACAGGAGAAAATGTCAAGGATAATATGAACAGTCATGGCTATCAAGAGACTACACTGGTAAAATGAGAACGGGACTTTAGGACATAACAAACTGGATCCATTTTAAACACATTTGTCAAGTTTATCTGCTGTTTTATAATATTCCTTAAAAAAATATTAGCCCAAATAATGAGGTATACATCTGCTTAGTGGCATGCTACTTACTGTCCACCTAGATACTATGTAAGATTTATTGAAATGTCTTTGATTTTCTAGGGTATTTTGCTTTCATGCACCTCTTCAATCATTTCTAAATATCACTAAGCATTTGATTTCTTTTCTTACACATACACTAACATTTGTCTATGTCATAGTTTGGTGGGTTTTTATTCCACTTTTATTTTCCAATATAATAGCATCTTTCTAATGTCTAACCATATCTTTCTATGGCCATAACCATATGCAAGTGGGAGTTGAGCTGTAGCCCAGGGCCCACATGTTGTACAGAAAGAAGTTCCCAGGTAAGACCTCTGTTTGCAGCCTACCTGTTCCACCAGTAGCTACTTTTTAGCGCTGCTCCAGCAGCTCTGTTATATCTCTATCTCAAACCAATCCCTAATATTAACCTAGCCCTACAAACCTGCCTCAGAAGAAGAATTTTATGAAGGAAAAGCTTTCTACAGTCTACCCCTTTCTACAGAAGTCCCCTTTACATCTCTGTTCCAAATGAGTCTATGACTGGTTCTCTGTCATGGCTATGCTCTCTAATAGTCTGTAGCTATGTCTCTTTCCCAAAACAAGCCCCAAACCTAGCCCCAAGTTAAGCCTTAGCTGAAACCCCTCAGCCTTGTCCTAGAGTTCTCATGGGAGAACTCTTGGCACCCTTCCTCTTCCTTTGCCAGCTCCTTTACATTCCAAGTGGAATGGTAGGCTTTGTTTTGCTCCCAACCTTAACATTATTTCTTTACTAGACGAACCAGTCCTCAGAGGACAAATATTTGCATCCTATCCCTTACCTAGGAAGCCTCTTTACAGCCCCACTTCCACTGGAGCTCTAAACACTTTCTCAAACCAAACCCTAACATCAATATTGTCTCTAGACCCAGACTAAGCCTTAACACAAGCCCTTCATCCTTGTCCTCAATGAGGAATTTCTCAATGGAAAACTATTCTCGGCAGCCTATTCCTTCCTTTGGCAGCCTTAGCCCAAGCCTCTATACTCAAACCAAATGGAGAAGTTCTCAGAGAAATGTTCTGACTGCCACTTACCCCTTGCTTTGGCAACCCCTTTCCAACCCCATTCCAACTGGATCTTTAGACTATGTCTGTCACTTAAATGAAACACTAACCCTAAATATAAACATCATCCCAAACCGAGTTTACAACAAGACTGTCCAGCCACTGACCAGACAGAAGGTTTCTCACAGCCTAGTTCTCTTTACTGCCCACATTTGTCTTTGGTAGCCCCCTTCCTGCCCAAGCCCAAATACAGCACTAAGCTTTCTCTTTCTCTGCACTTGAGCCCTAGCCCTAAATGCCATCTTGGTTTCAGCATCGGACAAGAGATCCCCACCATTATCAAGACAAAATTTTTCTCACAGCCCAGTTTTCTTTGCAGTCAACACTTTCCTGTTCCAATATAAATGCATCTCTAGGCTTTCTCTCTCTCAGTCCTAACCTTAACTCTAACCCTTGCAAAACAAAACAAAACAAAGGAAAAAAAAAAAAAAAAAAAAAAAAACCATAACCAGAGGCCAAGCCTTTGTCAAGGGCCACCAACTGTTGCCCAAATAAAATTTCTCACAGTCCATTTCTCTTTGCTGCCCACATCTCCCCTTGGCAGCCCCTTTCTGAAACCCTTATTCAACTGCAGCTCTGAGGTTTCCCACTCTCAGCCTGAGACCTAACCTTAAAAAACATCCATAAACTCAGTCTGAACCTTTGACAACAACCATGAAACACTGCCCAAAATAAAATGTCTCACAGTTAGGTCTCTCTCACTTCCCCAGGCAGTGCCACTTTCACTTCTTTTGACAGCTCCTTTCCAGCTACAGATCTGTGATTTCCATTTCTCTTAACCTGATCCTTAAACCTGACCTAACCCTAATCATTGGCTAGGTCATTGTCTTAGACTCCGTCACCCTTTTTCATACGAAGTTCTCCAGAAAAAGATTTTTTTTCCATCCCTTTTCATAGACTAAATCTTGATCTCCAGCTAGACTGAGGCAGCAAAGGGGCTGCTCATGGCGAAACTGTCTGAAAAATATTTGTCTGCTTCTAGCACTTTTAATGTGGCTCAAGAATGGGTGTCTTGGGCTAAGGGTCAATCCCTCCAGGGCTTACAGTTAGCATTAGGGCTGGGCTTGAGAGAGAGAGAAATCCTAGAGGATTGCATTACAAAGGGGCTGCTGAAAGGAGGGGTAGGCTAGAAAAAAGAGGTATCCCTTTGAAGACTTCATTCAGGGCTGGTCTGAAGTCTTTGGTTTCAGACTTGCCCCTTGTATGTTGTTAGGGTTTGGTTTATGATTAGTTCCAGGAAAGAGACAAAGTCTAGAGCTTCAGTTGGAGTTGGGCTAGAGGAGGTAAGCTGAAGACAGATTGTTCTTTTTTCAGCTGTACTCCAGCTGAAGCTCTACGTTTTGTCACTTAGCCCTAGTTCCTCAAACACAACCCAAATTAAGGAGTTTTAAGAGGAGAGGGTTCTAATATCCTGTTTAGTGCTTGATTTTTCCTAGTAACAAAAAAACTGTGTGAAAGATATTTGAATTGACTTTCGCCTGCTGATGTTTCTTATACTTGTCTTCTTTTTGTGAAATTGGACCTCTTACAGAGTTTGTATTTGAGTTGCCATAAGTCATAATAACAACAATACTGTTTATACTAGCCAACCTTCACTGCTCTGTACATCATACTAAGATACTTATCAGGCTTAAACTAATGATAGGTCACCATGTGTTCAATTTTCTAGTCTGTGAATCAAGCAGTACCTCTAATAATTTTGTTTTACATTATGTATTTGCTGTCTATGATTTTCATTGAACTGTGTGATTTCTGAGTTAGCACAAAGTGTCATTATAATTGCCTTTTCTGAAGGGAAGAAAGTTACCTAAGAGTTTCAATTCTCTGCTCTGAAACTTTATTGTTCAAAGTACAAGTGCTTTTTGTACTTAGTCATTAACCTAGATACACATAAGTGGACACTTCTGTGGTGACACAAAATCTCTTATAATTTGTAACTTCTGTTGTTGTGCTGGAACTTTGTCCTGTCTCTTGCATTTCCCTTTAATTAATATAGATTTTCACTTTAATAAATTTTCTAGCTTTCTATCAATGCTTTTACATAGAAACCTGAGAGTTCTAATACTCTCTTTCACCTTTTAATAGACCTAATTTCAGGACATATGGGAAATGTTAACTAATGAGAATTTCTGAAGTAAGTTGTAGGAGTATATTTTTGTAAATGATAAATTAAATAGGAACTTATTTGTTGACCATTGATTCGTCTGGTGTAGGCATTGGAGATGTTACACTGTTATTCATTTTCAGTTTATATTTGTCTTTAAATCACTTTGCAAAATTCTTTTTCAGAACTTTTAATAGTTACTTTTTGTGACTAAAATAATTACAAATAAGTTTTAGGACATATCCAAAAATAGAAGTAAAAGCCATATTGAGTTTGATTTGAGAATAGAACAAGTAACTTGCTCTAAAATAAAGAACATTTAAAGTATAATTTTTCATGTTTTATTCATTTTAATCACCTCAGTTTTCTTTATCTGTCACTGAAACTGAAGAAAGAAGCTCCAGAATATCATGCAGATATTCTGTTCTTGCTTTATTTCTTGTGTTCTTGCTTTATTTCTACACAGAATACATACAGGAAATGCTGCAAGTCTTGGCAGGAAGCATTTTAGTTCTCTCTCTCTCACTAAAGTTGTGAAAATTAACTGGCTTCCAAAGGAGGGTGTTGGTTGTCTTTGTTGTTGTTTGTTTCTTTGTTTTCCTTTTACAAGTCAAAATGCAATTGAAGCCTGAAATTTATTTATCTTTAGAAAAAGGACAGCCTTCAGACACATCACACAAAACAGATGCCAGAATATTTTCAACATGAAAATTAAAGTATTAGGTATTAAGTTTACACTGTACTTGAAAATAAAACATCACTCAAAACCAAACTTATTTCTTAAGAGGATGCTGAAGCTTCTTGTATAAGACTATTTTTACTATTCTGTTTAGCACTAGGGGAGATAACAGTGTTAATTTTAGGTTAACGTTACCAAGGTTAACAGTTCATTGGTGTGAATGAAAAAATTTATATTCAAACATAAACAGTGTCTTTTCATTAGTGGCCTGAGCACTGTAACCTGTATTTTTTTCCAGAAAAAAGGTTAAGTGTTAATATGTACCTCATAGCACATGACCATATAAAGGTAGCAGAAAGGAACTGGGAAAGATGCAAACATTAGAAATTCAGATTATACATAAACTGCAAATATTTAGCAATCGGGGTTACTGACCTCTGGAACAGTTTATCTAGTGATGTGATAGCTTACTAATTACTGCTAGACTTGAAATAAAGTTAGCTCCATATTTTCTTGAAACCCATGTTTTTTTCATGTCTTTCTGCATGAAATCATTGGTCTAATATTTACATATATAAACGGTCTTCCTTTCATCATCAGATTGTGAACCTCTTATGAAGAGAAATAGAATATCACTACTCATATATGCATGCCTTTTGCTCATAAAAATAATACATCTGATTCTAAACAAAATTGTGCTAAACAGTTTGCCAAATCCCAGTATGGGATAATGTCTTGTTGTAAGATGTGAAATTTAAAATTCAAAGAGTAGTTTTGTCACATGGAAAGAAGTAGTTTATTTTAAATTGTCAAGTATGCATTGTGATATAGATTTATGAATGCTGAAGAGGTTTTCCTCTCCATAGAATGCAGTCATTTATTTTAACATTACTATTTCTGCTTGCCTTCAGCAGACTTTTCAGATTAGTTATAAATTCAGTCACAAGGATTTGATGATTTATGGGTCTTTTCCAACCTCAGTGATTCTATGATTTTAAACTCTCAATGCTGTAGTTGAGCTTTACCTTGTGGATTATGTTCCTAACTTTCTATTCTGCTTTGTCCTCTTACCATTTATTGACACTCTCTTTTTCACTTTGCCATTTCACTATTCTGTTAATAAAACTTTATTCTTATCTGAGAAGGTTATTGTGCATCTTTCTCCTTTCTTGATACTCCATTTACAGCAAAGTTCAACCAAAAAAAAAAAATTATTATTATTTTCTTCTTTTCTGCCATCCAGTCATTTTCTTATTTTTTTTTTACTCTGACTTTTGTAATGTGAAATGATACATGTGCAAGTGGCTTACTGTGTCTTTTGGAAGTAATTGATAAAATCAATTCCGAAGAGTAGGGGCAAAAATAATCAGAAAGCTAAAATTCTTACTCCTTTCCTTCTTGCCTTTCCTTGCCTTTCCTTGCCTTGCTTTGCCTTACCTTGCCTCTCCCTCTGACACAGCAAGGCCTCTTTTTGAGGTCTGTCCTTTTGAATCCTATTTCACATCGGTTGTCACGCTGTATTTGGATGTTCCTGCAACATACTTAGAGATAAATTTCAGAATCAATTTATAAAGTACATATTCATTGTACGCACTATGCAGCATTAGACATCAAACGTTGGACAGCCATTTCTGACTTAATTTCAAGAGGCATGTACTTTTTACTCTTTTGGTATGAACATTATCTTGAGACACAAACCAAAACATACAATAAGGAACTAGTATTAGCTTCTAAATAAAGTTTAAGCAAAGAGTTCTGATTAAATCTTGCAGATTTGCTTCATATTTATATTTTATATCACCAGAATCTCGTTACATATTCTCAGATTTCAGTGTCTCATTCTTGATATAATACATAAAATGGTTTCCTGGTGTGTTGTATAATCTAAGGTAGAAAGGGACCAGCTGTTGTCTGCTCAAAAATGAGAAAAGCATGAGATTCCAGAAACATGACTCTTCAAAATCCCTCAAGCCAGGTACACGCAAATAGAATATTTCATGCTTTTTCGGTATGATTCTGACAATTTCAAACCTCGCATTTGTAGGTATTGGAGCATGTAACCTGACTCTTCTTAGAGGTTTCTAATGAACAGAAAAGACATAGTGGGCAAGGAGTGAAATAAACTCCATTTAAACAGGAAACAAAAACAAACAAACAAACAAACAAACAACTATTTACTACAAGGGAGATCAAGCACTGGAACAGTGCTTGGGACTCATAGCCTAAGTCCCAGGTTGACAAGAAGTTCAGCATGAGCTGGCAGTGTGCGCTTCCAGGCCAGAAAGACAACCATATCCTGGGCTGCATCAAAAGATGGGTGATTGTCCCTTTCCGTCTACCCTGACCTTGTGAGACCCCACATGGAGTACTGCGTTCATCTCAGAGCCCCCCAGCACAAGACATGGACCTATGAGAGCGAGTCCAGAGGAGGGCCATGATGATGCTCAGAGGGCTGGAGCACCTCTCCTACAAACAAAGGCTTGAGGGAGTTGGGGTTGTTCAGCTTGGAGAAGAGAAAGATCTAGGGAGACTTTATAATGGCCTTCCATGTTTTTCAGGTGTTAAGGGCCAGGTTGAATTGGACTTTGGGCAACCTGTTGTAGTGGAAGGGGTCCCTGCCCGTGGCAGGGTGGTTGGAAGTCAGTTATCTTTAAGGTCCCTTCCAACTCAAACCATTCCATGATTCTACAATTCTATACCCTAAACTATGCCAATTCTTTTTGAGACCCTGATCTTTTTAAAGTCTCATATATGTGAGGGAGGTACTTTACTGTGATGTGTTGCCTGGAAAACAGTTCAAATTCTTTTCTTCTTACTTTTTGTAGTTAAGTGGTATGAATAGTGAAGAATTTGGGACTCATGACTCTGTTGATAACAGTTATGAGATCTAAGTGAAATGAGGCAATGGTGCCAGCCATTGTAACGCAACAGGTCAGCCTCTTAGCTGATGATTTAGTGATCAATGCCTAACTTTGGAAGTAAACATACATTTAGAAGCCTGAGGAGGTAAATCCATGAACAAAATTATTCCACAGTTCATATTGACATTCTGCTTTTTCTGTTAATGAAGGAAGAGTGATAACCTTTAATTCTTTCATAGAATCATAGAATGGCTTGAGTTAGAAGGGACCTCATAGATCATCCAGTTTCAACCCCCCTGCCATAGGCACGGATTTCACCCACTAAATCAGGTTGCCCAGGGCCCCATCTAACCTGGACTTTAACACCACGAGGGATGAGATGTTCGCAACCTCTCTGGGCAACCAGTTCCAGTGCTTCACCACCCTCTGAGTGAATAATTTCCTCCTAACCTGTAATCCAAATCTTCCCTCTTTTAGTTTAAAACCATTCCCCCTTGTCCTGTCATTTTTCAATTGAGCAAAAAGTTGCTCCCCATCAAGACAAACATTTTAAGAACAGATGCATAAAAGGCTCCAAAACACCTTCCAGGCTCTTCACATCTAATAGGTTTTCACTTTGTCCTCCATGTAGGACTTCCTCAATTTTTGTGCAAATGTTTCTTCTGCTGCTTACTGTAAAAGGACTTAAAATGTTTCTTCCATAGATGCTTGGTCTACTACATCACTTTAAGGCAGCTAGTGTTTGTTTCTCCGTTTCTGTTTTGTATTGTTTTTTGGAAAGTAACTAAGTGAATGCAACACAATCTGATGAAAACTTCTAAACTCAGGACCTGAGAACTCCTAACAGGCTGGAAGATGAGCTCTCAGGGCAATCCTCTGCTGAACAGTCATCTGGACTGGTAGGTAGATTTGAATTTTTAAGGTGTTGAGGAGAGGACTTACATATGGAAATTATTCAATAAATCAACTGTAAGGATCCAGTTACTGAACACAGAATTACTGACTCAGCAATTTTATCTAAAGCATTGATTCTTCAGAGCCTTGAGGATAATTTGCTTAAACCAAGGTTACCTAATTTTAGAAATTTGATTAATTGCTACAGTTCTCTGGATTTCTTGAAACATATTAATCCCAATAGAGGCACCTAAGTACCGAAGTTTGACAAATACCAACTGTGATGTATATCGCAGATGATTTATGTTATCAGTAATGTAACTGTTACATTCAAAGACGCATTGTGCTCCACCAAGTGTTATTGCACCATTCTGTATAATTGTTCCTGACTGGCCTAGCAATGCACATGACAAATGAAATGTAATACAGTCAAATACCCAGGAATACATTGTGCATTGCTTGCAGAAATGTGGCATATAAATACAAAATGAGAAGAAAGAACTGAAGTTAACTTTGATTGGAACTTAGGGGAATAATGTAGATCTGCTCCTCATGTTATTTAAACAACGTGGAAAAGCAATTTATAACTAAATAAAATGCTGGGTGTACTTATCTAAAATTGCAAAATAGAATTGCACAGTTCTGAAGTTCCAATGAAATTGTGCTATGTTCTCTCTGCTGCTCCTACATTTAATCTTTTCTCACAAGAGACTAAGTGGCTTAGGGACTTAATAAGATCTGGCACTTGAACTTAATAAGATCTGGCACTTTTCCTTTTTTTTTTTTTTTTTTTTTTGGCACACTGAAAGCATTCTTAAACTGTGTTTTAGTACTGGAATGACATTCAGAGAATAAATAGTTAAGCAAGCAAATGCTTTATAAACACTCAGTATCTGTATTTTCCTTTTCTCTCCTAAACTAGTATTTTCCACCAGTGGTAAACTGGCCAGAAACTATGCAAATCTGTCACACCATACCTCTCATACGTGCTATCACTTTTAAGCAAGATTGTTTCTTTCAGCATTAGATCCAGAAACATCAATTATAATTTCCATCTTAAACAAATATATTTCACAGCTTTCTAATGACAATTGTTTCATCATTTAACTTTTCAGCTGTTCGACTGAATATAATAACTTGGTTTTCATATTTTCTCATCATTTTCCTTGTTTGAAAGACACAAATGGCTTGGGGTTTCATGTTTCATCTGAAGTTGAGCAGCAAAGAGCATAGCTTCAGAAGAGTAGGTACACGAGTGATAATACTACACCCTTACACGCAAATAACTTCATCAAGTAAATTTACACAAGTTAGTAGGTTTATTTATAAGTGAAAAACAGGAGGCTAATGGACTTAGGCACATTTATTAGCCTTGCAAAGAACCTATTTGAATCTTATGACATCTAAATACCATCTAAAACATAGCCCTGAGAAATACTGTATTCATACGAACCCCAGAATAAGTTAAATAAGTCTGAAAAAAGTTTTCTATGATGCAGGTTGTTTAAGGTCCTAGTAATTTTTGTCCATATTTTAACCATGACACTGCCTCTTTTCCACCCACCTCATGAGCATGGGTCATGGGTGGCAAAAATTGTCATGTTCTGCTCTATGGGGAGCCTCGCTGAAATAGAGACTGCCGACTCAGGTGTAATGAGGTTTGCTTAAAACTGATTCTCCCACAAGAGATTGATTTGAGGACAAAATTCCCATCACAGACACTTGAATATTCAAAAAGGAGTAAATAAAGGCACTACGTGTGGTGAAGCAACCTTCACGTGCAGAAAAACATACTAATTCTAGCCTGAGTTTCAGTGTTGCAAATATGTAAGATAAGGTTTGGTATAGCCAGGATCTAGAATGCATGTTATAAAAAATTTATAAATATTATCTAGTCATCTAACAGCACCAATGTAATGTTTATAAAGCATGTAATAAAGCTGTCTTTCTTTCTTCAGTTTATTTTATGACTCAGGGAATGAGCACATTAAAAAAAAAGCTAAACTGCAATTAACACTATGAAGTGTATTTTCACCTCATTAGGCATTTTCTAAATAATTGGGAGTAGGAAAAGAGCCCTGAAATCAGTTTCTTGGATCATCCGGGATGTAAGAAGTAATGAATGAATAGGAAAATAAAGCTTATTAGACCTTATTTGGAGTATACTTTTTTTATTTTTTTTTATTTTTTTAATGACCCTGGCAATCAGAAAGACAACCACTGAAGAAGAAAGTATGCATTTGTTTCTTTCTTAAGTACAAAGTACCATAAAGACTCTTAATGTTGGATTATAATGATCTGCTTGGATCTTGTAATTTATTTGATATGTAAGTGCATGGCTTAGAAATCAGGAAAGTGTATACAATACAAAGTATACATTTTTTCTTTGCTGCAGCTAAAATAGTATTTACATAAGTATAGAAATGCAATTCATAGATAAGAAGTATTTTTAAAATAACACCCAGAATTTAACAAAACATAGGAGATAGTTGCTTCCAAACTTACAACAGGTGTTGGAAATCAATCTTTTTACTAAATCTTAATTTTAAAGCCTAAAACTGAAATAATCTGAATTCTCTTGCAATTCAGGGCTTATGCATTCTAAATAAGTTCCATGTTCCCAGACTTCAAATTAAATCTGTGAACATAGCTATTCTGTGTACATAGCTATTGCGTTAAAGGATAAGGAAGTTTGGCAGGACCTAAATCCTCTTGCATTCCAGCTTGTCTTCAGATATCGGAGGGGATGGGGGCATCTAGGCTTAGATTCTGAGTGATGTCCAATTTGGTACTATAAGTCCAGTCACATTCAATATATTAAATTATCATGATCACAGATGCACAAATAGCACAATATTGCAGTATTAGAAGTCCGTTCACATTAATTATATTGAATTACCACAATCATGGATTGCACAAATAGTGCAATCAGCACTGTAAGTCCAGTTGCATTAATCATGATCACAGATGCACAAATAGCACAATACACTTTCAGTCTATTAAATGGCTGGTGTAGTTTATTGAACCAGCAGGAGTACAGGTTCTTTTGGATTGCCAGCAATAAATATATTATCTGCAAAGCACGTGCAAATACCAAAGATATGACAAACACAACTAACCAGAAATGTGCTAACTTATGAAACAACTCTATAGAAAATGTTAGGTTTCCCAGGGAAGCACTTTTTATAACTGAGAGTTTGAATCTCACCCAAAAGGGGGAAAGAGAGGTTCAGCCCATCAACCAATCCCGGAAGTAAACAATGTATTTCCAACTTATCTCCAATGGTTTTGTTTCCCTTTGTTTCCCCCATGTTTTCCTCTCTTGAGCCATTTTTATACTATTTTCCTACTTTTAGGTGAAGCTTGAGTAACTAGCTATACACGCCTTTGTTTTGATTGGTATAATTTTTTTCTCGCTTTTGTTTTAAAGGTACAGGATCAGAGGAATTCAGAGCACCTGCTCAGTGAGGAGTGCTCACACCTAGCAGGCAAGTAGCCTTTGGGACGGAGGTGTGTTTTGGCATTGTAATGAGTACAGCCAGAGACGTGATTTGGTTATCAGTTAGACTCAGGGCTGGCCATTGCTATTAGTTCCATAGTAACATCAGGTTTCCCATCCCTGCAGTGACAGCACAGAGCCTGGCCTCACTGTCTTCTCTCTGCTCCAACCTCCATGCTATATCTCTTAGAGTCAGCACACCAAGATCCCCTGGTATCACCTAAGGTTGCAGGCTGTGTTGCCAAGTGGACTATCATGAAACAGATTCTTCGCATATCTGCCACATCTCACCCTGCAAGTTTCCTCAATGTTAAACATTCTCTTAAGACATGGACATGCGTTTAGCCTCAATAAGTTACCTTCATTAATTATTCCATAACAATGAATTTTTAATTCCTTATCTTTGGTCAGAAATTACATTACATATGGTAAACAACTGAACATTTCGTATCTTCAAAGGTGATAATGAATGTTCTTTCTTTATACACAAATACATAAGCACGGATGACAGACACCATCAACAGTCTTCAAAACAGCATGTGTATCAAATCTAGGAGGTATTTTTTTTTGGTGATGGCAGTATTCTTTCTATGCAAAAATGTTTGGACATTGTGAGACAGAGAAAAATAGTAATTCCTTCTTTGTGCTTTTGGAAAAGGTTGTAAGTGCTATGTTAATGCCTATTGTTAAATATTGTTCATGTGAGAAATGATATCATCTAACAGATGTTTCAGAGATTATTGTTCTTTATACATCCTAACTGGGACTTCTTACATCCCTTTCATTCTGATTTTGTTTTTCTTCTTCATCTAGATTTTCATACAAAGGTGTATTTATTTATTTATTTATTTATTTGCTCCTAAGACAAACATACCCATCTACAGGTCAATATAATAGTCACTGAAAAAATAGATATTTCTTCTTGACAGTGCAGAGGTCTTGTGTATGTGAGTTGGTATGCAGAATGGTGAAGTGTAAATATACAGCACAGACACTACTCCATACCCTGGGAAGAATATTCACAGTGCCTATTAAAATCAAATTAGCTCAGCCCATTTTCACTCCATGTAAAGTCTCCTATCATAAAAGCCCTCTCATTCATGTGGTGGACTACTGTGCTTTCTCTTTCCTGCTTAGGCAAAACTGAGCATATTATTTATTGCAACAGTGCTGAAGACATTTGAGTTTTGCCTTGAAGGACTGATCACTCAAGCGCTCACAAGACAAAGAGAGGGAACAACTTGTGAGTCCTGAACAACAGTCCTTCTAAACACTCTGAGATGCTTTATTTATGAAGAGTAGTAGTCATGTGTGACAGTTTAAATATTTACAGATCTGCTACTTCAAATGCTGGAATATTTGAACAACTTGCCATGCCTCACATTCAATGAACAATAAAGTTACAGAAGGAAGAATAGAAACTTTAAGTAGAAAAATATCCTTGGAACCTTAGATTTCTTAGAACTCAGTGTAAGTCTGTCAGCCTTTCAGAAACTAAAAATGACCACAGAAAGGGTAAATATTTTAAATGGATAATCTAGTAAAATATACTTGGTTGTATATTTTTAAATAATATCACCAAGACATCTATACTACTGGCATTATGTGGCACAAATTATAATCTAGATTTCCAATCAGCAGTATGCATAGCAGGACACCTGAAATAATTGAGTATAGATTAATTTAAACCCATTTAAACCTTCCAGACCTTAGATGTTTGACACACAGAGACACTTGAAAAGAACAAAAAAGTCCTCTTTTAATGTATGTGCTTGGACTTGCTTTCCAATATGTTCTATGAATTATCCACAATTACCCACTTTGACAAGGCCAGTGTTCTCATTCTTGTTCTCTTTATCGCTGCCAGCCTTTACATCTTATACTTCCATTTTTTTTAAGTCCTCTAAATTGCTCTTAACTTAGCACTGCAACATATTGTTGTTTTTGATTTTTAATTGCTTATACATTTATTTGATGACACAAGTACTTGTTCTGCCTTATTTGTTAGTACTGAAGTAACACATATTGATGTTTCTATGAAAGACTTCAGCAGGGTCCTTAAGCAGGTTTCATTATTTCAAACGACTCACACTGGTTAGCCTCTTGTTATAGAACCTTTCCAGTGTATATATGCTTTTGAGGATAACTTACTTGAGATATTTTGGGTGCTGTTTATTTTTCATCTGTGAGGAAATTAGACACCAGGCCTCAGCCGCCCACTCTCGTGAGAGAGGCTGACAGGAGGGGGCGCTGTCAGGGCAATGGCGGCAGCACCCTCGCCCCCTGCCTAGAAACAGCCCCAGGGAGGGTGATACCGCGCGATGCCCACCAGGCATGGGGAGGGGCCAGCAGTGTATATAAACTGGGGTTGTGCAGCTGGTTTGGCAGGGCCCGGGGCTCTGCACCATGTATTGGCAGTGTACAAGATCACCTATCTACCGTGGTGTTGACTAGGCACAGAGCTCACTCCAAAAACACTGTGGCGACCCAGATAGAGGGCCTGCCCAGAGTCATGGCTGTTCAGGCTGTTCAGGGAGTGCCTGAGCCTGCTGCTGCCAGGGGAGGGCAACGGGGTGACCGCCTGTTCTTCAGGAATGTCTGCTTGAAATGGTGGCTGAGCTCAGGGAGGAGGTGGAAAGACTGAGCATCAGGGGGTGTGAGCAGGAGACTGACTGGTGGGGTAACTCCCTGGTGTGCCTGTGAGAAGGGCACTGGGGGATGCCCCCCAGAGGGTGGTGGAGCCTCTGCCCTGTTGCTGTTGGGCACAGGGAGGGGACCAAAAAGACAAGGAGGATTGGAAGCCAGTCCCAAAAGAAGGCACAAAGATGATCAGAGGGCTGGAGCACTTCTCCTGAGAAGAAAGGCTGAAAGAGCTGGGGATGTTCATCCTGGAGAAGAGAAGGCTTTGGGGAGTCCTCATTGCTGCCTTTCAATACTTAAAGGGAACTTATAAAAAGGATGGAAAGGGGGAGTATACCCTTATTCATGGATATAGTGACAGGACAAGGGAGAATAGTTTTAAACGAAAAGAGGATAGATTTAGATTGGACAGTTGGAAGAAATTCATCACTGTGAGGGCGGTGAGGCGCTGGAACAGGTTGCCCAGAGAGATTATGTATGCCCCATCCCTGGAGGTGTTCAAGGCCAGGTTGGATGGGGCCTTGGCCAACCTGACCTAGTGGGTGGCATCCCTGCCTATGGCAGGTTGGGTGAATCTAGCTGGTCTTTAAGGTCCCTTCCAACCCAAGCCATTCTGTAATTCAATATAATCACAGAGAAAAGACTTAGTGGTTACCAGCACTGAAGTCACTGTAAACCTAATAAAGCCACTTACATCAGCACATGCAAGGGAGGACAGGAATTTCCAGTGTCTGAGTGACTGCTGGAGGCTTAACTAAAGAGGGAATCAGTTTCATCCCAGTCAGTACTTTCTACACATCCTTTATATATAGAAATGTGAATTTTTTTGTCACATATTACATAGTACAAAAATAATGAAACATAGCACTCAAAAGGAAAATAGCCTATGCTGATCACTGCTGCACAGGTCTGCTCATGAAGATATATCTTAATGCTTTAGTGATGACAAATAATCTATTTGCCTACTATTAGAAGTTAACAGACTCCTCAGGTTTTAAAATGTTTATGTATCTAATGGACTGGTTTTACACTAAGCCATTACTCATCAGTGGAGTACTCATCAGTCATCCTCTTTACTTACAGATGTTTGTCTGTAAACCAAGTTGTTCTCTGAGTGGTGAAAGGGTATGTTGGAGGTAGGGGGAAACAGAGGCAGTTGGTGACAGTATTGCCCAGTAAAGTATTTTATTGCAAAGTAATACACTGAGAAATGCTATTATTCATGTTATAGTATGGACTGGTGGCTTAAGCCTTACCTTTCAACTAAATTCAGTGTCTTTCTAGAAAGACTAAGAATTTGCTATGTTCAGTGTTAAGAAATATTACTGTTCTCTCTTCTAACAGTGTTAAGAAATATTACTGTTCTCTCTTCTAACAGTTCCCAATAATTAGTGTGTATCTATTGGGATTACAGCCCCCAAATTCTAATTTGAGTTCTTTCAGATAGCTGAGAACTTTCAAACAATTTCTATGTACAAGATAAACTTGTTACCATCAGTAAAGATCTCTGTCACTTGTCACAGTGACTCTCTGCTCTTTTAATACCGTCAGATTCTAAGGAACTTGCAATTTAAACAGTAACATGAAAAGAAAAATAATATGCTGGTTCCCTGAGTTCCTTCTGCTATACTGTCAGGTAAAAATAAAATACAGAAAGATGAAAATGATCTTCTCAACCTGTTTTTGACTGTTAAGAAATGGAAGAAATAAAGAAAAAAGTATCTCTTATTCCCCTGCTTTAAAGAATTCTCATCTATTTACCAAAAGGGGTAAAAATTCAGCACTTTAACCTCTGATGCTGCCATTCAGTCTTAGTCACCACCTTTGAAAAGTGAACTTCCTATTCTTAACCTGGATTTCAACGATGTCTTAATTGATTTTTGCACTGCAAGAACAGCTGTATGGTTCAGCTGGTTAAAACTAGCTATCAGTCATTTGTTTACAGATGTGAAAACAGTTTTATTTATATATGTACATATGTATAGATAGAAATGTAAGAATAATTATGGTGTGGCTGTGCATTAGTGCTGATGTTGGTGGTTGCACTTTAAGTGCTGTCTGGGTGAGGAGAGCTGAAGCATCTCAGAAGACATCATGGGTTATTCTGCCTTTAGAAATTCTGAGATTATGAAAAACATTAAAAACTCAATTCAATATCAATTCTAACACCCAGGGGGGAAAAAATGTATTTAACCCACTAAATTTTGTCAGAATTGAAACTGTTCTGAAGAAAAATGTCTAGTTTTGATCTGGAAACATCAACAGAAAATCAATGCTTCCCTTTTATCTTATTCCAGTAGTTCACTGTCCTTTTAATAAATAAATAAATAAATAAAGACTATTTATCATTTCCATAAACTTACAGAGCATGTCTGAAGGTTACAATTGTCCTTTACAATTGAGTGGACTAAATTTGCTGAATGAAGCCCACAAGAAAATCCTCATGGACTGACACTTCCAGCTGACTAAACACTGGATAAGGCACACTGGGTTAGTATAACAGGCTCCTTGCAATATTTGAGTCACTGTGTCTAGAAGGGCATGTACATTTCTGCCCAGCTACAATAAAATTTCCTTTTCCCTTTGTTGCCGTTGAGTACATGACCTTTGTAGTCCAGGGAGATTCCTAATTCCAGTGTAAGAAAATGTGAAAATGTTCCCTTATTGAGACTTCCAAATGTTGTAATTATATAGGGTGGAGTTTTTGTTTGCTTTTGTTTGTTTGCTTGTTTGTTTTGAATTGCTTTTCTCTAAGACAAAGTTTGAATGGCCTTTTCCCTGTATCTTTTTTCTCAAGTGTATTTATCAAGAACACCTTTGACCTTTAAAATATATCAAAGTTATAAATACAAGTGGTTTTGCATGCTGAAAGCCAGGATCACTGTTCACCAGCAATATAAATAGAGATAGAACATCTCCAGCATAGTAAGAAGATTTTAGCTAAGGCAGAATTTGACTTCATTAGTTCCTGCAATTCTGTCAAAGGAGAGATGGGATTGTGACAATTATTTGGTTACAAATTTCTGGCATTCGAAGGAAGATTTTGTTTAAGAACTGTATCCCACTAAAAATAACTTGTTAGGACTGCATAAGTTCAAGATAATAATTACCAAGTTTTGAATTTATAGAGTGAACTTAGTCTATTCAATTTCCTGAGATGTATAGTTAAAAATGAAGTAAAAATTGGCAGCTTTGCCTTAGATACTTTAATAGCTAATTTGCAAGTATTCATTATTTCATCTTGAAGATGATACTATGGAAATGTAAAATAACTACAGTGTAAGTAGCTGTGGTCACTGGCAAACTATTGACCATCTGTTTGTCAGAAAGAAATTACACGTTCCTGCATTGATAAAGTGAACATTTGATAGCTATCTTTCATATGCAGCATATACAGTTTAGAAGCTTTTTCTCTTTTTTCATAAATAACAAGTGGTTGTAGTGAAAAAATTCCCAGAAAAGAGAATTTCTAGTTTCAATGTATTTTTAATTTATTTAACTAATAATAGTTTTGTTGTTATTGTTTTTGTTTGTTTGTTTGTTAGTCTTTGTATTCATGGAAGTTAATTTTTCATTTAGGAAATAAGAATGTTCTGATTGGTACAAAATTAGTTATGGCAAAATATCAAAGCTTTTTGCTTTGTATACAAATAGAACATCATTTGGAACCACATCTTATAGGGTTAATGTGTGGAATTCTCAGATGGTATTCAATACATCCATGTAGTATTTTAAGGTACATAGTATACTGGTCAAAGAAACAAACTACTTCTGTCTGAGATTAGAAAGTAGAAACTGCATAATATAGCAGCCTTAAGATATTCTATTTCTCATCAGTATTTTTTTGTCTCACGTCTAACAACACACTTGCAAGATCACTGGCCTTTTGTCTGTCATGTATTTGTTCATTCATTCATACACATTCAGATGTGTAACAACTAATTTAAAACTAAAAAGTTTTTAGGTCAAGCTCAGCAACAAGTTTTTGTGATCATATTTTGGGAGGAAACTGGTGTACATGCCAGCATTTTAGGGTATAAAACTCATGAACTGACAACTGTCCATACATACTATATATATGCATTTTGCACCTTAAGTCAGCCCACATGATCAACAAAAGTTAACTGATTAAGACGTAAAGGGAAAACTGGTTTTCCTCCGTGCTCTTTCCAACCATTAATGTCTTACCACCATTTTGTTACATTACTCTCCAGTGCTGTATATTTCTTTGATATGATAGAAAAACAAGCCTGAAACAAGGAATAATGAAACCTTCCCTTCCACCTCCCTAACAACAACAATGTAGACAATAAATAATTTAAAAAAAAAAAAAAAAAAAAAAAAAAAAAGCTCAAGCCTGACTTATCCTTGTCAACATGGAATAGGACACTCTAAAATATACTTTCTTGACATCAAGAACTAATTAGATGATTTTTTTATATCTAGGAATGAAGTCTTGCACTCTGAAAGCAGTGAATGGTTTCAAGGGCAGAAATCCATCTGGTATCCAAAATATTTTATATATATATCACCCCATTATTCTGCTCTGTATGCATATTGAAAATACTGACTGATTCAAAGTCTTCATCCTGATACTTAAATTCTCCATGGAGATTTTTCCTGAGAGGAATTTTCAGCTTTAAAATTGAAACTGTTAGCCATGAGGAAAGCTCGTGCAGGTAAATAGCAAAGATCTCATAGTGGTGGACCATGAAATTCAGTACAGTGGGAGATGGGACTAGCCATGTGCCTTTTCCCTTTGAGAACAGCATTTTAAATTCTGCCCGCATTAAAAACTACACAATGAAGGAATGAGAGGTATTTTTATTTATAGTTGGGGTCCTGATGATGCACTGATGCCTAATGAGATCTTAAAACATGTGGGCTCCTATCATCACTTCAAAACTTAGTCTCAAGGTTCCACTGACAGTGAAAGAAACAGAATCTATTTCTTGAAGGACTTGTTCTGGCAATCCAGCTGGTGGATCATCTGTTTTCTCTCAGGCATAAGAAAAAGCAGTAGCCACTGGCAGCAAAGGTCAGAAAACTGACAAGTTCTACTTATACAGTACAGCCTGTAGCAGCACTGTTTATTCTGTTTTGTTTGTTTTGATTTTTATTTTTTAAGCTAAGCAGTACACTTATGTTCTCCTTTCTTGCTGTATGCTATTTTATATACAAGCTGACTCAAAACTGTGATGCCCAAGATATCTTGGGAGCTGGAAGCTGTAACCTGGGAGAAGAACATGCAGTTCTTATAGTACAGGGTATTTGCAATGTCCCCTCCATTCCCATCCATGAAAAGGAACAACCTAAATTTCTTTATGCCAGCTATGCCACAAACATGGAGGAAGTATGTGGAAGTATTTCTTTCTCTCTCTTTTTTTTTTTTTTTTTTTTTTTTTTTTTTAATGGATGGTGGTGTTTCTTCTTTGCAACTTCTAGCTGGGCTTCTATGAAGAGTGCAAGGAAGACAAAAAGTAAAAAGTACTATGCTCACTTTCTGACATAGATATACAGGGAAGGACAGGGACTACTGCTAAAAAAAAAAAAAAAAAAAAAAAAAAAAAAATTACTCTGGCACTGGCACCTTTACCATATGGAGATAGAAAATTTTTCCATATATCATCTAAAAGGAGACTGTCCTGAAGACAGCGATCAATCCCCTCACTCCAATGATTTTCTTCTGGGACAAAACTACTTCTGTGCATTTGTATAGATGATGCTGGTACACCACCAGATCTTCCCTCAATAGCTCAACCTTACAGTGACCTTATAAAGGCCCTCGCCGTACATCAATGAGATTTGTGTTCAGTAGAAGAACATAGATAATGCATGTGGGTATACAACTATGGATCTGTTGTTGCTTTCATTATTGAACCAGAAGATTTTGCAGTTTGACTGTGTATTCATCAAAACTATGTTTCTTATTCATTCATTCATATTCACAGCAAGGAATGGATACTCGGTAAAGAGGGGGAAAAAAAAAAAAAAGAAAAAAAAAAAGGGCACAAAAGCACTAACAGAACCCTCCAGCAGAACGCATTTCAAAAGTTTAAGCCGGTGTAAACCAGAAGGCTATATTTCAGCTTCTATTATTGCTCAAAATGACTAAATATAGAGAAAAAGAGGAAAGGAAAGGAAAGGAAAGGAAAGGAAAGGAAAGGAAAGGAAAGGAAAGGAAAGGAAAGGAAAGGAAAGGAAAGGAAAGGAAAGGAAAGGAAAGGAAAGGAAAGGAAAGGAAAGGAAAGGAAAGGAAAGGAAAGGAAAGGAAAGGAAAGGAAAGGAAAGGAAAGGAAAGGAAAGGAAAGGAAAGGAAAGGAAAGGAAAGGAAAGGAAAGGAAAGGAAAGGAAAGGAAAGGAAAGGAAAGGAAAGGAAAGGAAAGGAAAGGGAAAAAGAAAATCCTTCCACAGACACATGCTAACAAAAAGGTCAATTTTACTGAGAGCAGCATATGACTGATAATTCTTCAGTTTCCTTTGAAAAAAGGCAAGTCTGAGAGGTGTGAAGTTGACTTGAGTGTGAAAATGAAATCATAATGAAATGTGAATAAAATGAATAGAACCCAAACCCAAACATTCCCTAACCAGGGTTTATAGTATTGTCCCCAGCCTAAGACAGAGCCTGAACCATAATCTCTGCACGTACCTCTGCTTTAGCATCATTGACTGCTGATGCTTTTACCCAGAGTCTCTTAACAACTAGGAGCTGTTACCTGTACTAATGAGCCTGGGAAGGTACAATAAAACCCATACTTCACTAAAGATTCTGCTGTAACTCTGTGTCTTTTCTGTTCTCTGGAAACAGAAAAAGAAAACAGGTGAAAGATGCAGCAAGACCTGCCTTGAAATTACAAGCACTTGCAGATAGAACTTGTTGAATTCATCCCTGTTTGAAAACTGTTAAAAGACTTCCTTAGCTTTCAATAAAGATTTTTCTTGAAACTACAGAGAAGGGTGTTCTCTTTGTTCTTTTCACAAGGTTCTTAAAATCTTAAAATCTAGACAGCCTTGAAATCTAGGGAAATTGAGCACTTCTGCACACACGCCTCTACTACATAATATTTCCTAGGGAATTGATACATGTAGTTAGTATAGAACTTATCCTGTTTGGTCTATTTAAAGTTCCAATATAATCTATAATCTATACATTTGAATATCTATATATAAATGGAGAAAAACAACATATTGTTTGTCAGCTTTCCCATGTAGTGAATAAAGCTGGTAACTAAATAGCCATGGATGTTCTCCATGCATTTAATGTATACATAAATGCTTACCCATTTTCCTGCCTGATTCTATGCTTTAGACTATTACTATAGCACTTAAAAAAATAAATAAATAAATAAATCTTCATTTAATCTGTTCTTTAAAATGTTCACACTACATCAGGGGGAGCTACTGACATTTTATTGTCAGATATATATTTTTACCTGCAAGACTAAATATTACTGTTTCAGAGAGGACACTAGAAGACTTCCTGCACAGACAAGCTAATTTGCTAATATTCTTACACATGGAAATGTCTATACTGAGACATACACAAAAGAAGTAAAATTTTGCCAGATCTATTTGTATTTATTAATCGAAGCAAGACACCACTGTTATGTGGACACTTCTTGGAGGAATTTTATGACCTGTGTAAGAAACTTATATTGTCGTAATGAATAGCAGATTATTTGATGTGTTTATTAAAGCACATTTTCCGGAGAATTGGTAATATGTGAGCCTCTTGCTGTTCATTTAAAAACTTCTGCATATCTCCCCTTGTGACTGAAAAAAGGAACCTCTGAAAATGTGTGAAATGCAGGTTCAAAACTCAGAAAGAAAACATATGAGAACAAAAATGTAACTAAAAAGTTTTTAGAAATTGAAGTTCAGGATTGTTTTTAGTGCCTGAATTCAGATTTTCTGTTGTTTAGAATCATTGAGATAATACCTTATTAATGAATTTTACACTAAACAAAACATAGTAACACAGAAATTATTCATGGAGCTTGAAATGCTGTTTTTTTCCATGATCTCCATGCAATTATGACATATACCAGTATACAAGTCGATATGTAATACAACATTTAATTTTTTTTCTTTCAGTAAAAAACATGATTTTCAATGAAAAACATATTCTGCTAATATCTTTGGAATTTCCACTCCTTTCTCGCACCAAAAAATGTTCCTTGGAGATTGGAGGACAACTTAGCAGTTATGTTAAATACTTTATACTAGAAGACTTGTTAAATCCAGTTAAATGATAGTGTCAGCCTTTGACATGTTTACAAGCTTGTCAAGATCACAACTGACAAACACATGAAAGAACAGAGGGTATTCCCTTCCATGTGCAAGCTGCAGAAGCAGTTTTAAAGTTGTGACAAGAGATCAGCTCTTATTTCAGCATGAGAGCTTTAAATGTCAGAATACTGACTACTAATTACAGAAATGAAAGTGCTGGCTACCAGCGTGCATTTCCTAAATGTGTGATAAACTACTCTCAAAATGTGAGAACCAGCAAATAGGATGTGGGTTTCAGATACATTTTTTTAGGGACTCTGTGTAGTTGTTCTAGGCTAGTTTTTGTATTCAGTTTAAAAATTGTATTATAACACAAGACCTAACTGGAAGTCATGAGAGTTGTCTTTTTTTTTTTTTTTTTTTTCTATGTATTTCTACATATAAATACAGTTTTGGCTGAGGTATCATCCATGAGATGTGTTACTACATGCTATTCACACTTTAGTAACACGGGGCTCATGACCACAACATAGAGACTGGTAGACACAACTTTAGGCTTAACTTTGAGATGTGAAGGTGGGATATCAGCTGGTGTTGGAAAAAAGTACACATGCTTGCAGTATTCCATGAATGATCCCTGCAGTGCACTGGTCAGTCCAGAATTTGTGGACTTTCATAAGGGTGAAGACTTGAATTTTCAGTGATGCTTTGCAGCTACCTGCCATTGACTGCAGTGATAATTATGGTTTTAAACACCTCTGAATGTTTAACCCAGATCCTGAGAATGAACCTAAATATTAATGTGATAGAAGTTCCTAACTGCTACCCACACTTTTTTACCCAAATGCTCACTTTTGGAGGGTATTTCAAAGGGGGTAAAATGCTCCAGTTTCAACCACAGTATTGTGTGGGGTTAAAGTGAGCTATGCTGTATGAAATGATAAAGAATCCCTCTGCGAGTATTTAAATGAAATGATCATAATGGCATTTTCAAGACACTACATAGTTTAAATATAAACATTGCTCTAACTGTGATAAATAGTTTAAATGTGAACATTGCACTTAATATCATGAGTCTTCAATAAGTTAATGTGACTTTCAGATTTCACTCCCTAGAAGGTGGGTTCCTGCTTAAGTTCAGAGTGAGGAGACAGACTGTTCTCTCCCAAACCTGTCACAGCCATTATATAAATGACACAGTTTGGCTTTTGCAATATCTTTGAATATTTTATTATTTATAGTAAGTGCTTAAAATCACCTTTTTTCCCTCTGCCACAAGAAAATGAAATCTGGAGCATTTTGATCTCATTTACATGCTGCAAATCTAAAATAACATTGCTAACCCCATAACCACTGAATATTTTGCAAAATACCAACTCATGTATTCCAAACAACCTTCCAGTCAACTTAGTGTGGTATTTCTCTCAAGTTAATTCTTGTAAATACAGCATTAATTTGTGTCATGATAATATGTGATATGCATTTTTTTGGGCCATGTATTGAATTGAGCAATACGTACAATGATCACTTTCTGTTACATGCACTGTGTGAGTAAATATTGACTTCTTGGTGGTGGTGGTGTTTAAGCAGCAATTTGCATTATACAGACATTGATCAGCCTGCATTTGTTAGTCATATTGAAGATAAAGTTGGATTGATGCTTAGAGGGTTGTATGGTTACAAAATCAATAGTTGCACATGTTGAAAGCTCATCTCTTTAAGGTCAAGGGTAGCTCTACTTGCAGTGTTTTTTATATGATATATCACACATGTTGACTTCCACAATATTCTTCTGCATAGCTGGGATACATGTATTCACAGTTCAATGGAACGGGCTTTATTCTCTCTGCAACAAAAAAGAATGAGAAAATCTATGGATAATATTTCAGTTAATACTGCAGTAAGATGATATGTTACCAGATGATTTCTTCAGCCTTTGTCACTGTAGATTGTATTTGTTGTTGGTTTTGTTTTGTGAGTATACCATACATATACATTCATACCAGCTGAAGTAGATGCTTGTATTAAGTTTATTCACTACCACCACCTGAAGGAGAATGTATTTGTTTCTTTTCTTCCCTTACCTTTTTTTTTTTTTTTATTGAGGTGATTTGAGGTCAAATCTAGAAAATGTTTTTTTTGTTTGTTTGTTTGTTGTTTTGTTTTGTTTTCATAATGCTTTCACCAATGTAATGTTCTAATTACCTGATCTCTTAGTCCTTCTTTTTGATTTTTGCAGTGTGAGAAGCTAAATTTAAAAAAAAAAATTAATAAATTAATAAATTGAAAAGCAAAAAAAAACCACAATCTCTGCTAGTTTCTTGAAGCCAAGACTGTATCAATTAATGTGTCCATGACAATACTCAAACCAGCACGTGCAACATTTTCTTCCTCCTGAGATGAGTTTTGCAAATCAGCAGTGCAATGGGTCTACTCTTGATAGTAAGTGTTTGTCAACAAAGGATGAACCTTACAATTTCTGTACCTTTGAGAAGCAGGTATTGTCTTCAAATCATTAGATTTTTATGCAAATTTGAACTCACCCAACGAAGCAGAAGAATTTCTGTATAGTGACATGATAGGTTATATATAAAGTTTATTCAGCTCTTGTATCTGGGAAACAACCTTTTCTCATACAACCAATAACTTTTGATGTTGACTTCTATGTAAATTATAATATGAATTAAAAGAAAAATCTAAATGTTTTGTTATAATATCACGTGTTCTTCAAGGTACAGAGTGCCTTCAACTTCCATTGTCTCCACCAGAGATTTAAGCTTGTACATGGTGTGACATTGTCTTGAATTTGAAATAAGACTTGATTACTCCAGGAAAAGTTACATATTTTTGTCCATGTTAGATGTTTTATTTCTTTGGCAAACATGTGGATCATCAAAAGTGGGTGTCACTAAAACTAATTCCCATGTCAATGTTGGAATCAACATTTGATATGTAAGGGAACTCTTTTCCCTACAGATGAATATTGCAATCCATTCATGATATATAATTATTTTTTTTAATGGTGTGTTTTCAGTCTGGGTAGTAAAGTCACCAGCTTTCAGTAAGAACCCCATGCAATTCTGGGAATGAGTGATGTGAGCAAATAGCTAGGTTAGAGAACTGGATGCCAGAACCTCATAAAGAAAAATAAAAATCCATCAGGCTCCCACATGTATTCCTGGCTTAACTTCCACAAAGCATGGTTGTTGTTGCAGTGATGAGTTTTATGTGCCCATCCAGGAAGAAAAGATAAAAGGAATATAAAATAAACGTATTATACGGATATGCATGCTGTGTTGGAAGGGATTACTCCATGTGTCCTCTTTGTGTCAAACCTTTTCCAGTCTGTCACAGTATCATGTGTGGAAGAGATTAATTTTTAAATCATTGTCCTGTTGCCTCAAGAACAGGGACATATGCTGTTGTCCTACTTTAATGTAGTAAGCTATTTCATCATTAAAAATATTTCCTGTCCCATAATTGCCAAAGATTTCTTCTAGACCTATTCCAAGTCAAATAGATTGCACTGAAGGATTTGCCAAAAAACACTAAAAATGATCATTCAAATTACTGTACAGTGTTTAAAAAGACAAGATAGATAGTTTCAAATATATTCTTAAGCTTTGAGGTTCATTAACAATCCTTGTTTAATATAGTCATAAAGTTAAATTGACTGCATTACTTAACTACACAAACAATTCTAAAACTACAAATATCACACCCTTCAGTAAAAATCTGATTTTGAAGAAGTCATTTAAAATAACTATTTAATAAATATTTGCTAACATTAAGTTACTAAAAACATTGTCCTTGAAATAATATTCATATTAATACAATATTTACTTTTTTTTTCAAGCAAAGGCATTGTTTGTATGTCATTCATGAGAAATGTGTAATCAAATTCAAAATACTAATCTGTATTTGCATTTTGACGTTTTGACTGAGCTTTTGTTGCTATTAGGTAAAAACAAAAGCCTTACAGGCAGTAAGTTATTTTACTTATTTAAAGTTTTATTCTGAGATTACAAGTTTTTGTGCTTCAAATTTGTTGAATTTGTTTTGTTTTTCTTTTGTTAAATAGTACAGACCATCAGTTTTACTGGAAAAAAGAAAGGTGGCACTGGGAGAGGAATTTGAAAGGTGTTAAGACATTAAGGAAATAACTGAGTCCAGAGCTGACTGATTTCCTGTTACTCACTCTAGTTTTGAGAGGCATAAGTTACACAAACAAACCATAAAATTTCCAAGAAGTGTTTTCATTAATTCTTCATGAATATTACAAATGTTTTATATTCTCCTCTAAATTTCTTTGTGTTTGATCATAAATTAAAGCTTAATATTATTAAGCTTAACAGTCTATAATGTTGTAAAAGACTGTGGGAGTAGTTCTCTTCAGGGTCTTCTTACCTCTTGTTGTCCCCTGCAGCTTCTCTTCAAAAGAGCTTTCTTCTGCCACCCATTTTTTGTGCAGCTGCCAAACAGACATTCCTTTATTCTCCTTTAGTTACATAACAGACTGGCAATGAGCGAGTTATTTCAGAACTAATCAGAATTGTTTAAAGCTAATTTGAATTTGAGTTGTTTTTGTTGTTGTTTGTTTTGCTAAATTGTTAGTTTTTATACTGGTATGGAGAAGCAGGATTTTATTTATTTATTTATTTATTTTTCTCTGTGAATGACATGAACATTCCTTTTCTCATTTTCATCATCAGCAACAACAAATTTCAAAACCTTAAGAAAAATAAGATAAAAGACTTAGATATCTGAACTTCTGGCAATGTTATGAAATGATTGAGGTGATTAGAGGAGCTGTTTGATATTCTCTTTGTGGTTATTTGTTTTCTTTATATGACCATTTTATATTTCCACGTCATGTTAGTATCAAAATTTGTTCTGTATTGCCTTTCCATCCAGGAGTTCTTCTGAACAGCAGGTGTTGGAATAGAAAGACCATTGACACTCAGTGAGCTTAGGATCACATTGTTTATCATTATGATATTAGTGTGTTTTAGGATTTTCCCCTATATACATTTCTTGGGGAGGTTTTCTCATAGAAAACTGCTATCAGGTTGCACAGATGTCCACAGAAAAAGAAAGTGAAATATATGTTAACCTGTAAACTCCATTTTGTAAATAAGTTTAGCCTTTGCCTTCCTGCTTTCTTGCTTCGTCAATCACATAACACACTGTGTAGAAGAGTTACCTGTAGTTTCTCTAATGGCTTTTATCTGGCAAGGATCTTCCTCCTGGAGTGATGTTGTGCAGGAAGGAGGTACTGTTGTTTTTTCTGTGGACTTAAAATTCTTCTGTGCCAGGTTTGGTGCTGGAGTATGAGCTGCTGCCATTCCTGCTTTAAAACAAGAGGAAAATAACTCAGGCAAGATTTTAGCAAAGTAATTCTCAGTGAAGCTATGATGGGGATAGACCACACTGTACCCAGTGTTAGAGTTGCCCTGGACATGTAAACACAGACCTTCCTTAAGACAAGACGTTTAGAATCATAGAATCATTAAGGTTGGAAAAGGCCTGCAAGATCATCTAGTCCAACAATCCCTCTACCACCAATATCACCCAATAAACCATGTCCCTAAGCACCATGTCCAGCCTTTCCTTGAACACCCCCAGGGATGGTGACTCCACCACTTCCCTGGGCAACCCATTCCAATGCCTGGCTACTCTTTCTGAGAAGATATGTCTCTTACTTTCCAACATAACCTCACCTGGTGCAACATGAGACCATTCCCTCTAGTCCTATCACTAGTTATCTGTGAGAAGACGCTGACCCCCAGCTCCCCACTCAGAAGAAACAGTCAGTGTACTAGAGTTACAGTGGTCAGGGTCTCTGTGTAATAGGGTGAAGGGCAAGAAGATGTGCACAGGAAATATGCAAGGAAAGCTAAAGAAAGTGAGTCTTATAACTTGCATATGTAATGGGGATGGAACTAAAAGATCTTAAAGATCTTCCAATTCAAGCCATCCTATGATTCTATGAATTTAATATGAAGAGTTGAAGCAGACTGGGATCTAGTACAGCTGCCTGGGGAGTGTCTAGCCAAAGGATAGCTCTGGAAAGACAGTGAGAATAAGATTAATATTGACATTTTTCTATGAATAGAAAAGGAAGCAGGTGCTTCTAATTGTTTTGCATAATGCATTCAAAACATATGCTTGATAACTATGGAGAACATTTGCCAGAGTGTTTACAGAATAATAAGCAGAACAATTAGAATAACAGATCATTTTGTGTCCCTGGAACTGTTCCTCTTTCCCCCACATCCCCTTTCCTTAGCTTTTTTTTTTTTTTTTTTTTTTCTTCCCATTCTTAAAGCCTTTTCAGAGTGTTGCTCTTCTGGTAGCTTGGGCTGATTTTAAATTCCTCATCAAGCTGTTTTATTCTCATTGACAAGACATATTGTATAACTCTCTGTCTGATCCACAGATAACAAAGCCCTGTGAATTTTTGGGTTTGAGTTTGAGCCTACTCCAAGGATGGTTTTCTTCTAAACTACCCATCATTACATTGAATAACCTTAAGACAGAAACCTCTAAAGCACTCTGACACCAGCCTTCTCACACTTCCCTCTTTCTGGCTTCTCACCTTTTTTTACTTATCTTCTCTAATTTGTATTTTAGCAAACACAGAGCCAGAGGAAAGTCAGCTTGTCTCTGGACCAGTGTGGACCAGTCCACAGTATCCCTGACTGCTCAACATGTGAAGTGAGGGCTTCAGAAGAGTTCAACTTTGGTGTGAGATGGATGGCAAGAAGTTACACATTGAATATCACTGTAGACATGCTCTAATTACTTCTGCCTTGACTAAAGATTTTCACTTGTTTGCAATAAGTCACATCCCATGGCAGCAGAGACTTAATAAAGTTCTGGCTCTGGCTCATTCACCAGACAGATATGAAATAAAATTAAATAATAAAAAAACAATGTGTTGAGTTTTGGTGATGGGTTTAGATAATGATTTCTTTCAGCAACTGAAAAAGGTAACTTTGCAGGAATTCCCATATGCAATTGACTAATTGAACTGGATAATTTTAGATAATTTTATTTTATAGAATTCAGTTAATTGATATTACTATTTGAAATAGAAACAAATTTAAAAAAAAATTGTAAGAAATGATACAGAATCTTTCCAGTTTTATTATACCTGTGTGCAACATGTTGCATGAAAACCTAGTTTGGGGCAGGGAAGGATAAGGTTAAATAAAACCAGCTAGCATTGGAGAAAGAGCTATAGGACTTAGTGTGGACTTCATATTATAGGACCTCGCATTAGTGTGAAGGCTGTAATTGGCATAGGGTTCAGGATTCATCTATGGCTGATGCTGTAGTATAAAAGTGATAATACTACTGATAATACACTATAATACACTAATCATAGGAGAATCCAACACTATCTCAGCTTTATGCTTGCCCTTATGTGATACAAATGCAGTATGCTTTAGAGCAATGCAAATTTTGTTTGTAATTTCAGATTAGAAGAATAAAGTAACATTTTTTTCTGTTAATTTGGATATTTAGTATTACTTACCTTGGGCAGTTGTTTCTAATTTTGAAATTTTAATTTTACTTATCCTAGACAGAGCTAAGATTCTCTGGGTGACTTAGTTACATTGCCAGACCTTAGTGAAGTGAAACACTATAGTATTGCTGTTTATTTTTTTACATAATTTTTACTAAAGTCATAGAAATATTACTGCAGCTGTTTTATAGCTGAGAAACTGACAGCCACATTCCCATTTAACTTATTCTGAATGTACGTTATATTGGGATTCTTCTCTGTTTTTTAATTAATAACATTTTTATACAGGAGGAGTAAACATGAAATCTAGAGAGAATATTAACAGTTTATATTTCCAGTAGCAAAAAGGTATACATAAATATGACAAGATTCATCCACTTCCTCTGGAACAAATATCTGTTTTTGTCAGGATGGCTGATGTTGAAATAATAATCAGTTTTCCTTTGATGTAATGTCAGGAAGAAGCTATAAAATAATAACATATGAAAAATATGCTGATAATGACCCTATGGTCTACAAAAACTTTGGTAAGTAATCTTGTAGTAGAATAATCAGCAGGAGAGACACATGTTAAGAGCTTATTCAGGTTTGGAAAGGAAGCCATTTGTCTTTCAGTATTCACTATATGTTTGACAATAAATGATGTGACCTTTATTGCAGAATTTTTAGATATTTACATAATGATTTGAAATGTGATTGCTCAAAAAAAAAAGGAAGCCACATTAATCTATGTGGTAAACTGTTCTATCAGGCTTTCTATTGATTTACTACTATTATATTATTATTTTGTAAAACATACTAATCTCAAGATTTTACAACTGAATAACTATGCTTGTGTGAAACTTCTTTATGTCATATATCTTTTCTATTTCATTCCATAAAATCTTGTATATTCTAAGTGCCTCTTTATTTGAAATTTACAGCAGACTGCTCATTTTCAATTCAAAACATAAAAAAATGCTTGCTCTTCAAGGCCCAGCACCATCTACACGATGTAAAATACTTGATTTACGAATTAAAACCTGACTTGGTAGATCAGATCAAAAAAGCAGAATATACCATGCACCCAGATCTGCACTACTGTTGGAAATTGGTATGTGAAAGACCAAGAATTCTGCTTTATTTTGAATTTTATGCTTATTGTGCAATCAATTTCTGCTGGATTTCTCTCTGGCTTATTTTCCTGCATCTATTTACCTATGCAAGTGGAGAGAATTACATGGCTCAGTTTTTATGTATCCTATTAGTTCTCCAGTCTTGCTATTTCTTTCTAAAGTACAAGAAAAAGCAAGAGAAATTCAGCTCTTCTTGAAGAAGTCCCCTAAACCAAGTGAATCTAATGTACTAAATTTAGTCGCAGATGGGAGGGAATGAAGGACTAAATAAAGAGAGGCTCTTGAAACACAAAATGGAAAAAGTACATTTTTTTGCTGTTGAAAAAGAGCAAATTATTCTTGCTGCAAAAAGCAAAGTGCCTCGCTGTTTACATGCATTTGACCATGGGACATTCTAGTGATATGGTCTTATATTTAAAAACACTTTTTCATCAGATTTACCTTTTGGTTCAGTCCAGTAGAAAAGGAGAGCAAAATAGGTTTTTTTCTTCTTCCATCTGGGAGATGATCATACCCCTGCATATTCCACAGCCTCTCATCTTCTAGAGAGTTTATCTTCAGTTTATTCAAATGGTCTTTGTTACGCTGCCTTCTGTAGCATTGTACTGATTCCCACTAGCCTGTTCCTAGGAGTAGTAGACTGATGTCAGATGGTTATTTGATATGTATGTGCCCATGTTATGTAGTTACCACAGAGCATTACTTGCTTTCTACCTCTACATCTTTATCTTCAGATTTCAAATAAAACCATCTCTAATTTTCCAGTCTCCACCAACAACCTCCAATACATTAAGGTGTATTATGGATTACATGCAGCCTTGAGTAGAATTGGTTTAATGTTAATTCCAAATTTATTTCTCCTTGTATATGTCTCTAAGGATGGTATCTGAAGAGGACAGAGGGATTTTTAACACTGTATTTCAGGACCTTGGTTCTGCTTTGTTAACTCCAAAGATATGTGATATATGACAAAGACTGAAAGCCATTAGAGCCCCACATTCAGTTGACAGTGCCATTTTACACAGCAGTATATTGACTGCATGTTATATTTCAGGAGAGTAGAAAGCATCATTGATTTTAACTTGATTTTTCTTTCATTCACCTAGCAAATAGGCCTTGTGGAAAAAAAAATATTAAAAAAATAAAAATCTCTCAGTTTTACTGCAAGTTCTTTTCTTTACATGTTAAAGATTTAGGCCCAAAATATAGCCCTTTGTGAAAAATGGATACGGAGTAGAATTATAGCTTGAATGAATTTTTCCTATTTTTTATTAAAAACATTTAAGTGTTTTAAGTTAAAAACACTATAGGCTGAAGAAAAGCATCTTTCAAAGGCTCTTTGAAAATGGAGATTAAAAGCAACCAAATATACAGATATTTTGTGACTTGGGGGTACATTTGAACACATAAGATAAAAAGTTTCATATAAATCTAGTTAGGCAAATGGTTTAGTTTCCACCACCCCCCCAAAACAAACAAACAAACAAACAACAACAACAACAACAAAAAACTATAATTAAAACCAATATATCTAAATTTTACAAGTTTCTCTGAAGTTTGTTTCAGAGGACTGATATGTTTTCAGCCACAGGAAGATCTCCACAATGTGATAATTTTAGCTGTCAGTGTTCTTGCACATTCTTATTTCCTATCAACACCTTGATACCACTGTCATGAATCAAGGACATGTACTGGTGATCATCAGAAAAGCCCCTGTGTTATAGGAGTTGTGCAGCTGTCACTTGAGAACATGGAGATTAATGGTGTAACACTTATTGTTTCAATAACCGGTGGGATAAATATTAATTGGTAATTTATATATATAGAGAGAGAGTGTTTCAGTGAATGCACTTGTTCCTGTTTGAGCTGCAGAACAGTGGAAGTGTGAAAAGAAGATGGGTACAAAGTAGATACTTGGGTGACTTTATATACACTTTTTTCAAGTCCTCTAGCATAACAGCAGTAAGTTGATGTACATGTATATCATTTGGCTCTATTACATGATAACTACAATCAGATAAGAATGTGCATTGTTGTTTTCTCTTTTTTTTTTTTTCTTTTTTTTTTTTTTTTCCTCAAGGACAGTTTGCTTAAATTCCACAAAGATCTACATATGTATTTAATCTGAATCAAAGCATTATTCATTGCCCTGAACTCAAAGCATTCTGATGCAGATCAGTTCAAAATGAATCTGGCACGTCCACTGTGCCTCTGCTTCTGCCTAGCTCTTTTCTTTAGACAATATCTTGTCTCAGTGTCTTGTGCTGGGAGGATATTCCCCTGACAGTGTGGTACATGACACTGCACAGATATGTAAGGTCATCACGAAGGGCACACCTGAGCAATAAGCTGTCAAGGAAAGAGTATGGAATTTGCCTGAATTCTGAAAGCATCCTGGACACAGTATCAAGGTGACTCAAAGTCACATGCAGTTTGATCAAGTGTCACAGCATCTTAATTTGACTGAGAGGGATGACATATGAAATGGAGTTAATATTTCCAGTTTGACTGTCTTATTGGAGCTGTTGGTTCCCCAATTTGGTATTTTGACCTTGTTTTTGTCCCCTATTCAGGGAAAATATCCAAGGCAAATTTCATTGCCTTCAAAATTCCCACATTCTCCCTTGCCTGGCCTTTCTTCCATACAGGACATTTTAATACATGGGTAAGTCTGAGTCTGCCCCCCATGAAAAATCAGCTTTTTATGCATTTCTCTCATCATTAGCCAGACACTGTTGCTGAAGTACAGAACCAATTTCATCCTTGTCAAGTAAAAGTATTTACTGCTTGATTAAAAAGTGGCTCAACATAAAACTTCCTAATGAAACATGTAAATTATAACACCAGCCTTACCCTTAGGCTTTAGACCAAAGCCTCTGTCCACCTTGGAAAATATACTTCCTTCTGCTTGTCCTTTTTCAGTGTCCTAAAATAATTGCTGCTCTCAACAAAGCTGCTCTTTAATTTCAGTGCTAGCCATCTAGGCTTTGGGAAATTCCAAAAGAGTTTTAGTCTCAGTCTTTCTGTTTAGAGGTACAGAGCTTGTTGTAGGCACATAGCCATTACATTATTTTGCCTCGCATTACAGGCCACCTTTTTCTCTTAATGTAATTCTAACAAAAGCTTGAATCACAGAAATCAATATTGTTGCTGTTGATACTGTCAGAAAAGAAGCTGAAGCCTGTGAAAAGGTTGTCAAGGTCCCAGGTTGCTTGTAAACTATATGGAAATAAATATACAATAAATCAAGCATTTTTATTTTTATTTTTAATAAAAGGAAATTAAACATTAAAAGGCTGTTAAAACTGTACTATAACATTATGCAATACTTTCAATAGAACTTATGATACTCTTTTTCCCCTATGTATTTCAGAGCAGAAGATGGTCTTTGAGACTGAATCAAAGCAACACATTATTTCTAAGACCTTTTGCCTCTTTTGTAGATCCAATGTAGTAAATACATGAGGCATTCAAGAAAGAATGTTAATATAATATTATGCTAGCATTAGAGCATCAGCTATACCTCTTGTGTGTTGCCATTTAATCCTGGGGTAAGTCACACAGCATTTTTTGTATAGGATCACTACCAGCAAAATTTAGTTACTGAAGGATAAGAAATAAGTCAGACCCTTCCAGAGGAGATCTGGAGCACATAAACAGTGACTATGCAGGTCTGGGGGTTGTAAGGGTGTATATACAGAAAGTGTTTGCTCCTCTAAGGCTACCTTGTCAAGGACCTTTTTCAATGCAATAAGGGAGGCAGTGATAGAAACCAAGTCTGGTCACTCATACTAATTTATGAAAGCAGGTGAGAATGTAGGAATGTTTCTCCTAGGAGGGCTCTCTGATGAAGGCCTTCTAAGCTGGGAGACAGTGACTAGATACAAGCCTCCCAGTCTCACTGGCTATCAAACAACAGGCAGGGGAATGGTTGGACCAGATGATCTTGGAGGTCTTTTCCAACCTTTTCCAACCTAGTATATTTGTGTTTCACTATATGTATAAAATGGTTAGTCCACAGTCTTTGTGCAGGTGTTGCAAAATAAATGAGTCTTCAGGAACTGGTCACAGTGATGGTAATAGAAATTCCTTGAGCAAAGTAATAATTTCATAATAGGATTTTAATAATGTAAAATGAAGAAGGCAGAGGATAACACATTTAGTAAGAGAGATAAAAACTCAAGATGGGGATCTACTCATTAAGTGAGCATACTCTATCCTGTGTGTATCCTTTTATGTTCTGTGAACAAATGCATGTAATTAAAACAGAACATCTGCACATATGTAAAGGATATGCAGCAAATAGAGGAGATTTAGATTTGAATAGACAATTTCTGCTGTAGTATTTCTTACCTTTTATATGCTTCACTTCCAACCTTAATGCTTATTGAAGTAAAGATTTTCATTTTAACTTGATGTTATGTCTTTTAATAAATCTTTGGTCAACAAATATATCATGTCAGCTGCTCAAAAGAAAAATAAAATAAAACTCTCAGATAAGCTTCACAGATGATTGAAGTAGATTGAACAGAATTAAAGCTTGTGTAAAATTATTGACTTGACACAAAAATATTTGTAAATGCTCCAGGTTATGTCCTACATGTATATTCATGGACACACTCACTTCATAAGAATAACCAGGTTACAAAATGCTGTCACATTTGTTGTCGGCTTTACTTATACCAAAACTTAGGTCCTTGGTGGCTTCATTCAGGTAGCAGTATGCTACAATACAGTGTAACTACAATGCAGCTGTAACCGTTGGCAATGAGATTTCAATGCACTGAAAAACCTTATATTTCACATAGTGTGACATATGATAGGAGACCTTTCTAGGAAATATAAAATAAAATAAAAATAAGAGGTTTTATATAAGAAATTGTAAATCAGTAGCATTGACCTTAAATTTTAATGAAATCCAATAAGGTACAGTGTATAAAGTATAGCGGCTTTTTAAGCCACTGCTCTGTGCATGTGAAATAATAGAATTAGGTCTTTACTCTGTCTCCATATTTAATAAAGTTTCTGTATTTAATAAAGTTTCTGTACGTAAAAATTTATACAGGAAAATAAACTTATTTTGGAATATGATGGCAAAGCTTCAAACACTGCTTCACAAGTCAGACCAGAGGAGGATTGTTTATGCATAGACTGAGTAGAAAGAACATACAAATGAACTATTGCTGATAGGCAAATGGCTTAGCTTGTAAAAAGCAGCATTGTTCTCACTGCAAAGTACTGTAGGAATATTTGTAGGCAACAACATGTGCTTTATGCCTTTAGTAGAGCAGGTAATGACCCTGTAGTGGCAATGAATCTCATGATAGGACAGACAAATACTAGAGCATGTCCTAGTTTACTGAAGAAGCAAGTTCAGAGCACTATGGCTTTGAACCTGTGACTCATTTCCATGGAAAATGTTTCAAGCATTTGTACATAGTCCTTGCAAATGTACATAGTCCTTGCCATTGGTTTTCTGTGCTTTCATTGCTGTTTGACATGTCATTGCCCTTTAGAAAGTGTCCAGACTTAGCTGATCAAAACCAGAAAGAACTGAAAAAGGAAAAATGTCTGAAACAGTTTGCATTTCACAGGCTTTGAATGAGCTCTATCATTTTCCCAGTCTTCAAGAAAATTGGCATTTATATTTAAATTAATATTACAAATATTTTCAGGCAAAGAAGAAATATCATATAGGGTGGTAACTAGTAAATTAATTTGGGGGTATTTTTTTGATATTTTGATTTCAATGTTAAGTAAAATGTAATGGCAAAATGCTGTGAAAGATTGAATATGTTCTAGTTTTTCATGTTTCAATGGTATCATTTACATAGAATCTATTCCTTCGTAGCCTTTAACAATGAAAATACTTTACCCAATTGGTAGATGAGAGGAGAGCAGTGGACATACACTGTCTACTCAGGCTTCAGCAAAGCTTTTGTTACTGTGCCCCTTAAGATCTTCACAATGAAGCTGATGAATTGTGGGCTGGATGAGCAGACAGTGAGGTGAATTGAAAGCTGGATGAGTGACTGTCAGCATTATTCTCATCCTAAATTCAAAACACAGCACCTAATCAGCTACTAGGAGGAAAACTAATCCTTGCTGAAACCAGGATGGCGAGCAGGTTCAGAAGATGGTGATCAGTGGTATGAAGTCTTGTTGGAGGCCTGCAATTAGCAGTGTACCCTAGGGTCAAGGCTGGAGCTATTGGAGAGAGTTCAGCAAATGACACAAGGATGACAAAGAGACTGATTTTTCTATTGTACAGATTTAGAGAACTAGGACCATTTAGCCTGGACAAGAGAAAGTCCAGCGGGGGAATCTCATCGGTGTGTGCAAATATCTGAAGTAAAACGGATGGAGCCAGGCTCTTTCCAGTGGCAGCCAGTGAGAGGACAGAGGTAATGGACACATACTATAACACAGATGGCTCCATCTGAACATCAGGAAATGCTATTTTTCTGTGAGGTTGACTGAGCTCTAGGACAGGTTTCCCAGAAAGGCTGTAGATTCTCCACTCTTGAGGATATTCAGAACCCACTTCGTCATGGTCCTGGGCAACCAAATCTAGCTAGCCTTGCTTGAGCAGGGAGGGTTGGGCAAGATGACCTTCAGGGTCCCTTCCAATCTGAATTATTCAGTGTTTTCCTGTGATTCAGGAGTGAAAAAATCCACTAGAACTTGTGTACAGCCATTCCACATTACAGGGAAAGAATAAAAATAACACTTAGAAGTTCCATAATCTACAAATGCGCTCATAGCATTTCAGCTGATGTCAGGCAGATTCAAACCCAGGCACAGAAATTCATGGGAACAGGCTGGCACAGATGAAGTTAAATCTGTATTTTCATACTGCTGCCTCTTTAAAAAGCACTTTTGCTTTGAATTTCATGCAAGGTTTCACTCAACCTTTGGAGGAGATGATGTTTTCCATTAAAATGCTGATAATTACAATTGTAACTCCCATGGTTACTTAGCAGAATATTGCAGCCTTTATGCTGAACAAATGCTTTCCATACAGCAGAGAAGTCCAAAAGGGTGATATAAAAATAACCAAGAGACTCTTCACTATGAAAAATAGCTCCCAAATTCACTACCATGCCCAGGAAAAAAAAAAAAAAAGGCTTTCTGTTTCTTTAGGAAAGAATAATAAAGGAACAATGCATTTATATCCCAACAAAGAAAAGTTTTATACCTTTATGAATTTTTAACATCCTCTGAAGTATGAAGAAAATTCTGCCATGTTTGTAATTAATAATAATCATAATAAATAATAATAATAATTAATAATAATAATCTAGCTTAATTTGCTTTAACGTATGGTAAGGAGAAACATTTAGAACCCAGACACAAGGCAGTAAAATTGATTTCTGGTTTATCTGGTATAGCTCTGAGTCTCTTGCTGAGCTGGGAAATAATTGATTGCTTGAAGCCTTGTAGCAGTAGTTAAAAATTGATAAATGCTAAAGAAGTCACAGGATTTTATAGGTTCTAAAGAATTGTGGAGTCTCCATATTTCTTTCTCATCACCAGCTCTAGATCATGAGGTGAAATTTAAAAGATGATTCATCTTAGTCTTAGCAAATTATATTCAGCAACCCAGACCTTTCACTACAGGAAAAAACAAACAAAAAAAAACACTTTAGTTACATGATACTGATTAGTAATGTATGAAGCCAGGTAAGCTTTTTGCTGTTCAACATATGGTTTTAGATCAGCTGATCTGATTACATTGAAAACCAACAAACCATCTATGTCTGTCGCCATAATTTCTTAAATCAATGTCTAGGAAATTTACTGGTATTGATTTCTAAGATGTCATCCCATGAAATGAACTCCTGTAAAAATTCCAGATTTAGCTTCTGTTTCATAAAGAAATGCCAAAAGATTTAAATAACACATTTTTTCTTTTATTAGTGCAGGACATTGACTTTTAAAATCAGCTGACTGTTGACTTATGTACTGGGATAAACTTCAACATCTGTATTAAAAAAATTTCCCTCACCCCCTTCCTGATGCTTCATATATCATTAGCAAGAGAAAGAAATCAGAAGTTGCCCTGGTGTTTATTTTGGTTGGGTATCTAGACTTTCATATTAATATAGAGAGATGTCATGTGGGAGAGAGAGAGAGAAAATTACTTTATTTTACATAATTACGGGTCTCCTTCACTGAATATAACAAAATATATACTCAGATTAAGCTACTACTTTTGGTGTCCTTGTGACAGTCGTACGCCAATACAACAAAGCTAGCCCCCAAATGACTTATCTATAATAATTCTCGTCATTTTGAGTAATATATATAAGAAATCTAGGACACAGTGCAACCATGTACAATATACTTTAGAACTAAAGACTATGGTTTATTTGCACAGCAACTGCGACTGAATTGCAAGACTTTAAGGTAGTTTACTAACATAAAGCCCTGAAATGAACTGTAAAATTTACTTTCTCTTCATGTGTGCAGAATGAGACTACACAGGAAATTAATCAAAAATTACTTTTTTTTGTTTGTTTGTTTGTTTTAAAATTATCTACATGCATGTGAGTATGAATTATCACAACATAATGATGATTTTTTCATATCAGATTACTAAATGCTCATCTTAGTTTCATATTGAAATGTATAAGCATAAGTGAAACAGACCAATACTGAAGCAAATTTCACTCCAAGTTCTTTAAATGAATAGAAAATACTGCAGGCAATAGATCTCAGACCATGTCTTTTACTTCTCCTTATATTTAGAGGTAGGGCTCAAATTATTTATTTGCTGACTATTTTGCTTAGCAAACAAAACCATGTTTAAGTATTTCTGTAAACTCAGCATGTTGGTAATTCAACATTGCTGGCAACATCTGTGATCAAACTGCAGATTTCATTTGCAGATCACTGAGACAGGTGATTAGCATCAAAATAGCTTGTTTATTCACAAAAACCCTGCTTATTAAGGCTGCGGGCTTACGCTGATCTTCAAGCCAGAGCACTGCCTGCATGACACAGGCCATAACATTTCACACTGGCAAACCCAATTGCCTTAGGAAGACTGCGGTATGTTGATATTTTTCTTGTCAGTGATATTAATGTTCTAGAGCACATCCAAAATATCAGTTAATGTTTTGAAGACTTAAGATATAATTACATAGTGATAAAATTAAATCCTTCTGCATTTGCTGTCTTTCCTCTTCATCTTTAGGATTAGTTTAGGATTATCTCTACTGCCCTGAGAGAGAAAGAAAAATAAAAAAAGCAAGTAAACACAACCATATTCTGAAGGTGCTTCTTTCTCATGGAAACACAAGGCACTAAATAAATACTAATTGAAATATCCATGGGGATCTGATTTGCATGTGTGTGTGTGCTCATGCGTGCGTGCATCCACCAGGTTCTCCTCCCTTTTCATCACCAAATCATTCTGTGGAGACATCTGGAGCACCACCAGAGCTGAGGAACCTGCAAGACCCTTAGCCTGCTTACATACATACTTTTCTAATCTACTTAGTGTTATTATTACGTTCTCCCCATGCAAATAAGTATATAAGTGTACAAATAAATGTATAAGTGCTTTTCAACAGCTTGACCTAAGAGCAGTGTGGTACTACAAGTTAGCTAGACTTCAAGGTATTATGATGACTTTCCATTGGAAATTTCTTGCTGAGTAATGTGAACATTGCCTTTAAAAACACAATATACACTAGCGGAATTCTTTACAAAGAGCCGGAGATTTCTTGTTGGACTAGAAGCTAGAATTTGGATGATGTGAAATAAAACAAATAGGAGATAAAAATGAGTAACTTCTTTGACCTTTGCTTGCCATAATAAAACTTTTATTTGAACAACTTTTTAAAGAACATCTTCTTTAAGCAAAAGTAGCTTGAGTTATTAGAAGAATAATGTCTTTTACCCAAACCAATACTTGGGTACGGACAGTGAACCTACCCTAGTAAAATGTGGCTCAAATTGAGCAATAAGATTCCTGTGTTTCCAACAGGGCATTTTCAGTTGGATTTGTGTTATATATTTTAAAACTAGCAACATTCCATGTCCTTTGTACTGATAGTAGGAGTAGACCTTTTTGTAAAGACTATAAGTTCAGGACTTACCATCAATCTTCTGTTTTCCTGTTATCACTTTTCTTCAGCTTTTTCAGTGATGAGACACATTCACAAACAAATATTATGTTTAAAAACAAATATTCCACAAAATCAGCACTTTGTGCTGTAGATAGTTTACTTCCCTAATGATATATACCATTAGGAGTAGACAAGTAATAGTGTAGCATGCAAAACAAACAAGGAAATAAACAAAAAAGTCTTACTGAAGCAATCTCTTGCAGGTTAATAAGCAGTTCTAAATAACAGTCCTCCCAATTTTTTAAAGAGACTAGATTTAAAACTGATAAATTGGTAATTAGCTTGTCCCAAAACCCTCCTGAAAGAAGAGCAGAGAACCATCAATTTTTAATTAAAGTTATGAGGTGTGTATCTATCCAAAAAGAAATACGATGAGTCATCACATTTGCACAGTAAATTTCTTTAAATATTTTCCATTTCTACACAATCCAGATCACTCTGTTGCAATTAGAATATATTGTCATTATATGTCAAAATATTGTCATATAATACAACAGCATCTTTTATTATAGAATCTAATTTTATTCAATTGAATTTAAATTACTTTTCCTTACTCCTTACTCATCATTTTCTGTAAATTTCATTACAGGCATTTTTCTTTTGATAATTCACAAGCATCCATAACTTCTGATAATTTTGTCTCCAAATCATCAAGATAAATAGGGTGTCCTTAAATAGTTTTAATTGTCTGAATTTTAAAATGCAACTACATATAATGATTAGTTTTTAGCAACATACAAACAGAAAAACTGATTAATTGACCTTGAAACTAATCGAGCATTAGAAATTAAGATAACCTCTAACAGTGAGGTAAAATCCTCAAGTAGCTGTCAAATATTTTCAGACAATATTTTTTTTTTTTCTGAAAATTTTATCTGAAAAGGGGGAAAAAAGGTGAAAAAAGTAAAGGATTCTGTATGGATATGTAGAAGGAGAGCATTGTACCGTGTTTATGTGGTGAGGGTTTGGTAGTAGAGGAGCTGCAGGGGTGGCCTCTGTGAGCAGAGCCCAGCAGCTGTCCTGTGTCAGATCAGAGTCAGCTCCAGACGGCTCCAAAAGAGATCCGCCACTGGCCAGAGCCAAGCTACTGAGTGATGTTGGTTGGTTGGGAGAGCAAACTCAAGAAAAGACTGCTGCACTACAGCAGCTGGGAGAGGGAGGAGTGAGAAGAAGCCCTGCAGATCTCAAGGTCAGCACAGAAGGAGGGCAGGAGGTGCTCCAGGCATGGAGCAGAAGTTCCCCTGTGGCCTGTGGAGAGGCCCCTGCTGGAGCAGGCTGTCCATAGGGGAGATCCTGCCCCCCTATTTATAAGATTGAGGCTTATTTGTTAGTTTTATTACAGCAGGATCAATAGCAACTTTATCTTGTATTTAGTTAGCTTTTAGGGCTTTAAGTAAGCTAATTCTTTCTTCATGCATATAGTGAGTTCCTTTTTGCCCATAACATTCATTTCAGTGTAATACTACAGTCGGCAACGGGGAGATATGTACAAAATCTGTCTGTAGGGGTAAAATCAGTAGAGACCTTACTCTCAGCGCTGTGCAAATACAAGCCTGCAACATCAGATAAATAATTAACTTTTGTGTAGTATTGGGCCTGAATTGATAACCTTGATTGCAAGACCAGGTGTATCAGGACGCCCACAGCAACGTGCTCATCAGGTACAGCTTCTGTATCTGATGCCTTTCTAGTAGTCTAGGATGTAGCAGGACCCTCTAGTCTGCCAGTACCCATCTCTAGAGATGTTCCCTTCCATGTTCAGGACCATTTGAAAAAGTGCCTTAAGTGCCATGTCTTGAACTCATTCTGTGTAGCTGAGTAGCCTTAGCTGGCAGTATAGATGCATGTGAGAGGTTCTTTCTTTCTTAGGGTCCCTGAAGCAACCAAGGTTGATTTCTTTATCTTGGTTAGGTACTATGGGCAGGGGTATTGCATCTGACAATACTCTGGAAAACTCATAACCTCCTGAGTTGCTTGCTTTAGTTGCTTTTAGAAATAGTATGAAGTACCTTAAGTCAGATATGCTCTTAAATCGTTTTGACAGTTTAAAACTGGACCAAAGAATTGGGAAAAGCAAGACTATATGAAATTGTATAAAAGATTTAATTAATCTGAATAAAGACAACTTTCACCTCAAGACATCTGTTTTTTGAAACTAAGAACTTTTGTCCAAGACAGTAAGATAGAGGTGTCTTTTTTTTTATTATTATTATTTTTTATTTATTTATTTGTAAGATTATAATAGGCGTTAGGTTTCTACCTAGGATTTGTGACTTCCTTTGTATGTTTGGGCCAAAAGTCACAGTCCTGTGAGAAGGCCCCTCGAGATTATAAAGACTGCAGGTAAGTTCCATCTCTATAATGCTTAGAAATTGAACAAAAAAAAAAAAAAAAATTTTGAAATGAAAAATTATAAGTAAATATGACTGCCCCACAAATAGTGAAGATAATGTCAATATCTTTTTATGGGCTGTTAGATTTTTCTTTGGATTCAACATTTTTATTGCTGCTGCCTGTTAGTGCTGAAAAAATGAAATATAGAAGTAATCCTAAAACACTGGAGTCTGGGAGAATGGCCACATTGGTAATTACCCATAAGCCTTCACAACACAGCAAGGAATGTTTCTGATTTATTTTTATTGCTCAGAAAAATCTAGAATCCAGTACAACATGGCATGCCCTGATATTAGCTTTACCTCAGCAACCTTACTGAAGCTTAACTTAATGAAGTAATAAATTCAGAAATGTGTTTCTGCATGCATTTGTTTCATAGATTTATTATAGATAAATCCACTTATAAAATGCATCAGGATGAAAAGTCTACACTGCAAAAACTTCCTAAATACTGATGCATGCATTACAGTCTCCATTACCAATAATACATAGAAGGTAGAACATTTAGTTTAATGATGATGAACAGAGGCTAGACACAGACTGACTGCTGTACAATATGTCGGTATGGTTAAGTATGATTCTTAATAACTGATAAAAGGAAAAGGATATTCCCTATATATAACAGATAAATAATTTCACATTTGTATAATATATATATATATATATATATATTTATTTATTTATTTATTGCATTTAACCTATATGCAAACTATAGACTTAAAAGCATCTAGGTGAATCTAGTTATAAGGATATATGAATAGTCTTGATCCTTATGAGTCTGATCCAGTTCTCACAAGAATATTTTCTTTTTTGTTTTTTTAAACACAGATATGCTTATAACAGAAGAAGAAAAAAAAATCAAAGCTTCAGCTTTCAACCTTTAAGTTAAAAACATGAGCAGACATTTAACAATGATCATATCTCTGAGAAACCCTACCAGTGAAGCCAGCACAATATCTAGCAAAATTTTACTCATCTCCATGAGGTGTTGATGTTTGCAAGAGGAAACAACACAATGTTTATCAAATTAATTTTAAATCAGTGTTACCTGCAGTAAGAGTTAGAGACAATACAGAAATGGCTTTTGCCGTGTTTAGGAACCTCTGATTCCATCCCCTTCAGAGTTTTTGTTTGTTTGTTTAGTGTTTTGTTGGTGGTGGTGGGTTTTTTTGTTTGTTTTTAAGAAACTGTTTCAAATATGCTGGAATGACCCTGTGTGTGTGATGCTTCAGTATATGTAATTTGAAAGACATTACTTTTGGATGTCAATGAAAAATTAAGTATTTAATATTGATTCAGGTAAACCTTATTATTTAGCTACATTCCTTCTCAAGCCATGTTTCCAGAAAGATATATTTCCCATGGTGGCCTTTACATGTCAGAGAACTTGATGAGGTTGGTGACTGTAGTAGGTTCTGCTTCTTATGTAAAGAGAGTGTGGCCTGAATAAAAACTATATTGTAAGAACATTATATTCTCTTGAGATATTAGGGCCACACAGGTGTATGTAGAAATCCATGTTAATTCACTTGAAAAGTTTTATGTCTATCTGAGGTAGAAATTAAATATTTTCAACCCAATTGAAATTAAGTTTTGACAATTTTATTGAATTGCACTGAAAGCAATAAGTATCTACAAAACACAATTTAGTCAAATCCATATTTTTGAGAGGAAAAGTGTTTTAACAAGAAAACTTTCCACTTGTTCTCTCCTTTATAAATACTGCCTACACTTCATAGTTGCCCACTGCTTATGATGCTAGAAATTATAGGCAGTTTCAACAGTATTCATTCAGTAGTGCAGTGGATCTCATTTCTGATTTACGGTTTAAATAACACCAGAAAGGAAGATCAGATATTGATCTGTGTATTTGTACAAGCTGCAAAAACTGTAAATATCTACTTGTCTTATAAATGCATTCCATTTGAAATCTCCTATAAAATCAGGTATTTGTATGCATATGTTTGAAAAGGTACATTCTTTAATATGTAATATGACCTTTGAGCTGCACTTTCAACACATCTGTGAATGCATGTACATCTTAAAAAGTATATGAATACATGAATAGTAACCTCTATCAAGACCTATTATGGAGGTGTACAAGATATGTTGAAAATATAATTGCAAATGAGAGTTTCAAAATGGAGCATGGTTTGCCTGTACCAACATGGTTTGCCAACCCCATGGTTTGCCTGTACCAACTATATGGCTTTAGCATGTAAAACACAGAATTTAGCTCTATTTATTACAAAGAGCATCTCATTTTCATAATAACAATAATTAAATTAAATTAAGATCACTTTTTCTTCTCTATCCCCTCTACCATTAAAATTGAACTGTAGTTTTGTTGAAAAATACTGTATTTGACAGAGGAAATCATATGTCAGTCATCACAGAGGTAAATTCTGTATATCAGCCTTGTTCTAGAGAACTTAAATCTTTGCAATGAACATCTCTGTAGATACTGTTTTCTTTCCTTAACTTCCATACATAATTTTATATGAAAGCTTCTTGTGCATATTTACTATATGCACGTATACAATGCAGCTGGTATGTACAAATATTGAAATGATCTGAAATACTTAAAATACCAAAATGTAGCTGGCCATTGAATATTGAGAAAGTATCTTACCTTTGGTGTTTGTTGATATTTTGGACACTTTATAGTGAAATATTGTTAATACATCTCTTTTCATATTTTTTTTTCCTCAGAATAAATTGACACATACCTCATATTCAGCTTCAGTATTTTATTCACGTTATCACATGTGCGGGACATAAAGGGACATTCCATCTGTATGGTTACTTTCTCTGACATGGCTGCAGAGAGTACCTGAGATCTTATACCAATTACATAAACTATTTCTTTTTATCACACTAAATCATCTGCAGCCATTTGTGTTTTTCATGCTAGAAATGCAGCTGCTGCCAAGGCTGGAGGAATCTGAAGTGCAACGGGGAAAGCGACTGACTGGCATTTGCAGGAAGGGCCATTTGTCAGAATGCTTACATGAGCACTGCTTCTCCAACATGCTAATGACAGCTGTGACACTGCCTTTCTAGGGTGTGAGAAACAAACTACAGCGCGCAAGTGACTGTGTTTTTTGATGGAGAGAAAGCAGGTCTTGTAACTTGCCTTCTTTACTATCGCTACAAGCATGTAAATTCCAGTACTGACAGCTACTGTTGACAGATGAGTGGCTCTGTGCTGCACAGGGAATGAGACATCACAACTTGACCAAAAGTCATCTGAAGAGATATGAGTGAAAAGACAAATGGAAGTGGCTGCCATTCCAAAACCAACATTTACTGCACAAGATATAAGCAAACATGTCTTACATGGAGGGTCTAGCAAACTTGCCAGATGTTTTGAGTGAATTCCAGTCAGATTTAAAACATGACCTTTCAGTCTTCTCCAGCACCACAGTTGATTTCACACATCATGAAATGTCTGGAAATGATTATCAGTGTCTTCCGTTTACAAGGCTTCACTGTAAGGGGATATGAACACCTCAATTAGGAATTATAGAATCATTCAGGTTGGAAGAGACCTCTAGGATCATCTAATCCAAAATAGCAATGAGGAGCAAACCTCATTGCTGGACCTAAACTATGGTGTGAAAAACTCTGATGCCAATGCAAGATGCCACCTAAGAAGGTCTCCAACATCAGAAGAGTCACAGAAGTGGAGATCCATCTTCATGACCTGCACATGATGGACCTTCTGAGGGGAAGGAGGACACAGAGAAAAGAAGTGAGCAAAAAAGCTTGATATTTGATACTTTGCCTATTTCCAGGTGTCAGAACTGTGAAGTGTGACCAGTTTGGGTCATTGACAAGTTGGAGGATCTAGACTTGAAGCTTCGATAAATTGGAGAAACACAAAACAGTTACTAAATGCTTCCAGTAGTGCATAGCTTCAGTAGCAATGTGATTTCTACTTCAATCAAAGTTCTAATGGGGAAATTGAAAGGCAGAAAAGGTCAGGAAGAGACATAAAACAGAAGATATTAAGGTGAGGAGCAAGAAATTATGATTTTGTGGCTATCAGCCTGCCATTTGCTAGCAAGGATCACTGTTTCCAGAGGACTGTTTGGGGTCTGAAGAAGGATCTAACTGGGGTCTGAAGGAGGCTGTGTGTCTCAGCATGGCAGTCCCTGGCAAGCTTCAGGAAACCATTTAAATGCCTTTTGCTGCTGCTGTTAGTAGTGAAATGGACAAATACTCCATGTCAACAACTGAAAGAAAGGGTTATTTACCAGAGAGCTTGGAATAAATGAAATTTATAATGAACTGGAAATCCTACCATTTAACCAGTTCTAATGGTAAGAGAAGTGCTGTATCAATTGCTTTCAACACAGCAACTGCCACTTGTTTTGGAAATTTGCATCATTTAAATGCATATTTTCAATCAACACTTCAGACTTCACAGCTGTCACTACCTTCACATGCCACTGCCGTTGCTGCAATCACAAGTCATTGCTTATCTGACTGATTGGCAGCCATGCACTTCTGCCAAAACTGTCAATGCAGGCATTTATAAGCTTTAATAAAATAGTTTAAATTGTGTGTATGTGTGTGCATGCATGTGTGTGTCTGTGTGTGATGGAAGGAAAGAGAGAGAAAGAGAATAAGTTGCACTTAATGCTCAGGTGGAGTAGCTGTTAGAGGATTATAGAATAAGGACAGAACAGAACAAAGTTATCAAATGTTCTCATTAAAAACAAAACAAACAAACAAAAAAACTCTCAGGTCATAAAGTTTGGATATGCGCATCTCTAACACCCTTTGGCAGTAAACAGACAACAGAAGTCAGGAAAACCCTAGGCAAGCACAGCAACTCATGTTTGTGAAAAACTAAAATAAGGATTTGAATGTGTGTTATCTACAGAGAATCCTGTTCATGCATATCTAAGAACCATCAGAAAACGAACAGTTTGGGTTGAAACCTGTCAAACAGTATCTAACACCACAAGCGATCCAAAATTTTCTGATGTCTCCAACAACATCTGTCAGGATTACTTTTCAATGCAATCTTATACCCCTAAAGATGGTGGGAAAAGATGGACTTTCTAATTGAATTTAGCATGTGTGAACAAGTTTGAAAATCATTATATATCCCACGTGTAGACCGTCACAGTCCTTTCAAGGTAACATCCTGTTACAAAGGTTAAGTTTATGAGTTTATGGCCAAGGTAGGAGACTATCAGACTAAGGTTGATAGTATAACTAGAGCTGATTCAGAAATTTCTGAGATTTGTTCCTGCTGAAAATAACAGCTCACATGACTAAGCATATTTTGGTGGAATAAATATCTTGTGTGTGTGTGTATGCGTGAGAAGCTCATAATACATTGTTGATCTGATACAATATATTTTGTGTGTGTATTATATGACAAAACTTAAAGACTATTTGTGAAACAATGTGTCAGTTCTTTAATCTTTGCAAAATAAATTTTGAATTAATGAGCTTTTTTCCTAATACATATATATGTGTATATTTTTGTATGTGCATGATGAAATTTTTTGTTAAATTCCAATAAATGTATTTTGTCTCTCCAGGACTTGATTTCATTGCATTTCATTTGTCTCTTCAAAAAATAAATAAAGGATATGCAAGTTAAAAGAAAATATTAAATCTACATTCTAGAAAAATAATATCCCAAAAAGTTGATGCTACCTCATGCAATCCTGGAAAATCAAAACACTACTTTCATATAACTACTACTAAAAATATCTCACTAATGAGAGTGATAACTAGGTTACTGTTAGATACCTGATAAAATTGAAGTAAAACAATAATAACATCATACATTTCTACCTGTTCTACCAAATTATACAGATATGTTAAAGGAAAGCCTACTTCAAGAGAAGTCTAATCTTTCCAGGTTGTTGTCCTCAATGTCAGTGTCCTGACATATCCACTGCATGAAGAAAATTACATATACAGGAAGCCGCTTGTCGATGATCCTTCATGTAGTGGCATTTGAACCATCTCAGTGAAAACTGGACCTGAGTATAGAGAAAACTAAGCTTATCTCCTATGTAAGCTTTGCATTGGCAAGGAACAATAAACTCAAATAGACCTCTGTTTAATACTGCAAGCACCTAGCATAGCTTAATGCCAAAGTAGGCCTACGAGTGTTAGGAGAAAGAGATAGATATGGAGTTTAATATGATTTAATGAACCTAGGGTAGATAAAAGTTTGTGATTAACTGACAACTGAAATACAGGCCATGGCTACTATTATTAATATCATCATCATCATCATCATCATCATCATCATCATCACTATTATATACAATAGTATATGAGAGAATTAAAAATAATTTCACCTTTCCTTCATTAAGTAAAGGAAGAATGTCCCTACCTAAAACTCTTCATTTCCTAAGGTATTCGAGATGTCTTCCTCAGTTTTCAGTGTGTTCCCACCTGGTTCCTTCTCCATTTTTTTTAATACATATCCTTAATTTCATTATATTGTAGAAGTTAACATTTAGTTTTAAACATGTACAAGTAGCCTTTTTCATATTTGTAGCTAGTAATGTTAAATATGTTTTTAATTTTACTTTCCTGTGCATTTTAAACCCTTCAACTTTCTGTCTTCTCCCATACAAAATAAATAAATAAATAAATAAATGTTAGAAAAAATCACATTTCAGTAGGAGGAAAGTCATGACACACTGATCTTTTTCAAAATGTGAAGTCATCAGCTTACAGCACAGAAATAATTCTCTTGGTTTCTGTGCTTTAAGTGGTTTAAATTCCTCAGTCAGGATTATGGCATAATTTACAGAAGTGTTTAAGAATCACTGTTGCAAGCCTATAGAAGAATGCTTAAAAGTCCAACAGCTTTTGAAATGAAGTTCAGGAAGGCTATACTGATATATGAAATTCTGGACAAAAGCTGTTTGTTTGTTTGTTTTATATATCTCCCTGTCTTTTTATGAATCTCTGCAACATCAACCACCATTATAATCAAAGTTGTTTTAGCACAGATTTCAGCCGTGGTTAGGTGAGAAAGAAATGTATAGACTTATCAATGAAGTGAATATGAAGATCATTGTTCATGAGAGGAGGTCATACTAGAGCAGCCTAAATGAAATGATGTCAGTCCTTCTGTTAATAGTAATTTTACATATGATGCCCAGTTTGTGTCTGGGCTGTTGGGTTTTATAGAACAAAGAAAAGTCCTATAATGCACTTAGCTGTCTTAGTACTCTGATTCCAGCCTTCCCATTCCAGTATATAGTTTTGTCTATTGCAAAGTGAGGTAGCAAAACATGGTCCTGATTATTTTTTTTCCAGCTACTTTGATAGGTAAGTTTTAAGTATACCAGCCCAAGGTCTCTCATTTTCTGTCTTTGTTTTCCCCAGTTCAAAGCAACCTCAACCCTAAATATAATTTTTGTTTGGAACCATTGGTTTGGCTGTAATAAATATCATAAATATTCAGAAGAACAGCAATATACAATATTCAGTAGAAAACTCATTACAACAATGTGTGATCCCTTTTAATTCTTATCCCACAAAGAGTAAGATGAAAGATAAAATAATCTCAACCTCAAAGGAAATAAATTTTTAAAGGACAATATTGTTCTACACATAGAATGTAAAATGGAATATAGATGGTTACATACTAAACTCCCAGTGACAAGGTTATAATTCCCACTAAGTGTTTTGTGTGGTTAATACTTTCCTACTCTTAGTCTATATATTACTTGGGAGTCCTGAACATGCAATGGATCATCCTGAAATCTGTGCTGATGAAATGATCTCCCACTGCTCTTCTGTTATTACTTGGAAGTGTGCTGAGCTCCAGCAGGGAAGTCCTGTGGCTGATGGAAGGAAAACAGGAAATCTGTTCACACTGGCAGGGCATCCAAGCCTCCGACAGGAGCAAGCTGCTGCAGGCAATCTTAAGTGGTGCACTGGGACTCACCAGGTGTTCAAATCTCATAGTGCTCAGAAGATAAAGTACTTGTACCAGCTGGCTAAACCTGTATCAATAGAAACCTTGGCCACTGGGGGCAGAAAGAAGACCTCTGAATTACTGCATAACCAGGATAAGTACCCATAACTTTTTCTAGCTTGTTAGGAGTGAATTAACTCCATCTTCAGCAGCACTATATCAAATATTTTTTTTTCTGAGCAACACTAGAGATGTGAAACTTAGTAATGGTTAAGCTGACCAGGATTAGAAGGGCTGAGACTGGAGGCAAAAAATAAGATGTAATCAGAAACAGCCACATGACAAACACTACATCTCTAGGACTGTTTAAGCTTGTAAGAATTTAAGATGAATTTGAATTGAATTTGGACAGTGTGATCTGCTTCAGAATTTTTTCGATGGTCTGTCTGTTTGCTTTTGACATTTGTTTTTGTTGTTTGTTTGAAACATGCATGTGATGTTTCTCTCACTTGTGGCTTTACTACCCTACATCCAGCTTACACGGCAGATGAAAAACTGAACATGAGCCAGCAGAAAGCCTAGAAAGCCAATTGCATATCAGGCTGTATCAAAAGAAGTGTAGCAGGTCAAGGTCCTTCATAAATACCAGCTTCCACATACAATTATATTTATTTATTTATTTTGTACAAGATGTCCTACCTTGTAGTTTGCAAGGTTCTAAATGCTCTGTTAGGTTATTTTCACTAAATTTAACATTTAGGTACCACCTTGGGTTTTCAGACTCTCATGAGCTATAAGACAGGTAAATCTCATTAGCAGTGAAGACAGCATCCTTTCTCACCTTGCTTAATAACTAATGACTTAAACACCCAGGTTTCATACTTCCTAAATGAATTTCTAAAGAACTGGCCAATTGCAATGAAAGTCTAAAGGTAATTTATATGCTAGGGTGCATCCCTCTGCCATTCTTGCTCAAGTTGTTCAAATATTTAGAGAGTCAGACTGAAAATGAAAATGATTCTGTAGTTTGAGCATACACCAGGGACACCCAGACCCTCTTCTCAGCTCTCATAGAAAGCAGAACAGCTTTATCTGATTAACAACTATTCCAGAATATAAATCAGACAGAATGTGAATTATATTTAGGAGATCCATATCCTAAATGGCAAAGAAGACAGAGAGCTTTGCTTGTCTTTATTTTTGAACTACATAATATTCTTTTTATTTTCTTCTCCTTACTCTAAATGTTAATCTAAATAAAGTTATTCTCAGTTTCAACTTAAGCTTAATTGATGAGTTTTCATGTGGATTTGATTTTTCTGTTTTCTGTTCCTTATTTTTCTTTCATTAGCCATACAAGTCTGCACTATTATATTCTCTTGAGTTTTTTATGTTCTTCATGTTGCTGTCAGTTCTTTACATCTCTGTAATGTTCACTTTTTAATTTCAAATAAATTTTCCTTTCATATGGAAAATTAATGTTTTTCAAGCTATTTTAAGGAAAAGGTACATTTCAAAGAAGTTTATGGTATTAAAAATAAGAAAAAATATTCTGGTCATCAAATAATTGTGTTATATAGTTTTCAAAAGAGCTGGTGGTTTTTTTGTTTGTTTGTTTTCTCATTAAATAATTAAAAAGAAAATCCATTCTGCACCTGGAATGGGGCAACCCTGGATATATGTACAGACTAGGGGATGAGAGGCTGGAGAGCAGCCTCTCATCTCTGAAAGGGATTTGGGGGTTCTGGATGAAGTCAAGTTGAATATGAATCAACAGTATGCCGTGGAAGCCAAAAGGGCCAACCGTATCCTGAGGTGTATCAAGCACAGGATTGCTAGCTGGTCAAAGGAAGTGATTATCTCTCTGCTCTGCACTGATATGGCCTCACCTCAAGTACTGTGTGCAGTTTTATGTAACACAATATAAGCAAGATATAGAACTATTACAGTGCATCCAAAGAAAGTCTATGAAGAAGGAGAAGGGTCTAGAGTGGAAGGTGTATGAGGAGAAGCTGAGGTCACTGGGATTGTTCAGCCCAGAGAAGAGGAGACTGAGGGGAGTCCTCATGGCAGGCCACAGTTTACTTACAAGGAGGAGCAGAGGGGCAGGCGCTCTGATCTCTTCTCTCTGGTGACAGCAATAGGACCTGAGGGAATGGCCTGAAGCTGCGTTGAGGAGGTTCTTCACTGAGAGGGTGGCTGGGCACTGGAACAGGCTCACTAGGACAGTGGTCATGGCACTAAGCTTGCCAGACTTCAAGCAGTGTTCAGACAACTCTCTCAGAGATATGGTTTGATCTTTGTGTGGTCCTATGTGGAGCCAAGAGCTGGAGATGATGATTGTTGTGGGTCCTTTCCAAATCAGTATATTCTGAGATTCCACAATCTCCACAGCACTGAGCTGCCAGTGCCTTGTGGTTTATTTCTGTACAGCAACCTTCACACATGGTTTCACAAAAAGCATTGGCGACAGTTACCATAAGCTACATATAAAATGGTGGCTTTATAGTCAGACTTAACACACAAAATTGACAGTATCTTTGAGGGAAGAAGCGAGGGGACTTCAAATAGCGTATCATGGCTAAAAGCTCAGTAAGGAAATCTTCACAGGCTGGGGGCATTAGGTGAGCAGAGGGATTAATTGGAGGTAGTTTTATAAGTACTGTGATGTAGGAGAAAGTGAGTGCAGACAGAAAAGCAGTTGGGTATACCCAAAATTTCTCATTGCTTGTAGAGTGACTGGTTCTTCTGATGTTCAGAGATGACTTTCCTTCATTCTGTCCTTCCTTCCTCCCTCCCTCCCTCTTTTGTTCCCTTTATCTTTTTCTGTCTTTCATAAGTGTTTAGAGTAAGGGATTAGGAACACGAGGAATTTGGTACTTAGACTCTACAATTTATATTTACAGTTCTGTGCATGGTGTGAGACAAATAGAACTTTCAGAATACTATGTACCATAGCCCGTGTGGCTCATAGTGCCAGCCAGTTATAATTAGATGAATTTCAGATGTTTTCCTGCCCTCCAGTTTCTGAAAGACTTTCTGTAGCACCAGGTCCCAGGTATTCACATGCTGGAGGAGGCTTTTAGCCTGCAGTGTTGTAAACATTCATTTACCACAGCATGTGTCCTTGCTATCATGTTTGAGTTACATCATTATGAGCACTTTCTGAAATATCTTTTTTTTTTTTTTTTTTTTTTTTTTTTGGCAATTCTATGGCAGGTAATATGAGATGCAAATGAAATGTTTTATTATCTCAGAGTTTCATGAAGTTATGCCTTTTATTTGAGAGTTCTGGGTTACAGTGCATCAAGACTAGTAGCGTTCTGTTTTGCAACTTCTCTACACTTCATTATTAGTTTTAGCATGGTCCAAACTATCACGAAGCTTCCCACAGAATGGATGCCTACTATATCCTGCTTTTCTCAGTGAACATCTTTTATTTGGCCATATATTTATTTATTTATTTATTTATTTTTATTTTCTGAATAAAGGATATGGATCCTCTTGAGCTCTGTGGTCTTTCTCAGTTAGTAATGTAACATCTTTCATTATCTGTCTTCACTTTTTAGAGTCTGGATTGTGCACCCTCTTTTATTCAGTAAGTGAATGAATGTAGCTCTCCATGTTGCTTGCTTTCATATGAAGGGAACGGAGGAAGTAAGAAGATATCTTCCTCAGTGCAGGCAGTCCAGCATGATTCCGCTGCAGCACAGAGATGAGTGTCGTGGTTCCGCTCGAGTGGGCAGCCGAGCTCCACCACAGCCGCTCTCTCACTCCCCCTCCTCAAAGAGGAATGGGGAGAAAATATGTGAAAAGGGCTCAAGGATTGAGATAAGGACGAGAAAATCACGCAATAATTATTGTAACGGGCAAAACAGACTCGGCATAAGGAGATAGTAAGATTTATTGCCTACAACTAACAAGCAAGAGAAGTGAGAAAACAAAGGAAAAAAAAAACAAAAGCACCTTCCCCCCATCCACCCTCTTCCACCTCCTCCCCCCGAGCGGCGCAGGGGAACGGGGGAATGGGGGTTATGGTCAGTCTACAGCACTTCTTCTCTGCCGCTCCTTCTCGGTCACTCTCGTCCCCTGTGCTGTGGGGTCCCACCCACGGGATGCAGTCCTTGATGAACTGATCCGGCGTGGGCTTCCCACAGGCAGCAGCTCTTCCAGAACTGCTCCAGATATGGGTCCGTACCACGGGGTCCATCCCTCAGGAGAAAACTGCTCCAACCTGGCTCCCCTACGGGCAGCAGCTCCTGCCAGATCACCTGCTCCTGCGTGGGCTCCTCTCCACGGGCTACAGGTCCGGCCCAGAATCTGCTCCGGCAGGGGTCTTCCACAGGCGGCAGCCTCCATCGGTGCAGGGCCACCTGCTCCACCGTGGTCTCCTCCACGGGCTGCAGCGTGGAACCCTGCTCCACCGTGGTACTCCATGGGCTGCAGGGGGACATCCTGCTTCACCATGGTCCTCACCACAGGCTGCAGGGGACTTCTGCTCCGGCGCCTGGAGCACCTCTCCCCCTCCTTCTACACTGACCTTGGCGCAAGGCTGTTCCTCGCTCCTCTCACTCTCCCGGCTGCTGTGTGGCGCAGCGTTTTTTCCCTGTCTTAAATATGCTCTCACAGAGGCGAAAAACAACATCGCTTATTGGCTCGGATCTGGAAAACAATGGGGCCCTTCCCAAACATGGGGCAGCTTCTAGATCTTTCTCACAGAAACCACCCCTATGGCTCCCTGCTACCAAAACCTTGCCACGTAAACCCACTACAATGAGAAACACCTGTCACTATTGAAATCAATGGGAATTTTGGCATTTACTTAAGTGGAAGTGGTATTGACTTCACTGGGGTTTGGTCCAAAAGTTAATTGGTATCCCTAGCCATCGAACTGATTAATTCCTGTGGTTCAAGTAAACGCTAATGCCACTGTCAGAATCCCTGATGTAACATATCAAATGGGCAAACTGTAAATGTTACTGATAAACACACTCACTATATCTCAAAGATCCTTTTTTCCTTTTTTTTTTTTTTTTTTTTTTTTTTTTTGTGGTGGACGTGAAGTGAGGAACTGTTTACTATGTGGTTGTACGTAAGGCCAGAATTTAGCCCTAAGTCTCCTTCACTGGCTTTATTGCTGAGTCTCTTATGCCTCCTCACTCTGCTTTCCTAATTTCTGTGCATGTTTTTAGATATTCAGTGCTCACTGATATGCAAACTGCTTAATCTTCCTCCAATTTAGTTTTCAGTATCATCATTCTCTCACCTCTGTGCTGATCACTCGTTTCAATTTCCCAGTGTGCTTTCAGTAATCAGATACACAGATTCATTTCATCTACTGCCTACCAAAACATTAATGTCTCTGTCTCTCAATCTCTACAAGAGACATCTCAGGGGATATTGCAATTTATTCATTTATTTATTTGGTGACTGCAAGTCTTTTTAAAGGGACTGGAATGGAAGAACCAGGGGTAAAGGTCTTCTAGCATTATGCCTGGCAAGTGCCAAACACATTCCAGTCTGTACAGTCAGTATAACTTGATTTTACATCAACAGTGTCAGAGCTAGTTGAGGTGTTGCACGTAGGCTCCTGCTAAGAAATTTTTGTGAAAAGGCTTCTTCAGATTCTTTCTCTATGACAGTTCATTGCAATTCACTGCAAGGGACACAGCCACAATGCACTTGCAGTAGCATGTAATTTGTGAGGTTAGTTATCTGTGCCATAACTATGGAGGATGGAGGCAGAATCATAACCTGTCTTGGAGGACATTTTATTTTTGCTAGTTTTGCTAGCCTGTACTGGAAGCAAAGGGGATTTCCTCACAAGAAGTATGGGAAGGATGATGCTAAGTGAAGAGACAGATCATGCTTCTAGTACAATCCCCTATCACTGAAGTGTAGCAGAGTTTTCATTGGAATAACTGCACATTTCTGTTTCAGAATTGAAAATGCCTAAATTGGAACAGAATCCACAAACTACACAAAATTTGTGTAATGTTTATGTGAGAAATAATACCATAGGTAACTGTTTTAAGCATATCTTTATCAGGTAGAGAAAGCGTGGAGCATGTATGTGTACTTAGCAAAGAATAACCCCGAAAACAACAATAAACCCTGAGCTTAACAGTTGAAAAAAATTTAGACATGATTTTTGTGTTAATTTTACTCTTTCTAACATTATGTTTCGTACACTTACAGCTGCCCAAATAAAAATGAGCTGACCTCTCCTTTATCTGTATCTAAGAGATCTGTTACTTCTAATGACTGTTTTCCTCATATACATGTATGCTAATAATGCTCAATGCATTACTGATCTTTGCAATGTAACATGACCCTACTACTTGTCTTTTATAAATGTCAGAATATGTGCATATTTTCTGCAAAGTCTTTCCTGACAAGGATTTGGGGAAGCTTTGGAAATGATTTTTTTAGCACAGCCATAAATCTAAATGGGCATTACCTTTTCGCAGACATTATTTTCAGGTGCATAAGCATGGTTATCAAAGAAGCAAATTTTACACACATGTATAAGATGATAAAAAGCTCAGAGGAGTGGCTGATGTCCCAGAGGGCTGTGCTGCCATTCAGAGGGACCTGGACAGGCTGGAGAGTTGGATCGAGAGGAACCTCATCAAGTTCAACAAGGGCAAGCGCAAGAATCTGCACCTAGGGAGGAATAACCCCAAGCACCAGTACAGGCTGGGGGCTGAGCTGCTGGAGAGCATCTCTGAAGAGAGAGACCTGGGAGTCCTGGTGGACAGCAGGCTAACCATGAGCCAGCAATGTGCCCTTGTGTCCAAGAAAGCCAACATTCCCCTGGGTGCATTTGGAAGTGTGTTGCCAGCAAGGAGGTGATCCTCCCCCTCTACTCAGCCCTGGTGAGGCCATGCTTGGAGTACTGTGTACAGTTCTGGGCTCCCCAGTAAAAGAGGGGCATGGAGCTACTGGAGTGAGTCCAGCAGAGGGCTACAAAGATGATTAGGGGACTGGAGCCCCTGTCAGGTGCTGAGGACAGGAGGACGAGGACAGGCTGAGAGATCTGAGCCTCACGCAGACACGGTGAGACAAAGTCCCTTCACTTTGCTTGAAGAATGAGATATTCTTTCTCCGATGCCTCTTTAAGTAAGAAACTTGTGAAATGCTTATAGAAAGCATAACACTAGTGGAAATTCCTTGAAAGCACTAAATCAACAATCCTCATGCGAATTGCCTGCTAGTAATATAGATATACTTTTGTTTTCTGCTGATAAGCAGGCTGAAATCTGCCAGGGTGTATTCTGTTGCCATCTTTTAATTAAAGATAAAAGTTCAGCATTTTATGTTGCTGAAATGAGACTGATTAGCTACCTTGAGAAGCTGAATTATTGCAGCACTGAAAACTGGAAAATGTTCTTTATGAAACTGAGCAGGAGTGAAATTGCAACCAATTCCTGGGCATTGTTTGAACACTAGCCCCGTTCCCTTCAAATCTCAGGACAAAGTAAATGTAATAGATTTCTGATAAACATTTTTCCCCACCAATTTTCTTCATGTCTTAAAGATCTCTTGGTATTTTGTTCATTTCAGAATGCTTGAATGAAGCTGTGAAAGAATGTACTTTCCCATGACAATAATCTGTCATGGATCATACTTACAACTACATGCTTTTTCATTACTTTTTCCTAAAGTCATCACGAGAAAATTATTGACTGTTCTATTTCCCATCTCCTTTTACAGCTCCTTAAGCTCTCTTCACATTAAATGTTTATGAATATCAGGGTAACAAAAAAAGGCAGTTGCTTTGCAATTAAAAGTTACCAAGAATATTCTATAGAGAAGTGTCTTCACAAGTTTGCATTTTAGATCCAATTCATAAGTTTTTAATCACTCAGTTTTCCAGAATGAATTGTTTTACTGCCAAATATATGACATCAGACTCTAAATTAGAACTGTCTTCCAAAAATACCATGCTAATGCTTCTATTCATTTTTTAATGAAAAATAAACAAAACTTGATTCATAAAATCTTCCTAATCCATATAAAACTTCATTCAACATAAAAGTATTTTATGTCTTGACACATGCCATAAGATCTCATAATAGGACAAGCTTTGCAAAGTTTACATTTTCCATTCTTATCTATGTCTTATCAACAATATGTGAAAGGTACCCAGAAGAAACCCACAGATAGATATTTTATATAGCCTTAATAATTATTACTTGAAAGAGAATAATAATATTTTCAAATGTAATATTATTTTAAAATATTTTAATATTATTTTAGAAGGCAAAAATCAAAACAACAGCCAAAGATGACACTCCTGCTACTAGCTTTCATTTAGATGCAGTTTAGATATATAACCTACATGACTCCGCTACACAAGTTTGTTTGTACAATCCCTGCTTAAAGTCTGCTTTTCATCTCCAGAGCAGTAGAAATTAGCAAGGGTATATAAGTCAAGTTGGCCCTGTTTAGAGTAGTGCAATTTACTTTATTTTGTTATTCAGGACAGGAATATAAACTAGTAGACAAATATTGAAAAGGAAAACAAAATATGCAACATACCCTATGAACACAGTATGACCTAACGTGTAATGTATTATACCAGTAAAAATATGCAGCCACACAATAAACATTTAGGACCACAATCTGAAACACTGCACAAACTTGTCATTTTTAACATACATTTGCCTAAAATTCATAGCTTGTGCAGACAATTGAGATTTCATTTATTATTTACTACTTGTTGTATAATAGCTTTGATGTCCCATTGTGGATCTGGGCTCCCAGATGTGTATAGCACTGACCTCCTGGGCTTCAGAATCATGCACACAAGAAATAATCTCATTGTTTGGTTCCATAAATTTAAGTTTAGCTCTGAATTTAAAGACGTTAAACAGAGGACCTTTTTGTATAGAGAGTTTTGTTTGTTTGTTTTTGTTGTTGTTTTGGTTTTGGCTTTTTTGTTGGTGGTGGGTTTTATTTGTTTGGGTTTTTTTACAGCCTGAATTATTTCAAAACTTCACACAAACAAAAAAAAAAAAAAAAAAAAAGTGAACTGGTGACAAAATTGGACCCAGCATATTTCGGCTGTGTTAACAGAAAATTACAGGAACTAAAACATCTTGTATGTACCTTTTTGCTAAAACAAAACAAAACAAACAAATAACCAACAAAAACAACAACATACAAATAAGAAACCAAAAAAATCCACACCTATACTAAAATCAAATCCTGAGCAAATGAATTTTTATGCAATTGCTATGCTTTCATTCATTTGTTTTAACTATCAATATCAAACTAAAGAAAATCAAAGTACCTTTATTACATACGTAGCAGCAACTTCAAAGGACTCCAGAAGAGAGCTTGGTAGCAGGGCCTTACATGGGTGAGCAGGACTACGGCTTTTCTGAAACTATTCAGGCTATCAGATGAACATAGGTCAACTGTACAACAAAAAAAAGACTGCCGAAAGAGAAAACAAGGGTAAGGCAATTATGCAAAAAGGTACGCTTCCAAACTTTCATGAAGGTTTTATCCAGAAGACATTATGCAATGATAAAACTAAATAAAATAAAATAAAATAAAATAAAATAAAATAAAATAAAATAAAATAAAATAAAATAAAATAAAATAAAATCCTGAGGAAGCAGACTATAGCGCAGAATTGTCCAGTACTTGCAGACACTGTCAGTTTAGACCTTGATTCAAGTATAAGAAATTATACTTTTCCACACCATAACAGTACCCTTTATAGCAAAGAGAAGACAAACTTATTAAGGAAATGAATCTGTCATGTTGAGCAGTGGTGGCTGCCACTGAATGAGACATGAAGTTTTGTCATGATGCTGTGGTAGGTAATTTAACTGCACCAAATTTCTTCCTTGCCAATGCCAACTTAACTAAAACAACACCATACCACAATCTGCCATGTAGATGTACTAGCTCTTATGTTTTCAGAACTGACTGGGGTTTAAAAGATATTTTTGGAAAACTGACTTTTGATTTACAACTGCTGATTATATTGACTCACACTATATAACACAACTTCTTCATCATCTTTTTTTTCTTCAGGCCTTAAGTTATGATTTAATTAACACTTTTCCCTTATTAAAACTTAGTTTATTTTTAAAAAGAATCAACTAGATGGAATTATTAGCAAAATCATAGATGTAAGACTTTCGTTATCATAGGACATATATTCTATTCCTACATCCAACTTATTTAGCATGACATATGCTGCCAAAGAATGACAGACATGATACTACACTTGAATTTAGTTATGCGAATCTGACTAAATCATTGATTTAAACAATGCTTTAATGTTATTTCAGTGTTACAAAATATATATATATATATATATAAAATTAAAAAAAAATGCCTGGAGTCTTTTTTTTTAAATATCTGGAGTCTAGGGAATAATTATCTTAATTAAGATATATGTAGAGTCTTTGTCTGTTTGGTATTTTTGCATTTAGCAATTTCAGAAAATGTCCTTTTCATTAGCAGATGCATGTCCCCAATACATTTTTTTAACTTCTCCCATTGTGGTACAGAATATTATTTTCTCTTATTGTCTTTTAAAATGCAAATAATATGTTCTAAAACTGAATAAAAATTAAAGCTATGTCTTGTCAACTTCTATAATAATAATAAAAAAAAAAAAAAAAACAGAGATAAAAGGGAGGCTCAGGGAGAGAGAAAGAAAGAAAGAAATTGTTCCTTGATATAGAATTTCATTGATGATTTTGTTGTCAACTTGAGTATAGTGCCATGACTTTTTGTTCAGGGAAGTGGAGCGTCATCCACTACAGGTCATGCTGGAAGGCCTGATCAAAGATTGTTTTCTCTGTTTCTTACAGACAGAAACAAATAAATGTCGGTTGTGCAGAGATTCCTGTAAAACCAAATTCCATCTCTATGTCCAGGATATTTAGCACCATTGTGTGTAGTTTTTCCAGCACCATTTAGAGGGAAAACAGAATGGATGAAAGGAAGGTATTTTTAGTTCATCATCACAGTAACCACTAGTTATTAAATACTATGTGACTGGGCCCTTGGAAGGCTATTAGCTGCAGTTCAAAATGTAATCCATATAACATGGTATAGTCATTGTTTTCAACTGTTGGCTGCTAGGCAATGACTCTCATAGCATTACAGTTTATAAAATATCTTTATGAAAATTCATATAAACCTTAAGTTAGTCTCCAGGGGAATACAGAGGAAAAAGTAAAGGAAAATAAAGCAACGTACAATGGTTTAAAATAAGTTAAATTCAATGATAACAAAACAGTTTTTTTTCTCTTGAACGGCAAGCAGCAAATTTATGTGGTACACAACTGTTAAATCGCATGATAGATAGAATTTTTTAATATTTCAAAGTAAAATTCATTCTGACTTGGCTATTTTTCTGTTATCCATTAAAATGATGTTTTGGTTCTTAATGACAAAGAAAAACTTTCCACTTATCAGAAGTCTTCAGCCAAGACAAGATGGTTAAAAAAGACTTTCCGGTTATAGTAAAGTATTCCCTTAAGTAAGGAGACCCCAATGGGCCTTGATCAGTCAAACTGCATGTGGAAACCTCCTCCACCTGTCTCCTTGGGAATCAGACAGAGAGAGCTCCAGCAGTCCCATGGGCATAGTATTTTGAAGACTGCTGTAAAGAGAGTTCCTCATACTTGAGAAATACTTCCCTGGGGCTGAAGATTCTGTAAGTGCAATAAAACAAAGCAGAAATATTCAGACTGGGGTGATTTTAACTCTTTTCCTCTGCAGTTGATGACAACGCCATCTGCTCAAGGATTTTTTGCAAGTAGGTTAAATTTATTGAATAAACCGCTCACTCCAGATTGTTTGCTCTGCTCTATATAGCAATCTACAACTGCTGATTAATTAAAGTGTACAGTTCCCCGGTGAGAAAGGTATGTGCTGTTATAGCAGATGGGAAACTAAGGCACAAAGAGTTTATCTGACCTACCGAAAGTGGTTGGAGAATTCAATTTTAAATAGTAAATCATCAGAGCAACCTATCCCAGTCAATACACAGCAAAGTGAGATATTCTGTCATATGGTTGTTTGTTATTTTGCTTTGTTTTGTTTTGTTTTGTTTGGAGCCGTAAGAGTTTGGGGAAAGAACCATCTGATGTCAGACTGCAATGTCTGGCTTATACCCTGAAAATTCATAAATCAAGTTGACCTTTGACTGGATGAGTTCCAAGGTGGACAATCATAGCTGGATCTTGCAAGCACGTAGCAGATGATCTGAACTGTTGTGTTGGTAGTTTAGTCTGGAAATTAATTAAGTAAATATGCATTTGAACTTAAAATTGTTCAAATAAGTAAAAGGCATTACACAGGAAAAAGTGTAAGAAAACGTGTAAACTGTTCACTTAATAATCTACTGCCTGGCCAGCAGGAATGTAACTCAGGAGAGGTAAATGTTACATAAGCAGAAAAACTAAATAGCCTGACAAATCAAGTTTGAAGACAACACAGGATAATCACACAATGAAGAAGAATACTCCTTCTTGACACAGAAGAGTTAAAAAATAATCACAGACCTCTTATCTATTGATAATTTGTATACAAATACTTGTTTTCATGCTCTATACAGTTTGTACATATACTGCTATATAAAACATTATAAACAAACATTTAGGTTAATATGATTTATTTAATATATAAAGAATTTGAGACACATTAAAGATTAAAATCACTGTACCCATAATCTTATGCTGTAGTTGAAACAAGGACAGTCACACGACAATATTTTAGGATGGAAGAAGTATTCTTGAGAAGAGCCTTGAGAGAGTTAGGGAGAAAAGAGAAGGTTCTTGGCAGTGAAAAGGCAAGTCCCATGGCTTGGCTGAGTTTTGCAGAGTGCCGGCAATCAGGAGAAGAGGTAAAGAGGATAGGGAATGTGATGACTTCCTCTGTTTGGTGGTCATCCTGCTGCCCTTGTGTGACCACATGTTGTCATCAGTAGGAAAGGTGCTCAGCAGATTAATAAAGTTTCTTCCATGTGGTTGGAAGACACTTAAGAGATGTCTCTCATGCATTAACAACAAAATTAAAATAGGAGAATATGATGTGTAGGATTAGACAAGAATGGTTTCAAGTGGGAAAGGAAACATGTAAAGTAGAGCTCTGGTACCAGGGCAAGACAAGACGATGGTTAAATGAGATGGGGTTCTTAACAACAACTCCCCATGGAAGCTGTCACTTGGTCCTTCAGATTTCTTCAGATTTGGATAGACAAAATTAGAGATAAACCAAAAACCAACTCAGGCAATGGGTGTGTTTGAATTATGATTCCCAAATTCAGGAGAAATAATACCAAATTGAAAAGAAAATGACAAAAAGAACAAGGGCAAATAGACCAGAAAAGGAAAGGGATTATTTTGGAAGTTTAACAAACGTCTTTGCAGAGATGTCATTTTCTCCATTTTTTCTCTATCAGTAAGTATGATACTAATTGATACTAATTGATTATATTCCCTTTCCATGATTCATACACAGTTACAGCTCTAACAAGTTAATTCTGTATTATTTATTTTTTTAAGCAAGGTCCACTATAATAGATAATAGGTTTTTCTCTACTTTAGTATTAAATTTTAAATGTCCTATTCATCTCACATCAAGAAAATTATCACTTCTTGCATCAACAATTTCAACTGGCCTCTGATGCATGAAAATTGATGATAAAAATTGGTAAAATGCCAAATAAACTAAATGATTCTTGCTGTGTTGTTTTTGCATTACAATAGCCTGTCCTGAAATGCACAATGCCCTTGACAACTAAATATGTCAGGCTAAATTCTGATCACAGTTTTTCTGGTTCTGATCCAAAAATTTTCCTTTTTCCAAACATTTAGGTTACTGGCTTCATTCCATGTAATGTGCTAACAGTGGTCAGTGAAACAATCAGTTGTATGAAAATACATTAAGAGCTAAGTTAAGATAGATCTTGGCTGGTCTGCGATGATGAAAAGAAAGTAAGTCTCATGACAATTTATTTTGTAATAAAGCAGACAGCCTGGTAGATATACAAAATACCTAAAATATAGAAAAGCATTATTGGTAACGCTATTTTTTTGACTAGCTGTAACCTTTTGAGAGCACAGTCTCACTGAATTTGGTAGCAGGCAGTCTAATAAAGAAACTCAAGTCCCTGTCTCTAATATCTTGCAGACAAAGTAGCTGAGAAAGGTAAATCTAGCGAGGAAAGAGTCAAGCAAAAATAATAATGTTTTTGTTGTTGTTGTTGTTGTTTTGTTTGTTTGTTTGTTTTTTCCTAAGTGATAACATTAATAATGTAATCTGATAGGCAAATATTAAGAACTTCATGTTAGATTTTCACTTATTATGGAGGAAGGGATTTATTTTATTTTATTTTATTTTATTTTATTTTATTTTATTTTATTTTATTTTATTTTATTTTATTTTATTTTATTTTATTTTTTAATGGAAAGGACATCCTGCACACCACTTCTCAATAAAACACAGAAAAATCACAATGAGCTAAAATATATTTAGCTTATCCATAAGACAGTAATGGACTAATTAAAAACTATGTGACTTGGTCAAGGGCACGAACACAGACACACACACACATGTAATAACTCTGAAGTCGTTTCTTCAGAGAATTTGACTTTATTTTTCATAGTGAGCACTCCTCCATAACATTTTATTCTATCCTTTGTGTTGCCTCATCAGTCCAGGATTTGAGTCTTTTCTTGTAAATAGTCCCATTATCTTTTGCTTATAAAGTGTTATAATTTCCATGCAGCAAAAAGAATTTGTAGAATTCATTGCTGTCACCATGCTACTTCAGTATAAGCAGCATAACTTGATCATTGTTGACAAAAAAAGTCAGCTTTCTGCACATGTATAATGAAAGTCTTAAATGTTTTCCAAATATCTATCTGAAATATATTACTTCTAATTAAAAAACATCCTGCAGATTTACTGTTGAGACTAATGATGTAAAAAAACAAAGACATCTTTCTTACTGCTTTAGTAATGTCGGAAGTGGGCCAGTGTCTTGTGCAAGATATATCTACTCTGATTTATTTATAATTTTTTTTAAAGTGTGGGGCAGTTTCTAGAATGATATTAAAGAAAATAAAATTTCCTTTAAATGGTTTATCAATAGTGGCATCATCATGTTATTACATCATTAAGTACTTAATTTCTAGCTGCTTGTCATGTTTCTGTGCCCATAACTTCAGTCTGGTGCTACACTAAGACACACCGAATCATTATATGCAATAGAGTGTGGATCTTCATTGGGTTTTTCAGGATTTCAATGACTTAACAATAGTATTATAGACCAGAACCATTTTCTTTTTATTCTCATTGAATGCTGGGGACTGCACTGTAAATCTGGACGAAGAGATCTTATTTGTGCATACTGTATCACTTAAATACAAAGTAGTGGCACCAACATACTAAAAAGAATGGGGGAGGAGAGGTGGGGAGAGAAGGGGGGAAGTGTAACATAGAGGGGTGGAGATTTTGCTTACTAAATCCTACTAAACATATACGGGGGAAGAAACTGCCTGGGTTGATTATACCCATTCTCTGCTCTTCCTTCATGATAGAAACAATCCAAAAGTATGTTTCTATCATGTAGTGAAGAAATTCACAATACCTCAAGAAACCTTTTCTTGAAATCACTGCAGTAGTTATATATAGATAAAGGTATATGTAAGGTATATGTAACTATGTTGAGCAATGTATACTCTTCCGAAAGCTCCAGCGATCAGGTAATGAGCAGAGTCTCTGATTTCCAGCCTTGCTGTATTCATGGTTAACTTACCTACATCCAGTTTCATGCCAACATTTGTATTGTGGCCTAATTACTTTTTCCTTTCTGTTGCTTTCTGTTCTATTGAAACTGTGGAGTCATGATTTGTCTCCTTTGTCAATATTGTGCTCAGATACCTAAGCCTTGCTCTGTTGGGATCCTCTTATAGCATATTCGATTACTCAAAAATTTGTTGTATTTCATCTGATCCTGTTTGAACTGCAAAGTTCAAAAAATGGCACAGCCTGCAAAATCCTAAGTCATTAATAATACCACTGTTCTTTAACAGCTATTTCATTATGTTTAGCCTCCTTGGCAAGCATTCTCCGTGTCTTCTACATACTGATACAGCACTACAAGGAAATATGTTCAATGGCTCCACTCCAACATCAGAAACAATACGTCTTTTATCTCACTCCTGTCTGAAACAAAACTTTCTTTGAGTTTTTGATGTATTGCATTGTTTTTAATTCATTGTGTTCCTCCTTAACTTCCTCTGTAATGTTATACTCTTCAGTGATTGGGAATTGGAACTGAAAATAGTGCAGAGAAGACATAGGTTTGACTAGAGCCATCGGTGTCAAGACCAAAAATCTTGTGGTGAAAATCAGTGCAAATACCTGGCTCTGATGTAATTTGGAATTACCATATGGTTTGTAATGTTAGGTATACAGATAATTTGAATTAGCATTTAGACTCCGAATATCACAAAGTCTGATCTGAAATGTTCAAAAGAGTATCCATTGCTCAGCATAGTTACATATATATTACATATACCTTAACTACGTGTAACTACTGCAGTGATTTCAAGAAAAGGTTTATTGAACTTTTGTAAATTTCTTCGTTATTGGTTCTAGAGTTCATATTTCTAAATATTTTTCAATAATGTATTTGTATCTCAAATAGAAATGCAAGTATTTGTGTGTGCTTACAGAGTGCAATAACTCCTTTTTTTGAGTCTGTCTTCCTTTTTCATATCTTTCACTAACTATGCATCTTTCATTAGAGTTCCATCATGCTGACAATTATAGAGAAAGAAATGACTGAATGTGACTATTCAAACAACTTCAGAAACAAGACTCATCCAGTAGTATTGTCCTCCAAAGAAGGGTATGTATTATTTGTTCAGGTTATCATAAGAGGACTGAATATGGCAAACTGTGTACAGTGCTGGAAAAGTGCAATGGAAACAGGGTAATTGATTTCCAAGTGTTGTGCTTTCATGTCTCATTATGAGAACCCATTTTTTTCAAAATAGATATTATATGTATGAAAATCTTTATAGGATATCTATATAGTGTGCTGGTTATGACAGAAAATTTTTATTTAAATAAGTCATCCTGGGAAAGAGGCAAAGCCATCACACAGTGTATTGCTCTTTTAAAGACTATCAGAATGTGTCAAATGTGAGACAAATTTAAGTAATGAAATACATGAAGGATTGGAATCTGCCTTCTGACAAGCAGCAAATCAAAATCGTGTAAATGTAGACTTAACAGCTGAGTTATCATTATTCATAAAAAACTTCAGCAAAATGCTCCCCGGGGCTTAATAATGACATAGAAACCAATGTGAAAGTGATATAAGAGTTTATAAAATCTATAGTTAAAAAACAAAAGGGTGGGTGGGGGGAAATTTATGAGAAAAAGCAACTGACAAGATGAAAAACCCCTGTTTGAGAAGAAATTCATGCAATATGACCATTATCAAAAAAGTGATTCTGGACATTCCATAACTGAGGAGGAAACAGGACGAAAGGGCAGGTAGACAAAGCTTTACTAAAGTTTTACTAAATGATCATGAGACCCCTCTTCCATTAGGTAAATGAGAGGGAGAGAGTCGCGCATTAAAATTTGCAATATCTTATGTACAATTTATAAACTAAACGCTATGAAAACACATTCAATCATATCATTACACCAGTCGTGACTCCACAATTCATCTTCCCTTATTTCCATGCACATTGGAGCTTCTGCTGGAGGAGAAGTGCAGGCCTTTGTTTGGCTCCAGTCCTCTGGTTTTGTCTCTCAGAGACCTTGCTCTTCCCCAGAGTTGAAGTTTTCTCAAAACTGGACTACTGTGTTTCATCACATATTTGTTTCCTAGTACACCCTGCAGAAATTCTCAGGGCAGTGTTTGCAGCTCAAAGGGAGCTTTCCTCACATCATTTGTGCATTTACTTTGGCTTCCCATCACCAAAAAAAAAAAAAAAAAAAAAGTCTCTAGTATACACATGCAAAAGAATAGATGTGAAGCAAGGTAAAAAGGATGTGGGACATATATTACCTGAAAAAAATAACTAGATTCTAGATAAAGCAGGGAACCTGGACAAGGGCTAAGAGTTGTCTTAGGGACAAGTCCGGCTGCAGCAGGCCTGAAAATGTGCTACCTGGTCCTAGCTCTTGCACTTAGAAGAAGCAGTTACATGAGGCCTCCCCACTCCTCTCCCAAATTAAGAAGTTTCGAGGGGACCAATCTTCTTGCAGTTCACCCCTCCTTTTGACAAGCGAAGTGCCAACTCCTGGTGGGGCTCTCACTTTTATCTCTCTCCCAACCCTACCAATTATAACTTTTACCCTCAAAATTGGACATTATTGTTTTTCTGGACTTGTGCTTTATGGTCTTGCATATCCATTACAGTGTTCAAAACCTGGTTTACAAATAAGAAGCCAGATTTATCTTTGATTTGCCATGAAACTCTGATGCCATTATGCTTTACTTCTTCATTACTGATGCTTTACAGCAATCTGGCAAACTGTGCTTATAAACTGGCTTCTGGGCATTGAAAAAATTAATTAAAAATGGCAGGCCTACAACTATTAGAAGGCATTTCTGTATTCAGGATGCTATTTTTCCTAGGTCTGAACATTCTCCTGTGATGAACATAAAACGAGTAAAGGAGATCATGAAGTTGTGAAGACTCCACTCCATGTTTTAAACAATTCAGGCAAAGTTAAAAATAAAATAAAATTCTAACAGTCTGCATAAATGAGAGACAGCAGTGGTACTACTCTCAGACACCTTAACACAAAACAGGACAGAGCTACAGCTATTATCAATTAATGAAGGACTTCCAATTACTCACATTCACTGTGTAGTGCAATCACTAACGTTAACAGTGAGGATACGCGGAACTGTGGAAAAAATATGATTTTTCACTTCTAATTTGAGCACTATAATGAATAACTAACTCCTCAAATACAATCAGAAAGTGAAGTTACCTGCTCTGTATTTATCGTTACACCACTCATTAACAAGGTGATAATTAACTCTATGTAAAGTTTCATAGCCTGAAGCACCATGATAATTAACTTATCAGATTTCATATCGTCATTATTCACAGAATCACAGAATGGCTGAGGTTGGCAGGGACCTCTGAAGATCATCTAGTCCAACCCCTCTGCTGAGCAGGATCACCTAGAGCACATTGCACAGGATGGCATCCAGGCAGGTTTTCCAGAGAAGGAGACTCCACAACCTCTCTGGGCAACCTGTCCCAGTGCTCTGTCACCCTCAGGGTAAGGAAGTGCCCCCTCATTGAGCCAGAACCTCCTGTGCTTCAGTTTGTGCCCCTTGCCTCTTGTCCTGTCGCTGGGCACAACTGAAAAGAGACCAGATCCATCCTCTCAACACCCTCCCCTCAGATATTTATACACATTGATGAGGTTTCCCCTCAGTCTTCTCTTTTCCAGGCTAAACAGGCCCAGATCTCTCAGCCTGCCCTAGTATGACAGGTGTTCCAGTCCTCTAATTATCTTCATAGCCCTCCTCTGAACCCACTCCAGTAGCTTCATGTCCCTTTTGTACTGGGGAGCACAGAACTGGACACAATACTCCAGGTGTGACCTCACAAGGGCCAAGTCCTTTCCACTCACTTAGGCCACACTTCCTGAGCTTGTCTATGAGGATGTTATGGGAGACAGTGTCAAAAGCCTTGATGAAGACTACATCTAGTAGACTAGGTAGACTACATCTATTGATCTCCCCTCATTTACCCAGCTAGACCTCTCATCATAGAAGGATATCAGATTGGTTAAACGTGATTTCCCCATTTTGACTATTCCTGATCACCTTCTTATTCTACACATGCTTGGAGATGACCTCCAAGATGAGCTGTTCCACCACCTTTCCAGGGATAGAGGTGAGGCTGACTGGGCTGTAGTTGCCTGGGTCCTCTTCTTGACCTTTTTGAAGACTGGTGTGATATTGGCTTTCTTCCAGTCCTCAGGCACCTTTCCTGTTCTCCACCTTTAAAAGATGACTGAGAGTGGCCTAGCAATAACATAGGCCAGCTCCTGCAGCACTCATGGGTGCATTCCACCTAGGCCTATGGATTTGTGGATGTCGGGTTTGCTTAGCTGATCTCTGACCCAATCCTCTTTGACCAAGGGAAAGTCCTCCTTTCTCCAGACTTCCTCTCTTGTCTCTAGGGTCTGAGATCCCCGAGGGCTAATCTTAGCTGTAAAGACTGAAGCAAAAAAGGCATTCAGCAACTCTGCCTTCTCTGTATCCTTTCTCACCAGGGCACCCACCCCATTCAGCAGTGGGCCGATATTTTCCCCAGTCTTCATTTTTCTAGTGATGTATTTGAAGAAGCCCTTCTTGTTGTTCTTGACTTTCCTTGCCATATCTAATTCCAAATGGGTCTTGGCCTTCGTTTTCTCATTCCTGCATACTCTGAGAGTGTCCTTGTATTTGTCCCAAGTGGCCTGTCCCTTTTTACACATGCTGTAAACGTCCTTATTCTGTCTGTGCATTTGACTCAGGACTTATGCCTGACTGTTTTATAAAACTAAACATGCCATTGCACTGATCTACAGTTCATCAGGACCAGATTGTCCCCTTGTGTTCTGCTCTGGTGAGGCTGCACCTCGAGTACTGTGTTCAGTTTTGGGCCCCTCACAACAAGAAAGACATCAAGGCCCTGGAGCATGTCCAGAGAAGGGCTATGAAGCTGGTGAAGGGCCTGGAACACAAGTCCTGTGAGAAGTGGCTGAGGGAACTGTTTTTCTTTTTTAGTCTGGAGAAGAGGAGACACAGAGACTTTATTGATCTCTAAAACTACCTGAAAGGAAGTTGTGGGGAGACGGGAGTCCTCTATATCGAGTGACTCGAAAGAGAAACTATTTTGAGTGGGGCCCTGAGCAACAACAGGCATTTGAACAAATCAAACAAGAAATAGCTCGTGCAGTAGCCCTTGGGCCTGTCCGTACTGGACCAGCTGTGCAAAATATACTGTACACTGCAGCTGGGGAGCATGGGCTCACCTGGAGCCTTTGGCAGAAAACCCCAGAAGAAACTCGAGGTCGACCTCTGGGCTTCTGGAGTCGGGGCTATCAAGGATCAGAAGCCAATTACACCCCAACTGAAAAGGAAATACTCACAGCATATGAGGGTGTTCGAGCTGCTTCAGAAGTTGTGGGTACAGAGGCACAGCTCCTCTTGGCACCGCGGTTACCTGTGTTACATTGGATGTTCAAAGAGAAAATTCCCACTACACACCATGCAACTGATGCTACATGGAGTAAGTGGATAGCGTTAATTACACAGCGGGCTCGAATGGGAAAACCCAATCGCCCAGGAATCCTGGAAGAGATTATGGACTGGCCGGAAGGCAGAGATTTCGGAGTGCCAACAGAAGAGGTAACCCGTGCTGAAGAGGCACCACCATACAATGAGTTGCCAGAAGACAGAAAGCAGTATGCGTTGTTTACTGACGGATCCTGCCGTGTGATAGGGAGCCATCGGAAATGGAAAGCTGCTGTGTGGAATCCCATACGACGAGTTGTGGAAGCCATGGAAGGGGAAGGTGAGTCGAGTCAGTATGCAGAAGTAAAAGCCATACAACTAGCCCTAGATATCGCCGAAAGAGAAAATTGGCCAGTATTGTATCTTTATACTGACTCATGGATGGTGGCAAATGCTCTGTGGGGGTGGCTGCAGCAATGGAAAGAGAGCAACTGGCAGCGCAGAGGTAAGCCTATCTGGGCTGCTACCCTGTGGCAAGATATTGCTGCCCGGGTAGAAAACCTGGATGTTAAAGTACGTCATGTAGATGCCCACATGCCCAAGAGTCGCACTACTGAAGAATATAAGAACAACAAAGAAGTGGATCGAGCTTCGAAAATTGAAGTGGCTCAGGTGGACCTAGACTGGGAACGTAAGGGTGAGCTGTTTGTAGCTCGATGGGCCCATGAAACATCAGGACATCTGGGGAGAGATGCCACTTACAGATGGGCTCGTGATCGAGGGGTGGACTTGACCATTGAGGCCATCACACAGGTTACCCATGAGTGTGAGACCTGTGCTGCAATCAAGAAAGCCATGAAGGTAAAATCTCCCTGGAACAGGGGGAGATGGTTAGGGTTTCAATATGGTGAGGCCTGGCAAATTGACTATATCGGACCACTCCCAAAAACTCGCCAAGGCAAACGGTACATACTCACCATGGTAGAAGCAACTACTGGGTGGCTGGAAACATACCCTGTAAACCATGCCACAGCCCGAAACACTATCTTGGGCCTGGAAAGACAAGTATTGTGGCGTCATGGTACACCAGAGAGAATTGAGTCTGACAATGGGAGTCATTTCCGAAACAATCTTGTTACCTCCTGGGCAAAGAAGCATGGTATTGAGTGGGTGTACCACATCCCTTACCACCCACAAGCCTCTGGGAAGGTTGAGAGGTACAATGGACTGTTAAAGACTATGTTACGAGCATTAGGTGCTGGGACGTGGAAACAATGGGACACAAATCTACCAGAAGCCACTTGGCTAGTTAACAATAGGGGGTCTGACAGCCGTGCTGGTCCTGCCGAAACAAAACCCCTACACACTGTGAAAGGAGCTAAGGTTCCCGTAGTGCATATAGGAAGGTGGATGGGGAAGGCAGTGTGGGTTGCTCCTGCCTCGGGAAAAGGCAAACCCACTCGTGGGATTGTCTTCGCCCAAGGACCAGGGTGTACCTGGTGGGTCATGCAAAAGAATGGGGATATCAAGTGTGTGCCTCAAGGAGATTTGACATTGAGAGAAAACTAATCTATAATCTAAGTTATATGTTGTAGGAAGATGCTGTAGGATCAACGACAGGTCAACTTTGCAAGGAGCCGGGCAGTGCAACAAGGACTTGAGCTAAGCTGGTGCTGGTGTCCAGACATCCAACTCCGCCTGCCTTGAGTGGCCACTTTGGCAGATGAAGACCTAATCATCAACAGTTCTTATGAACATTTTCCAAGAAAGACCTATGGAATGAAAAGATACACCTGCCTATTAATCCTGTCCTGTTAAATCCTTGTCCTGTTAAAGGACAAGGGATAATGATGAGAATGCTTGTATGCTAAAGTATGGGGATCTGAGTGTGACACAAATGTTATGGAATAAGGGGTGGAGGTTGTACTGGGTCTGGCTGGAATGTTAACTTTCCCGGCAGCAGCCCATACAGTGCCGTACTCTGTACTTGTAGCTGGAACAGCAGTGTTATCACACCAGTGTTGTGTCTACTGCTGAGCAGCAGTGGCACAGCATTGGGCCTTTCTCTAACCCTCCTAGGGGGTGGGCAAAAAGTGAGGAGAGAAACATCACTAGGGCAGCTGACCTAAACCAATCAAAGGGATATTCCATACCATGTGGTGTCACACTCAGCAATAAAAGGTGGAAACAGGAAGAAGAGGGGAGGGGTGGGCTCTCGTTGAGAAGACGTCAGTCCTCCTCTCGAACACCGGCTGCGTGCGTTGAGGCCTTGCTTCAAGGACGTGGTCAATCATCGCTCATTTGTGGGAAGTAGAGAGTAATTTCTTTCCTCTGCACTTCCATATAGCTTTCATTTATTTTGTTTGTTTGTTTTCCTCCCTTTTTCCCCTTTTCCCTTTTACTTCCCCTTAGTTAAATTGTTTAGTTCATGGTAGTCTTTATTTAATTATTATAATTATTTCCCTTTAATTAAATTATCCTTATCTCAACCCGTGAGTTGTTCTTTGCTTTACTTCTCCCCCTCCTCATCTAAAGGAGGGGGAGTGAGAGAGCGGTTGTGGGGTTTAGCTGCCCAGCACGGTAAAACCACCACAGACCTCACAGATAAAAAGTGATAGGACTAGAGGGAGTGGTCTCAAGTTGCATCAGGGGAGGTTTTCGTTGGAAACTGGGGGACATTTCTTCTCAGAAAGAGTAGTTAAGCATTGGAACAGGTTGCCTGGGGAGGTGGTGATGTCACTGCCCCTGGAGGTGTTTAAGGAAAGGTTGGACATGGTGTTTAGGGACTTGGCTTAGTAGGTGACTGTGGTAGTAGGGTGATAGTTGGACCAGATGATCTTGGAGGTCTTTTCCAACCTTAATGATTCTATGATTCTAAGATTCAAGTTTCTCAGTCATAATTTGTAGAATAGCTGGAATATGTCTGTTACAGAAACAATTCAAAATGTGCTGTGGATTTTTTTTTCTCTCAGTATCTGTATGTTTTTGTCTGTATGCTGAGGTTTAAGAAGTCTCAGCTGTCTTATTCTTGTCATATTTTTTCATTCTATTGGAGAAAGAGTTTTCCATGCTGTTTCTTAAAAAACAGACAAACAAACAAACAAAAACCACTTGATTAAAAAATGAAGTATGCTATGCTAATTTATTCTAACATTTTTTATTTTATTTTGTCAGAATCCATTGGGTAATAATTTTTCTGCAGTGCCTAAAAAATTACAATCTGAGTAAACTTCTGTGTGCATTCAGGGCTGTCTCCTGTCTAAGGTTCACTGGATTTTCACTTTGCCCTAGGGATATTAGAGCTTTGCAGGAGTGACAAACAACAATGGAGAAGTTATCAAGAAGATGCAGAATTTCAGTTAATTCAACTCTCACCCTTGTCAGACCTCAAGTAAGTTACCCTGCTGACAACTAGCAGAGGTTTGAAACAAATATAATTCTGATTTTGGTAAATCAAATGTAAGACTTGGTGCAGAGATTTTTGTTTCAGAAGGCAGCTGCAATTTTTATACTGGAAGTTCCCTCTTTGGGGGATATGCAGATGAAAAATACTTTCACTTATCTTCTAGAAAATATTCTAATGAAAAATGATGCAGAAAACAATTTTTTGAGATTACTGGAAATCAACTTGTCAGAAAAAAAAAAATATCAGGCCTCCAAAAGATCATTCCTAAATTGTATGACTTAATTGTGTTAAGAAACAGTTTAATTTTGCCTCTCTGAAGTCCCCATTTAGGTGACTAATGTCATAGCTCTCTTTAGAGACCAAAAAACTTCAAGCTCTGTCCTGACAGAGCCATATAGGAGTTCCAGAATACAGCAATCATGGTACATTTAACTAAACTGAGGCCCATGAAAGAGAATAAGTCACATAAACATAAGTCTGCTTAAACATTGAATAATGCATCCCTGTGATATTTCCAAAAGTTGTATTTTTCTGAATCTTTATGGTGGTTTAGCTAAAAAATAATTTTTGGTATTGAGTTTTTCAGAAACTTTCAACAATTTTGACTGTAGAATTCAGATAAGGTCAAAAGAGATTGCAGTAATAGGACAATCCAAACTCTTCCTATATTTTTATGTTATGCAGAAAAGTATTTCTTTCCATTTTTTCTTTTCAGTATATCTGGCAGTTCCTGCAGTATTTACAGACTTTAAAGAACTTATATGAATGGAAGTCTCTATGGTTCCCCCAAGCCCCTATGGTTCCCCCAGGAATTCTCAGGTGTGGTATGACTGGAAGCAGTTGAGGCAGTAGGAGTGAGTTTGTCCAAAGAGACCAGCTGTCTAGGGGAGCTCCCACAAGGACTGCTCAACCCACTGACCCACTAAAGCTCTGAGTCATAAAGGATAGGAGTCATGAACTATACTGACCAATGAGGAACATACACATTTTGATAGATTGTGAGATGTCATAACTTTTGGTGAGCAGTGTAATTTGTTTATTGCCATGAAGCACTTTCTAATAACTATAAGCATACTTGTTTGTACATCCCCAAAGCAAACAAAAGCAGAACATCAGCAAAATAACCTGGCTGTTAAATGGATGCAGGCAATTGCCACTGAAGGAAACGAAACTGATTGCAGGTGATGTTTCCATGGCCCCAGGGTGGCATGAGGAAGCTTTTGGCAACAATTCCCTTGAACCTGGATGCATACCTACAAAACATAACAAGAGGGTTTTTAGGCCATTCTCACATTCCTCCTTTTAGGGGGCAGGCCATGCTAGCCTTGCACAAATGCACAAATTACACCCATTGGCACAGAGAAAAGGTGAGGAACAGGATGTGCACATGATTTCCTTGGTGTCCAGACCAATTCCAGCCTCACTAGAACTGGTAATAATTTTGACACAAAAGTTTTCATTGACAAAAATACTACTTTAGAATTTAAAATGGGCTGGTGTGCACAGAAAACAATGAATGGGAAATATTCTTGTACTCGCACAATACTTTGGGTTTTGAATAGAACAACAAAGGACTATTAGTAGCCAAGCTGTTGCCAAAGGGTACTTTTGGCTAGGCAGAAAAAACACTTCCGAAGCCCTGGAATGCAGCTGTGAATGTACTTTCACACTGGGGATGTTGTTCCCCAAGACTTATGCCACCACAACCCTCTTTGAGGAAATCCTTCAGCACTGTCAACCGTGGCCAAAAAGGCAAAGGCAAAACTATAGCAATAAGCCACCAGTCAAGCAACTGCCATACACTCACCAGAACCTCCCAGCCACGTCCAGGAAAAGCAGCACTATCAAAGTGAGGAGTAGGTATTGCCAGGTAGAGGGGTGCTTCAGTTTGAGGAAGTGTTTTACACCACTGTTTTGAGGGTCCAGGAACCTTCAGGCCATTGAAATACACTGCTTACTCAGTGTTACTGCCCTCTCCTGACAGCTACAGAACGAATGGCTCTCCCCAGCCAGCAGGGCCTGGCCTACCCCAGCCTCCTGCCCAGGGGCTCCCTGCAGAGTCCCCAGCCCCTGGCCCTGCTGGGTGCCCTTCTCTGTGCCCTGCTCCTGGGATCTCTGATGCGCTCGGTGGTGTCACAGAGCTGGCAGTGACCTCACAGTCTCACTCCTGCCCTTATCCACAGTGACAGCAGCCACTGAGGCCAGTGTCGCATGGAGAGGCATCTCCCGAGGATGGCACAGACACTTGTCTCTGGTCCCAGCATGCTGGATGCCCTGGGGCTGGCGCTGCACGGCTGCCTCTGCCTCGGCCCCGGCTTCGTCCTGCTCCTGGTGGCCTGGGCCACCCTGCGCTGCTGCCGCAGCACCTTGGGCAAACGGCGCCAGGTAGGAGGGAGGCTCCAGGCCAGCCCTGCTCAGGAAGCCTGGCAGGGCAGGGGGGCTAGGGGCTCGGGAGGATCACAGCGCCCCATGGGATGGGACACGAGGCCTCTCAGTGGGCTCAGATGGGGCCAGGCTCACTGGGGGGCTGTTCTCTGTCATCAGGGCTGTGCCGGGAGCCGAGGCAAGGGAAGGCGTGGGAAGGCAGATGACTCAGGTAGAGCTCTCCTCGGCCCTGGCACTGGCTCCTGCAGGCGCTGAGGTCCCCTAGGGCCCCGCTGCTGCCCGGGGCTGGGCCGCATCCAAGCCGAAGGCAGCCGGGCCCCACCTTCAGAAGCCAGCTAGCCACCTGGCCCAGGCACAGGGCCCGTCCCTGCAGACACTTGCTCAGGGCGCTCCGCGTCCCCCATCTCTTGCAGACGCTGAGGCGCCGCACGGCTGCAGGAGCAGCCTGCTCTGGGTGGGCAGCAGAGCCCTGGGCATGCTGCTGTGCTACGACCTGGGCTGCAGGCGCTGCAGCCAGGCTGTCAGGGAGAGGCAGCAGCGGCTCCTTGCCAGGCAGGCGAGACCCTCCTGCTGTCCGTACTCCTCCTCCTCTCGGGACTCCAGTGACTCCTGCCAGCATGGGGCCACAGCCAGCTCATTCCGCCTAGCCAAGAGAACATCCCTCAGGTCCTGTTGGCAGCCAGTGCTGCGGAAAAGGAAGCAGAGGAGACTTTTTCCCCAGGAAAGAGTCTCCTCTTTCCATCTTTCCGAGGAGCTTGTCAAGATGGCTCCTGTGCGCCACGAGGCCGGCTTGCCCCCCACCACAGGCTCTGACATGGCTCACAAGGATGGCAGCCTGCCCGCTGATGCAGATCCTCATCCCGTGGCAAGGCTGGAGCAAGGGCTGGGCTTCTGGAAGCTCCTGAGGATGCACACCCTGAAGAAGTCCATAGAGACCAAGCTGGGAGCTCTCCCCGCCATGGTGCAGCAGTCCCACAGGAGGTACACGTACAGGGTGGCACACTGCACGGCTCCCACGCTGCTGCCCTCCCGTCCTGCCCCCTCCTACTTCTGTTCACCGGAGCCCCTGTTCCTTCATGAGGATGTGCGGGAGTTCCTGGAGATGCACATCCGAGAGAAGAAGCTGCGCCACCATTGGGGCTTGCCTGCAGCCCCAGGCACTGCCATCAGCCCCCTAAGAGCAGCGTGCCGTGTTCCTCGTTCAGCAGTGCTCTCGAGAAAAGCGGGTGTCCGATGGAAAACATCCCCTGCTGACTATGCTGCGAGGGACAGAAGCTGTGAGGGAACGTGGAGGGCTCCCCATCACTGACTCTCCCTATTCCTGTTCAATCTATTAAACCCCTTCCTATTAAAACTCCACCTCTTCTGATATGAGCAGAGACGCTAGGGAGGGCTCTGAGGCTCATCACGGTGCCGAACCAGGGCTGCAAAATGAAGAACATGGCACCAATAAACATGCTGCCCACCTCAGCAGAGTGGGACTTCCAGAGAGCAGCCCCTACGCAGGACTCATGGGACCATTTTGATGTCTCCCTTTGGGCTCTTGCACTGTTGTGAGGGCCTGGGCACACCAGCAGGGAAGTGAAAGGCAGGCACAGCATGGCTCTGGGAGAGCAAAATCTTGGCTGTCCCTATCCTCATTAGGCAAGGCCACCTCAGGGTGACAAAGGGAAGAGGCAGTCCCGATGGGGGCAAGCAAATGAAGAGGGGATCACACTCACATTGGATGTTTCTCTTGGTCGATGTCTTGTGTCTAAGTCTAAGTCAATGTCTAAGTGGTGCAGAAGGTCAGGGGTCACTAACCATTTTTCAGGGTCACTAACCATTTCTTCTTGGATTATGGGTTCTTTAGTGTGCTCCCCATCCCTATTTTCCAGCTCAGGATACCTGGAGAACAACAGGCCTTACTACCAAAGACTGAGGTAAAGAAGGCATGAAGTACCTTTGTCACTACATTTCCCCCCACATCCAATGAAAAATTGAGATTCTTCTTTGTTCTCCTTTTGTTGCTAATATATTTCAGAAGCTTTTTGTTTGTTTGTTTGTTTTGTCTTTTTAAAAAATTGTCTATTTTTGCTTTTCTTGCTTGTTTGTGCCCTGCTACAAGCTGATAGTTACTGTCTATTTGGAATATAGGAGCTGGGATGCAGATTCTTGCTTTCTTAATTGGAGGCCAGTTCAGAACCAGTGTTTCCCATTATGTGCCATCATGCACCAGCCATTCTGTGACCATCCAAACAAGAGGTTCCAATTGCTGCCTTCACCTTTACTTTGCATCTGGTCTCAGAGTTCATCATCCAGCTCCTGGGAATGCACAAAAGTACTTAATTTTTAGCTTGGTGCTTCAGAGAGAAGTAGAAATTCATGGACTCACTGTGCATGAGCAGTAAAACTCAGCTGTTTCTATTGTACACCTTAAGCTTCCTGTACTGCCCTGTCAAAGTGCATGATTTTTGCTACGGGCATCTAATTCAGCTGGTCTCTGGGACCCTACTGAATTATTTTTTAAATGTTGAAATGATGTCTGTCTTCGCCAGTCAGAAAAGGGCACACAGTTGTTTAAGGTGTTGAGTGCTGGCAGGAAAACAGAATCCTTTGTCTCTAGAACAAAAAATTCTTAATTCAGAATAACTGGAAAAACCTCCATGAAAATAAACCATATTCTAATTTAAGCTGTGTCCATCAGCCAGAGGCATGACAACCCAAATAAATTAAAGCAGGGCTATTTCTGGATAAAGCCCTTTAGTTGGCTGAGACCAAGTCAAAGACCACAGGGGACCCTCAGATTCTAAGACAGGAAGCTTCTTAGGGGGTGATTCTTATTCCAGCCCATTCTCTCCTCATGCAGCCTCTTTCCAGCCCAGTTTCCACTGCAGCTTGAGTAGAGAGCCCTTGTCTCTCTACTAGCCCCGGCTCTAGTATGAACTGGGCCTGAGTGCAAACCTGGAAATTTTGAAACTAAAGGTTTGTGACTGACTATCATTTATCTAATTTTTGGTTAAAATATCTTCTAGTGAAAAAGAGGTCTAAACAAAGGTAGATTACGTGCAAAAACTTAATTAAGTCTTCTAGTAAGAACCCAGGAGTTCCTTTAGATGTTTGTTACGATTGCATTTTACAGATGGATATTCTGTTATAGTCCTTCAACAAGCATACTATATTCAGAATTATATACCTGAAAGAAGATTATAAAGTAGTCAAGCTTGCAGTACCTTTGTTGACGTCAGTGAGGTGTTACCAAGAGATTAATTTGATTATTCTTTTTTAAACAGTGAGACTACTTATCTATAACAAAAGCATCAAAAGCATCAAAGGTGGAATTATTACAATCATGTGAATATCTGAAATAACATTGAAATTAACTAAAATTCACACTTTCCTTTTTTTTTTTTTTTTTTTTTTTTTTTTTTTTTATCAGTCATTGCAATATCTATTAGTTTTCCAGACATCACTGAAATTTTTATCTGGAGAAGTATCTTCATATTAGGAGACAAATAATTCTGTGTAGTATTTGCTATTCAAGAAAATTATCTGTATTGAAATATAATTATCTCAGGTGACATACTGACTGAATCCTAATTACAACAGATATAGCTAATTACTTAGGTTCATCCTGTAAATAGCTCAGCATGTATTTTTATGACAATTCAGTAATGACGCATTGCTCAGTGGGATTATATATGTAAATTAATTCTTTTTTTTTTATGCATAATGTTCTTATTTTTCAATATCTATGTAAGTTTACTTAAAACTTCTTAGCAGCTTAATGATGGCAAACACAAGAATATTTGGAAGAACTCAAGTGTTGTAAATTTGCACTTTTTGTTTGTTTGTTTTGGACAATATTCTCTAAACAGGATCTGAGCCCCAGAGTCAGATTTGCTACCCTGATCCATTAGCCCTTGTCTCTAACAGAGGCAATAAACAAGCTGATTCACCAGTCCACTGCAAACAGACCTGTTTTGTAAAAATTGATCTATTCTCTTCCTCACTGAGTTAACACCGTGGAAAAACTGTTGGCAAAAGCTGTGCACTGCTTCTACCAGCTGCCTGCAGAAGTAGGGTATGGGTCAGTAACTGCCATGGTAGACAAAGATTAAGTATCCAAATACTACTGAAAGCTAGTGGAAAGTGGACAGAAACCTAAGTGTACATATACTTGAAAAAAATCTACCATGCATTGCTTAGATAAAACATCAAGCCCTAGCCTATCAATAGACATAAAATGTGAAATCTTCTGTTCTACCGCTCACCCCCTCGCCCGCCCCCGCCCCCCCCCAAAAAAAAAAAAAAAAAAAAGCTGATTTTTATTTGAAGTTGCTCTAATTTGGTCTCCAAACATAGAAATTTCAAATAAATAAATAAATAAATAAGCTAATAGAATAAATTATTTTTATTCAAGCACACTTAAATTATTTCATCATAAATTTTAATCAGGAAAATATGAATCAGTATAACGTGTAGTGGGGAAAATTAAGATAGCATGATGACGTTGGAACAATTTATTTTTTTCATTCTGAGTCATAACAGAACTTTTAAAATCCAATATTATTTGGATTTTTTTAAATGTGCTATAGAAAAATAAATCTCTTAAAACATTTTTTCACTTGTTTTAATTGTATGTTGTCACTGTTATCTCCCATCCTAGTATGCTTTCCACCAGACTGTTCACCAGAGAGTAGGGTTTACATATTTGATTGGAACTAAAAGTTTGCAGATTTTCATCAATTCCTGATGTCAACTAAAGGAGATTAAAATTTAAATAAATAAATAAATAAAATAAAATAAAAATCACATAACAAATCAAACTTTGGTAGAATTTTACTCAAGCCAGTAATGATGGTCACAGCAGAACAATAATATCTTCTCTTGCACTGAAAATTCATATCCCAAGACTGACTGGACAACATTTTTTGTCTTTTCTACTATTTCTATTGTAGAAAAGTTAACTTTTCTACTATTTTCTACTTTTCTACTATTTTCTACTATCTGGAAGGTGCTCTTAAACAAGTGCTACTATTCCTTTGGTCTCAGAAATATTTAAGGCATTTTTCTCATTAGTAGTACTTTACTTCAAATGTCCTGGCCAAATTTACATCCTAATCTAAGTTATGATCTACAACCTGCATGCTGATTTTCTTACTGTAAATTGAATACAGTCCCTAATTTTTACCAAGTTCTTCTCACTCACTTCTACTCACTGCCAAAAAAACCTGTTTCTCCAGAGAAAATGGTATAGCAGTTGCAAAGAAAGTGATGTAATTTGTAAAATGTTTTATATTCCATTAGAGGAAATAGCAATATATAAGTTGAAGACATTTTGAAACAGCTCCTCAGGTCGTACAGACAAGGAAGTTGCTTCAGAGAAATTATGGAGACAGGTGGTATAAATCTGCCACCACCTGCCTCAGTATAATCTCTTGGGCTGAGGATTGATACTATTTCACTGAAAAAGGGATAATAACAACTTTGATAGAGAACCTGGCAAAAAAAAAACAAAAAACAACTGCGACTAAATTGAAGTTCTATTTTTGTATTGTCCCACTTCCCTGTATCATTAGTACATTAAAGATGTCTCCCATTTAGATAGACACAGTTCTGTTTTCAAAGCTTTCATATAAAAAACAGAATGTAAGCTTTTAGATCCCACTCTAAATTTTGTTATGTGCCTTCATATTTATATATGTAGATATACATATATAGATATGCAATATCTTTGTTACATAGCCACTAAATAAATATATTTATATATTACTGATTGCTCAGGAATTTCTTGAACATAGGTTGCTTGGGATTGGACAATACTCCCAGAAACAGTAATGTATGAATACGTGTACACATTCTTACCTTGCTTTGCTCTCAGAGAAATCACTCTGTAGCTGGTCATTGGATCGAATCCAATGTGGCAATTGCAATTTTTGTTGCATTTAGATGATTATTTTTGACATGGGCATTCAAAGTCAGAGAAAAGATGTTTCCTGTAATACCTTTGAACATATTAGACATATCATTACTGTGTCATATTCATCTTTGCTCCATTAGTCGTGACATTCCTGTCAATTAAAACAGTAATTGCCAGCAGGTGGCATCTGCTGTAGTTGCTTAAAGCAATGCTTCCTAAATTCCCTGATCATTGACCCACCTTCAAAAATTAATCAAAAATCTATTCTGTAGAATTCAATTAAAAGTTCAAGTAGAATGGACTTGCAGTGGTCTTGGAGATTGTTCACCATGTCTTGGATTCAGATTTCTACAGAACATTTGCAATTTATTATTTCATTTGTAAACAGCAAATTGTCAAGGATCAAGTATCAAAAAATCAGGAACTTTGAAAACTATCAGTACTCACTGAAGAATTTTAAGTACAAAATTATGTAAGTTATTGATCCTACTGATTTAGAATATTAATTTCACAATGAATCATTAGATCTGTGAGGTTAAAATCAACAATCCACAGTTTCTTTGGAAAGTCACCTCAACTTTTGTTATACCATTTAACAAATAACTCAAATAACTCATTAAGATGACTATTTCTGAGTTTTGTCATAATTTATAAGGTATTTTTTGTGTCTTGAGGTTATAAAAATAATACTTTTATGGTTTTATTTATTCATGTAAAATAAATGAAGCTAAACATTTACATTCAAAAATTGCATTTACAGAAAAACTCTAATACTAGTACATAAGAAATGCATTTCAAAAGTAATGGAAAAGTATTACAAGTTATTAAAATGCAGCACCAGCATTCAAGCATAGAAGGAGATACAAATGTAAATTAATATGGACAGCCAGAGATGAGTAAGAATTAAGATCAGGATATTTCCATTTTTATGGTGGGAGTTTGTTATTAAAGATTTTATTTTCCATTCAAGTGACATGACATTGTTGATGTTTGTAATGGTTATACTTTAATATTTATTATGATATTTTGCTTTAATCTATAGTTTCTAATTATTGTCAGAATAGCCAAAAAAAATAAAATAAAATAAAAAATAAACTGTTCTTATTAAGAACTTGACAAGTAGGTTGTTAGCAAATTATTATAATGATCAACAATTTCCATATATATTTATAAATAGAATATAAATATATATATTAGAGATTTATGGATATTTAGAGATTATTTAGAGATTTATGGATATCCTTTATATTTATAAAGATCCTCTCAATTTGGCTCTATACTATTTTTGATATAATGTGCATATCAGCTAGCTCTTAGATTTTTTGCATGTTCTGGCAGCTTCTATGACCATCTCAATGCTTATTTACTTTGATCGCTAATAGCTCTATATGAGCTCTTTTCAAGCATTAAGAAGTCTTTGTATTTTCTTTTTCTTCCTTCCTTCCTTCCTTCCTTCCTTCCTTCCTTCCTTCCTTCCTTCCTTCCTTCCTTCCTTCCCCTTCCTTCCTTCCTTCCTTCCTTCCTTCCTTCCTTCCTTCCTTCCTTCCTTCCTTCCTTCCTTCCTTCCTTCCTTCCTTCCTTCCTTCCTTCCTTCCTTCCTTTTGTTTTAATGAGGAAGAAAAAAAGGGAAGAAACAAAACAACCTGGACAGCTCATTCAGAATGGTAAAGATTTTTTTTTAAATCTGAAGAGACCTAGTCTGTGACTGCAGTGTTATAGAGAGAGTTCAGCAACTATTACTGATGTCAGTAAAACAGTAAAAGCTATGATGTGCTTTCTAAAATATTGAGAATTTTGTTTTACAATAATCATCTTAAACACAACTAGGTAACAAGGGTTACAAGCAATACATTAACTTAAGCACACACACGCACAAAAGCCTGCTGTAGATTACAGAAGTATATTGTCCTACTTGTGTGGTGCTCCAAAGGAAGGTTTAAAGAGGTATTAGGAAGAGGTAAACAAATGACTTTCCAAGGTACTGATATGATGTTTCCTTGGTTATTGCATACAATGAGGATCCACATCTTTCTTACAAATTTTCCTAGTAAGCAAATAGTTCTAACAAACTAAAAAATGTCACAGGCAACCCACACTGATGTTTCAATGTGCTACTGGAAACCAAAAATCTTTCTCTTTAGTATCCCAGTTGCAATGCCGTGTTTCGAAGTGTGCCCTGGGAGCTATTATCAATTCCTGCACATGCAGAAATGCAGGGAAATATCTGAGCAGAGAGCTCACACTGAGCCAAAACACTCCAAATGGAAAGAAGAGGAGGCAAGGCACTTGGACAAGGAAAGGAACAGCCACTCATGGCACAAGATGCTTAGCCAGTTTCAAGGGAAAATGCCATGGTTTCAAGTAAACAACCAAACCAACCAACCACAAGCAAAAAGCAGACAAAAAACATGCATACACAAACACACCAAAACAAGAAAAGACAAGACATTTTAATTGAAAAGATAAAATAAGACAACCATACTGAACAAGCTTCAGAAATATTCTAGAAAAAAGAAAAAAGTGTATGATTGTTAGATCATAAGATTCTGATTTACCCCCCACTTTGGTTGGAAAACCTCACCTTAAAAGCTGAAGAGAAAGATAGGTTTCTCTGAACAACAACAACAAGTCTTTAGTTTGGTATTTTACACAAATAATCAGTGATAGATAACAGCTCACTAGATAACAGTTCGCCCCCCTCCCTCCACCCCACCAATTACTGGTATCTGCAGAAATTTAATCACATCTGTGCACATCGTTATTGCAAGGGGTCCACCATCAAGTAAGAAAAGGCTATCACGCAGTGCTTAGCTTGTGTGGTAAAGCCGCCATTGATACTACCAGTCAATTGAACTGCAGATATCCACAGTGAATTCACTTCCAGCTCATAAGAGGACTGAGAACCTTGGTTCCTTGCATCAGACACAGGCTACACCATTAATCAATATTAGAGTATGGTATATAATTGGAAAAATTGCTATCATCCTCTCTGGTTGCAGGAATTCCTCAAAGACACTACACTTTCTCTAGCATATTTATCTCTTTCAGTTATTTTAGTCATTAATTTCAGCAGGTAACTACATAAATCCCCCACAAAATCTTAACCTGATCCTGGAAACAAATGAAATGTTTATAGTGCACAAATTCCCTTTTTCTTGCTTGTGCCAGTGTAAATTTTAATCCAGATTAATATCTACAGTCATAAATTTGCATCTTACTTATTTCTCTTCTCTGATATAAAAGTATTTGCAAAATGGCAGAATAATCCACTCTTCTGTCAAAGTATCTCATTGTCTGCCTTGGATTTCTCTCTAGTTGCTTGACATTACAATAGCAAAGCATTCTCATTCTCATTCGCATCTATTTCTGGTGAGTACAAGGTTTTATTTTGCAATTGCTTCCAGGAAAATAAATTAAAGGGAAGATAGGGGGAGGGAAAGAATAACCGTTAATATCAATTAATGGTTATCACCATTAACCTGCAAAAAAGCTGTTTGATCCAAGACATGTAATTGAAAGTAGTGATAAAGTGTGAGATGTCATGGAATCCTCTTAAGATGTGATATGAGAAATTTATTCAAACTAACTTAGCAGAAAAGTCTGACAAATATATATTATTTTATGATTGCTTTTGACAAATATATATTGCTTTATGATTGCTTTTACCTGTGCTTTTAAATTATCTTTCCTTACTTCCTCTCCTCTGTTGATATCTTTTTCTAGTATTTTGGTACACAGTAGGACCAGGAAAGTTGAAAATGACCATCTGAAATTAACCTCAGCCATGCTTTTGCTGTCTTTTTTAGAAAATCAAATCCAGAGAAAGCCTTCAGCTTCATGTGTTTATAGAAATAATAGGTTTTTGCAAGAGGTGTTCTTTTTAAGATTTACTTTCCTGTAAATGTTTAGTGACATTTTCTCCCTATTATTTTTACCACATGTTGAAGGAAATCCACTAACATTGATAACCTTTCTCCTCCTTTTGCCTCTAGCAACAAAAGTTTACAGACCACCCAGATTCACAGAGAGATCAAGGTCCTGCAGAAACAAGGAGGCAGAAAGTTGGTGGATGTACCAATTCCTACATGTGAACCTATGACACAATGCCAGGGCTGGGTAAGATATAGTGTCTGGGACTCCTCAGCAGCCAGTACAAGGCTTTTAGCCAGCTTCAACAGCACATAAAAGCCTTTCATAGATCTGACAGCACAACCACCTTTTTTGTACCTTCAAAAGCATTTGTCTAGCCCTTCATTTCTGCTGCCATTAACAGGTTATCTCAAAGGCTGCAGCAGAAATAGAGTTTTTATGCATGCATTACCCACATCCTGTAAAAAATGTCCATCAAAGACAGACATGAGGGCTGCTTAAGGCATATTCCATACCATTCCAGATAAGGCTGTCTTTCCAACAATAATCTAATGTTCTATCTGCCACCACACGTAATGAGGCAAACCACAAAGAGTAAACACATTTGAGCCACACTGGAAAGTTCTTTTTTTTTCCTTTTTCTTTTTTTTTTTTTTTTTTTTTTTTTCCCTTGTTTATTTATTTATTAAATAGGGCCAAAATGTGAACTATCATTTTCTAACTATTTTTTTTTTCCTATACAATTTTTGAAGGAAGCCAGACTATTTAAGAAAAGGAGATGAAGGGTGAGGTAGCAGAACCCAATTTCATTTCAAGACTGTCAAAGATCAACTGTTTGCTTGAATCTTCAGTAAGGGTAGCAGGGATTGCTCTTGAACAAAATTATGTTACAGTGCACTTCAGCATTTTGATAGTAAAATAATTTGTTTTCGTCTTCAGTTATTTGAAACCAGTCTTTCAGCAGACATACAACTCCTAACGTGGTTTACTTTGGATAACGCCCGTGGGTGGAAAGAATATTTTGATTTAGGTTCTCATATACTTAAGTATCTGGAAGGCAGAAAGAAACATCTTCATTATTTCCCATAAAAATGTATGATACAAGGTAATTTAGGTTTTTCTTGTTTCTGTTGCAGTATGTGCATAGGCCAGCTTTGAACAAGTTCTAACCATTAAAGTACAGCATTTTCATAACAAATTAAAGCAAACATAGATCTAATATCTCTGATATACAGATCATGTGAGTTTCTAATTTCACATCAGTTGATGTGGAGCCTTGGACTATAAAAAGAGAAAATTACTCCAGATATTATTTTGAAACTTTTTGTTTTTTAATTGTTCCAGATTCATTCAATATACCTTATTAATGGTTAAATGTTTAAGAAGAATAACATATTAAATAAATAGTAGCACAAGTAAACTAAATAAACATCTTTATTTTCAATGAGTTACCCTTTCAGACTGAGTTCACCTCATCACCTCATTCTGAAAGTGGAGCATTTGAAATCAGTGGAATGAAGTTGTTTGAGTCAAAATAAATAAATAAATAACATATTTGTATGTTTATGGAAAAAACATATTTTTGTTGTTTTTGTTTGTTTTTCCAGGTTAGATCATTGTGCTTGGGGATATTGGGACAAGAGAATAATGAAATAACTACTGCTGCCCAGAACGGTGTTTTCAGATAACTTTTGCAGCTTTCTGAAATGTTCTACTGCAAATTAGAGTTTTTAGGTCTAAATGGGACACTTGGCATCTACTGTATTCTTAGAAGTACTTATTGTGTAATATACATATAAATATGGCATTTATAGACATAGAAATATGACATTACCTGACTCTTAATAAACAAATAAATGTCTTACCAAGATTCATTAACCAAATGAGCAATTACAAACTAAAATTACAAACTACCTTCAATCCAAATTCAATGCAACTCATTGCACTTAACAACAAACCTAAATTTCTTATCCCAGTTCTGTCCTGTACTTATTGCTTTCTTTTCATGATATTGTTTCATTTCTCTGATGTGAGTTCTCATAACCAGTGCCCATTTTTCTTTCTATATTAGATCTACAGAGTGACTACATGTATATAAGTGTTATAAAGGTTAATCTGAGATGAAAATTTGAATGCACAAAAGTTGAGCTAAAATTGTTATTTTCATTGAAGGTTTTAGATCAGATTTCATAAACCACCTTGTGTTTCATTCACACTAAAGTGTCATTTTAGAGTTCTTTAACATCAAGATAAATACATGTAGTCTAAGGGGTAAAATGATAAAACTTTTTTTGATAAACCTTTCCCTTCAACACAACATTTTAATGTTTGTAACTTTCTAAAAGACAGCTCAAATGCTATGTTAAAAATCAGTATTGTAGGCTAAGAGGATCATAGAATACTTTGGTTTGGAAGGGACCGTAAAAATAATCTAATTGCAACCGTTGCCATGGGCAGGGACACCTTCCACTAGACCAGGTAGCTTAAAGCCCTATCCAACCTGGCCTTGAACACTTCCAGGGATGGGGCATTCACAGCGTCTCTGGGAAATCTGTCCCAGTGTCTCACCACCCTCTAAGAATTTCTTCCTTATAAACTAAATCTACCCTCTTTTAGTTTAAAGCCATTATCCCTTGTCCTTTCACTACACTCCCTGATAAAAAGAGTCCCTCTCCAGCTTTCTTGTAGGCTCCTTTAGGTACTGTAACGCCTAAATATAAGGTCTCCCTGAAGCCTTCTCTTCTACAGGCTGAACAACCTCCACTTTCTTAGTCATCTGATGCTCACTCAACTTCAATCTCTTCCCCTGTTGCTCTGTGGGGTTCCTCCCACAAGATGCTGTCCTTCCTGAACTGATTATATGTGGGCTTCCCACAATCTAAATACAGTTCTTCAAGAATTGCTCCAACATGGGTCTGTGCCATGGGTGGCAGCTCCTGCCAGACTTCATGCTCCACTGTGTTCTCCTCTCTACAGGCTGAAGCTCCAGCCCCAGGCCTGGTCCTGGAGGGGCTCTCCATGGGCCACAGTCTCCCCCAGGCCACCTCCACCTGCTCCACTGGGGGCTCCTCCACAGGCTGCAGCGTGGAGATCTGCTCTGCTGTGTGTGGTACAACATGGGCTGCAGGGGGACAGCCTGCTCCACCATGTGGCCTCTTCAGCCTGCAGGGGAGCTTCTGCTCCAGTGCCTGGAGCACCTCCTGCCCTCCTTCTTCGGCACTGACTTTGGTGTCTACAGGGCTGTTTCTCTCACAATTTCCCACTCCTCTCTCCCAGCTCCTGTTGTGCAGGTTTTTCTTAGACCTACTATCACAGAGGCACAACATGCGTCACTCACTGGCTCAGTTTTGGTCAGCAGTGGGTCGCTTTTGGAGCTGGTTGAAACTGGCTCCTATCTAATACAGGGCAGCTGCTGGCTCTTTGCACACAAGCCAGCCCTACAGACCCCTCCCTCCCCCATTACCAAAACCTTGCCACATATGCCCAATGCAACCTGCCATTTTTAAAAAATATTGTTATATAAGTAGAGACTTCACAGAAAAGGATGGCCAACTGAATCAAAACTTGGATGAATATTGAGAGATGCAAGAACCTCTGAGCATGCAGCCTTGCAATGCCTAAAACAGTACTGGGAAGCAAACAGAATCAGAAACACACAGAAAAGTGTCTACTGCTCACAAAGGAGACATCCTGTGTTTTTGGTATCCTCTTGGTCCCTGCTACACATGAAATCTACAACCCAGCACCGCAGGGTCTCAGGAAATGAGGATTAAGATTATAGCGATTTTACTATTGAAGAGGGACTTTAGTGATTTTCCTCCCAGTCTCTGAGTAGAAAAAGACTAGCATATGGTCTATAGACAACAGAGGCACTTAGAGATTAGACTACATTGTTCCTCCAGCCATATTTTGGCCAATCAGACTCTGATAGATTATACATACCATGTTGTCTTTTCAGGAAGTTGTAGTGATTACCTGAAAAAGACATTTGAAGTATGTAAAAATCTGGAATTAGTTAAGGTACTTTATGAAAAACTAGACAAAGTTAAAATACCAGTCCAAGTGAAACATCATTAATGGCTTATGACACATTGGGTTATTGAATTTTGAACTGGGCTTTGAAAATCCTGCTTAGGGATTCTTGGGATTCAGATAATGACTGGAAAGTTAAAAGGAGACAGTAAGCTAATCAAATTTTTGAATAATTTAAAGCCTGGGAAATGAAACACTAAGTATATTTCACAAAAGGAATAATGACAGCTAGATAAATTGAAATATATATATAGACTGGCATCAATTATATAGTTGGACAGAGACATGTACAGGAATTTAAATAGAGACAAATAATGAGACATGAAGAAACAGAAAGAAAACAGAAGATAACTATCTCAACTCCATCTTGGATAACACATTACACATCAAAACAAGTAACAAGAAAGCAAATGCAGACCTCAATGGCATTATTAGGAGCATTATGTAAAAAATGAGCAATTAGCACACTTCTCTTTATTTTGCAATGTTAGGGGCCTGCCGTCACCATTTTTGTCATATTTCAAAAAGAGAATAAATGAAGTAGGGAGGTCACAACCTTGAATGACAGAGAATGATTAAAAGTTAGGAAAGTGAAGCTAATGATAAAAGGGTATGCTTAGACTGGAGAAAAGATAACCCAAGAAAGACACATTTATTAGAAAATAACAATAAAGATGTTATAACAGGAGGGTCATCAACTTGTCAGTGAGGACAAAAACAAAATATTCTTAAACTGCAACACTAATTATTCTGTTTAAACTTAGGAAAAGTAATTTTCAAATGCCAAAAAGTTGATTCTAGATACTGTGGTAAAAATCAGTTATGTCTATCCAGAATCTTAGAAAGAAATATAAACATCAAGCAAATACATATAAGCATTTTCACATGAAATTGTTATTAATACATCCTTTACTATAATATTCTGAATGGAAGGGGTAGGTGTGTATTGTTAGTGAAGGGAAGATTATCATTTATATAAAATATACAATTATACAATATATATCATTAATTCATCATTTAATAAACTAACTTTTGAAAGAAAATGTAGGAACAGAGTCACATATTAAGCAAATGTTTAAGTTTACTTAAGAAATTATTGTATAATGATTCTGGATGAATATCATGTGCATTTTGATTTGATCAATCCTACATGACTTTCATATATTCTATTCTATAGAATAGAATTCTAGCAGCCTCTGTTCTCTTCAGGAATCTGCCTGGTAGAGTACCATAGGACAAAGCCCTGGAGGAAAGAGGGGCCCAAGAAAGCTGGTTAATATTCAAGGATCACCTCTTCCAAGCTCAGGAGTGATGCATCCCAGCAAAGAGGAAGTCAGACAAAAAAATGCCAGGAGGCCTGCATGGATAAGTAATGAGCTCTAGGCCAAAATCAAGCAGAAAAAGGAAGCCTACAGAAGGTGGAAGCAAGGACAGATAGCCTGGGAAGAGTAGAGAGAAATCATCTGAGAAGCCAGGGATCAGAATAGGAGACCTAAAGCCCTATTAGGATTAAATTTGTTTAGGGACATCAAGAGGAATGAGAAAACTTTCTGTAGGTACACCAGTGATAAAAGGAAGTCTAAGGAAATTGTGGGCACTCTCTGAATGGAAACAGGAGAGCTGGTTATCTGGGATATGGAGAAGACTGAGGTGCTCAATGACTTTTTTATTTCAGTCTTCACTGGTAAGAGTTCTAGCCACATAGCTTGAGTCCCAGAAGGCAAAGGCAGGGTCTGGGAGAATGAAGAACCACCCACTGCAGGAGCTGGAATGACTGAAAAATTCTCCACTCAGACTCTTTTTGTCTAGGTTAAATAACCACAGTTCCCTCAGCCATTCCTCATAAGAGCTGTTCTCTAGACATTTCACTAGCTTTATCGCCCTTCTCTGGACATGATCCAGTATCTCAATGTCTTTCTTATAGCTAGGAGTCCAAACCTGAACACAGTATTTGAGGTGCAGCCTCACCAGAACGGGGACAATCACTTCCCTAGTCCTGCAGGCCACACTATATCCAATAGAAGCTAGGATACTGTTGGTCTTCTTGGCTTTCTTGATCAAAACTTTCATAAGTTTTGATCTGGCATTACTATGTAATATATGTATCTCTACAGGAAGGAACTGTTCTCTAAGTTTAAATGGACTAGTGATCTCTACCGAAGGTAGAAGGCTGTACCTTCTAATTTTCATAGAATCATAGAATAACCCGAATTGGAAGGAACCCACAAAGATCACTGAGGCCAACTTCTGGTTCCACACAGGTCTACTCAAAAATTCAGACCATATGATTGAGAGTGTAGTCCAAACATTTCTTAAACTCTGATAGACTTAGTGCTGTGACTATGTCCCTGGGGAGTCTGTTCCAGTGTGTGACCACTGTCTCGGTGAAGAATCTCTTCCTGATATCCAACTTGAACCAACTGGTCACCAGAGAGAAAAGATCAGTGCCTGCCCCTCCGCTCCCACTCATGAGGAAGCTGTAGACTGCGATGAGGTCTCCCCCTAAGCCTCCTCTTTTCTAGGCTGAACAGGCCTAGTGACCTCAGCTACTCCTCATACGTCTACCCTCTAGGCCCTTCCCCATCTTACTATCCCTTCTCTGGACACTCTCCAAAAGCTTCAAATCCTTTTTGTACTCTGGTGCCCAGAACTGCAGACAGTACTTGAGGTGATGCTGCGCAAGCTCAGAGCAGAGTGGGACAATCACCTCCCTCGACTGGCTAGCAATGCCGTGTTTGATGCACCCTTGGATACGGTTGGCCCTCCTGTCTGCCAGGGCACACTGCTGGCTCATATTCAACTTGCTATCAACCACAACCCCCTGATACCTCTCAGTGGGGCTGCTCCCCAGCGTCTCATCCCCCCAGTCTGTCTGTACAGCCAGGGTTGCCTCATCCCAGGAGAAGGACCTGGCACTTGCTAAACTTCATGTGGTTGGTGATTGCCCAGCTCTCCAATCCATCCAGATCTCTCTGCAAGGCCTTTCCACCCTCGACAGAGTCAACACCTCCTCCCAGTTTAGTGTCATCAGCAAATTTGCTCAAAACACCTTCTAGTCCACATCCAAATCATTTATAAAACCATTGAAAAGAACTGTCGTTAAAATGGAGCCCTGGGGAACCCCACTGGTTACTGGCCACCAGCCTGATGTGTAACACCATTTACCATAACCATTTGAGCTCTACCCATCAGCCAAATTTTCACCCATCGTATTATGTTTTTATCTAGCTGTATGCTGGACATTTTGTCCAGTAGGGTCCTATGAGAAAACGTGTTGAAAGCTTTACTGAAATCCAAAAATATTACATCAACTGGCTTCCCTTGATCCATTAGATAGATAATCATAAAAGGAAATTAATTTAGTTAAGCAGGACCTACCCCTTGAGAACCCATGTTGGCTGAGACCAATGACTGCATTGTCCCCCAGTTGTGTTTCAATAACTCCTAGGATAATCTTCTCCATAATTTTACCAAGCACTGATGTGAGACTGACAGGCCTGTCAGTCCAGGGTCTTTCTTGCCCTTCTTGAAAATTGGCACAACATTTGCCAGATTCCATTCAGCTGGGGCATCTCCAGATTCCCAAGACCATTGAAAAATAATTGTCAGTGGTCTCACAAGACATCAGCCAGCTCTCTGAGCACTCTGGGATGAATCCCATCAGGCCGCATGGGCTTGTATCAGTCCAGGTGGAGTGGAAAATCCTACACATGTTTGGTGTTGGCTGGGAGTTTATCATTCCCACCTCAGAGCACCTGGGGTCCCAAAGCCCATTATCAGCGTTGAAGACAGAGGCAAAGAAGGCATTAAATGCCTCTGCTTTGCCTATGTCCTTGTTTGTGAGATAACCATCCCCATCAAGTAGTGAACCTATGTTTTCTCTGGTCCTCCTTTTTCTGTTCACATATTTTAAAAAGCCCTTTTTATTGTTTCCCACGGACTTGGCCAGATTCCACTCTAATTGGGCTTTGGCCACATGAATTTTCTCTGTACAGCATCCCTGTAGTCCTTCCATGTTGCCTGACCTGCTTCCAGCAGCCATACACTTTCTTTTTATGCCTAAGATCCACAAGAAGATCCCGGGACAGCTAAGCCAGCCTTCTGCCTTGCCTGCTTAACTTCCAGTATTTTGGAATTGCCTGATCCCATTCTTTTAGGAGGCAGTGCTTAAAGACTGTGCAGCACTGATGGACACCTTCAAAAGCAATTTCCCAAGGGACCTTACTAACTAGTTTCCTGAGCAGCCTGAAGTCCCAATATCCAGGGCTGAAGTTTTGGTGGCAGTTTTCCTCCTTCTTTTAATTAAGATCTAACATTTTAAATGAAGATCTAACAAATTCCCAGTATTTCACATTAATCCCATCCTGAAATGGGGTTTAAGAGTCCTAAACACAACCAATTCAAATATCTAAAAATGTGTGTGGAGAAAAGAAAAAGCTGTAATACAAAAAAAATTACTGCAAGCAGAGATTCATAATTGGAGACATTTCTCACAATGACCTAGAAATAGATTTTATTGTGTAAATAAAAAATAAAAATATCTTGAATACTTTTAACATTTACTTGTTTACAATTCACCACAACTATACACAAAGCTAAAAAAACATATATATATATGTATATAAAATAAAATCCCCAAAATATGTTGACCCGTTATGCATAAGTTCTTCAATATGGAATAAAGAGTTCTTCAATATGGAATAAAGAGCTCTATGTCATAAAGTTATATATGTTCAATAACTACTGAATCAGCTATACATGTATATTGTATCAAGCTTAGAAATTTATTAGGCAAGAAAAAAGAAAAGAATATATATCACATATCAGCTATCTAATATTTTACTTTGTCATACTAAGTACATATTCTAAAAATAATGACATTCCAGCAATCCATGCATCTCAGCATTTTTTCTCTTTGCTCATTGGAAGGGAACCACTGTCACATTTTTCTGCAGATTCATTAAGTATGAGGATTAACAAAGTGTCAATGAAGAAGGTTATATTGTACTTTGTGAGATGCTGTGAAATCAGAAAGAACCATCTGCCATGCTTTACAAAGCTACTAAATGGGCTTGGCCACAATCACCAAGATAACTGTTAAAAGTCCAATTATAATCCTAGCTATCATTTCATTTTGTCTGAAAAGAATGATTTTCACACAATGTGTCTCTTCACCAGTTTTGCAAACTGCAGTTCCTAAATATTTTATTGAAATTCTGGTTTTAACATGCACATTAATATCAGCCATTAAAACCAACAAAAAACAAAGAAATACTCAAAAGCTGTTGAAATAGCTACTACTTGAATTCTGACGTTATGAATTCAAGTTTCCCTTAAATGTGTAGCCTGATTAAGAATAAATGCATTGTTATTTTCTTCAGTTTGTTCTGAATGAATCCAAATGTACTATCAGCTAAACCTGATGAGAGACACAGATATTCTGAACTTTCAGTGAATATCTCAGGTGGTTTCTGAATGACAAACAAATTCATTTGATGCACCATAACCCCAGTGGAATAAAATCTTCCTTGATAAATATATTATTCAAAGTCAAAACATAGCTTTCTAATTTCAGCTGAGGACACTACAAAATGTCTATGACAATGAGCTGAAAATTATTAAAATACCTGTTGCAGAGATTCACTTCTGTTTTCTGAATTTGGAGGTTGCTAGGTGATGAAAAATAAGTTGATTGAATCAATAGAAAATGCTTGTGGGGATCTATGAAATGGTGTGCAAGGTACCATTCTTTGAACATGAATTAGCATAGTTATGAAAAAGAATCCATTTTATAGAATTACAGTTCTGAAGACTTGATAAGAAATTACTACCCGAAGACATGAGCATGAAAATTATTCTGGAGGCACTTAATGGTTAATAATAAAAGGCAATAAATAACTGAGAAAAGGAGAAAATCTGAGAAGATGTAAGAAATCAAACAGACGGGCAACTTTTTAGATCTAGAAAAACTGTAACTGAAACCATTTTTGATGCAATTAAGGAAAAATTCTCTGGAAAATATCTATTCATATATGTATAGTCAAAGACAGAAAAAAAAAGTGTCTACACCTTTGTTTAAAAAGTCTGATCAGCTTCCTTAGCTAATTAGAAGACTTGCATCACTTTTTGAGAACAATAGTGTCAAGGGTAGAGACTGACCAAACCATCATGAACACAAGTATAGTACCCTCTATATTTCCTAGGAACTACAACATGAAAGTTCTAAGAAAACCACTATGTTTTCTTACATAAGAAATGTTATTTTACAAAAATAAAAATCTAAATAACTCAATGCAATGATCAAGCCGTACTTTTACATTCTGAAGGTTTTACTGGTATACTTATTTTCATCTTTCTAATGTAATACTGCCTTGGATATACTTTTTTTAAAAAAACCTTTTTCTACATTTCCTTATAGCAAAGAATGGTGATGCAAATGGATTGAGGGATTATAGAAAGTGAAGTTACAAGTGGGAGCAATGGTGAAAATGGACAATTTAGACATATGAGTAAGTGAAAATAGAATGCAAAACCATTTACAGTAATTTAACTTTAACCTTGGGCACAGTTATAGGGACCTCCCTGGGAACCAGATGAAAGCAAAAAAATGCAGGTCCAAAAACAGTGGAAAAATCTGAATGCTACCTTAGCAAAATCTGTCACAAAACGTGGTATGGGTATGGAAAACTTCCAAGATGGTTGTTGATGTTAAGATCTAACAGGAGTCTTGATTTTCTATGTGTTTACTTTAGGCCACAACTTAAATTCAGAGCAGCATTAGGACATTTCCCATGAATGTGTTTTTACCTTTGTTAGCTCTCATAGCCTTTAGGAGGTTTTGGGGCATACCACTGGCTACTAGTAACATCAAACTGAAACTGTTTCTGCATTTCAGGCATCCTTTTCTTTTGTCTAGCTTCTTTCAGATTATTTAGGTACACTGTCAAAATAGTTTTTATGCCAATAGACTTAAAATACTTGCCCTTGCATTCATGGATGACCATGATTGCTAACCCTGGGGAAATTTCACACCAACACTTAAGTGCAGTTTTACTCTGTTGGCATTAGCAGGATTGAGAATTTAGCATAATTAGGCTCTTTATGAGAGTATGGGACATGGTATAAAGCAAACAGGAAGGTATGTGATTACATTTTGCATGTTATCAAACCCAGACAAGCCGTCCCAGAAGATGTTATGTTCTGCCTTTCTGCAGGACTTACTAGCCTGGAGCAAGCCTAGTGCTAAACTACATCTACCTGGTTTCCAGAGAGCTTGTAACAAAGAGCCTGCAGCTTTCTGAAAAACACCAGCTTTCTGCAAAAACACTAGGCAATTACTTTGTCAAATAAAGTTTATCTTACGAGAGATGCTCAGGTTACCTCAGAGTTCCCAACATTGATCTTGCTTTTGGACATCTGGCAATGATGGAGATTTTCTTGAAAAAAAAAAAAAAGTATTTTAGTCTAAACATGGCTTGGGGCAGATGCATAAATTAATTTTACCACAATGACTAAACATGCTATGGAAATAGTCAAGATGAGAAGGGGAAGGATTCCTAAAACCTCAGAACCTATGGAGAAGAGTGTGCTAGTTGGATGAAGATAAAGAGTAATTGCAATAAGGCAAGGCCAGAAAGTGAAACAGATCTGATGTCCAATAAGCCAGTTTGTCTACAAGCAGTTTTGACACTTTCAAAGTCTTTCAAAAGATTTAAGGATATATGAGGTCTGAAAGGAATCTTTTTTTGTATACTACATGTATATTTGTATACAAAGACTAATTTGTATACATGTACAATGGCACACCTGGCCAGGTGATTCATGCCATTAAAAAGTCTTGGCAAAAGAATGCCAAGACTTTTTGAATTTGGCATTCAGGAAATCTGACATCACTTTAGTAGCAACATGTCTTTTCTCAAGGTACTGTTTTAAAGGGTTGTAGTAATATCTACTTCTGACTGCTTTATAGTTCTGTCAAATAATTTAATGTCTTCTGAATGAGATAATAAAAAAAGTTCATAGCATTAAACCATTTAATTTTCTGTTGCACACATGCTTATTTAATAATGATTTAAAAATAATAATTTATTCAGCAGCATAAAATACATTCAGGTGAACTCACTATAGCATTCTGAAAATACCTAAGTAAAGTATCTTCATGAGAAAGTTGACTGAATCACAGAGGTACTCCATTCCAACAAATAAACTCTTAGCTGTAAAGTTTTGCACTTCTTTGTATTTGTATATTAGGACTCTTGGTATGGTAAATATTTTTAAGATCAGCTTAGTGCTGAAGACAGTGAATGCACTCATTTTAATAAAGCTACATCTCAATCAAAATACTATCAGGTACCATAAGGTAGCCTTAAATTTATAGTAGTATAACTTTTAGGTATAGTGCTACATGGTCAATGCATGCAATTAAATAAAAATATATATTTTTTAGTTTTGAATACATAAGCAGAAAATTGTAACAGCACAGTAATCATTAAGTTAAGCAGTATACAAATATTATAGGACCTAAATACAAATACACAAAGTATCTCAGGCCAGAAGAATTTATTGCTAAACTTTTTTTTTTTTTTTTTGGGGGGTAGCGACATCAATTTTGTCAATATTGATATTTAGAAATTGTTTAGATTTTGCTTATGGAGAATAGAAAACCAAACATTTCATTAATACAAAATAGTCAAAGGTTTGATTTTTTACTGTGTGAAGGCTGAAACTGAATAACATTGGCTTCAAAGGTTTGAAGTGATGTTTGAAGTGACTTTGGGGGAATATTTTTCCATACTTTTTTACGATTCTTCATTAGGGACTTCTGCTGACACTTTTTTCTTCAAGTGCATATTTTCTTGTTATGAAACTACAATGCCTAAGTCCAAAGCTATTAACATATAATGCCAAGTTTGCATCATGTTCAATCTATATTGTATGTAGTTAAACAATGTAATGTTTATAATGTATATATGTTAAATATATATATATAATATATATAAATAATATATATATCATTTATATATAAATATATAAAAATATAATATAATAAATATATATATATAATATATGTTTTAATGTATATAATGTTAAATTTAAGATATAGTGATATCCAGAAAAGAGAAAAACATCTTTTCTAGTGTAAATGAGTTAGCAAACATATCAAAAATACTATTTTGGAAATACACACGTATTACACCTAGAGCAAATCCAGCAAAATATCTGTGTCTATCACATACAACATATTTAATCACATGAGAACATAATCCATTGTCCTTAATCTCAAAATAGCATATTTCTCCACTTCTTATGATTACTCTCGAGTACATATTATTTATGTTATAAAATTATTTGAAACCTGACAGTCTAGTTTTCTCTTCAGGGTGGTAGTACTGTTAAACGAAGGCATGATTTTGGTACCTAAAGCACCACACTTAATTTGTTATTAACAATTATGCAGTCAGGAATCAGATTTACAATTTATAAATATTTTGACAGTCACTGGGCATTCATAGCAGTGGCTATAATTTTGACAGGAATTATTTAGAATTCATGAGCAGTTCTGTTGTGTAATACATCTGTTACATGCTTGCAAAATGAATACCAAAACTAATTTGGTGATCACAGACACAAGCACACCAAATGGCAAGTACTCTGTAAAAGGTTTACAAGCTACTAATAGGCTAAGTATATTCTACCAAAAAAATTTGCACAAATGACTCTAAATTTTAAATATACCTTCAGAATTCAAAGTGAGATTGTGCTAAGGTTGTTAATGGAATTATGTAATATACTTATAATCTGAATTTTTAACTTAACTTTAAAATATTGTTATTGAAACCAAATGAAGAAAAGAGACTTAGTCATCTATACAAATACTTTAGCCCTGTTGTCACTGTGGTAACATTGATTCTGTCAGTAGTGAGGGTACATTTGACATAAATTGCTACAACTAAGTCCCCTTACTTATCACAGACTTATCACAAGTTGTCTGTGTCAATGAACAGAGGTCATATGTATCCACTTTCTCAGCTCACTTCTGGAGATGACTGAAAGCAGAAAAACTGTCAGATGAGACTTTGAAAGCTCTTCTTTTTCTGTACAGCTGGACTAAATAATACCAAGACAAGGACATTAATTTGAATATCAGTATGAGCAATGTTACAGCTAGTAAAGATTTTTATGATCTGCAAATGTAGCTTATTACACATTAATCACTACTTCAGTGCATACATCATTGAAATTTCTGATTAAGTTAGTGGGTAAGCTTCTTAGTTTGCAATTTGGTTATTGTTAGCTGTAGAGAATAACACAACTGAAATCATCAGTTACAGATACAAACTTATCACCAGGAAGATCAGAATATAGCTTTTAATCAAAAATGGAATAAACAAACAACAACAAAAATACCACAAAGCATTAAGCTTATACTATTCTTTGCAAAAATAGGATTTTTTTTTTTTAACCTCATAATTTTGTCACATTTAGATTTACATCAAAGTCAAAACCCAGGAAACCTTTGGGCACCACTATTAATATCTTTTTGAGCCTTAATTTTCATCAGATAAATGACACTAGAAGTAATATATACAAGTTATTACAAGCAAAACTGAAATTTATCAGAGAATAAGTTAACCAGATCTGTACTATAATTTAACTATGTGTACTAAAACATTATTGTTTTTATGACTATAATGATATGATTCAGCAGAGCATAAGATATGGATTAAGCCTTCAGCATGTTAGAATTAGTAGCTTTAAAAATCGAAGAAATAATGTACAGCCTTTCATTACTGCTAAATGAACTACAGGGAGTTAGGGGTCTTAATATATTCTTCAGTGTTTGCTCTTCTATTTTTATTTATTTATTTATTTGATAGCAGAAAACACATTGCCTTTGCAAACATTTCATAATCTTGACTAAGTGGGTGATGGAGTTCAACTTGAACTTTTCAGTCAATATCCAAGTTCGACATCAGACAAAATGAATTCACTCATCTCTCCCTCCATGCCTTGTGGCAAATAAATGTTCCAGTACTGCAGCAAAATTGTAAATTTGTACCTGTGTGTTCACATGTGAAGGCTTTACTTGGGAATAAATAATGCATAATTCGACAATATATTATTTACTTCAGAAAATATAATGTGATTGATGTAATCAGACACAATATGCTGAAGTACATAACAGAGCAGTTGAAGATTTGAGAGAAAGAAGAAGAATAAAACCAAACCACTTATATTCCTGAAGTAGGAAGAAAAAATTACCAGACATTCATGAAAGAAATCCAGGCACCGAGACACCAAGGTATGATAAAAAATACTCATATTTTCAGTTTGCTAATATCAGTAATCATGGACCTGGTACTATTTATTTTCACTTTACATGGTTTCAAATTTTTATTTTTTTTTAAATTTTGCTGTAGCATATCCAAAATTTTCACAAAATTGGAGAATTGTGGAATGATTTGGGTTGGAGGTCCCTTCCAACCCTCCCACCGTGGGCAGGAACACCTTTCACTAGATCAGGTTCTTCAGTGCCCCATCCAACCTGGCCTCAAGGACTTCAGGAGGGATCTGACATCCATAACTTCCCTAGGCAATCTGTTCCAGTGCTGCCCCACCCTCACTGTAAAGAATTTCTTCATATCTAATCTAAACTTACCACCTCTTAGTTTAAAACCATTACCACTTGTCCCATCACTATAATCTCTAATAAATAGGCAATCCCCATATTACTTTATTACATATTACCCCCTTTAGTGGAAAGCCCCTAGAAGGTCTCCCTGGAGCTTTCTCTTCTCCAGGCTAAACAACCCCAACTCTCTCAGCCTGTCTTCATAAGAGAGGTTCTCCAACCCTCTGACCCTCTTTGTGTCCTCCTCCAGATCTGCTCCAACAGGACCACATCTTTCTTGTATTAGGGCCCCAGACCTGGATACAGTACTCCAGGAGTCTTACGAGAGTGGAGCAGAGGGGGAAAATCACCTCCCTTGATCTTCTAATCATACTTCTTTTGATGAAGCCCAGGATATGGTTAGCTTTCTGTGCTGCAAATGCACATTGCTGGCTGATGGTAAGCTTTTCAAACACCAGTACCTGCTTTTTTGCAGGGCTGCTCTCTATCCACTTGTTGCCCAGCCTGTATTCATCTTTAAAACTGATCTGATCCAGGTTCAGGACCTTGCATGTGGCCTTTTGAACCTCATGTTTTTCACACAGGCCCACCTCTCAAGCATGTCAAGGTCCCTCTGAATGGGAGCCCTTCCCTCCAACACGACTCAGCATGGTGTAATCCACAGACCTGCTGAGGGAGCACTCAATCCCACTGTCCGTGTCACTGATAGTACTAGTTCCAACACAGATCCCTGAGGAAGTTTCACAGATCACCAGTTTCAAATTAGACATCACGTTGTTGACAGCAATTCTTTGAGTACAACCATCCAGCCAATGTCTCATCCACCAAATGGTCCATGTGTCAAATCCGTGTCTCTCCAATTTGGAGACAAGGATATTGTCTGGGAAATTAGGGACATTCTCCCCATTAAAGTAGTAACACATTGTAATCACAAGTTTTTAATCTATTAAAATTGTTAAAATTAAAAGAATGCCATTTTGTGCATTTCCTCAAGTGCTTATTGTAAGTTATTAAATGTCTTGCTTTCCTGAAATCTTATTTTCCATCATAGTGGTTAAAAATCGGGCCCCAGAAACAGATGTAGTATTTCAATCACTTCCATACAGAAAGTTAGACAAGGTAGACTATTCTTCTATTTTTTACTGCTTGTTTGATTCTACAGCCATAGAATCTAACTCGTTACCTGATTTATTCATCACTCTGTGTATATTTTCACATTAAAATATTTTTTTCTTTTAATAAGCTCAATTTACCTATCAGTTTTAATGGTTCCTTGATCTTGATACTTTAGCTCTCCACCAAGTTTTATAACTGATTTTAAAATTATTTTAAAACTACATTAAACAGCAGAAAAAATGCTAAATACTGCTAGACATATTTCTCTCTTCAAGATTCTGCTGGAAAACACTCCCTGTGGCAACTACTTTTGAGATCAGTCAGAAAGCTAGCTCTTAGTTCAATTCACTTGGATTTTATGGACACAAATAGTGCTATTTTCCTATCACAATGTTGAAGGGAATTCAACATATTCAACATATAATATATATTATATATACACATTTACCTTTAGCTACCAAACTTTTGATCACAAACACTGAAACTAAGTTTACATCATAAGATAGATTTCCCATATGTTGTACTGAGTATTTTTAATATTATTTGATGCTTTATCAATCAATCTGGGGTGGAATGGGATTTTTTTGTTTGCTTATGGATTTTACTAGAAGCCTGTGAGACAGAGAAGGTCATCTTTTTTGCCTTTCCTGAAAAAAAAAAAAAAAAAAAGGGCACAAAACTTTGTTGAACTACGTCAGCATATCTATTTCAGTAGATATGTTAAAAATATATAAATATATTTTCAGCTAATTTTGGGGGGGAAAGTGTGTGGTGTTCAGAACTCCCTCTATATTTAGAATGACCACGAGATCTCATTTAAGTTCTGCCATTCTCCAAACTAAGAAAGAAATCATGAGTTCCATTCCTGTTTAAAAGTATTGTCTCTGAAAGCATAATCCACAGTTCTAGACCTACCTATTTAAAAAAATGAATCCTTAGCAAATGCTATGTACTATTTGTACTAATGGGCTAGAAAGTGCTTCATTGTTTTCAATGACATTATCAGATACACAATAACTTCACAGCTTTCCAAATACAAAACAAGATTTCTTATTAGTGAATATCTGTGCCTTTTTTACATTGTTGTTCAAAAGTTCATCATCATCTCTCTGGTGTCTGGTTTATGCCCCAATAATATTTACTATGTTTCCAATACAATACAAAAACCAACCAACCAACCAAAGAAACTGTACAGCACTTGCCATTAGGATTGTTGCAGTAGAGAGCCTCTGGGTGAGGATTAAGGGGATAGATACCAAAACAGATGTCATTGTGGGTGTATAATATTGAGTGCCTGCCCAGAACTATGGTACAGGTTAGCTATTCTACAGGTAATTAGGGGAAATCTCTGGATCATTTTTCCTCATTGTTATGGGAGATTTTAACTCTCCAGGCATAAACAGTGAATTGCTGTGACAAGCAAGTCTGGTAAATTCGTAAAGTGTGTTGAAGATAACTTCCTATCAAAAGTACTGAGTGAACCAGCTAGGAGAGGTGCTCTCCTAGACCCACTGTTTGAGAATAGGGAAGGTATTGTGGGAAAGTTGACAGTAGGTGGCTGTTTTGGCTCCAGTGATCATGAATTAGTTGTATTCAACATTTTTGGTGTAAGAATTAAAAAGTTCAGTGTAGGCTGCTCCGGGCTTTAAGAGAACAAACTTTAGGCTGCTCAGGGAGCTAGTATTGTCTGCTGGGACTCTATTTCTAGAGTGTTTATGGTTCCACGAGAGCTTCAAGAAACACCTTGTGAAAGTCCAGAAGCAGGCAATACCATTGTGTCACAAGACAAGGAAGGGGTCAGAAGACCAGAATTCCTCCTAGAACTAGGGAAGAAAATCAGCAAGGTCTGGCTTGACAGGGAGAGCACAGAGCTACAATTCGCATATGCAGAGATAAAACAAGAAAAGCCAAAGCTCAGAAGCTCAGCTTGAGTTAAGACTAGATAGTATGGTGTCAGAAAACAAAAAAGGCTTTTTGAAACATGCCAACAACAAGAGGAGTCTAAGGAAAACATTGGACTGATATTTGATGAAGATGGTCATCTAACAAGTAAGGTTGAGCAAAGACAGAAGCTTTTAATGCTCCTTTTTTTTTTTTTTTTTTTTTTTTTTCTCTCTCTCAGTCTTTTAATAGCAGTGACATATTTTGGGATGCCTGGTCCTCAGAGCTGGAGGACCATGACTGACAGAACAGTCACTTTCCATCTGTGGTCACTGAAACTGTAAGGGAACAGTTGCATCAGATGAACTGATGCATTAACGTAAGTCCATGGGGCCTGACAGGATTCACCAGCATAGTGAAGGAGTTAGTAGATGTTATAGCAGTTATATATACCCTCTCAACAGTTTACCAAAGGTCTCGGGAGTCTGAGGAGGTTCCTGCTGACTGGAAGCCGGTCAATGCTATACCCATCCATAAAAAGGGCATGAGAGAAGACACAGGCAACTAGAGACCTGTTAGTCTAACTTCAGTCCCTGGTAAAGCTGTGGAGAAAATTGTTCTGGGTGATATTGAACAGCATTTAAAGAACAAAGTTATTAATATGGAGAGTTGACATGAGTTAACGAAGGGAAAGTCCTGCTGTGGTAATTTGATCTCCTCTTATGATAAGGCCACCTGCTTGGTGGAGGGAAGGAAGGCAGTGGACATAATCTCTTTGGATTTTAGTAAGGCTTTTGATACTTTCCTTCAGAGTATCCTTCTGGACAAATTGTCCAGCAGTGAGTTGAACAGGTCACTGTATGCTGGATAATGAACTGGCTCAATGGCAGAGCTCAAAAGGTCATTGTGAATGGGGCTATGTCTTGATGATGACCAGTTAATGGCAGTGTTCCTCATGGCTCAGTTGTAGGGCTAGTCCTGTTCAGCATTTTTATTAGAGATCTGGATTCAGGAGTTGAATGCATTCTTAGCAAGTTTGCCAATGAGGAAGGGAAATGAAGAGAGAGGTGCTGATCTCTTCTCCCTGGTAACCAGTGTTAGAATGCAAGAGAATGGCACAAAGCTGCTCCAGGGGAGGTTCAAACTGGACATTAGGAAAAATTTCTTTACTGTGAGGGTAGTCAAACACTGGAACAGGCTTCCTTGTGAGATGTTGATGCCCCAAGCCTATCAGTGTTTACGAAGCATTTGGATAATGCCCTCAGGAATATGCTTTTAGTTAGCCCTGAAATGGTCAGGCAGTTAGACTGCATGATCTTTGTAGGTCCCTTGCAACTGAACTACTCTATTCTACTTTAAACAAAGAAACCCACTATTTTATTGATTTACATGTACATCAAGAGTCAGAAATTTCTTTTCTGCTAGCTCCAGCTTCCCCTTGTCAATTTTCTACATTTTCAAACTATTTTTTTTGAGTTATTTTTCTATTTTCTCTTTGCTTTGCTTATATAATACTTTTTAATAGTTATTTGTTGCCTTATTTTGCCATTTGTGTTGTTTAGTGGATTGAACAAGCAGTTTCCCACCATTCTTAACTAACCATCGAGAAGAAATAGGCAGGCTTAACCACGGTCACAGAAAACAGGAATGCTAATATAAATGGGACAAGAAAACGGGTCTGGAATCTGAATTTAGTACTTCACAAGAAACAGTTCCTCTTTGCATGAAGAGATTTGACATTTGCTCAAGCCAGGTATTCTTCAAGAATGAAGCATTCTTACACTAGTTTATCTGTAATTCATCCTGGGTTGTGGAGATATAACCTCCCAAACATCATCAATTTTCATTCACATTCTCATATAATTTTTTTCTCTCTCAGTTTTCCTCACAGAGGTTTTCTAAGTTTTGAAATATCACAATTCTTGAAATCTGGTCCACTTGTAATACCTATTGTAGGTGTACAGAGTACACAATAGTACTCTGTAAATTCTATTTAGTACTCTGTAATTTCTATTTACATCTGTAAATAGAAATCTCAAGTCATAATAAACAGATGCTTTTAAAGCGTAGTTTATCCTGTTCTCTGTTTTGATTTGACCAGTATACAATAGATCTATTCCTACATTTCGTGAGAATTTCTGCATAATTTTAAGAACTTTTAGCCTTGATATTAAAGTAAATGAAAGACTGCCTTTCTTCACAATTTTGTGAGCTCGCCTTTATATAGGGTTATTATTTAACATTCTCTAGGATGCCCTTGCTTCTTCTAACCAAGAGTTGTCTCTTCTACGAGAATAGGCTGGTCTGCTTACTCAGCTGTTTTTCTTGTGAAAACACAGTACCTTTCAACACACACCACACATGTTGGTTCACTCTTGTATTTTCTGCCATCTGTTTTTTCTTTTTGAAACTGTAAGGACATCTGAAAATACCGAAAAATATCTTTTACTTCTTTTCAGTTGCTTTCTGAGTTCATATTGGATTTTTTTTATTATAATTATTTTTATTATTTTTATTTTTTGACTATGCAATTTCATGTGATTCCATATCTTAGTTACAATAGATGTCCCATGTAAAGTTCTGGAAAATGATTTTGTACTTCTGACCAATCTTGCTAATATGATTTCTATTACATGAATGTAGAACAAATGTAGTTTCTGTTTAAAATATGTGTATGTAATTCTCATTACTTGTAATACAGAATTGTTGGTGAGAATTGCTTCTATAATGCAATTCTAGCTTGAATAGTAGTACCTTAGTACCTGCATCTTCATGCCAAATAGACATTCACTAAATGTTCCCTCTAATTTTGTGTTTTGTCTTTCCAATCAGTTATACCTCTAAGAAAAATGTGAAATTTCTAGCTAGATAGAAGACCTCCTACTTATTTTTAGCAGCTGGTTATCATATCACCAATCTGTTTCATTTTTCTTTGTAGTTTTTTATTTTGTTTTGTTTTGTTTTGTTTGTTTGTTTGTTTGTTTGTTTGTAGTTCAAGGGTGTCAATGTAAACTCAATAAAAACTTTTTTTTTTTTTTTTTTTTTCTCAAATATTGTGTTGAGGATCTCATTACAGATTGCAAATCCTCTCCTTCACAATTATCAGATTACTTAATGCAACTGCAATCTCACTTTTTTTTTTTTTTTTTTTTTTTAATTTATCTTTAGGATGAAGGCTTCATCAATATATAGGTCAGTGGTTGAATCCTTGCAGACAGGGAGATAGGGACATGAAGTGGGAAGTAGAATAGAAAATACGAACCATCCAAGGCAGCTTATTCATTGCACTTGATTACTCATTATCTTCTTCTGTTACCTGCTGTAAAGCCATCTGTTAGTTGAAGGAACTCTACCCTGTTCTCCAAATTTGCTCAAAATCCCTTGTTTACCATTCTGCTCAAGTGGTTTCCTGGGACTAGTTGATCCCATAAAGTTAAATTGTGTTCTTACATTTGCATGAAAAAGGTCAACTGTTTGCCAAAAAGATTAAGAAGCTACTGACTTTTTCTATTAATTATTGAATGAATAAAAACATTATTAAACATCCCCAAATAAAATAAAATTATAAAAATGTCTTGTTCCTCTTTTTGTTTTTCCCAAATAGTGAAGTTTTTACTTGACGAAATTTAAGAGTTACAACCATTATTCATTTCAGCAAATAATCTGGGACTTTTTTTTTTCAGATATTCACTTCACCTGGGCCAATTAAGAACAGACAGCATTCATGTTCAAACTTTACAGTATTGAACATTTTAACTTTATAGTACATTAAGCTAAACTAGTCTTAATGTTGAAGCAATGAGTTAAGTCCTACTCTAATATTTACTTTTTTTTTTTTTTCTGAATGATACTGTTTACAAGCATGCTAGTTGAGAAGCAAATAACGTTTAATAATTTTCCCCATAAAACTCAGCACTGTAAAACATTATTACAGCAGCTGTAACACTATATAATTTTACTTGCATGATTCAAATTTCATTAGACAAAAGCTTTACCAGGCACAGCTATTCTAAACATTTAATTGTTTTTACCCTTGAAACTAACATTGCTATTACTCAAGCTTTTTCTAGTATGAGATACCATCTTAATTTTCTTAATTTGCTATACCTGACCATCTGCAAATAATAGGCTTATAGACAGAAATACTATATTTATACTTTTGTGATAATTTGATTGTTATTTATTTATGTATTTATTTTAATTTTCTTTTTATCTTTATTGACAGGGGAAGGACAGTAATATTTGTTTATTGGGACATTGCCCCCCATACATAATGTTTATAAATAAGTACATAAGTAGGGGAAAAGCAGAAAAATTTAACCTGCAGACAGCATTCTTGGAAATCACTGGAATCTCGGGAGCAGTCAAAGACATTATCTTAAATATTGCACCAAAAATAATTTTTGTTTGTTTGTTGACTTTATACTCCAGATATTCTAAAATGGGACTGTCAAATGGTAAGTGTTGAATCTAATAATCTTGTTCTAGCCAAAGAGATATTTTTTTTTGACAGCCTGGTTTTATCTGGTGTTTAATTGAACTAAATTAGTTTTGTGCATAAATACTGAACTTATATTTTTTTTTAATGAGCAAACTGTTAGATTTTTCTTCTTTCTCATCACAATTTGCTTATAAAAGGTTATTTTTGTCTTTTGAAATGCAACATAGCAAATTGGCATTTAGTAGCTTATTATGAACAAACTGCTGTAAAAAGTAATTTTTAATGATATGCTTTACAATGTGCTATTTTTCATACCTGTCTTTCAGCTTATCTTAAGCCAGTCATATCTCAAAAAAGTCCATTCTAAGTGAGAAACTATAATATTACATTTAAGGAAAAGCATGGCTATTTACTTGTTATTTGTGTTACAGACTATTTTTTTTTTTATATATTCACTATGCACATTGCACTTATAAACTGTTGAACAAACTATATGAAAAGTTTAATTTTTAGTTAATAAAAAGCCATGAATAACAGTGATGATTACAGAAGACTATTTTAATGTCCTATAGTGGGGAAATGTTAATGTAGCAACATAGATAAAAGAATTAAAGAGTAAGCAGTTTCTCACCATTCTTAACTAACCAGAGTTTAGAGTTATTGAGGCACCACCCTGTAAGAGCAGGGGAACAGTGAAACCTGGAATAAAAAAGAGATTTACTCAAGAGACAGTTCCATTGTATATTAAACCACTTCCCACTGAAAGATAGGACAGGCATAACACTCTAATCATCTGTTTCTACATATGTGAAGGGCTTTGGGTATTCACAAGAGTTTTTGATTCTCATCCATGTTGACTAATTTATACACTATGTTTGATTTTCTAAAGTTATGTCATATTATATTTAAACACCCCAAAGAAAAGCAGTCCAGGGAACTTTCCTCATTTTTTTACAGCAGCAAACTCACTGAAGCATTTGCTCATTTAGTTTATGTCCAGAATCTGCTTAAAGGATACAAAGTATAATAACTGTTTAAGGTTTATTTTTTTTCTTCCTTTTGATGGGGGGATGAGATGAGAGGGAACTCTATCCCAATTGTCATTGTTCACTAACAGTAGAGGTGAACTCTCTTCTATCTTATAGATCTCACATTTCATTAGATGAAACTGGGAGACTGACCCACTTTTAAAAGTATGTAGACATTTCACTATATCTTCATTTTAGAAAGAGAAATAACTGAATTTTAAAAGAAAGTAACAAAAGCACTGACATTTCTAAATTATAGCAGTGATTTATGTTTAAATTAAATAAAACAATATTCTAGCTATCATCTTTCATTTAAGATCATTTAAGAGATTATTAAGTCATTTTCAGACTGTAATACTACAGATTCAAATCATCAAAGCTTTAACGATTTAGCCAACATTGATCAAAATCAAAGCACCCAGTTCCAGACCTTGAACTTGCCTTTAGATTCCAAAGAAGCCACAGAGAGGGATCTGTTTGCCTAGCAAATCAGGGGTAATTATTTTGTCATAAGAAAAATATTTGTCTTTTCCCTAGATTGGAAGGGAAATTAGAATAGAATATGACATTAGAGTTATTATGACATATAAGTCATTAGAATATGACTTTTGTAGTAACCATAAATCAGAAATTATCATCATCTATTTGGTGATTATTATCCTCTCCAAACTTGTTGAAATGTCTCTTTAATATTAGTATCTTCTGTAAGTTTCTCTTTCCTTTATACTTTATTTTAACCTTGCTTTGTCTCCAACCTTCTGGCTATACATAAAGTCTGATAAAAAACTTGCTCTATAAAAGACTCCTTGCCATTGCAGTTTTCCTGCTTTCACACATCTAAAGTACCTGAACAATTTGTCTGTTCCAAATGTCTGAAGACATTCTTCCTTGAAAATGAGATTCCATTATTAGCTGTAATGAGCAAGACGGAAGAAAAACCCTTTTTTACTTTTTGCTTGCTATGTCTGCCTTATTCTCTTCAACTGTCTTTGCATTCACAGTTCTGCATTGGCTGGTCTTTTTTTTTTTTTTTTTTTTTCCTGACAACTTTATTCTCCTCTGTGCCATACTTACTCAGTGGAATATCCTTCTGTTCCATCTTGAGAACAGAGAAAGCCAAGTTGACCAAAAACTCCTGTTATCTCCTTTTCTAGCAGTCTTTCTTTCTTTCACTTTCACATCTGTTCCTCACAGTTACCACCAGCCCATCATGAAAGAACAGAAGTTGATGTCCTTAAACCCTGACAACTGTCTGTATTGTTCCATCATGTTCATTTTTTCTTACCTAAACATGAAGATCTTGTAATATACCAGTGTTCTTTTCTTTCTGACCCATTCTTCACATCTATAATGTGATATTTTGCCAAGAATTTCCCTCTAACATGGCCTGTTTAGAACCTGAGCAAGTAAAAATACTATACATTATTACGTAAATTTATTGACAAATATCAAAATTGACACAGATGGATGAATATCACACAAATAGGTTGAAGCAAATTCTGAGGGACAAACTGATAAAAGGTTAAACAGATAAAAGAATTATTAGGGGAAAAAAAAAAAAAAAAAAAAAAGATAAATATGTTCTGGAATGTATTTATTAATTCTCTCCTACCGAATTACAAATATATACAGTAATCTGGAGGCAGGATTTTTTTACATATCCAATGGTTTATATGATAAAACTAAACTGCTATCAAAATAAATTCTTAATAATTTTAACATATGTTTTGGTGATAGTCCAAAGACTCTTCCTTTCTTTTTCCCATATCGTTACCAGCATTAGTGTTGTGGTTTAACCCAGCAGGAGGGGAAAATAATGATAATAATTATGATAAGAAATATGCAAAACAAGTGATGCACAATACAGTTGGTGACCACCAGCTGACATGCCCAGGCTGACCCTGAGCAGAGGCAGCCCTCACCCCAAGCCAGCCACCCATTCTTCTTGTTCAGCATGATATGGTATGGTATGGTATGGTATGGAATATCCATTTGGCCATTTTGGGTCAGCTGTCCTGGTCCCTTTCAGTCTCTTGTGCATCCCCAGCCTCCTCACTGGCAGGGCAGCATAAGAAGCAAAAAAGTCCTTGACTTAGTGTAAACACCGATCTGCAACAACTAATACATCGGTGTGTTAGCAGCATTATTCTTGTCCTAAAACCAAAACACAGCACTATAACAGCTACTAGGAAGAAAATTAACTCTATCGTAGACAAAATCAGGACAATGAGCTTTTCAGTGCTAAAGCTTCTTTTGCTGAGGCGATCGGCTCCGGGGCAGACGTGTTCTGCAGCGGAGCAGGGGACCGAAGCGGGCAAGGCTTTTTGTCCTGCATCGAGGCCACTCGGGGGAGCCGCCGGGACCCGGCTGTCCTCGCGAGGGAGGCTGACGAGGCGCGGGCGGAGCCAGCAACGCCCCCTCCCAGGCTGTTTAAAAGTTGCCCCTAGGGAGTGCGAGCGACCAGGAGCACGGCGAACAGGACGGGCAAACAGGGCGTGGCACGTCGGAGGGCGTGGCGCGGCAGTTTGCGCGGCAGTTCGCGTGGGCAGGGCGAGCAGGGGGCCCATCGTCGCTCTGTTGCAGCTGCCTCTCCCTTCGGTGCTTGTAACCTGCTTGCGTAGAACATGACCATGGTATCAACCAGGCAGAAAACCGTGGCCTCCGCATCTCGTGCGGCATCTCCAGCCACAGTCACCAGTGTGGCTACTCAGACGGAGGGCTCAGGGAAACACGCAGCCGTCCAGGTCCTGGGCTGCAGAGTGTGCCCCAGCCTTCTGTCGGTCTCCGACAGCAGTGGTGGGTATGCCTGTGGGAGGTGTGCCCAGGTTGAAGAACTGCTCAGCCAGGTAGCGGAGCTCCGGGAGGAGGTGAACAGGCTCAGGAGCATCAGGAAATCAGAGAGGGAAATTGACTGGTGGAGGTGCACTCTACCCTCTCTGAGGCAGGCTCACGAGCCTGCCACAGCACAGGCGTCTCCTGTTATGCAGAAGACGGAGGTTCCCTCCTCCTGCCAGGCAGCGGGAGGAGACCTAGAGGGAATTCAAGGGGGGGAATGGAGGCAGGTGCCTATTCGGGGTGGTAGGCGAGCCCTCTCTCTGCCCACCTCACCTTCTCATCTACCCTTAAATAATCGATATGAAGGACTAGAACAAGACAATCTAAATGACAAAGTAGATAAAAAACCGTCCCAGTTGGAGGGGGCGCCTAAGACAAGGCGACCTACACGTCGCATTGCCACATCATCCTTCAAAAAAGAAAGAAGGGCTATTGTTATGGGGGGCTCCCTTCTGAAAGGGACAGAGGGACCGATATGCCGACCGGACCCAACCCACAGAGAAGTCTGTTGCCTCCCTGGGGCTCAGGTGAGAGACTTTGCCAAGAAAGTCAAGCGCCTGGTACGGCCCACTGACTACTACCCGCTACTGGTCTTTCAGGCTGGTAGCAATGAAGTAGCAACGAGAAGTCCGAAGGCAATCAAAAGAGACTTTAGGGATTTGGGGCGACTACTTAGAGGATCAGGGGCGCAGGTTGTGTTTGCCTCTGTCCTTCCGATAGGGGGGATCGAAGCTGAAAGGCATGCTGTTCACATAAACTCGTGGCTTCGAGACTGGTGTGACCGGCAGAATTTTGGGTTCTTTGATCACGGGAAGGTCTATGCTACACTGGGCCTGATGGCACCGGATGGGATGCACCTCTCTCGGAGAGGGGTAAGGATCTTTGGTCAGGAGTTGGCAGGGCTGGTAGATAGGGCTTTAAACTAGAGTTGAAGGGGGAAGGGGCTAAAACCAGGCACGCCGGTGAAGACCTAAGGGATGGTACGCTAGAATCAGAGGGGCTGTATGCCAGTGAGGTCCTTTGGTCAGATCCACAAGGTGCTGAGTGTAAGGAGACGCACCTGAAGTGCTTCTACACGAACGCACACAGTATGAGGAATAAAATGGATGAGCTAGAAGTCCTGGCCCAGTCCCGCAACTACGACATCATCAGCATAAGCGAAACCTGGTGGGATGAGTCCTGTGACTGGGGTGTTGCAATAGATGGTTACAGGCTCTTCAGGAGGGACAGGCAGGGTAGGCGAGGTGGTGGGGTGGCGATGTACGTGAAGCAGGGGCTGGACTGTGTGGAACTTCAGGTCGGCAATGGCAAAGTTGAGAGCCTCTGGGTAAGGATCAAGGGACGAACGAATAAAGGGGATGTCGTTGTGGGAGTCTATTACAGACCGCCTGGCCAGGACGATAGCGCCGATTAATTATTCTTTACAGAGCTAAGAGAGGCCTCGAGATTAACTCCCCTTGTCCTTATGGGGGACTTCAACTTGCCGGACGTTAACTGGGAGTGCCACATGGCTGACACGAGCAAGTCCAGGAGGTTCATGAAGCACCTAGATGATAACTTCTTGGTGCAGGTGCTAACGGAACCAACTAGGAAAGGTGCCTTCCTAGACCTGTTGCTAGAAAACAGAGAGGGTCTGGTGGGAGATGTGGTGATTGGTGGCCGCCTTGGTCATAGCGACCATGAAGTGGTTGAGTTCAAAATTTACAGTGACAGAAGGAAAAGTGCCACCAAAACCTCATCCCTAGATATGGGGAAAGCGGACTTCAGGCTGCTCAGGGAACTAGTCAGCAAGGTCCCCTGGGAAACTGCTCTTGAAGGCCTCGATGTCCACCAGTGCTGGTCATTCTTTAAGCGATGCCTCCTAGAAGCACAAGATCAGGCAATTCCTAAATATCGCAAGTCAGGCAGGTGGGGCAGGAGGCCGGCGTGGCTGACCAGGAACATTCTAATGGAGATTAGGCGGAAACAGAGAGTGTTTCGCTACTGGAAGGAGGGCCAGGTGTCATGGAAAGAATACAGGGATGCTGTTCGTGTTTGTAGGGAGAAAGTTCGAGTGGCCAAAGCACACCTAGAGTTGAAGCTGGCTGTGTCTGTGAGAGAAAATAAAAAGGGTTTTTTTAGATATGTGAACGGAAAAAGGAGAACTAAAGAATACATAGGGCCGCTCCTTGATAGGGAAGGTCTCCTCACAGACAATGACACAGGCAAAGCAGAGACGCTTAACGCCTTCTTTGCCTCTGTCTTCAATGCCGATGATGGGCTTCGGGACCCAGGGTGCCCTGAGCTGGAGGTCCGGGACGGTGGGGATGACAAACTCCAACCGAACGTGTGCGGGATTTGCTACTCCACCTGGATCCCTACAAGTCCATGGGTCCAGATGGGATTCATCCCCGGGTGCTGAAAGAGCTGGCGGACGTCATCGCGGAACCTCTCTCAATTATTTTTCAATGATCCTGGGAATTTGGAGAGGTCCCGGTAGACTGGAAGCTGGCAAATGTTGTGCCGATTTTCAAGAAGGGTCAGAAAGAAGACCCTAGCAATTACAGGCCTGTCAGTCTCACGTCAGTGCCTGGTAAAATCATGGAGAAGATGGTTCTCGAACTTACTGAGGCGCACCTGGGGGACAAAGCAGTCATTGGTCCCAGCCAGCATGGGTTTGTGAAGGGTAGGTCCTGCCTAACTAACCTGATTTCCTTTTATGATAAGATCACCCATATGGTGGACCAAGGGAAACCAGCTGATGTGATTTTTTTGGACTTCAGCAAGGCTTTTGACATGGTTTCCCATAGGATCCTACTGGACAAAATGTCCACCATACAGCTAAATAAAAACATCATACGATGGGTGAGCAATTAGCTAACGGGCAGGGCCCAAAGGGTTATGGTAAATGGGGCTGCGTCAGGCTGGTGGGCGGTCACCAGTGGGGTCCCTCAAGGCTCCATGTTAGGGCCGGTACTTTTCAATATTTTTATAAATGATCTGGATGTAGGAATAGAAGGTATTTTGAGCAAGTTTGCTGATGACACCAAACTTGGAGGAGTTGTGGACTCCAATGAGGGTGGAAAGGCCTTGCAGAGGGATCTGGATAGGTTGGAGAGCTGGGCGATCACCAACCGCATGAAGTTCAATAAGAGCAAGTGCCGGGTCCTGCACCTGGGACGGGGAAACCCTGGCTGCACGTACAGACTGGGCGATGAGACGCTGGAGAGCAGCCTAGAAGAGAGGGATCTGGGGGTCGTGGTAGACAGCAAGTTGAATATGAGCCAGCAGTGTGCCCTGGCAGCCAGGAGGGCCAATCGTGTCCTGGGGTGCATCAAGCACGGCATCGCTAGTAGGTCAAGGGAGGTGATTGTCCCGCTCTACTCTGCGCTGGTGCGGCCTCACCTCGAGTACTGTGTGCAGTTCTGGGCACCACAGTATAAAAAGGACATGAAACAGTTGGAAAGTGTCCAGAGGAGGGCTACGAAGATGGTGAAAGGCCTGGAGGGGAAGACATACGAAGAACGGCTGAGGTCACTGGGCCTGTTCAGCCTGGAGAAGAGGAGGCTGAGGGGAGACCTCATCACAGTCTACAACTTCCTCGTAAGGGGGTGTCGAGAGGCAGGAGACCTTTTCTCCATTAACACCAGTGACAGGACCTGCGGGAACGGGGTTAAGCTGAGGCAGGGGAAATTTAGGCTTGACATCAGGAGGGGGTTCTTCACAGAGAGGGTGGTTGCACACTGGAACAGGCTCCCCAGGGAAGTGGTCACTGCACTGAGCCTGTCTGAATTTAAGAAGAGATTGGACTGTGCACTTAGTCACATGGTCTGAACTTTTGGGTAGACCTGTGAGGTGTCAAGAGTTGGACTTGATGATCCTTAAGGGTCCCTTCCAACTCAGGATATTCTATGATTCTATGATTCTATGATTCTATATGTTTTATCTTGGTAGGCTTCTGCAGGCATTCTCAGTGTTGAAAGGAAAGAAAGATCATTAACAGCAGCTACTGACAGTGAGACAGTTTCTCAGGTGATTTTTTAAGCTTAAATTTGAAAAGCATTACATACATGGGTTTGCACTGGTCTTAGCCAGGCCTGTGTCCCTTGAAATCACAAACTTAGCCAGGATGTGGCCACTGCAGCCAAGGCTTCCTCCATCTTCATCTTTTGGAATCACTCCTCTATGGCGTGGCTTACGTCAGAATCTCTAAATTTTTTATTTCCCAGTTTTAACCTGATTTCACAGATTAACCCCCACACACACCTTTTTTTTTTTTTTTTTTTTTTTTTTTTTTCCCCACCAACTTCCATACATACCCACAGTAGCAATAACCTTAACTAAACTCAGGCTTTTCAATTCATTCACTTTATTTCTATATTCCAATGTTTGTACAGGAGCTTATAAACTTTTGATTTTTGTTCTTATGTTCATTTTGATGTGACTTTTGTTTGCTGTTTCCTACAAGAAATGTATTTTCTGCTCTATCTTTTGTTGCTGTGAATAATATTGAATTTTTAAATTAATGTACCTCTAGAGAATGGAGTACTTGCTGACTTTCAAACAGTTTTTATTTTGATGATTCTATTCAAAGGTTTCCTACTTTGACATGCCAGAAGCTTTATTCTGTTTTATCTTTAATAAAGCCAATCCTTCCTGTATAAGTTGTCACTGTTAGCGAAATTCATTTTCTCTCCAGCATGCTTTTCTCAACCATGGACCAACATTTTGTCCTCTCTGAAATCTTCCAGAGAAATGGAACAGTAGTTCATGGAAATCCTGATCTTAATTTTTACTTGTCAGTTTACATTTTTTAAGAAATGCAGGTTCCAGCTCTTTCTCTAAAGGATGCAGATAAAGGATGGAACAAGCATCTGTGTTACAAAACAAATACAGCTCTCTGTGAGAAGACTTCTTTCTTCAACCAGCTATTAATCAAACACCCCTCCCCCCCTTTTTTTTTCTGACAAGTTCATCAAAATCATTATGTTACTGCAAAATTTATGTCTCTCTCAGAAGATCCTAATTTACTGAAGAGCTACTTATTAGAAAAAAATCTTTACCAGCAGCAGGGGTATTATTGCATCTTCAGGTATAAATGTATGAAGAGACACATCAGAGGCACAGGAAAATGCAGCACGTTTCATAATCTTTACATGTAAAAAATAGTGATTATTTAGTTGAATAACTTTGGTCACAAGGTTAGTCAAATCTGCCTACTTATAAGTAGTCTTAATTATCACTCTTGTTAATAGAACGTTTCTCCAGTTGAGATCTCAAGCTGAGGGGCTAGAGACACAGGGAAAGAAAAAATAATACAGAGTATATGACACAGAATGAAGAATAATAAATATTTCAAATACCAGAAAATCTTCAAATCTGATAAAATGACGTTTTGCTGTTTTTGTAGACTATCAGTTTTCTCTATGATTATATCTCCTTTAGAAAGGTTAAATTCACAATTCTAAAATCATTTCAAAAGCTTCAGTATTTTTATTATTATTATTATTGGAGGTCTGATTAATGATTAAAAATATTAGAAAATACTCAGAGGAAACATGCAATGAAGTGTTTTCTTCAGGGGCAAAATTGACATGAACCTGTGTAATGTTTGTTTTTGCCTCTAAGTATATATAAAGGATTCCAAGAAACTTGCAGATAGACAACAAAATTTAAGGAGTCCATATGGAAGGAAACTCCGCCGAACTCTTAAAGTCCTTGAATGCCACCTGGTCTTACTGTCTGATGACTTAACATAACCTGATTAATGAGATTTCTGTATTGGCACTGCCAAATTAGAAATCTGCAGACCCACACATCTCTGAAAGTCATAATAAGGCCTCCAAAATACAAGAAGAGGATGATAGCACAGTGTCTGGCAGGGTGGGGTGTTGAGATGCTGTTCCTAGTAAATGCAACACAGGCTAATATCAGTTTTACAGCATGACTGAAAATCGCAAAGAACTGCATAAAAACATATTGATGTTGATTGTGATTGGTAGTATATCAGCAGAGACATCTCTGGATTACATGCTAGTCCACAGCAAGCCAACTGAGTACCTGTGGTTGTGCCTTACTTCAGAATCAGGTACACAGATCTGATCACTGGTATCCTGTATTGCTACATTTATAAATATTACTTTTACTGTTAAAAGAAATTTTACATACTTTTCTTCTTTCTTTTTCCCTTCCCTTCCCTTCCCTTCCCTTCCCTTCCCTTCCCTTCCCTTCCCTTCCCTTCCCTTCCCTTCCCTTCCCTTCCCTTCCCTTCCCATCCCTTCCCATCCCTGTCATTAATATTTTGCAATTGGGTAGACTGAATCTGCACGTGATCAGTTACTCCAGTTACTACTAGTGAGCAGAAATTTACTAAACTGTGGTAAATCACTCACTTTTAGCATATGCTTACATACTAAGAAAATATTCAGAACTACTATAAGCCTCTTCTAGGTAAGTCTTCCAGACTTACCACCCATCTGCTGCTACCAAAAATATGAACTCTGTGATACATTTGATTAAATGGATATCTGCAGCTACCATTTCATTTGAAGTTTTGGGAAAAACAACAGATAACAGCTTTATACTTCTGTAACACTCCAGATGGTGATAATTCTTTTCAAAGCATCTTAGGGCTGCAGGTAAAAGTATGTTTACAAAACATATCACTGAAATTTTAACACCACTTGACATTAAAAATTCAAGCAAATATTTTTATCTGCTTTTAATATTTATTACTGACATACACTCTTTGTTCATTTGAAGACACCCAGGGTTATCTTATATCTAGAAAGACCTTAAGTACTTTTTCTCTACTGATATTGGTATATCAATACCAAAAGGTATTCCATAAAATCCAAGAGTCTATTTCATTAAAACATGAGCAATTTTTCTGCCTGCAGTTTTCTCTGCCATGAACAATTGTACCACCTAGTTCACAAGTCCTGCCCAAGCAGTTACTTACAGAATAGAATTTTAGTCTTATATACCATGCCTGGGCTTTAACTTATGAGTATTTATAACATACTGACCTGATGAGTTGTTCAAGATTTGATGTATCCTATCAATGATATAGCATGAATTGACCACGGTGTGTAAAAATGGATCAAATTCTATTGAAACTCAATTTTCAATTTCACAACAAGACTGTGACAAAAAACAGTCACATTATGGCACATTATGTGCCATAATATCTTAACAGCAACTTAGAGATATCTTGTCCCAGGTTCTATAGGTCTTTAAGGAGGCTTTGACTAAGCTCTAACTCTCATTTCTGCTAGCACAGATCTACATTGTCAATTGGTCTGGGCCTACTTTAAAGAAGCATTTTTCTCATTTTCCTCACATAATAATGGTGTTCCTTCCTTCCTTCCTTCCTTCCTTCCTTCCTTCCTTCCTTCCTTCCTTCCTTCCTTCCTTCCTTCCTTCCTTCCTTCCTTCCTTCCTTCCTTCCTTCCGATAATATATTTTTATTTCCACGAATGCCACATTAGCAAAAGGCATAAACAGTTAAGAAAACATTTCTTTACTGTGTGCCAGAGCACTGGAACAGGTTGCCCAGAGAGGTTGTGGAGTCTCCTTCTTTGGAGATATTCAAAACCCATCTGGATGTGATCCTGTGCAACATACACTAGGTGACTCTGCTTGGCAGGGAAGTTGGACAAACTTCCCTGCCTCTTCATGCCCAGTAATTGAACTCTCTTCCAGCTCTCAGCCTCTCACTTGATTCTGTATGGCAAATTCCTCTAAATGTGAGGGTTACTAAACCTCCCTTACCTACAAAAATATTCCTAAGCATTTGCTTTACAGATGATGGTCATTCTTCTGAAAAACATACATGTACATTGGAAATGTACAGCCTACAACTCTGCCAAATCTGGCAGGTCCAACAACAACAGGTCCAATGAGTCTGGTGTCAGTCCTATGATGCATAACAGTCCAGTATTTCCAGATACCTATAGCCTGAAATGCCAGACTTCCCTAAATGCACTAGATCTTTGCAACAAGTGGTATGGCAGATTACCACTTAGATAGGTTGTTTAATCAGTAAAAGACACAACTTACTACTCATATCAGCAAAGCTGACAGGTGTGAGTGAAGAATATATTTTGATGTTGACAGTCCTCTGGAAAGCACTTTACTTTGAGTTCTTTTGCTGGTTGTTTTGCCTCGATATATATCTTTACAGCACTCACATGCTGCTCTGTTGACACACTAAAGTCTTTTTTAGATCTGCATGTATGTTAGAACTAGGCCTCTGGGGGATAGGAAAGAAGTTCAGCTAGGGACTATACTTGACATTACTCAACATAAAAAAATCCCTATGGGACAGTGCTTGTCAGAAAGAGTCATTAATAATGCAGAGGCACTGGTACTGATTAGCTGATGAAGTTGGGGTCTTCTGTAAAACAAACAAACAAACATACAAAACCAAACAAACAACAACAAAACAACTACAATAAAAACATAACATGTTTATTTCACTACATGATGTCCTTTGAAAATTTCTCAGAATCTTAGATCAATTTCCAGGTTGAAAGATGAGGAACCTTTCCAAAACAGTCAGTGTATTGGAGTATTTGGATTAAAAGATAAGGGCTAAAAGCCAGATCTCCACTGTGCATTTGAGCAGATGAGTTGTCAACCATCAGGTGATGGATGTTTCCCTTTGGTTTTACATTAAAAATATCATTTCAATGGTCTTAATCTCATTCTGATGCAAAATGCGGTATTTACAACTTCAAAGTGAACTGAAATCTACTAGACACATTAAAGTGCTTCTGAAGATCAAGCCTTTTTCTGAAATGGTTAGCTACATGGTCTTGGACAAGTTACTTAATTTCCAAGGAAGCAAACAAAATACAATTGCCTGCCTTATACTGTTACCTTGAGGATCAACTAATGTCAGTGATGTGCTTAGCAAACTTTGAGTGCTTTGGCATTTCTTGACATCTGGAACAAGTTTCATAGTACCTCTGAGAGGAATGAATTCTTTTCATAGAATCTGCAGTCTGCAGGGGACTGTTCATTTGACCACAAGATTAAATTGACTTTTAAAATATATTTTTGCATGCAGTAGAATGGGCTATGATTTTAACAGGCAGCATCTGAAATAAAAGGTGAAAGAAACCTACCTTATGCTGTCAGCTCTGCTACACTTTTTTCCCAAAACACTTTTTAAACCACTTTTATTCAGAATCTAATGAGTGCACAGTCATTGGTGAGCTTTTGTGAGCATCCTGATAAAAAAAAAAAAAAAAAAAAAAAAAAAAAAAAGAAAAAGATGAAAGGGGTCAAGATTTAATGTAACATAGTGAGGATACACATCTTTTATTGGTTTAAATTCATATCACATATAACTTTGTATATAGTATACACATACAGAAGCAAACTGATTAATCCTTACTGAGCTCTAATTATCTAATCTTCAGTGATTTGGCAGTTGAAGGAGCACTTGAATGACAACACTTCCTTTGCAAAAAAATGGAGGTAGCTGTTGGAGGTAGCTGATGTTTTAAAATACAGTGAAATGTAACAAATCACAATGCTATAGGCAATGAAGATAAGAGCTTTCAGCTTTCACAAAACAGTGTTCTCTTGAAAAAAAAAAAATCTATAAATTTAAGAGAAGCAATATTAAATTTGCTCATTTTTAGAGAAATAGCTTTTTCTTGTTCTTAATTCTATGCATGTAACTAATACAGATGATTTAATTGGCTCTTCTCACAAACTTAAAAGTTTTTTTCAGTATCTAAAATAATCTAGTTACTTTTTTTTTTCTTTTTTTTTTCTCTCTTATATCTTTAATGCTTTCTCAAAACCATATTCTAATGCACTTCCTGATATTTTTAATACAAGTAATGCACCCTGTATCTCTACCATCAAAATTAGTAAACTATTCTCCACAACAACAAAGCTGACTTACTGATGTGACCACATGTCCATATCTAATTTGTGTCATGAAAACAGTCCTAGGAATGTGAAGTTTTTCTACATGCAGATAAAAAGAAATTATCTATGCTGACAGTATAAAATATTAATATTTTTTCAGTTCTGAAACTGGAAAAATTCTGTTATGTTCAGTTATAACTGAAAAGAAACATTTTTATTACCTGCAATAAAATTTATGGGGAATAATTATGGGTAGCTGGGCATCATTACACAAACATGAAGCAGTTCAAATGTTAGCAGAACCAATATTAGTGACTGGGGAACTGCCTCAGAACAGAAGAGCCAAGTTTTTAAGGCTAACTCAACCTTAACTCAGGTGTTCCATATGCACTCAGAAGTAGTTCAGGTGAGACAGGTACCTTTTCTACACTATATACCAAAAAAAAAAAATGCATCAGAGTGTAGCATCTCTTCTACTCCATTTAAAACAAACAAGCAAACAAACAGCCAGTTCTCTGCTGTAATGAGTAACGATTGAAGTGGAAGGGGGAAAACACATAGACATACATTAGGCTATATACAATTTTGTCAGTTAAGTTGCTTGTTTGGAAGGTAAGAGATGTACTTGTCAAGTTTGACTTCTTCCTGACTTGTATAGGAAGGATCTAACTTAGTCTTCTTCAGTGAGAAACATAATTACTATTTGAAGTACTATTTTTGAAGTACTATATTTTGTCTGACAAAATATAATAATGTAAGTTACAAAATACAGTTTTTAGGATATAATGCTCAATTTAGACATTTAAATTGTTTCATCAGCAACAATAATATTATAAAATAATATAAACAATATCCTTTAAATATTTTGAAAAGATTTAAAAGATTTTAAAAGAACTTTTAAAGATTTTAAAAGTTACTTTAAAATCATGCTATAAACCCACTATTTTACAGCTTTACTTACAGGACAGTATTGCATGGAAGACAATCTAATTTAAGAATATATTCTCAAATGAATAAAAGAAGGCACACTTAAATTTCAAGCTTGAGAAATAAATTCTTATTATACTGGGGAAATGCATTTACTGTAGAAAGAGTGATTCCGTTTAATATTCTGAAACCCTGCTTGCACCATTATAATTTTCGTAAACCCTAAACGTTGAGCAAAAAAACTTTATCCTTAATAACATACAAGATATGACTATCATAGCATATATCATCACTTTCAGTATGTCCTATTAAAAATTTCTAGTATCACTATGGAAGTCACTTATAACTGTAAGATACTGCAAATCATTAAATACACTGAGAGGATACAAGATCTACTGAATGAAATGCTAGTCTGTCATTTGGTAAAGATCAGCATGGATCAGTATCAATATCTTTTCAAATTTCTTTTGAATATATTTTAGTCATATTCAGAGCTGCTTTTTGAAAATAGTATTTGCATTCAGTAAAATTGACTGGTAGCCTGTCCACCTAATAAATGCCTTCTTTTTCCATTTTGAATGTTTCCTTTTTGTGCACCAATTGCTGTATTTTATTATGTGTCACAAAAGTCATTTACATGTTCTCCACAGGTTGTCATTGTTATTTATTGGCTAACCCAAGACAGCAGATGATAACTTATATAAAAATAAAAATATGAAATTTTAAAAATAAATAAATACATACATAAATAAAAACAGGGACTAACTAGACAGACACCAAATCAGAATGTCAATTATATGCATTCATGCACCCATAATTTAAAAACTGATGAGATCTTTTCATTCAATACTTATCATTTCAGAGGATTTGAAACCTTTAGTATTTTTCTGGTGAAATTATATGTGGCAGTTCATAGCAGTTCTGTTCTTTCCTGCCTTTCTGGGTATTAACAAAACTGTAAGAAGTAGTCTAATTAAAAAAAAAAAAAAGCTCGAAAAAGAAGTGAAGACTTGTTCTAGGAGAGAGGAAGGAGAGAAGGAGGAGGAGGAGAAAAAGGAGGAGGAGAAGAAGAAAGATGAAGAAGAAGAAAAAGGGGAAAAGGGGTAAAATGTTATTTATCTCATAATTCAGATTTCTCAAGGCATGTATGTTATTATTATATACTGTCAAAACATATTAAATGAATTACTCATGGTCTTCAGATGTTCACCTAATGCTCATGATGAATTATTGCCATTCATGATCAGCTAACGCTGTAAAACCTAGCTAAATGCAGCTAAGAATTTGCAACAATCAACAATAATCAGTGGTCATTTGTGTCAGATACGCAGCCTCACACACTGTAACATTTCTGCATTTTACTACAGGCTTTGACCTTTTGGCTTTTTGTTTTACTCTGGGTATACAAGACATGGTCAACAGTTATCAGCCTCCAAGGATTTAAATTCTAATTTGGATTCTCTAAAAGACTCTTTCTGGCTTAATAATAATAATAATAATAATAATAATAATAATAATAATAATAATAATAATAATAATAATAATAATAATAATAATATGATAAAATAAAAATAAATTTATTAAAAAAAAAAAAAAAGAAAAAAACATGATGGTAACTAGTGAATGATCTCCTTGTCCTTATATCAACCCATGAGGTTTTTTTCATCATGTTTTCTCTCCTTGTCCTGTTGCGGAGGGGGAATGAGAGAGTAGTGAAGTTTAGCTAGACACCAGTGTGAAATCACTCTATAAATATAAGTGCTTGGAAAAATTAGATCTTTCATTCAGAAGACATAGGGAAAAGAATGGTAACTTTAGACTCATAATACAGTTTTGTCAATATCAAGGAGGGAAGAAAGTATTTATGCTATACTTCACAAGCCTCAAATATTGTGTCAGAGTAACAGGGGGTTCGGTAAACAATTTTATTTTTCTTGTGTGATAAAAGTAATAAATATTTAGAAAGAGACCAAGCAAGTGTAATTCATATCCTTTGCAAGACCCTCGTTGTCACCAAACTGAATCAAAATTATATGATTAGGCTCTGGTGTTGTTTTTGATGTTATTTGTTTATTGTTTGCTTGTTTAGTATCATTGATATTCTCTTCAGCACTAGGTATTTCTGTTTTTCTCAATACTGTGTTGTTGGAAGAAACCTTTCTTGTGATGCAGACGTTATAGTCAGCATCCCTAGATGCTTCCACATACATTGAACCCAGAGGACTTGTCTTTCACCATCTGGTTGTAGATTTCCCTTCATGTTTTTGTCATTGTTTAGAGGAATTGGGATAAAGCCAATTCTGCAGATCCTGTAATATGCAAGTGGAAGACCATTTTGGAAACTGCACTGTGCATAAAAGTTGCACTTTGCCCTGAGGGTTCAGAGCTAAAAGCCTGCTTTGACAGATAAAGATCTGCCTTTAAAAATTACATCTACATGTATACTTCCTATTGCTACATTTTGTTATACTAAAGATATAATCTCAACACCTGGAAAAAAAAAAAAAAAAAAAGAAAAAAAAAAGATGAGGGAACAAGGATACAACCATGGATGATTTCAGTTGTGCCCTAGGACATGAGCCCACTTAGTGCTCCTATATTAAACCCAGCATAGTCACCATGAAGCTTAGCTCCACACACACCTGAGTTCCAGGGCTGACACATCACCACATTGTTCTGACTGTGAGCCTCTCTACCTTCATTACTCCTGGAGAAGAGCTCCATTACTGCCTGCACATGCTGTCTGTCCGGACAGCTGCCAAAGTCCTGCAGTCATGTGTTCCCCTCCTCTAGCATTCCCCAAAGCAATCCTGCCCCAAAAATGGACAACAGACAGATTGGCTACTTTTGAACAGTAGCTATTTAAATCCAGCATACCGTAGTGTGTGTTAAAAGCCACAGAAGAAGGATTCCAATTTGGGTGGAAGAGAAGAGGACCTGCCCTTTCAGAGCTTCCCATGATGTGCATTGAAGGGGCTCATGGAACACTGACAGAAAATATTAGTTTACTTAACAGAGGCGGCAAGCTATACAGCTCCCTTTACAAGTCAGCTGGACATGTTTCTGTCATTGCTAGAGAGCTGTGATGAGATGTCCGTCTTTACTACCACACCCCTCTTAAATATAGTGCACCCCCAGAGCAAGTTTATTTATACAGAAACACAGGATACACAGAGAGATTAACTGACCTATTTTAAAACGTTTACAAATGTTCATTTCTAACACTGGCCAAATATAGAACATGGTGGCAAGAACAGTGTTGCTATTTGCAAGCAGGAAATTGTGGTCAAGTTTATATCCTTGTACTTCAGTTCTCTTGTAATCTTCATTCTGTCTATGCAGTGCAATCTTTATCCTTCTTCACCATTCACCAGTTTCAACTCTTTCAGCTCATTCTTGTCATGTCACAGCTCTTTTTTTTTTTTTTTTTTTTTTTTTTTTTTTTTTTTACCCACACATTGTAGAATTCTAGAGAGATCTCTTTATAAAATAGCTGCTGAGCACTTTTGTCAGACTTTTCCCCAGATTCACTGAAAATCTCAGCCTCCTGGACTAGTTCCATATTTTTAACACTCATGTTTGGCCATGGCCCAAACTGAGCAGATTTGTCAGCTCAGCCAGGACATTAACATTCACATTGTGTCCCATCCCTTACAGATAGCATTAAAGGGTTGAAAATACCGGTAAGATGCCTGGGAGGATATGAAAGGATATTATTTTCTCTATTAAGTAGAAAGAAAAAATAAATGATGTTGGAACTACTAACACACTCAATTATTATATCTTTAAAGTAGAACTGTCTGGGTTATATTAAGAGTCACAACAGCAAATACTGCATGTGCAGAGAATATTTAATAAAAAATTTAATCTACATAACTATTAAATTATTTGAAATAGAGAGTTGTGTTGTTTTTTGCATACACAAACACGTAATCTCATGAATAGTTGTCTTTCTTTTCTGAATGACCATCTTCTTCTCTTCTGATGTCTGCCTCTGAATTGATTAAGTTTAATGAACAGATGAATACAAATTAATCTCTAGTTCTGGTTCAAGCAAGTTATATTTCCTTTTTTTTTTTTTAGTGGTAAAGTCAAAATAATTTCTGCTTGGCTTAGCTGGAGTGCTTTTCAAAACAGTAATAAATCTGCAATTAATTTCATATCTGAATTATTTCAAGACATTACCTTTTACATTTAATTCATTTTCTTTATCCCTCCTTTCAACTTGTCTAAAATGTGTATTTTCTCTTATATAAGAATGCTGTATAAATAGTTTTATGAAGTCTTATACATTTATGTGACAAACAAACACACCCAAAGTTTAGAAAATCTAAATGTAACATCTTTTTCAGCTACGATATTTCTTTTTATTTCTTACATGTGTATAAACTTTTATTTTCTCAGATATTTTGGAAATATATTAATCTTCTCATTTTCCCCATTAGTAACTTGATGAATTTGCATTAAAGTAATTGAAAACATTTCCTTTAACTTCAAGATAATTTGGTCAAGTGCAATACTGTACTGGGATTAACGGCGAGTATTTACAGCATGTCTCAGTGAAATGTTGAGAGATTTGTGTAATTCATTAAGGTATTTATAAGTAAAACTCTCATTATATCCATCCACATGATTTGATCAATCTTCAATATATTCCATTTTATTGGAAATGGGGGAAAAAATCAACTAAATACTCAATATCAAACAAATATAAAGCACATTTTAATTACAAAGGATATTTTATTATGTGCTTCTTAAATTATCTTTTACAACAGAAAGTTTTCAAGTTGTTGTTTTTGTTTTTGTTTTTGTAGTTTACACCCAAGGAAAAACAAAAAATATCAAGCTTGTTTTTTCCTTTAAAAATCAAAGAAGCAAGAAAAGTCACAGTAGTTTTCAATCCTCAGCCTGCAAATAATAGGTTTTCCCCTTTCTCTTAGATTTATTAGAATGATTCCATTTTCTTGTCAGACCGGATATCTCCTTTTGAAAAGTAGGCTGTCTGCTTTAGGCTTTGTGCAAGGAGAATAACGTCTCACAAAAAGTCTTATCATATGGTCAAAGCTGATACCTACTACAATAATCTTAAGAGGAAAATGAAATATCATTCTTGTGGAGTCTTGTGGGACTTCTACTTTGTTTTGAGTATAATAACTCTCTGAATGGGGTGGATCCCCTGAGATATGAGCATATATCCACTGATAGGATCTATGTGAGTTTATATAAAAAGCAAATTCATCTCCCTTGTCTTTATATTATTGAAAAATATGTAATGAATTTTCTGGTGAACACCCTTTTTAATTGTTTATCTGCATATGGTTTTCCTTGTCATATATATCTCTTTAAAATATATATCTTAGCATTTTAGTACTCCGTATGTTATTGCCAATGACAAAGAATTTTACATCAAGAAGGTTTGGAAGTTCTTCAGTAACCAGTTTCCATACCAAAACAGGGTATATATTCAAATTTACACATATTCAATGTCATACTTTATCAGTGCAGTCGCTTACAAATGTACTCCAGAAAGTCCAGGGTCTTAATGCATTGAAACTTCTTAATGTAAATCATAATACTACATCACACATAGGTGCGGGTAAAGCAGCCTGAAGGGCTGGAAAGTAGAATCTATTTTGGCACACAAAGCTGATACTATTAATCACATATTAGCTCCAGACCCATGGGTCTATGGTTTTGTTCAAAGCATTGCTCACACAGAGAAAAAAGATTGCTTTCAGAATAATAGTTTTGTTGTTGATGGCAGTAGTAATCAATGGTGGTAGTTGTGGTTTTTTTTAATTTTATTTTTTTTTTTAGAATTTCTATTTTTGGCCTTACAGGAACTGAGAAATTCCTCAAATGTGAAAGAAAGCAATATATTTATTAAATCCAAATTTATATTAAATCCTATTCCCCTCACTTAGTAAAGTAAACCCACGAGTAAACATTTTCATATTGGAAACACAAAGTTACAACACAGTTTCAGTCTTGATTTCAATAAAACAAAATTAAGATATAAAAAGTTATATAGGTGACTTATTTGAATTTCAGAACCACAAAAACAACAACAACAACAAACCACCACAACAAACAAAATAGTAAATTTCTTATGGAAACATCTCTCTCTTGCTTCCAAAATGGGTGTATTTTTGTATGAGTACTACAACACATAATGAATGGCAATTTATTAGCAAGGAGATATATATATATGTATGTATGTATGTATATATGTATGTATGTATTTATATGTATATGTATACATATACATATATATATCTCCTTGCTAATTTATATATATATATATATATATAAATACATATATATATATATTTGAAACTTTCTTTTTGCCGAACACTGAAGTGGCATTAATCAGTAGATGTTTTTGCCTGGTATCTACATAATGTCCTGGTTATTCAGCTTGTTTCTGCTTGGATGCAAAAGTTGAATATTGAAGCCTTTGACCTAAGGACTAGCATGCATAAACAGAAAAAACATTGAAGTTGAGGTATAGCTGTGTTTGTAGTAAATTCCTAGAACATCTGCAAACAATTCTGTGAGAGGCAACCAAGGATCTTTTGGAAACTAATAATTGTAGACCCAGTTCAATAACCTATTTAGCAGTACAATGAACAGTGTAATTGCATATGATTTCTTCAACTCAAATGTAAATTGATGTACAGGCAGGATACATTAGAGAAGTAAATGCAGGTGATTTGTTTATTCAATTTTGTTTATAACATAGTTAAATATTACACAAGTTTAAGAAACAACAACAAAAAAGAAAGAAAAGAAAGGCTACTGTCTAAGATATTATTAGCAAGAATGGTGATTTATCTATAATTCCTGAAAATGTATTTTTCTAATAAGATCCAAACACATTAACATATATATATATATTGCCTCAGAAATATCATAAATTATGAATCTTTGGTTTCCTATCTGCTGGGCAGAAGCACAAAGCAGATCTGAAAACTGAGCGTTTGACAGAACCTGACAGTTTCAGTATCATCCGCCATAAAATAAGAGAACTACTGACCAGTTTTACCATTGCTAAAAAGCTAAAGATGATTTTTTCTCAGCTCTCAGAATTTTTAAAATGTGCTTTTATTTTTTTTTGCCTTTTTTTCTTTCTTTTTTGTTCAAAAAAAAAAAAAAGGATTATGAAGGCAAATTCTCAGTGTGAAATAATATTATGCAAAATTATTTTTATTGAGATGTGTTCCTCTTGTTTCTTTTCTGTAAAGCATGTGCTTTTAATCTCCTAAACTGCCTATTTAGCATATTGCATAATATCAAATTATTTTAAATGGCCACACAAGTATATAAAATACACTGTTATTTGCAGAACCACCAGTTGTTAGGATCATTTGTTTTTGCAAATTGCTACTATCATATATGGGATTGGTTATAGACACATGAAGACTGCCAAAGTAGACCTTGTACCACTCTGCTGATTTCAGAGTTACGCTAAGTTTAAACTGGTGCATTCAAGAGCAGAGTCAGATTATGTAAATAGAAAACTATATTTTTTTAGAACAAACTAGCAAAAACTGACTTTATTTCTAGTTGAAAAGATATTTGTGCAGAAATGGAATCTTACATCCAGCAAAACCTACACATTAGGAAAATGAAGAATATGACAAAAATAACAAAAAGTAAAAAAAAAAAAATTAAGTACAAAACACTCTATATTATTTTCTTCATAGTATGTGAGTTCAACAGAGTATTACACATTACTAATAGATCAATTGATGCAAGTGTGTGACAAGAACTCAGTTTCAGTACAGTTATGATATGCATTTCAAGCTAAGAAACAAAGCCTCAGAGAGGTCATGCTTGATTTTATTGTTTGTCACCAGATTTCTCAACACAAAAATTTCTGTTTTCACTTTAAAATGGAAATTTTCTGAAAGCAAGAACTGCAATTTGGTTTGTTTTTTATGACTTTTCGATTACATATCCTGCTCTTTAAGATTAGACCAATGAGCCTGTTGTTGTTCAAATGTATTCAAGCTTTGCTGTCTTATCCTTCTGAAGAGACTGCCCAAGTATAGGGAGTTTTGGACTAGTCAGGAAATAATTTAGTTAGAACCTTTCCTACCTGTAATAGTGCGGTAACAGGAAGTACAGACTGGTCTTGTACTAGTGGTCCTGAGAGCTGGTGTAAGATCTACTGGAGAGCTACTAACTTCATTGGGTTTTGATTTGACTTTGGCAAAGGTGACGGGCAATTCCTTATTTCTCTTCATTAAAGATACTAGTTTGAAGCTTATATCTCATGAAAGCATTTGATGTTACTTGCTAGCTCTTTCAGATGATGCAAGTTATATCTGTAGCTCTCCACTGGCAAATTGTGCAGTTGTGTATCAACTATGTGATACCACAGATGTACTACCCTCCTTATTTTCAGCATGTTCTATTGTTTAATATCAGTTAGTCAGAGCTAGCTTTTGTAGATCATAATGTCACACTTTTACACTCATCTCTCACAAGAGAGTGGACCAATAAAAGTAAAATAGAATTTTGCTTTCTACTAAAATACCACATAAGTGTTATCACTGTTTTGTTTTGTTTTGAAAGTAGAATTATATCTGAGCATAAAGTTGAAATATCCTCTTTTATGGGGTTGATAGCTTATCTGTGAACTTTCTTAAAAATAACTGCCTTGTCACTGTCACTGTCACATTGGGACTGGTAGTAATAAACAAGATTTCAAATGCTTGCTGCCCAGCAATAAATACAGCAGACCTCAGGTACAGCATGGGTCCAGTACTGAGCTTCAAGACACTGCAAATGAGAGAAGAATGATCTTCATATTGGAAAAGAAATGTAATTTCCTTTCCAAAGAAAACTGTTTGGAATCTGAAGGGCTGCAGTTTTTCCAGGCAAATGTGAGTGTCTTGGTAGAGTGGAAATGAAGCAGCTGAGACATCTCACAAAACTATATGTATGAATGTGTTTGCTTCTTTTAATACATTGCTTTAAAATCCAGTTGTTTACATTTTTAAAAGTATATATAAATGCAATCATAAACTGCGATGACTGGAAATAATATTACCTGTGGTTTTACCTTCAATATACTTTTGCAACAACAGATATAATTCTTTATCAATTTCAAGTCACATACTTGTTATATATATATATATACATAACTTGTAATAGCTACTTAAAAAGCAAACAAACAAACAAAAAACATACTAATGATAACTCAGTGGTGTCAAATAGAAAAAAGAAAAAAAGAAAAAGAAAAAAAAAACACATTCAGTTACATAGAGATGTTAACGACTTGGTACATTTGTTAAGCTAGTTATTTTAGCAGAAAAACAGATGAGCTTTTTCTTCCCCATCCCCATCAGCCCCATCTTGCCCCAAATTCTTGCCTAATCCATGACTGCAGGATATGAAGGTCCCTGAGCTAAGTTATTTTGGACCATTTATAACTGAATGCTGGAATAGCCTAAAGATATTTTCATTATTACAGTCAGTACTGTTCTTTTTATTTTCATCTACTCCAAGCCAAACAACTATTATAAACGTCTTTATATTTTATATGACACTATGTTAGAAAGAATGAAAATGAGCCTTGCACTTCTTTATAAAACCTATAGATAAAAATTAACCATGGTGATTTTAAAATCTTTATGACTAAGGAAGTTGCTTAACGTGTGGCAGGTTAAATGGAGTTCATATTTAATAAGTAAAAGAACAGTAAGATATTGGAAGGCCTTACCTAATGTGTGAACTCACTTAAAAATTCAGCTTTCAGAGCTCATGAGTTTATGAGATCTTAATTAAAGTGATCTGCTATTAATTTAGCATATACCCTAGATACTCACATATTGAATTAAGCAGATTTGAGGACTTTTTTTTTCTTATTTTATTTTTTGTAATTATCATTATTCTTCTAGGTGCATTTGTATTTCTGTATTAGTTCTGCTGCACATGGAAATTGTTTTTAAGAGCAGCACAGCTAGAAGTGATCACATTACTCAAGGCATGGACTTTATTATCCCTGTTCTGCTGGGCCTACAATAAAATTCTCAATTAAAAACATTTTTAGAGTACTTTTGTTTGGTTTGAGTTTTTAAAATTTCTTCCAAAAAATAAAGAAGCAAAGCAAGGGTGTCTTTTAATGACAAAATAAAATCTAATTTCTAGATGTGCCACAAAATCCTTTTTGGAATCCAAACATTCCAATTTCTCTAAACCCTAAAAAATGTTAACTGTCTAGTCATAGGTATTATGTGGGAATGGCTTGGTGATGATATAGTGTGAAATCAGATCTTCACCTGTAAGCACCTGATCACAGAAGCCTCAACTTTGAAGAATGCCATGTTTTTTTTCTGTCTCTCAACATCTGTTTACAATAAAAAGATCTGCAGGACTATTTGATTCCATAAGTCATACCTTAAACTGGGTCCAAACTCATCAGAAAATCATAGTTTCTATTAAAATTCACAAATAGATTAGTATTATCTTCCATTTAAATTGTTTTCCAGTTCTCATTTTTGTAATTTCAACCTCTTCCTCATGATTTCTGTTTTTCTTTTTTTCTTTTTTTTTTTTTCTCTCTTTTTCTGTTAACTAGTCTACAAACTAAGAAACTAAGTATACTCTCAACAGTAGCACTTAAGGCAGGAATTTCATATGAACAAAACGTACTTGTGAGGAAAAAAATACCAAAACCCAAAATATGCTGTTGAAGTATCCTTTTCTTTTACTTGAAGTTATATACCCAAATAATAACGGTTTTCTTGTACTTTGTTTAGAGTGCCATCAGGTCCCTTAAGTGTTTTTTCCACAGCCTAAGCCTTTCATTCTCAGACTGGTTCTCACTGGATTATGTTTACATTTTCTCTTTCCTTTCAACCATTTTTTCCCAATTATTCCTCAATTAAAAGACATGATGAAGCTTCTACAGCATTTAATGAATTCCTCTTAAATTCCAGAGCACACTCTCTGAAAAAAGGGCACTGTCTTTTTGGAATTCAAAATTTGCATGCCTGATCACATCTTTGGTTCATGAAGTTTCCCAGTCTTAGTCCAAAAATTGACCATGATGCCACAGAAGAGGAAAGTAGGAAAGTGGAATGCATTTGTCCTCTCTTTGTTGTTGTTGTTGTTTGTTTATTTGATTGATTACATATGATTTGGGTATCAATGTAGCATCACTTGGACCTAGATATTGGTGATAGAATGAAATTCTTGAAAAAACAGCCTGTCATTCCATTCTTTTTTTATGATCTTTCTCCTAGAAATGCAGATAAAATGAGTTTCATATAGAAAATATCAAGACTGTATGTCAATGACTTTTTCCTCCAAGGCAAAATCCCAAGAAATGGCTGTCATATGTTGTAAACGAATGACAATACATCTCATTGAAATATCAATGTAAAAAAAAAAAACAAAAAACAAAACAAAACAAAAAAAAAAAACGCAAAATATGAAAATCATTTGTATTAATAACTTCTAACAGGTTTTGCCTAGGTAGTCTCTCCTACTTGTCTCAAGGGAATAACAAGATTGAAAAACAAAATAGTTTTGAATCCAATGCACAACTATTTATACAAGACATAGTACCTCAGATGGCAAGGATGTCCTTCAGAATCCATTGACAGAAAGACCTTTCTATTCTTATTCTCTGTATCTTTCTGAACACATTGTTCATGATTAAATATAGTAAGAAATTACCATAATTCACTTTCACAATATATAATATTCTTTGCCAAGAGATTTGTAGCACATAAAGATTTTCAAATTCCTTCTAGGTTTAGAGGGAAAGGGAGAAGGAAAGAGAAAAGTCTTTCTATTTCATCTCTATTTTAAGTGCCCTCGGCAATACAAACAAAAGAACAACTCATCAGTGGCAATAAGAAATTACTTCATAAAAGCCTTTCTTTCTTTTTTAGAGGCAGACAGCTGAGCTTCAAGTGGTTGGTGATCCTTAAAACACAATGCTTATGCTGCTATTCTAAGACACTTAGACTTGTTTGGAAAGTAGCAATCCTTTGTCAATACCTTGAAAACAATCAAATGTCTCTTAAGCTGGCCTACTCTGCACTGATATAGCTCACTAGTACGACTGTGTACACATGTTCATTAGCTATAAAGAGACAACATTATTTTTGGTCGTATGGGCATAATTGTCTGAGTTTATAGACACACATAAATAGCTATACAGATATATACTTATGATTTAATTCAGGTTGTAGTTCTTAAACTTTTAAAATAATTTAATATTTAGCATCTTGTGAAAATCTATAAGAAATGAGAACATATATAGTATTAAGAAAGAATGTTACACAATTTACTATAATTACTACCTTTCTCTTTGTGACTAATAAGGAGCTTGTGCAAGAACTATAACATTTTTTTATTACATCATTAAAGTTTCAAGAAAAAGAAGTTAAGAGTACTGTTACAAAGGCAAGAACATTAGAAAAAGGAAAGAGACAACAGAAAAAGATCTCTACTTTTTATTTCAATTTATGTCCAATCATATTGCCCGTATGTCCCATTGCCTTGAATTTACACATCCATTGTTGGAGTGTGGTACAGAAAGTCTCAATGAATTTGCAGTGCTGTTGGCTTCCTGTCAGTAACATGTGGTGAATTCTTTAATCCTAACTATAAATTTTTTTGAATTATGTGATTAATCAATTTACAGTTATCCTTAAATACTTTAGAGAAACTTCCACTAATGATTCTCTTTTTTTAATAACTAATTCCGAATACAACAACATCTGTTCATTAATCAGGTTTACCATGTTTGACAAGAGGAAAGGAGGACAAGAAGTAAGACAGTGCCGTAAGTGTTGACAGATACTCTGAGGACAGAACAGATTAATCCTTTTATTCTTCTTTATATAGCTATTGTAAATAAATACATTTCTTCCTCACATGTTTCAGCATAATCACTGAGCTTCTCAAAATAGTCTGTCTTCTTATTTTTTATTAGCTAGTTCATCACTATATACTAGTTCATCAGTATATGAGTTTAGATTACCTATACTAATATAGCCTACTATACTATTACCCATATTTGATTTGAATTGCTGTTACAACAGTTAGTTTGTAACAAACTGCCATAACTCATCTAGAACATTTAAACACCTATTACAGATTATCATAATTTATGTAATTTCTATTTGCAGAGCTTTTTTAGCCTCATCAGCATATACTAGTTAATATACTGTTCAAGTTTTTTGTTGTTGTTGTTGTTGTTTTGTTTTGTTTTGGTTTGGTTTCTTGTTCAGGTCATGCTACTGACCAAGGAAGATCCAAAAGAAGAAAGTAGAATAGAATTAGGAGAAGCATGTTGAAATACAGAAGTAAGCAATATAAAGTAATGTAAGTCTTTATGTGTTATCCCAGAGACAGAGGATTAGCATTGATGAATGACTAGTTGAAATACTATATTAATCCATCCTTAAAACTAGAAAACTAGATTAGAATTGCAAAACATAAAGATCTAGGATGTCTACACATCCTAGGTAGTTCAATGAAAGTGAAACAACATTAAGTTTATGATATATATTTACAATATATTATAAAGCTAATTATTCATTAATAATTAATTATTAATAATTATTATACTGATTATTAATTACTAATTATTAGTTCAATTGCTGTATTGCAAAAAATACAGCAATTGTATACAGCATTGCAAAATAATGTTATTTGTTCTATATGTTTGTATGCCTTGAAATTAATTTCACTGTACATAATGTATATGCAGTAGAAAATACATATATGCTAACATATTAGAATCTATCATACCTTCAAAGATGTTCTGAGACATCACCTCTGACAGTAACCCCAAATCATGTTATGCTAATACTAGCTTACACAGTGCTGAGCTGCATTTAATTCATCATATCTTAACTTTCGAAACACATACACTGTATTTTTTCTCCAATCATTAATAATATACCAGTCAACAACCCACAGGATCTATAATCTCAAAATGCCAAACCACAAAAGCAATTTTTAAAGGTGTTCTAGGTTTTCTTCATGATGAAACTATCTGGCTCAAACTAAATAGAAGTGATAGCAATCATAATCAATTTACCCATGAATCATACCAACAAGTAATTTTTTTTGTTTCCTGTTTCTTATCCAGTGTATATATTTTATGTCAAGACATTGGCTCTTGCAATTTTATTTTCCCTGAGGTCTCTTGGGTCATTGTATCTGGAATATAATTACACAGCTCAGTTGACACTACTACAAAAATGGTATCTTAGCCCACCCTAAAAAATTCATGAAGAAAAAAATGTTTTGTAAAATGAGTTCATCAAATGACTCTAAATTCTTATTGTTCATTTTTAAGGAAAACTTAGTAGGCATAATTCATAAAGCTTTGATAAGCTATGTAAGACCTCATATGTATTGACCTTCTAATATTGTTTTTATCCCATTAATGAAGTGCAATATTTTCTTTAATTAACCTCTTATTTTATTTTACCACCATTTCTAGCAAAGTCTAGCAGTCTGCAATTACTCAAGACTTTCTATATTCCCAATGTACAAAAAACAATGAAAACACACACTATTTCAGCTACTTTTGGAAACAGTTGTTGTTAATTTACTTGATTAATTTATTGATTGATTGATTGATTTTTCAAGATTTATAATATATCCAAGTATAAATTGCTTCTGCAATTAGAGGTTCTGTTGGAACCGCTATTGACTACTGTCTGTAGACTAATGCAGTTAGCAAAGCTGAGGTAAAGCCCACTGGATGGATCTGGTGAAGCTATAGAAATCATTTAAAATAAGTATATGAAATTGGTAAGCAGAACGCAATATTTTTCTACTTCAGATTATTCTTCATTGTTTACCAGATTCCAAACCTCAGAAACTTATCTTACTTTTAAAGTGTTTTTGCCTTTTTGATGAGAAACACAATACATGCAGTTAAAATGAAGTAATTATACTTCAGTTGTCTGCTGGATATTATATATATATATATATATATATATTTAATAACCCTCAGGAAATTGTATTTTTTCATCTTTTTCAGTGTATGGTTACTCTATCCATTCGCAAGGTCAATATTACATAGAGAATCTCATTCTATAGGACTCTACCTGAAAGAGATGTGAAGAATGAAACTTTGTGTTAGTGAAGTTAACTGTGATAAGCAGGAGCTCTGTGACTGCTACCAACCCTGTGGCTTCAGCTGTGAAAGCTAATCCACATGATCATAAAACAGCTACACATGTCTTCTCGTAGACTAATCCTGAAACGTTCCATTTATATGAACAGCTTCATTAATTCATGACCCTTTGAAAAAGACACAAGTTGGTAGAATTTTCTAGTAACTGTGATAGCATTCTCATAACAACTAACTGATAAATCAGTATATTACCTGAAAATAAAAATTAGCAAGAGTTATTGTTTTCATTGTTTTATTTATTTTTAATTCTCTATAGAAAGAAGTACAGATAAAACTTGTAATGGTTATCTCTTCATGTTGATAATTTACACTGTGTACCTGAAATGACTTTGTTTCATCTGCACAAGCTCATCAGTGCTTGCCTTTTTATAATTAGCAGTCATAAACTAGAATTATTTTTTAGAACTTCTGCTTTGATTTTGTTTTTATTCACTGAAGATTGAAAAGTAACATGTAAACAATTCTCAGTTATTCATTGATATTCTATGGGTGAAAGTAAATATCATTTCTCTTCTATGTTAATGCATTAAAGCAAAACCTCTTCATATGAACAATGAATATAAAACTAGAAACAAGAAGAAAATTCCTGGTACATCTGTCATATTTTCAGAGACAAATATGATTTTAAATTCGCTGAAGAGAAAAATACTCTCTTGGGAAAGTTTCAAATTCATTTGTAATTAGGGGAAAGAAAAAGAGTCAAAAATAGGAATATTTTTACCCAAGTTATTTGTCAGTGCAACTCAAGTGCTCTGAATGTGTGCATTAAAATATGTGTTTGTATAAGAAGCTAAGATTGTGATGACATGAGAAAGATGCAGAGATGCAGAAGATAGCAAAATGCAATGTGACAGTGCCTTTGTTGCAACAGTGTGATAAGTTTTTAAACCATGTCATTTCCATGTTATACACACACAGATTTTTAGTCATTTAAGTAGTTGTTGGATTTCATTACAAAATTATGAGTGTCCTCCAAAGTATGGTTGTATAACACAGACAGGAATGGCATGTTATATGACTAGAATACCTGCTAAATGGAAACAATATTAGAAGACTTTTAGTAATGTTGTTTAGAATGTCTCACAGATGTAATGGATTCGACATATTTAGTCAGTGTATATATAAACGAGAGGGATGTAGTTCATCATGTTGAGTAGATGATAACTAGTCAGAAAGATTAAATGAGGAAAAAGAAAAAAGCAATAATGGGCTGAAAAGGCTAGGACACATGCACAGAAAGCTGTTAACAGACAGGACAAAAACTTGGATGTGTTTACTGATGAGAAGCTCTGTTATCTCAGCTAACACAATACCCTCTCTTTCAGACAACTCAATTTCAGATGAACACAACATTGCTCTGAAAATTTCAGTTTCATCTTTTAATTGATGTAAGTAGAATGAGGCCTAGCTTACAAATATTGTGAAGAAACTTTATTTTGATTTAGCAAGAAAAATCATTACTCAAAATTAAGAATCACATCTCTTATCTCCAAAAAGAGATCTAAAAAATCCAGTGCAAATGTGCTGGAAGGGAAAAGTATAAAAACATGGAAATAAAAACATGGAAGTTAGTTATTGATTAGCTAGTCTCTCTTAGCTGCTTTTTGCAACTGAAGTTCATAACCAAACATTAATTTTCCTGTAGCAAAATTTTTGTGTGAACCTGAGAGACTTTATCTTTCAAACAATTAAGATGCCTTTTGAAACAGAATTTGTAACCTTTATCATTTTAAAATTTCAGAAAATCTTACAGTCAGCTTGTTCAAATATATTAAAGATCCATGGGGAAGTTTTTTTGCTAAATAGCATTTTAAATAAGTTCTTTATTCTCTAAAAGCTGGGATGGTTTTGTAGTTCCTTCCAGAGAAGCAAATGGAAATTTTATCAATGAAGATTGGGATTTTACCTCAAAATTTACCTTGCCAAATCTTTTGTCTGTTCTGTACCCTATTTCTCCTCTCCTGCTTTTGCTAGAACTTCTATTATAGTAGATTCTTGGGGAAGCCTACATCTTTTTATAATAAAATGAACATAAAAATTGATTAATTCACACAAATGTCATGTATGAATCTGAGTTCAGAGGGAGTGAAGGAACAACTGAACAACTGCTTCATAAGGCATGTCATATATCAAGTATTAAAATTCTACATTTCTTGTTCCATAATTCTGTCTCTTGATGAAGAACAGGGAAGAAACTTTTCCAAGACTTTTCAGGAAGTATTACAGAATTTGTATCATCCTTGCTAGTATGAGTGAAAACCTGATAAAATGTTAGTTTTCCATATAATTTCTGAAGACAGAAGAGCTGTCTACATTGAAATCTTCATTTAATGTTTAAGAACTATTGACTGAGCAATACTGGTAAAGCACTTATTCTGTATCTGTATATCTGGCCTCCTTCTGCTAAATTACTCAGTGTTAAACTTTGTCTTTATCAAGGTCCATAGGATGATTCAGATTGGCAGGAACCCCAGCAAGTCATCTAATCCTATCTTCTGCTCTAGGCACAGTAAAATGAAGAAGCTCAGCTTTTACTGGTGTCTCCACATACATGTAATATTCAACATACTGCTATAGCCATTTGTTCTTCCAACATGGAATCCCCCCAAAAATTTCTCATTACACATCTGTGCATAGTTATATTTAAAAATGAATCAGAATGAAAATACTTCATATTCTTCCTCCATTAAAAAATAGCATTGCTGGCATTAACATATTATAAAACATGTATGTTAGGATTAATTATATTGTTCTCTGAATTTTAAGAGTTTTTTTTTGTTTTTGTTTTTCCTGTCACTTTTTTCAATTGGATGAAAAATAGGATTCAACTGGTAGTGGACTGCAAAACCCAAAGGATTTTTTTCTAGTGTCAGTATTGTTGTTATATGTACTGAAAGCATACCTGGCAAGGTAAACCAGTTTCATTACCAAGCTGTTGGTATATTTTTTCATATTTACAAATATGATAAAAGAAATATAGTTGGTGACATGGAGTTTTGTACATGTGTAGAAAATGATCAGTGTGGCTAACGTGAATGAGAGTTATCACTTGTTTTGACACAGGAAACACTTGATTTCATAATCATATTTTCTCAGGGGGAAGGAAACATTCTGAAATTATACAAAGTCTGACACATACTGTATCCCACTCTTTCCTTATAATGTGAAAATCAGTTTTGCAGCATTCATATTCTTAAGCAAGTGTCAATACAGGGGATATTATTTTTTCCATTGAGAACTATCTGGACTCATTTGTAATATATGACATTGAAAAAGTAGCTCTCAAACACATGCCATCATTTACCTGCAACATATTCCTGTCTCTGTAAGACAGACTGAAGTTCTATATGACCGTTTTCCAAATAAATCTGATTCCATTCTGTCTTGTAATCATTGCATTTTTCTGTGCTATTAAGACTTGCTAAAAAAAAAAAAAAAATCAATTATTTTCTTCAGAGACCATGCTGTGTTCTGATTAGAAAGGAAATGGTAGAGGAATTAAGGTTTTGAGATAATAAAATCAAAATCCTGCTTGTGCTCTATTGCACTAATCAAATGTTACTTTTTAAGACATAATTTAGATAATTAATCAATCAGTTGTTACTAGTTACATTCATGACAACCACTGTTGTATCACACACACACACGTGTGTGTGTGTGTATATATATATAAAAGAAATATGTTTTTCATAAGTGATGGTATTTCAAAGCTTGGCTAGTGACAGAGTTCCATTAGCAATAGTAAATAATTGGATAGTGATGAAAGGAAGTGTAGTAAAGACTTGGGTAAAACTGTCCCCCATCACGAAGCAAACAGTACTGAACTTCTGAATCACTAAAGTGTTGCTTAAGTCCTTCAATGCCCATGATTTGTATTCTCCATACAGCTTCCAATCAGCATGAGTTTTATGCAATACTTTTAGCTCATCTACCTCGGTAAACTGTGACCATCTCCGTAGCTAACCAGCAGCAACAACAATAGCATATTGAAGCTGTTCATCACACTGAAGCTATTCACATTGCAAGACGTGTGATGAAATTAGGATTTGCTAGAAATCAGAATGATAATTTTCCAGTGACTACAATAGGTTTTGGGTAAGGGCCTTGTTTTAAAATTTTACGTTAAAATGTCATACACACACCCTTTTTTTAAATTCTCATTAATTTTTAGAAAAGCAAAAGTTCTATCGAAGAGGGAAGCACCTATGAATACTTTTGAAAGATATATTTTAAAAATAGACACAAAACTGGAGAAAAAAAAAAAAAGGCATCCATGGAAATGTGGTAATAATTCTTATTTTACCTGGACAAAGGGAGGAATACAAACAGAGGTACCATAGATTCCTGAAAGAAAGCCAGCTAAACAAGTACATGCACATGAGAATGTTTGTTCATAAATATAGTGCTAGCCAAGAGGTTAGGGCAGTTTCAGATAGTCAAATCCTCTGCTGTATTAGGAGAGATTACATGAAGAAGGGTTTTCTACAGACTCACTATGAATCTAGCATATAACCAGGTATTTGCAGAGAACAGCATTATTTAACTAGTTATATTAAATGAAACAGATCAATTAAGAAAGAAACCTAGCAATTTAGAAATCCTTTTGGACTTGAGATAAATTATTTGAACCTGAAACCTCCACACTGCAACAGATACCTGCTGGACCACAAATGTGTATTTGTAGAAAAGAAAAGATACTTAGGGTTTTAGTAAGCCACTTTGCTTATAAATTTCTGAATATTTTCCTTATGCTTCCAGATATCAACAATTAAATGGAGGGATAGAAACGTGAATTCCAACCAAGGAACTCATAGAAATCAGCTGAAAAAACTCATTCACCCAGTATGTCTTACAGCCTTACTGAGGGTACTTGTTTCCTAAGAAATTTCCTATTTAAAAGTGTCAAATCCACAACTACCTGAAACACTATAAGAGAATACAAACACACTTCCCATTTCTTTTTTCATTTTTTATTCAATGTAAGAATATTTTTCTAATTGCGTGAGGCCATATGATCTGTTATATATTATTGTGGAACAGCATAAATTAATTAATATGGCATCCAGAATTACCTGTTTAGAGGTAGATTCTTACACCCTACACTCTGTAGTGTGTTATACTATTTCAGTTTGCCCTCTCCTTTATTAATACAGTCAAAAGGACAAGCACTGGGTTAAGGGGTTATGGCTAGGGCCTAGGCCTAGCCTGTCTGTTGTTCCATCTCCACTCAGATGGCCACTGCCAGATCAGCAGGTATTGCAGCACATACATAGTCTCTCCTTGCTCCAGTTCTGTCAGGTGGTCTGAACTTATGGAAGAAAAAACAAGCAAACAAAATCAACAAAAAATGCTGAATGAGAGCAAAGTAGATGCATAGTTAAGCTTTCTGACAAATTCCAATTTAAGATATAAGGGTGATAAATTCCAATTTAAGAAACAAAGAGGGTGCGAAGGAGATAGCAACAAAATACCCAAGGCATTGATCTAGTGGGCTACTTAGCTGCAGTCAGAAGAGCATCTCTGGCCACACCCCTAGACGTACACTTGCGTATTTTCAACACAAGATCTCCAGTCCCATGTGAGATTTCCCATTTTAAGATTTGCAGTATAAGGAACCTTACAAAGGTATAAACTACATCCACACTAAATATGAATCTACATTAGAAGTGTATCTGTTATTTTGTTGTTATTGTTTGTTATTTTTTAATTGTGTTCTTAAACCTATAAACTGGCATTATTTGCAGAATAACAGATTAATCATTAGGGTGAACTGCATTTGTTGTACTGAAATTATTAGAGCTATTGCAATTTATAGCTACTGAAATTTTGTCCCACCATATGAACAACTTTTAGCAAATTATTAATCATCATACAGAGAGAAAATATAAAAGCTTCATTATAAAACCTAAGAAAAAATATGTCTCATCTACTTTCTGGACACCAGAAAAACTTTCTAAACTGAAAAAATGACTAAAATTATTTCCTGTGTTCCATGTATGCTTCCCCTTGTGTATTAATTACTTCTCCATGCTTATCTGATACCAGTCTGCTTTTAAGTCACTAATTAAAATATGAAGTGTGGAAAGTTATTTTTAAGCACAGAATTCTATTGTTTCATCCAGCTGAATCATTCCTTCTGTATTTAAAGATGACTTACCACGTATTTCAGATCTTAGAGTCCAAAATGGAACAGATACTGAACAGAAAGTGCTAGCTTTGTCTTTCAAAACAAAGCTTTATGCTCTGTTTCTAGTTTCTGTCTCAATAGTTAACCAAAATCACTATCCTCTGGGAACTATCCCGATCTAATTAGTAATGCTGGAGCAAGACCACAAATGTAGCCATGTTAATCTCATCTGCATTCAAAACACAGGGAAAAGTCTGTGTTTGGAAAGAAAGATTCCTTCTATTTCTTGTCTCTGCACAATTCTCCTCTGTCTCTGCTCTACTTAACTGGTTACTCTAGATGTTATTTTCTTGTACCAAAAAGCCTCCATCAAAAATGCATTTACAAAATACTCTTCTTCCACAGGATCTTTCACATCACATTCTGTCAGATGCATACACCAAATGAAGTATTGGCACTTAGTAAATAGTAATAAGGATGAGTCTAAAGGGTCTTTCATTAGTATCTTTGCAAGACTACGTGAACACATTGCAAGCAGAAGACTACAAAATACATTAAAAAGAAAATAAAGACAAAAGGAAACACTGAAAAGTGTACTAAATAGTATCATAAATCTATTTGAACCTACAGATTTTCAAGAAATATCATCAATTCCTTGCTGTTTATCAAACTCAGTATTCACAATGGGAAATCCATGTGGCCAAACAGCTTGCCAGACAGAAGAGCTTATCCTGACTCAATGCCATATAAACTATCTACATAATATTTTGTATGTATAGGATACACACAAATATTACACATAACTTACATCCCAAAGTGCAACATTATGAAGTGAAAATTATGCCAGCAACACTAGCATTGAACAAGCATGAACTTCTGCTGTTCTATATTTCCATGCTGTTAGAAATCACTAAGACTACCTGAATTATCTCCTTCTGTCAAAAACCATGACCTGTTGGGGAATTTTTGCTTGGTGCTATACTGAAGTATTTTAGTGAAACTCCAGCTCTTATATAAAGATACAGGTACTCTCCCTAAATTTTAATGTCATAAGAATATTTACAATAACAAATTAACACACACAAAAGTGGACTCAATTATATCTCCATCACAGAATGAAAACTGAGAATCTTAAGAACAAAGTCTTGGGTATTCAAGCTTATTTTGTGACTGGAGCTTTCCCTTGTGTGAAACTGAGTAAACAAGAAGAAATTCAGCATTTACATTAAATACTTTATGGGTAAGGTCAGAAACAGCCTCTCATGGTAATTCTCACAAAGTGCAAACTCAAATAGACCCAGAAAGATTTCAATCATAGCAGCTGATACTTTTGAAATATGTACAGCTACAAAAGGTCCCACTTACATACACAGATGTCTCAAAGTTCTGTTACATGGCACCGCTTTACGCACTCAGAGCTATGATTTTCCATCAGAGTATTAAATGTTTTTATAAAAATGACCCTAATCTTTTACTTTCCCTTTTAATTAAAAAAAAAAAAAAAAAAAAAAACAACAATAGAAAAAGTGAAACAGAAGTATTTTACAAAAATCTGAAATGTAACATTGTATTTGTAATTGTACACAATTGTGCAATTCTACATTCTAAATAGAATTATGTTACAACTTTTTAATGTCTAAAATATTAGTGAAAAAAAGAAAGGCTATCTCTTACTATCTCTTATAAATAAAAATGTCAATTTTAAGATCTTAGTATTACAGAAGTTCTTAGAGAACTAAACCATCCTTGGACAGGTACAATCGTTATGAAGTATGCCTATAATGAGACTCTGAGCCAAGACTTAAAATTATTTAAATACAAATTCCAATTTTAAATGAATAAATAAATTAATAAACGAATAAATGAATTAATAAATAAAATCAAAATTAAAGCAAACTCCACAACCCCACACACATATTTGATTGTAATTCATTATATATTTGTTAAAAAAAAAAAAAAAAAAGATTTAGGAATAGCATGGTGATGTATGCACATTGGGGGTAAAGTAGAAAGAACACAAGAGTTCTTGTCATGTTTTTATCGTGTTTATCATGTTTTCTGGCTGCAAGGATATACTCTGGACCAAATGAAGTTTAACTGACTAAGATTTCATAGATCTTAGTGGACTTCATCAAGGACAAATCTGTGTCAAGATTAGGACTTGAATACAAATTATTTCAATTTCTAATTGGTGCCTTTACTACCAAACAATTTAAACATTACACAGAATTCATTTTTAGAAGCAAAACATCTGCATTTAGTACACCAATGAACTTTTTAATATAAACTATAGTTTAAAAGCATACTTTTCATGTTTTGCTTCTCATCTAATTCAGAGTAATTCTTTTAACATTTAACATGTGACATAGCTCTGAGATCTGCACGTTCACTCTGTGGATGCTAAAATGTATAGCTCTTTAATTATAGAAAGGTCTCCTGAGGTAGTTTACTTAAAAATAAATAATTAAATAAATAAAAAATAAAATAAGTGAGAGAGAGAACACTTTCACAAAGTTTTGGAAATTATACTTAACTAGGACTTATGTTCATTATCTGAACTCAAATGAAGGAGATCATATCCAAGATTTCATAACAATCTTTCAAGTCTTGTGGAGCTGGTAGCACAAGATGACTGCATCTTCTATAAAGTTACTTTCTTCCTTGTTGTTTCAGGAATTAATTCCATTACTGTATCTGTTATTCTTGCTTTTTACCTTTCTTCTTTTTACATCCCCTCTCTATATACTTCTCATTTGAATAAAAATGTTCTTAAGTTTAATGCTGTTTGGGAACGCAAGCTCTCATTGAATATAAGAGAAAATATATTCACTAATATGTTTAGGAGTTTTGCTTCATATCCTTGAATTTTAATACGGTATTTTTTTCACCTTTTTTTTTTTTTACTAGATATTTACAAATACTTTTACTGTTAAATTGAGTGTAACAACAAATTCTACCTGTACAGGTATATTTTCTGCTTTAAGAGAGTTACATTTTAAGAAAGAAATTCTACAATGATATATTTATTATAACATCAATCCAAGTCCCAAAGCACCTTTCCTTGCAAGAAGGTATTATGCTATCACATGCTAGAACTTCAATAGGTCAAATCAAATATTATGTAACAAATGCAAAGCAGTTCCATGTGGATGCATGTGGAGTATTCCAAAATATTTCATGGAGACAGAAATGTATAGTTTCCTCTAGGCATCAGATAGCACAAGCTCTAATCCTGTCACTCTTTCTCTGTCCTTTGCACTTGCTTCAAACTGTACAGTCAAGATTCAACAGGAGAGCTCCTGTCATATCAAAAGAAAAAAAAAAAAAAAAACTCTTAATCCATCCCACTCATCCCCCCAAACCACATTGTTTTATTTCAGGTCATAATTAACTATATCAAATTACAGGCTGTCACATACATTCACAATATGTTGTGGCACATCATTAACTGATGCAGACATTCAGACTAAGGGCCGGTTTATGCATATACATATGTACAAAGAAAGATAACTGGATGTGATCTTTGCTGTTCACCCAGCTACAGTTTGGTTACACACAGATCACTCCAGGGACATACAGGTATAATAGAAAAGATCCATATACCATCAGAACTTCCTTTGTACCTGTCTGACACCGTCAATTTGCACAAAATCCAGTTGTACAGAAATAATATTGTATGTGCATCTATCTTTGCAAATTTCATTTTAATAATACATACAAGCACAGGGGACTTCAACTTTTTAGAGTCTTATTCTTTTCCACTTGTTGTCATGGATACTGTATCTTCTCCTCTTTCTCTTTTCTCTCCTTCATCATATTTGACTTTTGCGTGTTGGTGTCCATGGTGACATCCTGCTATCAGTATACAATGCGTATCCCAACTTCCATATTTTTATAATGAGCTCAGGTATTTAAAGAAGTTTCTCCTATGTGACCAATATTATTGCATCTTAATCTCTTTTTACTAGCAGAAAAGAAAAAGAAAAAGAAAAAGAAAAAGAAAAAGGAAAAGAAAAAGAAAAAGAAAAAGAAAAAGAAAAAGAAAAAGAAAAAGAAAAAGAAAAAGAAAAAAGAAAAAGAAAAAGAAAAAGAAAAAGAAAAAGAAAAAGAAAAAGAAAAAGAAAAAGAAAAAGAAAAAGAAAAAGAAAAAGAAAAAGAAAAAGAAAAAGCAGTTTGTGTGCTTATGCAATATTTTCTGTTATTCACTTCAATAAACTCATAAGTTGCAACATCTTATTTTCAGGACGGCCTCTGGGGACAGCTGTCATACATTCAATCCATCATATAAGCAAAGGGGGATGCTGAACAATCAGGAAAGTGTTTATACATCAAAATATAATTGGCGAAATTTTCAGTGATGATGAACTTCAAAAGTATGAGCAAGTATGAACTTCAAAAGTGTGAGCAAGCAGGCAGTGCAAGAAATTCAGAATCTGGGAGAAGAAAGAGCATTTCAGAAATGCAGAATTCCTCTTAAACTCACTGTTACTTTCAAATGATTTAACAAGATACTTCTTCAGGGGAAAAAAAAAAAAAAAAAGCGGAATTTATCTGTGATGCATATGATTTCATATGACTTTCCATTTGTTAGACCCTTAAGACCCCTTTTTTTTTTTTTTTTTTTTTTCCAGAAAAAAACAGCATGCACAGTCTGAGAAGGGACAACTTACCACTTAAGACACATTTGAAGATGTTCCTTGCTCTGATCTGATATGAGGGCACACCTTATTTTAATGATTTGGAGTTTAAAGGATTGGTATAGAGTTATGTTGATCGTTGCTTATTATAAGGACTAGACAGTTTTGGCTTTCTGGAAATTTTTTCTGGTACACTTCAGAAAAGTAGTGACAAGGTACTGGTCCCAGTGAGGCAGTGGCAAAGTTTCCAATAGCTTCAATAAGGCCAAGGTACCAAACGGCACTTCAAATTTGCACAGAGGGTAGAAATGTAACCTGAGCAGAAAGTCAATGCAAGCTCTAGGTTTACCAGAGCCCCAGTGAAACTGAAAAACAGAGCAGAAATTAATCACTGTGCTGGACTTTGCCTGGCAGAGGCTTTCAAACACTACTCTGAATATTTGTGGTAGGAATTCTGACATACTGTAGTAGTCAAAATGTAAAGAAATAATTCAGATCTGTTTTGGTGCAATAAACTAACCCAGATAAACAATGATTACAATTTTATGAAATCATATTTGTTGGGGCACAAGTGTAGGAATTTTCAAGTACATGGTATTCACAGAAAATTGTCCCTAGTGATATATATTGTAGAAATTCAGCCATGGGTACTATGAATCACTGACTTGGTAGTTCCTCCCTGAGTTGTAATTCAGAAACATCTCCCTAATTTCCTTCACTTGTTTTTCCATCTCCCCAGGAGACAGCTATTCTAACTTGCTTGCTCAGTACATTGAGATCTGAAAACTGGCTGCTAATTACCATGTGTTTCAATTCACAGCTTAACTGGTGATCTGGGAAATCAAGCCATGGTCTCATATGCACAATAAGATCAATAAGCTACCACCTAGACTGCTGAGACATGATGCCAGTGTTTGCCGTTATATTGCATTAACACTCTGGTTTGCTCCTAAATTCTAATGACTATGTGCAGTTAAGTTATTCAGACTATTTGGTCAAATTAACCCCTATTCTGAAAAAACAAACAAACAAACAAACAAACCAAACAACAATATCCAACCAACCAACCAAAACAAAAACAAAACAAAACTAACTAAACAAAAAAATCATGTGAATCACACCTAATGGCAAAAGATAACTGATTCCAATATAGCTTCTAGCTAACAGATGAAAAGGGGCATGTTTTTTTTTCAAAGTAAGTTTTGCTGGTTGTCTTTTTTCAATGTTTAAAAAGGTGGGGAGGAACAAAACAAAATTATGGTTTTTTCCTCATTTATAATGGTTAATATGCCTTCAAAAAATGATAGTAATAATAATAAACTATACAGACTAAAAGGAAAACATAATGGGAACACAGAAGTTATATAGAAATAATTATTTTTTCATATGGAATAGTTGATGCAGATCTATTGTGAGTTGAACAAATTCACACAAGTAGCAAATGCACACTCAGATACCCTTCCAGTATGCATATGTTCAGTAACTAATAATGAAGAACTGAGAGTATTCTAAAGAAAACTTCATTTATTTATGTTTAGGTTTCTATATTTACTAAACAGTCTTTACATTTACTTATGAAACCTCTGGTTTTGGGAGGACATTTTTTCAGCCTAGAGAAATCAGTTATCAAAATAATTGTAAATCTTGAATTAACTATTCGGTTTTACAGAAGACAAAAAAAAAAACAAGAAGAAAAAAGAACAATTACAAAACAATACAATACAGTTCCCACGTTGTAGAGGGGAATTAGTCTTACAGCAGATCTGGGTAAAAAATAAATACTATTAATGGCAAGCAGCATTTGCAAAGGATTGTACAATTATGGACCAAAAAGGCAGGTTAATGCATTTTCAGTTCCATAGTTTTTGATACTAGCTTGATTTTTTAAGGCGTTTTATGACATATCTCCATTGTATTATGATGATTTTACATTAAAATCCTTTTTTTTGTTGTTGTTTTTGTTTGTTTGTTTGTTTGTTTTGTCTCTGTATCTACTCTAATACTAAAACTATCAGCCTCTCTAACACTAAGGTCATTATCTGATGCCTGCAGTATATCCTCTCTGAGGATATACTTAAAGCTCTTATCTAGGGATCAATCATAGGGTCACACATCTGTTTAAAGACATGATAGCCTTGTCTGAAAAAAATTAACCCTTTTTCTCATAGTTGTCTTCATCTTCTGTGAGACTTATGCAAAATTATCTATCAACTTATTCTCTCTCCCCACCCCCCACCCCCTCAAAAAAAAAGAAAGGGGGGAGAGGGATGGGAGGAAAGAAAAACTGAGAAAACCTCTGGAAAAGAGGGAGATCAATTTGCTTCTGTGTTATTATAACACTGTCATATGTCTGAATACTTGCTATTCATTAGTTTAAATTTTAGGCATACACTTGACACTCAAGAAATGTAAAATAGCATCTTGATTTGTTCAGCTAAAAAAAAAAAAATCTTCCAGAGTATTACAAAATGCTTTCTTTCTGTAGTTTTCTGTATCTAGTCATTACAGGTGGCCCAAGATCTGTCTGTTGAGACAGATTATGACATGCCAGTTTTTTTTTGCCAAGGCTCTAGGCACTCTGATATACCATTAATAATTCAATTAAATTTCAGTAACATTAAAATTATCAATTCAAAAAGAAAGCAGCCAGACTGCCTTAAAAAATAATAATAATTTTAAAAACTACCCTAACCTTTATATGTCCTCACTGTTATGGAAAAAATGCAGACATCTTCGCAGACAAATCTTTTTAAGCATCCCAGTCATAACAATGACCTATTTTAGGACAAGATAAGCCTATCCCAAAATTTCAAGCCATTTTTAACTCTGCTAGTCTTCTCCAAAGATATTCAAAAGACTGAATCATAAAATCAAACTCTGTCACATGGATCTTTGACACGCAGATACATTCTTTATGTGCGTGCTTGGCAGCCACACTGCACAAATGATTTTTCCACTTAAATAATGAAATTCTGCTTAGAGGGCAATCTTCCTTGCCTCTTCCTTACTAAGGGCACAAAGTGTTTAACCAATATAACTTTAAAAGTCCTTCAGGAACTGGTATTCCATTGAAAATATTTCCTTTTGAAGTATGCACTATGGCCTTCTGGAGAGCAGTGTGGGACAAAACAGCATTTGTACCCATTTACCTGCCTGCTCTCAGACCAGCCCCCTGGATCTTTTTTTTCTTTTTCTTCTTTGCAGGGCAGTAACTGGCACTGGTTGTCTTGTCTTGTGTAGGATGCCTGCTTTGTATGCAGCCTAAGCAACTGGAATGACACCAGAGACCATGGTTAAAGTAACTGAGTATGTATCACAGCTTCCTGTGATCTATCCTCAACCAGTGTAGATATCAGGCAAGTGGAAGGACACACAATAAACTATTAATGATGAAAACTTACACCTATGACTTCCTCAGTTTGGGTGTGTTTTTTGTTGTTGTTGTTGTTGTTGTTGTTTGTTTGCTTGTTTGTTTTGTTTTGCTTCTCGTACAAACTATTTTCAGTTACGTATTGCTTAGGAGAAACAGGTGTCCATGGGACACAGGTAATGACATGGCAAAGGTAGCTCTTCTCATGGAGGCAACTGAATATAATGAACAGATCAGAGCAAATCTTTTGGTTACTAATTGTTTCCAATCCAATATCCTATATCCTATCCTCTTTCCACTCTTCCACTCATATAGAGTGGAAGACCACACCAAAAGACTACCAATAGTCAGAAAGACCACATCCGAGACAAACAAGCAAAGAGATTTCACTCTACATCAGCTTTTCTTTGTGCAGACTTCATCACCAATGGCCTTGTCAGGAGGAAATGGCTCTGTGACACCATCAGCAGAGAAATGAGTGTTGTAGCTGGGTCCCAGAAGCTGGATGCATTTTCCTGATAGAAATTATCTGTATCATGTCTCAGAACATACAACTTGATACATGTCCTGAGATGGAATACAGTTGAGATTGCATTTTTCCAATCAGACTGATAAAAAGTCCTCAGTGAAAAACTCAGATTTCATCTAAGGAACTTTTTAAAAACAGAAACTGCCAACTGTACAGGGTTTTCTTTTTAATTCATTCAAATATTTTCCCAACAGAAATATCATACAGTTATATCTCACAGGATCTATTTTTCTGTGTCGGAATTTCCATTCTCTGCAGTGGACTTAGCTCCCATGCACATATTTCCCGTGAATGACTATAATCACAAACTCCTTATGAAGACTGACAGGTAGGTACCATTGGAGATATAACCTAACCTAAGACCACAGTAGACAAGAGAATGAAAACATAATTACTAAATTACAGCTTCAGAAAGCACTAAGGTAGCTTTACAAAGGGAAATATTTTGGTTTTAGATAGTTCACAGACTTTTTTTCTAGAGGAAAGAATACCTGACAGCAGTATTTTAAATATATGTATAGCAAACCATTTGAGAAGCAGTGGCTTTTGCAAAGCTGAGAAGGGTAGATTTTTATTTTATTTTATTTTATTTTATTTTATTTTATTTTATTTTATTTTATTTTATTTTATTTTATTTTATTTTATTTTTTTCCCTGAAAATATTTATTTTAGCTGTAATTTCTACCTGTGTTTTTCCTGTCCGTAACAGCTATTTCTCTCTATCTTTTTTTCTCATCCTTCCTTTTGGAAGGTAATTAACCAAAGCTAAACTACTTCTACACTCTGACCAGCTGATGATTACTGATACAAACTTACTTTGAAATATTTCCAGTTGAGCATTATAATGGCTCCCTGTAGAGAAAGGCAACTACCATTTAACAGTAAACGTGCTTAATTTTGACTTGCAAACTTAAATGAAGGCATAGGACAAACTTAAATGTAGGACATAAAGTACTGTGAATTCAGGACAATATAACACTGCAATTAAAAATAAAAGGTGGGTGGGAAGGACACAAGAATCCGAAGCATTGACACAGATTTCTCACAGAATCACAGAATTTTCTAGGTTGGAAGAGACCTCAAGGTCATCGAGTCCAACCTCTGACCTAACGCTAACAGTCCCCACTAAACCATATCCCTAAGCTCTACATCTAAACGTCTTTTGAAGACTTCCAGGGATGGTGACTCCACCACTTCCCTGGGCAGCCTGTTCCAGTGCCTCACAACCCTTTCAGTAAAGAAGTTCTTCCTAACATCTAACCTAAAACTCCCCTGGCGCAACTTAAGCCCATTCCCCCTCGTCCTGTCACCAGGCACGTGGGAGAACAGGCCAACCCCCACCTTGCTACAGCCTCCTTTGAGGTACCTAAAAAGAGCGATAAGGTCACCCCTGAGCCTCCTCTTCTCCAGGCTGAACAAGCCCAGCTCCCTCAGCCGCTCCTCATAGGACTTGTTCTCCAGTCCCCTCACCAGCTTCGTTGCCCTTCTCTGCACCCGCTCAAGCACCTCGATGTCCTTCTTGTAGCGAGGGGCCCAAAACTGAACACAGTACTCGAGGTGCGGCCTCACCAGAGCTGAGTACAGGGGGACGATCACCTCCCTAGCCCTGCTGGTCACGCTGTTCCTGATACAAGCCAGGATGCCGTTGGCCTTCTTGGCCACCTGAGCACACTGCTGGCTCATATTCAGCTGACTATCCACCATCACTCCCAGGTCCTTCGCTGCCTGGCAGCTTTCCAACCATTCCTCTCCCAGCCTGTAGCTCTGCTTGGGGTTATTGCGCCCCAGGTGCAGGACCCGGCACTTGGCCTTGTTAAACTTCATGCAGTTGACCTCAGCCCATTGGTGCAGCCTATCCAGATCCTCCTGCAGAGCCTTCCTACCCTCAAGCAGATCGACACACGCACCTAACTTGGTGTCATCTGCGAACTTACTGAGGGTGCACTCGATGCCCTCATCCAGATCATCGATGAAGATATTAAAGAGGACCGGCCCCAGCACCGAGCCCTGGGGGTCGCCACTAGTGACTGGCCTCCAACTGGACTTGGTTCCATTCACCACGACTCTTTGGGCCCGGCTATCCAGCCAGTTTCTAACCCAACGAAGCGTGCGCCAGTCCAAGCCAAGAGCAGCCAGTTTCTTGAGGAGAATGCTGTGGGAGACGGTGTCAAAAGCCTTGCTGAAGTCAAGGTAGACCACATCCACAGCCTTTCCCTCATCCACCCAACGCGTCACTCTGTCATAGAAGGAGATCAGGTTCGTCAGGCATGACCTGCCTTTCATAAAGCCATGCTGACTGGGCCTGATCGCTTGCTTCCCCTGCAAGTGCTGCATGATGACTCTCAGGAGGATCTGCTCCATGAGCTTTCCTGGCACTGAGGTCAAACTGACAGGCCTGTAGTTTCCCGGGTCTGCCCTCCGGCCCTTCTTGTAGATGGGCGTCACGTTTGCTAGCCTCCAGTCGATTGGGACCTCCCCTGATAGCCAGGACTGTTGATAAATGATGGATAGTGGCTTGGCCAGCTCCTCTGCCAGTTCCCTCAGTACCCTTGGGTGGATCCCATCCGGCCCCATCGACTTGTGCACATCTAAGTGCCGTAGCAGGTCACCAACCAGTTCTTCATGGATAATGAGGTCCACGTTCTGCTCCCCATCCCCTTCCACCAGCTCAGGGTACTGAGTATCCAGAGAACAACCAGTATTGCCGCTAAAGACTGAGGCAAAGAAGGCATTGAGCACCTCCGCCTTTTCCTCATCTCTTGTAACTAAGTTTCCCCCCGCATCTAGTAAAGGATGGAGATTCTCCTCAGTCCTCCTTTTTGTGTTGATGTATTTATAGAAACGTTTTTTGTTATCTTTAACGGCAGTAGCCAGATTGAGCTCCAGATGAGCTTTGGCCTTCCTAATTTTGTCCCTGCACAGCCTCGCTACTTCTTTAAAGTCCTCCTTAGTGGCCTGCCCACTTTTCCAAAGCTTATAAACCCTCTTTTTCCTCCTAAGATCAAGCCACAATTCTCTGTTGAGCCAGGCCGGTCTTCTTCCCCGCCAGCTCGTCTTTGGGCACGTGGGGACAGACCGTTCCTGCGCCATTAAGATTTCCCTCTTGAAGAGCGCCCAGCCTTCCTGGACCCCTCTGCCCTTCAGAACCACCTCCCAAGGGACTCCACCAACTAGTGTCCTGAGCAGCTCAAAGTCAGCCCTCCGAAAGTCCAATACAGCGGTTTTACTGGTCCCCTTCCTGGCCTCGCCAAGAATAGTGAACTCCACCATTGCGTGGTCACTCTGCCCAAGACAGCTCCCGACGATCACGTCCTCCACCAGTCCTTCTCTGTTTGTGAAGAGAAGGTCTAGCGGGGCACCACCCCTGGTAGGTTCACTAACCAGCTGCGTCAGGAAGCTATCTTCCACGCTCTCCAGAAACCTCCTAGACTGCTTTCTCAGGGCTGTGTTGTGCTTCCAGGATATGTCAGGGAAGTTGAAGTCCCCCACGAGTATAAGAGTTGATGATTTTGCAGCCTCTGTCAGCTGCCTGTAGAATTCCTCATCCGTCTCCTCATCCTGGTTCGGCGGTCTATAGCAGACCCCGACCAGGACACTAGCCTTGTTGTCCCTGCCGATCCTAACCCAAAGGGACTCGACCTTGTCATTCCCAACCTCGAGTTCTACAACCTCGAAAGACTCTCTAATATAGAGAGCCACACCACCACCCCTTCTATGCTGCCTGTCCCTTCTATAGAGCTTATAGCCAGGCATTGCAGCACTCCAGTCATGAGACTGGTCCCACCACGTCTCCGTGATGGCAACCAAGTCGTAGCCTGCCTGCCGCACGATGGCTTCCAGCTCCTCCTGTTTGTTACCCATGCTGCGTGCATTGGTGTAGATGCACTTCAGCTGGGCCATTGCCTTATCCTCCAGCCTTACCATTGTTCCCCCTGGCACAGCCCCAACAATCCTAGCCTCAGTCCCATCCCCCTTCCTACCTAGTTTAAAGCCCTCTCAATGAGCCCTGCCAGCTCCTGGCCCAGGATCCTTTTTCCCCTAAAAGATAGGGACCCGTCTGCGGCCATCAGGCCAGGTGCTGAGTAAAGTGCCCCATGATCAAAAAACCCAAGATTTCTGCATTGGCACCAGTCCCGGAGCCACGTGTTTAACAGGTGGGCTTTCCGTGTCCTCTCTGAACCTCTCCCTGCCACCATAGGGATGGACGAAAACACCACCTGCACTCCCGCTCCATCCACTAACCGACCCAGTCCCCTAAAGTCCCTTTTGATAGCCTTGAGGCTTCTCTCTTCGATGTTATCACTGCCCGCCTGGACTATCAAAAGGGGGTAATAGTCAGAGGGGCGTACCAGGTTAGGAAGCTTCCTGGCAACGTCCCTGACCCTGGCCCCAGGGAGACAGCAGACTTCCCTACGGGTAGGGTCAGGCCGACAAATAGGGCCCTCTGTTCCCCTAAGAATCGAGTCACCAACAATAACCCTCCTGTCTTTCTTGGTGGAGGCAGTCCTGAGGCGCGGAGTTGACCTCCTCGCCCCAGGCATCCTCCTGGGAACATTTGCTACCTCTTCCTCACACACCGGCCTCTCAATCTCTAGGGCCTCAAACCTGTTGCGTAAGGGCACCTGGGAAGGTGGGGCCGGAAGGGCTCTCAAAGTAAATTTGTGTACTGTAAATTTGTGTACCAAAAATGCATGCATGGAGACAGTTTGGAGCAGTCTGTTATAGTATCATATAAAGTTTCAAAGCTTATCTCCCCCTGTCTTGTTGAACTCTTGCCTGACATAGGAGATACTTATATTCAAGCAGAACAGATGCTGATTTGTAGATTTAATGTAGAACTGCTTTTATGTAGTAATAAAACCTTTCTAAATGCATTGTGTGCAATAGCATTGCAATAAATCAAACAGCTTTCAGACTTGCATCTCCAGTTTCTTTTTATTTAAATCCCTATTGATAATGCAATAACTACCACTACCTAATTAGACCTTGTTTTGCAACTAGCATGTACTGCTGCCACAACTCTTAGCACTTCCAAATGAAGCCAGAGGATACTGCAGCACTCAGTAATTCAGACTGTCTGTCTTCTTGAACTGCACTCATGGCTGCAGTAGTGTGCACCAGGATTTTAGAGGCTACCATTCTGTATTCAGAATACCATTCTGTCCTAGCATTCTGTCCTGATTTGGGAAAAGAAATTTGGTATTTCCACATCCAAAAGCTTTCTTTACTTTTGAAAGTTTTCCAAATCACAAGGTAGAGAAAATGTATTTATAGGATGTTTGAAATAGTAAGCCCAAATACCATGTAAGACAAATACAGTAGTAGAACTAGTTAGTCAAATTTAAACTGAAGAAAAATTTAAATCTTGGATTGTGACCATGGCAAATGGGAACATTTTTATAGTACTTAGTGAGAAAAACAGAAAAAAATGCAGACTTGCTAGGAAAGACTTAAGAAGTGAAAGTGAGCATTTTCCCTCACTACTATCTCTTTTTCTGTAGAAGAACCCAAGTCACTGAAGATACCAAAAATCAAGAATCACTATTCTATCAGGTTATGCATGGATACCATATTGTATTTCTTCAACCATTTTGAAAGTTGGCTAAACCAAAGTATAACATTTTTTCTTCTTATAAATGATACAAAATTTTTCTGAATGCATTAACTTTTGGTATAACCAAAATTACATGTGATTTAGATCTTCCCTTTCTCCCATCTAAAAGTAATTCAAATATTTGTGTTTCCAGATCTTTGTAAAATAAAACTGTTAGTTTTGGTTAGCAATTTTCCCCTCAAACTTGTTCAATCTTATTGCTATACCTTGATTTTTCATAGTAAAATTTGCTCAATGACTTAGAAAAAGGTATTCACCCACACTGTTATTTAGAAAAAGGCTCTCCACACAGACTACCTAATTGTGTTGCCTACTGTTAGTCTGTTTGGTTGTACTAGGTTTACATGGCAAAGTTTTAGTATTGGAAGGGCTGCAGAGGTGGTCTCTGTGAGGATAAGTTAGAAGAGCCAGTTCCAGTCAGCTCCTAAAGGGGCTCACCACAGGCTAAAGGTGAGCCAATGAGTAACTCTGGTTGCACCTCTACATTTAAGAAATGGAAAAAACACTGCACAACAGCAGCTGGGAAGGAGGAGTGAGAAAATGTCGGAGAAATAACCCTGCATACACCAAGGTCAGTGAAGGATGGGGAGGAGATGCTAGAGGCATGGGAGCAGAAGTTCTGCACACTGTGGAAAGAAGCATGGTGGAGCAGGCTGTCCCCCAGCAGTTCATAACGTACCTTTAGTGGAGCAGATTTCCACACTGTAGCCTGTGGAGAGGTGGACATTGTGGCACAGTCAGTCTTGCAGGAGCTGCAGCCAGTGGTTTGTACCCGTATTGGAACTGTTCTTGAAGAACTGCAGCAAGTGGGAAGCCCGTGTAGGATCATTTTGGGAAGGAGGGCATCTTATGGGATGGACCCCACAGTGCAGCAGGGGAAAAGAGTGACAATGAAGGATCAGTAGAGATGATGGACATTCTCATGTGCTGCCTGGGAAGAGCAGGTGGAAGAGGGTGAATGGAGGAGAAGGTTTTTTTAGTTCTATTCTAGTTCAGTCTTCACTGCTCTATTGCCTCCTAATAGGCAATAAATTATATTAATCTCTCTTACATTGGGTCTGTTTTGCCCATAACAGTAACTGGTATGTCATCTCCCTATCCTTACCTCAGTGCATGAACTTTTTTGATCATATTTTCTTCTTGAAGAAGGGGGGTGAAAGACTGGTGTGGTGGTGCTTAGCTGCCCATCAGTGTTAAAACACCATGTCTGAAAGAAATTATAAGGCAAAGACCTTCCTAGCTACCTCTTAAACAGGGAAAGACCTCTTTTTTCCCTGTAAAAGAAGGTTTATTTTTCTAAAGTTTTATTTATGTGGGTAGGATAGCAATTCTGCTGATATGTGTGTCCTTTTTCTAAGCCTTCTTAAGTCACCTGAAGACTGAGAAATTCATCTTTTCTGAGACAAGTACACTCTGTGAATAAGAACAGTTCAGCCAAAATCCTGCTATCCTTGTCATTAAGGAGGGACATCTTCCCCTTTCTTTACATACAGTCTTGTCCCATGCTCTTAATACCTCCCCATTCCATCAATCTGCCATGTGCATTTAACAAAAATGGCAATCCAAATGCAAAATTTCTCTCAAATCCTAGTGTAATGATTAGTAGGATGTGGAAGAGTAAAATGGGGGATTACTTTATTATTATTATTCCTTCCCTTCCCATTTGCCATTAAGCATTGAGGCCCCTTGGGATCTCAGGAGAGACAGAAGCCAGTAAAACAGATTCAAAAACATTACACAAGCATTATTATTCATATATATCACGCTCTTTATTTGTATGCCAAATGGCTACAAGACAGTATGTAATGTACCATAACTTCTAAAATCTTTAAATTTAAGTCCTTAAGGGGCAGGGACAGGAAGAGGTTTGGTCTCTCCTGTGGGAAAACACAGTGCTGTATTTTCCTGTTTGAAACTGTATCCTTACCTTTCCTCCCCTCCACTCTCCTTTATGGACTCACATTGCCCTGTCCTATTAAGGGCTATTAGGGGCTTCTTCTAGCTGAATACTAGCCATGTAATAGTGTTTTACACACAGACTACTCCCAGCATGGGACTGGTGCTCATGATGGTGCCTCCCAAAGCTCTCTTCTTTTTATGCTCACATGCTTTATATTTGTATTAGTTGACCATACTAATGCTATTGGAGGTCACAAAGTAATAAAAATATTTTCCACCCACTATTATTAATCCATTGACAAATAATGTCAAACATGGAAGCAGTCTACAAAAACAACATGCTTTTCAACCTCAACTGTTATGTTAATATATATCTGTTGCCTTTTTTCTTTTTTTTTTTTTCTATTGTTATTCTTCCCATGGGTAGCTGAGCCACTCAAGGAAATAAACTGTAATGCATAAAGAAGACACAAGAAATCTACCTACTAGCAATGCTTCATTAGTATTTATTCATTGTTTTTCTTTGCTTTAAAGAACAAGGAGACATAATATAATAGTCTTTTTTACTAGTATTTAAATTCTACTTTACTCCGAGTGGTGTATTGAGTATTGTATTCCATCACCTATTTCATTTAGTTTGCCAGTGAAACAATCTTTCCTTTGATGGGGTTTGTTCAAACTGCAACCTTGGATATATAAACCAAAGATGAAAAATTATGCTGTGAGGAAATTTTATTTTAAAATATATATGGTGAAAGTGAAAGGTATCTCTTTATATTTAGAAAGGTATCTCTAAATATAAAGTACAAAGTGAAATTCAGCTACATTATCAGTCCTACAGTGGATTTAAAAATAAAATTCATTTTAATGTTTTTGAATAGAATGACAATATTTTGGAAGAGTATTAATTAAAAAAATTGCATTTATTTGTCAGTGAATTGCATGAGTACCTACTAGATAGCAGCTACCAACCACAGAAAAATAATCAAATATTTCTAAACATATTAAATAAAAGTTTTAAGTGCTCAAATTAAATTCTAGTAGGTACAGACACTTAAGTGAAACAAGTTGTTAAATGTAAAAAGTTCAGAAAAAATTAAGTGACTTCTTAATTTAAAACAACTAGGATTTAGGGGTCAAGTTTACAGAATAACATTTTCTCTCAAATCTTATGATTGAAAGAGGGTTATTTAAATTAACTGGCTTTTAATTGTCCTTAGATTTGCTTTCCTATTTTCTAATTTTCTTGCAAAAAACGTCAGTTAAAATAAAGTTTTATTGAAAATGAATTTTAATCAAGGTTTAATAATATTTATTCTTTATATAGTGAATTTACAGTATTTTCCACAATCATAAACTTTTAGGCAAAATCCATATTGAATTTCAAGTATTTTAATACTGAATATTTTGCTTTTTTTTTCCCCTGACAAGACTGTTTAAAAATTAAATTTAACTTGAATTTGTGAATAATTGAACCTTGAAACTTGCATTTTTCAACCAACCATCAGTTGAAATATTAGCCTAAATACGTTGAACACTAGGTGTCTTTACAACTTCTGAAAATTAGGCGATTTGTAAAAATGTTATCTAAATATTCTGGTTTAGGGTAAGATAACATAGTAAATAGCCGTAAATGCAAAAAGCGCTATTGTGAGTGCATGAAAAGTATATCTTTGCAAATAACAGATCATTTCAAGTGCTGCAAGGGGAAGACACAGCTTTATTACTGCCTGTTTGCTGAAACAGTGGTACCCAACATGCAGCTACACAGAAAGGTTTTGTGAGTAGTCCTTAAACTGCTTCTATCCTCAAGCAGCTGATCTATAAATAACTATTTCACTGGTGGTTTATATTCAGGGAAAAAATGTATATCTTAGATAGCTGTGGAGCACTGACACTCTTTTAGCTGCCAAGGCTGTAAAAAGCATCAGGATGATGACATTTTCCACTACTACAGATAGAAGCAGAAGGGAGAGCAAGAGACCTCTCTGATTTTATATCATTTTATATCATTCAAGACAAAGTACACCACTTTTTTTTCTTCTTTTTTTTCTTCTTTTTTTTTCTTTTCTTTTTTCCTTTTTTTTTTTTTTTTTTTTTTTCCCTCATGTGGGTGTATTTTAAAAGTTGTTGTATTGTTCTGGTCTGGCATGGCATGGAATTATCCACATCCTACTAAAGTCAGAGAACATTTATCACAATTAACAGCCAAGAAATAAAGGCTTAAAGGCTCTAAGATGCAGCTGTTTTGTTGTTTTTTTTTTTCCCTTGCTTCCCCTCTTGTTCCAGAGGAGAGGTGATAAACTGCTATGATGGCTCATATCCATACTAACTCTTCCCCTTCATACAAACCAAACTTACTGTGGAAATTTGAAAAAAAAAAAATTATTGAATTTCCATTTTTTTCACACATAACAGGAGGCTGGCCAACAAAATTTGGTTTTCTACTGACTGGTCAAGTGGGAAATTTTCTATATCTCTATATATCTTAGATATCTTCCCTTCATAAGCAGCCTCATAAAGGTTCCCCTCCTAAGCAGCCTCAAAAACTGCATTAACCTTTCTAATCTGACCAAAGCAATTAAGCACAAACAACCCAACTCAAGAAACTGTGGTGCTTTGCAGTGAAAATTAGTACTATGTTCATTTACTAGAAACAGATTAACTGTTGAGTCTCAGTCTTCCCAGAAACACTTCATATCTGTTCTCACTCAAATATTTTGTCAGTTTATGTCCTGACCAAATTATACACATTTCTGAAATTTTAAACTTTATAAAATATGTTTAACACTTTGTAATAAAAATATGAATGCATCCTTTATATCTTCCCTGTAAGAATAACTGCAATGAGAATTTCTGTTCAGAAATTCTAAATAAATAAATAAATAAATAGATTTGGCTGTTACAATGATGACTTTATCTTCTGATGTCCTCTCACAGATTCTATATGGTTTCTGTGGTCTTCTGTCTTTTGTTTCCACTTGTAGTTGACAGATTAAGACAGTTTAAAAGATTTAGGTCTCTTCTTGTTTGTATCATCCTCTACCTTCTGGCATTTGCAGATTTGCCTGTTCTAACCATGCTTGCTTTTTTCAGAATAGGTTAATTATGCAGGTGCATAAGTTCATGTGAATTATCTTTTTTGTTGTTGTTGTTGTGTGTGTGTGGTGCGGGGTTGGTTGTTGTTTATTTTCTGAATACTTATTGGTTCTGGCTGCATTACTTGCCTTCATCACAGAAAAGAGCCCTACTGTTCCCTATGAAAGGAAGTGCACTAGCAAAAAACTTCAGAAGCCTCTTACACTGTCAATAGAGAAAGTAAGACAAAATGCATCCTCATTGTTTTGTAAAGTCTGGCTGAGTTCTCTGATGAATTCCTCTGCCAGAAGATAAAGCCAAACTAGCACCATTCTGTAGTTTAGTTTATATGTGAAAGGCTTTTGGAGCCCTTCTGTTGTAAGTGTCTTCAAAACAAAGTTTCTTGTCAGTTTAGTTTAAATAAATCAATAAACATTGCTTTTTCCAACTTTGGAATAGAATCCTATATTAATGCTTCTTGTTTTGCCAGTTTTACACCAGTAACCTGCTGGATAATATAATAGAAAAATAGCTGCTAACTAAATTCTGGGCTTTCCTGACTGTAAAAATATATTTGCAATATATGTACACAGGTGCATATCTACATATTTGCATATAAAATTTGACTAAGAAATAAATTGTGTTTGAAAACTTAATCACAACACCCCTACGACAATGCTTGCAATTAGGAAGCATGAGATTTAACCATTTTGAAGACAACGGTAACATTTTCTCCATCTGCCTATCACACCTGCATGCAGAGGTAATGCTCAATTAGTTTGTCCTCTTCCACAAGAACAAATGCAATAGGTGGTATTACCCTGAAAGAGCCACACCCACTTCTGTTGGAATGAAGACCACTCATTACATTTAAGATTAGGAGAGTTCAGGTGTGGGTATCTATGGATCTGCTATATAGGCAAAATAGGTCTTGTGTTAGGCAATAATAGCTCCAGTCCTTCTGGAGCCATACTTTAGCATTAAATGGGCAGATTCAGATGACTAGTATATGAAGAAACATATAATTTGGCTTGGTAAATTAGCTCCCGTTAAACTGTATCAGTATTCCACCAGTGCATCTTTGACTTTATTGTTACTGTAGTGCCTTATGACTAGTGTAAAGAGATGGGCAATCTGACTAGAGTTAATGATTTTCTTGGTGATGGTGATGTGCACTCATACTCTCTTTTGTTATCTCATTGGCTCTGCAGAACTAACAGGAATTTTTTAAAAAACTTAAAATGTTTATTGCTCACCAAAATAATATTAGGTTGCTTGAATAAAGCTATGGACTATTACCTTTGAAGAAATAAAATAATAATAAAATAAATTGCTTCCCCTCCTTTAAATTTCACTATTTTTAGAACAGAGACACACACTTTAAACTTGAGCAGGAGTTATAAAGCTGGCTTTCATGTATTGAACTGTGCTCTCCACAAAAATGTACAGTGTGCAAAATGTCAATAAATTTATAAACAGTCTGCAAAGAAATAACAAAAAAATGTTTTAAACTCACATCGGAATTCTTGGAATTGCACAAAACAAAAGTAGATGCAGCCAGCAATTAAAACTCATGTAAATAATTGCATTTCATCCTGTGATTATCATAAAATCTTATTTTAACCCACTAGGAGACTAAATCATATCTTCTGGGGGAGAAAAAAGAAATGTTCATATGTGCAATTTACATATACAAGAATTACTTCACCTCAAGGGACTCCATTTTCTAGACAACTAGAATAATGATCTTTCAAAAGTAAAGCAGAGATCCATTATAGCTGATTATTTCAGAGACTGTACTGCTCCAGAATCTGAAGTTTGACTATTTCATGAATATTCATTTTCAGTAATTCCCAGATACAAATTATTAAATCAGAAATAGAAAGATGGGTTATCCTACTACCAGTAAAGTGCTAGAGTCAGAAAGCTGGTTACAGTCATGCTCAGATACAGTTACCTGAAACTACAAAACAACTCTAATACAGTCCAGTCACACTCCTCCAGAAGCACCATGAGTGTCTTCTCGCATTCAAACCATAGAATGTAGTGTTTTGTTTTGTTTTAAATTTTATTCCCTGATGTTTCTATTTTAATTATTTTTATTACAATAGTCTCCTGTTCTTTTTTATGGTGTAGCAAAAATATATTTGTACCCTACTAAAATGCAAACACTGAAAATGATTCCAAAACATATTTTTATCTAAACAAGGAAGGCAGAATAACAATGTTTTAAGTGACATCAGCATATCCACTCATCAACCACTGGAGCTGTAATTAGACTTTTGTTTCCTAGTATTTCTCTAAACAAATAATATTTACTGCTTCTCCTTGCCCAAAGCATCTGATCAGAATTCAATTTTTTCTTTATCAGCTTCTCCAGATGACATAAATAAATAAATATTTATTTATTTATGTTTGGTTTTGTAGGAAGTATAACTTCTTTAAATTGGAGCATATTCTTATAGACATACATTATATAATTTCAAAATCATTATTACAGGACAGTTTGTATTGGCTGAATCCATAAAATTACAATGCATTTAAATAAGTAATTATGTGCAGCTAAGCTACATTTTGAAAGGTTTTATCTATGTTTATATAAAGTAATTTCTTCTAGACATTAATTTATTAACAGCAGAGCTCAATATTTTAGACGGCAATGTAATGGGAGTTGCATAATAAAGTCAGAAATGCTTGTGGTTCCTAAAGGAAAATAATGGAAATTACTAAGTATGTATCTGCTTCTCCATCTATTAGTAGTACACATTTGCTAAGAATCCATCCAGAAAAAAAATAATAAAATAAAATAAAATAAAATAAAATAAAATAAAATAAAATAAAATAAAATAAAATAAAATAAAATAAAATAAAATAAAATAAAATAAAATAAAAAAGGAGGAAAACAATAATATGAATAGAACAGTTACTGTAGACTAAGTTATTTTTTCCAATGTTCTCTTTAACTGGATATCTTCCTACAAAATCAACAGAAGATGACAGCTTCATGGATGATTCTGATCACCATTGTCTTAAGATCACTCTAAAAGTTTATGTTGATATGTTCACATCAGAAGGTTAGCTTGAAATATCACTATTACCTGTGCATAAGTTTCTGAATTTAATTAAAATTTCCTGATTCCAGTAGCAGGTAATTGCACAAAAACTTGAGAACTGAGCACAAAATAAATGATTTTAAAGGGTAGAAAAATATTTTTCAATACTTTGTTGTGTTAAAGGGTGAAGAAGTTTGGCAGAACCTAAATCCCCTTGCATTCCAGATTGTCCTCAGATATCAGATATCCTTCTACTCTGTCCTTTGTGAGTACTGCATCCATGTCTGGGGCACCCACCACAAGAAGGATGCGAGTCTGTTAGAGCAGGTCCAGAGGAGGGCTACGACATTGATCAGAAGGCTGGAGCACCTCTTCCTATGAAGAAAGACCAGGAGAGCTGGGGACATTCAACCTGGAGAAGAGAAGGCTCCAGGGAAACCTCATTGCAGCCTTTCAATACTTAAAGGGAGCTTATAAAAAAGATGGAAAGCAACTTTTTACTTTGGCAGATAATGATAGGACAAGGAGGTGAACTAAAGAGAAGACGTTTAGATCATGTGTTACGGGGTAGTTCTTCATTCAGAGGGTGGTGAGGCACTAGCACAGGTTGCCCAGAGAAGTTGTGGATGCCCCATCCCTGGAGGTGTTCAAGGCCAGGTTAGATTGGGCCCTGGGCAACCTGATCTAGTGGGTGGCATCCCTGCTGATCATTGGAAATAGATAATCTTCAAGGTCCTTTCCAACACAAGTTATTCTATTATTCTATGATTAAAATATGAAATTCTATTTTAGCTTATCCATCTATAACAGGGTGCTTCTTCAAGAGGTATGGTAGCAGTTACCTGTTAATAGAGATGACCAAGTCTAGGATTAGGCATCATAATTCTTTGCCATGACGTAATGAAAAGTTATGCTCAGGCTGAGAACTGATCATTTACACTCTAAGTCACTTTGAAAATAACTGGGATTTCTGACCATGAAAACCTCTTGCAAATTCTGCTTTTCATGGGGGGAAAAAATAAAAATCATATTCTGTTGAATACAGCAGAAAGTTTTGTTTCCAGAAGGTCTCTACTGATATTCTCAAAATTCTCTTCTGTCCCTCATTTTACATTTGTAGATTGTGAGAAGAAAGTCAAGAATAGAAGGATAAATCAATTCATTTCCATAAGAACACAAGACAAGTGAGTTTTCTTCCCTCTCTCTTCATTCAAGACAGAGGACAAGATTATAGATTTTAACAGTAAAACAGTTGTAAAAAGAAATCAACACAACAGTCATGAATCCACTGAGGTGTAATGTCTTCATGTACTCAAAGAAGCATATTTTTGCTTGAAAGTTTTCTTTAGTACAGGAAGATACTCCAATTAACTTCAGCAGCTTTGGGATTGTACAAGGGTAAGAAAACCCACTGAAGACTAACAGAGCTGAAACACAAAGGACACACAGTTAGGTATGAGCTATAAAGGTTTTTAGTACCTTAAACCTGAGCCAGAAAGATTGAGAAAAGAAACTCATGAAAACAGGGAAGAAGAGTAAGGGGAAAACTATTCACAAATTAAAAATAGAAAAGAGGAGATATGCACCAATTGTTTTTTTTCTGATAGTGCCTAGGTGGCATAATTCACCACTGATAATGAAAACAGGGGCCTATTTTAGCAGCTGCAAGGAAAATAGGAGCAAGACACTATGTGAATGATAGTAATGCAAACTTTTATGACACATTTATCCACCGAGGTAGCACAGGCTTTCTGTTTGTTAGGGTCTGAACCAAGGCAAACAATTAATTGTACATACATTAACAAATGACTACCAGTTTCACACACTATAGGGTATCTGAATAAAGACTATTCAAAACAGTGTCTTGCCGATAAAGACTTATTTTGACAAACTTTTAGACTATCATTTCAGACTATTATAACTATTCAGTCTTCACAGACATGCAATTCTTTGCATACAGCAGCATTCTCAAAAATAAATACATAAAATAAATAAAAAAATAAATAAATTTGCCAGGTGCAAAATGTAAATAGCAGAGAGAATCATTACGCTACAGCAAAACATGGAAATAAAATATTTCAACTTTGAAAAAAAACACTACTGAAATATTTGTTATATGAATATAGTTTTCATTTGCACCCTTCCTGAGAAAAAAAAAATAGAGGGGAAAATAAAATCAAGGAGTGTTCTTCAAACTGATACTGTATTTACAGGTATTTGAAATATTTGAAATATTCTTGTGCAACAGGCTAGTCTACTACACTATTTGTAGTTTTCTATTTCTATCCTCATAGTACATAATGGCCTGTTCAGCTTCACCCCAGCAAAATATTTAAAATGAAGCACTTTCTTTTATAACTATTATTTGCAAACACCTTGAATTTTGACAATCAGAAGTCACACCCTGCAAAGAAAATTATTTAGAGAGACAGTGTCTTGCACCAATGGGAATGTTTTGTTGTTGTTGTTTGTTTGTTTGTTTTTATATATAGAATAGGAATAAAATGGCTCTTGACATCCCTTTTTCCAAAGACAATTTATCTTTGACTCTTCAGACTCACTGTAGTAATGACACACTATAACTGCTGTGTATTCATGTATAATTTAGCAAAAACATAATTGATACTGTGTAAAACAAACAAAAACAACATTAAAAACAATAAAAAGATCCAATAAGAAGTGACTACTGAATTTCCATCTTAATTTTTAGTGTAGGAATATAAATTCCAAATATAAAGCATTACTAATTTGAGTTTCCAGATGGGCCCATTTCCAAAAAGAAATTTAACAATCAGTTCAAAAGGTATTATATTCTAGAAATTCTATGATTCTGGTTTCTAGGTCTAATTTGAGGGCCATCCTTGAAATAAATACACTATCATTTTACATATATCAGTCATGTAGTTCATTACTTTAAAACAATATTATACTTTGGATGCACAAAAATCATATAGAAAGCATCATAATCATCTCTTCAGTTAAGAAGAGCTCGGATAGTAGATTCAAAAGTTTCTGATAGGAGAAATTCAAAACCTAGATCTGATTTCCCCAAAAGATGTCCCTCATATATACAGCTCATTAAAAAGTTGTTGGGAGTACAAACCACTGTCTCAGTTTTGATTTAGTGCTACTTCTCACATATATTTTCTCCTCATTGCACATTTTTAAATATTGATTCCTAAGCTTTTCAAGACTACTTTTGGCTGCAATTATTTTAATTTGTCTTCCAGTTGTTCACTCACCTCCATGTTGGTCTTGAGCAGTCACCCATCACAAGTGTCCTCTAACCCTAAGTGTGATCTCTCATCAGACTTTACACCCATTGCACATTGCAGGTACCTGTGCATTTGGACCAGCACATACCCCCCACCTCATCTCCCTACACAGTCTGTATCCATCCCTCACAGAACTTTGGTCACGTAATCTGAAAAGCATGCACCACATCACTGCAATCTAAAAAATGACACAGCCAGCTGGTGAATACAGACTTTGAGTACCTTCTGCTTTCTTGCCATTGTGCAGATATGTGTGATCTAAGGGGGAAAAAAATCAGCTCTAAGAATTTTTAAGATTAAGTGGTCAAACAGAATTAAACCTTTTTTACTGTAAGATAATTATTGGTTTAATTCTTTGTCCAGCACTTTGTCCACAGTTTTCAGAAGCAGATAGAGGTTTCCACTGCATTAATCCTCACACTTTTCCTGAATTACTTAATATGGAATTCAACTGTGTATATATATAACAAATTAATTTTTCTCAGTGTGTTCTAATTTATATTTTTCAACCAGGAACTCCACCTGTCATGGGATTTCCCCCTGAGCCTGGCTTATATTTAAAATTCTCCCCCAAATCTTCCCTGAGGACATTTAGATTCTGATTATTCTGAATAATTTTGCAGATATAAACATTCTCATTCATTCCCTTAGGATATAGCTATAAGGATCTAGATATATCTACACAGAGTACTCATTCTCCAAAGAGTTCTTTAAATAGCTAAGTACCTGAATATAGAGGTACTGAGTCCTAATTTAGCTCTTCATGTCTGACCTTCCAGGGACAGTGAACCAGTGCTCCACACAGTGGTATGTTATTGAAAAAAATTGTGAAGATACATGTGCAGAGTCATTGATAATGGGAAAATTGTACAAAAAATAGCTGCTGCTAACCCTGACCCCCAAGATATTGGGCTCTAAAACAACACATTTCTCCTGTCCCATAGGAGAAACTTCCAGCCCTAAGACAAGTACAACCCTTGAGTGAACTTGCATGTAAATAGTTCAATTTCAAACTAAATGAAAACAAGATCTGCAATAAAAGAAAACAGAAGGGTGAAAAGGGGAGGATTGTTAACATTTGATTGTCATTTGCCATCTGGCTGAATTTAGCACATCACAAGAATTTAAAACAAATCCAAAAGCTTAAAGCCATTCATTAAAAAACAAAAACAAAAAACAAACAAACAAAAAAAAAATACAATCCTAACACTGCAACTACCTCCTCTAAACTGCGGTGGTCAAAAGAAACAAAATTCATTAATGTGCAGAAAACCATTACATTGTTCCTTCAAAATGTCTGAAAATGTGAAAATGGACAGAATATATGTCCCCCAAGTTTTTTGTTTGTTTGTTTGTTTTTGTTTTAATTTTGATCAAAACATTGGAGTGATTGACTTTATAAGAGAAAATGTTTGTGTTTTTTTTTTAAATGTAGAGAGATTTTGTGTGTTCAGACAGTTTATGAGGTTGTTAAAATGGTATAATAAGAAAGCAGCATAGGTAGAATGATTAAGACAAATACATTTTTTTCAAACATTTCACATATATCGTTAGGAAATACCACAGTTACACTTCTAGAGAGAAAGGAACTGTCTGGATCTCTTGTATTTGTCCCCTTCTGTTGCAATAAACAATTTTACATACTATTTTATTCATACCCTTGCAGAGATCCCTCTTCAGAAAATTTGTTTTTCTCTCATTATTTCTTTTTTCAACACTTAACAGTTTTGCCCTGGAAGTAACACTATCACGTTTAAATGCTGACACCTTAGAGTGTAGCTTTTGAAATGTGAAAACTAGAGTTTATCCAAATTTCCACGTCATTTTAAGCAGAAGCATGGTGAAAATTAACCTAAATGTGTCAGAAACTGGGGGGTGGAGGCAGCATTTCTTCAAAGTTTGGGGTTTGCCATACAAGAAATTCGAATTTTTCAGCATTTTCTATATTCTAAAGGGAGATATTTTTAGGATCATTCTAATAATGAATTACTCTCTCTCTACCCTCTCGCAATTCGGACAACATTTTTAAGTATGTTAAAGGAAAAAGGAGGACCAGAACAAACATTGGTCTGATAATTGATGAGGATGATCATCTCACAAACAGGGACATAGACAAAGCAAAGACATTTAATGTATTTTTTGCCTCTATCTTTAACACCAGTGATGGACTCTGGTACCCCAGCTGCCCTGAGTTGGAGAACTGTGACTGCAGGAATGATTAACTCCGAGTTAACCCTGAACTTGTGCAGGCTTTGCTGCTTCACCTAGATGCATACAAGTCTATAGGGCCTGACGGGATTCATCACAGAGTACCAGATTTCATCCCAGAGATGTGGCTGATGTCTCTCAATTATTTTTCAATGGTCTTGAGAATCCAGAGAAGTCCCCTTGACTGGAAGCTGGCAAATGTGGTCCCAATTCTTGGGAAGGGAAAGAAAGAAGATTCTGGCAACTACTGACTGTCAGTCTTGCTTCAGTGCCTGGTAAAATTATGGAGAAGATTATTCTAGGACATACTGAAACATGCCTAAAGGACAACAAGTCCTTGATCATAGCAAACATGGGTTCACTAGGGGAAGGTCATGTCTAACAAACTTAATTTCCTTCTATGACAAAATCATCCAGCTCATTGACCAAAGGAAGCCAGCCAATGTAATCTTTCTGGAATTCAATAAAGCTTTTGATATTGTCTCTCACAGTCTCTTTCTGGACAAAATGACCAGAATACAGTTGGTTAAAATAATAAGATGGGTGAATGACTGGCTGATGGGTTAGGCCCAGATGTAAATGGGTTTACATCAGGCTGACAACCTGTCACTAGTGGGGTTCCCCAGGGCTCTGTTTATGGGCCAGTCCTCTTCAGTGTTTTCATAAATGATTTGGATGAAGGACTTGAAGGTGTTTTGAGCAAGTTAGTGGATGACACCAAATTGGGTGGAGCTGTTGACTCTGTCGAAGGTGGTGAGGCCTTGCGGAGAGAACTGGTTAAATTAGAGAGCTGAGCCATCACCAACCGTATATAGTTTAACAAAAGTGCTCCTGGGAAGGGGCAACCCTTGTTATACATACAATCTGGGGGACAAGATGCTGGAGAGCAGCCCTGCAGAGTGGGATCTGGGGTTTTGATTGACAGCAAGCTGAACATGAACCAGCAGTGTGATCTGGCAGCCAGGAGGGCCAACCATATCCCAGGGTGCATCAAGCATGGCATTGCTAGTTGATCGAGGGAAGGGATTGTCCCTTTCTACTCTGTGCTAGTGCAACCTCACCTCGAGCACTGTGTTTTGGGTGCCACAGTATAAGAAAGATATAAACCTGTTAGAAAGTGTCCAAAGGAGGGCACAAAGATGGCAAAGGGTCTAGAGAGAAAGACTTATGAGAAGCGACTGATGCCACTTAGTTTGTTCAGCCTGGAGGAGACTGAGGGGAGACTTCATCACGGTCTACAACTTTCTCATGGTGGGGAGCAAAGAGGTAGGTGCTGATCTCTTATTTCTGGTGACCAATGATAGGATCCAAAGGAATGGCTTGACAGGCAGTTCAGGCTGGATATCAGGAAAAGGTTCTTCACTGGAACAGGTTCCTCAGGGCAGTGGTCATGGCATGGAACCTGCCAGAGTTCAAGAAATGCTTGGACAGCGCTCTCAGATACACGATCTGATTTTATTTATTTATTGGGGGTGGAAGAGGGAGGAGGTGAGGGGTGGTCCTTTGGCGGCTCAGGAGTTGGACTCGATGATCCTTGTGGATCTTTTCAACTCAGATATTCTGTGTTTCAAAACACCTCCAGTGGTATAGCTAACAGTGTCACCTATTTCAGCATTTCCATACATTTCCATTTTTATAGGAGTATTTTTAATATGGCAATGACACTTAATGATTAAAAGATTATTATGGGTCAATCTGCAACCTTCCTTCAAGTCACTTCCTCATTCTTGCTTTTATCTCTTGTCTCATTTGTTTTCTTTAGCTCAAGGCTACATATATGTTATCACTATTTTCATCAAAAATCGAAAATGCAGCATATGAGCCTCTACAAAGAAAATTAACTGTATCTCAGTCAAAACCATGACACCTTGTCATTCAAGTATTTAGAAATAAAGTATGGACTTTTATACTTATGATTCATTAGCTACTTCCAATATAAATTAAGGGCTGTTTTAAAATTCAGAAGTTTGTTTGTTTTTTTTTTACTTTTTTTTCCCTCTGTGTGAAAATAAGTATATGCATTTTTGCCCCATGTGAAAAACTCACATTTCATTCTAAAGAAACTTTGACATAACACTGTGGAGGAAACATACTCTGTCAGAGTTTTCAAATGAAGATTTGCTTGGTTGTTTCATTTCCACATTTTGTCTAATGGATAAACATAATAATCACAATTAATTGTAAATCAAAACAAGGAATATAAAGCAACCTCTTCCAGTAACCTTAATACCAATTTCTGTTTAAAAATTCTGTATTTACATACAAATGGTCCCACAAATATGGCAGCTTCTTGACAAGTAGTATGGAAAGTTATTGTTATTGTAACTTCTTTAATACTGTGATTTATGATTTCAAGGGACTTTAATGAAAAGCACATTATGTTCATGTGATTGATCTTAAATCATCTTTCTCAACCAACTTTTGAACATAAGCATCAAACAATGAATTTATTACCACCTTTTATTTTTAAAATAACCATCAGATGAAACAAATAAAATATATAGTCTAGACTTTAACGTCTGGAATTATATAAACATGAAAATAAGATGCTGACACTTCAACTTTATCTTCTTTTTTATATCTACAGGTACTTTTTATTATACATACATATATATATATATATATATACACATCTTTTCTAGGCCAAATAGCAGTTACTTGAAAACTGATCTTGATCAATAAAGTCAGCTTTTGCCAAATTCTGCATAAAATGTGCTTTTAATACCAAAGGAGTCAATGTATGTAATAAAAAGTAAAACAAAAATATGACAGGCTAAATCACTGTCAATTTTATGAGTGTGTTTCTTCAAGTCCTTTCACTTGGTCTGGTCTCCTTCAGTTTTCCCTGTGTAGACCATGCTGTTAATTGTGTTTCAAAGTAAGAAACAGTCCATTAAAGCATTGTAGTCAATAGTACTCTAGCACAAACTGTAAGTGCATTATCTGATTGTTTGCTGTCTCTGTTCAGCTGACTGGCTTCTAAAAATCCATCTCTAAGGGCTTTAACTATTCCTCGCCACTCTAAAATGAGACAAGATAGTATGAAGCTGCCCAAGACACAGATGAATCCTTCAAGTCCCAATTAAGAGCAATAACCACAGCAAAGCTGCATCACCAAAACATCTTTATGACAGCAGGAAGAATTAAGTACAAAGATTATGTCAAGGATAGACATCCTCACTTCAGAAAAACCTTGAGACTGAAGGCAGAATGTGTACATGCACTACAGTAACATGCTTATAAAGAAAGTAGCACAAATGAGAATCTTGATCTGAATTGGTCTACAAGAGTTAGAAACTGGTTACGTTAGGATTAGACAGTTTTAGCTCATACCTTCTTTTCTGTATTGTTGGGCATGAAGCTGCTAAAGAAGTAACTGTGATTAAGACATTTTCAAATAGTAATTGGAATAAAAATGGCAGTACAAAGGAAGGTACTATGTTGTGCAGACAGCTGTTTAAGGAAGAAAATCAAACAAAATGTTGCAGAAATGCATTTTTTCATTTTCTTGTAGGAGTAGATCACTGAATACAGAAAAATAGCAAAACGTTTTATGTTAGTTTCAGTGCTTACAAGAGGTACAACCAACCACAGTCGGTTGAACACACTAGCAGAAAAATGTTGGAAACTATGGGGGATTCTTTGAAAGTTCACTTAGCTTGTGAAGCATTAGTTATTTATGCACATATTTCTGGCAATTGCCAAAAGATAAAATATCTTAATGTTAAGATTAACAACATATGACCATTAGGGTTAACTTGAACAGATGATTATACACTATTCTAATACATATTTGAAATTTAAAAGATGGTGCCATTATCAGTGTTTTTTGTGGTTGTTGTTTGTTTTGTTTTGTCTTTTTTTTTGTTGTTGTTGTGTTTGTTTTTTTTTTCCTGCTCACCAGAAATACAAAAAAAAAAAAAAAAAAAAAAAAGAAACTTGGTAGTATTTCAGAAGGTTTGCAAATGAATTCTGCTTTATAATTTTATTTTTGATTAACTATAAGATAATACATTTTTTCCTGGGGACCATGGCATCTGCGTAAACATTTAACACAAAACTGTTATTTATTAGAATAAAGATTTTATAAAGCATTTATAGCTAATATAACTTTAAGTCTGAAATTGTTTGGACTAAACAGATTTGTCTTAGAAATATCTCATGGTTGTACTTTTAGACGGTCTAAGCTTGTGGAAAGGTAAAAGGTTCCTTGTGTCAACTATGAAAAGTTGCAAATAAAAACTCAGCATGTAAACAGTTTTCTAATGCAAATATCTCTTATATTTAAAGTAAGTATCAGATCATTTTATTTACTAATAAATTAAGCAATTATTCAAATCCTCAATGCTAGAGAGATTCAGCACAAAATCTCATGTAACTTGCATCTCACTTGACAGGCAGAAAAAAAAAATCTTCAATGATAAACGATAACTACACATTATGTAAAACATCTTTATCAAAGTCACTTAACATATTAACTCATATCAGAACAAATACAAAGGAGGACCATGAAGATGATTGAAGGGCTGGAGCACCTTTCTTATGAAAGCAAGCCGAAGAAGTTGGGGTTGCTCATCTTGGAGGCTCCAGGGAGACCTTGTAACAACCTTTCAGTACCTAAAGAGCCTACAGGAAAGCAGAAGAGGGACTTTTTGTAGTTGATTAGTTGATAGGACAAGGAGTAATGGTTTTAAACTAAAAAAAAAAAAAAAAAAAAAGTAGATTTAGATTAGATCTAGGGAAGAAATTCTTTGACCTGGAGACGGTGAGGCACTGGAAGAGGTTGCCCAGAGAAGTTGTGGATTCCCCTTAGGCCAGGCTGGATGGGGCTTTCTACCTGGTCTAGTGAAAGGTGTCCCTACAGGGAGGTTGGAATTAGATGGTCTTTAACGTCGCTTCCAATCCAAATTTCTGTGAACATATTTTGAATATGATGCAGGCAGCCATCATAACATAGTAGATGGTAGAGAGCTGCCTGATATCTCCAAGTCTGTACTCAATACTGTTGCCAGTGACCTAGAAGCTCCTTAGAGAAAAAAAAAAAAAAAAAAAAAAAAAAACAAACTACTTTAACATTGCACCCATTTAAGTAAGATTGTTAAATAAAAATTCAGTCCTGAGTGCAATCTCTGTACTGAGTTTGTGGCCTGCTACTAACACCAACAATGCTGTATTACTAATTTACATGACTATATACTTTGTTAAATCAAAATATTTTGTAGATATATTGTTTCCCACCATGTAATAGTCTTTCCACTGACACTAGAAAAAGCTTTCTATAATTCTTCTTCAAATTATTATAAATGATGGTCATACGCCACAGCATATTTTTAAAGTAGCCAGATCCCAAACACTTTAATGTGTTATTCTAAAAATAGTTTTGCTCTGATGAATTTTGCTGTCTGCTCTTATATCTGTAAAACTATACTAATAACAGTTTCACTAAAAACAGATGCCAGCTTTTACCACAGAATTGAGCAAATAATAAATGAGGTCAAGTGTACTATGTTATTTCACAGATACAATCAGAATTACAGAGGTTATAACACTTGTACTCAGAGAAGACAACATGTACTTTATCCTCTGTTTAGGCATAAGTAAGAGATGTGATTTTAATCCTTACCCTTCCAAGAACTGACTTTTAAAGCTGTTTAGCCCCAAAAAGTAGGTAAAGTAGGATATAGACCATAAAAGTTATTTCAGTTAATGCATAGTTGAAAGTGCTACGAGACACTCTTTGACTTTAGGAGCTTCCCCAGTGACAGTGCAGCTCTGCACAAATCCAACCAAAAAAACACACCTTCAAGGCACAAATTATTCTGTCGGTAAGAGGAGAAAAAAAAAAAAAAAACACCTTAATATAGCTGGAGGTTGAAAAAGATAGCTGTAGAGAAATAAACAGTGGGTTTTGCTGCTTATTTGAGGATGAAAATCCAGAACTGTTATGCAAATGAAATTTCAGAAGGGCAGCTTATGGAAAATATATTTAGTTAAAGAATATTACTGCTAGCCTAGTGGTAAGCAACAAGTGATATTTCTTTAGGATTTAGGATTTCTTTATGAGCTTTAGGATTAAAAATGCCTAAGGTAGCATTAAATCTAAAATTGTTTAACTGATAGTTGTAGTGCACTTTAAAAAAGAAATACAAGAAGGTTTAGTTTTAACTAAAGTTTGCCTTTATGAAAGAGAATGAATTAAATGACTACTAGTTGCAGTCTACTGATTCAGAACTGGATGCAGAGTGTCTTAAATCTTCCCTGTTAATATAATGGGCTTCACTGAATGCCACAGGTATCTACCATAATTTGTTTGGAAGCATCTACCATAATTTGTATTGGAAAACTTTGTTTTCCATGCTTATGTTCTTGTCTGTCTCTATATGTATGCCATAACTGCTTTGAATGCCTTCATAATAGGAATTGTATCTTTCAGATATTCTGCTTAAAATTTAGAATTACAGTAATAACAGACTCTACTGACCTCTAAAATGTTTCACTGGGATTGGCAAAAACCAGTGACTCATCCATTGAATCAGAGATTCCCTGACTAAATTCATAGTTTTACTGAATTTCTGTGAGATTACTGTGCTTGTGTTTCATGACTTAAAATGTAGTTTTAATACTGAAATTATGTTTACTTGTGACAAAGTGGTCTTTTTCCAAAACATTACTAAATGTTAAACTCTTCTACAAGTATTTGTGTTGCTCCAGGGGCTCTGATAGTAACTGATCTTTCAGTTTGTCAGCAAAACTGAAAAGCTGGATCCACACAAGCATTAGACAGTAGACTTTAGCCATTAGCCCAAGGACACCAATATAAAGGATGTGCAAAGTGAAAGCCTTTGTATGGATAGTTGAGATTTCCAAGGATGTTCATTCTATGAGCAATCTGAACTAGTGGAGGTTATTCCTCACTGTGGTAAGGAGTTGGAACTTGATGATCTTTAGAGGTTCCTTCCAACACAAAACATTCTATGATTCTATTCCTCAGTTTATTCTATTCCTCAGTTTATTCTATTCCTCAGTTTAGCATTGCAGAAACAAAATGTTATTTTGCAGAATCCCTTCTAATGTGAATCACATTTTTTTCTACTTGAACATTTTTCTAGTCTGCCTTTCTAGGAATTGCAAAATAGTCTGCTCTGCAAATCTTTCTGCAAAATCTGCAAAGCTTTTAAGTTATGTTTCTGTGGAGTCTACCTATTCTAATCATATAGGAAGTCTTAAGAGGCATGAATTCAAACTAAGCTGTGGGTGTCTGTCGTTCACCAAGTGTGGGCAGTAGGCACGGACGTTCATGATATGAATGCCTCTGATTGGCTGACATTTGGTAAATGCCTGTGGGTAGGATGGGTTTAGTATTAATCACTTGTGACATGGCTTAAAAGGAGGTTATATGATTCAGTATACTTTGATCTGTAAAAATCTGGACCTTTGATTTTAGGACAATCCTTTCTGAACGAATAGCTCGACAACATTCTGATTTAAGAGTTGTTTAAATTATCTTGTTCAGTCACACAAACAAATGAACGTATGTGTAGTGATAACATGAAAATGTGTCGTTTTGCTACATATAGGAAGTTATATATATATCTGCTAAAGAGTAATATGTAGTAGAGAATAACAGAACCTTAAGTGTCTGCATTCTTGAAATAAGCTTTTTTTGATTTCAGTATACATTTAAAACACTGGGTGAGTAACATATATATATATACACATGTATATATGTATATATATGAAAGCAAAACAAAGCAATAATACCTTTCACCAATAACTTCTAAAAAAGTAATGCACCTCTAGAAACCTTAACAGATATCATCTCTACCCACATGACCAGTGGGTGGATAACTTTCATTGATACTTACATGTTCACCGTATGGCCTTATTTAGCATTATACTCATCATTTACTCTGAAAACAGATCTACTATGCTTTTCTTCTAATTTCATTGGCTCTGCATGCTGATAAAGTTACTGATAAAGTCCGTGTAACCTAATGTAGGAAGTATTATTTAAAATAAAAAATAAAATAAAAATAAAAAGATTAGTTTGTTAAGACTAAATTTCTAAAGAAACAGGTCACCTTTGACAAATCTTTCGAAAGAAATTAGAATTTCTGGCTATAATCAGGGAGTAAACTCATATTTTCCACATTCTCTGTGGGAATCCCTATTTATATATTTATCTTGGGGCATCTACAACCTTTTCAACATTTTGAAAATTTCTATCCTGATCTAGAAGAAAACATACTACATTGTAATAACATCACTGTGTTTTGTCAAAATATAAACTGCTTTCTGATTTAACAGCTTAGTTATGGAAATTTTGAAGTACTTTGGCAAATTTAAATAGCAATATGTGAATTTATGCTAATATTACATTATTCCACAGTAATGCAGGCAGAACTTAAGTAGTATTTGAAATATGTAAAACATATATTCATATGCAATTTATTCAACTGTTTGAGGAAATCCTGATAATAGTATAATTTTGTATAAATATTTTACTCATTGGTACAGCTAATTTATAAATAACAAACTTGACTTGTTAATATTTTATTCAATGCAAAATACCAAAATCCACTGGATAAATTGCAACAATTCATATACTTATAATTGCTTTTCACTACCCAAGGATTCAAAAGTTTATTTTTATGTACTTATATTAAGTTATTAATGCATGAATATATCAATGGTCTTTTTTGGTGGTGTTTTTTTTGTTGTTGTTGTTGTTTTGTTTTTGGTGTTGTTTTTTTTTTTGTGGTGTTTTTTTTGTGTGGTTTGTTTGTTTGTTTGTTGTTGTTGTTTTTTAATTTATTTATTGCCTGTGTTTATACCTTTGTAGTCACTTACAGAGAAGTTAGATAAGTAGTAAGTCATGATTCCATAGTCAAAAAAAAAAAAAAAAAATCTTTGCCTAGAAATTTGCAATAGCTCAAAGAGCAGAAAATGGAAAACAAATAAAAAACTAGTAAAGAAAAAAAAACTATATATTAAGTCAAATTTCAAGAAATGAAGTGTATGTTTTAATGCAGGAAATTAATCTGTCATTTTGGAGGTTTGGACAACAAGGGGTTTAAGCATAGCAAAAACGTCATGGTAATGTAAGCTTACAACAATATGAGAATAATACAACTGCCAACAATTACAAAAAAAGAAAGAAATTTTGAGCAAATACTTTTTGCATTTCAGTATAGCTATGGTACACCCTCATTCCACAAGTTTGTAAAATATTTTCAATCAAAGATGGATAAAAAAAATATGATATAGATAAATATAATTATATATAATAATTATAGATAATGGTTAATAACTTCAACAGTCCTAAAAATGTACCTGAGAATATCTGCAAATAATAGTAATTTTAAAAATAAATAATGAAAAATTATCGAAACTAAAAACACTGAAGGAGCGTTAATATTTTATGAATGTTCACAACAGGCAAGTAAAGTAATCCAAATAAGCAGAATATGCTGATTAGTTTTCAAAAGAAAATACTTACAGTAAATGAATATTGATTTTTTTCCTCTAATATTCAGAAAAAGATAACTTTCTAATGCTAATATATATGAACCTGCATTTCATGCAGTACCACCTAATATTCCAATTAAAAATACAGAAGGATACAACACTGAAAGTGCACCATTTAAACAGATTACATGCCACCTAATAATTAATTTTCAAATATAGTTTCCAATGGGGAATGACATGAGAGCTTCTACTCAGATTTTGCAGGGACCAATATTAGGTTTCTCACTATTTAACATTTTCACTGGTGTCTTAGATACTCTCACCAATAAACTTTGTGCCACAAAGAGAATAGTACATTTCACTATATCAGGTACTTAGCTTTCTTGAGATCTTGAATGTGTCAGTCTGTGTTAAACTTGAAAAGCTTTTCAAGTCTAGTTATGATTGTGAAAGTGGTTTTATGTTCACTCTAGACAAAAAGTCTTCGAAAGAAAGCATATACAGTACTGAAGTTCCCACAAAATAAAATCATATATTTTTTATATCAGTTTTTACCAACTGTTAAATATTATTTAACTTTTTATTTTGAGAAAGCCATGTTAACTGATGTATCTTCCATTTTACAGATGTCCTTGAGTCTTTAGCCTAATACCATAACATTGGATTCAGAAACGTAAAGGGATGGGGAGGGATGAGTGAGGGGGGAGACAGAGGACTGGGAATGGGGCGGGAGAAGCTGATGGGTGCAAATCAAATTTAAATCCCTCTTCTGGGGAATGAAACACTAGTTTAAATCAGACGTATAAAAAACAGAAAATGCGTTTTCCAGGTCTGCTACCAGCATTGTCTCCTTTGCTGAAGTAATTCTAAATTCTATCTTGGAACAATATTAATTCCCTATTCACATTAGTTTGCACCTTAATGCATAATCATTAAACTCTCAATGGCAGCTTAAGCCTGAAGGGATGAGCGGTTCAAGACCTTTACCCTGCAAAGATTTGTTCAGAAGATTACATTCTATTAACAGTAAGAAGAATGAAAAAATATATAAATCTAACTAATATGTCTAAATTTTGCATTGAGGAAGGGATAGCAGTGGTCTAAGTGGAACTACTCACAGAACATTAGGTATTGGTATGTCTTTGATAGATCAAGGTTGTACGTGGTGTTTCTTGCCTTTTGCACTGTACATGACTTCTGCCTTTTCTAAATGTGGGGTGTAGGTCAGGGATTGTTGCAAGATGAATTATTGTTCAAATAGTTACTCTGATCCCCTCAGCCATACGATATGCTGTGACTCATTGGCCTGGGATATTTCAACAGTATATCTCTTATTAGCTTGCTTTTAATGTCACCTCACTAGAGTGTTGTCTGAAAAATAAGTTGCCATTGCAGAATAAAAACATTTTTATTAGCCTTCACCTGATCGACTCTTTCGTGCATTTGCGTTTTTATACAATAATGTATAAAAAGAGTAATGAACCAAATGGAAATCAAACTACATGTGAACTTCATAAAGAAGATGCAGAAAAGATGCTTCACTTTGAAAACAGTAATGAAGTAAAGTGCAACGCATGGCATGAGCCCAATTCAAATAATATTTTTCAGTCTTATGAGTTGAAAGATCTTTGCATAAAATCTGAATCTTCTGGATTTATTTCCCCTAACAAATATCACATTGTTAGATAACTGCACTTTGGATTTCTTTCTATCTTAATACATAATAATAAAAATATTTTTAATAAAAAGGTCTTTTGAATATACACAAAAAGTTAGTGTTTTCTAAACAACACTATTTGCTAGCCTAAAAGGCAGACATTGGAAACTATTTGACTTTTGCACCTTAACCTTGAAATATCATTAAATTTCTCATGTGGGAGAACTGATATAAACATTCTTTTTTATGTATTTGAAAATATTTCCACTCACAGCAGCATTGTTTAATAGAAAAGTAGAATATGAATAGCCAAGATGCAACCTGAAGTACTTAGTGCTTGGACTGAGATTTCTTTGTTGTAAATGTGAGTTTGTACCTGAATTTTTCATCTGCATTCAGAACAAAGTACTATTTCTAGTGTACACATTTTGTGTAGGTGATTCTCCAAAATGAAAGTCTGCTTCTTTCTATAAATCTTGCTATATCAAGTAGTTGTATATAAAGTGAGTTGTATGTAAACATACATTATAGCTTTAAATAGTGAATTGCACTGTTGGAATATCTTAGCAAAGCGATTTCAGATTTAAAGTGTAATTTGTGGATTTATGACAGTGAAACCCAAAACCATGTGTTCATATTATGTTAAGACAAGTTTCTAAACTACATCCTTTTTCCATGAAAGGTCCAAAAGTATGTATCACTAAGCTGAAGGCCATAAACATGAATCTATAAATATCTACCAATAATATTAATCATAGAATCATATCATAGTACCGCTTGGGTTGGAAGGGACCTTAAAGATCATCTAGTTCCACCCCCCCTGCCATAATCCCTGCTGTCAGAGATGCCATCTACTAGTTCAGGTTGCCAGGGCCTGTCCAATTTACCTGGCCAGGGATAGGGAACCCACAACGTTTTTAGCAACTTAGAAAATCTAGTGTTTCTAGCAACACTAGAAATCTAGTGCCTCACCCTTCACCCTAATCTTTGAAAGAACTATTAAAAACTTATTTTGCATCAATGAATAGAAATGTCTGTCAGTATCTGCTATCACCTGGAGGTAGAAGACAGACAAAGAAAGGAAAAATCCAAGCTTTCTTTCTCAATTTCATTAGCCTGTGAAAGCTGTGAATTTTTTGATTAGCAATTATTCAAAGAGAAAAATTACTCAAGTGCTACTTAAAATAAGCTGTCAACAGGAAAAGGATAGATATACTTGGCAGACTCAAGAAATAGGGTTAAGACTTTAAATCAGCAGTGTAATTTAACATTCAGATTACCAAGGATGAAATAGAACAAACAAAAAATTAACAAAATGTGGAATGGCAAGAAAAGGAACCACGATAGTTCAGTACCCTGAATCTGAACGGACCCATAACGGTTAATCAGCTACACCCCTTAACGTGACAAAGCAATAATGGCTTAAACTGAAAGAGGATAGATTTGGATTAGATATTAAGAAAAAAATATTTACTATGAATATGGTGAGACACAGGAACAAGTTGTGAACAGAAGTTGCAGATGCTCCATCTCTGGAAGGTTCCCTTGCCTATGGCAGGGGGATTGGAATTAGATGATCTGTAACGTCTCTTCCAATCCAAACCATTCTATGATTATATCATTCTACTATGCTCCACAACATCATGACTCATTTTTAGATTTTAAATATAAGGAGATCCTTTTCCGTCTTTAAATTGCACAAATGTTCTAGTATGCAGCACAAAGATTTGATTAAAAAAAAAAAAAAAACACACAACATAATCATATGCTGCTTATGACCAATATTTTTTCAGAGAAACTTCAAAGACAATTTTTATTTATGATACAGAAAGCATTCATAAACAGAAACACATTATATTGCTTCAGACTATTTCTAAAGATATCATAGAAAACAAGAGAGTAGTTTGAAACCAAAATAAATCTCTCAATTTTAATGTCAGTAGCAATGCTGTTATCTATTAATTATTTTCTTCAGGATGTGCAGGCCAAAGAAATACTTTGATCAGAAATAAAAGTAGAGCCAATCAAGAGTTTTCTGACAAAAGTTCCAAATTGGAAGTGTCCATCTGCTAAAACAGATGCAATGCAAGAGCACACCACTTGCCTTTGACTGCCTTTGAAGTGGTTTTCCATCCATGTGAATGTGTTAATCAAAATGAAAGCTATCTAGAGCAAGAACATTCTTTCAGTCAGAGACAGCAATTGAAATCTTGCATCATCCTTCTCTGAAGAAATGAGCAAACTGATAACTTCTAATCTCTCTTGATTTCTTCCTTCCTCCTCTTTGTTTCCCTATCATCTCTCTTTCCTCCTTCCCCCCTGCCCCCCTTCCCCTCCCCCCGAAGAGGTAAATCAAGAGTTTCCTTTGTCTTTGTGCATAACAGGAATATGGATGCAGGAAGTGCAAAGCCTTTGTGCAGGCTTAAATTTAGATTCCCCCTGCGAGAACAGAAAGAGATGGTTGCTGCAAACTGCATCTCATTATATTATATTATATTTGCTCCATGTGTCTTATTTAATGTCTCTAATCATATTTTCAACTTTTTATAATAGATATTTTCCTGAAAGAAATCTAGTTGAAGGCCATGAATGGTTTTAATGGTTTTTGTTGCTGTTTTCACTCCGAGTCAGCCTAAGCTACAACAGCACATAGTAAATATAATGAAACATATTTAAAACTTTAGTCTTATATACCAGAACAGTTATGAAATCTATTCAGTACACACAATCCTAGTTTGATGTAGTTTGTTTGATGCAGTTTGATGATACTATAAATGCTGAAGGGGAAAAAAAAAAAAAAAAAGAATGATCATTGCCAGTACCCATTTTGATTCCCTAGTTGGGTCAGGCTACAAAAATCCACGTGTAATTAACTGAGATTTACAATATTTTAGTGGGTTTTAGGAGCCTAACGTTAAACTACAGTGAGTGTATACTACTATTATGACTGCGTAGTTTAGAAAAAATAATTTCCATTATGTCCAACAACTTTTTAAATAGCATTTCTTAATTTGCCTCTTGACCTTTGTACTTTACAAGGATTAAAAAATTAAAAATAACTTGGCAGAAACATATTTTGTGGTGTTACACTATTTAACATCATATGGTTAGACAGATAGTAGGTGAAAGTGAACTCCTATGAACTCCTATCTCTAGTGACCTGACTAGACAAATACAAACCATCAGCCAACATGCTGCATGCTTCAGCTGAAGATGTACTTCACCTTACATAATAAATGGGTTGCTTATTAATGTTGGTATTTACAAATAAAAATATGATTGTTTTTTATTAATATCACTATTTTATGTTTCTGCAAAATAAAAGGTGGTTGGGTTGTTATTCTTTCTGACTAATACAAAACACATAATGAAAGTTCTATCTCTTAAGTCAGGGAATATATTTACCACAAATGGAAGAAAAGTTTCATAATCACAGAAAAATAATAACTAGGCTACATCTGAGGCTCATACCTCACTGTATTGAGATAGCTCTTCAAGAGTAAAAACATGCCAAGATTAACTTCAGTACAGATTAGCAACAATATTTCCTAACAGGAGACAGCCATGTGGATTTTGCATCAGACAATGAGGCCCATAAATATAAATGATTTGTCTACATTGTCTATGTAGACAAATGTCTATTTTTTTTGCCATTGAAAAATCACCATTTACTTCCCTTCATTTCTAAACCTCTATCCTGCTATCAATATCTGTATTTACTTTCCTCCTTTGGTATTCAGACTTTATACTGAAAAACTAACAAACTTGTTTGTTCAAAAAAAAAAAAAAAGTTTCTTGAGCACATATTCCATAATCATTTTTATTGATTATTTTTATTACTTCTTATTTATGGAGCTATTGTTTGTCTTATAATCATTGTTTCATGAAGTCTGCCAAAGTTGGAATAACATCTTACTGATTTTCATGGACATTTTCTTTCTGTGTTCGAAAACTTCTAGTCAGATCTTCCACACTGATTCAAGCAAAAGCAGATTTTAGTCAGACATTTAATGGCATGTTCTACCACATAGCATTTACTACCATTCTGTTTAACACTTTACAGCTAGAAGCATAATTGATGAATATTCTATGTATTTGTTTACAGCCACAGAAATTTGATAGACTCTCCACTCTTTCAGTTAAAATATATATAAATATATGTGTGTGTGTGTGTGTGTAATTACAAGACTAGTATGAATGTATGTGTATATGTGCATGTGGATGAATCAATTAGAAATTTCATTAGGAAAATGTACTACAATTTGATGAAAATAATTTACAGGCATAATATTAACATGAAATCAGAAATGTAAATACATTACTGAATTTGTAGACAAAGCAAATAAAATTGTTAATATCAGGATTGTCTAACATCTATCAAAGTAAATTATTCATATAGTTTGTGGTTTTGTTAAGTTTGAATGAGTCCAGTTGAAATTTCGCTAAGGTAGCTAGCCCATTTGTCATAACGAAATGTGTTCTTTCACCAGAGTAAAGGATCAAGAAAAACTACCACTGTGCTTTGAAATATCACAGCAACTGTCCTGACTTGAGGGAAGCCCTGTATCATTGTTATCAGTTATTATCAATGAAGTACACAATGTGATGGATTCATACTTTAATTATACAGACCCTGATAAGTCTGTCTCTTTTTCCTTTTTTATTTTTTTCTATTTTTTAACTTTTTTATTTTATTTTATTATAAAACATCTTCATAAGTTTCTGTGAAAAAAAAAAAAAAGTTTTAATGTTTAAAAATTTCCAAAACTTCATGAGAGTAAAAATCCAACCCAGAAAAAGTCCAACCCAGAAAAGTTACTAGTTCAATATTTTGATACAATAAATATTGTATTAAACCACAGGAACAAATATTGAATAAACATACCATGCTATGCATCTCCCCCTTGTGGAAAGAAACACAGCTAAAAAATGAAATCCAGCAAATAAATGAATTTTGAACAGATCTTTGCACAGATATTCTTCTCAGAGATAACTGGAAGGCTAAGGATTTTAGTTCTTCTCTTTAAAGTTCTTGTACCTCCACATTCTTGGATGTTTGCTTTTGCTAAGAATCTACTTGCCCAAAACACTGAGTACTGAAACAAACACCATATGCTTTGTAGTTCTGTTCTCAACTCAAATCCTTCGGTGCTGTTTATGTAAGACACAGAGGCTTCCTGTACCTTCCAAATAATTCCTTGTCTGCCCCACACTTGGAAGATGTTTCTTCTTTCATAAGCCTATGAAGTTCATGTTGAAAAACTGTACAAAAATCATTGACCTGAGAAAAATTCCTCTCAGGAAGAGGTTGGAGAACTCAAGAGTCATAAATGTACTAATTAAGGAGATGAACACATTTCAGTAGGCAAATCTATTTGATCATATAATCAAATAGAAATGTCTTTCAGAATTCACAACCAGTAAAGTGCCATTTCTAAAGTATGCTGGATAAAAAGAACTATTCACACTGAAAATTCAATAACTTATTATAGCTTCAAACTGCTGTTCCATAACACCCATGAGACAAACTATTGCTCCATTCTATTACAGAATCTCCCAAGTTGAGGCTTAACATCCCATAAATAAATAGGCTTTTGTTTTGGTCAACCAATTTCACTGCAGATGATCCAACAATAAAAACCGTTCCAATCAGCTGCTCCTGATCTTAACTAAATATTTTCCAGAGCTTCTTTAGCATCAAAACAATTCTAAAGGTTAATATCACTACTTACTCTTAAAAATCTAAAACACAAATGGGAGAGATATTGACAACCTCACACCATAAAAGAAATATGACCCAAATCTCTAGTACTTTAACCCTAAATATATTGCATGGTAAACCACTATAATTTCAATTCTATAAGGAATTTCAATTCTATAAGGAATTTCAATTCTATAAGGAATTTTAGTACAAGTTGAAACCATCTTGTCATGTTATTCGAGGAGAATTATAGGCTTTGTATTTTTAAAGGCTAAAGCCCTCTTCTGTCCTACTCCATTTATTTATCAAAGACAGTTTTCAGACCAGTTTCTAGATTACCCACATAAGTAAAAGGCCATGAGAAGAGACTTCACTTCTGGAAATTCATGTGAATGGATATAAATACTCTATAATCATGAACACTGAAGAAGGATATCCTCTCTTTTCAAATTAGACACACACAACTGCACAGATAGATGCACAGAAGTACTTTTGTAAAGTGGTAACCCAAAGAGAAACAATATTGTTTGTGTCAGTCAGCAGCAAAACTAATTGCCTTCTGAAGTGTCCGGGATTCATACACAAAGACATTAGGAAGAATGATGTAACTAAAATGTCTGATAAATCTCATGTTTTTACTCCAAGATCATCAGAACAGGCACAAAAATGTGGTGCTGAGTAATCTTTTATCATTGAAATCCCACTTAGGCAACTCCAGACTAGTGAAGTGAAGACGTAACTTTACCAATTGGTACCTCTGGAAAGGCAAATTTTATGTATTAAACTTCTGATTGCCCTCAGAAAATAAAGTACCTTTTCAGAAACATGCACTTCTACTTCTGGTTCTCTTTCATAAAGGAGGTTTTACAGTCTTTCCTAATGTCTTTAAAAACTTGATTTAGGCAGAAGGGTATTTTGATAGATATTCTTTGTAAGTCTTTTCAAAGGATTGTAAACTATGCCAACTAACCACATAGTTTACAAACTGATATAGACAGTCATAAAACTATCTGTTTTCAAGTCTGTTGGAAAACAAACTTTAAGGACTGCTTAGTAAGATTTTGCTGTAACCAAAATCTGTGCACAGACAATAGCAAACACTTGTGTAGATTTATTTATCTGTAATAGAAGATTTTAACCAGCTTTATTTCTTCCTTTCCTTATGTTGTTTCCTTTATAATGAATTGTCTGACAATATCAGACAGACTAAATTACAAAAGGTCAAAAGCCTTTTTGTAATCCTATTTTATCATATCATATGCCATGGTAATATTACAACTTAGCAGAGAAGATTTTTTTTATTTAATATTCAAGCTGTTTTATCTCTTGCTGAAAGACTGAAATACTCAGGAGGACTTTTGTATTGAAAAATCTTTTCTTACAGTGACTATCTGATATTTTATTGGATCATCTATTTTAAACTTTCAAAGGCAAATACCTAAATTTTGGAAGTTTTTTTCTCTACTACTTTTTCCAGTAAACAGTTTTATTAGTATAAATCTTTCAGTCAGGCATTTCTTTCAGTCAGTGTGAAGCTATATAGCAGCTGACCAACAGTTCTTTTGCAAACTGGCATTTCAATACACATGTATCATTCTGTTTTTGAAATACATATATGCTCCAATATGCAGTGTACTGAAATATGGGAGGCATTTGATTTAAATTTTCTTTCAAAGCTGAAACAAGAAATCTTAATAAACTTGGATATTTTCTGGAATAATTTAGAATAGCAGCTGAATAACAGTCTCTGGAACAACTTTTAGGATGCATTTTGACTCTTATATCTTTCCATATCACTGTCACATAGGTAACCTATGGATTGATTGGGAACGGCCCTTTCAGGCAGGCCTGGCATCACATTCACCTCCTTAGATTCCCATGCACTCTTGAGAATACAATCTAATCTTAACAGTTTAAAATGAACAAACAAACAAACAAATAAAGTCTAGCCTTAATGGGGAGAGACAATTTCTAAAGCAGTATTCCTTGCAGCATTGCTCTAAACTTAATATGCAACAAATAGGCATACAACCTAAACATTATTCTTGCTAGAGTGCTGCTGTGGAACTAAGTTATTATGTATGCCCTGGGTTTTGTGGAGTCTGGCTGTAGAAAGTGTCATTTTTGCATTCTTCCTTTAGAAGTAGTCCTACTATGACTCAAGAGTCAAATAGTGATTCAGTTTCACAATAGGCATAGAAAATACGACGATGTTTCTCTATGGCATATTGTCTAATCTTCCCAAATTTCAATTGAAAGGATTTAACAAAGAATTATTAATTCCAGGGTATCTTATTTTAAGCAAAGAAGCAAAAATTCTGAGGGCTGCCAAGGCATTCATGACTCAAGGACAGCTTCTTTGGTGTAGAGGCTACATGAAGTCAATATTCATCTCCTGAGCTTGCCAGAAGTGAGAGAAATGGCTTGACTGCAAACCCTGAGGGAATTTTGGGGCAGTTTTGAAGTCCTATGAGGCCATCATGAATTTAAAATCCCTAGGATTTCTCTGATTTACAACTTAGGCTACAGTCACTGTAGCAGACCAGAGAAAAAAGCATACCAGGCAGTGTCCCATCATCTAGAAACCACAGACAGAAACCTCCTGTGCTTTTAGTAGCATGTTGAAGGATTGATTTTGTTTTCAACAGAATTAGTGGCAACAGAAATTTAAAACTATATATCTGTATATATATATATTATCATACATATATTCTAACTACTACTCAAAGCTACCGGTTTCCTGACCTAAATTTCCATTTTATGCATAAATTGCTTATGCCTTCCTTTGATGATGTCAGACTGATGTATGAAATACATGGAATTTTTTAATATTCAAAATGAACATTGTATAGAAGATTTATACAAGTGATATTTTTCCTGACTTTATCCTGTCAATCCTGCCTAGCAAAATTCTTAGCTGTGATCCTGTTCAGCTGTAATTTATTACCTGGTATTGGAAATCTTTGACCACAATCACCAGTGCTGCAGGTATCTCTGCAGCAAAGTATTAAAAAAATTGTCCACAGGGGGAGGCAACACTGCCCTCCTAATTCACAATATTTTAAGACCCTGCAGGATCCTTCCCATGGGTCAAAACCACCAATAGTCATCAACGAGGGAAGCCTGGGGTTTTCTGTGATGCTTCCACTTCAGGAAGATTTACTTCTCAGATGCAAGCCACAGCTTTCACTTCTCCCAGGATTATTTCCCATGGTATCTCTCAAAGTGTCAGCATTACAATTTCCTAAGGTTGTACCACTGCACACTGTAACATTACACACTGTAACATTAGGCCAGCAATCTCCTTTATTTTCTCAGAATAAGTAAATAAATAAATAAATAAATTTTCCTATATTTAATTAAATATCAGTATTTGGATTCAGGGTTGTGTTTCTGAGATCTCCCCTTGTATAACAGTGCCCACATGCTGCATAGATCAGTAGCTCAGGGCAGCTGGGCTTCACCTGTCTGGTGAAGCCCACCACACCAGTCAGGAGCTGGGCAGCAGAGGACACTGGGGAAGACCCAGCCCTAGGCATTGGGCACCTTCCTGGGGGTTGGGATGTGCCAAAGATGGAACAGGATGGCAGGCCTAGGCAATGGGCCCTATAGCCAGGAATGGCCTGGAGGCTGTAGGCAAAGCAGGGCCAAATGGCTGCTGAAAATGGCTCCCCAGGGAAGTGGATGACTCTGACTGCAGCCCTCCATGGAGTCACCAAGGAGGATGCACCTGGGCCTTTACAGATGAGCCAACACTCACAGAATTAAATGATAAATCTTTGGCATAAATTATAGAATGGTTTGAGTTGGAAGAGACCTTAAAGATTGTCTAGTTCCATATCCCCTCCTGTGGGCAGGGACACCTTTCACTAGAACACGTTGCTCAAAGTCCTATCCAGCCTAGCCTTGAACACCTCCATGTATGGGGCATCCACAGCTTCTCTGGACAACCCGTTCCAGTGCCTCATCACACTCTGAGTAAAGGATTTCTTCCCTATATCTAATCTAAACCTATCCTCTTTTAGGTTAAAGCCATTACTCCTTGTCCTATCACTAAACTCTCTGACAAAGAGTCCCTCTCCAGCTTTCTTGTAGGTCCCCTTTGGGTACTGGAAGGCTGCTCTAAGGTCTCCCTGGAGCCTTCTCTACTCAAGAATGAACAACCCCAACTCCCTCAGCTTGTGAGGTGCTCCAGCCATCTGAGCATCCTCAAATCCTTCCTCTGCCCTCACTCCAACAGGTCCATGTCCTTCTTGTGCTGGGGGACCAGAGCTGAATGCAGTACTTCAGGTGGGTTATCACAAGTAGAAGTATCACCTTCCTTGACCTGCTGGTCATGCTTCTTTTGCTGTAGCCCAGGAAAATTACATCCAGCTGTTTTCAGACCTATTCCTTAGTAACAGATTTTATCATGAATTACAGAAACTGTCCAAATATTCTAAGGGACACCTAAATTCTACCAAATCCACAATTCTTTGCTGAATGAATAAAATATGATCTATAACAGTCAGCCCTGTCAAAAAGTGTGAGGAACATTAGAGTGACTTTAATGCTGCATGAAATTCATTATTGATAAATTGAAAGTACCGTACACTCAATGGAAAAATACGAACATATAGATTTTAGGTGATAAATAACTGTATTTTTTGATGTTAAAGTACTTAAATGAAAACCTTTGCTCAGAAGATTGTTTTGGCCAAGTAAACATATCACAAGCATCTATAGAAGAGATACATGAGTTTGCTGTTAACTGAGATACTGTGTAGTATTATTCATGCTGAGTTTTTTTTTTAAAAAAAAAAAGCTTGAAAAAGGATCAAGGACTGGCATTAACAATATTTATCAGCCTTGGATGGTTCTAATATGAAAAAAAAAAGCCTTAAAGATTGGGATTATTTCCTTTAGAAAGGTAAGAAAGCAAGTTCATGACAAGAGCATATAAAACAGTAACTGGTGACAAGATGATAATAGAGGAGCTCTAGTACTTCTTTCAAAAAAAGGAAAATGGAATAACTCCATGAAACTGAAAAATGGAAAGTCAGGATGAAAGGAAATACTCTTTCATGAAAGGTGCTTTTATGCTATGGTATTTCCTGCCAGAGAATGTCTTTCAGGCCAAGAGTTTTGTAAAATGACAAGAAGACCTTGTTATCTAATTGACCAAATTATTATTATTATTATCAATAATAATAATAATAAACTATAAATAATAATATACTATAAATAATAATGATTTAATTTAATAATTTAATGTAATAATTTAATTTAATGATTTAATTTACTATGAATAATAATTTACTACTTCTACTACTACTACTACTAATAATAATAATAGTAAAAGTGTCAAGGGTTTAATAACGTCTGATAAAACAAGTTTTGGAAAAGTTAAACACATTCTCAAGGTAGAAGACTAAATTGGGAATATGTCCTACTCCATATTATTTTCCCGTGCTCCTATCAAAGAGCCAGTAATGCTCTATAACCCCTAGATAAGTTTTAAGCTCATTGGTATGTTCTATTGTTGGTTATTTGAATAAGGATGTATGTCTTTGAGAAGAAAATAGAACTGAACGCATAGCAATGGAAAAGTACTGACTAAGTATCAGTTTCATGGCATTTTCAATTACTCTAGAAAGATATTTTTACACTACAAAACCCAATAATCTAGAGATCAAATGGTTTTATTTACTACAGAAATTGTAAAGTAGTTAGCCAGGTGCAGTGGGCTCGGGGAACTTAATAGGCTTTCATACCTGTGCCGTTTTGATTAATATAAAAAGCATTATTCTTTGTTTCAATAAAATCATGGACTTGAGCATTTATTGTAATTATTAACCGTTTATACAGCTAATTTTTAGCACAACCTTCCTATTTCTGTCTAACATTGAAGTGTGCAAAAATCACTCTGAGGATGTACTTCAGAATTTCTCACAAGTATTGTGAATTTCCAGATTGATATTAAAGGCTTTCTTTATTGATTATTAATGAATATAGAGTGGTCGAGGCCGGCCGCCTCTGAGCCGGCGCAGCCGCAGCGCCCGACCCTGCTACAAGTGGACTGGGGCCGTTCCTCGCCAGGGGCGGCGCGGGACAGCGGCGCGACCAGGCCGCAGCCGCCCGCTCTCGTGAGAGAGGCTGACGGGAGGGGGCGCTGGTTTATCTCGCAATTCCAGGCCCTGGTTATCATAGGGGATTTCACCTGCCCTAACGTGTGCTGGAAGGCCTAATCAGCCAGCCATCCTCAGTCCAGAAAGTTGCTCCAGTGCATTGATGGTAACTTCCTGATGCAAATGGTGGATGTGCTGACTAAAAGAGGAGTGCTGCTGGGTCTTGTCCTCACTAACAAGGAGGGGCGGACTGAAGCAGTGAAGGCTGAGGGCAGCCGTGGTTGCAGTGACCATGAGATGGTGGGGTTCGGGATCTCATGTGGCATGAACAGAATAACAAGTGGAAACACAACCCTCTACTTCATTAGTGTCAACTTTGGCCTTTTCAAGCAATTTCTAGGGGAAATCCCATGGGACAAGGTCATTGAAGGTAAAGGGGCCCAAGATAGCTGGTTAGCTTTCAAGGACTGCTTCTTCCAAGCTCAAGAACAGAGCATCCCAACAGGTTGGAGTCAACAAAGGGAGCCAGGAGACCTGCATGGTTAAACAAGGAACTGCTGGGCAAACTCAAATGGAAGAGGAGAGTCTACAGATCATGGAAGGAGGAGCTGGCCACTTGGGAGGAATATGACTGTTGTCGGAGGATGTAGGGAGGCTACTAGAAAAGCTAAGGCCTCCTTAGAATTAAACCTTACAAGAAGGGACAAGAACAACAGAAAGATCTTCTTCAAATATATTGAAGATAAAACTAACAATAGAGGCAATGTAAGCCCACTGATGAGTGAAGTGGGTCCCCTGGTGACAGAAGATAAAGAGAAGGCAGAGTTTCTGAATGCCTTCTTTGTCTATAATGCAGGAGGCTGTCCTGAGGAGCCCTGTACCCCTGTGGCCACAGAGGAAATCAGGCTAAAGGAGGAGTTTGCCTCAGTTGATAAGGACTGGGTTAAGGACCAGTTAAGCAATCTGGACATCCATAAATCCATGGGTCCTGATGGGATGCACCTGCAGGTGCTGAGGGAGCTGGCAGAAGTCATTGCTAGGCCACTCTCCATCATCTTTGTTAAGTCGTTGAACGGGAGAGATGCCTGAGGACTGGAGGAAAGGAAACATCACTCCAGTCTTCAAAAAGGGCAAGAACAAGGACCCAGGTGGCTATAGACCAGTCAGCTTCAACTCCGTCCCTGGTAAGGTGATGGAACAACTCATCTAGATATTGTCTGTAGGCATATCATGGATAAGAGGGTCATTTAGGGGCAGTCAACATGGCTTCACCAATGGGAAGTCGTGCTTAAACAATGTGATAGCCTTTTTATGAAGACATAACCAGATGGATAGATTATGGTAAAGCAGTGGGCATGGTGTATATTCATTTCAGTACAGCATTTGACACTGTCTCCCACAGCATCTTCACAGATAAACTGAGGAAGCATGGTCTGGACAATTGGGTAGTGAGACAGATTGTGAACTGGCTGAAGGGAAGAAGCTGGAGAGTTGTGGTCAATGAGATGGAGTCTAGTTGGAGGCCTGTATCTACTGGAGTCCCTCAAGGGTCAGTACTGGGACCAGTATTACTCAATATATTCATCAACGACTTTGATGAGTGAATAGAGTTCACTGTCAGCTAGTTTGCTGATGACACTAAACTGGGAGGGGTGGCTGATATGCCAGAATGCTGTGCTGCCATCTAGCAAGACCTGGACAGGCTGGAGAGTTGGGTGGGGAGAAAATTAATGAAATATAACAAAGGCAAGTGTAGAGACCTGCATCTGGGCAAAAACAACTCCAGGCACCAGTGTAAGTTGGGAAATGCCCTACTGGGAAAGGGACTTGGGGATCCTGATTGACAGGCAGATTACCATGAGCCAGCACTGTGCCCTTGTGGCCAAGAAGGCCAATGGCATCCTGGGCTGTACCGGAAGGGCTGTGGTTAGTAGGCTGAGAGAAGTTCTCTTCACAGTCTACTCTGCCCTGGTAAGACTGCATCTGGAATATTGTGTCCAGTTCTGGGCCCATCAGTTCAAGAAGGACAGGGAACAGCTTGAGAGAGTCCAATGCAGAGCCACAAAGATGATTAAGGGAGTGGAGCATCTCCCTTATGAGGAAATGTTGAGGGATCTGGGTCTCCTTAGTTTGGAAGAGAGGAGACTGGGGGGTGACCTTATTAAATATGTAAAGGGTGAGTATCAGGAGGATGGAGCCAGGCTTTTCTCAGTGACATCCAATGGTAGGACAAGGGGAAATGCATGCAAGCTGGAACATAGGAGGTTCCATTTAAATATGAGAAGAAACTTTTTCACGGTGATGGTGAGAACACTGGAACAGGCTGTCCAAGGAGGTTCTAGTCTCCTTCTCTGGAGACATACAAAACCCACCTGGAAGCATTCCTGTATGACATGATATAGGTGTTCCTTCTCTGGCAGGGGGATTGGACTACATGATCCTTCAAAGTCCCTTCCAATCCCTAATGTTCTGTGATTCTGTGATATTTCTGCAAGAAAACACTCATACCTTCTTTCTAAAGCAATCCTAAATTCCAATACTGATTTGCGACAAATTATATTAATATTTTGAAGTGAGTCAATTTTAGTATATCCACTATCCCAGAATTATACTTATTTATAAAACTTATGAATTAATATGTGGATTTATCAAAGATGTTGTGTGTCAAATTTCAAGGAGATAAGAATTTGTGAAGAGTTCTTAATGCAATAGGAGATGGGAAGGAAATAAATATCTAGTACTCCTTCTAAATGTATGTGACTGCCTGTGGCTGCCCGGTGACTGAGCATTACATTGGCTATACATCGGCTTCAGTGACTGAAAATACCTAAGATGAGTGTTATGTCATTTTCACAGTGAAAACTATAATAGACTTACTTCTTCTCCACAGAAATTAATATGTGATTGCTATTGATGTCAGTGAGATATCAAAGAATCACAGAATTGTAGGGTTTGGAAGGTACCTCAAGAGATCATTGAGTCCAACCCCCCTGCCAAAGCAGGTTCCCTAGAGCAGGTTGGCCAGGAAGGTGTCCAGACGGGCCTTGAATATTTTCAGAGAAGGAGACTCCACAACCTCCCTGGGCAACATATATGAGGAGAGACTTGAGCACACAGGAAAAATAATTCACTAACATATGACTGACTATTCATTTCCTTTCTCAGTGTATTCTACAACATAATACTACTAAAATCTACTTTTTGTAGTTCTTATGTGTCTGAGTAGATGCTGCAAGACGTCAGCACTGCAGAAAATCAGGATGCATACAAGAAATGTTTAAGAATTGCCAATGACCTGTTTTTCTTGACAACTAACAAAGTAAAATGCCTGTAAGGAGAATATGATCAAAACAGTGCAATCATTTATTTTTAAACAAAATGAAGTAGTATGGTGTGATTTCTAATGTGACTGATATTTTCATGGTTGATTTATGAGGTTATATGCCTTATTAATCATTAAAATCTACCTCAACATGGATGCATAAAATATGATTCAATGGAAAAATAAAATCTGATCAAATTGTAAATTTAATTTAAATTCATCCTGTTGAGATGCTGAATTAATTTTAGATTTAATCTATGCATTCAATAAATAGATTATTTTAATGCTGATTCATCTGATTAAAATATTGAACTAATTTAAACCTTAAACAACCCAAACTAATGGACAGTCATAGAGAGAACAGAGAAGCTGGTCAAAATACTACAACAGGGTATTCACTGTATCATGGTTTTAGTATTTTTTATTGAAAAAGAATCATAATAAATCTAAATATAGAGCCATAGATAGAAAAATTATGTATGATCCTCTGACATGCATGTATAAGTATCACTTAAAAATAGTGTTTTTGATACAGCTTTATTGTGGAGTTGCTCATTTTGAATTTTCCAATGTTATTAAATTTCTATGTCAGAAATGCTGCATTATATACATGGATGTTTTATGACAGGTTTGGTACAGGCATATTGGAAATGCTTGGGTTGGAACTGCATGGTTTAATGAAGAAGCAACAATTTATTATTGAAATCTAACAAACAAATGATCCCTAAATCACTGATAATATGACTTAGGAAATGGTTTTGATGGCAATTTTATATAACATTTGTCCTGGGTTCCATATCCAGTGCTTGTTTTATGAATGGTGAATTATCACTTGAGCCAGCTGCAAGAACATAAGAAAAATGAAGACAACCTTGAACAATGAGAGATAAGATTTAATGGCCAAAATGAATATGAACATTGGAAACAAATGGGTTGAAGTTTATGGTGTCATAATTTTGTTATGAAGAGAAACTGTTTTCCATGAATTTCTCCCCACTTACAGTCTGCATGCAATTTTGAATCAACAAGCATGCAAAATCTCTAAAAAGTTAAACAACAAGGTCCTATATTTGAATTCATATATGTAGATCTGTATTTGACTGAGAACAGATATTTAATTCTCTCTTATGGAATTGTACAACTTTTTTTGGAAAGTGATGATTTAACAATGCAAGATAGGAAACTGGACTTCTATTTAAAAATGTGGTATTCAACAAAGATACTTTCTTATCTGAGCATGTTACAAAAGCTATTTTCCAATGAAGACAGCAATGAAGCAGCAAAATGCAGACTAAATTTTAAGTCTCTTCCATCCACAGTGCAAAGCAGTGTTCCAAGTCCATGCAAATCTTTTGACCAGTTTTGGACTCAGCATAAAAGATTTTCCCTTGCTACTGAAATTAGTCTTTAGATCACTGCCGAACTTGAGCTTTATTAATTTCAGTGATTAATATTGTATAATGCTTCTTTCAGTGAGAACCAGTGTCCATGTTGAAGCTCAAAAAAGAATCTGACTGAGCAATGTAAGAAAAGCCTGGAAAAAAATGGTTTCATGAGCAAACCAGCTCAATTGACTGTTTACTCAGTCTTAAAGTCTTTCCTTCTAGAAACATCTGAGAGATGTACCTAATAAACAAGCTATATAAGGGGATTTAGTCCACTTGAGATGGATGGAGTCATTTTCTATGAAATTAAGATTCAAGTGCAAGCTACTAATGATTAACCAACTGATGATAAATTTGAAGGAGGAGGAGGATTCTCTCTTTAGAATTAAGATGGAAAAAATGTTAGTTAGCCAGGTACATTATGAACAGTTATAATATAATGGTAATGAGGGGTTATTCAATTTGGAGGGGGCGTTAACAGAAACACAGTAGGATTTCTAATTCACTGGGAAAGAAGTCCATTAACTCCTCTTTATAAATCATTGTCTCCCATTAAGCTTTATTCATAATACCATAAATTATATGTAAGTACATTCCACTAACAGCACAGTAACTGCATCAAAACTGCAATTTAATAAGATACCTTAAACATTTGAATAATCTTACCATACTCCCTCAGACTACAGGCATTCTCAATTTAAGCATATGGACAAAAATTTACAAATCTCTTATAAATCATTCACTTTTGTATTCCCAGGTATTAACATGAATTTTTCACTTGGTCTTCCCCTACAGTTTGTCTTCCTAAAAAAGTTTCTGATCTCTCCCTAACTTTCCTACTTTGTCACAGCTATCCTAAAGGAAGAAGCCTTTTCACCTCTTAAAACAGCTGAAAAGAATGAGGAATACCATGTTACCATTACGGACTCCCCAGGCAAAGGCAACTGCTCTAGAAATCTTCACAGAATGACAAGAATAGTAATAAAACATGAACATTTAGTTAAATACTTCTCGAGTGACCTAGAAGATATGAATCTGTTTCATGAAATGTCAAGCACTACAACACTGAAGACCAAAAAAAATAAAAAATAAAAAAAAAGAGAGAAAAAAAAGAGAAAGAGAAAAAGAGTTGTATCTCTTCTCAGAAAGCTCTGTAGCTCTGTCACTCTTTTATCATGTTTTCTACATGGATTCAGAAGCCTAAAGAGCTCAAAGGTCTATAGCAATTGATTCTTAAATTTATGGCCAAATATGCTGTCTTCCAAGCAAGTGACCTATCCACCAGATCATGCACTAGAGTCAGAATTAAAGTCACAGTTATACTGCTCTTTTCCATTACAAATAAATAAATAAATATGAAGTTAAATACTTATATATTCCAAAGTATAGAATATTAAATATTGCAATAAAAATTTAAAAAGTACTTGTAAACCAGGATTTATAATGGAAATATCTTCTCGTCCATAACAGTTTTTCTAATCAGAGTAATGGTCCCTTTGAAATGATTCCTTTGCCTTACAAATATATTTTTCTATTCCCATTGCTTAGAAGCAAAAAGTTACTACATCTCACTATCCAAATTTAGGAAGTTGGATACTTTTAATTTGCTTTTATACACAGAAACACTTGCACCAGATTTACAGACAAATTAATGCATAAAATGCAATTGTGTTTAAAAGGATTTCATATCAGAAACCTAGGTTGAATCTTACATTCTTCAGTGAAAAGAGGGAGGCTCAGAGTTGTTTCTCATGGGATGCAGAAAGTTTATACAATTTTGAACTGGGAAGTTTTAAGTTTCTGCAGGGTTTCCATTTAGGACCCAGAATTACAGGAATGTGTAAGGGAAGGGTGGTACAGGGCATAATTTAGCAAATTTGGATGGGTTGTGGGCCCTGTGGGGGAATGTAATTGAACTTCAGAAGTGTAGTTTTTTCTACTTGGCTTTTTCTTTTCTCCGGCAAGACATGCCTGAATCAAGTAGTTTCGTCATTGTGAAAAGGAGAAAACAGCTTCTTGTCCATCTTAGTCTGTTGTCAGTGTTGCCTTGCGTTTAAAACACTTGTGAAACCTTGTTTTTAGATAAATGCCTTTTATCTCTGTGGTCTATGAATAGACAATAAGACTGAGTTTTATAGGTTCCTCCTAACCTCTTTGTCTTCTAAATAACTGTAGAGAGAGAGGAGACAATGATTCATTCATACAGCTCTATTTGTTGTTGCAGTTAGTTGCGTATGGAAGAGACAGTAGTTGGACAAGGCAGTAGTATTAAATGATCGTGATATCAGATCAGGATGCAGGGATACCCAGAGTAATAAAGTTCTGATTACATTTTGCTGTTATATTGTGTGAAGAAGGGCTTAACTTCTGTGCACTTTGCTGTTTAATTGCCCTGCAAGGAAGTAGTTAACTGTTCTCCATATAAGTTAGGCACTGAGCCTTGGCACTGAGCTGCAAAAACTGGCCTGAGGACTTCTGCAGGAGGTACTAGGAGCAACAAGCATAGTATGTGACAAAACCCCAGTCCAGTTTTGAGAAAACTTAAGCAAGGTCTCCATCAAACAGGAGACTGAAGCCAAGCTAAGACATGTACCTCTCTGACAGAAGCTCCACTGTGCATGGAAATGAGGAAAGTTGATTTGTGGAGTCACAACAGGTGTAATAATATGATTGGATGTGTTTGCACAGTATTTTGCTACAAAATGAACATAAGCTACTGCAAATTTTGGGGGTTATGGAGGCTCCCTCTTATTTGCATAATAGAAGAGAGGTCTCATGATCATGACTAAAATTTAGTAAAACTTTGTAGTCCTACCCTTGGGTCATGTTTCCCCCTTGGAAATAGAACAGCCTGAGTCACTATTGTGATAATTGCCATGAAACTTCTTTTTTTTTCTTCCGTATAAACAACAGTACGTCAGATTCAGTTTACCCATTTGCTTTCATGTGGAAATAAGAATAGGATTTGAATATGATCTTATACTAACATATTATCCATACATATTCTTCAGTGAAAAACAAACAAACAAACAAAAAACAAACAAACAAACAAAAAACATTATTCAACTTGCAAGCCATTTTAGGCTTCTTAGTGATCTATAGCAGCAACAACATCACTGTCAAAAATAGAATCATAGAATCATTAAGGTTGGAAAAGACCTCCAAGATCATCTGGTCCAATCATCTCACTACCACGGAATTCTCCCACTAAACCATGTCCCTAAGCACAACATCAAAATTTTCTGTGAACACCCCCAGGGACAGTGACTCCACCATCTCCCTGGGCAACCTGTACCAGTGCCTTACTGCTCTTTCTGAGAAGAAATGTCTCCTCATTTCTAACTTAAACCTCCTGTGGTACAACCTGAGGCCATTCCCTCTAGTCCTACTAGTTATCTGTGAGAAGAGGTCAACCCCAGCTCCCCACACCTTCCTTTCAGGTAGCTATAGAGAGCAATAAGGTCTCCCCTGAGCCTCCTCTTCTCCAGACTAAACAACCCCAGTTCCCTCAGCTGCTTCTCACGGGACATGTGTTCCAGGCCCTTCACCAGCTGCATAGCACTTCTCTGGACACACTCCAGGGCCTCAATGTCCTTCTTGTAGTGAGGGACCCAAAGCTGAACACAGTGCTCGACGTGCAGCCTCACCAGAGCAGAATACAAGGGGACGATCACCTCTCTGGTCCTGCTGGCTACACTATTCCTGATACAAGCCAGGATGCCACTGGTGTTCTTGGCCACCTGGGCACACTGCTGGCTCATGTTCAGGCAAGCGTCAGCTAACACCCCCAGATCCTTTTCCTCTGCACAGCTTTTGAGCCACTCTGCCCCAAGTCTGTAGCTCTGCATGGGGTTGTTGTGCGGGACCCAGCATTTAGCCACCTCATCTCACTGGCCTTTGCTCATTGACCCAACCTGTCCAGGTCCCTCTGCAGGGCCTTCCTACCCTCCAGCATATCGACACTTCCCCCCAGCTTGGTGTCATCTGCAAACTTAATGAGGGTGCATTCAATTCCCTCATCCAAATCATCAATAAAGATATTAAAGAGGATAAAAGTAGTTACATCTGTAGCATCACTTTCCCATTCAAGCCAGAAATAAGGTAGGGCCATCAAAATATGACAAGGCAGTACTTCCCCTTGGCTGAGCAAACTGTTTAGTAGCTCATTTCCTATTAATTTTAACTATTATGTTGTCAGATTTTTATTTTTTATAGTATATATATTTAGATAATGATTTTGTAATTCACATAATTTTCCATTTTTCCTTGCATATGTGAAGACCATTCTTGACTTTTTTTTTTCTACAGCAGTAGAATGGGCAAACCATTTCCTGGTAAAGTTATATTCCAATAGATGGGTCTGTCTTTACTATGGCTCACCCTCCAAATACTTCAGGATCTGAAAGTCTCTTTCTTCTTCCCTGCCTCCTATATCTTCACTGATTCTATAATCCTTTATTTTCCCTTCATCCTTTAACCTTGTCACAAACCTCCTGTAGAGTGATATCTAGATAAGCTGCATTGACTCAGCTGCATGTGCATGAGGGAATCCATGCTCTCTGCACCTAACTACAGCCCTGATGTTCACAGCAATTCCATATAACAAAATAAAGTACCAGCACTTTTTTCCACTGTCTGCTTGCCGGAAATATCCTGATTGATCTGGAAATCATAGAACTAGCACAGATGGCAAGTACCACTAAGGATCTATCCACTGCTGGGTGCCTCCAAGGAAAACCTCATTACTGCAGCAGTGTCCACAACTATTTCCTTTCGCAAGACATTCTACATCTTCTAGCAGACATTGGAGACAAATGGATATCTGGTTCTTTCATTGTTGTATCTTATTTTTTATTTGTGTGTTTAGTGGAAAAATAAAAAATATATATATTAATTTCAAGAAATAATGTAGGTAGCCCAAAACTCTTTTCCAAAATATTTGAAAAACTTTTCACTTTACAGTACATGAAATATTTAATTAAGCCTGAAGGTAAATTTTCCACTTCGTATTTTCAGTACATGTCCATAACATGACCAGCTGGATCGGAACAAAGGTCCATCCAGTCCACTATTGTATTTCTACCAGAGTTCATTCAAAGCTGGCGAGGGACAGATGGTGAGGAGTGCCATGTGCACACACCCTAGTTCACACATATATTCATTATAAGGCACAGATAGATGATAGATGATACTTTTCTCCCATGCTCTTGCAGTCACTTTCATGTAAGAGTCCTTCTAATATGGATATGCTTTCAATGTGTTAAGTACATTTCCCTGCAGATTTTTATTCCATAAGTTTCTTCACCTTTCACTTAAACCTATACAAATAACTATGGCTGAAAGTATAGTAGTCCACAGCCACAGAAATACAAAATAGTACACTTCCTTATGATGTTTTCAATGCTAGGTTAGATTTATATTTACTATGACTTATGTGGGCTGAGCAGTTCTTTAATGTACACGTTAGTATTCCAAAGCGTACAAGTAAGCTGATGCAAGAAACCGTAACACCGAAACATGCAATAGCTTAGGTTATGTTGCTTACCTCAGAAACGATTGAAATTTTGATCTTTTTTCTGAATCAGACAAGTGGGCATTTTCCTGAAACACCATAATGGGTGTGTTAGTTGTTCGATGCAAAGCTACAGTAATCACGTTTCTTGTAGCTTTGTGAAGGCAAAGTTTTGAAGTAATTTATTTCAGAACTTTTAAAATTATTTGCTCACTTTAGTTGATCAAAAATTTGTCATCAATTGAAAACGATCTATATTTTCTAAGATACCATAACAAAAAAAACTCCTAAATTTATTAATCTCTGCTATTTATCATAGTACTAGACAGTTAAATGACGTATTTGTCCCTTTCTTTTCCAATTTGTTAACCTGTCCTTGGTTTATCATCCGTTATTGTCCATGATAACTACCTGGCTGTTAAAGGGATGAATCTTCAATTTCAGTGACCCCTCTCGAATTTTTCATGTTCTGTGCATTCCTGTCTCAGGTAGTATCATTTTAGACTACATTCTCAGTCACTGTTTACTGGGTCTTTGCTAGGTTCCATTGTCGTTTACTCAAGAAAATTTAAAGTAGTTGTACATGTTATTTTTTTAAAAGGTAGATTTCTGCTAAATCCTGTTTGTTAAATCCCAGTGCAGGGGCAATCTGTAGGATTGCCTGAAAGGGTACATGTTCTCTCTAGTATAGGGCAAAATGGCCTTTGTAATGCATTTTAGCAGTCTTTACACCTAATGCACTAGCTTACTGAGGCATACCGAAGTCATTTCCACATTAATCTACACCCAAAAAGGCTTCTCTGATAAGACTTGGCCTCAGTAAGTAAATCCTTCTCAGCTCATCTTAGTACTCCTGCAAGGCTAATTGCACAAGCAACAATCACATATCTAACCAGGGGATTGACTTAATTTTAAGCTCCTGTTGGAGCTATACTGTTGCACAATTCAGTGCTGATTTGCTGTATCCTGATTTCCTTGGTAAAGTCTTACATATAAACTTCAGTGCTTAGTTTTTGCTGACTCTATTTCTAATAAAAATGAAGCATTTTTTCCCTTCCACATATATATGCATGCACCTCCAATTATTAATGTTAAACCCTTGTCTGTCTGTCTATGTTAGCAAAGTTTAATTCTTTCTAGCAGTTCTCATCTAAATCACTTCACTGCAATCATTCCGTGCATGAGAGGAGCAGCAGATTAAAATGGCTTCTCAAAATGGTGTTAGACATAAATGCAAAAGCTCTGACTAAAGTTAATCCACATCTTTAGATAGAGTTCACTGAAATGAGGATTTGTAATAATTCTGAGGATGACTCTTACTGCTGATACAGGGTGCAGCAAGTTCTGTATTACAGGAGGAGACTCAAAACATGAGCTGTGTTTGATTCTAAAACTGACAGTTTGTAGAAGAAAGGAGTTTATATGTAACAGAGTGCTGTTTTAAAAAATACAATAATGAGAATATTAATTGTGACCACTGGGCAAAGGACAGCATGCTTTTTTCCCTCAACAGAGCATTGCAGTCTTCCAGTACCAGAAAAGGAAACTGTTTAACATGATGGCTCCCCCAAAATAATATGATTAGTGTAAAAACCACAGATGCCTCTCTCTCTCTCTCTCTCTCTCTCTCTCTCTCTTCTCTCTCTCTTTCTCTTTTTTAGGGGGGAATGTGTTTTTAATTTGCTTTCTGCGTCTCTTTAGGTCATGCCTCTAATCTTTTCACTGAAAGCATGAAGATGTTTTATTTTTAAGCAAGAGTGGAAATTTGCTGATTATCATTCAATTCCTGTAGAGGGGATTAGGGAGAAATACCAAATATACCAAGATCAATATAAAATTGCAAAGGCTGGCAACAATTTTTCCTCTTACTTTACCAATTCTGCCACTTGGTGAGAAACAGAGGTCCCCACTTTCCTATGCTAGATGATGTGCCTCCAGGGACGACGATGATAGCTAGGACAAGTGGCCAGCAGGTTGAGGGAGGTGATAGTCCCCCTCTATTCTGCCCTCATGAAGGCCCACTTGGCGTACTGCTGCATTCAGGTCTGGGGCCCCCAGCACAGGAAGGATGTGGGTCTGTTAGAGCGGGTCCAGAGGAGGGGTATAACATTGATCCTCCAGAGGTCTGAGCAACTCAGTTATGAAGAAAGGCTGAGAGGGCTGAGGATGTTCACCCTGAAGAAGAGAAGATTCAGGGGAAGTTCTCAATGCAACTTTTCAAAACTTAAAGGGGGCCTATAAAAAAGATGGACAGTGACTTTTTATGCAACCTGATCAAATGAGTAGCATCCCTGCCCATGGCAGCAGGGGTGGAACTAGGTGATATTTAATGTCCCTTCTAACCCAAGTTGTTCTACAATTCCATGATTCTAAAACACTTCTTATTCCTTAACATAGCTTTCTATGTCCCTTGAGTATACAGGCAAATAGAAAGGTATCATCACATACTCAGAGTTTATAGTATTCTAGCCTAGGAATAACCAAAGAGTACCTGCTATGTGTTCAGAAGACAAACCATGTGTGTGCCATCACAGCATTTTCCCTTAGTGCAAAGGCCTGTCTTACTTTCCTTTTAGAACTGAGCTGCCTTTTTCCATCTTGACTAAGAAGCATGATAGCAAGTCACTGTAAGTATTTTATTATTCCTATGTACTTTCACAGATTCTGACACAAAATGTTTAGTGGACAATATAAAAGAGAGTGTGGTTTGTCACAACCTGATATTTGAGACTGTACAAGATTTGGGTGGACTGGCCGCTCCTTGAACTGTGGAAGAGAGTGTCAAAGACTAATATGGATATACAAGAAACTTGCATGGATCTATAAAACAATACTGTCTGTCAGTTTGCAGTGTAGAAAATATTCCTCATCACTACAATTTTGTACATAATATAGTTACAAATGGTTGATGCTTGTGAAATATTGCCAACCTAAATGTGGTTTATTTCTAATATTATTACATTGTTTAATGAATATTATGGAAACAGGAAGGAAAGAACACAGAAAGTAAGGAACTATTGCCTGCTACCATAATTTCAGAACAGAAATTTAGTTTTTTTTTCCTGCAGTTATATAGTGAAGCTGTGGCTACAACTGAAATATAGCTTCCAAACAAATGCATGTAAAAAAGCTGATAGTAAGTTAAAGTGATTAGCATAAATATAGTATAAAATTAAGAGAAAAAAACACCAGGGCATTAAGATCTCATACTAAGAAAATGAATTATTTAACTGGCTTAGTTTCTACAATTTGAATAGTATTTTTGCATCCACCATTCAAAGGAGTTGGGAGAATTAATTCATGTCTGCTTTAACCTATAGATTGCTATAAAATGCCAGGTTTTATGAATAGTTCCAGATTATAGATTTTTCATAGCGCCTTGCCTTCATTATTTTTCATTCCCATATGTACAGCATACTTTATGGGTTTTCTTTTACTATTCAGATGTTTAATGGATTGCATGTAGCTACAACTACTACAGAGACTCATACAGATATAACACTTGTAAAAAAAAATGTTTGTTTTTGTTTGTTTATTTAGTTTTTACAAAATAAATTTGTCTGTTACTTCAAATTAAAGTATACTTAGATACTTATCCATTCTGTGTTGTCCATGTTTCACAGGGATGACATGAATTTGTGCAGAAGAACTTGAATCTCAAAAATATCAAGACTTGAACCCCACACAGAGCATTCATGGAGAAAAGGTACTTCACACATACAGCACACTCTTGCATTTTTTTAGATACATCAGGTTGACTAAGTATGTCATGAAGAAGCAAAGTACACACTATCATAGTTATTCAGGAGATACAAGACTGGGTATTTCCATATCCACCAATTGCAGCTGGTTTTGCTCTGACAAGGGATGTAGTAAACATAGTGCTTTTTTACCTGTTAATATGAGAGCTCTGAACTAAGGTTATGAGTTTCATTTAAAACATCATGTGAAAAATCAAGATAGAATACCTTTAGCTGTTAGAAATTAACCATAGGATTAGCTAACTAGTGAAAACATATGAAAACTAAGGCAACTATTACTTATTTATTATTACAGATTATTCATGTGTTTGTACAATTGCTGTAGAAATCATCTACATCTCCTTTGGTCTAAAGCCAAGTAGTTGTTACCAAATTGTCCGTTTTCTAACATTTCTTGATGTCATGTTCCTCTGGGAAGGTTTTTTAAAATAATAGTAAGAAATAAGAAGAATGGTAAAGATGAAAAAGTGCAGCTGTAAATTTAAAAGCTTGAGCTGTTTCCTCTTCTTTTGACTCTAGCTAGTAACTGGGAGAAGCAGCTCCCAAACTAAACTAAGACTTGATAGAGCATTTCTAACTGAAGACAGAATCTTAAGGCAAACTGAGTGGAAATTGATAATCTTCTGGTAAATATGAGCTGAGATGAATTTTTCTATTCTGTTGTTGAGAAATGCACCTTGCAAATTGAACTGTGTATTAGTTCAGATGAAATATATTCTAATAGGGTAGAAGAAGGTCCTGCCATACAATATATACTGTTCCACTCCATTAAAAAAAAAAAAAAAACTATAAGCATGGCCAAAAGAAGAAAAGATCCATATCAAGCAAGTGACTGAATAAACAAACATTGCAGACTGCTGCAGAGCAGCGTAACTGTATTAAAATATAGATATGCTCTATAAAAATTGCATGATGGAGCTCCATTTCTGTCTCCTGCCAGTGTGTGTATGAAGTGTCCCTCACAGAGCACAGCCAGTGGGACCAAAGGAATACCTGATCCTTTTAAACAGCATTTCTTGTAGGAGAGTAAAAGCTTCCTGTGCCTCTAAAACCACTACTACAAATATTGCCACCTACTAACATTTTCTCCAGGGTCTCCCTCCTTTCCCAGTCTTCTCTCTTTTTTGTTTTTTTATTCTTCTCATGTTCTTCTTTGCTTTCTTGGTCCCGATGCTCAACAATGAGACCCTAAACAGATTCTGGAATCAGAGGTAGACAGTAGGAGCCAGAAGCACGTGGACTGGTGGCAATTAAGACTTGCGGGGAGTATGAGGAGAATGTCAGATCTTCTTATGCTTGCACAGCCTTTTAATTAATACTTTATACAGTGCATAACACAATTATATTTTTTATGCCACTCCCTACTTACTAGCAACTTTAACTTTGCACTTCATAGCAGTTGTATTTTTATCCTTCATGCATTTTTAAGCATTGAATATCAAATCACTTAGGTTGGAAATGACCCTTAAGATCGTCATTTCCAATCATCAACCTGACACTAACAAATGCACCACTAAACTGCATCCCTAAGGACCTCACCCACGTATGTCCTAAATACCTCCAGGGATGGCAATTCCACCACTTCCCTGGACAGCCTGTTGCAATGACTAATTTCCCTTTCCATGATGAAATTCTTCCTGAAATCCAGTCTAAACCTCCCGTGGTGTATCTAGAAGCTGTTTCCTCCCGTCCTATCACTTGTCACCTGAGAAACAGAGATTGACACCCACCTTGTTGTCCTTTCAGGTAATTGTAGAGATCAGTGAAGTCTCCCTTCAGTTTCCTTTTCTCAAGAATAAACAACCCTAGCTCCCCCAGTCTCTCTTCATATGTCTTGTTTTCAAGTCCTTTCACCAGCTTCATTGCTATTCTCTGAATTTGTTCCAGCAACTCAAAATCCTGCTTGTAGTGAAAGGCCCAAAACTGCACCCAGTACTGAAGGGGCAGTCTCACCAGTGCTGACAAACTACAGAGGGACAATCATTTCCCTAGTCCTGCTGGCCACACTGTTTCTGATGCAGACTAGGATGCCATTGGCCTTCTTGGCCACTTGGACACACTACTGGCTCATGTTCAGCTGGATGCTGACCAACACCCCCAGGTTTTTTTCTGACAGGCAACTTTCCAACCACTCTTCCGCAACCCTATACTGCTGCATGGGGTTGTAATGACCCAAGTGCAGCACCCAACATTTAGCCTTGTTGAATGCTTGGACACAGTCTATCAATCTAGCCTGTCCATATCCCTCTACAGAACCTTCCTGTTGTAAAGGAAGGAAAGCCTGCCTAACTTGGTGTAGTCTGCAAACTTACTGTGGGTGTACTCAATCCCCTCATCAAGATTGTTGATAAAAGTATTAAACAAAATTGGTGCCAATATTGAGCCCCAGGGAACACCACTTCTGACCAGCTGCTAACTGGATTTAACTCGATTCACAACAACCCTTGGGGCCCAGACATTCAGGCAGTTTTTTACACGGTGAACAGTACATTCATCCATACCATGAGCAGGCAGTTTCTCCAGAAGACTGTGGCAAACACTACTGAATGCCTTTCAAAAGTCCTAGTAAACAACATCCACAGCTGTTTCCTTGTCCACTAAGCAGGTCATCTTGTCATAGAAGGAGATCAGGCAGGTCCTGCCTTTCATAAACCTATGCTGACTGGGACTAATCACCTTGTTGTCCTGTACATAATGTTTGATGGCACTCAAGATGAACTGCTCCATGACCTTGCCTAGCACCAATGTCAGATTGACGGGCCTGTAATTCCCCACATACTTCTTCCTGCTCTTCTTATATATTGGCATCACATTCCCCAACCTCCAATCAACTGGGACCTCCCTAGATAACCAGGACTGCTGGCAAATTATTGAAAGTGTGTTGGCAAACACTTCTGCCAGCTTCTTCAACACCCTTGGGTAGATCTCATCCTGCCCGAAATAGTTCTGTGTATTCAAGGGGTGTACTAGGTTGGTAACCATTCTCCCTTGGATTATCAGGGCTTCATTCTGCTCCCTGCCTCTGTCTTCCAGCCCAGTGAGCTGAGTACCCTGAGGACAATTAGTCTTACTAATAAAAACTGCAGCAAAGAATTCACAAGAATATCACAATGAATTAAAAAAACTGTAAGGTGAGATTTCTTACAGTTCTAATGTACTACAGCTAATTTTCCAGTTAACTCTATGCAGCAAATAATTCCTCTAATAAGTTCTGGTGTCCTAATTCTGAAGTAGAAGAAGCATGATACCTACATTTTTAACGACTTTCTCATTACCACCAACTGGTCTACTCACAAAACCGTATTATGAAATCCACTTACTAACTTCCATTGTAAAATTCAATCCAACCAAGCAAACAAATAAATATTTAATAAGGACCATTTACTGTGATATGAAGTCATGTAATACAGAAGTCTCATGAAAAGAGTTCTTAGTCTCCATACAAAAAAAGGTATGCAGAAGCATTAGATATAATTAAAAATAAAACCATAAGATCAATTATGATTAACACACATAAATATTATATGAATAAATATTATACATAATCAAGAACCACACGAATAATAAATAGACACTGTTTTACTGAAATATACTTCTTCATGGATCATTTGTGTATTTTGTTCCCAACATGAAAATCACTCTTGAAAGGATTATGATAGCCTGAAGCTCATCAGATAAGTAGTTGCATCCTTCCTTAAAAAAAAAAAAAAAAAATAGATCAAATAGTAATACTAAAAACAATAATACCTTTAAGCAATTTGTAGTTTTAAACCAAAGATATTATATCAGTTACCTTGATTTTGACCATTTAATGTGATTTCCTTGAATTGCTGACAAAATAAAAGTAAGCACAACATGATGGGTAGTATTTGCTGCATTAATAAGTAAAAACATGGAAAAAATTAGCTTGACATTTGAAGAGGAGGAGAAAATGTCAAGAAATAATTATTTTATTTATCATATATTAATATTATATTAACATATATAATAATAAATAAGCAATAAATCTATTTATTAACATATATTAATATTGCTTATTATAGTATATAATATTCATTATATATGAATTAATATACGTTAATTAATATATTGTGTATTAATATATGTTAATAAATATATTTATTATTTATCCCTTGGAAGAAGGTTATTTTTTCTAAGTAAGTCTAGGAATGCTGTCTACTTTTTCTATTATCTTCACTCATTAAACAAGATATGATTGACAAAAAATAGGTCCTCTTCTCCCCTTTCTGCTGCACCTTTGTCCTGTGCCCCCCAGCTGAGCTGTTTCTCAGAGACATTCTTTTGTGTGAACAATTTTACTGCAAGTTACCTTCAGTCCATTTTATATATATGTGTGTATATTATATTATATGTCAGAGAAAACTGAGAAGGTGATTTCTAAGATGCCTGCAAAACACTACATTAAAAGGCTTAAAACTTCTTTAGCACTGTTCATTCACTATTATTTGATACAAAGTGGCTACAAAATCTTGGACAAAATCCCAAGGCCAGTCACAGCTGCCTCTGCAAAAATGAAGTCTGTTCACTTAAACAGGGAAGCTTTATACAGAGGAATCCTGTGTGCCTGAGCAACACCGAGCCTCTCCAGCATCAGACTTCATCCATCACCCCCATGTCTGGTGCAGCAGGGGACTGCAGGGAGCCTGTGCAACCGATGCCATCAGCTGGTCTGAAGGGTTTTTCTTTCTGTATCATGGTATTGAGTTTTCATCATAGAATCATAGAGTGGCTCGGGTTGGAGGCGACCTTAAAGATCATCTAGTTACAACCCCCCTGCCATAGAAAGGAATGCCACTCACTTGATTTGTTGATCAAGTTGATCAAGGTTGATCAAGGCCCCGTTCAGCCTGGCCTTGAACACCTTCAGGGATGGGGCATCCACAACTTCAACTTTTGCTAAAGAGTGACTGATCTTAGCCAGCAACATCAAAGATGGTCTTCTGAATTATAAGACCTTTTTTATTAAATGAACTTGTTTGCACTACTGTAAACCCTGTGTAAATCTGGTGCTGTATGCACGCACAAATGCTTTATATCCTTGTGTTATATCATGCTGGAAGCAGGACATTTTTTCAAAGTAATGATGTAATGTCTTTATCCAGAGTCTGATGTAACTGATGAATATAGGAGCTCTCTCAGCATAAGAGCTCTCTCTTAAGCGCTGGGGAGAGATCATACAACAGGGGAGCAATATTTTTTGACCTTCAGATGCTATCGTGTTCATATAGTTCAACTACAGTCATTTCAAAAGATCTTGGGATTTGCCTTTGAATTGAAAACTGATTTCCACACAATCTAGAGACAAAACACGTTAACGTGATGTGGAATAACACTGTTTTCCTGCATTGTATAATATCTGATAACAGTTGTTTTGTCATGTTTTTTGTTGTTGTTGTTTTTCTGGAAGTTGCAATGGATCAGAGCACTGTTTTCTGACTGTGATAAGCAAATATGTTGAGTTCTATAATTATCATTTTAAAGTCCTTTCTCTAGATATTTATAAACAAAACAAAACAACAACAACAAAACTGAAAAACCCTGAACCAAATATTCTTATCTAACATGTAACTATACAGATTTTATTTTCTGTTATATATCTTTCATTTGAGTAAATGAGAAAAATTTAAAATATGTACAGGTCTGGCCATTTTCCCATCACTGTTTCATGAAAAGTCATATAAGTCAAACATAGACTGAAAACATTGCTCTAGAAACACAATCAAAGAATAACAGTGAAATCATGAGAATATGCTTATTTATTGTGTGTATTTATCAATCAAAAAAAAAAAAGTCTTTTTAGCGCATTTTGAAATGAGTCTATATGACACCACAATTGTCTTCTATTCCCATGTTGCCACTGTGACACTGAAGCATGGAATCAAATACACACACATGTTTAACATTCTCTGTACTGAATTAGCATGATCTGGTAAAAGGAAAATTTTGTGATCAAATATTATGGTCCATATAAAATATATATAAACATCCAAGTTTTCTTGTCTCTGAATGAAACTCTGCATGAAAAATTGTACTCCTTTAGGCTCATCATTCCTTTTTACCTGCCTGTCTATGCCAGTTACATGAATAACTGTCCATGCTTTCTTATGGGTGGACTCAAATTGTCAGTGGTTGAGACTGTGCCCTTTTTCAATTTTCTGTTACAATGGCATAAAGAATGAAATCTTGGCTCTGTTTCAGCCAGTGCAGGCTTTACCCATGACACTAGTGGAGGAAGGACTATTTTCTGTCTTTTTTAGTGCTAAGGAATAACAAATTTTTGCTACTATTCAAAAAAAAAAAAAAAATCTAACTCTTGGCCTCAGCAGTGGGCAGGTATGAAGACTTCTACAACTGACTAACTAGATCCCTAAGTGAAGATATTAAATAATTGTCCTTCAGTCTCACAGACAGGGATCACACTTGATCACACTTTGTTGTGTCTGCTAGACCCGGAGACAAGACATTGGGAATGGTAGCTGCACTCTGGTGGGGTACAAAAGAATGAAGATTTTGTGAAGAGGGATTGTGTAAGAATGACTCTTGCTGCACAGCTTTTCTCCTTTCTCCTGGCAGGACCAGCCTGGGGAATTCGTACAAGATCTTATATTTTATACTAACCTTCCTTTAGGAAGACAGGAAAAACAAACAAACAAACAAAACCAAGCAGTTATTTTTATTGCACTGTCAGTGTTTGACTCTTGAGCTACTGTGCCCCTATTGATGTCTTAATGGGGCCTCAGAAATAATACTTCTGGCTTAGAAAATAATTCTGCTATAAAGATCTGCTTATTCTGTTATTTTAAATCTATTTGTAAGGCAACAATCCAGAGAATTCATCTCTGCATCAAGAAAATCAGAGCTTAATATGAGGAAGGAAAATAAATATGTTCGTTACAAGGGAAAATAAAATACCATATTAAGAGTTTTTGAAACCCATTTAACATGTTAAAAGAAGTTATTTACAAAAAAAAAAATATATCTTGTATTTAACTTTTAGAAGCGGTACATCTTTCTAACAGGACCTAATTTAAACTGAGATTTATATGACTTGTTCTGCACAATTAATGAATAATATGGAGATTTTATCCTGCCCTAAACAATCCAATAGCTACCCAGAAATCTTGAAAAGAGAGCTGAAGCACAATGATACTTAGGTTATTTTTCTCCTTCTTCAAAAACTACATGATCTACATCCTGTGTTTGCTGTACTGTGTGTGTACACTGTGTCTTTATCAGTTCAGTTGTTTTTGCTCACCATGTTTGCTTGCTTTTTTCACCGTACATTTCAACTGTTAAAATATAATTAAGATGAGAAGAGCAGCATTGAAAATAGCAACTTGATAACATTTATGTTCCATTACTGATTTTCATATAAGATGTATGTGGCTTAAACTGTATGAACACCTCTTTTGATATTTGTTATACCATTCATAACAAGGTCAACAAAGTCTATATAAGAAGCATCAAGCTGTGTTCTTTCTGTTTCAGATATTACTAACATTAATAATTATTCTGTAATGAACAAGTGTATGGCAGTTCTGTTGATGGCACACGAAATAGACTGGAATCACCTTTGTCCTTACTTTGTTAAAATGATAACAATGGCAAATTGAGCCAATTATGTGTTTTTTCCACAAAAAAAGCTAGTGGAGGTCTGCATTATCCAAAGTATTGCCATCAGGTCAGGGTAGGTGATGTTTCCCATCTACTCAGCATTGGTGAGGCTATACCTGGAATGCCATGTCCGGTTTTGGGCCCCCCAGTACAAGAGAGACATGTACATACTGGAAAGACTCCAACACAGGAACACTAAGACAATAAAGGGACTAGAGTGTCTCTCATGAGAAAAGCTGAGAGAGCTGGGGCTGCTTAGCCTACAGTAGAGAAGGCTCTGGGAAGGATCTCTTCAATGTCTATAAATACCTGAAGGGAGGATGCAAAGATGAGTGAAGAGCCAGGCTCTTTTCAGTGTTACCCAGTGACAAGACAAGAAGCAACGGGTAGAAAACAAAACTGAAGAGGTTTTGTCTGAACATCAAGAATTTTACTGTAAGAATGACCTAGCACTGGAACAGGCTGATTAGAATGTGGAGTTGCCCTCCTTAGAGATACTCAAAATCAGTCTGGATATGGTCTTGAGCAACATGCTTTAGGCGGTCCTGCTTAAGCGGGAGAGTGGACTGGATGACCTCCAAAGGTCCTTTCCAACTTCAGCCAGTCTGTGATTCTGTGGTTCTGTGAAACATACCAGCATCGGGAAAACACGGAGATACAGTTTTGAGGAACATACAGTATGAAAAAAATTCTCTGAAGAAATTCAATGTTTGTAAGCACTTTCTCACATATATTAACAGCTCCTTAACTATGTTGTCAGAGTATGTATAACAGCACTGATTATTTTGTGTTTTTTTTTGTCACTCTTTCTGGGCAGGTTTCAGTGATAGTCTATGGTCTGATTGTTTATCACTCCTTCAATTTGCTACGGTCTCTATTAATCTAATTCCAGCTTTCTCAGTATTACTTTGGAATTATCAAGGCATGTCATAGCTGGCAAGTATGAATGTTTTGCCTTGCTGCTGCTGTGCCAGTCTGGGAGGAGAGCTGCACAATTATGACAAGTTGCTGGTTATTAACCTTTGATTGCTGAATGTTGTTTGTTGAGATGCAGAAAGCAAGAACATAAAGACAATTTTAATTCTCTCATCCTTGCTGACTTCACACACTCTTTCTCTTCTTTCCTGTCTGTTGTGGAATGAGCTCCCATTTTCAATTCATTCCCCTACATCAATGTGCTCTTTCAAATCTTTTCTAAAAGCTCATTTATTCTCAGCAGCTTGTTAACCATATAGTCATCTCTTCCCCCTTATTTTTATTTCTATTTCACCTGTCTTTTCATAAATCTAGTTTGCACTCTCTCTTTCCTTTTTTTACTTCTTTCATTGTGCTTATTTCGGTAGCTCATTTTATTGTGCTATATAAAAAATATTTTTAGAATGCCTTTGCCAGGGGTGTTCTGTGCAATAAATGACAGTAAAATTATCAGTCAGAATATTGAGAATCAAGGCATACCTACAATGTAGGGCTCAAATGCTGTTCATGAAGTACAAGCAGACATATAGTTCTTCATTAACACCAACTTCAGGGTCCCATCCTGGAGTTCACTGAAATTATGGAAGCCACTCAATTCACTTCAGTTAGCTTTGGTTCAGGCCAGAATGAGAAAATAAAAAGGCATGGTAGGACGAATGGATTGGAAAAAAAATGTCCAGTGAAGTAGGTGGAAGATGCACGTTATCTCCTGAAACATCCATTTTCATAAGCATAACAATAACACTTTTTTTTTTTAAATGTGGGGTTATACACAAGTATTCTTTCCCTGATTAGAACTGAAACCATGATGTTAAAAAAAAACAAAACAAAACAAAACAAAACAAAACAAAACAAAACAAAACTTAAGCACAGCAATTTAGCAACCAGAAAAGGAATTATTGGAGTTTCCATAGCATTCCTGCTTCAGAAGTCAAAGTAATGTACAATGAATTGGGCTTTTTAATTCTTTTTAGAAAGATGAATACATTTAAAATATCAGATCCCTGTGTCTTTCTCCTATCCTTTGAAATACATGTTTTAAAGTTAATCAGTGTTAGATCTCTTGAATTTCATTAATTTTATACTTTCTTAATAGTACTAACTGAATCAGAATACACAATTCTCCTGAAGTTGTTTTGAATAAAAAGAGAGAGATTTTAAAAGAAATAAAATTTAGGAACTTCATTCACTTACATATAGTGATTTGAAATGGAACTTGAGGTCACTTATGTTGCCTTATTCTTTTTTTTTTCTAGCCTCTCACATTTTATATAAGAATATTCAGGCCACAAAATAAAGATATTTTTGATACCAGACACATATTTTCACATACAGTTGTCCTGTTGTTTGTTTTTTGCTTTTTTTCTAGGATATATTTAATTTTCTTTCTTGTATCTGGTATGGTGCTATGTTTCAGATTTAGGATGAGAATACTGTTGATAACACACCAATGTTGCAAAGCAGTGATTGCTCCAAGTCAAGGACGTTTTTGCTTCTCATGCTCTCTGGCATGCAAAGATTCTGGTGGTGCACAAGCAGCCAGGTTAAAACCCAGAATAATGTACAAAACGTTTTTTCAAATAAATAATAAATTTGTCATGTGGCTGTAATGGAATATTATTTGTTTTAAGAGAAAAACATCATATCAAAATTCAAACTGGTCAAGTAATTGCCACTTTTTGTCTTTAACAATGTAGAAATTTTATATTCCACATTGTAATGGAAAAAAAATCCACTGTTGCCCATGTGAGACAACAGCAGTTGATAGCAGTCATTAGACTGCACAAGGCTTGGTAGTCTCTCAGTGACATCCCTAATAAAAGCTTCTGGTAAGCAGCAGACTACTTTTCTGCTGCTTTTCTGGTGGGTCATGATAAAAGCATGACATGGCTACATATCCAGCGTGTGTATATGTATATATGCATGTATGTGTATACATGTATACTGCCTAAACAGTAGAGGCTCTTGTTTGTAATAAATTCAGGTTCAGTATATTTTATGACTTGCAGTTAAGTATAGCCATGAAATACTCCTTATGTATGTGCTCAGCTGGGAGAAGGAGACTTCTATAAAATATAAGTTACCTGAAACAATTACTGATAATAGAAGAAGAATGAAAAGAAGACTAAAACTCTGAAACTGGCTCAAACAAAATGGGTTACAGATATTACTGAGAGATTGTGAGATTTTGTCTAGTAAATAAAAGGAATGTTGGCCTGGAAATCAATGAACCAAAATTGGTGTGTTGGAACCAATTTTGGTTCATTGATTTGGACTTGTACAACCCCCATAGGGAAAAGGGGAATCACAATAATCACAGCAACAGACTTGGGATCTCATAACTGAACCAACCTTTTCTTTTCTACCATGAAGAACTGTATGATAGATTAAGAAAATCTTAATATTGTACTGTGAAATTAACTCAATGGCCTCAAAGGGATCTTTATATATAAAAGAAAACATTAAAACTGGATTCTGATCCTTCATTTTAGTTATACTTTCATAATTCCTTTGATTCAGTTCCTTGGCAATAGCCTTTCCACATGAGCTAGCAAGCTGAACAATGTGAAAAATTCTCATGTCGTTACAGGAGAGAAAAATTAGATCCATTTGTATCTGAGACAAGCCACCTTCTCTTGCTGGTGATGCCTGTGATGACATATCTCTGTTGTTCTTTAGCTTGCTGGATCACAGATGCCCATTATGCTCCTTCCTTCACTGGCTCTGTCTGAAATTCACCATACAGAAGCTGGGGTACCTAAAACACTTTTGAAAATGTGGATACTTTCTTTGAGAGGATGTCAGTCAGATTGACAGGTTCAGACAAGTTGGATGTTCCTGTTGTATATGTCCAATTTTTTTTCATTTTACTGATATTGGTGGTGAGGATGGCCCACAAATTTGCTGCACTTTATTTCTTCAATTGCTTCACTTTATTTCTTTTAAGATTTATATAAATATATATATATACATTCCAGAGAAATGACATCATTATTAAGAAGTTTAGAGTTTGCAACCAACCTAACTGAAGTTACTCATTGCTAAGAGTTAATCAAAGTCATAGTCTAGCCATGAACATTTATAGTATTTTTGTGGGAGCTTGGGGCCGTAAAGGGGTTGGATTTTGTTCATTTGCTTGTTTTAATCTTAGAGCCATTCCGGTGGTGTAAAATTTATTTCATCTTTTAAGGAAAATGTGGCTCTCAACCACTATCGTACATTGCTTGTGCATACAATATATAAAAGTGTATAGTTGATCGTGAGAGATTTTGGAAATTTCTCCATTACCTTTCATGAGAGCAGATTTAAAATGATTCCAAGAACATCTGAAAGTCCTACTGAAAATGTACACTGTGATTTAGGCAATAATTGAGGAACTACCTTAACTTTTGATGCTGGAGGAACTTGATATTACATCCTTAATTAATGCTAATTCCTCCATATACACCATGCATGCATGTATATCTGCACACAATAAATACATGTTACCATCTTCTATATATGTAATATATACATATATATATATACATATATATATACATATATATTTATGTATATGTATATATATATATATGTGGTTGCTCTTATTGCATCTGACCACATGAAGATTGCAAAGATGCATCAACATGATAGAAAAACTAACAGGACACTGAATCCTGAACAGGCTTTTTAACCTTCCTCCTTCCTTAAAATCATCGCACAAGAAGACAGGACATTTTTACATAAAATTTTATGTAAATGTGGAATAAACAGATTAAATATTATTCTGTGTTCAGTCATGTGAAACCCTCTCAACCTACTGTAATCAAAGATGAAGACAGTAATGCAGAATAACATGAAAAATACAATGATAATACAATAACTATCAGACAGTTACAGAAAGAAACATCCACAAGAAATGTGTCTCTGTTCATTTGGTTCATTATAAATAAAGTATGCTTTCTTGAGAGCTCTGAACCTATTGATAATGTGACATTAATTTGATGGTGATTTGCACCGTGATTTCCTTTACATTTTTGTAATGGATTTACAAAATTCCTTGTAAACATCCACAGATGTTGCCAGGACTTCTGTTACAAAAATTAAAACACAACACACAACCCAAAAAAGCTTCCTTTAACTTGGTCATAAAAATTGATTTTTTTGTTTTGGTTACAATTTTGCTATATTAATGGTCAAGGCACCATTTAATATATTGGTAATTAAGAGCACAAGCCAAGTAAAAATAACACATAAGGGAAAATACATTGTTACTGACTCTTCAGTCTGCTGAAACAGGTATTTTTATCGTCCTGATCCAGGTCAGAGCCTGTAGTGAACAATGTCTGGGTTCATGCAAAGTGCACAAGCAGGAGTAGGAGAAATGTATTTTCTATTTAATTCTCTCTCACTTGAATATTTGTACTCTCTTTTAGACCACAACAGTGGTTAATAACATTCAGGGAACATTTGGCAGAATTAACTACCTGGAGCTCTTCAAGCAGTATAATCAGTGGCTAGGACAGGAATGTTAACTAGTGACATTTGAACACATCATTTCACCATTATTATGTCTATTTGTACATTTAGGGACAGAGCCTTCTCAGGTATAAATAGGCATAACCCCATTATATTATGGCATAGGCATAACTTCACATCCAAACAGATTCTGATTTTCCATGCCACCTGCAACAAAAATAGCCTTTGACTGTGTATGGCACAGTCTACAGCCAATCACCTATAGTTATGGAAAAGTAGTAAAGAAAAAGGAAAGTACTAGTCTGTGTATATACTGCACATATGGAGCAATCAGAATCATAACTAATACTTTGTATGGTCATATCTGAGATGAAGACAGGAGAAATTCAGACTGCATCTTATGAAAAAGTTCTTCACTGAGGGTGGTCGGGCTGCCCAGGGAAGTGGTCACAGCACCAAGTGTTCTGGAGTTCAGGAAGCATTTAGAAAATGCTCTCAGATACATGGTTTATTTTTTTTTTTTGGTGGTCCTGTTTGGAGCCAGGAGTTGGACTCAATGATCTTTGTCGGTCAAAGATCCAACTTTGTATATTCTATGATTCTATGATTCCAAGACTTTAAGAAGGATAGCATCTAATCTTGTTACAAAAACAACAATTGTGTATCTATGGATATAATATGACTAATGTGTAGTTCTGGAATAGCACCCAATATAATTATTCCCATATTGTCTGCTTCTCAATATTTCTCACATAAGACATTACTGTATATTATCTCTAGGAAAATAAATTGGTGATTCAGAACTCATATATTTCTGGACCGATCAAATGTATTCAGTGTTAAAGCAATGCAAAGATGATGTTTCAGATTTTAGAAAGTTCATTCACCTGAACTGGAAATCTGCAAGTACTCAGAATATCTTGTTGCTTTTTGAATTTTAAAACTGATTTATGTGATGTACAACTCTTGTTCTCTTCACATTCTTTTTGCATTTACTACCAATTTTAGTAGTCTTGGTGCACAGATATTTTCCTCTTGCGAAGACTTTCTCCTCGTGTACACTTTTTTTTTTTTTTTCTGTTTTTGAAAAAATGCATTTGAAGCCCCTTGCAGTTCTGCCCAGGGCCTCAAAACAATACCAGAGAGAAATAATAAATACTAATATACTGTATGTTATCTTCTAGAAACAACCTATATATATAATCTGCCAAGTAGTACTGTCCTTTGTAGTGTCAACAGCAGTGTAATCATAGAAGACCCAACTCCACATCTCAGTTTCAGTCTTTATTAACAGGATGAAAAACACTTTTAATTGATAAGACTTGGTAGTTCATGGCAGTAAATTGTTTCAGATAGTTAATCCGGAGTTGATAGGCATCAATAAAGTATTTCTTTCTAGTAGTTAGAATTAGTTTTTGACTAAAAAGCTGGCACATCTAGCAATGTGTGAATGTCTGTAAATATATTCAGTAGATAAGGGTTAGAAATCTATGCCTTTCTTGATTTTCATATAGAGAACATTACCTAAAGGGTGATATATAACAGTAGCAGGAGATGATGCAGCATGAAAAAGCAGAGAACTTCTACTTCCAAGTTCATCACAAGTATAATTTCAAAGCAGCTAGATTGCTTTCACAAAACTCATATAGCATATGCCAGCTAGCCTGTTACCTAGGCAAGACAAATTCCAATCACTAGAGGTAGCTTTTGGCTAAAACTGATCATTCAAGCCCTGTTCATCAGTTCTACATGTAAAGAAACTAAACACGTTTTTCACACAATCTTGCAGTTCTAGATGAGTGGCATAAAGCATGATTTCTAATGCTATTGATTTGTCACACACTAAAATTTGGTTACTGTGAGAGCCTGTAAGCCACTGCACTTGGTTTACACTAATATGTTTGGTTTCTAACTATGATGAACTGGAAGCATTCATGCCATGAGTGATGGTATCTCAGGTCACTTTTTCTGGAATTAGATTTACTAGAAACACTTCACTAGGCAGTTCATCTGAACATATTTTGGTTGGCACAAGTAATTAAGATTTGGTTGCCAATATACCCTCGGAGATCTGAGTGGTGATTCTTTAAGGAGGTTCAAGTCCTACTGTTTTTTATACATATAATTTACAGCTGAGATGCCTATTCAACCTGTTTCTGAATGTGAGTCCAGGTATACTGAAATGAGTGGAATCAGAATCTAATTCATTTTTACAGGGTGTTTTGAACGTGTTAAAAAAAAAAAAAAAGAAAAAAAAAAAGAGAGAGAGACATAAAAAAAATAAAACTCTTAGGCTTACATAGATTTGTCAAAAATAATTTGATATTTCCCTCGTCTGTTAACAGAACACATGTTCAAAACAAACATCCTCCAGACATTGGTTAATAGAGCAGACTTGCCAGGAATCCATGAAATGTAAGCAAAAGTTATTTTGTTTGCACTGCAAGAGATTTCAGGCCTAAGTACTTGAAGACAAGGTCTTAAACCCATATTGAGGCTTCTAAATGGAGTCATTTTGAAAAGATAATGCTTAAATAACCCTACCGTTGCTGAGGTCAGTGAGAAGAATCTTGGGTGTTCATCATCATGGAAGTGCAAACAGTTATCATTATGAGAAAGGCAATCATTTGAAACATCATTTAGATACTATTGTCCAAGGGATAAACATGGAAAATGAGAAAAAGGCTTTCAGCACAAGCTCTAAAAATAGAATATCATTGAACACACACACACACACACAAACAAATATATATATAGCTTTTTTTTTCTTTTTTTTTTTTCCTCCTAGGAGCTTCCAAACCTCCAGAAAGCACTTGATGATCTTAAGGGTCTTTGCCAACCTAAATGATTCTATTATGATCTAAATGATATCTATATGATTCTATTCTAAGAAAAAGTATGAACTGCTGAATTTTCTTGAATTAAGGGCAAAATCAGGGTGAAACGTGATACGGAGCTTTTAGCTCACCTTTGGCATTTCACATTATAAGTACTTTTATAGCTTCGTGCCAGCCTAAGGGAAGTGCTTAAGCCTTCCATACTGTGGAAGCAATAGAAAAAAATGCAGTTATGAAGAATTTGGAGAAAGTCCAGGCGACATTTTGAGAGCTTGGTTGACCACTTATTTGAAGTATGAAGTCAAGAAAAGTGCTTAACTAACAAAAGGAATGTCTGTCCTTACAGAAATGAGCAAAATAAAAAGAAAAATTAACCTAATGAAACAACAAAGTAATGCCACAGAGTTAAATTCTGGACCAATAACAAACCGTTTTATGTAAATTATAGATAGGATAATTGATGTGCAAGAGACATTTACAGAGACCAAAAATAGCACTCAGAGACCCTATGTTTAAGTAAAAAAACATAGGGTCATAGGGTCTTTACTTTACAAAAGTAAAGACAAGAATAACTAGCTCAGACACATAAATGAAAATCTCAGCAGAACAGCCAATCCCTATTCAGATCAGCTTGTTACAGCAATTTTTTTTTATCCTCAGCAAGACAATATCATGTAAGCTACAGTTATCTTGGTCCTCAACCAGCTCTTCTGTGGGTTGGGAAAAAAATCTGGCAAAAGACAGCAAGTGCTGTCCACAGAAATGCAGAAAAAATTAACTAAGTATAACAATTCTGGTCAGAAATATCGCTTTTGGGATCTGAAAAATAAGATATTAAAAAGAAAATGCTTCCTTGCCCATTTTAAAAATCATATATTATTTAAATTTTTATTTATTTACAGTGACATTTATGTTTGGGCAAGTATACTAATCATACACATCTACAAGATGCAATGCATTTATCTTACTCTGATATTCAGATCTGTTGGAAGAAAAATTTGAATTTTTTGTGTTTGTTTAGGAGAAACTGTGAGATATTTTTATGTATTACATAGTTCTCTGTAATTTTTCACAAAATACGTATGGCTTTCTTCCCGTAGCTCTTTCTGAAAGCTAAGTGATGAAGACTTCCAGAACTTTTCAAATGCACTTGCTGTTCAGACTTTCTTGTTTGTTTGTTTCTGCAGTGAATGACTCTGGGCTAACAATAAGTTCATTATCTTTTGGTGATCTGTGAAGAATGTCAGTTTACAGTTTGTGTTTTCCTAATCAGACAGATAGCTGACATGCAGTTATGCAAATCAAATTTTTCCTTCATCCTATTATTATCCTAATATATATAATATTATTACTTCATCCTAACTAAATATGTTATAACTAAATATATATAACTAAATAACTAAAACAATAACTAAAATGAAACATACTATTTTTCTTTCTTTCTTTTTTTTTTTTTTTTTTTGGTAGTTGATAAAATTCAAGCTTTCATACTGAAAAATCAACTTTTACAAATCTTAATGTGAAGTTGACTCAAGTTTTTGAATGTTTATAGAAAGCAAATGTAAATGAATGACACATATGAACTTTAACTCAAAATTTACTATATGTGATATAAGGAATATTAATTAACAGAGAATTCTAAAGTACATTAAATATTCAAGCACGTTAGACTGAAGAGTTACAGTAAGTCTCAGATTTTGGCCATGTTATAAAGAATGCATAATGTTTGGGGATTTGTTTATTTATTTTGTCCTAGAGGTTGATGGTAGGACAGATGCAACACTTGGATGAAAAACCCTGAGTGATGGCCACATGGAGGGCAAATGGGAGCTAAGCAGCAGTGACTCTGTTAAACATGCAACCAGAAAATAGGACATGTCTGAACAATTTTCACACCAAAAGCCATCAAAGTAGCATTGCAGATACAGGTGGGTCCCATGAGGTGGCAACTAGGGATGAAAGCTAGTAAGACCAAGCCTGAGACCCTGCACTGGCTTACTGATAACATGCAAGCAGGAGCTGTAATCCTTATCACTTAGGATGTAACAAGTATGCATGCTGCTTAAGTGACTCAGGACTGCATTTTTAAACTTTGGTGCCAGCCTTCTTCTCAGATTTTGTAGCACGTTGCTGGTCCTTATGATTTCTGCTGTAGGCAGCCGAACTTCAAAAAGTAAACCAAATATAAATACTGCGTACCAAATATGGAACATTTTGATAATTTTTAATACTAAAAACACATTATATAGCTTAACATGATTATTGCCCTACCTTTGTCAGAGGTCAGATAGCACAGAATAGTCATCCTTTGTTCTGCGTTGCACAGCATCATTAATTGCATTGCTACTTCCTACTCACTGCACTTTTCCAGAAGAGTAGATTTTATCTTAATTATCTTTGTGTCACTAAAACTGAAAAGAAAAAAAATGCTCAGATTTACAATATCATAGACTTTTATTAGGACATGTTTATTCCATGTTTTTCAATATATCTGTCTTGCAGAGTAGCACTTCCTTGATCAAAGCCTAGGGCAGTCCATTTTCTTTCCTTTCCCGGTGACGAGGGCAATTATGTACCAAGAAGCCTCTTCCCAGAATGTCATAATTGCTGCAACCAGTTTCTTCTTATTATGCAGCATTTCCTCTCCTTCAATGTATCGCTTCAATGAATTCACAAACCAGCTCTGTCTGGTTCAAATCCATGAACCTACACTTATGATAAGATAATGAATGCATACTCATCAAGTAGAACCATATTGAAAGTGCTGTGGGCAAATGTATAGTACAATAAATTTTGTTAAATGAAGATGATATATTTTTAGAGGCATATCACTTCTCAGAGGGGTTTATTCACTAATTCGGCCTCAGTGCGCACCACAGAACGAGGCTTTTGGTCTTTGTGTGATCAGATAGATGAAGTAAAACAACAACAACAAAAAGTAAATAAAACAAGCAGTAATGAATATATATGCATTGGCATAGTATTTAACTAGTGGCAGCTGGGAAAGTGCACAGCAAGATACAAAATTGATTCAGACTGATTCAAATGCTATCATAAAAATATAATCAGTAAGTCAGTCATCTAATGCCAGTCTAAATTTTAGGTGGTTAAAACAGCACAAACCATTAGCTTCACATATAGGAAAGGAATGTATCTGCAAGTTTCAGTGGTTTAAACCACAGAGGCCGGGAGGTTTTTTCTCCTGTGAATAAAAAGAGGAAAATATAATTCATCCCTCCTTAACCAATGGACTTTAAAAATGCTTAATGAATGAATTAATGCTTTATTAATGCTGCATTGTTACTAGTAATAATGAACAGCAGAAAGATCTCCAAGTAGCTTCATGAAAATCATAGTGCTTTATGTGATTATTAGCTTCAGAAAATGTCATGGTTAGTAAGGGGTAGGTGAAGGGAAAAGGATTGTCTCATGTAGGCTTTTAGAAATAACTTAATCTCTACTTTTATTATTTGGGATACTCTGAGATATGTAGACTCAGTATCTGGTTATACTGCCCACAAAATTGTTTGATAAGATCACAAAAGAACACAATTTCCTTCTGAGAATTTAAAGACAGCTCACAAAATCTGTATTCCTCAGCAGATGTACAAGGTACTTACTATCTCTAGAGCCAGGTGGAAAACTATTCTTTGACTTTCTACAATTTCTTGGCATAGTTTTTATCCATGGGTCTTATTCCAAATGACCTTACAGCTTCCATAGCATGAGTTTTGCAAACCAACATGAATGATGAATATTTCCCATACAATTTCTAAGAAATGGATTTTGTTATGTGATCTAGCATGCCAGGAAAAGTTGTAGCAAGGGTCACCACATCTCACAGAAAGATAGGTGCTCTACTTTTTCTGTAACTGAAAATTATCCTGAACAGGAGTGTCAGCAAACTGCAGTCAGTGATGTATTGTCTAACAGACAAGAATTCATTTGGGAGCAAACAATAAACTGAGTTCAAAACTTCATTGTGCTTCACAAATCAGATCTGCTATATAAGGCTATCTCTCTTAACAATAACAAGCCCAGACCAGCTGCTAAACTGTTCAGTTTAGAGGTACAGAAAAACTACTTTTTTTTCTCTATCTTATTATCACTAAAGAAAGAACAAGAACACTTGTTTATAATATACTGAGAATGCTAAATCCACAAATTAAGATTTACATAGCTCAATTTTTTGTATAATTTGAAAATATACTTCATAAATCTGATCTGCTACAGATCTCATTACTATTTTTATACTTATTCCTTCACGTCTTTTCTTCTATGTCAATCTATGTGTTTTCTTCTAGTTTTCTCCTGGCATTTCCTGAGCTATCTGATTCACTTAAAACTCTAGAGAAAGATGAAAGCTGCCTTCAGGCAGCTTTGGCAAATTAATAATCTTTCTGAAGGGTGACAGGGTCAGCTAATGCCAGAGTCAAAATTCCTTATACATACATAGAATACTGAAAGTATTAAAATAATAATAATAATAATAATATTTGCTAAGACCAAGAACATATTATAATTGTGCAACTCAGTAAAGTTACTATATCTCAGCTATTTCCAAGAGGCCTTTGATGACCCTCAATCTGAATGTATTAACACTACCACTGGCTCTGTGAGATGAAAACGATGCCCTGTTACACAGTAGTCTCAAAGTGACTTATATCTACCTTCCCTAAGATTCTGTACATATCTCTTCAAGACAGTATGCTTAATTTAACTTGCTTCAAAGCATATCAAGTGCTCAAAACCAGATTCAACAAAGACAGTACAGGCCAACATGTTCCCGCCTGAATTGCTAAAGGTTTTCTATCAGCCGTTCATGCTTGTAGTCAGTGTTCCACTCAAGCACACAAAACCCTTCCTTCTGCCTGCTATGTTTCCAAATGAAGGCATCTGCTCCCTTAGACTGATCACAGGGAGGTTCCCCAGCTTCCCTATTGGCTTTCCACTTAGGGATGATGCACAGCACTTAAAGACAGTGAGATGTGATTAGGATGTTTTAATATATTTTCTAAACAAATTTTCTAAAAACAAAACAAAAACAAAACAAAACAAAACAAAAAAAAAAAAACAGGCAGCTTCATTCCCTAGCTCTAGTTTTTCTAATGGTCTCTGCAATCATGAAAAAGAGTTACCTAGTTTTAAGTCAAAATGATCAAAATTTTTTCCAAGCAGTCCAATGGAGATAAGGTCTGGATAGTTATTTATATTTTGAAGAAAAAAAAAAAAAGTGTACATTCATCTTTTATAATAATATAAAATTGCATGTAACTTTGAATTACCTAGAGTAGTGACACTGGATACTTAAAATAATTATTCAAGTTGGAATCAATAGCAAACAGGCATTGTTCTGCCAGCAAAGAACAGAGAACTGAAAATAACAGGAACCTTTATAGGATCAGCAAATTATTTCCACGCCACTCTGTCAAAGGCTTTCTCTACATGCAGAGACTTGGTGCATATCAAGTCAATTGTCAAGTCAATTGTTCTTAACTTACATTTTTCAAGAGCAGAGAATCTAATGAGCTACCAAGAAAATTTTTATGAGGTTAGCTAACAGTCAGGTTTGAATGATTCAGGTTTCTATTTCTATGGATAATGTTTAAATTTAAAAGAGGAAGAAAATAAAAAGGCTACAAAAGCAGCTCTAGAGGTCAAAGTAGAAAGGAGATTTCAGTTCAGAACACTTGTGTTTCATATCGAGTATTTCTGGAATTGTGGAGAATAGTAGAATTAAATACCTATTAGCCCAACTAACCATTCTGCCATTGCTGGAGATTGTTTGCTAAGATACCTGACGGCTTCTAGGAAAAGTTGTTTAGTAAAGCAGGTAATGGCATTAATGGCAATGAAAGAGAACACTGATCATTACAGCTGTTGCTGTATTCTGTCCTTGTAATTGCTTCTGAGGACATTTAATGATCAGCCAATGCAAAGTGCCTGTGAAAGTTGTAATTCCCCACTCATTCAAACACTGATTGAGCTAACTTCAATTCAGCCTCAGCAGAGAAAATTCCTGCTTTCTTACAGCCAACTCCTACCTTCATTGCACGCTGCCTTTGACTTTGATGGCAACAAAATTGAGTCCAGTGATTTGCAACCTTTTATTACTGAGTTGCAGCCTTGATTATATCATTATTTCAAGTCACAGAAGTAGGCATTCTTTCCATGAAAAAAATGAGTTAATGAATTGATTAATGAAAATTGCATTCCACTTTCTCTCTGCATGACTTTGCATACCTGTTGCTAATTACAGTGTGATGAGTTAACTCTGAAACTGCATTCAACTCAAAGCAGAAATGCTATGAACAGACTGATTACTCTTAACCTTCTGAAAGGAAAGCTCACCCACTACACTTGATCAAGCCAGTCTTAACACATGCAGACTGAAAACAGCCAAAACATTTTGCTTTTTTATCTTATCTTTTGAGCTACGTATGAGGTGTTTTGGGAGGCTTGTAGCTCTTGTTTAAGTCCATTTTATCCCTAGCAATCTGTATCTTCAGAACATTTGGGCAAGGAAAGTTATGCTCTCAAACTATTAATGTGCTTTAATTAAGTCAGAAATGAATTCAGTTAGTTCACAGTGATCATGCTCAGCTGTTTATTATTTTGCTGCCCCTGATATGGATTTCCACAATATAGGAATTGCAGAAGGTTCATACTTATGTAGTATATGACTTTCTGGAAGCAACGTAAAGGATAACACTTACCATAATCAGTGCTTCAGTACTGATTTCAGCAAGACACTAGATTTGATTAGCGGTTCTCCTTAAAATGATTCTCCTTTAAAGTATCATTGATGAAAAAACTTAGTGTATGCATTTTAGAGGAAAAAAAAAAAAAAAAAGACAAAATACAGTACAGTACTAATACAAAATAATTTATTTTTCAATATATTCACTTAAATTGTTAGCCAGTAAAAATAATAATACTAGTGACACAAAAGCATAGAAATTATAACTTTTATAATAAAAACATGCACTGTATTAACAGTAATCATGCAATTAAGCTTCTGATAAATGTTTTTGAAGAACTATTTGCCAAAATAACCTTTAATATACATTTAATACTGTATGTGCATATCAGTGCCCTCTGCTGGATAGAGTAAGATCCAAACTGGTACTTGTGATCAGGCCTTCACTGAACTGCTAGATCATACTAGTTACTCAGTGCAGAAGGTGAAGGAAATTAATCTCTTAGTGACATAACAGAAAAGAAAAAGTGTAGATATATAATATTACTCCTAATGATATAAATATATATCATTATAACAATATAAATAGATGTTATATATAATTTAAACATTATTTTATAATAATATGTATAATATATATATTATAAAATATATTTATAATTATAATATAGTATACGCATATTTTATTATATATTAATATTTATTTTATATATATATATATAATCATTATTTTATATGATGATCCTTGTGGGTCCCTTCCCACTTGGGATATTCTATATATATATAAGGTCATATATATATATATATATACACAATATATACATATAATATATATAAATTATAAATATTATATTTCTATATATTATATACATTATTAATATTTTAATTTATCTAAACATGCATCATAAATATTATATGAATATATGAATATATTATTATATAATGTAAATACATTGTATATATTATATATATATATATTATATATATATTATATATATATTATTGGGGGGGAACTAAAGTTTCCAGATTTTGTCCCTTAAGCCTTGATGCAGGTGGTTTAGTTAAGCAGCTGTGATCTCTCTCTGTTTCAGCAAAGGAATATGCACACATGTATGAATTGGATTCTTTTTCCATGACCAAGTGTGCACCACTACCCAAAAGATTTCACTGTGCTGAATTTCAGCATGGAATTTTATTTTCCTTTTTTCCATAGCTACAGACTTCTATTTTAACACTAACCTCCATGAGTGGTATTCAGGAATATTTGTTATCTTTTTTAAAGAACAGACATAAACAGCTGCCCCTGTTTTACCTACTTTGAGAATAAATGGTGTACTCTGACTCTAGGGTTCTTAACATAGCCTGTTCTAAAGTCATTAAAGGCTATATCCTAATCTAGAATTCATTCTAGATCAGATTCTTCCTTCCGAGTCATTCATATAGTCCATCTCTATCTTCACATAAAGGGAAAGAAGATTCATTATAGCATTCCCAACAGGTCAGATTTGGGAAACCAAAAGGTCAAAGGCAATACATTAAGCAATCACATACTTGAGGTAAGGTGCTGATGCCATATTGCTACACAGCTCCTTTTTCAAATTGGATGGCATATTACTCCTTTTTTTTTTTTTTTTTTTTTTTTTTGGTAAAGGAATATACTGCATTCTGGATACCGTCCTCCCACTTGATAGTAGTACTCAGGTTTTTTGACTTTGCATAGCTACAAAAATAAATAATTAAATAAATAAATAGAACATAAAAATACTGCATATCACTAATTAGGGATAGCATAAGAAAACATCTTCCTCAGAACCCCCAAATTAATCAAAAGCTGTGAGCTGATACCCTATCAGAACTCTACTGCATTCACAAGAGCTGCAGATGACAGTTCTAGATGTCATCTTGCCCCATTTCAAATGGGGAAGCCCACTTGCAAAAAAAAAAAAAAGTATTTCACATCAGCACCAAAAGGACCGTACCAACAATATTAGTGTTTAGGGACAAAGACGTATTGTGTCAGTGCAGTTGTCCCTGGTTTCTGGCAGACTCCAAGTTTAAGGAGCATGGAGACATCTGGTTTGGTATTTGCTTTGTGGAATGCCAGATCTGTCTGCACTCAGACAGATGATATCTCTGAGAATAAGCAAGCAAGTATATCCTCCACCTCTCTAAGAAGCAAAAGACAATGAAATGAAGGAATGTCAGGGAGATTTCCTTGGACCGTCGCCAGGTCTGCCTCACTTGTCTCTTGCAAACGTTGCTTCATTCCTCTTCCTCAAGCTAAGCTACACATGGATAATAAACCAGAGGGCCATGGGTGAAAGTCTGCACATAAATATGGGGTAAATGTTGTGTCTTCGTGGTGTGGCATGCTTGGTCAGTCAGGATGCTGTACTAAGGCTGCTGAGGTTGCGAGAGGCTGCTGTCCTCTACTTTCACCACATGCATTTATTTGAACATCTTCTTGACTTCAGTGGGAACAAATTAAAACCTGTAGGATGAATCATGTTGATCATATACTTTTAAAGGGTCTATAATATAATCATATAATAATAGCTAATAAAATTAATTATTTTTTTAATATGTAATTATAATTCCAAAAGCTACTTTGTAAAAATAAATAAATAAATTAATTAATTAAAAGCTCTTTATTTATTTATTTATGTATTTATTTAATATTTGTTGTTCCATCTTTCTTTCACTCACAGTAACTAGAAATATTATAATAAATTTGGGGGGGGGGGCAGCGACATGCATTGCAGTTGGCCACATAATCAATAGAACTTTCCCTTACTATGTGGACAAAACTGCATTTTTTTTCTGTCAAATGTCAGTTGAGATAAGTAAATCTGGTCACTCTGGAAATGCTCGTCAGTGAGACGTGTCTCAGCTGGTGATGATCAGCCATGAAAATGTTCACAATTGAGCCTAATTAGACTTTGAAGTATAATCTTTTTAAATGTCAGGTGTTGCCAGTCATCTGCAACCAAGCTTCCCATTGAAATCTGAAGGACTATCATTATAGAAAAATATTTTGTGTGACCCAAAAGAACTTAGGGATGCTTTTAATTTTCCTGCAAAATTAAAAAAGACAACCCTATAGCAGTTTATATTCTGGGGGTCATTGTCACAGTTCCCTTTATCACAGTGATGCACGTACTGCAAATGACCAGAGCTATCGGTCTGATTTTAAGTTGTTCAAAAATAGAAGATATTGGATGAGACAGAAAATGACCAGAAATTATGAAAAAATCTGCAGAGCTTTCTTACCTGAGCTCTGGCATGCCATCAAGAGTGAGGTTTTCTAGAGTATGCTCTCATGGGACAGAAGAAAACTTTTGGACACATCTTTTGCCAGTATAGACATATGTGGATACTAGGCTGAAATTATCATAAATGTTTCTAACTACCTTTATGCAGGATATTCCTATATTTGTCATTACTTGTGCACTTATTACTTAGTTTATTATTAAATAGTGTAGTAATCTGAGTACAATTCAAATACAAATATAAATACAAAATAAGCTTCTTTGAGCTACAAAAAAGATCTCACTGAACAGTAAGCAAACTTTTCTAAAACAAAATACCCATTGATAATGGAAAGAAAATTTGCAGTATCTAATAGTATTGTAAGCTGGTTTACACATCTTGTTAATGAAAATTAAAGGTTTGCACTGATTTATAAATGAACTATAATTGCTTTTATTAAGCAATATGTTAATGAAGTCTGGTTTATAAAATATTTGAAATATGAAATATGTCAGCAACTTAATATTTCAATTCACTCAATACAAATATTATTAGAAACAGACTGTTATTAAAAACAGGACACTAAAACTACTTTCTGCAACTTTAAGAATGAAAAAGCAATGATTACAGTATATTCCTTTGAATGTCACATACATACCATTAAAAGTAATAAAGAACATCCAAATGATAATGCAATAAGCATCCAAACTAAGCAGTAAGACACACTGAAAATGAACATTAACCTCATTATTTAGTATTGTGAGTATATTATTTTTAATACTAAGCCACTATATGCAAAATGAAGAGTTTTTCATGTGTCTGCAGAAGTATAATATTTATGAACAGGCCTCAAACAGTAGTTTCAATGGTAGTGAAACTAGTTGTATTCCTAAGTTATTCGCAAATATTTTTGAAAATGGTCTCTGCACAAATGGCCTGAATAAAACTGGTGGATCTCCTAAACTCTTCTCAGCAACAGATCCTCAGCATTGCTGATGTAGTGATTACACAGCACAGCTGGGATCAGTGTGCTGCTTTTCCATGTCCAAATCCTTGGTTTGTCTGTTGGGCTATGACACCTCCTTAATTCCAAGACTGGTGTTTTTTTTTAAAATGAGACCTTCAAATGAGTGATTAAATATGATGATAATCTGAAAGGTGACTGACAGTCTCGTGGCATTCTATTCACCTCATTCTATTTTGTAATAGATAACTGACCCTGTCAAAAAATGGCTGGTAAAACCTTGCCCTAACTCTGTATTAGTGGGTGCCCAATAATAGGCTGGTGGCCCCTGTGATAGTTCGCAGTCCACAGTTGCTCTGTGCATGCCTTCTGGAGCTGTCTATATAATGCACCTCACAAGCACTAAGTTGACTTACAATCCATTTTAAAAAATTAAAATAAATTTATTTCATGTAACATTAATACTGCAATTTTATATAGCTATAAATCAAACATTTTAATTATACAATTTCATATGCTATGGATATAGAAATAACTGAAAGTCAAGGAATATACTTTAAGTCATCTGAAAACCAATTCATTAGTAGTGTTGTGAAATTGGTTGCTATAAATTGCATTTCAGATATCCTGCTTTCAGACTTCTACCTTCTTGCAGTGCATACAAAGTAAAGGATAACTTCTGAACTATACACTTGATGCATTTAGAGTGCAATCTTCACCTACTTATATTGACACTATGCAGAAGTTTACATTTGTTTAATGAGTCAACGTGCACATTAACTGCAAATTAATGACATTACTTAGCTGTTTATAGCATGTTTTTTAGGAAACATTCCTAGACACGTTATAGATGAATATTAGTGGTAAACTGAAATTGTATCTAAAAGTACCACTCAGAATTTAAAGCTCATTTTTTTTTTCCCCCCATCACAGCTCTGAAGTTTTTACAGCTGTTTCCCCCACTGTACCTTTTATGTTTTGTACATACTTCAGTTTGTCAAAATAGCTGAAAAGGAAATGATAAGTAAATATATGAAATCTGCAAAATTTATCAATAAATGTGAGTTTATTATGAAGCAAAAATAATCTTCTAAATTTTATATTTATATATTCAGTGAACTATATAATCTTAAAAGCCATAAGCATGGGCAAAAACTACGAAAGGCTGTCAGACATGCAGCCTTCAACCTTGACAGCATATCAAGATCCAGACTTGAAGTCCAGATGCAAGTACATAAAGAGACTCTCAGCAGCACAGAAGACTGCAGTTCTCAATATCAATGAGGATATTTTTGTTTTCCTGTAGGATTAAGTGTTCTTTCATTATTTTTTTTTTTTTTTTTAATTAAAGAATTTATAATACAAACACAAAACCCACAAAAGTAAAGAGGCATAATGCACTATATTCTCAAAATGCTAACACTCGGAATGGAATTTGGTACAGTTATGTAAGTAAAAGCCAGGTGTCTGATTCAAGCTGCTCATCTCGTCTCCTTTGTCCTTACTAGTAGAGAAAATACCTGCTGAATGACTATTTCATTACACTAGTCAGATATTTGTCCTTGGATGAGGTGAACAACACTTTGGTAATATTTATCTCCACAGATTACTGAGACAAACCCAAAAAAGTAAAAAGTAACAAGCCATTTTGTTACTTAAATGTTACTTAGATTGTTACAAAAGTAACAATCTAATTTTTAGATTGCTTATTTTTGCTAAAGATAAAGGTGAATACCACCTTTAATTTCCACAGTCCTATTCCTATTCCAATTAAAGACATAGTCTTTTTTTTTTTTTTTTCCTTCCTCAGCTGATTATCTTACTTCATTGAAGAGAAATGTATCTTATTTGTGCACCAGTAATATTTTCTTTAGGTTTTCACAAGAGGTAGCTTGGCACTATAGTCTAATTGTATCGACAAATGACAAAAAGATTAAATTTTGTCATTCTAGAATGATCCCTCTTTTGGACTTCTAAGAGGAATGCTTCCTAAGGCTAGCAATTGGAAAATCAAACCTCCATCAAAACATTTTCCATAACTAAAATATCCTACTGAATGCTTAAAAATTCTGTATTTAGACACATGGATAACTTCAGTAAAGACAAATATGACAACTTGTCCTACTCACACTTTGCTATTATTTTAGATAATATTAAAATGAATTTACAGAGAACTACCGTCAACTACTGAAGCAATCTATAAGCAATGAAGCAATGCTTTTTACCACTTTTACTTGATTGAATATCTTCTCTGATAGTTGAACCACCAATTTACATACATTGGCTCAATCTATCTTGTCAGTAAGAAAATTCACAGCAGAACATTTTGATTCATAACTTCTAGGACAAAACAATTGTGTTCCATGCTCAGATGAGCTGGTGCCTTCCCATAAAATAGTGAGTTAAAGTCAACTTTGCAGATTTTCCATGGACTGTCATGAAGATTTCCTGAATTCCTGTGGTTCTGCTATGGATGGCAACACTGCTGCAATGCCATGGTGCAATGCCTACTGTAAGGACAGAGGTTACTTTCTCAGGTTCATTGTACTGTGTTGCTGGCAGAACGAAAGTGAAAGACAATTGATCTGAGCAGATAATTACTTGGAAGTACTTGCCATAGCTGATAAAAATGCACATTTTCTTTGCAGTTCTGAAATGAAAACTTATAATTAATATAAAATCGATCACTGTTCAACTTTTGCTGCAGCATGTATGATGCTCAGTTTATTAAAACAAATGTTCCCATGAAAAAGCATTATCATTTGGCAATTTGGGGAATATAATGAAGCATAATTAAAATAATTAAGAAACAAATTGAAAGAAAATTCTTAAGTGGTCTCTATGTGAAATCCAGCAGTGCCATAGGAAGCATAAAAAGGTCTCAGCTATCATGTTATTCCAGTCATTTCTGCAACCTCCAAAACCTGGGCAATAATGACTGATACTGTGCTAAACCCTATCAAATTGCTCTACTGCTACCCACAAGAAGCCTGGGGGTGAGCTGTGAAGGTACCTTTTACTTTGCTGTATGTAACATTAGCTGCGAGATGGTAAACTGCCTAAAGAAAAGCAGTGTGTCTGGGTTTCAGCAACGTATTTGCGGTAGTCAACAGCATAAATCTGTATGTAATCTGAGCAGTTCAGTATTATAGCTAGTGTCTTCGCCTCTGGGATTATTTCCTAATACATTGACGTGTTGGGCTCTGATTTATCAAACCATCAGCTATTCCACTCAGGCTGAGGACTTGCTCTCATTACATTACACATTTTCTATGAAAATTCTGCCACTAGTCGATGTGGGAACTATATGAGTAGCATATAAATAACAACTTCAGTAAATAGCCACTTGTAAATCTGTGAGGGTCCACTAAATATGAACAAAAGGAGTACAAACTGAAAAACGGCCATTATTGTTGGTCAATTGCAAACTGCAAGCAGAAATTTTTAAATGCAGACCAGGCTGGGAACAAATACATAATAAGGTATTAACAGTTTGTCCCAAATTACCTGCATCATGAGTAGAAGAATGAAATATGAAGTATTAACTGTTTGCACTGGCTTATTTCTATCCTGTGTATAAGAACATTTATGGCATTTATGAATGGAACAAAGATTTGAACTCAGCAAAATATGTCATTAAAATTAAAAGGAGGATAGAACATATGTATTGACATATTTGTTTAAGAAGGGATTAAATAAAATTGTAGTTATTTTGACCATCACACCAACAGAGAAGTAATACACCTGCAAGACTACTCCCAAAACTGTATTTTCAAGTCATTCTTTACATTTAAAATTGTTCCTGGTAAAACCTCTAATGACTCTGTAAATAATGTTTTGTGAAGACAAATGCTGTCAGTCAAGCAGAACTATAGACATCTGTGTTCATTTTTAACAAATGACCTCATTTAGTTTTATATATAGATGTATTAGGAAAATTCCATGTTGCTGGAAAATACAGAGAAATAATAGCTTGACACCAGAGTCAAACTTTTCTGCAGTATCATCAGCTGAGAATGCAAAGATCATTCTCTCCTAGTATTGAGGCAGGTTTCTTATTGATCGTGTCTATGCCAGGAAAAAAAATCAGATTAAAAGAAAAAAAAAAAAGGGCTTCTTAGTCTCAAGCAGAAATGAAAAATAGCTCTTAGGGGGAACAAAAGACAGGCAATCAAAATTACTGTATTGTGCCAAATGCAAGAAGTTTCAGCTTGTTTTGAAAGATTCATTCACATAATTATAAAAGAAGACTTTATTGCAGAGGTAAAATAATAATAATAATTTTTTGTCTAAAAATAGGTCATTAGTATGATTATTAGCTGAGATTAACATTGTCATATAATTGTTTTATTCTAATTTGGATTATTTTGTGCAAGTATCTGTTTCAAAAAAAAAATAAATAAAATAAAAATAAAACAGCAAAGGACTGTCTTGAATCAAACAAAATACATCAGAAAGAAGCCTGAAACTCTTTTTGTGTTTGGATGACATGCAGACAGTCTACTAGGAATGCTCATCTGCTTTTCAATTGAGAAACTCCTTTGAAAGGAATTATCAATAATAAGGAAGTCTTAATTTGTAGCATATCTATATTCCTGGGAAACAACCATCTTTTAACAGAATTATTCTTCTGGAAATAGGAGTAATATAGTATTATAAGCTATGTAATATGACTGGCTCTCCCAGGAACAATCCCCATTTTCTTCCTAATGGTATGAGAAGAGCCTTCCTTTCTTTTTTAAATCATACCATTTAATTCATATTCACGCCTGTTTTTACAATCTGAACAATACAATTATCATCAGTATTTGTCAATGACTAAAATGACCTGCCTATTTCAGAGAATATAAACCATATGCTACTTTAAGATACAATTTCAAAGCAAACATTACTTTAATTTTACTTATGTCTTATTTCGTAATCAACAGGGTACATGTATATCCATCCAGTATGTATGAGTTCACCTGTATTAGAGGATGCTTGTAAAGCTTGTTTGGCTGTACCTATAATTCTGAAAATATCATATACTTAGGAATTAAGTGTTCCACAGATTTAGGGCTGTCTCTCTGCCCAGAGAAAAACAACAAATGTACTTGCACTGAAATTTATATTTTCAGATAATATAAAAAATAAATAAATAAATCTAGCCTACTATGAATACAATAATATATAATTTTTATTACCTTGGGCTCTAATGAGTAATACCTAAATTATGTGTAAAATGTTGTCAGCTTAAATTTTGTTTTGTTGCAGACTAAGATCATTCAGGTGTAATTAGCTTTTGAAAATTAGTTCATTAGAAACACAACATCCTCAGGATTCCAAATCATAACTTTAGTGGATGTCCTGAATTTTAAATTGCCTGTAAATGCAAATAGGAAGCTAGTGGATTTTTCAGAAGTATTAATTACCTCATCCAATTCTAATTAGGTAGCCAGTGATTTTAAGTGTCTCCAAGTTTTTCAGTATCACAGGTTAAATTTCTGTATATTTACTCAGTCAAAATTCTTCAAATTATGTCCTACACAGAGGTCTTGATTGCACAAATTTGCATTAGTTACATTACTTACAAATTTTAAATATACAAACGTATCAACAGATAGCAGTTTAATATTGCAGAAAAATATTTAATTGGAAAAACCCTCCGCTACTTCACTTCCAAAAATCTTCTAAATATATAGATTTTTAGATACTGTAATTGCATGCATGCACATTAGATGTGTATACTCATGTTTGTTTAGCCGCATTTTAGCAAAATGCCTGTTGGCAGTTGGACTTGATGATCTTTGTAGGTCCTTTCCAAATGAATTATTCTATTCTGTCAACATAAAAAATTGAATTCTACTACTGAATCCCATTATTTATTTATTCATTTATTTACTGATTTGTCAAGAGAACATTTAAGTAGTTGAAAATAATTCATAAGATTGTGGGAATCAAGGATATATGTTATTATCTTTCCAACAAATGACAAAAGATTTACACTTATCTACCAACATGGGATGAAATGCATTATTATACATTGCTTTTTATTTAATCATAAACAATGAATGAATCATATTGAAGACCTAGTGCCATAGTTTATTGTGTTCATAGTAAGATAACATTAAGTAGCTAAATCAAGAGCACATAAACATAGTTACTATAGCTCTTCATTAATGCACAGTATTCACAAGCACTTCTAGTGAAAGTGCTGTGCTCAGTAAATGGATTTTCAAGGGAATGTTTACACATTCTTACACATCCCTTCACAAAAACAGCATCTGAAAGGAGTCTGTGTTACAGGACTACAAAAGTATTTTGTAACCAAGTATTAATGCTGTAGCACTTGGATGTCAACTACAATGCCCCTTTCTGCTAGGTAATGGCAGGAAGGAGATTGCAATCCCTGCCATAAAGGCTTGCAACAAAAATTTGGCACAGGATATTGGGGATGGAGGGAAAAAAATAGATGGACAGGGCACTGTTCCCAGACAGACAAAGTCAATACTTAGAAATTACCAACTCTAACTTGCTAGCAAACTGCAAGAGTGCTCAAATACTAGAAGGAGAGGGACTGGAGAACTGACCTACTTGTATTTATAAAGCTACATCTATTTTCTTCGTAAAAGTCCTTTGGCAATTGTTTGGAGGATGCAGACAGAAGAAAATGTCGAAAATGTGTGACCTGATGTAGAAATGGAAAGGAGGATTCTGCCATGTCATATCTCCATAGCAATGTCTATAAGCAAGCTGCCTAGCAGCATTCTGCAAATTGTATAGGTCACTGCTCAAAACAGCCTTGCTCCTTAACTTTAAATAATATTATAATAATGTAATAATGAATTATATATTTAAATGTAATGATACATGTAGCTGAGCAGAAAATTCAGTTTTAAGGGGATCTAGAAATTTCTGAACTTGGTTTAGATATAATTTGATTTTGCTCAGAATTCACTGAAATAAAAGGATTCTGGGTTAAAACTTTCTGTCCTTCAAAGCAAATGCAAGATGAAGAACAGAGCAGAAACCTTTTAGTCTTACGTGGTCCCAAAATAAATTTGCCATAATCTAAGCACCAAAATGAAACCTGACACTTTCTCCATGGAAATATAAACTGAAAATATATTTTCTTTGTTTTGCAATGGTATACAATATTTTTGAGAGCTGAGATGTTGCCCGTTATACTTCATCTGTCAGAGTGAAACTGTCTCCTTCTTTGAGGGTTGTTCTTACCTTATGAATCAATGCGTTATAATGAAATGATTCTGATGAACTGTGAAATTTCACAAATGTGAAAAAGAATGTGAAACACCGGCATACTGGAAGTACCCCAATATCAAACTATGTGCTGTTTTGTTCACTGTACAGATCTCAATAAGGAATGACTCTTTCTTCTATGGGAGTGTCATATGCCACTAAATAATTAATTTCCTTTACAATTTTTTCTCTGTACAATCCTACAATCCTCTGAAGATAAATACGAAAATAGGGTAAAAAATAAGAAAAGGGGAAAAAAAAAGTCTCTATTTGTGATCCCACTGCTGCCAAGGAAGGTTGACTGTGAGGCTGGCATCACCTTGTGCTTCAGAACAAGGACCACCAAAATGTTGTGGTTTTTGTGCTCCAAGGCTAAAGAACAACAGCTACAGTCTTTTATATCACTAGTTCTTTTAATGTTCAGTAACAAAGTATGGCCAGAGAGAGATGAGGAAACTCTGTTGGAAGGACTTAGTTTTTTCAGATGACAACTGTCCCAGAAGATGAACTGAAGAGACAGAGCTGTTCTGTCTCACTGAAAATCCAGTTAATACAATGTGTGTGCCTCTAATCTTCTCCTTGGTGTGGTAACTGAGGAGACATAACTGAAAAATAAACTCAGACAGTTGGCTTCATCAGAAGCAGGTCCATATTCTATATTAGATATGGCTCAAAAGCAGCATTCTAAAGCACAGGAAAGTCCAATGAACTTAATAAGATCACTGGAACGTGAAAACACACAAATATGATCAACATTAATCCTCAAAAACAGAAATAAAAAAGTCTGAATCTTTTCATCAATGACTTCTTAGACAGATTCCTTTTGCAGTCAATTGATTATTTTTTTTCAAACACACAGAGAAAATATTTATCAGTCCAGTGGTGTAAGTTAAGTGTAGAAATTCTAATTTATTTTCTTATGCAAATAATCCCTTTCTTTCAAATGAATGAATGCAAAATCTGAATTTAAAACTTCAATATTCTTGTGCAGTTTGGAGGCAAAATAGCTGAAGTTCAAGTAAATCAGAGGCAGAATAAGCTAATTTTCTTGACTGACTAGACATTTAGGCTGCAGAGGCAAGAGACAGTCTTTCCTACCGTATATGCTGTAGCCATCTGTTTTCCCTGTGTCTCAGAACAAGAATGATGGCTGATTAATTCACTTCATGAAAAAGCATAGAGTTTACAATAAATGGCTTATAGTCATTTGTGAATAATTGCATAATGAAACAATTAGTCAATCTATTTATGTGGAGAAAGTATCACTAGGAACATCAGTCAAATCAAAAGTGAAGGCTAGGTGCAGTTTTTCTAACCTTTGAGAGTTCGGACAGCAAATAGGCATTGCATCTCTTAATGTCTCTGCTCCAGTGGGCTTAGCATTACTTATCAACCACTGTCAGTGTCTCAAAGAATATCAGAACCATGATTAGCACAGTATTTGAGGCATTACTCAATGAATTGTTCACTAGTCATTAACACAAGCTGGTCACTGGTGGTACATATTGCCTGTTCCCAAGACTGTTTATGTCTCTGGGCTTTTTACGTCAATAATGTTGTGTTATACCCAGGCCTGTCTAGCTGTGGCAGAAGGTACCTGTCCAGTGAGGATTGCCAAACTTCATTAACAAGAGCTATATCTGCAGTGACGTTCATAGACCAACCTAGAATATGATGCAACTGTCTTGAAGTCAAAATAGTCATGCATCCTTACTATTAGCTGTTAAGAGATTCTCTGTAGATTGTATTTGGAGGAAAAAGTCAAGGTTAGCTTCCAGGAGATGCTGTTCTGACCAGTTTTTAAATGGAACTGTCAGTCATCCTACAATTATTTAAGGCAGTATCGAATAAAAATATCGAATAAAAATAAAAACATGGGAGAATAACTGTCCTAGGAGGGCTTCAGCACAGCACCAATAGTCAGATCAGGTGGCATTCAGAGAGAGCAAGTAGAATGGACTCCAACTAGAAGCATAGTTATATCAGGACAAAATCTAATATACTTTTTACCATAAATCAGATATACTCAAGGTAACAAAAACCATTGTCTCAATACTTTTTCTCTAATTCTTGCCCTTCCAGCAATCTGTCATTAAGTGTCAACTGGACTTTTCCTAATTTCTAGGTGTAAACAATAGGTCATTTTCCTCCCAACTTTGGCCAGCCTGCCAAATTTTCCACTTCGTTCCAAATACAGCATTCTCTTATGTAGCATGAAAACTCCTTACAGGCACATGAGTATATTAAGTTGCTGTAAAAAAGTCAGAGAATTCACAGACAGTAATGTTATTTCAAATGTAACCAAGCTGGGTGAGAACTTAATCATTAAATTAAAATCTGATGGTCTATGTCCTCCCATCTCTGACCTACAAAACTGTCATTTTGTCTTCTAACGATTCATTGATGTCAGAATTTTAATGATGCTCTGCAGTTCCTGACTACAAATGCCATAAAGTGTAGTGAAGTTAAATCCAGTACAGTAAGAGTTAAGTAGAACTCTATTAGAGTATATAGGCATGCACAAAAAAAAATCCCCAAATAACACAGTATCTGGGAATAGTCCACCCAGGAAATTATGACTGGAATCACAATTAATATATGATCATCTTAACATTCTGAGGAATGTTCTTCTTTGCAGAATTTAATGCAACTTTTAGCCTTTGTTGCACTTTTTTTACAGCTGCAGATTTTTGCCCCTTCTACGGTTCATATCAGTAATTCATTGTTTATCAAGCAGACTACAAAAGTGTCATTTTTTCTTTTACTATCAGATATTAAAAAAATAATAATTGTATGCAAAATAATGCATTTCCAATTCACCCATTTTTTCCACTATATTATCTCAATTCTTCTTCTTTTATGATTATGACAATTGCTAAAGGCAATCAACATATACTACACAGTTTGCAGTGCTAACCTTGTATCATTCTGTCTTGCTTTGGTTGGAATTAAAGCAAGGAAACAGTCATCAAGGAAATATTAAAGTCTTTCCATCAAACTATGGTCCATATGTCTCATTTTAAGTTGGTTACAAGGCTAACAGAGTTACAGAGATGTTTTAAAACCTTTGCCTGTAAAAACTATGGAATACTAGAACTTCCAAAACTAATGGCTCAGCTAAAATATTATCCAACAATCATATAAAACTTGGAGGATTAATTTACTCCTAGATGTCACAGGCCCTGAAGGACTCATTTATGAACTAGCTTACGGAAATAATTAATACTGGAGGTCGTGTGATCTTTACATTAAAATGTCAGTAAAATTCCCTGTTAACCTCGTTAGCACAAAACACAATAGTACACAATATAACCACCCACATTTTCCAGGCCAAGCTTTCATATGTGTGTGTGTATATATATATATATATATATATACATATATATAATTAAAATTATATTGGATAGTTTGAATATATATAAAAATATGAATTGGTAGTTAATTTTACAAGGTATTGTATTACCTTATTTGCAGACCATTTAATCTAAAAAACACGTAGGTAATTCAACTGTTCACTAAATCTTGCTGACTTTTTCAGAACAAGGGGAAGAAAACATGAGATGTTTCCTATTATAAATAGAAGAAATATGACAATTTATTTCATCCTCACAAGACTTCTGAAACTTAAGGAGGTACAGCCATTCCAGATACTCAGGTGCTTTACTGTGTTCAGTGTGCAACATTATAAATGACCATCTCTAAAGCTGTAATATTAAGAATTCCAAAGTTACGAAATACCAGACTGCAGTCTGTAGTGCCAATTATTTCTAACCCCCCCTGTTTGGTTGTATGATGCTATACTTTTTAATTACATGAGCACACACTGTTTTTCCAACAGAATGCCTGCCTCGGGGCACAATATGGATGTGGCTCGCTTACTGAGCAGCTAGTCGATATTTGGTGCTATCCTTGTTGTTTGAAGTGCTTTATTTACTGCATGCTACTCAAATCCAGCTCAGAAATCTAACATTACTTTTCACACAGATTTTTCTATGATACTCTTTTGTATAACATTTCATAAATTGTCACACGCATCACATGGCAAGGCAGGCTGCTCTGGTAACAGTCAGTTCAGCTGCGTGGATGTTCAGGGTGGTGGATCGTGGTGTACAGGGCTCTTTTCAGAGCCAGGGAAACCCCAGGTTAATGGAGATGTCCCCCAGGCTGTTCTCATGAGAGAGGCTGCTAAGGCTTGTCCATCATAGAAGGACAGCAGTCTTTATTAGTAAGGCTGGTTGGTCTCAGGGTACTCAATCCCCTGAGTTGGAAGACAGCGACAGGGAGTGAGATGAAGGTCCTGTATTCCAATAGGAAAATATAAGTGATCTACTACATCATCTTTAGTCTGGAGAAGAAGAGGCTGAGGGGAGAGGTCATTGTTTTCTACAACTACCTGAAAGGAGGTTACAACAAGGTAGGTGTCAGTCTCTATTCTAAGGTGACGAATGATAGAACACGAGAATATTGTCTCAAAGTGGGATTGGGGAAGTTTAGGTGGGACATTAGGAAGAATTTCTTCATGGAAAGGGTGGTCAAGCATTGGAATGGGCTGCCCAGGGAAGTGGTGGAGTTCCCATTCTTGAAGGTATTTAAGAGATCCATGGACATGGCACTAAGGGACGTGGTTTAGTGATGTGAGTCAGACTGATGGTTGGACTTAGTGATCTTGAAGGTCTTTTCCAATCTACATGGTTCTATGATTCTATTATTAAACATTTATTGTATTATTTTCACAATGTGTCTGTAAAATGAGATAGCATTTACATATCACAGGCTTGAACTGAGAAAGAATCCCTTAATTTGTTAAGCTGTGTTTCCACAATTCTGATAGTTAGTGGAGGCAAGGTTTGTAGGAAGAGATGCTTACTACTGTCCAGAAGGCTGTTTATCAAGCACAGATTCATCTCACGGTAGTCTATGATACTGTGTGACTATTTCCAGTTTCTGTTTGTTCCTCTTGGGTCTGCATTATGATATATCCTCCTGCTCTGTTTTTCACAGAGCTATGTGTGATTCCCTCTTGCTAAGTTTCTGTTCACATTTTAGCTTTCTCTGATCCTGGGTCTGGCTTAGTCTCTCATCTTTAATTGCTGCTTCTGTTTATGTATTATTAAATCTTACCCTTGTTCTTTCCTCTGTTTTTGCCTGGACTTTTAACCTTGTTTGCAATTTTGCCAGTTCTAGGTATCCTTTAAATTTAGTTTATCAACTACTAATTTTGGTGACTATTAGGTCACCATCTAGCCTGTTTAAGAGATAGATCCAAGAGAAGCGTTGAGGAGAAACTAACCTAGGAACATCTTGTTTTCTTTCCCATCTTTCCATGAGGTCAGAAGCTTCACAGATTTTAAGTTTTCAGTAGTTCAGTTACAGTGTATACCCAGTCCACCTAGTAGATTTTAACGGAACTGAACTGAAACACTCCGAAACGCTTTGTGCACAGCATCTTTAAAGCATGGAGAAGATTTGTAAATTATGTTTGTCTCCTGGAGCAACACAAAAATACAGACATACCCCTGGAACTTTCCTTTACACAGATAATCATATTACGCAATGCAAACTCTCACATGATGAAGACTCAGATGACTGGGCATTGCCCTGTTGTGAAATTGTCCTTTCTTTTCCACCCTACTAACATCAATATTTTGTTATGGACTGTGTGTTAAAATAATTTTTATTTATTTCAATGTGAATCTTACATTGTGAAAAACTAATGAAGTCATCAATGCAAAGCGTGTTTCAGAAGTGGTTGATGCAACAAGCTATTCACAGGTATGATAACATGATACAGTTGGTGTCCTTTTATATTTTTATATATATTATGATTATCAAAAAATTTATTCCTGTACTAAGGGAACTTTTTGTTGTCCTAAAATGATTATGAACTGCTGAAATTAAAAGTAACGTGCATATAGTTTCTTATGCAGACTGCCATATAATTCAATAAAGACAGCTTTAACATTAAAAAGGACTCACAAATTGCAATCACAGTCTCATGTATGCATAAATTTAATTGTATCCATAAATATAATAGTCTGTAAAGACAGAATTATGTCTTTTTAACATGGATAGCTCCAATGAGTTTAGTATTTGAGGCATATAGGAAATTTCAGTGTATCTCTAAGTCACTACATTACACGTAGATGTTTGTCTTATGATTTTGATTTTACTCTCCACCAATATGCAGATCTACATATAGATACCTATAGATACCTATAGAGAATTTCCTAGGGTTCCAGAAGACAACATTTGCTTGAGTATAACTCAAAATTATCAAGGGAATACTTGTTCGCTGTGAGTTCTTATGCATGTTTTACATGGCATAACTCAATAATGAAACACTACAGGGTCCTGATCACATCTATTTACTGTATTCATATACACACGTCAAATTATGTTTCAGTTTGATGTAATTAAAACAGTTTCATATTATTATGCTTTTTAAAAAAAAAAAAAAAAAATCGTGTGATTATGAAAACTACCAGTCTCTAATCTCAGATCTAGTCCCCAAATCACATTTTTTTATATATATATTTTTTTATATATATATTTTTTTTTTTTCTGGTCATTTTCTATGGAGTCCCAGTATATTTATTTTTTTACTTTGGTCCCTACAAAAATATTTCAAACCCACTGTATACTTTTTTAAAGTTTAAACCCCAGCAACCTTTAGAGCAGAACCAGTAACGTTAGAAGCATTCAATACCAGATTCATAAAAGGAATTGCATGGACAGGGAAAAACACAGTTACAGGTAGTAGCAAAAGCTAAGGCAGGGAGATGACAAGCTGTTGGGTGAGAGTGATGTCTCAGAGACATTGGAAATAACCTGAGACTTAAAAAATATCTTGAAAATACACTATCAAAGGGAATCAGAGTTTAAACCTCTGTAAGTTTCTCACCCACAACTTCAGGGAGTTCATGAGGTCAAAATAAAAGCACATTCTTGATATGGAAAATGCTGTTTCTGCACCCCAGTCTTCATCAGATTGGTGATACAGTTTGATGGGTTGAGACAGAATTACAGGCAAAGACTATGAAAGAGGCATAAGGTAGCCAGTATCTTTCCAAAAGGTCTAATGAGTTATTGTAGTGTGTTGCATTTGCAAAACACACTATATAAGAGTTGTGATGCTAAAGAGAAACTCCTATTCCTATAGGAAAAGGCCATGATGATGAGCTAGGGCAACCTATTCCTATAGGAAAAGGCCATGATGATGAGCTAGGGCAACCGAGCAAGGAGATTCGCAGTAGAAAGAGAAAATTAAGAAAAATTAAAACAAGCTGGGAAGAGAAGCAGTTGTCATAATCATATCCATCTGAAGGAAGTTTACTGTCAGACCAGCCAAGAGAATCAAAAGTTTGTATAAATAAAAGCTTTGTGCTTCATTCTACATATTATAAAAAGATTAGTATTTATATATTAGGAAGCTACATAATCTTAAACAAGAAATTATGTGTATTTTTTTTATTTTGAAAATAAATGGAACAATTTCAGCAATGAGGCAGCAGTTATTTCTTTTCACGGGATCTCTCATTGAAAAGACAATGAAAAAGAAACTCCTTATAGGCAAAGCTATGACTTAGAGAGTCAGCATGAGATGGAAAAGGGATTTGACAGTTACCTAGTGAGGTTCTAACTAAGGTATGGGGCAAATTGAATGGTCTGAATAGTTCCTTACCAACCTTAAAAGAAGAAGAAAATTGTGGTTTGACTGTAGAAACTTCAAAAGAAAACAAACAAAACTTATTGTGAAGTTGGTTCTCAGTACTGCCTGCCTTAGGAAGTAACAGTGCCAGATAATTGACAGTAATACTTAATACACTCCTTGCTGTGGACTTGCAGCTCGGCTAGTAGAAAGTGATCTACAGAAACACTGGCAGTTAGAGGAAATTTGATTTTCTAGTGATTGCCATTTAAAATAGAAGCTGCTGCTTGCAGAGTTTGGGCCAGCCTTCCAGTTGTGCTTATCCACTAGGAAGTAGTCTGCAAGGTCATAAAGCAATATGCGCAATTCCCTCTAGGAAGGTAGAGCTATACGTCTCGAAATTAGACCATTCATTTCATAACACACAGTCTTTGAAGTATAAGAGAAGCTAACAGGTTCAGACAGCACTATTGTGTACTCCAGATTGTACTCCATTGCCGTTGCCTTTCTGCCTGTTTGTCCCCAAAGAAAATGTGGCTGCAGCCACCATGTGTTATATGGCTCTCCTAAAGGCTCTCAGACATAAATGAGGTTAATCAAGAGAAGTGTGAAATCACAGCAAAGCCAGTGTTTCCTGTTTTGCAGATGGTGAGCTGCCAGAAAGGATCAGCCCAGACTTAATTGCAAGGCTGATGAGAAAGGCAGGCAAGATGGGAAGGTATGTGATATGGTGTGGGCAGACCATTACATAACAGCAGGGCTGTTACACACGTGGTCCTATATGAATCAGCACACTCTTAAAAAAAAAAAAAAAAAAAGTCGCCATCTATATTTTTCTGCACTCCAAAAATTCAGAGATAAAATACCCCCATTATCTGCCGTCTTCATTGGATGCTGAAGTTTCAGTATACCAAACCACTAACAGCTGGAGTATCACTTGAATGAAGTGAAAGAGCAAAAATGAGCAAAAATGTAGTATGGTTCCTTTCGGATGGGCAGCTCAACAGTGAATGTAAAACACATTACCAACATTACCTGAAGTGCAGACAAAGGGCAGCAGTTGTCTCTTGGCTGCATGCAAACTGCTTTACGTTCAGAGGGCCAAACTATGTGTTATTGCACCAGTCATATTCTCACTGATATAAAGCAAACTTCTATAAGACTGATCAACAATCTGACAAGACTGTGATTTAAAACTTAAAAGGAACCTCTCCTCCCTTTTTACCTTGCCCCAGGAAGATACAGTTACTCAGATGAATGTATAAATACACTCATAAGCATATACACAGTCATGTACATTCAGTACTCATATGCTGGGCACATATTTGCATAGCCTTATAAAAGAACATAGTTACATAGTTGGGTTTTGTGTTTGTTTTTTTTTGGTTGGGGGGGGTTGCTTTTTTGTGTGTGTGTGTGTGTGTGTGTGTGTGTGTGTGTGTGTTTTGTTGCTGTTTTTCATTAGGAATAAATTTTACCCCAAGGCAAGGGAATGCCCTATGTCACTCCAAGAAAATTTCAAAGAAGCAATCACTACATGCAAAGTCATGTACTTCTCATCCTTGTCTTACTTTTCTGCATTGTAACAAAGTTGTGCTTATATTTATACCTCCCAGGGGCAAGGTTACCCTGAATCTTCTTGTTTCTTTAATACTAACAGAATTAGAGAAATATAATACAACTGCATGCAATTGAAACAGGCAGAAAGGATGTCCATGATCACCAAGATAGTTGACTGAAGTATAAAAACTATATTTGGCTGAAGAATTCAAAACCTTTCCAGTGTCCAAAAATGCCTGAAGTATGATGAAGTATCGTTTGTGTTGTAAAAATCAGCTTCACAACCTAAGTGCTAGGAAGACAAAGTTTTCATCATCTGACACAAGGATACCAGCATGTGAACCAAAACATTTCTGGAGGTGGTTGTGGGCACTAGGCATCTAGCTGTTTCTGTGGGTATAAAGGAGAGAGAAGAATATTGTGCACAGATATTTATATAGGTTACTAATTTAAGTGGTTGTTTTTATATCCTGTCTTCCAAAGAACTCCCACCCCTCCACTCACAAATCTGTAAGATAACTCACCTAGATCTTGCAAATATTTTGTACCAGAACACATTACTTAAAAAACAGCAGAGGAAGTGAAATAGTCTAAATCTGTGCAACATAAAGGAGATCATCTCCGAATAGAATACATTTCATACATTTCCAGAAAGAACTCATGTCTTTCTAAGAAGACAGACTGGAGGCTTATGATATCTAAATACAGTATATGTTTATTTAAGGATTTTTGCCTACTCATATTAGTGCTGGGAAATCTTAACCAGTGGCACTTTTTAAAGACATGATCCCCTGTTATAATTGCTGCTTTTTCAGTATATAAAAAGAAGAGAATCTGTATTTCTGCAAAGGACTGTTGACTGTGAATTCAGCAACATAGCCTTATAATCTTCAGACGTGGATTTTCCTGTATTGAGTCTCAGTAACAGAAGAAAGACTTGGACCAAGTAAACTGAAAAGTACCAAAAATATTGGGATACATCCACCTCTCTTTCTCTCTCTCTCAGGAACTTGAAAACAGGACAGGTCATCATCATCTCAATGATTGAAGAGGCAGTTGAGAGTCAGGATCTCACTGTCATCAATTTCATTTGCAATCTTTTTTTATACCTGAACAAGAAGAGTGCCTCAAAGTTTTGATAGTATTTGAAAAAAAAAGTGTTTCAAGATCCTTGGAACAAAAGGACTACTTTAATATATCAAAGGAAAGCAGAATATCATCTCTTCTGCCAAAGATGCAGAATGCATTTTGAAATTTGCATTATATTAGAGAATATTTGTAATTCTATGAGGGACCATATGGGGTCCCATGGTGTAGCTGGACACTGCTTGGACTTTTCATTTGCAAGTTCAGACCATAATTCTTTCATAGCACGTAAGCAAAGCCTAGAAAATAACTACTGATATGTTTCCAGTTCAGAGAATCATTGAATTATTAAGGTTGGAAAAGACCTCCAAGATCATCTGCTCCAGCCATCACCCTACCATCAGTATCACCCACCAAACCATGTCCCTAAGTACCATGTCCTACCATTCCTTAAACACCCCCAGGGACAGTGACTCCACCACCTCTCCAGGCAACCCGTTCCAATGCCTGACTACTCTTTCTGAGCAGAAATGTCTCCTAATTTCCAACCTGAACCTCCCGTGGTGCAACTTGACACCATTCCCTCTGTTCTATTGCTACTTGTTCAGGTATTGCTACCATGTTCAGGTGAGAGTCAGCCAACACCCCCAGATCCTTTTCCTCTGCACAGTTTTTGAGCCACTCTGCCCCAAGCCTGTAGTGCTGCATGGGGTTGTTGTGACCAAAGTTCAGGCCTGTTGTGACCTGTCACTTAGCCATGTTGAATATCATCCCATTGGCCTCTGCCCATCCATCCCTCTTCAGGGCCTTCCTACCCTCCAGCAGTTCGACATTTCCCCACAACTTGGTGTCATCTGCAAATAGACCACCCACCCAGTTTTTAACCCAGCAAAGAGTGTACCTGTCCAAGTCATGGGCTGACAGCTTCTCCAGGAGAATATTGTGGGTGACAGTGTCAAAGGCTATGCTGAAGTCTAGGTAGACTATGTCAACAGGCAGGTCACCCAGTCAGGTCACCCAGTCATAGAATGAGATGAGGTTGGTCAGGCACAACTTGCCTTTCATGAACCCATGCTGACTGGGCCTGATGCCCTGGTTGTCCCTCATGGTGTGTGATTACACTCAAGATGACCTGTTCCATCACCTTTCCTGGCACCAAGGTTAGGCTGACAGGCCAGTAGTTCCCTGGGTCTTCCTTAGGATCCTTCTCATAGACATGCATCACATTAGTAAGTCTCCAGTCATCCAGGACCTTTCTGGATGATCATGACTGCTGATGTTAGAAAGCAGCTCAGCAATCACATCTGCCAACTCCCTCAGCACCCTCGGGTCAATCCCATCTGGCCCCATGGACTTGTGATAGTCCAGGTGGAGCAGTAGGTCTCTATTTCCACCTGATTTGGTTTCTTCTGATCCCAATCCCAGGTTTCCAGATCAGGAGACTGAGTACCCTGAGTATAAGTGGTCTGATGAGTAAAGACAGATGTAAAGAAGGCATTAAGAACCTCAGCTGTTTCCTTATCATCAGTAGTTATGTTCCCCCCTGCATCCAGTAAAGGATAGAGATTCTCCTTGACCCTCCTCTTGCTGTTAATATATTTGTAAAAACATTTTTTGTTATCCTTTACCATATTGCCAGGTTGAGCTCGTGCTGGGCTTTAGCCTTTCTGATTTTCTCTGTGGTACCCAAACTTAATTTTATTTTTCTTCTTGAATGCACAGATGGACTAATAGATAATTGGCTGACTGGCCAGACTTCATTATGAAACAGTTTGCAATTCACTTTGTAAAATTCCTATACCTTAGATCTTTTTCCTGCTTGTCAAAAAGGAGTGTTCTGCACTACTATTTATATCACTTAGATATAATTTTTTGATTCATTTGATTTAACCATCCTCTGACTTCTAGTCAACAAGGATTATAACATTAATAAAAGTAAAGTTTGAATGGAAGCTGTGAATTTGTTAATTGAAACCTCATTTTTTCAACTAGAAAAAAAAATAGCTATTTCTAAAACAGATGCAAGTATAGAGGCTTCTTCATCTAAAAGTCTTAATATATCTATAATGGGCAGCTACTTTTCTTTTTGCAACTCAAATGCAAATAAGAACTTAGCAAAGGGCAATGCTTCGGTAAGTGACATCGCTGGCAGTAATAAAGTTAGATGTATTACTTACACAACTGCATGCTTATTCTTGAACAGGACCTACTGTTACACTGCGGTTAGTAACTGGGAAAAATATACAAAATAATAATAATCACTGGAACATGTTTATGACTACAGTTCTAGTGAATACTGTAAAAGGAGCCATTCAGAGTCATTCAGTCCAAATTTGTCCATCCTTATTCCCTAAAATAAGGAATAACTCTTTATTAGACAGAATGGAGAAGGATGAGGGGACACTTATTTACTGTGAGGGTGACAGAGCTCTGGGACAGGTTGCCCAGAGGGATCATGGAGTCTCCTTCTCTGAAGATACTATCTTCAGAAGCCATCTGAATATGGTCCCAGGGAACCTGCTAGGTGTTCACACTTGAGCAGAGGGTTGGACCAGATGACCTCCAGAGGCCCTTTCTAACCTTAAACATTCTGTGATTCCCTCTTACTTCTATGCAGACCAACATTAATCTTCTGTTCTGATAGTAGCCCCAAAAATAAATTTACAGAACATATCAGTGAATAGAAACTGGGCTGTGTGGGAACATATTACTAGAAAACTAAAGCATAACTTTTTAAAAAAGATAAGATAAGAAGGGAGAGGCAGGAAAATTGTTTTAATTGATCTACTTTGTTCATTCTCATGCAAAACAGTGTTACTAGTCAGGTCTTTCTTGCCACTGAGCTATTAATTTTTCAGTTAACAATAAATAAGGCTTAGCTCACACAAGTGTTAAGAGAAGCTATTTGTATGTATCAAGGGGAAAACAGACTTCATAAGGTGGATTTACATACTTTGTTTACCATTAGCATACATTAGGACCACTGAAAATGACTACACTTACAATACATTGCATACAATGAATTGTACTGAGAACAGATCTTTATTGTCACAGAACTTAGGTATCAGTCCATTAAATTACTGGTTCTGATAATTATTTATGGTTTTACATATAAGCAATCACTACAAAAACAACCAGTTTAATGGATAGGCATTTCCAGTGATACAAGTGTGACACATGGCATTTAAATGTACAATAAATAAAACAAAAAGCACTACTTCTGATTCAGAAAATATTTGATCTCCAGTGTTGTTGCATTCAGCAAGTTCCAAATTGCTGAAAACTCGGAGAAACTCATGGGAAGTATAGTTATATATATATTGATACCTTACCTATGCTTCTACAATTTGGCTAGATGGCTCTTCATTACATTTCACTGTAGTCATTCAGGCTGATTTATTCTTTTTTGAGTATCATCAGCATATACAAGTACGAGTATCTAGTCTACAGATTAAGTTAAATATTCTTGGTTTATACATGTTATTTAGCCATCTCCAACTGACATACACCACCGTAAACCCATTGATCTCAGTAAACCTGCATTTGAAAAGAACTGGGAAGAGAATGAGAGACCAAAAGGATGCTATTTGCAGAATATGCTTTTCACCATAGTATGTCTCCTCTGAGTGCTAATATGATCATTTCACTTCCCTCCAAACACACTTGGTAATAAATAGCTCTCAGCATCATAGAGATATGCTGGGTAAATGCTGCAAGTTATGAGACAAATTTACTGCCTCATAAACTCACAGCCGAGTAAAGCTGCCATTTGCAAGAACAATTAACTCATCATTCTGTTCCATAGAGGGTATAGGGTATTCTTGAAAACTGTAAATTTAAAGAAAAGGGAAGCTGGTTGTATGTTCAAAATGAATACATTTTATTAATATCAAATTAACTTGCAGGCTTCAAGCCTACATATATTTTCTTTACTTCCCAGCATTTGCAATTTAGTGCCTACTCCTTACTATGTATATTGTTAAAAGGTATAAGAAATATGACAATATCGTGTGATTGATTTATTTTTTTTCTTGTTGTCTGGGCCTAAAATGCACTGTTGAAGTTTTCTAGTGATATGTTGCTGAAAAGACAGGGGAAAAAAAATAAAAAGATCAAACAACAATAACAATAATAAGATTGCTACCTGTGAGCCATGTGAAAACCTGACATCTGGGGTCACTATAAAAATTAGTAGTTTGGACTGAAGGTTGTCCAAGTGGATAAAGAATGACATTATAAGATGATTCTTTTGTGCAACCAGTTTTCACCTCTAACTCACGCAAACCCACAGTAAGATTTTATAGGTTGTTTTTTTTAATCTTCTGGGACCTGCAAAATAAAATTTCACAAGGCATGCTTCTTGAAATGCTGTAATAATTCACGGATTTTGTGAGTGTTGTAGGTGCAGGTGGTATGAAAGTGTCTCCTCCTGATTACATAGTTTACAAGGAACACATCTACAATGTGCATGCACTGCATTGTGGCAGCACAGGTCATCATTTCCCTGAGAATCTGAGTCATATACGAATGTCACATTTAACTGCAAGAAATATGTGTTTCTCTTGCACACAAAACTATAGATATACACACTGTAGCTGTCATGATGTATATTAGGAGAAAGGACAACACTGGAAAAAAGATTAAAGAATGAGGCTGAATTGAGTTATTGGATAGGAAAAGCCAAGTTGGTAATTTAAGCAATGGCAGTTCTGTCATTTTAAGTTGGAACAAGAATGCAAGCCTAAACTCCCTAGCTGTTCTCACTGTCACAAAGCTGACCCACATTTCAGGTTTAATTAGAAGTGAGCTAACTGGACTTCCACGTAAGGAAAACCAGATAAAAACTGACAAAATGGCTCACATCCAAGTGTTCTACTTTTAAATACTATGAATGCAACTTTTTGAGCTACTTGGACTGTGAACTTGAGCCCAAACTGAAGCAGAGCTCCTAATGAGTGCAGACAAACCCCCAAACCCCTTTGGTGCCCCAGCAGAGTTACACTAGGGTGGCATGAAGTTGAATGATGATTTCTCACAAGTGTGGCACTATCAGTACCTGTGACATGGCAGCTTCTCAAAGCCACTCTATACAGTATTCCCATCCTGATGGTGCTGCCAGCTTTTCTAGTTCTGCACACTGAACCAGAGGTAACAATGTTGGAAAATTCCAGAGAGAAAAAACTGAGGTAGCTAAGACTCTAGAGACCATAATTTCTGTCTGAGGAAAAGTATTATAAAACCAAAAACATATGTAGCATAAATGTAAAATTAATGTTGAAAATTCCTAGATAAATGCTATAGAAAGTGACACCAGATTCATGCTATGAACAAAATATCAGAATATACAGCATGTTTTAAACTCTTATTACTGTCAGGGGAGCCATATAAATGTACTAAAAGCCAGAATAGGCCCCTTTAAATTATTAATTGTGGTTGCCTAATAATAACTCGGTGAACAAGAAGAAAAATGGTAAAAATGTACTATTAAAAACATATTAAAACAATAAAACATGTCAGAGGTACTGTGCTTCACAAAGCACTTTTCTGTATAATTTATATTTTTGTACAAGGTTCTTTAAGTAAAATTACACTTTTTGCCCAATTTAGTATTTATGACATTAATTTACAGAAAGTTTATGTATTTTTTTTTCTCTTTTTTTTTTTTTTTTTTTTTTTTTGAATGCTTATTTCTAAGCACCGTATTGATTTTCATAGTGGAAATAAGGAGGTCCCAAATGCTAGCCGCACCAATTTTTGACGTTTCCAGAGCAATTACAAGAGCAAAAAGCTTGTAGGTCTATAAATGAGCTGAAACATTGAAAATTCTGTTACACAGGGGACAAACCATGGTAGCAAAGGGATGCTGTAGCTTTTTTAATCCCAGTGGAAACAGACTGTACAAAGTGAGTCTTGACTGACTGTGGTATAAAAGGTTGCATGCAAATGTACAGTAATAAATGACTTAAAGTGATCTGCCTGTATGAAGCAATTTCCTAAAAGGCATGCAAACTCTGCTGTTTATGTACTTGAAAATGTTTTCTTTTTCTTTTTCTTTTCTTTTTTTTTTTTTTTTTTTTCAAGGCAGGGTTATAAGGCAGTAACTCTTATGTCTATTATAAAATAGAAGTATTTCACAGCTTCTTCTGATCATGCTATAAGCCTCTCTATGAAACACTATTTTATCATTGTACAGGCACCACAAAAACAGATAAAGAAATTGTCTTTAAGCATAACCAAAAAAACCTGACTCTGTGATCCACAGCAGTAAAGAGCATTAGGTAGCCTTTAAAATATTTTTGGAGAATTTCACTTCTGTGCTGCTCACTAAATTCCTACTAATTATTATGCCATTAAAATGTGAGTGAACTCTTGATGTTATTCCATTCTGGGCCTTGCTCTGAAAGAAATGGTACCATATATCAAGTTATGCTATTGGAATTCTTCTAAATGGAAAGGAAATCTTTTCAACCTGTCTAACAAATAATCTTCACTACTAAGATATTTTCTCCTTGAAAATAGTGGTTTCTTTTGACATTCTCTCATAAAACTTTGACTCTTTACTTTTTCAAGCTTGTTCTAAATGGTCTATTCAGAAGAGGAAAGTACCTTTCTTGATGTCCGTTTTTTTTTAGGTAAGTTCTGTAGAACACAAAGTACTTTTTAAAAAACTGTTTCTGAAGGGATACAAATGTTTGATTTTACATAAAATAAGAAAACAGCATGTTCTCTTTGTCCGGTGTTCATCAACCAGACTTTCACCAATGAATAAATGTGTGATAAGATATATTAATCATGAAAAATAACTCAACAAAGAGATATCCAGATGGTTCTATGGCATTTTGAATATTCCTAATGGAATTATATGATGTCTTTACCATTATGTGAGGGTATTTTATCTCCTTATTTCTGCAAAAAGCACTTTCCCCCCTTACATAATATTAATAACAATAAAGCATATCTATAAGTGAGTCCATTAAGTGCTAATTAGTAACTAGATGGAAGAAAAAATTACGTTTTGGCTGGACCTAACATTTGTTAGTAAATGAAAAATTCCAGGAAAAATGCAATTAAAAAAAAAATCATAGTTATTCATATGTTCAATATAATATCCTGTGATTCAAATATAATAACTAGCAATGATTGCACAGCTGTTCTGTGGAGATTGTATGCTGGGTTAATTACATAGATTGAGCAAATGAAAATCAACAGCTCTGAAGCTTGGAGTGTCTTCTGTATAGGAGAACACTCAAATAATAAATGCATTTATCCAATCTTTTATTTGCCTGCTAGACTGAGCAGGAATTCAGTTTCTTGTCCCTGACTGTGAAAGGTTTCCCCAGAAGTGACGCCTCAGTGTGCATGATGGACAGTCTGAGACTTCCCAGCTGTGCCAACTCTAGCAGTAGGGCCACTGCGGATGTGCTAGTGCTGTGATCTCCTGCTGATATGTGGGGGTGCCATCACACTTTTTTTTTTTTTTTTTTTTTTTTTTTGCTTCAGGGAAAAAAAAAGGTATTTTCTTTTCAAGGAAAAAGGGGCTTAGTGAGAAATGCATAAGAAATGTATTCTACAAAGAGAAGCTACAAAGCAAAATAAATTCTTCAAATATCAAGTAAATTCCTATAGCCAGCCAGAAGATAGCTCTCTGTGAGGATGACAGAAGCATATAACGATATACTGGAGAAAGAACATAATGAAAGGAGGAAGATGACATGCTGAAATCTGAGAAAAGCAGAAAGAAATCGGTGTCTAGATGTGATCCTAAAATATGACCTCCACAGAGATCTTTTTAACTTCCATAAACTGAGTGGATTGAACTGGGAACTACTAATTCATTGCAAGATTAAAGTTTTTAAAGTTTTAAAATATAAATTTTACATCTTAACCTACTATGAACAAAAAAAGATTCTGCATTCTTCATATTCTAGCTTTATAAAGTTCATGTTATATGTGCCATGTGCCCTATGGTTAGATTTAGATCACGTTTCTTTACTGATAGAAGAAAATATCTCTTAAAGTATTTTTTTTTCTTTCTTTCTTTCTTGTTCCCTACCTCAAACTTTTCAGCTGTGCTGGCTAAAAAACATCAGCACACAATTAAAGAAATACAATTAAAAGTACAAAAATAACATCAGATTGCCATTTCTTATCATGCAAAACCAAAATTATCATTTAATACAATATTTTTAATTTATTTGAAGTGTGATTTCAACACATCAGTTTTACTGTTCTTGTTTTGGAGTACATATATGTAATAAAATATTGCATATATATTACAGACAATGCATCATTTTATAGTTATTGTTTTTATAGTTATTTTACTTGCATATATCAATCACAGAAAAATCCTTCCACAAATGTCTTCAAAGAAGCTAGCAAGACCTCTAGTAGCCCCATAATCTGTCAAGAACATATATTATTTGTATTGTCAGTAACAGTGCTTCTCAGACATTTGTTTTTTCTTTTATTAAATTTATTGGTTGTATGAGTGTTGTACAGCTCTAGAAAGTTATCTATATCTCTTGCAACTTAATGATTCCAACAGCAAATATAAAGAAAAATGTATGACAGATCTGGATGGTTGAGGGAACAAGCCACAGGTAATACAAATCAAAATCAAGATTTCTTTTATGTTCAAGATGTTAACAGTATTGGGGAGAAAAGAACATAAACTACTTAGATGATACATTTTGCTTGTCAAAACGAAACCCAGTAAATTCCTGAAGCCACATATGCGATGTCTGGGAGAAGGTATAACCTGCCTGGATGGGTTGCTACTCTTTAAACAAGCTATGGAATAAATCTCTGGGGAAAAAAAGTTTACTGTTTTGTTTGTTTGTTTGTTTTCTTTCTTTTTGATGTCGTAACCAGAATAGATGATGATTTGGATGCTGAAATGTTTGGCTAGAACACTGGGACACCATCTCTATGAAATCACAAAAATAGCGTGAGTAACTACTAAAAAGCCCCAGATGTACTATGACAGTGTACTCCTATCCCCCTGTCCCACACTTCCAAGCTTAAGCAGCACATCCAGCCTAAGCAGATGTGCTTATCAGTGGCAGTCCTGATGGCTGTATCCTGGATTTGGGGGAAACAGAAGACAAATAACCAAGGACTCATTTGAGCAATGAACCCACACACTTAGTGCTGCACAAATTTGGAAAAAAAAAAAAAAAAAAAAAAAAAAAAAAAACTCACTTGAGCTAAATTTGGAAGAAAACTAACATCTGTGTGCAAATATGACCATCGGTCAGTCATCGTATTGCATAAATATTGTGCAGCCCAAAAACCATTTGAGCTCTCCTGACATGACAGCAGGCTGCATGAAAGGGCCTTCCCTTGGGCAGGGATGCATCCCAAGGTTCATGTGCAGATTGAGAAGACCCTTATCACTACAGTTAGTCAGTAATTGTACTGGGAAAGTAACAGCATGCTAACATGATGTAATGATGCTTTGTGGTCATACTTTATAATCTTAGCTAAGTAGCATAAAGGATTTGAATAATGCATATAATCCTTTAGACATAAGCCATTGACCAAGTCTGGGACTGGGACTTGATTCAGCATCACCTAGACTTCTTACCTCTTCAATTCAAGGAGTTTAAAAAGCAAGGGTTCTACTGTGACTGTGTTACTGACTCAATAGGAGAGTTTCCTTGATGCAGTATCACCTAACCCGGTGTCTTATGTAGTCTTTATGTAATATATAATGTCTTTTGTTTAGTATCTTTGAGTAGTATATAATGTCTTTTATACAGTGTGCAATTAAGTGTATCTTCCAATTACTATCAGGTATACCTTGGTACCATCAAATCTTTGGTAAGTCACATAAGCCTTGTTATCAATAAATCATGTTACTGCTTCTCCCTTTCCTGAGTGAAGTGCATAACATTCCTCATTCCTTTTTCCGCCCGTGGTATGTATTCCCACAGTTGAAGACAACTAAACATTCACAGACTGGTGAGTGACAGAAAATCTAGCCAAGACACAGAGCATTAGCTGACTGTTAAGCTACCTGTCCTTTTTTCCAAGGTTCAGATTTCATTATTCTGCAACACAGAATTACATCCCTACGAATTAGGTCAGAGGTTGGACTCGATGATCTTGAGGTCTCTTCCAACCTAGAAATTCTGTGATTCTGTGATTCTGTGAATTGACACTTTGCTCTGCCACATATATGATATTCCTCCACATACACGTACCCCTTTCTATTACACAAACACCAGCTATGTTGATGTGAGTAACCTAAATCTCAAGTGCATGAACGTGCATCAGAAGGCACATATACACAAGTTAACACGTCCAATTCAATTAATACATCTTCTAGGCATATTACAATAACCAAGATCAGAAACATGTGGATACAAGAAGTATCTCTTGTCTGTATTTTGTTCATCTGGAAGGTAAATAGCGACTGTTTCACAGGCAGTGAATTAAGCTGCCTGTAATTGTATTCCCTATCTACCTTTCCCTTTTTTCTTTTCTTTCTAGAGTTGGGGCCAGATAGTCAATGAACTAAACTGAAAAACACACTATTCCCTGACCCCAAGGTTAGAACTATCATAAGCACTGACTGGAACCAGCTGCAAATAGTACTTGTCATGCCCTCACTTTCCATTGGAAATCAAGTAATGACACAGGCAGTGAGTGGAAGCCCTTGCAAAGGTCACAGATTTACACTGGCTGAATCAATTTCCTACAACAGCATTGCAGAAACAGTTGAGGAGTTTTTACTAAAACTGTTATTTTTAACATGTTTTATACATTTGTTTTCTTCTTGTAAAACAAATAAAAAAAAATAATAATAATAAAAAAAAAAAAAAAAAAAAACAATGTAAAATATGCTAGACAGCAATTTTTGTGTTTGGAAAGTTGTAAATTCAAAGTCTCTTGTTGGGACTTCCAGCGTCCAATATATAAAATCTAATGCTAGTTCAAACCCTTGATGAAAACAGAAGTAATTTTTCCAATTCTAAAAGAACAGAGACTGAGCTCACAATGGTAAAAAGAAAAACAGTTTATTTTTTAAGGGAAATAGAGACTACCAAACAAGTGATCATTCTCACTGAATATCAAAAGGCTATTAATTTGTGTTCAGGTTACCACAACATTTCCAAATATGCAAATACTAGCCTCTTCAGCTGGGAGGGCAACTTTGTTCTCTTTGCAAACATCTTCACATTCCACTGAAAAGTGCAATGGAGCTGAGAGCTTGGTTTGTGAGGGTTCCAGTTAGCTTTAATCTGCCTCTGGCTTGTACTGTTCAAATATTTGGATGAATAAAATTTCATAACTTGAATCCACTATCAATTAAATTCCAATGTAGATGTAGATAGAGGAAAGTAAAAGAGAAGTACATAGAGGATAGCAATGTATGTGTAAACATTACCACCATGACAAAAACAAGTAATATTTTTGGTGTGCTAATAAAATAATAAATTAAAAGCAAAAATTGTAGATCTTGTAGACAGAAATTATGGTGATGTAGGCAGAAACACTACGCCAACAGTGTTTTTTCAAAACACTTGGAGAACAGATCTTGTTACCCTATTTTACACGCAGATTACAGTGACTAATTGAAATCCATTCAACAAGAAAGGCTTTGCTGTTTTTTTTCCAAAGCTTTTGTTGTTGTTGTTGTTGTTGTTTTGTTTTGTTTTGTTTTTCCTCCTCTTGTCCAGGGTTCTTCTCCAACCAAAAGGCTTCACCAAAATGACCTTTCCTATTAAGAACAGCACTTAGGAACACATTTAAATCACATTTAAATTTCAGTGAAGTTAGTAGGATTTAAGCATGTGTTAAAGTACTTTTCTGAATTACAGCCAAAATTTGAAAGTAAAGCTGTGAAGTTCCCGTTTTTCAGTAACTAACACATTCGGGCTTCAATTTCACAGTAGTATTATAATTTTCCCAGGAAAGCTGAATTTCAGTATTCCTCTAGTATTTGGATGGTCAGAACTCCTGAGTGGTTTTTTTTGGTTTTTTGTTTTTTTTTTTTAAATACTTATGAAACAAAGACAAAACAGCAACCAGAAGTGTTTCCACCAACTGCAAAATAAGAGCTGAAGTACAACGCATCTTTAAGTGAAGAAACTCTTGAAAATCTGGCAAGTTGAACCTTAGGTCTTTGGCCAAAACCTGTAACTTCGGTGTAGTTAAAAACCAACAAAAGTCCCCCAAACTGCACAAGATTCTTTGTCATTGGGTGGGGGAAGAAAGGTGAAGGAATGCAAACTTCTCAGCTGTTTCTTCACTATGATGATGGCCTTTCTGGTTCCTGGAGAGCTATTTTGACAGGAGACACAGGCAGGCTTTCCCCAGGCACCCATCCTATTCGGCAGTGTGCCCACATTTTCCCTAGTCTTCATTTTGCTACTGATATATTTGAAGAAGCCCTTCTTGTTGTCCTTGACATCCCTTGCCAGATTTAATTCCAAATGTGCCTTGGCCTTTCTCATCAAATCCCTGCCTATTCTGACAATGTCCCTATATTCCTCCCGTTGGCCTGTCCCTTTCACCACATGCTCTACATGTATACTTCCTTCTTCTGTTCAAGTTTTGCCAGGAGCTTCTTGCTCATCCATGCAGGTCTCCTGCCCCCTCTGCTTGCCTTCTTACTCATAGAGACACATCAGTCTTGAACTTTGAGGAAGTGATGCTTGAATATTAACTATCTCTCAGACCCCCCTTCTAGGGCCCTAATCCATGGGGTTCTTCCAAGTAGAAGAGGCCACAGTTTGCTCTCCTGAAGTCTGGGATTGTGATTCTATTTTTTGCCCTGCTTCCTGCTCACAAGATCCCGAATTCCACTGTCTCATGGTCACTGCAGCTAAGGCTGACTCCAGTCTTCATATGTCCAAGCAGCCCCTCTTTGTTCAGCAAGGTCAGCAGCACACCTCTCTCCATTGGCTCCTCGACCATCTGTGTCAAAAAGATATCATCAGCGGTCTTTAGGGTCAAGACCGCCAACATAGCTGATGCAGTGACTCCAGCAGCTCTCTTTCTCTCTTGCATGAGTTGCAGGACCCTGGCAAGACTCTGAACTCCCTGAGGCTTCTCTGAGTCAGAAAATCCCCTGCTCTGCTGCAGAATTCACCCATCCGGAGCTGATCTCCTCAGCGATTCCTATTTATTCTCATATCATGAAAAAATAGAGCATTTCTTGTCAGTAGTATTATCTTTGATACTTCTTTCAAAGACATCAAACAAATTTATATTCTTTGTTTAAAAGCTGTAAACCATTGCACGTGACATCTTGTCATGGAGAGGATGCAACATGTTGCATGTTTGGCGTCCAATATGGCAAATGGCAGATTGGAATTGTGCTAAATGGGGGCCTGAAAGAAATAGCTTATTTTTAAAGATATGGGTAGCAGATCAAAAATACTGAAATGAACTAATTTTAAAGTTTAAAAGTAGATATGAGAAATGAATAGAAATTAGTGGCCTTAAATTCTGGTTTATCTTTTGGCATATTTGTTTTCCACGTGCATCACTACTAAAACGGCTTTTTTTTATCATTATTTCAGTGTAAAATTTTATTTATACTTTAAAATGAATCACTAAGGTAAATGCTGCATTAAGTCAGACAACTTATCTCAAAGCACTTAATATCTACCATCTCTTATCTAGATTGTAACAGATAGGTGAGCATAAAAAGACAGTGTTATTGTACGAGATTGATATATGCCTCTCTCTGCACCTTATTTGCTAGGTGCTACCAAGTTTCTTTTAACCATTAGAGCAGATAAGGATTTCAGAGTTTTGAATGAAATATTTGGAGAGCAATACAGGTGACCAGCATCTCAGTTTGTGAGACACACTCCACCTGGAAGAAGCTTTAGGTAATTCCATACCTGGAATAAGTTAGAGTACCAACTACTCAGACAAGACACCCTGATCATTGGCTCTCTTCCCTCTGCTGTGTTGTTTTCCACCAGTGGAGCTCCCACACAAGCTCACATATGCTAATAAACTCGTCAGCCTTGATTGAAAGAGAGTTCATGTGCTACCAGCTCTTTCTGAAGAGTGCAGCTGGTCTTCCTGCATTTGTGTGGGCCTAAACCAAGCCCGTTCTTGCTATTTCTGATAAATATTTATGTAGGAACATAAATTTACATGGAACATTACAAACAGATTGAACATACTTTGTCAAAAAAATATATATATATATTCACATTGGAAAAATAACCATTGAACAATTGCAGGAAACACTAAAATATGCAGAAACATATTATTTTTAATGACAAATTTGTTATAAAAAGAATCAGATTTATTTATTTGTTTGTTTTCACACACTAGTAGACTCTCAAGGTTGCCAGGTTCTAGATCAAGCTACTCAGTTAAGATGAAATTGCATCCTCTTTCACCAAAGTCCACTCTTTGATAACTCAGTAAGCCTACCTGAGGACAGCACTCCTCATAACTCTGAAGAAACCTGTCTTTTCAACTAATAAGAAATTGTCAGTAACCATGAAATAGTAAATATATATATATATTGTCCTGGTTTCAGTTAGAACAGAATTAATTTTCTTCCTAGTAGCTGGTGGAATGCTGTGTTTTGGCTTAGGATGAGAAGAGTGCTGATAACACCCCGATGTTTTAGTTGTTGCAGAACAGTGCTTATACCAAGCCAAGGACATCTCAGCCTTTCGCTCTGTCCTGCCAACAGGCAGGCTGGGGGTGCAGTAAGAGCTGGGAGGGGACAGACCCAGGACAGGTGACCCGAACTAGCCAAAGGGGTATTCCATACCATCTGACGTCATGCTAAACAATATATAGGGGTGGCTAGCCGGGGGAGGGGGCCGGACTGCTCAGGGTTAAGCTGGGCATCGGTCAGCGGGTGGTGAGCAATTGCATTGTGCATCACTTGTTTGTACATATTATTAGTAGTAGTACTATTATCATCATTGTATTATTATTATTACTACTACTATTTTCCTGTCTTATTAAACTGTCTTTATCTCAACTCACGGGCTTCACTTTCCATTTCTCTCCCCCGTCCCAGAGAGGGAGGGGGGAGGGTGAGCGAACGGCTGCGTGGTGTTTAGCTGCCAGCCGGGTTAAACCACGACAATATATATATACATTTTTGCTGACTGAAGATGCTTATAGAACTCTGAGGATCCTGAAACCGAAAATATTTGTTGCAGAAAACTTTATCAACCTATTCAGAAATGCTCTTTGGTGTGAAACTCTGAAACAGATGCTAGTGAGAGAGTTAATAATATGTATGTCTGAGTGAGAAAGAGAAAGACCAAGAGATTCATCTTGGGAAAAAAAAAGAATGGGAATTTGCTCAGAGCTATCAACAAAGTTTTTTTTTTTTTTTTTTCCTGATTATTAGCTTCTTTGTCTATGGACTTATTTTTTCACCCCTTCTCAAAACCTGAAAGTAAATATAGTTCCAAGTAAAAATCATATTTGTAGAATTGTGTGGAGATGATGCAGGATGCAGCCATAGTACTTCTGGTATCTAGTACTCTAGTTTCCAATATTCTGTTATCATCAAAACATCATTACACTTTCTCGGACAGCTGGCCAGGAGAGTGAAGACATAATAATGCATTTCTTGTTCTTCCATGTCCCCCGCTGCATTCCCTATCAAAGCAAAATTAGGACTGGACTAGCATGGGAGACATGACTACTGCTTGGAACATAAAGAGATGAGGAATAAACATAACCTGCTGTCTCCCTCCGCCCCCACCCATATAGCTGCTGATGAATGTATGCATGAATATGCAGAAAAACAGTGTCATGCTGTTAGCAACTACCAAAGTTGATTTACCCCACATTCAAAGGCAGACTCAGGAAATGAATTATAAATGTAAAAAAACGCAGTCATTACCTTTGTTCTTCCTTAGGAAACTCTCATGTCTCACTGTCTCCAGTAATTGCAGAAAATGGATTCCCCCCCACCCCCAAACATAAACAATTTGTGTTCGCAATCTCATTTTCATGAACTGAACACAAATAAACCAAATTGATTCTCTAAAAATGGCCTGGTAAAGTTCTGCATTAATACCAGACAACTTGTTAGGCCAACAACAGTTAGTGGGCCTCTGGGAAAAAAAAAAAAAAAAAAAAAAAAAAAAAAAAGATTTTTTACTTTGAGAGAAGTGATTCGATAACAAATTCTTGTGACAGCCAGGCCAGTGTCTTTACTAGGCTAAGGCTGATCAAGGGCTTAGTTTGCTCAATAAATTTATTCAGAAGAAATTCAGCAGATTATACCACTTTTAATTTGATATTTTTGTAGATTTTTCTAAAAGATTTATGGTTCATTTTTCTCCACAGGAACTCAGAATTCCACTTTTTGTTTGTTTGTTTGTTTGTTTTGTTTTGTTGGGTAGAAAATAGTGACACAATGTAAAAAGCAATGGTGAAAATGCAAAGGACACTCGAATAACATCAGTATTGGAGGGCAGCCATGGCCTTCCCTGGTACCAGTAGCACTGCCTTGCAAATCTCCATGGTGAGTGTGCAGAAATTTAATCTTTCTCACACAGAATTTATTAGGATTATAAACCATTTATCTGCTGTACAAGAAATTCTTATGTAATATGCAAAAAGAAGAGGAAAAAAAGAAACTGAAACTGGAGAAAGAAAATTATGATTCAGAGGATTTTAATGCTGATTAACAAAACCTAAGGGTAGCTTGATGTGATTTTTATTAGGAGACAAAGCTACCTAATATTTCAAGACTGTCTATAAGTATCCAAGGAGGTGGAAGGTTATCAAAATTCACCTATGGCAGTAAAATAAAATTATATCAATAAGTATGAAGGGGGAGATGGCGGTAACCATGAAAACACAGACTTTGCATTCTCTGATGCACTGTTCTTCACTCAGAATTAAAGATTTATACAGTAGGTCATGCAGCAGCTGTAAAACTGTTATGTAAATACCGTTCACACCTTCAAGACATGGATTTTCTTTAAATAAATACAGACATTTAAGTGTCTGTATGGGCATACCCATACCATATGGGTATACCCATACCCATACCTGGGCATACTGCATACCTATAAAGAGTTTCCACTTTTTTCTCAGATGTTATTACAACTATTGTTGAGTGGTTTGTTTGTTTTGTATAGGGAAAGAAGTAACTCAAAAATAAATGCTGATGCAAAAATTCTTCAGAACTCCTTTGCAAAAATGAGTGATGCCAGTTTTTAAAGCACAAATAATGTATACAAACTGCCAGTGCCCTACAGGCACTGCCAGTCCTTACCAGTCCCAAGGGGTCCCTAACACTAATAAAAAGGAAGTATTAGCTATGTAGTGGAGCAAAAGATTTAAATGTACATTTAAATTCTACTAATACAAAAGAAAATAATTAAATGTTCTTCAATTTTTCCTTGAAGAAGCTGTGAGTTTCTCAACTACTCCACAGGAATTTAGGAAGAAAAAAAAAACACTTATCCTACAATGAAATCACTTTGGTTAAAATGATTAAATAAAGATGGTTTTGCATAAATTGATTGTTTACAGGTCTGCAGTGTTCATATGTAAAGTCTCTGAAGATGGTAATGTTTTGAAGGTGTTATTTCATAATGTAGCTAAAACAGCAAGGTAAGTTCCCGTAGTTTGCATTACAGAAAAAGATAAGTAAATAAATAAACCAACAAAACCCTCACATTAAATTCATCAAAGCCAGTAGATTTCATTCATATGCTATATCTGTTAAAATGGAAAAAATCTTCAGATATTAAAAATACCTGTTTGGCACAGGCACAGATGCAGATGCAGTCTTAAAATAGGGCTTCATTTTCTCAGAAACAGTTTGACACTCCTCCTCTAATTATTTTTAATTTCTGCATAAAAATATTCACCATAACTGATCTGTTTGGCAAGAAGATAAGATTTTAACTGCTACTCAAACTCATTCTTATGAATTCTTATGAATGATCAATATGGAAATATATCAGTCTTCAGAAATCTGACCAACTGCTATCATTTCAAGTGCTGTGTGCAGGATACACTTGGTGTTCATGGTATGTGATAGGTGAAGTCTGTTGAGATGGGCAAGCTGCTAGCAAGGCAAAGGCACACAAGGGTTGCTCTCAATCACTCCTGTAGAAGCTCATCTTTCTTCATTAGCTGTACATGTAGCCCAGGTTCTTAGTTTAAGCAGGCAAGGTAAGTTTAAAATAAATCAGCACTAAAATTTCTTACTGTGTTCTTTGTTTTTGTGGGCTTTTTGTTTGTTTGTTTGTTTCCTACCCTGAAAATAAATACGAAGAACTTTTCTTAGGAAAAAAAAAAAAAATATATATATATATATATATGCCTAGGCATTGCAATCAACTTACATGATATGATTTATCTTTCACCTACTTCCTATTCCATAGTCTGAAATAAGACTTAAATAAGACATAAATCTTCTTTTAACTCTCTGTACAGTCAATAATTTCATGTTACATGAACATCCTAATGAAAATATGCCCTGAAAAATACTAAGAGAATGAAAGATCACAAATAAAGTTGACTTTTCTTAAATAAAAACACTACATTTTCAGTAATAGTTTTCATTTTACATTGAAACAAATTAGAATGATTTTAATGTTTTCATAAAGACTTTCTGTTATTATGTCACATTTCCAATAAAAATGTCAGATTTTAAAGTTCCGTCTCAGTTGGGTAAGAGATGCTTCAGCACTTAAAAAAAAAAAAAGAAAAAAAAAAGAAAAAAAAAAAAGAAAAAAAAAAAGAATTTTCATCTGAAAACTTTCAACATATTTCCACAATTTTTAGTTCATCAAATTAGCATATTTTCAGAGTATTTTATTACAAATTTTCCAGTCAACTTCATTTGTAAATACTACTGAAGTACATTGCCAAAATGTGTTCCAACAACTGTGAGAGAACATTCATTTTCATTATTCTCTCAGCTCTACTCTACAGAAATATTGATTACTCCCGGTTCAATGTCAAGGTCCTAAAAATAGAAAGCAGTATTTAATAAAAGGTAGAGGGGTTATTATTTCTATCCTGGATAACTCCACAACTCTCGTTTGCACAATAGATGGGTGAAAGGAGCAGGAGAATTATCAGTTTTCTCTTACAAGATAGTCTATGACTTTCTAGGTTTGCATGACCTGAACGGCTAGAAAGATATAGACTGGATTTGATTGAATTCTTCAAAATGCATGAAGTATATTCAGCTATTCCATCATAAGGTGGGACTTGATCCCAAGTTCTGAATTTAACCTCCCATCCATCATGGACTAATTATGTTTCCAGAAACAAAAAAGGATAATTATTCAATGTGATGTGCAAGGAAGCGACCACAGAACTGCCATTAACCTATGTATCACACTAAGTAATTGTCCTTAAGTCCTACCACTAATCCTAGCTTTAAAGTTTTCCTTGCAATAACTATTTCAATAAAATGTGCCAAAGGAAAATATTTTGGTCTCCTACAAATGTGCATTTGTACTTACACCACAATCATTATATATTATGAAGGCTACTGTGTAGTACAGCCATTGATCAAACTAAGTGGGAAAAAATGTCAATGTTTATGCAACAGATATTCCTTGTCATAGTTTCACTTACATTCCTCCACTACTCCCAGAAGACCCATGCTAAAATACATAATTTATGCCATAAGGATTATTTATTAGACTGATTTATTCCATTACTAGTGCTGTATTATTAAATTCTTATATGCCTTAATGATGGTAACGTATTAAGAATAGTTTTATGAGGAAAATGAAAGAATACATAATCAAACACAAGGTTGAAATAATGTTCAACAGAACATGTCATGTCTTCATTGAACACTGCAAGGCAATGTAAAGGTCCCTTAAATAGTCATTGCAACAGAATATTAATGATACCAAACACTGCTATCTAAAATTAATAACTCACATATTGCTTGCTGCATTCCTGCTAGCAAATGCTGGCCTCCATGTAGTCCTGAGGCCAGAATAACTGCACAGACTCAAGAACCTTTGAATCATGCCCTTCAGATTCCTGTAGGTATGTCCAGTAATAGCAGAGGTTCAATACCTTAACTTCAAAGATTTTTCCCTGACAGTGAGCTCTACTTTCACTGTTCAGCTTTCAGCATGTCTTTCCTGAATTATATGAGGTATGAGGACACAGTGAAGAGGGGACCAAATAAATTCACTGTTCTTCTTGGAGGAACACTTAGATATCCCTGACCATGACCATAACCGTGACCCTATGCATACCTCAACAGGTATGCACAGACCACCTATTCTTAAGAGTACTCTCCTTTTAAAGATAATGCTTATTTTTCCATGAAGAAAGGAAGAGGAAGAGGAAACAGGGAAAGGGGGAAAGGGGAAAAAGGAAAAAGGGAAAGGGAAAAAGGGGAAAGGGGGAAAGGGAAAAAGGGAAAGGGAAAGGGAAAGGGAAAAAGGGAAAGGGAAAAAGGGAAAGGGAAAGGGAAAGGGAAAGGGAAAGGGAAAGGGAAAGGGAAAGGGAAAGGGAAAGGGAAAGGGAAAGGGAAAGGGAAAGGGAAAAGAGGCAAGGCAAGGCAAAGAAATTTTTTGTTCACTGTCTTCTTGGCAGCAACTAAAAAAACTGTGAGTGTACATAGGACCAAGACATAACCCTGTCTTTGACAATGTACTAATGAACAATGTACTAATTCTTTCAAATGCAAATGCAAAGAAGGGAGAAGAATGTATTCATAATCTTTAAGCTGTGTTACTCCAAATAGTAGCTGTCTGTTTCTAATTATGTAAGTAAAAAACATACTATATCAGAAAAGTTTTTCCCCAAATCCTTTGTTTACTATGAGCAGAGCTGAATGAATACTGCAGACAACATATGCAACTATGAGTATATTATTTTAAAACATCATTCTTGAATTCAGTTTTATTGATGTTCACAACTCTTTTCACTTTCTTCACAATAGCACTCAAATCAATATCTTTTTGTTTGTGAAAATATTCATGTGACCAGCTTGAGTAATGAGTACCACAGGTTTGAAAAAAAAAAAAAAAAAGTATGGAATCAACATGCTATACTATTTGCAAACACCTGATTTAATGAATAAAATAATGAATTATCATGTTCAAAATCACTTCTGCTTACGGACACCTTATAAATTTAAATAAGCTATATTTGTTTGCTGCATAGGTCACTAAATGTCTGTGTTCAGCTACAGAAGAATGAGATATCAGAGAAAAGGATGTCATTGCTCCACAAAGAATCTGATGCTGATTATGAGCCCTTGTAACATTTGTTGAGGGAAAAAAAATCCTCAGAAATGTTCACTAGCTCAGACACAGTGCTGTGCTAACAACACCTGGCACACAGCTGGACTACTCTTGTATGAGCAGAACAAATATACATTCACAAAATGTTGAAGCAACATACAACAAATATATCAAAAAGAAATAAAACCTACTGAAGGAAGTAGAAGATGCACTCACGGTCTAGCTTAGGATGGAAAAGCTCTTCTCAGTTCCCTCCTAGAACAGAAACAAGGTCCTTTCAATTCAGCAGGCTGTCTATCACAACAGGTTGAGATGCTTTAAGAGAAAATTGCACAATAATGTTAAGGCAGATAATCTTACTAATAAAGCTTCTAAGGATGTGGTTGAATCTTGAAGTTTACCAGTCCTTGAAAATCATTTGGTAGTCACCATTATCAACCTTTTGTATATTCTTCATTATTATATAAATATTAAAATATTTTTCAAATTTTGCTTTTTGGCCTCAGTAGCAACCAGTGCAAATGTGTTTCATGGTTAACTTATATACTTGATAAAAAGAAATATCCCCATACAGATTTGAATCATCTTTCTTTCAGTTTCTCTTAATATCCTTCTCACAAGGCAAGCAATAAAAGCTTCAAATCTATTCTCCTTTACACTAACCTGTAGGTCGGAGTTTTTTTGACGGGGGTGTTTGTTTTTTAAATGCTCATTCATATGACGCTTCTTCACAAAGAAAATGTTGATCTTTTCAGTTATTAATAAGAGATCTTATAATATTCCAGCTTTCTCATCAATTCTCCTCTCCTATTCCAGAACCTGTTCTGAAATTTGGCAATATTGTTTTTGAAAAGGGTTGCCAAACACTTCAGCAAACTTTCTGGATGAGGCCATACAGTATTATATATAGTGGCATATTACCCAGTATTGCTCTCCAATAAATTCTTTATACATCCCCAAAAGATAGCCAGCTTTTCTGAACAGAGTTGAGAAAGTATCTTTAGCTGTAGGTTAATAATTTTCTCAGGTTTGTCACCTAAATTGATAGTTAACATAATGAGGGAGAAAATTGTTAACACAACTCCATATTACGCTCAGTTGAAGTGCTTAATGTGCTTATATCCTCTGCTATATTTATATTTGAATTTCAAAATGTTTTACCAATAGATTTGTGTATATTTAAATGAAAGAAAAATTCGTATGTTATTCAAAAGTACCTATTAGCATCTATGTGGACATCTGTGGACTTAGGTGAAGGTTGAGCAAAGCATACTGTGAAAAACAACAAACAAATAAACAAACAAAAACATTAAAATACAAAAAAAAAATCTATTTTAGAAGTAAACAAAGTTAAACCTAGGAAAAAGGAGAACATGGAAAAAACTTTATTAATAGAAAGCAAAATGTTTTACTGAATCAGTTAAAAGGAAACAAAAACTAAACTGGATGATTATTACTCATCTAACAAGACAATTCAAGGGCAATTACAAGAGATCTTTCAAAACTAGGCTCTTCTAAAGCGTAACAGGGAACTTAACAAGATCACTGTGAAAAATGTTATCGTTCTTAATTCAACTGTATGAGAAAAAAATATTTTTGGGACAAAATACAATTATAGCCATTTTTATGCCCCGTATCAAAGTGATTACCACTTTGTGGAGACTCGAAGCTTACTTTCTTCATTCAACAATAAACCTCTCTTAAACCAAGAGAAAGACATTAATTGATGGTATTTTACATTTCCCTCTTTAATTCTGTACCATGTCACAGTGAGGTTCATTTACTTATGTGGTGTTTAGATTATGCTCTTCCTAAGTTTTCATCTCAGTCTTCCTTTCCTTTAAATGCAGCTTTATATGGTCAGAACAGGTGTTCTATGAACTCTCTATCCCAAATAGCAAGTATCTGCTTCTAAATCTGAAGTGTTACAAAGCCAGGCAGCTCAATTCTGGGAGTGGCATTTCTTTTTATGCCTCACAAAATTAGACTGCCAAAGGCTTTACACTCTCTGAGCAGAGTAATTCACTCTATAAAGGAATGAATCATTATGCTGACTTCTCAATACTTTCCATAAAAATTATGTTTATTTTTTACAAATGTGCTTTATGGACAATCATAGAATATCTACAGGTAGCAACTACAGAGCTTTCAATGGGAAAGAATTAAGTCACTGCTACCCCTGGAGTGCTAATGAGGTAAAAATGTGCTGAATGTTCATAGTTCCATTGAAATGAACATATTATGCTTGCTACAGGTGCACAATGCTAATTTGATTTTTGGGCAAACCATGATCAATTTGCATAATTTTAACATCCTTAAAACTGCAAACATCAGGAAAATCTGTGTGTTTCTCTGCCTGTGGCATTAAGTCATTGAATGCCTAAGAATCAATATAAGCTCTTAGAATCAGAAGGGAAACCCTACTGGAGTCCTTCGTTAGCTAAATTATAGGATCAAAGCTTTGAAGCATACCAGCCCAAATCTTTTGTCTATAACCAACATAACTAAGGTAATTTCACTGTCTGCAGGACCATAACTATTTTTTTCTGACCCAACAATACTTTAAAATTGGCAATTACTAATGATCCATCCACTTCGAAGACATTGCTATATGCTTATATGATAAATAAAGAACTCAAACTAAACAATATCTTGTAGGCAAGTTGTGGAATAATTTCAAGTTTCCAATTTGCCTTAGCAATAATTGAATGTGATACAGCCCATAAATCTTTAAAGTAAAAGCACAATACTATTATTACTTCATATTTTTACCATTTGTCAAGTTAAATGCTTCTACATATGTTGAAATAACCTGAAATAAACACAGTAAGTAGATGAAGACATCTTTCCAATGGTCAGTATATCCAAAGAAGTTTGTGGCTGAGAGGATGTATAAAGAACTCAAAACAAATTAATACAATATTGAGAAAACATGAATACACATCACAGAAAAACAGCATATGACATACCAGAGAATAATTACAAAGGAATACTCACAGTTCAGTCTGTATCATTAACACTTTCTTCAAATGACTGTGGGTTGTTCAGGTTGGATTATCTGGCTGTGGAATGATAAAATTTTGGTTAAAAAAAAAAAAGAGTTTACTGAATACATCAGAGAACTTGATTCTGTTGTCTAAAATAAACAGTTTGACTTTTCTACTGCCACTATATGTCTGTGTGAAATTTCTGGTTTTTGTATTACTTTGGTAACTGCACAAATGCACACCTAAATCAAAAGCAGTAGTCATCACAGGTTGTGGTCACAAAATGGCTGGAAAGAATTTGATAAAGATCAAGACCAAAAAAGCACTCTGTATTGAATATGGCAGAGCAAAGCAAACAGTTGAAACAGCAACAGGAAAAACAAAGTGTAGATCAAAGATTACAAGCAAACAGTAACTTGTCAGTATTAAAAACACAACTGCAATATACATCCTTCCATTAGAGAAGCATGTTTCTTTGTGAGAGACAAAAATGTTCAAGATCATGCAGAAAAGTTTGAATATTCATATTGTATAGAAGGAGTAATTTACTCAATTGAGAAAACAGTCTGTCCTGGATTCTAGCTTGTTTTGGTGTTTACAGGTGGCACTAGAAGGAACTATGGAGTTAGAGCCAAAGTGTTTGAATGTTGTATTATCATGTTGTATTAACATGTTCAGCATTGATTGCCTAGAAGGTCAGACCAAAAAGGTCAGGTCATCAAAACCTCATCTCATTCTATGCTTGGGTGACCTGCGTGGTGGATGGGTGAATGCCTGTTGACATAGTCTACCTAGACTTCAGCAAAGCCTTTGACATGGTCTCCCATGGTATTTTCCTGGAGAAAACGGCAGCCCATGGCTTGGGCAGGTACACTCATTACTGGGTCAAAAATTGGCTGTATGGCCGGACCCAGAGAGTGGTGGTGAATGGAGTGAAATCCAGCTGGTGACTGGTCACCAGTGGTGTTTGCCAGGGGTTGGTGTTGAGGCCCATCCTCTTTAATATTTTTATTGATGATTTGGATGAGGGAATTGAATGCACCCTCAGTACGTTTGCAGATGACACCAAGTTGGAGGGAAGTGTTGATCTGCTGGAGGGTAGGAAGACCCTGCAGAGGGACCTGGACAGGTTGGATCAATGGGCAGAGTCCAATGGGATGAGGTTCTACATGGCCAAGTGCCAGGTCCTGCATTTCAGCCACAACAACCTCATGCAGCACTACAGGCTTGGGGCAGAGTGGCTTAAAAGCTGTGCAGAGGAAAAGGATCTGGAGTTGTTGGATAACGCTTGCCTGAACGTGAGCCAGCAGTGTGTCCAGGTGGCCAAGAAGGCCAATAGCATCCTGGCTTGTATCAGGAGTAGTGTAAACAGCAGGACCAGGGAGGTGATTGTCCCATTGTATTCTGCTCTGGTGAGGCCACACCTCGAGTACTGTGTTCAGCTTTGGGCTCCTCACTACAAGAAGGACATTGAGGCACTGTCCAGAGAAGGACTACGGAGCTGGTGAAAGGCCTCAAACACAAGTCCTGTGAGGAGCAGCTGAGGGAACTGGGGTTGTTTAGTCTGGAGAAGAGGAGGCTTGGGGGAGACCTCATTGCTCTCTGCAACTGACTAAGAGGAAGTTCTGGAAAGCTGGGGGTTGGCCTCTTCTCACAGATAACCAGTGATAGGACTAGAGGGAATGTCCTCAAGTTGTGCCAGGGAGGTTCAGGTTGGAAATTAGGGGACATTTCTTTTCAGAAAGAGTAGTCAGGCATTGGAACAGGTTACCCAGGGAGGTGGTGGATTCAGTGTCCCTGGGGGTGTTTAAGGAAAGTTGGGACGTAGCGTTTAGAGATGGTTTAGTGGGTTATTGTGGCGTAATGACCACACGGACATCAGAGTTTCTTTTAGGATCAGTAACTCCTACTTTTTTTGAGGACAGGCTCCCTGCTTATACCATTAGCTCTACAAGTGGTACTTTGCCATTAACTATTCATTGGTTAACAACTTTGCCCGGCAACAGCAAACATTTAGCAACTTCTATGTCTTAACAGTTGGCGAACAAGCAGTTTGAGAGGGCAAGGCCTCTCCTGAATCACCCTGCTTTGTTCCTTCTAATTTGTTTACATTCCTCGCGGCTTAATCATCAAGAGGCCTATTTTATCACCAACCACGGGGCTTGTCGACCCCCATGGCATCAGATGCCCAGGTATTTACGATTTGTCCTATACCTCACTACTTCTTTTTTGACCTGAGGCAAAATGCTCCATCATCAGGCAACTTTTATTTGTTTCCTTGTACCTAATTTCTACTTGTCCTTTAATTATTGTTGTTTATGTCTTGCTCCTCACCCTTCCTTCACCCTGTTCTTAATTTCCCACAATATTTTTTTTCTTTTGTAACTTTGGTTGCTTGCTTTTTTTTATAACCACTTCAACTACAGTGACTGTATTCTCTCTAACTGTCTGATGATTTTCAGTTTGTCTTTCATTTGGGCCTTGGAATGTTACTGGACCCTGTCTTATTTCTGTTTGCCTCCTCTAGTCTACTACTTTCTTCTGCACTATCTTAGAAACACCTGAACTATTAGAACTATGATAACACTGAACTCTCAAGACAAATGGTGGGGACTAAACAAAAATAAACTGAATGAAGCTTTTAAACGAATAGTAATTACTACCGCAATTTCTTGGAAAGGCAACTCTCACATCCCGTAGTGAAAGGTATCTCAACAATAAAGCTGCCCCGAAGGGTAAAAATACTAGTCATCTGACACATATTCCTTTAGTGAATTTCTTAAGCAGGTGCATCATTTATGGTTTAAACACTGATGATCACAACTACCTATCTGCAGCTTCATACCACAAATATTCCTCTGCTTTGATGCCTTAGTAATTTTCAACAACATTAACAATTACAGCAATTTTTGAATCAGAGGATATCTTCTGATTACTAGGAAATTATACCCTTATGAAAAGTAATATATTTTTAGTATACTTGGCACACTTTTAGTAGAGCTAAGTATCTGTAGAATACTTGAATTATAGCAAGTATACTCATTTTTCATAAGTGTAGAGTGACACATTATAAAACAAATTATTATAATCAGAGATTTTCTTGAAGCTATCAAAGGGCTTGATTCAAAATGGGATAAGTTCTTCCTAGTACCCTCAGCCCACATTAGCGGGTAGTGGGAACTGAGGGCACTCAGCACCTTCGAGGGAAGTTCCCATGTAAGATCCAATCCTGCAGCTGTGCAAGATGCAATTTCTTTGATTACTTCTACTAATTTGCATACTACATCTATGATTTGGGCACACAGATAATTCACACTAGAATATCCTGTCATTCTGCCAGCCTTATAGACTTGTTATATATTGTTTTTCAATTTGCAAGGTCTTTGGAAAAGAGCTTCTTGTTTTATCTAGGCAGCTCCTGCCATCCTAGGAAAGAGGATGATGAGGTGAAGGCTGGTGATGATGAATGGATTTCATGAAAATTTATAAAAATGACACACAAATGACACTCATAAATTTAACATAAATTACATTAGTTACATATGAGCCAGAATTTAGTCAGATTTAAAAAGGAATTATGAGAAATTACAGGAGTAACATTTATAAAAGACTGTTAAATATTAAGAGTTTTGAAAGACATATTAAGCAAATTATTTTGGGGTTTAAAGTAGTCTCAGATTCAAATTAATCCCAGATCTGTTTGCTGTGGGATTTTTTACACATTTCTTTCAAGCATATTATTCCACAAAATGTTACAGATGAAATAAGCTTTGAAGTACTTAGTGGACACTGTTCACTCAATGACAACATGCAAAAGATTGTTGTTCTCTTCAATTCTTCTTTTCTAAGAGGTTGCCTATGCTTTACTGCTTAAAAGCTGTTAAAAGACACACAAAGCAAACATTTGAACTAAAGAAGACTCATGTGTTCAAAAATCATTTACTTTCTTAAATTTTTGCAATCAAAAAGGGAAAAGGGACAGAGAGGTGCTGATCTCTTCCCCCAGTAATCAGTAATAGGAGTTGTGGGTACAGCATAAAGCTGTGCCAGGGGAGATTTAGACTGGATATTAGGAAAATATTCTTTATCATGAGAATGGTCAAACACTGGAATGGCATCATAGCAAGGTGTCATTAATAATATGTTTTATCTTTTGGTTAGCACTGAAGTGGTCAGACAGTTGGACTTGATCTTTGTAGATCCCTTCCAACTGAATTATTCTATTCTATTCTATTCTATTCTATTCTATTCTATTCTATTCTATTCTATTCTATTCTATTCTATTCTATTCTATTCTATTCTATTCTATTCTATTCTATTCAAAATTGCATGGGGTTTACATATATTATTTCTAAATTCAAGCCTGTCATGGAAGACCTTGAGATGTAGCTGTCATCATGCATAAATATTTGATATGTTATTTCATGTTACCGCATAATATTCACAGGAAGAAAAAAAAAAAAAAAAAAAAAAGAGAGAGACCTGAACATAGGGTATACTTTTAAAATTAATAAAAATATTAATATAAAAATTATTCATTTTCTCTCTGAATTTTTTGAGGCTAGCCTCTTGAGACAATTTCACATCAATCTTACCAAGCTGTTCTATTAAGAAACTTCTATAACAATCTTCTTATTAACAGTTAATATCAAACTAAGTATGCTTTGGAAGTCAGTGGTCTTACCACTGTTCTCTGTTTTCCCATGCTTTTTCCAGTTGATTTATAGCAATTGTCAAATCCAAATGTGTATATTATATATATACTATATATAGAAGGATGTTTTGCACCACTTGGACTTTCTTCATGGAGCTTCATGGAGCTTCAGTGAGAAAACTACTGTCACTATAGCATATAGAAAAATATATGCCAGTATAATAATATATAACATAATCTATTCTAGAACCTACTCAAGATTCATCAACAGGACTAGCTGAAAAATTAGTTTCTGTACCACTGAGAAGAACTAATATGGGTCTTTCATTACAGATTTCTCCTGGCGATGTGTACTGTTGTGTCCATCAACCCTTGTACAAGGAGGGAGTTAGAACTCTTATGTGCAAAAGTACATGTATGTGATATCTTCAGGTTTGAGATTTAGAGCCATCAATCTTCATGATGTTTTTGTCACTATAGATTTCTTCTTAAATGCACTTTATGGAAAATTAAAGGCCTGGTAGCTCCTTTGTTCGTTACACTGCATTTTCTTCCATGATGATTATGTTGTAAAAATGCAATTATCTTCACACTCAGCTTTCCTCTCATTTCATGAAAAAAACCTCACCGTTGGATATGCAAATATCAAAAAACTTCCAATTCAATATTTCACATTTTATAGATATAGATACCATTGAACAGGCCTATTTTTCTTATAGCTTTAAACAGTTCTCTGCAATGAAGCTACCACGCCAAGAAAAATGGCATCTATATTTATTTCACAGATTTCACAGAATTTCTAGGTTGGAAGAGACCTCAAGATCATCGAGTCCAACCTCTGACCTAACACTAACAGCCCCCACTAAACCATATCCCTAAGCTCTACATCTAAACGTCTTTTAAAGACTTCCAGGGATGGTGACTCCACCACTTCCCTGGGCAGCCTGTTCCAGTGTCTAACAACCCTTTCGGTAAAGAAGCTCTTCCTACCATCTAACCTAAAACTCCCCTGGCTCAACTTTAGCCCATTCCCCCTCGTCCTGTCACCAGGCACGTATGAGAACAGGCCAACCCCCACCTCACTACAGCCTCCTTTAAGGTATCTGTAAAGAGCAATAAGGTTGCCCCTGAGCCTCCTCTTCTCCAGGCTGAACAAGCCCAGCTCCCTCAGCCGCTCCTCATAGGACTTGTTCTCCAGGCCCCTCACCAGCTTCGTCGCCCTTCTCTGCACCCGCTCAAGCACCTCAATGTCCTTCTTGTAGCGAGGGGCCCTAAACTGAACACGGTACTCGAGGTGTGGCCTCACCAGAGCTGAGTACAGGGGGACGATCACCTCCCTAGCCCTGCTGGTCACACTGTTCCTGATACAAGCCAGGATGCCGTTGGCCTTCTTGGCCACCTGAGCACACTGCTGGCTCATATTCAGCCGACTATCCACCATCACTCCCAGGTCCTTCTCTGCCTGGCAGCTCTCCAACCATTCCTCTCCCAGCCTGTAGCTCTGCTTGGGGTTATTGCGCCCCAGGTGCAGGACCCGGCACTTGGCCTTGTTGAACTTCATGCAATTGACCTCAGCCCATCGGTGCAGCCTATCCAGATCCTCCTGCAGAGCTTTCCTACCCTCCAGCAGATCAACACTTCCCTCCAACTTGGTGTCATCTGCAAACTTACTGAGGGTGCACTCGATGCCCTCGTCCAGATCATCGATGAAGATATTAAAGAGGACCGGCCCCAGCACCGAGCCCTGGGGGACGCCACTAGTGACTGGCCTCCCACTGGACTTGACTCCATTTACCACGACTCTTTGGGCCCGGCTATCCAGACAGTTTCTAACCCAACGAAGCGTGCGCCAGTCCAGGTCAAGAGCAGCCAGTTTCTTGAGGAGAATGCTGTGGGAGATGGTGTCAAAAGCCTTGCTGAAGTCAAGGTAGACCACATCCACAGACTTTCCCTCATCCACCCAGCGCGTCACTTTGTCATAGAAGGAGTTCGGGTTCGTCAAGCAGGATCTGCCTTTCATAAACCCATGCTGACTGCGCCTGATCGCCTGCTTGCCCTGCAAGTGCTGCGTGATGACTCTCAAGAGGATCTGCTCCATGAGCTTCCCTGGTACTGAGGTCAAACTGACAGGCCTGTAGTTTCCCGGGTCTGCCCTCCGGCCCTTCTTGTAGATGGGCGTCACATTTGCTAGCCTCCAGTCAACTGGGATCTCCCCCGATCGCCAGGACTGCTGATAAATGATGGAAAGCAGCTTGGCCAGCTCCTCTGCCAGTTCTCTCAGTACCCTTGGGTGGATCCCATCCGGCCCCATCGATTTGTGCACATCCAAGTGCCATAGCAGGTCACCAAACAGTTCTTCGTGGATAGTGAGGGCCACATCCTGCTCCCCATCCCCTTCCACCAGCTCAGGGTACTGGGTATCCAGAGAACAACTGGTATTGCCGCTAAAGACTGAGGCAAAGAAGGCATTGAGCACCTCCGCCTTTTCCTCATCTCTTGTAACTAAGTTTCCCCCCGCATCCAGCAAAGGATGGAGATTCTCCTTAGTCCTCCTTTTTGTGTTGATGTATTTATAAAAACGTTTTTTGTTATCTTTAACGGCAGTAGCCAGATTGAGTTCCAGATGAGCTTTGGCCTTCCTAATTTTGTCCCTGCACAGCCTCGCTACATCCTTATAGTCCTCCCTAGTGGCCTGCCCACTTTTCCAAAGATTATAAACCCTCTTTTTTCTCCTAAGATCAAGCCACAATTCTCTGTTGAGCCAGGCTGGTCTTCTTCCCCACCAGCTCGTCTTTGGGCACGTGGGGACAGACCGCTCCTGCGCCATTAAGATTTCCCTCTTGAAGAGCGCCCAGCCTTCCTGGACCCCTCTGCCCTTCAGAACCGCCTCCCAAGGGACTCCACCAACTAGTGTCCTGAGCAGCTCAAAGTCAGCCTTCCGAAAGTCCAATACAGTGGTTTTACTGGTCCCCTTCCTGGCCTCGCCAAAAATAGTGAACTCCACCATTTCGTGGTCACTCTGCCCAAGACAGCTCCCGACAATCACATCCTCCACCAGTCCTTCTCTGTTTGTAAAGAGAAGGTCTAGCGGGACACCACCCCTGGTAGGTTCACTAACCAGCTGCGTCAGGAAGCTATCTTCCATGCTCTCCAGAAACCTCCTAGACTGCTTTCTCTGGGCTGTGTTGTGCTTCCAGGATATGTCAGGGAAGTTGAAGTCCCCCACGAGTACAAGTACGGAAGATTTCGCAACTTCTATCAGCTGCCTGTAGAACTCCTCATCTGTCTCCTCATCCTGGTTCAGCGGTCTATAGCAGACCCCGACCAGGACACTAGCCTTGTTGTCCCAGCCGATCCTAACCCAAAGGGACTCGACCTTGTCATTCCCAACCTCGAGTTCCACAACATCGAAAGACTCTCTAATATAGAGAGCCACACCACCACCCCTTCTGTGCTGCCTGTCCCTTCTGAAGAGCTTATAGCCAGGCATTGCAGCACTCCAGTCATGAGAGTGGTCCCACCACGTCGCCGTGATGGCAACCAAGTCGTAGCCTGCCTGCCGCACGATGGCTTCCAGCTCCTCCTGTTTGTTACCCATGCTGCGTGCATTGGTGTAGATATCTTGAGGATCAAACGGGGATTTTCATCAAGATGTTACTTGTTACTGTTACATTATCTTGAATATGCTTCATGTTCAGTGTTTGCTACTACAGTAACCATAAGGAAGCAGTGACGTTCAGAAAAATGTGTAAGTCTTGAAATGCTTTGTGGTCAACTGAGATTTTGAACTATACCAAGTCCATAAGTATCTTCTGATTAACAACATGCCTACAAATTTTCTAACCATGTTAGATTTCTTTGGTCATGTTAGACTTTCTTTGGACAAAACTACTTTTATAGTCCCAAACCCACGTCTAAAGATATGATTCTCCAATTTTCTCAGTTGGAATATTAGATCACTAAACACAAGTGACACCTTCTGAAATAGCAGAAGACTTGGAAATATCATTAAATGCCAGTAGTGGGTATAAGGTCAATAAATATTTTAAATCCTCCTAAGTATGTAAGTATGCTCTTTTACTTTATTATTTATCTTTTCAGAATTGGTTTCAAGCAAGATTTTAAAATCTTGATCCTCCAAAGTTAGGCATTAGTAAGCTCCAAATATGCATTTTCCAGAGAAACTATCAAATTCAATTCACACATAATTAGTTGCTTCTTAGTTCTCTTTTCTGAATTCAGTCATACACATGAGCTAAATACCTCCAGTACTGTATTTATGTGCTGCAGTTCATTTTGTTGAATTGTATAGTTTTGTCTCTCTCTTTTAGTTCAAGATCTTCAACTACTTCATTACAAGTATCTTTTACTTTCTTCTTACTTTAGATCTACCCATGCTTTCTTCACTCACACCTGAGACTGACCAGTAATGTACAAATTAATGTGCAGAAATTTTATCTTTCTTTCCTCATACTGCTTTAAACCTCACTGGCTGTATGCAGATACAGATACTATTTCTGCTATACCTCTCTGTGTTTTGTCTGTTTTCCACTCTAGATCAACTTCAAAAGATAACAATGAATCATAAAAGAGAAAAAGAAAAGGAAAAAGAAAAGGAAAAAGAAAAGGAAAAAGAAAAGGAAAAAAGAAAAGAAAAAGAAAAAGAAAAAGAAAAAGAAAAAGAAAAAGAAAAAGAAAAAGAAAAAGAAAAAGAAAAAGAAAAAGAAAAAGAAAAAGAAAAAGAAAAAGAAAAAGAAAAGGAAAAAGGAAAAGTTGCCAAATGTCTTCTGTGAGAACTTATTCAAAAAAGCAATGGGTCAGCTTTGCATTGGGCCTGAAGCTCTTCAAGATGTAGTTGTTTTAGAAGGGTTACTGATAGTAGTTCCAGAAAAGGGAAAGATGTCAGAAATGTGAAATGCTTATAAGCATAGTAGAGGTTTGAGGTATCCCCAAAACCTAATCACCCTGTTTATTGAATGCTACCCTGGACCACTCCAGCACAGAAACAGATTTTCTCTCTCTAAAATCTTTAAAACAATTCCTGCTGTCTCTATCCCAGAAATAACTTTCTCCCTCCTCATATCTTTCTCATGCCTGCCTAGAAAACCAGTGTTCTCCAGAAAGTTTTAGTTTGATTTTAATTCTTTTTGTTTGTTTGTTTGTTTGTTTGTTTGTTTTCTCAGCAGAATGATCCACATTCCTTATGCACCTCCTTTACTGTGTGCTTACTTCTTATTAGCTCCGACAGCTATGCCAATTGCATGTACATGCCTAAAAGACAGCCCCAGCATTCACTTCAGCTTGCCAACAAATCTCTTATTTAAAATTACAACTGTTGGGCAGTTTCACATATGTACCTTTTAATGACTCAAAGGCACTTTGTTCTGACAATAGATCTCATAAGATCTCAAACTTGCAAGTTGTGTAATGTACTACATTCCCTTTGACAGCATATATGACTGCGTTGTTTCCAAGAATATCATTACTGCTGTTATCTCTTTATTGTTCAAAATCTATAAATATTTTGGTGCAACACACATTATTTTATGCAGTAAAAAGTCAAGTTTCTGTAAGGCCATGTGCTTCTTACAAGATATTCCATACACTTCTCAAACTGAAAGACCTATGAAGAGAGATAGTTTGGGATTTGCATTTCTTCTTTATTTTTTTTTTTTTATTATTTCTTTTTGTGCTGCTTCAGGATGAATCAACTATGACACCACATGCTGCAACAATTGCTGAGGATGCCAAAAGTAATACATTTTTTTTTTCTTCTAAAACTCAACCAAAATCACCATTAAATTAAGGAAATCTCCCAACATCTCCCTGTATCTTCCCAGCTCACTTAATGTCTCATCACTTTATTTCTTTGTAGGCTCTTCCCATATATTCTCCCACTGTGGCAAGCTTCTTGCTGCAGATTTAGAGAAACATGAACATCCTCTGGCTACAGCTGGCACAACTGATCTGTCCCCCTGTTTGAAGGTGGAAGAAACCTCCACCTGTGCCAGCACATCCACGCATATCACTGACTACCAGCATGGACTGGGCTTTGGCTTTGACATTTCCTATCAAAGAGCATGCACTGCTTTATTATGTGTTCACCATGAGCACAATAAAAATTAGGTGACAGTTAGAAAATACTATTTTTTACATAATGTATATAAGCACTAACATATCAGATTACAATTTTGCTCCTTTAAAAATGTGTCTTTTTATTATATTGAAGCCTACAATTTATATGCTTTTCATATCAGGAGAGATATTTGCTCCTTGCTCTGTTCACACAGGTCAAGTTACTAGAATTGTCAAGAGAAATTCTCACTCTATATTTAAAAATAAGTGGATATGGATATCATCTGGCTGAATAAAAAGGAAGTCTGATTATGCTGTATGTACTGAAGATATATTGCACATCTAGCCAGTTTTTATTCTTGTTCCTTAACATGTTGCTTGGTTACTTCATCAAACTTGTCATATGGGAGAATGCCTGTTTTATTAAAAAAAAAATAATAATAATAAAATGTAAGGCTAACTCCTCTGGGACTGAGGTGGGAGAATGAAGGTTGTTTTTTTTACACTTACTTCTGAAGTTTCAGTTCAAAACTAAATTGTTAATGGCTGTTTTCAGCCCAGAAAACAACAAGTATGGCGGCACACACCACTCCCACGGGATTCTGGGATGCCTAATGCTGGAGTGTCCTGGTGACTCTTTCAGTGTAACAAGAACAGTCCATATTTTCAAGAGCTGCCAGGACCTTGGCAAACGCTACAAATAGATCACAACCAACGTCTTTGTCTAGGCCCCTGAGCACAAAGCTTGAAGGCCGCCGCTAGTTTGGTATGACCAACTAGCTTCCAGGCAGGTAAAACCAATCTTAAGAAGCATTTAATTTCCTGAATAGTTTGCAAGCATGGGGAGAAAACGTACATTGAGACGGGTTTAAAACTACACCAGAGAGATTCTTGGCTTTCCAAAATACTTCTCCGGTGGTCCAAAAGGTGAGCTGTGGTCAGAAGTCCACACCTTCATATTCCCACAGCCTTTGCAGACTCCTGCAAGCTTCGCGTGTGGAAACAGTGAGAGGCCTCCATCACCCCACACAAAGAGGTGGCTTGGCTGGGGGACAGCAGGGAAGCCACATCTGCAGGGGAGCGAGATGGGGTGCGGTGGGCACCTCTGCCACAACACGCCAAGGAAACCGACGGCTCAGCCTCGCTCAGGAGACGGACCGAGGCTCCCCCACCCATCTCCCGTTGCCCACCACTGCCTTCCCCTCCCCAGTCCTCCAGACCGGCACAGGCGACCCCTCCCCGGGCCATGCCCATCTGCGGCGGCGGTGCCCTGAGGGGCGGCGGCGGTGCCGGGCGGGCCTTTTGGAGGGGAATATAGGGATTTTTGGGGGGTCTGCAGCGAGTGCGGCACCGCCCCCGGCGGGCAGACGGGCGCGGCGGCGTCACGCGGCGGAACCGCCCCCCGCTCCCGGCGGCCGCCCCCGCCCGCCGCCGCCGCCGCCGCCGCCGTCGTCGCCGCGCACCCGCAGCATCGCCCGCTCCGTCGGCAAGCGGCAGAGGCAGCCCCCGGCCGGCCGCGCCTTCCCCGGCCCGCGGCACGCCGCGCAGGTAAAGGCGGAGCGGCGGCGAGGAGGACGAGCCCCGCTTTGCGGAGCCGGCGGCGGCGGCGGCGGCGGCGGCGGCGGAGGAGGAGGAGGAGGAAGAGAAGGAGGAGGAGGAGGAGGAGGAGGAGGAGGAGGAGGAGGAGGAGGAGGAGGAGGCGCGAGAGGCTGGTGGGTTTGCATGCGGCGTTGTGGAGAGGTAGATGGCGGGGAGAAGAGATGGTGGAGCGGAGGGCAAAGTTAAAGGTTGGATGCGGTAATTTATTATCCCTTGCAAAAGCGGGTGGGGGGTGGGATCTGCGAGGCTTAAGGAATAAAATCGATCTGCTGCATGTTTTCCCTGGCGTGAGATGCTTTGGTGAAATGCGAAGCCGGGGCAGCGACGGGAATGAATATCGCAATATGATTGTTATTTCTCGGCGGCAGCCTGGAAAAGGCGAGGGGTTTGTGCAGGAAGTGCATGGATAATTTGGGACATTTTCTATTGTGAGCCAGAAGAATGAAGGCAGCCGGCTTCCTTGATATGTGTTTGAAACTGTTCAGGTTCCTGCTGATGGTATGCATTTTTGAAGGGGGGAAAATTATATCATAAACGTATTAAAATAAATACGTCTGCAGGCTGGAAAGGTAGCAAAATCGATCATTCCAGCCGCCTGGGAAAGAATTTGATTCTAGAAATTACGTAGAAATGAAGGGAAAAGATTAATGAGGCTGTTAAGTCTGCTTTTGAATTAGAGCGCTTCTCCCTTTGGCTGCAGCAAGGTTGTTTTTCAGATCCTTTTATTTCATCCGGTAATTTGTGAACTCTCTGGTCTTCCCCGCACCCAGAGACAATGCCGTGTATTTTATACAATAAGGATTCTGCCAAGGATTGTGCATGCCAACCGACCTGGCATTTATTAAGGATTTATTGACCTATGGGTGTCTCTCTCTCTCTTTCTAATTTGAAAAGGCTCAATCGGGGCACCTGTGACTAAATCATAATTTTTAAAGAAAAAATGGTTGTAGGGGGGTTGGGGAAGCGTATTAATTGACTGTGGAGGCACTGAATGCAATAGCTACATTTATGTTGATCTGTGTGGATTTCTCACCACATACATGTGTATACATATGTACATCGCCGGGAGGGATATCTGGTAATTTAGATGGTAATTTAGACCCCATTTGAGACATATATATCTTAAAAAAATTGTCCTCCTTTGAGAATGAAAGTATCCCTCTGCTTTGGAAATGACTAGACAAGACAGTGCTGTTTACTGGCAGTGTGTGTAAATTATATCGGCAGTAATAAGTAAGCAATTTTTTTTTTTTTTTCTTGTGTCTTTTTCCTTTTCAATCTTTCAATCCCCCCCCCCCCCCCCCCCCCCCCCCCCGCTTTTTCTTTTTCTTCCTTTCTTCCATTCCCTCTTTGTCTCTCTTGTGATTTTTTTTTTCCCTTCCTCCTTCTCTCTCTTGCTGGTGCTCTGCGTGTGAGTGAGAGGGGAAGGCAGGCGCGCCGCAGACAGAGGCAGGCAGCGGGCAGGGATGCTCTCGAGGTGGGATCCCCGCTCGGCGGCTCTCCGCGGACACCTGTAGGGATCGCTCTGGCACGCACGGCGGGCGCGCACACACGCACACGCCCGCGCGCGCGTTCCTGCCTGGCTCCCCTCCCGGCGCACACCACAGCCTCCTGCCACCCTCCTGCCGTGCTCCGCATTCGCACTCGCACCTTTGCCTCTTCCCTCCGTGCTCCCCCGCGCAGGCACCGTGCGCGCAGGGAGCCGCGCCGCCCCGCTCACCTTGCGCCCCGGCCTCTGCCGCATGCACTCCCCACCCGTCTACCCCCCTGGGGCTAACCTTTCCTCTCCCCCCTCCCGCCCCCGCCCTCTCCGGGCTGTGCATCCCTCACCTCTTTCCCGGGCCTCTTCCTCTCCCCCCCGCAAGCCATTTCCCACGCCGGCAACCCGCCCGCGCACGCTGTGTGCCCCCCAGGACCCGCCCCGCCGCATCCCATCGCACTCCACACCCTCTCCCTCGCCGCTCCTTTCCCTCCGCCGCAGCGGGTCCCCGCGGCCGCTCTCCTTCCCCCCTCCCATCCTCTAGTGCACCCACTCGTGTGTGGCCCCCCCCCCGGCTCCCACGTCCCCCCGCCGATGCGGAGGCTGCGGGGCGGGGGCCGGTGCGGAGCCCCCGGGCGCCGCCGCCCCGTCGGGGCCGCGCAGGGCGGAGCTGTTCCGGGTGCTGAAGCCCGGAGCGGTGCCTGCTGCGGAGCGGCGGCGCGGTGCTGTGCCGCCAGCCCCCGGCACCCCGACGGCGGCCACCGGGAGCCGGGTGGCTCCGGATGAGCGAGGGTGGGCGGGGGGGGAGGCCGCGGGTAGCCCGGCTCCTTCGACGAGCCCTGGTGGGCACCACTTTTTTCGGAGGAGCTGCAGGATGTTTGGTATTGAGAGGTGGAAAACCTGGGTCTCTATGTTGCCCTGCAGTGCACGGTGCTGCCCGGTGCTGGTTGGCACGGCTGGGCTCTGCCCATGAAGTTTGGGGGGGGGATTCTTGCCTTTCTTTTGCTGCTCTTGCCCGCCTCGCATGTGACAAATAATAAAAATAAACGTGTTGACATTTAGAGGAATGAAATTAAATATAAAGAGAGAGTAGGAGGTGACTTAGCGGCTCCGAACGTGTCAGGTGCAGGCAGCTGAGGTGTGTGCCTGTTTTTGAGCAGGTTTTTGCTCTGCCAAGCTCGTCCCTGCCCTCCCGCCCTCCCCCACCAGCCCAGCAAAGGGCTTGGCAGCCGTTCTGGACGTGATATTTTGCCTAAGTGCTGCTGGCTAAGAAGTGGGAGGGAGGTGAAGGGGAAGCAGTGGGTGAGGGAGGTGTCGGAGATCCTCTCCTCCATCAGGAGAGATCTGCTAATACATACCTTCCAGAAAAGATACCGCGGCTTGGGGGAGAAAAATAGAGAGGGGAGCCTCTCTGCTGAAATGCTTTGAATGCAGAGACCTCTTCAGAGGAACAGAGTGAACTGTGGCATATGTATGATTTTTAAAACGGAGAGTGTCCTTTTAAATAAGGGCAACTGAATAAACATACATAAAATGCTGCAATCCATTTCAGAGGACTAACACCTGGGATTAGCTGATCTGCATTGTGAATAATGTCAACATCAGAGCTGGCTTGAATTGGATTTTCCCTGCCATAACAGAGAATATCAGCAGCAAAAGAAATCAGGTGGCAGGGAAAAATGTGGTTTGAAATTTTCAAAAAGCCTTCTAAGAAACCATTGCAATTCTTTCCTCACCCCATGAAAATAAACCAGTAGGTGTGCCACATACGGCGAAACCTGCCAGTTCCTTCTGGGAGCTCAGTCCACTTTATATGTTTTTGAGCGATAGTAGAATGAACTAGAACCAGGCTTGGTATCATCATCTGAATTAATAGGACCCTATAGCTTCACAGGTGCAGCTATTTCTATAAATAAATTAAACCATATAGCGGGATAAATAAAATCTCTTCAGGATCCTTTTCTTTTGAACATCAGTATTGTAATAAGAAAATATGCTACTAAAGTATTTCAAAGTTTTTGAATGGTAAGTAGTTTACATATAGATTATTCCATAAAAATGCAATCTAGTGTAAGCATTTACATTAAGATTTAAGTTTAACACTGCACGTTATTATGATTTCTCAGTAACTCCAAAATTACAGCAGCAGCACTTCATTTTCCTAACGTTGAACAGCAGTTCAAATAAAAAATTAATCACAAATGTACACTATTGATCAACTTTATGATTTAATGTGTTATTAGTCATCATTTCTTATTATTCTGTTTCAATTCCTTGCAGATTAGAAACAAAAACAATAGAGGAATTCACCCCCCTGGATCTTAGTCTTGGCCTTTTGCAAGCAAGCAGAAGAGGAGCTGTCAGGCTTTGCATGTCAAGTAGCCACTCGGCTGTTTGACAGCTTCTGGGTTTCAACCCCATTGGGATTGAGGCAGCTCAGGAAACCATGAGCGATGAGTCCTGTCGTCTGCTGACGCTGCTTTAGCACCATGGCAGACAGTCCGTGATCTGACAAGAGGATACGTCTTAGGGAGGCAGCACTGGGATCGGTAATTGGCTTCCTGGGAAACTACAGCTGGTGGATAGGATGTAAAAAGAGGTGCACGTATACTGGGATATTGCTGCAGTCTTGGCGAGCTACTGGATCCACTTGGAAGAAAGGATTTTGCCACCAGTTTTGGTTTTTCTCCGGTTTTGGTAATGTTGGCTTTGGGGAAAATTTCTGCTGACTCACCCAGCCCCAGACATCTTTTGCCAAGCCTGTCTGACCAGTGAAGAAACCCACCAGCGCCTTCTCCCCTGTGGCAGACCGGTGGGGCACCTTCCCTTCCTGGTGCCCCACTTCATCCAGCGGGGCACTCACAGCCCCCCCGTCCCAAGACGGGGGTGAGCGTGCCTGAACCTCCAAGCGTGGCTGGTGCCCGGCAAGATTTTACCCTGTCTGCCACCGGGGCCCCAGCGCCGCCCCCCGCCGGCACTGCCGCCCCGCTCACCCGTCCCAGGCCGCGCAGGATGGGGGCGGCACTGGTGCGGCGTGGGGGCTGCCTACTGCTCTGGCTGGCCCTGCTGTTGGGCTGCTGGGCTGAGTTGGGCAGTGGGCTGGAGTTCCCGGGGGCTGAGGGGCAGTGGACCCGCTTCCCCAAGTGGAACGCCTGCTGTGAGAGCGAGATGAGCTTCAACATGAAGACACGCAGCTCCAGTGGGCTGGTGCTCTACTTCGATGACGAGGGCTTCTGCGACTTCCTGGAACTCATCCTCACCCAGGGTGGGCGGCTGCAGCTCAGCTTCTCCATCTTCTGTGCTGAACCCGCCACTCTCCTGTCTGATACTGCCGTCAATGATAACCTCTGGCATGCTGTGGTCATTCGCCGCCACTTCAAGAACACCACACTGATCATCGACCGGGCTGAGGCAAAGTGGGTGGAGGTGAAATCCAAGCGGCGGGACATGACTGTGTTCAGTGGCCTATTCTTAGGGGGGCTCCCGCCAGAGCTGCGGTCAGCGACACTAAAGCTGACGTTATCCTCTGTCAAAGACCGGGAGCCCTTCAAGGGCTGGATAACGGATGTGCGGGTCAACTATACACAGACATCGCCAGTGGAGAGCCAGGAGGTGCGGCTGGATGATGAGCAAAGCCGCCTGTGTGCCCGAGAGGACGTTTGCCTCAACGGGGGCGTCTGCTCAGTGCTCAACGACCAGGCCGTCTGTGACTGCTCCCAAACAGGCTTTCGGGGGAAGGACTGCAGTGAAGGTAAGACACCATCTTAGCTTGCCCCACTGCCCCCTTTGCATAATGGAGGGGACGGGTAGGAGGCCAGGCCTGCATGGAGTTTCATCTGTACAAGTGGGTCTCGTTCCCTTCCCCACTGCCTCCCTGCTGCCTTCCCTCTTCCTTGCCTTCCTCCCCCCACGTGTGTCTGTGGCAGACCATGGTGCCATCACTCCTCTGTTCTCTGCAAGGGTGGGTGATGGGAGGAGGATGCCATCTGGGTGTCTTCCCACAGCAAAGTGTGATGTGGAGTTGTCCTGGGCAGAGGAAGGACAGGGCCTTGGTGCCAGGTGGTACCCAGGCAGGAGGGGGTGGCCGATGTCATGCTTGGCTAGAGTCAAAGGAGGGGGTGGGCATGCTTCTAATGAGCAGCTGGTGGCAATTAATTCTGGGAACGGGAAGCGACAGGAAGAATTCTACTAGTTTAAGTGCAAAGGTTACCTGGGTTTATTTTTGTAGGGTAGTAGAGACCCAGAATCTGTTTTATATTGATATCTACTTCTATTACAACATTGGAATAAAACCAGTGATTTATTTGGGAATTCTTTAAATTGTTGTTGGGGAGGAGAGGGACTAGACAGAGGATTATAGTTTTATACAAATGCGAACAGTACTTTGCAATGTATTCAGACATTTGGAATGCCAGGCTTAGAGAGAAGACAAAAGGGCATGGGGGAAATATATGCTCGAAGACTACAAAATTACTGGGTATTTATACCAAGGAAGACAGCTTTGAAAAACAGCAGTTTCCTGAATCCCATCTACAAATAAATCACTGAGTAAAATATGATTCATATTCAGTGGCCATTGGTTTTGGTGATTGGAAGGAGTGTGAACATTTAATGCAGATACATGTAGGACTCTATTATTTGGCTGGTAAGGGTACCATTGCTTGAAACTACTTAAGCACAGAGGGTACTCATGTACCCTCATATGTACCTACAATAAAACTTAAAGGTATACGAATGAAGTAAGTACAAATGTAAAAATATAATCATGTCAAAATTTGAGACCGAAGACCTGAGTGTGAAATGTAGAAGGTAAATATAGATAAGATACTATGTATGCCAAATTAAGATATTCACTGAGTGGCTACAAGACATTTATGGCTGAATAATTTGCCTTTATTATTTCTATCAAATTTCACTCATTATAAAAAAGAAAACATCATTTGTGCTTTATTATGTAACATCTTCTGTCCTTAGTGTCAGTACCCAAAACACTACAGTCATTTTACATCTTGTTTACTTTATCAGCTGTTTATCTCTCATCTGCCATTCGTTAAAAAAATCAAAGCTTATTAACTTTTTAAAATAAGTAAAAAGGAAATGATAGTTTCAGAAAATAAGAAGTTTATACTTTCAGTTGCACACAGTCCCAGAAATTGTAAAATGAAGTATCTTCTATATTAGCCTAAATCATGTAAATGTATTTAGTATTTGAATGTAACTTTTTAATATGTATACATAAAATATTGAGTTGTCTTAGCATCTTAGAGTTAGACCCTATTATAAACTGAAAAGCAAGTTCGGAGGGGTAGCAGTTTGATTAAAGTGACAATGTTCATTTATATATTATTGAAAAAGATATGCAATTTACATTAAAGCTGTTTATTTAAAATGATTTTGAACATGTAATATTTATATGAAAAAGTTTATATAATTGCATGTAAAATAAGTCAGGGCACATCTTGTCTTTAACAGAATTAGTAAGATCATCAGGTATTTTTAAAGAACATTTTTACGTTTAGATTGAACCTTAATGGAATACTATATATGTTTTTATATATATATATATATATATAAATTATATAGTGCTTGTAAGAAGATGACAGTCAAAATAATTTTGGAATCCCCCAAATTAGGATAAAGTATTGGCTTCATTCAAATGATAATGCTTTTACAATTGACCTCAGTGGGATCAAGATTTCCCTCACACCTCCCTTTACCACTAAGAAACCTTATAAAATAATAGCAAGATGTGTAATTTTAGCATAGTCTCATCATAAAGTAATCAGATTCCAATTTCATTTGAAATAGAATACAACATTTCCACTGTCAGCAACATAAATGGAACTGTTCCTGCAGTTTGTATCTGTTGATTGAGAAAAAATAACTGAAACCTATCAGTCAGGTTTGATGAAGGGTTTAGTAGCTTCTCATATGTGCTACCAAAAATACTGAACTAATTTGTAAAAACATTGATTTAATCTTCTGAAATATAAAAAGGCAGAAGGACAAGTCTGTCCATTGCGTCTATCACGAAAGAAACCCTGGCTACTGTTGTCTATTTCTCTTATAGCCAACATAGTAATTATGATGTTGAGTTAACGATCTTTTGTTCCTGGAATGTGTAAATTTTCCACAAGCTTTAGCAAGAGGTTGCCATTAAATTTCCCACAAGCCTTAGTAAGAGGCTGCCGTTGCGTAGGATGGAGGATATATATAGCAATTCATATAGCAATGAATTTGAGGGGATCTTCTGAGATCTCACGCTCTGTCTTTTTAGCTTGTTGGCTAGAAATGGTTTAAATATGAAAGGTACCAAACTTACCATTTTTATCTGAGATTGGACCTAAATGTTCTAGTACCAAGCTTACCATTTTTATCTGAAATTGTACCTAGATGTCCCAGTTGGTACCTTTTGCCTTTAAGGTGAAGGATAGTCATTAAATTCTATTTTCCTTTGAAATATATATATATACATATATATAAATATTTATGTAATATAAGCTTGTATTTAGTGTGCTTCTGCATCTCTGCCATCTGTCTAGGTGCAGAGTTTAACGTTCAATGGTATAATGAGAACTTTAGAAATCAATAATAACAAACAAACAAAAAAAAAACCAACCCTTTCAAAAATTTTGATCCTGACTTGCACATTTGAGAGATTTGAAATAACTGATTTCAGGTCGTAGAATGCATTTTGGTGGCATTTAAGTTATTTTCAGAGAGAGATTATCACTAAATTAAGAGATTATAAAATCACTCTTTCTTTTTTCTTTCTTATGAGGTAAAGTTTTCTTAAAATAATGAAGTTTCACCAAGTTTTATTTGTTTTGAAAAACCCATATAACTTACTTCTAGCAATATAACTTACTTCTAGCAAGCTTAAATGTCCTTGTAGCTGTCTAAAACAGGAGTAGCTTCATTTATTATCTGAACTACACCAGTGTAAAACCTAGGAAAGAATCAGATTTATTATGTTCAGTCATGTTCTTTGTTCCAGTAGTTATAAACTCTCTTCAATGGGAGCTTTGGTATGAAATGCAGAAAGAGTATTGGAGTTTTGCTTGAATATCAAGGGCATGCTGCCTACAGCACAGAAAAATATGATCTGTAGCAGTTCTGTTGTGAATTAGTCTTGAGTGCTTATGGGTAAAGAGGCTTCTAAAAGAGCAAATATAAATTTCTGTTTAATACTGAAACAGGCAAAAGAATATTATTTCATGTAATAGCGACTCAGTAGAAGTAAAAGTACATAAAATTATTATAAATTTTGTTAGAAATAAGACTAGCATTCAAGTAAACCCTGATTTCCATATCAATTTTCTGATAAATTTTTGACATACACCACAACCTTCTCAGCGAAAACTGTATTATTTGATGAAAAGAATCAAATTGGTATGGTTTGATTTTATTATAAGGAGAACTGTTTGGTAAAAAGACTGATTTTAAGAATCAAATTATTACTGAATTGTGTCAGGGTCCTAGAAGGTAAGGAGAATACATGATTTCCTACGGAGAAGGAAATATTCTGATATATACATGATTCCTAAGGAGAATACAGTGAGCCTTCATGTTCTTCTTCCCGTTTTGCTTCTTATGTTAGAATTTCAGAACAACAACAACAACAACAAATTATCAAATCACTCCAGTAAATACTGACCTTCTGACTTTAGACAGAATTTATATATATTATTTTCTTTTTATCTTCATTTGTATATAAATAATGTTGTCCAGTTTCCTGTCCAAGAAAATATAAAGATACCCCTGAAGGAGGAAATAAAAAGCACGTAACACACTTTTTTGGGAGATGTTCCTCATTGACACCAGCTTCTTTTTCTTTTCTGTATCTGTAACTGTTTGAAAAAAAAAATTACGTATGGGGTGATTTATCTTTTTAAGATATAGCTGGTCTACTTGTCTTAATATTAGGTTGATATAGAGGCAATTACATTGTGAATTCAAAGCCTTCCTTTTTAGAACATATTTTATTTTAACTGTCCTACTGAGTTTCTGTTTTGTGGAAAAATTGAGGACTGTTCATGCAGCTGTTCACTGTAAGAGATACTCTTCCTTGTCAGATATTCAGAACTTGATGCCAGCTATGGTATGAATTGTGAAAGGGATTTTTTAAGGAAGCAAATTCCAGATGTCTTAGGCTAGCCAGCATTTAGATTTGTTTGTTTGGGTTCTGAATATATTACATGAATCTTTGTTGTGCATATTTGCTTCTTCATGTTAATTTTTAAAAACTCATCCAATATTTATATCTCTTTGAGAATTTTCATTTTATAATTCATTCAATTCCCTTATGTCTTGAATATAAATATATTTTGGCATTAATTATATTTTTTATGAGATAGGTGTTTGTGCTCAGAGTTGTACTATTGAACTCTGCAGATACTCAATCTTGCAAGAGTAGGCACTTCAGTCTTTATCCTTCCTGAATAGTTAGCTAAATATACATGTACTATGGAATAGTAAATACTGAGTAAATACTGTGAGCAAAACTTTTGTTTTGATTTACACTTCAGAATCTTTATCTAAAACACTCATCTCTGTTACATGATCTGCATGCTGAATTTCTTGTCAGTGCCAATAGCCACTGGGATGATGTTGATATAGGAGGAGAAATGGAAATCCACAAGAGACTACACTAAAATTCTTTTGTATTTACAGATTAGATTAGTTTAACTCAAATGTGTAGATTTTATTTAATATTTTTAGTGTCTTTTTTTTTTTTGTCTGACTATAATCTTGAGGACAGGTAGTCAAATAATCCCCAAATTGTTCAAAACTATGTTAAATGCATTCAGTTGTATGCAAACAGAATGCTTATGTCAGTTTAAAGCAGAATTTTGCACCATTTTCCTAATGAAAGTTGATATATTATTTTGCTTGCCAGGATTTGGCATTATAGGATATTGATTTCAGTATCTGCGTTGTGTAAAATCACAGCAATTTAAATCCTGTGTCACTGGTAATTAGGAGTTGGCAGTCTGTTTTATATTATATTCTAAGAAGGTTACTTGTTGAATATAGCTAATCCTTTCAAAATGCTGATATTGAAATGCTTCCAAAAGACCACTTATGCATATAGCATACATCTTAGTACCCCAAATCAATAGTATTTTATGCAGTGAGATTGTGGCTTCCCTTTGTTCCTAGCTGAGATACAGGGCCCATGTCAATTTTGAATCTATATTGCCAATTGTAAAATGTTAATATGCTAGAAGAATTTACATCTAGCAGCACAGGCCATTGTGTCACATTGTCAAATTCACTCTGAATTTTAAAATTACTTAATAAAATTACCTATATTTTAATGTAATTATACTTCAAGACTTACAGGCATTTTGGACCAAATGCACTTGATCTTTTGTGAGCTGCAGGTTGGCATGCTCAGAGCCTTTTAAACATAGATGCTAGCCAAAGAGTTGTGGGAAAATGTTTGGATTACAGAACACATAATTTTATCCCCTAGTCATTATTGACCTGGCAAGTAAAACCAATTCCTGACTGAAATAGCTTGACGTTGAGGCTTACTTTATCATGTACAATTGTGATAATTTACACTTCTTTTAACAAACATACCAAAATTGGATGATATTTTAAAACAAAAAGGTTAATCAATGTCTTGATGGAATTAATGCAGTGCCTTGTCTTCCAGAGAACTTGGTGTTACTTTCAGAAAGTATGAAGCCATGCCAGCTTCTGTAAAAATACTTTGATTAGTTTATTGTGCTGAAGTTGAAGTTGTGTACCTTCATAAACACATGATTTTACAGCACAGTGAAGGGCATTCTGAGTTGTTGTATATCATGTTCTACATGAGGAGTGAATTGCAAAGACCAAAATATACTTCCTTCAGGGAATGATTTTTTATAATGTGACAAACGTACATTTAGCTGTGTTGTTAGTGTTGTTATATATAGAACTGACTAGTAAAGTACATAGTATCTATGATACATTTATTTTGTTCTACTCTGTCCAGGAATCATAGTAACCTTTAAAAAAAATAACATAGTTGTTTTTTTTTTTTGTTTTTTTTCCCCCACAAAGATGGGCACTTTCTCTACTGACTCTTTCTGTTTCTTTACTGTGGTGATGGTGTCTGAGAGTATCACAAGCACTTTACTAGCCTGTATTATACTGTCATATATGCAGAAGTCAGTCTTTCAGAAGCTTGGATTCTCTGCTGCCAAATAAAAAGTAGTTGCATCTAGTGGGTTCCTGTAATGAATCGTTGAAACCATTCTCCTGGATTTTGCTGTACTCAGCAGAGCCAAAGAGCATTTCCATGTGTAAAATACAGCAACTAATGAATGAAGTAGGAAAAAGTATATGATTTTTGCAATGCTGCCTCCATGACCTTAGCCAGTTTATGCCACTTCTCCAGTTTTGTTGTTGTTGATGATGATTTTTCTTCTTATTGTTGTTGTTTTGCTTTGGTTCATTTTTTTTGCTTTTGTTGTTATTTTTATTTTTATTTTTTACATCTCTTAAGGTTAAATTGCTAATGCTCCATACAGGATTTTTGTTAGGATTTTCTTTGTGGCAGTCGGGATCTTGTAATATCAGAATTTCTATTAGTTGAAGTCAAGACTTGAAGCTCTACAATAGTGCAACCTTCTAAGTCTATAGAACTGATACTTAATCAGCTAGCTTTAAGTTGCCAGCATTCTTGCTACTTATCTACCCATGGCTCAGTGTTCAGAATACTGTGTTTCTTCATGTGCGCAGCTGGTCTGAATGTGTCTTCCATTAGTCTGGCTAGACTTGGAAAGACTTCATAAATCCAGATATTTATCACCATTGATGTGGTTGTCACCCTTTGCTCCACCCTTGTGAGGCGTTATTTAGAATACTGCATACAGGTCTGGTCCCAACTACAAGAAGGATGTGGATTTGTTAGAGTGGGTCCAGAGGAGGACCACGAAGATGGTTAGAGGGCTGGAACCCTCTGGAGGTGTTCAAGGCAAGGTTGGCCCTGGGCAACCTGATGTAGTGAGTGTTATCCCTGCTGATTGCAGGGGGGTTGGAACTAGATGATCTTTAAGGTCCCTTCCAACCCAAGCCATTCTATGATTTTATGGTGATTTTATGGCCATCATCATCATTGTTGTCATCGCTATTATAATTTTTAAATTTAATGTATGAGCATGAAAAGTGCTATAAAAGTAAAGTTATATAACAGACTCTGTATATATATAAGGGACTCTGTAATTTGTGAAAAAATCTGTTTTACCAAAAAAGTGGGAAGTGTATTCAATAGCATCACTTTGGTAGTTACTGCCACTGCAAACAGAGAAACAGTGTATTTTGCCTATGTAGGGGTTATATACTGACAATTCTATGTAGGTGTGCAAGTTGCAGATTGCTTTAAATCTGTGGCACAATATATAAGGTCTTCAAACGGAAAGGTCTGACTTTTTGTTATTTTTTGTTATTTTGTGCATTGCTTAAAGGCAGAGAAATTAGACTGATTCTTCCAACAGTGATTTCTTTTTTGTAATTAAGAAAATATATACAGTCATTACGGAGGTTACTGACATTACACTATACAATTGGGGATGCATGCCACAGTTCCAGAGCTTCAGAATTACATCTTCATTTCTGATACAAAATGGCATTTATGTTCATCTTCTTTCCCTTCTAAGCTTTCTGGCTTTAACGAAAGACGTAAAATATGACAATGTCAAAGGAAGTATTTCAGTCAAGAGAAGACTCCTTGAGAAAGATTATATATATTTCTTAAAAATTATATGTACTTCCTTTTTTAAGAAGCATGTAGAAAATCACAGAATTAATGAGTAGACATGGGATGAAGATCTGCATCTCTGTATTTTAATTTTCTTTAGAAGCTCATCCTGATTCTTCTTTGCCTGTTCCCAGAGGTAACAACAGAAATGCTGATGTGTGTCAGCAATTTGTGCAATGGGTGTCTAGAGAACAGCTGTGATGAATTTTGCTTTAGGATGAATTACAGTCTTGTGATGCAAAAATAATATTATTAATAAAAATCTGAGAATCAGGTCCCGATGATAGTTAAAAACAAAAAAACTCTATAGCCCTTTTAGGAAAGACATTCTCTACTCATTCTGCACTAATACTACTATTAGTACAGCAGTAATAAAAGTGATATAAAAAGTCTGGATTCTGCTGATTTTTATGCATCAACTAAATGCATAAAAATTTATGCATTTATGCTTTATGCATTTGTAAAATCGGACTCTTAACCTGAAAGGTCCAGGGACAAGAGGAGGAGAGGCTAATGAGACATCTTCTTCCCAGACTCCACATACCACTATGTCTAAGCACAGTGAATTTCAGGTATTTGTAACAGGATAGGCAGATGCTTCTCATGATGCCATCTTCTAGAAAAGCAGTGGATTTTTTTAGGAAAGTTCTACAAATATGATTGCTGGCATTGAGATTACTAATTTTTCATTTTCTTTTTTCTCCTATTTTTCCTCATCAGAGGAGACACAGGAGAAAGAGGATGTTAGAAACCACTGCCTATATGTCACTTAAATTTAAAACTGTCATGGGGAGTTATAAGAAAGATTTGTAAATAGATTTTTTTAAGAACTGATTAATGCCTCCTGATACTCCTGCTACATTGTCCTTATGTGAATGTTGCTGAACTTCCCAGGACGTGATTTTCCATGAAGTTCACTTTCTGGGATTTACTGGGGGAAAAAAAAAATCTGAAATACTATTACATTGAAAAAAATATTTTTTATTTTTCAGAACATACTGTTTTTCAGAGATAAATTATGAACAGTCTTACAACATCAAACAGAAGATCTGCCTTGTTTGGCTAAACATTTTCTGAAGAACTACAAATACAGATTTTATATTCATACATAAATAATTCCTACTTAAATGTTATGAGAAAAAAAAATCCTACTAGTTCACCAGGAAGACTGGTTGAATATATTGGAAGACTTGAAAATATTTCTTTCTTGGCCCCAAATTTTATTAGTTTATTGGCCCCAAATTTTATTAGTTTTCCATAAATGCTCTCTCAGTTGTGGCCTTTTCCATGGATTTCTAGTTTTTGTCACTCTTCTTCATCCAAAGGATTTGAAGGAGGGGCTAGATTGAAAGTTATTTACAGAACTGTGAATTTACGCCTTTATCTCTGTGGCAGTTAAACAAATTAGTTTCTTATTATAAGAATGTATGAAGTACAGCACTTTTTATTTTTGTTTTCCTCACAAAATTTTCAAAACTCAAAATCAAAAATATTTTTCAGGTTCAGTTAGTTATGAGAAAAATAATTTCACACTATTTCTTATTCATATTTATGTAACAAAGAAAGTTTTAATGACAAAAAAAAAGAAGTTAATGTAATAGAAATTCTGACCTACCATTCATGCAAATCAACTGGCAAGCACATTTTCAATATTTGAAAAATAATTAACATTCAGAGATTTTATCTATTCTCTTATCGTCAGCTAAAACGTATTCACTTGTTTTATATATCATTTGAGTCTTTAAATAAACATTTTCTTACACATTTTAAGTACTTACATCACTCACATTTATAAGAGACTAATTAAACAAAGCTTTGTTATTCAGTCATGTAGTACCAGTTGTGATATATGAGTCATGCTGGTGAATTTTGTCAATTTTGAACCATAGAAGCATTCACAGGAATGCAAGTGAATAAAATTTCCTTTCCATTTCTCCCCTACTTAAAAAACATAAACATACCTATTGGAAGTGGAAAGATAGCAGTCTAAGTTGACGTTACAACAGGAGTTCAGAAGCAAAGCTACCTTCAATGAGTGGTAGCTTTCATCTTTTTTGTTGCATGTATTCAAGGGTGAAATTTGTTGCATGTATTCAAGGGTGAAAGATGTGAAATTCTTCACATTTGCATGAAAAAATAACAAAAAGCAGTTAGTGATGCTGTAGCTATTGTCAGGGAGATATACCTAAACCAAAAAGCATGCCTCTGAGAACTTACTAACATTTACTTATTTTGATGGTGTATTTTAACATGGGCTTATTATTCCTGGATAGCCTAAACGTATAAGGTGACAAGTTTTGATGCTATTCACCTTTACTCTTTATCAGCTTACTCGCTGGAAATTTGAGTCATCAGTAGGATCTCTCAGTCAATTAAAATCATTAGTCCAGGTACTTCTGTCTGTGTAAATCAGGATTGATGCCTCTTGAAGCTAATGCATTACACCATTGTAAAATAGAGGAAAAGTCAGAATCAAGTCCTCTGGTTAAAAATAAAAATAAAGATCTCTTAATTCTAATAATATTAAAACACTCAAAACCCTCAAGAAGCAATCAGGCCTAACCTTGCCCAGTACTATGCAATATTACTTTGTGATCTTTTTAGAGGTTTCTTTTTGTCATTCAGATGCACAAAAGCATTTAGCCAGCACAAAAATGACTAAAAGGAACCTTTGCTTGCATGTTTCACATACCTTTTTTTGGAAACAACAAATACTTATTTGTCTCATTAAAGTGTTTGTGTTTGTACAGGTATGATAGGAACTACCAATGCTACTTTCCCTTATAAAATTACAAATTAGTGGCTAAAAAAACCTTCATATTATAATCTCACTACCACCTCCATAAGTGTGCCGTATTAAAATGTTTGAGGTTTGAGAACAGCCTGTAATGTATTTTTCCATCCATGTATTTGAATTATTCTTCACACTCTTTTCATTGTTCTTAGATACCCTTTTGGTGCACAGGTTTCTAAAGCATAGCTCGGTATGGACAATTTGCTTCTTCTCTAATCAACCTAATTCATCAGTATCAGTTTAACATGTATGAGCGTACTACACTCAAAAATCTATGCTCTGAGAATATTGCTAAGTTTCAAAATAATATACTCAGAAGCTGTGGACTGTCAGGATAAGGACAATCTACAGTTTTAATTTCATCCCTTTCTGAGTACCCCTTATGAAACAATCTTTAATTACATGATCATATACCACTTCTTCCTCAAGCCTTCTTCCTCATTCAGTGCGTAGTCTGGATAATAAGTTGTTCAGCATTTTGTTTTCTTCTTGCTGTTCAGTGTGAGCCTTATTTATTGTCCATATTCAAAACAGCTCTGAAGAGAAATTATCAATTTTTCCCAAGGCTTTTCTAAGTTTCTCATAACTACAATGTCTAAGCAGCTGTGCAAATATTAAAAATTACACAATATATATGTAAGATGACAGATGCTATTATCCGAGTTGTAGGCAAAAGAGACTGCAGGTAAAAACATTCACTAATACTGAGAACACAAGCTGATGTTTTCCCACTACTTCACGTTTAACACTATACATGCACTGTAACATCAAAATATAGCTCCTATTGACTTCAGATTATATCTCTGAGGGAATAGTATTGCATATTCTAGAATATCCAGCAAGGCAAGTTCCCAGAAAATGCAAATATCTTTAACAGCATAGGGAATGACCACACAGAAAATGCCTGGCCTTAGAAACCTGAGCAAAGTCACACAGAATTTTCAGGACAGAAGGGGGTGGAATGCTTCAAAGGAACGTTCGCCTCTCTTTGGTATGTGGTACACCCTACTCCTTTTTAGCAAGGACTATTGTAAAGCAGGGGCAGGTATACTGCTCATTGTCACAACAGCTTTCTTGATTACTCAGTCATTACTTACTGCTAAGAATAGACCTCTTTTGCATACAGAAGACTTATGGACCCTCTGGAGACATTAAACTGTTTAATTAAAGGCTATATCATAACATATATGAATAAAGCAGATGGATCTAAGTTACGTAAGAAACCTTATGTCTCAGAGCTGCTATTTTTGACATCGCAACAACACAAAAAAAACATTACTGAATTCTAAAAGTAAAGTAGTCAGTGTATATAATGTTGTTTATAGTTTTTTTAGACTACGCCCACCCTTACACCTCAGCCTCAGCTATTGACTTTTCAGTCAGGAAGCATCCTTTCCACAGCACCTGCTCCCAGCAGGGAGGCTGCAGAATGGCTGACACTTCCCCTACTCCAAGATCGGGTACCGGTACCTACCAAATGCTGCAATTATCTAGAGTTTCAAATGAAAGGCTCAAGTTAGAGTATAGAACCACAGTCCAAATAATTTTCCAGGAGTTTTCTGATAAAAAACAAGATATGTATCTCTGCAAGCACTGTGCGAACAGTTTTTTCCAGAAAGTTTACAACTTGAACAGATTCTAGCAGGTTTTCAAAGGTTTGGCAGAAAGCTTTGAACCCTGAAAGTCAAGTCACTCCTGCCCAAATGATTTTTATTTTTCTGCTTCAAAATAAGACTGAAGTCAAAAGGAATCATAATAAAAATGAAACTTATTCAGAGTTCCCTTGGGGATATTCTACTGCTAACATAAATGTCGTGTTTTCAGCTGAGCTGTGTTTTTGTTTGTTTGTCTGTTTTGTGACTAAATCTTTTTTTTTTTTTTTTCTTAATTTAATAAGTAGAGGACTTCCTTATTATTATGGGTCCCTCTCAATTTACTGTAACTGATCTTACTCTGAAGTATGTGTTTTATAAAGAAAGAAATCAAGCAAATTAAAAATCTTATGCCTAATTTTTTTCAGTATGTTTCAGAATCATTTTTCTAATGAATTGACTGAGTTAACCTTTAAGAGACCCATTTCATTGTTTAATAAAGTACACAGTATTTGCACTTGCTTCTTCAATGTTGCAATTAAACAAACAAACAAACAAACAAAAACTTATCGATTTTTCTTAAAGTTTTTATGTAGAAGTTTTATATGAAGCAATAGTGTAGCTGTGAAAGAATGCTATATACAGAAGAGCCATAAATGAAGCGCTATTCTTTGACTTGACTAGCCTATATTCTTAGGACATTTCTGTCTTTATGAGAGACACATTTATTAATGTCCCAGGAGCCTTGAATACACCTTCATTATTTTTGTCCTTGTTTAGAGATAGTTTCTTTCTCTACTTAAAAAATAGCCATTTCTCTATTTGTGTATTAAAAAATTATGAAGATTTACAAAATACGTTTTTCCTTTTTGATTTATATTTTAACCACTATCTTGTACCATTTGACTATTAAGCATGAGAATTAAAAACAAACAAACAGGAGAAGCTGAAGGCAGATTAATGTCACGTTTTGCAGGAAGACAGTGCCGGTCAAAAATCCCAGTCCTCCACAGTACTATACGACCCCCTAAAGGTTGTTTTTTGCTAAGCACTGAAGGAAATATGAAGTAATGCACTCTCATTTTACTGTCACTTAAAACATCCATAGCTCTGCAAACCTTTTTTTTTTTTTTTTTTCTTTTGAAACATACAGGATAACATTCAAAGACGGAAGTAGAAGTTTCCTACTACTTAGACGTACTGGACTTCTCAAAATACCAGCTTCTGTGATTAATTACATCATTCATGCATTTCATAAATTGGCAAAAAAACTTTTCTCAGTTTAATAGAATTCTAGAAAAAACTTGTCCTGAATGCAATGTTTTAATGGCTCCCAAATTTATAGATAGATAGATAAACAATTGTTGATATATCATCTATAGCATCTCTGGGGTCTGTATGAGTAAGATTTATAAGTAGCTATTTTTCAGTATTTTAAAAATTAATGTAATTTTTAGTTTAGCCTAGGAATTTTCAGTCACTTGTAAAACAGCACATGAAGCAGCCTGCTTTAGGTGCAGCTAAGAGATGAAAACTGTATAGCCATTGCACTGAGGTTGTCTTTCAGATCTGCCTGCATAAACATACATGGAATCATGCTCTAGCTTGGTCCTGCTACAGTGGTTTGGGTAAAGAGAAATCATTTTTTGGGCAGCTAATTGTTAATTCCAGATCACTTGGATAGAGCAGTTACTCACACAGTTATGCCACTTGATCTGAAGGAGCAAATGGAAAGGAGTTTTTTGAGCACCAGCATGCAGCAGCATAAGGGGTGCCAAGCTCTTATGCTCAGCTGCATCAGAATGGGGCACATGACTAGGCTCTTGTTTGCACATCTTTGAATTTCTGTCTATATTGCTGTGATTGATTCCTGCAAACGATATGGATTTATCAATATTCTTGCCAGAAGAATTATTTAAGGAATTTCTTGGAAGTATTAGGAAAACTTTCAGTGATTTGGACATAGGTTTTATAGTAGTCTATTTTCAAAGACAAATAAGGCAAAATTTGGCACTAAATAACCTAGTATCTGTACGGTACTATATGTTAATAAAAAACAAGAAGTTTTTAACTGAACTTGGGAACTGGACCTCCATTTTCTGTGAGTCAGTGGCATCACTTTTAATAATCTCAGAAAACCTCTCAGTACTGAAACTTCCATACATGTCAAAAATATTTTTGAAAGTTGCTTTGCTTTTTGCTGCATTTCAAAACAAGCTCCTAAATTGTATTATTTCAATCTAGTTTCAGTATAATTTGGTGTTCTCTCTGACTTTATATAAAAGTTAACCTGCACAACTGGTAATAAAATGAGACTGGCAGTAACATGCAAACAAATTACTGGTAACCGAAGAAATGAAGTCAGGGGAAGAAAGCAACTTAAATATCAGAAATATTTTTGGATAGTGTACCATGCTCAGCAAATTTCATTATCCCCTAGGGTGCACCCCAGAGAGTGCACAACAGTCTCGGCACGAGTCATCCCATACTTCTTATTGCAGGATGTTCTTACTGTGGTAAGGAAGTACTTACTTGCTTGGTAAGAACTGTATGCTTCATAACATATGACCAGCTGCAAGCTCTGAAATGTTGGATTCCTTTATGCAATCATTTTAATTTAGATAGTGATCTTTAATTTTGCAGTTTTTTTTTTTTTTTTTTTTTTTTTGTGGAATTTACTACAGTTGCAAATAACTTACTATGCAGAAGGCCCTTTTTTAGGTTTGGACCCAGATATTATTTCTTCTTCTCTAAAAACTGGAGCCTTCAGAAATGATTACATCAGATGAATGGTAGACATCTGGAAGCATAAAATGGAGAAAAGGAGAGATGAAGGACTAAGAAGTAACTAAGTACTGGAAATGGGATTTGGAATTGCTATTTTATATTCACAATTCTATTACAACTTCCTTATTCAAGTATTTAATCTCTCTCGTAGTTTTTCATCCATACAATAACATTAATAATATTCACTGTCTTCTTCCTATTCTCTGTTTTGTATAGTAATGTCTGAGATTTTGCTCCATAACAACTTGCACTACTAACTACAACAGAAGTGGGTTTTAGACATTACAGATTATACAATATCTGTAATGTCTAAAATGTCTTCAGATGGAGATCGGAGATTGGACTGGAGAAAAAGTAATAAATAAATGTTTGCAATTTAGGTTATTCTAGATTGCTCTAAGGGCAGCAAAGTTCCTGGTATAGTCATATATATTCGTTATAAACATTTGTTCTTTTTTTTGGCTCTTTTGGATACTCTCTTTGGGCCCGTATTATAGTTTATTTCTCATAACAGAACATGCCAACAAGACCTGTTAGCAAGATTAATATGTCCTTGAATAAAATGGTATTTGTTAATAGTATTTGTTAATGGTATTTGTTAAAGACATCTTTAACAAAACTACCATCAAAATATTCTTAACTTTATCTTGCTTGCATCTTGCAAAGATGGTTTTTGGAAATGAAGTGAAGACCTACCAAAATACACATAAGATTGTATTTTGGGGGGATCAATGTCCACAAATAAAAATAATTTTCTTAGGTGTAGTGGATTATTGTACTGGAATATTGCTTGTTGATGATATTGTATGAAGAATTTTGGAGTTTTCTGGCAGAAAGTCTTCATAAAACAACATAAAAATTTAAAATTTTGTGCATGCAAAAAGACGTAAGGGGAGAAATAGTGATTTTTCATGAATACTTGAATGAAATATTCTGAATATTCTCAAGCTCTCACGTCAAATAAAGATAAAAGCAATTTGTCATCTTTTTTGCCCCTCATAATCTAGAATGCTTGAAAGCTGTCTTAATTGTTATTTTCATTTGTACTACTCATTTTGGTTCATGCTTGTGAAAAAGAGAGAACAAACAGAAGTTAGGTAGCTTGCTGAGGAATGTAGGCACATTTTTAATTCTTCAACGTCCCAGTTGGATGTGGAGATAACATCTAAGTTTTATTTTATTTTGTTTTCACAAGGACCTTGTTGATTTTGGCTCCTTCATGAAGGAACATTATTTCCCAGCACTACTCTTCTGGAAGTTTTCTGAAGCAAACAAATATTTTTTTTTTGCAAACCAGAATATATTGTTTGAATGAAGTTATGTTAACTTTTTTTTTGAGCATAAATTTTTATTAATGTAATATCAACATAATAAGAAATTATTCAAAATCCCATTAAATTTTTAACAATGCTTTTTTAATACCCTAACATACAAATAATTTGCAGTGGCAGATCAATTATGTTTTTCAACAACAGCAATGAATTGTTCTTAAGCTAAGGATTTATGGTCTATTTTAGCAAGAGAGTGTATTCAAGGCTAAATTTCATTTGGAAAAATAACAAATTATACCCAGTAAAGAACAGTCAAAAGAAAATTCTTCTACAATACATGTGAGATTAAAACAAGGGCTTAGTGGAGCATTGTTGTCCAATTCCTGGCAACCTGCACCAGGTGTCCATGCTTGAGCAGGGTCCTTGGACCAGATGACCTCCAGAGGTTCCTTCCTCCCTTGACTGTTCTGTGATTCTGTGATTTTTCAATGCGTATAATATGTTTGCACTATGAAAAAATAAAAATTGGTATAAGCGGTTATAGCAAACTATACGAAATTAAAAAGAAAAGACATCTACCTTTTGTTGTGAAGGTACACCAGACCTCTGAGTGACAAAATTAAGTAGGTATTTTTAGCTCATTGGTAACCAGTCAGCTGAATATCCAAAAGAAAATGAAGGAATCTACAACTCATGTATCTCCTTCAAAACTGTAAAATAGAATTCATGCTTCTGTAAGAGATGAGATTGCTGGAAATAGAATGCAAGTTCTCCAGAGGGTAAGACTTTCAAACTCTCCATTTTGGTCATTCTTAAGGAGATTATCAAAAGAACTAACCATATAGCCAGTCTGGAGGATATGAAATATAGTAGTAAAACAGCAGGATGCAATTGGACGATTACACAGTTTTACTTAGAACAGGTGCTTTCACGTTATATTTATGGAGTGACCAAAAACTAGTAACTGATTGCAATGCTAAGGTCAGAATTTGATAGCACTGCATTTATCTCATCTTGGAAATGCTGATGTATAGCATAAAACTTTCTTAAAGGGTGTCCTAAAACCTAAGGTCTGAATCAACTGAGATTATTCTGCTTTATGTTTATTTGTCTGTCTATTGAAACAAAAGACTCCCTCCACTGCTCCCGCTTTAATTTACATCTGCTTCTTTTTGTAGCTATGCACAACTAAAAAGGGCCAAATCCAGTAAGCTTCTGTTTTCTCAAGTCTTTTTTTTTTTTTTTTTCCAAAGAGGATGGTTCAGACTTCAAAATTTGTGGATCAGTGTAACCAAACAGATACTTCTATTAGAATACAAGTCCATCATAAAAGAAGGCATTTACACTCATTTCAGTCTAAACTGCCACAAAACAATTGAAGTTTTATCTCAGCACTGTGTGAAGTGTGGACCTGCATAAACGTGATTATTTAGTCTGAACAACTACATTTTCAGAGGCTTTCCATAAACCAAATTGTTTCTATACATATTGATATACAAATATCATTATGCCAATTTGTGTTAATCTAATGAACCAACATGGATTTTATCTGCCATAGATTTTATGTTCCAGGAAGATACCAGATTATTGGTCCTGGTTTCATTACAGCATCACTAAGGGCCTTCAGGTCAATATAAACATTTGTTGAAATGTGTTGCTAACTCTGCTGCTGGAGACCGTATAGTTCCCACTGAATATATTCACTATTTTATGCCAAAAAATGCCTTGCAATCTTCTGTCCATCATTTCTACAATCTGTTAATATCTCTGACTGTCAGCTGCATTCATATCATTACAGAGCAGTACATCCTCCTCTTTTACTTCACGTACTATTTAGGAAGATATACCTGTTACTATCTACTATTCTTTACTTTTTTTTTTTTTTTTTTTTTTTAATGAATATAACACTCATCTTCTCATGTTGATCACGTTTTCCAAGAGTGACAAGATGTCTGAGATTCTTAAGCAGTTTCCTCTTAGCATTCCCTAGTTATCATATTGTCTGATTTGCATTGCTGATTCTTTTCTGATGTTGAACCACATTCCACTAAAATTTCCTCCCTCAGATATTTCATTCTTATACTAAGTCAGACTGACTCACATTCCTCAGTGAATGATATTTAACACAGTGATAAAGATAAGGAAATACATGTAGTAATAGTCATTGATTTCAGATGGTTTATATTACTATGGATGGCCTCTACAGTCTTGAAGGAATATAGGAAATATTTTGCTCCTTTACAATCTCCTTGAGTGTCTCCCCTTACTGCTAATTCTTCCTATTTCTGTTCCTTATGAGTTCCTTTTCCATCTTCGTTCTTGTGTGCTGATCCTTTCCAGTTTTCAGTGGTGTGGGCCTCTTCATTTCAGCTTTCCCAGTTTTGCCTACAGCCCATGTTTTCTATGCAGTTCTGACAGGCTTACTGTTCAAGGCATTGACTCTTTTTGTTCAAATTATTTATTCTTTGCCTATTTTTAAGACTTTTTTTTTTTTTTTTTTTTTTCTTCCTTCAGACCACTGTCTCTGGCCTTTGGCTGCTCCTAGTAATGATTTCTTTCTCACCCACAGTGAAACCTTTGAAGTTGGTAACTCCTACTTTAAGGAGTAATTTCATTTAACTTCTTTTCTTGCTCTCTCCCAAGGTGTGATTTAGATAGCTTTAACGTGGTGGTATGTTGTAATGCTACATAATGTAACACAGGATACATTTCATTAAATACATATGACACAGTTTCTTATAAATATACTGAGAAAGTAACACAAATGGAACAGTACAGTACCTGGATCACCTCCTCAAAATTGTTAATTCAGTTCATACAAGAAATCCATTTCAGTATTACAGAATTTTCATGTCTTTTATGTCAGACTGGAGGAAAAAAAAAAAAAAAAGAAAAAAAAAAAAAAAGAAAAAAAGGAAGTTTAAGTTAAATTGGCTACAGAAGCTATTTTAGGTACCCAAGTTTGGATTCCATACAGAAGCAGCATGTCTGTGTTTTCTAATGCACTCTCTGTAATGCACCTGCTGTTGTTTCTTGTTCTTTGAAGTGAGGTTCAAATGTGCAGGCAGAGAAGCCTCACAAGCTTTTCAGGGGACAGAAAATGCTTCAGCATCAAAAGCTGCCTGGGACCGCCACAAAGTGCAGCCCCAAACCTGCAACTGCACATGAAGATCAGCAGATAAAGTGGATGCAATTTCATTCTAACTGATGGACTCTAGGACCTATGGTCAAAAAGCTAACCTTGCTTTCATTGTATCATTCTAGCAATCACTTCAGCTGTGGAGAGGTCCAGCTGAGCTATTAACAAAAGCACTAAGGCTTGATTTTTTTTTAATTTATATTTTTTGTCTTTATAACCAACATAGCTGGGGAAGTAAAACAAAATTGGTCCAGAAATCAAGGGCAAAAAGGAACAAATTAATCAATTTTCCTTATTAGCAATACATTATACATCACTGAGAGAAAAATTAAAGGAATGAGAAAAGGTCTAACAATGTAGTTTATAAATTGCAGTTTTCATGTTTTGAGACATTAAAATAAATTATTGTCTATAAAAGATATAATGGTATCACTGAAGGTTTGGAAACACTGTCCATCATTGTCATTTCTGAGGGGTTATATTAGCCTTTCCCTCTGTAAAGATTTTGTGTTCATCATTTGACAATGTGGAGACCAGGTAGCCTACATAAGTCCAAAATGAGGCTGAAGCTAGAAGAAACTGAGGAGCTCCTTATGATAGAACTTCCATTGGTTTTAGCAGTGTTTTGTCTTATACTTCCCACAGAAACAGGATTTTCCTTTGCTGTAATTTCTCTCCTTGTCAACAAAAGAAGGAAGAGAACAGTCAATCCCCTAGCACAGAAAACATAATAAAAACATAGGCTAAACTCTGTTTCCAACCTGAGATAATTAAGGAGGAAGGTAGTCAAGGTCCTTCAGCATCAGCTAACAAAGAAAGAAAGCATGGTAGAACATTGTGTGCAAACTCAGGAGAGAAGGAACACATTTCTGCTTTTAACATTTGATCTTCTTTACTTTAATTACATCAGTGACTGTATGTATGAGAGGGGAATTAAAGCCTATTCTAAACTCTGAATTCTAAAACCTGTTGATCTATAGGGAGAAATAATTTATACAGTCCTGCAATCCAGGAATTTAATTTAATGAGCCTTTATGCATGTAAACAAAGTTATAGCTCTTCTTAGCTATTGCATAGCTGTTCTGTAAACGTGGCTGGGGTGAAACAAAGCCGAAGTTGTGTACAGCTTTGGGGATCTTACTTGGATTTTAAGGATGGTGATCCTGTGGTAATTGTATTCAGACTTGTTAAATTGTTGCTTGACTGCTATTCTAGAGCTACCAAATACATGTATATGCTTAGACTGTGATCAGCCGTCCTTGTTTAGGCTGGGATAGAGTTTATTTTCTTCATAGTAGCTGAAATAGTGGTATGTTTTGGATTTAGTATAAAAAGTAATGTTGCTAACACAGCAATCATTTAGTTGTTGCTGAGCAGTGCTTACACTGAGTCAAGGACTGTTTGGCTTCTCACAGCACCAATGAGGAGACTGGGAGTACACAAGAAGCTGGGAGGGGACACAGCTGACCCAAACTGACCAAACTGTTCCATATTACATGCTATCATGTTAAGTAATAAAACTGGGGGGGGGAATTGGCCACGGGGCTGCTATTTCTTGGGGTCTGGCTGGGCATCAATTGGCTGGTGGTGAGCAATTATGTTCTGCATCAGTTGTTTATTTATTTATATATCTATATTATTGTTATTATTATCATTAATTATTTTTTATTTCTTATTAAATTATGCTTATGTCAACCCACAAATTCTCTCACTTTTACCTTTTTTGATTCTTTCCCCTATCCCACTGTGAGGAGGGACGGAGTGAACAGTGGTGTGATGCTTAGCTGCCTGATCGGTTAAACCATAATAGCTAATACTAGTTTCTCTACAGTTCAGGCCAAACAATTCAATCTAGTCATTTCTTAAGCAGAGGAGGTATGAAAGGAAGTAGCCATGATGTATATCCAAAAGATTAAAAGAGAATAAATGGTTTTGTTGAATTTTGTCAAGGGTAAAGGATTCTTTTAAAATCTGAAATAGGAATCAGCATTCAGGAAAATGTGATGTACAGAATACAGAAAAAAATGTGTCTCTCTTATTCACATCTTTTACACCATCTCAAGATGATCCCTACTACAATACCAAAACCTACTACAATACCAAAGAAAATCCATCTCAGAAGGCGTTTTCTTTGTTTTGAAGCACAAACTTACTGCAATATGCCTCCTTATTAAAATATGCTTATACATAGCTAAGCTGAATGGAATTTTTTATGAAGTGATTCATCATTAGAAAATGATTGAGAATTTAATGAAATACTCCCACAGAAACATGTCAGATGGAACAAAGATTTCATCAGAGATAATCCTCATCTTAGCTGAGAAGCAGAGAACTGTATCCTTGCAGAGCCAGCAGTGTAGTGGTTAGGGTATTTATCCTCTGCTTCTTGAATAAATATATTTATATTTCTCACTAGAATAAATTATATATACATGTGCAAATGCTTTTCATATCAACACATACAAATAAAAATCACAATAATTATTTTATTCCCTATTTCCCCGTAGTCATAAAATAAGGTGGAAAAAGGGGAAAAAATGGAAAAAAAAAAAAAAGAATCAAATAGTCGGGAGCTTCCTGTATAAGTTTGTCTTGAAAATAATTTGCATATATTTTAACCTTATGCAATAAGTAAGTTTAAGCCAGTGTATTTGTAAATCAATATCAGGGCATTTTATTTATAGTTTGTGTTGACGGAAGAATAATAATGGAGGATGCTATGTAGGTCCTGTTACAAGCTTATATTTGAGTGACTTCCTTTAGTATTTATGGTTTGCATTGAAAGCCAAGACTTGAACAAAACATATATAAATATGTCACATTTTTGCATGTAATTCCCAAACTTTCAAAATCAGGAACTAATGTATGCCATTAAACCTAAATGGATCTTTGTGCCTATAATTATCTGATTTATGTAATATATGGTAGCCAAAGCATGGACATACATTTTTAATTGAAATACATGAGTACTTCTGGAAAAAAAAAAAAAAAAAAAGAAAAAAAAAAAAAAAAAGGTAACATTCTCATCGTGCATCTATCAGAAAGTGTAGAAAATATACCTGATTTCCCTTCCTCATAACACCTAGTCTTATATAACCCTATAACATGGCTGCCTTGTTGCAGCTGACTGAGTTTAATGAGGGATGTGGTGCCTAAATGACTTGGGCCTTGACAGTGTCTGGGAGTTGGCAGGTATTAAAGAAACAAAAAGCATATTAACCATTTTGCACATAAGCCTTGAGCTCTGTGTCACCTATATAATGACTTAACCATTTGTATGTTTTTACATGCATTAGACTTTATGCGACTTATGGATTGACTCTTAACACATCTGCAAAGGAGAAACAGTTATTTCCTGCTTTTAAAAGGGTTACATAAGCATAAATTTAAACCATTTTAATTTTGAATTTATGTATTATAGTTACAGAGACAGAGCTATTTACAGTATCCAAATGAGTTAGTAGTTAGGAAAAGCTGACAACTTATGTTAGAAGGAATTTGGTATATTTATGCCATCTTTTATGATTATTTCTTACAGCCACAATGGCGCAGATGCTTAACAATTTGTCTTTCATAACATTTGCTAATTGAAGGACTTGAGACAAAGATACCCTTAAAAGGTTATATCAAACACTCACTACTGTTTTATAGAAATTAGCTCAAAATCAGCTCTGTCACAGCAGAACATTCAATGAGCAAAACCTTATCTAGTCAAACAGCTGAAAGATAGCAAAGTAGTAAAAGGAGGAGTATAGTGAATGAGTACTGCTATAGTTAAGCTACAGAAATATTAATCTATGGCCTCAATATCAGCACGTCTTGAATGAACATGCCACTTGAGAAAATAACGATGTATTAAGGCTCCACTGAAAGATTTAATATTCAGTTGTATTGGTTGATCAAAAAGTGTAAACAACATAACAATAAACATGCAATCTCTGTATACTGATGATAATGGTTAGCTTTAGCTCTCTGTCTAGACCTGCTAAATGCTGCTAAAAGAATTACTGAATACAATGATGAGATGTGATTTAAGCATTCTGTTCCCAATATTAATTTTCTGGATGCTGGCAGAAGTTACATAACCAATAAATGAAAAAGTACATGGGCATATGCTCACACCTGTCAATAGCAAATTGTAACTTTGACAGCTCAGGAATGTTAGGAGTAGAGGGGCAAGTGGCTACAGTACCTGGACAATGTGGAAGGCAGACAAAATGACATTTTCTATTTAATATGGGTGCTAATTTCAGTGCCTACTTTTTATTACTGATTTTATCCTTTGAAAACTGAACAAAATAATGAATTAGTTATGTAGGAGATTAGGGATGTCATTCTCATGGAAAACTCTTTTATGGGAAAATAAATTCAGTGCAAGACATCTGGAAGGCAAAAAAAATGTTCAGTTATTAAAGTTGTTTTTGTCAGTATTTTTGTCATTTAACAAAATGCCAAAGAAAGAGAACAGCTCAACTATGCACATGAAAATTCCATATCCTTCTTCATATTGAGCATAAGCATATTTGTATTTATCTTATTTCATCGTAGTTTTATATTCTATATATAAAAGAATGCATAATGATGCAAATGTAGCTGAGAACAAAAGTGGGAGAAGGATGGAATGAATTTCAGAGCTCAGTAGAAGTATGCAAAAAGTAATACATGAAAAGGAAAAAAAAGATATTAATATTTTGGAGAGCAAGAGTATGAAAGGGAAATTGTAAAATGATGTAAGAAAATGTATAGACTTGTATGAAACAGAAGCTACAAAGAAGAAAACTAAACACACGTAAAATAAGGAAAAGAATTAATATGGCAAATAACGGGTCACATTCTCACCTGGATAAATAGATGTAGCTTTAATGATTTCAGTTTTAGCTATACTTATTAACAGCCAGATCTACAGTAGCAATTTCCCTGTGGTAATTGACCTGTGGTAATTAACAATCATTGACCTGAGGTAGACATAGTTGAGTTCCTTGCATCTCTGCTGTATCTAGCATGGGGGTTTACTTCAGCTTTCAGACTTGCCTGGGTTAGTGTTATATATCTTCCCAAAAGGTGCATTGATATTATATTTAAAATAGTCCAACATGCCTGCGGTTCTGCAAGCATAGATTTCCCTAGGAAGCAGCATGCTTAGCAACACTGGTATCCATGGCAGTATCTACCATGAAAGAGTCTAAATGTGGAAGCTCTTTCCCCTTTCACAGTTTTTTTGCATTACTACCGCTATGTTGCCTACCACTGGTTCCAGCCCTCATTCAAAACTGAAGCTGGACCACGTATAGATGCACAGGAGATCTGATCAGATGATTGTGCTTGTGGCCAGGTGTGGGGAAGAAAAAGGCTTGGTGACAGGCACAGGGGCCACTGCTGCTGTCCCACACTGAAGTTGCCAGGCACCAACTGGTATGAACACACGATCCCCTGAGCCTGGGTTAACCTGGCTTGCAGTGCTTTCTAGGGTGATGAATGACCTTTGAAGTCCTGTGCCAGAGAACTTTATCATCTTTACACTGAACAGTGGCCTTTTCGTAAATGCCTGCAGAGTGGAGGTGTAATGTGCAGGTGTAACGTAGAGCCAGCCCTGTGTCTGACTGCAACTTACTGAAGCCTGCTGTGTATTGCAGAGCCCATCTGGGTGTATGGGAAAGCCTTTTCACCCAGGCAGCCATCATTGGGGCTGGATGCTGCAGCCACTATGGTATCCATGATTTATGGGCTGTCTGAGTAGTACTAAGGTAGAAGATAGAATAATTTAACTGTTGTAAACAAAGATGAAACTTTTTATTTTTATTTTCATTTTTATTGGGAGTATTCTCAATCTTTTCTCTCTCAGTCCTTTTTCTCTTCCATCGGAGTTGTCACTGGCTCCTTTCCCTTTAGCTATGGCTTTTGACGCTCCTCCTGAGCCCTGTCTGTCCTGCAGCACTTGTGTTTTCCCTAATCCTCCAAAGCCTTTCCAGTTGGGTCTTTGCCACTTCATCTGTCCCATTTCAGGTATTTCACCATGTTCCCAGGCCTTCATTTTATCTCCTGGGACCTCTTCTTTACTCTCAGCAGCTGTTTTGTTCTGGTCCCTGATGAATCAGGGATGAGGACACTGCCTCCTGTACCTCCCTGGGCCTCTGCCCTCTGCTCTGGCTTCTGGCCAGGACACTTCCCTCTCTGCCATCCCTCCAGAGCGAAATCTCAGCAGCTGTCCCCCAGCTCCCCCATCCTCAGTCCTGTTTATATCTCGCCCAGGCTGCAACAGTTGTTGCTCTCTCCCCCGCACCAGGCTTCTGTGGGACCTCTTCCGCCCGGACCAGCCTTCTACCCCTGGCTCGGGGCCCATTCTCCAGCTGTCTTCCCTCACACTGGGCCTCTGCTGCCTACTTCAGGCCCCTCTTCCTGCCCAGCTGTCTTCCTCCCCCAGTCCCCAGCCTGCATCCCAGGATGCTGCCTTTGGTGTCTCAGCCTTTTCTCACCCCTTGGCAATCTCTTGTGACCCCCTAGGTCTTCATCTTAAGGTCAGACTTATAGCCTGTGTCCCATAACTAGGCCTCTGCCATTCTTAGCTTTTCATCCTGACCTAGCTCGAAGGCTGCTTTCCTTCAGCTTACATCTGCTGTTGGCACCTTGTTTCTCCCACCCCACTCAAAGCCTTCCTCCCTTTGTCACACTCTTTTTCCTCCCTCCAAGTCTTTTCCTATGGGTCCCATTCTGCTTGCCTAGTCCTCAGGGTCCAACTTTTCCTTCTTTGCCTCCCCACACCAAGCACTGGGAAGTGGTGTGGTAACAGGTCAACTGAATTCCTCCCATAACACTTTATTATTTTGACAGCACATCACAGCAGTGACAACTGAGTTGTTGGAATGGCCTCCAGAAACATCTGTAAGTCAGGGGACAACATGGTCCATGGCGGAAACACTGTTAAAGAGGAAACCCATTGAAAAATCTGTGATAATGCAGTGGCCATCACAGCCCTCAGGATTAATAGGAGCTAAGGCAGTGAAAAGAACAGCCAGAACAGCTGTGGAGTAAGCTATGATTTGCTGCAATTGTTCTTCAGCTGGCAGGGCCCTCTTAGACTGGATAAATGGAAAACAAGCAACCATAACTTGCTGTTCCAGTATCGGGAATGCAGGAGGTCCGTGGTAGTAGCCTGTGTCACCTTGATGCCAGTACTTGCATGGGCTGCAGCCTGCAGAGATGTGGACTGCGTATGAACAGGTGTGAATGCTGCAGGAGACTTTAATTTTCTGCCCCAGACTAAGCAAACTGCTCATTACTGACCAGGGGACAGGACAGTAAGACAGCTGCCATGCAGAAGAGATTTCCAGCAGCTTCTACCAACCAGAAAATGACATTTAAAGATAACAGCAGTCTCTTTGTCTGACCCACTGATTAATCTGGTTAGTCATGCCATGTTTTTGCACTGCCATAAGCCCTGGCAAAGGATGGCCTGATTAGAATGCTGGGTGGGGTATAGAGGACTGGCCTCTCAGTGTTCAAGGCTGTCTTCCTGCCAAAGCATCAGAAAAGACCCCTTCAGCCTTGCACAAGTACTGTCCTTCTCCCTCTGCTGCCCTAGGCACATCCCAGGATAGAAGAACTACTTCATCCTGTCTGCTTGTTCAGTCAAGTCCTCACTTCCGAAAGTGACATCAAAACCTTAATAAGTGAGTCCAGACTGGTTTGGCAATTAATGCCTTGGACCTTTATAAACTCTACCTTCAATTTTTTTAATTTGAATCTCCACTAATTTTCTTCTTGGGCCTAACAGCAGCAAGCTAGCTGGATGCTTCTTGGTTCTGTCTCAAGGTAGTCGATCAGGTAGTAAAGCCCCATCCTCTTCCTTCCAGAGCTGGAGAAGTCCAGGTGTGTTCTTTTGGAACCACAGGTCAGACTGCCTTAAAAATGTTGCTGGGAAGAGGGATATCTATTCTAGGAGAATCAAGGTAGAGGAGAAAAATAAATTAATAAGAAAAGAAAGGAATGACCAGGGCAGCAAGTTGGTTTAAGGAAGGAAATAAATCACATATGCAAAAAGAAAGAAGGTAGGGAAGGACAAGGACCTTGAAGTCCAGGAAGAGCTGAGAGGTTTGATGAAGATCAGTTTAGCAGTAAGCAGCAGCAGTAAGGTTGGTTCAGTAACTAGGTTTTTGAAGAACGTTACCTAAGGACTTTTTCCAGTGCTGAGCTATTCTATGGGGCTTAAGTACAAAGTTCCCACTGCACATGCACTCAGTTTCCACTTCCAATTGATGTGGGATATGAGTTAGAAAGAAGCTACTGTTTTACCTTCATCTGGATGAAAAAACAGTTTCTTATACTCAAATGACTTTTAAGACCTAAACTAGCTCAAAATAAATTGTTATGGGTAGTCCTTACAAATAGTGAAACTAGTTCTGATGTAAAATGTATGTTAGGTGGCTGTGCTCTATTGTTTGATTCAGTGAAAGATCTGATCCTATCTTTAAAAGTAATGAAAGTACTTAAAATCCATGTTAAAGCATTCAGCTGTTGTTGTTTGTTTGTTTATGCTTAGCTATATTTGAGGAGGGGTGTTTTTCCTCATTTTTTTTTCTTTGTGTATGAATCTACCGTTCTTTAACTACTTCATAGCTGCATTTTTGCTACTAGATACACCCTGCAGGTGAGCAAAAAGAGCCTTGCAAACCCATGTTTGTCACTCTGAAAAGCAATATCCTTCAAAGAAAGCCATCAGATTCTGCTGCGATGCAGTGAATGACTGGCTAGGGTTAAAAGCCTTGTGCACAATTCCTGCTGGCTGGCTGCTAATCTCCAGGAAAAGCCCCATGTCTTAATTGCTATTGTATAATTAGTAACCTCTTCCATCTAACCGATGTTAAGCTGAGACAGTAATGTGCCAAGTCACCATCATTCTCTGTAAATGAGGATCTAGAAATACTGCTATAAAAAGTGAAATACTTTCTTTTTAAGTACTTTGAAAAATACTAAGATCAGCACCGTCAATGTCATATGGCCAATTCTGAAAACCAACAGAACTGCCACAGACAGCTGAAGTGTAAGTGACTGGACAAAGTGGTCCCCAAGTTTGAAGATATAAAACGAGAAAAGTCTGACAGGCTTATTATACAATGTATGTTGTAAAGGAGTCAAACATACCAGCCAGTAACCATCTCTTAGTTTGAGATTTAAAGAATATGGAGCTGAAAGTAAGGGAAGAATGAATTTATTTTAATACAGCTGTGAACCTCAGGGCAGTCAAATGTAACTACGCTTGAAGAAATTGATGTAATTTTATTTAATATATACAGGAAGATATCTGAATGTTTGATATTGGATTAATTGATAGCTCAGTATCAGTGGGAAATTTCATTTTCCCTGTGGTGTTTAGTATGTCTGTCTGGCAGAGGTTTCTGTCCTGAGGAAAATACAGATATATTCTGTAAACCCAAAATTCAGATGTAGAAACATTGAAATATTTGATTTTGATAACAAATTGTTGTCTGTCAATGATTTTTAAGAATTATATTCTAGTATATTATACAAAGCATAATAAAAACACTGAAAAAATAGAGGAAATAGAAAAAAACATATAGACAGCATTGCTTTTAAAGTACCATTTTTGTCACAGAAATTCTGCTTTGAATGGAATTGCACTTTCTGAGGAAAAAATCTTCTCAACATTTATTTTACCAAGCATAATTAGCATTCAGTTCATCAGATTCTTGTGTTCAGTGTGATTGTGAAAAGGTTCTAGAAAACTAATAGAGCTAGCTGTCCAGCTGAATAGTCAATGATAATTAATAGCGAAATTATACTCAGAGAATTCAGCGAATGTGTCGTTTTCTCTCTGATACAACTATATAACTGACAAAACAAAATTAATGCAACAGAGATGAGCATCTGTTTTGCTTTAGGACAACTTTTTCCACTTTTTTTTTTTTTTTTCCCTCTATTGCATTTTCCCAGGATTCTTGCAGATACAAATGAGTACAGCATCAGGCCCAAATGATTTCTTGGTGTGTTTATGTAGTGCTGAATATCTCATTGAAGGCTTTGTTGTTCAAACATATTCACCTGAAATGCTTTCTTTTTCTGATTTTAACCTGTTTTACATGGTTAAAGTGATGGAGGATTTCAAAAAATAATATAAATCGTCTAAACTGCCTGTTTTGCTGAAAAGAGCTTGAAGAATTCAGATGAGTCAGCAAGTGATATTTAAATAGTTTCTCATTTTATTCAACTAGAATGTAATATGGCATGCTTTATACAGTGTCAGTGGGTTTTCATAAATGTTCATGTCCGAAATAGAGAGGTCAGAAACCCTGACTGTTTTGTCAGAAACATTTTTTTTTTAGTTATTTCATTTTCTATTTATTAAATCCTCTAGATTTAATCAGAATACTTAGCACTCAGTGGTAATTCAGACATAATTTGGCTTGGCTTTTACATTTTGAAGAAGCTTCTTGGATGTTATTACAGAATTTCCCAGTTCTCACAGTGATTTCCAATAATTCATAATATCCTTATATTTTTTTTATATGTATAGTAAATATTTAGTTTTATATCACAGTACTGAAGAGTTTATCCCTGCTTAGAAATAAATAATTATGTAAATAATATCAATACCTTGGATTTTTGTTGCATCTAAGAGAGGTATTGTGACTGAATTCCATTTATAATTTAGGCATCCATCTGACATAGACTCTCTCAAAGTTCCCTTTTCAGTAGAAGAGACAGAATATGAGGAAGGACAAAATATATACCAACATAAGAACACTGTAGGAGATCATGGTTCAGTAGGGAAAACCTTGGATGTGGTGTAAAACAGATTACCTTTTTGTTTCTGTTTGCTCTCTAAACCTACACCTGATGTTAGGCTCTTTGAGAAAAAGACAGTCCTTAAATATCTATTCCTCATAAATTTTTCAGGATGCGTTGCTTGCTGATTTAACAAAAAAATATTTTTATGAAAAAGAACAGGCTTAACAAACTCCCATTCAATTTTTACATAGTTTTAATTTTTCTAGTGCTTTCTAAAAATGAACAGCCCTTTTTTCAGTTCATATGACTTTTCAAACTGAAATATAGCTGAGAAAATATAAAACACTTAAAGTCAAAACAAAGTTGATTAGTGTCATAAGAATCATTAATTGATGAAATGTTATTTATATTTAACCTTTATGAGAGTTTTGCTTGTTCCCTACAATTTAACTTAAGATTTTGATGATATCTTTAAGTTCAGAAAGGCATTTTTCTAACTAGTTCCACCTATTACAATAATAATTGTAAAGTTCTGATCTCTATGGAAACTTTAGTTGGTATTTTAAAGTAATTATAAGGATGAGAGATGACTCTATGTTTTCTAGAGTTGTTTTCCTCATTCTCATCACTTTGAAAAACGAGTTTGATGAGGAACACTGATACAATTCCCTGGACAGGAAACAAATATTATGTTAGAAAGCATCTGTCTTTAAGCTCAATAAGTGTTTTATTAATATTATTCTTGTCATTTTAAATGACCCCTTTTGGGGTCGTGAGGAAAGAAGGCAGGTTACAAAGAGAAAAAGAGGAAGAGTAAAAAGAAAGGCTCCAGAAGATTCTCCAACTTGCTTGTGTTTCTTTAACATTTTTGTTATATTGCTTGGAATGTTATTTGAAATTTCAGATTAGCTTTAACATCTATTCTGTAATAGATTAGATACTGCAACTATAATCCAAGTATGCACGCAAAAACAAAATTCAGGCTACTGGGTTAAAGCTATGTTATGGAGATTAATGTTACCCTGGGAATAATTTATTCCTACAGGCAAATTCATATGCTTTAGAATAATTTCAGATATTTCTATAGACTTTACTAGAACAAAATGACAGAAAATTAGGAAAATTAGAAAAGAGAAAAAAGTATATAAGCAAAAAGTACGTTATTTTGAAAAATGTAATCCCATGTATTCATAATGTTTTGCTTAATTTATCACTTTTCCATTGCTAAAAAGCTAGTTCTGCAATTAAAAAGTTTGTACTGAGAGGAATAGCCACCACTTTAATCAAGTGAGCTTTTCAAATTACATAAGGCAGTAATTTTCAGACTCTGTCCACAGAAAACTCTTCCAGGTGGTAAAGGGATATTTCTGTTCTATTCTGCTACTGTGGTAAAATACTTGGTTAGGTTCCATAGACTGTAATTACAGGATGAATTTCCAGATTTTTTTTTTCCATTAAAGCAGTAATCTTTCTTCATCTATTGCAGCTGTTTCATATCTTCTGATTTTTTCAAAGTTTTAATACATGTTCTTTTTCATTATGAGTAAATGTTAGGTGGTAATCAGATTATGGAACTATTTGGAGAAATACAATTAAGAAATGAGTCTTGAACACTCATATGATTTTTAGAAAGGGATTTTATAGTTATTCATTTTCCTCAGAGAAGTTTGGTTAGTTAAAAATAGTCTTGAATATGCTGTTTATTTCACCTTGGAGACAGAAAACTGCTGTTATTGCTTCGTATCTAACCTACTTATTTGAATCAATGTATTTAAAGAGGTGAAAACCACTAAAGGATGAGGGAAGAAGGTTTGAGAAAAAGGTGGCTGTGGAAGAGAGCCTTAAGCAATATGTTACTTGCAGAAGGGAAAAAGTCATTGATCATTTGCACCTATCTGCTTAGCAGGTTTCCACTTCACCTTCTGGGTTTCTCCCTCTATTCCCACATTTCATCCACTCCCTCCTCTGTTCTGCTGAATGTTACTTGCAGATAAATTTTAAATTAAGGAGATGTTGATGGCTGGTGCGAAGTAGGATTGACAGTGAGGAGGAAAAAAAAGAATGTCTTGCAGGGATAAGACAAAGATTAACCATTGTAATTTGGGAAAACAATAATTGGCAAACAGGCTACTGTTTAGTGATACTGTTTTCAAGTAGATACCTCCTGACAAAGGTGATGAAAGAGGTGACAGAGCTGCATGCTCCAGAGCTGCACCTTCTGTGGAAAGAGAGTCTGGCAAATCACAGAAGATAGTTTCACAGATCATTTTTACCAGGAACACTACTAGGCACCAGTTAATGCTAAATAATATTTATGATGATAACCAAAGTTAAAAACGTACATCAAAGAAGCAAACATACCAGAAGACGGGTCTAAAAAGAGTAGTTTGGAGAAACTCAAGCAATTAATAAACTTTAGAGTTCTTTGTTGTACCATTTTCTTGCTAGCCATTCTCCTCTCTTACCCAGAAAATAGAAAAGGCCTGTAATTCACTACAGAAATTGTCATAATGCACTTAATTTGATTCATTCCTGTGTATACTTGTATTATGTCCAGAGTCAGCCTTGTTATTTAAGAACATTAATATTCTTCGAAGAAATCTGCCCCATCACAGTGAGTGACTGGCTGGGTTAATGGCACATGGCACAGCTTCTTCTAGTTGGTCATTAATCTCCAGGAAATGCCCTGTGCCTTAATTTTTATTGCTTAATTAGCAACCTCATCTATCTAAACAAGTGGCATATGACCTGAAATAACAATGTACAGAGCAACAGTCATTTTCTCAGAGCTTTTAAGCTATACTAGAGGCAGATTCCATGCAAGTAAATCAAGGCATAGGCAGTACGTATCTATTCAAGTAACTTAGAGATGTGACACTAAAGTAATATTCTGCGGATATGATCATCAATAAAATTACATGATCAGTCTTTTCTCAGAGTTGTGGAATGTCAGTAGTTTAAGTGACTAAACTGATGCCTGTTATTTAAAGAGAGAAGGCTGTGTTTACATTATTCCTCTTACAATTCAGTGTTCCATATTTCTAATTGATATTGCCATTATATTTTCAATCTGACAGTGGTTAGCCGTGTTTTTAAATCACCGCACGATCTGCATAAACACACACACTTAAACTCAGAGTACATTCCTACATGGAATATAAACTAGCATTATTGCATAGAACTTGGGTCATGGGAATCTATACTTCGCACTTGTGGCCATTAACCTTTTCTCTCTCTGCTTTGTTTATTTTCCACATTCTTTCTCTACTTAAAAATTACTTCTTTGGCTTGTAACTCTTTATAACGGAAACCAATTTTTGATAAGTGCATGTATGGTACGTAACCCACAGGGGACTTTTGTACAGGTCTGGGAAACTGTGTACAGAAAAAACTCAGTACATCATCAAATAAATTTAGAATCTGAAAGTCAACTTCTGCCTTTGTAATTGACTTTATAAATAAAAAATAAATGCTTTATTTTTTATTTTGAAGACAGAAAATAAATACAAAAGATCTGTTAATATTTCAGTTTGCATCTTCTATATTTTGATATTGCTTGCCTAGTAATATCTTGGCTCATCTGACGCTTTTCCATGTGAAATAATAGTGTTGCACAAATAAAATCTTGACTGGTTTCTGTTTTCCTAGTTTGTTTGTTTGTTTGTTTTTTCCCTAAAAACATTAATGTTAGGCGTTCATCATCATTATAATTCAAACTCTGCGAATGGGAATAGATTCAATGACTTACAAGGGCTCAGGTTCATGGGAATTATTTTCTAAATGTAATTTTTGTGAATTCAACAGTTGTGTACTCTATTATTAAAAAGAAAATTAGATTGCTTCGGTTACAAACCAGATACACTTCATAAATGGGTATGGTTCAACACATGCAGAGTCTGAGTCCTGTTTCAGTAATAATTTTCTGCACATTTCTTTGAATCATCAAGTTGCAGTCCAGCTGTTCTACTTTGCTTTGTAATAACACTGAAATTCTGGATATTGTAATCTATATTGCCAATATCGATCTGCTTAAAATACTGAAGAGTGCCATAATGAAACTGGGGACAGAACAAACAAAAACCTTAGTATGCTCATTTTTGCTGTGCTATTGGATTTTGTCAGCTTCCATGAATTTGAAATACATATACATATTATACATTTGTCCAGTTTTAGTACAGCGTAGTAGTAACAGAAAAGTTGTGAAACCTAAAATGGAAGCTAGTGTTGTCCTAAGCATGCACAGAGCCCCTTAGTATCTCTACATGATTTTATTTTAATTCAAAAAGTATACAAGACATTCAATTGATTTGAACTATTGAACTTCTATTGCTGAGTGGACTTCAAAGTCTGTTTTGCATTGACTATCTGTTTATTCACATAAAAAAAAAAAAAAAAAAAAAACAATAAAAGAAAATAAACAGCTTCCTTTAACTAAATAAATTTCTATCAAAAAACACACAACATAAAGGTTGCTAAGAGAGAGCTTAACCTGTTTTATGGAAGTCCATATAAAACTTCTGATAAGTTAAAAAAAATGCTAGCAAGACCAAATTTACCTCATAGTTGAGGAGATACATAACTAATTTTGATCCATAACAATATAAAAATCAAGTTATATATGAGTACAAACCTGTTTCAGTATATAGGCAACAAAAATGCATTCATAATTTACCATACTCTATGAATGTCATGGGTGTAATGGTTTCCTTTAAGCACTTGGCAAACATAGCTAATACGTATTCAAAAAAGTAATTTTCCAATCAGAGAACTATTTCTTGTAAGCATACATGGAAAGAACTGTCAGGAATGCAATGCTTTCTCTGCAGTTCTCTGCTATGTTCACGCAGTCGAGACAGAAGCTTTAAATGCATAGGAAATTAACAGCTGGCATCAAATCCATGATTAGATATGGAAAGATCATCTTCTTGTGAGAGCAGACGTTCAGTGTTACATAGCTGTAGTTGTTAGTTTTCTCTCTTGTGTCTTTAAGCAAAACCCCTTTAAAGTTTAAAGCGGATTTCTGCAAACTTCTTAAAACAAAATAAATCTGTAACGCAACGCAGAGATTCATATGATAGACAAAATTACCTATTTTTTATTTTTTAATCTGCATGTTCCTGTGCTCCTAATAAGTAAGGGAAGACAGACGTAGCTGAACAGATAATAGTTTACCATGCCTCTAACTGTATTTCTCTCCTATTCGTGTAATTTTGGCTTGCTTCTTGTCTCTATGAAAACAGGTTGCCCAGAGAGGTAGTGGAATTTCCTTCTCTGGAGACTCCACAACCCACCCGGATGCCATCCTGCACAATGTGCTCAACAGGGGGTTGGACTGGATGATTTTCAGAGTTACCTTCCAACCTCAGAAATTCTGTGATTCTGTGAAGTGTGGATAGCTTCTGTTTTCACGTATATGACCAGATATGCTAAGAGTTGGAGGAGAAAAACAGATAATATACAACTATGTTCTATTTCTAATACCAATTCATTATAAATAAGTAATTATTGGTATATATGTAGAATGTAGCTGATTAATGCTACTCTTCTTCAGTACTTTCGTCTGTATCCACACTGCTTAAATTTTGGAGAAAGATGCATTCAAATTTAGCTTTATTGCCATTGCCATGGCATTTTGAGCAAACAAAATGGCACAGAGAGAGTGTGTTCACATACCATTCTTTATGTATTCATCCATCAAGAGGAATATTCAGGATTAATGTTCAGTTCAACTTTGCCTTTCATTATTAAATGCACTTCAGATAAAGCATCTGCTAGTTATACTCTTATTTCATCAATATTTCGATAATGGAAGTTTTAAGAACTTCAGTAATGTAGACTGCTTTTTGGAGACATTATATTTTGAATGGCTCTTGAATGTGGAGGAATTTTTTATTTGTAGGTTTTAAGTGATATTTGTTCCAATGTAAAATTATCAACGAGGACAACAAAATTTAGATATTATATATATTTGGGAAAAGGCATATCTTTCTGTCTAAAAATTTCAGCTATAAACCAGTAAGGTACCATAAACAATAACACAGTTCTTGTTTCTTAAAGGACATGTTTATAATATGAGGGGAAATAATTGAGATAGATACATTTTTCTGTCTTTTGCTATAAACCACATGAATTCATTGGCTAGAAACCAAAGAGAAAAATAAAGGGTTGTGATAAAATCATGTCTTAAGCACAGAAACACAAAAGTTAGAAATAGCATGTCTTTTTCCTTTCATTGGTTAGCTTTTTGAAAAGTGGATCAAAATAGTGTAGACATGGATTCTGCTGCCTTATGGAGATGAATTATCAAAATGCTATGTGCCAGTTTACTTAAGTAGAGATCTAACAAATATTTCTAGAGACACATGCACAAGACAATCTTTAAAATCCTTTTTAGATAATTAAAGATTAAATAATTCAGTATTATGAATGCTATAATACTAAATAATACTAATAATATTTATAGAATCTCAAGTAAAATATTTAAAATAATTACTTTTTTACAATGTTTTCATCAGTGTGATTTTATTTTGAAAGATTACAGGTGCACCGGATTAATTCCTTATTACCAGATACAGTGGTAACTAATCCTATAACTTCCTAAGTATTAAATACTGTGTATAATTGGGTGATAAGGTTGTGGTTAACTCATTTGTAAAAATTCGCAAAGTAATAATTATAAAAAAATGCGAACATTTGATGTGTATATACTAATCAAGAATATGTATGAAATGTACCACACACTTTATATGATTTAGTGGATATTTGGCAGTATTTTATATGAAAAATTGTGAAGCAGAACTTTGTGGAATTGTAAAAATTCTAGCCTTACACCTCTCTGGGTCTTAGTCTCCATTTAAACAGTTTTGATTATACTAAAACTATTTCCTTTCACATATGTCGCATTCTAAAAATGTTCAACATTATGTAATTGGAAATTACTTAAGAATACTGTATATTAACAGTTATACTGTATGTTCCAAATGTTTCTCAGTGCAGAAAAAAAAAAGCTCTGTTTAAGTTTTAATTAATTACACTGTTATCCCTTGTCATATTCTCACCATATACATGGAACACAGCTAAGTGTTGCAGCTGCGAGTCGGACTCTGTCATTCAGTTTCTATTGCTAACTTTAGAAGGTTATTCTTTAATTTACACTGATGGCATAAAAAAGAGCAGCTCCAAGTCAATGGCAATGTCCAAAGAATTTTAGGAAACAAACCAAACTCTGCTGAAGACAGAGAATTTCATTAGGCTTTGTATAAAGAATAGAAGTTAAGAAAAGAAAGAGTTTCTTTCTTCTGTGTTGTCATATGTTATGCACAGGTGTTTTTGATTTTTGCCAAATGAACACTGCTTTTACCTAAGTGAGAAATGAGGCAGAGTTTTATTAGTTTCCTATTCATTAAAGCAGGCGAATGTTGAGTGCCATTTTAATAAGCACGAAAACCAGACAAAAATGATACTATTTTGAAGGAATTGGCTGATGCAGTTGCCAAGCCACTCTCCATCATATTTGGAATGTCGTGGCAATTAGGTGAAGTCCACAGTGACTGGAAAAAGGGAAATATCACTCCCATTTTTAAAAAGGGTAGAAAGGAGGACCCGGGGAGCTATAGACCAGTGAGCCTCACCTCTGTGCCTGGGAAGTTTGTGAAGCAGATCCTCCTGGAAACAATGTCAAGGCACATGCAGGTGGAAATGATCCAAGACAGCCAGTTTGGCTTCACCAAGAGCAAATCATGCCTGACCACTCTGGTGGCCTTCTATGATGGAGTGACTGCATCAGTTGACAAGGGAAGACCAAATAATGTTATCTACCTGGATGTCATCTAAGCTGATCAGAGGGCTGGAGCACTTCTCTTATGAAGAAAGGCTGAGAGAGATGAGGATGTTCAGCCTGACAAAGAGAAACCTCCATGGAGGTTTCATTGCAGACTTGCTGTACTTAAAGGGATCTTATAAAAAATGATGGAGAACAACTTTTTACTTGGGCAGATAGGACAAGAGGGAATGATTTTAAATTAAAAGAGTGGAGATTTAGATTAGATGTTAGGAGGAAATTCTTCATTCAGAGGGTGCTGAGGCACTGGAACAGGTTGCTCAGAGAAGCTGTGGATGCTCCATCCCTGGAGGCGTTCAAGGCCAGGTTAGGTCAGGCCCTGGGCAACCCAATCTAGTTGGCGGCATTCCTGTGAATGGCTGGAATATGAATATCAATACCAAACAGTATATAGTTTGTTAGGAAATAAGTTAAGCTTTTAGGCTGGTGTTTTGTGAGGTGTTTCCATCCTTTCCAACTCACGAGTCCATGTGTGAAAAAGTGAACTAGAAAATGTAAGTTGTTAAAAGATATCACAGAATCACAGAATTTCTAGGTTGGAAGATACCTAGAAAGAGATCATCGAGTCCAACCTCTCACCTAACACTAACAAGTCCTCCACTAAACCATATCTTATATAGAAACCATATTTATATAGCAATGTATATAGCATGTGTCTATAAAAGAAGTGATTAATTATTTATATAAATCTATCCATCTCCACACGTGGATCCTAAAAGACAAAATATGATTAAGTACCAAGTCACTGATAAAATTAAGTTTTTGTTGTTGTTGTTTGTTTGTTTGTTTATTTGTTTATTTTCTTGGAGCACCTACAAAATAGGATATCCCAATGCAAAGAATATTCTGAGCATGTGAACTATAATTCTAAGCTACAGCCACTGCGTATAAAATTAAGGAACAAAGATCTTCAGGATACATCCATATTTCCTACTAGCACTCTCTCTCTTTTGTCATTATACAGCTTCAACCACTCGATATCTATGCAGATACTGATCTCAGGAAAAGAGCACTGTGAATAGTGCAGTTGTTAACTGACATAAGGAGGGGTGAAGTGGATGTCATTTCTGTACTTTATCTCATGGCATCTTATGAGATTCACAGTGGCTTACTACAGATATTAGGAATAGTAGGAAAAAATTAGATTGCTTCTAAGTACTAGAAGTAGATATTTGGTTCCACCATAGTATAAAAAAATGTTGAAATAAATTAATTTGTGAATTTCATGCTGACTGATATTACTGAAAGTAATAAAGTAAAATATTTTAATTACATCCTGTAATGACGTAGACTATTAAATAAAAATGTTAACATCTTCCTAACAATGAAAACTAAAGTAATGTACAAATGTATGTAAGTTTTTGATCACAGAGACTATTAAGTTTGTTTACAATATTATTCTTAAGGATTATAAGTGCTCTATGATTATTTAGTTTTAAGGCACTCTCAAATGCCAGGCATGGATTTACTCATGAAAGTTTTAATTTCTAAAAGGTTTAAGAATTGTGAGTAGAATATTTTTGAAGAAGATATATATTTTTGCTGCCTAACATTACAAGTGAAAAAAGTGCACTTGGGAAGCTCAAACACAGATCCTATCCTATCATCTATGGCTCTGTGGGGAATTCTTCATCAAAATCCATTAAATGTTAGGTATGAATCTAACTCTTAATTTGAGTTCTCATGATACTATTTGCTGAAAGTATATTACCAGTATAATTGATAGAATTAAGTTTTAGCAGCAAATTTTCATTATTTAGGAAATTAGCATATTTAAGACCAAAGTCTGGCTCATGTTATCCTAATGGTGATCTTATTTAAATGATGAAATTTTGTTTATTTAAATCAAGTTATGAACATTTTTAACCAAATATATGGTATGAATGTATCATGGGACTTGTGCTCTGATAGCACTTTCAATAGATTTGCAAAAATAAAAAATAAATATATTCACCACAGACTGATCCAAAAATATAGAAGGATCCTGTAATCTCAGAATAGATTTGAAATACCATGTTAACTTGAAAGTTTTTTTTTCCTCAAAAAATATCACACAAATGTAAATAAATGCACCCTTAGCTCATATAAATTGACATGGTTCTATTAATTTCAGTGAAGCAATACAACATTAAATCAGATGTGGCCTTAAAATACAAACAAATCCCAACAGTCACATACAGTAATTGTGCTAGTTTAAAAGATCATGAAATACTGTGATTTGTAGATAATGATACGGAGTTCTCATAAATGACAAATTTACAGGGAGATGGGATTTTTCCCGGATGCATCACTTTAGTTTTCACATGCATCTTTTAAAAGTTCTGGTGCCACCAGTATTTATCTGGCTCAAATCTCTGGTTACATTATTTTGCTAATTGCAGAGCTGCCTTCAGCTGAACACAAATATTATCCTGTGCCAGTATATTCATGCTGGCAGAAACCTTGCACGTTAAGGAGCCAGAAATATAGAAAGGTCCTAGACTGTTACTTTTTTTTAGAGCCATTCATGAAAATTCTTTCTAATAAGGGAACGATATAACATGCTGCAGGTAGATTATGCCTGTATTTACTTCTTTTTTTACTCCATACTTGAACTGTCTTCACCGTAGTAAATACAATAGCTTCTAATTTATGCAATTGTGAATTTAATTAAAAAAAATCAAGCCCTGAGTAAACACACAGAATAGTGTGCAGTGTTTCAAAAATGCTGATCAAACATCACAGATTTATTGTCATAGACAAAATGTGCTGAATATTGACAGACTTTATGAAGCATGGCAGTAGTTTTATCTGTGTATGTAAAGGTATATATAAAACACATTATTGTATGATTAAAAATGGTTCAATAAATTTTGATAATGGAAACTGTAGGTTAGTAGGCATGCTCTTTAAGAGCAAAAAAAGACACCTTTCTATGGCTTTAGCAGGACCTGGAAACAAATCTTAATACATGCAGCAGGTATACAGTGTTTTTAAGGAAATTTTGAGAAAGAAACTGAATTATAAGTGCACTTGGATAGTTGGAATGAAAGGGTTGTCCACTGGGGAAGGTTACCACTAGTTATGCTTTAAGTCCAGTTGACTAATCAAAAATTTTGAGGCTGGAAAACTAAGCAGTAACTGGAATGGTAAAGTGTTCCCTGGCACATTGAAACTACAGAGTAGTAAATGGTAGAGTCATAGAATCATGGGGTGGTTTGGGCTTGGGATCATCTAATTCCAAACCTTTGCCATGAGCAGGGACTGTTCAGGATGGTTGAAATTGTTCACTGATGATTTGACCTGGGGAAAAAAAAGCAAAACACCACACCACAAATTATAACGTTTTGCTGATTTTCTGATTTAGAATGTATTGTTTCTCTGATATTTTAATAGCCTAATTGACAGAGGTCTGTTTTTTGTTTATCTTAGTATCCAACCTTGAGTATTCTCTAAAAGAAAACAAACAAACAAACAAAAAAAACACTAAAACACACACACACACAAAACAAACAACCTCCAAGCTTTTAAGCATGCTTAACCTAAGACGTGTAGCTGAGAAAAGCTATAGATGTACTTTATCAAATTTTAGCCATTACAGATAATTTGGTGTTACAAACTACCATAGAAGAATATTTCTGACCCAGAAATCTAGGAGAGGAGATTTAAATGAGGGCTGTTATACACCATGATACATAGAAAGTGAGGAGCCAAATTTATGCATTTCAATCATTTCTCCTCTGAAATCAAACCTGGGAATACAAAAATGGCAATAGAAATGGAAGTAAAAGCAATACTACTGAGCATGAAATTAATCAAGGCTGGCAAGCTTGTCAATTTTATAGCACACCTTCCGGAAGCATTTACAATGCTAATACATTTACGTAAAGAGAGACTTGTGATTTTAAAAGCTGCTGTGTCACACTTCACTTTCACCAGAATGCAGCAATCCCTTGCCAATATAGACATATTGCTCAGTATAATGTGAAATTGCAAATCAGCTGGACACATCCACATGTAGTCAAGCAGAAAGGCTGTTTGTTAATCAATATGCTGAGCAGCTATTAAGAAGAGAATGCTATATGACACAGGAAAAAGCTGGAAATTGATCTTCCTGATAAACAGGCTTTTCACAAGTGAATATGTGAAAAGCAGTGTTGGAATCTACATGTGTATTTTTTTTCTCTCTTTCTGTTTTTGTTGTTGTTGTTTTTAAAGAATGCAATAAATGCCATTGAATGCAATAAAATTAAACACTTAACATCTTTGCTTTAAGTTAAACATTTAACTTCTTTGCTGCATACTACCACTGTTCCAAAGTGTGATCAAACAAGAGATGCTCTATAAAACAGAAAAGCTTGACCATGTAAAGCTATGCAGCACAATCAAAAAGTAAGATCACCATCACCTGTCATTATAGTCTTTGGCCCATTTTTTTATACTTATACTTTTTATACTTAAAAGTTCCCAAATATACTTCCCTCAGCAACATAGAAAATAAATAATGCATCCAAAGCCTCTCATCTTAGTATTTGATTTTTATCTTTAGCATTTGATTTGAATTTTATTTGTGTACCTTCAAGGAATGATATGCTGGTAGAGTTGTGTTGTAATGACTTGAGCAGAAATAATGTCTTTTGTCTATCTGTCTTTGCTGTATATAAATCCAGAATAAGGTCAGTATCACTTTATAGAAGATGAACTTTACTTCCTTTACATTATATTTCCTTTTCTTCAGGAAAATGTCTCAATTTCTGTTGTCAAGAGCGAAGTACACCAATTTTTAATTCTCATTTCCTTGTGGAATGTTGAAGTGGGAATGATTCAGAATTCCCAAACTGTACAAACTTGAACAGATAAAAGAAAAGTCATAAATTCCATTTACCAATTCTATTTGGTGTATGTGTACTTAAATGATAGAAGAAAGGGGAAAAAAATTCTACTTGTTTGGAAAATGCTTTTAGCTAATGAGATTGCTGAGCAGCCATGCCAAACAGTTAAACACTTGTACATTTTAATGCAGCATTTGCAGAATACTTATTTCTTTTGGTGCAGTTTCATTGAGCAGAAAAGGGTTAGGTATTTTTGTTAGCTTGTTAGGTATTTTTTTAACAAGGCAGTTTTTCATTAATAAGGTCAAGTGGGTCAGTGGATTAAATTGAAGTGACTGTTAAAGTTGTATCATAAAATTCAAGAAATCGTCCTGTTTGGAAGAAGATGGGCTACATTGTGGGCTTAATTGTGCAGACAACAATAATTGTGCAGACAACAATAATTGTGTAATTACATTATTTATTTCTTTTTCTCTTATTTCGTACAATGTAATAATTCTAAAAAGCCTGTATGAACCTTCACAGTATGAGCTACTATATATTTCTATAGACATTTATGAGCTCTGATAACCTCTAACATCCACTAGCAAGTAGATATTTTCTCCAGATTTCACAGTATTTCCTTTATATTTACAACTCTCTATCTCTCTTTGTTGATTTTTTTTTTTAATTCTGTGCCGAGTTTCTCAAACACCACTGAATCTTTCTTAGTGCAGGAAATAGCTGCACGATTCCCTTCTGTGTAATGCATCTCAATACAAAGCTGTAAACTATATGCGCACTGCATAAAGTTGTTTGTCTTTCATATTTTTTCCAATAACAGGTTTAACTTTCCCTTATCATATACTATATGAAGCCATTTCCATTTCTGTCAGTGGTGCTAGTTTTATACTAATCCAGTATGAAAACTATGGTCATAGAAAAATGTCTTTTGACTTCAGTGATCTTTGAATTAGATTACTTATGTCTTGATATTTTTGTTAAATAATACTTTGAGTTTATTTGCTGATACCTTTTTCAGTTATCTTTATTTGCCTTAGTAATTACAATAAGTTGCAATTATTTTGGGGTTTATTTAATACCAGTGGTGTAAAGGGGTTATCTGAATCCTGTGCAACTTCTGCATAACCAGACATAAAGATTATATTGGAATTAATTAAGTTTCTGCAAAGACATTGAGAGTGCAAAATTCATTCATAAGTTTGCACAGATGAAACCAGAGGCACAGTCTGCAGTATAGCGGTGTGCCATTGCTGATAATGAATAAAAAGAGAAAAATAGATTGAGATTGTAGTCTGTGAACTGCCAGGCAGGCAATTATAAAGGTACCCTCCTTCTTATGAACAAAACAGAACTGAAACAATACTCAATGTAACAGCATCATCATCACGTCATTCTGCAATATATGAAAAATTGCTTAGGGTGAACACAAGATTTTAGTTCTTTCTAAATATGTGACTCCAGGTGAATTTTAAAATAAGATAAATCAGGAGAATGTAGGTAAACCAGCCTTGATTCCAGGTTTTGATGTATATGTTTAAGTAGCCATCCAACTGCTAAGCAATCTTACTGCAGTTTGTGCAGGTTCTGTATTCATAGGACTGTGAACAGGAGAAAAAATGAACTGCTATTTTTATCATCAGACAAATGAAATTAATGACAGGATTGATAAAGTTACAGTAGGCAGTAGATAATGCTATGCTATATTTCAAAATAATTATTAATGTTACAAAATCATATTAAAGTTATACTTCTAAGATTAAGGACAAAAACGTTATGAAAAGATGAGTAAGTTTTCTTTTCTTTATGATTCCTGAGATGCTTATGGTAGCTTGTATATATTAAACTGTTTGAAGAAGAGAGGCTTTATAGAAACATAGATAGATACATATTTATAGGAACACTGTTCAGTGTGAGCTTTGTAAGAAATTCAATGCTGTATTTCTTTCACGTGTGTGACTGGTATAAAATATAATCATATTAGTTTAGTTTTTCTGTTTGTTCCTGGAGTGTTATCTAGAACTGTAACTAAATTTGGGGCTTGTTGAATTGAAGCAGAAATGAAACTTGTGAGCTCTGTGAAGAACTTCAGGTTTTAACACTTGAAAATAAAGATGTTGAAAGGAACCAGCAGTACAGCTTTGTAAGATATGCAATGCCTCTGATACTCAGCAGGTTTTATGGCTGTGAGAAACAGTTTCATGCAAACAATGATTATCTAAGACTAGTTTTTCATACCAGCCTCCTCTCTGAGTTATATGCCACCTAAATTCAATGATTTAACAGGCACAGAAAAAGCAAGACCTTCAAACCTGTTATCGATACCTCTTCATTCTCTTGACATAGCTGCTGCTTTCCTTCTTCAGCAGTATGATCATATTCTGTAGATCTTTTTGACGGTCATTGTGCGTATTTCAAAGTTATTAAAAAAAAAAAAAGATTTTTATTTCTCAGCACGTTTTCCCATGGTGCTAAAGATTCTGTAAAAATGTTTGCCTTGTATTTTTTTTTAATGTTGTTGAACAAACCCATAAATAGATAGTTAGATAGGTAGATAGATATGTTAATAAACAGTCTTCAAGTTCACTTTTAAAATTCTAAAAGTGTTTTCTATCATCAAAATTATGTATTTATTGGATGGGGGCAAATACTTTAAGGAACAAACACAGGGGCAACAAAATGTAAAATACTAATTTTTACACATTATTTTGATTATGTGGAAGTTTTGTATCAACCTGTATACTTTCTAATTTGGTTTAACAATCTATTATATCATTCAAATACATAATTAAAATTAACCTGCAGTTCATGTTAACACAAAATAAATCAGTTAGAAATCTAATGAGAAAATATTTGGATCTATAGATTTTCCTTGTTTTCTTCTAGTCATAGGTAAATGAAATTATCTTTTATATCTTAGTATCTTCATTTGTAAGGTGGGCCTGATATGGATTGGTTTTAGTTACTGCTCCCAAAATATGTTCATGCCCCCTAATAATGCTATACAAGAATTGTTTGCACATGGAAAATATTACAGACCTTGATGTTAAGCTGGAAAAGACAATAAAACAATTACTCTCCTTAAAAGTTGCAAAACTTTGAAACTTTTTTTTTGCAACTAAGAGTTGCAAAAACAGCAACATGTTTCCCTGCAAACATTTGAAACCTCATCTTTGACCTGAAAAAAGGAAATTGTCCTTTGTACTTTCTGTAAAAGACTTGTTTTTATTTTGCAGAAGCTGTGTCTCAAGATAAAGGCCAGAAACCTTATTTATTTGCCTACTATTTTTGATCAGAAACTATACATATGTTGAAAAGAGCAAACTAAAAGCTTCCAATAAGACTTTTGAGATGTTTGCTAAAGAAACCTTTGACATTTTACTTAAGCTAAAACAGTGAAAGACATATAATATTTGTGGTTTAGAGAGCAAATGGTTGAAAGATAGTATTAGTAACAAAAAGTATTTTCCTGTTCATAATGCTGCCAGTGTGGATGCAGGACAAACAAAAAGCTAGGGAATTCAAGCAGAGTAAGAAACAATACGTGACTTGAAATTTAGATAATCCAAGGCTGAGTACATAGACTGATTTTGGAAGAAAATGGAACTGGCTCAAACTATAAAGTCTGGTGTCTATCAGATAGATAGACAACATTCTAATTCTGATGTGTCTGTTTAACATTTTAAGAGAAAAGAATAGTCCTATAAGAAAGTAGCTTTCTGTTAAGAAAATGTAGATGGTGGTGAAAAAAAAGCTTCCATTTCCCCTCACCACAGTGTTGAACATTTCATCCCTGAAGCAGAGTTTCAGGCTTTTTTTTTTTTTTTTTTTTTTTTTTTTTCCCCTTCATGATGCTTGTAAAAACAATAATAAAAACAATAATACATTTGCAATAAGGCTGGAGAATTACTACATTTTTTTCTGTCTCCTCCAATGATAACATTTTTTTGGGGATGAACATCAGTGCAAACATCATCAGAAATGTGGCCTATAGATGTTTTGTCTGTTACTCTGCAGCCTATTCCTCTAGTTTTTGATGCTCTGTAGAAACATAGACATTCTAGATGAATTACTAAATAAACTTCAGATATGTAAAGTAGCTATGACCTTAGCTAACAGGGTAATTGCCATACACAGAAATATACAGAAAATGCATTTAAACTATTTTGCGATGCAGTGTCAAATGAATAACGTAAAACAACACTTTTTCAAGTGGAACAGAATAGAAAAATATGCACAGTATTAAATGATATAGGACCATATAGCTCCATTCACTTGTAGAGGAACTGAACTGGTATCAAAGTTTCCATGAATGTCAAACATAACTGATAAATGGCCAGTAGCATTGAATTTGTAAGGAGAAATAACATGATAATAACTGAAGACACTCTAAGAGGTAAAGGTAGTAAACAAAACACTTTTTCAAAATGTGTAACTTTCAAAGTACATCTTTGGTGATTTTATTTATTTTATTTTATTTTATTTTATTTTATTTTATTTTATTTTATTTTGCCAAATTGTACCAAACTTAATGGATTAAAAGAGTAAAGGAAAGAAAAACAGGGTTTCTGAGAAGAACAACACAAATTTGGGAACTAATAAGCCAGATTCTGCTGAGCAACTAAAATATGTATTTTCTTGTTATTTGAAGAAGAAACAGAAGGCATCATCTCAGAGACAGATACACTTTCCTGTGGGAAAGAAAAATGTCAAAGACTTTGCTGATATGCTGGAAAAGACAATAAAGCAATTATTCTATTTGAAAGTTGCAAAGCATTAGACCCAGGTGAATTTCATACCACAGTGCTGAAGGAAATAGCAAGAAAAATAGTTAAAATATCAGATACGTGTTTTGATGATTTCAAAACTCATAAGAACAAGGTATCTTATAAAGGCTATCAACTTAACTATGTGATATTACATGTAGCAAAACATTAATATCAAAGGAAGCAAATAATTACAGTTTAAGGAGTAACACATTATTTTTTTTTTTCTCTAGTAACAACAGCTAGCTGACTTGCTGCTCCCTACTGTCCCAAAGTATAATATTCATTTCCAAAAATCAAAAAGCTCAATTTTAAAATTTTTTCTTCTGATAGCTTTTGCCATATAATGTATGCCTTTCAGTAAAAGATTCAGCACACCACAAAACTTTATTAAAAGTTTAGCAGATGTCTAATACTTATTGAAAGCAATATAAAACTTAAAAATCTAAACACCTTAAGTGTGTGGTTTCACATGCTCTAGCAAAATACTAATTTCTACATTCTTGCAAGCCTGCTTCAGAAATTGCATTATGAGCTAAGTACCAAGATCACCAGAAAATCTTGTCCTCTTAGACATTAGACCAAACTTCTGGCAATGTAAGTAAATCTCTGACTGTAGATGATGAAATCCTTTTGGATGAACTGATTGCTAGAATCAAAATTTTTTATTCAAAAATCATAAAGCAATCTGTGATATTTTAGAATTACACTGAGACATAAATATTGTCAGCAATGAACATCCAGAGAAAAATTTTTAATATCCACATCTTCATTTGTGAACTAAATAATTATTTCATATGTAATTTCATAAACTCCTGTAGCTGCTATGTGCCAAAACAATGATGCTTTTTGAAGTACAATCTACAGAAAAACTATGAACACTTTAGTGTAAAGATTAGATTATGAAAAAAATAATATTTTTAACAAACTTAGTTTACTGTGAATGTTGACAAGCAATTGATTTGCCTGTTCTTTGAACTTCCATTTTTCCATGTAAAGTTAGACAAATGTTTTTATAGGACAAAAGAAAGAACTAATATATGGATATGAAAGCTAAACGAGTGAATAAGTCACGTGTAATCTTATAAAAACTCTATATTTTAGATGAATTATAGAAATCTTTAGAAAAAAAAAAGTAAAATTTAGAATGTACTACCTACATGTTTTTTAGTTTTTTCATGCTTCTGGATCAACCAAAAAATATGGTATAATTACTTAGTACATAATTATCCTTACTGCATATAATAAAGCATGTATTGTCTATACAGAAATCAGCATACTTTTCAATGCAAGCAAAAATTTTCAGATGGGTAAGCTGCCTGTGTTACTAACTTGATTGGAGATATTTCTTGATGTCAATACATGTGGTAAATGCATGGTCTTAACTTTTTGGAATTACGAATCGTGTCTCTTAGTCTTCCATCTAACACACCTGTTGTGAGTTTATCGCAACCAGCACTAAACAGCACTAAACACCCTTGCAGCTGTTCACTCACTCACCCTCAGAAGGATGGGGATAGTGTAGGAAGAGAAAAAGTGAAAAAACTCATGGGTCAAGATAAACAAGTTTAATAAGTGAAGGAAAGAGGGGAAAAAATAATAATAATTAAAAAAAAAAAAAAAGTGATGCAAAGGCAATCACTTACCACCTCTCAAAGGCAGATTGATAAGTCTCCAAGTTACATTTGAGACATAGCCTCCCAGTTTTATTCCTGAGCATGATGTTATATGGAGTATCCCTTTGGCCAGTTCAGGTCAGCAGTCCTGACTGGTATGCTCCTTCTTTGGTATCCTCCTTCTTGCCTATCCCCAGCCTGCATGCTATGGGGGCAGAGTAAGAAAAAGAAAGTTTTGGCATAGTTCAAGCACTGTTTAACCAGAGACAAAACATTGTTGTGTTACCAACACACTTCTAGTCATGAATCCAAAACACAGCATCATATGGGCTACTATGAAAAAAGTTAATTCCATCCCAGCCAGACCTAGCATACCACTACTGTATTTATCGGTAGGTCATGTACATGAGTATTTTCGCTGGCAACCAATTCATTGCACAGTGTAAAATGCAATAAATTTTTACTGCTACAAATTAAAGTTTATCAATGCAAATTCAAAAGGCTCTGGTCAAATAGCAAAATAAACCATCTCATTATTGGCACTTCATCCTTAGCTTCCTTATGTGCTGTAGGACTATCTTGAATAGGCATTTTAAGCATTTAATACAAAAATGGTATATTCTTTACATTAATCTTATTCAAGACTTCGTTGTCCTTGTTGTAATACAAGAATTGGCACAATCTGATGAACTGCAGCTTGATACTTAGGAGATTACTGGACAGAAACAATCTTACCTCTCAAAGGATGTTTCCTTTGAGAACCTGTTTAAAGGTTGATGTTGTTTTAGAAGGCTGGAAGAGTGGGAACATAGTGCCAAATGTTAAAATGGCAAGAAAGAAAAGCCAAGTCTAGCTTGTCAGCTTAGCTTTAATTCCTGGAAGATTTTGAAGCATATATTCAAGCAAATGATTTGTTAGCAGCTGCAAAATAAGGAAGCAATGAGCAATAGCAGACATGTATTTGCCAACAAATTGCATTAAACCAATTCTACAACAATTTTTACAGACTGGCAAGAAGCAGTACATGTCATGCATTCTGAAAGATGTTTCAGCACTAACATGATATTCTCTTATGCAACTAGGAAATCTTGGGCTAGATTAAATTTCTAAATTGCTACTAAACTACATGCAAAGTTGGCTGGATAGCTGTGCGAGCTGTCAGTAATTCTTAGTAAAGTGAAAGGACAAGCCAACCACAGGTGTCTTTTCTGGAATCAGTTCTTTGTTTTTTTTTTTTTTTTTTTTTTTTTTTAATCAGCCTGGATGGTAGAGCAGAGACCAATTTTACTAAATCTGCTGTAACACAGAAGGAAAAAACACCATACTCAAGAACAAGCTTTGAATTCAAAATCAGCTTGACAAATTAGAGAAAACGGCCAAAAGACTGGCTGAAATTCTGTGGCAACAAGAGAAAGGAGCTAGGCATAGGAATGAAACACGCTATAATACGCAAAAACACGCTATAGAGAAAAACTGTTGAAATACTGTTTATTTTGAAAAGAATCTTGGAATCTGCCTGTACCACATTCTGAACAGGGAACAGCAAAGCCATTAAGTTTTCCATCTAAGAAGATGAACAAGAACAAGAACAAGAATGAGAACAAGGACAAGAACAAGAACAAGAACAAGAAGAATTAGAGTTGCATACCTTACAGGAAAAGTGACTAACGGAGGACCTGATACCAAAGATCAAGTTTGTAAAGGGGTGGTATAAGAAGCAAAGAAATTATCTGATCTTTTATGCCCATGGTGCATAGGAGAAAAAATAATGGAGTTTAATTGAAGCAATTAAGAGTCAGGAAGAACTTTCTAATGCTAAGAATAGTGAAAAACTGATCTGTTGGGAGAGGGGTGTGGAAGATAGATAAATGATAGGTAAAGATAAGATAGGTAAACTATGTCTCTGGAATGACAGAGACAGAAAATCTTACTGGATGGTTCTTTTTTTTTTTTTTTTTTTCTCATGATTTTAGGATTTCCTTCTCTTCATAATGACATTAATAATTACACTTAAGCATTCCTGGAACAGAGTAAAAGATCCTGCTTAACATCTGGTTGGTGGCTACAGAATGTTGTCTTCCAATACAGTCTTCCAATTTGATCTTTGATTTGTCAAAGATCAAATCTGCTAGTAGTTGTAATAATTTGTACCTGATCCTTTGAAGTTTAATATAAAATGTTAGCCTTCCAATTAGAAATAGTGTTTGTTGTTGTTATTCTTGTTTTTCTCATTCTGAATAGTTGGAATGTGGGAAAATTCTACTTGTTTCTACTTGGGCGAATAGCAGTGGTTGAGGGCTTCTACCTGAATGTGTTACTGCAAGGAAGGAAGAAAGGAAGGAAGGAAGGAAGGAAGGAAGGAAGGAAGGAAGGAAGGAAGGAAGGAAGAGAAGGAAGGAAGGAAGGAAGGAAGGAAGGAAGGAAGGAAGGAAGGAAGGAAGGGTGAGTCAAAGGAGGGTGGTTGGCAGTTAAAGAGAAGCAGCTATGGTGCTGCTTTTCTGTAATGTTTAGAAAACAATAGGAAAAAAAAAATGAAAAAAAAAACACCACCACCACCACCACAAACCATATTTCAGTTTACTTGGTTTGGAACATTACAGGACCATTGTTAGCCTGGGAAATGGCAGAATGAAGTCTGAAACAGCATAGAACTTTTTGAACCTTTGTTGCTTCTCCCGTCTCCCCTCTTTAGATCCTACAGTGAGATAAAGATGCAGCCTGTTTTTTAGATCCTATCGTGAGACAAAGAACTAGATGAGAAGGTCTATGCGAATTGTTTGTGTTTACGTCTTTCATGGAGTGGCTTGATGCTTTGGTACATGATGTTATTGTAATTAATAATATGTGGTGATGTTGTTCTGGTTGCTTTTTGAAGACCCTGTAGTTTGGACCCAACTGAACTGAATATTTCTCTTCCTTATTTCTCTCCTGAGAAAATTTCTCTTCATATATAACAACATTTCTTCTCTATTGCGCTTGATAAGAAGAGGTTTTTTAACTTTCCTCTTGGTGGAAAAAAAAAAAGTAAGTCTTATTTATTTTCTTATGTTTGCCATTTTGTCCTTCATATTAAATCTACAATTCTTTCTACAGGAGACAGAAAGACAAATCGTAAAAGGAAAAGTCTGCAAATAAATTAAATTGGCACATGGAGGCATTTCCTAAAAATAAGTACATTTATCTAGAGTGCAGGAAGATACTGATCTGTTTCTTTCTTCTTTCTGTCCTGCTCATTGACAGCAGCAGAGTTGCTTTTTAGTATGATAAAAAAAAAAAAAAAAAAAAAAGTTGTCTAAATACAATGAAGAACAGCCAGAATTCTTAGAAGATGTAAGCATAAGATAGTAAATTACTTCCATGGACACTTACCCTCCTTAGTTGCCTAACTGAGTAAAACAAGGAGTTCACAAATTCTCATCACATTCAGCACTGCATATTCTTTTCTACGTAACAACAACAACAAACAAACAAACAAACAAAAATATTTAGAATTAATTCCACTATCTGAAGGATCACAACAATTTTCACAGGTGTTATTGTTTAGAGAAGCAGCATTTTATCCAATTTAAATATTTCTGTTACAACACTATATGGCTTATATGATGCCTACATAGTCTGTCGTAAACAATTAAGTCACCTACCTTTAGACATAATATTGTATGTCTAGGCCTATCCAAGTGTTCTATATTTGGCTTTATTCTTCAGTTTTCCTGAATCAAATTAAAATTCCACTATAGAGTTTTCCTCAGCTCAGAAAAGTGGAAGAAGTTGTAGAGACACACATTCACTTGAACTGAATGACCCTCATATCAATCATAAGCACCATTTGGGCTTGCATGGAAACATCAACTACTGAATTTTCTTTCTGCTTCATGGAGGCATTTGTTTGTGTAAGCCACCAAAGTCCTTCTATGAAAGATGCTATAGAATCATAAAAAGGTTTTATTGCTTAACAAAGTGTGGATACTTCATCAGTGAACTAAAAAGATTTCTACCTGCAAAGATGTGAACTCAGTGCTCTGAGGCTGAGTACATAGAATCACCTGAAAAGGGAGAATCATTTCCAGTGATCAACCTGAAAAAAAGAAAAGAAAAAGTAGTGTAAGCAGAATGAACAAAACTTAACCCTGGGAAGAACATACTTAAGTGTTTTTGTTTTGTTTTCTACAGAACAAAGTAGTTAGTTCACCTGTAAAAGTATAGATTGGCAACAAAATAAAATGCTTTGTTTTAATACTCTTCGCATTATTTACTAGGACTCTATACTAGGACTCCACATTAGAGTCATGGTGTAGGTGTGGCTCACTGTAGCAATCAAGACCCATATCTTTCTTTGATATTTCTTTACTTGTGAATCGCCGTTTCCATCTTTTTCATAACATCGTAGCTCTGCGATTCTTTTTTTTTTTTTTTTTTTTTTTCTTTTTGTGAGAGGTGACTCTAATGTCTCCAATGGATGAAAATGCTTTCTCAAGAATCTGTTTTTTCAAGGTACTGTGTAACCTCTGCATGCTTTTTTTCATTGTTTTTTTTTTTTATTTTTTTTTTTTGGGGGTGTGTGTGTGTCTTCGTATATACGAATTTTAGAATATGACTGTGCTAGAGTATCAGAGTCTATGAAAGGATATTTTGCATCCCTATAGCCACAGGAAAGTAGCAGCATGCAATGTAATTATGTATTATATGTAAGATCACATTCACATTATGTCTTCTAGAGGGGGTCCTGATCAGCAAGGTAACATGTTTTATTTTAATATACAGTTCATCTATTTCAGTGTTCAGTTTCTTTAAAATATTTTTCAAACATGTATAAATTAGCTATGTAATATTTTGTTCAAAAAAAGAACATATACAAATAACTGTATTTGTTGATGTTGCACTGGAAATGTGGGCATATGGATTTGCTAATTTTTTAGTGAAAAGTGTGCTTGCCTAAGCTACTGATCTTGTGTGGTCTTGATTCCCGTGAACATCTCTCAAGGTCAGAGGGAGATGCTGATAAAGACTGAGGTCAATAGTACATACTTAATGCTATACTTCCAATGGCAGAGCAACCTGACAAAAATATATTGTCTTGGAATCATTTTCTCTAAAGTATTATTGTTGTCATGACTGTCTATAAGTTAATTCTATACTTTCCAAGTCACCCAAGTGCTTTTTTAACAATTGCATGCGAGTTATTACTCTGCAATGGGTGTAATTTTTATCCCTGGATATCAAGCTCAACTAGTGAAACCCTCACTGGTAAACTGATCTCCAGCTTTCCCTTATAGCTATCAATCATTCTCCATGAATTGTGCTAGAAATACAATCCAAAAAGACTTTAGCTGGTACAGATGGTCACAACCATGTTTATGGTTTGCACAGACTATATTTCTGAAGGGGAAAAAAAAAAAAAAAAAAGGCAATTATATGGTTATTTTACCCGGGTCTTGAATTGCAACTCATTTCTGAAGAGATTTGTCAAAAAAAGCCAACAAACAACCAACCTTGAAACATTTTTTTTTCACTTGACCATGAAACATACTCAAAGAGATATACATATGTCTGAAACAAAAGTATTTTTTCCTTTAAAAGGCTCCAGTAAATAGTTCAAGAAAAATAAATTAAAGAAATTTAAAGAATAAAGAAAAAAAATGCCTCAGATGCTTTATAATGGTTCATAAAATATTTTTGGATGGAATGACTCCTGGAAAAGTAGCCAGGGTCACTGAGACCCATGACATTGTGCTGAGTAAGTTACACTAATTCTTAGATACTCCATTTTCCAAAAGAAATTGCTATTCTTCTTTCCCCCAGCCTTTTTTTTTTTTTTTTTTCCCATTCTTATTCTTCTTCTTATCCTTCTTCTCCTTGCTCTTCTTCTCTTTCTTTTTGTTCTTCTTCCTGTTTTCCTTTTCTTTTATTTGCACTTAGTCCTTAGATTTGCTAAGGAAATTGCCAAAATCCAGGAGGAAATGCACAATTTACATAATTGAAGGGAATAACTGATACCAAAATATGTGTCACTGTTGCACAAGAGGGAGATTAAGCTCTCTATGTAAACTTCAATCTTTAGGCCCCAATCCTGTAATTGCTGAATTCAGTTGCAGAATTCCAATTGACCTTAAATTCCCAGTGGCACTGTTACTTCATTTCAGAGAGTACAGATCATGTTATTCCTACATGATGAACTTCAGTTTTCCTTTGTACGTATCAGTTTTCTTCCAACATGTGTAAACCCTATTCTTTAATTTCTTTGAAAATTTATTTTTTTCTGCTTTTAGTTTCAGGAGAAATTGGGACTTAGAAAGCATGTGCTGTTTCTACCCAAATCAAGTCTGTACTCCACTCTCCACTCTTGCCATTTGACTTATGTTCTTACTGTTGATGACTGTAGGTATTTTTTACAATATTTCAACAAATTAGAAAAAATAGCCAGACGTGAAGGATACCTTTTTTTTTTTTTTTTTCTAAATGCTTTTCTCCTTTTTTTTATGCTCCAAAGTGTTTGTAATTGAATGATCCAATTTTAAGACAGCAATTCCAGTTTCAAATATATGTGTAAGAGTTTAAACCAAAGATTTGAACTTATATTAAGAGACTTAAAACCGGTCTCCATATATTTGAAGTAACTCTCTTGTCTCAGTAGAATTTTACATAACCATATCTTTCCTCTGAATCTTAGTTTTCCCATTTCATGCTCAGTTCAATCAATTTGGATGAAAAATTTATTTGACCCATTTTAATAACTTCACTACTGTAAGTCATATCTAAATACACAGGTATGTAGGCATTCACAAATAGAACATATGAAGGTGATTTCCCCGTGATTTCCCAAGATTTTCTGTGTGGCTTTTATTTCATCTTACAAAATACTGGTTTGGACAAGCAGTGTTGGCCTAATCTATAATATGCAGCTTGGTGAAGCAACAGCTATACACTAGAGATGACACTAAGCTCGTTTTAACTACGATATAAACCCAGATCTTGAAAGCATTGTGGTAATTTCCATTACACTAAAAGCTATTGATTAGAAATGCTTCCCTGGCAGCATTTCTGGGTAGACTCAAACTCATAGAGTGCCATGGGAGCTCAATGGGAGCTGCACATGCTAAGGAGCAGCCCAGCATATAAGACATGAAAATCAAGGAGCAATCCAGGTTTTAAACTGTATGAAAGGATTTCTATCCATCTGAACGGGTTCTAAAGAAGATCCCATTAATAAGAACCATTCCTGTCCAAGTTTTTTATTCCATCTATTTTTTTACTAGAACTTTATTTGGTTTTGACTAGATGATTTTACACTTACCAGACTATCTATTATTACTGAAGTCAGAAGAAGCATACATTCTTTTCTTATTTATTTATTTATTTTTAACGAAGGACTCCTATGTTTTTAAAGTAATTAAATCATAGTGTTTTTAAGGCATATCTTTAATGTGTCTTTTAAATACATGCAGATATCATTGATACAAGATGTAAGACAGTAATAACAGCAGAGTTGTTTAAAGGCTATGCTAATGCTCTAACCAGAAGATGATGTATTTTAAATATTTGCCCCATGACAGAAAACTATGATAACTCACTATAATGATGCAGACTGGATGAAAAAAGATAGCTGTCAGTATTGAATATTAAGAGGTACATGCAAAGGGATAAAGTAAAACACTTTAAATCTTCATATTCTAAACTACTTTTGGAGACAAATGCTTTTTTTGGGAAGGGAGAGTTAGTTTGTTTTAATGGAAGTAGAATATGGTGACTGTTACACATGCATTGTAAGCATGTTATGGGAAATATGCTTAGAATTTATCTATTTATTATAAGTAAATTATTTACCGGCATTAGACATTCTTCCTATTGTATACTTTTGGAATAAGTATCTATTTCTAAAAGTGAGAAGGCATTTGCTATAAGCTGTGAAGATTTGAATTAAAAAAAAATAAAAAATGAACAAGCACTTTTTAGCTCGCTATATGAAGAGTCTTCACAAATAACGTACGGTGTTCATGGCTTTTGCATATTTTTTTGTCTTTTGAATCAAACTAATTATAGAATGACAGTACCTTGAAACATTTTCTTTAAACAAAGGAACATACAATTTCAAAATCCTATTAATCAATATTGCCTTTTCAAGTTTCTTAAGCATCTTCATATGCATTAGTCATTGCTTTGTTGAATTGTAAGATTTTTCCTGAAATTTTGTTACCTATTTCTGTTCCTTGGCGTGCTATGACATTTTGTATCAGTATTGTTTTAGTGAAGTAAAAATGTTTACTATGTTGAATGAGAAGATTGCCCCTGTTTTAGTTTCTGTATATATTAACAGTTGGACCATAGCACACCATTTATTGCTCCCTATGTTGGCTGTGTTCATTACATTTATACATTCTTTACATTGCATAGTAAAATTACTATGCATTACTATATGAATGAATGTGCATATGTGTATGTAGGCTATCTATTCAATATATACACAGATGCCCCTTGCAGGCAAGAAAGTCATACCAATTTCACCTTGTTTAAATATGAATTTCTCTCTTAGTAGGTGGTTGGTGGCTTAGGTTAGTCCTCTGTTCCATAATCTTGATTGAAAAAAATATGCAAGAAATATTTGTGGTTTGTTTGGGAGTTCTGTTAATTTGATTAAGTACATAGGTTATATGATACATGATCCTTGCTTTCATGATTATAATTCCGTGAATTGCCTAATGGCATAAATAGTCTGCTGGGGAGAAATTTTAATTAAGGTTTAGATGCTGGAGTTTTGCCACTTTGGGAACCTCAGAATTATTCCTCCTCTCTATGAATAAAAAGTGGAAGGCAGGTGATTTATATGTTCATTTTAATGAAGGAACTAATATAATTGTTTCCAATAATGTTTTAGCCCAGAAATAGATCTTTGATAAAGAGTCCTACACTGATTTTTCCTTGATACCAGCCACTGTGTGATTCTTAATAATTTGCTGTATACAGAAGAGCTGACAATAGAAAAGAAATTTTCATTGTCAACATGTTACTGTGATGATGTAAATGATATGTAGTTTTAGCAGAAGAAAGTAAAATAGGTAAAGATTAGCACTGGAATATATATCTGAGACATATCTTTCAAAAAGGAACAAAGGTAGCAAGGAATACTTCAAGAACTATGCATATTGATCAAACTGTAAAGTAGCTCCAACTTGATTTGTGTTCTTTTTATAGATGTCGCCAAAGTGTGACCATCTTGAAAGATCTGCTAGCAATATACATTTTATTTGTCCAGTTCTGAGATAAGAACAGACATAGACAAGAAAATTAGTGTAGCTAGACATAATATGCATACCATCAAGGTTTTGCATAAGCATGTCAGACACAATATGTCCTTGTTGGAAACCGCCTGTTTCACCAGTTCTAAACTACCACTGTCAGGTTTGTTGCATCACTTAGAAGCCTTAGAAGAGTTACAATAAATATATTTTTATGCCGAGAAAATAGCTGGGGAACTAATTCATATCAAAGTGCTTAATGAAAGCCAAGCATCATTCTAAAGCATCTGTTTCCCAATTGCAGTGTGTATGAGTACTTTGTACACACAGAAGCTCAATCCAATCATTCACACACCTACAGAAAAGACATGTTATTCAGTTCATGTAAAATCCATGGAGGAAATTTAAAAATTTCAATTCTTACTTCAGCTAAGGAAGAACAGATTTTAATTGAAGAAATATTGATCTTAATTCTAAAATTTCTTGTAATTAAATTATTTTCATTACATTTGTTGGCTAATTAATCAGCACTGAAATGCTGAATTAGCGTTGAAATGATTGTAGACTAGTTCAGGAGAAAATTAAGTTCAGTTCTGAAGAAAATAAATCATGAGAAACACATTTTGCTCATGTGCAGTCACAGATAGCTGTGATTAAATATTAACTTGATGTCAATTAAAAACCTTCATTACAGCCTTAGGATTTCCAGAGTACAGCTCCACTCATGTCAGAGGAATTTCCTATTTCAACTAGTAGAAAGTTTGTTCTGTACCATTTTAAAGGCTTCCAAACACAGGTTCAGTTCAGTTCAAATGCACAAAATCAATCTTCACAGTAGGTAAGATTTCTGATGATTACCTAAAGAACTATACAGCAAAGTGATTTCAAATATTGTTACTGTACTTTTGTGTACAGTGCATCTTCTATATTTTCAGCTGCTAATTCTGAAGAACATTTCATCCCAAAGTATCTTAAGCTGCTTTTGTTAAAGTCACAGCATCACTGGCATTTCTCATTTCCTGCATACAGTAAAAGACAGAGTGAAAATATAAAAATATGTGCAGCTTTGCATGGTTCCTATTAATTTTGGTGTTATATTAGTGTAACTAGGCACAATGCTGCCATCTGGTTGGAAAAGGCCCTATGCTGTTTGTCCATTTTGCAGCATGTCTACTGTCTGTCCAGCAAATCCTATTGTATTAATGGGGCTAACAGATCAGTTTTGTTGAAAGGATGATTGGACAGGGATTTGATTTCATCTGATAGTAATTTAGGCTTGATTTTGTAGCCTCTTGTGTAGATGTAGTTGACTACAAAAAGCACAGAACAATAGGGAATCAGATTTATTGGTCTATTTTCTGCTCTTATTTACACATAAAAAGTCACAACTAAATCTGAACAAATCTTGATTCCTCACTTAAGCAATTTTCTTAAAGAAGTTCTACAAATAATGTATGAATTTTTCAAATTATTTTCAAAACAGATATTTGTAAGACAGAAATCCCTTTGTCATCCTGCATCACTCTTATAGAACATAATTTGTTTGCTACTGTTACTCTCTGCCAGACTGAACAGTTCACTCTCTATGAAAGGTTTTGATTTGGATATCATGAAAATACATTTTTGTGCCATGTACGTAGCAGGGTTAAGTTGGAGAAGATCTAAAGGACTAATAATAGCACTAGGAAGAAAAGATGCATTAAGGTAAGATGCAACCATGCAAAGCTGACTGTATACAGGCAGTATTTAATTCCAGTTAGCATGTCCATTCTCCATGATAGGAAATAAACTAGTGATTGCTATTAAGATGACTGAAAGCGCAAATCAAAGTTAAGTGTTGAAATTCCAGAGATTTTCAATGAAAACTTAAACTTTCCAATCCAGAGAAATAGTCCAAGAGGCTATATGGAAAAAGAGAAGCAGATCCTAAACAATATCATATTACTGGGCTAAGTACTTAGATTTGCATTGTATTCAATTTTCTGCTTGTACATAAAAATTAAAGCATTTTCTGAAATAGCATTAAAGCATGGAGGAGGGAGTGTTTCTTTGACTTGCCTTCACTTGCACAGATAACTTATTTATCCTTTCATTGTATCCATTATTAATATTACTAAATTCAATTGTAAAAAGACTTTTGATTCCACCTTTGATTCCTGGTTGTAATTACTGCAGCCATTACACTGATGCAAGAACATTTGTCTCAATGACTGATGGAAATTTCTTTAAAGCACCGACAGATTGCAAGCAGTTCTGAAGTTTAGTGCATATGAGACTAGCCAGACCCATTTTAGAGAGAAAAATTCAGCTTTAATGAGGTGGCAAAATAAGGCCAAATTCACATTTCTTGGGACTGTAATATAATTAAAAAGACATCATTTTTACATTTACATCATAATCTCTCCCCTGAGTCAGTACAGGTTTATTTAGAATTATGGTACAAGTTACTAAAATGAATGGACAAGTAACTTTATAAAAGTGTCACTGCTGGTAAGCACTTGCGAAAAATGAAATAAAGGTATCACAGAGTTTTTAATTACTGTAACTACATAAAAACACAAGTCCACTCAGATGTGCAATATCAAAAACTGTGTAACAGTAAAATAACCATAGATTAACAGCATTAAATGAAAGCAATGCCAAATAATTTAACATTTAATACTCTTTTGTTGGGACAAGATAAAAAAGTGATAAAGGTGCATAGAAATCAAACAGCAGAAAAAGATACTGTGTCAGAAAGAGTGTTAATTATGTCTTGTTGGTTTTGATTCTGTTTGTCATCTGCAGACCCTGGAGAGGGTATTAGGAAATGTTACAGCATGTAAAAGTAAATTGGGTGTGGGGTATTTTCCTACAGGGAACAGTGGTAACAATTTGAATTATTTTTGTCACCAGTCATATTTGAATTCTTCATGGGAAACATATGTCATGACTGTTGCAAAGGATGCAGAGATTGGTTCTGAGGAAACAATTTATTTGAACATTTTAGTATTTTACAGAGTGTCGAAGTTTTGCTGTTGTTTATATTTGGTATCTGTTCTCACTTAGCTACAGAGAATTAATAGATTCATACAAGTTATGGCCAAATGGACTGTTATGGAAATATTAACCTGATCTCTTAAATGGCAAAAGGCAGAACTACTTCCTGTGATTCCAACAGTGTCACCCAAAAGTGTCTGATTGAGACAGATTCTGTTAGACAAAGGCTCATCTTAAGACTTGAAGAAAGAATTTCCCAGTATTCCCATTTTTTTTTTTTTTGTTAAAGTTTTTATTTTACTTTCAGTTTGAACTTTTCTGACTATTGATCCCAGCATTTGTCTGGTTGAAAGGACTTCCAGATATCGAGTCTTTTTTGCTTCATTGATAGTTATAGACTGGTTTCAAGACACCTCTTAATCTTGCCTTCCATACATTCAGTAGATTGATCACCATACGGCTTTCATTTTAAGACACTGTTGCTGAGTTTTCTGAGTTTTTTAGTGCTGTAAATGACTGTGAGAATTGTTTTTATTCTTTTCTGTAACCTATTTATTTTTCACGTCCTTTTAAATATATGAACACTGGGACTACACACAGTAATGGTTTTAGTTACGCCACAAAAAGTAATATCATTTTCTATTCCTGTTCATTATTTCTTTGCCTATGCATGCAAGACTTGCAATGCTGCCCTTAGTTGCAGCTTCACACTAGGAGCTCATCTACAGTAACTTAACTAAAATTTATTTCATTGTCAATGCACCTGAGGTACAGAGCACTCTCCCAAAATGATAGCCTCATCTAGCAAATTCACAGATGTTAGTAGATTTTACAGAGGTGTGCTGCATTTGAGCTAATGTCTTTGTCTTTTACAAAACTGGCAGAAGTTTCTAATTTTCCCTGATGATCCTCAGATTTAGACTCTTCCTCATTTTTGGTGAACATGGGTTATCTGTGCTCATTATATCAGACCTTTTACCTAAGTTTAGTACAGCGTACACTCCCCAAAAGAAGGGATCTTCACAGAGATGTAGATAGAAAGTGGAGCTAGAACAGAATTAAATTCCTTTTACTCTGAAATTTCCCTCTTCCACCAAAATAAATAAATAAATAAATAAATAAATAAATAAATAAATAAATAAATAAAATATAGTCCCTATTATATTTCTACCCACTGCACTGGAAGGTACCCTGAGTGGGTGTACCCAAAGCTGTGTGGAGTCTGGGCAAGTCCATTGACTTCAGACCTAATGGAGACATTCTCTCACAGAAACACAGAAACTACTGGGCCTTTTCCCTTAGATTCAGTTAGATTTGAAAATTTTGTGGATGGATTCCAAATTTGGTTCCATAAATCCCAGCTATAGGAAATGATCCTCCCCTATTTAATCGATAGTCAAGTAGAAGGCTACAACAGAATCCAAGTTCTCTACTAGATGTCTTTGTAATACATTTTGAATTAATCATTATTACAGTCAATAAACACAATCAATATTTACAGTTGCTTTTTCTTTTTTTCAAAAAAAAAAAAAAAAGTATGTAAGTAATCTGAATGGAATTTGTCAGATATTAAGCATTTGAGAAAAGCAGCACTATTAGCCATGGCTTTTCAATGTATTGCTTTTGTTCATCATTATTGAAATTTCCTATTTTTATAACATAGTTCAATTTTCATATCCTTTCTAAGTATTTATTTTGAACCAGGTTTTGAGTAATACAATTTATCTAACAATTTGAGAAACTGACTAAATCATACAATTCAAGAGATCCTGGGTGCAGTCCTGTAGAAAAAGCTGCCTCTTGAAATGACATTTTCCTGTATGATATTTTTAAGTAGATGAATTTATGGAGAAGCATATCTGGGAATTGTTCTTTGGGAAAACAAACTGATAGTATCACGTCTTAAATTTCTAGCAACCATTTTTATTGCAAGACACCTGCAAAAGTTAAGCTTTATTTCAGGCTACTTCCTCACTATTCCTGCTATTGAGTATCTTATGAAATTTCATAGACTGTGTCTGTGGTATAATTAATTGTTGTCAAATGTTATTGAACTGTAATTCAGATAAAGAAAAAAAATGCTTTAAAAATGCCATTTCTAATATGCTATCTTTATTATGTTATTTCTAGAATGATATTTTTGTAATTTCATAATACTAACATATATTTTTCATCTGTTTATCATGAGCATACTGCTCTTTTATAATTGTCAGGACAAATATTGTGCTCTGTGTGTGGATAAGGTATAAATATTTTAGGAGAATAAAATTGTAATAGCAGGAAAAACAAAACATATGAGCAGTCAGTTATTTTGTAAAAGAATCAAGAATTCCATGAAGCATCACCAAATGTTAAAATGATTCTTGAATTAATAAAAGCATCCTGTAAAAACATGGTTCACATCACTGAATCAGGGTAATAGGCTAACATAATTGGATTGCATTGGGCTTTTGTTGCAAAAAAATATATGGAGTAGATTCTGCTCTCAGCTCAGTAGGGACAGCCTGGGACAACTCATCCAAAGATAATGGCCAGATTCACAGCCTGTGTAAGTGTAAGTTCTACTGATTTCAATAGTGTCATGACAGATATAAGTGAACTGAATATTTGGCTAAATATGTGAAGTCAACAGAATACACCAGTAGAGCTGTAAGCAGAATTTGGCCAAAGAAATTAAGTTACAAACACAGAGATTAGCAGTGCAATTTAGGATTGTTTTTGGCAGAGGGGAGGGGGGGCGGTCTAGGAAATAAGTATTTGCAGTGGATAAATTCCTCTCTAGCTCTTCATCTAGCTGAATGCAACATGAAAACAGGATTTTTCATGTCTAGTAGAAATCAAAACAGTGATGAGAAAGTTACCTGTCTGGCTAGTTGACTGGTGGCTGATGGAGGCCTTAAGGCCGTTCTGCATCTCTACTGTTGCATTGGCAATCTCTTTTAGCCTCTCACCTCATACCTGGGCTGTGCATTAGTGGAGATCATTGGTAGGATCTGTTGGTGCAGAAAAGGCTAAGAGCCCTCCTGTGTGAATGCTTGTGACAATGAGGACATGGCGTGTCTTGTATCAAAGCCTTTGTTTCCACCAATGCCAACAGAGTTGCTCAGTAGAGAATAAGGCCCTCCAGGCTCGATGTATGTGGACATGGATAAACTGTGGGTGGCTAAATCATCAAAAATAATGGGAATGAGTAACATTACTACTTGCTTCCAGTTATGTAAAGTTTACACCAGTGCAACTCTAATGACGTAAGTACAGGTACTCTTGATTTAAATTCATGAATCACTGAGGAAATTTTGCTTCCTCTAAAATGCATACTTATAACATTGATAGCGTACATTGCTTTCAAAGAGTTTTTTTTTTTATTACTTTTTTTTTTTTTTTTAAGAATGGCTCGAGGAAGCAAAGTGAAAAAAAAAAGCCAAAGTTAGAATTTGGGTCTTCTGGCTTCCTCATCTCTACTTAGAATGATAGGCCATGCCAGGAAAAGGAGAATCAGGAAAGTAAGGCAGACTGTAAGCGATACGCGACAGGATGTAGGACAGCGATATAGGACAGCGTAATGAAATACCTTCAATAAATAATGTCAAGTTCTAACCTAACATAAAAAAAGAGCAAAACAAAACACACACAAAAACAAACAAACAAACAAACAAACAAACAAAAAAACAACCTTGGAAAGTACCGTAAAGAAGCCTAACAAAATATTTTCTTAGATTGCAGATCTGTTAAAAAATGTGTGATTTATCCTGACAACAACATGAGGAGGAATGAATTTTCATTGTTGTTTCCTAGTATGTAGGGATTTGGCTATATCTACATGGTATTATTCACAGAGCAGGAATTCAGCACTTTTAATTTTCTTTAATTTGAAATGTTTTGACAATTTAATATACTATCAGTTAAAAGTTTAATCAATCAGACATTTACGGGAAGCTACTCAGCTAGTGTAAATCTTTCTGGTGCCAGAGCCATCAACAAAGACATGCTAATCAGTGCTAAGAATATACCCATCATATAAAACAAAATATACTAAACGTTCTAACTAGGTGAGTTTAAGCATCTGGTGCTGCCTGTTTCATTGTGTTCAGAACTCTCTGCTTGACTTCAACATCATGAGCCTTTTAGCATGTTCATGCACTGATTTTAAGTAATAGTAATTTGAATAAAATATGTCCAACAGAATGTTATTGCAGTATTGATATTACAATATACTGCAGCACTGAAAACTAAATGAAGGAGTTTCCCCATTTCCCCATTTCTTTGTTGTTTTTGCACCATCCATCTCCTTGACTTCTGTGTTGTTTTTCCTTTCTTTTTTTTTATTTTTTTTCCTTTCTTTTTCTCTCTCCCCTGGGATCTCTTTGTACTCACTACCATCCTCTCCTCAGTCAAAATTGTAATGGGCAACAAAGATGTACTCCCTCAAAATCATCTACTTAGTGAAGGAGTTGTGGAGTACAGACACTAGCATGAATACTAGGATATTAAGCCTGCTTCTTAACTTTGAATTCTGTCCACTTTACTAGCTGAGGCTCAATTCCTAGTCCCTTCTTACTGTGCCAGCTTTAGGGGAAATTTCTTTCCCGTGCCACCTATTGACATGCAGTTGGGGATAGGAGGCCAAATTATTGCAGCTTTTACTTAGGTAAAATATCCTCTGATCTCGTTTGGGGGCAAAGCCCATGTCTGAGGTTGCTGTGGCCTTCGCTAGCTTTGTAACAGGCAGTGATCTTACTGATTTTTTAAGATGTGTATGTTTCTGATGCTGACAAATGTTGTAGGACCTGATTCTATGTACAACTCCGTGTAAGGCCAAATGGTTAAAGTGGCAGTTATTGCACACTGGATTCCTAGATGTGACCCATTGACCTAGTAGTACAGGATCAGCCACACTACCTGCTGTAACATCTTCACATCGTATTGTATATCTTGTTATCTTGTTCTATCTGTTTAAAATCATCTACTTCATACAGGTCATTAAGGGAAATTCAGAATGGGAAAGTAGAAGCAAATGATCTTAGAATCTCTATCAGAAATGACTGATGGTTTTAAAATATGTAGCTATAAAAACCTTGCAAGATGATCCACTGATTAAAGAATAATAATTACTGAACTTGCAAGGAGCTGCAATAAATCCTGTAAAAAATTGGCACTTTGGAAAGAGCATTGTTTTATTTCATATCACATAAAGGTTGTTAAATAGGGGAAACACTGCTTCCCTGGTGCTTTTGTTTTTCCTTCTGGATTGTAGCAATGGAGCACTTGCATGTTATGTTTGATGCCTTGCATGATGAAGACATGCAATGGCAAGTTCCAGTCTGCATGCTGCTTAATGAATGTTTTCCTTTTCTCTCCTTCCCTGTTATGTGCTTACAGAAGACAACTATGTAGAAGGTGGGTGCTTTCTACCTTATTTTCCTAAGCTCTTCTTTTTCCTTTTTGTTTAGTGGGTTGTTTTTTTTTTCCTCTTATGCTAAATGTTATAAAAGTACGCGTAACATTCAGTACGGTAAGTTGCATTTTTTAATCCATAAAGGTATACAAGATTTTTAAATAAGCGTGATTTATTTTTCCATACAGAACACAAGCAAAGACTCATTTTAATATTGGACATATTTATGTAATATCTCCACTGAAATGATGGGATTTTTATGCGTAGAATCATAGAATGGTTTGGATTGGAAGGGACCTTAAAGATCATCTAATTCCAACCCCCATGGCATGGGCAGGGATACCTTCCACTAAACCAGGCTGCTCAAAGTCCTATCCAACCTGGGATGCCTGATATCAACCTCATATGACTGATACCACTCTTTGAAGTCATTCAGGAGTGATGAAGAAATTACAATTTTTTCTCAAGTTCTGTATGAAAAATGCTTCAAGAAAATATACTTTTCTTCAGTGTGGAACACGAATCCTCCTTGTGAGAATATAATGCATGTTAAATACCTATAGTTTAGGCAAATGGAAAGTGCTTTTCTCCTTAGTCTTGCTTATTGTATTCTCCTTTACAGCACAAAGTTTTAGGAAAAAAGTTTATCTGTCTAACTTTTCAACATAATGCACTCTGCCTTTTGGAATTTGTACAAGAAGAGGCATGTGATTTTAATAATAATGTTGGTATGTAAGCAAGGTCCTTTAAGACAGTATGTCACAGGGCAGTGGAAACTAAAACACAACATCAACTAGCCTGAATATTGGTAAGTATGTCTATTGGCTGGTAAAATGTCTGAGTGACTATATTTCATGGTTGTGATGGCACAGAGATCAGTTTTTGCTAAGAATCAATTTTGCATATAAGCCAAAAGGTGCAGGTGCTGTTTAAAGTACAAGTACTTTAAAAATCTGCTCTGGGCAGAGTCTTTGCATACTGTATAAACAACTATTTCAAAAATGGTTTGATGTATTTAAACTGTGTAATAATTTCTATTTGTTTATTTATTTGGATAGTTTAAACATTTTTTTTTTCTAATGAAGAACTTTGTAAGCTAACACATATGCAAAGTGACTGCCCTGATATGTCTTTGACCTAGGGTCCTGCAGTGAGACACTGTGGGGCCTGAGTTTATTCAGGATTCAAGGCACTGTGGGCCACTGCCTGGCTGTTCACTGGCAATTTTCTTGAAACAACTGGAAATATCAGTACTATATTTCTCTATGCAACTGTATTCAAAGACAAAGTGAGATTTAGTACATACATGATGTGCAATTTTATTTAAATACATGGAGAAGGAGAGAGAAAATTTAAACTGTTACAGTGCTTTAATTGTGCACTATCAAGCACTTATGTATCTGTACAATTTTCTCTTCATTGTGAAATTAAAATATATTCAACAATATTGGGATAGGAATTCTAACTTAGAAACATAAAAGCATAGAAATAAGTACTTAATTTTACATTTGACATATGCATGAAATTCTTAATGGTGTCAACATGAGACTCAAATGTGAATTAGGATCAGTACAACTAGATAAGGAAGTTAAATTTAATTTCACATATTCATTTATGTACAGCAGTACAAGATAAACCCTGGATAATAGTTAATCCAGAAGTTACCTGAATCTAATTCTTAAAACTGCTCCTTTAAATGTATTCCAACACAGGTCTAGATACTAATGCATGCATTAAATTTGCAAAAGATGCATATCTAAAGAGTGGAACCATGGAATGTGTATCCAAAGCAGAACTGGGAAAGTGAGCTATCACTTTTCATCTTTGAATTCTGTGAAATCTGTGCATCTCCCTGAATTAGGCTACATAAGAAAAGAAAAAGATTTAATATTCATAAATTTGCTGGTGTGAAAAAGATACATTTTATTCATATTACTAAAATTGTGCTAGGGTTGAATATGTTCACCTCAAGTTTACCATGTTTAAATTTTTCTTTGGCCTGTGCTCTGCATGGAACTTAAACACAAGGTTATGAAAATAGACTATCTTCATGCTGTTTTCCCCCGTGCCCCTTAACTTTGACCTTTTGGTGCCAAATTCAGTATAAAAATGGAATGGATCATACATGCATACAAGAGGTATTCCTACTAAATCTTGAATTCCTAATTCACAAAGAAAAGACTTTTATCATTCTGCTTATGAAGTAACGGTGCACAAATGAATACTTTTAATGTATAGCATGCCTATATGTGGCTCATTAAGGCTAGATCTTTCTATAACTATCCATTGTGGTTTTCTCTATTATAAGCACACAATCATATTGGAAATCTAGCAGTGGTTGTTGTCACGGTAGATTTATTTGTATCATTTTCAAGCCCTCTGTGGATTGTACAGGTACAGTAATAGCAATTCTTCACACTTCCGTAGCCTTCATCCACAGATTGCAAAAATATAAAGTAAGGTAAGTATTGTTATGCTCACTTTACAAGTAAGTATGAGTAACTTTACTCCTTCACAAATAAGTAACATACAGTGTAAAGCAAAATGCAATGTCTTGAGAGCTAGTACTAAATTTTTTAATTGATGGATGTTTGCTTTGAGCAGTGTCTTTTTTTTTTTTTTTACATTCATTTGGCTCTTAAAATTCAAGTGCTTTCTATGTTTTCAAGAGGCTTTAAAAAAAATAAATAAATTGCCATTTATGTTTTTCAAATTTTATAAGAATCATGTATTTACAACTGACCAAGCTCACATATCATATTGCTAAAAAGTGTAGATATCAGGCAGTGACAATCTCCAGAAGCTAGTCTTTTCAATTAAGTCCTTATAACTATAAAAGTTATATTTAAATGCAAGCTAGGAAGAGATTACCCTCTTTGTCTTCCCCTAGGAGACATGACAGTGATTTCTGTCACACCTTCTAAGAGCTGAAAGAGCTCGCAAAAATACGGTAACTGAATCTAATTTATACAATTTTGATAAAGAAAGCGATGTTCTAACATTCAACTAGTTTCACTTTCCCTTTCTTGACTACAGTTAAGGCCAAGTCAAATGTCTGAAAATTTTTATTATAGTTATCTGTACAAAAAAGTTTTGTGCCAATAGACAAATTAAATAACAAGGTGAAGAGACTATTATTTCCAGAAGGTCATGCATCAACGGACCAAGCTGTGATGTGCAGCACTGAAAGAATAAAGTTGGACTGTGGGTCTTTATGGTTTGTATTTTCAGTGTGTGTCTCAGTTGCAGAAACAGAAAAAACACGTGTGGACACATTTCTATTAACTAATATTGTGCAGAACAGAACAGCTGTGTGATACTTTCCAAGTAATGCTTATGTAGGCATCCCTTCAGCATCACACTTAGCTCTCACTCTGTTTAGCTCCCATCACTGGTTTAAGCCTCAGATCATCCTGACAGCTGCAGTGCACTGTCTTTGGAAACTGAATCTATTGTTCAAGAGATAGGGCACACCAGACCTTTCAGTTTAACTATCATCCAGGAAGGGTGACATTAAAAAACTCTAACTCAGTAAAACCATTGTTAGCCTATGAAACAACACTTGAGATTTTGAACTGATGAGATATGAATCCTTTAAGACTGATTGCAGCCAGGAGAATCTTCTTTGAACTACCCCCAAGTACTATGAGTCATTTGTGCACCTAATTTTCTTTGTGAATTAGAAATCACAGGAACTCTCTAGGAAGTCTGCTTTCCAATAAAGAGCAAGATATTTTATTGCACACCTTCTTTGTGTGAATTATCTTTAATTAATTGCAAATAAGAAAATAATGCATCATTTTTTATAGTTGTTGGAGAAGAGAAGCACATTTAACACAAGCAATTAAGAACTTCTAAAATGGATCCTAAAACAGCTAAGAAGAATAAACCTGTTAAACCAGATGTAAAATGTGAAAAATCTTATTTCTACAAAAGTGTTCTCTCTACAACACATTATTCTCAGTAAAAGTATCGTTTTATTATTGTGCAATTAAAAAAAAAAAAAAAGCTGAATATTTTTGGTTAAAGTTTAACTAAATTTGTTCCTGGTTGAGTGATTACTGTTATGAACGTCCATTTTGAAATGTCACTAAACCTATACTGGTATGATTGGATTTGATCTCAAAACACAAATATAAAGCAAAATCTATTTCTCAGGAATTTATGAGGTAGTCTTAAATTGTCACATAAATTTACTTTATGGCTTTGTATTTTATATTGCCTATATAATAATTTGCCTCCTCTGGAATATGTTCATTCTACTCTCGCTTTTCACACAAATAAGGAGACATCCCTTGCATTATCATTTCGATGTGATAAAGAAATTTTGTTTAATTACCTGAAATGCTCATTTTTATGAGGGGAAAAAGATCAGACCCAGCCCATTTTTCAGGTTTACACTTCTCCAGGTTTTTAACATAATTGCGCAACTAGAGGACAGGAAGTCCTCCCAGCCAAGTATTCAAAGCAGTGTAATCAAAATAGAATAAAGACAGATGGAATATTAAAGGAATTGGTTGGATTTGAAAGCATTCTATTATTTTCTGGCTTCCCAACTACTGCACAGAAGAAATGCACAACAAAACACTACCCAGTGTTTGAATTGCAGTTCTATGACTCTTAGCCCAAAGCATTCCAACCAGTGGCTGAAAAATGCTCTTTGATTTCCGTCTGTGATACAGACATCTCATAGGAAACAGATGCCTGTCACAAAACATTTTTGTCACTGTGACAACACCACCTTCCCATGCTCCCTTGTTCATTGCTGACTGTGCTCTTGTTTTCCTTCAAGGTCTGGCGCACCTGATGATGGGCGACCAAGGTATGGGCTCTGTTCCTTTTCCACTCTGCTTTCATTGTTTCTTCTTGTTCTGTAGCTGCTTTGAAACCATCACTGCAAATGATGGGCAAATGCTTGAAAGCTGTCTTTGGCTGCAAATAAACATGTTAAACATGTGGTTTTAGTCACATCCTTCCTTATTTTTTTCTTTTGTTTGCTCCGTAAGCTTTTGTCCTTCCTGCCTCCTCAACTCCCCCTCTCGCAATATAATAACTGAAAAGAGGTGAGAGAAATAAGAAGGTGTTTTAGAAAATTTCATGTATTTATCAGAAAACGCAATTATGGGTGATTTTATGAAAGATAAATGAAGCGCAAGAGCATTCCTCAGATAGTTCCTGAAAGAAGATACTGAGCTTGTCACATTGTACACATTGAAGAGTACATTTACATTAATGCATGGCTGATTGGAAACGTGCAGAAAGCACCTGCTCCTAGCTTTTGGAATGCTAACAGTACAATTTTGCCACCTAAAGAAATCAGTGTTTTTCTTCTCCTAACCCATTGTCCATGTTAATATTGTATCACTCCTTTTTATCAAAGCATGAGTTATTTCTATGTTTCGCTGCATGTACATGATTGGAAAAAAAAATAAACTATATCCCTAATATGACATTGATTGCATCTCCATTTGTCTACAGACACTTATACTTTGTCTCGTTTCATGTTTAGATATTACTGCATTTACATAAAACTCATGACTCTTACTGTTGTTTCTCTCCTCTTCTTATTCTCTTTTTGTCTGGAAATGCTTTCTTCATGGAACCATTTCACCAAATCCATAGGTAAAAGTAAAGGTATTACATGATTTTCTTTATTTTTTAATGCCATCAGTATTCTTAATGTATGTTTAAGTAATGCTAATAAATGTAAATCTTTTTGTACTGGTAACATGAGGTAGGTATATTTTTTAAGTAAATAATTCATGGATATTGAGGTAAGGAGAACCTAAAGTATAGGCTGACTTATTTAAAGTTCGCGTCCTGGTTTTGTGAGAGATGTAGAGATGTAGCAGTGATAAAGGAGACTACAGTTACAGAAAGCATTCAGGATGAAATAACAACCACTTTTTGAGGTATGCATTTTTCTGTTCTCAAAAAATAAAAGAAAAAAAACAAAAACAAAAACAAACAAACAACAACAACAAAAAAACTTGATGGTGTTCAACAGCAACTCTCTGGAGATAATCCGTCCGCAACCTGATGTAAGTTTTAAATCTGAATAGAACTGTTTTCAGCAAGTCTCTGCTATCAGCTGATCACTTTACCCTGAGATTTTCTTTGTAAATTAATCACTTTGAGTCTGTCTAAGACAAGAAGTGGACAAAGGAGTGATGAAGAAGGAACACCAAAGAGAAATGTGGGTTATATTTATTTTTATTTTTATTTTTTTTTCTTATGTGAAAAACATTAGCCATGTTTACTTTCTAACTCCTGCAGGGAACGTGTGCATAGGGTCAAGACCTTTCCTGTATAAATAATCAGATTTACTATAAGGATACTAATTCACAGACATTACATACATACATTCTTATGATAAGTAGATGGTCATTAAATGTAATTAAATCTGTGGTACAGATGAATTATAAGGTTCTGTTCATCCTAAGCCTTTGTCAGGCTGTGCCTACTCTTGGTATAAATTAGAAAGTAATGTAAATCAGTAGTACTTTGCTAACTAGTTAAACTAGAAACAAACTTCCAGGTCCCTCGCTGTCTTGGCTGATTCAGTGTTTCTGAACCTAGAAGGTGCACATGATGCAAGCCTGTGATTACAATCCTTTAGTGTCTCATTCTTCTTCATATGAGATTCTCTGGAGTGACCACATACTATCACTAGGATAATATGTAAAGGGTTATGAGTGTTCTAGACCTATAAATTTTCTTGTTTAGGAAAAGTTCAGCAAGTAGAATAAAAAATGGCCTACTGATTTCTTTGTCTTACAGAATTGTCTTGTTTGTTGGTTGATCTTTCCTGTGTTTTTCTTAGCTGTACCTTTTACCTGTGACTTCCTTATTGCTTATTATGGCTAATATGGAACATATACCATTATGTTCCATAATGGTATATGTGTTAGGTGGAGTTACCTTAAAATGACATTTTATATTCATATAAATACAGTCTTTAATGGAACCTTAACATTATCAATCACTTTTGTTATTATTGATTTTTCTTTCTAGTTTATTCTATACATGGAATAAATTATGTAATACGTCCAACAGTGATCTTTTTTTATTTATTTATTTTATAAAAGGATGAAAGCACATAAGTATTATGAAAATACATTATGATTGATGGTTAATGTGGAAAGCAGATTTTAGCCAAAACAAAACAAACAAACAAACAAACAAACAAACAAAAACACAAGAAAACAAAAACACCACAATTATTGTGCAATAGTTAGACATTTATATCTTTGTTGTAAAAGGATTAATAATTATATTGATAAAAAAATGACCTTGGATATACTAGTTACATTTAACATTTAAAGATATGCCATATGACATAATTTAAACATCTACTACGTAATTTGTTAGGAAGTGTGTAAATGGCTGAACCACCACCCATTTCTTAAATCAATGTAACTTCAGAATGAGATACCTCAAGGACAGGCCAGGGTCCTGATGTTGATAGCGGAAGGAGAGGAGGGGAGAGGCAGACAAGCAGTACAAAATCCAGTACCATCTCAGTGGATGCACCTGCTGTTTGCCATTTAGTTGCAAATATCTCCTGAGATACTCCAGGTAATTTCCTGACAAAGTTTTTATTAAAGCATTGTCAATACTAACAAAGCTGTCGCTGCCCCTTATAGAAAGGAAGAAATGGAGTTGGGGAGATGTCACTGTGTTGAGGTATCTGTCAGTACTTAAGGATATGTAACTTGATCTATGTACAGCACCAGGTGACATAAAGCAGTACAAAAATAGGAACACATGTAGGAGTTTCCCTCATAACTCTAGAGCTGTATGAAACCTATTTTACCTGACCCATTATATAGCCTGTGCCTAATGCTAGGAAGAGCCACAAACTTTAGTTTTAGTGACATTCATTTAAGTTCTGATAAACATTGTATCTGTTCAGATGTAAGAGCTTTTGTTTTGTTTTGTTTTGTTTTTCTGGAAATTACCTACCTGGTTACAAATTCAGCAGTAGAGTTGTTGCAGCTAGTGTGGTGGAAAAACATGTACAAGGCAATGCTTATAAATGACATTCACATTTTTTATTAAACTGGTTGAATATGTTACTTAAAACAATTGTTGGAATTCAAAGAAAACCTTGAATTTGAGCCCATACAAATATTTTGCCAAAAGAAATTTTTTCTGCCTTCTCCAGCTTCTGTAGGTAGTCTGATAAAACTGTCATTTCCACATACAGACCTTACCTCATCTAGAGTTTAGTACCTCCCAGATTTTGTGATGAACAGCAGTAGAACTAAGATTATATTGCAACTAACATAAAATGCTCAATTTCTTTATTTTTTTCCCCAATATGTTCTGTTCTTCTCTTCCTTTACATTTTCTTTTGATATACAAGGAAAGGGTTTTATAATTCTACAATATAAAGTGATGTGCATTGCTTCCTTTTTCTATTGCAATCCTCTTAAGCTTATACATATTTTTACCTATAGTTTATTTCTATGCAAATAACCTACTTTTGACTATATACACTTTTTTTTTTTTTGACTATATACACTTATTCTATAACTAAACATCATGTTCAGATTTTCTTCTATTACTTTAGATATTATATGTTGTTTTAAATCGTATGCGAGTTACTCAGGTCCGTAACAAGCTATTAAATGATATCTCGCTGAGCAGTAAATGTTTCAACTGAAGGATTGATATTGCAACTGAAATTTATTGTGTTAGATTACAGGCTTTTGATGTGTTGGTATTTGGTATACTTCATATACATGCTTAAGAAAGACCTTGGAATGTCAATATTTATGTCAACTTCCTTGCCAAAAATGGGACGTTTGCATTTGCACAAATTATCGTACATTATATGTAAAAGCAGAATGACTCAACTGGCTATGTAAGAGCAGAATTTTATTGATTATCCATCCCATAATGCAGTTGACAAATAGAAAAATAAGGCAGTGAAAAATTAAAATAATATGAATAAACCTTTGAACAATTGTGAGTATTAAAATCATAAGTTATAGCTAAGCAATTTTTACAGATCATGGTATAGTGCTTGTTTTATGCAACCCTAAAACCTCCTCTAAAATCATATTAAGTGGAATTCACTCATTAACTGAATGCATACCACCACTAGTTCACCTCGTTATGATGACTTTCATTTGTATTGTTTGTAAAGAACTAAGACAGTTTCGACTTCTTGTGCTCTCTGAAATTAATAGGATTGTTGAGCAGCCTATCCTCATCTGTTTTTCTCTGTGCTGTTCAAAAGTGGGTCTGAGAGTCATGCATCCTCCAGCCTTCCTTGACCTGAGCCACCAACAGTCCAGAAGCCATGTAAATGTACAGCACTGAGCTCTAGCATGGCATATTATTTTTCTCTTGCTGCCCAGTTGACATGGACTCAGTTGCATGTGTTCTTAAGTCTTTTCTTGGATAGAGTAAAACATGGACTTAGGACTTCCTTGACTCTCTGTTCTTCACATCATAATATATCCTAGGTGAGGGCAACTTATTTTGAAAAGCTCACTGCTAGATTTGAAGTGAGATAATTTACGGGGTTTAGACAGAATAAGGTTGCTAAGCTTGGATAACTGAGATTATTTCAAAGTCATATTCTATTAGAAGCATGAATAACCTATATTGTTCAGCTCAATCTCATATTTTTTTTCTACTGATAAAATAGAACAGATCAATGATGTTTAAAAATTTATCCTCAGGTCCAATTAAATATTTAACAGGTCCCAAACATAATGACAGTCTCATATAATTTACAAAATGATCAGCACAAGAATTTTAGAAAGCAGTAACTATACATCATACCTGTTTTATCATGACCTTTTTTTTTTTTCTTAAAAGATCTTCATAAATATATTTAAATAGTGACTGTTGTTTGCAAAAAGTATTGTAATTCACTTCTTGATTTTAATGCATGCACCTATAACCACACACATGTGATCCAATAGATATTTATATTATCTGTCCATTTTGATGGTTAATTTCTTCAAACATTCTTTCAATATCATAATGAACTATACTTCAAATATTTTAATGAGAAGGGTGAAATATTTGTGTATTTAAAGGTTGTGATGCATTAAAACAAATAATTGACTTGCATTTTACTGTGTGATACTTCACAAATGTAGAATATTATATTTTGAGCTGCATATTCACATTTACGTTGAAATGTGATCAACTAATGTTCCATAGGGAGAAAAATGCAGCAGAACATTACTATGTAAGAAGTTTTCTGTCTAAAGACTGTGGCTTAAGAAAATAAGCAATGTCAGGAGTAGAAATGAGACATATGAATGAGAGACAATTCTGTCTTGAGACGCATATGCTCAAATTTATATCTGAGATAGCTTATCCATGGTCAGCAGTATAAAGATAAATTGTAAGGACCTGCTGTAGATATCAAGAAAACTATTTGAAGAAAGAGGAACACATTTATTTTAACAAAGTCATTTTTCTGCTATGTCACCACATGATAATGTCCAAGCCATGCCATGAGTTCTAGCACCTTTCCATAGTTCCATATTCTGAGCCATTCCAATGTCACTCAAAATTATCAGGTATCATTTACATTGATATACATATATATCATAAGCCTTCTGTGAATTCAGAGGAATGACAATAAATGTGAAACAATGGATTTTATGTAAGAAAAATGGTTTATTTCCAAAAGTGTAGATTTTTTGCTGGGTCCAGAAAACATTGTAGTATAAGATAGTAAAGATTTTCTGCTTCCTCAGCACTGTTCAATTTATGAGCATAGATTTCATGAGAAGATGTACCCATCTCTGGGTACATTCTCTGTTGTCAGAGAACCTTTAAAAATAATATTAAAGCTCTTTCAAGATGAAAGATAAATCTTTCAGGCCAAAAAGTAGGTGGGGATTTACTGAAGATGAGAGACAGCAAACTGTTACTCTGTACGGTTAAAAAAAATAAAAATCTTTTTCAGTATTTTCAAGCAGGTAAGCAATGATGCAATAGGAAAACTAGGCATTTCTTGCTAAAGGAAGCATTTTTTTTATTTTTTTTTTTAAGCGATATTTATCTGTTACACTAGCAAATAAGAATTAAAAGCTGCAGCAGTCTGTATCTTGTCACACAAATTCCATGGGTGTTTGATACAAATTTCATATGTGTCTCCAATGATATAGAGATTTCAGAGTTGTATCCAAGTTGTATCCAAGATTCCTTGGTATTCTGTAGCATACCCTGGAACCTACTTCTTTATACCTTTATTGAATATCTAACAGCATTATGGAGCCAAATGCATCTTTAGAGTAACACTAAGGATTACAGCTTCATTCTAGGTTGCACTATGGGAATAAACTCAGTCATTGGCTGAGTCAAATAACAGCTATACAAATTAAGCCAAACAGATTCTAATTTCTATTATTTTAGTGAAAACCAAAAAGCAATTGGAGATAGTACATCTCACCTACAGTAGGAGTCTCAATTGAATTTAATCTGGTTAGAATCACACTCAGTGGAGTTTCACCAGTTTCACCAGGAGAAAGAGGCCAGAGCCCTGAGCAGAAGAATTTTCAAAAATGGCTATGATTTGTCTACATCTATACCTACTAAATTTAGTAGAAAACTATGACAATCTCTAAAAAAAAGCTAAATTTAATGAGAATTAAGAAGGTTTAAGAATTCCATAGAACTGTAGTAATGTAAGTGAAAATATGGACTATTCTCTCTAAATGTACATCATAACAATATCTTTCCACTGAGAATGACTCCCCATAAAAGAGTTGAAAAAGATACATAAAGAGTCTCATCAGGGTTAATTGTTCCTGTGAAGTAACAGTGTAGTGCACAAGACTTTTAACACACTCTCTTAACTCTATGGTGCTTTATATTTCTATGGCAGTAATAGTATGCCAAGCCACTTAGAAACAAAAGAAAATTTGAATTATCCAGTCTCCTTTAAAATCTTTTAATTAACCAACATAATTTGCACTGATATATGTCTTTCCTGATACTCCAAACCTTCCAAAACCCTGTCATTCTTAATTGCTTGAAGGTAACTTTCTAACTTCACTTCAGGGACCACCCAGAACAATTAAGTATCAGTAGAACATTGAAACTGAGCAGTGAACTGGGAAATTCAGGAGCACAAAGGAGAAAACTTTCATAGGAATTGAGCCTGGACAATGGACCATGGAATTTGCTGCAAAGTGGCACTTTCATCATTCTTTTAATGATTTTCATACATACTAACCTGATATCAAAATATCTTTTTCTTTCAGGCATAGGAGGAAAGAAAAGCAATTAAATCTCTTTACTGGAATCATTTACTCTACTGAAAGAAGTAACATCAGCTATATTTGTTTGCTGTTGATACCCACACTAATTTTATGATGAGTACACACACACCATTTAAAGTCTGTTTTTGTAACTTGTTAATGTGATTTAGAGATTCCAGTACATCTTGTTGCCTGCTTAAAGTAGACCTTTATTCCTAAGAAAGGGAAATGTCTGGACTGACTCACTGGTACCTCCTAATGCTGTAGAGAGGCAACCTCAGATAACTGTGATGTTGGCATTATAGTATTGACTTGACTAGGCTCTTTATATTGGTACGGGGGATGGGGGTGAGGTATGATTTCAGGCAGAAAAGGAATGGTGAGGAAATAAAATATGCTGGGTCTAAACCCTTTCATCTGTCTTTATGTATTTAGACAGAGAATAGGCTACTGAGAAAGCAAAATTTATCAGTAAGTGAGTATAGGCCAGTAAATTTTTATTGTAATTGCCCATACTTACCCATTCATTTGGCCTGTGTTTAATACCACAAGCTATTGTTAGCCCATTGTCAGAAGGAGTATACAACCAAAGAGAAAGAAGATTAAATTTCCTCCTGTGACCATTAACGTGCTTCTGAATTGGAACTGGAAACCATAGCAGAATGATTTCTGACAGGCTATACTGGTAATTATATCAGCCCATTCTGACTTGTTAGCAACACCTTTCTAGGATTAAAAATTATAAATAATATGCCTGATTTACCTGTTCATTGACCCTGAATATCTGTATTAGGAAGAACTTGAATTATATCGCAAAGGTGCCAGATAAGCATTTTCCCTCTCAAAAGGGCATTGCAGACATTTTGCTAGTAATACAAGGAGCTGGTCCTTTGGTATTTTCAGTTAATGACTTTGCTTAAGAACTTGGGATTATAAGGTACTATACTTAGTATTTGCACTAGTCCTTAAGGAATCTTCAGAAAATCATCAAGCTCAGTTACAGGCAAATCGCCGTTGTAAACTAATTTTGCAAGCATATGAGATACAATTTTCTTAAATGACTATCCTTGTGATTTTACTATTGAACCTGTGCAAAACAACGTGTAAGTTAAATTTAAAGCCAAATGCCTTTTTGGCAATGCTGTTTTCACTGTGAAAAGATGTGTTTGAAATGGATGTATGATATTATTATTAACTGTGGCTACTGACTAGTCATATAGTTTTTAATTTTAGTAGAGTTATTTAGGAGTTATTATGTTGAACTGTAACACTGGTGAATATTTACATCACCACAAGGATGATGTGAGAGGTCACAAAATTCTTATTCTATTTTAATTCTAATCTACATAACTGAACATCCCCAGATCACTGTGGTACAAGTGTTGGACAAGTTATGTTCTCATTTCACCTGAATACTTGTGCAGACTATAAATTTTTGGGGTACGTGAAGGTGCTTACATCATTATGAACCTTCAAACACTGCTGTGTCTGTTTTAGTCATGAACTGATTTTTGTGTGTGTGTCTTTAGCAGTCTTTTGGCTCTATAGTCCTCTGCAATAAATTATTCAAATAAGGATCCTGTTCATTATTGTAACTGTAGAAGGTTTGGAAGAAAATTCAGACCTCATAAAAGAACATATAAATCCTGATAGCAGGATTGGAGAAACAAAGGTAAAATTGGAAACTCATAATTTTATGACTTTTGTACTACATATGTCTCTGTATAGGAGATACACATCCATATATGTCCATACATCATATATTAGACTAAGAAAAAGATCTATGGCAAGTCTATATTCTGAACGTTGACATAAAGCCACCTGAGCCTCACTGTTAGCCTACTCACAGAATCACAGAATCACAGAATTTCTAGGTTGGAAGAGACCTCAAGATCATCGAGTCCAACCTCTGACCTAACGCTAGCAGTCCCCACTAAACCATATCCCTAAGCTCTACATCTAAACGTCTTTTGAAGACTTCCAGGGGTGGTGACTCCACCACTTCCCTGGGCAGCCTGTTCCAATGCCTCACAACCCTTTCAGTAAAGAAGTTCTTCCTAACATCTAACCTAAAACTCCCCTGGCTCAACTTAAGCCCATTCCCCCTTGTCCTGTCACCAGGCACATGGGAGAACAGACCAACCCCCACCTCACTACAGGCTCCCTTTAGGTACCTATAGAGAGCGATAAGGTCGCCCCTGAGCCTCCTCTTCTCCAGGCTGAACAAGCCCAGCTCCCTCAGCCGCTCCTTGTAGGACTTGTTCTCCAGGCCCCTCACCAGCTTTGTCGCCCTTCTCTGCACCCGCTCAAGCACCTCAATGTCCTTCTTGTAGCGAGGGGCCCAAAACTGAACACAGTACTCGAGGTGTGGCCTCACCAGAGCTGAGTACAGGGGGACGATCATCTCCCTAGCCTTGCTGGTCACACTGTTCCTGATACAAGCCAGGATGCCGTTGGCCTTCTTGGCCACCTGAAACATACTGCTACATATCCCTTCAGAACAAAGAAAGGAGCTTTTTAGACAACTGTGAAGAAAATATATTCCTCTATTCCTGCTGAAAATATGAAGAAGCACAGAATACATAGAGTAAAACTCCAATTCTAAAAGGACAAATCTCTCTACAATTTTTAATGGCATATACACATTTAACATACACACGTCTGCATTCAGAATGTATGTGCAAATGCAGATAAATAAAATTGCCCTGAAGCCATTCAGTTTTGCTATGCTTCATACATTACCTCTCAGAAATGCCAGTATCTCAAGTTTTTGATAATGAAAATATGTGATAAAAATGACTGACATGTCTCCACCCATAAGTCACTACTATGTTTCATTTATTTTCTCTTCCAGGAAAATACATGCATTTGATTTTTATCCATTGGTCTAAACTAGGTGTGAGACTTGTACCTTGCATTGACCCTGAAATGGATAGAATCATAGAATCATAGAATCATAGAATATCCTGAGTTGGAAGGGACCCTTAAGGATCATCAAGTCCAACTCTTGACACCTCACAGGTCTACCCAAAAGTTCAGACCATGTGACTAAGTGCACAGTCCAATCTCTTCTTAAATTCAGACAGGCTCGGTGCAGTGACCACTTCCCTGGGGAGCCTGTTCCAGTGTGCAACCACCCTCTCTGTGAAGAACCCCCTCCTGATGTCAAGCCTAAATTTCCCCTGCCTCAGCTTAACCCCGTTCCCGCGGGTCCTGTCACTGGTGTTAATGGAGAAAAGGTCTCCTGCCTCTCGACACCCCCTTACGAGGAAGTTGTAGACTGTGATGAGGTCTCCCCTCAGCCTCCTCTTCTCCAGGCTGAACAGGCCCAGTGACCTCAGCCGTTCTTCGTACGTCTTCCCCTCCAGGCCTTTCACCATCTTCGTAGCCCTCCTCTGGACACTTTCCAACAGTTTCATGTCCTTTTTATACTGTGGTGCCCAGAACTGCACACAGTACTCGAGGTGAGGCCGCACCAGCGCAGAGTAGAGCGGGACAATCACCTCCCTTGACCTACTAGCGATGCCGTGCTTGATGCACCCCAGGACACGGTTGGCCCTCCTGGCTGCCAGGGCACACTGCTGGTTCATACTCAATTTGCTGTCTACCACGACCCCCAGATCCCTCTCTTCTAGGCTGCTCTCCAGTGTCTCATCGCCCAGTCTGTACGTGCAGCCAGGGTTTCCCCATCCCAGGTGCAGGACCCGGCACTTGCTCTTATTGAACTTCATGCGGTTGGTGATCGCCCAGCTCTCCAACCTATCCAGATCCCTCTGCAAGGCCTTTCCACCCTCATTCGAGTCCACAACTCCTCCAAGTTTGGTGTCATCAGCAAACTTGCTCAAAATACCTTCTATTCCTACATCCAGATCATTTATAAAAATATTGAAAAGTACCGGCCCTAAAATGGAGCCTTGAGGGACCCCACTGGTGACCGCCCGCCAGCCTGACGCAGCCCCATTTACCATAACCCTTTGGGCCCTGCCCGTTAGCCAATTGCTCACCCATTGTATGATGTTTTTATTTAGCTGTATGGTGGACATTTTGTCCAGTAGGATCCTATGGGAAACCATGTCAAAAGCCTTGCTGAAGTCCAAAAAAATCACATCAGCTGGTTTCCCTTGGTCCACCATACGGGTGATCTTATCATAAAAGGAAATCAGGTTAGTTAGGCAGGACCTACCCTTCACAAACCCATGCTGGCTGGGACCAATGACTGCTTTGTCCCCCAGGTGCGCCTCAATAAGTTCGAGAACCATCTTCTCCATGATTTTACCAGGCACTGACGTGAGACTGACAGGCCTGTAATTGCTAGGGTCTTCTTTCTGACCCTTCTTGAAAATCGGCACAACATTTGCCAGCTTCCAGTCTACTGGGACCTCTCCAAATTCCCAGCATCGTTGAAAAATAATTGAGAGAGGTTCCGCTATGACGTCCGCCAGCTCTTTCAGCACCCGGGGATGAATCCCATCCGGACCCATGGACTTGTAGCCCTGTTAAAGAAACAAGTTTTCAAAAGTTCTGTTTTTATTGAGCTTTTATGGAAGTAATACAAAAGTGTAATTATTATTTTCCTTTTCAGAACACCTACAAGATTTGTATAAGCTCTGTATCTTTTAATAAGTACATATAACTCTCAAAAATGTACACATATCTAGGTCATGCTAATTACCCACCTTGGGAGGCAAGAATGTGCCTATACTTCTCTACCTAGCTGGTGTACTCTTGAGACCGAAGTCGGAAGAGCAGGGTTTAGAAAAACTAAAAATACACTTCCTAGGATCTTAGTCACTAAACTGCTTAAAAAGAAGGTCTCTCATGTTGACAGCCTGTAATTTGTATTATGCAGGAAATAAGACTAGATAATCAAAAACAACCCTTCTGGCCTTGAAGCCTATGAATCACATATAATGGAGAAATTACTGTGGTAATGTAAGTAAATTGTCAGACTTCAAAAACAGCAGACTCAGTTTTATTTTACAAGGAATAATTTTATCATATTTCTTGCATAGATGAAATTATGCATCACTGAGTCCCCAAAAACACCAAATCAAGCCATAAAATTCCTTATGGACTAACTGGAAAAACATGCAAAGCATTCTCTTAAGTCGTAACCTAAAATGAAAACTGAAATATTCATAGAGAAACCTCCAACATGCATGAAAGCACGCATCAAAAATTATCGATCTTTCTCAAAGTTCTGTCTAGCTCTTCCACAAATAAATTCAACATTTTGCTGTGATCATTTGCTTTGAGTAACTTATATTGAATGCTATGTGTAATTAAATTTCAAGAAAATTAATTCATTCAACATTTTAATGTAACAGGGAATCCATTATCACATTTAAATAGTGTATGGGGTCTTCCAGAAATGAGGTTACCATGCTACACAGTGCTTGCTACGCCAACTAAAGCTGGACAAAACATTTTTGTCAATTATTTGTTTGCCCACATTAGTGCAGCAAAACTGTAGCTGTTCATTTTGTTCTATTATGAAGGGAAAAATGCCTATGCAAAGCCGACAAATTAAACAAGGAATAGAAATTGTGATCTAATCCATAAAATTTTAAAAATCAGAGGCCAAATCAGTCCATAAGAATGCTATAAGTTAGGCAGAAGAAAGATACCAGCTTCTTAGGACACAGGGATTTAATTTAAAGACTGTCCCCAGTCTTCTAATATTTAGTTTCTCTTTGAACCTCAGAATTCAATTGTATATTCACTGTCAGTTAAATAGTCTTGTTAGTTGCAGTATGCTCACACAAAAGGAGAGGCTGTTTTAGTGAAGGACTTATTCTACATCAGAATGATCTTTATTCATGAAGACTTCAAATGCTTCATTAATCTTCAGTTTTACTGTAGCCAGGGAAAGATCCTGTTATTTGCTAAAATTAAAGAAGACAAATGGGAGTTTGCAGTTTCTCCATGAACATATGAAAAAAGTAGGGTTTATTTAATTCAGTAAAGTTAGAATATTTCTAGTCAAAACTTTTCCCTGATAATACATGTAAACCGTCAGAAAGGAGAAATGCTGACTGTCAAGGTATACATCAATTACTAATTACTAATGTTCAGTTTAATATCTTGTAGGTCGACAGATATTGGGTTTTTATCATCCTGTTATTAACAATTATAATACTATATAATATAATATTATTATATTATGTCTGTATATTATATTATGTCTGTATATTTCAGCCATTATAATATAATATAATATAATATAATATAATATAATATAATATAATATAATATAATATAATATATTGTATTGTATTGTATTGTATTGTATTGTATTATAATGGCTGACATATACAGACAGCTGAGTATGTGCCACTGGGAAGAATACAGTAGCTTTATCACTTGGAAAAACAACAACAACGACAAAACATCAACTATCTGCTACAAGTTTTTTATTTTATTCTCTAATTATTCACCGTATAATATGGAAGCAGCTCTTTGTGTAGTAAATAGGAGGCATTCTCTTCACCACATCTGTCTTCATTTTTCAATCCACCTCTGGCCCTAATGAAGCTGAAACTTACCCATCAGTACACTTTCCCTTTGGGAAAAGCCATAAGCAAGTGGAAAACAGGACACTCAGCCTACTCTCTTAAGAACATCCTGAACACTCTTTTTTCACATCTCTGGAATGTGTTCAAACTGTACCAGTGCCACCCAGATGACCAGATTTCAAATATATGTCCATAATTCCTACTGCGCGGCTGTTCTGCAAGTGTGCCAACTTCAGATGCTCTGTGAGTAGCTTTCTGCTTGGGTTCAATGTCATCCTTCCCAATTGGCAGCATCTGTTATTTTCGGATAATTAATTTAGTAGAAGTGTTTCAGAATCAGGCATACTGAAATGTCACTACAGGGATGCTATCATATTTTTGAAAGCTGAGATACAGAAATTGACAGCAAATACAAACAAACAAAAACCCTCTAGCAGCTACAATTAGATCATTCTATAATTTACATTGGCTAGTAATATTCACCTTCACATAAATCAATGCATGGGAAGAAAAAAAAATCAACCTGATTTCCTTCATATTTGCAATATATGATCTCTCTCTCTATAGGTTTATTTTATCTTGTATTGCCTCTGATTTCTCAGAGTCTTTGTTTAGCAGGAGAATGGATGAATCCCTCTTCTAAGCCCTGATATATTCATGGTTGTAGAACATATGCCATTGTGCTGAGGGATAGAGAGAAACCTAACTCTCAGTTGAAGCATGAACTTTATACTTTAAAGTACAGTTTTCAATGACTGTTTTGCTCTTATTGCATCTACTGACGTTCAGCAGGTGTTTGTTTATCAGCGAACAGAGGTCGGGACTATTGCCATGGCTAGTCATGTTATTCCTGCTGAAAGAAAGTTTTCATGTACGCTAGAATCTCTGTGACTTTTATTCAAAAGTAAGATTCCTTTATTTTTAGGAGCTCTGAGCGGAGCCCCTTGGAGTACTTCAATATTTGAGCTTATTGAAGAAAGGGTTTTGTCTGTTAATAGGCAATCAGAAGAAAGCCAGATACACAGCAGTGCTGTGGTTTTGGAAGAGAATTTTTATCAGTAGTAACACAGAGGAAAGAAAGAAGAGAAAACTTTGAACCATGTTGCTGGATAAATTGCATTGTGTATTCTTACCTAGATTAGCATTTCTATTCTAGATTTCAGTTTTCTTTATGGTTATATTTGGGCTGTTTTGCCTTTTGCCTTGTTTTGTGTTTCTTTTTTTTTTTTTTTTTTTTCAAAGTGAGTAATGAGCAGGGTTTCTATAGTCTTAAGAACAAAACCACTGCCTGTGTGGAGACAGAGAAAACATTACTTGGATTACAGGAGCACTTAATTATCATGCACTGAAAAGTATTTAGTTTTACTTTGATCAAGACAACAGTGTGAATGTGGACTGAGAGAAGGATTTTTTTTTTTCCTTATCCTAAGTAAAAACCTCAGAGAATATGAGAAGGGTGAGTAAAGCTGATAAACTTCACTTAAACTTGATGCATTTCTCATTCCTGTTTCCTGACAGGGAATTTCATTGTAAGACAACATATCTTTCTTTTCTGAAGTACTTCGCTGATTAAATGCATGTGGCATGATGCAAGAAGCTTGTGCTGTGAGAGGACAAAGAAGTTTGGCACAAGGTAATAAGGGGAGCCCTTCCTGGGTTACATGTTCAAAACTCCCCTGAAAAGCTAAGAAATTAAGTAGAAAATTATACAAGGAAATTCAGTAGCCCAATATTTAAATATGTTTCTAGACAGTTTTGAAAACTGCCTGTGTCTATAAAGTCTCAGTGATGCCAAGAAGAGCTACAGAAATACACACAAAAGTTGTATTATTCCATCCTGTAAATGTAAGGTAGCTGCACCACAAGCTTTAAAAAAATTTAAAAATCCGTAGGTTTTCCTCTTCCTCTTCTTCTTCCATTTTCTCTTCTTCTTCTTCTTCTTCTTCTTCTTCTTCTTCTTCTTCTTCTTCTTCTTCTTCTTCTTCTTCTTCTTCTCCTTCTTCTTCTTCTTCTATTTCTTCTAATTCTTCTTCTTCTTCTGCTTTTGCTTCTGCTTCTGCTGCTTCTGCTGCTTCTTTTTTTTCAAATTACCTTCTGTTATGACTGACAAGTCTTTAATAAAAACAACCATCCATCCACTTTGCTAGGAGATGAAAAGTTCAGAAGTAACAGAAAGGGAATTGGGAAGAACTGTCAGTGTGGGAGTGGACAACAACTCAGAAGTGCAAAACCTGGACCTGGCAATCCTTCAGTATCCCAAGGTCCTTGCTTGGCTTGAGAGTATAATGAAAACTAATGGAGAGATATGGAAGGTCTGCCCAGTGCAAGCTACCTACTTCTTCCTTTAATCTTTTAAAAGAAGAACACTGCTTATGCATACTGGTCACTTTTGATATATGATCAGAGTTTAACAATGCTTTATTTTTGTCAAGACATTTCAACTCCAGTGCTTTTATATCTTCAATTCATAATTGACTTGATAACAAAACTATACTATTTTATGACAATATTTTGCAGGGACAGAAAAGAGCCATCCTCCTCCCCTCATTGCTATATTTTAACTCTGAAATATCTCTGAAACTAATACTAAATATGTAGGCTTGATAGAATCATCACTGGTATATCAGCAAAGAATCGTTTCAAATATAATGAATTTAATTGAACTGTCTATACTTTATCATGCATGCTTTCAGACCAGTTGAGAAGAAGGATATTTTGACGTAGGTCCATATGTAGACAAAAAGGCTAATGAAGACAAAAATCCAAGACCTCCAAGTCTTAAGCCAGAGGCCTATGGTATTGGCCTAACAAGATTAGGTCCATGGGCAAGATTAAGTAGCAGAGTGTGCTCATGCCATCCAGGAGTTGACAGTGGTAGTAAAAGAAATAAAAAGCATAAAAAGGCATAAGAGAAGAGAAAAAAATTGCTATATCTGCCTGTACAAGCTAGAAAAGGATGAGGTAAAACTGGTTTTGAATTCCTTACTTTAAACAGAGCTTCTGACCATTTCCACCAAAACTTTCATGAGGTTTTGTATAGCTTAACCTTAAATAAAGGAGAATAGTCAAGATAAAGTCTGACTCTCCAAAACATAATCATTAGATATGTATTCAGATAGCTTTCTAAAAGTATGAAGGTACCTAAATCTAACATGTGGTTATCTAGTTACTTCTATATGCCTATACCAAAACCACAGTATTAAAAGCATAAAGACCTTGAGGGGCACAAATGCTTCAAATCTCAATATTTTCATAATGGTGGAAAAGAATAGAATGTAGAAGAAAAAGGGAACTGGTAGAGCATATGTTATGTCATAAAATAATGTGTTTTAATATAATGTCCAAGCATTTATACTTCCCCTAAATAAAGGCATTGAATTTTTATATCCAAACATGGATAATGCCAAACAAACAAACAATCAAAAAATAAATAAAAAAGCAACTCTAGATATTTAAGTCTAAAAATTTTATGAGAAATTGGTATATAAATGTACAAATGTTACTTGCAGGCATTAAAATGTCTACTAATCTGAAACAGAAGTAGCACTATTTCAGAACTATTTTTTGTATAAATCCAGGAGTGATGGCTATATAAAGTGACTCTAGAACACAATACAGCATGCCAAGTATGTTTAAAATTTATCAGCAAGCTCTCTTTAGTTATCAAGCTGGAGAACAGTTATCCTATTCATTATTGACATCTCCCATAATTCTTTCAATGGTTTTGTGCAAATAGCTTGTCAGCCTTTTGGCAAATAGGGGTGATTTTCAGTAACATTTTTAAATTCGTCAAATTCATTTATACATCCAGAAACAGCCAGACTTTCTTACCATTAATTTTAAAGAAAAAAAAAATCCTTTAGTAGTAAAGGTCTACAAGGTGGACCTAAGCATTGCAATACTAGCAGAGATCTAACTTAACTACTAAAGAGGCTGCACCAGCAAGAATTTACAATGCTTGGCTTAGCATACAGGGTTGTTCTACAATACATGTGAAAATATTAAGTGCCTTTGTGTGCTGGGAGAATATTAGTGCTGGAAACTCCTATATCTGTGAAGAAGTTGATGAGCAATGGTCTAAACTATGGTTGTTACAACCTAGGTTGAGAATATACAAAGATCTAAATTTTGGCATTGAACACAGAACTGCTACGATGGTACAGCTGTGGCCATAGCCCTGAGTGTGCTTTGGTAGCTTTTGCTTGTTCTCTTTGAATTCAAATCTGTTAAAACATTTTATTTCAAAGTAGCTTAAAAATGCGCCTGCAATTTTATGGCACTATTAACCTGAATACTAATAGTCCTAACTATGGACTATTAACCTGAATTTAGAAACACATTTAAATGTGAAATATATTATGATTTGATTAGTATATAAATAGTGGAAAAGGTCTTTATTAGGTCTTTGACCTCTCTTTACTCATCTGCTGAGAGTCTGGAAAGAATTCTTAAAATACTGAAGATAACAGCACTATGTGGAATATTTACATCATGGCTAAAAACAAAACTGGGAATAACACTGGGCTGTAGCATGGTGCCTTGAGCAGAGTCACTGCCAGGTTGACCCACCACAGACAGCAGAACCACCAGAGTGACTATATAATCCTGCATACTCAATCTTTTGTTGTGAGTGCGACACATTCAGAAAAGATTTAAGGTTTGGATCAGCCAAGAATATGTGGGGTGTAAAATTACTTCCCTTCCAATACTCAGAAGTTCAGTTCTTGTCTGCTATTATAAAATCAATGAAAGTGTGAAAATTGAAGTTTGCTGAATAAGGTGCTCTGCAATGCATTTAGTCTGGCATATCATATTGTAAAGAAAAATATGAGGTTTTGCTTTAGCTGTCAAGTGTAGTCTTCTGCAAGTGGAGACAGGTGAGCTTCTAGAATTACAGATCAGCTTGTAATGACTTATTGATAATCTCCTGAAGAAAATCCTGTTAGTAAAGAGGATTGGATTGCGGGAAAATGTCTTAAAATCTATTGATGATTAGCATATGGATTATATTATCAAATAGTAGCTAATATATATATATGTTTAATATTGTAATTCTACCTCTTATTATGAAACTATTTATGTCATCATCTAGTTTTCAGTGGTCATAAAGAAAAAGCACAGACTGCTGTGAGCTGGTGGTCAATAAGTGTTTATATTTCATTAGCTGTTATATATCGAAATAGGGACAGAGAAGAAAAGCCAGTATTGTTTTCATTGTTTTACTTCTTTTGACTCTGGTAGAAGTGCAGGCAAAGATCTATCAGGCAGTAAGTCCATGGTCATCAAGAGTTGAAAGAGGCTATCAAAGATAGACCACTAATTTCAAGAGGCTTCTTTCTTCTAAGCAGACATTTTCAACTGGTAGAAGTTCATGAAGAGTGTTGTTGCTACCTCTGTGATGAAGTTTTAGTAGAACTGCTGCTGGGATGCTGATACATGAAACTCAGTACCCTTACACTGTTGTTTTTTTTTTTTTTTTTATGCCATCTCTTGAGAATAACAACTGTTTGCTCTAAATTTATAAGAGAAGAGATCAAGGATGGCTGTGGTATTGTTTATTATAATATGATTGGATATAATTGTATAAAAGCCAATCTTGTGCCATGAAACCAGGTATTATGTCAACTACTAATCTGCTCGTGTGGTAAACTGTGAGTGCTGCGTTTAACATTGAATTACTTGTAAAAAAGTAAGAAAAAAAAAAAAAAAGGGGCTAAGGGCTTAGGGCTAAGACTGTAAGACTTTGGGCTCTGGTATGTTATGTCATGAAAGAATACATTAAGCTGTGGGATAATCTAGAAAAATATGTAGTTTTTAAATGTTTGTAATAAATTGATTTATCATTATCTATGTAATGAAGCAGTAATTGAATAGTATAAAACTCAGTCACTCATTTTTTGTTTACATAAATGCCTTTTTAGTGGAATTATTTCAGGAAATAAATTCCTTTTTGAAATGAATAAATTTATATTTACAGTCAGATTACTTTTTTATAACTGACACATAGTAACCTTTATTTACAGAAAAGAAGGTCTCAGGCTAGGACCTCAGTATATTTGCATCCTGAACACTTCAAAATGTACGCAATGGATATATCAGAACATAAAATATATTGAAATTTTATTTCTGATCTTTAACTCTACTTTAAATGAATAATCTGTCTGCAATCTTATTTATTGGTTAAATACTCTAAAGCACTAGCCTTACTCTAAATACTCCTAGCCTTACTGAAGTCCATGGCAAAACTCCTATTAATTAAAATGAGGTTTATTGTTCACTGTTATTATTTTTAATGTTATGGGTTTTATGGATTTAAAAACCACATATATTATATTTTTTTCTTTTTTTTTTTTTCATATGTGAAGTATATAACAAGAAAATTGCTGTTCAGCAGTTACAGTATTTGCAAAAGCATGTACAAACTGCCCTAGTAACAAAAACACAGTTGGTCACAAATTTACGTTAGAGAAAGAATTAGATGATTTTGTGGAATTATCAAATTCAGCAAGTTATATAAATCAAAAGACACTAAGAAGTTATTGTTAATTACTCTATTCAAATCAGAATGCAAAGATACAATATTACTTAAAATACGGTTTTAATATTGACAATACAGAGATTAAATTGCTTTTAGAGCTGGGAATATGTTCTTGTTAAGATGAAGTTGCTCAGAGTTAGCTGACTCTTGTTTCTGGTTATCTATTCTTTTCCTGAAAGCAGTTGCAGTCAACCAAGAAGGGCTATGGAAAAACACAGGTGTGCTAAGCAAGTTTTCAATGTTCCAGTTTTGGTTGCTATAAGCTAAAAAGCTTTAACTATGACTTTTCATCTGAATAACTTGTATCTTTTTTTTTTTTTTTAATCTTTAAAGAGATGATTTCAAGAAGAAGAAATGTGTAATATATAAGATGTCTGAGGAGTTTGATCTTATAATACGGGAATAATGAAATGAGTTTTAGGTCTTGCAACCCAAAGCCAAGTTACAATATTTGATGTTTGCATCTTTCCCATTTAGATTTTCTATGGAGGACCAGCAACATTTTGATAAATGTGGGCGGCTCTTGGTTCACAATTCACATCTGCTTCAACATGAAATCTTAGCACATGTGAGCAGTAAAAAAAACATGCTCACATGTGCCTAAAACATGTGTTTTAGGCACATGTGAGCAGTAATAAGGCTTTCAAGATATTTTCTATGAAAGAAAGGAAAGCTGCAGTTATTACAGACTTTGTGTATTGTTCTTTAATTTGTGTGTGATCTTTTTTTCAATGCGGATTGAGACTTTTAACACTGAGATCTTAGCTACATATTACAAAACCCCGTGTTTATGTGAACAATTAAAAGTCAAGCAGGGGTGAATCTAAGAGCAAGACAGCTAACAGGAATATTTTATGGAACATTGTACTGTTTCATGAACTCTATCAAGAGATAATTCAATGCCAGTTGAATTTAGATTCACCTCAAAGATACTTATGACAAATTATGTGACAATGAATGTCCCATTACTGATTCATGTGAAGAAGAGGATTCATTACTGAATCCAGGGATTCGTGTGAAGGCCTCTCTTCTTCAGAGTGGCCTTTCTCTGTTGTACTGTAATGTAAACTGGTGCCAGGAAGCCTACATGTATATGTCTACTGGAATAAGTATCGGGAAACTGGCTACAACAGTACTCTTTTTTTATTATTATTATTATTTTTTATTATTATTATTATGGTCATCAGAATCCTTTGAAAGGGTACAGCAAAGCTGGAAAATTGCTGTCTTGTGCTTACAATGCATTTCTCTCTGGTTGTTGGGTTTGTTGTTGTTTGTTTGTTTGTTCATTTGTTATCTGGCTAATGAAGTTACTTGGAATTCAAAAGCGCTTAGATGAGGAGATGGATCTGCAGATAGACTTTCTGTCCTTAAGATAATATGCTATATTTATTATAAAAGTACACCTGTGTCTTTCATAGTCTACTTATTATCAAAACCTCAGTCCTATTGAACAGGTTATTTCTGAAGAATGTGAATTCTATTGCTGACATTACGAAGACATTTGCTCAAGATACATGCCTAATAGTCATAGTAACCTAGGAAAAAAAACTTTGAGATCAAGCTACATCAGGTTGTATAATTCTATTATTGAATCCATGTTACTGAATCCATGTTATTGAATCCATAAGTTACACCTCAACATAGTATTTTGAAAGTTTGTGAATTGTTGGAATTTGCATAGTTTCATTTCATTCCTGGAGATTTTGTTTTGTATGCTTTTTTCAAAATAAGAAATGACATTTGAGGAAAAAATCTTTTTTCCTCTCCTTTTTGAAAAAAAAAAAAGTACAAAACATCTATTACAGTTTTTTTTTTTTTTTTTCTTCTCCGTGTGTGGTTCATAGAGATGGAAATAAAAATGTTATTGATCCAAGCAAAAGATCAATAGGAAGAGTCATTCACAATTAGGCATTCAGTAGAAAATAACATGAATGAAATTAACCTGGAGCACTTGAGGCAGTTTGCCTGGTAACCTTGCTCTCAAATATGTTTTAAGTTTAATAAATTATATTTACGTGGAAAAAAGTGAGTCCTGAGAATTATTAAAGATATGCTCTCTAGGTTGCACCATAATTCTGTTTGTAATCAGTATAGCTTTTTTGCTTTCTGATTATAGGGGTTTATTTCAAAAGGCAATGGTCACACTGCTTTTATTAGTTTTACTTCTAAAGGTCATGTCATAGTTGTCAAAAATAAGCATTGATCTTAGGATTAATATTTTAAACATGTATTTAAAATACAATGTGGGAAAAGCTGACATTGTTGCTTTCCCTATGGTAATTTAAGATTGGGAAGTTTTACTGATTAAACCCTTCATTTTACTTTTAAACATTTTCATTTAAAAGGTAACTTCTTTGACTGGTAATAAATGAGGTACTGGTTATATTTAATAACTCCCATGCATTGTGGTGTCACAGCAGACCCAAAAGATAGTACATGCTGTCACATTTGGGATGATAGATTTTATAAAACTGCGTTGCATGAAGACGAACTCTTTTGTGTTACCTTGCAAGGTTGCCATGGAGATAGAGTACTGCTTCATGGGAATTTCACTTTTCTGGTAATGTTAGAACCCAAAGCTGCTTCTTTCGATAGTTCTTAAATCTCACTTTTAAAATGATATCGATTTGCAAAAACTAATGATTCATCTTTTGTATCTCTATTTTCTCAGAAATACCTTTTTGGTGCCGTCAAAGCTAATGCACTAAACATGTTAACTTAACAGGTGCCGAACACAGTAGACTGTCTAAGCATTATCTTACTTTATGTTCTATGCCACTGGTCAATTTAGGATATGTTTTGCAAGTCTGTACTTCCTCAAAGAAAGATTTCAGGTATTTGTAGCCAGTGGAAATATTTTTATGATGGGAAATCATCAAAATCAATATGTTGCAGAGGGATAAATACTATATATTCTTTTTAATGATTTTTTTAAAGAAAAATCAATTTAAATATTAAATATATGGAAAATAGTTACAGCGTTGTTTCTATTTCTACAGAGAAAACCATATTTTTGGTGGAGTTATCATGTATTTCTCTGTAGTATGTGATGTATTTTTATTACCCTGTTTAAATGAGAAGTCAAAAGGGAACTTCAGTTGATTCTGACATTTATAAGCCACTCATTTTCTTCATCTTTATCAATAAAACCGAGAGACATGGAAACCCTTACTCTTTGCCTTAAGCACACATTTCTGAATGCCTGGCTGTAGATGAATCAGCCAGGACTATAATATACAGAGGATACATCCAACTCCTGGACATATGGCAGAAAGTACATATGGGAATGTAAATCATACCATTTGGTATCCAGTCGGAGCTATCTAGCTATGCTAATGAAATTCATGCAACAGGAATATTTTTCAGGAGGAAGGATCTCTCGCTGTTTTCAAATGAAAACAGCTAAAATAAAATGCTTTCCTGAGGAAAGTGCTGGAAATTATTCTGCATGTTCTTTTGCCCCATTCATATTGAATGCTCACCCAGCGTGCTGCTGTGTTTGTTCAGAATATCTAGTAGAAAGACTGGCAAACATTTCACAAATGACTGAGCCAACTGAGAGCGGGTGTTGGAAGATGTGAGAGCCTCTTCCTGCATGCCTCTGTGTGGGGAAAGATGGCAACGTGTGCAGAGTGATAATTAAACAGACTTTCCTTCTGTTCCTGTCTCCCATTTGAAGTTATCTTTGAACAGAAAGATCGAAATGGCCTGAAAAGGGATGTCTGGGGAGGAATTCAATGAAATGAGGAAAGATTTTTTTTCTTCTACTTTACTAGCAAAGATTTAAGCAAATAGATGACAGAGTCATGTGCTATTCCTTCAAAAATTAGTGTTTAAATTCATTGAAGATATGTCTTTTTGCCAGTAAAATCCTTTGCTGTATTTACATATTCTCCTCCTTTTGCTAAAATACATGCTGATAAAATTTACATGGGTCTAACCCATGTCCTTCTCCCTAAAACTAAATAGGTTTTCAAATGTTTGCATCGTGATGCTTACTTGAATAGTTAAAAGCTACTCAGCAGGCAGCATGCTCAATATTTATATTTTGTAAATACAGACTAAGAACTTCATAAAATATTTCTTCACAAGGTGTGGGATTTTTCTTTTTTTTCTTGTTAAGTGATACTAGATGTCAGAATGTGCTGTGGCCTCATCAGAGTTTCAACTTATTTTCCTGTTCCCTAAATTGTAGAAGATTTTCTTAATAATTTTCTAAAAATCCAATTTAAACTAAAATATCAAAAGTAAGTGGGTTTTTATGGAACCTGTTAAACTCGCATTACTTCTGCTTTCATATGTAGTAAGTAATAATAACAGACTTCAACATTTCACTCCAAAATATTACTAAATTTTAGAATGTAATATGATTTCAGTATAACTTCTATAAAATTCATAATTGGTGATAGAGTTCATTGCTGTACTTAAAACATGTCTTCATTATTGACAGTGGTACTAGAGGGGAAGGGAAAAGCTGGTGAAGAAGACTTTGAAAAGGTCTCACACTCATATTGCTGTGCTTAGTCTAAATGATGGCAATAATTTCTCATTTTATGCAAATATTCAGCTATATATAGACCTTCATGTTCCAAAACACGTGTTGATTGAGAGAAAAGTTTGTCCTGGCAGTCTGCTGAAACATTGACACCAGATTTCTCTCCCTCAGAGATGAAACATTCCCCTGATTAATACCTTCAACATCTGGAATGTATATGAAATTTTACCTTGGATCCAAGGTTATTTTGCCAAATGCTGCCTCCAGCCACATACATAAAAGGTAGTTCCCAATATTTCCCAATTGTGACAAATGCAAAGAACTTTTTTTTTTTTCTTCCCTGTTTGGCCCATGCTATCCCCTTTCCTGATCCTACTGCAGTCAGATCCTGAGCTTCCTTCTTGCTGATCCTGCTGCAGTCAGATCCTGAGCTTCCTTTAGCTTCACAATATATAGGACACCCTTCAGCAACAGAAAATCTGTTGCTATTGGCAATTCAGTTCTGTCTGATGGGTATATAGGCAAATGTACAATACCACAAGCCCGAGAGAGAAGATAATATGTATATATATATATATATTTAAATCAGCAGTTCCTTACTCCTAAAATATTCCTAACCTAATTTTTTAACAGCAGCATTTTTTTTTCCCACATAAATGAATAGTAGAAAAATACCTCTCACTGCAGTTACAAGCAGGAATTGTGCAATACTATCAGTGTAAATAAAATACAATTAAATAAAATGCAAGAGTTTCAATGCCCCAATAAAATATTTTTTTTTATTTTGCTGTGCTCACTCACTGAAGTGTGTACATGAGTTCTCACCCTTTTGCCTCTATCCATGTAATAAGGATATCATTCTTTTCAAAAATAATGATTTTACCCCATAACTGATAAGCTGCATACCAATTTCACTGCAAAGTTTTACAATAAGCGGGTCTTTCACTTTGCACATGCTGACAGGAGTCTTGTGACAGGAATGTAGTGGGATACTGGTAGATACCTCTTATGGGTAGCACTAAGTTGCAGGGCTTTTTCATTGCACTTTTAAGAACTCTGTGCTACTGATGCATTTATTTCTTTTAATATATCACTTACTAATGGATCTTAAGAAACCTACACAAGCACTCTCATGGCTGAAGAAGAAAAAAGGGAGAATAAAAAAAAAATCAGATTTAGATAACATTCTCTGTAAATTAATGTTTTCTTCAAGTATGTTTCTGAGCATGGCTTAGAAGGTAATCCAACACCTCAAAGGAGAGACAAAAATTGTCCCCTTTTTGTCATGTAAACTTAAAATTACATCTGAACGGTGCAGTTGAGTCAGAAAGGAGCTAGCTTTTAAAGTTATCTCAGATGTGATTATTTTATGATACCTTTTGTAGTTGTTGGGTTTTGACTTTGATCTGAAGTGAGAAGTGTGACAGCAATTCAGTTTATGAATTGCTATGAAAAGTGATTGTATTAAAAATTAGAAAAGCCAATGAAAATAGTGGGATTTATTTATTTATTTATTTATTTATTTATTTTTACTGGTAATGGATGCATATATACTGCGATGCAAAAAGGAATCAAAAATAATAGCCATTTAAACATAGGATCATCTTGAATTGTCATTGAAAAAGCTTCTACAGACAGATTTTTATGTCAGTATTTTGGGTTGCATTTTCAAAAACTTATATGTTACTTGTAGGATAATAACTGCAGCTTCACCAACGTACAATATCTATGGTGATCTTTTTTTTTCCATTTGCATTTCTATTCCATATCAATGACACCTAGACTAAGGTTGATGTGTCTCAACTTCTACTGTATATTGAATTATAAGACCTTTATGATTTGTTTTGTTATTTATTTAAATGTATCATTTACAGTGAAGCTAAGAACTTCACACAAGCACTCTCATCGTAGAAGTTAATGTAGACAAGAATAAATGCACATCTTTGGCTTCTATATACTTTCATATTTTTTTTTCTCAGCTTAGCTTGCTCTGGTTCATGAAGATTTGAACAAAGATGAATGCTTCAGGTATGTTAGAGAGGACCCTGGAAACTGTACCATCTTGCTCCAGTGAGCTTTAGATTAGGTAGGCTCTTTAAGTGCTGACATGTCTTTGGACATCATGAGAAGTAGGCCAAGGAGACTCACTGAAATAGTTCTGCTGGTTCTTTAATGCGTAATGTACTTAGTAAAGTAATGTAGAATCAGCATATTGTAGACCCAAACCAGAGCAACAACATTTAAAATCTTTAAATTTGCTCTATGTCTTTTTGATCAAAATATAATTTCCACTCTACAGGGAATTCTGGGTTTTCAAAACCTTTTTTTTATCTTGTGGAAACTGGGATTTAAGAATTTACTGTGACCCATTCTGTTAATGTTGCTGTTACTGAAATAGTGTTGATGTGAGATTCATTGAATCCTAATAAAAAAAAAAAGATATAATTAGGATATATATCGTAATAAAAAAAAAAGGTCTGCAATCTGCAGTCTTCTTGAGCATGTATCTTCACAAGCACCACATGCTTAATTTTGAACATCATATCTGCCACAGGGACTTACCTCATCACATTGCGTTGTAGAATTGGCTTCTACATTTGTAAAATGTACCCTGAGCAAAGAAAGATTATACATATTATATATATATTATATTACATGTTATATATGTTAGACATTTTTTAACAGAATTTTTAACAGTACTTTCTTGAAGACTCTGATTTCTGGATTGGAATTTAAAATTAAGTCAAGCAAGCTGTGGTCTAGAACAAGTTGCTTGAGTATCCATTATGGCTAGGTAACAGAAAGAGTCCTGAGAAGTCATTGAGAGTATGCAAAACTAACTAATGAATCTTCATGGTTTTTCTTTTTAGACCATGAAACTCAATATGCAGTAGGAAATGGAGAGTTATATTCTGTTTAACACTGATCCACATTCAAAGGACAATGAAGGGAAAATCAATGATGGAAGAAAAATATATTCTTAAACTGTTTGATTAAGTTAGCCTTCAAGGAAAGGAATGTGGCTTTCTAATCTTGTATTCTTTCCTTCCCCTTGAATGTGTTTATTTACTTTGTTATGATACTTTTGCTGTACTGCTTTGTTATATTATTTATATTTTTAGTAAATATTGTTCTTAATTGTATCAGTATAAATTTAGTTATATTTCATTACTGTTCATAATAACTGAGAGCATATAAGCATTATAAATTTCTAATCTATCTTTTCATGAATATGGAAAGATGTATGACTTCCTTTCTACAGTGAAATAAGTATGTGGACCATTTGACTCCTGTCTGTAAATGTGAGACATATGAGACAGCAGTCATATTTGTGGAGTAATAAATATTATTTTTTAGCAATAAATGCATGTGCTGTGGTGTGTTTAGAATATCATTAAAGTGAGTTTTTGTTGGTATAACACAGTAACAAAAGCAGTAGATTTCTGTGACACTGCCTCTCATTTTATGGCAAGCAAGAATTTCCACCTAACTATAACCAATATTCTATTGTCTTCTGATTGCTTGTAATTGCTGATGTCGTTACATCGAGCTTGTTTTCCAAGAACAGTATGCTCTTTATTTCCCATCTTAGTTGCACTGAAAATCAGAGCAGAGACTTCCGCCCTTCCTCCAAATCAAATTGAATTGAAGCATACAAGGACAAAAAGAAGACAGCAGTCAGTTTTTCAAGATCTTTATGCCCTGAAATAATTCATTGTATGTTATACTTGTATCTAACTACAAAAATAGAAAGTAATACAATGCTTTTTTTTTTTTTTTTGGTGGTGCAAAAAATACATTGAGGTCATTACAAATTCTTTCAAGGAAAGGTCTATGTTAGTTCTTAACTGTATAGAACATAGTTATGCTGATTTCTTGGCAGATATCTTCATCAATTCCTGTTTTTTTTTTTTTTTTTTTTTTTTAAAAAAAGAACAAAATAACCAAAAACCTCAACCCCACAATATGATCCTATGATTTGAAAAAAAAAATGTAGTGGCATAGATTTTTTATTTCATATGCCAAGATGCTGAAGGAAACTTGCAGAGTTTTCCTGTTAGCTTTACCAACAGATGATATAGCCAGCTGCACAGCTACTTCTAATAAAAAGGATTTGAATTGACCATGACATATAAGTACATTATTCAACTGTCTAAGAGCCTATTTGCATTAACATCTACCTTAGTAAAGAAATCATAGCTTTTACTTTATTTTTTTTAGTATACATTGGGATCTAAAAAGATAATTTTTCACTTCTTGTTTATGGGCTAAATTACTATTTTGATGAAGCAATTCACAAACACTTTTATAGGACAGACTTTTTTTTTTCTTTTTTTTTTTCTTTATAGCATGTTCCTGCTGACAGTTCTTCAGAAACATGTACTGCTATCCAAGATGTTACATTTTTTGAGGCCTTTTAAGACTCAGGCAGTTGCAGGCAGACAAGGCTTATATGAAATCCCACCTAATACTGAACTATCTCCTTTCTTTCCCTGTTTCACAACAATATTGTAATATTCTCATTTTCTTAATGAATATTTAGCCATCTTAATTTGGGCTTTTGGTAAGACAGATATATCTGTAGTGTTGTATGATATTATTTCAAGTCACGCGTGTTTTATTTATATCTTTCCTAACTTGAAGATCCACAGCCATATGTTTCAGCCATGTATCAGCAGGGCTGAGCATCTGTTCTCTAAAAAGTTTTTGAGAAGCTGTAAGTGATAAAACTATATTCAAATCCAAATCCTTTACATCTTGAATGTCCGCACATTTACTGAATGTAACTGACAGCACAATTTGGTCTTCTTACTTCCTTGCTTACAACTTCCATGGTAGCTTTGAAATGGTTTGAAATGAATCTGATCTCAGATATGGTCCCACATTTTAACGTGTATTAAAATTAACACAGTGATCTAAATAAGCTGTAGCTAAAATTTCGTCTCTCAGACTGCCATTCAGTTGTCACTTGGAATCAGGGCTATGTGACCAAACCTCAGGGTTTCATTTGCTGTTTCTTAAAACCTAACCCAAACTTTATCCAAAACAGCACTGTTAGCTATCGTTGCAATCATATAAAAGTAGAATGGTGGAAGTGTAATTTACTGCAACCATGAAAGAAACATTTTGTGATCTATATGTGGGATACATAAGTATCCCAGACTAGGATTTAGCTATAGAGGAGTGAAAGAAATCACCATGACTACCTCTTGCACACAAGTATATGGAAAAGTGCAGCACCAGAGGGGAAGCTGACATTCCATACGTCACTCTAAGTAATAAGGAAAGGGTGGAACAAGCTAAGATTCTCTAAGATGACATGCTCTAGTCCCTATTGAACTGGAAGGACAGTAGAGTCAAGTATTCTGTCTTCAGATTTGTAATCCTACAATAAAGACGTTTTTTGCGAAATGAGTCAGTTTCTATAAAATGTGGTATTCTTAATAACAAACTAATTTGATAACATTTAGTCTCTAAATACACTATTAAATAGTAAATATGCTTTTTAAAATTTGCTTCATTTATTTGTGTGAAATTAATGCATTACTTGGATTTTTTTTTTTGTTGACTAATGCTTAAGATGTGCTCTGAAGAAAAGCCTGTATATTAGACTTAATATTTGTCTCATTTAGTGGACTTTAAAGGTACTCCCTTTCATGACAGTTATTGTCAGTTCAGCATCATTTTTTCATAGCCTTTTATAAATCTTTCATGACCTGTCTCCAGGGAAAGAGGGAATAGAAATCATTTAAGACAACATACTGTATTTTTCAGACTGTCTTTTGCAAGAGCAGACCTAAAACAACATAGGAGATATGAACCTTTCAGTACAGCTGTTTACCAGATGTAAAAGGGAAGTGTTCATTGTCTGAGTTGTATAATGTCTAGATTTTAGTTAAATAACTTCTCAGTTTAGACCTTTACAATACTGGGGAAGCTCTTGTGATGCATTCTAAAATATTAATTTGGCCACCATTTCTTCTCAAATTTCCCTAATTTTATCCCTGGCATTTATTTTATTTATTTATTTATTTATTTTCAGGCAAGCCTTCATGTGTATGTAGTACACAAAACATTGAAGCATTGTTTTTGCAGTACTAATTACCCAACCCAGATGGCCATAACTATTGGTAAAATCATTATGGTTAAAGTAACTAGACTACTTGATTCTGTTGACATTAGACTTCTAAACTGTTTTTGTTAAACATTGATAACTTACTGGAAACAAATATTAATGTTTCTCTTACAGATGAGAATCATGTGAAGCCAGTATTAAAGTTATAATTTCAAAGTGGGAATTTGCAAATTTATCTCAGAGGCTTCAGATCTATCTGAAAAATTCATCCCTATCCTAAGAAATGATAATAAATTATATTTTCTATGTAAAATTTGCATTTCAGGAAAAAAGAAACAAACAAACACTGTAAAAAAATTTCACTTACAATGTAGTTGTGATTTAGATTTGTAGCTAATGAGGTATAGATTAGAAAAGATGAAAAGATGTAAAGTGTTCTTTAAAGTTTGGGGGTGCTGAAGTCCTAAAAAAGAATTCAGTCCTAATATGGAAGTCATGGCAGATCAGACATGGAAGAGTACTCAAGTTATCCAAAAATAAATGCATGGAAGAGGAACAGATGTGAAATTTCCCGCTCTAGAAAGTTTAAGTAACCTGATGCAGTACAGTACCAGGCTCCAATGTAATATCTTTAAAGTCTGTAACAGCGTTCTTGTTTTAGGCATAAAGGTTTTTTTTTATTTTTTATTTTTTATTTTGTTCAGAAGTAGGATAACAATTTCAATGCATTGCTAACTAGCAGGAGAATACATCTGCCTCTCAGGTTTATACCCATATACCTGGTACTTACATATGAGCAACAGAGTGGTACATATGGTCTTTCAGTCTTTCTAACTGTTCATGATTTTCCATGGAATTGGGTGAAAAGAGTATTACTAATTTAGTTCAAAGACCTGTTTCTGTGGTAAATATTTAAAAGTCAATGAGATTTCCAACTTATTTCTGGTTTCTTCTTTTTAATCCTGTGTCTTCTAAGGTCTTGCATAGGGGTTCCAGCTTTTCTTTGTGCACGAGAGTTTCACATTTACTATTTGTAAATTCAATTATGGTATTTATACAGTATATCAGGGGAATCAAGATTCCCATTGGCAAGAGTGGTGAGTTGGTGAGTTTTGAGCTTTTCTGTGGTGTAGACATGCTTTGAGCATGGGTCCCATGAAAGGCTTTGCACTGGAGAGGGCTGCTAAGTCTCTCTGGCTGCCAAGAGAAGGACATCAGCAGGTAACCAAGGATGTGAATGGTACTGGGTTGCCCTGAGCCTCTGCTGCAGGCTTGTCTTCATCCAAAACAGATCAGAGGAATGAACTGTTGAAAACTGTTGTCATCTCCTAAATGTGAAATATTTCCTTAGATTAATTTCCCACATTTATTCAATGTTTATGTGTTGTCTAAGGAAATATATATAGCAGTGTAGCTTGTAGTCATAAACATTGCTCTATATGGAACTTGTGATGTAAGTTGGTCACTGAAGAATGTCAAGTACTAGGAGTCATAACCATGTAAAGTATTGTTGATTGAGCAAAGGAGAACAAAAGCAATACAATGTGAAAACAATAAACAGAAATTAAAGTATTTGTGCTGAAAAATAGGAAATCTTGCCACAAAAGACACACATGTATGGTCTTTTGCATAGTACAAGTCTGTTTTCTGGACGTTAACTGTGCTTTGGTTACTCTGAGTTCAGTAAAAGAGAATAAGAGAATATTAAATGCAGTAACAGAAAATTTGAACGGTCTGTTCTTTTACATGACAAGGTAGTATGCCTTTTGTTTAATGCTATGAGTCCAAAAACTTGATAGCCTTATAATTCAGTAATAAGAGAACTATTAAAGAGAATACAAAATCCTGAAAGACTGATTTGATACTGAAACTATGTATAAAGGAATGTGTTCTCTCTTTCTATTTGACTTTTTCTTAAACTTTCAGAGAGGTATAAAAACTGTTTCCACTGAAAATGTTACTAGTCTTCCCTCATATGGGTTTTTCAGAATTATCCTTTGATATCATGGGCAGAAAAGAAAAGTGGACTTTTGGGGAATATTCTATTTGCTGGAAGAGTTTTGCATGTTTGTTTTAAACTAGTTTATTCCATAATTTAAGGATATCTTAGGAAGAATATTTATATTTTTTTTTATCCTTTTTATACAATAAGGTGACTGTATACAAAAGTGTCTTTATACAAAAATAAAACACAGCCCCTTGTCTCATATGATTAGTGATCTCTAATGTAAGAACTGAAACAGACATCTGGATTGAAAGGTAAGTTTAAGAACCATGGTATAAAGTGATTAAGGTTGTTGTCCTTGTTTCAAAACAGAGGTTCGTTCCTAAACACCTTCTGAAGATTTAAGCAAAGGATCATTTGGCTCTACTTACAGAATTGTTTTAGTATACCTACATTGTGATCAGAAACTAACAAGCCATTGTATCAGGATGATAAGGAAAATATTATATAGGAATGCTGGCAGAGTTCCCAGAAACAGCAGGCCCAGACTAAAAAAAAACAAAACAAAACAAAGCAAAACAAAACAACAAACAAACAAACAAACAAACAAACAAAACACTTTTCTGGACAAAGCATAACTAATTTGGGTACAAGAAATCACTGATGCAGATAATTTCTTCCCATTTTTGATGAGGTAATTTATTTTCATCTCAAGGAGCAGGTGGGATATACATATGTATACTACATGTATACTTACCATGGTTTGTAAAAAATGTAAAAGAATTGGGCTGTGTTGTTGTCAGCTACATTTTCCAAGACTGGAATTTCTGTTTCCCATGTGTAGGTTTTCCCTCTCATTATGAAGATTTATTGTATGTTCAGCCTCTTCTGGTTCTCATGCAGGCTTTTCTGATAACTTAAAATCTGGTATTTCTCCAGTTTTTTAGCTTTTGAAGAAAACTCATGAGTTTGCATCACGCATATATGAATTCCAGAAGTAACTTTTAAAAAAACACACTTCATAAAACAATTGCACTTTGATGATGAAAGCAATATTTTATACAACAGAAACAATTCTGAAGCATAGAATTGATTCTGGTCAGGCACTAGTCAAGACCTACAATACATAACTCTGGGATATAAGAGTGGAGAAGAAATATTAAAAATAAAAAATTTATAAAACTAGGACAGATATAGTATTGAGTCATAATAATAAAAAGAAGAGGAGAAACTCTGTATGTTCTGTTTCCTTATAAATGTATAACTATCCATCTGTTACCGTGCCAATACTCAGCATAGTCTTCAGGCTATCAGGAAAATTTGTATCAACTATGAAATTATTAATCTACTGGAATTATTTATTGACAAAAACTGTTCATGTCTGATTTCAAAAACTTTCAGAAATTCTGAGTAGCGTGTAGGAAAACACTGTTGCTAAAGTCATTGTAATCCTTGTGCCTCTGTTAGCAAAAATAAATAAATAAATAAATGAGCATAGCAAAGCTTCTTCTCCTAATTTTTAGCATGAAAAATAGAAACTGCTTGTTTTTCGTCTTATTAGTGAAGTTAATTATTCAACAAGGTTGCTGTGGTTGGCTACAAACTGGCCCCTTCTTGAACATTAACATGCCTTGTTTCCTGAAGGATTTTTACTACCTCAAGAATCTTCCAATTGCAAAGGTTTCTACTGATGCGAATCCTCAGTGCATCAAAATAAACTCATGAAACTCAGCTTTCCCAAACTGCATAACTGTTCAACACTTGCTAACCTCTCCAATTATTTGTCTATTTCAGTAGGAATTGCTTCCTACTGTGTTTTTACAGTTCCCAGAATAGCTCAGAGAACATCCTAAATGCTAGCAGTACAAAAATTGTAACTAGTTTATAAAATGTTTTTTATTCTCGACATTCCCTATATTTGTGTATGTGCTTATTATTATTATTATTTCTCATGCTTATTTCCAAATGTGGTACTTCCAATTATTTTTATGGCAAAAAAAAGACAAAAGATTATTATTTTTTTAATACTCTCTCAAAGATATCAATGTCTCTACTTTTTTTTGTCCCTTAGACAGTAATTTTAACCTCAGGGTAGAAAATAAATGCTGTAAATTAATTTACATTCTGCAGACAGGAAGGTGTGACAAGACATTTGACTGGCTTTGGACTTATTAATGGCCTCTGTTGACCTCTGAAGATACACTTCATTCAGAAAAGGCCAAATGTTAATAGAAGAGCGAGACTTCATATTGCTTGAAAGCAAAGTCAGAATGCTCATCTTTTTCTATAAGATTAACAATAAGTAAGAAGTAGTATGGGGGGGAAAGAACTAAAAAAAATGAGCTAAGCTTCTTTTTTTCTTTAGAAAACGGGAAAAAAAACTTGTTTAGAGAAGGAAAGGTTGCTGAGTATACTCTGAGAACAGTATAAATTTTATCAGGAAATGCAAACACTTCAATGGAAGACAAGACTTGTACCTTTTTTAATAATGATGATTTCAGCTGGAATCAGTGGGTTACTCCCAATTCTTTCTAGCCAAGATCGAGGTTCTAAGTATATTACAGGTTTTTTTTTGGTTTCTACTACAACTTCATTGACCTTTACCTCAACAGATATGTAATATATATATATAGAGAGAGAGAGGTTTAACTAAGACTTTTTCTGTTTTCCAATTAGACACGTTTCATGTTTGATAGTTTTCCCTTGATATATGTCTGTGTTACTGAAAGTTGGTTTTTAATTTATTTTAGATATAAAATCACTGTAAAACTGCAAGCTGCACAAATGGAAAATGAAGATTCCATTTACAGAAATGTTAAATTGAGATGACCATTAACATGAGACAATCAACCTTCATAAAATATGGTATCTCTCCCTTCCCTAAGGGAACGTGAACTTGCTATAGCAGTCAATTATCTCTTCATAATGACCAATTCATTAGGTGTTGGCATTTAATTATATTTAAAAAAAACAAAAAACAAAAAAACACACACACACACAAAAAAAAAATGTAGTAAAAAGTGCACAAACAGCAATGATTAGATTCACTTCATTCTAAAAACAAGACTTAATTAAATCTTAACCTTGCTTCTTTCATTTAATATATGAACTTCATGTAAACGCGTATTAACAAGTTTCACCATATCACAGCTATTGTGTTCCTTTTATACCATTCAAGAGCTAAAACAATCAGTGATCTTTTTGTCCATCTATCTTGTATTAAAGAAATGCAGTTTCAGACTAAAAAGAAATACAAGTTAGAGGAGAAAAACAAAAATCAGGTTTCTAGATTTCAAATATATAAAGGAAGAGCCTGCCATTCAACAGACTAGGGCAGGCTAGAGAAGTGGGCCCATGTGACTCTAATGAGGTTCAGCAAGGAGCTAATGAGGTTCAGCAAGGAGGTGCACCTGGATTGGTCTAATCCCAGACATCAGTTCAGACTGGGAGAAGAACTCATTGAGAGCAGCCTTGCAGAGAAGGACTTGGTGGTTCTAGTGGATGAAAAGCTCAACATTAGTAGGCAGTGTGTGCTTGCAGCCCAAAATGCCAAGTTCATCCTGGACTGCATCAAAAGAGGCCAGCAGGTCCAAGGGAGATGATTGTCCTTCTCTATTCTGCCCTCGTGAGGCTCCACGTGAAGTTCTGTGTCCTGGTTTGGGGTCCCCAGCACAAGAAAGATGTGGATCTGTTACAGCAGGTCTAGAGGGCTACAAATCTGAGAGGGCTGGAGCACCTCTATGAAGAAAAGCTGAAAGAGTTGAGGATATGTAGCCTGAAGAAGAGAAGGCTCGAGGGAAATCTCATTGCAGCATTTCTGTACTTAAAGGGGTCTTATAAAAAAGATGGAGAACTCTTTACTCAGATAATGTTAGGACAAAAGGGAATGATTTTAAATTAAAAGAGTGGGGATTTAGATTAAATGTTAAGAGGAATTTTTTTTTTCATTCAGAGGGTGGTGAGGCACTAGTACAGGTTGCCCAGGGAAGTTGTGGATTCCCCATCTCTACAGGCATTCAAAGCCAGGCTGGATGAGGCCCTGAGCAACCTGATCTTGTGGGGGGCGTCACTGCCTATGGCAGGGGGGTTGGAGCTAGATGATCTTTAAGTTCCATTCCAACTTAAGCCAATCTATGATAAAATAATATAACTAGCTTTTCTCACAAAACAGTAGTTGATGTTCTCTGTAGACACTATTAAGTAGATATTAAGTTGATTTTGTAAATAAGTCAAGCTTTTTAAGTTTTAAACTGAATATCATAAGGACATCTATTAAACCTTATGTGGTAGTCAGCATCACCTGCCTTAAATCTTACACTTGTTTTTTACAAAGTTACTGACCTACATTTTGTTGACTTCGGCCGAGGACAAATCTGTTTATACTCTTTAGAAAATTAAGTCACAGTTGTATATAGAAGAGTGTTATGTTTTCTACTACAGTATTGGAATGATGACTTAAATGTTATGGACCAGGTGACAAGGTAGGCCTGTGTTAGAGGTCCTACTGAGATTATAAAACTTGCTCATTAACGGTGAGATTATCCTAACCTGAACAATTTTTGCTCTAAAGCATTGTTTAAAAAGAACAGTGTTTGTTTATGTTGTTGTTATTTGGTTTTGTATAATTAGATATGAGGAGTTCCATAGATCTTTAATTAGCCAAATGGTGAACTTGTTAGAAATAATTTTGCTCTTGTTTTTATATTGTGACAAATTTTCCTGAAGTCCTACAAGCTACCTGCATATAGGTTCCAACACTGTGTGTCTCTGTGAGCTACACAGACGTTCAGAGATAATCCGTAAAAGCTGCTACTCACTTGGCACTTACTTGGCTCTACAAAGCTCAGTACTGATTTTCTGTTAAGAGGATAGTTGTTTCAAGATGAGAGGAAGTGTGTATGGTTCATCAAAAAAGGCTTTTTCACTAGAACCCTCTGCAGCCAGTCTCTGACAAAGAAGTTCTGGTAAGTGTAGTTTTTTTGTGTTCTCCCTAAGCAGACTATACACCTCAAATATTTGTTGATTATGCTACTATGGCTACTTCAGTGTTTTGTTTTTTTTTTTTTACTAACTTAAAAAAATGTCATCACTATGTAGTAAAACTGGCCTGAATAAGGCAACCCAAATGAATAGGTAATAGCAAATCCAGGGAGATCTCTTAATAAAGTCAGGAAAACACCATTTTATTTTAATTCACAGGATGTTGATGCCAGTATTATTATTCAAGAAGTCTATCTTGCAGGCCCAAACAAATACATTTGTTATACTTCCACATGCTGAAAGTAAATTTAGTTTCTCTAATGTTCTGAGTTCCTAAGCCAATCTGCTCTATTTTCCACTGGGAAAACATCACAGCTTGAGAGGGGCAATGGGAGGACAAAAGCAACCTGTTTGTTTTCTTACTGATGTATCTTTACTTTTTTTTTTTTTTTATGCTTTTTAAAAGAGTAGGCTATAAATATCAGTAATTTTCTTTTTCTTAATCCAAGTCATTTCTACCTAGAATGTATCCAAAGACCATCTGAAAACTTTATTAAAATTGTTGTTGTTGTATCATATACAGTAAAAAAAAAAAAAAAAAAAAAAAAAGAGTATATGATTAGTTATTACATAGTAGGAAGATTGTCTTAGTGACTTGATTGCTCCTTGGAAGTGATTTCTCAATTAATCCTCAGCTCCTCAAGTTGCTTCACTGTCACTTGTTTTGTCATTGGTTTCACTCCAAATATTAATTATTCAACAATAATTATTTGGCCAATGAAATCTGGAAGATAATGCCTAAAACAGGGAAGGTTCTTCCCTTTGCTTCAATCTTTTCAGTTGCCCAACACATCTTTGGAAATTACTGTTACTGTGTACTATACCCGAGTCATGTAGTTGTAGAATTTAACCTTCAGCAACCCCAAATATTAAAGTAGCCGTTCAAGGAAAAACAAACAAACAAAAAAGCTTTTATCCAATACTTCATACAACTGACAATCTTTTGTGATTTTAAAGACAAAAATCCAGAAAAGCATTTAGAAGTATGGATAAGGCAATAATGTTTGGAACAGGTTAGCTACTTTTTATTTCATAAAATATCAAAAGTCTTATTGATCAGGTTACACTGAATTTTTTTTAGAGAAAAGCAAAACTAAACACACCAGAAGTACTGGGAATTTTAGATCAGATTAGCAGAAATAGGTGTTTTTTTCTTTACGCTACCGTTTGTATAAGTACTCTGTATAGACTACCATTGAATACCTAACTTGAAATTAAATAGGATTTTTTGATGTGTATTTCTTATTCTGAGCAATATATTATTTTAAAGTAAATCTTAGTGAACATACTGTCATCAGTGGGGTTAATTTGAGATTATTTTTCATTTAATATGAAATCTAAACACATTATTTTTTTAATTTGGGATAAAAACAAATGAAATTGTGACGTTTGTTTTCCATAGGACAGAAATCTGATTTTATTCATCTCTGGTTACAAGATTTTGCCTTTTCTGATATATAATTGGATACAATTATCCTTACTGCCTTCTCCCATTCTGTTTACTCCTATAGTTTGATATCCTGTATCTTTTCAAATCATTTCAAATAGGTGCAGATACTCGCAGATTATGTGTGCTAATCAATCACAATTTTTGCTTAAAAAATGTCAATTCTGAATAGTTCAATGTATGTGTTAGAAGTCAGAGGATGGTCAGAAGTACTAAGAGAGCTGGGCAAGCCCTCTGCTAGAAAAGATCAGTATGAGGCGTGGAGCAGTTGCAGATACCTGTGAGGAGCTGCAGGAGCTTATAAAAAGAAAAAAAAGCGGGGGAAAGAGGGATGGAAGGAAGGAAGTGAGGAAAGAAGGAAGAAATAGGGAAGTAAGGATGGAGAGAATGAGAGGGTATATTTTCACATCCATCTTACCAGTCTTCTCCTTGGAAACTGAAAACCAGCTAGAACAATATCTTAAAGGACAGATGGCATAGCTTAACTCTGCTCAAAATCTGTTCTTATTTCTCTGATTCAGACATTGCCCAATATGTGTGGTTCTCAGAAGTTATGGACTGCAGCTTAATTTACATATTGTTCCCCGCTCATTGTGACATGCACATGTATTTCCAAATGTTTTCTGAAGAAATTGCTGCCAACACAAATTTAAATTTCAAATTAATTCGGTAACCACCAAATAGTCATTTATACCTCTGACCATGAATGGATGTATTGGTATAGTGAATTTACACTCAAACATTGTCATAGGTTAAATTTCAGAGGATGAACTTCAAAACTCTGCTATGTAGACAAACTGTCTTCAAAATAGATATGATATTTGATGCCGGTGAGAAGTTTTTACTGTTACCTAGAGCAAATGTTACATATTTCCTAAACAATCTGAATTTTTTTCTAGGACTGTTCTCCAGAGGAGCATCCAACTAAGGGAAAGGATAACCATAAAAACAGATTCATAAAAGGTTTTTGCAGCAGCATTGAACATGAGGGAGATAACTTGTATGTGCCAAGTTCAGAGAACACTTACCCTTTTCAGGGTTGGCCAGAGGCTTCTATCATGTGATATTTTGTATCATTAAAAAGATATATTTTTCTCATCTATCTGTACTCAAAACTGCTACTCTGGTTCATTCAGTGCAGTGGAACACCAAAAAAAAAACTGAGATCATAACAGGACAGGTTCTGTTAAAATGTCTTCCTTAATTTAACATTTTTCAGAATAGTTAAGTAGAACAGCTTGTCTGGTAGCAAGCTCAAGTAAATGCTGTAAACATGTTTTCTGTAATTGAATCTTATTAGCTTTAATTCATATTCTCTGCAATTAAGCAATTTTTTTATAATGTATCAATCAAAATCATCTATATTTAATGAGTGTCATAGCAAAATAAATCTAACACTAAGAGTGTTTATATAACTTGGCAGATAATTTTGTTTTGTCTTAAGTTCTTTTCTTTTTTCTTTTTTTTTTTTTTTTAATGGTATTTATCTCAACGTGAAAATACTAGTTTAAAATAAACAGTCTTGCTATGACATGAACATCAGTGGCTTTTTCTGACTGCAAGGAAACTGCTTTCATATACTGAAAGCTTTTTAAGGGATAAGGGTTCTAGCAGTTATTGTTATGTGAACTACAGAAATCAAGCTTAAATTCTTCCATAAAAAATTCAGATTAGATTGTTTTTTTACAAAGTCAAAATTTGTCTTTTACTATTTTCATTTTGTCTCACTATCTCAGCTCTCATTTAAAATCAAAATCATTCTAGCTATTACAACCACTGAATCAACCTGTACCAGTATATATATATTTTTTTTTTTCTTAAACCAATCAAGAAGGACCTTGACTGAAAATGTGGTGAGAAATTTTAAACATCTACACAAATTACTGTGAATGACATTTTAGTATGGGTTACCAAATGCACAAAGATTGAGTAGATGACATGGAAAACCAATGCCATGAAACCTCTTTGACACCTCTTTGAAACCTCTTACCATATGGAAATTCTAGAATTTAACGTGCTTTGAAATGGCAGGCAATTTTTTTATTAATACGCCTACACTGGAGCAGTGCATACTAAATGTTTTGGCTTGCTGATAGGGCTATATTAATGCAAAATAAGAATCTTGAGATAATTACAGTTTTGTGTCTGGAACAGAAAAGTGTGAAATAGGTCTTTGCTTAGATAGCCAGAGAAGAAACAATTTTCTCTCTTAAATGTGTGTTTAATCTTAAACCAACAACTATTAAATTTAAGATGGTTGGCTATACTTTAACTACTTACAGTATTTAGAATGTGCATTTGGTCTTTTGCCAATGTAGAAACATTTTTCCTGGTTACAAGACTGGGGTGTTGAAAGGAAAATGAAAAGATTTAAGTTAGCAATGGAAAGATTTACAGAAGTTTCTACATTAGAAAACTCTATCTCAAGAATCTCAAGAAATCCCCTATAAACATATATATTTAAGTTAACAAAAAAAAAAAGGTGGGGGGGAGGGGGGGCGCAGGGGAGAAAAGGAAAAAAAGGAAAAAGGAATGAAATTCTAATACAGATATTCTGGAAGCAAGAGTAGGCACGTTGTCAAATCAGCAAAGTTAGTGTTGGCAGGCAATTCTTGATTTTTTTCACTTTTAATTATGGGAAACATTTTATTGTTATGCTTCTCCATTTACAGCTAACTATAATTGGCTTACATATTAAAAATTATGATTAAGATGCATGTTTGTATTGACAAGTATTTGAGAACTGAGAGTCTTGCAGAAATTGACTCAAAGCAGGGAATAGCTGAGGCTCATTTGTTACAGGTATGGATCAAAAACATTTATTTTTCTCACAGAGAGTCTGGACAAGAATCCTCTCTCTAAGCATAAGTAGGTATTGCTAGGGTCACAGATCCGTGGTATGGAATAAAACTGAATAGTTATTTTACTGCTGGAAATGGCCATTGATTTTTTGGGCTTTGGTTCTAAGGGGGCATGTGCAAGGCTGGATCTGCCCTCTGCCTTTTAGTCTTCAGGACACCTCCCTAGCTCTGCAGGCAGGCCTCTCAGTTTCAAGTACTTTCTTTCTAGCTGTTGATAAGCCCATAGCTTTAACCAGGAACCTCACAGCTCTGTGACCTCTACATCCTGGTGGTGGGTGCCAAACACACCAGGATGATGTGTAATCCTAGGCTATTCCATGGACCATCACTTGCTGGTCCTCAGGGTGGTTGAGACTATTGCAAGTTAGGCATTAAGAGGATTTATTTAAAGGTATTCCTAGGACAAGACCGAGGGTGCTGAGGGAGCTGGTGGATGTGATTGCTGGGCCACTTTCCAACATCTATCAGTGGTCATGGTCATCCAGAGACATTCCAGATGACTGGAGACTTGCTAATGTGATGCCCATCTATAAGAAGGGTTGTAAGGAGGACCAGGGGAACTACAGGCCTGTCAGCCCAACCTCAGTGCCAGAAAGGTGATGGAACAGGCCATCTGGAATGCAATCACACAGCATCTGTAGGACAACCAGGGAATCAGACCCATTCAGCATGGATTCATGAAAGGCAAGTCCTGCCTGACCAACCCCATTTTCTTCTATGGTGACCCACCTAGTGGATGAGGGAAAGCCTGTTGATGTAGGCTACCTAGACTTCAGCAAGGCCTTTAACACAGTCTCTCACAGTATTCTCCTGGAGAAGCTGGCAGACCATGAGTTGGACAGGTACACTCTTTGCTGGGTTAAAAACTGGCTGGATGGACAGGCCTAGAACGTGGTAGTGAATGGAGTGAAATCCAGCTGGCGACCAGTTATGAGTGGTGAGCTGGCAGTGTGCCCAGGTGGCCAAGAAGGCCAACGGCATCCTGGCTTGTATCAGGAATAGTGTAGCCAGCAGGACGAGGGTGGTGATTGTCCCCCTGTACTCTACTTGAGATACTCAGCAGAGCAATGTGTTCAGTTTTGGTTCCTTTGTTACAAGAAGGACATCGAGGCCCTGGAGCTTGTCCAGAGAAGGACTATGAGGCTGGTGAAGGGCCTGCAACACAAGTCCTATGAGGAGCAGCTGAGGGAACTGGGGTTGTTTAGCCTGGGCAAGAGGAGGCTCAGGGGAGGCCTTATTGCTCTCTACAACTGCCTGAAAAGAAGTGGTCGGGAGCTGGGAGTCAGCCCCTTCTCACAGATAACTAGCAAAAAGACAAGAGGGGATGGCCTCAAGTAGCACCAAGGGAGGTTTAGGTTGGAAATAAGGAGACATTTATGTTCAGAAAGAGCAGTCAGGCATTGGAATGTGTTGCCCAGGGAGGTAGTGGAGTCGCTGTCCCTGGGGGTGTTTAAGGAAAGGTTGGACACTCTGCTTAGGGACATGGTTTAGTGGGTGATGTTCGTAGTAGAGTGATGGTTGGACCAGATGACCTTGGAGGTCTTTTCCAACATTAATGATTCTATAATTCTTTGAATACTGATGGCTTCACGGGGACTTCATAAAGGCATCATACACCCTGTCTAACACATATTGTTGTAGTGTATTGCTATGGGGTTTTACTTCTTTTTTATTTGTATCTCAAATGAAAAAATAATAGCCTCAAGGAAAACTCTAGTAATATGTACTGCACCAATAATTTGCTAACAGGACCAGGAAGATTTTTGAGGTATTTAAATCCCAAAAGTTGCATAAAATCTCATTCCTTTCAATGGTGCCTAAATAGGAGGAATTTTACTGAATATCTTTGTAGTTTAGTCCCTCTTTGTTACACAAATATAGGTAATGATCAATGGTGTAGCAGCAACCTTTGTATATAAAATGGGCTGTTTGCATTTAGTCTCATAATAGTTTTCTGCCTCTATTGATTTGTTTATGCAAGTTACAGTATTTGTGTTGATTTGAAGTATTTTTTTTTAATTGTGTTTCTTTTAAGTATGATGGGTAGTACTGGTTTGAGAAGAGTTTTGAAACCATGTATTATGAATTTATTCCCTCCACAAAAATTGTTTTTCACCCATTCAAGCACCCACATGGAACTTTTTGCCCAGGGAAAAAAAAATCACCGTATTTTAAAAATGTATTTATTTATTTATTTATTCAGGAGCAGATTAGAGTATACAGGCATTGTCTATATGTTTTTTTATACAAAAAAAAAAAAAACTTCCCAACCTCAAATTTGTATCAGAAGTAATAAGAGATTTCAATAAGCAAATACAGTGTTTGCCAGGAGCATCACTCTCAGAGTACAAGCACTTAGCAGCAATAAAGTCTAGCTAGGATGTCCTAATTCTCTCACAATCTGCAAACTGAGTATACAATTTGTATGCATAAAGAAACATACTCAATCACAACAATTTAAATCAGCAATGAGTCATAGTTAAAAGTATAATTGCAGTTTTGATTTTAATATCAAAATATTCATAGTTTTATTACAGGAGAAGTAGATTGGAAGCTCTCTGACTGTTCAAATAAATACTAGGCCATGTAGATATCTTTTTTTATATATCTAGGAAAAATAGGAAATTATTGATCACTTGTCCACTTGTTTTTAAATTCATATTTGCAATCAATAAGTTAATGTGTATGTATATTTGCTCTGTTTTGTTTGAATGGTTTTTGCTTTTAGAATAGTAAAATGATGTCAGACTATACATTTTCACAGAATCACAGAATTTCTAGGTTGGAAGAGACCTCAAGATCATTGAGTCCAACCTCTGACCTAACACTAGCAGTCCCCACTAAACCATATCCCTAAGCTCTACATCTAAACGTCTTTTGAAGACTTCCAGGGATGGTGACTCCACCACTTCCCTGGGCAGCCTGTTCCAGTGCCTCACAACCCTTTCAGTGAAGAAGTTCTTCCTAACATCTAACCTAAAACTCCCCTGGCTCAACTTAAGCCCATTCCCCCTCGTCCTGTCACCAGGCACGTGGGAGAACAAACCAACCCCCACCTCGCTACAGCCTCCCTTGAGGTACCTATAGAGAGCGATAAGGTCGCCCCTGAGCCTCCTCTTCTCCAGGCTGAACAAGCCCAGCTCCCTCAGCCGCTCCTCGTAGGACTTGTTCTCCAGGCCCCTCGCCAGCTTTGTCGCCCTTCTCTGGACCCGCTCAAGCACCTCGATGTCCTTCTTGTAGCAAGGGGCCCAAAACTGAACACAGTGCTCGAGGTGCGGCCTCACCAGAGCTGAGTACAGGGGGACGATCACCTCCCTAGCCCTGCTGGTCACACTGTTCCTGATACAAGCCAGGATGCTGTTGGCCTTCTTGGCCACCTGAGCACACTGCTGGCTCATATTCAGCCGACTATCCACCATCACTCCCAGGTCCTTCTCTGCCTGGCAGCTCTCCAACCATTCCTCTCCCAGTCTGTAGCTCTGCTTGGGGTTATTGCGCCCCAGGTGCAGGACCCGGCACTTGGCCTTGTTGAACTTCATGCAGTTGACCTCAGCCCATCGGTGCAGCCTATCCAGATCCTCCTGCAGAGCTTTCCTACCCTCAAGCAGATCGACACACGCACCTAACCTGGTGTCATCTGCAAACTTACTGAGGGTGCACTACAATGCCCTCGTCCAGATCATCAATGAAGATATTAAAGAGGACCGGCCCCAGCACCGAGCCCTGGGGGACGCCACTAGTGACTGGCCTCCAACTGGACTTGGCTCCATTCACCACGACTCTTTGGGCCCGGCTATCCAGCCAGTTTCTAACCCAACGAAGCGTGCGCCAGTCCAAGTCAAGAGCAGCCAGTTTCTTGAGGAGAATGCTGTGGGAGACGGTGTCAAAAGCCTTGCTGAAGTCAAGGTAGACCACATCCACAGCCTTTCCCTCGTCCACCAATTTTTATACTGTGTGTATGTCAAATGAACTGTCAGTTGTTAACAGAGCAGGTGGAGAGATTACAGGCAGTAACAGCACAATAGGACAAGTGGCTGCAACCTTATATTCAGTAAAGCACACCTATCAAATACTGCTGCAGAGGTACAATGTGTTCAACATCTTAAATATCAAAACCTTAAAATTATTAACTGTAGGAATATATTTTGGTATTTTAAACCACAATTGACCTATTTCTGGACAGATTCTTTTTTGATAATTGCATTATGGGTGATTTTTTAGACTGGGCACCAACAAAAGATCTTAACTCCATTTTTCAGGAAAGAAAAGTCATTGCAGATGCCTTTAAAAGCCAAGAGGGAATGTGGCAAGAAATGAGCACCTCTGTGCTGGACTGTTAATGTTAATACCCGTGTTAACATTTCAGCCAGTGACCTGGATTCCTAAGTTTGTAACTTCTACAAACACTGCATTGAATCCTGAAGTCTCTGCTCTTCTCCTTATACTTGAATGCAAAGATGGCCAGCGTAGGGATGTTCTAAAAGGTTTAAACATATGCAAAGGTTACATAGATTAATCTTGATATGCTTTTACACCAGGTGATAGCAGTAAACTACATTTTTAGCCAACCCCAATTAATGTACAAAATTTTACACAGTGTGTTGAAAGTCAGACATATGAACAGAATGAATGAATGAAAGATGACTGATTTTGATGGCCAGGTCTCTATTTATGGAAAAGTTCACACAAGAAATACATTAAATCAAGGAAAAGAGGTAAGTGTGGAAGCAGAACTGCAAATTAATTTTCATATTTTTCTGCCACCATACAGAGTTTAGGCATTATTTTCATTAATTGCATAGCTTTACATCTAATCATCAAGCCCCTAAATTTCCATAATGGATCATGTTATGAAGAGATCTAATGAACTGTTTTTTTTTTTTTTTGTTTTGTTTTGTTTTTTTTTTTGTTTTGATTTTTAAAATGTACAATGCAATAACTACTTAATTGTTTTAATATTACAAAATGAAGAGTGTTTCAAGCCTATCAGCTTGCAAGCTGAAATGCTTCATGGAACTTTGATGACAAGTACCTAGTTGTAGGTAAATGACCAAAATGCTGATGCAAACAAAGCTGTACTCTAGCAGAGAATCATTACAACATCCAGTTAAAAGTCTCACTGCCAAGAGGCTCATTTCAGTTTCATTTCAGTTTGTGTAAGGGCTACTGCCAAGTTTGTTCTTCTGTTTTTGTCTTTTTAAATTTCTTTAAAGGATCTGTTCTTTCACAGTTCTGAGTGTAGCTCCACTACACTTTTAAGTTTATTTTTTTAATTGAATTTCCTTGCATTTTTCAGAAAGTTTTCTATGTGCTTCTTGTGTATTCAGTGAATTAAATAGGTTTTTAGGACAATGGAAAACAAGCATCTGTAAAGAAGGTGTGAGTGGGTGTTTAGTTGTTGTTGTTGTTGTTTTTAAATAGAATGGATGCGAGTTGTCAGCCCAAAATGAAATGTTAATTCTGCTATGAAACGTATTATCCTAACTGTACTGAATTCTTAAAGTGTATGACCTTTAGATTTAACCTTGAAAAAGTGTGTCCTTCAAGACCATAAGTTAGTTTGCAGGGCACTGAATTGATTCCCATGGTTCACTATCCTAAAGAAGAACAGACTAATCTAAAAAGGTTATGAATAGAAGCCACCTTGATTAGGTTTGTTACAAGACTAATCACAGAATGGTAGCAGGGATGCAAGAATCAGGAATGCTACAATTCATTATTCATAACACACATTCCTCTACTTAATAAATCTTGAATACAAACATTACAAGCAATCCATGCTCTCCTTCAGCTGGCTGGCTTCCAGGGCCATTCTGTTGTACCTCAGAATGCATGTTTGTCAAGAGCCTAATTTAAAGATTTCCTGATTAGTTTTACTGCAATAGGTATGCTCTATTACTAGGCAGCAATTTTCTGATGATGCATGTAGCAAATCTTAAAATAAACCCCCAAGACCGTTAAAATGTCAATGGCCTCCTGCCCTAATAGACCAATAGAAGGATAGAAAGGGTCATCTTGGAATCTGGGAAGTCCTTAGTTAAATTTTTTATAGCTCTTAATGTAGTCTAAATTAATATAAATAAATAACAAAATAGGACTTTGGCTTAATATTGCTTTGAAATATTGCTAACCAGCCACTCTTGCTATCCTCATTGCTAACCACAAAACCTTGGGGGTGGAGAGGGAGGTGGAGAGGAGGAAGAAGGAAAAAAAAAAGTGTTTCTTCCTTTCTTCCTTTTAGAGAGGAAAGAACTGAAAGATTTTTAAATCTGAGAAGCTGAGCTGTGATGAAAACTGCTATTAGTGCTTTCACACCTGATTGCAAGCCACTGAATTCAGTGCTGTTCTATTGACAAAGCAGTGTGTGTCAGCCTGTCAGTTTGGGATTTAACTCCAGCCTTTCAGAGCTGCTGTCCTGGAAGTGTGGAGAAGTTAAATAAGAACAACTGATTCTCTTCCAAGTTTCCTGGGTTTACAATGAAAGATTTAAAATGCTGCTGTAGCTAGTAAAAAGGAGCTTGTGTGTTTCATCTTTTGCCATAATTCCTGGAAGCTTGAACAATTTCCGTATTTCTGAAGGTGGGTTGCTCTCTGTATTTATCAGGTCCAGTCACTGCTGCCAGGAAGAGAGCCAGCCTGGGGCTGACAAGTTTTTTGTTGTTGTTGTTGTTGTTGTTTGTTTGTGTGTTTTAACTCTGTTTGTCTCTCTGAATAAAATCATTATTAAAACTATCAACTAATTTGTAGCTTCTCTGGCAGACAGTAATGACTTTCTTGGATGTTGTTGACAGGAAATAGAGTGAAGCCACCAATGCTGAACAAGATTAAAAGCTTCATCTCCCACTGATACGTTGAGTGATGGTGGGCTGCCAGTATGTGAAATAGACTATTTCTCTCAAATATAATAATTTTTGTTGTTAACAAGGGTAGAATCTTCTTCATAAGACATTCTTTCCGCTTTCCAATTTGCACCCTATCTTACGGCTTTATCCTTTTGTTCTGAGCAAGGTTCTGTCAGTTCCATATTCCCCCTTCAAAAACAAATCAAAAACCTACTCTAAACCAGTGTTTCTCTCTGGTTACTCAAGGTGTTTCTCTAACTGTTTTGATAAGGTGAAGATTTGTATTTTCAGCAACCAGTTGCTGTTGAGTGGCAGCATTGCTGACTCATGGATGAAGGAATCTCTGGGGAAAAGGGGGGGTGGCTTTCCTGTGCTTAGTTTCTGTGGCCTAGGAAAGGGAGACCACAACTGTGTTATGGACGGATTCATTTTACATGATTTGGATTGTTTTTCTAACAATGACATGACTTGTCTCAGCAACAGTACATCACATTCCACCTTCATATATTTGTTGAAAATATCAACACATGACAGGAACTGAAAGTTTGTCTCTGCACTCTTTTTCCCAATAATAGTGTTAGCACTTTCAGCTCCTACCTGATTTATCTTCTAAATCCCTAGGTACAAGAAAGAAAATGTATATGAATTGTTCTATTTTTTATTTTTTTTTTTTTAATTCTACCCACATCTCTATGAGTGGAGTGGGTAAAACATTGAAGTTATACACAGACTCTGTTACAAGAATCTTACAAACCCCAAACTTGCATGGCCCTTCCCACAATTAGTGTTTATGTAAAATGTAAGTCATTAGTGATCACTGCATTAAGTGGAGTCTTACGGTAGATGAAGAAGGAATCTTCACTATGTAAGGAGAGTGAGTACTATAAGCAAACACAGTTAAGCAAATATAAATAATACATGGGTAAATTGAGCATGAGAGGAAAACACTTTCCACAAGATGGAAACAATTCTTTGTAGGCAACATTAAAATTACTTCTAAAATATGCTTCATTTAAACTTTCTAGTTGAGCTGGAAGTGTTGAAGTATGAGCCCAAATGACACTCAGGGGACATAATGAAGTTGGTCACCAAAACAGATTTAAAATAACTATATCATGAAAAAAGGACTCTGGGACTGAAGGTTTTGGAAACAGAATGCAGTTCTCTATTCAGCTCAATAATTAGCTTAAAATTGATGATGATGATAAGTCTCTGATGACTTCTAAAATTTACTGCATATATCTCCAGTTTAAATGAGAGATCAGACCACTTTGGCTGGGGTTTTGAAAGAAGTAATGAATGAATGAGAGGTCTTTGGAGCCCATGTCCTATTTACACACATTCTGCTGATTTAAAGTTTATAATTTGTCATAGTACTCAGTGATTCACTTTCCCTCTGGTATTAATTTTGGTTACTTTCAGTGCATATTTCTTCTTGCTGGCTGACACTAGAATATGTAATTGAACTCTCATTTTTTATCAATTCATGGGATACTGTGCAATATTCAGTGCCTAATATTTTGTCCTGAGAATAGTAAGAAGAACATGAATACCAGACAATCAAAATACTCTATTTAAATACTTCTCATTTTTCTTCTTTGTACCGTTCTTGTTTACATCAAAGGGTTTTTGTTGTTCTTTTACAATTCCACAGAAGAATGATGTATTAGAAGCTGAGTCATTTTTACTTGATGTAAAAAAAAAAAAAAAAAAAAAAAAAAAAAAAGGATATTAAGTTACAGGATGGAGTTCATCAGTACTATTATATGGCTGTTCAGTAAAAACTAGTGATATTTTCTATCTGGAAGGGAATGTGAAATTATTTCAACGTGAAAAAATTGAGAGTGCACAGATGCCATAAATGTCATCTCAGTTGTAAACATCTTAAAGTCTGAGTGTTTCTTTTATGTGCTAGGGGTTTAACTTTCCAGGCTTGAAATAAAAGTGGATGGAAAGGGGCAAAAATTAAGCTGCAGCTAGGAGAGATATGGACAAAATACTTTCAGGTGGTCTTTTGCACAACTTAATGCTATAACAACTACAATTAATATATAACATTATTTTTAATTGTTACTTTCATTTTCTTGCTTTTACTGGTATCATTATTTATTGTTTTACAAAATGCAAATACCAAGAAGAGTGTTTGGACCAAGATAAATACCAACCTCACTGGAAAAATATTTCTGTATCGGTTATAAGTAACTAGAAACCTGATACCAGTGCCAATGAGGAACATTTTAGCTTTGACTGCTGCATTTCCAGCTAAAATCAGCAAATCATGAGGTCTGTGTTTTGGATGCTTTTAGACTACTTAGATAGTCTAGAATAGAAAGGATTTCTATTTGAATGGAGTGGGATATGAAATTTGGAGATAAATCCCCTTTAAATCTGAAGGGAATTATTTTAGGGAACAGAACTAAGTTTACCCATACATAATTTTTGACTAGATAATGTTGAAATATCAGATATTTAAAGTATATTTGAATCCCAGAAATACAAGCTGAAATTCCTTGTTGGCTCATCTATTCCTTTTATGACATAACTGTAAGCACTTATAATAAGAGATTTCCAAAAATAATCATAGTATTAACTGTTACACATTTTGTTCCTTTTTTTTTTTCTTGCTCCTAATTATTATTTGATGTTCTCAGGTTTCTTTGCAAATGCATTATGATTTTTCACTTAAGAGATACAATTTTTATTTAGAGTAATTGGTTCTAAGTCTCTTTCTCTCTGTTATTAACCTTACTTGGAATAAAAAGCATGAAAGCATTATCTCCCTGTTTCTCATAGAAGATTAATGGGACTTGAGAGCAGTTGCTTGAAAGTAAATTTGCAACGAAGCTTGTTTTACAAAGCTGCTCCTATTCATAAACCATCTGCCAGTTCCTCCTTAACTTACTAAAGCTTCTAGGGCAATCCTTGACTTTTATGGGAAAACAAGGTAAAGCAATTCTGAGAAGTTTTGAGATGGCAAGAAAATTGAAACAAAACCTCCATGGTGAATGATTTTCTCAACAATACCAACAAATATATGAAATTAGCACAGCACTTAGGCATAGACTTCTGACAGTTTGATTATTTATTCTGTGTTTATTTGAAATAGAAGCTTATCTTCATGTTTTCAATAAAAGGAAAGTTCAACCATAAGTAAATGGATTTTTGCCTACTTATTTTTTTATTTTTAGTGTGGTTTTCCCTACCTGGTTATTTTTGTAACTAATTTGTGCTTCAGTTTAGCCATGATTCTTCCATGGTAGAAAAGGTAAAAGAAGTTATCTAGTAGCAGACAGTAAATTTTGGAAGAATCTTCTTAAGTAGAGTGAACCCATACATCATCTCTAGCATATGCTAAGGTGAATTTAACAGGATTTTGTGTGTGGACAAAGGTGCATCCATAAGGATTGTTAAACAGTTAAATTAATTTTTAATGGTCCCACTAGCTTTTTTCAATTTTCAAAATCGCATTTACATGTATATCTATGCCTCCTATTTCAGGTTAAAACAATAACAATAACAGTGACAACAACAAAATAACCACCTTTATATTTTTTGAGCCGTTCTGCCCATCCTCAACTTGCATGCTCCTTCAGTCACTTCTAATCAGTGTGGTTCTTTATGAGCTGTTGTTTTCAATCTTGTAGAATACATCCCAGGAGAACACTTCTATCAGTGCATTATCCTTCCTGGATTATCTCTTCGTTCACTATTAATTCATGAGATTGATTTACCCCTTCCTTGTACAGAAATATTAACATATAATTAAGATACAAATCCAAATGTGAGAACATAATAACAGGAAAGCCATTTGAGGGAAAATCACAGCAGTGACATGTTCTAGAAGAGGGATGCAGCTGAAGATTAATTGGTAAGCACTCACACTGACAGTAGATAACTCGTGTTGCATTCACAGAGGGAATGAAAATGCTGGAAGCTGCAGATTCTTTGCCATAAATAAAGGAGAACTGCTTTCTGCAGAGCAATTCCTAAATCTGCTTACATTTAAAATGATTCCTCATGTTGAAGATAATTTGCTGTATGAAATCTGTGTAGCACTACTACAGTCAGGCCAATTTACGCTCTCTTGGGATGTGGCTCTTCTATGTCAATTGCAGTGTCAATCAGCAGCTGTGAATTCAAACATGAGCAAACTTCTATTAAGGTCAAGCTACTGGAGCAGCAAAAGACCTAATGGCATTCTGAATTTCTACTTGGCATTTACTGCTCAAATCTTATGAGATGCATAAACACATACACTTTGAAGATCTAGAGTTATATTTTGTGTTTGTGTGTCTGTATGTATGCATGTGTTTTCTCAGTAAAACTTTAAATTTCTTGGGGGTACTGACCACATTTATTGAAAGGGCAGCAGATGGATTTTTGAATAGATTTTTACACTGCTGAAAAACAGGTGAAAAAAAGAAATAGCAAGTGAATGTACTACACAGGATGTGAAGAGTTAGTAGCTGTGATCTTGGCCGTGAGGTTCAGACAACCAACTGTAACTTTACATGTTGTATTTAATACTGCAGGGTTCACTACTCTGAAAATCAGATTTGTTATTATGACTTCATCCTTCAAAAAACACTGCTAATCTTTCAGGATGTACAGGTCTAGGAAACTACTCCTCTCAAAAACTAAACAATTATCAAAATGCTATAATTCTAAACCCTGCCCTGTCTTTTCACTACGAATATTCTATAACAGCCTCATATATGCAGTTCTGTCTCTACAGGGAGGTTATGCAAGGCATATATTGTATGTCCTAAACAGGGAAGTAACAGATAAGGTTACTTATGAATACATCCTGTTCTTTCTTCCTTCCCATTATCACATTTCAAATCTGTCCATAAGCAGCCAACACAAAGTTAGACAGAATGCCATTTTGGACTGGAGGTTGTATTTATCTTTTGATGGATTGTGTAATTATACCAAAAATAATTAGGATTGGCTTGAAAAAGTGTCTATTCTGTTGGCCCTTTTCTAACATCCTTTTTACAATCATTCTGTCTGAGTTAATAGAAAGTAAATAATGGTTAAAAGGTAATGAGAGGTAATGGACCTTAAACAGATTGACTGTTGATCGGGTACCACCAATTTGCAGTATTTGTGTTTCCTTCAGGGCCCTTGAGCTGTACAGCTACCTAGCAACCATGAAATCTGCTATGAGATATTCTCATACAGAAAAAGCTGCACTTGGCCAGCACTATACTGTGATAATCGAGCTGGCATGACAGCTGAAATTGCTGTGCAACAAATACCCTTACATTCCAAAAGATGTTAAGCTCTCCACTGTACATCACAGCTAAGATTATAAATGCTTGCCTCTGAAGAAAATATTTTCATACTCCAATTAAGTATGCAAAAGTTGTGATTGTGTGGTTGTTATTTCATGCTTCTGCTGTCAGAACAGAGTAAGTATTAACATTGTGGCTTACTAATCTAGATTTGGAAAAATTCAGACCTGGGCCCCAGCTTCTTCAAAACATTTGTGCTGTACTTCCTAGAAATATGTTTAGATTTGGAAGCATTTCTTCCACCATGCTTTATTTTCTCTTGTCTGAAAGATGAGAATAATATCTACAGTACATCACTGGATAGAATTGGTGGAAAGAAATGAGGTTAATTCAGTGATGGTAATTTTAATTATTTCCTTGACATTTTGTGATGTGATTAGGCACCTTTCAGATGGTAGTTAAATGGCTGAATCTTCCTGTTTCCCAGGCTCTAGCTTTAGCGTTACATCCAGGTCACATAGGGAAACAGCAGCAAAATTGCACCACCCCAGACATCTCATGAATTGTATGTTGAAAATGTGACTAATAATCTAATCTACCTTGTTAAACTCTTCATTGAACATAAAAAATGAAAACTTTTTTGTAGCCCGAATTAGAAGTTAATTTTCATCACAATGAACCCTTATAAATAAATATATCACATCTGATTTGAATATCACAACGATTATAAACAAAGCTTGTAAGGCTTTTATTTATTTATTTGCCATAGCGTAAACTAATATTGCTTTGTCAGGTATGACAAAAGAATGTTTTACTGTCCTTTTGTGGACAATGCTCACATTAACATAGTGCATTACTCTGATTTTTGCCACTACAGCTCTATCTTCTTATAATAGTGCTTTCTGAATTTAGGTCTTTAACCATCTTAAGGGTTGTACTGTCATCACTTTGTTATGCTTGATTAAGATGTGTTACTGTATGGATATTTTACTTTAAATTATTGTTTAAGCACAATATGAGGCAATAGTACTGAGATAAGGAGGATGAGAACATTAACTGGACCAGAGAGCAACAAGCACATATCTGCCTCCTCCAGACACTCCAGCACAGGACCGTTCAGGTCCAGCCACGGGGGCCCAGCCCAGTACCCAGGGACCTGGGCTCACTGCCCAGACTGAAGAATGCAGTTGCTGTTTTCCCCTTTTCAGGTTCAGCCCGTAGCAAAGCTGAGCACCTATCCCAGATAAACACAGACTGAAAAAGGACACTGACACAACAGACCACAAAAGGCTGCCCTAGTCAACAGCTGCCTTTGGCAACACTTACACACAGAACTCACATGAAACATAGACAGCGGAGAGCCCTTCCTCCTTTCTGCCTGGTAGAGAGAGAAGTTCATTAGTGAATTAAGCCCATTCCCCCTTGTCCTGGTGACAGGACGAGAGGGAATGGGCTTAAGTTGCGCCAGGGAAGTTTTAGGTTGGACGTTAGGAAGAACTTCTTTACCGAAAGGGTTGTGAGGCATTGGAACAGGCTGCCCAGGGAAGTGGTGGAGTCACCATCCCTGGAAGTCTTTAAAAGACGTTTAGATGTAGAGCTTAGGGATATGGTTTAGTGGGGACTGTTAGTGTTAGGTCAGAGGTTGGACTCGATGATCTTGAGGTCTCTTCCAACCTAGAAATTCTGAATGCAAACACAGAACACTTTTTAGGTTCACAACAGTAGCTGGTAGCACTTCCATGCACACACATAGGTCCCACCAGTGACTGGTGCTGAGACCCCGCACCCACTTCCATAGCTGGCACCACAGGCCAAGGTGCCCATTCCTGACCTGACTCCAGTGTCTGGCACTGAGGTTCACGCACTCGCATCCCAGGGTCATCAGTAGCTGTTGCTTAATGTTTTCAGTTCACATACACACAGGACAGGGTACAAATATGTACAGAGGTAGTTAGGAAAAGGATTTAATGAGTAAAATATATAAAAAGACAAGACAGACTGCAGAGATCAGGCACAGGGCTCGGCCAGACAAATGTACTGGTCAGTGCTGTTTTATATGCAACCATCCCATTTTATACCCTTTCAACTACACCCTCCTTTATTCCCTTCTGCTCCCTCTTTCTTCTGCAGCTTCACCCACATGGTGGTGGTGGGGGGGTGAGGACACACCCCTACAGAGACCTGTAGTTTCCTGTCTCCCTCCCAACTTGGGGGTCTCTTGGTTCACAATTTATCAGTTGCAAAGTTTACCCTTCCTGAAAGTGGTGCCTGGAGCTTGTTAGTCTATCAATTAGTGTGACTGGGAGGTTTGTTTCTTGTGGTTGCGTCCATTTGTCTTGTCAGGTCTGTGTCTCATCCTCCTGATTTAGGAATCCTCAATCAGATAATCCTGCTGGAATACCCTTCCTATAAACCCTTCCTATATTCAGTCGCTCTCTTCTTAATTAGTGCAGCTGCATTTGGTCATTGTCTTTCATTTTTACCAATTGATCAGGATTTCTGCTTGTGAATGTTTGTTCCTCCCCCTCTTATTTTTCTTCTGTGAACCCCTGAGTCAAACAATTTCTCCAAGGAATAAACATCTCAAAACTCCACATATCTTTATAAAGAAAAGTATTTGAAGCTCAGTCATTACTGTAACCAATAATTCAGGAAAATTTATCTGATCAAGAACTGCACACCTGGTTTGACAGCGTTTTGTGTGTGTGTGTGTGTTTTTGTTTGTTTGTTTTATCAACCTTTTTCCTTAACAAATGTGATTGCAACCCCTCCTCCCCCCATAATGTGCATGCATGTTTTGATCTCTCCTCTGGTTCACAAGGCTGGGATGCAGTCAGGGGGAAGATAACATTTGTGTGATTTATATGACAAATTGCAAACATGAACAGTGCAACGGATGGCTCATCAAATCAGCTAAACATTGAAGTGTAAACATAAATGTAATGTCAGACCATTCTGAATATCCAACTCCTTGTAATGACCTGCTTGTCCAAAAGTAATCATGAAAAAAGGAACATTGAATTAATTTGGTACGTGTCAGTTGGCCAGTTCCAATATATGTAGAAACCTCACAACAGTATTCATCAGTGGCTGCTGTGTTACCCCAAAGATACTGCTCTTAGTGCTGTATCTTTATCTAAGGTATTTTCTTTAGATTACAGTTTTGCTTAAGACAGTAGTGTTGTTACCATGGCTTTAAAGCTTTGTAACAAATTTTGATCAAGTAACATAGAACTTGAAGCGACATGAAGTAAAATTGATAATGCATGTGCTAAAACCCTCAAAACATAATTGTGAATAGGGAATTGGCTTAAGCAGGTACATTTACAAGGAATTTATGCAGGATTTGTCAACCCTGCATATGAAACTGGGAGAGAGACATGAAACTGTCAGCCAGAGTACCCCATGCAAACCATTGCTTTGGCAGTAGTGGAGCTCCTTGATTACAGAGGAGGAGCATGCTATTCCTTGACATTGGAGATGCTACTCCTGGACTAGTTTATCAAGCTCTGGGCCAACAGTGCAAGGAAGATAAATTGGAGGTACGGGATTAAGGAACGGCAGATTAATCAGAGGGGATGGAAATATGTCTCAAACCATGCTCCTTCACTGTGTGTGGCTATAAGCCAAGGTGACTGTGGAAGGATGAAGGAGCTTGTTTGATATTACAGATGGAGACAGAGTGTGTGATGACTCCATGCCTTTAATGGGAAGTTATTTGGCCCTGGGGTCTGCTGGAAGTCTTTAAGCCAAAATCAGCTAGCTCCCTGGGAACACATTTGGGTTTGTGCTGGGGCTGACTCTGAGTAAAAGGCTTTGCAGGAGTACCTGTCAATACTACACTGAAATAAAAAAATTGCCTCTCTTTCCCCTCCCCTTTTTGTTGTTGTGGGGAAGGGAGGAAACAGCTTTTTCCTGTGGAGTCTTGGAGATATATGCAGTTCATTTTGATGCTTGGCAGTTCTTGTCTGCTGTGGATCAGCCCAGCCTGTTGTGGCGAAACTAAAGGAAAGGTTCCTTTGCTCCCCTGACCGCTGGTAATGCTTGTCTCTGTTCTGAAAATGAGTCTTGACTTCTACAGAAGAGACATTAATGTCATTTAGAAGATCCAGTTCTGTTTAAAGTAGAAATCAGCAAGGAATAAGGCTACAGATGTTGACATTGTAGGCCTTGGCCTGAGCAGCGGGTGCGGTTTACCTCAGGCTGCCCTGGGCATCTCCTACACAAGGCCGCTGGACAACCACGTTCCTGCCCAAACACAGGGTGATGCAGTCTTTAAAATGCTAAATCATTGATCTTCAAAAAACGGCCTGGCTGTGATAGCTTTTTTCCTTGTCAGCTTCCCAATAGTTTGTGCTGACGTAGCCTGTGGCCTTGCTGCATGCCTCTCCCAGTAAAGGAGATTCACATGACATGGTGACTTCATGCTTCAGATTGTTAACTTAAAGATCTCACTTAATGCTGAAATTAAATTTAAACAGAGTAAATGCTGAATACTGCATTTTTTATTTTATTTTTTTCACTTTGCTGCTGTAGGTGTGAAGGCTTTTTAGCCTACAGTAAACATGATAGCTTTGATGAGGCAGTGGTAACGGGCCCTATGCCTTTGCCCCAACTGTGAATGACAATGCAAACCCCAGCAGCACAAACGCTTAAGAGAAAATACCTTATATAATTAACTAACATTGGTTTGGAAGTAACCTTGCTTGCTGTGCAAAATGTTGATGGAATATACATGTATTCAAGACACACAATTCTAGGTAGCCAAAGATGTTTTTAAAGCAAGGTGCTAATTTCTGGGTTTTCTAAGCACTTTTGTGGAATATGAATTGGAGAGTAAAATCTGGCATTTGTTTTCCATTGACTGGATTTGAAATCAGCACTGCTGAGAATAGATTTGTTTGGCACAGTTCTAGTGTTCTTCATTTAATTTACCCTTGTGTGAAAAACAATAGATGCTTTTATAAATTGTCACTTTTCCAGGATGTTCAGAGCTCTGTCTTAATAATGTGTTTTGACAGAAATGGAAGCTCAAAGTTTTTGTTCTTTTTGCCGATTCTTCAAAACCAAAATAATCTCTGATAGAGAAGTCTTGATTTGGTGTGTTTCCATTTCTGTTTTACCAAAGAACAAGGCTCGTCTTGGTGTCAGAGTTCTGTCTATGATGAAAACTACCCTGGGAGCAAGAAGCTTGAGCAGAGCTTGTTCTTGATATGGTGCTCATACTGGGGAATGTTGTAATGGTTTGACTTTATAAAGATCTCACTGATGAATCAGCTTTTGGTTTAAAAATGTCAGAATAACTTAAGAACATTGAATGTTGCTTTGGCACAGCTTCATATCCAGATGATCATATGTCTTTCATGTGGTAAAGGATAAATGATCAAGTGATTTACATTGATTGTTTTAAATGTATTTTTATTCTGAAACAATTTACAAGAATGTTAAATTACTTTAAAATTTTAGATATGAATGCCAGAACATTGCTTCTCCCCACCTCCCAGAGGATGTAGATAAGTTTCATTTTATAGTATGTTGATTACATAATTATCTGAAATGTCTGCATTTTCTTTCTGAGATGATATAACATAGGCCTGTCAGAAGGCTTGAACTTTTAATAATGAAAACTCCTTTGACGATCTGTGATAGTTTGAAGAAAAGTAATACCTTAAGGTTTCCTGAATTTATCTTAAGAACTCAGAAATTAAATACTTTTTTCCTTTTTTGAATGGTGGTGGTGGATAAAAGTAATAGACAAATCTTATGTAGTGATTCGCACAGTGGTATGCTGCTTTCAGCAGTTTCCCTCTGGTTCCCACGACAGTCATAGAAAAGTGAGCTGTATATTGTAACAGTATTTCCTTCCTTCCCCATCCCCTGCATCCTTCAACCCCCTCCAAAAGATAAAAAATAAAAGAACAGATGTTTGTTCTTCCCATTACTCTTCACAAGGTACAGAACAATGTGTGGGAAATTGTTCTGTGATTTTATGATAGAATATAGCCAATAACTAAGGCAAACACTAAGAAAATGATTCTGTGCTCCCTTGTCTTCCTATGGTTCTTCCTTTGTCTATGCTGTAATTAGTGCAAAAGTAAATCCCATTCAGTTGATAATGCCAAACTGTTAGCAAATACTTGCTTTTATGGTAATTGAACTTAGGAGTTTCGTCTTTATCATGTGTCAGTTATACAAATAGTTCTCAAGTAAGAAGTTATTTGATGAAACAAACCATCCGTTTCATAAATAGGTCTTGGTGTGGGTTTTGGCTAATTCGTGTGAATTATCAAAGTCCATATGGTTTATTATTACTCTCTTCAGCCTGGCACCTACTTCTGGGCACTGCCAGAAGAAGTATTAGTACAGGTAAGCATATCATAATAATGCTTCAGAGTACTCTAAACATTTGTGGCCTGTGGCTTCCTGAGTGGTATCTGTTTTAATAGCTATTGGTAGACTCTTTTTATTCCATATAATTGTCTAATCCTGCTTTGAAATAAATAGTGCCCACAACTCAACTAGACAGCGCAAAAAATGGTCTTTTGCTTTGTCCCATTTCTGCCTCATTCAAGGCTCCTGCATCCTTGTATTTGGAAACATTACTTGTCCACCTTCTCATTTTGAATGTGATTTTTCAGTCTTTTGTAATGCTCTTGGTCAGTTCTTTTTCAATTGATCAGTCTTAGTCTATTAAGTTCTTCCTGTTAGAAAAGGCAGTCTGTGGTTTTGATTGTCCTTGTGCTCCTACTTTCTCCTCTGAGACGAGGGATGACCTGCACATAGTATTAAATCTATGCGAGCAGCATGAATTTGTGCAACAGCATTCTCGGTGTGATGGGATGGAAAGCATGTTATGGTGTCACATTTGGATTAGAAAGAAGGAACTTTTTTTGTGCTGGCTGCAGTGTGAAACTAGGGAAGTTCGTAGTATATACTATAAAAGCATTTAGACCTAAATTGTGGTGCTGGGCAGTGAGGACACCTGCTATCAACAAGTGATAGCAGGTTCAGTCTGAACCACCTGAAATTTTTGGGCTATTTTTGCAACTTGTCTTGCTGCCTAGAATTCAGGTCAGCAGTAGGTCCTAAGTAAGTCTTTAGTAAAAAATTAAAGAGCAGCTGCCGATAGTACTGTTATGTATATTATATCAAGAAGGAAAAGGAACCTAAAATTGGGGTGAAGGCCCCCCAGAATACTTGGAACAAAGCTCTTGGAAAAACAAAGGGTAATAAGTTTGGAACTTTTTTTTTGAGCAGCTGGACTTTTTAAGAATGCATAAAGAATCTCCATTGGTTTAGAGCTATGTTCAGTTATGCTAGAAATCCAAAGCATAGTTTCTCAAACTTGTTGGAAATATAGTTGTAGGTTTGGAGTTGATAAACAGACAGTGAATGCTTTGTGTTAAACTTCAATACTGTATGAGTATTTTAATGCTAGTCCTGTATTTTGTATGCACCAGAGTATATGCCTGAGATGTTATGATTCATAACAACAACTGTAAATATTTCAAAAGTAGATGTCATTAAGCTGGTAATACAAAACTCTTAGCAAATACCTGCTTTTGTAAGTAAAAAGCTATGTTTCCTTCAAACGGGGGCTGGTGGGGATAGTGGAGGCAAAGTAAGGTGATTCTCAGTGAAATAACAGTTGGGTACATGAAAGAGAAAATGCTTATCTTGATTTATCTTTGTGGATATTTTGGGTTGTTTGTTTGTTTTGGAGTTAGTCTTAAGACAAAAATGCATAGTTTGGTAAAAGTAGAATCTGAGATGGGAAAGCCTTGCTATATACAAAGCCCCATGACTTGATGGCTTGATGATTTGATTTTGAGGCGGTGCCATTGAACTGTCATCCACCACCATATTTCCAGAAATATCTATGGTAGTTCCTCAGTGTTCGTGCCCTGACATTGATTTACTTGAAACGTGGATCAGCTAAAACACACAAACATGTTTTTGTTTGTTTGTTTGTTTGTTTGTTTGTTGAGTTTTACAGAGTTGCTGTTGTGGGAAAATAAAAGCAACCAAGAGGAAGGTATCCAAGTACAAACTAGTCAGAAGAAACTAATGCTTTCTTCTAGTAAAATGACAGTGTTTCATTGAGTGGGAACCAGAGTACCAGCAGAGGGACCCTACCTATCTGAATTAGTCTGATTCAAAGTAGTGAAACTTACATTTAGGATAAAATATGATTTATCCTATAATGCCTAGAATGGAGGTAGTTGTTCATTTCTCATCCTGTACTTTAATAGGAAGAATTAATATTTTAGTTATTTGTGAGTAGATATGGGCTGTGCAAAAGAAACTACTGGCCTTCCAGTTTAAGCAGAAGAACTATAAATTTTAAAGCAGGGGCTTGGTATTTTGTATCTGGAGAATCCCAAAACATTAATTAGCTTTGAAATTATAATCTAGATTTGTAAGTGGAGTGTATATGTATATTATTTTACATTGAATAATTAGCCTTGAAATTATAATCTAGATTTGTAAATGGAGTATATATTTATATTGTTTTATGTTGAATAAACTTGTTTGTTAATATGAATTAAAATTAAAGACAAATCCCTTAAAAAAAATAAAAAAAAATAGAATATGATAGTAATGTTTCTGAATTTATATGGACAGTAGTTACCTTCCAACCTAGTTTAGCTACTTATGTCTTTCCTGTTGATCCATGCTGAAGCAAATAGAGTGGATGCTAGTCCCTGCATCTATACAGATCACTACGTTTATTTATTTTTATTGTTTACTTTTTAATATTTGAGAAATCAGTTAATTATGTGTTGCTAATATTGTATAAACAGATTTTTGTTTGGTCTGTGTTCACAGTCTTCTTGTTCACATATGGATGATAATCAATCTATTCTCGACTCTATGAACCAAGCGTGAATGGCATTTGTAGGTTCCTTCACTGGAAAATCTTTCTTAGCTGAAGTTGTGATGTTGTGCTAAGTGACAGTGCAACCTGTGTAATATAGGTATATCCTACTCAGCAAACAAAACATTTGAGTCAGCAGATAACATCGTTTTTACAGTTGCATAAGTTTTTGACTGCTGTGTGTTTATGAATATGTATTTAAAGTAAATTTTCTAACATTAATTTGTGCTAGTTTAATACATGAATAAAACATTAATCTTGGAGATTAAATAGGAGCTTCTTGTGTATCAGCAAAAAGTTATTTCCATCTAAGGTCATGAATTTTATATGTGAAAAACCAACAATTACTGTAGTGCTATTTCAAAACTTATTTCAGAGAATTTTCTTTTCCCCCCCTCATCCCCCTTCCTCCCCCTAATATTTGTGCATTTTTGTAGCTGGAAGGCTATGGTTTCAGCTTTTAGCAGTATTTGGTTTGGTGCTGTTACTATGAAGTTGTATTATTCTATGCATACTATGAACATCCTGAAAAGCTCTGGTAATTTTTATGTTTTAGTACTGTTAATCCTAATAAAATCATATCACATGATTATATTGTAATACAGTGAGCAAAAAATACCATTTCAATTTCAGTGTTCTTAGTGAGTAAAGTAGAAATAAAACAACTTTTACTGGTAATGATAAAATGCATGGCTGTTGTCATTTCTCTAATGTAGATTTTTACTACGTTATCTGCAGGTATAAACAGGATCCTATCATGTTGCAGAAACTGGTTGAGTCCCGACCCATAATTAAGTTAGTCCATGTCACCACTTGTGAGTGATGTGGACAAAAATATGCACTGATAGAGCAGAGCAGCTGGGTTTGAGGATCTGGTATCTATAGCACACAGATTTAAGGATTATTGCTATAATTATTGTTAAAAAGTTGTGCAGACTTCCAAGTGGCCCAGTGGACTGAATGCATGTTTGTACCTGTGATGCATTAGGGACAACTTTGGAGTACCATTTTCAGTTTACTTTAATTCAGAGGAAGCACCTTTTTTTGTTCCTTGCAACCTATGCACAGGTTCTACTGGGAGAATACCTGAAAAGCATCATCCTGACCTGAAATGCAAACATTAGAATAACACTGCATCCTCCATTTCTGGTAATGTATGGAGGGCTTTGGTGTTGGAACACTACTTGTTAAACCTTTTAAAAATGATGCAAACCTGTGTTTAATTAGGAACCAATAAAATAGGATTGGGGCGGGAGGATAAATGTTTCCTGATTACAGAAACTTTTCTGGCTCTGTGATTTTTTTGTTTCTAAAATTAAGTACTGGTATTTATGTTTTTGAAGTCTATAGATAATTTCTCTATATGGCGAGTACTATATACCTTAATTGTACAGTGTGGTTGTGTTAAATATCAGCTTTGTATCGTCTTAATTACTTTATGTGGTACGTTATGTTTTCATGTGGTATTAAGAAAGTGGGTATTTTCTTACATGTCCATTGTGATGAATTTTACCTACAGTAAAAATAAAAAATTAAAAAAAAATAATTTAGAAATACAGCATTTAAAATGAAATTCCTATGCGTTTCTATTTATAGTTCCGCTGTCTTAATTTCTTATTGTTGTTTTTTTTTTTTTTTTTAAGACTAGCAGTCTGTACAGCTGGGCTATCTTATGTAGTTATATGAACAACTCTACGGAATTCAGTCTTATTTTTCAAGTGATTTTTGGCCTGGTGCTGATAATATATTTTAATATGAATAAAATAATTGCAAAAAATAGTTTGTAATAAATTTCTTAAAGTCAATGTATTGATTGCAATTCTGCTAATCAACAACTTATAACTTGTGTATGGGCTAGTTGTGTAGAGCTTGTGGCGACAGTCTGTGGAGTAGTAAGTCCTGTGAGTGATGAAATCCAGGATATATACTTCAGGAAATGCAGGTGATAGACAGCATGACATTTAGAAATACTTTTTGTAAATTTTAATAGCAGTAAAGATGTTGACTGGCAATTTTTTTTAGCTTTAATTTCATCAGTAGGATGATTGGTGCAATTACTTCCAGATGTTTTTATTTTATTTATCACTCCTAAAGGTGAGGATTTTGTAGTTTGTACAGTAGGCACTCAAGCACCCAGTGGGAGCAGCTGGGCTGCTAAATTATATTCCACTTATATGGAGTGATTGTGTTAACAGTTGACAGGCTATACTAATTCAGTTTGTCAGCTGTGCCCTTGATAAGCAAATTAACTTAAATTTAGTGGTATGGGTTAGGCTTTTCTGTATAGATAGTTTTGTGTGGCTCTCTAAAGTGCATCCAGTTTTTGTAACTGCAACTGGTATTGAGAAGTAAGCATTCTGTTTCTTAAATGCCTCCTACACAAGCATACTTAACCAACATTGACCAGATCTATTCCGTTTCTTTACTTGCTTGTGGTTATGAAAGTTGTGAAGTTTATACCAGTGTGAAACTGCAACAGGTTTGTAAGTGCATGAAGGTTCACTGACCACATAGTAGCTGTGACTGTCTTCTTTTCATTTCAAACAAGCACGAACTGTTAATGTGCTATAATAGAAAAGAGAGTTTCAGGGGAGCACTGTGAGTCTTTTCTTGATATTTTTTTCTTGCTTTTTTTTTTTTTACTTTTATAAACAATGACATTTTGTATGTATGTTTGTATATAGAACTTAGCGTTAGTAATAGGTATTTATATACCTAATTTATATAGATCGGAATTATTGTGGTTTAAGACAATGGGGAAGAAAACGTTTCCTCTGTTCACGTGTGAAGGGTTTGCTTAACACTGAATTGTTGAACTTCATACTTTGCTGTATCTTGAACTCTGGTTTGAAGTTAGCTATCTTGCTTGGCAGGTGTCAGTACAAGTTAGTGTTTATCATCATCAGTCTTTCTCTGAAATAGAAACCCTTAACCTAAATGGGAGCAGGCCTCAAATGACTATGATGTTAGGAAGTAACAATTATGCCAACTAATGTATGCAATAAACTTGAGGAGAAGAATAGAATTTGATGTCAAAAGGTCCAAGTTAATAAGGTCACTGATTGTGTAAATGTAGTATTGCAGTGAACATGTTAATTGATCTTCCAGTTTTCAAGTTAGTTGTCTGAAGTTGTCTATATAATATATTACCCAGGGTATTGAGGCTTTTGAGACTGCTACCTATGAGAAATGCTGCTTTCAGCTGATTGTGATGGAGATGCTTCTGGTGGTATACGCTGAAGTTCCAATTGGAAACCAACCAAGCGATAGAAAAGCATACTGAGAGTCACTCTGGCTTTGGCTAAATAAGGTCCTGTGAGACCCTTACTCCATTTTCAGTTCAGGTATTCAATTGTTCTATGACATATGGTGGTTAAAGTATAACTGCTTCCTATCCCCCCGCCCCCCCCCCCCCCCCCCCCCCCAAAAAAAAAAAAAAAAAAAAAAGCTATTATCATGGGCAAGATAATGTGTTGTGCTCAGCAGAGTGAAGTCATGATTTCATTTATGGCTCAAGGCACTATATTAAGTAAATAACAGAACACAAAACATGTCAGTATGTTTGTTGAGGTTTACATGTCATTCTGTCTAGTGCTTAAAGTAAGTGAAAGCCAGTTCAGGTGTAATTCATGTGCTGTCTTTGTGGCTAATGTTTGCTGTTTGATTCTTCCCTTTTTATTCACAGGAAGCAGCTGTAACTTAGTGATTTAACGCATTGCATATGTTAAATTTGTGCTGAAGTATTGACTATGATGGATAACACTTGGGCTAGGGATCTGTTAGGTTTGGATTTCATTTCCTCATGTTATTGTTTTGTCTTGTGAACCAGTAAATGTGGATTTGCTCAAAAAAGCAAGATGTATTCAGCTGAAGTCTTTTGATTGTCACTGTTATTTTTCATCACAAGTTATTTATCTTTAATATTTTCTCTGACCAAATTAGTGTGCACTTCACAAGGTGTAATATGTTTATTTCCAGATTGGCCCTCTGAAATATTGCCATCTGCTCTCCTTAGATCTCTACAGGATAGAAAAACTACTCAGTTTTGGTTTTAAACATCTAAGATTTCTCTTAGGTTTTGCTTTGCCTGAAACTCTCAAATTTAGACCATCAAATTCTGCTGAACTGTCACAAACCCTGAGTATGCCAAAACTCTCTGAGCACTTCTTCTGAAGCTTATGTTCCTTAACTGCCTTATGTTGGTCTTCTAGGCTTAATCTGACACACCTCAGAAGCTGGGCCATTCACTATTGCCAAAACTAAGATTTGTCAGGAGTTGAAGGTATTTCTCCACTTCATCTGAAGGTGTTTGTTAACTGAGAGTGCAGCATCCTTCCTGGGTATCTTGTATAAATTACTTAATTGTAAGAAGGTTCATATAAGAGGGTTGGAGCACCTGTACCAGCTTATCTTCATGGCTGAGTTGGGATTGTTCATCCTGGAGATGAACCTGGAGGCTACAGGGAGACCTTAGAGTGGCCAGGTCAGACCATTCTGTGATTCTATAAAATGTGATAGACAAGCTCAAATTAGACAGTTCTCATGGAGGATTTGAATTAATTTCCACTCTGTTCTTCAGTGTAGAAGCATAACAGCTTCAAAAGGCTTTGGGAAGCTCCTCTGCTGAAGAGTATAGGGACTTTGGCTATTTAGGGGCTAGGGCAACATTAATACCTGTGAAAGTTGGCCAGTCAGCTAAATTGCTACTGCATAATTGAAAATTGTGTGTAATGAAGAAGAAAGGGCCTTTTTGTTTCCCAAATCATTACTGCATGTTCAACACTAAATCTGGATTTCTTAGCTGTCTATGTATTGGGGAGAGGGGAGGGGATTAGAGAGAACATGTGGAAAACATGGATAATTCTCTATACTCAGCTATGCAATTGTTAGCTGTTGAACAAGGAACGAATGGGAAATGTGACAGAATCCAGAAGAAACTTGAACCTCCTGGGTGGGAATTCCTGTAAAGGCTAATGATGACAGACTTGGAGAACATCTTTCTCTTTTTTTGTGCCTTTGGAAGCCTCACATGCCAATAAAGACTCATTGAATTGAAACTTTGTTCTCCACTTCTCTGAGCTCAAAGCATTATTTCCTTAATCTAAAAAGCAAACTATTGTGACTATGAAATAACTAAATGATCTTGGAAAAGTGCTGTATTTAGAGTAATCTTATTGTATAAAGTGTATTTTTTCACCCAGAATGTCATCAAAATAACTCAACACTTAAGTATACTATATCAGGTATACACATTTGGCATCTATTTCAAAGTAAATTGTTTGTACAACTTGTTTTGCCCACTTAGCTTTATGCCATTAGGTTTTCTTCAAGTGGTTATTTCTTGAAAAATTACTTTTGTTTCACTAGGATGCCTCTGTCTAGTAGTGGAAATTTTAAGATTGTACTTAAGAATCCTGGTACTCTCTTGCTCATCCAGCTCTAAATTTTATGCATTATGCTGTCTGTTTCTTTACAAAGTGGGTACTGATGCATTGAGAATTTCAATGAGTAAAATGCACAAAAGCTAAAGTATTTTTTTTAGAAGCAAATATATATAAGACAGTGGAAGATGCTTATAGCTGTTTAATAAATTTCCTAAAACTTATTTTTTGTCTACATTCTTCAAATCTTTCTCTACTCTCACTGCTTACTATGTTTAAAAGGGAGGTGGAAAAAGATACTTTCTGAAAACTGAGAGCTGGAATATGTTGTTTTAACAGAGAAGTTCTGCTAGCCTGTTGCTCTCATTAGGGTTTATTACACTCAACGTCTTTCCTTCAAAAATATTGTCTGCGTTTAAAAAGGAAGGAGTGGGAAAGCTTGTACTTGTCCTTGTCCTGAAGAACTAGGATGAACTATAAGTAGATTCGTCAGTTGTTTAACTTAGGAAGCTTTTTAACAACTCTTGAGCCATCAGTGCTTCAGCTTCTGTACAACAAATACTAAATGACACTTAGTTTAGTTGTATCTTTCTTGCAATATCTATTAGAATGCTTCCATTTTAATCCTGATTAAAACCTCTGAATCTGTCTTTAAATGCAGAGGCAAATTAATTTCTGGTGTTATCACCAAAGCCCAAGAGTGTTTTGTCCTGACTCAGTTTTGTGGATCAGGGCAGCTCTGCCAAATACCAAATTTTGAATACAGTTCATAAGCGTTGAGTATCAGCATCAACTTCAGTGGTGCGGTGATTTTTACAGTTCAAAAAAAAAAAAAAAAAAAAAAAAGGTTTGCTGATTTGTCTAAACTTAGCTGGGACAAAGCAAAGAGGAGGTGGAGAGCTGTTTTAAGAATCATCTCTGCTTGAGACTATAAACCATGTGTTCTACAAACTATTTTTGAAGGAAGCTACCAGACCCTGAAATTGCAATCGGGACTTATGAACATTAAGTGATGTAGTTGCTTACAGTACAGTAACATTCTGAAGTAGTATAAGCCATACCATCACTGCAGTCTTGCATGCTAATCCATTGTTACTGTATTCTGATACCTCAGCTTATGCTCTCGGAGGCAGGTAACTGTTTTGTGAAAGCACTAACCCAGTCTGCTCTGGTGTGTTTCTGGTGTGAAAAGCAAAACACCAGATTTGGTCTTATGTAGCGTTAGTTTGAATGTATATATAACCTGTGGTTAGTGGGCAAAAAGGAAAACAGAATTATTTTTCTGAGGGTGGGGGAAACTGTTTTTGAGGAGCTGGGGATTCTTTTGTAGCCTCAAGTGTTCCTTCAGTTGTATAAATTTATATAACAGTAAATAATGAAACATACTATCTTTGTACTAAGATCTAAAACTAAATCAGCCTAACAGTGTCTAGGAAACAAACTATGATTCTTAAGCTTTTTATGGCTTGAACATCTTTGTTTCTGTGATGTGTTTGTAGCTAACAGAAGTGTCTAATTTTAAAATGCTCAACCACATCTAGATCTTAAGAGTTAAAGTAAGCTGTGAAAAAGTGAATATTCGTCTTAAAATAACTAATAGCCTGAAGGGGGGGGGGGGGGGGGGGGAAGCTAAGAAGTTTGCTATGTGTATGTGAAAGCTGCTTTTTGCTCTAAACCTGACATGGTGGAAAGTAAATGCCTGAAGTAATCTTACTGAGTTGAGGTTATAAAATACTTAAGCAAGAGGTCAGATGAAGGTGTATTATAGTGGTATAAAATCAGCAGAGTCATCTTGGTGGTGATGCTGAGCATGTTTTTTTTTTTTTTTTTTTTTTTTTTTTTTTTTTTTTTTTTTTAAGCCCAGAGCTTTACTGTAAAAACATGAAACATGGGTATTCACGCATTCTTTAACCTCCATTACTCCCTCCCACCCTGCATTTCTAGTTAGATGTGTTTATATTTGTGACATTGAGAGGTGGAACTCCTGCTTATTAAGAAATTAACATGTGACAGATTTACTCTAAGCAGCAAAGAAGAGGTGGTGACATTTCTCCTTTGACAGAGAGGAATTGACCATACAAGCTTTATCTTAATTTGTGTCTATTTATGAAATATACTTTGGTTTGCATTGATTAAAAATTTGTAAAGAATGTCTGATGTTATATTAACATTGATGAAGAGCATGCCTACTACATTTTGCATGCAGTTGCCATAGCGACTGTACTGGAGAGTGACCCAAATTAATTTTCCACCAGTCACTAAGTGCCCTGTCAGTTTTTTTTTGTGCTAGGGATAAGCAGGTTGGAACATGCTTTTCTTTTCTTTTCTTTTTTTTTTTGGGGGGGTTGGGCGGAAGATGCTTACCTTATTTATCTTTGTATTCTTGAAAGCAATTGCCAAGCTATGTTAGTCAACCAAAATCTAACTTCTTAATCTGTGCAGTCAAATGTGTGATATTTACACATCCTCATTATACATAGAGGATCATTTCAATTAATAACTAGTAATTGGATGGAAGTAAACTTTGTTTAAAATCTCTATAATAATTGAAGTAGACAATAAAATATGGTTATTTGAAACCTCAGGCTTTATGCTGTTCTGCCACTTCAATGTAATAGATTTAAAAATTCCTTCTAGTTGAACAAATCTTTACTGAGCTTGATCTGAGAAAGGCCAGAGAATACCATGCTTGGTATATCTAGGTAGCTCCTCATAATTCATTAACAGTGCTCGGTGGATGTCAGTGGAAAAAGGAGTCATTTGGCAAGAAAATGATACAAGCCTCCAATAGAAGTATTAGCTGCTTATTGCTGGTAGCAGAGCCCTACTTCAAAAGACCTTTTTCTTTTGTAGCCAGTCTGTCACATAAGTGACATGAGGCCAGTCATTCAAGCTTAAATTGATTACTTCAATTATTGTACTTAGTAACATAGCAAGGCATTTTGGTGCTAAGCAGAACTCCTTACATTTTTTCTCAGTTTGAGGGGTACTATTTTTTTTGTTTCTGTTTGTTTTGAAGCTTTGAGCTTCCTGTCACATACTGCTGCTCCCACTTTTATGCCTTCATGGTAAGCCAGGATGGCGATTTGTGCATGTGTTTCCCCTTACTGGATATTTCTTTAATTTTTTTTTGCTCCACCATTGTGTTGTACTCACTAGATGTTTATTTCTGCATCAACAGATGCATCTTTCTTACTTGAAGCTCACTTGTTACTTTACCCCTTTTTGCAGTCTTCTCTTAAGTATACAAAAGGTCATTTCTATATGCAGAGTGAGTGCATCACTATTAAAATACACTTTAGTTTGCTGAAAACAGTGTCATTCCTGGTATATATTTTCATAGAAAGTATATAAAATCTTTTACAAATATGCTCCTAAGTTGCCTTGTACACAAAAGCTTAGCAAATATAAAGCGTAATTTTGGTGTTTATTGTGTAACTGTTCAAATTTGATAGCACTTAAACTTATCAGCTTGTACCTAGCCAGTGTTCATGTATGCACATTAATATGTAAATGTACATAACATCTACCTTGTTGATTTGTTCATTAAGGTAGAGCTTTCACAAACTGATTCTGGTCATGGATAGGTTAATTTCAAAACCTAACATAAAGAGTGACATTTCTTCTTTGTAAGGCATGTTTGCAAGAGAATGTCTAGGGTTTTTTAAACCCTTCCACTGATCCAACCAAGATTAAAATGTATTTGTTCCTTATTGTATGGGCTTTATTTTATTAACTTTTTGAAAGAAATATGTAGAAACTCTGCAAATGCAGTCTTGTGTTGTGTTCAAACTAACACACTGCTGTTAATCATCGAAAACTTATCTAACTTCTCCTTACTCAAAATGTTTTTAAAAAAAAAAAATATAAATAAAATATTTGTGTAGCAATTCCAAAGATAGGAAAATAGTTGTTTTCTACCTTGTATCATTAAATATACTGGAATTTCAGTTGATATTATGGCTAATTATATGTTTTATGTATAGTTTTTTAAATCTTTCATTGTCAAATAATCTTTAAAGGGATAAATCTATATGTTCAAAACCAAAAGAGCTGACTGATTTACAGCTGTTTAGATGCTTGCATGAATTTGAGGCTTAAGAAAGCTTAACCCTTAATTCTTCAAGGAGTTATTTTTGTTTTAAAACAGGACAGTCTCTCCATGGAATGGAGGCAAAATAGACTTAACACAGGCATGTAGTTAACTTCAGAGGAAGGCACTGGACAATCCTAAGTAGATATTTTGCCTCATTATGTAGTACTTTTAAACAGAATATTGTTAATTATCAACAGCATATTTCCTAATATTTTCCTATTTCTTGAATACTAATTTCTGTAGAAGCCAGTTTATTTATAGGAAAAGAACTTTCAAGTATATCTTTGAAGGAAAAAAAAAATAATTCCAAGACGTTTATTTTTCTGTTTTTGTCATATATAAAATCTGGTAGGGTGTTAAGGGCTGAACATTTATGTTTGGTTTGTTCTTGCTTAGATAAGAACTTCTAGTCGCTTACTCATTTTGAAGTCTTATTCCTCATGTAAATTTGTAATCAAAATATCAGACTAGGTAATGCAAGGCAGAGACAGACTGGGGAGGAGGAGGGTGGGGCATGGACAGAACCTGCACTGGTTCAAGAAATTTCCTTACCCCTATAAACTGCTAAGTACACTTGCTGTATGTGTACTTAACACATCAAAAGAAAAATGGACAGTTTCTGGTTGCTTTTAATATTAAAGGACTAAATTTGTTGATTTGAGATGTTCCGTATGGTCCCATGTTCTCTATTTCAAGTCTCTTCCACAATAAACATAATAGACATAAACTCTTTTTTTCTCCCAGAGACTCAGCAAAAGTTCCCTGTTCAGCCATACCAGTCTTCTTTTGTCACATGGTGACAGCCCATGTGCAGGTGCTCCTGCACCTTGAAGACTTCCTTCTTGAGGAGTGTCTAGCCTTCATGGATCCTTTTTCCCAATTTTGCCTCTTCAACTGACTCCCAAGGGACTGGCCTCCTTACCCAAGCAGTTCAAAGTCTGGCCTCCAGAAGTCTAAGGTATCAGTTTTACTCAACCCCCTCCTGACTTGACTGAAATTTCGTTTGGTACATGTATGTTGGAAACTTTTTTTTTTTTTTTTAAAGGCTAATACAAAGATATCAGTGGCAAACTAGCGTTTGGAAATTGGATATGGAAAAGAAGGTAGAATACACTTAAAAATGCACTGTAGCAGTGTGAATGTGTATGTGTGCTGGCATATTGAAGTGCAAAAATCTTGAAAACTTATTTTTACGTAAGTGTTGTCAGGCACAGATGGAAGGAGCTGTATCTGAAGAACAGAACAAGAGTTTGTGATAGTGTCTTAAGAACTTACCTTTCTTCTCCAGTTTAATACTGTTCTTTTTCAGGTGATAACACACAACTATAATATCTATTGTGATGTGCAGAAACAGTGAGACTATGTAAATAGCCACTGAGGGCTAGTTAGGTGTACTTTGATTTGGAGTAGGTTTGGAATAAATATTGTTCAGTTGGGGGAAGGAAGAAAAGAGCAATTAAATGTGCTTAAATATTCTTATTTCAATTGTTAAGTCTTATTTTTCACTTTTCTAGATATCACTATTGAGGATGAATGTTTTTTCTTCACGTGCAGGACTTAAAGAGAAGGGTGATTGAGTGACACATTCCCTGAAAACATAATAATTTTATAAAGCAAATATTTTCTTACTTGTGTCTCAGCTGTAGTGAAAATACTAAGTTTTATACTTCTACTGCAGAAAAGAGACTGAGGGATGTTTTTTTTCTTCATCCTATTGTACCTCCTCTCCTGTCTCCATCCAGGAGTTTGCTGAGGGCTATCAGAGCAGCAGAAGGGATCTTCCACAGCTGAATGCTGTGGAACCTCTGAGAGCACTAGTGTAGAGGGAGACTTGGAGTAGGGAGGTTTAGTAAAGTCACTTTTAAGGTGTAGAGTCATCAGATTTACACAGAGGATGCAGAAGGCAAACCGGGAGAGAAAATGTTCTGATCAAAACATCTCCAAACACATTCACTACATCATTATAATGATTGACTAATAGGAAGAATGCCCTAGAACTTAGTATTTTCTACAACACAGCAGTAAGGCTGATGGTAAACCTTTAAAAAGTTTTTTGGGGATGGAGGGTAGTAAATCTAATTAGTACCTGTGGAAGAGATAGGGGGCACTTACTAGCTCTGCCATGTTTCTGTGTTCATTGCTCTGGAAATGGATGCCACTGTTTACAGCCTTTCATAATTATGCACGAAGAAGTGACATTCATTCTTGATAGTAGGCTTGTTTTAGTATGACAAAGACAAATGCAGCAAACACATGGATTACAAGAGAAAGCAGTAATAGAAGGGGGAAGGTTAGTGTTCTTGAACTTCATTCAGGACAGCAAGATTTGTAGAGTTTGATGGATGACTAGAAGATTAGACACTGGTGAAATGGATTGAGATTGCTGTTCAGTGATTTTGTTGGAGATCACTGCTATTTCAATTAACTGAGCTTGAGGTTTGGAGAAAGTGGGGTTATGGAGGAGAAAAATATATACATGTCACTTTAATTCAACTGATAACCATTTTGTGTCTGCTTATGTTGAATTTGATTACAATAATCTGAAGAAAATGAATTCATAATGGAGTTATGCACCCTTTAGATTGATGGATGAGAAATATGATACAGATAAGGGGCTTTATTTTAAATCCTACAGCTGCTGGTGAAAGGGTCTGTGCTAAGCTGTGGTGAAAGTTGTCTGTGCTAAGACAACTGCACATACTTTTTTTGTGTGTAAAGTGTGGTTTAGTACAGGTGTTCATGAACTAGCTTATTGTCCCTTACTGAAGAGATAGCAGGCCTGGTTTTCTTTACATGATTCAAGAACTAAAACACCATCTAGCTTGCTCATCTCTGTAAGCAATTCCCTCGGGGCAGGGGGGGGGAAGATTAATCTTTTTAATGTGGACTGTTTAGGTAGTTTGCTTTGCAGAGTTGCTCAGTCAACTATCCTGGTAAAAATAAATAAAATAAGGAGACAGCAAACAAGTGGGTGGAGGAAGTCCTTAAACTATTTCTGCTGTGTTGGCCATCATCACAGAAAATAGATACTGTCACAGAGGGGGATTAAATAGGTTGCCTGACCTTCTGATTTATCAATGACAGTTTCTAACTGAATGCAGGGTTTAAGAATTCCAGTACCTGAACTGTAACACTGTCCTTTCACATAAGCATATAGGTTGTTCCACTCTGTAAAAGTTCCTGCTGCAGTTGTGCTGCCCATGGGAGTTAAAAACAACCAACCAAAACAATTGTCAAGTCGTGGGCTTATTACAAAAAGGCAATCTCATTTTTTTTCCACATGCAGTGGCAGCAGATCCCTGACACTTTCATGAGGTAGGTGAGCTTTAGATCCAAAAAGGTGTTTTATTGATTTTATTTCCCCCCCACCCCCTTAGTCTGGTCTACCTTTTTGTTAATCTGGATTGCCATGGAATAGGATGATCTTTTGGGACATGATGTGAACACAAGGCTAAGGCAGATGGGAAGGCAGGTTAACCTCTTCAGAAGTTGTGTTGGTCCCCTTAGGGAACTTATGAAACTACATCTTCACTTTGTGTTTTAAGAGTTTGCTCATGAGCTTGTTTGATGGGCTGGAATCCATGGACACGTTCAAAGAGATGATTTTTTTGTTTAAACTGCATTCTAACTGTGGAAATGCTGTTATTCACCTGTAAGTATTGAGTAATCTTGATTTACTTTTTTTTTATGCAAATATACATAACAAATAAAATATGTGTTTAGTATAAATAAACTTTGAATTTAGTATTGCTCAAAATGACTAGCTAGATCACCTTAACATGCATATCAGTCATTGATTTCTGCGTTCTCCACTATAAAGATACTGGCTGGGCAAATGTTCTCCAGGTGACTAGTTCTTCTGGAGAACATTTGCAAATGGTGTACTGAGATTGCTAAGTGGCAAGGCATACAATACAAACACTAGTTCCAACTAGAATGAGGTTGTAGAGTCTCCCTCTTTTTTTTGCCACTTGAGTGCTTTTCTGAAACTAGAAAAGTGAAAAATGATCTACTTGTAAGTAAAGATTTTGCTACTTGGAAGTAGGTAAGAAAAAGCATGATATTAACCTTTAGAAATCCTACTTTTACAGAAGGTCATGGTGACTGGAGCTTCAAGTCAAGATGAATTACTTGTGCAGTTTGTAATTTATTGAACTTGGTGGTCTTCCAGAATGATACAAAGTGGAGCTGTATCATGGCTGTATTAGGCACAGGTTTTTTTCTTGGCAAATGGTACCTCACCTTAGTGTTCTGACAATTTTATTTTACTTGTTACAAATCACAGTTGTGTGAGCAATTTTAGAGAATAAAATAATTACTGGGTTCACTTGCACATTTACAGAAATACTGACATTAAACTTACAGGGCTGCAAAGTTCATTAGCAGGAAAAGTTCATTATGCAACTGAATTCCAGTTTGTAACCTTATAGCAGAAGCTGGCATTGCTGTTTCATATGAAACAATTACATCATGTTACATGGTTCAGTGAGTGAAATTTTCTGCTAAAGTAATCAAACGAACGTTTACTGTCAAAGTATGAAATCTGCTTATTTTCTACTGGTGAAAGCCATCATTAATTCACATAATGCCTTCTTAAGTGTAATATAAACTAAAATCAACTAATTTTCCTTTGAAGGCAGTAAGTCTGTAAGTATGCCATTTTTTTTTTTTTTTGAAGACTATTTGGCACACTAATAATATAATAAAATCATTCTTTTGTTGTTCAGTTGTCTAAATGCAAAGTGCAGATAACTTACTGTCGTTCCTTCCATGTTCTATTTATGTATAAATATAAATTTATTGCTGGGTGGTGTCAATATACACTTGTCTGTTGTTCAATGACAGAACTCTGCAGGAGTCCCAGCCTGGGTTTTTATCATGCTAGACCTTTAATCACAAACTCTTACATGATTAACTCCAGTACTTAGTTGTTCTTCAGACCTTTATTTTTGCCTAAAATTTTACCTCTTCTCCTTCGCCTGTAAAAGTTTTTGATGTATCTAGACAGAGGATTGTTCTAAAATTAGCTTCCAGGCACTCGAATGTAGCAGTATTTCTGTAGTGTTCAATAACTCGAAAAACAGCTGTGGTCCTTGCTTGTTTAGAGTTGTGATTCTGTAGTGGAACTTCTGGTGCTCAGAAATCTATTCTTGATCCCAACAAGGGATTTTCAGGAGAAGGATGGAAAGTCTTAAGTCTTCCTTGTGTATTTGCCTTGGCAATATCTATCCCCAAATTATTTCTAGCATTTCTTGGGCAAGTAATACGGGAAAGAAATGGTGTTAATGAATTGACCTTTTTTTTTTTTTCTATTAAATGTATTAATGTATTTGTAACTCAAGACAGGTGAAAAATGATTTCTGAACTCTGCAGGGCAGAAAAAAAGGTAGGTAAAAAGGCTAAGGTGAGCTGCCACTGCTTGTTTTAGGTGAGAAGGTATGATGTCAGAGGGACCTTGTGCCTGGTGAAGTTTGAAAACACAGCATTTGAATGGAGATATTTTATTTAGATGGTTTATTATGAAATGGTTGCAAACTCTGCACTCTTTCTTCTAGAAAAGAGAAGGCTCCAAAAGGGATCTTCAGGTATGTAGATACCTGAAGGGAGAATGAAACAAAGACAGAGCTGGACAAGAAGCTCAGTGGTGCTCAGTGACAGGACAAGAACCAATGGGCACTCAGGAGGTTCCCTCTGAACATCAGGAAACACTTATTTTCTGCTAGGATGATGAACTGTCAGAGGTTGCTGAATGAGGTTGTAGAGTCTCCCTCTTTTCAGATATTCAAAAGCTCCTTGGAGATAATTCTGGGCAAGCTGCTCTAGGTGTCCCTGCTTGAGCATGGTGGTTGGAACAGATGATCTTCAGAGAACCCCTCCAACCTCAGGCATTCTGTAATTCTGTGTAACAGAGCAATGCAAACTCTGAAAGCTTTTTAAAATACTTTTGGTTGGAACTAGTTGTAACTGAGCTAGCTGATTTGGTGTGTGCTAAGAAGTGCAAACTCCTGAAAAATAGATTTAGGAGTCATGTTTTCAATATGACCTTTTATTAATGCATTTTAAAAATATTTTCTGCATGCAGAAAGTGAACTCTAAGGCAAAGTCATTGTGTAACGTCTGGAATGTAAGGATCTCAGTCCTAATCGAGACCAAATGATAAAAAGCGCTGAGGAAAAAAGCTGACTTGTGAAGAAATGTTTCTTATTCCATTAAGCATACTGTGGCCATTAACAAAGAAAGTTCATAAAGGCTTTTCCACTTCCTATTAATCTTGCCAGAAACTGAAGTGCAATGTTACTCTAGGAATCTAAAATGTTCCAGGACCACAGTGCATACAAATTCAAAATAAAGACGTTATAGAGGAGGAAATAACTTCATGTTGTTACTGTAATTCACTTTTCTTGCAGGGGGTTCAGTAGTTGCATGACCAGCTAAGATGATAATAGAAAAAGGACTGGAAGTATTTTTTACACTCTGTTTGCCAGTGAATGTCTTTAACTATGCGACAGTGGTTTGGGGTCTTTTTCCTCCAGATGTTTTTTAGTTTCGTGTTTAATATCATAGTCCATGCTGTGATCTCTAATTTAAGAGTTAGAGATTCAGTGGTGTGATGTTTGTGTTCTACGGCTTAGGGAAGGACATCATGAGCCAAGGAAGGTAGCACTGTATTTGTCTTAATTAGCTTTTAAATCTGCGTTTGTTCCAAGACTGTTGATGCCATCTGAACACCTGGAACCATGTAAACTTTTGCGGTAAGAAATTGCACAGTTCACAGGTCTACACATATATATTTCCTTCTGTTTGTCTGTCTTTATGGAAATTTAAGAGAACAATAAACCAAAACTTACAATTATAGTGTATAAAGGGAAGAGCAAGAAAGATAGTTCTTCATTCCTGCAGCCATAAGAAGCATGTTGTATCCACCATAGCGTCCAAAAATATTTTTTAACATTAATCTCTAGTAATAGTAGTAGTAATAGTAGCAGTAGTAATGAAACTATATTACAGTTCTAGGCAGTCTGTAAACACAGTTTTCTGGAAGTTTTGCTGTCTAAACAGAACATAAGTATGAGGTAAGAAAGTGGAAATGGAACAAATTGAGAAAACAATGCTAAGTATTGTAAACACTGTTGGTATTCAAGTTTTTGAATAGGTTAGCAGGTTTAAAAGGTAGCTTTCTTCCTTTCCCTTCTGTGAAGGGAAACTTATTTGGAAGATACAGGTATAGCAAAATTGCTATGCAGGTAGAATGAAAAAAAATGTGATTGAGACCTTGAGACGCCAGTATCAGAAAACTCCTTTGTGCTACTTCAGCTTTCCCCACTAGTGAAGACAACATGCATAGAACCACTACCTGCAATTTCTCCCTTGTAGCTGCCCTATGTGGAGAACTAAGTGTGGATGTTTTGTCCTGCTTAAGTATTAACTGTGGTTAGGTATGGAGTTAATAATGACATGCAGCTTTGCTATATGCACCTCTGCACATGAAGATCTGAAGGTAAGCTTCTCAGTTTGAGCTGTCTGATTTGTGAATAAGTCATAAAATGTATAGAGTAAATACTTAAAATAAAATAAAAATGTACCATAGCTCAAGTCTACAAGGATAATGAAGTCTTTGAAAGTCAGGGAAGAACAGAAAAATGATTGTTCTGGTTTTAAAAGGTGAAGATTGTTCAGTGGATTTAATGCAAGGGAATTCACCAAAAGCTTATTCTGCAACTTTACTTAGAACCTGATTTTAAGGCTATTCCCTGAAGGAAAAATTATTAAAATGGCTATTCTTTGACAGCTCTCTCGAGCATGCTGAAATTTGTGTTGCAGGAAAGCAAAATAGGAAATGTGATGTATTTAATGGAATGCCCATGCAGGTTAAAGAACCTTTGGCATGCCTGGTGGGATTTTAATATACTGGGTATGCATACTTATTCAATATTGATTTAAAGGTGAAGCTCGGAAAAGGGAAGGGAGAAAAGTCTGCTTGTCATTAGCAGGCAATACTTTCACTGAAATCAGTAAAGTCAAGCTGCTGTCTTTACTGGCTGCAAAGCTAAGTTAAGGTTGGGAGATTTTGAAGTGCCACTCCAAATGTTTAATATAAGCCTCGGATATTATGCAAAACACCCTCCTACGAAAATGCTGCATTATCCAGGGCTATAGCCAACTTTGTATATGAACTTTACAGAACAAAGTGCAAATCTGTTGGGATAAAGCATACTGTAACTCCATACAGGTAGTTAAGTATTATGACATTTAGTCATGAAAATATGCTTAGCAATTCAGAAAGTTTAAATTTAAACCTTTAGGGAACAGTCATTTGGAAGGTTCTCAGTTACTGTATTATTGGATAATCACTTGGAAATGCCAATCCATTTTTTCTCAAATTGTCACAATCTACTTCAATCTTGGGATTAATTTTTTGATGTAGCCTTAGTTCTTTGATTAGCCTTTAAGACCTTTGTGAAATTGTCTTTTTCATCACTGCTTACATTGTGTATTTCCAGAAGGCCTGAACAACCTTGATCACTTGTTAGGCTGTCAAATGAATGATGCAGCACAATGTAAAAGGAGGTGGGGGAGAATGGCTGTTTTCTGTTGGTCTGAATGAAGTAGCTAAACAGCTACTAAGTTTTTTTGTATGCACATGTCCTTTTTGGTTCATGGTCATGATTTGAATTTTAGCTGCCTAGGGATGTTTCCACTGATTTCTGTGAAGGACAAGTGAGAAAATTGAGATACTGAAATGGCTTGTATTCACTGTCATGCATAGGAGTGTAAAAATGAGGGAATGGAATTTGTGTCCTGGGTCCTGTTGCTTACCTGCCTGTTATCTGAATCCTTGGAATATAGCTTTACTGAGAAAATGTATAAGTAAGCATTTTCAAGGTATTTTTAGATTGTCACATAAAGAAAGCTGCATGAAGGTAAATTTAACATGAATATTTGAAGGACCTTACATGGGAAGTTAGAAAAAATTTTGAAGTGAATCTTATTAACCAAAGACTGTCTGCATTCATTCACCCAGTGCACCCAGCATCATGTATTTTCTTCCTAATTTAAGGCTTATTCTGCCTTTGCCCATCTTGTTCTGATGCATCTTAAATGACATTGTTTCTCAGCTCTTCTCCTGAAGCTTGATAGCTTGTTGTTCTGATGGAGATATGTTCCATAATTCACCATTGTAATGAACAGTTTATTCTTCAGTACCTTCAGAGTAAACTGCTTTTAAATTATGAGGAAATGTAACACCCAAAAAAAAAAAAGTCTTTAAAAAAAGGACCTGTAGAACTGCAGACCTGTCAGCCTTACCTCCATGATTGGGAAGGTCAGGGAGCAGATTTTCTTGGAAACCATGTTAAGGCATAGGGAAGACAGGGAGGTGATTAGAGAAAGTGTGAATGGCTTCACAAATAGCAAATCATGCCTAACTAACTTGATGACCTTCTGTGACCAATTGAAATCATCGGTGGACAAGAGAAAAGCAGCTCCTGTTGTCTACCTTGAATTATGCAAAGCCTTTAATGCAGTCTGACAAAACATCTGTGTTTCTAAATTGGAGAGACATGGATTTGATGGATGAACTACCCAGTGGAAAAACAATTGCCTGGATGACTGCATCCAGGGACTTATGATCAATAGCTTGATATTCAGAGGGAGACCAATGAGTTGTGTCCCTTGAAGATCTGTATTAGGACTGGAACTGTTTAATGCCTTTGTTACTGACATGGGCAGTGGGACTGAGTAAACTGTTGGCACGTTTGAGATGACACCAGGCAGTTGATTCTCTAGAAGGAAGGGATGCCATATAAAGGGACCATGACAGTCTTGAGAGGTGGGCCTGTGTGAACCTCATGAAGTTCAACACGTGCAAGCTTCTGTATATGGATCAGGGCAATCCCAAATGTCACTGTAGACTGGGTGATGAATGTGTTAAGAGCAGCCCTGTGGAGAAGGACTTTGGGGTGCTGGCAGATAAGAAGCTCAACATGAGCCAGCAATGTGTGCTTGTAGCCCAGAAAGCAAACTGTATACTGGGCTGTATCAAAAGAATCATGACCAGCAGGTTGAGAGAGATGATTCTCCCCTTCTATCTACCCTGCTCTTGTGAGACCACACCTGGAGTCCTGAATTCATCTCTGGGGCCCCCAGCACAATCTAGGGGGATTAGAGTGAGTCCGGAGGAGGACAACAAGGATGCTCAGAGGGCTGGAGCTCCTTTCCTGTCTTTGCAGGCTGAGTGAGTTTGGGTTGTTCAGCCTGGAGAAGAAAAGGCTCTGGGAGACCTTATAGCAACCTTGCCATACCTACAAGAAAGCTGGAGAGGGACTATTTATCAGGGAGTGTAGCGATAGGTCAAGGAGTAATGACTTTAAACTAAAAAGGGTAGATTTAGGCTAGAACAAGGAAGAAATCCTTTACTTTGAGGGAGGGTGGTTAGATACTGAAACAGGTTGTGCAGAGAGGCTGCGAATATCCCTTCCCTGAAAACGTTCAAGACCAGGTTGGATGGGACCTTTAGCAGCCTGAACTAGTGGAAAGTGTCCCTGTCCTTGGTAGGGTGGGTGGAACTAGTGATCTTTAAATGTCCCTTGCAAGCAAAGCATTAAATGAAGGTGAGGCAGCTGTTCCACAGACAAAATTGTACCAGAGGTATAAAGGTAGTCTAATCTCTGTGCTTTTCTAGTGCCAAGTGAGCACTGTGCTGAATAGGTGCTCTACAGCTTACTTTGTAAGGCATTCAATTTTAAATGCTCCTGTAATGTATTACACAGTTAATGCTGTTGCATTTTCCATTTTAACACACTTGTCAACGTTTATGGCAGTCAGGCCAGTGTGCTCCTTGTTTACATGTTATGTTCTTCAGTTAGGGGGAAACAAATTATGTTGTTCTTAAAAATAGGGAATTGCTTCTTTTGCCTAATTGATTCCCAAGAATTTATGAAGCAGATTTGATTGAAGAAAGTTTGTGTGATCTGCAGTTGGTTACTCGAGATGCACATTTCTATAAAGTGGAGTTACACAGCATATAAATTATATCATCACTTAGTATGGGTTTGGAAAAGAAATATTTGTAGCTATTTAGTGTGTAAGCCTTCCAGAACATGCTACTGGATTTTTTATTAGTTCTATGCTAAATTTTTGATCAATGGCTATTGGGGTAGGGGTGGGGGGGAATTGTGAGAGTAATGGATTAAGAGGATACATCAGATCAAAAGAAAAATCAAAAATGTTTATTTAATTTAGTTGAATGTTTAGTTTTTAAATGAAATTGAAGATGTTTTCAATTTTTAATAATCCTCTAGGTTATATGAGCAGTAACACTTGAAAAACATCAGTGTCTTTTTTGCTTGTATTTATTGACAGTTTGGCAAAACTAAAATGAATTTATAAAGTATACTTCAAATATTTAGACTTTTCAGGATGTTCTGAGTAATAATTCTGATCATTGTGTAATAATACAGTGGCAATTGCATCTGTTGCATAATTACTAGATTATCTGATTAAAAATAACTGCTCACAATTTGTCTTCAGGCTAGAAGCAGTAAAATGTTTAGTAAGCACATAACAAATGCTGAAAAGCTAATTTCTAATTTAAAGCATATTACTGTGCCAGGATCATGTATAACTGATAGTTACACGAACTGGCACAGAACTTGACCTTTTTTCTTAACTCAGTGTTTAGAAATTAGTCTTGATTTTTAGTATGTCTCCAATACTATGATTGATTGGAGAATGTTCTAAAACATAGTTAGCATTATGGTAACAATACAACTGCATTATCTGCTATTTCTATTGGTTCTGAGAAATGACCAGCATTCCTGATAATACCTTAATACACAGTGTCGTATCTAAAATGGAAGTGTAAGGACTACAGGACAAAATTATTCTAATAAATTGGAGATTAGCAATATTGTCTTCAGATTCTTCATTTACCTCATTCGTGGTATCAGTGTTCTCAGAATCCTGCTGTACTTCAGTTAAAATTCCTTGTTTACTTCTATTGTTTCTAATTGTAAGAGCTAGATAAAATCTTTCAATGATAAAGACTTGGAACCAAAAGGAAGAAAAATGTATTCACTTCTTTATATCAATAGTAGAATGAGTTAAAATCTGTTTCTGCCCTCCTCAGATAAACGGTTGATAAAGCATGCCACATCAGAGAAGCGTGGCAGAATTGATCACTTCTAATTCCCATAGAGTTCAGCTCTCCTGATGCCATGTCACTGAGTTCATAAGATGCTCTGGAAAATATTTCCTTCCAGTATTTTGCTCCCTATGGAGGGAAATGGTAATGTAAATTTGGTTGCATGAATTTCTTTGCTTTCCCTTGATCAGCCCCCAACCTCTCCCTTTGTCAGACCTAAGTAGTAAAGTATGGGTATACGGCCTTTTTTCATCTTGTGGTCTGTGCATATCAATTGTCAATTTTTTCATGCTGAATTGATTGATTCTGTAGAGCTGTTGAACAAATAGGGTTTTAATAGAAATCTGTTTCAAAAGTAATTATAGTTGACTTCATAATGTTTTCTCAGATGAGTTAGTGAATTACAAATCTGTGCGGGGTAAATGGATGGACTCCTAAACAAGTCCTTGTGAGCATTACTCTAGACAGGATGTATGCTAGTGTAAGAACAAGAAAGTCTTGTTGCAGTAGATAAGATTAATGAAGTTGCATACTTAAAGATCTTGCAGTGTAATATATTCAAGTAATACATTATCTTTTTTTCTGAGTGCAGGTATGTAGTTCTGTGGAACAGTGGCCAGCAACATTGGCAAGGATCTTAAAACACTTGTAAAGATGGTATTTTTGTTTTGCTCTTCGTGTTAGCTTCTCGCAGAATAAGCATTTATTCTCAAGTGTAATCTGAAATGTATTTGTTTCAGATTTGTATTTTGTATTTGTATTTTTGTATTTGATTCAGACTTGTATTTTCTGCTTGCTGCCCATTCTCTTACAGTTTTTTTTTCAAAATAGGTGTTTAAACTTTGTTTTTAGCAGATGTGATGCTGCCAATCCATTGTCCTCTTCCAAAACACAATACCTGCTAGACAATCTTAATATCTTTAGCTTAGAAAAGCTGTTGTTCTGTGCTGCCCCTGACACTGCAAAGCTAATGTGACAAGTAGCAGCACTTCTTAGGCTTTCTTGTCTGCTTTCCTCATAAATGGATACCCATGGTTCCTTTCAAAAACAACCACAAAACAAAACCACCTTAGGTGGAGGTTCAGACAACATTCAGTAAAATTCAAGCAAATTGAGAAAAGGTTTGCGTTTGGCATCCCTGTTTCTCCTTAGCTGCTCCATAAGATAAGTAACTATGGGCTGAGAACTGATACCAGTGGATTTGAACAGCTTTGAGCAGGATTGATCAGATAAACTCCAGGTCCTTCCCAACACATGTTTTTATGAGTACCTGAATATTTCAGCGTTCATGGTATTTATTATTGGCTTAGCCTGTGGTTGTAAGGTCAGTTTCAGGAATCCCAGGTCACAATGAATAACATAGGTACAACAATGGAGAAGACAGTGGAAGAAAATTTTTTTTGTGTGTGAACCATTTTATTCATATTCTGCTGATTAAAATGTGATTGTCCATTTGAAGTTGCATATTTCTTTCTCTAACTTCACTGGCAGCATACCAATTGATTTCAGGTATTTGTAAAAGGATTAGCCTCAGTGCAATCCTAAAAATACAGTTAAACTTGCTATTACTTGTACAGCACAAAATGTGCTTATAAGTCAATATTTTGTTGTCAGACTTGTGCATTTCCAGAAACTGGTATGAGACTAATCTTGATGGTTTGATTGTGGTGGAAGCTTCACCAGTGTTTTAACTCATGGAAGAAGTCACAATTAAATAGGAAACTGCCTTTCTTATCTCAAACATGCATGTGTGTAATGTTAAGTCTTTGCTCAAGTGTACCAGTTCTTCACACATGGACTACCTGCAATTTTTAGAATATTTAGAAATGATATCTTGCTTATAGCTTTCTTTGCATGGCACATGTTGTAAGGTTTAATTGACTTATGTGCTTAAGATTCAGGAATGGCTTGGGTTTTTTATTCCTCACCAGAAAGATTATGAGTATTTAATATCTATAGCAATAGAGGGGAATGTATTAAATTAAACACTTCTAAGGGGTTCTTAAGAAAATATGAACTTCATCAGGATTAGAAGATTTATTTTTAACCATAGTTAAATTCATTCTTTTTTTTATATACTGTTTTTGATATAGATTAACTGGACTGATTGCATGGTATCTGCATGCAAACTCTTCAATCTGTCTGGGCGGGAATATTTTATAGAACTTTTTTTTTCTAAAAGTTTTCCAGCAATATGGCAATATTTTTGACAGGAAGAAGTTTCTTTAGCTATTGAACTCTTTTTTTTTTTTTTTTTTTTTTTTTTTTTCAAAGTTGGCTTGGGGGAGCAGAAGATTGTTCCCACATAATTCAATTTTTCAAACAATTGTACTAGCTGACATGGTGTTAGAATAACAGTGTATTCTGAAATAAATTTCTTAAAGCATGTGCTTGTACACACAACTCTGAAAAGAAAGTGAGATCATATTCAGCTATTACTTTTACATCTTATTATTTTATTACAAATAGTTACATTTAGACTGAACTTTCTCTAGCAAGCTTCAAATGATTTATTGACTTCTAAAGAAATTAATAGAAAACAATTGTGTGTTTGTGGGATTGGGAAGGCATGCTGAGTTTTCTAAAACAGGTATCACTTTTTTCCAAGGAATAAGTTGTAATGGAAGGAGATGGAGAAAGAACTAAGTCTTTATACAGCTGTCTTTGAACAGAGCATCTTGGGAAGGCAAGAGTTGTGGTGTTTTCACAAGGCAAGGGATTTCTCAGGGTTAAGGTTTAAGATGTTTGGAGGAACTGACAAGATATGCTAAGGGCAGTGAAGTTAGACGACTAAAAGTGTAATGTGACTTTGCTTTACTAAACTCTATTAATGATCTGAAATGTGTTATTTTTCCAAGGCTATGCTCGTGAAAAGAAGGCAGTTCACACTATCTTGGAGGAAGGCTGTAGGGCAAGTTATTGCAATGACATCCTGAGTACCCGCAGACCTGATTCTCAGCTGAGGTGAACTGGCAAGACTCTAAATAAGGTAGCAAATCACTGCAGCTTCATATTGACTGGAGACATTTTGCAAACTGTTGTTGCCCTAACTGCTCTGAAAACAGATTGCATTTTTTTCCTGTGTTACCTTTAAAAAGTAGCATTTTAAACTGTCTCTACCAAAGATCTCTATTTATAGCAGCAAAGTAGTTCAGGCGAAGGAAGTAACTTGGAGGTGAGCAGTAGCTGAAGGCTGTGTATGTGCCCTGGCTTCCTTCCAATTCTGTAGACATCCCACAATCATGCTGCTCCATCGATTGACCTTCATTGCTGCTCTTCCATAGCAGAAATGGAGAGGACTTAGTACAATTAGGCATCATTTTTAACACCACTAGTTGCAGGCTGTGTTTGTGATGAAGTGTCTAGAATTAGCAAGACAAACTACTGGACTATGTTTTCCAGCTGAACCTTCTTCTTCCAGACTGGCCTACAATAATGAAACTTACACCTAGGAGAGTTTTGGTGGGATGGCTATTGAAGTGAAAAGATGCAAGTAGGCAGTGATACTGGATAGATACAAACCAGATGGTACAAGTACTTCTAAAAGTCCCTTTTGTTATCATGCAGAATAGAGGATAATTGTGTTGTAGGCTGAATGTTTTTCATTAGTAAAGCATTAAATCCAATGAGAGCAAGGGCATATGTGTGTTTTCTGCTACACTAAAAACGTGGATTTGGGAGGCCAATTTTATGAACAGCCAGTGATGATCCTTCAGGGTTTATCATCCCATTCAAGTGGTATTTAGATTTTGTCTTTGATTAGTGTTTCTATCAAATATTACTGCCTCTTGGTTAACAATCTATTCAGGCTTGCTCCTAACTTCCAGCAACAACAACATGAAGACTTTTCCCTTCAGAACTGCTTGAAATATAACTAACAATCAGAGAAGGTTGCTGAAGATTTCTCCTCCTTGCCCTTCCTCAGTAGGGGGAAAGAGACAATAGAAACAAAACAAAAAAACTGTTAAAATTGTGTTTTCCTGGTATAATTTTTTTTAATTGAAGCCCACTGTCCTGCAACTACATAGTAAAGCAAATGGTTCTAGCTGGCTGAAAAACTGGGATTTTTAGGATGCTAAACAGATTACTGTGGTGATGGAAGAGCTGAAGTATTCCAGCATTCTGAGCACTGCAGAGTTGAGACAATTAGTACACTAAGCTAATGACGAAACATTTTTGTTTGAAAGGCAAATAGAGGTTTTATCACTGCTGCCACCACAAGGTGTTCAGGGTACCTGAGGTAATTTATATCACATAGCACGTTTGATAAAGGAAATATGAGCTTCTTGTGGAGCATTCTTCTGTCTTAAGAACTGGAAATCATATTATCAGTAGCTGTGCTATACTGCAGCTTATGCAGCTAATTCCTCAGTTTCATGTGGACTATGTTAAGTTTCAAAGATACCTTTTTTTACCTTCCTTAATGAATCATAATCATGACCTGTCAGTCAATCACCCTGGTGATACTTGTTTCCACATAGCTTAAGGACAATTTTGGTTCAGCATGTGTATAACTAACAACTTTAAAAATATTTTTTTCTTTGGAGAGTGATCTGAATCATATAGCTTGCTTACAGCTGCTTCTTATGTCTTCTGTAATGTCAACAGTTCAGACACTACAACAGTTGGCTAAGCTAACTGAACTGGGAACAGAAATGAGAAACAGACTCTTGGAGTGTTGTGTGTTTTTTTTTTTTTTTTTTTTTTTTTTTTTGTTCTGACAAGAAAATCACTGCTAGCTATTAATAAGGAGACGAAATTTCTTATTTGTTAGTGAAATGTGGTATTGTTTAACTCCATGGCTTAGAAATTGCAGAGTAGTTTATAGCTACCGGCTATAGTTACGTAGAAAGAGAAATGGTGAAGATGTGTTTGAGATGTCTATGGAGAAGTGGCTGGAGTGCTGTATTATGAAAATTTCAGTTAAACTGTCACTCAAGATGCATAACAGTTTAGTTTTTGTGATCCAAGTAAGACATATTCTACGTTAAGTGGAAAACAAGTGGTATTACCACACACATCAAGATTTTTCCATCTTTGCTTTTTATAGAGTTGGAATTAAACTCTGTTCCTGAAGAATTTATAATGAGTTTTACATTGTCTATTAAGCTCTCTATGAAAATTTCAGAGAGGATCTGAGATTGGAAGAGCCCTGAGCTAGAACAAGATAAAATCAGTAGGCCATCTGCCTTACTGTTGGAGGCTGTTTGTCTCTACATACGTGGGTAGAAGAGAGCAGAAGTACCTGAAGCTGTTAAGGTAGTGGACACTTCTGTAGCCTCTTCCACCTCCTATTACAAACACAGTAAGAAAAAATCATTTGCCATCAGATGTTTTAATGTTATGTATTGGTAAGATTTGACACAGCAGAGGCTGTAAAATCAAGTTTACAAAACAAAATATTCATCTGTTTTCCCTTTGTGTTGCACTTTTTAAAAGCTTAATGTAGTAAATTTGGGGTAAAGGATTTGACAGTTCTTCAAAAATGATTCTGTAATATTTTAGTTTATACATTTCATGCATGTTATTTAGGTCAAAACTGTCAGTCAATGTACAGCTGTTACTGTTAAATGTGTTATGGAAATAAGTTTGTTCTGTGCAGCAAAGGCTGTTAAATATTTCCATGAATTTATTTTCCTGCTAGTAAGCAGTTCTACATGTTTAAAACATTTTGACCACCATCAAGCTTTGTCTGGCCATTCTTCAGCCATAAAGGCAAAGTAAATATTGTTCCTCTGAGGATGTCCTGCTAAGATGAGTAAATGAATCACTTCGCACTGTGGTTAGCTTATTCATTTTAAATTTGTGTAGATTCACGTATTTCATTGAAAATGTTTATTTTGAGAGGTAAGACTTTCTTCCGCTTTCTTTCACTTTTATTTTAATCAGACTTATTATATTTATTAAAAGCAGTTCAAGGTGTCATTGCTGCAAGCCAACTCTTTATTTTTCTCTTAGCTAAAATAAGTAATTGTGGGGTTTTTGATTGTTGTTCATTTGTTTCAAAGCACAGTGGAAAAATACCACAGAAATAATGTCTCCCTATGTTTAGCAAGCAAATATTAATAATCTGAATATCGATTATCATTATTTGAAATTGTGGAGTTTGCTTGTGGGGAATATTAATGATCAGCTAGTTTCCAGACTTATTCATGAGATAGGAACCATTTGCCTGGAACTGTTCTAAAGACAAGGTGAAAATCTAGCGTGTTCCTTAACTTCTTCAGCACACTTCATTCTGATAGTAGGATGCAATTCAGCCACAGTTCACTGACTTAAACACAAAGCTCTTAGACTTAGCTCTTAGAGCAGACAAAGCTCTTAGACAAAGCTCTTAGAGCAGAAGACAGTTGGAATCATCTCTGTCAATGCAGTATTCATAATTTACCACTACATATTTAGTCTAGTAGAAACAAAGTGCTATACTGGCTATTTAATGTACATGCTTTCCAGAGAGTGAGCCTTTAAGATAAGCATTTGAATAGTTTCTTAATTAACCACTGAGTGAAACATTGAGAAACAGAATTTTAAGTGTGTGTTTGCGTTCTTATAAAAGTGTTATCTGAAGATCTGTTTATACAATTACTAATTACTGTATATGTTCATCATGTAAAGTGTCTGTTACACTTCCATAGGCAAACCTGACTTAACACTGACTAGAGTTCTAGCATCAGAAAGCCAAGCAGGATTTAGCATTTTTCATTATGACAGCTTCAAGAACGGTACAAGAACCTTCCCATGGTGCCTGTCTGTCCAATCTGGCTAATAGCCCACATGATCTTAATCCTTCACTTTGATAAATGCTAGGAGTTGCAGATTTTCTGCATGCTTGAATCAAAGTTACTGTATTAAGTCTAGCTGTATAAAATAGTGTTCACATATAGCTGCCCAATGCTATTCTTAATTCAATTAAAATATGAAGATAAAAATGTGAACAGGGCATACTGTGGAGAGTGGTACCTTAGCCTAAGAGAGAACCAGCGCTAAATTTGCGGCTCAGGCTTGTGCCTGATGTTAATTATTGATAGGCTATCAAACACTAGAGCAGAACAACTGTAGAAAATGAAATAGTAACTAATCCTCTGCACCTCAAAAGGAAAGATTATAAAAATTCCTTTGGACTAGGAGTTGAAAAGCTTTTGCATACTTGCAGTGCTGTCCTCTGACATCCAGCACTAACCATTTCTATTCCTTTGTTCTGCGTGAAAGTTAAGAAAGTGGGTATTATCTTAACTATATTATTTATTATTATAATATATATATAATATATATTATATTATCTTAACTACTTACTAAAAAGTATCAGTTGTAACGTTTTTTTTTAACAGTGGCTTTGCTAGTCCAAAAGTGACTTCGCTTTTTCTTTGGTCTGCATTCTGACACAGATTTATTGTGCCTTGGGGCAAGTCATCAACCTGCTCTTTGTTTCAGTTCACATATTTGTACAGTAGAAATAAGCTGGCTTTAAAGAATGAGGATTATTTGGCTGGTCTTTTGAAGTGACGGGCAGTAACTGATGTAGGCATTAATATGTGTTGCAGAGAAGCATACAAATTGTGCTGTAGAGAAGTATTTTGAAACAGTTGTCACATAATGTCATCTAGGAATTTCAGGTTTTATACTGCTGTACATCTACAACAAAAGGGATCTGGAATAGGGGCAAACAGTTTGTTCCTTGTATTGTTCCGCTGGTCAGCTTCTACCAGCGTGTTCTTTAAGCATTCTGTGCATACTTAAAAAAAAAAAAAAAAAAAAAAAAAAAAAAAAAAAAAAAAGTAACATATTTATAAAACTGCTAAATAGTGATTAACATTTCCACATTAAGCTAGGCTTTGCCTATCTCTGTTTTAGAAACAGCTCAACAATGGATTGTATCTCTTCTGAGAAGTTCTGTTGCCAAAGATACCACATGAACTAAAAGTAGAATCATAGAATATCTTGAGTTGGAAGGGACCCATAAGGATCATCAAGTCCAACTCCTGGCAGTGCACAGGTCTACCCAAAATTTTAGACCATGTAACTAAGTGCACAGTCAATGCACCAAGTACTAGGATTATAAGATCTTTGCAGTTAATGGGAGATTCTTGATTATTAAAATCTCTGTGAGAGAGTGTAGTTTATTCATGGAAAAGATCAAGAATGAAAAGGCATTTAATAATGAAGTTGATGTAAAGTCCTTAGCATTTGGTGTTTCTTTGAAATACTGTGGAGCTGTGGTCAGAAGACTTCTAGAAAAGTGAGGGGAGTATAGATCAGAGGATATATATTCTGTGTATATTAAAAAGGAGATTAATTCATGTAAAACTAATTCCAGAATAAATACAAAGTTGAAGAAGAACTGAAATATGTAAATAATTAAAAAAAAAAAAAAGTCTGTTTACAATCCTGCTGGTTCAAATTTTAATTTGTCTCCCAATGTTAAATTGGGCAGCTTGACCACCCTGCTTCTGCAGTGACGGCCAGTGGCAGTAGGCGTACTTCTCCCTGATACTGCTTGGTGGTGAGAATTTAATTGCTCTAAACTTATCAAGGATGCATCTGCTGAGTAGCATGTACCTCCAGCGGTATGCCACTGGTCAGGGCACTGAAAGGCTTCTTTATCTGTCCCTTCTCCTTTAGCCCATACCTTGGGAGAAAATGATCTGGGAACACCTCTTCCCACGTGTACTCTGAGATCAGAGTATGAACAGTTTTTTGGCTGCAGCACTGGCAGCTGCAGTGAAGGGATTTAGTCTCAGAATACTAGATTAAATCTAGTATTCTCCCATGCCTGTAAATTACACTGCAGATACTAATCTTTAGGTTTTATTCTCTTTAGAAGAAGCATACCTCATGGTAATTCATTGTTCTGACCAGACTAGTGAGCACTTAAATTGGTAATGTAATGTTTGGCACTTTATATTTGTTTGGAGCAGGGGAACAAAAACCAAACCCACCTCAAAATTGAACAGCAACAAAAGAACACCCCTGCCAAAAAAACTGCAGTCAGCATAAGACCTTAGAAACACTCAATCTCCCTTTTACCGTTTGTTAGGTGGTTAAACTACACCACCTGTAACACTTTCTAGAAAACAACTTGTTTCCCAGAAAATGCTGAAATGAGACCAATTCCATCATTTTAAATAAATAAAAGTGAGAAGGGATACAGCATTTGTAATACATTGGGGCATACTTGCAAACCAAGCTGGAATTTGTTTTGCCCAATTGAAAAAAGGGCTGTGAATCTGGGTATTCTGTAGACACTTCTGGAATGTGTCTGTCCCTGCAACGGGAATTAGATTAAGTATGTCTAACACTTCCCCAGTGAAAAGCTCTGGAAAAAAAAAAAAAAAAAGATAGTCACAGGGCTTTGAGTTTTGTTTTGGATATTTCTTCTGCAACTTCATTGGTGGGGACAGTGGAAAATTAAACTAATATAAGAAACATAGCAGTCTCACTGACATAAACTTTAAATAATGAAGTGGGAAAGCATTTGAGATGGTGGAAGCAATGGTGGATGCAATTTTTCTTTCCTTTATAAAGAAGAAATAGGTATCATTTTAATTCCCCATCCTTTTTGAGACTTTCTTCTGTGTTACACAGTAGCTGTGATTTACTGGCTAAATCGCTTCCTTTTTACAGACTGGGGAGAAATATACTGCTGTTCATTTCAAAGCAGCTGTTAATACTTATGTCTGATGGGATGCTGTACTTCAGGTGCATATGTAAGTGCAAGCTGAGAGCACTGCAGCAGGATACAGATACCTGTTATTAGTTCTTCTCTGTCTAGGCAATACCAGTGTGTGAGCCATGGTATTAGTTTCAGTAGTTCTTACTGCAAATGTACAGAAACATTCATGGTCTCCCTCTGCCTTGATTTTCATTGCATCACAATGTGATGGAAATAAGTTTTCCTTTGCATGTATGGCTTGGTAAATAGGTTTATTTTGCTCCTATATTTCTCATTTTTTTTCTTAATGAGAAAATTAAAATATTAATTTGTGGAAAAGACTTGACTGAAGCTTACGTCTTTGTTACAGTGGGGCTGGCAGATGATCATGAAGGATCAGGCAGAATTTCTTTGTGGCCTACAGAGGATGACTGTAATAAGGCTGTTTCCAGGCAACTAGATGCTGTGGTTGTGGCTTTTTAGTATCTGCCTTGCTGAGGATTCATTCAACTTAACACAGGAAACATGCAGATTTACACACACACACACACGCACGCACGCACCAAAAAAAAGGCAGGTTTCTGGTTGCTTATCAGATACTTGATTTTTTTTTTTTTTTTTTTTTGTACTGAAAATTTCTTGAAATTGTTTTGGCTTTGCTTTAAAGTTAGTTGTAGCTGACTTTTGCTAAAATGAAATGTTTATCTTGAGCTAATGCGAAAGATGCATACACTCATATTTATATATACGAACACGTAGTTTCTTGATAAGACTTCCTCTTGTCCCAGCTAGCTAGTTATCTTGGGCTAAGCAGCCTAGTTTTCACTTCATTAGTGTGTTTCAGTACAAATCTGAATGAGATTTCAATGTAATAAAATACCGAAATTATCTCAACTTTTTCAGTAATAGAGGAAAACGAGCAATTTCAGCGGTCATTCTCCATAGACTTTCTTGCTGAGACTGGTAAGTAGAAAAAGGGGGAGACAGATGCTCAGTGACATGTTGAACAGGTGCAGCTTTTGTTCTTAAAGGCCCTTATTAATACTCTATCTCTTAACCTATAAATGGTAGGAGGTTTTTGTTCTAAGTTTGGCTAACAAACTAAAACTGTGCAGGAATATAAAAAAATAAAAAATACTCAGGAAAAGTAAATTACAGATCTAGAATAGCAAGATTTTTAGAAGTTCTCTACTGTTTTAGAAGTGTGTGTTTATGTTAAAGTAAACCTTACAATAAAAAAGGAAATGGAAGGTGCAATTTTGGGGCATCAGTTACATAACAAATTCCTAGATTTAGCAGGATTTTCATCAATTGTACTGTATTTTTGAATTTTTGTTAGTGGTTTTATGGGTCAACAGTAAGAGTAAGCAAACCAGAAGACAGAAGTTAACGTGCATTATAACATAGTTGTCAAATAGAACTGACCAAAACTGGTTCTGTTTGGAATCTGATGAAAATCAGTTTTTTCAAAGGAGAACTGCTATTGCATATATCACTTCCATACTGACTTCTATGATTCATATGCTATAACTCCCAGTTGATTTTGACCTTTTAAAATATTTAAATGAATTTTACCTTTAGAGAATTTTAAAATGTTTGTTAAAATTCCACTAAAACTTAACAGTACAGTGAAGGGGGCATGTTTCTCAATAGACTGGCCATGAGGAATATAGGATACAAGTAAAAATAATTAGCTTTCCAATGGTAAGCTCACGTCTATTTATTTTTTTCAGTCTATGGTAGGTTTAGCAATGACTCATCAAGCTGTAAGATGTAAAAACACCCTGAGCCAATCTGTTTCTGGGTGAAACATATCAAACAATCTAAAGCCAGATTTCTGGGTTGATTTGCATACTCTCCCTACCCCATGAGTCCAATGAGATCAGAGTTGAAATCAGGTCAGCATTTGGACTAGATTTTGGATAGTTCATCAGTTAAAGACCAGTCATGTCAGCTACTATATACAAACCCTGGATCTTACTGTGCTGGATTTTACATCCCCCTGAGAAAGCTGAAAAGTCTTAAGATGCTCAGAGATGATGGGAATGAACTTCTATAACACAAAAACTTGAACATATATTTGAAACAATTACAGGATATGGCTGTATCCTGAGCTTATAATGGAACAAATTGGGAGAGTGTTTAATGAACTCTTATGTCAGAGATGTCATTGGAGTGCTGGGAACGGACAGTACTAAAAGTAATAAATAAATAAATAAATAAATAAATGACATTAGTGTATGTTGGAGCTGATGACAGTATTGTCATCTCTGGCTCCCAGAAGTAAGTGGTAAATTTGAGGTGAGCTTTGTAAACGTTCATCTTAAGTAAATAACAGCCTGAGATCTTCATGGAAAACAGTCACATTTTTTTTTATTATAAAAACAACTTGACATTTTTCAGTATACTTTTTAATGAGCATTGCTCTGAGCTATTTTATAATGAAACTTGCTTAAAGGGAGAACAGGCTGGTGATACTTGGCAGAACAATATGGCATATGGAAAAACAGTTGTGATTTATCGGCAAGCACTAAGCACTCTTTTTTTTTTTTTTTTTGAAAGAGAGGCTTTCAGCACAGTGGAATATCTTGATATTCAAGACTTTAAGGGGAAACAAAACAATGGAGCAGTATACATGGGTTACTTCTTAGGAGGTAAGGCTTTTCAATAAGGGTAGAACAGGAAACTTTTTGTTTTACATGTGACATCTGTTTTTTTTTCTATTTTTTATCCCATTTTCACCTTTTTTTTAATCAAATATTCAGTAATTCGAAGGTAAGTGAGCATTTTTAACTTACACAACTTAGTACTTCCATGGCTGACATAGACCAACTTCTTTCACTGGAGCTGTGCATATACTTAACACTAGAATGGAATGTTTCAGTTGTAAGTTACCTACAAATATCAAGTCCACCTGCTTGACCACTTCAGAAGTAACCAGAAGTTAAAGCATATTAATGAGGCCATTGTCCAAATGTCTCTTGAACACTGATAGGCAACGGGCCATCCACCACCTCTTTAGGAAGCCTGTTCCAGTGTTTGACCACCCTCATGAAAAAGAAATTTTTTCGGATGTCCAGTCTGAGCCTACACTGGAGCAGCTTTGTGCCATTCCTGTGGGTTCTTGTCTTTAGTTACCAGGGAGAAGAGACAATCACCTCACTCTGTTTCCCCTCCTCAGGAAAGCATAGAGAGCAATGAGCTTATGTCTCAGCCTTCTCTTCAGGGTGGTTAGAAGTATATGATCTTTAAGGTCCCTTCCAATCCAAGCCATTCTATGATTCTACAAAGAGGGATATAGATAATCTGTTATTTATAAAATGATTAATTTGAAACATAATGCTATGAAAAACACGGTCTCTAAATTGGAATTGAGTACCTCCAGGTAAGAATGATGATGCTGCATTTTTGGGGACAGAATAAAAAAAAAAAAAGTGTTTATATGAATTAAAGCAAGATTTTTTTTTGAGACTTGCTAAATACCCTTATTAATACATACTTCATACTTTCAAGCCATCTTTACTGTTGAAATGCTTTTCACCTTCTTCTTTAAAAGAAATGAAAAGATAACTTTATTTTCCTCCCTAGATATACCTAGGCTTTTTGTTGTTGCGTGTTTAACTGTGCTTGTTCATGTTTATATATATTGCTGATCTTTGGGTTGTATGGATATAACTGAGAGGTGTCTGTGCCAAAAAAAAGAAAATAAATAAAAAAAAATCAGTTAATGATTGCCTTATTTGCTTTTTTGACCAGAATGCTGAAGGAAATGTCTCTTTTCCTTTGAGTGTGGGCAATGAGAGGTTTCCAATTAGTGAAATTTATAGGTTAGTTATGACTCATCTCCTGATATGAGCTACTTAGATTTGAGTAGTTAGTACTGGGTGTTTTCCAATACATTTTTATGAATTTCTACTTAGTATTTGGCAAGGATATTGTATTTAGTGTCCAGATAAAATTTTCCAGTGGAGATGCATGCTAGAGATGCTGAATCTGGGAGGTGAGGGATCACTTAGGATTTTATTTCCATTGACATATATTGGATTCTGAGTTGCATGGCTCTGTAAAGCAGATTATGGTATTGTGGCAAAAATAGAGGGAGGGAAGATGATATTAAGATGATATTTCATTGACAGTTAAAAAGGCAATTAAGTATATAGTGTATTTTCAATGTGGAACAAATACTGTTTAATTTAGCTTGAATACGTGTATTATTACAGCATTTTATTGTCATCTTATCTTACTATGAACAGTGGGGAATGTGGACTCAATTTGCCAAGCACTGCACAAGAAAGAGGTACCACATAATTCCTGCATTAAAGAATTTCTGATCTGCAGCAGGTCTCCTGGTCCTGTAACCAGCACTCAAAGTTAAATGCTAGATTTGGTGGTGGTGGCGCTCAGGTAAAATTGAACTGCTGATACTGTATTGGCAGGATGTGCTGATTGACCCTTCTTGTATTAACCTACTTTTACTGGCTAAATAAGGCTTCTGAAAGTGGTTTTGTTTGTTTGTTTTAGAAGCACACTTTTTTTTTAGAAACGTACTTTTTAAAAGGTTAATTCTTCATTCTTTTAATTAGCTATAGCACTTCTTTTTAAATTTATTTTAATCTAATACCTTTTTACTGAACTGTGCCTTACAGAAGGATTTATACATAAAGTATATAAAACACCTTCTCCATTTTTTTTGTTTTTGTTTTCTTTCATGGGTTTCTTAGGCGTAGAAGCAACTTTTGAATTTTCAGTTGGAATAAATGTGGAAGATGAATGTGACAGAACTCACTTGTGTTGTGAATGACCTATGGCTAAGATAAAAGCTTACTGTGATCCCGAACTTATAATAAAGAAGAGCACACCAATGTTTATATTACCTCTAACTATCTTCGTCTGTACAGTATCATTAAGAATCACTCTGGGTATAGCTGGCACTACATTGTACAAAATACCTGTAATTAGGATATTTTTATGCATCATATTTCTGTACGTATTATGTTGAAACCAATGCCGGATGAGAATATTTTTCTGTGTGAATCTCAAAGGTTTGATTCCTTATAGGAGGTTCATGCAAGAATTTGAAGTTGTTTTTTTTCTCAGATTTTCTCTTCATCATCTAAAACTTGTACCTTATTCTACTAGATTACACATAGTAACATAATAACTTTAAAGTCAAGCTCTCCTGATACATGCAGAAGAAAGATGTCCTTATACAAGAGCTGGGATAATAAAAACCCTTCTCTCAGTGTAATGTGGACTGTCAGATGGCCCATTTATGAAAACAATAATGCACATTTAGATTCAAAGCACAGCTTTAAGCTTTCATCTACCACAAAGACAGAGCTTGCAAGACAGCCTTCCTTAGAGTTCCTGCAGTTCTTATAAAATGTTTAGGCACTGAGACAAAGAGCAAGATAGAGACACTCTTGATCTTTTTGTGTTAAGAGCAATAGTTCAGGTAGAGTTTCTTCTCCAATAAGTTGTTATTCATGCAGAATTGGAACCACTTTAGCAGAAATGATAGAGTATACACAAGTTCACCCTATTGCACAACCTTTGAGTTAGGACAACCTTCCAGCTATTCTAAGATGAGATTTTTAGGTCTTTCATAAAGAATGACATATCATATAAGTCTAGCAAAAATATTTAAATCTCAGGGTTTTCAAATTAAGTGATAAGTGATTAAGATTTTTCTTCTCTGCTCCTTGTGTGCTCAGATTGAATGAAACCATTATTTTCCTTTGCATTTTCTTTGTGTTTTGTTACAAGATTTAAAATGAATTGCTCTGAACATCTCAAACATAATACAGTATTTGTATTAAGAAGTGAGGGTTGGATTTTCACCTTACTATCTTTTCAAAACAAGTAACTGGAATAAACTGGGAAGGGAGAGAATTCCTTTGTGGGTTGGTGGTCTTATTTAAGATTTTCCTCAATTGTTCAAGATTTGTATCTATGCTGTGATAAATGATCAGGTCAGTTAAACGTTTCATTCCTGACCTATGTTTTTAATACAAGTAAAATGTTTTACTTAGCAAATGCCATTTGGTAGTAGTTCTAGTCATTATTGGCAGTCTCTGTTGGATTTCACTCCTCCCATACCTGTTGTCTCTGTACTCCCAAAGCAGAGTTTAAATGTGGAAAGGCAGATGCCAAAGGCAAAGCACTTGTATCATGGAGGTGTCTGGAGCTGTGAACAGGTTCAGAGTGAGAAATCAAACTACAGAAGAGAACAGACTATGGTTTCTAATGGGCAGAAATAAAGTAAAGCAGCTCTTTGCATTCCAGAGTATGCGACTATAGAGAAATTCAACTTAACAAAGTTAAGTTAACCAATAACAATTGATTTGGATGTTCAGAAAAAAAATGAGTTGGAGGGACTGAGTGTACATTGTGAATAATTTATGCTGAATACTACTTAACCTAGACAAGAAACTTAATGGCTAGCTCACTGTAACACTGGCAGATAAATGGACCTGGGGAGAAAACTCTAAACCTTAAAACTGTCTTTTTAAGTGGTCTTAGATTCTGCCCAGCTATGGTGACTGAAATAAATAGAATCCTTGATACACAAGGAATGACTGTGGTCCTTCAGTTTTGAACTCTTGAAATGAAGCTATAGTTCTATGCTCTACAGAATCTACATTGAATTTGTGGACTTTCCATTTATCTGCTCTCAAAGTCATTTTAGGGAGTATATCACAAAACTTCTAATCACTTTTTAAAACTTGGTCAAATGTTCTTGTGAGTCCATTTTCTCTAATCTTTGTGTTAGATAAGTGCCCTAGCATTATGTGTGGTGAACTTCATGATCCTAGTGAGTGTCAGTAGGCATAAGCATAAAAGAGCTAAGTGGTTAGAAAAGTATGTCTTCTGATCTGTAGAAGAACAAGATATTCCAGAGAGCCTGTTTTTAAGAGCCAAACCTAGGCCTTGCTGTGTAATCTTTCTTTCCTTTCAGTAGAAAGGAAGATTGAAAAGAAAGGAAGATTAGCCCATATGTAACTAAAAAAGTGAGGGGACTTTGATGTAATACATCATCATTCCATTCATGCTTAACCATGATGAACTTCCTAGCACAGAGACAGGCAGCCTATTAAGACTTTCTGATCTTTTAAAAATCACAGAGCTTTCTGCATACAGGCTGAGATGTCAGGTATTATGCTAAGGCTATACAAGCCTTTTCCTTAGGTCTGGCTTTGAGTGTTAAAGGTATGATAAAGATGGTGATCTATTACTGTTTCTATTCTTATTTTCTATTACTGTTAAAGTTCCTCCAGGTAGTAGCATGACTGTCTGCTAAATCAGCCACTCTCCCCAGTTTTGCAAGTTTACTGATGGTGTGTTCTACCTCATTGTCCAGATCATTACAGGAGATGTTAAACAGGACTGGACCCAGTATTGACCCCTATGGTACCCTGTTCATTACTGGCCTCCAGCTAGGCTTTGTAACCGTGTCCCCCCTCTGAGCCTTGCCATTCAGCCAGTTTTCAATCAACCACACTGTCTGCTCATCTAGTCCATACTTCAACAGCTTCTCTGGGAGGATCTGATGGTAGACAGCATCAGAAGCCTTGCTGAAATCCATGAAGACAACATCCACTGCTTTTCCCTTAATGATCAGGCTGGTGATTTCATAACAGAAGCTTATCAGGTTGGTCAAGCATGACTTGCCTTTAGTGAATGCATGCTAACTAATCCTGATGATTTTCTTCTCTTTTGGGTGTCTGGAAATGGTTTCCAGGATTAGCTGTTCAGTCACCTTACCAAGGATCAAGGTTAGGCTGATCAGCCTGTAGTTGTCTTATAGACAAGAGCAACATTTGCTTGCTTCCAGACACCTCTCATGATTTTTCAAAGATTGAGTGGCCTTTCAATATCTGCCACTTCTCTCGGCACTCATGGGTGCATTCCAGCAGGGCCCATGGGTTTGTGCTTAACACTTATGTATTTCCTGACCTGATCCTCTTCCCCTTCCTCTTCAAGTAAGTCTTTCTTGTACTGTACGTATATGTTCTATACTACACGTGTACTTGTCTCCAGGATTTCTGAAGGCCAGTTTTGCTAGTAAAAACTGAATACTGCATTCAGTACTTTGGCTTTTTCCATGTTCTGTCACCACGGCTCTTGCCGTATTCAACAGTGTGCTCACACTTTCCCTGGCCTTCCCTTTGCCACTGATGTACTTCTAGAAGTCCTTGTTGCTTTTGATATATACCTCACCAGATTCAGTTCCAGGTGGGTTTTGGCTTTCTTCACCATGTTTCTGCATTCATGGATAGTGTGTTTTGGATAGTGTTCCTTTCAATTTACTTGTTCTTGTGTCCACTGCTTTTAGTATATACTTTTAGTATATATGATATGTATTTCAGTTTTGAAACTGAGATTCAAACGGTTTTATCCTGAATGTCTCAGGCTGTGGTGGTGATGTTTGCACTGCTGACTTTGGATATAGATAAATATCACTGTGGTGTCAGATATGTTTTTGTGATATATAGATTGACATACTAGCCTACCGTTTTCCCTTTCTTAAAGGCAAGAAGCTATGGCCCATACCAAATGGTATGAGTAGTCTCAAACCATTTGCACTAGCCTGATGGATAATTCAGATAAACACTATAAGGCTCATGAAGAAACATTTAGGCCAAACAGCACCTTTACAGTCATTTTCTTTTCACTTTCTAGTTACAGTACTTGCTCAATGGTATGGCAACATTTAGAAATCTGAAATGCAAAAGGTAGAATTTGAGGCATTAAGCATGTCCTCTTTTAATACTGTTAATTACATCTTGAATTCATAGGAAATAGAACCTATAATATAGTGAGATAACAAAACTTTTTAATGCCATAAAAGCAGCATTCAGTAACTTCATCCAAGTTGAACTATGCAACTTGCAGCTGCAAGGCTGAACACTTCTCCAACCATACTTTAGTAAATCACACTTGAATTATTGTTTTCTGCCTACCACTGGGGGATAGTAGCACAGAAGTTTTGATGGATAGATGAGTTTGCCTCAGTCAATATCTTGCTTGAAGATCTAATCCACAGATTAATTCATTCATTAAAAATCAAATCCTCCCCAAACCATCTGTAGCTCCTGATTACTGTTTTACACCTACTGAATTTTTCTTCCTCGTAGCAATTCTGCCTAATGAGAGAATCTTGTTTAATGTTAGAAGTCTTGGCATTATTAATAGGATTGCTATACTAGAGAACATTGTCTCTGGGATAATAGTCTCTGTTTGTTTAGTGGTTTATCAATTGTAACACTTAAATAGTTCTAAAATTAACAAGGATCACTTTAATGTCCAGAATTATGCTTCTCCCACTGATTTTACTAGTGGATTTCAAATAAATTCACTAAATAAATAAGCAAATTTGGGCATGTTGGTTACATATATTCATTTGTGTATTATATAGAAAAAATACATTAAGTGGATAAATTGGTTTTGTTTTAAGTACTAGTCATGATGCAGAAGTGTTCTGCTTCATTAAGATTTGTTAGAAAATTTGCACATGTATCCTGTGTTACGCAATTGTGTTTAGGAGTGCTTATTCTTACTATGTATGTATGAATTGATTGGTGCTTAAGTAACCTGTAATACCTTGGTGTTACTTCAAAATTTGTTAACAGCATTACAAATATCACCCTGACAAATACATAAAAATGACATAGGGATGATATTGTTGTTTCTTTCACTTTTTTAAGCACTTTTAGAAGCTTCTAAATAGTAGAGCTTATTGAATATAATGAAGCAATGGCATCTGTGTATATAAACAAAAAGTTGGTGTTTAATTTTATATTACAACAGTGCTTCACATTGTTACTGTTTCTATTTTTCTTCTGCTAGCATTTTTTCAATTACTGCAGTGGCTATTTAATAAGACTGGAGTCATTATTATTATTATTGGCGAATATAGCCCGGTTCATTTAATTTACAAAAGTTGCTTCTGGTTGGTCACCTCAAGAAAATGGGAGGTGAAACATGCTGCTGACAATTGCAAATTTTTACAATAGAATTTCTCCATTCCCTTTGATTTAAGAACAGGAAAACTAAAATAATTTATGAAATAAATAAGCCTGTCTGTAGGTTTTATCTGCCATTCCTAAGAAATTGGCTTCTGTTGGTGGAAAGGTTTTTATTTTTAATAGATTAAATGTAAAAGTTTACATATCAAATACTCATATATCTTCAAGGTATGAGTCTAAATAGAAAATCAGTCTTATTACTAAGCATACAGTACTTCTTGATTACAATGCCTATGCATTGTAAGAGATTGTAGGGAATGTGTAATGGTTTGATGTTCACCTTTCCCTCACCCAAATAACATTTAAAGTATCAGATTCAAAGACAGAAACTATGCATGTATTATAAGGGTTTATACATAAACATGGTTGTATGAATAATACTTGGAGGCTTCAGAGCTTAGCACTAACATATAGTTAACAAAATTCAGTGCAAAAGTACATATTGGAAGCCATAGCATCTGTACTGAATGAAGAGCAATGCACGTGGCATGCCATCTTCAGTGCTAGTCTTAAGTTTCCACACAAAGTTAAAGAAGTTGGGCAGGGAAATCGATAGCCTTTTTACTTAGACTCTCCTTGAGTCAAAAGGAACTAGGTGAGTGAAAGTAATAACACTTCCCCGTGCTTTGCCCCCAAGAAGCTTCATTCTTGAGGTCCAGAATACCTTCTGCGGTTTTTAGATGTAAATCATAAATGCTTTTGACATAATTTTTAGTAAAACATGGATTTTTCAGCATTACAAGTATGAATTTTGCATATTAACCACAAATGTAACTTATGTTGTCCAACAAACAAATCATTGCTTTCCTGATATTTACAGTCTGGACAAGGATGAATAATCACTTCTGAAGAGCTGTGAAGTATAACTATGCTAGTGGGAACTGCTAGATGTTTGTATGCGCTCAAGAGAAGATGTTAAAAAGCTTCTTGAAAATGATACTAATGAGGAAAGAGAAATAAAGCAAGGTCCTCCTGAGAATTACAGCAGTATGGAATTAAGCAATGCATCTGGACTTTGAATATGCTGAAGTAGTGCTCTGATGGAATAGCAAACCTGGGAGAGGGGAGGGAAAAAAAAGATAAGAGGCTTGCAGTAAATGTAGTAGTGGACTGTAAATTATATTTGAGTAGCTGTAAAGATAGGGCAGTCTATAAAAATAATTGCAAGACTTGTGTTGCTGGGAGAAGACACTAATCTGTGTCGTACTTCTAAACATAAGACACTGAAACTTTAATCCTATTTAGAACTCTTTCTATATCCATAAATGTTTGTTCAAATACAATAGAAAGATACTGAAGGTGTTTCTCCTGCAGGTTTTGAGACAGGTTCTTGTTTGGTAGAACTGGTTGGACCAACAAGTTTTGATGAATCGATCGCCTTCTCTAGCAGAATATCTTAAGTGGAAGGAGTTACTCAAAACAAACTGTAATTACACTATAGCATTATAGTTAAACTGGCTGATAATCAAGACAGGAATAAGCCTTGCCTGCACTTGTTACTGGGTAGTCTTGCTGTTTCAACACAGTATTTATTATGAAGTGATTTGGATGAGTTGATTACACTGCTGGTTTACTTGGAGCCTTTGAAATTGATTTGTTGGTGTAACTTGGCACAAATGTGAATGTCTGGTTAGTTTTAAATATTAGTCTTCTCTCATCTCTGCCAATGGAGGAAGATAAGCTTCTCCAATGAAATATTTTAAATAGCTGGTACTCACCATCATAGGGAGCATTTCTTCACAGCTCATTTATTTTATATAGGCTGTCACAAGTGAATTACAGTGCTTTCGTTGACAGAATCTGTTGGACCTTACAAATGGACCAGCTGGAGAGTGTATGGAGGCATTTTTTCTGTGGTTTTTGAGAAAAATATTTTTAATTAAAAAACAAACTGAAGTAGCATATCTACAAATCAATGCAGAACTAATTTATTATAGATTTTCCCTTAAATGTGATAAAGGCTTTTATTCAATAAATAATGAGTTGGCCATAAGTATCTTCCTCTCTTCATGAGAAACCCTTAAAACTGGCTCAAACAGTATCATTGTACTGTTGGGGGATAAGGAAGGTTTGCCAGGAGGCTGGGTTGCTATCCAGTTGTCAGTGTGAGAAAGAACATTGAAAGAGACTTGCAGAGAGGGTTTTTCACCTTGTTGGGGAGGCATGCTGATAGCAAACATTCTTGACTAAATTCATTAGCTACTTATTTCCAGAAAGGATTAGGTAGTGAGAGTAACGTCATGTTGCCATTTACTGTTGCTATAATCTTTTTTTCTAAAGTTTGTCTTACCTTCCCTCACCCACCTCCTCATATGATGGTTGAACATCATTCCTGTAATTTCCAGGTTACCCTTAAGTACTGTGAATACTGTGCTTAGTATTTGGCACTTGCTTTGTTTTAATGTACAGAACAGTCTCCTCAAGCAAACTTGGTAATTGCTTTCATTTCACTTTGCAGACCATGCTGCCTTTATGCAGCCTCATTAAAACTGAGTTGCTTTTAAATAGTTCTGTTTCATTCAGTGTAATTATACATTTGTGGTGCCTTTATGGAAATTCATTTGAGTATGGGTTTCAGAGCTATAAGATAATCCTCTAAGAAAACAGACATCAGAATAACTTTTTAACTAGATGGGGGAATTACAAATTGCTAGTTTGTCACGTTTAAATTGGAAGAGGTTGAAATCCACAGGAACCAACAAAAGAAAAGTATCTGTACAAAAAGTGGAATTTACTGATTAACAGTGCTATTTTGTTTGTATAGGATTGTGTACTGAATGCTTATTCACCAAAGTTACTATATTTGTTACATAAATAAACAATGCCTCCAACTACCAACTAGAAGAAAAGACAGCTTCTACCCTTAATTAAATTTTCACATCTGCTGAGCAAGTTGATGGTCATAGTGAATACATGTATTATGGATTAAGAAAGAAAAGTTAGCAAATGCATGTTCCCCAGCAATGTGCATAGGTCTTCTTTATAGAATCATAGAATATCCAGAGGTGGAAGGGACCCACAAGGATTGTTGAGTCCAACTCCTGGTTCCATACAGGTCTACCCAAAAATCAGAATTCAGACCATATGACAGAGCATAGTCCAAACACTTCTTAAACTCCAACAGGCTTGGTGCTATGACTATGTTCCTAGGGAGCCTGTTCCAGTGTGTGACCACTCTCTTAGTGAAGCACTTCTCCCTGATATCCAACCTGAACTGTCCCCGTTGCAGCAGCTTGACTCCATTCCCTTCTGTTGCTGGTCTATAAAGAGAACAGATTGGTGCCTGCCTCTCCACTCCCCTTCATGAGGAAGCTGTAGACCACAATGAGGTCTCCCCTCAGCCTCCTCTTTTCCAGGCTGAACAGATGAAGTGATCTCAGCTGCTCCTCATATATCTTCCCATCTAGGCCCTACACCATTTTCATCACCCTCCTCTGGACACTCTCGAACAGTTTAACATCCTTTTTGTACTGTAGTGCCCAGAACTGCACGTAGTACTCAAGGTGAGGCTGCACCAGCATAGAGTAGAGCAGGACAATCACTTCCCTCAACAGACTAGCAATGTCATGCTTGATGCACCCCAGGATACAGTTGGCCTTCCTGGCTGCCAGGGCACACTTCTGGCTCATATTCAACTTGCTATCAACCAAAACACCAGACCCCTCTCTGTGGGGCTGCTGTCCAGCGTCTCATCCCCCAGTCTGTACATATAGCCAGGGTTGCCCCTTCCCAGGTGCAGAACCCAGCACTTGCTCTTGTTAAACTTCATGTGGTTGGTGATCGCCCAACTCTCCAATCTGTCCAGATCTCTCTGCAAGGCCTTTCCACTCTCAACAGAGTCAACACCTCCTCCCAGTTTAGTGTCATCAGCAAACTTGCTCAAAACTCCTTCTAGTTCTACATCCAAATCATTTATAAAAACACTGAAAAGAACTGGCATTAAAATGGAACCCTGGGGAATCTCACTGGTGACTGGCTGCCAGCCCGATGTAACCCCATTTACCATAACTCTTTGAGCCCTACCCATCAGCCAATTGTCCACCCATCCATATTATGTTTTTGTTTAGGTGTATGCTAGACATTTTGTCCAGTAGTATCCTATGAGAAACCACATTGAAAGTTTTACTGAAATCCAAAAAGACTGCATCAGCTGACCTCCCTTGATCGACTAGGTGGATGATCTTATCACAGAGGAAATTAAATTTGTTAAGCAGGAAATTTGTTTATAGAAAACCTTCAACTCTGGAGAAAAAAAAAAAAAAAAGTGATGTTGTGATGGCCTGCACAGATTCTTTCAATTTGTGTTAGTACTTAGATGTTTATAATTATTTTTGTACTTCATGGGTGTGAATAGTAAAAGTATTTTCATGTGAACTAAATAGAATCTCCTAGTGTTAGTTCAGGTGTCCTGGTTTCAGTTAGAACAGACTGGGTAAAACAGTCTGGGCTACTCCTGCCTCAGGAAAAGGCAAACCCATTCGTGGAATTGCTTTTGCTCAGGGACCTGGATACACTTGGTGGGTGATGCAAAAGAACGGAGAGGTCCGGTGTGTACCTCAAGGGGATTTAATACTGGGTGAGAATAGCCCATGAATTGAATTGTACCATATTAATTACCATATAATACTGTATGTTATCACTACCATGACTACTATATACCCTACATGAAAATGGTGACTAATTAGAATGTATAGAAAAGAGTGTAACCAGAGCATGACATAAATGGTATGGAATAAGGGGTGGATAGATGTCCTGGTTTCAGTTAGAACAGAATTTTCTTACTAGTAGCTGGTGGAATGCTGTGTTTTGGCTTGGGATGACAAGAGTGCTGATAACACCCCGATGTTTTAATTGTTGCAGAGCAGTGCTTATACCAAGCCAAGGACACCTCAGCCTTTTGCTCTGTCCTGCCAACAGGCAGGCTGGGGGTGCAGTAAGAGCTGGGAGGGGACAGACCCAGGACAGGTGACCCAAACTAGCCAAAGGGGTATTCCATACCATCTGATGTCATGCTAAACAATATATAGGGGTGGCTAGCCGGGGAAGGGGGCCGGACTGCTCAGGGTTAGGCTGGGCATCGGTCAGCGGGTGGTGAGCAATTGCATTGTGCATCACTTGTTTGTACATATTAGTAGTAGTAGTACTATTATCACCATTGTATTATTATTATTATTACTACTACTATTTTCCTGTCTTATTAAACTGCCTTTATCTCAACTCACGGGCTTCACTTTCCATTTCTCTCCCCCGTCCCAGAGAGGGAGGGGGAGGGGGAGCAAACGGCTGCGTGGTGTTTAGCTGCCGGCCAGGTTAAACCACGACATCAGGCTAGGGAAGAATATTGATCTATTGGGGATCCAAGAGAGCTGATGAGAAACTAGGAAACACTTAATGAGAGAATTGCACATGTGCTCCAATAGATTGGCATTACCTTCTTCAGTGTGGGACAGATTATACCTGACATTATTAGGGTCTATTCTTATTACGTCATGCATAATCTATCTAAGACCATCTAAGAGGTAGTCTTTTATAGTTTCTTCATCTCTAATACTAGGTGCCGCTCTCTTTTTCTCTCCCACTTCTCTTTCCCCCCTTCACTGCTCTCTTCACTTTATGATATTTGTAATGTTCCTTTTGTTAAAATCCCTGTAGAAAAAGCCTTCAGCTGCTTTACAAGTAGATGGAGAAAGGCCGGGGGGGGGGGGCGGGGGCAGAATTACTTAAGGTGATAGATGTGCATTCCAATCCATAAAAAACGGTGATTTCTCTGGTGACCAGAAACTGGCTTAGATGCAAAAAATGCCCTACATAGTGGATCAATTAGTGCTGCTGGGAGACCTGATTTTTCTCAGCTCAGTTCTGAGCTTTTTTGCTGACCTGAGTAGCTTAATGTCTTTGCATCCTTTTAGAATTCTTTTACAGTAAAGAAACCTTTTTGCTGTGTCTTGGCATGCTTGCATGTAAGAACAGTGTAGAAGGGAAACGCTCTAACTTGTTATAATTGAGCCACCTCAAGTACGAAAAGCTTCTAGCTGTGACAGCATGGATCTCTGCATGATTAATTTACTTCTACCCTCAAAAGCTTTGCAGTGCTGCAGTCAGGCTTCTGTGGTGGTTTCACACTGATGGCTAGCTAAATTCCACTGCAGCTCTCTCTTATTCCCTATCCTCAGAAGATCAGGGGAAGAAAATATGGTTGGGAGGGTTGGCGGGGGGGGACAGGGAGAGGGCTCATGGGTTGAGATGAACAGTTTAAGGGGGGGGGGAGTTGGGTGGAACTGAACAAAGGCCATTCTGAAGCAAAGAAAGAAGACAATTATCCTCTGCTTCCTATCAGCAAGTATGTTCAACCATGTCTTGATAAACAGGGCCTCAATATGCATAGCAGTTGCTTGAGAAGATAGATGTGTTCATAACGAAAGCCCCCAGGTCTCCTTCCCGTTTGTACTGGGTTTACATGGCGAAGCCTTGGCAGCAGGGCACTGTGAGAAGAGTCCAGAATCTGCTTCATGTCAGATCACAGCCAGCTCCAAAAAGGAACCCACTGCTGGCCAGAGCCAAGTTAATGAGCAATGTTGGTTGGGCCTCTGGGAGAGCGGACTGAAGAAGCAGGGACAGAGTGACTATGAAGGAGCAGCAGAGATGAAGCATTACAGGCTGACTGCAGCCCCAGTTTCCTACTCCCCTGCACTGCTCAGGGAAGGGGGGGGATGTAGTATTCAACTTGCCATCAAGCAGAATTGTATTCAACTTGCCATCAAGCAGAACAACCAAGTTCCTTTCTGTGGGGTTGCTTTCCAGCCTCCTGTCCACCATTCTGTAGATACATCCAAGATTGCTCTGTCCCAGGTATTCTTGTTAAATTTCATATTGGCAGTGATTGTCCAGCCTCTCAATTTGTAAAGATTTCTCTGCAAGGCCACTGCACCCTCAAGGGAGTCAACAGCTTCTCCTAACTTATCATCTGCAAACGTACTTAGTATGCATTTGAGGCTTGCGTCCAGATCATTTATAAAAACATAAAGAGAACAAAGAAAACTGGCCCTAAAATGGAGCAAAACCCCACTAGTGACTAGATACCAGCATGCTGTAACCCACCTTAACTATAACTCTTCAGGCTTGACCCATCAGCCAATTGTTCGCCCATTATATTATGTACTTGTCTAGCTGTATGCTGGACATTTTGTCCAGAAGGATACTACGAGAACCACTATCAAAAGCTTTACTGAACTCCAAAAAGATTACGTCAACTGGCTTCCCTTGATCAATCAGATGGGTAACTAAATTTCCTTTTTTTTGAAAAGGTTAATCAACAATTTCCCTTTGTGAACCTGTGTGGCTGCACTGTCTTTCAAGTGTTTTTCAGTAACTCCTAGAATAATTTTCTCCATAATTTTTACCCCTAGAATAATTTTCTCCATAATTTTACCAGGCCTATGTTTACTAGGGTCATCTTATCTTTCTTGAAAACTGAGACAACATTTGCCAGCTTCCAGTCCACGGGGACCAATCCAGATTCCTGAGATCATTGAAAAATGATTGAGGGAGGCCTCATGATGACATCAGCCAGCTCTTTCAGTACCCTGGGAAGAATCCCATTGGGCCCTATAGACTTACATGCTTGTCTCACAGAACATGGAGAGTTCTTTCTGCATGAGTAGTCATGTAGCCTTCGGGAAAAGGTGTTTTTGTTGAAACGGTGAGGTTTCATCTATAATATCTGAATATTATTTAGAAGGATTCTCATTTTACAAACAGCTTATCTTTATAAGACTATATGGAGAAAGCAAATACAGTTTGTTCTTCCAGTTTTACAAACTTAGAGATGTGTAATAATTCATTCACAAACAAAATTGAGACTCCTGGCCATGATGGAATTGTAACAGCATAAGTAGAGGAACAAAAAGTATTTTCCGATTAAAAAAACACATCATTTTTAAATATTTGAATTTCAGATAGTCCAAGGAAATCATCAGAGTTAGAATCCTGTTTTAAATTCTTAAATTGTAGAGAATACTTATCTTACATAATTCTAATTTTCTCAGGTATTTCATTCTTGGGAGCTACACTCTCTGAACTATTTCTTTTAATTCATTTTACAGTAATGACCTAAACCATCTGCTTTTTTCTTCTGCTTAAGTTTTTAAAACCAAAAGTTTTGAAAACTGGAAAATCCCTCAAGATATGCATGCTCTGCAGTTCTGACTTGATTAATGCTACACAGCTAGGCATCTGCTCCTTGTTCAGTCCCACTTAAGGCATTGGTAAGATAGTTTCCTACTGATCTCAGAGAGGTTGAATACCAGATACAATGGTAGAAACTACTTTTATTAGGTTTCTACTTATTCCTTTATTTTCTGTATATTGTTTTTCTGAGGATCTGTTCCTGTTATTGCAATCAAAATACTGCACTTCAGTCTTACATCCCATACAGACTTGTTTCTTAGTCCTTTTTATTGAAAGGGGAAGATGTATTTTCATGAAAAATTTCCTAGTTACTTTGTTTTTCCAGTTCACAAATTTAACAGCTTTCTGGAGGATAAAACTATGTCTAGATCAGGACTTTCCAGAAAAAAATAAAATAAAATCACCCACCCACCCTTCCCCAAATGAAGCTATGAAAGTGCCTTTTTGTTAACCATATGTAAAAACTGGTTTCTTAATGCACATTAAATATTTGGGGGAAAAAAAAAAAAAAAAAAGGTTTTCATTCGGTGTAATCCCCCACAAAAGCATTACATCCTGTTTTTGCTTTTTTTAAAATGAACTTTTTTTTTTTTTTTTTTTTTTTTATAAACATATTTCCTTCTGTTCTGCTAAGGATGCTACAAAGAGGCAAATTTGGTTAACTCACTCTTGAGATAAAAGATATTTTAAACGTAGAAAGAAAACAATTTTTTCCCTCAGCATGCAGTTTTGGGAAAAAAATAAAATAAAATCTAAGATATATTTAAGACTAAGCAGATAGATAATTGTAGTGCCCACAAACTGATCCAGTAGCAATGAACTCTACTAAATGTTTCAGGTGGTCATAAAGTTAAAATTTATTCATTCTAAGTAGATGTTTCTTTGAGAGTCAAAGAGGAGATTGAACTGAATCTATCTCACAGAATGAAAACAGAAATCAAGGAGTTTTGAGGGAACTAATCTTCATAACAAATACTAGGATGGATAGCATGGATTAGAAGGACTAAGGAGCTTGTACAATTTCACTTTGAGCACATTTTAGGAGATAAGTAGTTCTGGAGGAGAAAACTTAAGTATAGATTTTGAAAGACGATGCACATTACAGCTAAGGGATAGATTTTTCTTTTATTATTAATGTTATTATTCATTTTTTTTTCACCCATGAGCCTTTGTGAAGATCTTTTTCAGTAGCTCTCAAGAGAACTGCAACAAAAAATGAGCCCTGCAAGTATTTGTAGTTAGTTGAAGAGTACTTAGAGAATGATGATTACTAGCATCCAATGCTGTTTGTGCAATGTAATTTTGGTGTGCTTTCTTTGCCCAAATTCAAAAAATGTTTTCTGTTCTACTGTGGTGTATGGCAAGGGTATCAAGTGGTATATGTTCAGGCAGATAAAGCCTATTCATTTGTAGGTTAGTAGGAAAGGTGAAGAAAGAAATACATGTATGTACTGTAGAATAAGGATCGTGAAATAGATGGGATCATGAAAGAGATGACTACTTGCACTTGAATTGGCTGTTAAAGAGGCTTGTTTGCACACCTTAGACATCAACCATTCTGATTTGTCACCACCGCCTCTGTAATGAGTTCTGAAACTTTACAGCATCTGAAAATCGCTTTTATATAGCTGACTTTGACAGAAAAGTTTTCTGAGTCATTAAAGAATTCTTTTAGGATCTTGGAGTAAATGAGTTTTGATCATTTTTTGAAATAGTATTAATCCTTTTGAAATAGTATTAATCCTTTCAGTGAAGGGGGATGACGTGGAGGAGCCTGTAATGGCTCTTAAAGTTCATTTAAGCAGATTTAATTCCAATCCCCTAGCAAGAACGCCTTCTACTAGATCATGTTGCTCAAAGACCCTGCAAACCTGGCCTTAAACACCTCCAGAGAAGGGGAAACCACAACTTCTCTGGGCAACCTCTTCCATTGCCTCACCACTCTCAAAGTAAAGAATTTCTTCCTAATATCCAATCTAACTTTTCCTTTTTTAAGTTTAAAGCCATTACTCCTTGTCCTGTCACTGCTCCCTGATAAAGAGTTCATCTCTAACTTTCTTGTTGGCCTCCTTTAAGTACTGGAAGGTCTCTATAATGTCTCCCCAGAGCTTTCTCCAGCCTGAACAACCCCAACTCCCTCAGCTTGTCTCCCTCAGCACAGGAGAGGTGCTTCAGCCCACTGAACATTTTTGTGGGCCTCCTCTGGACTCATTTTAATAGATCCATGTCCTTCTTGTGCTGGGGTCCCTTGAGTTGAACACAGGACTCCAGGTGGGGTCTCAAGTGAGCAGAGTATGGGGGCACAATCACATCCCTCAACTTGTTGGCCATGCTTCTTTTGATGTAGTCCAGGACACAGTTGGCTTTCTGGGCTGCAAACATAACGTTGCCAGCTCATGATGAGCTTTATCAACCAGCACGCCCAGGTCCTTTTCATCAGGCCTGCTTTCAATCCATTCTACACCCAGCCTGAATTTGTGCTTGGGATTGCCCCAGACCAAGATACAGGACCTTATACTTGGCCTTGTTGGACTTCATGAAGTTTGCACAGGCCCACCTCTCAAGTCTGTCAAGGTTCCTCTGCACAGCATCCCTTCCCTCTAGCATGTCAGCTGTACCACACAGCTTGGTGTCATCAGCAGACTTGCTGAGGGTACACTCAATCCCACTGTTTATGTCACTGACAAAGATGTTAAAGAAGGTCTGGTGCTAATACTGACCCTCTGAGGAATGTCGCTTGTTACTGCTCTCCACTTGGACATCAAACTATTGACCATAACTCTTTGAGCGTGTCCATCGAGCCAATTCCTTATCCACCATGTGGCCAACTGTCAAGCCTATGTGTCTTCTGTCTAAAGACATCAGATTAGGAGGGGCTCTTCAAGGGCTTGAGTGGTTTCTGCCTATATCTTGTAAACACAGCCTGGAAAAAAAAAAAAAAAAAAAGTACCTGTGGACCTCCTTTTAATCTTGCAGTTGTGGTAGAGAACTCTGCAGTCATTGTGTGTGGAGAAACCAAAAGCCCCTTTTTAATTGTTTTCTTTTGTTACCTGTAGCTTAAGTGCATGCATGCGTAACTGAACAGCTAGTTTACTAGACAGGGAATACACTGTGTCATAGTGTTTGGTCATGAAGCACAAGATTTTTGATATTCATACTGCCTACACTGAAAAGAATTTATTTTGTTGTATTTTGTTGTTTGCTTTTTAAAAAATTTAATTGGTATTAATTAATGGACTTAATTAACAGACAAGTGCTTCATGTACTAAAATATCGTGCACAATGGTTTCATTCTTGCAAATCTTATATATACAAAGATATATGTGTAAATATGTATGCATACACATTTCTATATAGAAGGATAGTGTGGGAAGTCTCTTCTCAAGTATGATTCGTTTGTTTGCTTGTTTTCCAAATCTATCATGTGGGATCCTAAACTAAGCTCCAGGGCAGCTTGATTTGTTTTGTTCTTAGTTCTTATTTTGCTGACTATAATTAGGAATAAAATTAACAATAGTTATAATAATAGAAAGATTAATGTCTTCCAAAGGGTAAAAGCTCCACATTTCTGCAAGCCTCTTTAGTCACTGTTAAATGTGACTTCAAAATAGCATGTGGGACACAAAACACTAAGAAATGAATTTTGCATGTCATTAATGGGAAATTGTTTTAACATGTACGTATAATCTAGCTTTGACTAAGGAGTTAAAACTCATTCTACAGTGTAAACTATGTATTGAGTAAAGAGGGTTTCATTCTTTCCCTTACTGCGTGGACACATTGAAGTCATTGAACATTGCTGTATTTTCTTGGTTTGGAAGATGAGAGCATGGCAGTTTAGTATGGAAGGACTGTGGTATTAGTCAGAAAGCACGGACCACTGATTTATTTGTGGATATGACATGCACCTTTAAAGCAGAATTGTATCAGATGATTAGTATGTCTGAAATGGAGCAGGGAGTCTCAGTTATAGGCATATGTAAATTCTGTATAAAAGCATAAGTAACAAACATGATTTTCAGCCATGCACTTGTCTATCCATTCATACTCTGCACATTTCCGAGTAGAAGTACAGCATTTTGTATGACTTTATAAAGGGATCATATTTCTTAGGCTACCTGTAGGCCTTTCACCAGGGATTGAAAAACATTTACAAAGTTACTTTGAGTGCAGATACTAATGAAGAAGAAAAAAGTTCAAATTACTTGTTTCACTAAAGCTAGATTGAAAGTCAGTTTAGGCTGAAAGTAAAATATTCTAAATGTCTGTTCATGCAATATCATGTCTTACAATGTTTCAGAGTATTCAGGTATCACTTAGCATGCAATAAGGATAATCTAGTTGATTCTGTGACTGCCATTTAAAAAATGTAGCCTGGAGGATTGGAGGCTTGTCCATCTACAAGAAGGGCAATAAGGAGAACCCAGGGAACTACAGGCCTGTCAGCCTGATCTTGGTTCCACGGAAAGTTATGGAGCAAATCATCTTGGGTGAGATCACCCAGCACTTGCATGGCATCCAGGGGATCAGGTCCAGCTAGCACAGGTTCACAAAAGGCAGGTTGTGCTTGTCCTGTCTCATCTCCTTCTATGATTCTGTGACCAGACTGGTAGATGAGGGAAGGGCTGTTGATGTGGTCTACTTAGACTTCAGCAAAGCCTTTGACGTGGTTTCCTACGGTATTCTCCTGGGGAAACTGGCTACCCGTGGCCTGGACAGGTACGCTCTTCTCTGGGTAAAGAACTGGCTGGAAGGCTGTGCCCAGTGGGTAGTGGTTATGGAGTTAAGTCTAGCTGGTGTCCCGTTACAAGTGGTGTCCCCCAGGGGTTGGTACTGGGGCCTATCTTGTTTAATATCTTTATTGATGACCTGGACAAGGAGATTGTATACCCTCAGTAAGTTTGCAGACGACGTGCTGGGACGACAAGCTGGGGGGTAGTGTCAATCTACCTGAGCGTAGGGTGGCCCTTCAGAGGGATCTGGGTACGCTGGACTGCTGGGCTGAGGTGAATGGGATGAGGTGTAACAAGGCCAAGTGCTGGGTTCTGCGCTTTGGCCACAATAACCCCATGCAATGCTATAGGCTTGGGTCAGAATGGCTAGAAGATTGAAGAGGAAAGGGACCTGGGAGTTTTGATCAATGCTCGGCTGAATGTGAGCTGGTGGTGTGCTCAGGTGGCCAAGATGGCCAATGGCATCCTGGCCTGTATTAAAAATAATGTAGCCAGCAGGAGCAGGGAGGTGATTGTCTCCCTGTACTTAGCTCTGGTGAGGCCACGCCATGAGTACTGTGTTCAGTTTTGGGCCCCTCACTACAAGAAGGACATAGAGGCCCTGGAGTGTGTCCAGAGAAGGGCAACAAAACTGGTGAGAGTTCTGGAGCACAAGTCCTGTGAGGAGCAGCTGAGGGAGCTGGGGTTGTTTAGTCTGGAAAAGAGGAGGCTCAGGGGAGACGTCATTGCACTCTACAGCTTCCTGAAGGGAGGTTGTGATGAGGAGGGCGTCAACCTCTTCTCTTAGATAACTAATGATAGGACTCGAGGGAATGGCCACCAGTAGAGCCTGGGGAGACTTAGATTAGATACCGGGAAAAACCTTTTCTCTCAAAGAGTGGTCAGGTACAGGAATGGCCTTCCCAGGGAGCTGGTGGAGTCACCGTCCCTCGTGGTTCAAGAAGCGCCTGGACAAGGTGCTACGAGATCTGATTTGGTAGCTTAGTGGGTAGTATTGGTGATAGGAGGATGGTTGGACTAGATGATCTTCTAGGTCCTTTTCAACCTTGTGTTTCTATGATTCTATGTATGTAGATGACAAGAGGAGGCAATAAATGATAGTCATTGAACCACCCATGTAGGCAGAAAGATCAGGATGGTATGAATGTAGATCCATGAATAAAGGTGGGTCTTACCCTTCGAATTTGCTTGGAGCTACCAGAATTTACACACAGTCCAAGTTCAGCCAGCAAGAAATAAACAAATAGCACACTAGTGGATTCTGCAGGGAGTAAAGAACATAGCTGGAAGCCTATGCAGATTTCATGATTAAAGTCTCCTGCACAATGTCATGTTGCATTTATATTAGCACAGCATAGTTTGGTGTGCCACTTCAAAGACATTACAGAATAAAAAGAATCAGAAAAGGGCAAGAAGGTGTTGCATGGCTTCCGTTTCTCCAAGAGAAGTGAAATTTACTTCATCTAAAGAAAATGTAGTAGAAGCTTGATGTTAAAAAAATATTCCAGAAAGAAATGATGCTTGTTATCAAGCTTTGTGATCATGTGCCTTACAAGTACCAAAAATACAGATCAGTAAATGGTTTGATGGATTCTTGAAAGAAAATATTCTAAGTCTATGAAAAACAGAGGTATGAATGAGCACCAGTCAAGACAGTTTTGAAATTGTAGGATACCAACAAAAGATGTGGCTGTAGGGAAAAGTACTGCTCTGCACTGGTCCTGTATTGATATTTGCTTCAGTAACTTTTCAGCACGAGGTGTGATGCTGAGTCTTTGGTGCACCTTAGGCCTGACTCGTACCACTGCTGTTGGGCTCTTATCCGATTTCACTGTACTGGGTCTATATCTGGGCTGAAGATGAGTATCTGAATTATTGCCAAAAGTGTTTCCTGTTGTGCTTGATAGGAGTTTCGGGTGCAGTTTTCCTGTAACCGCTCACTGTAACGCTTGGTCTGTTAAATTATTCAGAGAAGGACTCCTTGTTCTCATCTTTCATGTGCATATTGAGTATGAGACAATCTGAACATCTCATGATGGTATGGAATGTTTTTAATATAAGAACTGTTGTGGAACCCCACTGATATTTTGGTGCTTCAGCAAAGTCCTGCATCGGGAAAGTGAAAAATAGAGAAGGACAAAGGAAATACTCTCAACAGAGCTCAGAAAGGGAGAGGCGAAAGCATTGACTGAATATTGCAGCTGATCAATGTCAGAGCCTTTGCTGAAGCTGATGAAAGGGAAAACAGGAAGAAAATATGTAGAGTGCCGCTCAGGTGGCTTGCGGATTCCTGGGTTTTAGACTCAGGGAATAATTTCTGTTGTATGGTAAAATAGACTGTGGAACATAGTCTTTTTTCTTTTTACATAGAAGTAAAAAGCATTTTTCAAAAAGGCAGCAAAAAGGATTTTGCTGCTGTTTGATAGTATGAATACTGAAGCAAGATGAAAGACAAAATTCTGTGAAAATGGCACCTCTTTTTCAAATGTTTTACTTAGCTCTAATCTTGATAGGAAGAGTCACTACTCATTTCTTACAGTTTGTATTATTGAAATAGAAGGATATATCTTGTTTATTGTATCTGTTTTGCATTAGGTATTCTGTGCAAAAATATTGCAATATTCTTAAGTAGGGAATAAAGAACAATTTAATGGATAGGAGCTTTAGGAATGACAGAAACCTATGATCCATATCCTAAGAACAAAATAGAGCTGAAGTGCTTTGACTGTTTCTTGATACTTCATGCATAATTAACAGAACTTATTTTTTCTTTGTAAGTTCTGTCTCATGAATTTTGACTGCAATACCTCACTGGAAATAGGAAACAAATAGGGTCCATCTCATGAGTGTCTGGAAGTAGAATCATTAGAATTGTTAATCGTAGATTCATTAAGGTTGGAAAAGACCTCTACGAAAAGCAGAGCCTATGACCTGTGGTGTTATTTTGAACAAATATCTTGATCAAATATTTCAGGTAGAAATTTTAAGGATTTAAATTAAATTCTGCTGTTTACTAAGGAAGCGAGGATAGTTTTCTTTGTTTTTGTGTGTTTGGGTATTTTTTTGTTTTTGTTTGTTTCAAATATTATTGAACAGACTTAGTAGATAACTACTGACCCTATGAAAAGTAAAAAAAAAATAAATTTGGAGGGATGTGAGGGAAGAAAGGAAGAAAAGACCAAAAGCTTGCTTTCTTTAAAGTTCTCCTCTTCATACTGGAAAAATATTTATAATCAAACAGACACAAATGATGTCACTGTTTACTTCAGATGTGGGGGATAAAATCATATCTCTAATCAATTGTATGTAAGTCTGAGTTGTTTTAAAGAACTCATCCTTGTTGAGTTCTTCTCAACTTGACTGCTTCTCAAGCTTCTCTTGAGACCGATTGCTATTCCTTGTGTGAAAAACAATGATTTATCCCAAGATCCTAAAGTTAATGTTGAAATAAACAGATGATACGGTATCAAAAAACAGCTACGATGGGAATACCCTTGAGTCAAAGCTTCCCAAGGAAAAGCTGTTAATTCCCAAGAAGTCATGGAAGAAAGTTTTGAAGTTTCATCTAATATATTGTCCAAGGCCTGTATGACTCTTAAATGCAAGTGTTGACAAGCATGTTATCAAAACAGAAGGTGTTGGTAGAGGAAGAAAATCTTTTTTTTTTTTATTCTTTCTATTGCATGATCAGTTTGTTTAAAAAAAAAAATAAAAATGCTACAGATAAGGCAGATGCACATTTATGCACACGTGCTTTGAAAATGTTTGATTCTAGACATACGGAATGAAAGTAAAAGCTAACGCGTAAAAGAAAGATAGACTTTATTTCAGATAAGAGGTAATAGAGAATTATAGGAGTACAACTAGATTTCAGGGTGGGTTTTGGGTATCTGCAAAATGGGAACATCAAAAGAGCACAGTTACAGGGAAAGAGCACGGGGCATGTGACTGTATTAATTTAAGATAGAATACCTGAAGTTAAATGCGGACATGACCATGGTATTCAATCTAATGCAAAAATCGTGGGCTTTGGTACTTTATGGTCAAGCCTTTTCTTGTTGCTTGTTTCCTGGACAGCCTAGGCTCAATGGTGTTTCCCATCTTGGTTTCTGATACTATATCATCTGCTTAAGGTTTGGGTTTTTGACTCAAGCTTGCCTTAAGCAATCTGTATGAGTTTATTCAAAGATGTGGAAATGCTAGCTCTCTTCTTTAGCTAGTAGCTATCACATTTCCTAAACATAGAATTTTAGCATACAATAACTTAGAACTGCAGGGGGTATCCGTAGCCCCACCACATTTTATTCATAAATGTAGTTATTCCAGAATAACATTGCAATTTTCTCAGTGAACATGTATGGAAATCAGTCTGGATTTGTACTTTACTCCAGGTTATGCATTCATATTTGTATATATATTATTTAAAAATTGATACCCCCTTGTTTTAAAAGGATTATATTTCAGTGCAGCTAAGCCTGGGAATGTAGCAACAGTGGTTGTCATGTACTAACTGTTCTTATTTAACGATAGGAATCACTGAGATTTATACTTTCACTGGGTATGTTATTGTTTGTTTCCCACATAGTTTGCAGACTTTATCCATTTGAATACTCAATTCTACTACTTGGCTCTGTCAGATTTAAATTTTCTGACTTTTTTTTTTTTTTTTTTTTTTTTTAGCTAAACACAGAATTTAAGTTGCTGTGGTGGTTACACCCTACTGAACAGATAAACACCACAACTGCTCTGTAACCCCCTCTCCTCAAAAAGATTCAGGGAAGAAGAAGGTATGACAGAAAGGATAAAAACAGCTCACAAGTAGAAATAAGGATAACTTAATTAAAGGGAAAAGCAAGAAGAAAGGGGGGGAAAAAAAAAAGGTGGGGGGCAAGCAAAGGCTGCAATGAAGAAAACAGGGGAGAAAAAAAAATTTCTTCCCATCAACAAGCAACATTTTTGCCATGTCCTGGGAAGCAGTGCCTCAATACATGTAGCAGTTGTTTGGGAGGACAGATAATGAGAACCCTTCCGCTTTTCCTTCCCCTTTCCCAGCTGTTATTGCTGAGTGTGACACCACATGGTATGAAATATCTCTTTGGTTGTTTTAGGTTGGCTGACCTAGTGATGTCCCTTCCCCCACCCCCAGTCTTGCCCACCCCCAGCCTGCTGGCTCTTGTGGTGTTGGAGGGAGTCCTGATGCGGTACCAGCACTGCTCAGCAGCAGACACAACACCAGTGTGATACTAATGCTGTTCTAGCTACAAGTGCAGAGCACAGCACTGCATGGGCTGCTGCAGGGAAAGGTAACTCCATCCCAGCCAGACCCAGTACAGTTGCCTTTGTAAATCGGAACACTCCAGTTTTTCTTGAAATGATTTGATCCTAAATATCATGCCTTCTGTCCTAAACTGTTGAAGAACCAATAGATTCTTTGAAGTGCTTCTAAATAATATATTAAAGAAGATAAGTTAGTTGTTTTTTTTTTTTTTTCGTAGATCAAACAGTTGAAATAGAAAGCTCAACCCTGCCCCAGTGATCAGCACTTTCTAAAATGGGAGTTTAGAGGTAGAAGAACGCTTTTTCTAAGTGCATTTTGGAGTCCTACTTCTGTGTTTATTACAGATCTGAGCTCTAATTTTGTATATCTATTTAATAACTGCTAAATGTTTGTGTTGAATGTGACTATACTATCACTGGGAATGTATGCAATTTGGTGAATAATACTGCATTTAGGGGTTGTGTTCTGGTTTTTAAATGGCAGCTTAATTGCCTTCAATGTTTATTTACTGATGATGTAACAATTGTTGAGTGTATTGATTTTCTTTTTTTCTTTTAATAGAATGAAATCTGTTTGGGACAAAGTAAAAATTATACCATATACTCAACACTTCTTCCCCTCTCCCCCTAAAAAAACAAAAAACATTGCAACCACAATAAAGCAAACAATGAAAACAAAACCAAACCACATTAACTGTAGAGAAATCATGAACTAGACCAGGCAGTAAGGTTTGGCCACAGCAGCATATTTACTCAGGAAAATACTATTCTTTCCTAGTAAGAATATTGCAGCCTTTCTAGGATTCAGTGAACAAACTGTTGAAGCTTACCTTTTCATCTGGGTACTTAAGTGTTTTCATAACAAAGCATTATGTTATATATTTCATACTTACTGAAATATCTCTTCTGGTAGGTACCCAGGATTGAATGTTTGTGGAAAAAAAAAAAAAACAATAAAGTACCTTCAAATAAAGCATTACATAATTTAAAAAAAAAAAAAAAAGAGTTGGAGTTGGTCAATGTTCTTGTGTGAACACATTTAAGTGAAGACTGGCAATATGAGTATTTCTATGTATGAAAGTGGGTGTATGTGTAAGGCTGAACTGCAAGTAGGAAGAGATCAGCACTCCTCTCTGCAAACCTGGGTATCATATGGATGAGGTGAGCACCAGAGCTTCTGTGGGAATGACATGTTGCTATTTTACTCCCACTTTGTATTTGTCCTGTCAAGATAATCTTTTAAAAGGGTAGTTTTCTTATTTTTATTTCAACTTTTAAAATATTTTTGTATCTGATACTGACAGCGTGAAGAATTAAATGTCTCTAATAACCAAGCATATAAAAATACTGTATCTATAACATTATTTTTGTGGAGAGGACAGGGTCTGCTGTATCAGAAAGCAATGTCCTTAAAACTCTTCATCAATTACATGCTTTGCTGAAGTGAGCCAAATCCTTATCATAATTGGGTGGAATTGTAAGTTTGTTATTTCAGGTACTTGAATAATTGCCTCTCTCAGAGTTACATATTGAAGATTTGAAATGGGAAAGAACATCAACATCAACAACAAAAATCGTTTCAGTCAAAATAAAAGTTCCATCCCTTAGGATGGTTGGCCTGAAGCTACCCCTGACGGGGTGTTACCAAGTTGCCCTTACAAAGAGAATTTGGTACTTTTCTCCCCACCAATGTTCCAAACAATCTTCCTGTGTCTGTCTCTAATGAGTATTTCTGACAGATGAAGAAGTGAAATGCTGTTTTCTCATGCATAATGTGGTGTGCAGTATTGCACACAGACCTTTAAATTTTCTGTAAAGGTTTTTCTCTGATCACTGCACTAAAATACCACCTTATTTACAATTAAATGGAAAAACTCCTTGTCAAACTCTTCCAGCCAAGCACTTTAAATGTCATAAAAAAAAAAAAGAAAAAAGTTTGATTCATTTTTTTTGGGGGGGTTCAGATTCACCTGTTACCTGATTTAGTATCTTAGTGTTTGCATGGGGCTTAGAGGAAAAGGGTGACAACATCAAGCAATAAAACAGCTTGCAACTCCTGGAAGGTTCAGATAACTTCAGTCTCTCATTAACGGTCAGAGGAGTTGATGACACTCAGAGGCAAATACTTAAAATTCAATTTAAAAAGGAGGAAAAAAAAAAAACAACACAACAAAACAACATATAATTATGTTCAAACAAGTTGCAAGTAACTGAGTACATCAGTGTTTTAGATACTCCAGTATGCAAACTCTCAGATGGCATATGATCATCTTAATGGTCATGAACTGAGTAAGCAAGCGAGACATCGTGTTAAAACAAGTTTTTGGGGTTCTTGGGAGAGAAACTGAAATGTATGTTTCCACACACAAACATTAAACTCCCTATTGTTACACATTTGACATCTATTTTTTCTTTTTTTAAGTGACATTATATGAGGGATTTGGCATTGCTTTTTTTTTTTTTTTTTTTTTTTTTAATTTTAGTAAATGTGTATATATATGTATAGATAAAAGTTTGGAAATTACATGATCAAACTTATATCTTTGCATAACTTTTCCTATCTCTGCAACAAGGTGAAGTCTTACCAGCCTGTGGATTTTCTAGCTTTGGCAATCATGCTTTCTTTAAATCGTCTGTTACACTTGAAAAACGTAGAGTATAGTTAGTCTTTGCCATGCTTTTATTCATAAATACTTTGTATTCTGTAACAATTTCAGCAAAAACCTTTTAAGTAGACACAATGCAATTAGCTTTAAAAGAGTATAACAAGAACATCATGGATAATTCATTATTCAAGTGTTAGTAGTACCCAGATGGAAAATTGTATACTTAGCAAAATGACCACTTGATTGTAAAGGACCTTGAATTTTTTTTTTTCTTTAGTTTGAGTTGCTGCACACCTGCCTCTTCAAATTTGGAAACAGCTAGCAAAATTCCTTCTAAGGGCAGGTCCACCAGTGCAGAGAACTCTGTCTTTTAAGTCTCAGTAAAAGTGTGTGTGTCTGTAAACACACAGTGGTGAATTCACCTTGATGGCTAGCTAAACTCTACCACACTGCTCTCTCACTCTCCCTCCTCAAAGAGAAAGGGGGAGAAAATATGATGGAAAGGGCTTGGGAGTTGAGATGAGGACAGGGAGATCACTCAACAATTATTGTAATAGGCAAAACAGACTCAGCATAGGCAGATTAATAAAATGTATTGCCTATTACTAAGAGACTAGAGCTGTGAGAAACTAAAAGCAAACTAAAAACATCTTCCTGCCCCGGCCACCTTCTTCTGCCTCCTTCCCCCAAGTGATGCAGGGGGTTGCAGGGAAATGAAGGGGGGGGTGCAGTCAGTTCATACCACATTGTCTCTGCTGTGCCTTCCTAACACTTTCTTCCATGCTCCAGTGTAGGGTCCCTCCCACGGGGTGCCGTCCTTCCAGAACTGATCGTATATGCACTTTCCATAAGCAGCAGCTCTTCAGGAACTGTTCCAATATGGGTCCATACCACAGGGTCCATCCATCAGGAGCAAGATCCAACATAGGTCCCCCATGGACCTTCCATGGATTCGCAATTATGTCTTGATTTATAATCAAACCCTTAATATTTAAAAGTTAATTATAAAAGAACAGACTTCAGTAATCCATGTAGTTGTCATATTAAGCATACAACAGCTAATTTACTAGCATTAATAATTAACTACAAATAGCAAAGTAAAGACTAGGATTTAAAAATTCAGCAAGAAATAACATTTTAGTTTGGACAGAGAGACTGAGTTCAAACTCTGCATAAAATATATAATAGCAAGCATTTTTTTTCCAATAATAATGGTGCATTTTTTCCACTTTTTTATATGCGCCATTGCATATAAAGTTGCAGACGAGTCTTCCTGATAGTTTCGTAAAACTATAAATGAGCCAAGCATATAAGTACATTAAAAATGCTATTGCATTAGAAAAGTGAAACTGCAATGTCATAGCAGGATATGGATTCAGTTATAAACTTGTATAAAAACTGCTGTTTTGTCTGAAATAAAACGATCATAACTGCAGATTCTCATGTAAACAAATTGTATGCAAGAGCTTTTACCCAGAAAGTGTGGTTACTTTTTAAAGCCATGTTATGTGATGTACTTATGCCTAATATTTAACTCTAGAGGTGCAAACGCTACTTTTAGAAACCTGTATAGAAACAAGGTTTTGTTAATTTAGTTCCTAGAGTTTGACAGCAAGTATTTTTATTATTATTTTATTATCATTATTTGGTGTTATTTGAGATACTAGAAGGGTAGGATTATGGATGCTAGCCTGAAAGAGTTTATGTCCAGAATGAAGTTTCAGAATGATTTTGTTACAAGAGCAGTTGAATTACATATATACATATATATATATATATATATATATATATATATATATATATAACACATTATAGGAAAAAGGTACAACATCCACACTGTACCACTTATTAGGTTGGCTTTTACTTACAGCTTCTTAGTGATGCCCTTTTTTCATTCTTCTTCCATTTCTAGTTCACCACTGAATTAGATCATTAACTGTGAAGAAAATAGTTCTGTTGAATCAGTCTAGAGGATGGGTGAACTTTCTCTTCAGCCTAAAAAATGAAGCAGCAAACCCCAGGTGTCAAATTAATCTCACGTGGGAAGATTTACAGGAACATTATTGTTTCTGGGAGCAGAACATTATTCTGGCCAAGATAGCATTCTCCTTTGGTATTCAAAAGCCAGACTGTGAGCTTCCATTCACTATGCTTTCTGAAGCAGCCGAATGCACTAATGAAGCTACTTTGTGAAGGATTTTTATGATGTTCTTGTCCTTTTTAAGTTCTGACAGAGCTTTTCCAATTCCAAGGCAAGTGGACATGTTAATATTTTTAATATGGAGGGCCACTGAAAACAATATTTTAACATTCATAATTATTTTAAAACTGTAGCTTTATCAATTTGTAGTAAGCATCTCCAAATAATGATTTAAATGCAATAAAGTAAGATTCTTAACATGATTCTTACATCTTACAAGATATTCTAAAAGTGCGTGCTTGAATGTCAGTTTTATGGAAGTATGAAAAATGTTCGAGTGTGATTCACAGAAAAGATATCTTGATTCTTTTGAAGCTAATAGAAATAATGTCATGGATTTTAGAGAACAGACTTTTTTTTCCATGTTCTCTTTAGACTTGTCAGAGTGACAGCCCAACTCGAGCAATATTCTGTCTGCCCTAAATATTAATAATGGTAGTTGTACCAGCTTTTCATAATGGAAGAGTGTGATACTGACATAGACACCTTTCTCAGCCTAGGAAGCTTTTGGGGGGTTGTGTTACTATAAAGCATGATGCAAGCTGTGTGACATGGGAGCAAGCTGTTGGTAGTAGTTCAATTAAATCACTGAACAGTTCGATTATAAAGCATAAATCCTTCTCTATTTTCTTATCTCTGGTTGTTATTACTTACAAATCTAAGGTTGCAAAGTTAAATTTCTGTGGAGAGTCCATAAAATAAACAAGAATAAAATAAAGTTAGATGAGTGAATTATATTCTTTGTGTTAGATTCTAATAGGATGTGGATTTTCACAGTCTGATTAGAATTTTAAACATGGTTAAAAAAAAAAAAAGTCTCCAGAGCAGCTTCTTAGAGACAACATTTTGCATTTTGACCTTGAAGCAATAAAACTGCTATTAATGAAGTACTACAATATAAGACAGTGTGTAACAAAGCAAAACCAGCAAAAGAATTAAGGAAACAATTAGGTAAGAGGACAATACTGATAGCAGTCAGACACGAAGATCTATTAAGTAGAAATTACCTGTTTTGTGTGTTGTTGTTTTTTTTTCCCCTATAGTCTAATTAATTTTAAGATTGTAAGATTTTATTTTTAATCTATTCTAAGTTAACAGGGAAATAAAAGATTCCAAGGGCCTAGAACCACTGGCAGATGGAAATTTTATGAAGTATTTCCAAATATTTCTGTAGTTGTTGTTTTAGATTCCAAAATGCCCTATTTTAGTGTCTTGTTATATTCGTATTATATCACAAAAATACTTTTTACAAGCATTACAGCAAACGATGCAAGATTGTGAAATGAGAAGCAGATCAATGACTGCATTAAATAAAAATGAAAAACTGTCTGAGCCTGGAAATTTATTATAATGAAGATATTCCAATGTCTCTCTGAGAGTAGACAGAATATGTGTAAAAATTCATATATTGATTTCATATAGTTGTGAACAGGGAGAGTCCCTCGGGTTCACTTGACTGAAGTTAGTATTGATTTGGCTACCAACATAAAGTTAGTGTTTTTGGTATTTAGTATGTTTAGCTTAATGTTGCGATTTTAAGTTTGAATTAAGAAGACAAGAAAATAGCTGTTGTCTATCAATTAATATGTTCCCTAATGAACTTAGTTTATTTGGGAAATGAAGTTATTGAAGTAAAATCATGGTTTAAACATGATGTTAAATGCATCTCACCTCTTGTACCTCTCTGTTGTGCAGGTAGTTCATGGGAATAACGCATTTCATAGTGCATTCCTTAAGAATTGCTTCTGCCTTAAAATAACCAAACTATTCGATACACTGGGTGTAGTCAGCAAAATAACTGTATATTTTAGCTTAATCTTTTAGCTGTTTTTAATATTTGAATCAGAACTTGGGACAATATACTTCATATGGCTTGAAGATCATAGTTGGGAGACCAGTTACTTGGGGGTTGCATATGTCATTCATTGTGTGTGTCTAGTCATTGTAGCAAAAGCAGGTAAAATGACTGGGATGATTTTAACTAGTGTGAAGATTATGTATGATCAGTTAACCTGATAGCCTTTGCTGTGAGTTCTGAGGGCATCAAATTCTCTAGGTATTTTAAACTGAGTCACTTAGAGTGTAAGGAAAGGATGCATTTTGTAATGGTGGGATATTCTATAAAAATGTTACATTTTTATTTCCCCCCCCCATTCATAGTCGTATAAACTTTGAAAGCTAGAAATTGTTTCTGTCATAATTTTTATTGATATCATTGCTGAATTTAGGCTATTAGTTATACTTACTTCTTTAGCCACAAGTGAAAAATAAGAGACTAAAAAGTTTTAGATATATGCAAAAGTAGTGCAGCATTATCAGCTGATGTATACTTTGTGGTCTATGTTCAGTATATTTTCTTGTAACAAAGGTGTTAATTGACAAGACAATTATTTCTACAGTCTTTAACCAACAAGTTACTTCTAAGTAGGTTCCTCTCCAGAGCTTTTCTCTTCTGCAGAGTAAAATTTATTTATTCATTTATTTATTTATTTTTAATACAAAAAGGAGATAAAAGCTGGGCAAAAGATGTACCTCTGCTTTGATAGTCCATATGTCAGTCCAGACTTTATTTGAAAATTCCTTAATATGGTGTTGAGAATTATGGGATTCTGCAATATATCCTTCTTCAACTTTGTGAAGATTGAGTGAAGGATTGAGTTGTCAGGTCTGGTTTTAACAAGTTGGTTACAATAGCTTTTACAAAAGCTCTTTCCAAATCATCTCAAGTTGTGCAGCATGTTGTCCCACTCAAAATGATACTGCTGTGTTTGTATAGCTACTCAGCTCTTGCACTTAGAGTGGAATCATCAACATCAAGTTTTATATAAACTGTATGTGAACTCATAGTACCACTTAGCTGGTTTTGTTTTCCATGAGACCTCAAATAGACACTTTTATATATAAATAGACTACTTACCAATGCTGGCAGCATCTGTAACATCTGTAACATCTTTGGTCAAACTGGATGATGTTAAGTCCCTTTAAGTGTATTATTTGAGAAATGTGTGCATTAATCCATTACATACAGCAATGGATTTCCAGATTGTTTTTGACTGATATGAAGTCCTGAGTTTTCAATGTCAGTGTAACCATCAAGAGAAGAGCCACGAAGAAACAAAAGATGGCAATCTGTGTTTCTTTAGTAGAACATTACTTAATATGCAGTCTTCAAATCTTCTGAGGATTTAAGCAAGGAAAAATAACCACACGACACGCACAAAAACCAATACAATGCTCTAGAAAACCTGTTTTTTTGTTGTTTGTTTGTCTCTTTCTTTTTTTCCCTTTGGAATCTTTTAGGTCTCTTTCTATGATGTTTTAATACTTGTTCAGAAAAAAATACGAAACCATGATGGCCCATGTCTTGAAATAAAAAAGTAGCTGTGAAACTGTAGTGGGAAGCAAGCTAACTGGTATATTATTATTTTATTTTATTTTAGAAATTTACTTATGAGTTTTTATAGTGGTTATTTAATATTAAAGGAGAGAATATGATTTTTTATTGGTTAATCTTAAATACTTCAATTATATGAAAGTAATAAAGCAACATGGAAACAAAGTTCTTGCTTGCAAATGTAGGTGTTGAATAAATATTAAATTAGTGATGGTTATGAGTGTAAATTCACATACTGAACGCTTCACCAAGCATTTTCTTATTCACTGCTTTATTCAGTGAATTCACTGAAGAAAAAAAAAAAAAAAAAGCTTATTCAGCTTTTCTGCTGATTCTTCATATTTTTAACTTTTTTTTTTTTAATTAAAATAATTTTATTGTAGTTTAACTTCATAATACCTCTTAAAGGAAATACTCACAAACATCACAACATCCTGATGATGTTGTCATCATCAGGAGATGTTCTCTTCAGAAAGAGAAGTATGTGTTTTTTCCTAGCCTTTATATTTGTTATGTCAGGCTTGAACCTTTGGGTCTGGTGTTTTCAGGTGATTTCAAGTTGGAGATCAGTTATGTCATCAGTATTCAACTACCCTATTTCATAGAAATTCTGTTCTTGAATAAGTTTGTAATGGGAAGGTATTATCAGGTCTGTGTGGGACTGTTGCTGAAGATAATTCACTAAAATGAAAAGCTAAGTTTTGCAAACATAATGACAATATCTCTTTTTGCAGTCTAACATTGGAAGTAAAAGATCTGATTTTTTTTTATAACCTCAGCAAAATATCCCATTTCTAGGGCACATCTGTAACATAACAGTGCACTACTAGGCACAGTGGATTAAATTAACCTCTCTTGTGCCTTCTTAAAGTCAGAGTTTAGTAACTTTCTTCAAGAAAAGACATTTACGATATGTTTAGGTTTGCTTTTCAGATTTTTTTGTGGTCTTCTTTTTGGCTTCTGTTGTTGAATTACTAGTGGTACAGGCCTACTTTCTGTTTACTTCAAATAAAATATGTAGCTATATAGTAGCTATATAGTGTTGTGATGACCAGGAATATTCACTGGATTCCCCAGAGCTGTCAGGAAGTAGTAATTCTAATGGCACTGATATTTCTTGAAGTCAAGGATTATTACTCTCCTATATTCTCCTTTTTGAAAGAGCCAAAGGCAACACAGACTAGAGAAGCCCTTCCCTGCTATTTTACTCTGGATGTAGCTGAAAATCTTGAAATATAATGGGGAGAAAAAAATAAAATGGAAACCAGAGTATAGTGTATTTCTTCAACGATTTTTCAGACAATTTCTAATACTTTTTATTAAAATCTGAAACAAAATTTTAGACTTTTGAAAAACTACTTCTAAGATGTTTTCCCCCTGAAAATTAGTGGGCTTCCCCAGATTTATTTTTTTTTTTTCTCCTGGTAAAAGCTATTTGTGAGTCTTAGACAAGGCTGTATGCATGCTGTGATTATGTAGATCAATTTTGACACAGTAAATAACCTTTTCCTGATGTTGTTACTTACTGTACTTACTGTAGTGAGGTCATTTCCATTAATTTTAAAAATGATAATTTTTTGGCTTCTATATGAGATGTAAAAGATGGTTCTCAAGCTTAAAAAGGTGATGACAAGGGAAGAAAGATGCAATAATACAAAATCAGGAATTGCATGTAAAGGGTTAATGAGGATTGTCTGTTCACTCTTCCAATACAAAAAAAAAAAAAAAAAAAAAGTTGATCTGAGGGTGCTTCAGGACAAACAAAAAGAGCTAGCTCTTTATGTGTCAGCAAGTTTGTGGAACTCCTTGCTGAAGGGCTTTGATGCAGGGAGCTGTGTAAACTTCAGGAGATTTGGGACCAACTGTAGTTGCTCATGCTAGATTTCAACTGAGAGAGCCTAAAAGACCATAAACTTTAAAATTCCCTATACTTAAAATATTTGGGAGCCTGTGAGAGTACAAACATAGAAGTATCCAGAATTATCTACTATGTGCCATTATCTTCCTTGGATGTCTGGAAAAGCCTCAGATATTAGGAAAGACAGACCCGTGGTCTGAACTGCTACAGCTGGTTCCTGTGCTGCACATTGTAAAGTGACTGGAATGTGAACAGCACAAGCAGTAAATCATTACTGTTATTAAGACTAGAAGAGTGACTGGTGTTAAGGGTACTACAGTGACGTTACATAAATACAATATCAAATATCAGTGCTGGAAAAAAGCTAGAGCACTATGTGTGGCTTCATGAACAAGCTAGGATCTTTAGCTGCCACTTTGTATCACAGTATCACAGAGATTTTCAGGATCTGTTCTTACAGCTACAGTAATCAGTATGAGTTCCTCGTTACTATGAAGACTGCTTTAGATGAATTCATCTGTATGGCAAGGATCACTGAAAGTTTAAAGGAATCATCTGGGGAGCAAAGCTTTATTATTTGGGGAGTGAGAACTGCAGCACAGCTGTAGCAACCATTTTTTCAACACATGCACAACAGCAAGGTTTATATTCCTATATAAAACCTAGACAGAGTGTTAACGTTTTAATTGCTGTTTTAAGTCCATTCTAATAAAGAAAATATCTTCTCTCCCTCCACTCAAACACTTTGAATAGAGATAGCAAGAGACTTTATTCTTGACCACTTAAGTGGTCTTTCAGCTTCTACTCATCTGTTTCAACTGGGTGAAAGATTTTTAAGTAGTTAGAATTTACTGAACCCTGAGACTTCCATCTTCACACCAAGTGGGATAGAGATTGAGCAAACTTTCTAGGAAAGAAGGAAGTCAGATTGAGTGTCTGAACTTGTCTCCTACAACTGTAAGAATTGCTCTTGTTTATCTTTGGGAACTTCACAGAACAATGTTGAGTAATCACCATTCCTGTCTGTTGAGCTGAGGTGCAATTAGCAAAAAGAGGAAAAAAAAAAAGTTTTTCAAATCTGGTGACTAAGTATTTAATATCACTGGTGATATAGAGGCTATTAAATATAATGCAGAGTTTACTCAGTGAATCAAAGGCTGTTTAAAATCATAAGTGAAATAATTCATGGACAAGAAACTGAAGCCAAAGTACTAACTTGACTTCAGTTTTGCAAAATTTAACGGGGATGGTGAACGTTTTTTGGGTATCATGTGTGCCCTCAAAAATGTAGGATACTGAAAGTGAATATATAACCTTCAGAGAATGTTGTTGTTGTTATTTTTATTATTATTTTATTTATATTCAAGTGACTTTTAAATAAAAAGTAAAAGTAAGTAACATGTGGCAAACAGCAAAATAGTTAGCACAGGTTCAGGCATGAGTCCTAAAAATCCGTTAAAAATATTGGACCCGTGAGTGCTATTTGTTCCATAGCAAATATTTCACAAAGAATATTGTTTTATTGTGCTAACTGAATTCATATTACTGAATAATCATATATTAATCTTAAGCAAATTAAATATTCCTTCTTGTATATGCTAATACTTTACCATTCCAATAATCAAACATTGAATGCATCTGCTACAATAGATACCACAATAGTGTGTTACTGTCAGTCCATTCTCAGACTGACATTTTAAAATTTCAATGTAATTGCAGCATATTCTCATGTTACAGATAGAGCATCAATTTGATACTACCAATAATATCATTCTACATTTTGCAGTAAAATCTGAAAGCAAAAGAGATCAGGTTCTTGCCTATTTCTCTAGAGAACTTGCAGCTCATGCGTAGTGTTCACAGGGATTGTTTAGAAGCTACTAAGTGTTAATTTGAATATTTTACAGCAAGCAAGAACTTGTCTGAAGAATAATTAGATGAATGAAGTATCAAAGATAACTTGGCACTATCATGTGCAGAATGTAAATCCATTGTTCTGTTAAAGATAACACGATGCTGTTGGCATGTTTGTTAGGTGTGCCATGATTTCAGAGATTCACAGCATGTTCCACTTTCAAAAAGTTAATTTACTTCCATGGTTAATTCTAGAGACTACATATTATGTGATTATAACATGCATGTAGGAAGAAAGTTGATGATGGCAGGGAATAAAAATATCCTCATAAAGAAGCTTTCATGTGCAAGAAATCTACAAATGCAGATTTATGAGCCAGCACAGCATTTACTGTACAGGGTGTGTAAGTATGAGATGAAAGAGAAAATGTTTCTGATGTTAGTAGGTTAAATGGAAAGCTTGCATGCAGTAACATCTTTGCACTTAACACCTTTTGCTTTTTTTAATCAGTGGTTCTTCAGGTCAAATCTCTTAGTCTGAATCACCTTTAGATAACTAAAACATACATAAGTATTTAAAACTTTCCAGGTCCCTTTGTAGTTTCCAGTATGGTTCTGCTAAACCAGATAAACACACCGAGGACTTAGGCCAAAGTCACAGCTCACAAAATTGTTACAACATTCGTCATGGCATTGTTAGACAGTTAATCTCTGGTCATCTAAAACGTTTTGAGCTAATATGTCTCAGACATCATACTACATTGTTTTTTAGATCAAGTAATGCTGTTGCATTGCAAGACAATGTTTAAAGCTGTGTTTTCTGCTGGTGAAATATATGTAATTCTTTCAAAATTGGTGAATTACATCTAAAAAAATGTAGTTCTTTAATTTGATTTGGAAAAGTGGATTTTGCAGTTTTAGCAGGAGAACTCATTACAGCAACCACAATAAACTGAGATTTTTAATGCATGTGAAAGACGGAAAAGTTGATGTTGTAGAATTCTGCTAAGTTGACCATCAGGGTGCTGGCCAGCTGAATTACCTGTGCTTTTACCAGGTTCTAGAAGAATACAAGATTTTTAATTATTAAAAGATGCTGTTGAACTGAACTTTATAGAGAGTATTTTAAGAAAAAAATATTTTTTTTTTTTACATTTCAAAAATATGTAAACATTCTTCAATGCATCAATTAAAAAAATGCAAAACTTTAGTTGTAGCACAGTTGTAACACAATTATAAGTAAAGTTTCCCTAATTTCTCTAAAGTTTCCAAAATGTTTCCCTAATTCAAACACATAAACAAATACAGGCAATCAGCTTGAGTAATACAATTACCAAAGTGGGACTTAGAAAATAAGAGAGCATCAGGTAGAGAATCCAAACTAAACCATCCCAGTATCATGTTGTTTAAGAAAAAACTGGCAGCATCAGACATATGTCTGGTCTGCTCCTCCTCCTTACCCTTGAAGAAAATAAATTCTCATATATACAAATTTCCCTATGAAACTATTTCTGTATTAAATAAATCACTTGCATTAGTATTGCAATTCAGGAGATGTGACAAGTGATCTTGCACCATGTCTCATCAGACTGGAGTAACTGGAAGCAATGGCAAGTGGAAGTGACAACTCCTGCCAGCCTATAGCAGTGCAGTAGTGTTACCTCCCAGTAACAAGGACAATAATGTGTTTCGTGCTTGTTAGTGCCTCCTTTAAATTTTTTACCTCTGGTATGATACAGAGTAAAAGTGGTATTAAATGCTATCCGTGCCACAGTAATATCTTATTTTAACATAGGCTGAAGAAGCCTGAATTCAGACTAATTTTGCCCTCAAGTGTTGTGACTTGTCACAAAACATTCTGGCATTACACTGGTACATAATAGGCCTAACAATTCTATTCAAGCTGGAAAGCAAAGACTGATATTGCAGCATCCTGTGACATAACACCTTGTAAACTTACCACGTTATGATAATATGTGTGGAGCATCGTCTTTGTTATGAACAACTTTTATTTTTTTGTGCATTACTGCAAAGGAGAATTATTTGAAGAAAATTTGAAGGAATTGTTTATGTCAAGGCCCTCCTAGAGAGAAGGATCAACAATGGAGTAAATAAATGGGGTACTGCAAGCTGTTTAATGGGCAGGTCAGAAATGGTAACCGTTCTCAAGCAATGGGAATACTTAGACAACAGTAGCAGCTAACAGCTTCTTTTTGAAGCTGTATTACAAAAAGAGCCTGTGGTCCAGGTGGTGAGCTAAGAGAATAACCTTTTGACCAGGAAGTGCATTTACTGTTTTTAAATTACATTCACATTCATTAAACCTATGCAAGAAAGCTTGTGATTCAGAGGTGAGTCAATAAAAGAAGAATATGAAGCTCAAAACCATATGTATAGATTCAGTGTAGAAGCACATTCTGCTCATTCTTTGTCCTGATCATCATTTACCAGGATTTCTTGCATCAGTTATGGTTTTTGTAGTGACTGCTTTCCAAATCTTGCAACCTTTCCAATGTATTTTAGAAAAAAATGTATATTTACTGTTGCCTTCAGGGGGCAGTGGCGACCTGGTTCAGGAACGGCATGGCAACCAACCCCAGGCCGCTCGGTCCATCGGCTCACAGACACCAATGTGGTGGATGGCAAATGGTGTTTATTGTCGAGTCACATGGCATTATATACCCGAGGCCCATAGCGTCACTTCCGCTTGCTTACATCACAGACCACACGCTGCTGTCCATCAAGGGACGGGCTCCACCTTTCCGTACAGCATGACATCTTCCGGCCGCCAGACCCTAACTACCCACAATTTACCAACTTTTGTTTTTTATGAGACCACTGAATATGCAGCTGAAGAAGATTAAAAGATCCTGTTCCAGTTATGAATCCTTTTCTTTCCTTTTTTTTTTTTTTTTTCTTCCTCCTCCTGAGTAGTGGTTGTTTTTTGTGGCATCTTTTTTGATTGTTGTTGTGTTTTTTTGTTTGTTTGTTTGTTTTTGTTTTGTTTTGTTTTGTTTTTTCTTCAGGCTCAGTAAGGTCAGGGTTATTTAGCTTCCACTTGGCCTCCTCCTTCGAACAAGTAATCCACATTTCAAACACATTACAAAGCCTGGCTCTGATGGGAGGCATGGAAGAGAAGAACAGAATTCCAGCACATTACTCTGACTTGACTGCGCTGATTACAGGACAGGCGTGAAGAAAACACTGCCATGCTCTTGGGAAGAGGGCTTCTCCATATGGAGTACCTCAGCCAGTGCTTTGCTGACTTAACAGTTGTCTTTGATAAGTCATCAGGAACTACTGTGTCTCTGAACAGCAACACAATAGGGTGAATTAAAAAGTAAACAAACATTTACATATAAGTGGTTAACAAACTTGTGAAAAAGTTTCTTGATTTCCATTATTTTAGTGTAGGCAGAGTACATACAGTAACTGAGAAATGTAATCTTCTTAGTAGTAGTTAACCTTTAACCAGTATAAAGTAGGCAAGGAACAATGATACTGAATCTATTGTCAAAAAATTATAATTAATATCTAACTTGAGCATGCATTGTGAAAAGTAAGCAACAGATGTTACTGTTAAACTAATATCTATTTGATTTTTTTTTTACCATAATTTGTTAGGCATTCACTTAAGGTAATGTTTTTTAAAGCATGGAGATATGGTTGGGCTGTGGGGAAGTCATTCATATTTCTCTTTTGTCATTTTAATTGGCTCTTAGATTACAGATATTTTTACATTAATAGTGTCCTGTTTTCAGCTGGGATAGAGTTAATTTTCTTTATAGTGGCTGGTATGTGCCATGTTTGGGATATAGGAGAAAATTAATGCTGATAACACCAATGTTATAGTTGTTGCAGAGCAGTGCTTACACAGAGTCAAGGACTGTTCAGCTTCTCGTGCCGCCCTGCCAGTGAGGAGGCTGGGGGTGCCCAAGAAGCTGGGAGGGGACAGAACCAGGACAGCTGGCCCAAAGAAACCAAAGGGATATTCCATACTGTATGACATCCTGTGGGACAATAACATCTGGGAGGGCTGGCTGTCAGGGGGGACTGCTGTCTGGGCATTGGTCAGCAGGTAGTGAGCAGCAACGTGATGTATCACTTTTATATTTAAAAAATTATCCTTATTATCATTACTATTACAGATACATTACTATTACTATATACAGTACTATTTTCCCTTCCGTTTCTACTTTATTAAACTCTTTTTATCTCAGTCCATGAGTAAGAACTTTTTTTTTCCTTCTGATTCTCTCACCCATCCTCCCATTGCAGTCAAAGTACAGGGGGAGTGAGCGAATGGCTGTGTGGTGCTTAACAGCCTGACAGGCTAAATAACAACAAATAGTTAAAGTAGAAAAGCAATAACCTATCATCAAAATGTTTTGTTTTGTTTTGTTTTGTTTTTTCCTAATTATAATATCTGAATTCTTTTAGAGTGCTGTTGAATTACTGTTTTACTGCTGCAAGTAAAACTGCTTAGTACAAATACTAAGTTTATTTTAAAAGAGAAAAAATATTAACAGGCTAACGGCAGGAGGGAAACCTTCAGACAACCAAACTGAGATTAGAACTGTTAAAAAAAAAAAAAAAAAGAAAAGAAAGTTCTTCTGACTTATTTATTTATTTTATTGAGTAGACATGTTAGTTTAAGTAGAAAAGAGGTTGTCATTCTGTACCTCTGTTAATATACTTTATTATTAATTTCATCCGTTACAGACTTTTTTTGAAAGCACATTAATGAAGGAAAATCTTTGTGCAATTTCAGATTAAGACATGTAGTCTACAGATACTCAGTGTAGATCAGTCTATAGCCATTTGTGGAAGAAATGGTGCATGAACAATACAAATTCACAGAGGACCTGTGAAGAGAAAATGGCTTTCTAGCTGGAAAATGAAAACAAGGGAGAAGTTAGAAATGTGTTTGAGGCATATATAACAAGGTTGAACAAGATTTTTTCTAATATAGATAATTTTTCCATTTATTAAGGTTCTAAGAATTTCCTGGAACTATTTCTTCATAAGAATGACAATCCCACTTCAACATTTCCTGTCCCCCCAAAAGTTTGACAAGTGCCAATTTGTTGTTGAGTAGATTCTCATCTATTAAATGAATTATGGTTTGTAAATTTTTGTTGTGTATGGCTCTAAAAAATGAATAAGAGTGAAATATCTATATCATATATATATATGATATCTATATGATATATAGATATATCATATTTAAAAGTGAAACTGCAGCTGCAGATATAAATAATAGAGAAAATCTGTGTTGTGGCACAATGTTTCACTTTTTTTTTTTCTTCTTAGAAAACCTGGAATACATTGGGGTCTTTGAGTCAGCTAAGACACAGATGGAGCCAGTCAAATGTGGAGTATAGCCAGTATTTCTGAGTTATATTTTCAGTCTATTTTCTAGTCAATACGTTTCACAGAAAAAAAAATTGATAGCACTGATTGTAGTGCCCTTCCTGCAGAAAGCAGAGATGATGGAATATTTCCATGGTGAATTAAAATGCACGCAGCACTGAGCAATGAAAATGAATTAAGGAAAATTCAGTAACTTCATTTTAAAAACAACTGTGAGCTTTAATTGTTATAAATTCAGAACTAATTAAAAACATGTTGACAAAAATTGAACCAACAGCTTGTCATTTTCAAATCTAAGTGAAATGCAAAGTGCTGAGAATAAATTACCAGGTCTGAATTCCGCTCTTAAGTTTAGTGCTTCTGCTACATGTAGGATATCTCAGAGTATTTTGGATGAAATATCAGAAAATATTTTGCTCTGTGTGACCTGGAATTGGTGCCTAAACTTTTAGATATGAAGACTTTACAGTAACTGGATCCAGAAGTGTGTGTCATTCATATCCATGCTGTGTGAGACTTAGTCATGATCTCCTGTCCTCCCTCACACCATGTAAGAAGAAAATAAATCTGGGGTTGTTGACTGTAATATGTAGATCCTAGGAGGTCCAGATAGGTCCCTAGTCTGGCTTATTAAGGGAACAGAACCACAAGATGTGCTGTGGCATATGACATCTCCCCTCAGTATGTTCCCATCTGCTTTGATAATAATTTTATATAATAGAATGTAAAAAGAAACATTCAAATCCACAGATCTTAACTATTTTATTTCAGGATTAATCAATTAACATACCATACATTCATATGTTAAAATAATTAGCATAGTTGAATGTAAGAATAATGGTCTTCCAAGGAACAAATGGTGGACACATCTTCTAAGTCACATCTTCAAAATATTAACATACAAAAGTTGGTGTACATGAGCTTGTGTTACATCTATCCCATGGCTGAAATGTTGTCACTCACGTCTTTCTGCTCAGGAAGAAGATAAATCCAGAAGCAAATTCAGCATTGATGTGTACATACTTTAAAAAAACATGACACAGGTGCTACAAGGTGATTAATTGCAAGTTTCAAAAATATGTTTAGGGATTTTACTTAGTCGAGGTGGTTGTTCTTGCATGTCACGGTCTATATAGTGCTGGACACCACTGCCGTGCAAATCTTAAAATTCCTGAAACTAGGACAAAAAATATAAAGGATTGTATAAAATATAACCTAAAATGAATGTGCTGTAATTTCTACACTTTATTAAAGGGTTTAAGAAAATATTCTAGGTATCTTTTAAAATGCAATCCCAAAATAATTAGCAGAGTGCTCTAGAGCCTATCTTAATACAAGGAGTAAAGTTGTAAGGCCTGTATGTGAAGTGCATTGACTAACAGGATACAGCTTAGAAGTATGTAATTATTTTGCTTTTTTGAAGGGCTCAATAACAGCATGCCAATGTGGGATTTTGTTCTCTGAGCCCATTACTTGTTTATAATCGAAATTTACTGAATGGCTTTGCAAGCTTTGGCATCCTGTGGTGAGACTTTGGAAAAGAATGAGTAAAATACATCCAGCTATTAGAAAGACAGAGAAACAGAAGTACGTGTAGTGGTATGTGTAGTAGAGGGCTGGGGAAGGTTGTTTATTCCTTCTTTGTTGATTAAAGGCTTAGTAACATTTCACAGTAAACTTAGGAGTGTGTGAACAAATTCCTTTCTGTCCTGCTTACTGCAGGTTGAATTGCTCAACTGCTGACCTGAATAGAGTAGAATAATGCAATATCAACTATGAGCAATAGTTAAAACCTGTTTCATTAAGATGTTAATTATGTTTTATTTGACAATTCCCTGGGTAGGATGGCAACCCCCTGGGAATGCTAATGAAAGTTTGGGGTCTGTCTCTGAGAAGTATGTGAGTAACACTGTCGCACTGAATTATTTGAAATAGATTGTATCTGAAATAGAAATGTACTAATATATTAGTATATCTTACAAGATCAAACTATACATATGTATTTATGTATTTGAGACAATGCAGTTCAGAAGGGACAAGAAGTCAACTGAGTTTTCTGTGAATATATGATCCAAAATTTATTATTTGTTATTGCCAAGATGATTATTTTTGAACAGCAGTTTTACATAGTAAAGTTTACTTTCCATTCCTCTCTCTGTTCTAGACACAGTTTACACTGAAAAGTATTATTCAAAGAGTCTAACTTGAAACATTCTTTTTTTTTTTTTTTCAAAATTGTATGTGTTGATTTCTAATCAGCAAGTCATTGTGGTTAATTATCTACTATCTATATAATCTTAATATTGGGAGACATGCAGCAACTTTAAGGTAGTGTTTTTTCACTGCCTAATTTTCTCACACATTTAATGCTGTACTGGTTATTTTATTAACTTGCTGCATTAAGCCCTTCAAAAGCAGAAAGTTAGTTGAGTCATTTGATCTATAGTGTAATGGATATTTTTTTCACCACAACAAAATTTTTTACTGAGAAAATTTAGTGTAACAGGTTTCATATCAGAATACTGGAAAATATAGTATTGTATGTTTAGGTAATTTGATGTGACAGACCTTTACTTAGTGAGCCTTTCTATGAACCTTACCACAAAAATAGTCAAAAAGTATAATATTAATACTTGTTTATAAAAATCAACACGGCTTGCTAGTTATGTATATTTAAATTATCAATAAAATGTTTTTCAGTACCTCTTACTGCATGCACCTTGTATGCACTGTAAAGGTCTGTGGTAGCAGGTCCTTAGTGACTTTTTGTTCAGTTACCATGGCAACTTTCAACTCTCTCTAGCTGTGGAGAAAGCTTCTAAAATTTTTTGCTCGATGAAGAAAAAAATGTTTGTGTATTTTTTGAGGAAGAAAAACAGTTTTTCAGTGTTTTTTTTTGTTTGTTTGTTTGTTTGTTTGTTTTTGAAGAAGTTACAGTGGATAAACTTGTATTCTTAAAGAGGTATTTTAAAATGCTTTGGATTTTGTAATTTAAGTACCTAAAAAAAATTGCTGAAATGGAAAGGGAGGAAGCAACTTAATTAAAATGCTTTCTTAGGAAATGATTCCCTGGTTATAAACTTGGACATAGGAATTACATTACATTTATGTCATAAACTGTAAAGGTTCTGTAAATTGGAAAGATTATCCTCGTAGTGTGATTAGATTTTGAAGTTTAAAAATGTCCCAGGGTAGTAAGTCTGTTCTCATATGAGGCATATGCTGCCTCTATCCTGGATAGAATCACAAGTGGAGTTTGAGTTTTGAGTAGAAAAAGAAATTTATTAAAATAATTTGAATGGATTCTAATATGGATTCTGATATTCTAATGGATGGTCTTGCTGTTGGGGAAATGTTAAAAATAATGCAGGAAAAAAAAAAAATGTGGCCACATTGCTTAGAAATAATAATTGTGGCCACATTGCTTAGAAATAATATAAAAATATATTTGATCTATCCATAGTCTTCAAAGCCTTCTCAGCTTGAAAGCTTTTACCTCAATTTATTTGTATCAACTTCAATAAATATTGATAAAATAATTCCTTTTTAATTCCTTTTTTTTTTTTTTTTTCTCCCTCTTAAGAACGTAAAGATAATCTGGTAATTATGAAACTGTCTTTGTGATGGTTATCAAGCCAATATGGTAGTAAGCAATTAATATGTATAATCAAAAATGAACAGAGGATAGAATCTCTGGTTTATTCGGCAGCATAAAACCTAAAAGCTTGCAAAAATTCCTACTTGCCTGTATTATTCTAAATATTTATTTTTTAATTTTCATTTGATAAAAGTCATGTTGCTGCTAATTAAAACACAGGTACTTTTCTGATGTTTTAATAGAAAATGCTCATTCATATTAATCAAAGAGACATAAGACTATATAAGCTAACTCCAATTCCATCCTTGAAGAAAAGGTTTGTGTACTCGGCAAAGTTCAACAGGTTTTACCAGGGTCTAACAAGTTCATACTGCTGAGGTTTGTTGCTTTTTTTCTCTTCTAAACTATCTAAAATTTGAGTTTTATTTTGGTAAACAATTGTGTTGCTTTGCAAAGGAAAATGTTAACAAATTTTAGTAGAGTGGCTTTTTTTTCCCTTGATAAGTGGTAAGTATGATGTACTGCATAGCTGATCAGAAACAATTGCACTTAAGACCAAGCCTTAATTTTCAATTACTGATGTTTCTTTAATGCTGGTCCATTACATTATCACGGCTTGGGAAATTTCTTCTCTTTAAAAATGAGCCATATTTATTGCAAAGGCAGTATTGCTTTTGGAGTTGGCTGTTCTTGTTCTGATTCCTAATACAGCATAGACAATACCCAGTCATGTATTGCAGTGGGAAAAATGGGTTGTTTCCCAAATGTCATCCTATGTGGTATGTATCTGCATAAAATATGGAGTCCTGACAAGTAAAATGAAGAAAAAATAAATACCAGTCGTGCTTCAAAAGGCTAGACTTTGAGGTGATGACATTTGGTCAAGTCACAATCTTTTGCTCTTACAAGCAACTGCCTTTTTGATATTTTTCCTGAGGAGCTATATATCTATTTGATGATAATGCTCCAAAATGAAGATTAGCTCTAAGAATATTTGTTTTAGTGCGTATCCCTTAGTTACTTTGCCTAAATATTTGTAGACAAAATACAGAGAGGCAACTAATGCCCACATCTCACTTCAGAGTAGATTGTATTAGCTTCTGCAATATAATAAACCAATTGGGACCAATGCTTGAATTAACGTAATAATTAATGTTTCAGCAAATTGTAGTAGGTCACAGTAAGAAAATGTTTTGTCTTTCTGCATTCATCTGTGTACATTCAAGGCATGGGGAGGTCTACAGAGACTGAATTAAACTTAAGTGTATCAGAAATGAGAAGAGTTTTAAGAAAGCTGTGAAAAAGATTTAGCTTTGTTGGCAGCTGTTCATATTTGGTTTTGTTCTAAAAATAAAAGATACACCAGAATATGATCACTACTCATGTTATAGCTCATTTAATGAGAGAAAGCTGTAGGGATGTAAGAGCCAAAATAAAGAATTATTCTGCATCTGCCCACTTAAGAATCTGGGACTTGGGGGATCATATTCCATTGCCTATGGTCAGCTACTACTGTAGGAAAAATAACAGTCAGAGCACTGGACTGGAATTCATGGAATGCATGGAAATCATGGAATGCATGAAATTCAGTATGTCTGGTCAAAATTACTCTGGTGTGCGTCTGTGTGTGGGAGGGGGTGAATACTTACAAAACCACTACATGTTTATGGGGGAGTGAAAGTGTATTTTTCTAAACATAATGCCAGGCTTAAAAATTGCTTGACATTAAGTGGAAGATTTCATGTCCTTTTGAGGGTTGAGATAAGCCAATGAAAATTCAAAATTATTTTGTACTAGCACTTCACACTTGCAGGGGGGAAAAAAAAATCTACATGTTGATTACCATACCATCAGAAATAAGTCAGGATCCACCTATCTTGAAACCACTTTGGAAATCTAGGGTAAATATTATAGGGTAAGTAGATTGTCATTTAATGGCTAATTTATTGTTACAGGAATTCACTCATCAAAACAAAAAAAAACAAGCAAAAAAATAGCACACACACAGAAAGAGTGAAGAAAATGTTATGTTCTGCAGAAGTTCTCTGTTACTTGTATTATAGTATTGTTGTGGTTTAACACTGAGGCAGCCAAGTACCACACCACCACTCTCTCACTCCTCTTCAGCAGGATAGAAAGTGGGAAAGAAAATGAGATGGAGGGAAAAAAACAAAACAAAAGAGCAACACACAAAAAACAAACAAACAAACAAACAAAAAAAACACCTTGTGGGTTTGAAATAAGAGCAGTTTGATGAAAGGAAAAAGAAAAGGCTGCACAGAAGCAACAGGAGAATAAAGATTATTCTCTACCTCCCATCAACAAACAATGTTCAGCAACTTCTTGGGAAGCAGGGCTGCAATGCACATAGTGGTTACTTGGGAAGATGAATGCTTTCCTTACAAGAGTCCTGCCTCTTTCTTCCCCCCACCCTCACACAGCTTTTATTGCTGAGTATGATGTCAGATAATATGGAATATCGATTTGGTCAGTTTAGGTCAGCTGTCCCGGCTGTGTCCCCTCCCATCTCTTGCCCACTCCCTGACTTTTGGTGGAAAGGCTGTTGGAAAAAACAGCCTTGTTGCTGTGGCAGCTCTGCTCAGCAACAGGCAAAACATTAGTGTGATATCAGTGATGTTTTTCCCTCAGTAAGTTTGCAGATGACACCAAGTTAGGCATGAGTGTTTATCTGCCTGAGGGTAAGATTTGCTCTGCAGCTGGATCTGGATAGGCTGGACCGATGGGCTGAGGCCAACTGTATGAAGTTCAAGGCTAAGTGTCAGGTCCTGCACTTGGGGCACAACAACCCCATGCAGTGCTAAAGGCTAGAGGAAGAGGGGAAAGCTGCCTGGTGGAAAAAGCCGTGGGGGTGTTGGTTGATGCTCGCCTGAACATGAGCCAGCATTGTGCTCAGGTGGCCATAAAGGCCAATGGCATCCGGGCTTGTATAAGGAATAGTGCAGCCAGCAGGAGCAGAGAGGTGATTGTCCCCCTGTACTCTGCTCTGGTGAGGCTGCACCTCGAGTGCTGTGTTCAGTTTTGGGCCTGTCAGTACACGAAGGACATCGAAGTTCTTGACCATGTCCAGAAAAGGGCTACGAAGCTGGTGAGGGCTCTAGAAAACAGGTCTTATGGGGGTGGCTGAGGGAACCTGGGGTTGCTTAGCCTAGAGGAAAGGGAAGCTTTTAATATAATGTATAATTTGCACTGTATAATTATCTTAAAGGATGATATAGTGATGTAGGGGCTCTTCTCCTAGGCACCAAGTGATAAGGCAAGGGGGAATGGGCTAAAGTTGCACCAGGGGAGGTTTAGGCTGGATATTAGGATAAATTTCTTTGTGTGGCATAGGAATAGGCTGCCCAGGGAAGTGGTTGAGTCACCATCCCTAGAGGTCTTCGAGAAATTTGTAGATTTAGGACTTAGTAGCATGGTATGGTCATGAGCTTTAGTACTAGGTTAACAGTTGGACTAGGTAATCTTAGAGGTCTTTTCCAATTTAAATGATTCTATGAACACTGTTCTAGCTACAGTTGCAAAGCACAGCACTATATGGGCTGCTGTGGAGACAGTTAAGAGACTAGCCAGACCCAGTACAAATATTCTGAGCAGCCAGTGCAAACTCTTGTTCAGCTGTGGTTGTGGTTCTACAAACAGTCTCAAAAAAGTGGAACATGTGGAAAGAAAATAAAAATTGTGCCAGGATGGTGGTGGTGGGGAGGGGTAGACAGAACACATGACAGTGAGTTTGCCTAAATCAATGAGAGAGTGCAGAAAGTGTTCTTAGCTCAGCCTGTTTCTTTTCTGGCAGCATGTAAAACTTGCCTACTAACTCTGAGTTGGGAGGTGGGGGCATAACAAGACAAAACAGGAGTTACATGAGCTACACGTGGATGCATCCAACAATCATAATTTTGTGGCTAGAAGATTGGTGCACATCACTTGCTTTCACTTATGAAATGGAAATACTTGAAAGTGCATATTGTTTCTGTAGCTACAGGCTAATGTACAAACAAATAATCTTTAAGTAATAAAATCAAATTATCCTGGAGCTGAATCGTGTTTTCTCTCCAAAATTGTGCTTGAAGTTTCAGTTTAGGAATACAACGGAAATGGAGACAAGAAGAGAATTAGGAAAGAGTGGAGTAGTCTGCAGATTTGTTATTTAACAATACTTGAAAAAATTTTTATAGATGAACATGCTTCTTATTTTAAACAACTTTCAACTGTGACACTATTTTATTTAAATACAGGGGTATAATACTATGCAGCAATAGTAGAGGAGTGAGATTATAATATATTTTGAACAATGCATTTTATTAATACCAATACTGAATGTTATAAGGATTACAATCAAAACTCTTAGCATATCTGTAGGGTGTTGGATTCTTGAGGAGAAATATAGAAAACAAGTGTAGATTGCTTGGTTGATTGATAACTGTGATAATTCCCTTTCTTCCCTGGAAGTTCAAAAAGATTTAAATAATTTTATGAATGTAATGACCAACCTGATGTTTCAGTGATGACTGCCAGTGTTTTCTGTGAAGAACACTTCAAATTTAATTTGAAGCTATCCAGAATAGTCATCAAATAGCTTTAAAAAAGTCTAATGACATGTATTCTGCAGGATCAAATACCCTGTGTATGTACATTGAGTACTTTACACATTTTCTCAGGGTGGTATAAAATAGAAAGATTTTTAGAAAAACAAAACCATATTCATCAATACAAAAAAGAAGAACTAGCTTGTAGAATAAGGCTGAATTACTAGCTTATAGAATTTACAGTATGAACATTTTCTGAATGTACAGTGATCCTGTCACTCTGGCTACCGCATCATGGCATTTTCTTAACATAATAAATGTAAGACCTAGCCAGCCTCTGGGGCTGTGTGTCTAAACAGCTGAGCAGTAATTATAGGGGACCCTTGAGGCATGGCCAGAGGGGAGTGAAGGTGACTGGTAAGAACATTAGTATTTGAGTAATTTGAAGTAAAATTTTAGTTATGCTATAGGAAAGAACAAAAATACAATTCATTTCTTCTGAGTGAAATGAAAGTGGTTTATTATACCTACAGTCCATGTAAAAACTTCAGCATTTTGCAGGCTTTGTTGTAGTATTCAATCCAGCTCTACCCTTTGCTCCCCAGTCCAACGGTGTCGTCATGTGGGACCAACAGTCAGGTCCAAGCTGTGCCAGAGGAACCAGCCTCTGACTTCTGCTGTCAGCGACTCAGCAGTCTTGGAGCTGTTCTCGTCAGCTGGGAGACAAAAATTTGTAGAGAACAGATGTCAGTTTCCAAAACCTGTGGTCGAAGGATAGAGACTCCATGACTAGTTTTCCTGCTGGTTGCTTAGCAGATTATTGAAAATGAGGGATTAAACAAATTTGGAAGTTATGTACTATACTGTCAGCTGAGTATCATCTCACTCTCTCTTTTTATGATTATCATTAGTTAAATTATTTTTTGATTGTGTTTTCATGTACGTATTCTTTGGATAAATATTTCATGGTTGGTTTTTCTTTATAAGCCCAGGCATGAGTCTGTAACTAGGAAAAAACAAACAACAAAAAAAACTCCTGTACAGTAATTATAAATATCCAAATACATTCAACAGTTATTTTAGATACAAATTCTTCGAGAATTGGAATTATTTGTTGATGTCTAATGTTCCTAAAATGAGCCAACATTTTGGCTGACAGTGTCATCATCTTTTTATCTATATATTTTTTTTCGACCCTTTCCCTCACCTGAGAGATGAGATCTGAAGTTTTTTTAGATGCATACAAAGATTCAAATGTGTCAAATTATCTACCATACTGAATCTCACTGTATTAGGCGTATTTATTGCATAAATAACAGGATAAAGTATCTGTGGTGTAAATGTGCTGTTTTCAGTGGAATTTACCAGCAGATAATTTGGCCCAGACATGACAGCAAATCTTTCCTCTAAAATGTCAATATTACACTGGAGTCCAATTATTTTTATACTCTGCTAATCCTCTTTCATTTTTTACAGTGTTACCGCAGGCTTCTATAAAAAGGCTATTGGTAACATCTCAGTGGGGATGCCTCTTTATTGAGCATTTTCAAAGACTTACTGGCTTCTGAAAAAATAAAGATCAATAGGTAATGCTGAATTCATGAAAAAAGTTAGTCGGTATTAATAAATAAATAAATAAATACAATCTATAAATGCATAATGTAGTCCTGGTTATTCCGCTGCTTGCAGAAATTTTCTTGGATTTTCTCAGATTTGGTAATGAGACTTTACTGTAGTTAGAAATTGTCCTATTTTTACAACACGTGCATAAAATGGCCCTTCAAAGATAGGGCCTTTTTAATATTCATGGCCAAAAATAAATTACACATTGCTAAATAAAATTTTAAAAATATGTTTAGAACAAGAAACCTACTGATCATTTAAAGTCAGCATGATTTTAATAAATATTTAAAGTCTATTTAAAATAAGTATCAATAGCATGTCTTAAGACTCTCAAAGAGCGCATATTGTGAAGTTCTGGTACATATTGTAACAAAGAGGAGGGAGGAAATGATAGAAAGAATTGTATTTAATATAGAAAAAAAACCCTTATAGTTGTTACTTGAAACTTCCATCAAGTTTCTTTAAATTATCTCTATCACTTTAGGAGGGTAAGTTTTAGGCAAACATACTGGAAAAGAGGTAGGGAAACGTTTGAGATCTTTAATATCATACTGAACTCTTTGTATATGGACCTCTATAAGTAGGCTTGTTTCACAACAAAAATGGCAGAGCTCTGAAACTTAGATTTAAGGCATTTGTTTTGGTAACAAACTGTGATTTTAGAAAACAAGCATTAGGTTAGCTGCTGCTGCTCCTTCACAAGCTAATGGAAATTACACTGACAGCTGTCTATGTTCATTAGCAAAAAATTGCTTACATACTTTTGGATTTGTAATCAGGTAAACCCAGATTTTGAGATTCAGTCACATGTGAAATTAATGAATCTTTATGGTGATTATTTGCTTAAAACTCTCATGTTATATTCTCCAGACATGTTCTCCTTTACATCTCCAGAGTTCTTTATAAAGTAACTCCCTTCTTCCAAAATATTTTCCCCTAAATTTTGATTCAGGTTCAAAAAGGGGAAGAATGTTGAAAAACAATTGTTATCCTATCAAACTATTACAGATATATCTGGTATTTTGTGTTGTGTTTATAGTCCTGAAAAATGAGTGTTAGTTAAGAATAAGTAATAATGTTAGTTCATCTACCAATTCACCAGCAAGAGGTAGCAGTAAAGTAATTCCTAAGACATTCCTAGCATGCCAGACAGAAAAAAATATCTACAATACATCAGTATGCAGTGTGATATGTCAGCCTTCTATGGATTTCATCAGAGTTTAGTATATTTTTTCAAAATAAAAAAAAAGTCGAATTATTTTTGAATTCAATTGGCCTGCCTTTTACCCAGATTTTTGATGTGTTCCTAGTTCTATTTTTTATTTTTTCTATCTGGGTGCTGCACCCACAATGGATCTTCTTTTTTGTTGTTGTTGTTAAAGACTATTCTGATCTTTAGATGTGATTTGGCATTCTCAGTGGCTGCTGGTTACTAAGGTCACCGAGAAGCATATCTGTTCCTCTCAGCAGGAATTTCCATGCAGTAGGAAGGGTCTCTGAAGGAGAACAGAATCTAAGATAGAGGAAAGAAAGGAGTGGAGGGCAGAATTGAAACAAACAAACAAAGGAATATAATAATTGTACTTACCTATTAGTTATATATTACCTAATAGTATATATTAGTTATATATTACCTAATAGTATATATTACTATTGTAATATAGGACTGACTGTTTCTAGGCAGAATATCACATATTGATATCACAAATATGACAGTTTTATTGCAATATAATCCTAACCATAAAAGTTTTATACATATTGGGAAGCCATATGAGTAATTTTTGTGGATTTTGAAATATTAATTGAAATAATTTTTTCATGATTATGTAGTTGTGCTATTTATTCTTAAACAAATTTGTCTCTTAAAACACATATGCAATATATAAATAAAATAACTGCATGATTGTTATTCTCTATAAAATATAGAGACAGTTTAGCTGTTTTTATGGTAATGATCTGGAGACACTATTGTCACACAAATATTTACTAATAATATTTCATTTACTTCCATTCTAAAATACCCATTTTCTGTGTCCTTAAAAAAAAAAAAAAAAAAAATTAAAAAAATAAATATTGATACATAGTTGATTTTTCATTCCAGAGAAGAATGTCTGTTCTTATCCCATATCAAGAATGGACTGTGCAGCACTTGTCACTTAAATGTCTGTGTTGTTCTTAATTTTGTCCACCAAATGCGTTTATAAAGATGATAAATATAATCAAGGTGTAGTGAACGTTAATCAACTTTTGGATAAAGGTAATTTGAACTTTAAGTAATTAAACATTAGAATATGATACCAGTTGTTTAAAACATACAAATTAAAACAAACCAAATCCCTAATTTTGCAATATTAGTTTACTCACTAGGAGTTTTATTTTTTTTAACCTTTGTCTTTCTTTGAAAGAACCTATGTCTTTGTTCAGGAGAAAACCCTGTTTCTTACAATCTTAATTTAAACTTGTCAGTTTTTAAAAAAAAGAAAAGGCAAAAGCAAAATAGTATGTTCTTTCATGAACCAGAAATAAATTCCAAAATTATGGTCAATCAAAATCTGTTTTTCAATTACTTTTGAGTAGTGAGCAATTTAAATTTGCAAAAACCTTTTGGAGTTCAAAGATGTTGCTACAGACAGTTAATAAAGATCTCATCACTTCAGTGTAAATATTAAATGTATACTGTGTTTTAAATACTAAAAATTAAGAGAAGGAGCATATAGGAATGTTTGGGGGGTTCATTTTTGATGATACATTGGACAAGATAAATAAGAATTCAGAAAGCATTTACAGGTAAAATATTGTGGCTAATCTAGTGAGCATAAATGCAAAGATAAATGAAAGAGCTTGTACAATAAATGAAAGAGACAAATGTTACATATTCCTTTCTGTTATCAGTGCAAAGCTGTTTTTTAAAAAATGCTTCTTCATACACATAGTAACATTGCAGTGGTCTTCCCCCTGTGGAAGAACCACTTCCAGTCTCTGGCCTGCCTTCCTCTCTGCAGAACCTATTGTTACACAGCGCTTCTTGTAGCAGCTAGAACTCCTAAGTTTTTTGCTCAACATTACTTCTTGTTTGTTTGTTTGTTTTTACTGCATCCAAACCCCAGGATATGCTGTACTAATCCAGTAGAGCTGTGTGGCACTGTGAGAGATATTCAGTTGATGTTTCAGAAGTTTATTAGCACTGGAGATGTTCTTTATCAGATAATTTAGCTAATTATATCACTACCTACTTGAGATGAAATTAATATAACGTGTTAGATTGGAACTATTCTCTGCCTTATTTGGCTTGAAGTGTACATTAAATATAATACCAAGAGAGTCAAAGCAATTTTAAGGATTTCCTCTCCTAATCATGTTTTTACTAATGATACTTAAGAATGAATGCAAATCTTACTGAAAGCCTTCAGCAAAGGGCTCAGGTGCCCAAGGAACAGGCCAGAAATGGATTTTGTAATTTATTCTTATTTATTTAATCTGGTGCACACTCTGCTTTCCAGTTTCACATGAATAAGTGCATCTGTCTTTCATGTAGTTCTTGCCTGGATACTGCAGGCAGAAGAGAGCCAGCACAGGACAGGGAAATAGAACCCCACCTTTCCTGTATCATCACATATTAAAAAGTGCATTTGCAGAAGTTTTAGTTACAGAGAAAAAAAAAAAAAAAAAAAAAGTTACTTTACTATTGCACTGTCAGTTTTTCTACCAACTCTGATTGATTCCTTTAAGCAATCTTGTGTCAAAAGCCTTTGTGCTCCTGTGTGATTGTATGATTACTTGAGGTAGAAATGAGTGCAGGTTACCAATAAGAATATAGCATATTCTTATCCAGCATTAATGCTTTATGGGTGGACTAGAATATCAGAAACCTCAAGGACTGCCTTGGGATCCTTTGAAAGCTGAATCTGCATTTTGCAGTTTTGCTTCAAAGTCACTGGGAATGGAGTTCTGAGGCCTGGAAAAGTCCTTTATGAGTTCAACATGTACCTTGGCATAGTAACTGGTGCCTGTATTTATTTGCCTGTATAACAGTAGCCTGGTTTTAGAACATTTGAGTTCACTGAGTTTAGAAGCTACAGTCATGTAGAGTAAAAGCTATTTCATTTTCTGTAGATGTATATATATATTTTGCAGTTTATTCTTAATTCAACAGGAATGTCTTTAAACTTAATGTGGCCATCTTTTTTTTTTTTTTTTTTTTTTTATTAATTATAGGAAAAGCATTACTCTTTTGATGGAAAAATGATACAGGACTTTCTAATACACTTATTAATGAGATGACTATTCATGTGGAAAAGATTCGTTTATTTTCAGCTTTTATCAGTCTAATACTTATCGTATCCTAAAAAAGCATAATTCCTAAAAAATTCCTACTCATTCTACTCTCCCTACCCAACTGCAAATTTGTTTTTGAAGTGCATAATGTATGTGATTAAATAAAGGAAACTGAAAATGAGTGAAGAAATTACATGATCTAGCCTATTTAATAGAAGAATTAAAATAGCTGTTTAGCAAAATGGAGTAATTTATCACTAAGTGATAAATTACCTAGTGTTCCCTGTAACTCATTTATCATGAGTGGCAAGTATCATTGTTTTATTTTAATTTGAGAGGGTGGGATCAGAGGCTTACATTTCAGTGTTCATACCTCTTGTAAATAGCAATTAATTTAATCATGATTTGTTTATAAAATAAAACAGGACCTAGAACACCTTTCACAGAATTTGTCTTCTACTGGAACATGGTATTATACATGACTTTATATCATTTATGCAGTTAAATCCTTGCTTCCAGGTGGAATTTTAATTTACACTTCAGTCCACTCAGGTATATAATAGCTTTGTTTTTATGATGGATACAAGTAGTGAATCTTTGTCGCCTACAATTTCAGTTGTAGTATCCTTTTAAAAAATAAAACAGTTTATAAACAGATTATGGTAGTCCAAAGTAATTGGTTAACACAAGTACCTAATCAAATTCTGACTTCCCTTGTCTTTTTTTTTTTTTTTAATAATATTTTTAATAAATAATTTAATAAAAAATCCTAGAGAAATGATTCTACATTCTTTCAGAATAAGTTGCCCATGTTTCTCAAATGTTCTGTTCTTGTGTTATGCCAGTCATGATTTACTCCTAATGGATGTGCACTACTTCTCCCTCCCTTCTTACTTTATTAGAGAATAATGTGACCACTAAAATCAAAACATGTCTTAGAATGTTTTCTGGAGCTGGTAACTACTTTTTTTTTTTTTTTTTTTTTTTGGGGGGGGGGGGAATGATACTCTTTATCTCATCATTCTGTAACAATACCTATTTTCAAATTAGAAAGAAAATTGCTATTCAAAGTGTAAGTGTTGTTATTTGCTTTTAACACTCTATGAGTATGACTTTTCTTTATTTGCTGATTTACATATAATAAAAGCTTATCCATATTCAAAGTTCGCTTAAATATTACAGCAGTAGGTTATACAATATGTTTGAGGGTATGCTGACAAACAAGACACTCAACAACAATTTCAGTTCCAGACAGAGAATCTGTTACAGCATCCTGTATTCCTTTCAGTGTCATGCTGTTTTAATAGGGGAGAGAGCCAGGGAGAGCAAAATTTGTGAAGAAACAGGAGCCAGTTCCTAGATTCGTGAAATGATGAATCTCATTTCTTCCTCTAATTGTTCCCTAGGACTTCTCTTACAGGATTTCTGTAGGCCAACAGCTGTTGGAAAGGAACAAAGGAAGAGTGTGAGATTCTCATGTTTAAAATGAATAAATACATAAAATCTGTGCTTAAATGACATGGGAACAGAAAATTGATCGTCTATAGCAACGTCAATACTTTTTCAAATAAATTCAACCCATATCAGTGAAGTACACACCTGTACTCCATTTGAACTAATAATTTCTTTGGCATTATCATAATTTAATCATTTGCTGTTATATAATTTGGTTTTGTACTTAAATATTAAATTTGTTAAGCAGACAGTACTTATTTGTTTTCTTTGAATACCTGTGTGATTCATTTATATAAGTAGCGCAGAAAACCTATTTTATGCAAGTGGGAAACAAATTGAGGACAAATTTAGGTATAAAATTTGGAGAATAAATACATTATATTTGAATTTTCTGTCCGGTGACTGATAAATTAAGGAAAGGATTTAGGTTGGCCTTCTCAAACGGCAGTTTGCTGAGAAACCTTGTGCATGATGCATCCTGAGATAGTTCTGGGTTCAGTCATGCATCCATGTGCAGACCCTCTGTGTAATGGCAAGCCATTATTTTCCTGTTATTGTGAAGTTTCCAGCTTTTGATGTTTACTACAGAAGTAGCAGTTCAGAATGCCTTGCTTTGTAGTATTAGGCATCCTTGTTAATTATTTTGTTTACATGCTGTTTTGGTGTAGTTTTCCCTAGTTACACTACTCTGTGGAAGACGGTAAATAAGAAGGTGGCACAATAGATACATTTTTGAATTTTAAATTACCATGAAATGGAGCACAAAACAGTACATCTGGCAACATACTAGACTCTGGTTTGGAATAATTCACTTATTCAGCCCATATTTAATATTTTGGAGATTTTGTAGCAGGAATATGGCTTTTAGAAATAGACTATCAATGGCTTCAGCTTATTTCCTCTGAAAATAATTCTTTTGGTTGGTAGACAATAGAATAGACAGCACTTCACTAGTTATTGTTTGTATAGTATCGAATAATGGTTTGTCACATGATATGGATCCTTGAAATTTGTTTAATAATCTTATTTTAAGATTTCTGGTTTCTTTTTCCTTAAAGAAATGTTGTAGTCATTATCAAATAACTTTGATTTATCCTGTCTGGATGATTTTATTTCTCTGGTCTGTGATCCTATTACTTTTGATACATAATAAGGTCAAAGCATCCAGTGGTATGCATTTGATTTGAATCAGGCAAGGGTACGGGATCAAATTATTATCAAATCAGCCAGACTTATTCTGTGATTTAATACTGCCAGGAAGTAAGCTACACATGCAGTAAAGCTAAACATAGTGCTTATATAGGAGCGCAGAATCTGCTACGAGAAATCTGCTAAAGCCTGTGGAAATAGTCTGGACATTTGATCAAACCCTAAAAACCTAAATGAACCTCAAGAGCAGTGAATATTAAAATTATTGTTGATTTTAGTGGGAAATAAGGTAAATTCTAAGGAAATAAAAAATATACGCTTCCTGCGCTTGTGCGTGCTATGAGACATGCTTCTTGTCTGAAGTCTTTCTATGATACCAATAGATCCCATGTCTTTATATATTCATAATCAGCTATTTGGGATTGTAACTGCGGTAATATACAATAATTTACAGTACTCAGAATTCATAATGAAAACATGTTATACTCAGTTATTGGGTTTATATTATCTAGTGCTTTTCTATGTAGGTAATTACATTTTAATCATTAAATGAAGTGCAACACTTCATGCTGGCTAGAATGACTGCCATGCATTTTTAATGGTTTCTCTAAGTGTCATTAAGTGATAATTTGAAAAAATAAATAAATAAACACCCATCAATAGACACAATTCATTATTAATAAAGTCTGTTCTCAACTTGCTTTTAAAAACACCAAAAGGGTGCTATGAAATGCTGTAGTGATAGATTATAACTGCTTATATAAAACATACAAATATATTTTAATAATTTTGTTGAATCTGTTCATTCTAAATGCTTTTCTTAATAAAAGACTACATCTGCATGGTAGAACTAGAGAGTTGATACAGGTATCATAGACTCATTTAGATTGAAAAAGACCCTTAGATCATCAAGTCCAACCATCACCTAACACTACGAAGTCCACCGCTAAGCCATGTCCCTAAGCACCACATCCATGTATCTCTTAAAGAGATGGCAACTCTACCGCTTTCCTGAGCAGCCTGTTCCAATGCATAACCTTTTTTTCCATGAAGACATTATTTCTGATATATAATCTGAACCTCCCCCGGTGCGACTTGAGGCCGTTTCCTCATATCCTATCACTTGTCATATGAGAGGAGAGACCAACACCCACCTCACTACAACCTCTTTTCAAGTAGTTGTAGAGATCACAACTCCTCTGATCCTCCTTTTCTCCAGATTAAACAATCCCAGTTCCTTCAGCCATTCCTCATGAGTCTTATTTTTAGTGCCTTTATCGGCTTCATTGCTCTTCTCTGAACATGTTCCAGCAACAAGATCTTGGGATGGTTAATTAACAGTAACGCTTTACAGCTTTTGGACAAAACATTTTGACTTGCATATGTCTTATAAAATGTCAAAGCAAAATGCAGTACAATTCTGTAAGCCAATTCCCCCCCCCCCCCCTTTTTTTTTTTTTTTTTGTGTGTGTGTGTGTGTCTTTGTTAATTTACACTGAAACTGTACAATGGCATACCTGTGGTTCTTTTACCTTCTATTTTCCCATTTCATAGCCAGGTATGGCAAACAGCATTGCAGTTGCTGTGTTTCTCATCACTTTTTCAATGCTCTTTCGAGGGCAAAGATGACTGAGCTTGAATCTAAGTGATCATGAGAGGAATTTTAGTTTCTCATGAGGAGTGCATTACTCTGAAGTCTGGAGAAATGCAGAGACGGATTATGACTGCCTCCTCTTGCACAATTTCTGTATTTTGTACATTTTGGCCAAACAAGAATAATGTCAAAGTTATTATTTGAATTCACACCATAGATGTCTCTTCAAACTATATGGAAACAGCTGTGTTAAGATACTTCCACTGGAAAGTTATTATATGCTTTTCCCACCCTTCAATCAGTTTGAAACCAGCAGTTTTCATTCTTCTATAACACTAAGTGTGTTTTCATGAATACCAGCTGCCTGTGAAAGAGTTCTTCAGTAGTTCTTAACTGGCAGCACCTACTGGAAAATGTGATGAGTATCTAGTTGAGTAACCAGACAGAGACTAATGAGTATCTTGTTAGGTACTAGTCAAACCCTGAGACCATTTTTCTGTCACATTATTAATAGCAGTGAAACTCACTTGAAGAAAAATAAATAAATAAATAAACAAATATTATTTTTTAAGTATTGATACCAGAAGTGAATATTCTTATTTACCAAAATGTTGTTGAATCATTTCAGTGTTTCTGGCCTTAGTTTCCTAAAAGCCATTTACATCAGCAAGCTCAACTGAATGAGTTTTACTGAAAACATAGTAACTAGTGTAAAAAGAAATGCAATTGCTTCTGTAGCAGCAGCTGGAACATGCTTGGACTATAGGTGAAGTTTGATTTCCCTTTTGAAATAAAATAGTGAAATGGTCACTGAGGTTTGCCAAGTCAGCAAGTAATTTGTTGAGGTTGCTAGTATTACTGACGAAAGAGTGAAGTTTTTGCTGTGAGGAGAAACAAAAACATGGAAAATTATGTTTTTAAGGATGAGTGATGCAGGAACAATAACAGAGCCACAGGATGGTTGAAGTTGGAAGGTCATCTGGCCCAACCCTCTTGCTCAAGAAGGGACACCTAGAGCAGGTTGCCTAGGTCCGTGTAGCTTTTGGATATCTCCAAGGAGGGTGACCCTACACCCTCTCTGGGCAATCTGTGCCAGTGCTCTGTCACACTCACAATAAAGAATGTTTTCCTGATGTTTAGATGGAACCTCTCATGTTCCTGTTTGTGCTCATTACCATTTTTCCTGGCATTGGGTATATCACTGAAAAAGAGTCTGTCTTCTTTGTATCCTCATTCAGGAATTTACATTTATTTATCCCCAAGGATGATCGTGGGGAGGCTGACTCATTTGTAGCTTCCTGGATTTTTCTTCTTGTTGTTCTTGAAGTTAGGAGTGATGCTTGCTTTCCTCTAGTTTCTCCTAATCACCACATTTTATCAAAAATTATCAAGATGGCCTTACAATGATGTCTGCCTTTTCCCTTAGCACCCACTGTTGCATTAAGTTGTTTCTTTAAAAATATAAAAAGACACACACATCTTGACAGGTATTTGTTTGCAAAGTAATTTAACTTATATTATCATGTGATATTTCACTACTGCTGTTGTTAGCCATTCAGACAGAATATTTCATAGAAGGCAGGATTGTTAAGTTTGAATTGATTTGTAAGTTTTTAACATGATTTTAATGAGAAAGATTGATGATAATATGTTTTCAAAGATAGATGGTGGGGAATATTTGTACACTGCAGTACTGAATTTCTGATTATCTGTTGCTACTGAGAACATTTTGATAAGCATTTGATAAATGGTGAATTCAATAACAGTGAAGAATCTAGACTAGAAAATGAAACAGAAATGAAACAGATCTATGAGCATACTGAATTAAGCATGAAAAGCTGAATTTTTATTTATTTATTTATTTATTTGTAATTAGGTTTATGGAATGCAGTAGTTTTGTCCATGTTTATCTAGCATATCATATACCTTCACACTTACCCAAATGACTGTCAAATACAAAAGCTACCAAATAAGGAAATACATTATATAGTCAAGAACCTTCAGCTAAATTACGGGTTTTGCTTGCTTTTTTCTTTCTTAATCAATGTTTTTATTAGAGCTGTTAAAATGCTACCTTCTGTAGATGCTATCTTAAAACACTTCAATTGCATTTGAAGATTTATAATGTTAAAAGTGATTTGATGTGAAGAACTACCAACTCTGCAAAGTAATCCATGATCCCAGTTAGATATTTTAAGACAAGACTACAATATCAAAAACCGTAACATTATCTAACATCATGATGTGAACGTGGCGTTAACTGACTTCAGATTAGAGCAAATGCTGTTGGTAAGCCTACAAAGCCGTATTGTATACATTTTCCAAATTAGATCTGAAGTAGTAGAGCTGTGCAAGTATTATACAGCATCTGTATACAGCTGGTTAGATTTGTGTTTTAGAGATGTACTGTGTTTGTCCAAGTGAGAATATTTTTTTTTCTGACCATATTTGAATGCATGACATTTCTGATATGAAATGCATATGAAATGCCAGAGGATGGAGTGACTGGTGAGCCAGGTAGAGATTCTGAAAGTGAAGTTGTCTTGTATCCCGCAGAAGGGAGGGTTTGTCTCCTGACTACAATGCATGAACACACTGTTGTTGGATGAGAAACTTTCCCAGTTATCTGAAGTATGGATTCGACCTAATTGATATATGTCTGTGCTCTGATGCACTATTATCATAACCTAATGGAGTCCTGTTATGGATTTACAATGCAATGTCAGGGCGGTCAGGGGCCATGTGGTAATACTACAATGAATTCTGAAAACTGAATAAGCAAAATGAAACCCTACAATGTAAAAATAGCAAATAATGGACTTGTTTGTTTTGGTAGGTAAAAAAAAAAAAAAAAAAAAAAAAAAAAAAAAAAAAAGTTTGGGATAAGTATGAAATTATAAGCTTTTTCTGCATTTTTTTCCAACCAAAACATGTTTCTGACATAAAATGTTATGATCAATTTTGACTTTAATTTCTTATTTTTATTTTTATTTTTCCCATTTAGGCCAGTTTTGAAACAAAATAATGCTATTTTGATGCAATGCCAAATAGATTTTTTAAAAATTAAATGTTTCAGCATAACCTAAAGAAAAAGATATGCTAAAAACTCCCAACACTCCAGACTCAAACTTTACATGCCACTTTCTTGCCAAAATTAGTGGTTAAATTAAACTTCCCTTTACAAATTCTTTACAGAAATTCACCAAATGGGATACCTAATCATCCCAGTGTTGTAAATCATGATTATTTAGTAGTGCTCTTCATTCTAGTCTCTGCCATATGAATTGGGAGAACCTTCATACACACATTGATTTTGATCAGCTTATGTGTCGAAGTGATGACATGTAACGTGAAGGAAAGCACTACAGTATTTCCATAACATTTGTTTAAATAGCTTATATGAACATCATAAAATGTATCATTTAATGACTTTTTTTTCAGTGACATTACTAAAAAGTAGTACAGACCTTATTATTGAAGCTGCAAGAAATGGGCAAGGGATCAAATAGTGAATTAAGCAGTGTACATACCATCATTATATTGATTGAAGATGCTGCAGAACAAGAAGAATCCATAGTTTGCCATTAGTAATCTTCCTGAAAGTTAGTCAGATTGGACCCATATTCAACAGATGTTTTCCAATCTGTGAAGCTGATTTGATCTTTCTAATAACAACTTGAGCTTTTTTTTTTTCTTTTTTTTTCTTTTTTTTTTTTTTTTTCCTTTTCCATTGAAGAGGTAAAGGGCTACTAATTTGGCCTTTTATTTTCTCCCTTAAGGATAATGCAAGACTAAACTTCTTGACATAATTGAATACTTACAAGATAACATAATAGACACATAAATGTTAACCTCTGTATTGGATGTCTGTAGCAAGGAGAGCTGCAGGTGGTGACCTCCCTGAGAAGAAGTCGGGACTGTCCATGGTAGACATAGCTGGCTTCAATGGCCCCACCACAGGGCAAAGTTGAGTCCATCAGCCAAATTACTGGTGCTTCTAAAAGCATTAAAGAGAGGGCAAAATACTACCTGTCAGAAGGAAGGGAATGGAAAATGGAAAATAAGAAGGGAGATGCTCCAATTACTGTAGCAGAGATTTAACTGCAGCCCGTGTTGGAATAGGTATTTCTCTGCAGCTTGTGGAGCGCCCCATGCCAGAGCAGGTGGATATTTCCTCCAGGAGCTGTTGCCTGTGAAATATCTGTTGCTTTAGCAAATTTATCCTAAAGGACTGCAGCCCATGGAGAGGACACATGGTGGAAGAGGGGAAAAGACTGAGGAGGAGGGAGCAGCGCACAGGAGCTGGTGTGGACTGCCTTCAACCTCCATTCCCCATCCCCCTGTACTCCTCAGGGCAGGACAGGGAGATGTAGAGGAGGCAAGAATGAAACAGTGAAGGGAATGAAGTTGATCCAGTGGAAAAAAAATAATGGGGAGAAGGCTTTGTTTTAATTTTTGTTTTTGTTTCTCACCTTCCAAAACTATTTAAATAGCAATAAATGAAATTGATTTTCTCCAAGCTGAGTATGTTTGGCTTGTGATAGTAATTGGTAAGTGATCTCCCTGTCTTTATTTAATCCGCAAGCTTTTCTATCTTATTTACCCCTGCTGTCCCCTTGATGAGGGGGAGTGAGAGAACAGCTGGGTGGGTGGGTGTCTGGCAGCCAGCCAAGGTCAATCCAACATTTAAAAGGCTTTTTAAAGTCTGTGTAAATTGTGGTTCTGATTACAATATGAGACTGTAATTTTGCTTTTGAATGAGCTTGCTCCTTCAGGCCCTTCTTTGGGGAAGTTTTAAAAAATGTGCCTGGCATGCTGTTACAGTTCTATTCATTTTCACATCTGTGTAAGTGATCTGGTTTTACAGAAGTAGTTTATATTGCATAATATTTATACATAAATATACTGCATGTTGATTCGTTTATATTCTTTAGCTTTTTGTGTTTGAGTCATTAAATACGTGGTAGATGTAGTTCTGTCCCAAGTTGCTGCATTTAAGATTTATCATCTATTCAGTGCAGCTATTCATGCTGTTTTAGTATGCCTTTGCATTAAGCATCCATACCAAATAAATTTGCTCTTGAGCATTTTACTCTTTTATTAACTATTCATTAAATGGGAGGCATGGTAGTCATGCGGTCCACTGCTTAGTGTATTGAAACCCTAGAAAATGCATTGTTTGTAAATTTTTTAAAACAAAATGAGCCATGATTTCCTTCTTCTACTGAAACATGTTAGGGTCCAGGGCCCAGGGCTCTTAGTCTAGTGTTGGGTTCTACACACAAGACTGAGCCTTTTTAAGATACGGAGAATGGATACAACTAATTCTGTATATCCTTAAGAGTATATCTGCACTATGTCTCTTGACCTGCTGTTTCTGATGGACTTGGATGATAAATAGGTATTTTCTTGCTTCTGTGTTCTTGGCTATGCAAATAAATAAATAAATAAATAATTTTTGGACAGATTAAACAGACTAATTTTTGGCCTCAGTCATGTAAGTAAAATCTAACTCACATTTCAATCAAGTTCGACAGGGGGTAAAATTTGTCCTAAATGTAAAAAACTTATGCTTGATAAAAAGAAGTCTGGAAAAATGCCAAAGGTATTTTTAAAACCAGACTAATTTAACTGCTTTTTCTCCATAATAAGCATTAGTCAGAACTCCTGTAAGAATGTAATTTTTGTTCAGAATGGAGCCTGTGGGGGGAAAAAAAAAGTCTTTCTCAGGATTGCTGTTCTCCTAAAGCTTGGGAGGGTGAGACAGCAGTTATGTTGTAACCCTTCAACATGCAACTGTTTATATTTCTAAGCCTATATTTATCTGAGTTCTTCCCTAGAAAGGTGATAGTGTTTGTCCATTGAGGTAGCAGTTCTCTGAATATTACAGACCATAGGAAGCCTGGGTAGGATGTAGCAACGTTTTCATGATACATATCACCTACTGCATATTTATGGTACATAAGGAATGGCCAATGTAGGAAGCAGTCTGTATATTGTGTATCATCATCTGCTTGTTAAAATAGAGGGAACATCACTTAATCTGGAACTCAAGATCACTAGAAGAACTAGGGTTTTTTGTTTGGTGGTTGTATCTTTTGAGAACACCGCTAGCAAAAGAGAGGGGAAAACCCTCCGTAATGGTACTCATAGAGGTGTTTGTTTGTTTATTTTTTAAAGTATTTAATTACAAAATAGGCTTAGCTTGGTAAACCCAGGTGTGAATTTCCTTTTACAAATCCTAGTAGTTTTATTTAGGGTAAGATACTTCTGAAGCCTGATTTAGTCATTATGTGGAGCTTATTAGATAAGTAGAGGCTACTAGACCATTTTAAATGTATATTATATATATAAATATCTTCATATATATATTATTTTATTTATTACAATTTTATGTTTATACATATACATATAATGGCCTAATAGGATTTGCCTACTGCTTTATTATAAAAAACAACTCAAAATAGCTGCATCAAACCAGTGAGATAGCACCTCAAAATAATTGTAGACCATTAATTTTTAATTTTTAATTAAAAAAAAAAAAAAAAAGTTCAACAAAAAAGTAATCACTGGAGTCCTATTTATCTGACTTTACAGTGCTGTACTATTGAAAGTAAAATAGGCATTGCAAATACCTAGCGCTTTTTTTTTTTTTTTTTTTTTTTTTCCAGTCTAGTGTAGGGGGACCTAAGCAGATGAGATAGAACAGCAGCAGACAGATATGCCTGGGGAATTTTCCAAAACCTATGTTCTCACACCTGCTTTTTGTCTGCTCTGTCATTAACTGTTCTCTTTTAAATTCATGCTGTTATTATCTCCTTTATACATGTATTTACGTTTGGGTCTTGTGCTGATGGTATTACAGACTGGTGTTTGCAACTATATTCTGGAGCCTGAGTTTATAGCTCTTACAT